>NW_027094020.1:0-2400000 GCF_019434415.1 Metarhizium acridum | reverse complement strand
ACTATGACTATATATTAATTACTAACACTTGAATAAGATTATAATTAAGAATTAATACCCATTACCGCTTATAATGGAAATTAGAGATAAGGTTAGAAAAGCTAAATGGTTTACTACACTTAACCTAAAAGAAGCTTATAACCTTATACGGATAAAAGAAGGCTACGAGTAGATAATAGCATTCCAAACTAGTAGAGGATACTACGAATATTTAGTGATGCCTTTTAGGCTTACTAACGCACTAGTAACCTTTTAAAGAATAATTAATATAATCTTACGAAAATAACTAAAAGTGTTTATAGTTATATACCTTAATAATATCCTTATTTATTTAGATACTCTTAAGGAATATAAACGATATGTATATAAGGTACTATAAACTCTATAGAACAATAAACTCTTAGTTAAAGCCTTAAAATACTAGTTCTACTAGAATACTATACACTTTCTAGGGTACGTACTTACACACGAAGAAATATAAATAAGCCTAAATAAGATTAAAACTATTAAGGAATAGCCTATACTAAAGAATCTAAAAGAAGTTAAAGGATTTATAGTATTCGTGAACTTCTACCGTAAGTTCTTAAGCGGATATAAAGATATTTTACGACCTCTTATAAACCTAATAAAGAAAGAAGTTAGCTTTTAATAGAACGAACTAGAAGCTATAGCATTCTAGAAAATAAAAGATTTAGTTACGTTAGAACCTGTGTTAAAAGCACCTGATTAGGATAAACCTTATAAGCTTAAAACGGACGCCTTAGACTTTATACTAGGCGGACAGCTTAGATAACGAGATGATTAAGGAAGACTACACCTAGTTGTATTCTTCTCGAAGAAACTCCACGAACCCGAACTTAATTACGAGATCTACGATAAAGAACTTATAGCTATTATTAAGTGCTTTAAAGAATAGAGATACTATCTTATAGGAGCAAAGCATTAAATTAAGGTCTATACTAATTATAAGAATCTTAT
The DNA here is from genome assembly GCF_019434415.1 of Metarhizium acridum. Classification (NCBI taxonomy): domain Eukaryota; kingdom Fungi; phylum Ascomycota; class Sordariomycetes; order Hypocreales; family Clavicipitaceae; genus Metarhizium; species Metarhizium acridum. The sequence continues at coordinate 2,399,022 of NW_027094020.1, read as the reverse complement.
ATTGTTCTTAACTATAAAGAATTTAAATAAACGATAGATTAAATGGTATGAAACTCTTACGGATTATAACTTTAAAATTATATACCGTAAAGGATTCGAAAACGAAAGAGTAAACGCGCTTAGCTAAAGAGAGGACTTAAAATCGGATAAGCAAGTGAGTAATATACTCTTATTACGCGCTATTAAGGATAGGAACCTTATACTAGGCACCCGAGAAATTAATATAACCTAGTAAGTTAAGCTAGATAAAATATGGATGCAACGGATCGTATTATATATTAAGAATAATAATTACCTGAATAATTGGGAAACGAAAACGCATTTGTCTAAGAAAGGTAAGACCTTCTTATATAATGAACGGTAGTATATTTCTAGTACACTTTAAGAATAGCTTATTAAGGAAATACACGAGCACCCACTACACGGATATTAGGGTGTAGGGAAAACGATTAGCAGGCTAAGAAGATCGTATAACTTCCTAGAAAGCAGAAAAATAGTATAAGAAGTTATTAAGAAATATAATACATGTAACAAAGCAAAATTAGCGCGACACGCACTATACGGAGAATTACAACTAATACTACCACTTGAAAGAGTATGGTAAACTATTATAATAGACTTTATCGTTAAACTACCGAAGTTAAAAGAACCTATAATAGGAGTAGCTTATAATAGTATCCTAGTTATTGTGGATAAACTCGTAAAATACACCTACTATATTCTATATAAGGAATTAAGTAATACTAAGGACTTAGTATATATATTCTTTAAAACAGTTATCGTATAGCACGAATTACCGATAAAGCTTATATTAGATTGCGATAAATTATTCACCTTAAACTTTTGGAAATGCCTTATAGAAACCATAAAGATTAAATAAAGCTTATTAACGGCATTCCACCTATAATTAGATGAATAAACAGAAATCTTAAACCAAATACTTGAATAATATCTGCGAAGCTATATTAACTACTAACAGAATAATTGGGTAGAATAGCTACCACTAGCATAATAGGCTTATAATAGCTTTAAAATTAATAATATAAAGATGTTACCATTTAAGGTAAACTATGGATTTAACCCTATTATTAAGACACACGCGGCACGAAATGTAAACGCACTAGCAGCTATAACGCATGCAGCAACTATAACAGAAATATAGAAACACTTGTAATAGGAATAGATATTTTTGTAGAACCAAATGAAACACTACGCGGATAAAAAGAGATTATTAGCGCTAATCCTAGAGGAGGGATATAAAGTATACCTTATTCGCAAAAACATTAAAACTAAACGACCTAGCGATAAACTTAACTAGAAGAAGATTAAACTATTCCTTATTAAACGGAAAATCTCAAATACCAACTATAAACTATTATTACTAAATAGAATGAGAATCCATCCTATATTTTATATATTACTACTAGAGAAAGCACTAGATGAATTTATAATTGCTACGAATATTATAATGAAAGACACTAACGAATACGAAGTTAAACGGATACTTAAAGCACGAGGGAATATAAAGAATCAGACCTCTAAATGTATTGTATTTTTTGTAGTTTTTACTATACTGTATTGTATTGTATTGTATTGTAATATATTACAATACATTACAGGATACGAATACCTATAAATGTATTATAAGGCTATAAAATATCTAATATTATAAATAAATGCTTATATAAGCATATTATATATTAAAATAAAGCTAAAAATCACGTGATTTTAGATCTTTAAAAATTAACCTTTAAATCTGGATATTAAGCGAGATATTAAGCTTTAAAGTTATGTCTTAAAATAAAAAGTAAGTAAAGCGGGGCGAATTTTCAATTGCTTATAACTTTTTAAGATAATAACTTATAGTAGTAAAAAGTGGGGCATTTTAAAGAGCTAGTTTAGCTCTTTTTAATGATATAAAATTTTCCCTTATAACCCTTATAATTAGCCTTATAATCTTTAGTTTAAGAAAACAGGGGTTTTTTTTACTTATAATACATTTATAGGTATTTTAGTTATGTAATGTAATGTATTTAAATACAATACACGAAAATACAATACAATACAAAATACAATATACAATACACTTGTATTTACTATATTTGTAAGAGCTCTGTAAAGAATCGCTATTATCTCATTAAATAAAAGGGATATTTAAACTCTAAAAACACCTAGGAACCAGCTAAAAACCTCATGAACTACTTAACGTTGCTTAAACAGTTTTATTCCCAAGAAACGCATCCCAATTAATCTCCTAAGCACCGCCTAATAACTTAATATTAAACTCGGCATCTAAGGAACGAACTAAAGTAGAATCCAGATTCTTGGAAGGAGTAGGAAGAACCCTCGTGGTCTTTTAAAGCTATTTAGCCTCCTTACGCTCTACACGTTCTAACTCTTTAACGTTATTAATACCACGCGTAACCGCACGTATCATTTTTTTGAACTATAATTTCTTTTATTTTCAAAGACGGAGAACCTTCTCTTCCGCCTCTTCTAGCTTACGCTTTAACTTAATATATTAAGACGTAATATTTCGCAACTAAGTAGGAGACACTCCTTGAACGTTACACCGTGATAAGTTTAAACGAATACACTCCGCATATTAAGAGGAGTTAGAAGGAGAAACTTAACATTTAAGGATACCACGGCCCTTGTAAGCGGAATAGGACGGCATGGTTAGAAGAAAAGGACTCGTAAGAATAGCCGCTAAAAGATCGTTACGACGAAGGACTAATGCCTTAGAAGCCTTTGACTTTTACTTAATAACACGATTAGCGGGCATAATAGCATATGATAATGGAAGAAGGAAGTTACCCTAGGACTTTAAACGGCCTACTTTAATAGCCTTAAGGACAAGACTAATAGGGGAGGGGCATAATGTTATAAACGTTACTAAACGCGGGAAGGACTAGGCCGCACTAGGGAAGGCAAAGCTATAATAAGGGAGAACCAAGACGTCACGTGCTAGGTCACGTGATTATAAAGTGATTGATGGATCACCTATCGATTACTATAAGCCAAGTAATCGTTGGATTACTTATCGATCGCTATAAGTTAGGGATCGATAAATAGACAAATGATTAGGGTAATTATGAGTTTATAATAGAGAGATAGACAAGTACTTAAGGAGGGGGTATTCCGCCGTAGTAGATAGTCTAGTTCTCTATTAATTAATCTAAGTAATAGTTTTACTATTAAGAGTTATACTCTTAACGGCCTTATTGTGATACTGCTTAAAAGCTACTCTATAGCATTCAACCTGACTTACTTCCTAAGAAACAGACCTACTGTGCCTTAGAACCTAAGCCACCGTTACATTATAACGCACGCTTTTTATATTATAATTACATTAATAGCTAGGTTTAACTTAAAGTTAAGGTAATTTAATATAAAGAACGCTTTTCTTTACGTAAAACGCGGTAAGCACGTAATACTAGTAACCTATAAGCTTCCCTTAGGATTTAAAAAAGAGGGATTTTACGTAAAACTACTATAAGCTTTATATAAATTATATAACTTATTAAGCCTTTAGTTTAAAGAACTAAGTATAATATTAAAGAAGTATAAGCTTACTTTTAGTATAAAAGAGCCTTATATCTTTTACTTTAAAGCTTAAAACGTGTTTCTAATTTTCTTTATAAATAATATTATTTTTACTTACTATAAGAATAATAAGAAAGTAATAAACCGTGTAATTAATAGCTTAAAAGAAGTATATAATTTAGAGGATAAAGGTAAGGCGTACTTTTTCCTTAAAATATAGATTATTAAAGACTATAAAAATAAGAAAATCTACCTAAGTTATAAGGCTTATATTAATAAGATTAGTGAAAAATTTAGCTAAGTATAAAAAGGCACGTTTTTAGTTATATTAATCTTAGCTATAAAGTTAATTACGCACGTTAAAGAGACAATTAAGTAAGAGATTAAAGGGTATTAGAAAAAGGTTAAATTAATACTATACACGGCGATTATAATAAGGTTAGATATAGCGTTTACTATATTAAAGCTCTTTTAATTTCTTACGAACCTAGGCCTTAAGTATTAAAAGGCTATAAATTAAGTTATCTAATATTTAGCTATTATAAGTAAAGTTACTCTTTATTATAGTAAGACTAGGGATATTAAGGCATTAAAAATCGCGAGTAATACTTTTTACGTAAATAATTTAGTTACTCGTAGATTATTATAAGGCTACCTCGTAATATTATTTAAAGGACCTATTATATAAAAGGTAACGCGTTAATAAACGGTAATTACATTTATAATTAAAGTAAAGCTACTTACTTTATAGTAAATAACGAAGGAAATAATAGCTTTAAAGCGCCTTTTTCGTAATATTAAATTTAACCTATAATAAGACTATAATATTCACTATAATAATTAATAAACTATACGCTTAATACTTAATATAAGCAAATAAATTAATACTCGCTTATACTATATAAATATTTATTTAATATAGTTAAAGTAGAAATATAAAAAAGAAAGCTTTAAAGTATTATATCTTCCTATAGTAAATATACTAGTGGATAGTTTTATAAAGGCACTTAATAAGTAGTAATTTAAACACTTTAAAAGCCTATTAAATTTAATAGATTTATAAATATAACCTAATATTTACGAGCTACACGTGTAAGAGAACTATTAAAGGGAGGTATAAGATATATTTACCCCGTAAATATAAGATTACCCTTCCCTTTTAAGGTAAGATGTAATAGAAGGTAAACATAATTTTTAAGGCCTTAACGCTACGTAAAAGCAAGTATAACTTATATTATAATAATGCTTAGTTAAGAAAAGAACTTATCTATTATAGCACTAATCGCGGCTTTTATATAAGCCTTTTTACGATTTAACGCTACTAAGAAGCCCCTAATAACTACGTTAACCCTAATATTACGGGACTTAGCGTCTTTATAAATAAAGTCTAGCTTTACTAAAAGATTAAGTTATAATTATAGCGCCTTATAACACTAGTTATATATTTATATACTTAAATAAGCGTTTAAATTATAATATTAAAGCTAGAAAGATTAACCTTTTCGTTAACGTTTAATACTAATAATATTCGCTTAGCTATAAGAATTAAAATGGGATTATTAATATAAGGTTAGCGTTTATTTAAGGTATATTAAGCATAAGAATTAAAGAAGATAATAGAAAATAAGCTTATTAAAGCGTATAAGTGTAATTATTAGCCTTACACGAATAATAGCGCTTTAACCGGCCTTTAATTACCTTATAGTACTAACCTTTTCCTTTACTAGTAATAGCCGCTTAAATATAACCCTTATAAGGGATATTATAAAGTATATTAAGCTTAAGGGTAATAGCTTAAAAGCGCGTTAGTAAATCCAATTAATATATTAAAAGCTTATAAAACACGATACTAGTAGTTTCTTAGCTTTTTTAGCGGTTAGTTAACGTTTAGTATACTCAGAGCATTGGAAGTAGTGTAGTTTTGTAGTTTTGTAGTTTTTGTAGTTTCGAATATAAAAAATTATATTAAATCTAATAAAATACTTATAGAATTATAAGTTTTACGAATAACTAGCATAAATCTAAAATTATAAGCTTATAATAAAAAAAGTGGGTCCTTATATACTATTATAAGCCTAAAACTTCAAAAACTACATTTTGTAGTTTTTGTAGTGTAGTGTAGTGTAGTAAGTTTTTAGAAAACTATATAATCTAGTTTTTAAGCTTACAAAAAGCTAAAGGGACCCACTTTTTTAAATAAGCTGATGGGCTATAATATTAGCTATTTTATGTATTTATTATTATAATTCAAGTATTTTATTAGATTTATTATTAATTATTTAAGCTTTTTTAAAAAATGAAAATGTAGTTTTCTTGTCAATGCTCTGAGTATACTAAGCTTTATTAACCTCTCACTATTAATTATTAAAGTAATTAAGTAACCTAAGAGTAACTTCAGCTATTTTATTAAGAGAAAAAGGCTCTATACTAGAAGCCTTTAAAAGTAGGCGATAAGAGCCTAATAGTCGTTATTAGGGGGTGTTTAGCACGTCCTATATACTCTAATAACCCTAGTGTTACGAACGTTACTGTACGAGACGCGGGAAGCTAGGCCGTACTAGTAAGGGTAAGTATAGCTACTAACTAATAAGAACATTAGGTCACGTGATAGCTTATTAGATTATATAAATAATTTAATAAGACGGGATTATTAGAATTATTAGGCGATTTAAATAATTTAAGTCTATAATAGAGAGATAAATAGGTACTTAAGAAGAAGGTATTTTTATAACTAGGTAATTTAAATCTCTATTAATTAATTTAAGTAATAGTTTTACTATTAAGAGTTATACTCTTAATAGCCTTATTATAATACTACTTAAAAGCTACTTTATAGCATTTAACCTAACTTACTTTCTAAGAAATTAACCTATTATACCTTAAAAGTTAAAACTTAAGCTATTATTATATTTTAATTAATTCTATTTAATAAGTTACCTTAAAACTTTAAGTAGTAATAACTTCTAAGATATTTACTTTAAGCGAAAAGACTATTAATCTTAAAGAGATAATAAAGTATCTTTATAATAAGATTACTAAAATAAAGAAGTAAAATTAATAGCTTTTTAAACGATAAAATAACCTTTATAAAAAGATTAATAAGTAAGAAGAGAAACTTATAGTAGTTTATAGAATTATACTTATAACCCTTATAAGTACTTATAATATACTAAAATTTCCTAAACTAGAACTATATAATAGTTATAAGAGGGATATAAGAAACTTTCTTATATAAGCTTAAGCTTACCTTTAAGTTAATAAGAAAATCTATAAGATATTTAAGTTATAGATTCTTTATATTAGTAACCTCTTAATTAAAAATATAATAAAATAATAAAAGCTAACCCTTTACGTATATCTTAAGTATAGTATTAAAGTTAAAGTAAAAGTTATTTATATCTTCTTGAATTATAAAATCTTTAAAGAATAACTTCTTATTACATTTAAAAACTCTAATAAGTATAAAGAAGCTATATAATAGCTTACTTAACTTAAGTAAATTAAATTTATAGCTTATTATACTAGGGAATTTAAACGTATTATAATAAAACTTAATTAAAATATTAAACCTAAAATAAAAGTCTTTTATTAAGGACTTAAAGAAAAAGTAAAGGATAATATTTATTAAGAAGATTATCTTAAGTTATTTAATAACTTTATTAAAATAATTATTAAGGTAAATAATCGTTTATATAAGTAACGTTACGAAAAAAGTTATAGAAAATTTAAATTATATATTAGGTTTAATAAACCTAATAATAGTAAGCTACGCTAAATATTAATAATATACGAGTATTACGCTAAACCTATAGAACTTAACGCTATAAATAAGAAAAAGGGAAAGACTTATTATAATTATAATAAGATTAAATACTTTATAAATAAATATAAAGCTTTAAAAAAGCTATAAAAGCTAATTCTTAAAGGTAAAAAGCTTTATACTATAAACTAAAAAGACTTACTTACGTGAAATCTTAGTATAATAAGTAATAAAGAAAACTATACATTAATAAATAATATTAATTTAAATAAAGATTAAGAATTTAAAACCTAACTAATACCTAATAACTTTTAAAAATACTAGATACTCTTATTAAAAAGCGAACCTTTACTAGAACTAATCTAAAAAAAAGAAAATTATTTAATTAAGAAAGATAAACTTAAAGTTAAATATAAACTCTTTAATTAAACCTTCTATTATAATAATAATTATTATATATACCTTAATAGTAAGTAAGGTAATAAATAGTTTCTACGAGAATAAAAGGAAAGAAAAATAACCCTTATAATATAACTAAAATTATAATAAATTAATTCTAAGATATTAAACGAAAAATTATACTATATTAAAAATAACGTATATATTACCTAAACTATAACCTTATAATATAGGGATAAAGGGAATTATATAACTATAAGTAACTTACTTAGCTTAAGTTTAATTAATATAAATAATAGGTTAAGTAATTACTAAAAAAGCTTTAATAATATATTAAAAGATAACTATTAATAATAGCGCTTAAAATAACGCGTTAAAGAATAATATAAGAATAAGATTAATAAATTAGGAAATAATAGCTGTTATTATAATTAAAATTAATTCCTTAATAGAGATTTAATAGGTCTTTATATACTATAAATATTAATAGTATAGTATACCTTATAATTAATATAATTATAATAGAATAAAAGATTTAAGTAATAATTAATAGTAGAGTATAAGAAAATTTTATCTTACTAAATCTTATTAATAAATTATAATTACCTTAAACACCTAAAAATAAGCTCTATTAACTTATAATTATAGAAGAAATCGCGGTAAAGTATAGCTAAAAAGTAATTAATATAAAAGTAACGTAACTTCTCGTTAATATATAAGGTATAAAATACTAGGTTATATTAAATATTATAGTAATCTTAAAATATAATATTATATTAAGAATACCCTAGTTATAAGCGAGTAATTTATAAGTTAATTAAAGAACTAGCTAACTTTAATAGAATTTACTAGAATATAATTATAAAGCTAAGAGTAGCTTATAAAGAGTACCTTATTTAAATTATAATAGGCCTTTAAAAATATATGTAATTACTAGAGAGTTAAAAGCTAAGATAATAAAGATTTCTAAGAAATACTTAAAGTATAATAAGCTATTTAATAAAAAGTTAAAAATAAGACTATTAAAGTATTTACGCTAGAATTATAAGATTAAACTTTAGCTTAATATTAAACTAACGTTTAATAAGATTTATTCTTAGAATCTTAAGTAAAATAAAGCGCTTAAAAAGTATTTAAAGAACATATTATAAAAGGAATATATAAGACTATTAGAGTCTCTAGTAAAATACTTAATTTTATAAGTATTAAAGAAGAACGGGAAACTATAATTATATATTAATTATTAATACTTAAATAAGATTATAATTAAGAATTAATACCTATTATTACTTATAATAGAAATTAAAGATAAAGTTAAAAAAGCTAAATAGTTTACTATACTTAACTTAAAAGAAACCTATAACCTTATATAAATAAAAGAAGGCTATAAGTAAATAATAGTATTTTAAACTAATAAAGGATACTATAAATATCTAGTAATACCTTTTAAGCTTACTAATATACTAATAACCTTTTAAAGAATAATTAATATAATCTTACGAAAATAATTAAAAGTATTTATAATTATATATCTTAATAATATTCTTATTTATTTAAATACTCTTAAGAAATATAAACGATATATATATAAGATATTATAAACTTTATAGAATAATAAACTCTTAATTAAAGCCTTAAAATACTAGTTCTATTAAAATACTATATACTTTTTAAGGTATATACTTATATATAAAGAAATATAAATAAGCTTAAATAAGATTAAAACTATTAAGAAATAGCTTATATTAAAGAATTTAAAAGAATTTAAAGAATTTATAGTATTTATAAACTTTTATTATAAGTTCTTAAGTGAATATAAAGATATTTTATAACCTCTTATAAACCTAATAAAAAAAGAAGTTAGCTTTTAATAAAATAAACTAAAAGCTATAGTATTTTAAAAGATAAAAGATTTAGTTATATTAAAACTTATATTAAAAGTACTTAATTAAAATAAACCTTATAAGCTTAAAATAAACGCCTTAAACTTTATATTAGGCAAATAGCTTAAATAATAAGATAATTAAGGAAAACTATACCTAATTATATTCTTCTTAAAGAAACTTTACGAATTTAAACTTAATTATAGAATTTATAATAAAGAACTTATAGCTATTATTAAGTGCTTTAAAGAATAAAGATATTATCTTATAAGAGTAAAGTATTAAATTAAGGTTTATATTAATTATAAGAATCTTATATTATTTTTAACTATAAAGAATTTAAATAAATAATAGATTAAATAATATAAAACCCTTATAAATTATAACTTTAAAATTATATATTATAAAGAATTTAAAAATAAAAGAGTAAACGCGCTTAGCTAAAAAGAGAACTTAAAATTAAATAAGTAAGTAAGTAATATACCCTTATTACATGCTATTAAGAATAAAAACCTTATATTAAGTATTTAAGAAATTAATATAATATAATAAGTTAAGCTAAATAAAATATAAATATATTAAATTATATTATATATTAATAATAATAGCTATTTAAATAATTAAAAAACGAAAATATATTTATTTAAGAAAGGTAAGACCTTCTTATATAATAAACAGTAATATATTTCTAGTATACTTTAAGAATAGCTTATTAAGGAAATATATGAGTATTTATTACACGAATATTAAGGTATAAGAAAAATAATTAATAGGTTAAGAAGATTATATAACTTTTTAAAAAGTAAAATAATAATATAAGAAGTTATTAAAAAATGTAATACGTGTAATAAAGTAAAATTAATATAACACGTATTATATAAAGAATTATAACTAATATTACCACTTAAAAGAGTATAGTAAATTATTATAATAGACTTTATTATTAAACTATTAAAGTTAAAAGAACCTATAATAAGAGTAGCTTATAATAGTATTTTAGTTATTATAAATAAACTTATAAAATACGCCTATTATATTTTATATAAGAAATTAAGTAATACTAAGAACTTAACGTATATATTCTTTAAAATAGTTATTATATAATATAAATTACTAATAAAGCTTATATTAAATCGTAATAAATTATTTACGTTAAACTTTTAAAAATGCCTTATAAAAACTATAAAAGTTAAGTAAAGCTTATTTATAGTATTTCACTTATAATTAAATAAATAAATAAAAATCTTAAACTAAATACTTAAATAATATTTGTAAAGCTATATTAACTACTAATAAAATAATTAGGTAGAATAGCTACTACTAGTATAATAGGCTTATAATAGCTTTAAAATTAATAATATAAAGATATTATTATTTAAGGTAAATTATAAATTTAACCTTATTATTAAAATATATATAATATAAAATATAAACGCGCTAGTAGCTATAACGTATATAATAATTATAATAGAAATATAAAAACACTTATAATAAAAATAAATATTTTTATAGAATTAAATAAAATACTATACGAATAAAAAGAGATTATTAGTACTAATTCTAAAGAAGGGATATAAAGTATACCTTATTTATAAAAATATTAAAACTAAGTAACCTAATAATAAACTTAACTAAAAGAAGATTAAACTATTTCTTATTAAATAGAAAATCTTAAATATTAACTATAAACTATTATTACTTAATAGAATAAGAATTTATTTTATATTTTATATATTACTATTAAAGAAAGCATTAAATAAATTTATAATTACTATAAATATTATAACGAAAAATACTAATAAATATAAAGTTAAACGAATACTTAAAGTATAAGGGAACATAAAAAACTATTATTATCTCGTTAAATAAAAGGGATATTTAAACTCTAAAAACACCTAAGAATTAATTAAAAATCTTATAAATTACTTAACGTTACTTAAATAGTTTTATTTTTAAGAAACGTATTTTAATTAATCTTTTAAATATTATTTAATAACTTAATATTAAACTTAATATTTAAGAAATAAATTAAAGTAGAATTTAAATTCTTAAAAGAAGTAAAAAGAACTCTTATAGTCTTTTAAAGCTATTTTACTTTCTTACGTTTTACACGTTTTAACTCTTTAATATTATTAATACTATATATAACTACACGTATTATTTTCTTAAGCTATAATTTCTTTTATTTTCGTAAGTAATACACCTTAATACTCGCCTTTTTAAGTTTTTTTTTAGTAGCTTTTAACTTAAACTTAGCTTTCTAGTATTAGGTACTAATATAACGTAACTATTATAGGGTAAGAGGATTTATATTATAATAAAACCTATTTAAATAAATGCACTTATAATAATAGAATAAGTCTATGTTAAACGCCTTATAATTCTAGAGGCCTTAACCTTAGTAAAAGAAACAAGTAGGTATATTAACTAGATTTCTAATTATTAACTTAAGAAAAGCGTTTCACTCGTTTATCTTATAAGAAGGTTTATAAGATTAAACGAAAGGTCTTAAGATACGATTAGCTAATATAATAATATACGAGAAGAATAAAGAAGAGAAAATTACCTAAGCCCTTAGCTAGTCTATTTTAATAGCCTTAAGAATAAGACTAATAAAGAAAGGGTATTATATTATAAACGTTACTATATAAGACGCGGGAAGCTAGGCTATATTAATAAGGGTAGGTATAGCTATTAATTAATAAGAATATTAGGTTACGTAATAGCTTATTAGATTATATAAATAATTTAACGAGACGGGATTATTAGAATTATTAAGCGATTTAAATAATTTAAGTTTATAATAGAGAGATAAATAAGTACTTAAGAAGAAGGTATTCTTATAGCTAAGTAGTTTAAATCTCTATTAATTAATCTAAGTAATAGTTTTACTATTAAGAGTTATACTCTTAATAGCCTTATTATAATACTACTTAAAAGCTACTTTATAGCATTTAACTTAACTTACTTTCTAAAAAATAAACCTACTATGCCTTAGAACCTAAGCCACCGTTACACTTAGGGTAACGCGCGCCTTTAAACTAGTATAATATTAGTTAAAATATAATTATAATTAAAGAAGTAATATATAATAAAGAAAAAAGAAGCTAATAATACTAATAAGCTACGCGTATAAAAGTAAAATAAGTATAGTTAATAAGAACGTATAGCTTATATTTAACTTACCTTAATAAATAAAAGGTTAATAGGCTAGCTGTAACGACTGTTGCACGGAAGGTCCAATAGGAGTCTTCGACGTGTAACGCTAGGTTCCCAAGGGATAAACTAGGTCGTAGTTTATGTTGGCAGAGCCACTAGGGCAGTCAATCTGAGCAGTTGGGTGTTACGTTGGTAATAGGTCGTAGACCGTAACCAAGTGATCAGAGTCAAAGAGTTGTAAGCGAAGCTTAGTCAATGTAATGATCTGTGTGTTGAAAGCTAAGGAGCTAGAGTCTATCTATGAAGCGAATTTGGGGGTCCCTATATACTACGGTGTTCACCCATTGTTCACTGAAGTCCTGGTGAACTATGGTTACATGCGTGCTACTGGTTCGTCTAGAGTTCACTGAACAGTCAGTGAACTCTTCCTCATTGGCGGCCCGTCCCGACCATTAATCCGTCACCCGCTGTGCCCTGAGCCACTGGGTGGCTCATGCAACCGGCCCATCCTGCGGCCTACGCTGCAGCCTGTGACTGGGTCGTAACACGATGTCCCCTCTCCCATGGTCTTGTCCTCAAGACCCAAGCCTGGTTTCATAAATAGTCCTGTCGCCCTTTCTTCCGTTGGTCGTAAGTTCTCTGCTTCCCCGTAATGTCCTTCTTTCATCATGTCTAACCGTGTGGAAAAACCTAAGAAATCCCGTTCTACCACTAACCGCGCTGCCACCGCCGCCTTCATTCGTGAGCAGGGTTTTGAAGTGTCGCCCTGTAGTCGTTGCTTCGAAAAGAAGGGTCCTTGTTGGGTTGTGGGAAGCATCGGTCGTTGTGCGCTTTGTTATTCCCTGGGTCGTTCTTGTGACAGTTCTCGCGCTCCCATGGCGAATTGTACGTGCGGGGTTTGTCTGTCGTGACGTGTCTTTGGCTGACGTATTCCTAGTAAACCGTATCACCGAGGAGCTTCGTCGGCTTGAGAAGGAGGAGGAGTTAACGGAGGAGCTTTTAATCGAAAGGCGTCGTAAGGCTCAGTTGGAGATAGATGAGGCCTTGAATCGTCTGATGCGCCTTCGGCGTATGCGTCGTCATTTGCGTGAAAAGGGTCTGGAGATGGCCCGTCGTGATTTCGCTTCTCTGGAGGAAATGGAGGATGCGGATCGGAAGAAGGAGGAGGAGGAGGCTCGAAAGCGTGAGCTGGAGCAGGTTCAACAGCAAGAGTCTGAGGCTGTTCGTGATGCTCAAAACTGGGGTGCCTTTGATGTTGTAGACTGGGGCGCGTTGCTTAGCGCTGAGTCGCAAGCTGCTGGTGGTACTGTCTCAACAGTGCCTGGCAATTCTTCAAATTAGTCATAGGCTCCCATGTGTTTTCCTCGTTTCCGTAATTCTTCCATTTAATGAGATATTGGCGCGTTTTGTTCTTTGTTCTCATGTCTAGGATCCGTTCCACTTCGTACTCTGTTTCGTCCATGACTTCGATGTCTTCTTCTGCTGGTGCATTGTTTGGTGCTTCTTCAAGGAGTGAAATGTGTACTATAGGATGATTCCTCATAGTCTTTGGTAATGAAAGTTCGTAGTTGTTCGTCGATATTCGTTTTTTGATAGCGAATGGTCCTAGTTTCTTGTAATCCAATTTGTCGCTTGGTCGCGTTGTTTTGATGTTTCGTCGGAGTAGGTAGACCATGTCTCCCCCCCCAAAGATTGGTCCCTTCAATCTTTTCCGATTATGATATTGTGCCATTCTTTTTCGTACGAATTCCAATTCGCGTCGCATTTCTTCATGCAATTTTTTCAGTTCATCTGCTTGCAACATTGCTCGTTCTGCTTGCGGTCCTTCGCGCTGTGTTCGGAATACTTCGGGATTAAATCCGTAATTGGCGTAGGCTGGTGTCTGCTTTGTCGATTCCGATATCGAGCTATTGTAAGCCAATTGCGCTGTAGGTAACCATTTTACCCAATCATCCTGCTGATAATTGATGTAGCATCGCAGATACTGTTCAAGCGTCTGGTTCAACCTTTCTGTTTGTCCATCTGTCTGTGGATGATATGCAGTGCTTAACTTGTGGTTTGTCCCAAGTTGTGCCATAAGTGCTTGCCAAAACTTAGAGGTAAATGTACTTCCTCTATCCGATATGATTTCCTCTGGCAGCCCATGATTGCTTGCTATTGTTCGTAAGAACACATATGCAAGTTCTTCTGCATTGCTTGCTTCTCTGTACGGTAGAAAGTATCCGTACTTTGTGAGTCTGTCCGTGACCACGAATATGCTGTCATATTCCACATTGGTCATTGGTTCTCTTGACATTGGTAGCTTCGTGATATGATCGAAAGCTATCGATTCCCATGGTCGTGTTGGTACTGGTAATGGTTGTAATTCTCCGTATGGCTTATGTCGAGAAGCCTTACTCTTTCCGCATTGTATGCATTCGTTGACAACCTTTTCGACCATTTTCTTGATTCCTGAGAAATCGTATTGTCGTCGTATCTTGTCCAGTGTTTTGCGGATTCCTTGGTGTCCGTAAACTGGGTGTTCATGCATTTCTTTGATGCATTCTTCTTGTAGTTCTGGAGGTATCCAGGTCTTTCCATGGTACTTTGGGATAGTTCCGGGTTCTGTGAGACATTCTTCTGGCGTGTCTGCAAACCTGACCTTTCTCCTTGCCCATTGTTGGATTTTCTTGTATACTGGGTCTCCGTCTTGTACCTTTAGTATGGCATTCAGTTGTCTCTGCTGAAAATTGCCATTTTTATTGATCTCAAGGAGTTGTCCTGTTGCTGTAGGTACTCCTGTATCGTAGTCGCTTCTTCGACTTAGAGCGTCTGCTCGTCCGTTTTCGGATCCTTTTCGATGGATGATTTCATAGTCGAATTCTGAAAGATATTCGGCCCATCGGATTTGTCGTCCGTTCAACTGTTGCGTCGTCGCAAAATGAGAGATATTTTTATGATCGGTATACACCTTGACTTTGTGTTTGCTTCCCATAAGGTAGTGCCTAAATTCCTTAAAAGCATTGATGATTGCTAGGAATTCCTTGTCGTAGATGGGGTAGTTTAGTTCTGCTCCGTGAAGTTTCTTTGAGTAGAACGCAATAGGGTGCAGTTTTCCGTCATCGTCTCTTTGTCCAACTTGTGCTCCTAGAGCAAAGTCTGATGAATCGGTTTCTAATTCCGTTTCTCTTTCTGGGTCAAAGGTTTTCAAAACAGGTTCGGATGTGATGAGTTCTTTGATCTTGTCAAAGGCACATTGCGCCTCATCGTTCCAATTCCACTGCTTATCCTTCTTGGTGAGTTCATCCAAGGGTGCTGCGATTTCGCCGTAGCTTTTGATGAATCTTCTGTAATAATTCGCAAAGCCTCTAAAGCTTTGTATGTCCTTGACATTCTTCGGTGTTGGCCAGTTTCTTACTGCCTCGATTTTTGTTTTTTCCATTCGTATCTCGTTTGGTCGTATTGTGTGTCCTAGGAAGTCTACTTCCTGTGTATGGAACTTGCTTTTTGCTGGTTCAACTAATAGTTTTGCGTCTTGTAGCGCTTGCAGTACCTTGTGTACGTGCGTCTTGTGGTCTTCTAGGGTTTTCGAGAAGATGAGTATATCATCCAGATATACTACCACAAAGTTGTCCAAATATTCTCGTAGTACGCTGTTAATCATTCGTTGGAATGTTGCTGGTGCGTTGGTAAGCCCAAATGGCATTACCAAGTATTCGAATAGTCCAAACTTCGTTCTGAAGGCTGTTTTCCATTCATGGCCTTTCTTTATTCGAATCAAATTGTATGCTCCTTTTAGATCTAGAGCGGTGAACCAATTCATTCCGTGCAGTCGATCTCGTAATTCGGAGATAAGCGGCAACGGTGTTCGATCCTTCATGGTAATCGCGTTCAATCGTCGATAGTCCACTACTAACCGCAATTTCCCGTTTTTCTTTGGAACAAACATGACTGGGTATCCAGCTTCTGATGTGGATGCTCTGATGTAGCCTTTCGCTAACATCTCGTCGATGTATTCTCGTAGCGTTTCGAGTTCTTTTGCGTTCAAGTTGTAAATCTTATGAAATGTTGTCGACTTTCCATCTATCAATTCGATTTGATGGTCCCATTGACTGTGTTCTGGTAATCCGGTTTCCAATTCTTCTGCGAATAGCTTTTCGTATTTCCGGTATTCCTTAGGGATATTTTTGAGTCTTTCTTCTTTCGTTATTGAGCTTTTGTCGTTTTTATCGTTTTTGTTCTTTTCTCCTTCGAGCTTCTTATTTGTGTTTGCGAGGTCTTTCCGTAAGGCGGCAATAACCTTTCGGATCTTGGCTCTTGTCTTCTTATTATTTATTGTTGTTCGTATTCCGGTTTGTAGCGCCGTCGGGGTCGTTACGGTGGATCCAATCGTTCGTTTCTTTGTATTCGTTGTTTCTGTATTGTTCTTTTGTTGTCGTTGGTCCTTGGATAACTTGCTTGAAGGTTCTTTTTCTTCAGAACTCTGTTCGTGAGCTAAGTTATGACGAAATTTCGTTCTTTCTTCCGAAATCTGCTGATTCTGTTGGCCTGAAGTCTCGTTCCACTTCAGTTGGCCTGTCCTCCAGTTGATCAGTGGGTTACTCTCCCATAACCATGGGTACCCTAACACTAGGTCGTGTTCCGATACGTCCATAACATCGAGTTGAATCACTTCTGAATGATCTTGAATCTGTACTTTGAGATGATCAGTCTCTCTGTTAATGATCCCGTCATTATAATCAAAAGGTTTTCCTTCGATATCAGTTAACTCGTATGGTGCCTCTTTGTGTTTCCACGGTAGTTGGTAACGATTCACAACTCTGGGTGAGATATAGTTGCCCATCGCGCCACTGTCCACAAGTATGCGAACGCGATGTCCCATGACTTCGGCGTCTAATACCATCTTATCGCTTCGTCCGTTCTGGGTTGCGTTGAGGGTCATTAGCGTCTTTCTTTTCATGCCAGCCTGTAGCCCTTTTACAGATGGCGTGCCTCGTTTTTTGAGTTTTCCGGAATAGATTCTTCTGCAATCTGTCGTTTCATTTCCTGGTACCATTCCGTAGGTCCAGTTCCATTCTGTGGGTGTTTAAAGCAAAACCCATCGTTAAACATTTGACATAGGCGGTTGTAAATTTGATCTTTCATTTCTCCATGCTTCTCGCATCTTGGGTTGTCGCAGTTTACCGCATATTTCTTGTTGCATCTGGGGTTGAACTTCTGTTCGTTGTACCACTTATCCAGCCTTTGCTCATTGTGGTATGTTGATTCTGTGATTCCCCTGGGGTCTTTGTGTTCGAGTATGTCTAATGCTCGTTGTGCCCGTTTGTATGCTGCTGGTGTGCCACATTGCCACTTGTGCCATTCCCTGGCCTTATCTACCATATGTTCTGAACAATTGGGTAGTGGGCATACCATGTGGTCTTTCGTTTCACATCGAGGTGACTTGAGTAACAACTCTCTTCTGTGTGTTGGGATTTTTCCCTCATACACATACTGATGCCATTGTTTGTTCTTCGTATACACGTGCAGTTGGCATGTGTCTGATTCACATACATCCGTAGGGTCTGTATGAGCTCGGCATTTGATGGGTGTGTTTGAATCGGGTTCCAAGATCATAGTTTGGTCATCGTTGATTATCTTCACTCTCCATTCTAGGAGTTCCCATCGGAAGTATGGTGCTTTGATCGGATATCCTCTCATTCGGATCGGGAATGCATCCAGTCGTGCCTTGGTTGTAAAATGTGCCTGACACATCATAAATGTGCATGATGCCCATGCTAATCGTGTATGGTCCTTATGTCTTGGTGAGAGTCTGGGGTCGTCCCCTTCTGGGTACCATAGTGTCGGGTTTCTTAACATTGTGGTGGTGTCTACCGCAATGATAGGGATTGCGAAATGTTTTCCTGTTGGTGCGGGAAAATATCGTTGTACAGCTTGTTCTTGTGTGGCTGTTAGCCTTGCAGGCGTTTCTTCCTCGCTTTGTTCGTCTTCGGACGCTTCTGGAGTATCTAGGATTGCGCAGTTGTCGTCGACGCTCATTTCCTTTACTCTATCTTCTGGTTCATCGAGGGTGGTGAGGATTTGTGCGTCCTGTTCCTCCCTATATTGTTGTTCCCTTCGAATCTTCCTTGCTTCTGCTTGTTGTCGCACCCAATCGAGGATTTCTTGGTGCGAGTCTTCGTTCAAATATTCTGGCGATTTTGGTTCGAAAATCTCCTTTCGTCCTGTCATCGCAAGGGTTCTTTTTTCCACTGATTGTTCGTCCAGGTCTTCTTGTACCGCTTGTCGCGCTGCTTGAATTCCTGCGCGTATTTCCTCAAGCTCCGGCGTTGGTATCCTTTGTAGCTTTTCGTGTCCTGGTTTTCGTGGTGGTGGTGTCGTGATTCCCAATGCCCGGTTTATCTGTCTTTGCGTTTTCTTCGGCTTCTTGGGTTCTTTCGGAAACCATCCGGTTCCTTGTTTGCTACTGAGGTGGGTATAGCAGTTGTTATCGTAGCAGAAGGTCCAGCTTAGGTTTTTGTGCTCTACCTCTGGTTCGTAGATTTCGATCTTCTGTTGGTTAGTAGCATTGAGCTGTTTCTTACCTCCTTCTGGTACTGGCTTCCATTCTTTCTTGGGTTTCTTGCATTTGTTGGCGAAATGTCCTGGTTTTCCGCAATTATAACACTTCTTTTCCTTTTTGTCATCTTTTTTGGTAGCGTCAAGCTCCATTCGTCCAGGATTAAGAGTGTGACCATAGGCAATAGGTTCGTCCCGCTTCCTGCGTTGATTGGCTTGGTAACTCTTTCCTTTAGTAGGGTTCCAGGTTCCTTTACCCTGTTTTTTCTGTATGCGTCGCTGATACTGTCTGTCGTCGATCCGTACCGTCATAGCGATGTAGTCCGATAAATTGTCTGGCCTGTTCTCTCTATAGAGTTCATCTTTAACTTCTTCCTTGAGTCCCTTATAGAATGCTGACATAAGAGGTTCGTCCTCCCAGTCAAGCTGAGATGCGAGTTGTCTGAAGCGAGCGGCATAATCGGATGCCGATCCTTTCCGCTTGAGTCCGTCGATATGGTACTCGGCAGCTCTAGCTTCATCAACTGTTCCAAAGGCTTTCTTGATGGCTTTTTCGAACTCATCGTAACTTTCGAAAATGGTGTTGGTTTCGTTTTCGCGGTCGTCTTTTTCCTTGTTAAGGTAGTCCCTCATGATGGGTTCAAACCATGCTAGTGCTATTCCCGTCATACATCCTCCTGCGTGAAGTACCTTGGCAGAGGATTCTTCCATTTTGTTTGGGAATTGTCGGTGGTAAGCCCTGAGTTGAGTGAGGAATCCTTGAAGTGCACCCGGGGATCCGTCGTACGGTCCCGGCGCCCTGGGTCTGAGGATTTCTCCCAAGTCCTTTTTAATTGTGGCAGCAGCCGTGGCTTGTTCCTGTCGTTCTTCTTCCATCTGTTGAACCCGTTCGCGGAGGCGTATGATCTCAGCGAGCATCTCGTGAGCAGAGATGGTTGGTGGCCCCTCCCGAGTTTCGTTCGATCCAGATGCGGTAGTAGCCTCGCGTGGTGCCATGTTTGACAGTTATCAGATATTGCTCAGAGTGACGCAGTAGTAGTCTGAACAAGAGCTTTCAACGTGTAACGACTGTTGCACGGAAGGTCCAATAGGAGTCTTCGACGTGTAACGCTAGGTTCCCAAGGGATAAACTAGGTCGTAGTTTATGTTGGCAGAGCCACTAGGGCAGTCAATCTGAGCAGTTGGGTGTTACGTTGGTAATAGGTCGTAGACCGTAACCAAGTGATCAGAGTCAAAGAGTTGTAAGCGAAGCTTAGTCAATGTAATGATCTGTGTGTTGAAAGCTAAGGAGCTAGAGTCTATCTATGAAGCGAATTTGGGGGTCCCTATATACTACGGTGTTCACCCATTGTTCACTGAAGTCCTGGTGAACTATGGTTACATGCGTGCTACTGGTTCGTCTAGAGTTCACTGAACAGTCAGTGAACTCTTCCTCATTGGCGGCCCGTCCCGACCATTAATCCGTCACCCGCTGTGCCCTGAGCCACTGGGTGGCTCATGCAACCGGCCCATCCTGCGGCCTACGCTGCAGCCTGTGACTGGGTCGTAACACGATGTCCCCTCTCCCATGGTCTTGTCCTCAAGACCCAAGCCTGGTTTCATAAATAGTCCTGTCGCCCTTTCTTCCGTTGGTCGTAAGTTCTCTGCTTCCCGTAATGTCCTTCTTTCATCATGTCTAACCGTGTGGAAAAACCTAAGAAATCCCGTTCTACCACCAACCGCGCTGCCACCGCCGCCTTCATTCGTGAGCAGGGTTTTGAAGTGTCGCCCTGTAGTCGTTGCTTCGAAAAGAAGGGTCCTTGTTGGGTTGTGGGAAGCATCGGTCGTTGTGCGCTTTGTTATTCCCTGGGTCGTTCTTGTGACAGTTCTCGCGCTCCCATGGCGAATTGTACGTGCGGGGTTTGTCTGTCGTGACGTGTCTTTGGCTGACGTATTCCTAGTAAACCGTATCACCGAGGAGCTTCGTCGGCTTGAGAAGGAGGAGGAGTTAACGGAGGAGCTTTTAATCGAAAGGCGTCGTAAGGCTCAGTTGGAGATAGATGAGGCCTTGAATCGTCTGATGCGCCTTCGGCGTATGCGTCGTCATTTGCGTGAAAAGGGTCTGGAGATGGCCCGTCGTGATTTCGCTTCTCTGGAGGAAATGGAGGATGCGGATCGGAAGAAGGAGGAGGAGGAGGCTCGAAAGCGTGAGCTGGAGCAGGTTCAACAGCAAGAGTCTGAGGCTGTTCGTGATGCTCAAAACTGGGGTGCCTTTGATGTTGTAGACTGGGGCGCGTTGCTTAGCGCTGAGTCGCAAGCTGCTGGTGGTACTGTCTCAACAGTGCCTGGCAATTCTTCAAATTAGTCATAGGCTCCCATGTGTTTTCCTCGTTTCCGTAATTCTTCCATTTAATGAGATATTGGCGCGTTTTGTTCTTTGTTCTCATGTCTAGGATCCGTTCCACTTCGTACTCTGTTTCGTCCATGACTTCGATGTCTTCTTCTGCTGGTGCATTGTTTGGTGCTTCTTCAAGGAGTGAAATGTGTACTATAGGATGATTCCTCATAGTCTTTGGTAATGAAAGTTCGTAGTTGTTCGTCGATATTCGTTTTTTGATAGCGAATGGTCCTAGTTTCTTGTAATCCAATTTGTCGCTTGGTCGCGTTGTTTTGATGTTTCGTCGGAGTAGGTAGACCATGTCTCCCCCCCCAAAGATTGGTCCCTTCAATCTTTTCCGATTATGATATTGTGCCATTCTTTTTCGTACGAATTCCAATTCGCGTCGCATTTCTTCATGCAATTTTTTCAGTTCATCTGCTTGCAACATTGCTCGTTCTGCTTGCGGTCCTTCGCGCTGTGTTCGGAATACTTCGGGATTAAATCCGTAATTGGCGTAGGCTGGTGTCTGCTTTGTCGATTCCGATATCGAGCTATTGTAAGCCAATTGCGCTGTAGGTAACCATTTTACCCAATCATCCTGCTGATAATTGATGTAGCATCGCAGATACTGTTCAAGCGTCTGGTTCAACCTTTCTGTTTGTCCATCTGTCTGTGGATGATATGCAGTGCTTAACTTGTGGTTTGTCCCAAGTTGTGCCATAAGTGCTTGCCAAAACTTAGAGGTAAATGTACTTCCTCTATCCGATATGATTTCCTCTGGCAGCCCATGATTGCTTGCTATTGTTCGTAAGAACACATATGCAAGTTCTTCTGCATTGCTTGCTTCTCTGTACGGTAGAAAGTATCCGTACTTTGTGAGTCTGTCCGTGACCACGAATATGCTGTCATATTCCACATTGGTCATTGGTTCTCTTGACATTGGTAGCTTCGTGATATGATCGAAAGCTATCGATTCCCATGGTCGTGTTGGTACTGGTAATGGTTGTAATTCTCCGTATGGCTTATGTCGAGAAGCCTTACTCTTTCCGCATTGTATGCATTCGTTGACAACCTTTTCGACCATTTTCTTGATTCCTGAGAAATCGTATTGTCGTCGTATCTTGTCCAGTGTTTTGCGGATTCCTTGGTGTCCGTAAACTGGGTGTTCATGCATTTCTTTGATGCATTCTTCTTGTAGTTCTGGAGGTATCCAGGTCTTTCCATGGTACTTTGGGATAGTTCCGGGTTCTGTGAGACATTCTTCTGGCGTGTCTGCAAACCTGACCTTTCTCCTTGCCCATTGTTGGATTTTCTTGTATACTGGGTCTCCGTCTTGTACCTTTAGTATGGCATTCAGTTGTCTCTGCTGAAAATTGCCATTTTTATTGATCTCAAGGAGTTGTCCTGTTGCTGTAGGTACTCCTGTATCGTAGTCGCTTCTTCGACTTAGAGCGTCTGCTCGTCCGTTTTCGGATCCTTTTCGATGGATGATTTCATAGTCGAATTCTGAAAGATATTCGGCCCATCGGATTTGTCGTCCGTTCAACTGTTGCGTCGTCGCAAAATGAGAGATATTTTTATGATCGGTATACACCTTGACTTTGTGTTTGCTTCCCATAAGGTAGTGCCTAAATTCCTTAAAAGCATTGATGATTGCTAGGAATTCCTTGTCGTAGATGGGGTAGTTTAGTTCTGCTCCGTGAAGTTTCTTTGAGTAGAACGCAATAGGGTGCAGTTTTCCGTCATCGTCTCTTTGTCCAACTTGTGCTCCTAGAGCAAAGTCTGATGAATCGGTTTCTAATTCCGTTTCTCTTTCTGGGTCAAAGGTTTTCAAAACAGGTTCGGATGTGATGAGTTCTTTGATCTTGTCAAAGGCACATTGCGCCTCATCGTTCCAATTCCACTGCTTATCCTTCTTGGTGAGTTCATCCAAGGGTGCTGCGATTTCGCCGTAGCTTTTGATGAATCTTCTGTAATAATTCGCAAAGCCTCTAAAGCTTTGTATGTCCTTGACATTCTTCGGTGTTGGCCAGTTTCTTACTGCCTCGATTTTTGTTTTTTCCATTCGTATCTCGTTTGGTCGTATTGTGTGTCCTAGGAAGTCTACTTCCTGTGTATGGAACTTGCTTTTTGCTGGTTCAACTAATAGTTTTGCGTCTTGTAGCGCTTGCAGTACCTTGTGTACGTGCGTCTTGTGGTCTTCTAGGGTTTTCGAGAAGATGAGTATATCATCCAGATATACTACCACAAAGTTGTCCAAATATTCTCGTAGTACGCTGTTAATCATTCGTTGGAATGTTGCTGGTGCGTTGGTAAGCCCAAATGGCATTACCAAGTATTCGAATAGTCCAAACTTCGTTCTGAAGGCTGTTTTCCATTCATGGCCTTTCTTTATTCGAATCAAATTGTATGCTCCTTTTAGATCTAGAGCGGTGAACCAATTCATTCCGTGCAGTCGATCTCGTAATTCGGAGATAAGCGGCAACGGTGTTCGATCCTTCATGGTAATCGCGTTCAATCGTCGATAGTCCACTACTAACCGCAATTTCCCGTTTTTCTTTGGAACAAACATGACTGGGTATCCAGCTTCTGATGTGGATGCTCTGATGTAGCCTTTCGCTAACATCTCGTCGATGTATTCTCGTAGCGTTTCGAGTTCTTTTGCGTTCAAGTTGTAAATCTTATGAAATGTTGTCGACTTTCCATCTATCAATTCGATTTGATGGTCCCATTGACTGTGTTCTGGTAATCCGGTTTCCAATTCTTCTGCGAATAGCTTTTCGTATTTCCGGTATTCCTTAGGGATATTTTTGAGTCTTTCTTCTTTCGTTATTGAGCTTTTGTCGTTTTTATCGTTTTTGTTCTTTTCTCCTTCGAGCTTCTTATTTGTGTTTGCGAGGTCTTTCCGTAAGGCGGCAATAACCTTTCGGATCTTGGCTCTTGTCTTCTTATTATTTATTGTTGTTCGTATTCCGGTTTGTAGCGCCGTCGGGGTCGTTACGGTGGATCCAATCGTTCGTTTCTTTGTATTCGTTGTTTCTGTATTGTTCTTTTGTTGTCGTTGGTCCTTGGATAACTTGCTTGAAGGTTCTTTTTCTTCAGAACTCTGTTCGTGAGCTAAGTTATGACGAAATTTCGTTCTTTCTTCCGAAATCTGCTGATTCTGTTGGCCTGAAGTCTCGTTCCACTTCAGTTGGCCTGTCCTCCAGTTGATCAGTGGGTTACTCTCCCATAACCATGGGTACCCTAACACTAGGTCGTGTTCCGATACGTCCATAACATCGAGTTGAATCACTTCTGAATGATCTTGAATCTGTACTTTGAGATGATCAGTCTCTCTGTTAATGATCCCGTCATTATAATCAAAAGGTTTTCCTTCGATATCAGTTAACTCGTATGGTGCCTCTTTGTGTTTCCACGGTAGTTGGTAACGATTCACAACTCTGGGTGAGATATAGTTGCCCATCGCGCCACTGTCCACAAGTATGCGAACGCGATGTCCCATGACTTCGGCGTCTAATACCATCTTATCGCTTCGTCCGTTCTGGGTTGCGTTGAGGGTCATTAGCGTCTTTCTTTTCATGCCAGCCTGTAGCCCTTTTACAGATGGCGTGCCTCGTTTTTTGAGTTTTCCGGAATAGATTCTTCTGCAATCTGTCGTTTCATTTCCTGGTACCATTCCGTAGGTCCAGTTCCATTCTGTGGGTGTTTAAAGCAAAACCCATCGTTAAACATTTGACATAGGCGGTTGTAAATTTGATCTTTCATTTCTCCATGCTTCTCGCATCTTGGGTTGTCGCAGTTTACCGCATATTTCTTGTTGCATCTGGGGTTGAACTTCTGTTCGTTGTACCACTTATCCAGCCTTTGCTCATTGTGGTATGTTGATTCTGTGATTCCCCTGGGGTCTTTGTGTTCGAGTATGTCTAATGCTCGTTGTGCCCGTTTGTATGCTGCTGGTGTGCCACATTGCCACTTGTGCCATTCCCTGGCCTTATCTACCATATGTTCTGAACAATTGGGTAGTGGGCATACCATGTGGTCTTTCGTTTCACATCGAGGTGACTTGAGTAACAACTCTCTTCTGTGTGTTGGGATTTTTCCCTCATACACATACTGATGCCATTGTTTGTTCTTCGTATACACGTGCAGTTGGCATGTGTCTGATTCACATACATCCGTAGGGTCTGTATGAGCTCGGCATTTGATGGGTGTGTTTGAATCGGGTTCCAAGATCATAGTTTGGTCATCGTTGATTATCTTCACTCTCCATTCTAGGAGTTCCCATCGGAAGTATGGTGCTTTGATCGGATATCCTCTCATTCGGATCGGGAATGCATCCAGTCGTGCCTTGGTTGTAAAATGTGCCTGACACATCATAAATGTGCATGATGCCCATGCTAATCGTGTATGGTCCTTATGTCTTGGTGAGAGTCTGGGGTCGTCCCCTTCTGGGTACCATAGTGTCGGGTTTCTTAACATTGTGGTGGTGTCTACCGCAATGATAGGGATTGCGAAATGTTTTCCTGTTGGTGCGGGAAAATATCGTTGTACAGCTTGTTCTTGTGTGGCTGTTAGCCTTGCAGGCGTTTCTTCCTCGCTTTGTTCGTCTTCGGACGCTTCTGGAGTATCTAGGATTGCGCAGTTGTCGTCGACGCTCATTTCCTTTACTCTATCTTCTGGTTCATCGAGGGTGGTGAGGATTTGTGCGTCCTGTTCCTCCCTATATTGTTGTTCCCTTCGAATCTTCCTTGCTTCTGCTTGTTGTCGCACCCAATCGAGGATTTCTTGGTGCGAGTCTTCGTTCAAATATTCTGGCGATTTTGGTTCGAAAATCTCCTTTCGTCCTGTCATCGCAAGGGTTCTTTTTTCCACTGATTGTTCGTCCAGGTCTTCTTGTACCGCTTGTCGCGCTGCTTGAATTCCTGCGCGTATTTCCTCAAGCTCCGGCGTTGGTATCCTTTGTAGCTTTTCGTGTCCTGGTTTTCGTGGTGGTGGTGTCGTGATTCCCAATGCCCGGTTTATCTGTCTTTGCGTTTTCTTCGGCTTCTTGGGTTCTTTCGGAAACCATCCGGTTCCTTGTTTGCTACTGAGGTGGGTATAGCAGTTGTTATCGTAGCAGAAGGTCCAGCTTAGGTTTTTGTGCTCTACCTCTGGTTCGTAGATTTCGATCTTCTGTTGGTTAGTAGCATTGAGCTGTTTCTTACCTCCTTCTGGTACTGGCTTCCATTCTTTCTTGGGTTTCTTGCATTTGTTGGCGAAATGTCCTGGTTTTCCGCAATTATAACACTTCTTTTCCTTTTTGTCATCTTTTTTGGTAGCGTCAAGCTCCATTCGTCCAGGATTAAGAGTGTGACCATAGGCAATAGGTTCGTCCCGCTTCCTGCGTTGATTGGCTTGGTAACTCTTTCCTTTAGTAGGGTTCCAGGTTCCTTTACCCTGTTTTTTCTGTATGCGTCGCTGATACTGTCTGTCGTCGATCCGTACCGTCATAGCGATGTAGTCCGATAAATTGTCTGGCCTGTTCTCTCTATAGAGTTCATCTTTAACTTCTTCCTTGAGTCCCTTATAGAATGCTGACATAAGAGGTTCGTCCTCCCAGTCAAGCTGAGATGCGAGTTGTCTGAAGCGAGCGGCATAATCGGATGCCGATCCTTTCCGCTTGAGTCCGTCGATATGGTACTCGGCAGCTCTAGCTTCATCAACTGTTCCAAAGGCTTTCTTGATGGCTTTTTCGAACTCATCGTAACTTTCGAAAATGGTGTTGGTTTCGTTTTCGCGGTCGTCTTTTTCCTTGTTAAGGTAGTCCCTCATGATGGGTTCAAACCATGCTAGTGCTATTCCCGTCATACATCCTCCTGCGTGAAGTACCTTGGCAGAGGATTCTTCCATTTTGTTTGGGAATTGTCGGTGGTAAGCCCTGAGTTGAGTGAGGAATCCTTGAAGTGCACCCGGGGATCCGTCGTACGGTCCCGGCGCCCTGGGTCTGAGGATTTCTCCCAAGTCCTTTTTAATTGTGGCAGCAGCCGTGGCTTGTTCCTGTCGTTCTTCTTCCATCTGTTGAACCCGTTCGCGGAGGCGTATGATCTCAGCGAGCATCTCGTGAGCAGAGATGGTTGGTGGCCCCTCCCGAGTTTCGTTCGATCCAGATGCGGTAGTAGCCTCGCGTGGTGCCATGTTTGACAGTTATCAGATATTGCTCAGAGTGACGCAGTAGTAGTCTGAACAAGAGCTTTCAACGTGTAACGACTGTTGCACGGAAGGTCCAATAGGAGTCTTCGACGTGTAACGCTAGGTTCCCAAGGGATAAACTAGGTCGTAGTTTATGTTGGCAGAGCCACTAGGGCAGTCAATCTGAGCAGTTGGGTGTTACGTTGGTAATAGGTCGTAGACCGTAACCAAGTGATCAGAGTCAAAGAGTTGTAAGCGAAGCTTAGTCAATGTAATGATCTGTGTGTTGAAAGCTAAGGAGCTAGAGTCTATCTATGAAGCGAATTTGGGGGTCCCTATATACTACGGTGTTCACCCATTGTTCACTGAAGTCCTGGTGAACTATGGTTACATGCGTGCTACTGGTTCGTCTAGAGTTCACTGAACAGTCAGTGAACTCTTCCTCATTGGCGGCCCGTCCCGACCATTAATCCGTCACCCGCTGTGCCCTGAGCCACTGGGTGGCTCATGCAACCGGCCCATCCTGCGGCCTACGCTGCAGCCTGTGACTGGGTCGTAACACGATGTCCCCTCTCCCATGGTCTTGTCCTCAAGACCCAAGCCTGGTTTCATAAATAGTCCTGTCGCCCTTTCTTCCGTTGGTCGTAAGTTCTCTGCTTCCCCGTAATGTCCTTCTTTCATCATGTCTAACCGTGTGGAAAAACCTAAGAAATCCCGTTCTACCACTAACCGCGCTGCCACCGCCGCCTTCATTCGTGAGCAGGGTTTTGAAGTGTCGCCCTGTAGTCGTTGCTTCGAAAAGAAGGGTCCTTGTTGGGTTGTGGGAAGCATCGGTCGTTGTGCGCTTTGTTATTCCCTGGGTCGTTCTTGTGACAGTTCTCGCGCTCCCATGGCGAATTGTACGTGCGGGGTTTGTCTGTCGTGACGTGTCTTTGGCTGACGTATTCCTAGTAAACCGTATCACCGAGGAGCTTCGTCGGCTTGAGAAGGAGGAGGAGTTAACGGAGGAGCTTTTAATCGAAAGGCGTCGTAAGGCTCAGTTGGAGATAGATGAGGCCTTGAATCGTCTGATGCGCCTTCGGCGTATGCGTCGTCATTTGCGTGAAAAGGGTCTGGAGATGGCCCGTCGTGATTTCGCTTCTCTGGAGGAAATGGAGGATGCGGATCGGAAGAAGGAGGAGGAGGAGGCTCGAAAGCGTGAGCTGGAGCAGGTTCAACAGCAAGAGTCTGAGGCTGTTCGTGATGCTCAAAACTGGGGTGCCTTTGATGTTGTAGACTGGGGCGCGTTGCTTAGCGCTGAGTCGCAAGCTGCTGGTGGTACTGTCTCAACAGTGCCTGGCAATTCTTCAAATTAGTCATAGGCTCCCATGTGTTTTCCTCGTTTCCGTAATTCTTCCATTTAATGAGATATTGGCGCGTTTTGTTCTTTGTTCTCATGTCTAGGATCCGTTCCACTTCGTACTCTGTTTCGTCCATGACTTCGATGTCTTCTTCTGCTGGTGCATTGTTTGGTGCTTCTTCAAGGAGTGAAATGTGTACTATAGGATGATTCCTCATAGTCTTTGGTAATGAAAGTTCGTAGTTGTTCGTCGATATTCGTTTTTTGATAGCGAATGGTCCTAGTTTCTTGTAATCCAATTTGTCGCTTGGTCGCGTTGTTTTGATGTTTCGTCGGAGTAGGTAGACCATGTCTCCCCCCCCAAAGATTGGTCCCTTCAATCTTTTCCGATTATGATATTGTGCCATTCTTTTTCGTACGAATTCCAATTCGCGTCGCATTTCTTCATGCAATTTTTTCAGTTCATCTGCTTGCAACATTGCTCGTTCTGCTTGCGGTCCTTCGCGCTGTGTTCGGAATACTTCGGGATTAAATCCGTAATTGGCGTAGGCTGGTGTCTGCTTTGTCGATTCCGATATCGAGCTATTGTAAGCCAATTGCGCTGTAGGTAACCATTTTACCCAATCATCCTGCTGATAATTGATGTAGCATCGCAGATACTGTTCAAGCGTCTGGTTCAACCTTTCTGTTTGTCCATCTGTCTGTGGATGATATGCAGTGCTTAACTTGTGGTTTGTCCCAAGTTGTGCCATAAGTGCTTGCCAAAACTTAGAGGTAAATGTACTTCCTCTATCCGATATGATTTCCTCTGGCAGCCCATGATTGCTTGCTATTGTTCGTAAGAACACATATGCAAGTTCTTCTGCATTGCTTGCTTCTCTGTACGGTAGAAAGTATCCGTACTTTGTGAGTCTGTCCGTGACCACGAATATGCTGTCATATTCCACATTGGTCATTGGTTCTCTTGACATTGGTAGCTTCGTGATATGATCGAAAGCTATCGATTCCCATGGTCGTGTTGGTACTGGTAATGGTTGTAATTCTCCGTATGGCTTATGTCGAGAAGCCTTACTCTTTCCGCATTGTATGCATTCGTTGACAACCTTTTCGACCATTTTCTTGATTCCTGAGAAATCGTATTGTCGTCGTATCTTGTCCAGTGTTTTGCGGATTCCTTGGTGTCCGTAAACTGGGTGTTCATGCATTTCTTTGATGCATTCTTCTTGTAGTTCTGGAGGTATCCAGGTCTTTCCATGGTACTTTGGGATAGTTCCGGGTTCTGTGAGACATTCTTCTGGCGTGTCTGCAAACCTGACCTTTCTCCTTGCCCATTGTTGGATTTTCTTGTATACTGGGTCTCCGTCTTGTACCTTTAGTATGGCATTCAGTTGTCTCTGCTGAAAATTGCCATTTTTATTGATCTCAAGGAGTTGTCCTGTTGCTGTAGGTACTCCTGTATCGTAGTCGCTTCTTCGACTTAGAGCGTCTGCTCGTCCGTTTTCGGATCCTTTTCGATGGATGATTTCATAGTCGAATTCTGAAAGATATTCGGCCCATCGGATTTGTCGTCCGTTCAACTGTTGCGTCGTCGCAAAATGAGAGATATTTTTATGATCGGTATACACCTTGACTTTGTGTTTGCTTCCCATAAGGTAGTGCCTAAATTCCTTAAAAGCATTGATGATTGCTAGGAATTCCTTGTCGTAGATGGGGTAGTTTAGTTCTGCTCCGTGAAGTTTCTTTGAGTAGAACGCAATAGGGTGCAGTTTTCCGTCATCGTCTCTTTGTCCAACTTGTGCTCCTAGAGCAAAGTCTGATGAATCGGTTTCTAATTCCGTTTCTCTTTCTGGGTCAAAGGTTTTCAAAACAGGTTCGGATGTGATGAGTTCTTTGATCTTGTCAAAGGCACATTGCGCCTCATCGTTCCAATTCCACTGCTTATCCTTCTTGGTGAGTTCATCCAAGGGTGCTGCGATTTCGCCGTAGCTTTTGATGAATCTTCTGTAATAATTCGCAAAGCCTCTAAAGCTTTGTATGTCCTTGACATTCTTCGGTGTTGGCCAGTTTCTTACTGCCTCGATTTTTGTTTTTTCCATTCGTATCTCGTTTGGTCGTATTGTGTGTCCTAGGAAGTCTACTTCCTGTGTATGGAACTTGCTTTTTGCTGGTTCAACTAATAGTTTTGCGTCTTGTAGCGCTTGCAGTACCTTGTGTACGTGCGTCTTGTGGTCTTCTAGGGTTTTCGAGAAGATGAGTATATCATCCAGATATACTACCACAAAGTTGTCCAAATATTCTCGTAGTACGCTGTTAATCATTCGTTGGAATGTTGCTGGTGCGTTGGTAAGCCCAAATGGCATTACCAAGTATTCGAATAGTCCAAACTTCGTTCTGAAGGCTGTTTTCCATTCATGGCCTTTCTTTATTCGAATCAAATTGTATGCTCCTTTTAGATCTAGAGCGGTGAACCAATTCATTCCGTGCAGTCGATCTCGTAATTCGGAGATAAGCGGCAACGGTGTTCGATCCTTCATGGTAATCGCGTTCAATCGTCGATAGTCCACTACTAACCGCAATTTCCCGTTTTTCTTTGGAACAAACATGACTGGGTATCCAGCTTCTGATGTGGATGCTCTGATGTAGCCTTTCGCTAACATCTCGTCGATGTATTCTCGTAGCGTTTCGAGTTCTTTTGCGTTCAAGTTGTAAATCTTATGAAATGTTGTCGACTTTCCATCTATCAATTCGATTTGATGGTCCCATTGACTGTGTTCTGGTAATCCGGTTTCCAATTCTTCTGCGAATAGCTTTTCGTATTTCCGGTATTCCTTAGGGATATTTTTGAGTCTTTCTTCTTTCGTTATTGAGCTTTTGTCGTTTTTATCGTTTTTGTTCTTTTCTCCTTCGAGCTTCTTATTTGTGTTTGCGAGGTCTTTCCGTAAGGCGGCAATAACCTTTCGGATCTTGGCTCTTGTCTTCTTATTATTTATTGTTGTTCGTATTCCGGTTTGTAGCGCCGTCGGGGTCGTTACGGTGGATCCAATCGTTCGTTTCTTTGTATTCGTTGTTTCTGTATTGTTCTTTTGTTGTCGTTGGTCCTTGGATAACTTGCTTGAAGGTTCTTTTTCTTCAGAACTCTGTTCGTGAGCTAAGTTATGACGAAATTTCGTTCTTTCTTCCGAAATCTGCTGATTCTGTTGGCCTGAAGTCTCGTTCCACTTCAGTTGGCCTGTCCTCCAGTTGATCAGTGGGTTACTCTCCCATAACCATGGGTACCCTAACACTAGGTCGTGTTCCGATACGTCCATAACATCGAGTTGAATCACTTCTGAATGATCTTGAATCTGTACTTTGAGATGATCAGTCTCTCTGTTAATGATCCCGTCATTATAATCAAAAGGTTTTCCTTCGATATCAGTTAACTCGTATGGTGCCTCTTTGTGTTTCCACGGTAGTTGGTAACGATTCACAACTCTGGGTGAGATATAGTTGCCCATCGCGCCACTGTCCACAAGTATGCGAACGCGATGTCCCATGACTTCGGCGTCTAATACCATCTTATCGCTTCGTCCGTTCTGGGTTGCGTTGAGGGTCATTAGCGTCTTTCTTTTCATGCCAGCCTGTAGCCCTTTTACAGATGGCGTGCCTCGTTTTTTGAGTTTTCCGGAATAGATTCTTCTGCAATCTGTCGTTTCATTTCCTGGTACCATTCCGTAGGTCCAGTTCCATTCTGTGGGTGTTTAAAGCAAAACCCATCGTTAAACATTTGACATAGGCGGTTGTAAATTTGATCTTTCATTTCTCCATGCTTCTCGCATCTTGGGTTGTCGCAGTTTACCGCATATTTCTTGTTGCATCTGGGGTTGAACTTCTGTTCGTTGTACCACTTATCCAGCCTTTGCTCATTGTGGTATGTTGATTCTGTGATTCCCCTGGGGTCTTTGTGTTCGAGTATGTCTAATGCTCGTTGTGCCCGTTTGTATGCTGCTGGTGTGCCACATTGCCACTTGTGCCATTCCCTGGCCTTATCTACCATATGTTCTGAACAATTGGGTAGTGGGCATACCATGTGGTCTTTCGTTTCACATCGAGGTGACTTGAGTAACAACTCTCTTCTGTGTGTTGGGATTTTTCCCTCATACACATACTGATGCCATTGTTTGTTCTTCGTATACACGTGCAGTTGGCATGTGTCTGATTCACATACATCCGTAGGGTCTGTATGAGCTCGGCATTTGATGGGTGTGTTTGAATCGGGTTCCAAGATCATAGTTTGGTCATCGTTGATTATCTTCACTCTCCATTCTAGGAGTTCCCATCGGAAGTATGGTGCTTTGATCGGATATCCTCTCATTCGGATCGGGAATGCATCCAGTCGTGCCTTGGTTGTAAAATGTGCCTGACACATCATAAATGTGCATGATGCCCATGCTAATCGTGTATGGTCCTTATGTCTTGGTGAGAGTCTGGGGTCGTCCCCTTCTGGGTACCATAGTGTCGGGTTTCTTAACATTGTGGTGGTGTCTACCGCAATGATAGGGATTGCGAAATGTTTTCCTGTTGGTGCGGGAAAATATCGTTGTACAGCTTGTTCTTGTGTGGCTGTTAGCCTTGCAGGCGTTTCTTCCTCGCTTTGTTCGTCTTCGGACGCTTCTGGAGTATCTAGGATTGCGCAGTTGTCGTCGACGCTCATTTCCTTTACTCTATCTTCTGGTTCATCGAGGGTGGTGAGGATTTGTGCGTCCTGTTCCTCCCTATATTGTTGTTCCCTTCGAATCTTCCTTGCTTCTGCTTGTTGTCGCACCCAATCGAGGATTTCTTGGTGCGAGTCTTCGTTCAAATATTCTGGCGATTTTGGTTCGAAAATCTCCTTTCGTCCTGTCATCGCAAGGGTTCTTTTTTCCACTGATTGTTCGTCCAGGTCTTCTTGTACCGCTTGTCGCGCTGCTTGAATTCCTGCGCGTATTTCCTCAAGCTCCGGCGTTGGTATCCTTTGTAGCTTTTCGTGTCCTGGTTTTCGTGGTGGTGGTGTCGTGATTCCCAATGCCCGGTTTATCTGTCTTTGCGTTTTCTTCGGCTTCTTGGGTTCTTTCGGAAACCATCCGGTTCCTTGTTTGCTACTGAGGTGGGTATAGCAGTTGTTATCGTAGCAGAAGGTCCAGCTTAGGTTTTTGTGCTCTACCTCTGGTTCGTAGATTTCGATCTTCTGTTGGTTAGTAGCATTGAGCTGTTTCTTACCTCCTTCTGGTACTGGCTTCCATTCTTTCTTGGGTTTCTTGCATTTGTTGGCGAAATGTCCTGGTTTTCCGCAATTATAACACTTCTTTTCCTTTTTGTCATCTTTTTTGGTAGCGTCAAGCTCCATTCGTCCAGGATTAAGAGTGTGACCATAGGCAATAGGTTCGTCCCGCTTCCTGCGTTGATTGGCTTGGTAACTCTTTCCTTTAGTAGGGTTCCAGGTTCCTTTACCCTGTTTTTTCTGTATGCGTCGCTGATACTGTCTGTCGTCGATCCGTACCGTCATAGCGATGTAGTCCGATAAATTGTCTGGCCTGTTCTCTCTATAGAGTTCATCTTTAACTTCTTCCTTGAGTCCCTTATAGAATGCTGACATAAGAGGTTCGTCCTCCCAGTCAAGCTGAGATGCGAGTTGTCTGAAGCGAGCGGCATAATCGGATGCCGATCCTTTCCGCTTGAGTCCGTCGATATGGTACTCGGCAGCTCTAGCTTCATCAACTGTTCCAAAGGCTTTCTTGATGGCTTTTTCGAACTCATCGTAACTTTCGAAAATGGTGTTGGTTTCGTTTTCGCGGTCGTCTTTTTCCTTGTTAAGGTAGTCCCTCATGATGGGTTCAAACCATGCTAGTGCTATTCCCGTCATACATCCTCCTGCGTGAAGTACCTTGGCAGAGGATTCTTCCATTTTGTTTGGGAATTGTCGGTGGTAAGCCCTGAGTTGAGTGAGGAATCCTTGAAGTGCACCCGGGGATCCGTCGTACGGTCCCGGCGCCCTGGGTCTGAGGATTTCTCCCAAGTCCTTTTTAATTGTGGCAGCAGCCGTGGCTTGTTCCTGTCGTTCTTCTTCCATCTGTTGAACCCGTTCGCGGAGGCGTATGATCTCAGCGAGCATCTCGTGAGCAGAGATGGTTGGTGGCCCCTCCCGAGTTTCGTTCGATCCAGATGCGGTAGTAGCCTCGCGTGGTGCCATGTTTGACAGTTATCAGATATTGCTCAGAGTGACGCAGTAGTAGTCTGAACAAGAGCTTTCAACGTGTAACGACTGTTGCACGGAAGGTCCAATAGGAGTCTTCGACGTGTAACGCTAGGTTCCCAAGGGATAAACTAGGTCGTAGTTTATGTTGGCAGAGCCACTAGGGCAGTCAATCTGAGCAGTTGGGTGTTACGTTGGTAATAGGTCGTAGACCGTAACCAAGTGATCAGAGTCAAAGAGTTGTAAGCGAAGCTTAGTCAATGTAATGATCTGTGTGTTGAAAGCTAAGGAGCTAGAGTCTATCTATGAAGCGAATTTGGGGGTCCCTATATACTACGGTGTTCACCCATTGTTCACTGAAGTCCTGGTGAACTATGGTTACATGCGTGCTACTGGTTCGTCTAGAGTTCACTGAACAGTCAGTGAACTCTTCCTCATTGGCGGCCCGTCCCGACCATTAATCCGTCACCCGCTGTGCCCTGAGCCACTGGGTGGCTCATGCAACCGGCCCATCCTGCGGCCTACGCTGCAGCCTGTGACTGGGTCGTAACACTAGCTCTTAATTAATAAAAGACTACGTTAATTAAAATACTAAGAAAAGGTAAGGTATATATAACTAAGCCTATAATTATAGTCTTAACGCTTAATTAAGCATTTAAATAAGAAAAAGAGAGCTTATAATAGCCTTAATAATAAGCTTAATTAAGAGGTGTATTAA
Organism: Metarhizium acridum; assembly: GCF_019434415.1. Lineage (NCBI taxonomy): Eukaryota > Fungi > Ascomycota > Sordariomycetes > Hypocreales > Clavicipitaceae > Metarhizium > Metarhizium acridum. The sequence continues at coordinate 2,362,940 of NW_027094020.1, read as the reverse complement.
AATAGATTACTTATTATAAGTATTAATTACGTACGTATAATTAAATAAGAGTAAACCCTTAACTATAAGTAAATAACCCTAATAATAAGCGCACGTATAAAAAGGGCGCATATAATTCTCTCTTTTATAGCTAGACATGGACTTGTATATATACATTATCGTTATAATTAGTGCCCTCTAAAGTGTGATAGTAATTCACGTGGGTGGCTTAAGCCACTTTCCCATTAACTAACTTAGTTCCGGAAGGGTGTCCAAGGAACCAATTAGAGGCCCAGAGACGACCTTATTTATCGTTGGAAGCTGCAGCCCAACGCTCTAAGTGGGAGTGTCAATGGTAGCTAAAGTGCTGCCTACTAACTACCTAGGTACCTGGGTAGGTAGGCGCTACAGGCAGGTACGGGAGGGGTCATCCACAAACTGTAGGCAGCTACGGAGCAACTGCGCCTGACCATCTTATCGGCGCAAACAGGGGTCCATCAGCCCCACTTTCTCCCCAAGCCTGCCAAAAAGTTGGTGGGGGTGAGCAACGCGTGCTCACGCGTCTCCAAAAGTCGATTTAATGAGTTTCCCGAATAGTGGCACTTCATCGCACATCCATACCGGGCCGAACTGCAAGAATCTCTTACCCTCGAGGCGCCATGCCGCGCCTTACGTCACGTCGCCGCAGGCGCTCTGATACAGAAGACGCAGAGGATAGCGGCGATGTCTGGAATGGCTTGGGGTCGCAAGCCTCCGATTCGTCCAAGCGGCGACGACTTGATTCCGAACCAGACACCGATGGGGATACTGGCCCATCGGCCCCGAGTGCAGGACTGTTGAATGGCTCATCGAACGGTGACATCATGCAGGATTTTCAACCTGGTGCCATTGTGCGTGTGTCGGTTCAAAATTTTGTCACCTACGAAAAGGCAGAGTTCTTTCCGGGACCACATCTAAACATGGTCATCGGCCCCAATGGCACTGGCAAGAGCTCGCTCGTTTGCGCTATTTGTCTTGGTCTGGGCTATAGCCCGAAACACTTGGGACGCGCTGGATCCGTCAAGGAGTTTGTCAAACACGGAAAGGATATAGCAACCATCGAGATCGAACTTCAGAAGAAGCCCAGGGACCGCAGCAACTACGTCATCAAAGTACAGATCCGTCGCGAACAAAATAGCCAGAAGTGGTGGTTAAACGGAAAAGAGACGAGCCACAAGAGAATACAGGAGCTGATGAAGTCGCTGAAGATCCAGGTTGACAATTTGTGCCAGTTTCTACCCCAGGACCGCGTCGTTGAATTCGCCGCTTGCACGCCCGTCGACCTTCTCCACGAGACTCTCCGTGCCGCAGCTCCGGAAGAAATGCTCTTGTGGCAGAGCCAGCTGCAAGAAATGCACAAGGAAAAGAAGGGGTTGGCCGACGCCGTCCACTCTGATGTCGATGCACTGAGAATCTTGGAGAATCGCCAGCAAGGTCTTCAAGCAGATGTGGATAGGATCCGCGAAAGAGAAGAAATCCAAGAAAAAGTCCAGAACCTGCAGTCAGCCTTAGTCTTCGCCAAGTACTCAGAGGCACGAGATAACCACGGCAAAGCTAGAGACCGGAAGAAGGAGGCAGAACGAGCTTTGCAGCGGCTAGAGTCCGAAAGCGGACCATCCCTTGAGGCTGTCAATATGAAACAAGAATATGCTCAGCAAATACGGGCTGTAATACCAGCCAAGGAGAAGGCCCTCAAAGATGCCGAGCATGCTGCACAGACTGCTGCCCGCGACATCCACGGCGCGGCAGAATTGGTCAAAGAAATGAACAACAGGCTGGAGGCTGAGCGGAAGGGGTTCGAATCGAAAAAAAAGGACCTGGCCGCTTCAAAGTCGAAAATCACAGCGTTCCAGGCGGACCTCAAGAACAGGCCAACCGACTTCAACGCTGCGGATTGGAACCAGAAAATTCGTGCCGAGGAACACAACATGAGAGAGATGGAAGTAGAGCAACGCCAGGTGTCAGCAGCCAGGGATGCAACCAAAGAACGGGCAAGGCCCATGAACGTCGACATTCGCAAAATCAAGACGGATATCGAGGCTTTTGATACGCAGCAAGGACAGCAAATGTCATTTATGCGCAAACACTTTCCCGAAGCATCAAATGGCTGGGAATGGATAAAGGAACACCAGAGTGAATTTGAGAAGGAGGTATTCGGGCCTCCAATGATCAGCTGTTCTGTCAAGGATGAGCGGTACGCGGACCAAATACAGGCTCTCCTCCAAATTGACGATCTACAATGCTTCACGGCGCAGACAAAAAATGACTACAAGAAGCTCACAGACCAGTTGTATCGAGTAATGAGTTTGTCGGTTGTGGTTCGAACCTGCTCAAACCCTCTATCTGCATTTAAAGCTCCTGTTGATCGCGCTGAAATGGCCAAGCTTGGATTGGATGGATTTGCCATTGACTACCTGGACGGACCGGGGCCCGTGTTGGCAATGCTTTGTTCGGAGAAGCGACTACACATGTCGGGCGTTGCTCTCAATGACCACGATGAGCAAGCCTACGACAGGCTCGTCAACAATGGCAAAATCAACCAATGGGCCGCTGGAAGACAAACATTCACGATCCGCCGTCGCAGAGAATACGGCCCCCAGGCCATGACGACGGTTACCAAGAACATTCAGAAAGGACGATTTTGGACGTCACAGCCGGTGGACATGCAAGAAAAGAGGGAATTGGAACGGCGACTGACGGAATTACAAGGCGAGAAAGGCGCACTCAAAGAAGAGCATGACGAACTGCAACAGAAACTCGACACCATTGAGGAGCAGAAGAAAGAGATTTCCGAGAAGATTGTGGGTGCTTGACACTGGTTATTGCCTCACAGAACTGCCAACTGACTCGTCACACAGGCCGCATTACGGAATGAGAAGAGCGCGTTGCAAAAGGAGTTCCAAAAGTGGCAGAGTTTACCCGTAAAGATAGGTATGCTACAAATGAATTACCCTGTTACAAATGAGAATCTAACAGCCTGAGAAGAATCGGAAGAGCGGCAAAAGGCCATGCATGAGGAAGCCATGAGAGACGCTAGAAAGAACATGCAGGAGATTCAGTATGAATGGGACAAGGCGGTCCTTGAACGCGCAAAGCTCGTTATAAAACACAAGAAGCTCACCGACAAGATTCGCGAAGCACACCTGGCTCTAATCGAGGCAAAAATCTGGCTTATCGAAGCGAACTCCGATGTTGAGGGTCTCAAGGAGCGCAATGCTAGTATCATGGCCCGGCTGGAAGAGGAGAGGCGGAACGTACAGGTAGCTACCGAGGAGACGAATCGCACCAAGGAAATTGGGCGCCGGCTGGGCGAAGATGTTAGGGAACTCCTCTCCAGGGATCAGGACAGACGCGACTTGTATTCCCAACTCGCCGAAGGCAAGTCACCTCATGAAGTCGAAATGGAGATTGCAGCCGAGGAAGCCAAGCTCGAGCTCATCCACGCCGCCAACCCGAATGTGATTCGGGAGTTTGAACGTCGCGCGGAGGAAATCACTCGACTGAGGCGCAAGATGGAGGGAGTCAACGAGAAGCTCGAGACATTGAACACGCAGCTTGCGCGGGTAATGAGCAAATGGGAGCCCAAGCTGGAAGAGCTTGTGTCCCAAATCAACGACGCCTTTGCGTACAACTTTGAGCAGATCAGCTGCGCGGGTGAAGTGCGCGTCCACAAAGAAGAAGACTTTTCGCAGTGGGCTCTCGACATCATGGTCAAGTTTCGGTAAGTAGCCACCCACGGCCCAGTCGACTGTTGGAAGCGAGACAGAGCACCTAACGGATTTGGCAGGGAAAACGAAGCGCTGCAACAACTGACAGCTCATCGCCAGTCCGGCGGCGAACGAGCCGTGTCGACGATTTTCTATCTCATGGCGCTCCAGTCTCTCGCGCAGTCGCCGTTTCGCGTGGTGGACGAGATCAACCAGGGCATGGATCCTCGCAACGAACGCATGGTTCACGAGCGAATGGTGGAGATTGCGTGCCGCGAACACACGAGCCAGTATTTCCTCATCACGCCCAAGCTGCTTACGGGGTTGCGGTACGACCCCAAGATGAGGGTGCTGTGCATTGCGAGCGGAGAGTACATGCCCAAGGAGGGGAGGAAGGTGGATTTTGCGAGATGTTTGAAGATTCAGAAGAGGCTGATGGCTGCTGGATGATTGTATTTGACTGCTATGGTGGGAAAGGGGTGGGGGAGGACACGGCGTTTGGGAAAGGGAAAAGACGATGGTATATGAATGATGAGAGGCGAAGGAGCATATTTAATCATCGTCTTAGCGACTTGGGGCGCGCATTGGCTTTTCAGGCTCCCATGACAAGTGTGTGAGGTGTATAATTGCCGTTTGGAATATACTGTTTGTCCTTTCCTTGCAACACTTGCCCAGCATTGATGGGTACGTTACGTTTACACGCGTGCACTTATACCATGACGGGCAGAAGTCGTCGCAGGTCGTCGCCCGATCCTAGTCAGTCTGGCTGGGGTTGATGTCACTCTCGACTTCTTTCCCATCTTTTCCATCTGTGTCTCTTCACCCCTACCCCCCAACACAGCGGCTCAGCAAACAAGATGTGCCATCATGCATGCCTTTATGCAGACGCCCCTCAGGCATTTTCAGCCGTCAACCCGTGTCTTGCTCCCCGGACGGAGTCCCTGCCGCCAGGCACTCGTCGGTAAAGGTGAGGCTGCAGAGAGCCGATTGGCTCACCAGACTCCAAGCGCGAGGCAGCGCCATCTACCGGGTGCGCCGGCTGTCGGGCGGTGCAGAAGCCAGTCTGATTCGTCAACGGGGAGCCCCGCGAAGCATCACGGCTACGTCTGTCAAAAGGGACGCGCCCGACGATGGGGGTAGCTATTGGCCGGTTGAGATGACTGCCTGCACGAGGGCGACATTGCAAGGGAGCGAGGCGTAATCTAGTTCACACGCACGATTCTTCATGTCTTCTGCCAGTTCTGTGTGTCGGCGTGCTCGCCGCCGCTGCTTTGCATCGTCGACTATATAACGATGTGCCCTTCTCTGTTCCACCGCGGCCATCGCTCACGAGGACAAGCTCAAAACATTCAATTCATGGAAACTACTCGATGCAAGCACAATTCACGCCCCCCTTTCACTAATCCAACCATTGAACCAAGCACCATGTCCCTGTCCCCCGAAGCCACCGTCGCCATCGTGGGCGTGTTAGTCAACGTCCCTCCCCTCATTCTCACCGTCTGGAAAGCATGGGAGCGGTACCGAAGCTATGCCGAACATAGGCTCGGCGTACAAGTGAGTTTCCAATTCATCACTTACCGCTCATACTACAGCACGACATCCACATGCATTACTAACGTGATGCAATGGCAGTCAGCACTTGACAAAGACGGGATTGAACCATCATGTACAAGGCCACATCAACGTCACCATGTTATGTGGAAAACAGACTCAAATTCATCATCTTGAGCAACTCATATCATCGTATACACAACAAAGCAAAATCCCGCAAAAGACTTGGGAAAAAGTCCTCAACCGCTCCACCGACGCATTAACGGTGATATCAAATTGCTCATCATCCTGGGCAAAGTCAATACCAATCCAACACTTTCACCTTAAATTTTACACGACAGACCCCTCCCTTTTTTTTGTCTTGTTGCCTCCCATCATAAGGAAGATACCCGGACAAAGTCGTACTTGAGTCCTTGATGTAAAGTTAAAGAGCAGGAAGAAAGAAAGAAAAAAAAAACTTCCAAAATGTCAAAAAATAGCTAGTACAGAAAAAAAAGGGTAGTGGAAAGGGAAGGAATTCTTGTCATCAATAGGATTTAGACATTGTCATTTTGCGAGCGTTATTAGGTGGAACCGTTCGTACTCACACCGAACCCCTGATAGAATAAATGTAACAAAATTCGACAAAAAACCAATAGCAAAAAAATAAAACAGAACGAGAATAGATGAGATCCCAAACTCCGGGTTGCTTCCGATCTTTCCTGCGTCAACTGCCAAGAATACTCGGGCTGCGCGAATGTACAACACATATGGATGCCAAAAAAACCATTTTGCTTTTTTGCGAGACTAACATGTAGCGACGGCCGGGTATATAGTCTTTGTCATGAATGCGTAGCGATATCCAGAAATCTCTGGCCATGAATGCCTTTATATTTTTTTTCGGGTAGCCAGGCTCTCCTCTTCTAATCCTTGTCACTGCCGGCATGCTGGTCTTCAGTGTCGAGTCTCTTTCTCCAATCGGCTAGACTCTCACTCAGACCACCGTCTGTTGAGCCCTCATTCGCCTTCTTGCCCACCGCAGGAGAGTCAAAGTCGAAATTGGTGCTCAACCGGTAGTTCTTGTTAGTAGCTTCCCAGTGGCTTCGCAGAGTCTCAAGCTCGCTGGCAAGGTTGTCGAGCGCCGCGCTGTTTCTAGCATCCAGACTGTTACCCTCATATGTGCTCTCATTTTCGGAACTCTCATTGCGAGTGTGTCCGTGGATTCCGCCATTCGTGCCTTCGATAGCTATGTTGGGAATTTGCCGACTGCGACGTCGATAGTTGTCAACCGAATGCTCGACCTGGTCAAGTAGGAGCGCCACCTTTTGCTCCGCGTCGTTAGTCCGCTGTTCAAGAAGAGCGTTTTCGGTTTGAAGTTGTTCTAGATCCTTTTTGTGCAGGTCAAGATCCCTGACAGCTTCATCGCGCTGCTTCTTGCTGTCGGCCAGCTCCTTCTTCATCATTTCAAGACTCTGCTCCAGCTTGGATCCAGAAGACTTCAGTTCCGTCTCGAGGGCCTCAACTCTCTGATGCAGTGCATCTCGCTCGGCTTGCCAGTCTGCCTGGGCTGACCCTGATCGCTGCCCATCACCCTCAGCTTCTTCAAGTCGACCTCGCAGCTCCTCCATTTGCAACTTGAGGCGTCCATTATCCGTCTTGTAGCGAGTCAGTTGGTCTTTGAGCTGCTTCAGCATCTTTTCCGTTCCCTTGACATAATGCACTGCCGATTGGTAGTCGCTCTCGAGTTGTTGGAGTTTGTCGCGGTACGCCATCTCCGACTCCTGTTGCTGAGATGCAAATTGTTGTCGGCTCTCTTCGTGGGCCGCTGTGGCATTGGCGAGTTGCATCTCCAAGTCTCGCACGCGGCTTTGATCGGGGGAGCTAGTTCGGGGACTGGCCAGGCTACGGCCGCGGACAGCACCACCCGTCGGACTAATCCCACGTTCTGCCAGGATGTCTTTCAGAGCATTGTGTTGCACAGTCATTGCGTTGGTCTCGAGCTGTTGAGCCGCCAGTTTGTTCTTCAAATCGGTGTGGCCGGCTTGAAGGCTCTGTGTTTCCCTCAAGGCAGACTGGAGCTGTCTTCTTATGGCCACACCCTCTCTGCTTGACTGCTCCTGGTACTGCTCCAGCCCTGCGATTCGCTCTTCGGCGCTACGCAGTTTATCCGCTGCCGTGTCAGCCTCCTGTTGATACTTCTTCACCAGTTCGTTTGCTGTAGCAAGTTGGTTCTGCAGTGCGACTAGACGCTCACTATCACCCTTGCTTCCGTTCGCCAAGTCCCTGGTTGTGATCTTGCCAAGGCCAGAGAGCAGTGCCTCCCGATGAGTTCGGGCCTCGTTTGAGTGTTTTTCGGCCAGCTCTTCCGCATCGCGTAGTCGTTGCGTTGACGCAACCAGTTCCGTTGTACGAGCTTCATGCTCCATTTTCAACTTATTGAGTTTGTCTTCTACTGACTCACGGGCCAGTCTCTCTTCTTCGAGCTTCTTCTCCAAGTGTGATCTGGCGTCTTGTGAGGCGGCGATGGCGCTTCTCAAAGTTTCAAATGTTGCGTTGTGGTCCTTTGATGAGCCGACGGCCTCGTTATATTTGGATTCGAGCTCGCCTCTTTCCACTTTCATCAGCTCCAAAGCTGCTACAGCCTCGGCACAGGCGACAGATTTCTCTCTGGCCTCCCGCTGTACAAGGTGTAGTTCCGCCTTCAGTCGCTCAACCTCTGTTGATGTCTGCTGCCTGTAGGTCTCCAGATCGGCCATACGCTTCTGGGCTGCAGAGGTGGTATCATCAGCTAGCTGGCGGGCATTTTTCTCTGCCGATAATTCAGTCCTGAGACTTTCCACTTGTTGTTTCAAGTCCTTGTGAAGGTGCAGTGCCGTCGCGAGTCTCTTGCCAATCTCACCAGATCGGTCCGCCGGCTCGTCTCGCTCCCCATCCAGCTGAGGCGTGCTCGACGAACTTCCTCCAGAATACGCGGCCAGTTTGGCTTTGGCGTAGACCGCTTCCTGAATGGCTGCGTCACGTTGCTTCTCCGCCTCAGCAATCTGCTTGGCGGCCACCACAGCTTGCTTATCCACTGCGCTCTGTACGTTTGCCAGTTCCGTTTTCATAGCCAACAGAGCTTCGATTAGCGGTCGGTCCTCGTCATCAAACGTTTCGGCGGCCTTGGCGTCAAGGGGAGCCATGGTGGCACTTGACACATATCCAGCTTTTCTCGCCAGCTCCAGCTCGGAAGCGTACCACGCGTTTCTGTTCCTCGACGAATCTAGTTCCTTAAGAAGAGCAACAGTCTGGGAGTTTCTGCCAGACGAACGTCGAGACAGAGGGTTACTCGTTTGTCTTGTGGGTGGCGGCGGCGATGACGGTCGAATAGCCCGACCTCCAGATTCGGCGGAACTATCCACGGAACCCTGCATGTGACGGTGACCCCTCTGATGGGTCTTGCCCGCATCGCTGGCTGGCGATTCCTGCTTGGATCCATTCCGTGTTTGTTGTGCAACGGACGATGCCTGAGTTGGTGTTCGTCGTCCATTGACAGCTGCTGCATCAACCTCGCTGGCGATAATTGCGGCCTGCGGCGGTCTTGTTGTCTGTGGAGAACCAGATGCTCCGGCACGATCTGCGGAAGCTCCTCGGGCACGCCCCACGGCGGAAGTCTCAACGGTAGGTTTGGCTGGCGTCGGTCCCTGAGGAGGCGGACCAGCAGGGGACGGCGTGACACCGGCTCTGGGAACTATAGACGGAGGAGTACTAGAAGTGGGAGCAGATGGAGCGCCTGAATTCTGTTGCTCTGGACCTCCGGGTGGTGGTGAGTGGTACCCGTTGGGAGGCTTGTTAGCAAGAGTCGTAGGTGTTGCGGTAGCGGCTGTGACGGGTGCATTGCCTTGTTTCCGCGAATCTTGGGCATTCGAGGCGGCGGGTAGCTGTCGAACGGCGGCATTCGGTACTTCACTCCCACTTGGCCTCCGCGTTCCTTGGGTTGCCCTCTGAGCACCTTGCTGACTATCGTTGGGATAACGAATCTTAGTCGTATCCAGAACATACATGATGCCCAAATCATTAATAGTAGTTGTCGCTGAGCTCGGTTCACCACCTAGGACAACAATAGATTTTCCCACATTTGTCATGCTGTGGCCTGATCGAGCCGATGGTGATGGCCCCATATTTTGGAAAGTATACCATCGTCGTGATGATATTCTAAAGGCCGCGAGATCGCCCAAATCGGTCCCTTCCTCGGTGCGACCACCAAAAACATACATGACATCGTCTACGAGTGCTGCAGCATGTCCCTCTCGAGGCGCAGGAATGTAGCCAATGCAGTCTAGCTGAGCCCATTTGTTAACAGCTGGGTCGTAGCACCACACGTCATTAAACCACTGGAAGCCATTCGTTCCACCAAATCTGTGTTACCCACGTAAGTACATTGCGGCTATTTTAAGAAGCGGAAGAAAGCGAGGTATACGTACAAGTACATCTTCTCGTTGAATGTGACCATAGAGTGGTTTGTACGGGCGGCCGGCGCCTTTGGAGAGGTATCGCCTGGAAGGAGAATCTCCCATCTGTTGTTCGGTGACTGCAATTGGTTGAGATCAAAGGCGGAAAGGTCGTTCATGAAGTAGCCTTCGACTTGACCGCCAAAGATGTAAATCTTGGAGCCTAGGATATTCAGTGAATGGCCATAGCGCCCAGACGGCCTAGGGCCAGCTGGGAGGGCGCGGGACCAGTGCCTCGTTGCTAAGTTGCCTGTTAGATCCTGCCTACTGTATTGACAAGTGTGCCAGTCTGCTTACAGGTATTCAGCAAATATAGAGTCTCATCCAAGGTATCGGACTCTTCAATCTTGGTATCACCACCATAAACAATGAATGCATTGCCGACGAGTAAGCTGGAGTGGCCGACTCTTGGGCCTGGGCCCTCAGCGGTAGTCGCTAGAGGATAACAGGCGAGGTTCCCTCCGGCCTCAATCAGCCACAAGTCGCCCTTCACAGTGGAGCTGTTGATCAGACCACCCATCATGTATATGTCGCCTTCTTTCGACGCGGTTGCGTTTACGGCAGCGCCATATCGGGGGAAAGGGCTCGGGTGGTTTGGGGTATACGCTAACCGCCTTTGCGACCATGGGTATAGAGAGGCATTGGGATTAGAGGCCGGTGGTCCGTTTCGAAGCTGTCGAGACAAACATGAGAGAAAATTGTTAGCGCCATTCCCGCTTACAAAAGATGCACGGAAATATGATATGTGCTCACGGGTAGATCTGATGATGGCTGAGTTTGCTCTAAACTCCCTCCCCGGCGAAGTTGTTCCGGGCTGCTAGTACCATTTTCGTCGACGGAATTCAAGCTTCCCGTGGGAGTAGCTCTTTGTGCGGCGGCATTCTTCTCGTCGCGGGCCAAGCGAGAACTGGCACTCTGAATGGACCCCTGTGAGCCAGAGTTGCCATCGCGACTCGATAATGCGCGGTCCTGGCTCTTCTTGGACTTGAATAAGAACGCCATGGTTAACCAGGGACCGGCTAACCGGTGAGGTTAGGGGATCGGCTCGAAACCGAATCGTGGTGAATGAATATTTTGGATCGGATAAAATGACCCGTTCAACGAGGGTTCCCGCCCGAAGGCTCCCTGAGAGTTGTTTAGGCGATGCGATGGCTGCGCCCGAACTGTTGACCGAGTGCTGCGACCTCGGGACGTGGGATGCTGGACGTTGGATTCGAGATGAAGGGAGTCTGGAGTCTGGCGACGGAGAATACGGGCGGGACTGCACGTCGGGAAACAGCAGCCAAGAATCGAAGGCGGCGGCAGCAACTCGACGCAAAGTTGCAGAGGGGAGCAAGGAAATTAGTGCGCTCGAGTCTGGAGAAGGCTGGGTAAAGCATCCAGGCCTGGTGGACTAGCTCTACGGAGTAGAAGTTGGGAGGTTGTCAACGGATTCAAGTCCAGCCGCCTTTTTTTTCGGGGGTGAGACTCCAGAGGGGCGTGTCAGGGGAGGCTACATGGGCAAATGGAGTCAGAGGTCAACTGGTGCTCGAGTCCACGGCCAGCGAAAAAAAAGGGGGGGGTGCCTCCTTGGCTCTCGAGTCGACCAAGATCAGGATATTACATACGAAGCCCGAAGATAGCGATTATAACGAAGGGAATGAAGAGATAAACAGAGGGCGAGTTGTTTTGCCTTGAGAATGCGGCGGGCCAGGTGAAAGGGCCAACCGGTGAGTAAGGCAACATTTGAAAGGAGTGCGCTACTTGGGGGGATTGGTGATGTCAAGTCCACCAGTTGACGTCTGTGGCCAGGCAGAAGCCAGGACCAGGCGCCAGGAGCTAGAATAGGAGACGAAGCTTTCAACGTGGGAAGCACCAACTTGCACTTGTAATAGTGCTTGCACCCGCACGATGCACCTGATGTACTATTCGGTCCCCCAAAAGCACGCCAGAACTTGAGCCAGGTCTGGGCTGGGAGTCGAGCCAACGAAAACTCCAGAGAGGTTGGTGGTGATTTCGGACTACGGCTATGAGGAATCAACAATAATCAACAATTAACCCTGGCACTACGTCGCCCACTCTCCGCTCTCCGCATTCCCAGCGGCAAACCATGTCATTTAAAGCAGGAACGCGATGGCTCAACTCTCCTTACTAGCCGACCCAAACCACCAGCCAGCCTGCAGCATTCAAGCCCATTTCAAGCTCCTGACCTGGGAATCTTGATCGAGCCATGTATGTATGTGTTTACTGTTATGTAGTAGTATTTGTATGAGCGCTCGAGGGCTGGGGAAGAACAGGGACGACGGAGCAGCCACATAAAAAACGGGGCAAATGGGGCAGATGAAGTCTTGGCCAGGGCGGGTCTAGCGCTGGACAGTGCGTCAGAAGCTGCACAGCACGACCAGCAAATTCATGGAGCCCAAGTACCCCTCAAATGTTATTGGAGTAGCGCCGTGTCCGCACTTGCAGGCACTGACACCTGGTCCAGCGAACATTTGAGCCCCAAGCACCCTGTTCATCCAAGCATTCCGACCTCCCCTCCCGCCAATGACAGTGCTTGTTTCTTGTCGTCTTAACTGGTATACTCCGTTAAACTCTCCGTACAACCTACAACTAACTACCTACCTAGGTAGTAATAGTTTGTACCCCGAGTTGACTCTGTTGTTAGTTTAAGCTCACGAATACTTACTACAATCAAGAAACCGTTGGCCTTTTGAGTACGGTGCAGTAACAGCTGGCGCTGTGTGGACAAGATTGTAATGGCCAAGTCAGGTACCAGTTGGCGACCACAGTACGGAGTAATGGCTCTCGATTGCTTCAATGTCCGGCCCGCCTTCGACCGGAATGGATGTGCGTGAGATGAATGTGTGTAACACGAGTCTTGCTTGACACCAAGTTCCTGTCTGATACCGATTGGCCCGCATTCATCCCGAGACCAGACATTCCCGTCTGTTGTCAAGTTCTCTCGCAACATCGGCCAGGAGATGGAGAGCCAACATGAATGCTCGGTGTGAAAGTCAGGGGGAATAAGGGGCTGCCCGGGGTTTGGGCGCGTCCACTTCCACCTGCGCAAGTTCTCAGGTGCACTTTAATCCTTTTTTTTTTCCGGCCCAAGGTGAAAATCATCGCTGCACTTCAAAAGTAGGAAATGCAAGGCACCGCCTCCTGCACCTCTTTTGGAAAAGAGGAGCATGTCTCCGATATTAGCTCGCATGCGTTCCTTTGTGCCCTTTGATGCGCGGCAACGTCGTGCGAAAGCGCAGGCTTGACGGGACTTGGCTGGCAATGTTGGAGCTTGGCATGCTTGTTTTCATGGCATTGATTGGCTTCCATTGATCCCGACATTTGCGGCTGATGCACACAGAGAGGACTACTTTAAGTAGGAAGAGGAAAGAGAACAATGCTGCATCATATCACAGCCGCAAGCCTCCTTAGACGTCCTCGGTTCCCCCCGTCCTGGAGTTGCACCTTAAAAGGCTTTGCAAAACGCGCCCTGTCCCTGGCTGGGCTCGGACGAACTGGGTTGATCTTCTTTGTTCTGGTTGCTAAATTAAGCCCTAGACTGACACCAAAGTTCTTGGCCAGCCCGCATTTGTTAGGCGCAAGAGCGGCACTAGATGTAAAAAATGAATAGTGCTGCTTTGATAATAAAACCTGCGCTCGTAACTCTGTTACAATCCAAAGCAACTCGAATGCCGGTCCCCTCTAGCATAAGTCAAGCCATTGTGGTCGATGGCCCCTTGCTCATGGACGTGGAGCTAAAATTATCCTGCTTGGCAGGGTTGTCACACGGCATTGACGGATAGATTGGCATTGCGTCGCAATCAACCGGCTGTTGCCTTCCAAAGGCAATGTACCAAATACTAGTCTACTGATTATGATTACCTTTTGTTCAGTGATTATGCGCATTGCGAACCGTTACGGTCGATAGGTGGTGGTCGAGCATCCCGCCAAAAAGCAGCAGCCAGAGCCATCGACGGCGGCATCACCACCGCTTCACTAAAAGCTCGTCCGAGCGACACAGCCGGCTGACAGCGACTTGGCGTCGATGTGAAGATCAATGGTAGAGCACCACGTTACCCGTCAGCGACTAAGTGGCTAGCCCACTTAGTTGCCAACGGGTAGTCCAAGATGTCAACGGACCATCAGTCATAAGCAGGCGGCATGTGGGTCTCCCGCTCCCAGCACTCCTCTTGTCTCGAAGATCGATATCGTGAAACAGCAAAACCCCTAGGTGATGTGAATTCGGGTTGGGCCCAGAGAACAGTACTGTTGGAGTAGCGGTTGACTATGCCGCCCCCTAAGACCGTTGGGAGGTTGGTGTACCTCGTAATCCGTTTCAAAACACGGAGCTCTGTGCTCAGATTTTCAGCTGCGATTCAGGCAAGCAGGTCGTCATTACATTTTGCGCTAGGACGGGATGGGATGACATTGATGTGTTGTGGGTTTGGGGCCGGTGTACGGAAAAAGAACGACAATCTGCAAAAACAGGCGACAAGATGAGCTTATATATAGAGTTTGTGGAATTTGATCTAAACGTGTAACCGAGAAATTGGGCCGAGAGACGGATATAAGTTCTCGATATAACTTAACGCCCGCAGAAATCGACGTTGAGCCGGTCACGTGGCAACTGGCTTTTGGAGAATTTCAAAACGCCACCAAGACCAAAGCTCTTCATGTTTGGTCCCATACTGAGGACCTGGGTACTTGAGTATCGCGTTTCAAATATCTTCTAGGTTTAGTTGTTGTGAGCTGTGGTACTCCGCAGCTAATTAGCGTCTTGAAATCCGGGGAAAAGGGTCTTGGCTAGGCTTGTGCATCATTGATATATATTGGCCAGCAAGGGCCGTCTGCTTCGTAGACAGCATCGATTGCGAAATAGCCTAGACAAGAGAAAGCGTATTATCCAAGGGTCGTTTCATTACATGGCGTTGGCATGTATCGGTTTGATCGTGTTGTGCCCTCTTGGGTTGGGCGCACGGCGATGCCGTCTAAACATCGCCCGATTGATGCCGTTGCATGAGTTGCCAACTAAGCTCTTCGAGGATGCTCAAATATCGATCGACGAAATTTCTGCCATGGCGAAGGCGAAGGCGACAAGACTTTGTGTTCCTGAGCTGTTTAGTGCAAGGACGACTCGATGGGTTCCCAAACCTCAAAACATTGAACGCAGGACACGACTCACTGCGATGCGGCCTATACGACGGGCCGGCTACAGGTTTAATTTAGTCTTCCGCCAGCCACTCCACACTCCGTACTTGATGTGGATTGGTGACGAATACGGTACTGATGAATGAATGGAATTGACCGCAACCCAACAGTCAGTGGCAGCACTCCGTAAATTGTTGTCTGGGCCCAGCGCAGCAACCACAACGCTGCCAGTCCTGCCTGGCACTTGCCTGGTCAATGTCCTGATTTGAGACCCACTCCGAACCGAGAGCTGGCTGCACCCACTCGCACGCGCGCACTCCAAGCCGCCTGCCCATCGCCACATGCTCCCGCAGCTCCGTTGCCATCCCCAGTCCGTCTCCGCTGAACAACCAAGCTCCTCCATATCTCCATCTTCATCTGACGTTTGAGCAACCCGCGTCTCAGAGCGTCGTCGCCCGCGCGACAAGACGAACATCCTTGCTTGCCCATGGAAGCTTTGCGACCATGACGTTGCGATCCGACTTGAACGGGTCGTTGCCATCTGCCCCAACCACCAATGGCATCGGTCATGGCAATGGCAATGGAGAGACGTCCACTTCCAGATTCCGCGGTCAAGGTGACAGCAGCCCCGACCGCGACGACCTCTCCAATGGCACCGGAGACAACATACGCCCCTCCAGCGCACCTGGTAGAAAGAATGGCGTTGTATTTGTCGAGTCTGGAGATGAACTGGGAGAGCGGCCAGAGAAACATCGCGTGAAGCCGCCTTTACTACGATCCAAGAGCGACTTTGCACCGCGTCCTGTCGAAGAGTCCGATACCGAAGAGGAGATTAGTGAGTGGGGGGCTCGACATGGCTTCGAGGATCATTATCAGTCTGAGCACATCATCTCACAATTAGCAAGTGTATGTTTTGTCCATCCCACCCTCCTCGAGGGCTGTTGCTCTACCTCTGTTGGCGCTTCTTGAGTTGCGCGAATGGGACACGTGCCGTTCATGGCGTTTGTTGTGATACCATACCCTCGTGTAAATAAATGATCAGCAGTGGTCTCGGATATATGGGCAAAAATTATACCGTCCGAGATCTTGTTTTGCAAGCCAAGAATATGCAAAGAGATGCTTTATGCGCTTGCTAATCATGCCGTCCCAGAACTGGTACATGTATTTTACCGATAAACGCCACGAGACCACTGGCAAGCCGAAGCGTCTAGAATATGAGTTGCAAGACTGGAGGCAACGAGACAGACTTAAGACTGTATCTGCTGCCCTTGCGGTGTGCTTGAATATCGGAGTCGAGCCCCCGGATCAGCTCAAGACGAACCCCGGAGCAAAACTCGAGGCCTGGACTGATCCCACAGTTCCTCCTATCCAGAAGGCCCTTGAGAACATAGGGAAGGCTTTACAGACTCAGTATGAGACGCTGGCTATCCGTGCTCGCTATAAACAGTACCTGGATCCGTCCGTTGAGGAAACCAAGAAGTTTTGCGTGTCTTTAAGACGAAATGCCAAGGATGAGCGGGTGTTGCTGCACTACAACGGTCATGGCGTGCCCAAACCCACTGCATCCGGTGAGATTTGGGTGTTTAACAAGACATATACACAGTACATTCCCGTCTCTCTGTACGATTTACAGCAATGGCTACAGGCTCCGACCATCTTTGTTTGGGATTGCTCCGAGGCTGGAAACATCCTGAACAATTATCACCGCTTTGTTGAAAAACATGAAGAGGAAGAAGAGGAAGCAGCGGATAGGGACCCTCACTATGAAAAGACCAGCTTTCGGCCTTATATTCACCTTGCTGCTTGTGCAGTCAAAGAAAACCTCCCCACCAACCCGCAGTTGCCGGCAGATCTATTCACGGCATGCTTGACAACGCCCATCGAAATGGCGCTATGGTTTTTTGTGCTTCAAAATCCCCTCAAGACCAATCTTACTCCGGAACGCGCGAAGCAACTACCTGGGCGTCTTCAAGAGAGACGGACACCCCTTGGCGAGCTCAACTGGATCTTCACAGCTATTACGGACAGCATTGCGTGGACAACGCTGCCTCGAGATCTGTTCCGCAAGTTTTTCCGTCAAGACTTGATGGTGGCTGCGCTGTTCAGGAACTTTCTCCTGGCTCAGAGGGTCATGACTGTTTATGGCTGTCATCCACAATCGTACCCAGCCCTGCCTGATACGCATCAACACCCCTTGTGGGAGACATGGGATTTAGCCGTTGACATGGCGCTGGCGCAGTTGCCCATGCTTGAAAGAAAGGAGAGCGAAGGCATCGAATACGAGTACCAGAATTCCACCTTTTTTACGGAACAATTAACAGCCTTCGACGTGTATTTAACAAGAGGCGACGCGATGGCACAGAAACCCCCTGATCAATTGCCAGTAGTCTTGCAGGTTTTGCTCAGTCAGCAACACAGAGTACGAGCTCTCATTTTACTTGGTAGATTCTTGGATCTCGGCCCTTGGTCGGTTCAGCTGGCACTTAGCATAGGAATCTTCCCCTATGTTCTAAAGCTGTTACAGTCAGCTGCTGCAGAGCTGAAACCCGTCATGGTTTTTATTTGGGCGAGACTGATTGCTGTGGACATATCTTGCCAACAGGACCTTATTAAGGACAGTGGATACAGCTATTTTGCCCAGATTTTGAAGCCATCTGAAGGGCTTCCCGTGGTAGACAGCGACGAGCATAAGGCCATGTGCGCCTTTATTCTTGCAATGCTCTGCAAAGATTACAAGAATGGCCAGATGGTTTGCAATCAGACGGACATCATGTCTTACTGCCTGGCTCATCTGCAAAATGAAAACAACCCTCTCCTTCGACAATGGGCATGCCTCTGCATAAGCCAGCTATGGCAAGACCTTCCAGAGGCAAAGTGGAGAGGAATTAGAGAAAATGCCTATGTCAAGCTGGCGTATCTTATGCGGGACCCTTGCTGTGAAGTCCGCGCTGCTATGATTCATGCAATGACTACTTTCTTGGGAATTCCCGATCTGACGGATGAGGTGGCTCGTATTGAAGAGTCTATTGCCTGGACTATTCTAGAAATGGGCACGGATGGCAGCCCCATGGTTCGCAAGGAGTTTATCAACTTCTTGTCTCACTTCATGATTCGATTCGAGAGCAAGTTCCTGGTTGCAGCTTATGAGCAGCTTCAAGAAGAGAAGGAATATTTGATCTTCCCGCCGCAGGACGACGGCCAAGACCACAAGATGGGACTGCACTATGCAAGACCACAGAATCGAAACAAAGACGGGACAATCAAACCCATGGCCCATGGCCTCTCACACAATACCGTGTATATGGCGTGCTGGAAACATGCACTCATTCTTAGCGTGGACCCGCACCCAGAGGTCCAACGAGAGGCGACCATTATCGTCGACTACATACACAATGCTTTGATCAACTCAACCGTAGGCGAGGCAGCGCAGCTTTTGATGCGAGAGATTCAGACACGAGCAAGGCAAACAGCTATTTTGAGAAATGCGGCACAGGCTGTTCAGAAATCCCACATGGTGGGTGGGCAGGCAACGCAGCCCCTCCCTTCTCCGGGTATTTTGCGCAGGACCGCGAGCCTGCTCTTTCAGTCGTTCAAAGGAGGCGAGGAGAGATCACGGCCAAGTACACCAGCAAGCCCGGTACCTCCTCGCTCACCATCATCCAAGATCGCACCAGATCAAATGACAGCCCCCCCCGAACAAAGTGACCTGAGCTCAGCAACGTATAATGTGGCGCGGGAGCCAATGAGCGGGGCATATGAGGAAAGGGACTTTTCGCGGGCCCCTAGCATGCCGCTGAAGAGCAGATTCCTTGAATGGTCCATTGAATATTTCCGCGAACCACAGATGAAACCTAGCGAGGCAGATGAACCTGGTAGCACCGAGTACAATGAGCGTCTTTGGAGACGAGCTCGCAACGAGAACATGCTGAGAGAGACACAGCCGCTGAAACAAATGGCTGGTACCCATAAATGGAACAACCAGCTGGGAATTGTGAATAACGGCGCTCAGCCAGCCAAGATGACATTTCATCAATATGAGGACCACTTGGCTGTGTCGGATGATGGAAACACTGTTTATGTGTGGGACTGGAGCAAGCAAGGTCGTCTGAGCCGGTTCTCAAACGGCAATCCCCAAGGATCCAATATCAGCGACATGAAGTTCATCAACGAGGATGACCAAGCCTTTTTGTTGACGGGTTCTTCAGATGGCGTGATTCGCGTATATCGCAACTACGACTCTGACAAGGAGATTGAACTGGCAACCTCTTGGCGAGCATTAACACATATGGTCCCTAGCAACGTGAACTCTGGCATGGTGTTTGACTGGCAGCAGGTAACGGGCCGGATCCTCGTCGCTGGAGACGTGAGAGTTATTCGCGTGTGGTACGCGGCGCACGAAACCTGCGTCATGGACATACCCGCGCGATCAGGATCATGCGTCACCTCATTGACGTCGGATCAAATGACCGGAAACATTTTTGTTGCTGGTTTTGGGGACGGCGCTGTCCGGGTGTTCGACACGAGACTGCGGCCTCAGGACTCCATGGTGCGCAAGTGGAAGGATGAATCAGACAGACAGTGGATCAAGAGCGTTCACATGCAACGAGGCGGACAGCGCGAACTCGTCAGTGCTAGCCGCAACGGCAAAGTGAAGTTGTGGGATATCCGGATGGATAGGCCGTTGCATTCGTTCCAGACGACAAGAGATACCTTGCGGACGGCGAGTACACATGAACATCTGCCCGTCTTTGCAGTGTAAGTCCTCACCAGCTTGGCCAACTTGCGAAGATTGCCTACTAACATCCGGGGTACAGTGGCACTTCTCAACACGCCGTCAAGGTATTCAACCTCGACGGCAACGAACTCTCTCGCCTCGAACCATACTCCAGCTTCCTTCAACAAAATCGGGGAGTACCCATTGCAGCTACTGCCTTCCACCCACACCGACCAATCCTTGGCTGTGCCGCGCGCGGCGATCACCACATAAACCTGTTTACATGCGAAAAAACGGAGGCCTTGCATTTTGGTTAGAAGCCGTCATCTTCTCCGAAAAAGTACTCACTCCGGTCCAATTCACTATGATATACCCCATCCGTTTGTCTTTAATTATCCTATCACGACAAGCCTTAGTTTTACTTTTTTTGGTTTAAAGCATGGTTTTGCCAAGGTGGTCTGACTTGCCCTTGATTTCAGAAGGTTAGATGACCGAGCACTGAATTAGTATGTTGAGGGCGCGCCTTGTTTTTTTCCTTTTTTTTTTTTTAACTTGCTGCGCCAGGGAGTTGATAGACGTGCAATCTGCCCCTTGCGGGTGGACGAAGTCGTAAATAATTGAAATTTTTTCTCATCTCGCACTGTCTGACAGTGTCCTCTGAGGCCTTGGATTGTCTTTGCCGTTAACGGACCTTGGTCCCGTAGTCAGTATGTTTGGCTCTCGTTGCCATCAAGTACGCGTTGTATTGTCGATACGTACAGTATTTATCGTGCGTTTGTCTTATGCCTAGAATAAGCTGAATGCAGTTTTTTGCTACAGGGATGGATACCCTGGTTGTCTAGCAACAACCCAAGACCTGCGCACTTACGTATGAGACTGAAGATCTATTCTCTATCTCATTGATATCCATAAATGCGGGTTTCTGAATAAATAGTTGGGTTCAGTACTCCGTATCTCATCAATGAACATTCCTTGAGTCACCCAAGGACATATAACACATGTACAGCAGTCAGCATATGTACTTGCATGTGCCGTGTACATTTTCCGAGGGTCACATCATGGTTCGAAGAAGTCCACAGAAGGCGATTGTGGAGCTCACCGAAGAGGCTAGCGGCACCAGACTCCATCGAGTCTGGTGCAGTCATGACGGGGTGGCACCTGGCGGGATGTCCCGCCAAGGAGGGGTGACACCTTGACTTTTTCTAAACGTCGGATAGAAACGTTGAGTTTAATCATAAATCACTGCTGCCACCGATGCAGCTCGCCCCAAGCTGCTGCAATTGCCTCGACCGCACGCGAACCCCATTTTCCCTGTACGTGACAGAGTCCGTTGATCTCTTATTTCTTGGTCCCTGTAGATCCCCCCGAAGAGTCCAAGGCTGCTGCTGTTGTTGTCGACGGCGAGATGGGCGAGGGCGAAGCCGGACCCTCCAAGAAGGTCCTCAAAAAGGCCTGAGCAAAAGCCAAGAAGGAGGCGGAAAGGGCTCGTCGCGCGGCAGAGCACCATGCCAAGTAGGCTGCTGCCAAGGCCGCGGCTGGTAATGCTGAGGATTCGGCCACGGACAACTACGGCGCTGTTATGCCGCAGGCAAATATGGACGCTGAGAGGGTCAATCTGAAGAACGTGGGAGATGAGCACATTGACAAGCCGATCAAATCTAGGGGATGGGTTTAGAACGCGAGAATGCAGGGTGCAAAGGATGGAGTTTGTTGAGCTGCGCGAGACAAACTGGGCTATCCAGGGTGTTGTGGCTGCTAACCCTGAGGGGAAACCTTTTCCACGCGAATGGTGAATTGGATCGGAGGTCTGACGCTCGAGAATTTTGTCCTGGCGGAGGAAACCATCAAGAGCCCCTCGAGCCGATGAGAGTGTTGCGCGTTTCCAACTACGAGCTGCGCATCACCAGGTGCTCCCGCATTGCGCCTGGTCCCGAGGTTCCTGGCACGGAGCTCGTGGTTGCAGGTCAGGCCGTGACGAACTTTGATGACGAGGATGCGGCGCTGATGTCTCTGTTGAAGAGGCCGGGAAGGCAGTTGAGGCCACGCCTATGACAGCGTGGCGAGTGCCATCATGGCGACGCATCTAGACAACCCTGCTATTCATAAGCGTCCTCCCGTTCAGCAGGCCATTTCTGATGTGCGCGTAGCCACGCGCAAGTTGTTTGCTCAGTATATCGGCCCCCAAGGTTTCAGCCAGATCGAACCTCTCTGTCTTAATGGTGCCGCCTTCGAGGGGCGGCTCTAATGTCTTTGGGTTGAAGTATTTCGAGAAGCAGACCTATCCCACATAGTCTCCTCAGTTCTACAAGTATTTTGAGATTGTCGGTGGGAGAAAGCGCGTCTACTGTACTGGATCTGTCTTCAGGGCTGAGAATTCCAACACTCTTAGATATGACCGAGGTTTGTCTACCCCCGGGCCCATTCTTACCACCCGCTGTTGATGGTGGAATGTATTACTAGAAGTGCTATCTGACATCTTTTTCTTGTCTGTATTATTTTATTTTACTAGTCTCGGTTCGGAATGGAAATCGAGGACTTGTGTCGAGGTGTGTAAGATGCTGGAGAAGGTGTGTCTCTACGTCTTTCGGGGCCTCGCAACCCACTGCGCCGACCAGATCGCGTTGATTCGAACCGTCTACCCTTCAGAAGAATTCCTCTTACCCGAGCCCGGGGAGGAGTTTCGACTCACTCTTGCCGAGGGGCGGGCTCTTCTTCGTCAAGGCGCTGAAGAGTACCGCAATGTTTCTGACGGACATGTCAACGTTTCAAGAGAGGGCTGTGGGTGCTTTGGTCCGCCAAAAGTACAAGACCGACGTTACGTTCTCGACAAGTTCCCCGAGGGCGCACGACCATTCTATGCTATCGAAGATCGAGAGAACCCCAAGTTTACGAACGCTTTTGACTTCTCCATGCGCGGTCGGGAGACCTGATCTGTCCGCCTGGCGGATGTGCTGGAGGCTCGAATCGGCAAGAAAGGCATGTATTCCAGCAGCTCTGGTATCAAGGAGTTACGTGGACGTTTTCAGAAGTGCCGATGTGCCTCCCCACGGTGGTGGTGACATCGGTCTTGACCGTGTCTTCGCTTGCTATCCGAACTTGCCTAGCGTGCATTTGGCTAGCCAGTATCCTCGTATTCCCAAGAGACTGATGCCGTAAGCGGCGTAATGACAGTGAGCTGGAAGTAAGATAGGTGCAAAATAGACAAGGATGTCACGGATCATGAGTGTGTCATGGCTATTCACGGCTTGGTTAAAAGATACAAGGTATTAAACGTCTCTTTGGACAAGGAACGGCATGGAAACAAATGAAATGAAATAACAATCAAATACTTGAGACTCTGTATTGTGATTTCCATAAGCTCATGTGTTGTCTAGCGAATACGGGACAACGGATTGAATAGGAGGAGTGAGAGATCGATCTCTGACGAGCCTGCCCCATGATCCGTGTCTCAGGTGGCAGACGTGGAGGTGCTGGCACAGGGCATCAATGGGCTTGTAGCCACCAAAGGTGGTCAAGAGATCTCGGTGTCAAAGGCAGCAATACGGAAGCCATGTGGGCGTTGAGGGCAAGGCACGGGATATCGTGTCCTACAAGCCCAGTTCCGCTGGTCACATCGTGTTTGGCGCCTTTGAAGCGGGCGGATAGAGAAGGCAAGAGATGGATATTAGGCAGATAATTCCGCAAACAACGGAATCAACTACTTCCAGGCGCAGACTACAAGCCAACATATGAAGCTAGGATCGTGTGGTGAGACAAGCCTCGGGTTTAATTCCACTTCTGAACAAGGCCTTTGAGAGTGGAGCTGCAAGGCTTCTCGATCCCGTTGTACTAGTCCGTATGTACTCCGGACAATAGAGCGATCGACAGGACAGGCCCTAGGTCCTCGATTAGAGAGACAAGGCCAACTCGAAAAAAGTCCTTGGCATTTTGACAGTTGACAGCTGACAGACAGGGTCTTGAGCTAGGGCATGCGTTCTAGACAGGCTAGCGGCTGAGACAGGATCGATATCGATTGCACGATCTACGTCAATTATGGACTAGGGCGAGCCTGCCCTGAAGTCGCATCGGTCGTCAGTGACTTAGTTGAGTGGCGTTGTGAGGTTGACATCCCGCAGGTAAGACGAAACAAACCAACCAACCAACCAACCACATCCCAGCCCCCAAAGGATTAAGAATTTGGTTTGCACCTATTATGTTCGGGTAGACCGAAACCAAAGCCTGCCGAATATTAAACCCAGGTAGTCGTAATGCGCGCGTCTTGCTGGTACCTAGCATTAGGCACACGTGCTATTCCATTACTGTTGGCTGGCAACATCGGGCAACTTGCAGGACTTGGAAGCATCGCCGCTAGTATGGTCCTGGAGGTTACGAGGGAGCCTTACTCTTGGGTTATGGAGTGAAACACAAGACGGAGCTGTCATACCCAGTGTCGTACAAGATTTGAGCGACTATTGACGCTGTCAGTCATCCGAGGAGATAATTTGGGAGCTTAGCAACAGGGCCCTCACCACCATCTTCTGCCCAAGAGTATATTGTATCACTCATGCGGCTTCGACAAGTATTCCCTTTATTGCACTGGCGCATGTTGTGTTGTGAGTGATGTTGACCTCCGTACCAAATCACCGGAGGAGCCGCAACTGCATTATTCCCCATCCCTTTGAGTGTGTTAAGGTCCAAGTGAGGTACTGGGTCCACTTTTCTGCGATACCTAACAGGTACTTCTTCGGTAATCATATCTGCCACGATAGGAAGATGTAGCTCTTTATAAACTTAAATATTACTAGTACTTACACTATCACATTACTTCTTAGTGAGACTTTATACCGTTTAACACGGTTTTTCTCATTGGCCAGAACCCCTACCCGGTACGAAAAATGGACCTTAACACATTCAAAGGGATATAATCACCGTTCCCTTTTCTGCCAAGGACAACCAAAAATGGAAGTCGAGAGCTTCCCAAGGTGCAGTATAGTGGGCCGTGCTATTCGTGCTACCAACCCTAACTATTCGTGCTAATGCCCCACCTTAATTTTAGGCCTACACCCTGACCTACCACGCCCCGCCATATAATTTCACATACATTGCCCTGGCAATAAGGGAGTTATCACGAAATACAATTTAAGACGCAACGACAACGAAGACTCATAATACGGTCGCGGGCGCGGTCAGGAAACGCTGCAAATCGCACACATACTCGATCAACAGGTAGACAAGCCACGGAGCAAGCAGCAGTATCAGGGTCGCCGGAAATTAAGGAAATTATCCCTTAAACACAGCTGGAAGAGCCGCAGCTTCGATGGATGACCCCTTGGGAGCCCGGGCAGCGCCCACGGCGGCAGCGGAATAATTGACGGCCCGTGAATGTGTACACATTCATCAAAAACACCGGAAATCGCGTTTTCATGCCCTGCCGGTGCTCGCCTGAGCTCGTGTTATTAAAAAAATGATAGGTTTAAATTAAATTACCGATTGAATTTTTGAAAAGCGGGCACGACCATGTGGGTGTATGTGAAAATGTGTGGTGGGGTGTGGGCAGTTAGCCACTAGGCCAAATCGAGCGGTAGTAGCACGAATAGCTAGGGTTGGTAGCACGAATAGCACGACCCAGTATAGTAGATGTACAATGGTTACTATTGCCTTGGGTGGAGTGAGTAGTTAGTCTCGGTTTGGCGACGCAGATTGTTGGCAGTTAGTCACCAGCCGGCAGGATTGTGGCAGAGGATCCACCAGGACTAACGGCATTCGAGGCGAGAACTTGTGTGCAAAAGTCTGCTGGTTGCGAAATGCTCTGTAGCTGTGTTGTTCATGGTTAGGCGGTATGGTGGAGATTGGAGGGCCAGGCTCGTCGTGGTTGGTGGCTTGAGAGAGTTGGCTGGGCTCCTAACGTGGACTCTAGATTCAGAATTGGTGAAACGAAGAAATGCGACGGCGGGCGTGGTGTCCCATGGGAAAACCAGGCCCGTTACGGGGTTATGACTTATGAGCGGAGGGTTTATGCGGTGATGAGCCACGGAGTTAGTGATGAGAAGGATGCTGTTGAATTTGCTTGGTCAAGGCTCGACATCGACTGTTGGTCCTAGTTAGAGCTGCCGATGGAGATCGCTAAGCTTGGCGGGGCATCACTAACATTGCGGCTGGAGTTCAGTCCGGTTGTCTGTTGGCAGGTGCGTTGATCGTCGGTCCTTCCGCGCCCGGGGATCGGCAGGCATGAACCACTTGAGCAGACGGCAAGCGGTTAGCGGGGGTTAGCGGGCAGCTCAAATATTGGCAGGCAGTTGGCCGCTGTAAGTAACGAATAATAAATAATTCCGCTGTCGCAACATGTCAACACACGACGACGCCACCTCCACCAAAGTACCAGACCCAAGCACAACACGGCTCCTGCAAATGATGTCGAGCCAGGAGGGCGAGCTGTCAATCAATCTGCTAGATCCATACGTCAAATAACAAGGCTGTAATATGTTATGTGCATGTACTCTTGCGGAACCAACCACGACCATGTTCTCTATACTACATACTAGGCCAGGCCCCGTCGACTTGTGTCTGGTTAGTTCCAGAAGCCATCCCTTTGACTGCGTTAAGATGCGTTGGATGTATAGGCCCCACTATTGCTCAGTACA
The DNA here is from genome assembly GCF_019434415.1 of Metarhizium acridum. Lineage (NCBI taxonomy): Eukaryota > Fungi > Ascomycota > Sordariomycetes > Hypocreales > Clavicipitaceae > Metarhizium > Metarhizium acridum. The sequence goes on along the minus strand of NW_027094020.1, from coordinate 2,336,731 downwards.
TCCCAGCTACCTTACGATATATACTTAAGCCCTCTTAAATTAAAATAAATAAATAAATAAAGTAACTTTAAGTATACCTTAATTAATTAATACTCTTGTTATCATATTATTCCTAGTTATTTAATGTACCTTTAAATATAAGGCTTCTTATTAGCTAGAACCCCACTTCGATACATCCAACGCACCTTAACGCAGTCAAAGGGATGGGACCGGGCCTACAAGGCTAACGGCCCAAGCGTACCGAGAATGGATCCTGATGGCTATGTTCCAACTTGAATCGCCGTGCTGCACCTGCCATGTGCCATGCGCCTTCAAGCCTTGTCTCGTCTCGTCTCGTCTTGATGTCATGAGCATCGAGCATCGAGCATCAACTCCTGGAAGTCCGGCACGCCCGCCATCGCCCATCGTGCCTTCCCACAGACTCGGCCCTCGCCCATCAGGTCCCCATGCCTACCGGGTTAACGCCACCATTTCACCTCCGACACGCATTAACTGGGGACCAGGCGACCACTTCAGCCCACCATCGCCCGTTGCGTCGTCTCATGCCCAAAGGCCCTCCTTCGACTTTTGCGCTCTCCATCTCGTCCTTATATCTCGCTTCTTCCCAATCGCAATCTCCATCGCCTCCATCGCCAACTCGCCTCTCCTGCATTTCCCTCGCCCTCTTAGTTCCCGTCTGTCTCGTTCTGCCAGCACAGCGTCAAAGGGCCAACCGTCACAGAGTCAGAGCCACAGAGCCACAGAACCGCCATGGACTACTCGTCGCAACCATTCCCGTTCACGGCTGGCCAACCCTACCAGTCCTTCATGAGCGTTCCCCCACTGACGCCGTCCAACTCTCACTCTGCGGGCTCCGACGACTACAACACCGCTTCTCCTGCAGTCAGTATCCATCTCTTGATTTCGCGTGTCTGCAAAAGGCCATGCCATGCTCGCGCTTGGCTCTCCCTCCTCTTCATCCCACCCCACCATTGCTCAACTCCAGATGGATTTGCAGCAAACGGCTCTGTACCTAGTTCCTTTGAACCATGGCGTGAATTTGCCCTTCCCTCTCCTTGAAAGTGTCAACGCGTACAACATTGTTGTTCCATCACCCCATATATCCTTTCATCACTAACAGTCATTCGTGTTATGCAGGAGGGGTTCGACGGTAATCCCAATACCGACCAGTTTCAAAGCTTCGAATACAACCAAGGCTTTCATAACCCTTCTCAACACCAGACTCCAGGCTTTCTTAGTCCACCAACTCCTCCGAATCCTGCGACATATGCCAGCCAGCAACCAATCTCACAGCTTCATCATCAAGCTGCTAGCTCGAATGGCCCCCTCAATAGTACTCTGTCGGGACCCAGGTCCGATGCTGATGACAACAGTCATACTCGAGGGGGTAGTGACGAGGATGATTCCCTGACACCTGCCCAATCGCGACGCAAAGCGCAGAACCGTGCAGCGTGAGTGCTCAATGCCATGTTTTTCGTACACTCACCCGAAACAAATATGTTTAACATGACCATGGTTAGACAACGTGCGTTTCGTGAACGGAAAGAGAAGCATGTCAAGGATCTGGAAGCAAAACTTGCCCACATGGAGGCGGCGCAACAGCAGGCGTCGGTCGAGAATGAGAGACTCAAGCGGGATCTGCAGAAAGTTTCAACAGAAAACGAGATCCTGAGAGCCACTTCTTCAGTGAGCAACGGACATCATATTTCGCACTCACCTGAACCAACAACAACCGGCCCCATGAGGTATAACCCTACCGACTTTTATTCCAACGTTCTTCAAAACCACAAAAACAAGTCTCCCTCACATCGCATTGTCACTTCTGACAATGGGGAGCGTTTGCTCGCTGCTGGTGCCGCCTGGGACTTCATCATTAATCACGATCTCTACAAACGAGGTCTTGTCGATGTCGGTGATGTCAGTGAAAGATTGAAATCGTGTGCTTTATGCGACGGACAGGGCCCTGTCTTTTCGGAGCGCACGATTGTGTATGCTATGGAGCAAAGCGTGGCAAGTGGCTCCGATGACCTTTTATAGTCGCTCACCCCGCTTGGGCTGAAGAGGTCATATACAACCGCTTGCCTCTGGAATTGGCCTGATGAAGGGCCATGTCTATCATGATGCGATGCAATTCAACTAATAACTAAGCTATAAGGCTTCAAAACAAGGTGTTTTGGTTAAGGGGGCATTTTGGGTTAAAAAGGCGTCGGATTGGCTTTCACTTGTGGGTTTGGGGGCTATACATGATACACCCTTTTCCCTACCCATCAGTATTTGGCGGCGCACGCGGCGCTGTACGCTGCCACATATTGGGCTGCTTTTGATATCATGGATGGCGCAAGCTTGGTAAACGCAGTATTCACTCTCCGATCTCATCCATCAAACATGGCCTCCGACCATTGTTTGTTGATTTCCAGTTATGGGAAACCGGCACCATGTCAGCAGCTCTGTTGTGCGTTGACTTCTGGGCAGGGGGCTTGACCGGAGCCTTGATGTACGAGCAGGTTCAGTGTGATCATACCAGCAACTCCCTGAACTGGATGCTATGATATGGATAATTGTCTCTTTCTTGAGTGGAAAATCTGGACCGACGTAGGGGAAGGGTTGGGCTGCGGGCGAAGTCTTGTTGCTATAATGGCGTTGTTTTGTTATTCAGTTTCAATTTATTCAATTTTTCGTGCAGCACACACGATTACAGCTACATTTGAATACAGACTGTACTTTTTGTACCCCTCCATCTTCTTCCCTGATATTCTTGAGTCTCTTCCCACTCAGCTCCTCCTGTATTGCACCTTGTAGCGCATCTTCGTAAGCAACACCAGGGTCTGTTTTCGAAACGGAGTCTTATTAGTCATGCTTAAGTGATGATGCCGCTCGGACCCTGGCAAGACGGAATCGTTTCCACTAAATAGGATTAAGACTGTTGAGGCTGCAGTAGCCTGGCCGCTAAGTTACGGCCACTAGAAAACATAAGAACGCTCCCTTGGCAATCTAGCCGTCTACCCGCGCTCTGCATCGCTTGTCATGCCAGGCATCTCAAGCTAGCAACCTGGTCGTCTTGCGTTCTCGCTCGAGTCGCTCAACATCACGGCCGGGATGTAGAGATTGTATGCCACGCAGCCTTCTCAGTTGGCTCTACGTGGCTTCTGGTCCAAGGACCCCGGTAAAGTGCATGATCCCAAGACTCTGGCCCGATTGCAGTGCCGAGACGTCTCAGAACGCCTTGTACATCAAGTCTACGGGGTGTTTTTTTTTTCCCCCGTAAAAACTCCAAACTGTGCTCGAGACGCACCTCAGACGGCGAAATGTTAATTTGGTGCATTGCTGACGGCGAGCGCTACTAGAGGAGAGCGGCAGAAAGACATCGACCAGACGGCGAAACACCTCGCCGCGCGCATAGGAAAGCCGACTCACAGACTTTGTGTAAGGGATTCGGCCGGCTTCGCGATGTACGCCATACACGGTGGGCGCTGTGCAGATTTGTACAGAGTACTGGCAATACAAAGCGGGCAGGCGAACCTGAGTGGGGTCAAAATGAATTAATATTATACAATGCAAAGAATCTACGCAATGTAAAGCTAAAAGCAACTAATACAACTAAAGACTCCTTCCCTCCTAACTCCTATAACATGTCTGTTCCCTAAATTGCAACACATAATCTCCCTCCTTCTTTTCCGTTTCCACGGCAAGGCCGTGGTCTCTATGTCCCTCTCACAAAACAGTACTGACAGCACGAGACGCTGCAATCGAAAGAATCCCTTGGCACAGTAAAACCGCACGTTTTACCGGTCGCTTGTATCTTTATGCTCATGACCTTCGTTCTTACACGTTTCAAACCATCATATAGCATCTCCCTAAATCTGTCCATTCTTACGTCTTTTTGTTGTGTTGACAAGGCATTTATTCGCAATCGTTTCACATCCTGATGATGGCGCCCACCCGTTTTTGGTTCCCAAGTTGGTTGAAAGAGTTGATCTCAGTAGAGTGGCACCTTAGTGAATCTTCTCGCCGTTGATCTTGGGGCCGAACTCGTCATAGGGATGCTTGATAGTCAAGCACCAAATATCGAGGTAGTCACAGATGGACACGATGACATCGACGACGAAGCTGCCATAGACACCAAAAGCAATACCAAGGATGAGAAAAACAAAGGAAACCTGGTATTCGTCGTGCCCAAGAGCGCTAGGCCAGCCAATGCCGAATCGCTTGACGAAAACAGGGCCAAGAGAGTCGATAACACCGCACGCTAGGGGGATGCTGAGGACATTCCAGTAAGGGAAGGGAAGCTTGACGAGGTGGGCTGTGATCATCCGTCCAACACTGTAGGCATTGACAATACCGGCAAAAAGTACGAAGGGAACGAGGTGGTGGTACAAAATGTTGGGCTGCAGGTGCAGATAGGTGACTATCAGAGTCCAAACGCCGAAGAAAGGCAACAGGCCGACAAGAGCCCCGCGGGAGCGGTCACCTCGTTCATGACGGGCTCGGATGACGTTGAAGGAAGACTCGACCGTATTGAGGACTAGGACGATGGCGCCTTGGACTAGGTACCACTCGGTGAAGGAGAGCTCGTAAATTAACGTAGGAATTCCCAAGGTCTCAGGAATACCAATTGCTTTGAGCATGCTCTGCTGCCAGATGTGGGCTCCGCCGAGCAAACCAGTCAGAGTGTAAACGGCGACCAGAATCAAGACACCTTCGACTGGACCGTTGACAATGCCGAGTGTGAGTGTCTTGGTGTGGTACTCATCCCAGGTCTGAACGTAGAAAGTGAGGAGAGCTACAATTCAACGAAACGTTAGCAATCGGCATTTCCAGTTCTACGCATCAATAAGGGAAGAGCGAGAGGGGCGTACAAGCAAACAGAGTCGCAACCGTCTTCCAGCCTTGGCCCATATTCTGAGAAGCAGCGAAAATGAGAACCTCAAGACTAGTATTGAGAGCGTCGACACCATGGTCAAATAGCTCGCCGAGGGGACCGGATTGCTTGGTTCGGCGTCTACGGGTCGCGTTAGTTGTCAATATCCATAATCGGCTCGAACTCCATTTCGGTTTTGGCTGACTTTGACGCCGAGATGCGAAAGGAGCGGGTTATCCGGGAACCACGGGGTGTGGACTCACGCCTGAGCACCGTCGACGGCGTCAAAAGTCTGGTACAGGAAGAGACCCAGAGCCCAGCTGAAATACACCCAAGCGGGACAGTCCTGGTCGAGGGTAGGATTATACCACAGGAGCGTCAAAAAGTTGATCACCACAAACAGAAATCCAGTCAGTGTGATTAAATTGGGGGCCATGCTCATGGGAAACAGCTTGATGACGAAATTATTGTAGAACGGCTTGAGGATGTACTTGGAAGTGAGCGACCGATCAACCGAAGAGTACTTGTACTCTTTGAGCGCCGGGAGCTGGTTGTGTCGGAGGTAGACCATCTTAGGCGATGTGCGAGGGCAACTACGGAAAAAGAAACACAATTGTAAGAGAGCATGCGCGTGCGCGACTGATAGTTGACGGAGAACTAACCGGTGTGCCGCAAAATATTGTGTAGGTGGTCGACGAGTTGATGGTAACAAGTGGTGCAAAGTCAAAAGGGGTGTGGGACGTCCGGATGTCGACTTAGTTCAGACAATCGCAGGCAGGCTCAACCATGAAGAAGCAGAGGCTAAGGAAGGAAAGGGAAGAGTCAGGTCAGCAGCCAGCCAAAGCCAGAGGCACTCAGCCCTTTGATCAGAGCCGCGCTCGCAAGATTAGGATTTCTAGACACGCAGACTGGAAACAGAAAGGGATGCTGGTATTGAGGGGGGGAAGAAGGAAACTTCGGGATCGTCGAGAGTTGACGGATTTGACGAGGGAGGGCGGCTTACTTGCAGGGTTGCGCCTTCCTCTTTTTTTCGAAGTTCCGTTCGTGTCGCGTGGCATTACGAGTATCAGTACCGGTAGGTATTCCTTGGAACGAAATGACCTATTCCAGCGCCTGAAAGGGTGCACCAATGCAGTACCGGGTACATGCCATGGTACAATGCTACAGTGGACACTTAGCAAGGTTCGTGAAAGCTACATACGTGCTGCGTGCCGTGCGCTGGCTTTTCCCCTTCTAGCGGGGTTTTCCTTGAGCTGCTCCTGCTTTCTTTGACGTGAAATTTTTCGGACTGGGACTGGCGGGACTGAGGCCGTCGGCAACGTCATTTTCCCCCTGTGCCGTTCCGCGCTAGTCCTGTTACGGCTCACCCTCTCACATTCTGGGCAGACCACCCCAGATGCACGGCATCCCTTTGAATGTGCAAAGGCGCGTTAGGTGTACCGAACTCTGGTTCTAGCCAACCAAAAACCTAGTAATAAAAGGTATATTATTCCATTCAAAAATATAATAATAGTAAAAGTCGTCATTGTTTTTAAGTTATAAAAACCTCCTTCTTACTTATTATTATTTTAATAAAATAAATCTTAATTTTACTATTAGATTAGTACCGGTGAGATATTGCAGAAAAAGTGGAGATAATACACCACACCCGAACCTACGCACATTCAAAGGGATCTGTACGTACGTACAGGGTATCACGTGTTTCTCCAGCCAATGCCTGCACCGTCACGGAGCGTGGAATGCAACCATCTGTAGACCACGCGACACGTTGCACAAGATGGGTTGCAAAGATTGTCATAGCAGGTTACAAGATCAAAATCCTCACACTCGCTGACCAACGCAACGTTGATTGCCTCTATCCAATGTATACGGATAAGCGCGTCTCAAATAAAGGGGCAGGCAAGCGTGCCATTCACAAGGCGAATGAGACTATTCCTCCAGACGTTTATGCAAAACGCAGCGTTGAACGATTGTACGCCGTCAGACCCCATATTTCAGCGTTGCCATGCCGTTCATAGTATACGAAACTACTCCTCTTGTTGTCCTCCACGGCTCAGAAGTAGCTTTAACAGAAACTTCAGACGGCATTCGGTTGGAACCATGAGCCTGCTTTATTATCATGTACTGGTCGTCTCCGTGCCGATTTGGTAGTAAAAAAAAATACTCAAATTGCCACAATACTCGTGCAATGTACTTCGTTGCTGAGGATTGTAGATGAGATCAAAGGTTGCTCAAGGGCTTGTAGCAAACGCGCATATCTTCTCGTCTCTCAAGTGCCATGTCACATTTGTCGAAAGCGCCAGTATATTATAGCCACCTACCACAAATCCTAACCACTGCAGCTCATAAGAGCTTCAATACTTGACAAATTATTTTCAACGTGTCATACATCCTAGTGTCGGAGGCCCACCTGAGTATTTATAAGAACACAAGCTGGTGTTGCATAAAGGAGACGTACACAACCAACGCGGTAGGGAATATCAGTATCCGATCAATAACTAATCAAACAAATTTCTCTGTGAATCCTTTTTATGCTAAGTGTCTTACTGCTCGTTGAATACTAGGGTTCCACGGCCAAGGTGGGAGAAAGGTGAGAAAAGGGTGAGTAACGCAGATGCACATGGACCATCTGCCTGTCCGACGCACAGGATGCGTTTGCCTTCTCTCCTTGCCTCACCAACTTTCCACGTTTACTCTTCCCTAAACGGAGAAGTGGCTCTAGCAATGAAGTTTCTGCACTTATCTGTTTAAAACCCCGACGAGTCGCAGAGTAACAAACCTCACTTGAGCACCTCCACGTCTCCTTCCAACCAAAAACAAACCACACGGAGTGCAGATCGTGCCTTCCCACTGTCACATGGCCAAACGTATCTCTAACTTTCTTTTGCGCATTATTTTGAGGTGCACAGTCAGATTCTTCCTCATTACGGACCGAATTCGCTTAAGCCATACTGACCAAGGCACAGGATTCTTCATTCTCAACAACCTAAGACTCCTAGGTTTCCAGAGCAAATATCTCGGGCGCATCGTCACGCATCAGAATACACATTTTGATTCAACGGAACCTGTGCTATATATTAGTTCAGCAACTGGTACACGTTTAAACGTTGGGCCTCGAATCCCTCATTCTAAACATGCCTCCACAACAAATAAAGCCAGAAGCTCGACAACAGAATCCTCTTTCTCACGGAAGAGGCAGTGGAAGTCGCATAGAAGGACTGAGAACTGCCTCGATTCCATCCTCGAACTCCCAAAATGAATGGCGAACAAGACCGTATTTAACCATCAGAGTCAACAATCTACCCGTCGACATCTCCGCAGAGTATATTTGGAGATGGTTTGCATCAGAAGGGAATATCTTGTGGATAGATCTCTTTGATCCCAAGTCTGGCAATGGAACAATGTCTGCAAAGATTCGTTTTGAGCCTCCCCCACGACTCAATATCTGGGACCGAGGACCCGTCCGAGTCGAACATCCGGATACTCGACGGTATCCAACTGGGCTCAAGCTAATGGTGTCTCTTGACGAACGGCCACCGGTTAGCACATTGAAGAGCACCAGATACCCAGACAGGATCACACTCAAACTGAATTCTCTTGCGTTCGGTAGTATGTTGAGCCCATCCTTGATGCGAGTAATGAAAACCATCCATTCACCAGCAGGCATTCCTCTGGAACTTAATGTGAGAAGCAACATAATGAGCATCTCGTTCTCCACCGTTTCCCACGTCGATAATCGGGGAAGTTCAAGTTCCAAGGAATGCCAAGTGAGATTGAAAATCTCCAATATTAAGACAATCCTGGAGTCTACTGCCGACAACGAGAACGAGCTACGGCATTGGGTCATATCTCTGCCCTACCCTCAAGAATATTTTGAGAAAGTAGACAACATTATGGATACGTTCCAAGGAAATCCTCAAACATGGAATTTAAGCGATACTTGGCAACGGGCTACAGATATTTCTCCTGTTAGCAATGACGCGCATCCAATTTCTATCCACAATGAAGCACAGTTTGACGACTATATCGATATCGGGCGATGGACGACGTTCCGCCTTTCTTTTGACCCCAAAAAGGTAGAAAATTCGGCAGCGTATTTGCATCTCCAGGCCGCTTTCTACGACTTGAATGTTTTGGTCCGTCCAGGCTGTGTCTTTGACACCAAGACCGAGGCCCCTAGTTTGTGGGATTATCTCGAGCATCCACTGGCCGTACCCGCCAGCCAGCCTTCTGCTCTACTTAGTATGCCTCAAAAGATACACTTGCCTTTTGAGGTCCGCTACCAGCTCGAGGTGTGCATATCCCGGGGTGTTTTAAATGAATATACAATCGGCATTGATTTCTTGCAAGAGCTCAACAACCTCCGAACCATGGATGCAACCCACCGCCTCGAATACCTCGTGGACCAAAATGAAATACTATTTGATCCCATGAAGCTTTTCAGTATGGAAGATGCTACAGCCTTTGTTCCTGCCGCAAGAATTCCGCACTATTGCACCTATGTTCGCAAAGCGTCTATAACGCCGACTACCATCCGTTTCAACTCTCCAACCGTGGAGACATCCAACCGAGTCGTTCGGAAGTACAGCCACGTGCAGGATCGATTTCTACGGGTGCAATTCGTCGAAGAGTCCGAGTTGGTCCGGCTTGGAAAGACCAAATATAATAATGTCAAGGTCTGGAAACGCGTCGAGAGAGCTTTATCTCAAGGTATTCGCATTGGAGATCGACAATACGAATTCCTGGCATTCGGGAGCTCGCAGCTAAGACAGAGCAGCGCATACTTTTTCTGCCCTACTGACCATTTATCCTGCGAAGATATTCGCGCATGGATGGGACAATTTGACCACATCAAGTGCGTTGCCAAATACGCAGCACGTCTAGGGCAATGCTTTTCAACGACACGGGATATTAAAGGCATATGGGTGCCCGATATTAAGTACATTGACGACATACAGCGAAATGGTCAATGCTTCACCGACGGCGTGGGACTTATATCAAAGTTTCTCTCTCAGCTCATAATGGAAGAAATGACTTTGGATATATTTGATAAGCCGACGGCATTTCAATTTCGTATGGGAGGCTGTAAAGGAGTTCTTGCAGTTTGGCCACAAGCCCAGGGTATGGAAGTCCACATCAGAAAATCTCAAGAAAAGTTTAAATCCAATTTCCAGGCTTTGGAGATTGTACGCTGCGCAGCTCGTTCGACTGCAACTCTAAATCGTCAAACAATCACAATATTGGAAAGTCTCGGGGTGCGGAAGAAAATTTTTATGGAGCTCTTAAAGGAACAAATCAGCTGGTATGAAAATGCAACAAAAGATACCTCGGAAGCCATCAAGTTACTCACCAAGTTTGTGGACGAAAACCAGTCCTCGTTGGTTCTTGCCGAACTCTTGAAGGCCGGGTTCAAGACAGACAACATCCAGGAGTCATTTACTCTCAATATTTTTAATCTCTGGCTATCCTGGTCATTCCGCCTTTTAAAAGAAAAGACGAGAATACATGTGCCGAAGAGCGCTTTTGTCCTCGGATGCGTGGACGAAAGTGGAAGCTTACGAGGCCATTCTACCGAGACTGAAGGCAGTTCTGATCAGCTCAACGAAAAACAACTTCCTCAGATCTTCTTACAGCTCACGGACCCAAGTCATGAGGGTAAAACCAATACTATACAAGGGAAATGCATAGTGGGAAGAAATCCGTCACTTCACCCAGGAGATATTCGAGTTGTTCAGGCCGTGAATAACCCCAAGCTTCGACACTTGAAAGACGTTATTGTCTTCCCATCCAAAGGAGATCGGCCGGTGCCGGCCATGTTGTCTGGGGGTGACCTTGATGGTGATGATTTTTTTATTATTTGGGATGACAGACTTATTCCAGAGGAATGGAATCACAAGCCCATGGACTACGAAGCCCCAAGTCCCCGACAACTAGACAGAGATGTTACTGTTGATGATTTACGCGAATTCTTCGTCAACTACATGAAGAATGACAATTTGGGTCTGATTGCAGTCGCACATTTAGCATTTGCGGACATGTATGGACCAAAGTCACAGATATGTAAGTGGCTTCGTCCGTACTCATCGGTGAACTGCTAGTACTAATCTTCTGTATTAAAGGCTTGAGGCTAGCAGAGTTGCACTCTCAAGCCGTAGACTATGCGAAAACCGGAGAACCAGCAGAATTTGGTTACAAGATGCAGCCAGAACGGTGGCCGCATTTTATGGAGAAGAAGTCGACATATCGGTCGAAGAAAGCCTTGGGTGCTTTATATGACGAAGTGGCCAAACACACGTTCCAATTTCGTCCCGAGTGGGGGCACTCATTCGACGAGAGAATCCTTGAGAGATATGAATTTGACAAGAGTACTCTTACCGCAGCCAGAGAAATCAAGGCGCAATACGACTCTGCCATACGACGACTGATGGTTCAGTACCATGTAGAAACCGAGTATGAACTGTACACGGGATGGGTCATGTCAAATACCAGCATATCGAGCAACTACAAGAGACAGGAAGACCTGGGTCTCGAATTCGACGTTGTAAAGCAGCGGTTCAGAGAACAGTGCTGCAATGTTGCCGGAGGCAGCGAAGCGCCCCAGCTGGACAAGTTTGTTGCTGCCATGTATAAAGTTACTGAAGAACAGGTCAACAAGGCACGAAATCGTGGCGACGATGAACCAGTCAGTCATCAGAACGAGGCCGACCCAAGCGAGGAGCTAAAACCTAATGTGCCGTTGATTAGTTTCCCGTGGATTTTTCACTGGGTCATGATTCGGCTTGCCATGGGTGACAAGTACAAGCCAGGCGAATCTGTTCTGGCCGCAGCTCGGCGGGCTTGTCTGTTTAACCGCCATTCACACTTGAAAAGTCAGCCTAAGCCTGTCGATATTGCAGCAGCTGAGACGCTGTCTGGAGTTGACACAAATGAAGACATGGAGCATGGCGTTATTTCTGATGTGCAGAAAATTGAGGAGACTGCGGGTAGGCAGACCACTAATATGAAGGAAAATAATCCTGTCCAGTCGTCTGACGCCATCACGACCGGCGACAAAATTCTACAGCAGGATGAGGATGATTCGAATGAGGACATTTCTTACTACGCAGTGAGCGGTGAGTCGGGCGAGGCTGCTTTTTTGCGATTAGCCGCCCTGGGGTAATATCTAGATGCCAAATATCAATGCAGTGCTAGTATATCAGTGAATGCAGACAATGATTGGCCACGGGGGTATGCGTTAGATTCGGGAGGAAAATGGGTGTCGAGGAAGACGAATTTGCTTAGGAGGCGATACTGGGAGGAGTAGACTTGGTCTCGCTGCTAGGGCCACTGAGAGCTAGAGAAGACAAGCATCAATACATCCAATTCTCTTTATATTGGTTACAGAGGTTGCCGTGCATGCTGAAATTATTCGGATTTTTCGCTTGTGCAGCGCCGTAAGCCCGTCGACCAAATGCCTGCGGCAGGAGCCACCATGGTACATTCATTCCGAATCTTGGGGTCGAGCTCTCATGACGATTCTGCCAAGCTTACTTTTGCGAATTGTATGACCGAGGCGTGTTAAACTCGAGCAATAGCACCAACTTTTGGCTCGTTCAGCTTTCGGGTGTGTGGCAGTGCAGCGCATTTCTCGCCCGAGTTCGTTGAACGAGGGGGATGGTGGCGGCGATATGACATAGACTGGTTCTGCTACCTTTAATCGAAGTTTATCGACACTGCGAGCCAAAGGAATTAGATTCAAATGCTTTTTTTTTTTTGCGCCGAAGGAGCGAAAGGAAAAAAAAACTTACTGCCCATCGCTTCTGACATGTGCTCGCCACGTTTGCAGGCCAAGCAATTGCACGTTGCAGAGTCATGCTGGCTACATGTTCGGATATGGATAATGTGGGCGCAGTGTTGCGAGTATTGAAGCTTAGTAGAGACGGTGTCGTTGTTGACGAGATTGCTGTGTCTGTGCTCATGATGGGCAAGAGCGACGGGCAATTATATAAATCAACTTGCTGAAAGTAGCAATTCGCAAGTAGTTAGTGGAGGCTGGGCGCGGCCCCACTTGACTCTGCGACTTTTGGACTGAGCTCGAAATGACTGGCCGGCATCGTTCTCCGATCCGCCCTACATGCATCTCACGGCTAAAACTGGGGCCGGCAGCAGGGAAGCAAGCGTGGGAGACCGGCCCGCATTCATCGTTTGCTGGCAAACCTTGTCACACGACGGCAGCCAATGTGAGGCTACGCCTATAACAACGCCTCCAATGGGCGACATGCAGGCTCATTACAAATCACGCAATTGAGGAGGAACCTCCCCCGCTGAGTTGTCTCGTTTCTCGCTGCTACTTTCCTTAGCCATCAATATCACATGGCACATTCACACTCAAGCTGCGAACGACAGTCACGAATGAACGGGCAAAAATGACAAACATCACTCCGTTCAAGATTGACGTCCCCGACGCCGCCATCAAGAAGCTCAAGGCCAAATTGGAACTGTCTGACCTTCCCGATGAGGTCGACTTCTCAAATGACTGGGACTACGGAGCACCCCGTGACGACATCCTCCGCCTCACCAAGTACTGGAGAGACGGCTACGACTGGCGCGCTCACGAAGGCAGACTCAACGCCGATTTGCCGCAGTTCAAGACGACTATAGACGTAGACGGCTTTGGAAGCCTCAATGTCCACTTTGTACACAAGAAGAGCCCGAGGCCAGGGAGCATTCCGCTCCTGTTCTGCCACGGATGTACGTGCGGCTCGTCGTAATTCCACGATTCCTGCAGGTTTGGCCACTAACCCTGACGCAGGGCCAGGACACTTTGCAGAAGTCGCCAAAATCCTGCCGCTTCTCACAGACGCCAACGACGGGCCGTCGTTCCACGTCGTCGCACCGTCTCTCCCGAACTTTGGCTTCTCAGGCGGCGTCAGGAAGAAGGGCTTCAGCATCCCCCAGTACGCAGAGGCTCTGCACAAGGTCATGCTGAGCCTGGGATACAACAAATACGGTACCTAGTCTCGTTTGTCCTCACTCACACACTCTGAAGCAAAACAGAATGGAGAAATCAGCCACCTAGACAATTCGCTAACCGCGCAAATGCAGTCACCCAAGGCGGAGACTGGGGCTGCATCATCACCCGCCTCATCGGCGTCCAATACCCATCATCCTGCCTCGCCTCCCACGTCAACTTTGTCCACGCGCAAAACCCTCCGGGCCTCTCCAAATCCCCCGTCCTCTACCTCCAGCACAAGCTCACACCATACACAGACGTCGAAGCCGCCTTTCTCGAGCGGACCAAGTGGTTCCAGACAGAGGGTTTCGGGTACTTCGTGGAGCAGAGCACGCGCCCGTCCACCATCGGCATAGCCCTCGCCGACCCCGTGGCGCTCCTGGCCTGGGTGTACGAGAAGCTGCACGACTGGACGGACAACTACCCCTGGACAGATGACGAGATCCTGACCTGGGTGTCCATCTACCAGTTCTCCACGGCGGGCGCGGCGGCCAGCGTCCGCATCTACTACGAGTCCAAGCACGCCGAGCTGGCGAGGGTGGAGCGGGGGTTCGGCTACGTGCCGAATGTGCCGTTGGGATTGTCGTACTTTCCAAAGGATCTGATTCTGCGGCCGAGGACGTGGGGCCGCGCGTTGGGACCGGTCGTGTTTGAGAGTGTTCATGCCGACGGGGGCCATTTCGCAGCTCATGAGAGGCCCGAGGCGTTGGTGGCCGATTTGAAGGCATGTTTGAGGGGGGCGCGAAGCATGTTGCCCAGCGGTTTGTGTAGGCTGACGGCTGGACGAGCCGGTATAGTTGAGAGGTTTTGATGGCTTTTGAAGTATTGACCTAGTTTAATTGCAATAATGAGATGTCATTCGCCACCTTTTTTTTTTTAGCCTTCCAAAATAAAAGACATGGACAAAAATCTTCTGCAGAGAATTGCCGTGAGTTGGTACACAAAGCACTGATCAGAAACAATGAGGCTTGCAGATCCACACGGCATACCAGCATAATTGTCCGCTATAATATTGGCTTTTGACATGGAGTATATAGCTGTGTAATAGCATCTGTTTACTAAGAATCTTTCAATCTGAAAGTACCGCAGGCCCACCAACTTGAAGCAACCACCTTCATCCTCCCATATCAACGCCCATCCGAGGATTAGATTGGTTGGTCATCAGCGTCTCACTCTGTCCGAGGACGGAGGAGTGTTGCAAATCGTAGCTCCGCAACTTCTCGGGAGTGTGGTGCCCTCTTTATATGTTGGAAGGCAAGTGTTTGGGCTACGGCACTTTTGAGTCCGCTCCGCAGCGATGTGCCCGCAATTGAAATAGTCGGTGTAAGTGGTACACATCTGCAGTACTATCATCAGTACACGCAGCGCTTGCCCGTAACTGGTCTTGGAGATACACACTGTTCTGGCTGTGGAGGACTCACAGTGCTGCTGTTGAACGACGACAAGGGGGAATCTTGGTCTGATGTTGCAAAACGTGCCTGAGTGATGTTGAAGATGTCGAAGATGCCTATGGCTTGGAAGGTTCGAGACTGTGTAAGTGGCGGAAGAAAGACCAGTGAATATATAACTGGACTCTACCATGGCCGCTGCCACAGTTACTCGGACATACAACTCATGGTGGTCAGACATTGGGAGAATAAGCGTGGAATCTCTCTGTATGCTGGTGCGTCGGCCGTGTTCGCCAAGGCGGCCAGAAACCGGTCGTGACAAGGTCCTCACCAATACATTTTCAACAAACAGGTCAAATGACTCCAAGCACGCAACCTTTGTCAGACGTATGACTTTGTCCTTGCCAATAGGCGAGTTTGTTCAAAAATTGACAGTCTGTAACCGCCGTGTTCGCGGTCTGAGCTTCAGGAGGTTGGTTGGCACACCATCTCAAGATGTAACTTGATTCGCGGTTGGGATCGTATGCTTGCGTACTTCAGCGGCCAACAGCCAGGCCGCAATCTGGCAACAACGAAGGGATGCTAGGCGGATTCCCTTTCCTCCTAGAAAATTGAGAGGCCGCAAAACATTCGATGTCCTGGGCCAAGCCTGATGGCGGTCTGTTGACATTCCAAGAAACACGGAGAAGAAACCTGATTCCGCGGAAGCGCTGTCTGATGGACTCGATGGAGCCTCACGTCTGGTAGCCTGCAGGCAGGGGTCCAGACGCCAGTCCCACCTTCCAGGTTGGGATTCTGGGGCACCAAGGCACTTGTAGTTGTCGTCTTGTCGTTGGGGTAGCAGCCTTTTTCTTTTTTTCACATTTTCATCTTTTTCTTTGCTCAGGGGATCACACCCTATCGTGTAGAACTGATGGCTCTCGATTTGTACATCCTGCCTTGCCGCAAGGACCCTGTACATCATCATCACCCGCCGCCGGCCGAAAAGCCCTTGAGGATTCAAATTGAGGGTCCTCTTGTTGCCATTCAGAGACTCTTCCCCGAGGCAGAATGGCAGATTGATGTCTTCAACCAAATATTTCCGCAGCCTGCAGGACCGCTACTTGCAAATTTAACGTTCGAGAAGATTTACGGGCGGCGGGCTCGACCAGAGGAAATTGCTGGCGATCTGGTAGTTCGAGACCAGTACCTGGGTTGGGTTATGGAAGGAATACGGCCTTTGAAGTACGTGTCAATGAGAGTTTTGTTCCAAAAAAGCTCACCAGTGGATGTTCGCCCCGGATTCTCTTGCTTGCTTCTGTAAATGCTCATTATATATGGCTACTGACTACACTAACAGCGAAATTGACTATTACGGCGTTACATTTGATCACCTCGTTCCGCCTGACGATGAAAACCCAGAAGTCTTGCAGATAAATATTATCGAGATAGAGAATGATGGGGGAGTATATGCAGCTTCAACGCTGCCGTTCACGGTAGATCCAGCAGATTATATTGGAATAAAAGTCCTGGCAGTTCCCAGGTGCTGTCAAAAGAGGAAGGGTACGCAGGATCGAGGTAGGGTCAACGATGCGGTTCTCGATAGGGAATCAGAGTCCCGGTCTAGAGAGAAGGCAACAAACGGTGTTGGAGTGGATAGCGAGTCTCCAGCGGTGCATACTACTCGAGCCGTATAGCCAAGCCTTTCTCCTGGTCCGAGATGCGCTGGTGGGCTGAGACAATGCTAGAAATAGTACATATTTACTGCCGGTTCAGGAAGAAAATCATTTGACTTTGTGAGATCTATATCACTCTCTATTCAAATCAATGAAACTTGCATATTTATTTCACATTCGGCGGCATCGATGCTCTCCTGATACTCACTCCATCTTCTAGGATAGTAGGCAATCTCTTCAAAGACCCTCATATGGTCAGGTCTCAAGCAAACAACTTTGTGCATGAGATAGTGTGTCATCTACCGCTTCTCACGGAATTTGGTGGGGTTTCCCTCCAAATGAAATGTTGCTGGTTCAAATTGCAGAATATCCTGGCCATTTGAAGGGCCGGGTATGGACATTGACACAGAATCGAGTCCAAAGATTGTCGACACTCATGTACAAATTTCGGTCGAAGCATCGAGAAGCCACGGATAGTAATTCGTGTTCTATCTATATACAGTGGATAATGTCTCCAGATAAATTACCTTGTGAAGGGATGAGTATAGCTCTGCAAATTTGTGCTCCCGTTACATGGCACATCTCGACATTTTCGGCACAAGTCAGCGAAGCTAACCAACCTAGAATCTTCTCTTTAACTGATAAGACGTGACAAAAGGTTAGGGAATTGATGTTTTAAAATATGTGTCATCACAGACCTCATTCGTTACGAGTTACGGAGTACCCACATGTCATTTCTAGACGATGCAAAGATACCTACCCATGGATATGTGGGCCATATTTGACGATGCCGACAGTCTCGCCCGACGAAGGGCATATCACGGGTCCCTTTTACAGTAGAAATTATATGGACAAATGCGTACAATCCAATCAGATACAATATCCCCATCATGACTAGTACGAAAATTGTTCTTCTTAAGCCCAGTGAATTTCACTGTATTCAGCTTCAAGACCGTGCACATGTCACGTTAAGCCGTAGTGTGTCTGTAGGGTAGCAGGCAGACACCACAAATCCATGCCATGTAAGGGGCTGCGCCGGCAACCCTCGCCAGAAAGACAGAACTCTAGGCCCGAGATTTCGCTCATCCATTCCAAGACGCAGCACTACCAAGGAACACAATGCCCAAAGAACAAGAGCGTCCCAACACAAAAGCGTAAACCGATGACGTACGGAGCAGTCGCAGATCCATCACCCCGCTCTATATGGACCACCGACGCCACACGGATCTTGCACAGCGGCGGTGCTCAGCCACTACTCGATCAAAACCCGCCACCAAACAGATCCCAAGTTCACGACTCGGCATCATCGCAATCGCGGCAATCAAGCCATTCATCGAGAAGAACCAACGCCCGCGCCGACAGACGACGCTCCCCGTCAAGGACAGTACCTGCACAGATCGCAACGCCGAGGCACCAGCCATGCCGCCCAAGCAGCCTACGAACTGGCGCCTCTGGACAAAAGTCCTAGTTGGGTACCTCGCCCCCCTCCCCCCCCCCCCGTGAAACGGAATCATGCCGCGGACACGGCTAACACGACGACTACAGCGGTGTAGCAATCAGCGTGGGAGGACCCCTACTGACCATGAGACTCACGCCGACAGAGGAGGAGCTGCGCGCAAAGTACAACCCGGACCTGCTCAAGAAGAGCATCGAGACGAGGGAGGAGCGACAGCAAGAATTCGACGATTTCGTGACGAGGCTGAAGGAGTACTCCAAATCGGATAAACCGAGTTAGTAGTCGCCCGCACCCCTTTGGCGAGTTCATGCACATCATCTGCCAACCCCCCTTCCTTGCGGCAGGTTTGTTTTTGGGAGAGGAAAGGTGGCATCCGTATCCGTGGGAACCAAATGAGCTAACGGGTGCGTGTTTTCCCTGAATCTAGTTTGGATCGTGGTCAAGGAGGAAGAAGAGAGGCGCAAGAAGGCCGTCCT
The DNA here is from genome assembly GCF_019434415.1 of Metarhizium acridum. NCBI lineage: Eukaryota > Fungi > Ascomycota > Sordariomycetes > Hypocreales > Clavicipitaceae > Metarhizium > Metarhizium acridum. The sequence goes on along the minus strand of NW_027094020.1, from coordinate 2,317,906 downwards.
AGAAGCGGCCAAGGTGCAGCAGAAAGAGGCGGATGCTCGCCGAGAAGAAATGCGACGCGAGGCCGGCCTAGGCTCCAAGTAACAAAGTTCTGCAGACTGGGACCCCACAGAGGCCACTGCACTAGGGGATGAATGGTACGCAAAAACGTGGAAGCATAGAGGAGGCGAGACTCGTTAAGAAGCAATATTGGGTAAAAATGAATGGGGGCTTGATTTCGTGTACAACAACAAAAAGGCTGCCGGGGTTGCGGAACTTTTCATGCAGGAATACGGTTGGGATGCACAGTTCATCCATGTACAACTACTTACTTACCTTGTTATTTTCAAGTGTACGATTATCGCCAAAGGCTCTCGAGGGTATATGAGAGGTAGGAGGACCTTTTGCAAGACCGTTAGTCATGGTGCCAACGCGAACGGGTCGAGACACATTGGGGAAATGGATTCTGGAGAACTGGAGACCTGGGGTAAACATGCGGAGGCGGTTCAGGCGGCAATCTGGACATTGACATGCCAATACGACTTCAGATCTACTCCGTACTCGAAGGGGGGTGTATTCAGTTTTCAACCAGCAAAAGAAATGTTGCCATGTTGTGCTTGTTCTGCCATTGAGAGAGAGCACATGATCAGTGACCAGGACGGCCTAACCATTCACTCATTGAGCCGAGCTCATGGAATTGACACTGTTGGCCTCTGTGGTGGCTGCTACCGAGTCCACTCATCCGTGTAACTAACATACCAAGGTAGGTATATTCGACGTGGCGTCTCACCGCCGCGGATGTCAAGTCCATCCGAGGAACTTGTGTTGTCCCCATGGATTGCCCATAGGGACATTTTGGTGAGCCAAATGATGGATTGTGTCTGGTGGCAAGAACCAACTTAGAGCACCAACGTCTGGCCCGATGGCTCAGCTGCCAGAAACTAGTTCGCAACAGCTGCCAACTTTTGAAAATCCTGTCACACAATTGGTTGTGCCTATCGGCGAAACCATGATCTTTGCCTCCTTGCCCACCCCCAATAAACGCCGTGTGCATGTTGATGTCGCATGCTTCTGCAATGGAGCAGCTGTGACCAGCCACACCAACCACCTTGCGCCTTCTCCGCATCAAGCGATAATGTTCCGCTCGTAGTCTTGGCAGCAGACAAAAAGTTCCCCAAAAAGCGTGAACTAACTGATACCGACGACAAATGGTCCTCTTGGCAAATGGTCATCGTATCTTCCAGCTGACTCCTTGCTGATGCCTCGGCGCAGTTGTGGAGCAGTTGATTTTGACAGTTCACCAATCCCCACAGATGGCTGATGGTCCAACAAGATAATCGGTCAGTTTCAGCCACCTCTTTTATCGTCTTTGTTTGTCATTCCTCGCCCTCCTTTCTGATGTCCCCATGCGAATTGACTGCCACCTGACCTCACATGATCGAGGTTGACAAGACGCGGAGTACTCCGTACGGCTGAGGCGCTTCAACGTTGATTACCATCCGTAAACAGATACGGCGCAACGTTAGCCGTCCGGCCGTGACTGCTAGTAGTGGTTGACCCCTCCCAGCCGTAAACACCTTAATTCTAAGCATGTTTGTGCATAAGCGCCAACTTGGGATTCGCCCTGTTCATGGCAATGGCGAAGCTGAGAGAACTGGTGAACTGCAGAGTTGCTCTCAACGGGTTCCGTTTTGGGGGAAAAGGAAGTTACAGGCTTGCTGCAGCCACAGGCATGCATCGCGCAATTATTGTGCAGAGTTTGTGCTTGTGTGCGTGCCCGGCAACATCCAGCCGACTTGGCAGCACTTGCTTGGCGATGCTTAGCAGTGTCCAGCATTGCCCAGAGATCCGCGGCAAGCTATGGCGCCTGATGGTCAACACCTGATGGTAGTTACTATCTGGAATCTTGAGACCGAGTATTTATAAACACTTGGCCGCGGAAAGCCTGCTCTGCCTGATTACGGCGTTGATACTTGCAAGAGTGAATGGAGCTATCGACATTTGGTAGGGAAGCATCCTGCGGACCCGAGCTTCATTCGTAATAGCTGCGGATCTAGATGGCAAGTTGCAGATAAAATTAGCAATTACTCCGGTAATATGTCTTACTCCTGCTCCCGATACTTAATCGAAATAAGCACTGAATTTGGAGTAGTGCAGGCCGCCGTTTGTGCAAGAGGGGCTGATGATGATTATCAGCTCTCCCGTCTTGAGCGTCGACCAGGGGCCATGATACGAGGGAAGATAGGACAATGTAGAATCTGCATCAGGTTAAAACACTATTGTTTGCTGCTAGATGCTGATGAAAGGACCTGCCAAGATCAACTAGAGGCATCCATGTTGGAATGAAGAAGGAGAAAGAGACACCCACAAGGCGCCTTGATCCCCACCGGCCCCGTCACTTGTACTCCGTCCTCCGTATAATTAAAAGGGCCAGTTCAAGTTGCACGCGACAAGGCCCAAACTGCCTGTGACAGAACAAAAGTTCGTCTAGGGTCCAAGAGCTACACCCCACTGTAGCACCCCCGATATGACCTGGGGAAGCACGACGAGAGGATGGGCTTTCTAACAGCCGCTCTGACCTCTGCCTGCCGCTTCGAGGCTAGCTGGCTACGCTGGTATCAATGGTGTCCTCAGGGCCCTTTCGATTGGTGACGAAATTAGTGGGACCGGGGTAACACAACAAACAATCGTCACATCAGTGTACGATATCCGTGCATGGACGTCAGTTGGTGAATTGCAGCGACAGCCAGGTGCACGGCCCGTGGCCGTAGCTTCAGGCACATTGGTCTCTTCAGTCTGCGTGAGAGTCTCTTTTTGCATCGGTGGTGAAGAAAGCCTTTCCGAGCTCTCTCCGTTTTCCTACACTCGAGCTTGAGATGCCGGCTTCCGAGTCTTCTGGCCGCGACTGTGTTGGCTGCAGCTGTAAAGTCAGCCTCTGTATAATATAGAGCATTTCGTCTGAAAACAGCCCACAGACCATCCCATCAACCGCGACGAGGAGAGACTGAAGAAGGATGAAAAAGGTGTAATTGCATATGCTTCGCCAGGTAGCCAGTAGAGATACAATTTAACAGGGCGAATAAATGCAGTATTGCAATGCCAACGGGAGCCTCAATCTTGTTTGTCCAGTGCCCACGATAGCAAGCAGCAATTTGTTTCGTGCTATGGAGACACTGGGCATGCGATGGATGTTCGTGATTGGGCACGGTCGTTCTTCCAGCAAGGCTGGCAAAAGATCCTTCAGATAAGAAAGCACTGGGAATGGAAGCATCCACCCACACCAAATTCTCTAGCCTGACCTGATTTCCTGAATGGGCGGTCCCCCTAGGTAGGCTGCTGCGAAATACTAATCGGTACTGCTGAACCGTTTGTCGATATTGGAAAGCCTGGCGTAGTTCATACTGAGCAAGCAACCGGCTGCAATGTCCCATGATAGCAGTGCTAACAGACTAGAGCGCGCAGGCCGACTATTAGCACCAAGTAGCAGAGAAACTTTAACAGACCCCCCTAAACACGTACACGTGTCAAGAAGAATCCAAGACGCCCCAAGGCCACGAGAATAGTAGAAAGACGAGATGCCTCAGCTGCGGAATAACTACGCAGCTGTATCAGGCAGGTCGGCGTACCACATCCCAATCATAATCTTTCCATCTGCTTCGGGCTGGCGTCTCTTTGAATGAGATGGAACAGAGACCAATCTTGGGTCAGAGCTGGAGGCGCCGAGGCCGCTGTGGAAGTGGGGTGCCACATGGGCTCTATCCCGCGTTCTTTCGTGCTAGGGCGTGAAGTTGTCACGCCAGGGTCTCCGTCCCCTGCCTCTAGCATACCCCTACCTGCCCGACAAACAATTGCCACTCCCAATTCAGATGTTGGCACATGCAGAGATACCGACAACGTTCCAGACATGCAGAGGCGGGCATTGCCTCCACTTGTCTTGAGCCTATCAGGTTTGCCCGGTATTAGCTCCAACAACGGCGTCCGTCTCGGCTCTTGGCTCCTCATACCCGCAAATCCTCCCCCGTTCCGAATCCGTGTGCGATGTTGCATCGTGTCCAAGGGCAATGTATCCCTACAACGTACCGTCGTCCTGTTTCTGTTTCTGCTCTTGGTCGGCTATGAATGCTGGAAGCAAGGGTGCGGCGGTCCGTGGAGGATGAACGGTCTCGTCTTTCTGCTGGCCCTCGCTTTAGGAGGTGTCGTGCTCCCGTTTTTCTGGGATATAAGCTCCAGCACCCCTCGCTCCTTCCCTCGTTGTTCCTGCCTGGGCAGCCGTCTTCCACCTTCTTGCATTGGCATATTCGTGTCCGTCTTGCATCTAGTCTACTAGTGCAGGCATAAGAAGCGACAACCATGGGCCTCAAGGAACGCTTCGGTATCAAGTCAACTGAGACTACGGGTGAGACAACTGGCGCCGATGTCCTCCCCAACACTGGAAGCACCGAGAACGAGCTGCGCCGATTCAGACGCCAGCATCAATGGGATCCCTTCCTGGATATTGACAAACTCGACAACATTGATGATGCCCTCGCCTCTGGCAATGCCGAGAAGGAGGCTGCTATTGATGAGTCTCTGATTCAGGAGGATTCGCCTTACCCAGAGGTCCGCAACTCGGTAAGTATAAGTATATGGACTGTTCAATTGGCTCGCCTGAGCATTATGTTGCTGCCAAACAAGCCCAAATGCCATTCAACGGGCTAACAAAGCTTGACCACAGGTTCCCCCCACTGACCAAGATGTCCCTGTCGACACTCTTCGAGCTTGGACTATTGGAGCTGTTCTCTGCACCATTGTTGCTGCTTGCAACGTCCTGCTTAGCATGCGTCGTACCCCTATCTCTATCTCGTCTACCGTCGTCCAGCTTATTGCCTACCCGTGAGTCCTAATGCCACTCCATGTCAGTCCAGCCTCGCTCATGTCCTAACCACTTACCTCAGACTTGGTTGCGGCTGGGCCAAGTTCATGCCTGCCAAGACGTTTAAAATATTTGGCCGCACCATCGAGCTCAATCCCGGCCCTTTCAATACCAAGGAGCACACGATTATCACCATGATGACTGCAGCGGGTAGCTCTCTTAGCTACGCCATCGACATTCTCCTCGCACAGGAAATCTTTTACAAGCAAGAGTTCAAGTAGGGTTTAGCCCGGTTGGCGCCTCATGATTTTACTCTTGCTAACATGTCGACCATAGGTGGGGTTTCCAAATTCTTCTCATGCTTTCCACCCAGGCCATGGGCTTCGGTGTTGCTGGCATTGCTCGAAGATTCCTTATCTGGCCATCGTCAATGGTTTGGCCGGCTACGCTCATCACCTGCACAGTTATGTACTCACTTCATGACCATCGCCCGTCCGATCCCTCTGCCACTAATGGGTGGAAGATTGGTCGATACAGTTTCTTCCTTCTTGTCGCGGGCTGCACCTTTATCTGGGAATGGTTCCCTCTGGTTATTGCTCCATTTCTCAGTTATTTCATGTGGCCTACTTGGATTGCCCCGAATAATGTTGTTGTTAACCAAATTTTTGGTGGCAATACTGGCTTCGGTCTCATGCCAATGTCTCTTGACTGGGCCACCGTCACTGCTTTCTTAAGCTCACCGCTCCAGACTCCCGCTTTTGCCATTCTCAATGTTTGTGCTGGCATTTGCCTCATGACGATAGGTGCGGCCGGCCTTGCCTTTGCTGGTCCTGAGTACTACCGATACCTCCCTATTAGCGCCAACAAAAACTTTGACAGATATGCCAAGTCCTATAACACGAGCCGTATCCTTGCTCCGGACTTCACTGTTAATGAGACCGCTTACCAGCAATACTCACCTATTCTCCTTGGCCCTACCTTTTCTCTTTCTTATGGGTTAGGCTTTGCTGCACTTATATCTACTATTATGCACATTATTCTCTTTTATGGAAGGGATGTATGGAGCCGGGCTAAAAACTCTCAACACGATGAGCCTGACGTGCATATGAAGCTTATGCGCAAGTACAAGGAAGCTCCCGAATGGTGGTTTATGTGTATTTTTGCGATCAGCTTCGCCTTTGGCATGATTGCCTGCCAAGTCTGGGAGACCCACCTACCTTGGTGGGCATATATTGTGTGTATTCTTATTGGCGCCGTTCTCTTCATTCCGATTGGCATGGTTCAGGCTATTACCAACCAGCAGACCGGCTTGAACATCATCACCGAAATGATTATTGGATACATGATGCCCGGCCGCCCCGTGGCCATGATGCTCTTCAAGAGTTACGGTTACATGCTGTCATACAACGGGCTAACCTACATTTCTGATATGAAGGTTGGCCACTATATGAAGATTCCTCCTCGCAGCATGTTTGCTGCTCAAGCTTTTGCTGTTATCTGGCTATCATTTGTCCAGATTTCTGCTTATAACTTCCTTCGGGGTAATATCAGCGAGATTTGCACTGAGACCCAGAAGCAAGGTCTGACCTGCCCTGGTGCGCGAACTTTCTATAACGCGAGTGTCATCTGGGGAGTCATTGGTCCCAAGAAGGTCTTTGGTGCTGGTGGAATGTGAGTATTTACGCTTCCAAGACTCTTTATTTATGCTAATTTACGGTGTAGATACTCTTGGACAAACTGGTTCTGGTTCATTGGTTTTATCTGTCCTGTGATCCAGTATCTGATTGCCCGGAGATATCCTCGCAGCTGGGCACGCTACGTAATCACTCCTGCTCTCTTTGGTGCTGCCGGAATGATTCCTCCTGCTACCCTCTACTTCCTCTTCCAATGGGTCATTGTTGGTCTTATCTTCAACCTTTTCATCCGCAGGGCTTTCTTTGGATGGTGGAGTCGTTACACTTATGCTTTATCTGGTGCCCTCGATATCGGCACTGCTCTCTGCACTGTCATAACCGGCCTTGGTCTTGGTCTAAGCGAGACTGAGTTCCCCGACTGGTGGGGTACCACTGTCTGGCAAAACACCTTAGATGCCCAAGGCAAAGCAGTGACAAGGAAGTTCATCCAGAATGTAACTAAACCTCTCGGCCCTGACACGTGGTAGGCGAAGGAGGAGCGACACGAAGAAAAAGATATTGAAGTCCTAGGAAGGGTATATTTATGCCTATTATCACGTATATGATGTAGATACCAAGCAGTGCTGCGCCTATTCGCAAGCTGAATATGTTGAATTCATTGGATACCGAAAGAAACGCAAACGTGAGTACAATCATGATTGTTGCCGGATGATTTATGAAGCACCCACTTTATGAGGACATAGAGTTATGGGCATGGATCTATGTTTATACGATGCGGAAATGTTGCATTACATACCTGACTGTGTGGTAGTTCTCCCAAATGAACCGAGTGAATTATCAATATGCCATGTGCTGGCGGGACCCGTGACTTGCTACGTGATGGGTTTTGACGCGACATTCTCTCTCGGACTAGGAGACAGACAAGGACTAAAATCAACATAGTGATGCAGGGCTTCTAATCCGTACTGCGTATGAGGTGTTGTTGGATGGTCATGTACGGAATACTCCGTACGGAATAATGTGCTGACAATTGGCCACGGACGTCTGGGGGCTAGCTAGCCCCAGATTTCTGGCCAGCCTCCAGCCAAACCAACAACCGCGGCGTCGAGCACCAGTGGGGCCTCCTGTTCGGGCAATACATTTTCCACACGCGAAAACTCTTGGCACGCACAAAAACGACTCTTACTTTGCTCCATCACCAATCCATGCCGTCGGCGACAAATCAGCCTCTTTGACGCAACCCCTCATCTTTTTCGGTGCGTAGTGACTCCCCCAACCGATGTTGTAGCTCGGCCTTTTCATCCCGATGTCGTCCGGCTGATCCTATACTTGATTTTGGGGTCCATTGGTGATTTAGTGGGATACGTCTTGAACTGACGAGCCGACGGGCGAATATAGTTTCTCCTCCACTTCCTACATAACCCCTCAACATGGCTGACGTCCAGGAGCGCCTCAAGAAGCTTGGCCAGGCTGGCCGTATCGGTGAGTGGACTGATAGACTAGGGGATTTAATTCCTGGAGAGGGGTTAATTGGAAACTTTGCAGAGTGCTAACTGGCCTACTTAGGGTAAGTTTTCACCACCGCATATCCGACGATAGCATGATCTTACGCTAGTTAAAATTCCAATCATCGACTCACCGACGGAAAGCTAATTAACCGCTTGCTTTTCACAACGTGTAGTGGCAAAGGTACTCCCCGAAGAAAGGTCAAGCGTGCGCCCGCTCGGTCTGGCGCCGACGACAAGAAGCTCCAGCAGACCCTGAAGAAGCTGAACACTCAGCCCATCCAGGCAATTGAGGAGGTCAACATGTTCAAGTCGGATGGCAATGTCATTCACTTCTCTGCTCCCAAGGGTGCGTACATATACTTCAATCCAGGGCCGAAAACGGAGCACAAGACTCCCTGCTGACACCTCGCCTGGGCGTACAGTTCATGCCGCTGTCCCCTCCAACACCTTCGCCATCTACGGTAATGGTGAGGACAAGGAACTCACTGAGCTTGTCCCCGGCATCCTGAACCAGCTGGGCCCAGACTCTCTCGCTTCACTCCGCAAGCTCGCCGAGAGCTACCAGAACATGCAGAAGGCCGAGAAGGGTGAGGACGACGACGAGATCCCCGACCTCGTTGAGGGCGAGAATTTCGAGAGCAAGGTCGAGTAAATTCGACCTTATGCAGATTTCCTCTCCAGCACCAACATTGTTTGATGACCAACGGGAAGAAGGAGGGGGTGGGGGTTTAGTACAAGATGGAAACTGGCTAGGGTGGCGTATTCTTGCGAAATGAAGTGCTGTCAGGCTGGCCTTGGAATGAAGTACTTGGTGCTTGGTGATTTTATTTCAATTGGGTTTACTCTGGTTTGCCTTCTTCTCATCGTGGAAAGGACCCCAATCGCATATTTTCTGCCTCTTGCAGGAAATTTGTCTGCGACGTTCTGCCAATGTTCTTGTCTATTACGTGGAAAAAAAGGGAGTTGTTGCAAGAACTGTCGGGACATTAGGAGTGTGGCGGCGGATGTAAGCGACACGGGAGCGTGAAAACTGTCTTTGGCAAGTTCGGGTTCGAATAAAGACCCCAATCGCATCTAGGGAAAATGCCAAATCTTTAATGATGTAACCACTATTCTCCAATACCTGCCAGAGCTCTTTGCCGCAGGCTTGATTTGCAAGCACTGGTACAGATCGAGAAATTTGAGTCGCCCAGATTTGGGATCCAGCCAGCCAAAGCAGTTGTCCGAACGCGTTGCTTGACACGTCGTCTATCCGCTAGCAACTCTCCGCTCTTGACGTCTTGGTAGGTCTTGAAGCTCAGAAGCTGCCTTATACCACCGTAGCCATTCAAACTTTTGGATACTTCTCTGGCTGCTATCCACAGTTGTCTTCTGGACATCTTACTGGCGCCCTTGACATCGAAAGGCTTCCTCCCTTGAATAACACCACCCAATATCGTCTCTTCCACACCACTGGCAGACCACGCAGCCGCAATGTTACTTGGCGCAATTTTTTCAGACCTTTCTCTTATTTTCTTCCTCGAAAGCTCAAACTCTTCATCAGTAGTCTCGACTGTGAACGGACGGAACTGGTAGCCCCCGGGCCAAGATACATTCGTCAAATTGTTTACACGTTCCGAAAACGCTCTTTGGCAGCCTGTAGCTGAGTATTGAGACACTGGCAGCACCAGCGTGTCGATATAAGCGCTTGGAGTATCGACAAAGAGAGATGTCAATGACGAGAGGAGCGATGTGTATTGTTTGAGCGTGATTTTGTCGGAACAGGATTTGGACAAAGTTGGAGGGGCGTCGCCTCGCGCGGGCTTGCGTCGAACAACACCCAATTGGGAGAAATAGGCTCGACCTGGAAGCGATGTCGCAGTTTCATCTGATTCTGCTGTCGCGGGTGACGACGGGATATCCCAGGGCGATGCGTCGTCTTGGGCTGCCATTAACAACTCCATACTTGCATCTCCACCTGGTGAAAACAATTAGACCTCGATGTCAGATTTTACCACAAAATGAAGAGCATACAGGGTGCTTCAGAGCAGTACATGTGAAGCTTCAAACCATCTCTGATGCGGAACGGTTTGGGCTCATGGGAGCCGCAAGCTTGCAGAAGGGAAGCAGACTTTCCCTGCTGCAAAGTTTTGCACTCGTCTGTGAGAAATCGGTTGAAAGTCCTAACAGCAAGGACCTCGGCATGCCAATCATGAATCGCATTACCATCTGCTTCATCAAGTTTGGACGCCGGAAGACACTTCATGCCTGTGCTAAATAGTCAAGCTCTTTAGTGACCAAGGTTTTCAGTTGCACCCCCATATCGAAAGGCACTCACGCCAAAGCTACACAGGTCCATTTTCCATCTTGTTCGGCGACAATGCCACTCAGTGGAACCCATTCATGCAATCCATTATTCCGGACTGTAGGCTTTCGCTTTACTGGTAGCTTGTGGAACTGCGATATGACGGTTCGCGCGATGACATTCGCTCGTGAGGTCGTTGTCATTTAAGAAGCAAATAGTGGCTCATCTCATAGAGCCTGCGATCTCAAACTACAAAGAAGAAATCAAAGTTTATTATCCTCGTGAGTTCTCGGGATATATGAGTTTCATCTCACAGGGTCCCATGAAGGGACAAGGTCTTGGGACTCAACGCACCCTTGGCGGATTGGAGTCCCATTCGCCAATTGACCCAAACTAGGAAGCCAAAATCCCCACAACATACTCCAATCCAGGTCGCTTGCCAACTATACACGTGACTTATCATGTGCCGCACAGTCACCCGATTTTAGCGCCTCGTCTGCCCTAGACCGCTTAGTCATTTTGGCACACACCTCCAATTCGAGAAATTGCCCGTACCACGCCGCTTAACTTTTGTCAACCCGCCAAATCTACGGTCCTCGACACATACACCTTGTCGCTATAAACCCACAACCGCGACAAGATGCGTACCTACGACGATACCTTCTCGGGCCAGAGAATTTACCCTGGCAAGGTACGGCTTTTTTTGATCCTATTTTCCCTTTGGAGTACTCCCTGTCGTCGTGGTTGTGTTTCCGGTCGCAAATTGGTTCCTTGACGGGCGAAAATTCGTTATAATAAGAGAGGGAAGAAGCGGTACAAGATGGACATGCGATGGATACATATTGTTTGGACAAGCGGAAGCCTTTTTATTGCGGACCGAAAACCAACGTGACGGAGGGGAGGGGGTACGGTTTGGCAGATAGGTTTTGCTAACATGCTGTCTGATAGGGTAAAATCTACGTCCGTGGCGACAGCAAGGTGTTCCGATTCCAGAATGGCAAGTCGGAGTCACTGTTCCTGCAGCGAAAGAACCCTCGCCGCATCGCCTGGACTGTTCTGTACCGCCGACAGCACCGCAAGGGTATCTCTGAGGTACGATCCGACCATGTCAACCGGCATACATGTTCCGAGACAGAACCGAGATGATGTTGCTGTGCTTGGGTCTGGGGCTATCTGCAATGAAAGGGGCATCAGCACTTTGAGGACAGCAATGGAGACTCGGGTCTTCGTCTGACAGCATATATGCCAGGATTTTAGCAGCACTGTTGAACCGTCTACTAATGCCTTGTACAGGAGGTTGCCAAGAAGCGTACCCGCCGAACCGTCAAGTCCCAGCGTGCCATCGTTGGTGCCTCCCTCGACGTGATCAAGGAGCGACGCTCTATGCGACCCGAGGCCCGATCTGCCGCCCGTGCCCAGGCTATCAAGGAGAGCAAGGAGAAGAAGAACGCTGCCGCTGCTGCCAAGAAGGCTGAGAAGGCCAAGTCCGCTGCCGCCGCTGGCAAAGGCCAGACCCAGCGAAACATCAGCAAGCAGGGTGCCAAGGGTGCACCAGTCAAGGTTGCCGCCCGAACTCGCTAAGCTAAGATATTGAAATTTGTCTTGCGGGGGGGTTTTGGTGCAAAAAGCGGTATGAATTACAGAGAAACTGGAAGAGTGGTGGAGTACGTGGTTCTTGTGTCCTTTCCGGCCGGTTCTTCTACAAATTCTCGGGTGCATGGAATGCCATAGGGTGCATTGGTAGTTGAGCAAATGACATACCTGTGCAATGATTCAAAGTCAAAAAAAAATAGCCTCTCGTTCAATGTTGCATATTTTGTGAATCCGGGTGAATTGGTATAAGGTGCAATAACAGACAGCTATTTGGCACGAGGAGCATTCTGTACGTACGCCTGCTAGTTTTATCGCGGCAGGGGACACAGCTGGTCCAGGATGAAGTCAAAACACCGTCCAATGGCGACTCTAGAACATTCCAACATGAATCGCCGTTATTGTCACGAAACGGAAGCTGAATATTCCAATGCCTTAAAATCTCATCAGTTCCTCATTTCTAATCGTTAATCTAGTCTATTATGTGTGTAGCCGCTAATACGCGGCAGTCTAGTCCCGATCTATTGTAGGTTTGAGTCCAATTTACAGGGCGGCCAAAACACCCTCAGCGCCAGTCTTCTCAATGCCATTTGTCTCCTTTTCAGCATAGATGACCTTTCCGTGGTCAATAACAATGGCGTAGCGAGAGGTGCGTTCACCGTCGTTCCAGCCAATGGACTTGCTGAAGCCGGGGTCGGAGACACAGAGGATGAAGTCGTCCTTGAGGTTGTGAGCCTTGCCCCATGCAGACATGACATAGGCGTCGTTGTAGGCAATCATGATGACCTGGTCGACACCCTTGGCCTTGAGAGCGTCGCGGTTGGCGATGTACGAGGGGAGGTGAGCAGATGAGCAGACGGGGGTGAAGGCGCCGGGGACGGAGACAAGCACGACCTTCTTCTTCTTGAATTCTAAGGGCACTAATTAGCAATCGATTCTTGATATAGATAGAGCTCATGGAGTCCGCTGCGGGAGGCATACCAGCACTGGCATCGTAAGGTCCGGGAATGCCACATGTGTTGATGTCGTCGCCAGATGGCTCGATGTAAGAGAACTTTACACCGTCGGGGAAAGAATCGCCGACCTTGAGTCCAGACATGATGACGATAATGGAACGTGGAAGGTTTTGTTTTTGACGTGTTTGAGCTGCGGTGTGTATAGAAATGAGTAGTATGGGACGAAAGCAATGAGAAGCAAGAATGGCAGCGGGTTATTATATAATTGTCTCTTGCCCCTCGGAGGGGCTGCGGTTTACGATTCAAGGGACCACAAACACGCCAACTGCCTTAAGAAAAGTATTAGCATTAGTCAGGGCAACAGGGCCCCAGACCCATAACAAAGGCAGACACACATGATTTTCGACTGCCCAAGTGGCACTTTGAACAACTCAAGCTCCAATTAGCAAGAGGGGCACGAAAATACGCAATGGTGCCCGGGAGAATTATTTGGAATTGCGTGGTGGAGGTGGAGGGGCAGCTCAACGTGAGGAACGAGCCAGGGAGGGGCGGGGTTCCTTCCCACGCAACCCACGTCACTGAGCGCCAGCTGGCGGTTGCCGGCGGGGTCCTGGATTTCTGCCGGCAGGAGCGGACTGAGCCGCCACGGATTTTCTCATAGTAGTTAATAAGAGCTCCGTATTCGCAGTAGAGGAAATTCTTAAATATGCCTCTCTCCAACTGTTATCATCAACATGCTTCACTGACATTTTATTTCTTGCCCTTTGCTGCCTGGACGAACATCTAACATCGGTGACTACGGTTGGTCCAAGATCAACATCAGTCAGTCCTGACTCCTCACTTATCAAGGAACCCGGATGGCCCCCTATCATCCCTTGTACTCACGTTACTTGTTGCAGCCAAATTGCGAAGCCCTCGGTCTGGTTTCTTCAGACACCGCGGGCTTAGGAACAGTGTCGTCTCGGGGGCGGAGACTGGGCTGGATGTTGATGGCGAACATCTTGGACAACTCGCACGGATAATTGGTTCCCGAAATCTGGTGATTTTTCCATGACGAGCCTATCCGTACCTAGGTGAGTACTGGGTCCTCCTCTGGGGCCGTCTCGGTCTACGATGATGGAGTTTGCGGAACTCGGGCGGCGAAGCTTTATTTCGTGGGTCATTGTTGCAGGATCGGCCACCAGGCGTCTTAGCATCATGTGCGAAACATGGCGCCGTTCTAGCGACTCATCGGTTAAGTGACGCATGACGTCCGCAATCCTCATTCAGGCCAGAATATTCTCAAGGAGGACGACACTTTTTCCCAGCACGACCTGTCAAGGGGATGGTTGCGGGAAGTTCTTTGACATTGAGCTGGTAATTATTTTCTCTTATCATTACTCTGGTGAACTGCGGTTTATGTCTTGCCGGCGGACGAGGCGAAAATGGTGAGTGCAGCTACTCATAACGCAACTATCCCCATATTCACTCAGGAATGGTTCTTCCGCTATGCACCAAGAATGCCTTCATCACACCACATGTGCGAATTTCACCCACATCGACCCAGCGAGAATATACTATACAGCAGGATAATTTCGCCCTTCGCTGAGTGAAGGTCATGCATTGTAGCATGTAATAGTATGCGGTGTGGTGTGCGGATGCCTTATTACGTCAGATGCTTTTGCCTCACATTCCTATGTTTATGCATACCTCCGCAGTAGACCGTCGCCCTTGGCTGGAACACAAGACTGTCAGCCATTGGATGTGAGTCGGGAAAGAATCAGCTCACTCAGAGTTACGGAGCATGCATCGGTAATATGTGGACTTCGGAGGCCGAGCCAGTTGCCGATGATGATGTATAAGCATTCATTTTCTCAACACCAGGATGTACCTATGGCACTCCCGTAGCTAGTTCGCTAGGCCATTCATCGATTCACACACGATAAGCCGCCTTGACCGTTAAACGCTATTGCGGATCATATCAAGGGACTGCGGCGCCGTTTGCTCTGTGATATACCAAGAATCTGAACACGTATACGGAGCACACTAGGTTGTCCCACGCAAGCGTTGATTTATTAATATACATTGGACTCAACAAATCAAATCCGTGACACTACGGAGTACAGTAAACAGACATGCGATGGAAACACCACCAGTATAAGATATGTAATGTCGACAGCCGCTTTCTTCGGACTCAAACCAATCTAATCGGCCTCTCAATGTATTTGCCAGAGTCGTACCAGTCAGTCTACCTTGTTCTGAAGGATAAGCTCGAACAAAATGCCAGCGTCACATCTAAGAAACAACATCCACTATGCAGCCCGAAACACGATACAGTCACAAGGAAGAGTGAAGATCACTTGACAAGGAACGCCTTAGCTTTGCGTAATTGTTCTTTTTACTCGTAAGCCTCACATGGCCGGCTATGTTCTCCAGGGTTTATCATGGGCCCCAAAAAGAAGAAATTCGTCAAATCCGAGACTCCAGTTCCACATGCCAAACAAAAGTTTTATTTTTCGATTTCCCATCGTCTCACCCCTTATCCCGCATATCATCCAAGTACACTACCTAGGGTATATGGCACCATGTAGCAAGGAACACTTAGTGGGACTGAGCGTAAGCACGGCGGCGGTCACGCTCCTCAGCAATGGTGAGCTTGACACCCTTGCCCTTGGGCAGGGAGATCCAGGGCTTATCCTGGCCAATGACGAAAACGTTGCTCTCACGGGTAGCAAAGCTGTTGTCAATGGCGTCCTTGATGTGGACAATGTTGAAGCCACCGTCGTGACGCTCACGGTGGGTGATGACACCGACACGGCCCATATTACGACCGCCAGTGACCATGGCAACGGCGCCAGTGTCGAACTTGATGAAGTCGGTGATCTTGCCGGTGGCGAGGTCAATCTTGACGGTGTCGTTGACCTTGATCAGAGGGTCAGGGTAACGGATGCTAAATTTACGCAAAAAGAGATTTACAGTTAGCCAACCTGGGGGTCTCTAAGGGAAGAACATTACAGCCGTTGAAACAAGCCATGTCTCGTCTCTTCTCAGAGCTCTTCGTTCTTTCTGGTCCACGTTTCCTAGCCCCAAATCGTACACCATCACATTATATAGCAATATAATTAATCGATATGGTAGGAAACGGGTGCGGAAATTTCGTGGAATTCGACAAAGACACGAAGAGTCCCCGAAAGAATCGACCAAAGCTTGATCCAACGACTGAATGATGTCTAACAGAACAGGGTTTGGTTCTCTCAAAGCCAAAACACTCACGTTCTCGCATCGTGCGTAACCAAGAATGGGATTCCACCACGGCCAAGCTGCACGCGCTTGACCTTGCCGAGCTTGTACTCGGCCTCCTCGGCCTGGATTCGGTGGACGGTGAAGCGGCCCTTGGTGTCGTAGACGAGGCGGAAGTTCTCGCCAGTCTTCTCGATGGTGATGACGTCCATGAAGCCAGCAGGGTAGGTCATGTCGGTGCGGACCTTGCCATCAACCTTGACCAGGCGCTGCATGAGGATGGCCTTGGTCTCGCGGTAGTTGAGGGCATACTTGAGGCGGTTGCGGATGAAGACGATCAAGGGCAAGCAGTCGCGGAGCTTGTGAGGACCGGCAGAGGGCTTGGGAGCGTAGGTGCCGGACAATTTGTCCAGCAGCCAGTGCGAGGGGGCGCTGAGGCGCTTCTGGTGCTTCTTGCTGCGGAAAGGTTAGTAAACCCAAGCTTCGGGAGAATGTTCATCTCGAATCCGCAGACAAGCAAAAATTGTCAACAATTGACCAACAATCAATTGTTGGCTTCTCGCTTCATTCTTTCGTGAGACTGTTGACTGTGTTACTTACATTCCGCGGGCCATTTTCTCGACTACCTGTTGGCGATGGGCGTGATGAGGAAAAAGTCCAAGTTGAGCCGACGAGTGTGGCGAGTGCAAATATCGGGGCCACAGCTTTCTCTTTTTTTCGCAGGCGACGCTAGTGCCAACGCGAGAGGAGGGGGCTTTGTGCCCTACAATCCCCGCAATTCTGCTACCAGAAGCGAATTTTCAAAAACAGATCGTCAATGTGCTATATCACGTGACATTTTTCGACTCCCCTTACCCTTTTTGCCTTTGTGTCTGTTCCTTAATGGTCCTTGGTTAAGCATCCAAACTTCTCCACCTTTTTTTACATCACGAGTTGCCATCCTGGGAGATGCGGCGCATGCAACGACTCCTCACAAGGGTGCTGGCGCCGGCAAGCCATTGAGATGCGCACTTCTTGGCCGAAATCCTGGTTGATCTGTTTGTCATGAGTCCAGAACATACGAAGCGGGCGTTTCATGCATACGATGCTATTAGGGGGCCGCGGAGCCGACGGATGTGACGAGCAGCAAGGAGAACGCCGACATAATGTGTCTGTTGTACGGGGGTATCGACGACGATGCCGAGGAACTGAAACAGACTTGAAGAGAAAGATGGAGGTGGCTATGGGATATCGATTTGCAGGATCCGGTAGAGGCGGCACGATCCATCATACTGGAGCAAATTTCAGAAATGGGTTGATGACGGGATGCTGAGGTTGCACAACGTGCCCCAGACATTTCACACTGCGGCGTCATGTAATGGCGTCGTCGCCGCATGAGCATGCCGGGCTCCAACCCCATATGTAGCCTCTACCACCTCCTCGCTCGACTCCAGCTTGTTCCAATTCTACCAATTTTACAATTGCCGCTTGAATCAACGAATGCTTCCACCGTACCATTGTTTGTTGATGGATTGAACAGCAGCCGTTGCTAAACGCCAGCCCCTTCTCCCGCCCTTGCTTAGCACGAACCCATCGTCACCTCGACACCAATGCCGCAACTTCCCAGTCTAATGGCCGCCCTCGGGTGGCTCACGGCTTCTTACATTCTGATGAAATTAATACACTTAGTTGGCATCTATGTCCTTCCCTCGCGGCTGCATCGGTTCGCCCACGTCGCCCCCAATGGCGACTCACCGTGGGCCTTGGTCACAGGCGCATCAGACGGCATAGGTGCAGCATTTGCACAAGAATTAGCCGGCCAAGGCTTCAACGTGGTGCTGCATGGCAGAAATCCCGCCAAGCTGAACTCTGTCAAGGATGATTTGCAGAAAATTCATCCCAGCAGATCTTTCAGGATCTTGGTAGCAGATGCCAGCAAAGTGGCTTGTACCAACTGCATCCCGAGTGAGCAACATCACCAAAACACCGAGGCTCTAGATTTTAAAGCTATAGGGGCTGAATTGAAGGGTCTGCATCTCACCGTCCTGATCAACAATGCCGGTGGCGCTCCAACCAATCCCATTTACAGACTGTTGATGGACTCGTCAGAGGAACGAATCACCAGAAACGTCAGCCTAAACGCCATCTTCCCACTACACATGATGCGACAGTTCCTCCCTACTCTCTGCCGCAACGGACCATCTCTGATCATCAACATCAGTTCCTTGGCGGACATTGGATTTCCATTGCTGTCAGCCTACGGGGCAAGTAAGCAGTTTCTCATGACTCTAACCCGGTCCGTAGCTCTTGAGATGCCCCTTGGCCATGGTCCAGGATTGGATCAGGTTGAATTGCTGGGGGTCAGAATTGGCAGAGTGACGGGCGTGGCGGCCTACAAAGAGGAGCCTTCGTTGTTCACGCCCAGCGCTCAAGTTATGGCACGTGCTTCTCTCAGTCGGGCTGGCTATGGACACGGATGTGTCATTGGATATTGGCCTCACGCACTGCAAACCATTGGTTTCACCATCTTGCCAAAATGGTTGGAGGGTCGGGTGTTGCAGGGTGTTATGAGGAACGAGCGAGCAGTGGAGCTGAGCAAAAAGTCAGATTGATTAACTCCATGAACCATCTCATCAATAACAACATTAAGCTTGCAATCACATACATGACGATTTAGGTATGCAAATTGACATGCATAAATCGTCGGAAGGTGCAATCCAGGAGAAGCAGATGCCACCCATCTTCCACTTCCGCCAAGTCGCACCTTTAAGAAGCCAATTAGGAACGCCACGTCGCAAGACCCGGTTTTTAACCAGGACACTTTGGCCGAGTGGTTAAGGCGATGCCCTGCGTACGTAGCAAATCACTAATATCTGAATCTAACTCAATCACTAACCTATGATAAATAGTAAGGCATTACATTCGTGTGCGTAGGTTCGAATCCTGCAGGTGTCGATTATTTTTTCACTTGTTGAAGTGCTTCCTCTAATTCTTTCTTTTTTCTTTGGACAAGAAAACTAATTCCTGTAGCTGTCTTTTTGGATAACTTCAAGAGCTGGTGAGATTTGAAACGTCAGGTAGCCATTCAGACACTCAGGCAGCAAAGCTGTCTGCGAACGGCCCCGCGAAATTCAACACTCGTTTTCACAAGGCAAATCAAGTCGTGAACAGCTTGGATTGCAGGCTGCACTTTGAAGCATCCCGACACCTCGTCGTTCATGTCAATGACCACCATGTTCCCCCATAACGCCACAGTCGTATCCTCAATCTGACCGACACGTTCAATCTTGGGCTGACGCCTGGGGAACTCTTCGCCACTGACCTCCCAAAGAAGGTTACTTAATAGGGTGGCCTTCCACAGCCCGGCGACGTAGCCTCCGTTTACTTGCTGATCAAAATGATGGCAAGCCCGCTAATTGAAACTTGTCCTACTCAAATTTCATGTTCTATCTTGAATACAACATGACTAGGTTTTGCCAGGATGCACTGCAAGGCACTCGCCTAGTCAGGTATCCTTCTGGTTGACGGGACTACGTGATTTGAGTTTGCCATTCAGACGAGGCAGCTGAAAGGTCATCGGCGGCTTATCAAAATACTCGACAAGGGGAACTCGTCACAAGCTCGTTTACGCCTAGACTCCCAGAAAACTTGCTTCTCAGTGAAAGTAAGCAGCACGGGGAGATGACAGGCGCTCCTGTAACACCCAGGCGCGTGTGTTTAGCTTTGCGGCCTCGACATTAACTTCCCGGAGATTCTTGTCGTATACTTGACATTTTAAGATCGATCCCGTCTCCCGGCTTCCGGCATCCACTGTCTGGCAGCACATGAAACTTGATCGACCGATCGATCGATATCCCGAGGGTTAATCAAGTGTATGAAGTTGAACTGCACAAGGTCCTTGCAGTCCTCACAAAAGGGTCTTATTCACGATGTCGTCATGTGTCAGCAAAGGGTAGTTCAGCTTGAGTCCTAATATTAATCCTCGGTCAGTTATTAGTATTTTCAGCAAGCCAACTCCATGTACGAAGACTGGCAGGTGAAGCTGAACGTTGGCAAGGCCGTTTGTCTGACTAGAGAATGCATACGACCCGAATATTGCTCGCCTACCTGACCTGACCTGACCTGACCTTAATTAGGTGACGCCCTTAAGATAACCCTAATACTTAAATTGGCAACCCGCAATTTTTCAGCGCCTTGTTGCCGTTCACATCGTTGAAGATTGGGTAACATGGTGAAAGAATTAAATACCAAGGGTACCATTTCTCATTCGTGATTACTCCCGAGTCTCTAGGTGGTCCATAGATATGCCTCGTAGCAGAGTCTGGGAAGCGCCCTGACGTGAGGGAAAACAGCAAGCTCATTTGCATCTTGTGAGATGGCCACCTCTAATTTGTGCCTGAATAGCAAACTCTGCCTTGATCAATCTTGTCACAGCTCCGTGGGTTCTTATAGGATAAGAGGGCCATCCAATTCAAAGCCTCAACAGGGCGAAGCCATCTGTCGCCACTAGAGGTCCAAATACCACGATAATGACACTCCTTCCAAGACGGGTAGGGGACGTGCAATGAAATGAACGCAAGAGTAAAAAACACACCTAGGCGCCAAAAAGAAACAACAATCTGTATCCTGCAGTCTATCGACACAAAAATCGTGTCAAAATGCAAAAAAGAATCGACACCTGCAGGATTCGAACCTACGCACACGAATGTAATGCCTTACTATTTTTTAGAGTTAGCGGATGAGATAGCGTTGATTGGGTCAATCGAGATAACTTACGCAGGGCACCGCCTTAACCACTCGGCCAAAGTGTCTTGGATAGAGAAAACCCCATCAATTGGAAAATATATTGCTAATGAATTGGCGGTACCGAGTGGCTCCGTTACACCAGCATTAACCTACCAAACATAAAATTCTCTGCAGGCCATGACTTTTTGGGGATAGTAAACTGCAAACATCGCGGAAAAATTCTGAAACGTTTTGGAGAACAGGACGGAGTTAGGAAATGTCGTGTGTCGGGGGTGCGAAGCATAGCCTGGTCCAGAACGTCTGCTATTCTCAGCTCCGCCGAGACGAGAGTGAGGTGAACAACTGTTGAACCTCAGCTTTTACCCTCCTCAAGCCTTCATGTCGTCCCACTTCTGCCTTCCCATGCTCATACCACCGCACTTTGCCATTTCATGATTTCTAGGAAATGCTTCGCATTAATAATGGCACTGCATGATGATAATAATGTTGCACAAGTTGTGGTCTTGTCGGCAGTACGAAAGCAATCTGCCGAAACTGCCACACCTGCGTTTACTGCCGCTCAGCTGAACACCTTGTTACCGAATGTCCTAAAGCTGATGCATGCCGTATATGTCATAAAAAGGGTCATTTGACAGAGCGGTGTCCCGATTCTCGTATCCTCGCACCCAGCTGTCGATCCCGATAGTCTCAGGATCAAACCCGAATGCGAGTGTATCATTCGACCAGGTGGAAGAAGAACGAATATATCCGCTGAAGCCTTTGAGCGTGTCTTTTCAATCTCCCCTTCACATTCGGAAATCTGGGAAGCATGTGCCTCGACCCCCGTTTTGGTTGGACAACTTCTTGAAGCATCCTCAGCTGACATCAAGCTAGGCCCCAAAATAGAGGACCAACCTAAGCACCTCACTCTCCCTGATATCCGAGCCGAATGCCTCCAACTTCTAGACGACATTGAGTCAAAGTGTCCACCTATGTCAGACAACCCGTTGTATGAAGCAGCCCTGAATGACTGGCACGACAAGTGGAACTACTCGGAGTATGTCATGAAGCATATAGACGACGGTATCCTTGCTCTTCAGAACCAACTAGTCACTCCCCAAGCGTTGAATGAGATTCGACGCAGGCAAGCAGAACCCTGGCTGCTGAATGTTGGCTACTTGGACTACGTCACTGATGATCGGTGCGATAACTACATCCGTCTATATAATATGTTGGCCAGTCCATCAAGTCATCAAGGAGAATTCTGGTTGACCATTGTCAGTCAATTTTGAAAGGAAGTTATAATTCTTTGCATTATTTTATGCTCTGGCCTGGAAACGGACATCGGCAAGCCAACTTTATAAGGCTCTGGTCTATACCGCATGAGGTGAAAAGGTCCCCTGGCGACAAGTCCTGTCAAACATACTTGAAACTCTATTTATTCGAGTTTTGCAGTACGACCATGGAAGTTGCCGGTCTTTGGGCTTCCAGTCCGGGAAATTCCCGTCGTTCGGCTTCGGATTGAATATACTCTCACCGCTGACACAGAGCTTTCAGTTGGATAACGAGCGTGCAAGACTACCGTTTATTACGCCGCTCAGAGACTCTGCAGACCCTCAGATACGCATATGGGACAGTTTTCAAAGAGATGGACGGGAAAAGAATGCGAGAGAGTACAGATCCAGGTATACCACGCAGCCCCAGTGGAAGACTAATGACTTTTTTTCCAAAGCCTCGAGAACGCCGTCAACGACGACGAGCGCATGGCTCATATTTATCACAGCCTTCATCTTCATCCGAAAATTGGTCCCTACTTGCCGCCAGACTGGCTCCATGTCGCCGATCATCATGTTGCCACGTTCAGTCCGACTGGTCTAATGACTGCGCCCATGAGCTTCATTCTCGACTTTGCCTATGCAGTGGAAGATGACTTTCATGTGGGCTTGGGTCACGACTCGGGTTGCAGAAGACAATTACCCTGGGCACTAGAGAGGACTGGCTTTGACGCGAATAACGCCCCGGTTTGGAGGTTTGACTTTCAAAGATATGGCATGCTTGACTCAATGAGTCTGGGAGATCCGCGGCCCACTCGACACACTCTAAGAGACTTGAATCACTTAATTATCCGACAAAGCGCGTCCGAAATCATTCTTTTATGCGGTGCTCGTGCCTGCTCTGTGGCCACAGACGGAGCTAGTCGCGATATTCGGCAATCACACAGGTATCTAACACTTCGGTGTGGATATCAGCTTGAGTTTTTCGTTAGCCAAGATGACGGTCATATACCAAGCCGACTTTACATATTCTGCCCAGAAATACCAGCGAATATTCACTCGATTAGCATGAGTAAGGCACTGATGCTTAGTGAACTGTTCAAGTTTGTATCGAATACAAGGTAGGGAAGGGCACACATTGGAACCTTGAAGTTTGCTTTGTGCAAATTCCCGTACCCGCTCACCTAGACATTGTCCCTGGACACTTGTCCATCAAAGTTGAAATCGCCGAGGAGGGGCAAACACACGACGGCGTATTTGCCACACATGCACGGGCAGATGATATTGCACGACGGATTGCGTTTCGAATCAGAGGCAAAAACTCGCACGATTCCACGGTCGAATTCTACACCTGTCGTGGTGGTTATGCCACCGTAGCAAAGACAAACACCTTGGCCGACAAGGTCATCTACGGGCATGAGGCCGTAGTGATATCAAAGAAGCGCCGACGGTTCCTATTTTCTGACCCGCCAAGCAAGCACTGGGGCCCCGCGCTTTCAAATATTTGTCGGAGGTGGTTACAAGACTGCGGAAGAAGAAGGAAAACAGCTGGAAATGCAGGAACTGACTGGGTTCCGGCCGCATTCTAGGCAACGAGCTGATGCCGAGTCTGAGAAGCTAGTCGATGAAGAAGCAGTAGATTCGGGCAAAAGTCGTTGAAGCCGTGTTGCGTTGAAGACAATTCGCAATATACTGCCGGATGTGGGGAGCATCATTCAGTGCCAGAAAATACATGTACGAGGGACTCGTGTTATACGACAGCATCCAAGAAGATGGTTTTCATCATCGTCGCTGGCCGTGGCGTGCAATTAAAGGTCAAGAAATGATACTTTTTATTCTTCTCAATTACATTACCATTCGCCATGGCTAGAAGTGGCACCGTAGCCGCTTGCCCGCCCTCTAGAAAACAGCTGTGATGAAGTTTGAGTTGTCATGCTGAGTGACAAAAGCCGTGGTGGTGGCTCTGTGATGGTCTCATTCTATACACCACAACCCTCACATTCGTATACTTGAGATGCATTTCTTTGTTTTCGGCTCCCGTCCTTCTGTGGGGCTAATACATTGGAACGACAAGGATTCAAACCAGCGCACGCGAATGTTTATATCTCTTGAATTTCCCATAGCTTCTAGGTACTACAAGAAACGATGAGTTGGTTCCATGTTGCCGTGAATTGACAATTTTGACGGAAAGAGGTACAAGCTACCCCGCACCTTTGTTCACCTGGACTGTCCCACGCGTTTTGCCAAATGACGGCTCGTGGACCTGGGCATTTGTCCCGTGAGACTTGCGCTAACGTGGCTCTAGACTTGGTGATCTGGTTCGGGAAGCTATCCGAGAAGGCGACAGCGGACCGGCATCGCCTCCCGGAAGCTCCCATCAATAACGTCGTCAATCATGGGGGTGGGGGTGGGGGTGGCGAGATGCCGTTTTATCTCCGAGTCTCGTTATTTGAACCATGACAACGTCTCTCAGTCATGAATGGCGGCTACACCCGATCCACATGCACATGGCTAAACAACTTGGTGCAGCCACCGTGAAAATGTCCGAGCCAACCGCGTATCATCAAATCAGGCCAACAAGACTTGTTCCCAACTCTCCCAAAGCGCTTCTGCACTACAAGGGCTATTTCGACAAGGATGGGAAACCTGATGCAGCCACTATGACACTTGCCGGGGCAATGGATGGGATGTGCAATGGATAACAAGATACGGCAGGTTCCCGAGACCCACGAAGCCATGCCCGTTCCAAGGGGTATGCATTCTCAAGGGAGAGTGTAGATGACCAGCAATGGTCGGGTGGTATGCATTCTCAAATAAAATATTTTTATATTTAAAATTACTTAAAGATTATATATATATAATTTTTTTATATTAATTTTTACTATTTAATATAATATAAAGCTTAAAAGTTAATAAAAGTACTTTAACTAAGAAATTTATTAGTAAAAGTACTTTTAATATTTTTAAAGCTTTATAAGTAAGTAAAAAAAATAATGAAAAATAAATAAAAATTATTTATATAAATTTTAAGTAATAAATAATTTATGTAAATCTTAAAAAAAATTTTAAGTACGTTATTAAGCTTAATAATTAATAATAAAATATTTGAGTTTTAGTGTAAAATGGGGCTTTGCTCGGAATTACCTACGACCCACTGTACAGTACAGCATATGAGGAGGGGGCCCTACAGATGGAAGCAAATGTCGGGACGTCTTGTCATGCCCGCTGGTGTAGCGCAAAGGTCTTTCGATGCCAAAACCCCGCAACCAGACGCTCAATGTCTGGCTGAAGGCTGGCTACCACGCCATTGACGGCGAGGTCCCCAGAGAGACTGTTCGCTGCGTGCCGCTTTCGGGCTTCACCATGATGGGGAGCGTACCCTCGCGCATGCTCATGGAGTTGGGCAGAGCGAGGGGACCACCTGGCTCAGTTTGAGGCCGTATGGAATGTGCCTCTGCCGAAGCTTGCCCCAGTGGTGGGTGATGAGGGCGGTTCAGGTGCACACTGGAGATACGGAGCTCTTGTAATCTCGTGAAGCTCAAGTCCCGTGAGAGACGTGGCTGAGTTAAAATGGCGCCTCGGGAACGTCGTTACTGTAGCCAATACGGCGGCTTTCCCCAACCTGCCCAATCCACAAATAGTTTCCAGCCACCTCTACGCAATCCCTAAATTCATCTTCACATGCCAAACCATTTCAGATCCAAGGGACTTGTCGAGTCATGGACTTCTTGATCAAGGACCTGCTCCACCGGACCGTGGTCTCCCCTTACCCCCCTTGGCAGTGCTCCCGAATCGAGGCAGCCGGCTATTTGGCATGTGACATTCCGTCATTGACTTCTTATGGGGTGCTTCTCGATTGGCACGAGAAGACTACCCAATCAATTGTGACTGGGCTAGCACATGCTTTGGAGGTGGAGCGCTCGTACTCATTATCATTTTGCACTTGGTTTTTCAACATTATGTCTACTATAGTACGGGATCAGTCTGGAGCAGTGTTGCTCAGACGCAATCGCATTGAGATTGCCCCATTGTTTCTTTCCGAAGGATCCTGTAATCTCCCAAAAATCCAAACGCCGAGGTATCTTTCTTCGTATTAGACAGCGGGTACCGGGCAAAAAAAAAAAAGAAAAGCCACACCATCATACGATGCTACGCTCACTTTCAATGCTTCCACCCCCCGACTCTATTTTGACAGATGACTTTATCCCCAACTCCGTCCCAAATCCCAAAAATCGTAACAATTCGTAGAAATACAATGCCATTTGGTCCAATAGCAAAGTCCCTGATTGTCAACCTTGTGATTGATATGACGCCAAAACACAAAATGCTAGCCGGCTCAGCACCGGATGGAGTAGTTGCCATGCCTGTCACGGCGCGGCTCTGTGATGTATGCTGGAGGTGACGAAGAACCGGGAGAATAATCTGCGCCGTGCCGCACAGGTGCCTGAGTCATCTTGGAGTCGTCGAGCAACAGCCTTGAAATGTCCATCTCACCACCCATGAAGTGAGGTCCACTGGACTCACCAAAATCAAAGGTTTGCGGCGGTTGAGTATAGTTGGACGTGTCAACCACGTGCAACGGCCATGTTGGTAAATCCTCCTTGGCGTTGTTGTGGCCGGACCGAGCAACTTTGGGTGACCCCCCGGATCGTTTTAGCGAGCTGTCGATGGACATGGTAACGGATGGCTCAAGAACATTGCTGCTCCGAGCGGCGTCTTTGGAGTGAAACGTGCCCTTTTCAATGCGCTGATAGATGCTAGGATACTTGTTGCGAACCCGGTCTCTCAAATCCGTAGGCTGTCTGCTAGACAGGTTGAAGCGAGCATCACGCTGGATTTTGGTCCAGGCAGGGCCATATGTATCCAGCCCCTCGAGTATCTCACGATCATCCTGCTCGGTAAACGGACGCCGTTCACGTCTGTGTGACTTCTTGAACGGCCCATGAATACCCAGTTCGGCCAAGTCCTCGAGCTTCTTGCGGTGGGCACGGCTCTTCCTAGGCTTTGCAGTTGAGTCGGACTCGCCAGCCTCTTTCGGCGAAGGCGAGTCCTCAATAAGAATGTTCTCGGAATGAATACCCGACTTGGTTCGGCGCCCAATATCTTGAGGCGCTGCACGTGGTGAGCCGGCCTGCGAGGAGGACTTGCTTGAACCGCGCAGCTCCTCCGGACAGCATGTCCTGAATCTGTCCTTCAGGTCACCGGCAGTTCGGTCGTTGAATGTGAAGTCTGCGTCCTCGAGGATGCTGGTCCATTTGCCAACCCCATGGCGATTCACACCCAAGAGCAGGTGCTTCGTCTCCTCCTCGGACCACTTTCTGCGAGGCTTGGCAGCCCGCTTTCTGCTCTTGCCCGACTTCTCAGCCTCCGGAGACCGCCTGGCGCGGTCCTCGACGGCTCCATGTGCAGCGTATTCATTGAGAAGTCTTATCTGGCCAGCATCGTTCTCATCGTATGCATTTGATACAATCGGCGGAAACAGAGCCGGGTGACTTGGAGGTTCGAGTAGCCCGTTGATGATGGGCGGCATGGCAGGGGCCTGCTGCGCCGACTTCTGTCGCTTCATCGGCTGGGGCAGCTGAACGAAGTCATCCTTGATATGGATATTTCGCCCGCGCTTCTTGTTATAGGCATCATCGGAGCCGTCACTCAAGTCGTTGATGGCTTTGGGGCGGCCACGGGGCGACGGCTCCGCGGCTTCGTGGTCTCCAAGGAACAGGCGCAGTGGATATGCCGAGGCACCGCTTGGCCGGTCAGGCCGGTAAGCCGCGTCAAGCTCGAGCGGAGGCAGAGGTCGCTCTGTGGAAGGCGGCAGAGGCAAAGCGTGCAGCGGAGGGAGGTCAGCATGGTGAAGCTGAGGTGTAGATGTTGACTCGTTTAACAAGTGAATCAGGCGAGGTTCGATGGTGGCCATCTTGGGCGGTATGTGCCTTCTGGCTTATATTGCATTGGGCAACAGAGGTCATAGATGGGACGGGCCAAATGTCAAGCGGCGACAAGACGGAGGGACGAGGGGAGGGGGGGGACAAGATATATATCAAAGAAAGCTGGAAAGGGTCTGTCCTCGGGACGCAATTTGTATACTTTGTGAAGGTGAGCAAATGCCGTGCCAAGCGGCTCGGTGGTGTCACCTATTGTGGCATGCAGCTCTGCTTTGTCACAAGCACGTGAAGCGGACCATCACATGGGACGATGGCCAGATGCCAGATGCCAGCGACAGCCCCAGCGACGGACAGCGGCGCGGAGGGTTTAATGCTGGCAAAGTGGAGAAAGGCAGGCCACTGGGAAGGGCTGGAGCAGACTGGAGCCAGTGTGTTCGGCAGCCGGCGCCAGGCAAGCGCCGGTGTTGCCAGTGCACGTGTTGATCAGCTTTCAGTTGGGCCAGGGGCGCCGTGCAGGTGTCAGTCAGGGCAGCTGGGCGCTGGAATGCCGCCTAGAGCCCTGTCAAAGGCTCTAGTCAGCGTCGAGCCTACGCGCCAGACTCATCAACGATGCACTCATGGGGAGCTGGAGATGAGGCAGGTGCCTGCATGTGGGCCTCAGCAGCGGGGCTTCGGCTGAACAAGCGACATCGTTGATCTCGACAGCAGCTGCTGCATCTTGAGTCTTGACTGTCGACCTCGAGTCAAACATCCCGGGTTCGCCCCCAACGATGCCCATTCATTAGAATGTATACTAACTACTACAGAATGGCCCGTGGCCCCAGATGGGACGCTTCACCCAAGGACCAGCGGCGCCTTGCGCATCGGTGTTATCCGTCAATATATTGTATGTGTTGCGTGCATCCGTCTCCGCGATCCCGACACTTGACAAGCAGAACCAGCAGCGCCAGACCAATATTGCTACTAACTTATTCCCCAGTTGTGCTGATGGTACTTCGCGCTTCGATCAATTCCGTGCCAGTGACCACTCTCGGGCATTTAATCCAGATCAGACCAGCGGCACAAGTGCCAGCCATATCTGACAGATGAGCCAATGGCCTCGAGCACCACCAACACCCGTTGTAGATCCATTGATGCAGGTGGCTTGGGAGAGTCTGGGGGCGAGCACCACCCAGCATTGCCAACGTCCCAACCCCATCAACGCATCAACGCCTCGAAACTCACCATGGGCATCCACTTCCGACCACATGTAACGCTGAGCCAACGGTGAAGAACCGTCGTTCGATGCCCAACCCTATCAAGGGGCCAGGAGTCAGTGTGTTCATGCCTACCGTAGCTTCGGTCAGCCTCTCTGCTTTTGGCTACGTATCCCGCCGCCGAGGCTAGGATTCTTTGACTGCGGGCCACGGAGCAAAGCACTCGTGTTGGAGACTTGGACTTGACGCTCGTACGACTGCTCAAGTTGCGACGTGCCACTCAACTACTTTGTCGAGAAGGGCCTCTTTGCCTCTTACCTCCCCCTCTCCCCCCGTTCATGACAACAAGAACGTTTTTTCGCAAGGCGCTGTCAGATACTGAGTGCCTTGTTTCTTTTTATTGCCTAGCAGCATGGCTTCGTGTCTGCCGACCATCCCTCGGGTAACATTCACCGTTATCGAACCCATCTCGCTGTGAGTACCGTGGCCCCTGGAGGCGTCGTAAATTATCGAAATCTCCGGCTCCGACCCCAAGACAAGACGCACCCACAATCCAGACCCGCAGTGTGTTGCCCCGTCTGGTGCCTTTGTCCCTTTCCCGCGGCTTGCAGCAGAGTATAGCAAAAGGAGCAGGTCGAGTAAACAAGGCACAATGCGCAACACCTGATAAAAAAGGCCAAGATAGCTAATTGACCGGGACACAGCGTAGCGGGCTTCCTCGGTGCTGTCAGCGACCCCGCTTGGTTCGTGGCCGAACAGGTCCCTCAGAAGCTGGTTCCTGCTGCCGCTGTCGCCGAGAACAGCATCGTCCTGGCATGGCAGCTCGACAATCTGTACCTGCTCATGGCCCTGGTCGGCCTCTTTGTCCTCAATTCAACGTCTGAGGTCAAGGTTGTACGAGGCTACCTTTGGGCGCTTTGGCTGGGAGATATCGGACACGTGGCTTTCAGTTGCTACGGTCTAGGAAAAGAACGGATGATGAATCCCTCGGCATGGAACGCCATGGCTTGGGGCAACATCGTTTTCACCGTAAGTATATCCCTTCAAAAACTCACCTAAAAATATATCCTTCATCTTGTACATGTACTATACACATGT
This sequence comes from Metarhizium acridum, assembly GCF_019434415.1. NCBI lineage: Eukaryota > Fungi > Ascomycota > Sordariomycetes > Hypocreales > Clavicipitaceae > Metarhizium > Metarhizium acridum. Next base: position 2,287,732 of record NW_027094020.1, on the reverse strand, counting down.
AAATCGAAGATACCAAACTCTGCCGCCCTTCATTCTTCATGAGTGTCATCACACCTCATTCAGTCTCTGACTAAACAACCGTCTCTCTGACCCCCGCAGGCCTGGTTGTTTTCGATGCGCTCTGCCTATTTTCTCGGCATCTTTGGTCGAGATAAGCTAGCCGTATCCACCCACAGGAAGTCCACTTAATGGTCCAGCAAGTCAAACTCTGAAGTTGACAGCCGAGCACACGGCTGTTCTAACAGGCATGGAACAAGGCATTGAATTAGGAAGAGAAATTTTGCTTGTGCTCGAGCCCTCGGCCGATTCTACGAGTGGAGGGTGAGAGGATGAGGGCCCTCTGGTGACGACATGGCTCGGTTCCTGAACATTCCGAATGATGCATGGTGTCGTGTAAGTTTGAAAAGAAATGAGAGCGAAGTGGTGTAAGCCGTGTGGCATATGCGGTCATTGTCAGAAAGCCTCTTGGAAAGATGGGCAGATGGATTATAGAACGGGGACCGTGATAATATTGTCACATGTTGCTCAATGACCGTTACTGAATAAGCAAGCAAAACGCAACGACTGGTGTAATTCGTGTCAAATACTCCGTGAACAAGGCCTGATAGAATGCTGTTCTGTGTTTAACTACCAGTAAGGTTCATCATATCATCCATGCTTGCTTGACAGCCATTGTGGCACTCGACAGTATCCGACATAATATTAATGAAGGACTTCCTCGCTCTAATCTTTGAGTATTTGCACGTGTCAGACGCTAGTATTAGATGCTAGGCCAACTTACCTTATCCTCCATTCTAGGCTGAGGTGGATACCGAGGGCGATGTGGCTATGGCGTCCTCCGTACGCCGTACTCCGGGCGTCCATTCAGTCCGTTTTCGTGTGCATCGTGCGTGTGCGCCACTTAATAATACACCATCTCACGCCACGGGCCAATCGCAGGCTGCTGGGCAAGGTGAGCCAATTGCCAAGACCGTAAGCCAGGTCATCCAATCATATCATACTATGTGGGTCGGGTTCTGCAACTGTCACGAAAGAAAAAAAACATCCTCTCGCAATATTAGGGTAGGGGTTAGGTTCACGATATCCCGGGTTAGGGTTCCCATCTCTCAACTATCTCGCACATTCAGGTGCAAAAATATCAGGCCTTAGGCGACTCATTCGGTCGAGGTGTACTGAGACAGCTTCGATCATCCGAGGAGTGTCCATAACCAGCAGCAACAGGGACATAAGCTTCGCCGCCTCCGTTCAGTGGCACCGCAGACTTCATGCACAATCTTCTGTGATGCTCTTGGCTGTCGTCGTCACATCACTTTGTATCACGTTAAGTCATAACTTTGCTTGCTTTCGTTTCTTGGAGAGCAGTACGATAACGCGACTGGAACTATGGCAACGCGCACAAGAGGGCGGAGACGAAACAATCCTCTTCCTGAGATTGTGGGATCCCCTGAACAACAAATGACACCGCGAACTACGCGACGAACTATTGCCACTGTCAAGGACACCATTGCAGTCGTGGGGTATGGTTCTCTTTCTAAAGATCCTATTCCTCGCCGCGGCGCCCATCAACCAAATGATGCAGCTAGTATTGCCAGCTTAAGTTCGAGGCGTAAGACGCGTAGCGAGATTGCCGAGGATGAGGATGAGGATGAAGAATTCGAAAGCTCCCAGCCTCAACCGGAGGGCGACTCGTTGCAGGAAGATTCCCTCAGCGTGGACGATGTGGAACAATATCAAATCATGGCATCTCTCTTACCCGATTTCACGAGCGCTACAGAGGAGCTTCAGCATCGTCTGGTCAACGGTGACTACAAGAACAAAGTGTTTGCTGCAATTCTTAATTCGAAGCGCATCACATTTCATTCTCTCCTGGAGAACTACCTGAAATCCAAAAACGAGTCTTCATTTATCGATCTTCCTTGGGTAGAAGAGCTCAGCGAAGGTGCAGAGGGCGATGGCAGAGTCCTCGATGCGTCCTCACGCGCCAACATCGTCACCGCCCTCGATGGTATTCAGCGCTTGAAGGACAACACCATCTCCGACATTCTTCCTTTCCTGAAAGACCTCGACTCTGCTTTTATGCATCTTTTCAACTCCGAGGATAGCACTGAAGATGACTGGAAGCTAGCATTGGACCTCCGTACATGCTATTTCATTGAGGCGCTGGCAGCCCAAGGGGCACAACCTGATGTGATGCAGACAGTTGCATCTGTGTTTTGCAAAGACACAAACAGCAAAGATTATGCCCACCTCTTTGTCCACGGACCGTTCAAAAATCTGACAAGAAAACATGACACGGAAACTAGCGATGACGAGGATGAACTAATATCAAAGCGAGCAACTGAACTATACACAATCGCCGTCCAGAATAAGAAAGATCATGGTCTGGGGCGGTTGCGCGAATCTTGGCCCCTAGATCGAACACTGAAGGAGCTGTCACAATGCCTTGTCCAATGGTATGTCAACTCGAAGGACGCCGCAAGGGGTGAAAAAGCAGAGCTCAACGAGCAAACCGAACCGGGAAGAGAATCATGGCACGATGCTGAAGAGACTATTCCCGACTCTTTTACAGAATCGCAGCCAATTATCCGCCCTACGGGAGAAGAACAGAAGTACGTTTACGCATCCCATCTCCTTTTATTGTTTCCATCCAAAGATTTTTTTTTTAACATTCACTATTCAGAAGAGCTTCTTTGTTCCAGGGAGCAAAGTCCCTCAGAGATCTCCCATCCGGATCAAATCGCAAGCAGGCAGTCCCTCCCTCTAACCAACAGCAACACAATAAGACATCATCTCCCGTGCCATCAGACTATCCGCAAGATGAGACGAGAGACCTTCTACGCAACGACGTGATCCGAGGCCCACGTCGAGCTCAAAAACGAAGGCGCAACAACGATGAAGGTGAGGACGACGACGACGACGAGGAGTTTGAAGACGACACACGTGGAGTCCCTGAATCCCGAGTCTCGCGTATCAAGGCCCGAGCCGCCGCGCAAGCAGCCAAACGCCAGAGTCTTCCCACCAACCCGCCTTCGCGATCCATGCCTCCACCCCCTCGGCCAACCTCATCGCTGCCACCCTCTACAGACGAACCAGACTACGAGACCATCAAGCAACTCAAGAGCGAAGCCATTGCCCGCGCCCGCGCCCGCGCCCTGGACTCAGCGCAGCACCTACCGTCCTCGGCCCCTCCACCACCATCGTCATCAACGACCAACACCACCACCACACACGCCATTGAGACACCCCCCAAACAGCGCTACGCATGGAGCAACAGAGACTGCAACTTGCTCCTCAAGCTCATCAAGGAGCGGCACGCCGCGTGGGCCGCCATCGAACGGGAGCACAATCATGAATTCGAGCACCCCCGTAACCAGCAGGCGTACCGAGACAAGGCACGCAACATGAAGGTAGATCTCTTAATCACGGACGCCATCCTGCCGTCCGGCTTTGATCTAGTCACGCTCGGCAAGAAGGAGATAGCAAGGTTACTAAGTCTAGGCAAGAATCCCTATAGAAGGGAGGATGATAAGGAAAACGGAAAGGCCCTCAACACAAATATTTAAGACTGTCGGGAGATGTTGGTTGTTGTTCTTTTCGTGTGGGTTCGACGTGCGTATTAGCTTTATTTGTATAATTTTTTAAATGCCGGATATTATATCTTGTGGGAGACAAGGGTTGGAAGAGTCTGAAGGATCCGTATCTCATTACTGTCAGTATACTTGTGTAGTCATGACGCGGTTCTCATTATATGCACTTTTCTGTGTGCAGGATATCGTCATGTATGATGGTGAGCAGCCCGTAACGGTGGCTTGCTCAGCTTTCAAGGCGGGCGGTTGAAGTGAAATACGGAGCGCATTCTCCTAGATGCCACAGGCCGACTATGGCATCCGCAACTGCACCATCCTCAGCTAAATCACCACCTTGATACGAAACAAAAGCAGCTAGCAAATGTCTTTAAACGACTATACATAGACTATAGCACTATCCCTACCCAAAGGCCAAGTCCTGCCCGCCGCTCACATCCCCAATTCACACGTCAAATCATCATGTGCAAAAACTGTCAAATTGATCAAAAAGCCACTACTCTACAGGCAAGCCTGGTCAATTCCACCCAATTCACATGGCCGGGTCATTTCGCATCTCCCACCTCCCTGCTCTCCTGTCGTTGAGGTACGAGAAACGCGCCCTGGGGATTATACTCCTCACTCCCGTTCAGACAACTCGTTCGTCCGGTTGGCAATTCGCCAAACCCACGGCATCGAGCCCAGAGAGCCAGCCTCCATCCATCCCATGACACTTTCTGTTCGCCCCAAACCCCTATTTCACACCGGAATTCTTGGCGAAACCCCCAATCATTCTTTTGTCAGAAAGCAAAATACTAACAAAGAGAAAAGGAAAAAAAATAATGAAAGTTGACACACGTAGTCGATAATAGTACCGTACCAAATCTGTTGACTGAGGGGAAAATAAGAGTAAAAATGTTATAAAGGGAAAAAAAAAAAGTCCTTGTATTGGTTAGGAGAGACATGACAGTTGTTTCCCGACCCTGCGTCCTGCGGGAAAAGTACCACATGGCAATCAGGAATCATGAAAACCTGCATATTGACTATAGACGGGCATATCTAGACTTTAAGGTCGCCTAATGTTGCTCACAGAGATAGCGCAGGGCGCGTCGGACAGTCAAACCTTCATCATCCTCCGGAAAAACTGCACTCGGCGCACACGGATTGGTGACAGTCGGTAAGTAGGATGTCTTCTCGCTAGAATGTCTGCGTAGGTGGGAATAAACATGCTTGAAGGAAAAGGCAGAGGTATGTCGCAAGCTGCGTGTAAACAAAGAAATAGTCGAGGAGACTTGCTCCAGCAGATAATGCAAAAAAACAAAACCAATACTGAGAGACATTTCATGAGCGCCAGCAATGGGCAAAGCTCGTAAAGTCGCGGGGTATGATAATATCCGTAATGGTAGCTAATACAAGCCAAGCACGAAGCGCCGTCCTCGTCGAATTTGGATTGGATTAGACTTCTTTTTCTTCTTCTTTTTTTTAGCTCCCGTTTTCTGCGCCGCTTGGTGGCATCAGGTTTTCATGACAGTGAGCGATTGCATCATCTATCGATGACGATAGGGCAGGTCTCGCAGCTTCAGGCGATTCGTTCTCCATCCTTCATACCATTGCTCTCGGCTGGCCTCACGCAACTCGCCTCGCCACTCTGAGAAGACTGCCTCCTTCAAACGCGTGAAGTCGCAATGCTGCTCATTGTAAGGATCAGCAAATCCCCAAGGGAACTGGCGGCCGATCACAGCAGGCTCGTACAAATCGGGGCTAATGATGGAGAGGGGCAGGAACGGGATCTCATCTTTCTTTGACTCCTCTTGAGCTTTGTGGCGACGGATGGACTGGCTTGACAATCGCTTGGAGTTTGGAGAACTCGCTACAGAAGAGTTTGCATCTTTTGGCTCGCTTATATCCGAAACAGCAGCATCTTCTTCCTCCTCGTCAATCCTGTCGCTGTCCTCGTCCAGTCCGAGCGCCTCAAGCGGGTCCAGGTCAGCTTTCTTGATGCTGTCCCAAACGGATTTCTTTAGCACATTCATATGCTTGGTAGTGATGGTGTCTGCTTTCGCAATAACTGGAATCACAGTGGTTTTGCGGTGGAGACTGCGCAAAATTTGGAGATCGAGGTCGTCGTCAAGAGCGCCGGACGCCCGAGCGCGTGAATCATTGCCTTGGTAACCAGTTGCCCTGTTTCGGGAGGCCGCAATATTACGATCGAGACGGAACGGATCCAAAATCAAGAAGACGGCGTGAATGTGGCTGTCCTGAACACCGGGTGATCGCACAACCTTCATCTCCTCTGCAAAAGTCTCCTCGAACCTGCTCTCGAGAAAAGCGCTCAGCTCCCTCAATTGCAGATCCACCAAGTTCTTTTCAATGCCTTCCGAATCCCACAAAGTCAACCCAATCCGCTCGTTATCAATCTCGGTTTCCATGAAGTGGGGAACAAAATTTCCCGACGCCGGAGCTGGAATATTGAAGTCATCGTCATCAGTCTTCTTAGGTCGCTTTCTAGGCGGAAGAGCGAGTGCGGTCTTGAGAAATTCGAGAAAGGAGGTCTTGCCGGCGCCGGTAGTTCCAATAACTAGGATACTATATTCCTAACAGTTAGAAACAATGAAGAAAGTTGAGACAAAGAAACAGGCTAGTGTCACAAGTTGCCAAAAGGAACGACGAGTGACTTAGACACAGCGCCAGGAATGGAGGGGCAGCTCACTTGAATGGAGTCGGATCCTTCCTTCTTCGAACCCTCCTAGGGCTGTTGATGGAGCTAATAGCACTGCTGGCATAGCTGTACCGTCCACGGTGAGTCATGCTCTCAGTCCGAGCATAAGGGTCGAAGGTGTTGTTCGGAATCGGTGGCACTGGCGGAGCAGGGCTTGATATGTAATTGCGAGGTTCATTGGAGGCGCGCACATAATAACCACCTGAACTCGAATTGGAAAGACTGTAAGCTAACTCAGACGGTTGCAACTCCCGTGGAAACGTCTTGGACAATTGCTCGGTATTGTTGGCGAATTCGGGCAGCTTTGGAGGAACTCGCGCAGCCGCTTGACGCTGGCGCTCCAGCTCAGCCTCTTTAAGGGCTTGGGCCTTCTTGCTGCCTTTGCCAAGATCACCACTCTTGCTCCGTCGAAGCAACATTCCGAAACTGGGACGACGCTGTCGTAATTCGTTCATGACAAGAGTAAGTCGGGGAGGCGTGAGTAGGAGACGTTGAAAACAGTGTGATGGCTTTCATCAATGACAGCCTGGGCCACGGATCCACGCGCGGTCCGCGCAGCCAGGAGGGGAACGAAATAGAACGATGCAACCAAGCAGGGGTCAAACGGATATGTGGAATGATTTGATGATGATGCGCCGCCAAAGAAGAAGGGGGGTGTTGTGTTCCGCCCAGGTTCTAATAACAAGTCAAGGGGCACACACAGGTAGGCACCTAGCCGATAGCTTGTGGTCGATGGCGGTTGGCTGACGGGAAGCTGAGAGAGAGATGATTTGTTGGTGTTGAGCAGGAGTGCGTAAGTGGGCATTCCATGCAAGAAGAGACTGAGGGCAACCTGAACTGAGCTGGACACGAGCCCAAGACTGGCCTCTGTCAGGTCAAAAATTGCACCGAGGCGTAATACTAATGAATCGCGAGCACTTGAGCAGAGGGGCTCGGAGCCTTGAGCCTTGAGCCTTGTGGAGATTAGGGGATCGCTTCTCCAGACATACAAACGACCCTGACTGATGCTTGACGGTTTAAGCGGCCGGCCGGCGGTGGGTTGGTTCCATGGACAGCTGCCACGAAGTGTCAAGCGGCAAATTTATTAAGTAGGAGGATCGGCCACTGAAAGACTGTCAGAACTGAGAGAGAAGGGCTCAAATGCGACCCATGAAAATGGTATACCAGGTGGCGACGCAGCACGGGAGACAGGCTTGAGGAGTCCAAGAGTTGAGAAGAAGCCCTTCTTTGCGAGCACCTGGGAATACACACACAAGCAACCTAGGCCATCCGTCATCCACAAAGCATCCAGGCTACCGGGACCCAGGCCCCAAGACCAAGCTAGATTGGAGAGCATGATGATCGATATGCTAGCAACATTGCTCTCCACAGGCCTCCAAGCTCCCAGTGCCATGCTGGTTCAGATGGCCCCTTGTCGGGACTCACCCATCATCCACCCGGCCAATTAGCAGGCTTACGCCTCGTCCACTCAGGAACCGTATGAGGCTGTTGGCCCAATGTCGAATGGAGGGTATGGAAATAGGGGAAGAGGTCCAGCCAGACGTGCAGACGTTTCCTCCATGGCCATACATGAGCTTCCAATGTACGTTCGAAGTGGGCATCCGAAAGAGCCAAGGTTTCGGTAGCGGCGGAGACTTGGGGGCAACGGGGACGCAAAGTTCGACGCTAGAAGCAGCTAGTTTGGCCTTGGTGCGTGGAATTGGTAGGCTGAAGATGGTGAAGGCGATGATATCAATGCTAAGCCTGTGTGTTGTCTGGTGGTCGCGAAAGCAGGGGATCGCCAGGGGTCCCAGCTACTAGTAGATTGGACGACAAGCGCGAGCGACCGCCTGAAAACAGGCAAAAGGAGCCGGTAGCTCCCTGTTCCGCCACCAGACATTTCGCATTTCGGGCCAGTGTAAGCTCACGTAGCAAGCGGCGATAAGAAACTGTTTGTCCTGTACGGAGTAATTCTTACATTAATTTCCCATCTCCAGCCCACGAGTTGGTCCCATTTCCATATTCACCGGTGCGAGTGCGCCTTCCTCTTTCGCAACGACACTCGCGACAACTGACAGCGTTGGTACTGGGCACACCCGTTCCTTCCTTCTCGTGCCTTCAATAGTATTAATGAGCCTGACTAGCAAGGGACTCGGTGCACAACACCTGGTCACTTGGTGTTACAAGGAGTTCGCAGTACATGGTCTCCCACTTGACTTCAAAATGTTGCCCCGCACAGTCAAGGTTCACTCTTCAATCGGCCATTTTCCTTCTTGTCCCGCGCCATCTCAGCTTTTGCGAGGCGCTTGGTTGTTCGACTGTTACCGTGAACCAATGTAGAACACATCAGAGACATATGCGTTGCCAATTACAGCATGATTACCTACTTGTTTTCTGTGGCAGGCCAAAGCGGCCACTTCGGCATGCCTGACCAGCTATTACGCTAATGAGTCGACGATGGACAACGACTAGGCTTTGCTCGGTCCTTCCAGGCTCAACGCGCACAGGTCTTTGCTCGAGATCAACGCAGTTCTGGCTTAACTCTGCGCCGTTCAGCCGAATTTACATGCTAATTTTACTTCCCTCTTCACCAACCATACGCAGCATCCCAGCTGGTACGCTACGCTAGCCAGTGTAGAGCAAGATTACACGCTGTAATACAAGAATCCAAGGCAGCCCGTGTTCAGACTTCGGTCAGGTACCAAGGCACACCCGCCTGCAGGGTCGGGATCAAACGCCGCCATCACCAGTCCAAGAAGTAGGGCCAAAAATAGGGAGGTCTCTGGAGGAGGCGGCGGCGGCGCCCGTCCACACGACCACAAGACAGAACGTGGGCGACATGAGCTTCATTTGCACTCGTACATACGGACTCGGCAGATCTGGATCGCGAATAGCTGGCTCTTTGAATAGACAAAGCCAGCACAGAGATAGTTCGATTTGCCCACGGTAGCCACAAAGCACGCACCCGAGAACACACAGACGCTAGCGAAGGGAATCCAGCTAAACATAGTTCCAAGACCTGCATGATCTACGACCTAAGACTCTCGGCGAACAATGAGTATTCCTTTAACTGCAGAACAATAGTTTTCCACTATACGAAAAGATGACCCACTCGCCTCTGGCCGCGGATGCAGTTGGCACCAGCCGTGCCCAATTATTACAATCGATATCGGCGAGTCTCGCATGTGTTATCATGTTACCCGTGCATACAACCAAAAAAACTTGTGTCAAAACCCGCCCTAGAGCACAGCCAGAAGTCACAGGATTGCGATGGATCTAATGAACAATGGGACGGATAAAACCAGAATCACATCCTAGTGAACCGTATGCCAGCGCCAAGATTGCATCCAACTCTTGCTTCAACCTTGACCCGCCAACCACCAAGGCCAGTGAGCAGTAATACCCCGACGTCTCAAACTATGCCAAGGAACTTTTGCTTGCCTCGGAGTCTCAAATCTGGACTTTGCATGGAGTGCCATGGCTGCCATTCACGGCACATGTGTCATGGGTACTCGGTCTAACCAATGACTTACGAGTCGGTGTCGACTGCAATGCTGCAGTGTCTTTTTTGCATGAATTTCTATCCCCAGAACCCTTGCCTTGTCATGTAAATCACGCACTCCACCGGTCGTCCTAACACTAGTAATACGTTGTACAGCGTGTAGACCAGGCTGTTGTAGGTTGTGCGTGTTAGTCAAGGTATTACAAGGTCGCCCCCAAATTTTTACTTTTATCATTGTGATAACTCGTTACGGGCTTGTATGTAGTACGTGTGTCCTAGCCCATACATACACACAGTACGACACATTGTCTAACCATGTTTGTGGTCTCGTGCCGTGGATGCAATTTTTTGTCGCAAAATTATTACAGGACCCTGTCTGCCTTTTTTCAGTACGGGTCGGTCCGCTTTGTATGACTCTCTTCTTTTTGAACTTGACGTCAAAGAAAAAGAAAGTCAAATTGATTTTTTTTTTAAAGAATGAAAAAATGGAAGGGCAATAAAATTACAGGAGTTACTACAACGCATGCAAGTCCATCCCCAACCCTGGACCCCAACCCAATCAGAGCCAGGATTGTCGGGTGTCGCAAGAGGTGAAACGACAGGGAAGGCTATATTATGCACCTTGGCATGTGGGCTGGACATGGGCATGAGAACGAAAATTGGAGTCCACGATGAGGAGGCTGATTGGTGCTCTGTCCGATCTGATCTGTTCGTCTCCCGTCGTCGGGCTGCTTCATCCGTGTATTAATAATATCTCATTCGACTACAGAACAAGAGTACGTGACTGGACCTTTGCGGCATTGAAGTAATGGATGATGACGGGGAATCTTTTGTTCTCGAGTCTATTCTGGGCATCTAGTTGTTCTCGAAGGCATTGAGCCCGTCTTGAATCTGTGTAGTAACTCTTCCTCGGTACAGTATACACCATCTCAACCTTAAGAGTTTATTAAGAACTTACTGCGGACGCAAGACATCGCAGCAACAAGAACAACAAAACGAGATCCCTCCGCCCCCCGAACGCATAAGTACCCCGACAAGTTCATCCGTCCAGCAACTCAGTTTGTAAGCCGAATGGAGCACCGGCGTTTACAGAGTGGTATTTTCTTCTATCCATATCTAGTCTACTAATGAGATGCAAGTCCAGGTGTATATATCTCACACCTGTTTGTTGTACACGCTTGACCCACGACGCCATCGCTGAAACGAAACTCGGCTCGTCTATCCTCTTCGATACCATGTACTCTTACAGCCAGTCATTACCGAAAAAAAGAAAAAGAAAAGCCGAGCTCTCCCATATACCCATTTATCCCTCAAAAACATCATGCTGCAACTCAATGCCATAGTCCTGCGCGACACCTCTCATTCTCCTCTCCATCTCGTCTTCCATGCCACCCCCCAGTCCCAACCACTGCCTCAGCTTGAAAAAGTAAAATGCCACATCGGTCCCAAACATGACTGTTTTAAAGAGCAAGTGTCTCCAGGCGTTGGTCATCCTCTGCGTCACGGGGAGGTTCTTATCCTGGAACAGGCTCCTGCTCGCCCACTCGCCCATCATCTTGACCCTGTTGACGGGTGATCCCAGATACTGATTGTTCCCTTGGACAATGCGCATATTTCTTCCGATGAAGATAAGCTCCTTGGGCCACTTCTCCTCGTCGGCCAGCATATCGCGGAGACTCTGCTTCATCAGCTGCTGCATGGCGTAGTGTCGCTCCGCGGGCGTCTTGCCCTCCAAGTCATTCTTGATACTGTTGCGGAGCGAGTTGTCGCCGCCCTCGTAGGGGCGCATGAGCGTGGCGCTGGCGAAGAAGTCGGCGCCCTTGATGCCCCACTCCGACGTGACCCTCGAGATGGTCTTGTTGTCAAAGGTCATGAGGGCTTTCCAAAAGGCGCTATACTGGTGCCGAAACGTCGGCGACATGTACACGTAGAGGCCGTGGTCGATGAGGACCAGCTCGGCACGCCCGCTGGGCAGACGCCGGATGAAGATGTTGCCCGGGTGGGGGTCGCAGTGGACGACGCCCCATTTGAAGATTTGCGCCGAGAACAAGTCGACCATGGTCGTCATGACTTCCTTGGTGGAGAGGCCGAGGCCGCCGCGGCCGCGGGCGCCCTTCCACTCCTGGCGCTCGGGCTTGATCTTCTCATTGTAGGGCCTTGCGCGGAGCTCTCGGCGGGCGGCGGCCATGTCTACAGGCGGCAGCGCCGTCTTCGCACCCGGCGAGCCTTTGCCGTGGCCGCCAAGCCAGCGCGACGTGAGGGCCTTCTTGTCCCAGAGCCGGACGCCTTCGATCCACTCCGTCGTCAGCACGCGCTTCGTGGTGAGGTCGGAGTAGACGACGGGCACGTAGACTCGGCCCCTGAGGCTGCTCTCCGAGTTGACTAGATTTCTCATCGTCTCTGAGTTTTGGGCCTCGTTTAGGAAATCCGTTTCTAACTCGAGACGTTCCGTGATGAAGGGGACGAGTGTGTAAAGCGGGAGGTCGAACCACTTGGAGTAGATCCATGTAACGGCCCTGCGTGCATCTGTCAGGATCCTCTCCTCGTCCTCCCCATCACTGGAGTTTGGTATGTTGAGGGTAAAAAAAAAAAAAAAAAACAGCTAGACGGCGTACCTGAAAGCCCATAGATCCCAAGCAATCTGCTTGGCAATCTCCCGCTTCTGAATCTTGATGGCCACCTCGCGCCCATCCGGCAGTCTCGCCCAGTGGACCTGGGCAACACTGGCACTCGCCCTCGCCTTGCGCTCCATGACGCCCATGCCCTCTTTGCCCGTGAAGCTGACGCCAAACACATCCTCGACGCTCTTCCCAAAGTCCCTCCGGATCACGGCCTCGACGTCCCTCCAGTCATCCTGCGGCGCGTCGTCAAACATGCGCCCAAACATCTTCTGGAACTCGGGCGGCAGGACGGCGCTCTGCATGGCAATCGCCTGGCCGATCTTGAGGTACAGCCCGCCGTTGGCGCGGAGCAAGTCAAACAGCCGCTCCGCATTGCGAGCGTGCAGCTCCGGCACAGAACCGGCCGTCAGCGGCTCCGGCCTGAAGTTGACCTTGTAGTCGAGGGCAACGAGGAGCGTCGTCGTAAACGTGCGCAGCGTCCTGGCGAACCCCGAGGCGTAAATCTGGCGGTCTGCCACGTATATCGTGCCGCCTGCGGCCAGGCCCACGACCAGCCAGCGCGTCCATCTCCTCCCCTTCTTGTACTGCTTGGCTGCCCTCGGGGCGCCCAGCTCTTCCGGCGATGGCGGCCGGAGGGGCGAGAAGCCCCCCGGGCCCTGGATGCTTCGGCGGGAGGCGGCGGCGACGTCGCTGCGGACAAGGCCAAGGCCGACGCGAGGCACACGACACGATGCCCTCGAGAGGGTGAGGGTGCTGTGGCGGAACATGCTGGGTGGTGCTGCCGGCCCAGCTGTTCAAAGTCGCCTGCTTGATGTTGTTATGCGCACGCCGACATTAAGAATGATGGCCAGCACATGTGTGGAAGTCGGGAGAGGACTTTGGTGGTTGAGAGGTTGAGATGGGAAGCTCTCAGTTTTTTTTTTTTGCGGGCCGAGTGAAATCGCCGAGAAGCATTATATCCGGCTCCGGTCGGGGATTTCGCATCGCCCTCGGGAGGTCCCATGTTCCGGACTATGTATGTCAATCGGTGACGACTATACAGCCCTTTTTAGCTAGTTTTTAGTTATCATCAAGCTAGTATTGAAAGCTTATCCCTTTACGGAAAACTTGTGGTGGCTGAAGTCATCAGTCAAATTCCAGTGCACTAGTGTCGACGCATTAAGAATGACGCACATCAACGCCGATATCATTGCCAGCAACGTCATCGATGCGCACTGATACGTAGACACATTGGAATAAATACCCCATGTTTGGGCAAACAGCAAGATAATAAACCGTCATATCGACAGCAACAGTTCCGCGTACACGGAATGATGGAGCTGTATGTACCAAATGTCAAATTGGCTATAGGGTAGCCAGTTGGAAACCTTGAAACCAGAGCCTTGTCTCTCGATGTCTGGCTAGTAGTCAATGTCAACTGGTGCTTGTAACCTGCTTGGCCTCGAGATGGGGCATGTGCCGACTAATCAGTGTTGCCGTTGGACTGATTGGATGATGTGCTCCAAGCAGGCAGTCCCACATGCGGACAATATGCGACAAGTTGTCGTAGTATCTAATACACTCGTCTATATAGTTGCATGTTGACCTACAGGATAGTCAAAGACATTTGCCCATCCCGACAATCTTGGCATCCTCTCCAATGAAACTAGCAAGCAATGGGAAAATAACCCCGCTGACAACCGGAGTATTCACAGCCATCCATCTCACCTGCTCCAAACCTCGCACATCAAACGTGGCCTCGATGAAACTCCACAGCAGCCAGGAACCGTATCTGAATCTTGCCTTGAACAGCCAGACAATCTTACCGAACGCCACCGTAATGGTTCCCGACTTCACATGATCCACAGGAGCGTTCAATTGGATTCTTCCTGCACACGTAAAGGTTGACTCCTCATGATTGGAATGGCATAGACAATGGTCAGGCTGCCGGGGGTGTCGAGTGGTTGCGCGACTTGTCGGAGGAGGAAGAAAGGCGTGCGTGTCATTGTTCGAAACTTTGCACAGGATCTGAAAACATAGAAACTGACCCAAAATCAGTGTGATAGAACCGGCCCCAATGCCGCCGATGCATCAAAGCTGGGCTGCCTTGTGGAGGCTATCGTGAGGACATCGTTTGGGCCCAGACCGCCGCTCCTGGAGACGCATTTCTTGCGCGAGACCCAACGCTCCCGGATTGCCCGATGAGATCCGCGAGGCAGTAGTTGTACTATGGTGCATTCAGCGACGGAACGCTGCCCGGCGGTCGGCAGTACTCGTCAGACGCAATCAAGTTTGCCTCGGTGGGCTGGCTTAACCTCATCGACCGTCTTCGCTAGTCTGAGGCTGCTCTTCAGCATGTGTCTATTTCCATAGGCACCTTGCTACTGGTTCTGGATGCCCAAGACGGCCAGTTACGCGTGAAGAGCATTCAGACTTATAACAGGGCTATTTGCGAGGTGGCCAAGGCTTTGAAGGGAGCGGACTGATACCAACGTGATGGGTTGATGGCAACCGCTCGGCTGTTGTCATTCTACGAGGTGGGCTCGACTGGCCAACAGCCTGGGGTCAACGTGCTTTGCTCTGGAAGGCAGGCTAACGACGCTCATCATAGGTCATGGTCCCGGCCGTCGACAAGTCTCAAATGCTTGCCTGGAGAGGACACAACGAAGGAACCGGGGCCATGTTTCTGGCCAGAGGCCCCCATGCGTTCAGGTCCGGTGCGGCGCATCAGCTCTTCATCGACGCTCAGATTATTCTGGTATGACCTGACACCTTGACCTTGGCCACGAGTAAACTGATGAGCCTCTCTGCACGCTATTGTCCAGATTGGGAAAAGACAGCGGTCTCCCTTTGGCACGCACGAATGGAAGACGGTGCCATGGTACATCCACCCAAATCAGTCAAAGACGAACTGATCGATCTTGTACAGGAGTTACCAGCCATCCTGGAGCAAGTCGTGGCATTCCGAGCCCTCGAACGAGTAGGAGCCACGAAGCACCTCGAGGCGCGAATCATTGCCCAGTGCAACCAACTCCATCGAGATTCTCAGACTTGGACGCAAAGGGTACCAGATGTCTTGACATTTGACTACACGCCAGCAAAGCCGCCTTTACTGGCCCCCAGGGATGATGCGGGCATTTCGCTTCTTCACCTGGGCGAGATATATTGGATCGCGCTGATGATATTGTACTCGGTTCTGAACTTTTTTACTCAGAACGAGCACAAGCCAAGAGGCACAGAACAATCTGTCGCGCAACACAACAAAGATGATCGAGGTGGTACTCTTACACGCGTACCTCTATCCACTTCTCCAGACCTCCATGCCTCCAAGTGCGTACACGCGATACACCTTTACTGGGGGGGGAGAGCGGCGTCATCGAGCGCATTGCGGGTCTGCTGGCCTTGAGTTTCGCCATGCGGTACTATCCAAATGAGAAGTCGACGGAGCACAATGGTGACGAGATGGACGTGTTGCAGCGGATTTTGGATATCAAGTTGTTTGGTTCAGAGGTTCGCTCACTGGTAATAAAAGTCAGTGGAGGAAGCGTCGTGGTCGACGCTATTGATAGGGGCATCAGGCTTCCGGGAGACGAGATGTCGTGGTTTTGAATATCTGTTTGCCTGGGGGTACAATTGCTGGGTTGGACGTCTTTCTTGTGTCTGATCTCCTGCCTCACATTTAAGCCATTGCAACAGATCACGAAGATCATGATGTGGCCGACGCGTGTAGTCCTGGAATTATAGATATGATTGCATGCGCTTGTCGCAGTAGATATATGTCGGGGTGGGATTGTATGTACTTTATGTATGTAGTAGTTACGTACGGAGTACATGTCATGTTGTACTACCACGCACAACACACCAGACATCGCACCATACAGGCAGGGCTAGCCCCGCTGAGAGTCTTCGTTGCAAACTCCTGCCAAGAACGACAAAAGGCAAGGAACAGCCAGGAACAAGGAAAACAAGCTATGTTGGATCAGATTTGCGCCCACAGCCCCGCATGTCGGTGGGGCATGCGCGACGTGTGACGGCAATCTTGGACACGCTTGGTACTCTCAAGCACCTGCAAGTGTGCTTTCAGTGTACGCGATATGTATGGCAAGACGACAATGCCGTATAATCCAGCATTATAGTACTCTTCTTTACAGGCGGGTTGTCCTTTGGCGACGGGCTCCATGTGTCTTGGGGCAATAAGCGACGTGCGCGCAAGACATTCAAGACAGTGGGCTGTGTGTGTCGATCTGTCGCGGGACGGCCAAGGGGAAGGGGACAAGGACAAGCCCAGTCGGTCGCTAATGGTGACCAGTCGACTCTATTAAATACATACATACAAATGTGTGGCTTCTTTGTCACAGATGGTTGCCGGTGGGAGCATTTTTCGCGTCTCTAGTGTGGCACCTCCAATTTCCCGCTTGATGCATCAGCAACTGACTGAGCATATCAAGAGGGAATCCGGTACTCCAAAAATACTGCTTGCGGCGCGTCGTTAATCGGAGAAGAAAAGTACTATCCGAAACGGGGGAACCTTAGTAATATGAGAGTTGAGCGCCAAGAGACTTGTTATTTGCAGACTGCCTTTTTGCATGCGAGGGAGGAATGCCAAGGTTAGTACTCAACAACAGTACTATTGATTTACACTCCCTGTAGCAAGTATTTCGTACCAAGGTAAGTTGCAAGGAGGTCACTGAAGACTCCTCTACGGAGTACTCCATCAACTGCTCTGCCCACCATACAACGTACGACGATGAAAATACTCCTGGTCCACGGAGTACTCCGTGCAGGCGATTGTACGCACAGGCAATGGGTGCAAGCATGGATCAGTTGATACACATCCATGACCCATTCTGTTCACCAATTGCTTGTGTGTCCAATATTGTGTATTAGAGTACAGTTTTGTCGTTCCTACCCAGAGTAGTTTGATATGTTAGCTGCCAAATATCGGCAAATAAAGAGATTCGTCGCGGCCTTGTGTGCACAATTTCGTGAATAAACCGGGCCGAGCGCGTCATTTTACTGTTTTCTGCAAGGGCAAGCTGCCTGGGCTTGACAGCTCTGGGAACCTTTGGGGTGAGGTGGCCAGTGAAACTGTGAAGCCGATTTTCATGTATGCCCGGCGTACGTCACCATGTTTGTTCATTGCTGATGGTGGCTGACGAGGGGAGATAGCCTCGACTGCATTCATTTGGTGTGGTCCTGGAGCGCGGGAAAGGCCCGGGCTGGCGTTGGATGAACGTGGAGGACGCCCGCACGCGTACATACATTCGTACACCGCTTGTCACCGGTTTGTACTTTGCTCAAAAGTTCTACTCCGTAGCGCGACGATGAGTACTTGGGTTCTCTGTTGCTGTTGCACCAAGTTATCGTGACCGGGTCTCCATGTTTGTGCCATGCCTCGTGCCACGCCAGATCGGACCAGCCAAGCCGCACACACAGTTTCCGGTTGCAAATGCACAACATCAGGGTGTGCAACAACGTGGAAGTAGCAACCCAAAGCTGCTTTTTTTCAAAATCATCTGCGGACAATTAGACTTTAAGACTACGGAAGAAATGTTACCGAAGTTGCTGACCTTGGCCCGTCGCGGGCATTTCGTCTGCCCCAGGTTTGACGAGCAGCGTTACCCCCCCCCCCCCCCCCCCCCCCCCCCCCCCCCACTCAACACTCTTGTCATCGTATCCGTCCAATGGGCCCTTCGTTCCCCTGACAGGGATGTTGATTGAGGGTCAGGATGGCTTGAATGGCGGCATGTTGAATCAATTGAATTAAGATGGCTGTGTTGATGGAGCACGGAGTAAGCTGCATGTCTCTGGCCGCATGTTTGTGACTCCATGGCTGTGGCTGCTTGGCTGCAGGCTGGGACCTGCAAAGCATGCCACGCTAGCAGGGCTACGGTGGGCTCTGGCTGCCCTCCAATCCCTAGCCCCAGTGTAAACCAGAACCCAGCCCCCATCTCCCCAATCAGGATCGCCTTACCTGCCGGGACCCACTGGCCATTCCACTCCCAGCACTTGAGACAATGGTCCTTGGCCCTGTTGGCACCGCCGTTGGTGTCTCGAGTCTCGAGAGATGTCTCCATGTCTTCTCCCACCAGACGTCTCCCATGTCTCCAGTGTCTCTTTGCCGCGAGGTTGACAAGTCGACCAGTTGACCAATTCGGGCCTTCGAGGTCAACAGCCAAGCCGTCCAGGCTGGGTCTTCCCGCGACAAAGTGTCCGCACTCGCTCGACCCTCTCCTTCGTTATCTTTGCGTGACTCTTCTGTAGCAAGGGAACGTCGCTCCAGCATCTAGCCAGCGGTTGCCGTCTGACTGAGCTGTTGCGGAAAGCATTTGTCGTTGGGCTCAATCGTGCCGACTTGATTCTGGATCGCTGTATTCTTTCGCTTGTCCGTTTATTCGGCCGCTCACTTATCGACTAGCCTTCGACGAGCCATTCTGACGCTATCGCCGCTGGTCACTGCGGAGACAGAAGAACCGTGGACGATTGAGTTTCGCCTTCATCATATGCTGCATCATAAACACCATTGAATGACGGGCAGCGTTTCCTTTCCTTTCCTTTCCTTCCTGCGGAAATTAGCAGTCGTCCTTTCTCTTTGATCTACCGGGTATGCGCAATACGGTCTCCCTATGACATCAACAGATCAACACAATATAATTGCCCAACGGCTTCCTGTCGACTACTCACGGTTGTGCCTTGACTTGCACGACGTCAACCTTTCAATCAAAGTTCGCCGGTCGGCGTAGTCGGCCGCTGTCGTCATGGTACGACCAGCAACACCCTTGACGGTGCTGCTGTTTGCAGCCTTCATTTTACTTCTCTTTTCGGTGATTTCTATTCCCGTCACCAAATTCGTGCCGCTCGGATCGTTTGGGGATGTCAGGTATGGCGTCTTTGGCTACTGCCAGGGTGACGCATGTACCAATATTGCTATAGGATATCCGCGAGGTACGCCTGATCGAGAACATGCGAATGTTGAATTGCAACGTGACAAACGGTATACTGACAAAATTGAACCTTTCGTGTAGATGGAGCATTAACCGATGAAACTCAAAAGTTCGATCTGCCTAGCTCAGTTCGCCATACTCTGTCCGCCATTCTGGTCATTCACCCCGTAGCGGCACTCCTGACTCTCATCATGTTCTGTCTGGCTATCGCTGCCCACATGCACAGTGCATCGCATTCGTCGAGATATCTCCTCGTCCTGTTCGTTTTTATCCTGATCACCTTTCTCGTTTGTGTTGCTGGTTTTGTGGTAGATGTGCTGCTCTTCATACCTCACTTGGCATGGGGCACCTACATGGTGTTGGCTGCATCCATCGTTCTTGCTATCTGCACCTTTGGGTCTTTCGCCATGCGACGAACCACTGTTAGCAGGAAAGCTCGTCAGAAGCGCATTGCGGAGAATGCAGAGATGAGTGGTGAAAACTACTACAACAGAGACGGTCAGGTCAAGTCGGCCCCTATCTTTGCCAGCCAGCCATCTTTTCCCGTTGTGAGCGGTGGAAATTCCGGAAAGGATAGCCTCCCTGCATTTGCAACCTTTGAAAGTCAGAGTCAGCGAAAGGACGACCAAGTTAGCGACGAGAGAATTCCTCTGACACAACGAAGTCCTGTAGAGAGATCAGCAACCACTGTTCATAGCGACGTGGCAAACATGGGGGAGGCCACTAGTTTGGCCAGTTCAAGGCAATCGCCGTCACGGGATCGTTTTGGAAATCCCATCAATGGGCCCGATGCCTATGGCAGGGAACGTGGTAGAGGCTACCGCGGCGGACGTGGTGATGCTTATGGCCGCAGAGGTTTCGATACCTATGGTGTAGCAGGTCGAGGACGTGGTGGAGGAAGAGGAGGTTATGGTCCCTTGCCTGGCAGAGGGGGAGCTCGCGGGCGAGGTGATTATGGCCTTCCACCTCGAGGAGGACGCGGGCCGCCTCCGATGGGAGGCTACGCTAATTTGCCTCCAAATCAACACAATCAGAGGCCGCCAGGTAACGAATACGCACCATATGGACAGACCCAGCCATCACAAAATTCATTGGACCGTGGGTGGAATGGAAGCCAACACGGCTTAGTAGCGGATAACAATGATCTTCCCCGAGCCGAGTCTCCTCCGCCCTTGCCAGGACAAGTCCCGGGTGGTTCACAAGCTCTGGACACCGACACTACTCCTCTGAGTCCGCCGCCGCCAAATGTTTACGGTCAGCATAACCTACTTCGAGATAGCGATGTAGATGTCGCTGGCATGGTTGGCTTGCAGCAAGGTCGTCCAATGCTCGGTGGAGGGCGTGAAACGATTATGAGCGACGGAAGCAAGTACAGCACCGACGAGTATGACTGCCTCTAATTCCGTACATGCCCATCTTATTGCTTTCCTAGTTTGCTAATGGTTGGTAGGCCGCAACAATATGTTCCACCACGGGCTGCGTGGAATCAAAATCCGGGGAGAAACTCGCCAAGAGCTCCTTCTCCAGGTGGCCAGAATATGCCTCCAACGAGGACAGGATCGCGTAGCGACTACTACGAGGACACCAATCCTCGATTCGATACTACGCCTCCTTCTGGACCGGTGCAAAGCCACCACCCATCTGCCTATCCTGAGCCACTGTTCGAGGATGCTCATGCTACGGGTGGTAGAGCACGAAGCCCTGCCGAATCAGAACGATCTAATTTCACGTCTATT
Organism: Metarhizium acridum; assembly: GCF_019434415.1. NCBI lineage: Eukaryota > Fungi > Ascomycota > Sordariomycetes > Hypocreales > Clavicipitaceae > Metarhizium > Metarhizium acridum. The sequence goes on along the minus strand of NW_027094020.1, from coordinate 2,266,689 downwards.
TCCCAACGAGGAGTCAATCCTCGATGGGAACCACATCCGCCAATGCCCAACCAGGCACCCCCGAGCCGTCGACCGGTTCAGATGAAGCAGCAGCGTCAGGATGTGCTCTTGAACAACAACCCCGACTTCCAGTTACCAAGTTCACGCGGGCCAGGACCGAACCGAACCGGCAATGGGATGATTTCCGGAAGCGCTTACCCTGGAGGCGCCATTTAGGGGAAACCAGTCTTCAAAATGGCCCCAACCAAAGCCGGACCACTGTAAATAATGTGCTTTCAAACTCTAAATATTGGATTCTATTAAACCCGTCCGCCGCTCCTTGCGGAATTTGCAAAATCGAGCATAGCAGAGCAGAGGATTTCCCGACTTTCAGCTTAATCCAGCATGATCAAACTCTTTCCTCAATCCTCGGAAGGCGAGGTTGAATTTCCATCCTTTTGAATTTACACTTCATCACGGTCCCTTAATTGACAACTATGATATATAAAGGGATACACATAGCCTCTGGACTATCTTGAGGACTCTTACAGTCCCTTTTCTTTTCTGGCTGTGCCTCGAGATGCTTCATATTGTTTTTTTCTCCCCTTTTTAGTCTTGTAAATAAGATATGCGGGCAAGGCGATTGCCTATTTGGTAAACACTACGACACATTCAGGTCATTTCTGTTTTTATGTTTTTGTTGCGTACAGGTCTAAGTTGACCTCTAATGAGAAACCGGGGAACGTGAGGATAGCGGCTGCTGTCATGACGCGCAAATTCTCTTTTGCATATTACTAGTTGATATTATTGCAGCGCAGCATAACTGTTGGGACACGAAGACCTGTGTCATCATTTTGGTCGATATGATGTACCTGTTGGCCTTGGACGGGGGTCGCGAACCACAAGAATAGACGATAAGCCGTGCTTGGAGATACAAAGTTGCCTCCTACTATTACCACTCTTGCAGTGAAGCTCGCGATTGGGCGACGAGTATGCGTGATTGAGGCTCCGAGCGTAGAGAAGCACTCGTCTGTAGGTCATGTTCACACTTGAACATGCCAGTTTGCCAGTCAGGCCAGTCAGATTGTAGTAAGCCTCATTTACAAGACGAAAACACTCGATACAATAGACAAAATTTACTGCATATTCCACCGCCATGCACTTTTTTACTTTAATTTAATTAAATGCTTTTATTGTACATATGTATAAAGTTTTGTTCTTAGGTTGCATGCCATATTTAATTCATAGCGAGTCAATACGTCGTGGCATGTCTCTCCACTCAGGCGAACCTACCGCTTGTAGGGGCTAGGTCCAATCATGAGCTCCGGCTTGACGAGGGTATCGAACTCGTCCTCGGTGAGAGCCTTGAGCTCCATGGCGCTCTGCTTGAGGGTAAGGCCCTTCTTGTGAGCGTTCTTGGCGACCTTGGAGGCCATGTCGTACCCAATCTTGGGGTTGAGGCAGGTGACGAGCATGAGGCTGAGTTGCGTTAGCTTGCTGGTATAGTATGTCCTATTGTATGGAAGTAGAGGGGCAAGAGGGCAAAAACTCACGATTCCTTCATGATGTGAGAAATCTTCTCCTCGTTGGCCTGGAGGCCAGCGACTAGGTTCTTCTCAAATGAGCGCATGCCGTCGGCCAGGAGGCGAGAGCTGTGCAGCAGGTTGCGGATGACGAGGGGCTTGTAGACGTTGAGCTCGAACTGGCCGTTCATGCCGCCAATGGTCGTGGCGACGTTGTTGCCCATGACTTGGGCGCAGACCATGGTCAGGGCCTCACACTGCGTGGGGTTCACCTTGCCGGGCATGATGCTGCTGCCGGGCTCGTTCTCGGGGAGAGCCAGCTCGCCAAGGCCGCAGCGGGGGCCGCTGCCCAGGTAGCGGATGTCCTGGGCAATCTTGGTGAGAGAGGTGGCGACGGTGTTGAGGCTGCCGTGGGCCTGGACGATGGCGTCGTGGGCGGCGAGGGCCTCGAACTTGTTGGGGGCGGTCTTGAACTCGGTGCCGGTCATCTTGGTGACTTCCTCGGCGATGGCCTCGGCGAAGCCCTGGAAGGTGTTAATTCCGGTGCCGACGGCGGTACCGCCCTGGGCGAGCAGGCGGAGGTCGGGGATGGAGCCCTCAACTCGCTTGATGCCAAAGTCGAGCTGGGCGACGTAGCCGGAGAACTCCTGGGCGAGAGTCAGGGGCGTGGCATCCTGCAGGTGAGTTCGGCCGATCTTGATGATCTTCTTGGCCTCGAACTCGTCGACCTTGGCCTGGAGAGCTTTGCGGAGGCTTCGCAAAGCGGGGAGCAGGTCGTTCTCGAGCTCAAGGACGGCAGCGATGTGCATGACGGTTGGGAAGGTGTCATTGGAGGAGGCGCTGCGGTTGACGTGGTCGTTGGGGTGGACGGGCTTCTTGCTGCCCTTCTCGCCGCCCAGGATCTCGATGGCGCGGTTAGAGATGACTTCGTTGGCGTTCATGTTGGACTGGGTGCCGGAGCCGGTCTGCCAGACGACGAGCGGGAAGTGGTCCATGAGCTTGCCATCGGCAACCTCCTTGGCGGCTTGCTGGATGGCCTGACCAATCTTGGGGTCTGAGTAAACGAAGGATTGTGTTAGTGAAATTCGCTCAAGTTGGAATCGAGGCCATGACGCATCCCCCGGGCCCCTTCAGTCACCAAGACAACACACATCGCAAAGCACACGTACCCAGGCCATATCGCATGTTCACAGTCGCAGCAGCGCCCTTCAAGATACCAAAGGCCTTGACAATGGGAGGCGGCATGCGGTCCTGAGGCTGGTTGATGCGGAAGTTCTCGAGGGATCGCTCCGTCTGGGCTCCCCAGTACTTGTCGGCGGGCACCTGGATCTCGCCAAAGGCGTCACTCTCGGTTCGCGTAGCTTGAGCCATGTTGCTTGCGGTGCTGTGAATGCTTCGGCACGACGGGATTCGAGACTTGAGCTGTACTTGTAGCTGCGGGGTCCATGTAACGGCGCCGCCACGACTGGCTGAGGATGCTGCAGCATTAGCAGCTCGTCCGACCCTGGGGACGGAGCTCTTGACAAGACCCGAGGCCAGCGCTTTGGATGACGTTGATCGCAGCATGGTCAATTGGCGTGCCCCCTTTTCTGTATTTCCCTGGTAAAAATCAGAGAACCCCGTGCAATGCTAGGAAGTCTATTCGCTCATGAAGAAAAGAAAAGAAGAGAGAATTGCAAGCACGGCTGGCAGTGTCTGGGGCAACCAAGGGTAAAAAAGTTTCTCCGGTTTTCCCCGGGCGTCCAAACGTCTCCGTGGTCTTAACAAGAGGTTCTCGGGAAGAACCGAGAAGTATAGATGAGGCATGGTTTCTCGTTTGATATCTGGTCGCATCATGGTGTCTGCTGCATTTGCGACGAGCTTGTAATGAAAGCCCGGCGTTGTAGTAGTATGTTTGGTCACGTAGATTGTGGACGAGGACGAAGTAAGAGAGAGGCTCTGGATAGAGGGTACATTTTGATGCGGCGCGTCAATGGCAAAACCATGTTGCTTTGTTCAAGTATTGGACCATTGTCCAATTTCGAGTTTCGAAGCGCTATGTAGTTGCGCGCGGTCTGTGTGATGGCTTTTTTTCTTTGACGGCTTTGAGCATCCAAACACTAAAGACCAAGGGCTTTTGTCAGCTGTCAACAGGTGAGGTTCATGGCCTCTCATATCTCGACAGCTGGCAAATGCTACAGACACTGGTCACAATCACTTTATTTTACTCTTTGTATTGGGACTGGCTTTTAACTTCTTCCTCGCAACCCCCCCCGGTTTCGTCTCATCGGCACCGTCATTTTGGATTATTTATCTGCGCTCGAAGACTTGAAGACTCGAACGACTTGACGTGGTTGGCGTGGTGGGATGGGCTGGATCACCATCTACTTAAGTTCCTTAGTGACATTTTTATTTTTATTCTTATTTTTGACTATACGCTGCGTGTAGCAAAGTTACTTTTTTGGGTTTTCGGTGAGTAGCGCGTCACGTCTAGCTCGAGCAGCAAAATGTTCAAGTGTTTGCATCATTTGGGAAACCTGCACACGCTGCACCTTCCTTCCTTGCCGTTTGGTCGTGCAGGAAGGAGCCAAGCAGAAGCCTAGTCTCTGCCGGTCTTAAAGCATGAGCCATGATACTTTTACCCAGAAGCCACTGCCTTCTTCTTAGCTTGTCTTTCTGTCCTCTTTACTCTTTGCCATTGCTTCTTAAGTTCCTCCTTGCCGTGGTGCTTGAAGCACTCTGCTCTTAAAGTTTTTTGATTTGTTTTGTTAAATGCTTCTGATTCCGTAGTCTTCGAGGACGGATTTCGTTTTGATCTCAAGAGTATGAGTTGGTGCCCAGGGCTAAGAAAAAAAAATCTCTTCGCATTTACCAACCAAATCCCTTTCTTTTTCGTTTTCTCCTTTTTTTTTCTCACAAGAAATCAGAAATCAAAAACGTTGGAGAAATATTATAGAGCCATTTCTTCTGCTCTTATTTGCAATCGCAACCAACATTTATTCTAACTCGGACTTGCCGCCAGATCTCTTCAGTCTACTATCAAAACGAAGGTACGAAGAGTGGTAGGCTTCAGTTTGCGCGTAACGACCGCCATTACGCTTGGCATCATGGACGCCGCACCTCTTTCCGATACCGAGTCTACTTTTTCCCCGGCTGTTGTTGATTCTGCTGTTGCGTCATCATCCCCCCAGCCGACTTACACTACTGCGGGAACCATCTACAAGCCAAGTTCGTCCCAGCCACTTCAGCCGCCTACTCGTCGCGGACGCTTGCCCAAGTGGTCTGATGGTGGTATTCATTCCAAACTTGCCCTCTTCCCCAAATCATCCTTGCCAGGGATGTCGATGAAGGCTCTTGGAGGCCGTCCGAACTCGGCACTCCAGCAGTACACGCCTTTGCAACAGAACAACCATCGCGCCGTCAGTCCCTTCAGTGAGCCCGACCATCTTGTTGCTAAGATGCCGATAGAAACACCTCGGATACGTCTAGGGAACACTCCAAAGACCCTCTCTGCCCCCACAATGTCTGAAAATTGCAGCCAGGAGAAGGCGGCGGCGACAGAAGATGGCGAGCATTGTTCCCTCGATGGGAGTGATGACGATAGTGAGGATAGCGATGCCAAGATAACTTTGCTCATGAATATGCCTGTCAAGTCACTTTATAATCTGGCTTCTTACCAAAATCCGAGCCAGAAGTATGCTCAGAGGGCGCTTCAGCGAGGAACGAAGTCGAGGCCACTTACGCTAGGCTCATCTTCTATGGGAAGTACCACATCGACCAGCCCTCCAACATTGTCAGCATTCAATCCTCCCTCTAGTTCAAATGAGATCGGAGGCCCCTCAAACCTGGGCCATCAAGGACCGACAGGATATCTTTGGCTTTAGACGGGTTGAACTTGATGCTGCTTCCAGGGTTGACGATATATGGGATGCAAGAATTGGCACGCCGACACCAGCCTTTCCTAACCCTCCCAGGATCAACTTTACGGTTAGCGAGGTCCCGAATTCTGTTGGAAATTCTTCCCCTGCAAATGGTACACTGTTACCCCTAACTGCTGGGCCACCAGGGCAGCGACAGTATCGCCCCGTGGCTGTTGAGTCAACATTCAGACCATTTGCAAGCGCAGGACCCTCTTCGCTACCTACATCTAACCCAGCGGACGAGGATACGCTACAAATTGCAAATCGGGTTCTGTTAGAAGCCGGTATTGAGGATGTCTCCCTCGATTCGCTCGGATCTCTATTTGCAGAGAATTTGAACAGCACTCCCTCCTCCTATCCAACCTGGGACGGTGGTGCCGGGGATACGGAACCTCAAGGACCCATCCTACCAACGGGACCCGTCTATGAGGATGAGATGCAGGATCAATTTCGTGACATTACAGGTCCTATGGAGCGCATGAAGGTCTGGGACCCGAATGAAAGACTCATCCAGACAAGGAGTTGGCGGGACCCTTCTCCGGAAGTTCGAGCTCTTTACAAGCCTGGCACCGATAGACTAACCGAAGAGGCGTTGGCGGCTCGGAATAACAAGGTTGAAAAGTGGTGGTTCTCGGGAGTCGATAATATACACAATAGAACCAGACCAAAGAATAGACCAGAGAGGATACCTCTTCCCCAAAGCTTGCCTCGGGCGGATCAGGATTTCGGGGTTATAGGAGACAGAAGGCTAAGGACGCCGATGAGACTTTCGGAGAAGGCTTCAGTAGAGGATGCTTCAGTTGAAGAGACGACTGAGAGGAAGACTGCGCAGACGACTGAAAAGACCACTCAAGAGACCACTCGAGAGTTCATCACGGAAGAGATGACAGAAGAGACTCATGGGACTACTCAGGAGACGACGGAAATTACCACGTCAGAGAATGACAGGGTCACCGTTGGAGAGGCACAGCGAAGCCAAGGTGGAGAGGGCCCAACAACAGATTCTATGATACACTGACTTGCTCTACTGAGCGGTAATGGACGGACAGTGACAATCTGATATTATGGGTACCGTGTGTAAAATAGACTGTATTGGAATTGCACGTTTGTGGACAAGTTAAGCAGGACTCGGCATGTGGCGAGATGGATACGGCCAGAGCAAAAGCTAAAACTGGAAGTAAATTCGGCAATACATTCAGATGGGCGGTCCGGCGACTTGGAGTTGAGGGAATCATAATTTGGGAGCTTTTACTGAGATTTCTAGGTAGCATTATCCCATATTTGTTAATCATATTGGTTCAATAATGTGATGGTTGCCTGCGATGTCGTCCTTAGCTGTGTACTCACCTGACGGGGCGTACGAGGCATGTCTAACAGCCTCGGTGTAGTCATACCAATGGCATGCCTAAGGACAGGCAAAGGGCATGGCACGATGGTGAAACACGACTCTAGTTGTACAATAGATCTGTGTCACTGCTGTTGTTGTACTGTCCAATGGCTTGTCTAAATATCCTTAAATGTCTGACCTCGGCGACTTCGTATAAGACATGGGCCAATAATTAGACCTTGTTGGCTGTCCCGATACGGACTTTATTTTCCATTATGATCAAATGAGACACCTGGGCCGCATTCAGTGGATGCGGAGGCGCATCGGTTTATCGATCTTTGGCGACGTGACCTGCTACTAATACGTGTATGAGATGCTAGCTTTGGGTACTAGGACTTTGTCGTCATGTTGCCATGGAATTTGGGGCTTGGTTTGGCCATTTTCGTACGGCCCTCGTGCATGTGTGCGCTTTTACACCTTGATTCTTACTTGACAATGGAATGCCAACGGGCGAGAATGGCCCTGGTAGGAAATGATTGGGCGGTCGTCGATTGCATGTCGGACGTACATGATGACTGGCGTGGACAGGCGTGGAGGACTCGCGACCAAACGATAGGGAGCGGCAGGGTGGCAGAAGTCGACCGGTCTGGCCATCCTGTCCGGGGCCAACTGGATTGAAAAGTAATTGGACGCCACGTGAGGGTGTGGTGTCCTTTATTGTCCTTTTCCTCTCGCGGCACTAATGCGAGTTGCCGTCGGGAGGCGGGAGGGCTGTCGAGGGGCACATGTGAGCATTATAATTATACATCCGGATCCTTGTATGCGGAGAGGTAGCACCACCACATTGTTGTTCCTCGGTACCGTCGTTGGTGTGGAATGCCTCCAGGAATATGCTGACGGCCTATCGTATTTGCAGTGAAACCCCGCTCTTCGATCTCGTCATATATTACAAGGCAGCCGAGCTGAAACTCTTCTCACTTTGCAATAGTTTGTGGTCCAATCAGTGTGTTGCTGAGGCTTCTATGTGCGGTCCGTCCGACTTCACATCAGGCGCTCATTCAAAAATATAACCACATCATGTCTGGCGAAGCCTGCTGCTGCAAGAACTTGTCGTTGGGGCCTAGCGAACACAAGAACCTCACTCGAAAACAACAATGACGACCAACGTGGCACGCTATGTTTGTGCCAACGTCGGTTGTGGCGAGGATGGAAAGCTCAGGTGCAAAAAATGCCAGCTCGTCTGTGTAAGTCTCCTCAGACATGCGCGGGAGGATTGGCGAACAATGAGGCTGACCACAAACTCCACAAAGTACTGTGGTGTGTCCTGCCAGAGGGAGCATTGGACATCACATAAGCTTGACTGCAATTCTCCATTGCTCAAGTCGACTTGGCGGCCGCAATGGGAGGTCGAGGGCCGCAAGCCTGCATTCATGAGATCAGACACTCCAGCGCGGTCCTTCAACCACCACAAGAAGTATCTGTGGGGAAACATGCCGGCGTTTGATGTTTTGAAACTTGAAGTCAATGAAGGCAAGGCTTACAAGGGCGACCTGGACCTTCTTTTCGCCGGTATAGTGTCTCTCTCGAACCATCTGGACGTGTTCCATGCCCTGATGTTCAATGAGAATTACTGATTGGTTTTGGCTACTAGCTTCCGGAGATCTGAGAAATGTGCTGAGGACTATTGCTGACCTTCCCAACGACTTTTGCGCACGAGTCTCTGTGGTTGTGAACGACCGCGATTTTGATATAGTGGCTCGGAATGTCATCATGCTGCTACTGTTGTTGATGGATGATGACCCCCAGAGGGCAGCTGACCACATTATACACACTTGGTATTCCGCTTTTATCACCGAAGAGCTCAGTCGCACACTTCAGGGCCAGATCTTGAAACTGGTGGAAGGCGTATGTCACGAGACTACGCAGAAACAACCGAACGATCTGTTTCCAAAGACCTTTTCCTTCAAGAGGGGAAGTGTCCGGCTCGCGCTGACCAAGAAATCATGGGACGCTCTACAGGGCATCTTGAAGCCAAGCAATCTGACCCTACAGAAGGCGCAGGATGTTCGCCGGGCAGTCACCCTGGCTCCTAGCAGAGCCGACTACAGAGAACGGGCCTTCTTCCGACAGGATCCAAGCAGCCGGTTCGCGTCGTTCAGGTTCCGCCGCGATGGAATCCTGCTACCATTCGGCCTCCCCAGAAGCCCGTTCAATGTACCTAATCCGTAAGTACGCACACCACGTGGCAAACGATACGAGAAGAGACTGACATTTATCGGAGCACCTTGTTCACGGGTCTCGGTGCTTGGCCCATGATGGATTCTGCTGAGCCCCTTCACGGCTGGTCGCTTCAAGAAGTGAGTCAAGCATTTGGCGCTGCTGCCAATGATATACTCGGCAAACTGTACTACTCCTTGCTGGACTTGATCGGAAGTGTACACTGCAGACTGGGTCATGTGAATATTTCATTCCACCTCTGGAATCTCGATGCTGCTGTTCTTCCACAGCATCTCAGGTACTATGAGGTTCGATCGAATCGAAGTAAGCCCCACGCATTCATCAGTTGTATACAGGGACAACCTAAAAAGCTAGGCCACTTACGCATTGGAATAAAACATAGACGTCCAACATTGCCGACACACCATACCTTGGACCAGAAAGATGCCTCTCTCTTCTAGGCACCCTCCTCAAGGAGCCACAGACCAACCCGCACGCTACGCTCATCACGCTCTTCATGAACGCAGTGCCCGAGACAATGACTAAGATGGATGAGTATGCCTCGCTGCCGGAAGAACTGAGCCAAGTAACGAAATACCTCACACCCAGCTTCTCCATCGCACCTTATGACGCAGATCGGCTGAGGATCGATTCCTGCCGCGATCTGGTTCGCAACAACGATAAATACTTTGACAGGTACGCTAAAGTCTTTCACCTTAGACGGGTATTATGAACCTTGACCTGTGGTTAAGGGGCTGACATGTTCTTTTCGTGCTAGATACATGGAATCTTGTCGGTTCAACGAGTTTTCTGCGCGTTTGAAGCTTGAGATGAAGACGCGCCATACCATTATTGATAAGTGGCCGCTGCGTATCAGGAAGAGGCCGAATCAAGCTGGGGCCCAGGAGGAGTTTATACGCGTCATGGGCTCCGGGCATGAGGGGTGCGAAAGATACGTCGAGTGGAGGGTTAGTGGTTGATGTCTTTATTTTCTGCGGACAGGGGATTGACGACATAGGACGGTGAGGGAGCTGCTGGTCAAGTATAACTGTAGCTTGATCAAGACAAGTCTAAGCATGGGGAGAGCGCTTTTTCTGTGGTGTTAGAAACGAGCCTTTTATTTGAGGTGTATAGCTTGAACAGCGTAATGGACTTTCAAATTGAAAGAAGTAGGCTGATATTTCCGTCTTCCAGTCGGGATTCTGTTTCCTCTTTTTCTGCGTGGACTTGCTCGAAAGTACTGTTAACTTTCGTGAGAGGGCTACCGGGGCGAAACTCAACTTTCCATTCTGGGATGAACTCGGCGCAGCCCAGGGCAAGCCGTGTCCAAGGTCAGGAGTGGGAATGGTCATGCTTTGTGAAGGTAATTGGTCTGTGCATGAGTAAACGTCTTGAAGCTATCATTTGGATGATGCCGAAGCCATTGTTTGTGATAGAGCTACTCAATCCGAATTCCATTGATAGCAAAGTTAAATGCCCGGTTTTGCATGCTCGACATGGGAAACCGAAATACCAGTAGTCGATCAACCTTTTCCCGGGTGTGAAATCCCGCCGCCGCATAGTTTCATGGTTAGATGGCCTGTTTACATCTGACTTACGAATTGCAAGCAACACCCAAGTGGTGAAGTAGAAACAACAATGGAGATACAAGCTATATCGTGCATTTCGGTGTCCAAGTATAGTCGTGCAGTCGGGATTGGTTTATGCCGAGCTTTGCCAGTGAAGTGTAATGTCGATGGACTGAAACAGCCCGTCCACTGACGATTGATTGACACCGAAAAAAAAACAAGTCTGAATGAAGATTGTAGATGCATGCTAGTCTCTTTCGAGTCAGATCTGAAGTAACTGATCTGTATAGTTGATCCGACTTGGTGAGTCAAGCCAAAGAAGCTGAGCATTTATTCCGAGCCTTCTTCAGAGACTCATGACGAAAGGTTGTCTGTGGAGTATGGGTATCTTGGATGCAAGGAACGGCCAATCTGAACCGCGCAATTGGGACCGCAGGATTTCGGATTTTGTCGAGTCCTAGTTATTTGTTTTGCACAGAAACGGATAAGAACAGTCAGTCTCCCCCCTTGCGCAACAGCCTCTACTTTTTCCGAGGGAGAATCCGACCAGACCAAATGCTGTTTCTCTGGTTGGGATTCCAATAGTCTGGATTTTGGGCGAGGCGCTCTCCTTTTCGTCCCTATTGCCATGTTTTTATTTCCTTGGTGCAGTTTTATACAACAGCAACTGTGAGAGGCCTGAATATGGCGTAGTCACGGGATATAGTGTGTCTTGCGAAGGGCTGAGGGCCTCCAAGGCGTTGAGCTAACACCCCAATTATAGCATGTTCTTGCTTCTCAAATGCTTGAAATAAGCGATGCAGGAGCCAAGGTTCCCGCGGGTGCAACAACCAAGATGCCTCGCAGATTGGCGCGGCCGTGCAGGGTATGAACGCGGCGGCTTCAATGGTCAAGAGTACAGACTACCAATTAGGCTTGCACATATTGCCGTGCATGCGTGGGTGTCTGGAGATCCGTGTCGGGAGCACGTCGCGGGCGCCAAGACTTCAAAATTGGTTTGCTTGAGATCCACTCTGGGCGCTTCGGTGGTGGTTGACAAATCAATATCCCAACATTTGGAGGAATACTCCGTATATGTTTCCCATCGGGATGCCAGAGTGGTTTTGACGAGACTTTTCCGTCGTCGCGTGCTGAAAAGACGAGTGGTATTGAGCTGCCTTGTCAGAGCTATTCCCGGCTTCGATGATGGCTTATTGTCGAAATTTAAACCCTAGGCGCCAAAGTCCTGAATAAAACGTCCGTCCCATTAATAGACGTCTTCAACTGCGTTAAAGCGCAAGTGATTCGAACTGACTGACCTGGAGGCCGGTAGATGTGCATGCGAATCGGGCGGCGAGAACGAGGGAATGAGGAGTCGTTACCACGATCCGAGCATTGCGTTGGCTTGCACTCACCGAGACTGGGTGCATCTAAACAACAAGAGGAAGGAAGGGTTGACTCTCTCTTGCCTCTCAGCCAGGACCGATGACGCCACGCTTTGGCCACATGCCTCGGCCCTTGCAAACAAAGAACGCATACTCTCCCTAGCTCAGTCACGACAAGGCCAAGGCCATCTATCTTGCAATGTTGCCCGCTTGCTAGCCAAGCCCAATTGATCCGTGGACTAGACCAGACCTCTTTCTTTTGTTTGCGCTATCAAGAATGTAGTACAACTGCATAACTACAACCTCCCAACCCGCCTTGGCACAGTTCTGGACTCAACACGGGATGCGGAAGCTGTGACTCGCAATGCCCAGCAAAAGCAAAGCATCATGGCTTATCCAATGAATTAGCCGGCGAAACCCTTTGTCATGACCGCTATCGAACGCGCTCAGACGTTGGTTGCTTCAATATATTTGTCGTTGACATTTGTATCAAACGGATAACGGCAGCCAAGGCGCCAGTTGACTCGTTCCTCGTGACGATTGTCTCGAGTACACGATTTGCTAACGAATCAATTCGCAGAATAATTTTCATCTTGCAACGAATGACCAAGGCAACGTGTTTAGAAAAGCAAATGCCTAATAAAGGGCCGCAGCTGTGACGAGGCTTTACCTACCTAGGTGCGCATCATCCTCTCGGCTTCCCGGCCGGTTTGGGCCAGGTACGAGTTCCCAACACCCCCAAACCAACATTTCATGCTTGGCATCAGCCAGGAACAGGAGACCCAAAGGCCGACAAATCCCTGCACATCCTTCTAGTTAATTTGTCCCTCCCAGATCTGTTTCCAGCCAACCGTACCCGCTTGATTGTCATGGGAGTGCCACATCCCGCTTCTGCGGATTACTCCCCACGCCACTCCACCACACCACCAATGTGGAGGCCATTAGCTTCAGTGTTGGTCGTGGTGCTTGCAAGTGCAACAATATTTGGGACTAGTGTTGCACAGTCGCCTCCTCTTTGAGAGCTAACGCGCTCGTTAGCTACCCTCTAAGCAATCCCTGCATCAATATGCCTTCCTGTTGGTCTGGCTTATATCCATGAACAAGAGGTTGAGTCCCGTGGACTTCGCTTTGCCTTCTCGGGCCATACCTGAACCGAAAAGACGTGCCTCGCCTTCCAACCAACGGTTGAACCATCCAGTCGCTTGGTTCTGTACATAAAAACGCGTAGTCCCAACCTCTTGCTGCTGCCAGCAATGTGCGCATCTCTCTCCCACTTCCCTCCATCTTCAGTTCATCTATTCTTGATGCCGAGCGCTGGCTCTTCAGTTTCCAGTGCCAACTTTGATACTCAAGATGGGGCTCCTCTCACTTACTTACACCCGTCCCCAGCATGTGGAACAGCAAAGCTTGCAACGCAGCCGGGAGACACTATCTGATGAGAAGACTGATGGCTCCGTCAAGTCAGGTCGATCTGGTTACTCGGCTGGTATACCGGACTCGCTGAGTTTTGATAATGTTATGAACGGTGGAACTTGCCCAGTAAAGCTTCCCCGCAAGATAAAATTCATTTGCCGATAACAAACTTGATCTGACCCTTTTTTATTGCTAGCCCATGACTATTCGCGACTTTATGAACTATCTGATCTACATTGAGCACTCTGCCGAGAACCTTCAGTTCTTTCTTTGGTATAAAGACTACGTCAAGCGGTTTCACGAAGCAAATGCCCCCGATATCTCTCTCGCGCCTGGCGTGGACACAGGCCATGGAAGACGAAGCAGTTGCCAAAATTCGAAAGGAGCACGCTAAGAAGACACGTTCACCCCCAGAAGCTGCTTCAATCTTTCGGGGGACAGACTTTGAGAAGCAGGTCCCAGATATGCCTGAGAATGCCCTCAACCCTTTCAACAGCCCTCCTCAATCCTCCAATGGCTGTAGTGATAAAGGTTCAATTAGTGCGGCATCACGTAGCCTGCCAATTGCGACGTCTGGCTCGTACAACTCGCAAGCTGCTGAGGCTTTCCAATCCGCAGGTGCCAGATTGCCTTGTAGGTCTACCAAAATTACGTCCCGGATGCCCATGAAATGTAATATACTAATACTGGACAGTCACCATCCAGCCGTTTAGGGATGAGGTAAATCGGGTCATCGCAACATACATCATGAATGGGGCTCCTCGACAGCTCAACCTCGCCTCCTGGGAACAGAAGGCTGCTGCTCAAGCCCTATCGCATACTACTCATCCTACTGCCCTTCGTGGCGTGTTCAGGACGGTGGATTCTTCTCTGCGACAACAAGCGCACCCCAACTTTGTCCGTTGGTCAATTTGCAACGGTAATCCTGCCCGTGTCTTCTTCGCCCGCTTTCTTGGAATATTCCTTATAATTGCTGGCTTTGCCATTGCCATCCCGATTACTCTTAGCAAGCTTGGCCGCGGCTACCGTGCTGTTGCCGCTATTGCGTGGGTTTTGGGCATCAGCACTTTAGTTGCTGCATACAAGGGCATGTGTGTTGTCTTGCATGGCATGCACCACCGTCATGTGCGACCTTGGGAACTTTTCGTGCAAGATGATGGAGAGAAACCGAACAAGCGTAGCTTTGACTCGTTTGGAAGTCATAACAGCTATGAAGATGAGCCATGGGTCGTGAAGTACGAGAGGCGAAATGTTGTGCGCAAAGTATTTGACCGCGAGGTTTGGATCCAGGAACCTGCATTGAGACAGATCCAGGATACCATTTTTGTTCAAGCGCTTCTTGCATCTGTTCTTCTGAGCGGTGTTTTGGCTGCTATTTTTGTCGCTGTACCTGAAGGACACTTGTTCTAAAGGCCAAGTGGGGTGAATGATGTCTCGTGTGAAGTAACGGCTGTAAAAATAAACACATGACGATGATGACGATGATGATGATAATAATAATAATAAATGTATCTATAAGTAATGGGTGGCTGCTATGTAGAAGCCAAAGTCTCGTTTTGGTTATGAAATGGGCCGGCCTTGTTGAGTAACTTGAGTTGGTCCGTCCGCATGGGGAAGTTGCCGACGACCCGTAGACGTCGACCCGTAGACCTCGGCCAACCGGGTCGGTTCCTTATCGATAAGTGCATTCATTGGTAAAGGTACTGATTCACTTGGCCAAGTTCCCACTTCCCCTCCACATCCCTCTCTCTCATCAGTGATTGAACTGCCACAACCTGGACGGACCAACGGCTCAGGAGCTGTGCCTCTACATGTTCTGAGCTCTCAACAATATTTCGCTAGCCACACGTGAGAATGACAGGGCATCGTTGAAGTCGACTGACTTGCCTTGTGACATCCACAACAAGCACGACGCCACGAAATCTGCAAGTCTTTGCGCATTCATATGACGCCCGCCGTTGAGCATCGCGACGCGGCCGGTGGTGGTACCGCCGCCGGTACAATGCGGCAGCCTGTGACGGAGGCCGAGGTGTCTAGGACTGTGACTTCGACTGAGGAGATCAACAACACCATTACCAGGCCGGGCAGCGTTAAGATCAATGTTCAAGGTGCTTTTATCGTTGATCCGGATACATCTACCCCAGCGGTGGGCAGCACGACCAACTCCCAAGGCAATGGCCGCGGAAGCCCGACACATCACGAGACGAGCGATATCCGATTGCCAAACCACACTGCCGTGGTCAGCCATATTGCAGTCGATGTCAGTGCCTGCATATCCCCCCCCCATCCCCCCTTCTTACTGCGCTGCGCGGCAAGAATTGGAGACTTGAAGTGTGGCCCGAAAGACCCATGCGCTAACCCAAACCCTTCCTTGGATAGATTGGCGGGTCACTCATTAAGCTGGTGTACTTCTCCCGTGAGGTGCATTCTATGGACCCCGGTGGCCGACTAAACTTTCAGATCTTCGAGACTGATCGAATCGACGATTGTGTCGAATTCATGAAGCACCTGCGTGACATCCAATTGGCCCTCAATGGCTCCAAGCCTGGAGAGCTGTGTGTCATGGCCACCGGTGGCGGCGCATACAAATTTTACGACAAGATTCGAGATGCTCTCGGCGTTGACGTGCTGAGAGAGGACGAAATGGAGTGTCTCATTATTGGTGAGAAGCTAACGCGCAGTACTGTATTCGTTGCTACGCCAAGACTAACAAGTAGGTTCTGCAACAGGTCTTGATTTTTTCATCACGGAGATTCCCCGCGAGGTCTTTACGTACTCTGAGACGGACCCTATGCACTTTGTGACTCCGAGGGAAAGGATATATCCTTATCTTTTGGTCAACATTGGGTCTGGGGTATCTATCCTGAAAGTCGATGGCCCTCGGTCTTACCAACGAGTTGGCGGCACCTCGCTTGGCGGAGGTACGTTATGGGGTCTGCTGTCTTTATTGACGGGCGCTCGAAACTTTGACGAAATGTTGGAACAGGCCGGTCACGGTGACAATGCCAATGTCGACATGCTTGTCGGCGATATCTATGGCACGGACTATGGCAAGATTGGGCTCAAGAGCACCACCATTGCATCCTCCTTTGGCAAAGTGTTTCGCAAGAAGAGCTTGGCGGAAGCAGCCGCCGCGGCGCACAAGGATCAACCAAACGAAAAGGCTGGTCCGATGCAGTTGGGGTTTACAGAAAGCGACATTTCGAGGTCGCTACTATACGCCGTGTCCAATAACATTGGACAGATTGCGTATTTGCAGTCGCAAATACACAATGTATCCGACATTTATTTTGGCGGCTCATTCATCCGCGGCCACCGACAAACAATGAACACTCTCAGTTATGGTCTGAAGTTTTGGAGTAAGGGGGAGAAACAAGCTTATTTCTTGCGGCATGAAGGCTACCTTGGCGCCGTCGGCGCATTTTTGAAGCGGCAACCGAAGAACTGGGGCCGTCGAAACAGCCTTGAGGGCATGGAAGAAATGCTCGAACTTAGGAAGAGCGGAAAGGTAAAGGAAGCGTTGGCATTGTAATCAGCATTGGCCGTCACATTATCATCTATTCTTGGATATGGCCGTCCAAGTTTGATCAACCTTTGGCGATGAAATACTGGAGGCAGCTCTTGAATTTTTTTTTCTTTTTTTATCATTTATGGAAGCGTCTCCTACGACAGTACCGAAGCGAGGGCATTACTACATCGCATGGGGAGGGAATGAAATAGTCCTGTCCCAGTAGCTTATCAATTGCCTGAAAATATGTACATACAAGAAAGGGGCAAACGATTGGATCTACATGGACATAGAATTCTGGAGCACACTGCGGAAACCACATTTTTGCAGAGAAATCATACAGAAACGGTTTCAACACATGATTGGAATATAAAAAAATAGCTTTTGTAATACTACTTCTTGTCATCATTTTCTACCCCGTTCTGATGATGCTATGCTCCCGCTCGCTCACACTCATCCAAGACAAATTTCTGGGCCACATGATTGAAACAACTGCCAAGAATGAAACAAACCTGCTGCGCTAACAGCCTAACAACCAATGATGTACAGTACCAGGCGTCTCTCAATTCCTGAGCGTTTGCGCAGCAATACCGTCATTTGATTCCCATTTTCCAAGGATCGCGTCTCCTCCCTGTGTTGCGAACCGCATGACGTACGGATAGTCGACAAGAGCCTGTTGCATTACACGTTGCCGGCGTTTTCTTCCTATACTCCAAACGCATTCTACGCTTTAATCGCATACGACGAATGCTGACACCCTCTTCCAACGCCACGATGAGAATTGCGCTCGGGCTAGGTTGCTGCTTTTGCATGGCTCGTAGCCGCCCATGAGTGTGGACCTGGTGCGGCAATTCCCTGTGGCTACATCGCGGATATAACGAGGAACTAATTGCGTGCAGGAAACCAGTGTGGTTCGGAAGAATGCTGCGTCGACAGAGATGGGAGCAGGAGCTGCCAAGCTTTGGCGCAGCTGGATGAGCGATGTGGTGAGTTGCACTACTTGACGGACAGGACGTTACCTTGATACGGATGCTTATATCCTGGGTTAGCGACGGGCCCTGTTAACGGAGTGTACATGGGTCGGTGTCCCTGTGATGGCGGGATCGATTGCCAGTTGGGCATTTGCATTCGAGTATGAGGTGTGTGCTTTGCAAACGCCAGGACGCGATAATGACTATATTTAGGTGTGAAGCGTAGTATCCTATGATACCTCGATGCGGAGCACGTTGGTAAATCGGAGGCTTGTGCTATATCATGAAGTGTCTAATATACATATGAGTACAAGTTTCGTATCTGAGGGGGTTGAATGTAGACGCATTGAATTGGTTCATGGTGGTGCTGTTCATATAGTGATGTGCCTCATGTCCAACACACTCACGACTACAACATCAGACGGTTGCAAAGCGTGACAAATTTGTGTCGATGTGAGATTTGACAACTTGTCTCTATACGAGAAGGGTTGCGAGGTGTAAGAAACGTGGATGCGAAAAAGGTAAAAAAGGTGGCACGGGCTATTTCTTGGAGGCCGTCTTCTTATCCTCCGACTCTACATTGTGCGTCTCTGGGGGCTTTGGCATCCCCAGCCTTTCCAGAATCGAGCCCATCATCTTCTCCACCTCCTTTTCCTCCTCTGGCGAGAAGTTGCCCGGTCTTCGTAGCGCGGCCTGCGTCCGCTCTCTCAATTCGCCAATGTTGCACAGATCAAAGGAATACGCAAGCCCGCCCGTCAACATGATGCCGAAACTGGTGACATTGAGCTGTCGCCAGCCCCAAGGCTTGCACGGCCATGAGCGATCTCTCCCCCGGATCAATGTGAGGCGACGCCCGGTTGGATGAGTAGAACCTGGGGTAGCTCTCCAGTTGGCGCCGCAGCACGGCCCTGCGCGTCACGGCAACAGAGGCGGCCATGAAGCCGGCGCCGGCGAAGAGAAGACCCAGCTGCTTCAGTTTTCGCTCCGACGGCGATAGCGGCGCCGGCACGTGCTGCCTCGACGATGATGCGTCCGATGAACCCGGGAGTTGGGACATGGCTGTGGAAGCGTAGGCCATTGGGCGCAATCTGGGGGGCCCGATGGGGTGAGCCGAATGAGGGAGGACGATCCAATGAAGGGGTCCTTGTGGTGCGGCGGTCGCGTTACGCTTCTTCGCAGAGGTATTTCGTTGTGCCGAACATCAGTGACGGTGTGGTTGAGTTGAAAAAGCGAGTTGAGGAAATACGATGTGGTTGAACCGCTGAACCGCTGCTGGAAGGAAGCTGATTGATTGGTGCACTGGGCCTTGAAGTACGACTTTGCAGTTTGCACCAAACGGCAACGCCCCGCCACCCAATCAACGAACGACATCTCAAGACTCGGATATTCTTCTGAACCTGCGTTGCGCCAAGGCTTGCCGTACACGCATCAGTACCTTACAATGCCCAAGCCAAAGTCAGCGAAGCCGTCAAAGGGACACACCACGACCTCAACACCAACCAAAGCCGTCACCCTTCCGGACTGGCCACAATTCAAGCCGCCATTGCCCGTCGTCGAGCTGACGCCTGAATTACATCCCGCAACGTCAAGAATCGCAACAATCGCCTCCTTCTTCCCCAAGTCTCTCTGCAGAGACTACGTGACGTTTCTCAAAACCCTGCCACTACAGACGACTCCCGGAAAGCCCAAGCGCGGGGAGGCCGTCCGAGTGAATGATCGCTTCCAGGTCGACGATGCAGTCTTTGCGAACAGACTCTGGGAATCTACGGGGCTGAAGGAGGCACTAACTGGAAATGAGGACGTTCAAAACCTTTGGTAGGTCTCTTTATTGCTGCCAAGAACGAAAATTTTGTTTCATGTGCGCACCGGCCGAGATTGACATGCCGACATGCTGAGTCCATTTTCATTCACAGGGGCGGAGAGCCCGTTGGCTTGAATCCAAACATACGCGTCTACCGATATTCCAAGGGCCAGTATTTCGATTGTCATTGTAGGTGTGTTTCCAATGCTGCTGCTGCGTCTTTGCGTCACCTGTTGCTCACGTGGTGCTGCAGATGACGACTCCAACAACTTGACTCTTGCCACGGAACCGCCCACGCCTGTACGCACGACCTGGACTCTGCTCTTGTACCTCACATCCTCCGCCGAAGGCTGCGTTGGCGGAGAGACTGTGTTTTACCCGAATGATCGGAAACTGCCCTCGGAGGAAATTGCCGTGTCGTTGGAAACCGGCACTCTACTGCTGCATAAGCACGGCGACGACTGTTTATTGGTACGTCCATGTATGTACGCAGCGAAAATGTTGGCAAGACCAATGACAACTGACCGCCGTCGTAACAGCACGAGGGGCGGGAGGTCAAGTCGGGCGAGAAGTGGGTTCTGAGAACTGACTTGTGTGTCAAAAGATGAGAGGCGCAAAGATACCCAGTCCGAAGACGGAGCCTAGCTAGCCGGGTTTCTGTTAGATGGATTCCGGGCTTGGTTCCCGATTCATGCACCCGCTGCCATGCGACGGTGTATATTCGACCAGCGCGCGTAGAGGTCGTTGGAAGGTTGTCATCACTTTTATTGAAAACTTCTACTACCCTGGTGATGGGCCAAATCAGCCTTCTGGGAGTAATCGACCGGCATGGCAAGGCATTCGCTTGGGGACAGATTTCACATGCCAGGCTGCAAATGGTTATGTATAAACGAGTGTAGCTAAAAGTTTGTCCTTTTAGACGCATTCTTGACCAGTCTCGAGGCGAGGGCATATCGATATTGTGTGAGCCGACTAACACTACACAACGCTCCAAGACCAAGGTCCACTGATGGGTTAATGCATAATAAAATGGTAGTAATCTTGACTGGGCTGTAACGCATTATCCGTCATCAATTAACCAATTCTCCACACCTCACCCTGTCTTGATACTTTTCATAACAATGGGCGACGGAATTGGCGAGCTTCTACCCGCATGAGCTGGACGCATAAATGTTTCGACAAGCTCTATGTAGTACCCTGGGCCAACATCCGAAAGTTGGCAATTCATATACCTCCTCCTTTGTTTAGCTCGCAGTGCCTTGTTCCTTGTGTTCTCCTGTAACAAATCACCATTTCACTAAAACATGTTCAGCAAAGTCACCAGCAGCGGGGGCTTGCCTTCCCTTCCAAGTCGGTATCCTAGGGCTGGATTGTAGCAATGAACTTGGCTATTTGCATTCGACTAACGCCGTTCTAGGGAGCTTTCATGCCAACTTTCTCCTCCAACTTGCTCATCCGGAGGCCGAAGAATCGAGCTGTTGAGACCCAGAAACGGTTGAACTTGTCCTCTTTGTCATTCTGGTGTAGAGCTGGGTTAATGTTGACCTTGGAGGGCTGCTTTGTCAGTGGGCCCATGCCATTAATGCAAACATCGACGAAAGCCTGCGCTAGATCTCCGACTGGGTCTTTTGTCGTCCTCATGTTTCTAATCAATCGTCTTTGAACAAAAGGGAAGCTCCATGTTGAGATGGTTTAGATTCGGTATGGTGAGGGGTCATCGGGCCACCGCCTTGATCAAGCAACATTGTGAATGGATCGGATGGCTGCCTTGGCACCGTTATCAAATTATCGTGACACGGCAAATTTACTGCATAATATACACGGCGAAGGGTTTGGTTGCTCCTATACATGTGGCTTGGTTCTCTGACAGTCAAGTTGCGGCGCGCCAATCATGTCACGCCGCACCTTATGGAATGGCAGATATACCAGGCATCGGGTGGAAGAGGCGCCATCCGGCGGCTACCTCTTTACGCTTCTGCATGGACGACAGTTACTTTGTTTGAAGGGCCAGTATGATCCGAACCATTTTGTTACAGGAATCCTCAACGTTGGCGGATAAATGCCCCTGGCCAATCATGCTGGCCAGATGCTGGCGAGTGAAACCTGCAAAACACAGTGGTAACGCCATTGGTTCATGCTTGTGAGACTCAGCCACGACATTTTATTCTGGCGGTCGTTGTCCTGCTCCAATCAGCGCCGGCGGTTCACCGGGTATGGGTAGGGATCTGGGTTAAATTGCGTTTGTGTTATGTGCCCTGTACTCCGTACTGCCCTAGAGAGACACCGACAGCAGGGTTCGGTATTACCAAGGAAACGACGAGCCAAAATACTACGGCAAGTCTTGAGATGAACAGTCGACAGCGAATTCCAAAGCACGTTTCGGTAGTTATCAAGGAAGAAGCGGGAGCCAAGAGCGGCGAGCTGCGCATTGATTGGATGGTACTCCGTAGGCGTTCCTGTATGGACGTCAGACAGGAAACTGTAATACGACTAGTAGCAAGTCCATGCTCACCGTGGCTCCTCCCATGTTGAGAGAGGACGAAGCTTGGAACTCACAATCTAACCTGATGAATATATAGGTCCAATTTCCTGTCATCAAATGAGCATGCTCCGTCAAATTGGCCGATGCCACGTTCAATGGAGGTGCATGGATGGGCAGGGTTGGAAGGAAGGGTTGGAACGCTCAGGCTGAACAGCTGCAGGTACTACCTCTAACTTTAGAAGCACGGGGCTGGCAGGGACTTGAGGTCCTTTTTTTGAGCACATGGCCAGTTGAGCGACACCACAGCGGCCGTGGTCAGCTGGTCTTGTTGATCCAGTTGGCACGCGGCAGATCGGAGGTGGACGCCGTTGGCATTGCATCTGGACCAGTTGACATTGTCACTTGGTTCGTCTGCGCGACGCTGGAGGACCAGCAAGCAGCCAGCAACCACCGGACGGTAGAAGTAGTCTGGTACTATGTAAGCTACTAGTAGTCCTCTCTTTGTACAGAGTAATGTCGCATGCCTGCCCCCTTTTTCAGCCCCTGCAGCTTCCCGCCCCTCACCGGCGTGGACATTTCTAACGTTGGCGCCGCCAACCATCAACCCACCACTTATTGATCGTTGATCACTCGGATGCTCCTTCTATGCCGCAAACTTTAACGCCTGGTGTCTAACGTCAATTGCGGCAAGTCTCCTTGGCAGCGGATAGCTTGGCTTGGGGAGCTCGCATCAATCCTCGCTCTTTCCCTCTTGAGCGTCGGAGCGCGTGTAAGTAGCAAAACTTCGGCTTGGCTCAAGTGTTCCATCAGCCACCGTGACATCCACCACTTCACCCACTCAATCCATCTTGACCTCCACCTTGGCCGAGCAGAGTCGATCAAGTACAATACCTCACGGCAACCACTCTCTGTGCGCTTTCTCCCTCTTGCTCAATTATCCTTTTCTTCTCGTCCAACACGTCCGGTACCTCCCTGGCACAAGACATAACGACTACACTCTAGCTTTAGCACCTCCATCGGCTTGCTTGCTCCTTGTCCCCCACGCCTGCCCGAGTAGACATTTCTCAGTTCCACGACGACAGATCACAGCTCATCGCTCCACGACCCAGTCGTGAGGTCGCCGTCACCTCTGTTGCGTCTGGCGTCTGCAGACACGCTGGCGAGTTCACCGTCGAAACTGTCGATTTCGTGCGCCCCAAGTCGAAACACCACCCGCCCCAGATTGACGTCGGACCGCTGCCTTTGACACAAACCGCTTCTCGATGCCTTGTTAAGCCAGTCGCTGTGAAACCGAGGAAAACTAACATAGGCTCTTTTTTGCCCGTATTAATTTTGTTCTTTTTTCTTTCTCTCTTTTCTCTTCCCCTCTTTCCGCGCCTCCCCTTATCGTGTTCCGCGCCTCAATATCTCTTGGCGACTCTCGGTATTTGCGTGTGCTGTGTGGGTGGCCTGTTGTCTCGGATATGAGTTATGCGGTATCTCGTCGTCTTCTTCCTCGATCATATATAGCTTTTTAAGCAGACAGCAATTCCTAGTCTTCGACGTCGAACGAGAAAGCGCCCCGTGCACATCGCCACCTTTCATCAGGACCCTGACACGGAACAATCGACATGGCCTACCATGGAGGCTATGGAGGAGGTGGAGGTCAGCGACCGTATGCTGGTCCAGCGGCACGCCGTCCTGCACCCCAGGGAGGATATAAGGAAGCTCCCCCACAGCAGCAATTCGGCGGTCGACAAGCTTATAATGATTATCAAAATGGATATGCCTACGACGGCCAGGGAGGAGGCTACATAGACGATGGAGCTCAACGACATCAAGACAATTATGTGCCTGGCCCGGGAAGAGGAGGTCCAATGCCTCTGTTTGCAAAGGAAGGTGGCCCTATACCTCGTCCTGGAACTGCTGATGGCACCCGGAGAGGTCAATATTCACAGGGTAGAGGCATGGGACCAGGACCTGGTCGCGGCATGCCACCACGAGGTGGTCCTCCTGGAGGGCGACCTGGTCAATATCCCCAAGGAGATTATGGCGGTGAGTTATCGCACGGCTAGGAAGATCCTGCGCATCTAGAAATATCTGTACTGACGCTTCCACTTTTGCCTTGCCTTTTATACAGGCCGAAGACCGCCCCCGAATCATCCAGCGGCCGGATATAATGGCTATGACCAGGAACGACAGCTGGCTGGCCAAATGTCAGCTATGGATTTGAATGGACAACGGTCAAGAGCCGATGGGAGATCGAGCTATGAAACAGCACGAAGTCAAGACCAGGGCTATGGGGTTCCGCAACAAGGCCTGCCTGCTGGACAGGCTGGTGGTAATTTTGGCCATTATGATGATTCATACGGTGGTGTGCCGCAGCGACACGCAGGACACGAATTCAGCCCTCCAGGCAGGAGCATGACGATGCCAGTAAACGATTTTGGTTCCTCACAAAATATGCCCGCACCGCGACGAGTAGGTACAACACCTTTCAATGGAGTTTCCGGAGCAGGAAGCGTGCCAGCAAGACCTGCAACAGCCGGCGGCCATCGCCCTCCTCCACAAAGGATTTACCCAGCAGATCGTCAGGCGCCGGCCGCGGACCCTTATGGTGGTGGCGCATACAATGACGACCGAGGGGCATACGGCGGCGCTGCAGCACCAACAGGACAGGCTGTTCGCCCGGGTCCGTCATCGTCTGTTGACGATTTGTACGATTCATATTACGACGGGCCCCAAGCCAGCGGTTCCGATCCGCGGAATCAGTACGGATCTCAGCCGGCCAGGTCTAGTTACCCCGATTTCGAGTCTGCACCTGCCGACCCAGGCCGTGGATCCTTCGACCAGTCAATGCGTCCCGCGACGGAGCAGACGCAGCCCGGTGCGCACGGTATGCCGAGACTTCATCACGCAAAGTCCGAGGCCAATTTTCACGAACCACAAGCTGCGGTCTTTGAGATGGCTGGTGATATACCTTCCGTGCCCCCTATGCCACAAGTGAAGCCCTACCAGCCGGGATTCGGCCAGGGATATGGTGCACCGCCCGCTGGATACGACCAGTTGCCTCCCCGAGGACCCAGTGCGCCTCCGGGTCCCATTCAAGAAGTGAGGGCCGGGGGTGCCATGGGGATGGCCAGGCATGGCGCAACGCCGTCGACGCAAACGAATGCCGATAGCCTTCCTTCACATCCTACGCCGGTTCGTCCAGGGTTGATGGCTAACTCCGTGGTGAATATGAATAACCGACCTCCCCCTGTTCGAAACTACGGCGGTGTACAGCAGCAGCAGCAACCGCCCCAACAATACAATCAATCCCTACCGCCTCAGCAACAGCAACAAGAGGCCGGGCATGTTGGAGGTGGATATCCCGCTTCTGTGGAAGCAGGACAGTTTCAGGAGCCAGTGACGCCGCAGGAGCTCGAACGTCTGCGAATGGTTATTAAGGTGAACGCAAACGACCAGGAATCAGCTCTGCGTCTAGCGAAACGCCTCATTCAAGCTGCCGATGTGCTGGCTCCCAAGCTGCCTGACCCTAAGCAGCGGATGAAGGCCCGTGAGAGATACCTCATGGACTCGCACAAGGTTCTCAAAAAGCTTTCCAACGCACAAAACTCAGAAGCCATGTTTGTTTTGGCTGATAGCCTCGGAAAGGGTCTGTTCGGCCATGAGCCAGATAACAAGGAAGCCTTTACTCTGTATCAGTCAGCGGCCAAAATAGGACATGCTGCTGCTGCGTACCGAACCGCGGTGTGTTGTGAGATTGGTCATGAAGATGGGGGTGGCACGCGCAAAGACCCTCTCAAGGCGATGCAGTGGTACAAGCGCGCAGCGACGCTTGGCGACCCCCCAGCCATGTACAAGGTAGGTATGATTCTCCTCAAGGGACTGTTGGGTCAGCCTAGAAATCCGCGCGAGGCTGTAGGCTGGTTGAAGCGTGCTGCAGAGAGGGCGGATGCCGAGAATCCGCATGCGCTCCATGAGCTCGGACTGCTCTACGAATCGGCGCAACCTAATGACGCCATTGTCCGAGACGAAGGCTACGCCCTGAGCCTGTTCCAGCAGGCCGCAGATTTAGGCTACAAGTACTCACAGTATCGGCTTGGCTGTGCGTTTGAACATGGGGCTCTTGGCTGCCCAATTGACTCGAGGCAATCTATCTATTGGTATTCGCAGGCAGCTCAGCAGGAAGAACATCAGTCTGAGCTCGCGCTTAGTGGATGGTACCTGACGGGAAGCCCGGGAGTTCTGAACCAGAGCGACACAGAGGCGTACCTCTGGGCAAGAAAAGCGGCTGTGGCCGGCCTGGCAAAGGCTGAATACGCGATGGGATACTTTACAGAAGTTGGGATTGGCGTCCCTGCCAACTTGGAAGATGCAAAACGATGGTATTGGAGAGCTGCTGGTAAGTTTTTTTCAGACACTTTTACACGTTTTACTAACCAAGCTACCACTTGGATGATACTGACGTTCTACGTTATTAGCCCAAGACTTCCCCAAAGCGAGAGATCGTCTTGAAGACCTCAAACGTGCAGGCAAGGGCGGACCTTTTAGACCTCGGGAACGACTTTCACGCAGTAGAATTGAGAAAGAACGACAAGACGGGGAATGTACGGTAATGTGAGAAGACGACCAATGCTGCGTTGTAATCGGCCAGGAAAAATTCTCATGAAGGGAGAACTGGGAGTCTTTTCAGGCAGGAGTTTTTGGCGTTGTATTTCTCTCCGAAATGGAGACGAGCATTAGATGCACCAGGAGGCGGGTTCTTTTGCAGGGAGATAGGAGGTGCGGCTGGCATCGATTACGAGATATGATGCTTGTATGAAGTAGGTGATGTATCAGTAGGTGGGAAATATATTCTACCAAAAGGTTAATCAGATGGCGACTGTGATGTTTTGATGCTGTTGACGTCTTGCTGGAGGATATAATATGGCATGGAGATGGTGCAAATAATAACGACGGCTATGCTTCATTGCTATGACGCCTTGGGCATGAATTTACAGCTAGTGTCATAGTGCTACTTTATTATAATATACTGTAGCGGCGCTCAGTTTTTTTTTTTTTTTTTTTAAAAAAAAAAAAAAATTTTAACTTTGGCCAGTCAGAGTATGCGATATGTTCAACTCTAAGTTCAGTGACGGTAGAATAGATTTGGGAGGTCGGGCGGCCGCGTTGCGTAGACGAAAGAAGGAAGAGGGGTGTCAATGCATTGGCACATCTTTTATGAGGTTTCTTTAGCTGGCGCTTTTGTGGTGTCGGAATATTTCATACAGAGGTCGGGCGTCATGATGTAGAGGTAGATCATACTCTAGACACCTACATTATAACTGCTGATGGTTCTGGTGTAAATTGTGGTCAGATATAAAAAGCTTGTCATGTTAAGAATGGTCAGTGGAGTGGCTATATCCTGGTACAGATTAGTTGTTGATTCTATGAAATATGGAATAGTAATAGTACAAAACACGTAGTGATGGAAGCCGCGCTGACGAGGCGGCGTTGGTATCAAGGAACAGATGTACTCCGTGGCGTCCTCATTTCCTGCTGCCGAATAAGCCGCCAAATACAGATGACCCCGGACCCCCGTCCCCTCCACCGCCGCGACCTCCATGCCGGCGTGCCTCGTGCTGAATCCATTCAATCAAGAACTGCCGATCTGCGAGTTTACGCCCATCCGTGACCCTTGTGGCTGTCTGGGCTTCACCGGCGTCGAAGCTCAGCAGCGTGGGGATAGAGGTAATCATGTAAGTCATGGCCAGGTTCTCAGAGTACGATGAGGACGACATAATGTCAGGGGCATCGAATTCAACAGGTGCAAAGGCCACGCCGCCTTCTGCCTCGCCTGTGCCGGACTCGACTAGGGATTGGATCAGGGGAAGGACAGTACGGCACGTTGGACACCATGATGCTGTCCAGAGGGTCAGGAGGGGTGTGCGGGATGAAGAGGATAGCGAGAGGTATGTATTGAAGGAGTCGGGGTTGCGAATCCTGTTTTGTATTTGGATAATTGCTGCTTGTTAGTCAACCGTGATTTCGTACTTTTGGTGCATGCAGATTTGGGACTGAAGCGCGGACCATACAATGCCGTTGAACCCCAAGCTGGTCTGATACCAACGGCTTGACTGTAGATCTGTTGTTTTTTTGGGCATGGGGACGAACTTACGGATTGTAGACCTGGTTCTTGGGCTGACGAGCAGGGGTCGTGGACTGGAAGGCTCTCAGAGATGCGGCTGCATGCAGTGGAGGATAGTGAGCCCGCGTGACAGAGGTCCCGCGCACCGCCAGAGTAGCCGCCGCAGCCTTGGTGCCAAGCCGAATTGTACGGGGCGCGATGTTGTTGCTGATGATGGGGTGCATGGCGAAACGGCCTCGAGCTTGGTCGAGTCAAGTGTATGTAGGCTCGTGGGTGTGGTGTTGAATCTTTGATGGTTGCCAACGTGGGCGGATGATGGACGACGCGCCTGGTGGCTGGTGACGTCTTCTTGGCGGTTTACGAGGCCAAGTTGCATCAATTCTCCAACTTGAGGGGCTCACGGGTGGACTCGCAACGGCTTTAGAGTTGGAACGGAGCTTTCTAAGCGACACGGTTCTTCAGCGATGAGGTCATAATTGGCCTGACTGGAGTAGGGTCGTCTCAACTGATGGTTGACCGCCAACTGTCGTCTTGGCTGCATTGACATGGTCGTTATATCGTACAATAAGTTATATATGTTCCTAGGTGGTTATTAGCTTCGCTCTGGGGTCGAACCATGAGATGCTTCGTAACCTCGTCATTATTATTGATAGGCTGTCACACCAGTCAATCACAGGAGGTCAACGTCCTGTCCGAACCCCGTCGAGCCCCCATGCCATGGAACTGAGGCGGCAGCCTCTTTGGTCACAACCCCGCAAATCTTGCAGCGGTGTCGAGAAGGGGTCTTATGATAGTAGCTCCGTATAGAAGTTGGCTAAACGGCTTGACAGCCCATGGCGGGGAGCCGCAGCAGCCGTAGGAAGGACGATCTCTTTCTTCCACAAGTCAGCACAAGCTAATCCCTGCAAGCAACTATGGTCAGCTACCTAGGTAGTCATTGAATTGCCGGTCCCAGTCTTGCGAGATGGGGAGGACATCGTCATTGTGCATACCGAAAGCTTCATGTTTACCTGACTCGCATCTCCCAACATTGGCGTGTGGGAAAGTACATGGCAGTTATTACGGCCGTTAAGAGTGAAGACCCAGCAGGTAGCAACAGTAGTGATGATTCAAACTTGCTATCAATTAATCACGTCTCTGTGTAAATATTTGCACCCTCAAGAGCAGTGGAGGTGTCGACGTGCCACTTGTGTGTTGTGTGCATCGCTCCTTCCCCCGAGGCCTCGAGATGGATGGCGGGGGAAGGAATGACCGGTAACCCCGAGTGCTGTGTGTAGGGGTCTCTGCCCGCCTGACCGTCAACTGGAGTCTGAGGTCGACTTTGATATTGGTTCGAGATTGTTTGGGTATTGCTCCATACGGAGTAGGCGGCTGGGAGTTTAGCGTGAGCCCTTGTTGCGTAAGTTATTGTTCCTTGTCCGTGCCATGAAACAAACATGGGCACTTGCTCCACCACTTCAAATGTCTGGTTCGTTTGGCGTTGCCTCTACTTCTAGACTTTTGACCGTTAGTTTGGCCACGGTGATTGATTCATGCCGGGATACTTTGTAACTTTCATGTCGGTAGCGTAGCATGGCGTATTAGTTGATTTGTTGGAGCCTGATGACATTGATGACATTTCCTGGCCTCCCTTGCCCCCAACTTTCACGCGCCGAGTCTATTTCAACCTCGTCTTGATGCTTCGCCGCCGACTCTTACTTTGCAACCCTTCGTCATCCTTTGGCCGTTTATCTGTTTTGCCTCGGGTGCCCAAACAGCCGGGGCCCTCGACTGGATCAACACTAGCCACGTGGGTTGGATGAGGACGTCGAGACGAATAACAAAGGGCATCTGAAGCATCCAAAGCCTCGAGCGACGAGGCCGGACGGCCTGAAGGACGAGAACATTGTGGGACGTGGTGCCCTTACTGCCGGTCAGGTGAGCCGTTTTTTTTTTTTTTTTTTTTTTTTTTTTTTCCCTCAGAACGAGATTGAAGCATTCCATCCTCTGCATTCTCCTCACCGTCGATTCTGGGTCCTGGTGACATCGAGTCACGACTCACCCACGGCACGCACCACCGCCTGCACCTGCGCCACTCGCGCTGTCCGCTGCGAGCGCCCTCAAAGCCCCTCGTTCGCCACGACGTTCTGGATTGTGCAACCACATGCGCGCCCTTGCATCCCATCTCCAGCCGCAACGAACCAGGCAATCGCCCATCCAGGTGCTGAAGCCGACACCAAGTTGCTGGCCATCACAAGAACGCCAACCCCAAGCCGGGTTGGACCGACAACTGGTGAGGACGGCCATCTGCGAATTGCAAACGGCTTTGCTCCTTCCTCTGCTGAAAGACGCATCCTACCACCTTGGCATTTGCCTCATGCATGCGCTGCATCATGCATGTCCATCGTGCGCTTGCATCTTGTCTCATCTCATTTTGTCCTCGCACTGCCGGCTCGCAAACTCGCTGTTACCTTCTACAGTCACTTCCCTCTTTCTTCCCGCACGACAACTCCCAAAAGCCGGGTCTGGACCCCGTCTTGACTTGTTCTCCCTGTTCAAGCATCCCACTTATCCCTTAGACATCAATTCGATCCCTACCGAGCCTTGAAGCCGGTTACCCGGCCCTCGCGCGCCTCCCGTATGCATCTTTAGACGTATATTACTCAACTGCCTATGTCCTATGTCCTATGCCTCTGTTTCTTTCCTGTCACGATTTTTTCCTACTTTACTGTCACCACAATTCCTAATTTACCATCCGGCAATCCTTGTCCGCCGGCTTCCTCCGTCCAATGCCATTCCTGCGAGCCCGGCTGAAACTATCTTCTATCCCGAATGCCGTACAACGCATATATTTCGCCCTCTGAGGTCCGCCATTCTTTCTTCGGCCATAAAGCTTACAATATTTCCAGCATCCCGCTCGCCGCGCGGCGCGTACGCGAAGACCGGGCCGTGAATATCTCCCTTGAAGACGTTTGACATTATGTCATCTACCTCAGAAGACTTAAAGGGAACTACCTCCCCTTGGAAACGACTATTCGGGGCGAGAGGTAGCGACAGTAGCAAACAAGAGAAGCGAGTGTCTGGTCACTCGAAATGGAGTTTTGGTGTGCTCAATGATAAGCAGACCGTCGAGGTTCCAGGTAAGAATGCCTTCTACTAGTATCTCCGGTGATTTTTTTTGTTTAAAAAATAATAATTTACACTTGCTGATGCCCATAATCAGGCTCTGTTTTACTCCTGGCCGCTAACCGCAATGAGCCTCTTGGTCTGCGTGATGTGCATGCCAGGACCTCTCATTCATCTATTCCAACGGGATTTTTTGTTGACATGCCATTGACCCCAGGAGGGTCACGTCTTGTCATACAGACTCCAGCTGCTACGAAACATGTTGATCCAAATGAAGGCAAGAAGAAAACACAGGATGGTGCCATTATTCTCGATCCTCAACCCGAGGACTCCGTCAACGACCCGTTGAACTGGCCTAGCTGGCGACGAGATACTGCCTTGTTGTCACTGGGCTTTTACTGCATGATTGGCGGTGGCATTACCTCCATCATGGCTGCTGGTTTTACCAACATTGCCCATGATATGGATGTCGAAGTCGAAACCGTGTCTCTCACGGTCGGTCTATACATGATGGGCCTTGGTGTAGGCTCGGTTTTGGCTTCTCCAACCGCCATCCTTTTTGGCAAGCGACCTGTATATCTCGCTAGTGTCATTCTCTTTATTGCAACATGCGTTTGGGGAGGCTACTCTCCCGGCTTCCCTTCTCTGCTCGCAGCCAGAGTATTTCAAGGAATAGCCATCAGCCCCGTGGAGTGCCTTCCTTCGGCTACAATTGCAGAGATTTTCTTTCTCCATGAGCGAGCCTATCGTATCGGCATCTACACATTGTTACTATTAGGCGGAAAGAACTTGATTCCTCTTGTGAGCGCTGCCATCATTGGACGGTATGGATGGCGCTGGGTGTTCTTGTACGTCTCCCCTCAACCAACCATAAGTTTGCTTTTTCTTTGTGCTCTGGATCTGCCTCCGACTTTTGATTAACAAATTTTGAAGTATCGTCGCAATGGTAGCTGGTCTGGGCTTCGTTCTGCTCTTCCTTTTCGTACCCGAAACCTTCTGGGATCGCACACCCACGCGGAAACCCTCAAAACGCCCCAGCTTTCTTCGCCGTCTTTCTTCGCGTAGGAACGTATATAGCCCTCACCAATCGACCCAATCTGCGAGAGACTCAAAGACTCTCGAAAGGCCTCAGTCACCCGGTGCAGAGACTCGTCAGAGGGGACTCCATGTCGGCTTCGCATCTGAACCGCCCACAGCTGGTGAATCTCAACACCACGGTGAAGGCAATACAAGTCATCTGCACCCTGATTCCGCCGACCACCATGTTGAAAACACTACATCCAGGGAGACTGAACAGCAACATATCATGTACCTTCCAGATTTGCCAGGCAACGTGCAAGGTCAGATGCCTTCCATCACGGTGTCAGCATCCCGTGAGAAGTCAGAAGATATCGAAGCAGAGGCCAACCAGGTGGATACAAATGTACCACTTGTACACGTGTCTGACGAGCACCATGTAATGGATGGAGCAAGCTCCGTGCATAGCCCAATTCGATCACCAAGGGCCATCCTTCGCCAGTCTCACAGCGGACCAGGCGGGCACTCACCGTACCTCCAGAGTGCGAACGGAAGTGGTTCCAATGTAGATTATTTCTCACAAGGCCCGAATCTTGATAATGAAAGAATTCCTGCGTCGGCACTCAGGGCGCCACCTAGGATAAAGGCGTATACGCATAACTTGCGACAACAGCCTGCCCAAACGTTTACACAGCAGCTGAAACCCTACCACGGCCGGCTCAACAACGACAGGTGGTTGAAAGTTATGATCCGTCCATTCATCTTGTTTTCTTATCCGGCCGTTTTGTGGTCTGCTGCGGTATACGCCTGCTCAATTGGTTGGTTAATCGTTATTTCAGAGACAATGGCCGTTATCTACCGAGACCCTGCGAGTTACAACTTTGGTGCGCTCCAAACCGGTCTTGTGTATGTATCTCCATTTGTTGGCGGTGTCCTTGGCACAGGCGTCGCAGGGAAAATTAGTGATTTGATTGTCCGAGCCATGTCTCGTCGTAATGGCGGTATGTACGAACCTGAGTTCCGACTGGTGATGGCCATTCCCATTATGCTCACAACCTGCATTGGTCTCATGGGCTTCGGCTGGTCTGCTCAAGAGAAAGACCATTGGATGATCCCAACTGCTTTCTTCGGCATACTTTCGTTTGGTTGCTCTCTAGGATCTACGACGGCCATCACGTTTTGCGTCGATAGCTATCGTCAGTACGCAGGAGAGGCGCTGGTAACGCTCAATTTTTCCAAGAATGTCTTGCACGGTCTTGTTTTCAGTCTGTTTGTGAGCCACTGGATGGCCAAGGAAGGGCCGAAGCAAGTCTACATGTGGTTGGGAATCGTCCAACTCCTCATTCAGCTCACCACGATCCCCTTATTCATATTTGGCAAGAGGGCTCGTATGTGGACAGTGAGAATGAACCTCATGGAGAAGTTCTGAGCGAAGCCAAGCGTTTCCAGAGTCATTTAACGTGTGTGGAATAGAGGACATTGCATCATATTATTTCGGCAAGCGTATTTCAAGGTGACAGCATCTTGGTGCAAAGGAATATGGAGCCGATATGGGGCTTGGGAATATAGATTTTGGTGGCCTTTTGTCTTGTTGGAGTCAAATCGGATATCATCTGTTTTTGCCGGGCTGTTCATCTGTAATTGGCATTTCTTCAGTTGTATTGGTTTTTCTGGGCGTCGCGGTTTTCGTGGAGAACTACACTCTGCATTTGGTTAGACTAGATGTTTCGGATAGCATGATGGCAGAGCATATGAATATTATTTATTAGACATATCATGCGTAATGCACGCTGGGAGTCCCCGCTACGAACAAATAAATCGTGGAGTCTCATATTCATGTTGGCGAGCACAAGTCGGCAGTGGAAGTGGGTGTGGGTAAAAAGCGCCCCACCTCGAGTCTCAACCACCTTCTCCCCATCTCACCTCACATCGTAGCTCTTCATCCACAACCGTCACCCTAATTTGAAAGCCATCGTGCTGTTCTTTCACTTAGCCAACTAAGTCGCATTTTCACGCCGTCTTTCTGCTCACAGGATCATTGTAATAAGAGGGCCAACTTTTTGCTTCCCCAGCCAAATCACATTTCCAAACTCGAAGAGTCCAGTCCGCATGGCCTCTACAGCATCGACCAAGATCCCGCCCTTACTAGAGCCGTATCTCAATTTACCTCCTGAAGCGGCCCTTGTAGTTCTTACCAGTGTACTGGGAGCCAGCGCAAACTGGCTCGTTCTGAGATGGGTGTATGCTCTGCTGAGGAATGGGCATCAGGTTGGTGACGACGCAGACACTACGGCCGTTGTGTTGTGTAGCTTTTTAAGGGATGGCGCATTCTGGAGAGAGGGAGCTGGCAAAATGGTATTTATTTATTTATTTATTTTCTGCCAATTCTACCCCAATGACGTATTGCGGTTGCTTGTCGACCGTGGTAGGTTGCAATCGGAATGAATGACGCTAATTACGGTCATAGGGTCTGGACCTGAATGCCGTGAACAGAAGCAGGAGATTCATCTTTGTCGACGGGCTTACAGGCTTGTATGTGCCCAATGGGGAACCTTCTACGGGTGGCGGAAAGGACCACGTCCTACGTGGTGGGAGGATAGATGATGTGAAAAAAGGAGTTGAGAAGGCTATTACCGAGATTTCCAAGGAGGGGAGGAAGATTGTTCTTGTGGTGGACGGGATGGATGCGTGGTTGGCGATGGGAGGTGTCGGTGCATTGGGAGCAGTGAATGTGTTGAATTCATGGAGAGAGGTGAGTTTACATTCATCCCTTTGCCGTATTTACCACGGGAGATTGTTGTCGAGGAAACCACCGAGGTGAAGCTAACTCTACATAGAGAGTTCACGCTACTGTAGTGGCCATTTCAGCAGACGACCCCCTTCTTCACGTGCAGAACACGACGCTAGAAAAGGACCACGCGGCATTTGCGTTGAGTCTCGCACATGAAGCGAGAATAGTTATGGCACTGCGCTTGCTAGACACAGGGACGGCGAGGGATGTCAGTGGTGTGGTGAGGGTGACCGGCGGTGGCAAAACCGACGAGGATGAGGCTGGGAAAGGGGAGGGTGAGTTTCTGTATTTCGTGGCTGGGGATGGCGGCGTTAAGGTATTTGAGAGGGGGGCGTGATTCTCGAAGATGAATTGGATATTTGCGAGGGCGGTGATGTACGTGAAGATGAAGACTTGTTGACAGGACGCTTCCTGGCAGCCGGACTTGGAGAGGCGCGCGTCACGCTATAGCGCAACTTGCCCCTTGAAGAACCACTTGGTACGTATTAGGATAATCCTGATTCTCAGCTCTCTTTGCTACTTGCCCAAAGATGTCATATTCAAACATAATACGTCAACATTTCCGCATACTCAGGCGCTGGGTCTCGACAGCCCCTCAAGGTTTCCCCATCCAGCACGTTTTCCTCTTAGTCTAGAATGCATGAGTCTCGGTCGTATAATACAACTAATACGAAACTAGATTCTTCCGATGATGCGTGCGAAATTACACTTTAAATAAACAAATATGCATCATTGCTCTCAGCATAAAATGTATATATAAACGGTACATGTCAGCTCATTGCCCCCCTTTTTTACCTTGACCATTGTTACTCAAACCTACTTCTCCCCATCCAATCCCCCCCTCCCTTCAAAAAAGGTATGAAGGCCATTGTTGCCCTCTCGGCCCTCGTGGCCGTTCAAGCAGCCAAAACGACGCCCAGTCCTACGACGTTGGAAAACGGCGAAGTCGTGTCGCCGGTCGAGACGTGTGACGAGTCATGCAAGGCCTCCTTTGCCAGGCCCAGCGAACACGTCAAAACCATAAGATCCAAGTTCAAGACCAAGACCAAGACCACGACGGGCTCGGCCAGTTCCGAGCCGGTCTTGTACACGGCCCTGGACTTGGGACCCGGAACAGCGTTCCCGCCATACGTCACCTCGCCGGATTGCACCCAGACAAAGACGGTCGTTGGGGCGACGCACCCGGCCGTGGTGGCACCCCTTTCAACTACTAGCCAGACCAAGGGCAAGGGCAAGAACAAGGGCAACAAGACGGGACACAGCGAGACACCATCACCAACAGCACCACTCGAGGGGGAACATGCCAGCACCGTCACCAGCGTGCTCTGGCAAGATTGCGGGACTTGTGCGCTGTACTGGACAACGGCCGAGTCCACGTATGTTCCTCGTGTCACGGTGGCCAACCCCACGGATTACACTTATACAATCACCCAAGTGAGCTGCCTGACTATCGCTCGGCCTGAGAGCACCGAGGTCACGTTGACAGAGTTGTCTGAGCCTACCGAGGCTGCATCGACGGAGCTGCCTGAGCCATCGACCACGGATTGAGCGAGTGGCTTTTTTCTACTGCGGGCTTTGCGCGGCATGTCTATAGGACTTGCTCCAGTGGTGATTTGGGGGGATGTTATTTCGCTTGAGTAGTCCGAGGGCTCGAGTTTACTGGTATTTTTAACCAAATTGAAGAATTATACCCTTGCTTTGGCCCCTCCTGATTACTGCCCGTGTCTCCATGTATCGCGTCCACAAGACGAGTAGAATAGTGTTTTTCGGCGCAAGAGTATGCCGGGTTGTAGTCGGGGAAACCTCCCCAGAAGCAGAGTTGTTTATATAACAACACATGACCAGCATATCCATCCAGATGGTGGTGATGACGCAAAGTGCAAAGGGCTCCCAAAGTATAAGCTTGACCGGGGGGTTGGTTGGAATAGCCATCTCGCTCAATCTTACCAAGTAGCGTTCTACATGATATCATTTATGCGGAGTCTCGGAGTCTCGTGGCTTGGTTTCACAAAGGGGCTACAAGGCGACGTCTACGGGGACGAGCAGTTTGCAGGTTATGATGACGGCACCGACCTCGTTTAGCATTATATAGCCCCGTAGCCGTAAACTTGTGAACAACAACTCCCATGAGGCTCTGCTGGGAGTCCTGCCGTAAGTGCTTCGACCCTCTCTATTCCGTGTCCCCCTTTTCATCCTGTGGCTTGTTTGGGGCGGGGGGTGCATCGAGACATTTTATGACGGCGCCGTATTGCGGAGTTGTGTCTTGTTCGGAACGCATCGTGTCGTCAGCCGTAGCGGAAACATTGGCCAAGGGGATTTATGCTTGAAATTTTCACGCGTGGGGTTAAAGATACGCGTCTAGTTGTTTTTGTGATGAGGCCCGAGGCTTTGTTCCGTCGTGCCCTGTTCATCAACTCGCAATTCTCGTTGATACGACCCCGCCAGTCACGATCTCGTGCTCTCTGGCCATGGCCCCCAGCCACGATTTACAGAGACCGCATGTGTCGTGGTATTTGCTGTTGGTGGATATGGTTTCAATTCCGCGAAACTTGGGTGGAAAACCTATTTTGCTTCCCGTTTTAAGCTGGTGTGGTTGCGCTAGGATACTACGAGGCACGATGACGCTGGTTTTGCTGGATGGGGGAGAAACGCGGTTTAGTGCCGAACACGGGGACTCTGTCTGACTCTCCTGATACGATGATACGAGCCGTGTCTTGTAGCGCGGTGCGATGGACATGAACGTCAGTGGCCTCGTGGGCACTCGATTTTTTTTTTTTTTTTTTCCTTAGTGATGGGCTACGCTGTGCTTCATCTCGGGGTACGAGGCGTTTTCAAGACTCGATTGCCAACTGCGCCATTTCGTATCCCTGAGGAGCTAGTCGTGCCTTGGGCGGTGTTTCCAGCACCCGCGACCGCGTTACAAGCGTGGTTGTGCTTTTTGCGTCGGGGGTCAAGATGGCAGTTTCGTCGGTTGTTGTCCTTGATGTGACAAGGATGCGGACAAGGGTTCTGGCTGTTGCAGTTTGCAAGAAGAAAAGGACTGTTCTTCTGCGAGAAATAAACATGCGCATGGAAACATCACCTAGATACGGCAACCCCGGGCAGACATACTCGCAGCACACACACATGGCCCAACCCCTTGCCCTGGGCGGGCATGCAGACCATCGCGAAGCAGGCGTATGGAAATCCCTTGTTTATTTTACTCTTCTCTCAAAAAGGGCACAAAGCAAAGGGAATTCCCCATGCCAAATACGTTTCAAGAAAACACCGTGGTCCCATGCTCCAAGCCCACCACCACCTTTGAGAAAATTTTCCGCAAAACCCCCCAGCACGAAATGACCGCTTGCAACAAGAGTCAATTCAGTACGTAGGGACCCCCTCCTCCATCTTCACACCAAAAGAGTACGACAACAGCGCGTGACCAAGATGTCGTCTCCGGAACAGGATCAAGTCCGACTCTCCTCCCCCCCCCTTATTCTCGTCCTCAATGCAAAAACTGCTTCAGTGGTTTCCCTTTTTTTCATGATAGGCCTCCCAAATGTCTTTGTAACCTCTTCCTCAAAGTTTTCACGTTGGTTTCGTCAAGTCGTGAAAAAATTGTTCATGTGTTGTTTGATTGGGGCGATGGTTGACAGGTTGTTTTGGTTTACTCCGACTTGGTGGTAGGGCCGCGAGCGCCCTTAGGAGTGCCGCTTCGGAAGCCGTTCTTGAATCGGCGAGAGACGTCCTTGAGGTAGCGGCAGCGGCCGGTGCCAACGGTCTTTCTTCGCTTGGCCTTCTCGCCCCAGTTGTCTATTTGTCGAGTTAGCAAATTTTGTGTGTCTCCCTTTTTCTTGATTTCCTTGCCGCTCATGGTCATTTGACGCAAAATACCCATTGAGGATTCAACCGGGCTGGGGAGTCTGCTCGTGGGACCAAAGAGGGAGCGAATAAACGTACACTTGCGAGTCTTGGCGGAAGGGTAGCCGCAAGAAGAGCACTCATGCTTCTGGATGTGCAAGGAGCGGCGACCTACGAATCAACCCAGTTAGCTTTCAATGTCTGCTGTTGATCTGACACTTTCCCGACCGAATCCAACGTTGTTGCCGAGCGTGGGGTTGGACTCCTAATCTCGTCCTCGTCGATCCCCTTCTCCTGGCGGTGTCTCGATAATTCCCCCTCTTTCCGGTCTCTTGGGCAGTTTCTTGAGAGAGCAGAAACATAACATCAAGGCATCACTAACCGCATCGTCGGCACAAGGTGTGCGTCTTGTTGTGACGTTTACCGAAACTGGAGGTACCCTTCGCTACATGACGCAAAACCCGTTAGCACATTGCAAGCAGTCCAACGTCGTAGTCGTAGCACTTCATCACTTCGTTCTTTTCGTGGCAAGAAGGAGAGACTGAACGCTACATCAGCAGCTGGCGGGGAGCAGAAACGTACTCATTTTGGCGGTGGTGGTTTGACCTGTGGTTAGTGACGATCGAGGAAATTCTCGAATTGGAAGAGAGGCCTTTTTCGGTGGAGTGTCGAATTGCGAGAATCTGAGCGCTGGGGCTGCTGCTTAGCCCTAATTTGCCGTGGTGCGCGCACAATAATCCGCTTCGTGAGGCGTGGTGGGATTGCCAGCTAGTCATGTGACGATACCCTGAGTGACCGCACGTGACTTCACCCTTAGATTTTGGGGGATAAACTCGGGCTGGTGGCTTCAACTGATCCACCAAGAGGCCGACAAATGTGGCCCCTTGGCTTCCCCAAAGGTAGTACATTGAATTGATAGAATTCTACACGACGTTCCTTGTTCATCCATCCAAAAGTATCCTTTTATATGCTACGCCGTACTTCCCACTGGCTACTGCGCTCACCATCACACGCCATACCACCTTAGGTACCTAGTGACGTACGTACGTATACAGAGCTTCGCGTTTACCACGTAATCACTTTTCGCACCTTCGCTTTTTATGCAATTCATTCATGAGGTATCTCTGCAAAGGCTGTGCTTCCGCAAGCCGTAACAACTGTTACATTCCAATGTGAACCAAGCCTCCCATGTTCCTGAACGCCGTTCCCATCCAAAATCCAAAGTCATACACGTATAAAGTATCTGCAAGAATGTTCAAAATGAGAATACGAAATCCACGAAAAGTGGCCTCCTCCAGGCGTTAATGCAGATTTTGCGTGCTCGCTCGCGTTTTCGTCATTCATTTAACCGAAACATGTTTCTAAAATTTGAATGCTCCCCTTCGTCATCTTCATCTGCACTCAACTGTCTCTCTTGGTTTAAGGGAAGACTGCAGGTCCGAAAAATTCGCCAGGTGCTACACGCTTCGCAATTGCCTGGGCATTCCAGTCAAGGGTTTCTGTCATTCCATCGTTCCCCCACCATGCTGGAGCCCTTGCGTTGGTCAGATACAAGGTGAAGAAAATGAGGAGGGTGCTGATGATGAGACCGCAATCCAGGGCTGCAGAAACAATGTAGTTGTATTGCAGCCACCAGCCGGTATAGCGGCGCTTAACAAAGTAGTTGAACATGATGCCGACCACACCCCAGCAGAGGAAAATGTGGACAGTAGCAGGAGGCAGTAATCCAGTGCCGCCGTAGATGACGGGAGTGCAGACGTATCTCCAAAAAGATCTGGGCCATCGTCTAGCAAGAAGCCAAGTCAGAATAGGCGTGGCAGCACCAACCAGCCAGAACCACTGCAGGTTCGCATAGGTAGCGCCATGACTGAAAATCCGCGCTGGTCCAATGGCACCCCAAATCACCGACGCGGTATAGTACACATGTCCGCTAGGGCAAGTATAGCTATCCTTTTGATTCTCGGCGCAGATATTGGGGATTTTCGCCAAGGCCCAGTTCATAACTCCAATTTGAATAATGGCGGACCAAATCGATGCGATCAGCTGTGACGAAAACATGACCCGGGGCGGCACCTTCATATAATGGCCGAGTTTGAGATCTTGAGCAAAGTACAACGCCTGAGACATGGAAGTGTAACCATAGTTCTTGAACATCATCATCGTCGTGGGTTTACCGGGAACCATGTAACCGATGATAAACTCGGTCAAGACGTTCAGACCAATCTGGATGTTGGAGATACCCTGGATCAGACCAATAGGGATGAGCCAAATGATGGGGAGAACGAGGCAGACGACAAACGCCCAGGCAGGAAAACCAGTTGGCCACCCAGTGACGACGCCGAAAGAAATGCCAACCATGACAATGAACAAAGCTAGAAAAAAAACTGGTAAGCGTTTGCTCTACACAAAAACTAATGTTTTGCGCTTCCAAGGATGACTATGAAACACTTACCAGCATACCACCAATCCTCAGCATCACGATATTTCTTCATTAAGCGCATGTGGACATCGTCTTCTTGATGGCGCGCCATTCTAAACTGTCTCCAAATCTCTTTACCGTGGTACAAAGCAACATGAACCAGTACCGCGGACATGGCAGCAAAGTTCATACCATATGCCATGGCAAACTGCGTAGACAGGTACAGAGGAGAGTATTCCTTGTAAGCAGTCTCGTTGAAGTTGAAGTTGGCATCCAGGATGCGAGACACGTTATAAGGCGCTCCAGTGTTGTCGTAGGATGTTGAGGACTGGACAGGCATGTAGTCGGCGTACCAGGTACCACTAAAGTGAATACCCATGGAGACGATGACGAAAAAGAAAATGATGCCTCCCAGTACGTTGACAATAGCGTAGAAAGGCGGAATGAGAGGCGATCCAATGAAGCCAGTGGCAACTGTCCAGTCAAAAGTAATGGGGATAAGACCGTATCCGTGATTGTTGCCAAATATCTTGTTGACAATGACACTGTTGGGTGCGATCCAGCAGGCAATGGCGAAGTATGACAGGCCCCTGAAAATCCAACCAGGGAACCAATACCAAGTGAACGCTGCACAGCCAACGATGAGGAAGAGCTTGTAGCGACCGATCGTCCAACCGTTGGTTTTGGAGGGATCCGATCGTGAATGGTCGTGCAGGGTGTAGAACAAGGCGCAGTTGACCAGGTCGGCAGGCCAAATCATGGCCGCGGGCCAGACAAGGAAACGACGAGCCAAGCCAGCCATTCCGTAGCCAGTGCACAATGTTGTGATGCCAAAAAGAAGCTGAAAAGCAACGCCAAATTCCTGCTTGTAGAAGACTTTCTGCGTGAGTAGGACATCAGTAGCGTACAGAGCACCACCACCATACGCAGCCTATCAAGTCGTTAGTACTTGAGATACATCCCGAGGAGTTGCCAGAATTGCTGGTGGCAAAGGGGCTGGGCCAACGGTAACCTACGTTGGACATGGCAACAATGACAACATGTTCCTTGAAATTGAACTTGCCCGGTCGCAGGTTAAACTTGACGCCGCACACATTCCACACCCTGTCGGGGAAAATCATGTCCCATCCGCGACCGATGGGATATGCAACCAGCTGGACAATATAGGTAGTAATGACAACTGTAGGATTCCGCAAGGAGAAGAGCATGTTGACACCAGAGCCGACGGTACAGAGCAGTAAGCCGATGACCCATGCTCGTATCGTGTTGGCAGGGACATCTACGTCGTAATTCCTCACTACGGCCCGGACCTATAGACATTGGAAAGCGTGTCAGGTGTTATACTCTCAACTGAGCTCAATGGCATTCCAATCGGTTCGAGCTCCCATGCGCAAGATTGATGATGACAGGAAAGCAAGCCATGCATTGTTTATCTCCTGGGCAATGGACTTATCACATGGTCGCTCATATGATTCCTCGCCAGTCGCGAGGGGACCGAGGGGAAGATCAAAGAGGAAGATACACACCTCTGGATATGGGCTATTATCCTCCATGAGCGCATGCTCAATCTCGAGGCCCTTCTCGGCATTGCCAGTAGCAAGAGCGGCATCGACGTCGTTCAACTCGTCCATGGGCAGATTCGGATCTAACTTGTGCGCCTTTTCGAAGGCTGCCAGGTGCTTGAGCTGATCCACGCCCGAGGAATTGCCCTCCAAGGGTTCGGGGATGGGCATGATCTCCTCGACCTCATGGCGCTTGCGGAAAATTGAGAGCGGCATGGTGATTTTCTAATGTGTCCTCCCAACGGAGTGACAACGACCAGACCGATTGTTGTCGTCGAGCCCGAGTCGCAAGACGGGTTGATGTAGCTCGGGTCCCTTGGTCTTGGTGTTGACTGCCTGCTGTTGTTTTATTTTATGTTGTGTTCTCTTGGCCCTTTTTGATATTCGCCGTCGTCTGTCCCCGGGCCTTGAGAACAGAGTCGAAGAACAACCGTCTGTCTTGTGGTCGTGATTGCGCTACAAGAGACCGGGCGCGCACAGGCAGATAGACATCTGGGGAGAGGGGTGGGTAAAATGGAGAGAGAACAACGGGCGTTGAGCGGGCTTGGTGGGCTCATGGACAAGTACATAAAGTACTCAACGGGACGAAAGAAGGCCAGTCGATGGTTTTCCACCCCTGGTTCTTTTGTTCTGGTGGCAGCGATAGGACGAAAGGACAATGGAGCAAGGCGTCTGGTGGTGCAGCGTTGTCTTTGGTCTCCGCCTCCAGCCTCCCTCCAGCTTCCATGCCCGTTTCTCTCGTCTCGTCTTGCCGGCACCCCGGGCTGGGTTAGTACTAACTTACTGTAGTAGATAGTGCATGCACACAGTCATACTGTGCAAGCACGCACCGTCATGCAATGGAGCAATGGACGGTGCGGCAGCAGGAAGGAATTTCAGAAAGCAAAACCAGTCAAGTCAAGTCCCAATTGCGCGACTCGACTCACTCCTGAAGGTGCCATTTTGTGTGGAGGCGGTACCCGCATCTCGCTAAGTAGCACGACTGCTGGGAACAAGATGCTGGCGGCGTCTCTTCGTCCCAGATCAAAGCAGGCAGGTTGGCAGGCAAATTACCCATCAGTGCGTGTGTTTCGAGACAGACGATCCCTTTCCGCCCGATATTGTATGCTCCCCCTTAGTACGGAGTAAATGTACATACTGGATTTGTTCTGTTGTACTCGGTAGGACGAAATGATTTTGGGCCATGATCGATTGCCGAGGACAGATGGCATCCATTGCTGGCCCCATCCACACTGTGTGCTCATGCCAAGACCAGAGGCCAAGGGCACACGCATCACAAAAGGCCGCGGTCCAGCTGCCCCAGACCCAGATAATCATTCAACTTGATGCTTTCCATGCAACGGCTGGTCCGGGGTTCGCTCCCAGCTGTGCGTGTGCATGTGCCATTTTGGCCAGTTAGACGTCTAATCAGGGCTTGTACGGAGTAGTTGCGGTTAGTTACAGGTCGTTGCAGGCCACTACCTACTAGGTAGGTGTGTAGCCATGGCAGGCCCATTGCTGACCCTCGCTAGCTGCCATTGGCCAGTCTCGCATCTTTTGGCTTGCCCCATGCCCATTCCACCTTCCTGAAAAGGCATGGTAGTGGCTCGCTTCCCCCTGCGCTTCCTGCCTCAAGTCTCAACTGAGAT
Source organism: Metarhizium acridum (assembly GCF_019434415.1). Lineage (NCBI taxonomy): Eukaryota > Fungi > Ascomycota > Sordariomycetes > Hypocreales > Clavicipitaceae > Metarhizium > Metarhizium acridum. The sequence goes on along the minus strand of NW_027094020.1, from coordinate 2,222,163 downwards.
ACGGCTGACAGCGTGTGGCCCTTCTTCTCCAAGCCAGTCTTCCATAATTGACGCCTCATCGGCGCCATACTTCGTCTCAGGCGGCGTGGCTCTCTGTGCCTCCTTCCAATTTCCGTCGCTCACCCTGCTGATCGTTTGGAGCTTTGGCCTGGTGCTTCCAACTGACTCGCCCTCAACAACTCCCTCCGTTGCCGCTGCCCAGCCTTACATAGGGAATGATACCAGGAACGTATGTTGACGAGGACCTGTCTTGTGGACGGGATTTCTCTGCGGTAATACTCTGTATTTTGCGTTACATATAGTGTATAGTATCACTACCACAAGTCTGTACCGCTTGCCGGCAGGTACCTACCTAGGTACTTAGGTAAGTTGCTGCTCTTCAATATCATCCTTCTTTCCCCTTCCTCGTCTCGCATAGAATTCCCCGGCTGAAGCAAAACTGACTCCCGAGGCCTAGACAAGGTGGTAGGTCTTGTTGATCAAGGATGATCAGGAGCGCAGAATAACATTATGTGCTCGCCCGGCCGAAATGTGTCGCCGTTGAGCTCAACTCGTTCACATGATGCCGAAAATCGACCTGAAGGTATCTTGAATCAACATTGGAACAAATGCCACCTCACACCCAGTGCTCAGCTCTATTCCATCTGCTTGAACTACCTGTACGTAACCGCAACCTTGGCTAGCGTGGACTCGCCTGTGAATACGGACCACACTATTGGTATCTTGCTAAATCTAATGCGGACTGGATTGGCCAAAAACAATCTATCACTGCAAGGCTGATACTGTCACGGCGACTGCCGAGCCATGGGAGCTACCATGCCGACTTGTCGTGGCTTTCGCAAGTCACTGATTTTGGCCGTTAGGATGCCAGATCCTGTTCGGAAAAATCATGCGTGTGGCATATTCCAACTCATCCAGCTGTCAGCCAACCAGAACGGCTCAAAGTGTCAGGCATTTAATTCACCATTATAACTACAATCCGACTCATTCGCCATTCTAGGTACCGAACACACCTACACCTACTACACTTTACAGCCTCCGAGTGTCCGCTACCTCACCAAAGCGCATATAACATGGCACAGTGCGAGCGTCGTTCATCCCATCACCTCAAACATGCCTGTGGTTCGTACTGTATTTCGACGTTGGACGAGGCCCGCCATTTACGGAGCTGGTATTGCCTGGTCGTGTTGGGGACTTTTGTCCCTGCAACTCTGGGCGATCCAGAAGTTCCTCCTGGATCCTTAACTCAAACAACGGTCGCATTCTCGTAAGATAATGGTCCTTTTGCGTTCTCGGTTTTTTTTATTCTTGTTTTTCGCCCTTCACATTTGCCTCAATCTATGACTGGGATCTCTGGATTTCGAACCACAGCTGGGAAGCACTTTTGGCTCCGCAATTGTTTAAATAACAATTGCTAGCTGTCACACCGTCGCGTCCTTTCAAATGATTCACTCTTTGGTCTGTGTATTATCGACCTCAGTCGCCAGTGCATCATAGGGCATGAGAGCTGTCCGCACTACGCAAAACGCATTTGCTACACATCCTACCACTCTCGCCTCAATTACCTTCCACTTCTGAAAGCCGTTAACTCATAAAATTCCACGTGGTCATATTTCTGTCTCTAATAAAATAGAGTTACGAATAATGAGACGCTCCAACTACGGAGGGTTCCAGATCGGCAGCTGCGCCGAGCGAGGTATTCCAAAAAGTTCAGTTGTTTTTTCACCCGAATATGTCTCATAGCAGCTGTTGCTGTAGTGAGATCGAATCAGCCAGGGTCGACCAATCGTCTTGGCAGTAGCGGCGGCCCTAACACTACCCCATTGAGGATCGTCGGTTGATCGCAGATCCATGTTTTGCCTTCCCCGTCCTGTTTCTGAACAAGTCTGCAATAATCTCTCGTCGAATTGGTCAAGCTGCTCTCCAAGCTTTCTCTGCAAGTCATGCTATCTGGTTCCGTGGGTAACTTGAATCATGGCTATAATATGACATTGTCTTTCACTGGGTGGCGACAAAGTCAAACGACGTTTGATTTGATCGACCTCGTTTATGAGGTACAAAACACGTCTAGTTTCAAATTCCGTATCATCCAGTTCTGCTTTTCGTAACAGTGCAGCACTTTGTGAGGCAGATCGCCGTTTCTGCCTGCTGGAGTTGTTGACACAGCCGTCGTACGGACGACATGGGGATGCCCGAGAATGCGGCCAAGATTCTCATGATGATTCCAGATCAATATCTCGTGAGGTCTCTTGCGTCGCCATCGAAACCCTATAGGTCTGACGACGGTGAACATTTCCTTTCTAGTCATTTGCAATTTTGGAGGTTTGAAACGGGGCTTCTTGCCTACCCTACATAAATTAATCGCTCCCAGTCGTCAAAGAGTGTATTTATTCCCTGCCATAGCTTGCATCTACGCATGCACATAGTAATACGGAATCAAGGCAGGTGTAAAATCAGATTAAAATTACGTGCTTTTGTTATGGATATTCATGTTTCTAGAAACTAGCCGTGAAGTCAGTACCAAAAGTGCTTAGATCAACAGAGACTCACATCTCCAGACTTTTTCAACAAAATCGCAAACACGTTCATATTGTAATTAGATCAGAGTCTGTAATTACAATATATTCCTCTGGAGCCCTTTTGTACTTCACATGTGTATGTATAGCACGGCCTTGTCGACCATACTCAAGTTGACACGCGAATGCATATACGCGCAATGCCTGGAAAAGATGCAATTCGACTTCTCCCGCACCGTTGGACAAGCTACTACAACTATCAGCCACTATAACCATACAAAGTATTTCCTATACATGGATTTGCTACTTCTTTCACAGCTATTGGAATATACAAGGGTGTCAAATGCTCCTGATGCAACAGCAGCCCGTTCACTCTTTTGATGCTGTCGAACAGCGCCTTCACACATGCATGGTGTATATTGACTCCAAGGGCATGTTAGGACTGGAATCATAGTAGGGTTTGAATCTAGTGCTCTTGTCACAAATATCGCAGGGCATTGTGCGGCCTAACGGCTACTGTTTCTTTCCTTTTCTGAACTGGACAGTCTCTTCCAGAGGCTGTGTACATGTCGCACCGCCTTGTGAACACGCCTACTCGGGTGAAATGCAGTCATGGAGAATTGCGTCTCCCAGAGGGTAGTGCAATCGCATTATATACGAGATATACGAGGAATGAGGTTGTATACTGCGACTATTCGTGACGACCCAGATACACCTTGTTCAATGGAACAGACTCCTGTTTATTAAAGCAAGGCAAGTTTTCAGAGTAATGGACGTTGGAGGGGTATCTTTTTTTTATTATTATCCTCAGAGCGGAACTGAAACTGTTCATTCCAAAGACGAAGGACGGGTGTACTTGCGCCTAATCAGATAACGGTAGTAGTACCGCGACGAGTCGAAGAGGCACAACTGTGGTTTTATTCACTTGAGAGCGCGGGTGAAGGGGTCAATTACGCAAGCCATGAATGAGTTCCAAGGGGAAAAGTGTGTTCAACAACTGACAATGGTGCTCTACGTTGACAGCCTCTCAGGGCCGGCTACCAAAACAACAAAGGCTCGAGGCAGAGGCATCATGCAGAACCGGAGCTCTTCACTCAAACTGGTCCACGGACGGCTCTTACAAGTAGCCACACAAAGACAAAAGCACGCCTTGGAAGGTAATAGAGATTCAACTTGAAAAAACAGGAACTCTAGGCACGTACTACACCGGTAAAAGTCCATTCCACGACCAACTTCTGGTCGAGTGAGGACCGTCGACTCACCACAAGTTCAAAATAGAATAATGATATCCCATCAAGTCCGGTCAGGAAATGCCGGTGACAAGACACTTTGCCACATTGCGCCATCACCACAACACCAGATAAGATGCTGCAGTGACGTCAAATCTCGGGCAATATCCATTGTCTCATATCCCGTATTGTAAGACATGCCCAACTCGGACAATGCTGGGTATCCCTCCATGCACCCCACGCAACGGTCTTCCAGCCAATACAACTCTAACCGAAGTAAATCACGGCTCATGCTGCTTTGACAAGTTGACAGACACCTCAATAAACGTCAGTCCATCTCCGAAGCTCATCACACTTCACCTCCGCCATCCACCGACGTGTACGGATGGGATGCACTGCAGATCCCGAATCCCGCCCCCGGTCATCGTGTTACATCCCGCATCTGATTATAGGATCACGAAAACATGCCATCCGGCCCTCAAACCGTCACACAAGTTAACGCCATGGCATTAGACACGGGTACGTCGTACAACTCATAAGCGCCTACATTACATGCAAACCGTGTAGCGAATAGGTAACTACAATCCGCATGCAGCTGGGATGGAAATTGCAGCCCGGAGTAATTTAACTGCTTTTTTTGTTGCATCTCGAATGTCTCCGGGTGTGGATGTTGTACAGTATCGCCATCAAAGAGAATCACCGGATTGTCTCAAGATATGTCCACGTCGAAACTGGGTTATTTTGGGCTCGACGAGCGCAAAGCCACATTATTTACCGGTCAAGTTGTTTCTTCATCCCATTAGTTGCTTTTTCGTGAAGTCGGGAAGGCTTTGTTTCACCGTGTCGTGGTCATGATGAACAAACCGTTCGGTCGTTCACGAGGTGAAATATGGCCGAAACGGCTACTGGTTACCCGAACCAGCGAAATCTGCGGCTGGGAGGAGTAAACATAAAATATCTACTAGTCAATAATACTCGAACGGCTCGTCGCTCAACGGACAAGTCCCGCATTACGAGCAACCAATTACGCCAGTCGGTTGCCCGCACGCCCTCCCTGATCTTCCTTCCACTTCGGCATTTGGAGGAAGAGATGTCTGAATTAAGCCTTGTCCTTGTTCACAGCCATGTCACTCCCTGTTAAACACCACGCCTTACCGGCTGTTTATACGATAACGAGGCGGAGCTGATCTTGGCAATGCGAACCAGAAGCGGGTAAAGCAGGTATACAATAATGCAAATACTTGTCCTGCTGAATCCCTGGCCTGGGTTATCGAACTTGACCTACCAGGGAAGAGATAGAGGGGGCCGCCCGGGGGGGGAGTTGGTTCTTGCATGACATAGATGTTGCCGCGAGAGAGGCATATGCAGCCTTTTCCCTTTTCACCGCTTGACTGAGGTTCGTTGCCCTTGATCGGTGTGCGGTTTGCGAGAAGTTTTCTTTGCTAAGAACGTCTAAACTGCGTGATAGAGTTGAAGGAATTGGCGTGTTGTCTTTTTGCCACTTGTGCGTCTAGGCCGGCGAGCCGCATAGCCGTTATCATTGAGGGTGATAGCTCTTTGTCGTTGACTTTCTATACCTGGAAGCCTGGCAAGCAGAGCCTGTTGATATCAATCTTTCGTGGCTTCATCTCAGTGGCGCCGGGCTCTGATACGCATCATGCTTGCAGAATGGCGAATATACGTCCACATTGGTATAGGTGACATAAATTGGTCACACTCACCGCAAGGTTGCGTGAGCCACCTTTCTTTAAAAACTGGATGACAATAGGTTTGTACTCCGTAGAGGCGGGCAGATTCGTGTCCACGTCCACGTTCATCCCCGAAACTTTTCATGCTGATGAAACCCTCTGCTGTGCCTGGACTCCCAACCTTGTCGCGTAGGGCCAGGCACTTCGGACCAGTAATTTGTCAATAGTGCTTACTCACAATGGGTCTAGTTTGAATAAAATGAATGGGTTCTCGGTAGTGGCACCCGGCGGACTTGCGAGCAGTCTAAGCGGAGGTCAAGAGGAGAACAGTCGGATATATGCCATTGCCAAGAGAATCGGCTGAAACGACTAAGATTAACCAAGTTATGCTGCTAGGGCTTAGTTAGCACAGGCTGTCTGTCAAAAGATTCTCTTGGCAATTTAGAACCATTGCCACGGAAAGACGAACTAGACATCGAAGCAAAGGAAATTTGGTTTCAGCTAGCTGCAGGGAACCACCATCAGAGGAAGCTCCACCACCAGAAGCTGAGTGTTCAAAGGGCTGGTATTTCGATTTTGTTTGAGCGTAGACTCTCCGTAGTCAAACAGAAAAGAGTCTCCCACATGGAGACCAATTCGAAAATGACCACGAAGCTCCCCTCCGTATCAACTTTCAAACAGCACTGCTGTATGGAGTAGCTGTTGGCGTCTCACAACGACATCGTGATAGTTTCGCCAGCGGAGGACTATGCACTCCAGGAATGATTGCTAGTAGTCGGATCCCTGGGTTTGGAAATCAAGTCGTTGGAACGACCAGGAACAGAGGTCATGTCGATCGCCAATCACAATGGGCGGGCAGCTACGAGAGGTACAGATTGCATTAAAATGCTTCGTATCTGGAATCCAACAGTGTTTTGTTAAGGTGAAGCCGCGGGGCAAGACCTCGAAAAAGATGGGAAGATAACGACGGTAAAGTCGATATCCACGGCGCAAAGCATGTTGAAGGTGGAAAAACTCGAATTGGAGCTGAAGTTTCCTCCAATGTTACGAGACAGACAAAACCGTAATTTGGGTAGTTAGTTGTCCCTGTGGAACCGGGCGGGCCATAGGTGATGCCAAGGACGTATGTTGCTTAATAGCTTCAAGTCGAAATTCGGCGAGGTTGAAAATAGTGGACTTGGCCTAGCTCCTCTCATCTGATATAATATATTGAGGCAAAGGACGACGTTTTCCTTTACAAGGCAGTTTTCGCCACGATGGACATGGCAAGATTGTCTTGGCCGACAACCTCCAGCCTTACCCATGTTCAGCCGCTCGTCCTGTTTCGCCGGGGCGCCCAAAGCGTGCAGGGGAACCATATCTGGGTTGAACAAACTTTCGACGCCTCCCCGAGTGTGTGACCTGTCTCATCTTTCCCTATCAACTGGCTCCTCCCAGGTGCCACGTCCAAGTGACAGAGTGATTGGTCTTCTCCTGGGCAGTTTTAATGCAGGACCGCCACGGATCAAGCCGCCTGCCCCACTGATATGGTGCCTTGGTTGTGAGAATGTTTGAATGTCCATGCTGGTGTCCGAACGCCGATGCCATTCATCATCCGTCTTTTGCAACATCAAGTGCATGTGCGTCGATGTGACCTTGGCCCTTGGTCCCGCCATACAAATGTTTTCCTCAGAAAAACTTCAGCACTCCCTCCACTGGCGTGAGTCGTCACGTTGTTTGGTTGCCTGCGCGGACTCCGTAAAGTCGGAATGTGATCGACGAGTTCTTCGCAGGTGGATCATTGTGATAAAAATACGCGTACGGAGTAGTACTAACTAGTACCGTGACTTGAGGCAGTATTCTTCATGCCGGATGCCCATGCAAAACAACCTGACTGAGCAGGGGTCAGACGAAGGCCACGATCTAGAATCGGACTGACGGGCTTGGGGAGTACGTCATCGACTTGTTCCCATCATCAATCGTATAATCATTTGCCGCGGCAATCATTACTAACATTGAAATGAAGAAGTAGAGTGTCAATCATCCGAAATCATCAAACCCGGAGAAGATATGGTAGGCCTGCCCACACTAATTTTGAATTTGGGGGGAAAGGGGGGATTCTCCGTAGTCTTCGTAATTGGTGGTCACCATGTCTGGCGATATTTACCGCATGCAGGTGAGTGAAAGGTGATTGATTGCGCATGAGGATCAGAGATGGTGTACTGCTCCATATGTGGAATCTTAATTTTACCCCCGTATGTACGTATCTGCGAGGGAATTGTCTTCGCCCGCCCGTTGCCCAAAGTCCTCAAGGTAACAAACAACAACGCTGCAGTTTTATCAATATCCATGAACGGCTGTAGGTGTGCCTGCCTCCAATTGGTTGGCGACGCCTGCATGTCCAGTTCGTTGGTTCCATGTCTGCCAGATACAGCACAAGAGGGCTATCAAGCCACATAAATGCATTCAGGCCTCAGACCAATGGATGATTTGAACCAGTCAATAGGGGTGCGCCATCCCATGAACCCCTCGCGGCAGTGAACTCTTGCAGCCAAGCACCCTGTCGACGATCAGAAATAGATCATGACAGACACGACATGTTATGAGTGAGCGCAACACTCTCGGCTGATGTAGCAAATGGCCGATCTTGGATTGCGGGCTCCCCTGTTTTCCGTGACATGCTGAGAGTGCGAATCCCTCCAGTACTACTGACATAGCTCAGTTCTCAACTTTCATCCGCATAACGTAGCACAGCAAGATTGAGGGGCGCAAACCGACAATCGTCTCGCTGAGATTTGCTGTCCCGTTTCCGACAGCTCCCTTGACCAATAGTACTAGTCGAGTAGCTGATATTATGTGCCGTTTCTCCTTAGTATCAGTTCACTCTGTGGGGGTTTTGTACGATTTGGTCCTGCTTCGCCATTCGGCGATAGGTCAGTTGCGTAATAGACCAAAGCCCCCAATCTGAAATGAGGTTGGCGCTGCGTGGAGAAGGTAGTTGCTGCCAACGGGCACAAACGGGCCCCGATATGTTCTAGCCGTGCTCTTTCGACCAACCAATGCTAAGACATATGATACATACTTACTTATGTATGTATTGTATTATGGAGGAGCGAGCCGCAATATCCATTATCCAATATCCAATCCAGTGGATTACCAGCCGTAACGCTGTTTTGGCTGGCAAAAGCTGGCAGCCCAAGGTCCACAGTGGGTCATATCCGAATAGACTGTACTAGTGCCTGACGGCAACAGGTACCCGAATTGGGAACATGGAATCCTGTTTGCAAACCGCGGTGGGTGACAAGACCAGGACCAGGGCCGGGGCCGGGCAGGGCAAGCCATCTTCTGGCAGATTACCGCGGTGCATCCGAGAGGCGTCGCGCAGCAGACGTGGTGAGTTTGCACGGAAGAGCCGGCATACACTGTAGTGCTCCGATGTGTGCTCTGTGCAGTAAGCTTCTTCAAAGAGTCTGACGCGGAATCGAACGAGCCAGCCACGTCGCGTGGGAAATGATGACATGGACCGGTGTTCATAGCCGTCCAAGGCGTTGACAGGGCCATCACGAGCTTTTGTGCATGTGGCAGGATGGAAGGCTCCTCCACTCAAACGGCCCTCGCACCTCACATGTGTTGCCCGTCATACAAACCGGCCTCGCTGTGGCTGCATGTGTGCCTGTGGCATGGCACGGGCCAGGTTTCGTTCCTCCTGAACACCATTGAACACCAAGCACCAGACAAAGACAAAAGACAAGATAAAATCGGCATCGGCATTCGGCGTCGTGAGTTGACAGCAGAGATGATGAAGGTGGAGGAGACGGGGAGTCATGGCTCTGGGACTCACAAAACAGATTGTGAATCAATTGTGCTCTACAGACTCGGTACTCCGTATTATGCCCTGCCCTACAAGCACATCGTATTGACAATATGCCATGTGTGAGTTATGCCACCGCATTATTGAATTCATCGCGGTCGGTCTTTCCCTTCTTATGTTCAGGGCCCCCATCCTCCCTTTCCAAGACTGTCTTGGAAGGGAGATGCATATTAGTCCAGTCTCACGTCCGAATACCAGACATGCCTGGCAGCCTGAGTACCTAGGTACCTAGGTAGGTAACTTACTTGGCACCTTATCAGGTAGAAGTAAGGACTCGTATTCAACGAAGCTGTCTGGTGCAGCCTTGCCCTGCAAGTGGCCCTTCCACTTGACAGAGAGAAATCATTCACTTAAAAGTGTCGACTGCGGGTTTGTTTCTTCCCGAGTAGGCCTTCTCCTCATCGCATTTGCAAGCTTTCCTTTCCTTTTTCCTTTTCTACCACCACCCTCCTGTTTCTCTTGTTGCTCCTGTTGCTCGGCCATCACCACCGTGGGCTGTGGCTGCCTTCTCATCACGCAGGCCTGACCAACTGGCATCCGGGTACGGAGCATAGCATTCGCCCAATCCTTGATACGGCCGGACGAGTCTACCAGTTATTCAATCATAGTCCGAGCACGATAGGCGTTGGGGAGTCTCCAGGCTTCGGAATTGAGCCAGCAGGTCTCCGGAAGCACCAATTGCACCCCACGCTCAGGCCATCATTTCGATTTGCTTCCAGGGTCGCATTATTTCCGATTTTGGTGCAAGAGGCGCTTTTTCGACACTCTTTCGGACGAATGTACAATAGTGAACGGCGTACGGAGTATTGCTTTTGGAGAGTGTAATTTGGAAGGGGCAACCGAGGAAAAGGCTATCCGAATCCGAATCCATGCGCCTGGCGACGTTGCTCGGCACCACTTGAACAGGAGCTGCCTTCTGGTCCTGCCCGAATCATACTTGTTGCTCGACGGCCGGCACTAGTACTCATATTCTCCCTACAAGTCTCTTGTCTCAATATTCCGGGGCCTCGAAATCTTGGGACAGGAAAACACATTCCAGTGAAATACGGTACGTCATGTTCCACTAGGGGCCACGAGACATGAGAAGGTGATGTGGGAAACTGCTTGGCTCCAGTATTGCACACAAAACCCTTTTTAGTACACCTTATTGGAGGACAGCTCGATCAGTTCGGCCCCTTCAAGAACTTTCAGGGTTCATAATGAGTTTGAAACGTTGCCCTCGATTACTGGCAATAGTTTCAAGCACTTGTCTTGACTCGTTTTGTTACCTTGTCGGTGCGAGAAGCGTCCCTGACTGGGGCTTCTGGGGCCTCTAGGGGCCTCGAGACTCCAAAGTTTTGCTCATCCTCCCCTTGGCCCGCACCACATCCCTTTAGTACGTCACCGAGACCGCCATGCCGATTGCTAACTGGGCGTTTGAGTAGGGCCGGACTGAACTCTGTTCAAGGAGCCCCTGTGCCTGGACGTCGCTTGAACGGAACAGTAAACATTTTGAACGGCGGCGGAAAAGAGCCACCAACCGATTTGTATACTCAGTTGCTCCCAGCCACATGCCAGCGTGCACACTCTGGTGCTTTGCACGGAAATTTCGCAGCTTCGACCTGCAATTGGAAAGAGCGCCGGAAGTAGAATAGTAAGTACATCGGACCAACGTGCTATTCGGTGGCGCATCAAGTATCGCTCACCTGCCGGACCAAAGCCGCAGCTGCGGCAGTGTCGTTGTACAAGGACTTGCAGATTTCGCGCATCGAATGCGCTGAGAACGCACTGGAAACAGGCATCCAAGGGCCCAAGGTACGTACACGCCGCCACTAGCCTGGAAATTCCGCACTGCTTTCGGCGCAATCGCGCGCATGGAGAACGGGGTACATGGACTTACATGGTGCTAGCTAGGCCACTAAATACTTGACTACACATGCTAGTGTGCATTTTGCACACAAAATTTTTGTTCGGATTTTTTTTTAATTTTATTTTGCAGGCTCTACTCTGACCGTCTTGCGGCCCTTTCGCTCTTCGGTTGCCTCGTTGTCGGCAATCCTCGACACAAGCACCCGTTCTGTCGACTTCGTTTCTTCCTGAAGGCACGCACCTCCGTCGTTGCCGGTTCCCCCCTCTTTTTTTCCCCTTCCCTCCCTTTCTCGTCATTGTTTTCATCTCCGTTTACCCAGCGGATCCACGAGGCAGCCAAGGCCCACGCCCTCGATTAACGCCTTCTTGCTCATCCGCGGCAGTGACAGTGGAAGGGGCAGTGACATTGGCCCGGCTGCCCATCAGGCCCAGACATCAGACACTGGCGGCCACCGTTCCACTGCTTCTTACGGGCCTTCTCAAGGCTTCGCTGGCTCCTCCAGGCCTCCAAGACGTCCCCATCTCGTGCCTTCGTGCGTGCGCGTGCGTGTGTTGCGTGTGCTGGCGGCTGCGCTTGCGTGCCCAGCCCGACAAGGTTCAACAAATCGTCCCACCAAACCCCAGACAATTTCCCACGCCCGTCCCGTCCACTACCATCTTTCACGTCCCACCGCCACTGGGCACTTTTCGTCTTTATTCGTCACACCAGTCAACAATTGCTGGTCCAGCCGTCCGTTCCTCAGCGTGTGCCCGTCGTTACTGAAACTGACCCCTGGACCTGTGAACCCGGCCAACCATCAGTCAGAGAGAGCCTTTGCATTCGCTGGCAATCATCGTCGCTCCCAATAATACCATCATCACTGATCGCACGCCCTGGCTTCGCGGTTGTCATCGCTGCCCGCCCTCCTGACGATCCGGCCTCCGCCAACTCTGGGAGTTCGCGGGTCGCATCTCGACACGCGCCCCCTCTCTCTGGCTCTGTGGCTCCCGCTCACTCTCCTCGCTTTGCGTGCCGACCAACTACACTCTATCCCACTCCATCGCTTCAGCTCGACAAGTCTCACCTGCTTCCGGTCGCAATTGCACGCCCGTCAGCCTGTCGACCCATCCACATTACGCACTCGCACGTAGCTCCTCGAGCCCCGGCATCTCGCCATCCTCGGAGAGCCTGGAGTCAAGGCCAGACACCTCGTGGGACAGGGTGACCAGGGCTATCGCAACAAGCCGCTCGTTATTACAACGCTACGATTAAGATCTCGCACAGCTCACTAATCCCCATTGGGGTCCACGACAGAAACCATGGCACCCATACAGCCCCGTCTCAAGATTCTATCAGGTATGCTGTCCCACCTCCCGTCATTGTCCTGCCCTCTGTGCACGCTACCTCTCAACTCGTCCCTGTTCGTTGGCGCCTGAAAATGCTGCCCTGTCGCGCTGGTTCAGCATTTTAGTTCCGCCAGTCCATTGTTACCTATCTTTTGGTCGCCCTTCCGGCCCTGCCGCCCATTCCCGCTCCTACATCTCCGTCCTCACTCGTTTGTATTTCTTTTTACCGAGCCGTTCTTTTCCTTCAGTCGCTGGAGAAGACTTTTGGTTCAGCGGTCTTCCATTGATTCCGTTCGAGATGGGCGACAGCCAGCTAATGAATATATGCTCAGTTGGTGGGAATCCCGTTTCTGCCTTCTTATCATGGAGGTTACAGGCCACCAATGCCTGCGACGTGACCTTGGTGTGGAAATCAGGATACGAGCACGTTGCTCAGTACGGTATCTCATTCAAGTACGTTCTTCAATCCCTGTGAGGAAGGGAGCGGAATTGGGTAAAAACTAATCGCAACATTTGCAGGTCACCGGTTTTTGGTAACGAACGGTTTAAACCTCGTCATGGTAAGAACCATTGGCCCGCTGCTTTGTTGAATTGCCTTCTCCCACTTCTTCCAATGTAGTGACTAGCTCTTAAACTTATTCGCTTTACAGTTGTTCGGAATCCTGAAGATGCCGCTCATTCTCGAGAAGGCGCATTTGATTACGTTGTTTTATGCGTCAAGGCACTCCCTGATGTCTACGATCTTGCTGCCGTCATCGACTCCGTTGTCACACCTCAGCATACGTGTATCCTTGTAAATACTACCCACACATTAGGCGTTGAAGCCGCGCTCGAAGAACGATTCCCTACAAATGTCGTTTTGTCACTTGTTTCCGGAGCAGAGCTTACACAACTTGGCCAAAGCGAGTTCGAGCACAAGGGCTCGACAGAGATATGGGTTGGGCCTGCCAGTAGGAACAGCAACATACCCCAAGCTATCCAGGAGGATATGGCTCAAGCATTGGCAATGACATTGAGCACTGGCCAAGTGGATTGCAAGGTCTCTTCAAATATTCGCCAACAGCAATATGAAAGAGTTATTGGGTGAGTATATGCGATTTCCTAGCCTGTTTTGTCCACATCCTTCTAGAGCTAACCAAATATCCAGCCCTATCGCATTCCACCCCGCTTCCGTCCTCTTTGACACGCCAAACCACGCTGCTTTGTTGGAGAAGGTTGGGGTTAGGGACATGATTTCGGAGGGTCATAGACGAACTATTGCGCCTCGCCGATGCAAATGGCTGCAAGCTCGCCCCAGACTTCAAGGAACGAACAATGGATGAGATGACGAAACCGAATCTACCCGAAAGTATTATGTGGCAAGACTATACTGCCAGACGTCCCATGGAAATTGAGACGTATCTCGGTTCGCCCATTAAATTGGCTCGCGAATCACAGATACCCATTCCTCGAATTGAGACGTTATACGCCATTCTTCACAATCTCAACATTGTAAACCGCTCCAGGCCCAAGCCAGGCGAAGGTCCCCCGCCAAATATGATGCCCCCGGGCTCTCCAATCTCTTCCCCACAGTCCCGGTCTGTTTCTCAAGCGGGTCATCGTCCCATGATGGGCGGTATGCCAAACGGAAACGGTATGCCGCCTCGACAACCCCGACCTAGGAACTCTTCAAACTTCGGGCCTTCAGGTATGAGGCGGCCCCCCCAGATGAATGGAGGGCCGCCAAACGGCTACCCTCGCCCTCCGCCATCGGTGAATGGTGGCTCAAGAGCTCCCTCTCGAAGGGGTTCAATGGATGGCAACGACTTGGAAGAGTTTTCGCATCTAGTAGTTGTACGATGACATCCCAGAGGGCCAAGAACCATCATTTGGTGGAGATTCCGATATGGCCTTGCGCGAACGGGAACTTCAGCTTCGCCAACGTGAGCTTGCCCTGCGGGAACAGGAAATGAGAATGAGACGTGGCCCGCCTGGGCCCCGTCGAGGTCCTCACCCCATGCGCAACAGTCAGCAAGTTTTCGACGACGATGATGACGACGACGATTTCTTCGATCCTGTCGCACCTACCGGAGCGCCAACCATTGACCCCGATAATTTTGACATGATGAGTGTGACGTCGAGGAAAAATCGCAAAACGTCGGGCCAGTCTGCGTCCCAATTTCGCCGGAACCCAGAAAGCGACCTTCCTCCCCCGTCCCGAGCCAGCCGATTCCGCCCTAGCTTTGGACGAAACCGCGCCAGCCAGGTTAACCACCTCCCTGCCATGAATGACAATATCCTGGACGACGCTATGTTATCCTTTACATCGAACCGATACGGCAATGTTGACAGAGGTGCCATGGGCGGTAGCTCACGCGCAAACTCCCTGACAGCTTCAAGGTTGGAAGAGATCCCGTACGGGCCTGGGTCAGGCGGCCCACCTGGAATGAACGGCGCATTTCCACGTCGCGCAAGCCAATCCCCTGGCAACCCCTACGGTCCACCAATGCGCGGTGGTCGTCCTTCGCCCCCTAACGGCTACACACCTTCGATGAATGGGCGGCCCTCGCCTCCAGACGGGGTCCGACAACCTGTTCCTCGCTACCCGCCAGGGCAGGGTAATTCTGTTGCCCCCCAGCAGGTAGAGCAGCATATAGGGGTGAGCGCCCTCAATCCACCCAAGCCAAGAAATGTTCGTAGTCTGACTGGTAGTGCGAGCGCCAGCGTGGGCAGTGGTGAACTCGACTCAGAACAGTCTGCACATAGCAGTCAGAGCAGTTTCCAGAATGCGACTTCGATCGGAGTGCGTTAAAGGGGCCGTGTCCGCCAGATCGCTGTTCGAATCAGCCGAGAAACTCGTGCTCAACAATTCGAACCCGGTATACCGGCATAATACATCTTGAATGTGCGCTACACCTCTCGTATTCATGACTGTTCAACCACTTCAAAGCTACACATCTCATTCTATTCTGCGTCTTGTTACACGATTGAGACACCAACTCTCATGGCTTTTTCCTTTTGGTACGTTGCACGGCATTAGCCAAACGAATTTTAAAAAAACGATACGACATGCGGTTCAGAATCAACTTGGCCTGTTATTGGAACACCGGCGCGTTGATAGTTTCTTTGAACGGACTAGATGAGTCCCGTACATAAGCGTGGGAATGTTTGCAACTAAAAACAGAGACTGGTCTACATTTAGGTAATATTGCATTGGGATCGGAATTCATGTTCTTGCTTGCGTCTAGCATATAATCAATTATCCAATCTTCTGGCGAACTCACAGTCTTTACCACATCGAGCATTCTTACGACATGAGGTTTGGCTGCGAAGCAAATGGTCTGTTGAAAAAAGACAACTACTAGACGACTGCAAATACATCATCAGCGACACGAAAAAAAGGGGGGCAATTTTTGGAGACGGGATTGTTGTATGACATATCCGGGAATGCTCTACCGAATCAAATAGCGGCAACATGCCGAGCATTGTTTGTACGACTACGACTCATGGCTTGGTAGCATGTGTTGCTGTTGCCATGCAGACATATCCACATCTGTACCGCTTGATGGTGTGCCAGATCGGCGGGGGGGAGTACAGCGACATATACAGGCCTGTTTGATCGGGTTAAACAACAACAAACTTAGACATTGGAGGCCTTTCTTTCTTACACTGTGTTTTTTTTCTCACATGTTTATTTGTTTTTGGGGATATGGTCTCAGGCCGGTTTCATCCTTTTTTCTTCTTGTTCTTCTTCCTCTTTTGTGACGAGATGAATAATCGCGGGTAATGGCCATTTTAGCTGCCCTGCAGAGTATACAGCACCATTGAAGGAGTCAGGACGAGGACTTTTTTGGGCAGCTACTGCCCCGGACGTAATGAAAGGCTTAGAGGAAGAAGAGATCCTTCAAGCGGGTTCGGAAGGCTTGAATAATAAGTAGTTGAACATAACACAGGCATAGAACAAAAGCAGCAGCGTTTCACGATGACACGTCAGGTTCTTTGTAAGGAATCGTTGGTATCATTGACTTTCTCTTGGAGCAACAGTGAAGTATGACAGAAGTGTGCGAGTGTATCTGATGATGTGCGTACCCCCTGACACAACTGCCTGGCTATTTGATATAGGCAACCTAGTCTGCGTATGGCCAGACAGAGATTTGTTTAACTACTAGGTACTTGAGTACCCGTGTGGGTGTCCAAGTAACCACCTACCTACCTAGGTAGGTAGGTACTTGCTAAGGTACATAGCTCGGTAGAAATATAAAATCATCTAGACTCGAAAGCCCGTCCAGGAGACTCACCGCCTACGAGGAGGAACAGACACCACGGTAGGAATCATTACAAGCATAATCAAGCCTGGTAAGTCATAACACGCAACCTCACGTCCCTTTAATATACTCGCCCTCTCTTGGGGGAAACGGGGAAACCTTATGGGTTGCAGAGGTACGTGGGATGTGGGATGATGTGAGATGTGAGATGTGAGATGTGGTTGAAGAGCCATAGCCCGCCCCACTTGATCGACGAACGACTGAGACTAAACTTGGGCGCGCAGACGCGTCGACATTACTCGACTACAAACTATCAGTACTAGTAGTCAGTCAGTCCCCTTGTCGACATAACAATTCTCGGCACTACTCAGGAAACGGCGATTACTTATTCACTGTCCGATACCAGTCGACCAGGGGCGCCTTGGGTAGTCCTGCCCCATCCTCCCGATATCCCCCGACACATTCCTCACATCAACCACCTACGGGCGCGCCAAACTAACTCGTCGACCTTGGCTACGAACATCAAAACGCGAAATGGCGACCAGAAACTTTGGCACAACCCAAAACTTGAACCGGCAAAGCATGGCTCCGGGCGCAGGCAGCGCCGCCAAAAACCGACAATTGGTGAGCATCGCGCCTGACGACACCCAAGTGTGGAAAACGGTTGCCGTAGCTGACACGATCGAGGACAGGCTCATCTCCAGTCGCAACTTGCTCAGTTATCGACGAATTTATCAGATACTGAGAATCTGCTGCGCATGACGAGCGTGCAGGCTGAGGCAATGAGAGGCTTGGGGAGTTGGCATGGTGGACTGTGAGTAGAGGGTGGGGGAGAATGGATGGGATTGTTTGCTGATTCATCTTCAGGTTTATGGCTGCTAGCAAGGTTCTTGGGGAGGAGAGTGTGAGGGAAGCGAGGTGATGTTGTGATGGGATACGATCATGATGGTTCTGGGGCGTTGGGGGAGTCATTACGTTGTTCGCTCTACGGAGTCTAGGCTTGGTTTCCGTCAATCCTGATTTCAGGACACGATATTACCGCTTGGGGTATAGGCGTTATTCTCATTTGAACTGGGCTACCAAGTTGTGTACGCGTATATTGCACGACCACACGTAGTAACTAGTGGGTTGTACATTGATAGCGGCGGAACGACTAACGTCTTTTGTCGCCTTTCACAGCAATGAGTGTGCTATTGGCCGCAGGTACCCCTTGTTATTGGCCAATGTCTGTATGGTCAAAGTCCACGGCAAGGGCCTTGAGATCATCGCTCAATGGAACTCCAAGATGGTTCGGCGCGATATGGCACATCTCTATGAGTTGCTCGCCATCTTCACAATAGTCTTTTCGTAATGGGATGATAGAGCGGCAGAATGATGCGGACACGCCTCCCACTATGGTCACGACATCCGTACGTGTCTTGACAGATCCCGATTGCCTCTAGACTCAAAAGCTCAAGTAACCTCTTCTCCTTCCTGGGCCACTCCGCCTTGTTCATCGGTGAGGACCTCATGTTTCCGTAAGCGAAGGGCCTTGCGCATTTGCCGTGGCGCATCGACGAGATATCTTTTTGAATTCCCACACGTCTTGCACTCGATGACGAGAACATCTGCCCAGGGCTTGCGGCCCCCTTTGCTAGGATTCTGAATGAACGAATGGGATGTCTGTCCCTCCACCAGCAGCGAGTCGCAAAACTTGCAGATTGTTCTTTTTAGTGCTGAGCTTTGTCGAATTTGTGCTTTTAAAGAAATAGCCCTCATATCGGTAATTGCCTGGCGGGACATGTTTGTGATTGCTTTGTATTGTTTGTCCATATTTGCCGAAGCACTTTGCTTTGCGTCTGATTGTGCATGGAGCATCTCGAATTGCGTTTGCGCAGCTCGTCAGATAATTCGCCGCTTGGTAGAGATAAGACGCTCTAGAATAGATGATTCTATTCTGGACTCCTGCGTCCACCTTTGTCTTTGCCATTGTCCTGTTGACGGTGCTTTGTCGCATCCAAAATTGCAGAATATGTCTGTGTCCTTTGAGCCCAAAAAAAGAAGAAAGAAACAAGGCTGCACGTCGTTTCATCTCATGACTATGCACGACTATCGTGTCCAGAAATCATGCTCGCACAGTGAGCAAGAGAAGAGGTCACGTGGTGGTCATGCACGGACCAGTTTGCCTGCATTGCAGCTCAGCCGCGAGTCACTTCTCTCCCTCGTCGGCCGTCTGGGGAGCCTCTCGCAACCTCTCTTTGTCAACATCGCCTCGGACATTGGGACCGTCAATATCCATCATCTACGTTCTCGTTGTGACAAATTTCTCTCTTCACTTCTATTGTCATTTTCTAGACATTTAGAGGTCCTTTGAACGCTCAGCCCGCGCAACGGCATCCTTTTTGCTTTTTTTGCGCATTCGACCTGACCTCTCAAGCAGCAACAGCTCTCGAATTTTCTACGTCTTCTGATCACCTACAACAAATCTGTCAGCATGTCTCACGAGGAGGATCTCATCGACTACTCTGACGAGGAAATTGGCGCCAACGAAACCGCCGCCGCCGGCTCCAACGGCAAGAAAGGCGAACTCGCTGCCTCTAACGATGTCGACAAGAAGGGCAGTTATGTTGGTATTCACTCGACCGGCTTCCGCGACTTCTTGCTGAAGCCTGAGCTCCTCCGTGCTATCGGCGACTGTGGTTTCGAGCATCCATCGGAGGGTTAGTCATGAAAATCCTAATACCCTAAGTCATCAATTCCCCTCCCTCCAAAGTACAAAGCGTCCGTCCATCTTCGCAACGAGAACAAATTGCGCGCAAGGGCTTCCAATCCCCGAAGACGAGAGTCAGAGTCCTTTTGCCATGGATCGTCATCATGGGGACTTGCAAAAAAAAAGATCATGTCAATCGTGGCTATGCATGGTCATCGATGAACTCGTGGCAGCCTGCAAGAGTGCATCCATCCTGTCATGGGAGTGAAAGCATCTTCTGACATCGGCTGCCCTCATCAATAGAAGCTTGAGCTGTGTGGGAAATGTTGGCGAAAAGGATCAAGGCTGAAAAGCATTTGGCATCCGACCAGATGGTATCATGTCCGTGGCCGCGGCCAGTGAAAGGCTTTGTTATTGTCGCGTTGCAAAAGCAAGCGAAGTATTTTGAATGTCTATGACGACCTCGACACGCCGCACTCGATTCCTTTTACGTGATACTTGTTCTTCTTTTTTCGCGCCGAGCCTCATCTCTGCGACGGTGGACGGACGGGCACTTTGACGCATTGCATACATCGTTCGTTTCTGCTTGAAGAATACCAATGATCTAACATTCGCTCGATCGACAGTCCAACAAACCTGTATCCCTCAGGCCCTCCTCGGTGGTGACATTATTTGCCAGGCCAAGTCCGGTCTAGGCAAGACGGCTGTCTTCGTCCTTGCTACTTTGCAGCAGGTCGAGCCCGTCAACGGAGAGGTTTCGGTTGTGGTTATGTGCCACACCCGTGAACTTGCCTACCAGATTCGCGACGAGTACAACCGATTCAGCAAGTACATGCCTGACATCAAGACTGGTGTATTCTTTGGTGGCACTCCCATCAAGACCGACATGGAGACCTTGAAGAACAAGGACACCTGCCCCCACATTATCGTTGGTACTCCAGGTCGTCTCAAGGCTCTTGTCCGCGACAAGGCTCTACGCCTCGGCAGTGTTCGCATCTTTGTCCTTGATGAATGCGACAAGATGCTTGATCAGCCTGGTAGGTGTGCCCCGTCCAAATGAGGTTATCAGACGATAGTTGCTAATGAGATTAGATATGCGCACTGATGTCCAGGATGTCTTCCGCGCCACCCCTACCCAGAAGCAGGTCATGATGTTCTCTGCTACTTTGGCTAATGAGATCAAGCCCATTTGCAGGAAGTTCATGCAGAACCCCACTGAGCACTATGTCGATGAGGACACCAAGCTCACTCTGCACGGTCTTCAGCAGTACTACATCAAGCTCGAAGAGAAGGAAAAGAACAGAAAGCTGAACGAGCTTCTCGACGAACTCCAATTCAACCAGGTCATCATCTTTGTCAAGAGCACCATTCGTGCCACCGAACTTGACAAGTTGCTGCGCGAATGTAACTTCCCTTCGATTGCTGTGCACTCTGGTGTGAGCCAGGAGGAGCGGTAAGCAAGCCCCTCCCCTTCTTGTTTCTTGCCTTTGAGGCGTCGATACAACATGACTAGATCTAACAACCCGTAGTATCAAACGTTACAAGGAGTTCAAGGAGTTCAAGAAGAGAATTTGCGTTGCCACTGACGTTTTTGGTCGTGGTATTGACATTGAACGTATCAACCTGGCCATCAACTACGATCTCCCTGCCGATGCTAGTTCATACCTCCACCGTGTCGGTCGTGCCGGCCGTTTCGGTACCAAGGGTCTTGCCATCTCGTTTGTCAGTTCAGACCAGGACCAGGAGGTGCTCAAGGAGATCGAGAAGCGGTTCGAAGTTGCCCTACCGTAAGTTTTTTTATATTCTCTATCTAGATGGTTGACATGAGCTAATGAACTGTAGTGAATTTCCCAAGGAGGGTGTCGATGCCAGCACGTATATGGCTTCGTAAACTAGTCCAGCTTGTTGAAGGCGTACTGCGGATTGTGCTGGTTACGAGCAGCTGGGAAGACGGGGCTGGACGCGAATGACGTGTCTCATCTAGAAGCCATGAACAAAATTGGAAGTGGTGTGTGTAGTTTTCAGTTTGCTTGTATTCAATATGGTCGATGGTCAATAGGGTCTGGGTTTTGATACATTTGACATTTATTATGTGACTGTTTTGTGTTTGGAGTGATTGGAACACGCCTGTTGAACTGCACTCGTCAAGGCGATACCAGTATGGGCCGTAGTACAAAGGCTACCCACCCTATAGTTGTCTGGTAAATAATTGGCATTGGAATTGATACTTGTAGACAGCCATCCCGACATGGGAGCTGAGCATGGCCGTTTCAAATAGACATGGTCATCTTTAGGCGAACATGTGCCGACTTGCTGCAATCTACTCCATGAAAATGACGGTCTTCCTTGATAGGATTGGAAGTGCACACTAGTGAGTCCGCCAGCAAAGGCAGGTCATGGCTCCCACGGCTGGCTGGCGTGGCGAAACTGGAGACCACTCGGAGTTTTGTGGTCTGACAACACAACCCGGTCACGACTCGTAGATTCCAATGCCTTCCAAGGATATACCGTCACGTCCAGCGCCCTCACAACGATGAGATATTGGGTACCATCGATGAGTCAGCGATATCGGCCGGGTGGATCAACTCCCTCCATCCCGAGCACGTTGATAGGAAAAAATTGACAATGGGAAAGGAGCGCCATGATGGAATCTGGACAACGGAACGGGATGTAAAGTTTACGGATTGGATTGGGCTCCGAACATGTTCCCAGGTCCAAAATGGAGATGACGGTCTCGTGATTACAATACTTGCATCTTACACGGCACTAAGCATCGATAGCCTTACGTCGGGCACGGGAATGGGCACATGACCCTGTGGCCACACGGAACAGTCCCTCCCTCCTCGAGAAGAAAAAAAAAGGACAGTTTGTCGAGCGGCCAAGGCTTCAATGAGGCACCGCTACCTGGAGTTGACTCATGCCAATGCACTGAAACGCAGCACCATGGCTGAGATGATGTGGAAAGTGGATGACGAGGCCTGGACAAGGCTGTAACTTGCTTCGTATGGACGGGCCACCTCTCCAACGCTGGCTGGATGGGGTTTTACAGGCAACGAACTGGGTAAATTTTCTTTGAAGAAACTTTCGAGCTGAAACGCGAACTCGACAGTCTCCCGGCCCAGGGCGGGGGAAAGTTTTCCTCTCCCTTCCGGGTGATTTGGGCCACAGACGAGGCTGTCCAATATTGAGCTTTGGTGCTGCTATCCTCCTTTTTTTTTTTTTCCGGCCCAAACACACATGGCTACATTGACTTTGGCAGGATTCAATGGTTTGATTGCTCACTTGCGCCATTCTGGAGTCAACACTCCGTAGCGCGGGCTGACTCAGAAAATGACAAAATGCGATTGCCGTCTCGAACCCCCCCCCTTTCCAATCAGCAATGCCGCAGCCAAGTGGGGATGATTGCCTCTCTGCCCAATGGCACTCAATGACGATAAGTTCCTGTGACAATCCAATGATTAAAGGAGAATGGGGAAGCGTGTGATGTGTGAATTTTCGCGGCAGTGCGAAAGCGCAGCAGTTCGCCAATGTTCTATTTTGGCCGAATGGTGATTTCCCGATACTGTAAGATGCCGTCACACTGCTAGGATAAGGGGCCAAGGGGCGATGTAGGAGAGATGGGGTGACGGCGATGCCTTATGTTCCTACAGCCCTACTTCGCCTCCATGTCTAGCATTAGATCCCCCCCTCGTAAGCAGTTTGTTTGGCTTGTTCGCCCCTGGTGGTTTTTCAGTATTCCGTAAGGAGAACGAACACTTGCACAAGGTTTCCACTTTCTCCATGTATCGCGTGAAGTGGGAGATGCTGTCTGATAATTCAAGTGATACGAATGAAGAAGCAGTTAGTATTGAACTTGGAGGCCGACTTGGACGTAATTGTCAGCTCTGTGGGGCCCGGGGTAGACGTTGATAGATGACTTCTGGATGACGATATTCTCGCACGAACTGACTTCCCGTGGTGTACTACTGATAGCTGGGACACTGTGGCCTGGCCTGGCCGTGAACAGGACGTACTTTACGGAATAGTAATAGTGCACGAAAAGTTGCTGGGGATATTCGAGGGTACTTCGTAGTGGGGAGGCAGCGTCCGGCGGAGCAGAGAGACCACGAGGAGCAGGTTCAACGTTTTCTGGTCACGGAGGATTCATGCACTCGGCTGGTTTGGGCTTAGTTTGCAGCCTGAGGCACCAAGGCATAACACACCGACAGCGGCCAGGCATCCAGCACAGGGTAGCCAGCCGACTCTCACTTGTGTGCGACTTTATTGTGCACGCACACTTATGAAAGTGGGGCGCTGCGCAATTTTGTGGTGAGCAGCGGCATTTGGACCTGCTTGGAAGCATTCGAGATGAACGGGTGATTGCTCCGTAATATCGTGGGCCGTTGTTGCCTTGGTTCATGGTGGGCACTAGACTCGGTCGCTAATAACGGACATGTTGGTGGGATTAGCAGTGGTGCAATGCAACAAGTTATCTCCCTAGCAAATAGGTGCTTATTTCTTTCGTGGAATGTTGGGTACGACCGCTTTTCCGAATGCAGAGCAGGGTTTGATGCCCAGATTCGCCACACGAACGTCGATACTACTTAGAAAAGTGCGTCGTCTCGTCTGCGGCCCTCTTCTCAGTAAAACGGCGAGACCCTCCTTTAGCTCTTAGTAGGCAGTAGCTTTTGTGTGCCAAGAGATATGTCAAGTGGCGAGAGCGCGGCGCCTTTATTCTACGGAGTTACTCGACTAGACGCTGCTCTGCCCGAGGCTGGGCCGAAGCGCTCAGAGTCTCGGAGTCGATGCAAATGCCACCCATACGACCTTTTGAGATGCCGCCTGACACCGGCGTATCCGGCCGGAAGGAGCACAATCGAAGAGCCTTGGCTCGCGCCAGGAACTTGCAATACGGGGGGGGGAAATTTTCTTTCTTAGCTATGACAGTGACTGGCCAAGCTGCCTGGATGACAGTGACAGAGCATGGCTGTTCTGTGTTTGATGTGACACCTGTGGCCTTTTTTTTTTTTTTTTTTTTTTTTTTTTTTTAATTTAAATTCTATGTTATTTTGCTCGCACATACGTAGTTGTAATAATAGCATCAGTTTACTGTACTGGGAGGCTGTGGAACCGCAACAGATGGCAAACAGGTCAAGTGTCTCTGATGGCCTGTCTGCCTGGGGCAGTGGTAACATGTTTGAGGGGAATGTGCCCTCTGGAGTCATCAGTGGCTACGGTATTCTTGTTCGCCGTTGTGTTGGAGTGGAGTGAGGTCATTGGCATTGCACACGTCCCGTGCTTCCTGACTGACTGCGAGCCAGCTTTTACGGAGTATAATGATAGCAATTAGTTACCTAGGTAGTTACCAATAAGTTGTCGAGGCACTGAGGCAGCAAACCAGCTTGCCAGCCAAAGGGCAGCGTCACCAGACTCTTGTTCTTTTGGAATCCTCAACTGAGGTCTGTCCTATCAGACGGTCTTGGTCTTCTCGCGGTCACGTCGGTCGAGGGGTCTGAATCGTTAGATCAACGAGTGGGTGTATGGGTCACAGGCACCAGTTGACCTTTTCACTGCCGTAATACAGTGGCTGCAGTATGTATGCTACGGACTGAAGGCTTATCAGATAGGCTTCTCGCCGGGAGCTGTTGTGCTTCTGGAGCTGCGTATTGTTGCTGATTATCAACACTTGTCTACCCTTCAACGACACTGTTTGAAACGGTGTGTGCATGATCAGCATCAAAACACCGTTAACAAAGCATGACACAGAAGAGCTTATACCTGCCGTTTGAGCCTGCAAACCTACCCAGTTGGCAGTCTCTGACCCCGTACAAGTAAGTGCCTCAGAGTCTAGGATCGTGGCCATTTCGAAGGCGTGCCGGCGACCGGGCTGATGTGACAGAAATCTCCAGGAAGTACGGACGGAGTACGAGAAATGACCTGACTGCTGCGGAACCAAGACGAAGCCGAATGGACAAATGGGTGATTTTTGGCGGGATCGAGTCGTATCGGTCTGGCAGCCACGGAAGAGAAGAGTCATAGTCATGGCCTCAGGAACGCCTCGCTGTAGCCACATTTGCCATCCACCACCATGCCGGGCACCCGTCCACAGCCTTGACCCGCCAGTTTGCCAGTTTGCCAGTTCCTCAGCCTGTGTGGTCTGGTGAGGGCGAAAATGCTGCGCCGCCAATCCAAAAGGAGCATCCTGAAGTAACAGGGGTTGGAATACGGCGGCCGAACTGCACGACGGGCTCGAAGTGGGCGTGCGTTGCGTTGGCTTAGTGCGCCCGCTGGACGAGATGGAAGAGCTCGAGCAGTCGAGGACGGCGAGGCCAATCGACCGTGGCCGGGGGCTCCTTCGAAGGGTGGTCGGGGACCGGCATTATGGGAGCGCCAGGGCCAATCAATGATTGCTGAAATGCAGATTGGCCAGCCGTGACCAGTGACAACGAGGCAGTGGAGACCGAGAGGGGTCACTGCTGGCTGTACTTCGTCATGGTTCACGCGCGCGCGAGGTACATGTGCGCCTAGCGGGAGATGGCGAGATGCGTGGTGTACTTGGGTCGTGGCGGACGGGTTAGTACCGGGTACGTGGCTGGACTGGGGAGTAGCGGCATTGCAGGCGGCCACGGCTGGTGGTGTTCGTACCGACTACCTCCCATGCCGGTACCTGACACATTTCATACATCCCTTGGCTGCCGTGCTACGTGCTGCGCGCTGCGCGCTTCCGCTTCCTTTCTGGATGCTCAGCCAACAAGTCACCCTTAGCAGAGCAACACACTTTTGAACTGCGAGCAGCACTAGGCAGACCCTGGTCCGCCGCCTCCGCAGCGCCCCTCCCTTGGTGCTCGCGGTCCATCCAGCGGTGGCTGCTTCGCGCTGTTGCTGCGCTGCTGCGCTGCTGTCTGGAGTCCAGAGGCCAAACCAGAAGAGACCAGCGGCCAGCGGCCAAAGAGAGGCCATCTCGTCCGGCCATGCATTCAAAACCAGTGGCCCTCGCATCGGCGCTCTGTTCTCTCTCCCCCATCGAACTCCAACGTCAAGATGAAGTTCAACTACGCCTTGTAAACGTTGCCAGCGACTCTCGCAGTCTGCTCTGGTTTCTCTCCACTCCACGGCGCACTCTAATAATCTGATTTTCGGGTTTCCACGTCCATTTGTTTCCATTCTTGTACTATTGTCTTTGACGAGCGCACTCGACGTTGCCAACACCAACAACAGTCTGTCACCACCAGGCCGGACTCACCACCAACCAGCCCGCCCGTCTCGTCTCTCTTCGCTCGCAGCGGCATTCACTTGTACCTTGCGGCATTCTCCAGAGGACGACCGAAGCAGCACGCATCGCACGGCGCAGTTGATGCTGTCGAGTCCATAGCTGACCAAGTTTTCGTGTTGCTCGACTTGCACTCCCTTAGCCTTTTTAATCACAGCAGTATCATTCGGCCCTCGCACCCACGCCCACGCCCCGCGCAACGCGCAAACACATCAACCACCCAACAACCCTCGGGCTGCTTAGTTCAGCACCAAAGCACACGCACACCCTGTCAGTTTGTCTTCGCCACATCTTGGCTGAGGCGCTGCAGTCCGTCATTTTTTTTTAGGCTCAGTCCAGCTGGAACTCTAGGCTGCCTGGCCCCGTCTTTCCAGTCACGCATCCAGTCACTGCCTCGCCGCTCCGAAATCGCCAAGTCCGCTCTCGTTGGCTGCCACTTGGCCCGCGCGGCAAGACTCGGTCGCCACCGCACCGCACGCAGACACCTGGGACCTCGCTGGGGACACCTTGGACACGCTCGCCAACCCAGATCGAGTCACACAAAGCACCCGACCACTCAACCACCCTCACCCCATCCATTACCCATTACCCACTCCACCCGTCGCCTCCAGCCCGTCCGTCACGGTCTTTGACGCTCGACGCCGTTGTCACTGCTCCCTCCGGTGCCTCGCCTCCCAGGCCACGTCGAAGGAGTCACATCACCGGCGCACGACGCCCTTGATAAATACGCCGTTCCAGGCACACTCATCCACGTCTTTGAGCCGCATCACTTGCATCACCCACTGTTCCTGCGTTTCGTCCACCCGCACTCCCAAACCGCGACGAACCCTGCACGACTTGCATCGTCACCGGACGCGGCCCAGTGCATCATCCGCAAACTATCGTGTGTCGCCACTCTGATTCATCTTCGACGGATACGTCCTCAAACGACTTCTCCCCCCCTCTCCACTCCTTGCTCTCTTTTGTTGTCTCTTTATATGCCGATGGTAGTCGTTGCTTAAGACTCCCATCACCTCCACCACCAACTTGTCTGTAGAAGCATTTGTCGCAATGCCTCTTGCAAGTTATATTCTTACTACTCCAGTCGCCGTTTCCGCTTCGTCTACCGGTCTGATCCCTGTTGTAAAGTCGGCTGTTGCCACTCTTCTGTGAACCGCCTTCTTTGCACCCCGGATTTCTGCTCCCACTGACAGCTAGGTTGATGCTGTTTGCTTGGAGCTAGTTGTACCTCGACCACGGTATTTCTCGAATTGCTTTACGGTAACCTACGATCTTATTGGTTGACTTAGCCTTACGGCGACTGGAACCTCGACAGATACTTGGCTTGATACTTACATAGACTCAAGCCGGTTCTCCACCCTGATTACCACTACTTTATCAAGATGAAGTACGACGCGGATGATTCGCTCGCCTTCGTCGCCTCTACCTCTCAATATGCGCCTTACAGCTCCGCTATGAGTTCTGTGGCCTCCATCTCTACAACATCTGTATGGTCTGATACCGCTTCTCAATCGTCCGACGACACCTCCATTTCGACCAACACATCCGATTCCGACTCAAGTGACACCTTTTGTCGCTCCAAACGTGCCGCTACAAGTGCTCAAAATGTCGTCAACCATCGCCGGTCACTCCACCAGCGGGATGCCGAGGCCGTCCCGGCAGAGTTGCGACAAAACCCCAGACGTACCGCCGCGGGCTGCCGTACGGGCCGAGGTTGCCCTCCTGCTCTAGTGCGACAGTCGGATCGCAAGGTCAACTTTGTTGACAGCCTTGTTGGTAGGTGGCAACTATTGCCTTTTGATTCACTCAACCAATGCTTAGCCCTTTCCGCAGACTCTTCCACCCAGATCGTAGAAGCGATCTGGCCCCTGTCCTCGGTTGTATGCCGCAGCGAGCTCGGCAGCAAAGCTGTCTTGCCTCTGCGCACGTTCATCCAGGAAACACTTCGGCGCTCACGTACCAGCTACTCCACTCTGCAAGTAGCCCTGTATTACCTTATTCTTATCAAGCCTCACGTCCCGAAGCACAACTTTACTACCGAGCAGCCTGACGATAGACATGTGGATCGTGCTCTGCAGTGTGGCCGTCGCATGTTCCTTGCAGCTCTCATTCTTGCCTCAAAGTATCTCCAGGACCGCAACTACTCGGCTCGTGCTTGGAGCAAGATTTCTGGGCTGAACACCCAAGAGATCAATCAGAATGAGATTGCATTTCTTCTTGCTGTCAACTGGCAATTGCACATCACGGATGAGATTTTCCAGCGCTGGACCGAGATTGTCCTCAAGTACACGCCGCCTCCGTCACCGCCTTCACCCGGCGCCGGCTCCCATGCATATGCTCAGCAGTCCGCCGACTGGAAGCAGCTCATTTTGAGACTTGAGCCCGAGCTCGCCAACATTGATGGCCTCATTCCCACCACTCCTGCCAGCGCCACGGCTAGCTGACTTGTGTGCTCTCTCTCCGCGAAGTATCCTCAACCTCCCTCAGGAGGCTCGTAGCCCAGCTGCTCTTGACAGCCTCAATGTTACTCCGACCCCAAATATGTCCAACACACCGGCCGTCAGGGAGCCCTCATCCAGCAGTGTGTACACTCCTGGTCGATTGGCACCAGCCCTGACTCTTTTGCCCACTCCACGCCTTACTCCGCAGACCAGCGGATTCTGCACTCCTGCAGTGAGTGTTGCATCCCAACTTCTCGGAAAAGGCAACGCAATGGGCCTTGCCATGGCGCACGCCAATACCGTCAGTACCGCACAGACAACTCTCGATCGCTTCCCCTACTCTGTTACTTCCTCGCCGCAGGGGTACTGCCCAGCTCGTCGATCGTCTCTCGCCAACTCGGTGTCCACCGCCTCGTCCCCCGAGTCCATGGTTTCGGATTCTTCACGATCCTCCCGCTCCTCGTCCATCTCCTCTGCTTCTAGCCTCGCTAGCGCGACCCTCTACAACAGCACTAGCCGTTGCAGTGTGCCGTCGCGATTCCGGGCTGCGAAGCTCTGGAATGACCGGGTGAGCTCGAAACCATCTGTCCCCTCCGTTCCCGAGGATTATGATGAGCACTGCCTGGCCTCCTCGCCCGAGTCCTACATTGACCCAGAGACTGCCAAGCTCGGTGATCTATGTCTCGACACTCCTCTGGCAAGACGCGAGCGAGAGCTCGACGAGATGGCCCGTGATCCTGCATCGGATGCTGCAAGGGCTTTACAGGATCTTCACAACCACGATGTGTCTGCGGACGCTACACCCACGGCCAAGGTTGGCTCTAAGCGAAGCCGTGCGCCTTCCATTGACGATTCCCTGCAGGAAAATGTTCGCGGTATCCTTAGCTGCCACTTTGAGTCTCCTGAATCATCATGGCCCGACACCCTGGTGCGCTCCCGTGGCATCGCTTCGGAGTCGTACCTGCATGTTCCTGCCCACCCCACCTTTGGACGCAATGCAAAGCGAGTGTGCTGCTCTGCAGAAGCTGCCACGGGCTATCAGACTGCTAGCGTTCACCCCGCCATCAGTCTGCGAGGACCTGGCATATGGGATGGCATTCTGAACTGAGATATTGGAGCATTTCACGACTAGTGGCGCAATCTTGACAACTTAACCCGACTGGACACCAACACCAGAACGCATGACAGTCATCATGCAAGCTCACCATGGTCTGGACAGTAACACCCAGACTTCTCGCTGATTTTGTTTTTTTGCCATTTTTTTTATATTGCCGGCTTCCATTTGTTATATACTCGGGACAGGACGGAGGTGGACCGGAGTCATTTGCCAATCAGAGCTTTTTGATACCACAAAACCTTGGGCGGATTCGGCCCATCTCTTTGTTCTATAAAACATGCAGATGGCGTCCGGGACATTGGCTGAAAAACGCATTGATATAGCATGCATCATCCTAGGAACGGCGTACTGATGTGGAAAGCGGAAGTGAGGATTTAGTGGTTTTTGTTTTTGTTGATTCTGTGTTGACGGAATGGGCAGGAGGAGGAGGAGAAGCATGTTGGCAGGCGGACGCGGCTTTGTACGACTAGAAGACTCATACGCATCTTGGTTTGTTTGCTATTTTCATTCTTTTTTTTTTCTAGGAGGGGATAATCAAGGGTACCTCTAAGGCGATTTCTTTCAAGTACAGGACGCCAACATATGTCGAAGACGAAAGAGGAAGCGCGATTAATAGTGGCCGGACCACGACAGTCACTTGTATCTACAAGGACTCTTGACGACCACCAGATAGGCGCTCAAAGCAAACTCGCACACGTTCAAACAAACCAAGAAGACAATAATCAACATGAACCTGACGACTCTCTTGAAACAAAAAAAGCTCGCATGCAACTGAAATAATGATCCCACTCGACCTCCTCGACTGGCATATCTGGTGCTGCTGATGTGAATTAACGGACCGGGACACCAAAGGAAAGAACATTGTGGAAAGGTCTAGGAACCAGAAGCTGTTCTAGATCGAGGAGAGCGATGACGCTATGGCGAAATCTAATAGCTAGCTTGGAAGAGTCCTCGAAGGTAGTGGGCACTCGCGAGCCCGGGGGGGGGGGCCTGTTTGCCAGCTTTCAGGTTGGTAGATGAGGTGCTTCCCAGGCATGCGGAGAAGAGCCAAAGAGAGAAATTCAAACAAAAAGTTGACTTGCCTGCCTGAAATATCGTTTTACCTTTGACGTGTACGATTTGAGAATCCTTCTGCAACAAGTGGCTCAACTCTTGCAATTAATTGGTTCAAGTGTGGTGTGACTTGCACAAAGGGGGAGTGGGTTGCTTGGAGAACTCCCTTCCCACGACAATGTCGTGAATGTCCGTTGCTCCGAGTGAGTCATTGAGGCGTTGTCACCTCACCAGTCAGGTGTTGTTCAGGTCCACGAACTTGCCGCATTGAGTAAATAGTGGATTCGTCTGAATGGTTCATGCCAGTGGAGACGCAAGGACCCAACGGCGTGCAACACTTTTGAGATGAAGGAACAAAAGGAAGCTTGTTCTCCGTGTTTGAGTTGGGCTTGACTGTGGTAGCCATGGCCTGGTTCGGCAGCCTGGCGGCATAGAGGTCATGCTCTCCTCAACTGTGGGAACAGCCGATTACTGACTCTGTGTCCTGATTGTCTGATGATGCCCGACGTGTGCGTGAGATGGTGGTGCCGTCGTGGGTGGTGTAGTTCACGATGGAGTGAGACGAGCTGCGGACCGGTGGTGACTTGCGCCGAGGCCAGCATGACATCAACCACGAACCATCCGATGCCCTGCGATAGTAGCGAGGGCTCGGATGCGGATGCGTCAGCCAGATGACCTAGTATCGCGGCTTGGTGCAAGGTCGCGCCGTGACTCCTTGTGTGGCGACGTGTCACGAGCGTTACGTGTGCTTTGGAGCCGTGGGGGATTTTTTTTTTTTTTTTTTTTTTTTTTTTTTTTTTTTTTTTTTTTTTCAGGCAGCATCTTTCCTGGGTGTAAGTTGACATTACTGATTCCTTGCGTAGGCCGTCGTGACAGGGTTGACACTTGGTGAAGCCGTGTCGTCCGACCATCTGGTTAGTAGTGAGCCACTCAGCACATGGTATTGTTGACCCCTATTGTTTCTTGTTGGGAGGCTTCATCCAAGCTTGAAAGGGGACTTGGGTACGGGTGGTTGTCTCGCCCTCATCCTGATTTGTTACGCCGATTTGCACCAGGGGAGGCGACAGCCGTCTTCTGTGTGAACCATTTTTATTCCGATTGAACAAACTACTAGCTTCTTAAGCGCACGCGGCTGTTGAGACCATCCAGCCCGGCTACTCGTATCGCTGCTGCCTTTGTGGCGGACTAAATCGATTATTTTTCAGTGCGTAGATTCTAGGAGTCTGCATTTCTAGTAGTGGATTAATTTTCATCTTGGTATATTACTATAAACTCTGTGGTGGAGTACTGTAGAATAGCCGTCTCTTTTATACGGTATTTTAAACCTTTGATAGATGGCCATAGACGATGTGGAAATTGAACCCGTAGCTCGCAGTTTAGAGTGTGTTCTTGCGGCTATGTAGGGAGATTTTGACGCTCTTCACTTTACATACGTCTACTTCAGCACTCTTGTCTATAGCCGATTTATTTTCCACGCTTGCATACTTATCATTGCGTTGGTGTTTGGCTGACCCGCGCCCCTTGCGGATGAGTTGAACGTATTGATCGATATGCCATGAGCAGCGCGCGGAGAAGACGGCCCGACACATGGTCGACTACAACTCATTGACGAAGCTCAAAATCTATTCTCTTCGTTACGTCTCCCGCCGGTCTGGAAGGCGTTTCCGTCTCAGCCCCTTGCCGTGTTAGCCACGTCGGCGAGAAGTCTTGGGCCAGGCGGGGCGGTTACCCCTAGGACATCCGGCATAGCAAGAAATGGACTGCTGATTAAAATACGCCTGGATGAAGAGATGGTGGCTGATGGATTGTGAGCCATACAACGTCATCAGTGCCAAAGGTATCGATGCTGTGCGCGCATGCTGGGAGCATAACGCGAGTGGGCCGTGAACATCACACGGTACTCCCGCGATGCTCCGGCGAGCGACTGATTATAGGGACCGCCGTGCAACCACATTCCGGCCATCTCGGATGGGTTACATGAGTCGTGATGAGCCAAAGAGGCGAGTTGTCGACCTCTTGTTTCTTGGTAGCGGCTGACAAAGCTCAGTGCTAGCTGAGTTACGTCTCGTCCCGTGCGTCAAACCGGCATGTGATGGTATTGTGGAAGCTGCATAAACATGTCGAGGGTATTTCGTATTCGTCGGAGGATACCCCTGCTCGCGGGCTCATCGCCTCCCCATTCGAGACGTCTGTCGAGACTGATGAGATGTTTCCGCACAATGTCTTCTGGTAAATCTAGGAATATCCAATTCCCAATTAGACAATTGGTGATGAGTGGATCGGGCTCCTCTGCATTGATGATTGCATTTTCAAGACATTTCAGCTTGATCTCCCAAGGCGCTGGACTCTGACCCTCGCCGCCCATTTGAAGACCACCACGCGTAAGCCAAAATAGACGCCGTTTCTTTTCCTCGTCCCACGGGCCTGTGATTAGATCCACGGGTAAGCGAGCCATTGGGTGAAGGTCGTGTGTGCCCCAGCTCATGGCCTCAGTTTTGAACGCTGGCCATTGAAGCGCTCGCTTGTAGTCTGCCTCGAAGCAGTCATGGGCGTTGAAGTGCGCGAACCCACCCTGGTGGTCGTGGTTCAGCTGATGGTAGCCGTCTTCGGATGGGACGCTGTGCTGATACCATCTGTCTCGAGCATATCTGTCTGACCAGGCTTGTTGTGCCTGAAGGATGAAGTCGATATCTACCCAAGGTAGTTCCAGCATTGCAGACTAACAACGGTTAGAACGTCATGGGAGGCCAAAAAAAAAAAAAAAAAAAAAAGAAAAAGAAAAGCAAAAGCTGTGCAAGCCCAATGATTCAATTCTCACCTGAAACACGGCATCACCTTCAAACGACGCCCATTCTTTCTGTTTTGGTCTCGGCCCATGCAGCTCCGTCTTGGGAATGCCAAACCACTGGTTCCAGGTGTCGTGGAAAGCCAGCATGAACAATCGCAGCAGCGTAGCTCGGCCAGAGAGTTTGGCACCAATCAGGTGACTTGATCGAGGAAGCGAGAGATTTTCCGAGTACAAAAGTATGCTTTCCAGCAGCTCGGCAGGTAGAGACTCGAGGACTGTGCGATGGCGAGATAGGCGACTGGCGCGGAGGGAAGCAAGCGATCTTTTCATCTTCTTTGGCGCTCTGTCCGTGTCTGCAGCAGCCACGGAAAGCGGCGTAGGTGGCGGTTCGCGCTTTCGTTTGCCCCTTATGTGCACGGGAGTCAGAAGCATGGCGACGTTGACGATCTTCCGAAAGCAAATAATCCTCCATTGTTTGCCCCTCCCAAAGTTGGCATTTGCAACTGAATGCCCGAGCTCAGGCCATGGCGTTTGTGGGAGGCCCCTCGCGATACTCGGCTTTCGATTGAGCCTAGGGTGTTCCAAGGCTAACTGAAGCTGTACGAGATGACGGCGATGCTGTGTGTCTAGAACGGGAGGAGTTTGAATGGATCGGCAGATGGCGGCACCCGCGCTAAAAAGGGCCCGAAAAGAAACCCCCCCTTTTCCACCCCCCTCCGACTGCCGTTCGGCCAGTAAAAAAAAAAAAAAAAAAAAAAGAGAGAGACGCGCGCTAAGCCCGTGCATTTCCGAGTACGAGGTAAATTTCCAACGGGCCTCACATTTCTTCCACCTGGACGAGACGACTGCATCACGGTAGATCCTGATATCGTTCCAGGTTTTGACGGCTAGCCCTTGCCGCTATCGTCACGTCCGATGCTGGACTCCTGGATTTCTGCATCATCTTGTTGGTAGACCAGCCCGCGATGCAGCCAGCTTTGCGATCGCCTGTTCCGTCCCGCAACCTCCTTCGCTTCTTGAAATCGCAGTCCGACGCCGCTTTCTTGGCCCACGGCAGCCCCAATGGCTTGGCAGCTGCTGGCACTCGGGTTTGTCGACGAGCCAGAGCGGCGGGGAGTCTGGATTCTCTGGGCGTCAGATCACTCAGGTCACTGACGACGACGCCCAGGGGCCAGCGCCATGTCGGTTCCGGTCTCCGTGCCGTCACATATCCTCTCCGAAACGGATCGCCTACAAAATCGGCCAAGCTAGGATTCAGCACCACGGCAGCTGGGCGCAAGCTGTTCGAGCCGAAGTCAGGCAACGAACCTACATGGCAGGAAAGGCTTTGGGGAACGAGCGCCAAGAAGGGACCCAAGCTGCTAAAGCCAGATGACCTTCCAGCCCACGACGACTTTGAGCATGGCTCGTCCATGTTTACTAGTCGCCGGGTTTTGGCAGCCAAGGCAGCTTTGGAGCCTCGGCTACGATGCACCGAAGTGGATGAGAATGGCAAAGTTATCCTCGTGGATGGGGAGTTTAAGAAGACGGAGCTAATTGCAAAGGTAAAGGCAACGACGGCACCCAAACAATCTTGGGAGGCGCATAGCTAATCAAGAAAAAAGTTTGGGCTCAACCCCCGAGATCTTCGAAAAATCGACTCCTCCAACCTGCCGCATATCCTCATCCGACCCTCGGCTATTCTCCTCAACCTTTTGCACTTGAAGGTCCTCATCAAGCACGATCGCGTCCTCCTGTTCGATGTATATGGGTCAAAGACGTCGTATCCGCAGTCTGCATTCATGTATGACTTGCAGGGGAAGCTGCAGCAAAAGACGACCCAAGGCTCCAACAGCCTGCCCTACGAGTTCCGTGCCCTGGAAGCTGTGCTGACATCCGTGACGTCGGAAATGGAAGCCGATTTCGAGGCCGTGCGAGAACCAGTCATGCGCATCCTCAGCGAACTGGAAGACGACATCGACCGAGACAAGCTGCGCGTACTCCTCATCTTGTCGAAGCGAGTGAGCACGTTTGAGCAAAAGGCCAAGCTGGTCCGAGACGCCATTGAGGAACTCCTCGAGGCGGACGACGACCTGGCGGCCATGTATTTGACGGAGAAGACACACGACCTGTACAGGGGGTTGGACGACCACACCGAGGTGGAAATGCTGCTCGAGTCATATCACAAGCTTACCGATGAAATCGTGCAGGAGGCCGGCAACCTGGTGTCTGGAATCAGGAACACGGAGGAAATGTAAGTGGCACACGGCCTGCTTTCGCGGAGACGAACGTAGCTAACACGCCGACAGCGTCCGCGCCATTCTCGACGCCAACCGCAATGCACTCATGTTGCTGGACCTCAAATTCAGCGTTGGAACGCTTGGACTCGCCATGGGCACCTTCCTCGCCGGCCTGTACGGCATGAACCTGGAGAACTTTATTGAGGAAACGAACTGGGGCTTTGGCGCCATCACGGGCATGTCAACCATTGCGTCCGTCATGGTGTGCTGGTACGGCCTGATCAAGCTGCGCAAGGTGCAGCGCATCAAGATGATGCGCAACGAGCGGCCACATGTTCCTCGCAGCAACCAGTATCCGTACCAGTACCAGTACCACGACGACAGTGCGCTGGGTCTTCTTGACTCCAGAAACCGGGAGATGCTCCGTCGGGCGCACATGCAAAAGGCCATGGCGGCGCGGAGAAGCTGGCTTACGTTCTGGAAGGCCTAAGTCGACCATGTGGAGGAGCGGGTATATATTCACCCCCGCGACATACGGGTGTACAGACATTAGATTGGCGTTGGCTGGTTCTCTCTCTCTCTCTTTCATTCTCCTTTTACGAGCGGGATTTTTGCATGGTGGGTTCTTATATGTAATACTTGGCCTCGATGGTATCGGTGGCGTGTATTTGTGGAAGTGGGATACCCGTGATATGTACATGTGGATTTGCATTAGCCCCGAGTTTAGAAGATCTCCCAATAATGATATATATAAAATGGCAAAGAATGGCTCCAGGGGTTTCGAGCGTGAGTGTGGTCTGGTGTAAGCGTTGATAGGGTTGCCATTGACCCCTTTGATCTTTTGCACCCTAGCTGGGCCTGTGCCTCTCTGGTAAGTTACCATCTCCTTCGCGAGCTAGTATTGCAAAAACATAGAGTAAAACATCCCAGGCACGCCGTTTGCCATCTTTCCGCAGCGAGACCCGCGCAAGTCACCGTTGGTTGCTGCGTGCTGACGTCATGACCAAAACGGTTGAACGACCTGTAACGGCGCATTTCCTCTTTCACACGCGCCACCAAACGGTGTGCATCACATCTACGGAACATGTCTCTAAAAGGGGCCAATCACTTGTCAATACCCGTTTACCCCTGTTAATCACGGTTCAAGACGAGGAAGTCTCTGGCGTCATGGTTGATCTGCATTTCCTAAAACAAGCTTCACGACGCAACGCAGCAACGCTGAGTGGTCGGCTGCGTCCCCTGAACTACTGACAGCTGCCCGTTTGGGCGAGTCCCGGAGCGAATGCACCGGCTTGGGACACAAAAAAAAAAAAAATTCCCCGTGTTTTTATTTACATGTTTCTAAATCTGGGGTCTGTGCCGTGTGTTTCCTGGTGTTGACGTCAGTCGGGAGCCGGGGTGTTTGGGCTGCTTGGGCAGAACGAGGTTGGGTGAGATGCAAGTGACGTGGTATAAAAACATTTGCTCGTGCTTGCGTGACGGACAGATTCCTGCCTCTTTCTTTCCCCCCTTCTCTCCCCCAATAATCCAATAATCGTCTCTGGGAACATACCTAGCTTTGACGCTGCTGAAGGCATTTTATTCTGCAAAACTACCTGTTCCAATCACCACCATCACCATGGGCGGCGTACTCTCTTGCGTGAGCCGGGCTTTTCTTTTTTTACCCCATTGTGAAGAGCGCAGCTGACGACGTGCTTTGAAGATCCAATCCATTTTCGCCACGATAGGCAACTGCATCATGGCAATTGTCAGCGGCATCGGCGGCATCCTGCAGGCCATCATCAGCGGCGTAGTGTCCTTTTGCGGCATCATTGTGCGGTGCCTGACCTGCGGCTACTGCGGGCGGGGAGGAGCCGGACATCGACATGGAGGAATGAGGACGAGTAGGGTGTAGTGCGTCTACTGCTGATCGCGACGGTTGGGGAGAGGGGAAAGGAATAACAAGATTGTCATCAGAGCTTGGAAGGTGGCGGTCATCGATACCCACCCGTGTTACGACGTTTATACCCTAGTTCTTCTACTTTTTTTTTTACGGTTCTTAATAGGGTATCCTTTTTCTATATTGTTTTGACCGTGGTATTATTTTGTTTCTAGTCGTCTTCTTCCATGACGTTGCGGTTGAAAAACCCGTGTATGGCCTTGCCGGCAACTTTTCCAACCATGGGCTCCAGGTCTCCCACTGACATGTTTGCCACCCTCTTTGATATTCTCTGTTTCCAGTACCAGGGTTTTGATGTTCTTGGGCGTGACGCCGGGGACGAGGGCGAGCATCTCCTGCGGTTCCTGGTTGAACGCCTGGTCTTCCGCCTTCATGTCCTTGTCTAGGCCTGCTTGCACGGCCGCAATCGGGTCCGGTTCATCCTCTTGCGCCTTGAGAGACTCGAATATCTCGGCGGTCTGGTAGGGCGATGACGACCATATGATGCGGAGTTTGGGGAAGGCCAGTGTCAGCAGGACGAGCTTTGACTGCAAGTCGGACGACACGTTTGTGGGTGCCACGCTGCTCAGACTGCCCGATAAGTCGGCAAAGGGCTCCAGCGTGAACGACTTGTTCTGATCGAACTCGATGAGGAGCATCGGGGACCTGTAGTGCTGGAACATGGTTTCTGCCTGCGTGTAGAGACGCCCGTCCTTGAAGGACGAGATGAGGTCGCTGATGGATTTACGCTCCACGCATATGTTGGGCGAGAGGATATAGTCGCCGACTGTGAGCATGCAGGGCACGATGATGATGGACCGGCCGTGGAGGAGGGATGGCAAGGAGGAGCGGAATTCTCGAACGTCGACTACAACGCGCGGCGGCTGGGCTGTCGCTGCGAGCCGCCCGCCGCCTGCAATCCGCGTGTTGACTGTGCGGAGGAACGCTTCTTGCGCGTCTTCGATGCCGTGAGGGTCGACCGTCATGACGAGAGACATGCTGGCTCGTTCCTTGATGAGTTTCGTGAAGGAGTCCTTTTCCCGACGGACTGACGAAAGGTAGCGCTGTTCTTCGACCGAGCCCCCGTAGTACATGAAGTAGACACGGACGTTTCTGTCATTGTGCGACGAACGGTAGACTTCTACCCGCCGTATGAAGGAGGCGTCTGGCTCGTACATGATGATATATCGGGGTTTGACTTCCTCGAGGACGTGCTCGTCTTGGTCGCCGTCGTAGGCGTGGACCACGACTAGGTCTTGCATTTCGTACAGCTGATAGTAATCTTCCATGTCGTCTAGTGGGTCGGCGATGATGTCGTCCTTTTGTTGGGCTTCCTCTTCCGTGATCTGGACTTCGGCCATGAGATGGGCCACTTCGCCTGGCTTCTCAAAGTACTGCGCAATAACACCCGTGTCGGTCCGTCCTGCCGAGACACCGGCGTTACCTCCGCCACGGACGCGTCTCCTCTTGTTCGAGGGGGGTTTGCCACGGCCCATGCCAGCATGGCCAGGTCGGGAATCAGCTGCGCCGTTGAGGGCCTTTTGGTTCTCGGAGAAGAGCGTTGCGCTGACTTGGGCGAACTGTCGCTTCCAGGTTAGGTAGCTGCGTAGACGTCTTCTCATCATGAAAGCAGCCGACGGTTTGTGCGCATCTTCTTCATCTTCCTTGGTGGTCGTGGGAGTTGCGACCCTGGGCTTTACATGCATTGTTTGCAAGTAGTCGCGGAGTTGTCTACATGTATCCGTGTTTGAGCACATTATTAGTATAGTTCCGTTTGAGTCGTCTCTGGCAGGGGGTTCGAAGTAGAGATCTCTGTCAATCTCTTCGAGCACTTCAGCAAGCAGAGCCCACTTTGGAAGCTCCTCGAGGACTGGCCGTAAAGAGTCGATATTATCGCCACTTTGCGAGACTGTTTTTGCGCTGGCCGAATACACCCTCCTTCGCGCCGTGTCGAATATTGTCTGAGCTGCATCCAAAAACAGCCAAGGTGATTGATTTTGTCTCGTAGATCCAGGCGGAGGTGAATGCGCTGCGTGGATGGTGTCAAGGTGCTGCAAAAACGACACCGCATCATATGCCAGAACGGACGTCAAGAGACCGCGCAGCACCGTGAGATCGTTTACAATCTGCCGTGTTTTCCAACTCACCCGGTGCCAATTGGGATCCAACTGCCGTCGGACCATGACGTCAAAATTTTTAAGCAGGGCGCTGTCGAGATTCCAGTCGTCCATTTCGAGGCCCGAGTTGCCCTTTTTGAGCTCGTGAATGCTGACTTCTACACACTCCATGATGGCGTTTTGAATATCCGTCATGGAATCCGTCATGGGAACCTCCAACTCGATGACTTCGGCCTTCTTCTTGCCTTCGAGAGACTGTGCTACAGTGACGTGGAATCTCGGCCACAACGACGCCCTTTTCAGGAACAGATTTCGCATCATGGTCGACAGCGGGGAGAAGCCCGTAGAAAAAGGATCAGGATTGTCGGAGAAGGCCTTCAGAAACCCAATCTTGTTCTTCTGCCGATACACTCTGAGGATGAAGGCCTCGAGTGAAGTTGCGACAACACGATCAGCGTGAAGCACGACGAGCCCCGTGATTGACTCTGGATCCAGCAGGCCGGTAAGAAGGTCGACAACTAGGATACGCGAAGTGATGCTGAAGATGCCACCTCCGGCGTACATCTTCTCGCGTGCACCAACGCTTTGGAAGTCGGTATTCACAACCGTTAAGCCCCGGGCCTTTGGAGCAGCACTGATGGCGGCGTGCTCGGCCAATGCCTCGCCGATCCAGCCATTTTCACGCTCTTCAGCACCTACAATGACTATGAGATTATTTCCGGCTGCGTCATAGGAGTGAAGCAGGTTTGTGACGAGGCGCATCAGCCCCAGGCCACGGGCCAGCACGACGAGCTCATCTTCTGCTCGGAGCTCTTGGAAGAGATGCTGTTGATACTCCTGCGGTAAAGATTATTCAGCAAATGCGGTGCAGTCTCTTGGTGACACGTCGGATTGAGAGTAGCATACCAAGGGTAAGGAGAGCTTGACTGGCTGCGGGGCATTATTCGCAGACATGCGGGCAACCGGGTGATGTGATGGATGTGAATGTGTCAATGAATGATGGTGAGATTCCGGTCTGGTTTGACGTGAACACTCAACATTGAATCATTGATGTTCAGTGAAGCGGCACTGGGACTTGAGGGGCTTGAATGCGCCGTGGCTCAGTGCAATTGTAGTCGTCCGTAGAAGCAAGGGCGAAGCCTGATTGGTCTAGTCGACACACTCAGTGCTCAGCCCCCAAACTTATAGGCCCTGATGCTACAGCATTCAGCGGTACGATGCAAGGTACGGCTTATTTTACATTTTATTATCACACAAACCGACTCAAATAGTCTTTTTTTAAAAAAATAAAAAATAAAATAAAAATCCCTCGCGGTACAATTAACTCGAGTATAAAATGCCTAAGTCGCACCAGTTCAAGCCGACAAGGCTTACACCATGCTGTATTCGTCAAACAAGGATACTGGCTTGTAGAAGAGATGAGAACATACAGTGACGAAATTGCGATTTGAAGAAGAAAGTATACTCGGGCTATAGCTGCTCTGACTGCGTAATTTGAGCAGATTCGCTGGAGCAAAATGCCTCGAGCTACTTGAAAGACGAAGAATTACCAACACCACATCCGAGCCCCGAGTCCTGCGGAAGCCGTAGCGAAGAAAAGTACCAGTCATGCTTGCTGTCCCAATACGCCGCATCTCGGCAGCGCCGATACCCATGGCATTTTCTTGGAAAGTCTGCCAAAAGCGCTCCTCCAAAGACCCGATGATTGCTGTAGTAGTGCCAGCCTGCGGAGTCCATGTAGCCTAGTATGTTCTCAAGACCCCATAGATTCATGCCAAACGGATGGATTCTGCTTCAGCCCAGTCAATAATCCCCTTGATGTGGCCGATAGATGGTTCCGTCATGTTCACTGCGTTGAGATCTCCGTGGCCGAGGACCATGGGGTATTCCGGCGTGAGGAGCAACTCCAGGCCACCGATGGCCTTTTGCGGGTTCTGTGTGAATCGAGAGGAAAGAGCTTCTGAGAGGAGCTGAAGTTTCTGCCGGTAGTCATTGTGAGTGGCTTGAACAATACAGGGCCTGGTAGTTTGCCTGTTGTTCCATGACTGAGCGAAGAACCTGTGTTTGATGTTAGAAATGCGTAAGAGACGGATTGACTTTGCACCATGTTTACTATCTGTACCTTGCCATGTACGCTACGGTATTGGCGTGCTGGAGAGAGGCTTCCAGCAAGGTCCCTACAGGAACATGATAGTGTGACTGCGCTTGGACATAAACACTCCCTGGTATCTTATCCATTACATAGACATGTAGCTGTGATGCGAGATGTCCAATCTTGCCATGGTAGACGGGACTTGGGACCAGCTTGCCGTGGATGTTTCTGGCTAGATCGAGAGTATTGATGTCTAACGTCGACTCTGGGGTTCGGAATTGGTCAATCTTGGCTTGATCAGTTCCCGCTATGACTGTGTAGCTGAACGAGCCTTGAATGGGTACAGGCTCGACAGGCTTGCCGACAATAGAAGCGGCCAAGCCATCGCACTGTTGTCGGGTTACATTTGTGTGACTTTTAAAGAAATCATTGATTGCGCCGTCCAGAGTGTAGACCACGAGCTTTTCTTGCAAACTGCTCATTTTGACTATGTCTTTCAGAAAGTTGAAGTACAGAGACGTGGTATCATGTTCATCTATATAACTATACTTATGATTGTGGTTATCGACAATATTAGAGTCATCCGATGTGATGATGGCCGCCATGTAGCGGCGACCGCTTTACACGGACGGGGACTCTGTAAGCGAGAAAATCTAATTTTGTTGGTTGCACAACTGGCATTCCAAGGAATATGGAGGTGGTGGGGCTGATTTCTGTGTTCTTGTTAGAAACAATGTACCGTAATTTGGGGTGAGTTTGTGATGATGCTTCGTGAATATTCCAGTGATGGATCATGTCTTTTCTGGGCGGAAACCGTGGACAGATGGTGTCGTGCAGTAAACTCTGGGAAATTGTTCGACGTAAAACTTGATGGAGTTGGAAAGAATTGAAACCTCATTAGCTGCCGCTTCGCTGTTGATATGTGTGGTTCACATACGTTCCCCTATTCGCCATCTTCCAGGAAGCAGTGCTAGTTGCTTCCCCCAACCAAGCGTATCACGAGTAGCATACGTACTCTTCATTTCATAGGCCCCTTAACGTGCCCCCAACATCAATAATCATGGCTTTACCGTAGAAGGCTCGGCCGGGCAGTTGAACCGATTGGTTAGTGCCAGGACTTGGTTGTTTGATGATGTCGTGCAGGTTGAGCACGC
This sequence comes from Metarhizium acridum, assembly GCF_019434415.1. Classification (NCBI taxonomy): domain Eukaryota; kingdom Fungi; phylum Ascomycota; class Sordariomycetes; order Hypocreales; family Clavicipitaceae; genus Metarhizium; species Metarhizium acridum. The sequence continues at coordinate 2,178,625 of NW_027094020.1, read as the reverse complement.
GACAGGCAGGGACAAAGGGGAGCCTCGACTTTGGGACCAGCCATTACGTAGTGCTCCACGAAGCCCATCAAAGAGGCTTACGCCGGTCAAGTATCTCGAGGGGAGCAACTCGAGCATTAAGCACCAATCGCCACCAGATGCCTCCCCCCATCTTGACGGTTCCTCGGCGGCCCGACGTCATCCATTAATCGGCAGGTTTGGTGGTAGCGGGACCAGTTTCATACTTTCCAAAAGTACAAATAAGACTCGCTGCAACCCTTTGAATCAATCAGTTTTCAGTTTGTTTCTTTGTCTAGTACTCCCTGATCCCGGACCTACCGATTCTGCATTTGAAACATACATAGAATACGTACTCAGTAAAAATCGTCGCCAATCAAACGCCAGAACCTGCATCGTCACCATGGACAAGGTCAAGGAAGCAGTCAACAAGGCCACCTCGAGCTCCGACAGCGTAAGTTCCCCCCTCTCGTGCAGCGTCTTTGCGGCCCTATTCCATCATCATTTTCTGGCCGTATTTATGTTAAAAACAATTCAACAGGAGAAGCAGTTCACCACGCAGCCCATTCAGCATGGTATTGACCCCAAGGTGGCTCCGCACCAAGCTCACCCCGGCCCAGCCTTGACCAAGGACATGCCAAGCGAGGAGGGCAGCAAGGCAGAGCGCGAGGCTAGAAAGAAGGAGTTGAATCCATAAAGGACACGAGGGACACCAAGTGTGGAGGCGAAGGAAATATTGTAAAAGACTACAAAGTACCGCGCAATGAGATTTGATGACGTTTAATTTTTGCTGCTAATGACGCCAGTCCTGAGGCGTCTCTTGGCTCTTGACTGCAGTGCACATGCGTGGCGGTGCCCCCGATGTTGCGTTCCTTCCTTGTACGGGGCACTCCGTATGTCCCAAGCAAAATCTGGTCTGGTGGTGGCTGAAGTGTCCAATGTCCCCCCCTCCCAGGGCCCCCTTCAAGCTGTCCGAGTTCCACCGAGGTTCGGTGGACCAGTTGACTTCAATGTTGACCTGACCTCAACCATAGTGCTCAAGTGCTTGCTCAGCTCAGCTCCCCCCACCCAGCCAAAGTCATTATCCCAAACACTGTTGACCCTTTGTCACCTAACCCGTCTTCACTTCACGCAGCTCGCGACATCAATTCCTGCCTGTCGACCAGGGGCACCATAACATCCTGAATCCGGTGCCATCTTCCAACAGCCACCTTGGCTCCACCCGGTGTAACCGCCAAAGGCAGACGTTTGGGCGCCAAACTGCACAGTAGCCGCACGCATCCGCTGGCCCACGACCAACCAAACCACTTCAGCATTTCAACACCATCTCCAACCGCAGCCGCCCCGAATGACGGCAGGACCCAATTTCTAACCGTCATTTCACGCCTCATAGTAAAGCCTCGTACATGAGTCCTCTTCTCGTCTTTCTCCTTCCACTCCTATAGTATTAAAGAGCCGTTTTCTCTGCCTCGTTGCCCGCTCGACTAATCGGTATCGACAAAGAGCCTATCAGTAAGGCTTGCTGACGGACCTTCCCTTCGCCATGCCGTCGATACTCAACGAGGACGACAAGGACACCGTTAAACGGTTTGTCCCCAAGCAGTCCAACAAGATCCACGCGGTGGGAGTCGCTAGGCTCTACGTCGCATATCCAAACCGGTCAAAATGGACCTACTCGGGCCTGCAAGGCGCCATAGTGCTGGCCAATGACCTGGTTGGCAACACCTACTGGCTTAAGATGGTGGACATTTCCGTATGTTTTCATGGTTTCCCGGTTGTGCTGTCACTTTGAACGATGCCAATTGATGTATATGCATATATATGTACATGTATACTAACATACATCCTCTAACAGCCCACCAACCGAGGCGTCATTTGGGATCAAGAAATCTACGACACATGGCACTACAACCAGGACCGTACCTTCTTCCACACTTTTGAGCTCGAAGACTGCCTAGCCGGATTGAGTTTTGTTGACGAAAAGGAAGCCAAGCAGTTCAAAAAGAAGATGGATGAGCGAGAAAAGAACGCAAGCCGAGCTACGAAATCAACACCCTTTGGAGGAGGTTCGCAACCTGTCCACAAGCACAGCTTACTGAGCTTTTTTGGTCATCGCCACTCCTCTGCTCCGTCGCCAACAGAATCAACGAAGCCCAGTCTATTGCCCCATCCGTTTCACCACTCGCCTTCGTCCTCGCAAAGTATGAACGGGGCCATTGCACCCTCGCAATTTGCCTTGCTGGATGCCTTTGATCCGTTGTGGAGGGAGCATTTTGGACAGGATCTTACCAATAAAGGTCTTACTGACGACTTTATTAAGGATAACCAAGAGTTTATTGTCGATTTCTTGCGAGAGGAGCAAGCCAAGTTGAACAACCCCTCGCCTACGCCGCCGCCGCCTCCTCCTGCGCCTACGAATGGAGGAGATTCAAAGAGTGTTAGGGCACCACCACCACCACCTCCTCCGCCGGGTGGTGCCTCGTCATCATCGTCGTCTACCAAACGCGGAGCCCCTCCGCCGCCACCGGCCCCGAGACGATCTGCTAAAGCTGATGGACCAGCAAGAGAAGCAAGCCCCCCTCCGTCTCCTCCACGTCCCAAGTTCAACGCTCCTCCGCCGTTGCCAGATGCAGGGAAATTCGCCAATATCGAGCAGCCGAGGCGGAAGACAGTTTCAACATCAACAGCATCAGTACCTGGCCCTCCCCCACCTCCTCGCCCGGCCAAGACACCTATCGAACCCGAGAATTCTAGCCACAAGTTCTCTGTTCCTCCCGCCTTTACCGGCCAACGCCTTCCCCCCCCGACTCCCAGTCGCGGACCGGTGCCGCCTCCGCCTCCGCCTCCGCCTCGAGCAAACGACTCTCACTCAGCTCCTCCTGCTCCTCCGCCGTTGCCTCCCAAGGTTTCGCCAGCTAGCAGTGCTCCTCCACCTCTCCCACCATCGAGTTCAAGACCTATACCTCCTCCTCCCGCTGCTGCTAGCATTCCTCCTCCTCCACCATTGCCATCGCCAAACGCTCCTCCACCGCCTCCCTTACCTTCGTCGAACGCTCCTCCACCTCCGCCGCTGCCTTCATCAAGCGCCCCTCCGCCTCCCCCGTTACCATCATCAAATGCTCCTCCTCCACCTCCGCCCATGCCATCCAGCGGTTCGGCAGCTCCTCCGCCTCCCCCACCACCGCCTATGCCATCTTCAGGCGGAGCACCTCCTCCGCCTCCGCCTCCCCCACCACCGAACCGCGACTCAGGCTACTCTTCTGGTATCCCAGCCGGCCCTCCAGCAGGAGCTGACAAGGGTCGAACCGCCATGCTGGGCGATATCCAAAAAGCAGGTGGCATTGGGTCCTTGAAGAAAATTGACAAATCTCAAATCCGAGACCGATCCGCCGCACAGGTCGGCGGAGGTGGGGATTCAGGTGGTGCTGGTCCACCGGCCGGTGCCGTTGCTGCAGGCGGCGGCGGCGGTATGGCGGATGCGTTGGCTGCTGCGTTGAAAAAGAGAAAGGATAAAGTTTCCAAGAGTGGTATGTTTTGAATTCTCCTACACGTACTAATGTAGCAGTATACTAACGGTCTAATAGATGACGAAGGTGATGACGATGACTGGGATTAAGACCACGACACTACACAATGTCATCCGGAGACACTATAACGCATTAACTTGACCTGTTTATTCGGGGGCCGGAAGAGGTGGTATGCCACGTTCAGTGTGGCGTTGCTGCGAACGTGGCAAGTTTTCGAGCAGTAGCTCGCATGTATAGGAGTTGCTGAGGGAAACTATCATTCATTTACCATGTGGCTCCTCGGTCGGTTGTCGAGGTCTCTACATAGTATACACACACACAACCAAAAGAGGGAATAAAAAGCAGATAATCTATAAGATCATATATGTATGGCATTAGCTTTCGTGGATTCATCTTGTTGGCATAATTTCTTGATCTATCATGCAAAGACTGCTGCTGACGGCCCGCTACAAGCGATAAAGGTAATGCCATGATGCTCATATTCATAATAACTGTAAAGAAGACAACAAAGTTGAAGGACCTTCAAAGAAACATGACAAATGGACGCGCCGTGACGTCTCTCCCACCACGGCGGTCCCCAAACCCCCACTCCTGCTATAGAACTGTCGCGGGACCCAAGGGAGACCAAATATCGATAAAAAAAAAGAGGCAGGTTGCAAATGCTAAAATAAAGCAACATTATAGAACAAGACTCCCTTTTTTCTTTCTTTCGCTTCCAGAGGGGTTGAGAGAGAAGACAGTGTAAATGGGTGTGTGTGTCCGTGAGCAAACTCCCAGCCGGCCCGGCGCACGCGCAGCACGAGATGGCGGAACGGTGAACCTGGAAGAGGACTTGTGACACAGAGTCAAACCGCGCGCGCGCAAGTTGAGACGGCAAAGAGAACCCAAAGAGGTACACAGAAAAATGGCAAAGGCAAAAAAGTGTGGTCAGCCCTGTTTCTCTTCTCTTTGTTGTTTCTTTGGGCTAGAGATGTGGTTAACGGTGGTAGAGCCCGGGTGGCGAATCAGAACCCTGCGGTCTTGCCGATGAGGAGATGAGTACGGCAGGATGACGACGACTGGAGACTTAAATGTCGTCAATGTCGACCTCCTTCTTCTTCTCATCTTCGTCCGAGTCCTCTTCTGAGTCTGCGTCACCGAACTCGAAGTAGGCCTCGCCGTCCTCTCCTTGACCGAAGGTGTCGGTTTCGTTAATCTTGGCATGCTCGGGAAGCTCGCCATACGATTTCAGGGAACGAGCCTCGTCGGCAGTGTACTTGAGAATGACATCGCCCTTGTTGTCTTGAAAGTCACGCAAAGAGAGGAGGATGATATCACCCTGGTTGATCCAGACCTTCTTGCGCATCTTGCCACGAATCTGTGAAAGTCAAGTTAGTTAGGTAGATTGACGCGAGAAGGAAGGAGGTAATGTTGGTGTTTGTGGCTAAAAAATGTGTGCCCGAATCAACATTTCACGATCCATATATGATGTTGAATCACGAACAACCATCTCATTACGTGTGATAATGCCGAAGTCGGAATCATCAAAGAATGGTCTGGGTTCGAATGGAGTCCCGTGAATGTGAAAAAGCGGGTGGACATGGCCATGGGCATGATGACTGATGAGCGGAGGGTTTGGGTGCATTGTCACATACGTTGGCGAGACGCTTGCTGCCGTCGAAACAAAGGGCTTCAAGTCGTCCGTTGCCCAGCATCTTGATAACCTGGGCATACTCCTGGCCGTCCTCCTTGAAGGTCAACTCTCGACGCTGGTCATCGTTCTCCTTGGTACCTCGTCTGCGGTTCTTGCCGCCCTATTATTGCAATATCTGTCAGCATGGCGTGTTTTTTTGAGGGTAGTGGCACCCGGTCCCTGCCATGAGGCACACAGATACAGCGGCACACAATGGCGGGGGCGGGGCAAAAGCAGCGCAAGAGGCCGGAATTATTTATTTTTGTGAACGCACCTTTCCCTTGTTCTTAGGCATGTTTGACTGTGGTAGCGGCGATGCGCGTTACAATAGAGATGATGTCGTAGACCTGGCGGCTGCGCGCACGAGAAGGGGTTTTGCTGAGGGCAGAGGTGTGGACGCGACGTTCTTTGCTCGGGAGGTGTCAAGTCTGAAGGTGGCGGCAGTGTTGTGGAAGGGGACTTATTACTTAAGTACGTGGGCAAGTTTGAAGACCAGGCCGGGGCGTTTAGTAGTTACTTGAGAATGGACGGGCACTCGGTGCTGTGGGGAATTTGTTTTTGTGTGTTTAGGTTTGGGTGCATGTACGGAGTACAGACGCCGAGCTTGAATCGCCCCTTCCCAATCACTTTGGCCCGCGTCGTAGGTCCGTCTGCAACTTTGGTCCGCCTCCCAACTTTGGACGTGATTAATTTTTCGCCATCTGGCGTTGGGCTCTGTGTGCGTGCGCCTGCGATGACTCAAATGGTGGGCTGCATGCACATTGGCGCAGACAATGTGGGCTGCTGGCTTGTGGGCCGAGAACTCTGTGTTCCGCCGGTCCACAATGGGCTGGCTTTGACGTGACATGAGTTGGTGTCGGCATCCAAATTTCATGTCATGAATGCCGATAGCGTGTGTCTTTTTCCCAATTACTTTTTGCATAGAATAACAAGATCCGTTCCGGCAGAAGAGGCGGCCCTTGACCAAACCTGAGGGGACGCGCTTACATAACCAACCCCGTTGAGATTCTGTGGCGCTTACCAGTCAGTGCCTGACGTACGGCAGCCCGTCACCGGTACGGGTGGGCCCAGCTTTCAATTGTTGTGACGTCTGGTTGGTTGGGTGACAGACACCGTCCTCCTGTCACACACGATACTTTCTCGACTTCATTCTAATACTTCCTTTCTGTTCCAGCCGATTTGCTAGCCACGAACTTCCCAATTCGAGCCCCTCCCTCACCACGTCTCTTCATTTCGCCATCGAAGTGGCAAACATGACACTAGCGGCCGGATTCCAGCTCAACTTCACATGGCGATAGCAAGAGCTCTCTGGCGACCTCTGGTCCCGAGCTCGATATTGCCCAGGAGCTCTTATTTGTGGTTGTTCGCATCAATGCAACGTTCGGCCTCTAGTGTAATGCGACCACCGAGCCCTAAGCGACAGCCTAGCAAACCCAAGTCCATCAAGAGACTCATACCTGAAGAAGTAAAAAATTTTGTCAAGGCCGATGGCAAGCTCCTGACCACGCCCCAAAACCGAGACTTCCTCCTCAGATATGGCCTCGAACCCGACCATGGACGGATGATCCGCTTCAACGGAGGCTCTGAGCTATCCCGAGCTGCCTCAGATTTCAGCGCCACGTTGGCATATAGTCCACGACACATCATCCATCCGTTCGACCTCCGCTATTTCGACCCACGGGGTCACCCTCTGGCACCAATGAAGCGGGCCAAATATGCTCAGAAAACGCGGCAAGAGCCAATGTGGATTATGACCACCAGTTTTGGGAGCGCGTCTGCTGTCGTACGTACACTTACTCGCCGACGACTGACGCGATATGTATACGAAGCTCTTCATACGCTTGGGTATCGGGCCGGATCTCAAAACGGCGTGGCCAGCATAGTTTGGGGAACCCTTTGGATTACAATACATGATCCTGTAAAAGCCGCAACACAGTCGCCGGAGCGGTTCGGGCGCGTTATAGCCGATGCTTTGGTCAAATACTGCAGAAAATGAAGGCGGTATTGTACAACATCACTCTCTTCTAGTTTGGAATTTTAGGGTCCTACTGACGGCATGTGACGGCGTTTATTGTATCGATATCCTGTTGGGGCAGTCTGGACCGGCGTAGGTTTATGATTAGGTCGTTGGCTACTGAGGCCGATCTCACATATTCCGTAAATTACTGGCCTTTGAATCAAGAAGGCATACTACAGAGCATCCCGTATATTAATTCGACCAAACACAAAATTCATAGCCATGCAGGCCGACGTTGATGTATATCAACCTGGCCCAATGCAATGTCGCGACCTGCAACCGACCTGCCTATCGCTGGACGCGTGAGTGTCAGCCCACATATGCTGGGAAGATGACACAAGAGAACCCAGGCCTAGCTACAGAACTTTTGTGCAATCATCCCCAATCCTCTGGCCACTCGTTCGATAGAGGCAACTTCCACCCACTCCTCTTTGGCGTGAAGGCCATCACCTATTGGGCCCCAGAGGAGGACGGGGATGTCTTTGCCAGCCAGCAGGGCGCAATCAGTCCAGTACGGTCCTTTGCTGAATTTGGCCTTTCTTCCCAGCACCTCACTGGCAACGCCGCTCACAAGGGCTGCAAAGGGGTGCTCGGGATCAATGCTGAAAGGGGCCCTATCAAAAGTTACCCGCAAGTCATACTTGAAGTCCTTGACTGACTTGGCGAGGCTGTCCAGAATAGTTTGAAACTCTTGTCTAACCGAATCGACAGACTCGCCTGCAATAGTTCGACGCTCTATCACCACAGTGCACAATGCTGGATATGAAGACTCCTCCTCACCACCCTTGATTGTGGATGCATGGACACTTGGAGCCAGGAGGGGATCGGCCCAACCTTTGCTCAAGTTTTCTGAATACCTGTCCAATTCGACCAAAAAATAACCTGCCCGAGTAATGGCGTCTATGCCAACTGTTGGTAGTGATCCATGTGATGCGAGGCCATGAATATCGACTTCGAGCCAAACAAATCCTTTGTGCCCGTGGATTATTTCTTCGCCAGTCGGCTCATTGACAACAGCACCGTCTGCTCTCCAGCCTGCTTCAAGAACCTGTTCTGTGCCAATGCTGGTTGCTTCCTCGTCGGCCACGCCAGTAAATATGACGTCGCCCCGAAGAGCCTGGGCCTTGGACGCCGCCAATGCAGACATGGCAGCAGCTATTCCGCATTTCATGTCATCGGCTCCGCGTCCATAGAGCTTCCCATCCTTAATTTCTCCACCTAGAGGGTCATCACCATAACCCAGCGTTGTGACTGTGTCGATATGCCCGTTGAACATTAAATTCTTGCCCCCGCCTGAACCTCGAACAACACCAACAATGGACGGGCGCCCCTTGGTTGGCTCAATCCAATGAGTCTCAATATCGCGATGTTCAAGCCAAGAGCCAATAAAACGGGCAATCTCAGTCTCTCCTGGACCAGGCACAGACCCCAGTGCTGGATTGGAAGAGTCGATGCGGACTAGAGCTTGGGTCAAGGCGACAGGGTCATCAACGGAGACGTCCATGGGAGTGCGATAGCTTCTGGCTCCCTCTGTGCAGAGAAGAACCACCACAGAATCTTGTCCGAGGCCCAAGTCAGCCATATCCTTCCTTGTAAGGCGTTTGAGAGCAGCAAGAGGTGAAGCGCCGCATGGCCCTGCTGATATGTGTCGAGATTTGAGATATTGGGACGCCTGATGTGCCTCATAATCAGACACGGTCAAACTGGCGTCCACACCAGATTTCAGCAATGGCCATGCGATGGGTGACAAGGTAGCACAGTCAAGGCCAGCCATGATAGTGGAATATGTCTGAACATGAACAGGCTTTTTGGCACGTAAGCTCTTATACAAACATGCTGCGGTGTCAGGTTCAACCGTCATGACGGCTGTCTTGCAAGCCTTGCTTTTATAATGCGAGACAACTGCTTGTGCAAAAGATCCTACACCGACTGGAGCGATGACCAGATCGGCTTCAGTACCATTGAGCTGGCTGTCAATCTCCCGCAACATCGTCATATATCCATCCACTATCCACTATGTGTAGGGAGTATTAGAAAATCGCAACTATACACGACAGCAGATGTGAGACCTCACCTGGGGAATTTCCTTATAGTCGTCAAAGGAATAGTCCTGGACAAGGAGCCCACCTCTTGCCGCGCAAGCTTCTCGAGCAGTGTCCATGGCGTCATCATAGGTACCAGCATTGACGGAAACTATGGCGCCCTCTTCTTCTAATCGTTTCATCGTCTCTGACGGCATATTTGCAGGAACATGGATTTCCACAGGCACACCGAGGAGAGACCCCATCCTAGCCACAGCTCTGCCATGATTGCCCTCGCTCGCTGCATACAGGGGAATGGGTAAACGCGCCAGAGCATCTTTCACGGTCGCCAAGTCTGCATCTAGAGGGAGGCCAAGTTTTTGGGAAACGGCGCGAAAAGTTCCCCAGGAGGCACCCAGGATCTTGAAAGACGGCAGACCGAACCTCGTGCTTTCGTCTTTGAGATGGACGGCTTTGATGCCGAGATCATTGGCAACCTCGTCAAGCTGCACGAGCCTGGTGGGGCCACCAGGGAACTGGCTATGGAATCTGTCAACCAGCCTCGTGTCGTCGACGGAAAGGGACATGGAGCTATCTGCACACCACGAGGCAGCACCTGGGTTGAGCTGCATAGCCCTTCGAAACGCGGCCATATTAGTGGCTCGAGATCACCGCGAGCAAAGCGAACGAATCAAGGATTGCCGAGACCTTTTGTAAACCTGTTGGCTAGAGAAGTGCACCGTTGATTCAGACTCCGTGGGGAGAGAAAAAACAGAAAATTCTCTGGACGGAATGCACATGATATTTATCTGTAACTGAGGGGGAGGATTTTGCTGTTCTTTCCTTGTACAACAGGCGCCTTCTGTGCACAGAGTGCGTGCGCCTTCCCGCTGTATAATTACTATCCACGGACGAAAAATGGAAATCCGTCATGGGCCAGTGGTTCCACTACCGAAAGCCAACAGAACTCTCTGGGAGCGTCTATGAAACGGCTACACCTCTTATAACATCAAGTGAGGCAATACGTTGGCAGATTATACTTGGCTGTAAATGCAGTCCGCCGAGCCATGTCTACTCGACCGAAAGGAGCCTGGCAACCGGGCGCATTGCGGTCGTGGGAGATAGGAGAGGGCGTCAAGGACGTGCGGTCGACAGAAATCAAGACTGAAACCGGGAGGCCATTAAATATTCGGATTATCACGGCACTGGCTTGGTGTATCACATGAGCAGTAGCCTTGAAGCTGAGTTTTTGGTTTTCAACGGCATACTCCGTACGTACCATGGTGATTATTGGCTGACGCCACACATGCCAACTCATGACACACCCTCCGTAATGGGGCATTCCAACCAGCTTGCAGCCTGTTGTCGGCCGGTAGACTTGGGAAGACTGGAGCTTCTCGAAAACGCCACCGCATGCCTCTCAGTGGCAACTGTCCGTCATCCGGTCGCCGTCCCTTGGCAAGCCTGCGCCCTGTCCGTGAGGGTGGTCTCTGCCCGTCTGCCCGCCTCATCCAATCCAGCCAGAATGAGAAACAAGCCATTTAGCCCAATTTTCTCCCCTCTCAATCCGACGCTAGCTTGACATTGCCTTTTCACTTGCTGAGAAAGACGTCACTGCGTCGCCCTCACCATTGAATCATTGCTATGCGAGACGTCTAAAGTATTCCTTAATCCGTAGCCTGTTCGTCTGGGGTGTAGGAGCAGATGTCAACCGACAATGATTTCTTCGTGGGCGTGGTCGACGCCACGGCCATAGAGGGCGCAAATGACGACCGCCGAGTGTCCGGCCTCTCAACCTCAACCGACCTGGAGTCGCCGCAGAGCATCGTCGGGACCGGTGCGACTGCCGGCGTCACTACGGTGCTACCTGCCGACTTAGACTGGTCTGAATCGTTTTTGTTCGGAGCGGATATAGGTAGCCAGGATGCCATCTCTCCGCAGTTCCCTTCGGCGATACCCGGCTTTGAGTCCCAAGACACGAGCCTCACATTTCCGCATCCGGCTGGGGACTATGACAGTGCCGCCTTTTCTCTCTCCCTCCCTATGCAAGAGCCAGCTCCTGGAATAGAGCCGGCATCGTATCAAGAAGCTATGGAGGAGTTCTTTGCCAAGAACGGAGCTTGGCGCCCCCCGGAGCCCTGCAATCATTGCAAGCGTCTGCGTTTACAATGTTTTATGCTCCAAACTACAGATGCCAACCCCAACCCCGTCAATTCTTGTTCTAGTTGCGTTGCCCTTTTTAGAAATTGCAGTCTAGCTGAGCGGTCGAAGCGCGGCCACTCCCAGTTTGAGACTTCATGTCCGGTGATTGGGCACTTGCACGGAGTCAGTGAGGAAGAAAACCAGTTGGTCTGGCATCAGGTTTCCCAACCGGCTGCTGGTCCGACGTCTGGGCCGTCTGGGCCGCCTCCTAATGCAGGTGCTAGGCTCTCAGTGACCAGCAAGAGGTCTAGCTCTCGTTCTGTTCGGAAAACACAGATCCTACGAGATTGGTTCGCGGTCAATATTCAACACCCGTATCCAACGGATGACGAAAAAATGACGCTGGCCGAGCAATCAGGTCTAAGCAGGACCCAAGTTATCAACTGGTTCACCAACGCCAGACGACGCCATCGCTTGTCTACGCAACCGATGGTCAACAACGCGACTTTTCGTGCTGGATCGCCTATGCCACGCTCTTTAATTTCGAGTATGACGCCATTTGAAAGATGGAGACACTCACCCCCAGACAGTGAACCAGTCTCAGAAGCAGCTATTCAGAAGGCAATCGGTTCCAACTCAAGCATTCACCATGGGGTAGGGGCACCAGGCGATGCCGATGATTTAGGGTCTTCAGCAAGTACAGATTCAATGTTGTACTCTCGGTCGGCGCTGCATTACTCTTCGGATGGGTCCTTATCCAACTACTCGCGTGCATCTGCTAACAGTGACGCCGTTCTGTCCGGAAGGAGTTCGGAAGACCCTGCCCATCCTGCATGGGTGAAGTCAGCATCGGCAAGGTCGAAAAGGTCAAAGGCTCGTACTTTTACATGCAGTTACTGCTCGCGCAACTTCAACAAAAAATATGATTGGCTTAGACATGAGCGATCCGTACATGCCCCTGGCGACACGTCGTGGGTTTGTGCCATTCCATTACCGCCCGAGCAGCCTTACATCGTCTGGCGACTAGGTCAGACACAGGCAGAGTGTATCTTTTGCGGACAATCATCCCCGACAGAAGAGCACTTTCAGTCGCACGAGTTTGAATCATGTGCCAAGCGTGCGGTTCAGGATAGGAGCTTTACCAGGAAGGATCATATGTGGCAGCATCTGTACAAGTTCCACGGGTGTCGGAAAGTGGGAAGGTTGGAAACCGGACGTGAATCTGCTAAGGCACAAAGCTGAGGGAACATGAGGTAGAATCTTTGTCTGGATTTTGCTCAATACTATAAAATCTGGGCGGATGGCCTATTTCGAAGGATATATTAGCGACGTGTGTTTTCTATCACAGCCCATTCTTCACAGCGTTGAAGCACAACCGATGAGCCTGGGTATGCCATTCAAAAGTGCTTTGAGCAACTAGGAGACAATAGTTGTGGAGCTTAAAGTGCGAGTGAAAGGGTGTTATTAAACTGTATATATATTAGACTTTTGACGCCTATCTTGCGTAGGTTGATAAGACACCTATGTGCCCGGAGGACCCATCCTTCACTTTCAACTTCCTTTTTGCTGGATACCCTTAGCCTCCTTACATACGGGAGTCTAAATACATACAAAAGACTCTAATAAGCTAGCATATCGTCCCGCATGACTAAATTAGTACTCACTGCTCTGGAGTTCGAACTGCACCTCCTTAATAAACCATCTCAAAGCATATTTTGATCCTCTGCTTTCTCGAAAACACATCAGCTAACAAGAACAAAACGTGAAACTTTGGGGGGGTGATTTCCTTGGTGGTGCTGGGGAAAAGAGCACAGGTACGGTTTACCTGCTTAATGGCAAGCTTGTACCAACCTCGTATGGGTGAAGATACCTACCTAGGTAGGGAGGCAAGTGGGAGGGCATCAATTGATGTTTTGTTCCGAATTAGCCCTCTAAGATGGGTTCCAAGCACATGACTTGGCAGCTCAAGGGCATATTTGGGTATCATTCCGGGCTATAAAAATACAAATGTCACTACTCTAGGACTCTTACGGTGTTTTGGGCGTTGCGATTCTGTATAAGCTCAAGCTAGGTAACGACTTAAGTTGCTGCTGGGGCTTTCGCTTGTTGCGCTTGTGGATTCCGGCAAGGCCCTTATTGCAGCTGACAGTGATTGCTCTTGTTGCACCAGCAGACAAGAGAAGTAGAGGAGTCGCCTGGTTCATTCGGCGGTGTTAGTCTCTAGCTGTAGGAACGCGTAGCTCGTGTTGACATCGCCGTTTAGCTGCCAAAACGCTTGACGAAACTAGCTTCGATGAAGGACTCATGACCGATTTTATCGGAGCTGTACAAAGTCAACAATCATCAAGCGTTGTAGATGTTTGTGCAACGCATACATCTATAGCATTATTGGGGGTGATTTTTCCACTCCAAGCAACTCCAATCTCCCCCATTTACAAACACCGCTCTTAGCGGAAGGTGTTTTAGCGGATATGATCTCGATATCTGGACGTTACGGTGTGACCTGGAGCGTGAAATGTCACCTTTGTATTACTGTAAGTAAGCCTCAAGGCCTATGGTACATTTGCGCATAAAGAAAGACGACGGGGAAAACCAGATACTAATATGTAATAATAGCTAGAGTACTGACATGATATTCTCCCAACTCTACTCGTGGCAAATGCTACGATTTGGAATTGATTGTTGCGATACCACCTCGGTCGCAATAGAAACAGTACTTGTTCAGTTCCTTGTGAATGAGGATAGATCCCGGGGCCTAGATGGATTCAACATGGACTCTGATTGCTCTTTGCACTTGCACCTGCATTTTAGTTGTGACGATTACGATGCAAAGCTAACAAGGTGTTAATTCAACGTAAGCATACCAATCCCTACTCCGCTTGCATTCTGGAAAGTAACAAACTGCGTTATTTGCGCCAGCTGCCTATATATAGCTAGCAGGCCGAATTCTATTCCTATGTATGGAAGGGCTGGTGAATGATTGGCTGTTATGATATTGGACCTGTATTGCCTTTTTCCTTGATTTACACACCTCGTCACACTGTTTTCCGTATGAAGCCGTTGACTAGAGCTTCATATCTTCTGAGCGTCTCATCTCTGTGTAATATAATCGACGGCAAGAATATGGCGAGCGAGGAGTCATGACGGAAACTATTTCAGAGGTTCGGGGGGCAATCCCATTAGCTCCTTCCCAGATACTAGTCATGGCAACCCAAGATCGTCTGATCACTCCTGCCGTGTTATCTTGCGGGACAAGTACTAACCTCCTTCCAAACACACACACACATATGTATACATTATATCAACAGTCATTCATCTACCTCCCAAGCCAAAACCCTCGTCTCCGTCTCCTTCATCTTTCTCTCCACCAACTCCTCCATACCTGACCTCTCCAACTCATCCAGCACATCTAATCTCTTCCTCCAGGCATCTTCCTGCGCCACCCCAGGATTCCCAAAGAATCGTGGATCCAGCTCCCTCCAAAATATGGAGTCAAATGCGAAATTCTTCCGCGCCGCGTAAATCACCCAAAACTCTCCGCTGTCCCAGCTCTCCTTCATCCGGGGCGACAGTCGCTGGGCCTCATCAAGCCGACCTGACGCTATAGCGGCGTCCTCGACATCTGTCATTGCTTTCAAGAATATCTTAAGCCGACTATCATATATCTCTTTCCAATTTTCCAAGCCGTCTGGCCAGTACTCTGGTTGTTCGAGGAGCAACCACCAGGGCGGGGAGAAGGAGAACTCAGCTGGCGCAGCGTACGTAAATTCCCAGTCTACCACACCAACAATTTGCATATTCGCATCTAGCAGAACGTTTGATGGCCGGAGATCGTCACACCACAATTTGAACGGACCATCAGCGTGCGCCTTGGATAGTAGTCGGCGTTGCCTGACGAGTTTACGGAATAACTGTCTAGCGATATACTTGCGCCGGCAATCGGTCTCTGAGTCTACCGCATCATTTCGTTGGTGTGTTAGATGGTCAATATGAAGCTGTGATAAGGCCTCGAAATAGTCAAATGACGAGGCAAATATTCCGTTCGGTAACTTATTTCGCGGCAGAGTCCCCAGCCTTATAAGCTCATTCATATGAATAGAGAGTGGCCGACGGCGAGCTTCTGACTCAAACTCGTTCATCTCCTCGAGTGAACCTATATTTGGAAATTCCAGCTTGGATAGCTGTAACAATACATCTGCGAGTTGGCAGTATAACATTTCAAGCTTTTCCAGGTTTATATGCGGATTAAGGCGAGGTCGATCTTCCCAATGCAGTTCAGGTATGTTAAGAACTTTGCAAACGTCCGTCTCATGGTTAATATATTCCATAATAATGAATGGGCCAAGTCCAAGAGGGCTTTCTTCTCTTGATCCCCAGTGCAGGATAAATGGCACGGGTATAGAGGTATTATCCTGGATATACCTTATCGTCGCTACCTCATTCTGGATCTTCTCCTCAGGAAACATAGTGCAGCCTGGCTTGGTAAAGCGAATCACGGCCGACCCGCCGTCTTGGAACTTCATGCGGAAAAGGACATTGAAAGCACCGGCCTTGGGATCACACAATTCTGTAGGCACACCATGACGATGTTTGACAATGAAGTCTCCAATTGCTCGCAGCGATTCTTCCTTAAGGATGTCCTTCACCCAGGCGCTTTCAACGTTCTCGCTTTCCTCCCAGGCGACGTCGTCGAAACGCATTCGAGGTTCCATTGTCTTTGTCGTTTCCATGTAGAGGCAATGCTCAAAAAGGGGGTGAGGAGCATGAGTAAAGAAGGATCACTGGTACGACTTTGATGAACTTGTCGATTGGGCCTGCTCGAGTTGGGCTGGGGAACAGGGTAATAATGTCCGTGCCTTGTTCATCTGACAGTCCCACCTGCGTGGTGACACCTCGAGCCAATAAGAGACCACTTTCACAACGATGTTGGACGACGTTTGGGTAGGCATTTGGCTACAGAAATGCTGTTGGGAATGTATTCGAGTTCTTTCGTAACGCCGGGACCATTACTGGGCCCCTGATGCGATTATAAAGCAATGACAGACACATATCACCAACAGTCCAAGACCTACGACAAGGCAGCTATCCATTGATACTGAACATATGTGGCATCACTTGAACTAGTCTATTGGCTATGAACCTCCTCATGACCTTCCATACTCACCCAACAAGGGGGCTTTGACTCGGGGTCGGTGCTGATATTGGCCAGTAGTTGATACTGCTACTCGACGACAAAGATGGCCGCCTTGACCAAATCCTCAAGACGGACCTCGAACTCTAGAACATAACTCATGGCTCTCCCGCTATTCTCAAACCATGGAAATGATAATCAACTAGCTCACATTACTACCCAGGAAGACATACCTGTATTGCAATTTTTACTCCAGGTGCCTAAATTAATTCTGACTTAAGTATCCTCTCTTAGAGCCATACCCGCAATATGTCGTCCAAAAACCAAGGTTCCTCCCGTCAGCAGGCACAATTCCAGCTCGGTATATCCGCGTCCAATGCCAAGACTTTGACGGATCAGGGTACTGCGTCTGGATCTCGGCGCGGGAAGACATACGGACCGGATTCGTACAGGCTGGCCACTACCGCGGAAGAATCACAGCTCAAGAAGACTGCGGAGGCGTCTGTGGAGAAGCGACAGCATGTTACTGATAGTATTGCCGACAGTTACAGAAAGACCTCTAACTGACACCTTCAAAGTCGGGATGGGTTATGCGGAAACAAGCTTGAGCGTTCTTGCAGGATATCGGTGGCATGTTATGTATTGACAATACCTCTCTGCTTGTTGTCATGCTGTCAAGAATTTACTTTCGTAGCGAGTGCTTTTGAAATCAAGCAAAGACGCGGGCATCCCTTGCTACGAAGCCAGGTAGCTCGACAGTACTGAGGCTGAAGTAGTTCGAGGGTGTCAAGTAGTCCGATGAACGAAAAGCCCGCTACATCTCGTGGCAATACAAGTTCCTGCTGTGCTAAATAGCACACAACATGTGTAGCTACCACTGTTATCAGTTCTTCTGCAAGGTTATCTGGATTCCCCTACAACGAATTGAAGGTCCATCCACCGCCGTCTGGATTGTGTCACGAACCACGAATTTGTGAAGGAATCTAGAATTGAAACCCGGATTGTATCCCAAGGCCTCTGCATTTAACATTATTGGAACCACTCAGATGTCTAAAAGGCTATCAGGATTCTATGAATGTAGCAGGACTCGTTGCGTCAAGCTAAAATGTGCTTTTTTCAAGCTAATTATAGAATTGGAATACTATGTTATAATCTGGGACATATAGGCTACTCCCTGGAGTCCTCAGTTTCGAGTTCCGAATCCATGAATCGCGACTTGGCTAAGAAGGACAGTGTCTGTCAAAAGAATGCTTCTTTTGTGCTATCATTTGCTGGCATCGGATTGAATAGCGAGAATACCACTGGCACCTGCACGGCCGGGGCGTACAGTGGCTGTACTCCGTAACACGGCCAAAAAAGGACTCACTAGCAATTGATAGTCTCGTCAGGACGAGATGATCTATCTGTGTAAGTGAATGAAATCTAATTTACACGGTGCCATGACGCTGACAAACAAGAGTGCGGGGCGGATTATAACCATGCCCCAACCTCCAACCGTTGATGCTGGTATTGGCGTCTGGAGGACGAGCCTGAAATAAGTTGGTTATGCAAAATATGGGTTCCAGCATATTTTAAGTACCTAGATAGCCCCTCTTAGCTTATCCTTGTATTTCCTAATCAGATAAGAGTACTCTTGCATATCAACCAACTTCTTCGGCGGCCTCTCGCCCTCGAAGTTGCCTTTTCCGTGGCCATTGAAATGGACCTTCCAGGCTATGAGCAGGTTAGCACCCTGGACATACATATTCATGAAATGTAGGGCACAGAACGTGCAAGAACTCACTATTAGCATAAGGGCTTAGGTACGACCAGCTGTCATTAAGATAGAACTTGTCGCTACCAACGCGGATTGTCTTGACTTGGCCCATCGCCCCCGGCGCCGGACGGAGCTGGCTGAGGCCGGCGCAAAGCTTCACTAGTCCGGTAACGAAGGCGAGTGCAATATCCTCGCCAAAACAATGGTGATGAGCGTGGCTGAAAGAGGTCGCAGGGCCTACCTGACGTTTTGCGTCAAACTTGTCGGGACTGGAAACCTCCGATGGATTACGCCCGGCGTCGCCCTAGAATTTGATCAGAATTTCTTGTCCTGGGCTGTACTTGCAGAATAATAATGTGGAAGGCAAAGGTCCTGAGACAGAATTAGTAGAAGCTTGGACTTACAAGCATAGTAATAATAACATCCCCCGGTTGAATTGACTTGCCCTCCAGTTCAGCCGGCTGGGTCGCGATACGCAGATTGCGTTGTGAGCTCGTGAGACGTTGTGCCTCAACAACATAGGCACGGAGAGAGCCATCATCAGACTTTTGAGCATAGTCTTGCACATCAGCCCACACGGATGCATTCTCGGGACGCAGAAAGAACTCCATAACTTCGTAGAACTACGATTGAATTAGCATCTTTAGTTGAAATCGGTACACCAAATGACGACAAATACTTACTGTATTGACTGGAGATCCGACACCGCCAAAGGCGGTCAGCCATAGGCTGTCAACAACTCTCTCAGTCGAATCTCCTTGGGCCAGGAGCTCCTCAACAAGTTTCAAGCCACACGATCTCAAAGAGTTCTCCTTGATGTGAGCCTTGCGGGTGAATTTACTCGTCAAGGCAGAGACGACGCTCAATCCGAAGCCCCCACTAACAGCAACTTCATCAACTAGCTTGCGAGTGGACTTGATGATGACCTCAAGACTCTCCTTAGCATGACGGCGACGGTTCCAGGCCTCACCAGAGTCGGTATTATCCCCCCAGGCGCGAATATTGACAAGGTGCTGATACAGATCGACTGTGCCTAGTTTGCCGTCCGGGTTCTCATCAGAGCGAAAGTCAAAATAGAAGAGGTCTGCGAGTAGCCGAGTCAACAATGGAATAGCAATATCTCGGACCAGATCGACCTGGTTAAGACCTTCTTTGAGCCTGAAAGTCTCCTTTTGGATCATCCGTGTGCCGACGCCGTCGATGAAGTCGTCTATGGCATGATACAAGTCTGGGATATTGCCCATTGCTTTATCGAAACCAGCACGATCCGCATAGCTATGGGCTTCATCGCCAGCCAATATAAACCAACCCAAATTCTTCTTTCCTGGAAACAAGCAGTTGAATGATTTGAGCCAAGGCGCAACGAATTGTGCGGGGTTATCAAGTATTTTCTTAATCGAGGCATTTGTGGAAATTATGATGGGCTTTGCTGGAGGCTTTGGGTCATCCAGCGTATATTGGTCCAGCGTTCCAAGCTCCTGAGCAATCTTTTCGTTGGCCTTCTTTGTGTACATGGGTTGCATAACGGCAACGGAGTTAAAGGGGAACCAGCCGGGAACACCTCGTTGTATGAGCTTATACAACATGGAACCACCAAGAGTCTTGTAGTCTTGCTGGACTTCATTGTAGCCCCAACTTGTGAGATTGGCGACCGTATAGTCGATTGTGTTGAATCTGTCTGACCGCACGAGCGTGATGGCGTCAGAAAGGATTGCGCGACCGACTGAGTAAGTTGGGCAGATTCCGCAACCAGGATTGCGGACGGGCTTAATGTCCTCTATCATGAGACCTGGATAAAGTTCCACCATGTCAGGATCCGCATACAGCTTTTCCAGGATGTTGGCAATCTCCTCGTCTGAGTTGATATCACTGAACTTATCATATCGCTTGAGTCCAAAGAACTCACGAAATTCGTTCAAGGATGCAACCTGCCATTTGCGAGCTTGATTGATACCAAGAACTTCGACCACTTTCAGCGCCTTAGGGACCATACGGGCGCCAAATGCACCAGCTGGGTCCTCCATGGCCTCTTTTAGAATGCGGACAAGGTCCTCGTCTTTGAATGTCCCGCCGGCCTGACGCTCTAGGCCGTCAAATGTTCGAACACTAGGATCTTTGGGAATACTCTGTTCAAAGGCGACCAACGCCTGACCGAGCTCGACATGGCTCACGTCATTCAAGTCGTCTGGGTTGCGACCTGGGAAAAGCTTGAGAAAGAAATCGTTAATCCAACGCTCGTCTTTTTTGGAGATGCAAGAGTGAAATCGGTATATCAGATTGAACTCGACGCTGACCTGATTGCCAACGCCGCGAGGAACACCCTCGCCATCATACTGGTTGCCTATCTCGATCCTAGGATCCAATGTCCAATCACTCTTAGAGTGGTGGGTGTTGGTGATAGCTCGCAAGTAGTCATGCAGGGATATGTTGACATAAAGCCCGCCAACGATCAAACGCGCGGTATTGAAGATGTCATGGTCTTGTTTGGCTACAGCCCGGGCTCTGTCTTCAGGACTGGCATTTGGCGGGCATGCCAGTGTGAACCGCCCATTCTCGTTGATTTTTAACAAGATGTCGGCAACGTAGTTGTGGAAGCGGCTGTAGAGGACCAGCATGACATTGACACCGGCGGGCTGCCCTAATAGCCGTTTCTCGTGGAAGGTGTCGGGCTTCAACTTGCCCTCTTTCATGGTACGGATTTCCAACTGATCCTTGAGTGACGAACCGTATAGGGGCGCCAGGTCAAGATATGACGACGTATCAGACTTGTTCATGTCCGTACGATTAGTGCGAAAGATGTCATGGATGATGATGGATGCATGGTAGAAGAGCATAGACGAGATGCCAGCAGGGTTCTCCATAAAGTTGTCCTCATCGCGAGCCATCAAAAGATCAAAGAGTAGACCCGGATCAGGCTTGACTCCTTGCAGCCGCTTTAGTGGACGGACAGACTTGGCATATGGCGTACCGGCTTTTCCCAAGTTAGGCTGAAGGACACTGTTGAAGCTCCCATCAGGTAGCCGATATTGGTAGGTACCGTCAGGGACTTTTGGAATGCGTTCCCGTAGCATTATGTCGCTATCAGGAGCCTTGAACTCAATCGTGCTATAGGTCTCATTGTCGTCTTTGTCAACGGGCTCGTGGGAGTTCACAACCTCATACTTGACATCGCCTCCAACATAGCTCAGGGGTGGATGCTGAAGATTACTCCACAGCCTGTCGATAAACTTGCTGGTGAGTCGAGTACGAAGTTTTGATGTGGAGGGTAGGCTTGTAAGAATGCTAATCAGGAGCTCGGTGGTGCTGTCTCTTGTCAGAAACGTTCTTTCAGATGCTGAATGCTACGTACCCCTTCTTGTCATCAATGGGCTCTCCTTTGTGTAAGAGTTCTCTCATTAATTCCACAATCTCCTTTTTGGACGTCCGAGTCTGAACGCCAACAGCATTATTCCAGATATATTCAGCAATGTCGGCGGCATCGGTCATAAGATGTGATGATTCTGTATGGGGATCCCCGTAAGTCTCACCAGCCTGGAACTTCTTTTCAAATGACATGTTTGTGTCTGAGAAGTGAATTGTAAGTGTATTAAGTTTTTGTTTTACAGTAGGAAAACGAAATTTGGACGAGTAGTCCGAGACTGCCAAATGGCTGCTCTTATTTATACATTAAAATTCATTAAATTATTGAGCACCCCGGCGGGCCTATGGGAAGCAACTCAATTGTTATTTAGCTGCAGCCTTCAGCTGAGCCGTAATGGTAAGAAGTCAGCCGCATACCATAGCCTCCTCCTAGATGTTCCCACCGTAGTATGGAGTACCTGCAGCTGTGCAGAATCTTGACGTCGGCAGCAGCCAGTCGTGAAATTGGGGCTGTGAATGTACAGAGACCCATCTGCAGCGAGAAATCTTTCGGGGCGCAACGCGAAGATCATCATTCGATAGTAGACTTGCCTTGATTCGCCAAGGCAGAACATTTGACCCCGGAGGGTCGGGCGTACTGCATGGAAGGAAAATCTCGAAAATAGAACAAACTGACATTAGAGGTTTCTGATTGGTGAGATGGATAACGGCCAGCTGACTTTGGGGCAAATATTTCCTTGCACATATGTACTAAAGTTCTTCGCTGCATGATCCGGCGTTGCGTTGCGTCAACACATTTCGCTGAACGCCGTCTCCACTCTTTCATACCGAATGAAACCGCATATTTTTTCATCTCGTCAGCCTGCCGGATACGGAGCGCAATAATAAGTTTCGGGCGTAGTCTGACTCAGAACTAGGTCCTTAACGCCCCTTACGCCATGCCATGTATTAGGAACGAGGCAACCATGGATGTAGGTGAGCCGTGAGAGAAGGTAACGTTGCTCCGTAGTCTCGGTAGGAACTCTTGGCTGAACAGCCTCGGTGTGCCACATGGCTCGTTTAAGCCTCGAGTTGCATTTGCGACACTGACACTCCGGACACTCGGGACAAATATCCGCATAAGCCCAATAAGGCGCTCGTCGGATCGATCACCTGACTTGACGGCGTGAAGCTCGGTGGTGTTCGCTTAAATGACTCTCTCATGACGGCAGTTGGACAAAGTTATGATGAAGAGCTAGACATCAGGAAAAGGAACTTCTGACTATGGTGGAATACAGGACGGGGGGAAGAAACTAGACGTTGGGGACAAGTACAGGAAAAGAGGGCACTACTACCATCGAAGGATGACCATTGTGTCAAGTTGTCACTAGCTTGGACTAAGCGAAGGCTTGTAGCGTTCGACACGATTGCGCATAGTACATGCAAAACATGCGAGTGGGAACCAAGTCTTGACGATGATGGAATGAGTCCGTTGGTAGGATGCAAATTCTCATTTTGTATTGAACATTGGAACAGCCCTCGACCCACTTCCCACCCCCAGCATCGCTCCTTCCAACTCACAACGGAACCAGTCAACTGCTGAAGTGGAGCTGTGACGAATCAGAAGCCAGCTGCCCGTCCAGAGCCACGAATAGATTTGACTTCCATTTGCCTCGACACCGAAGCTTCAACTGCCTAGGTGGCTCAGAACCTACCATATTCGACCTATTTCGATGTTTTTGCGGATAAACAAGATTTGTTACCAAGGTCGCCGCGAATAATCCATCCAGCAAACTGGCTCGATTGCGCAGCTCTTTGTTCAGGAGTGCCTAGGAGCACCACGGCCCACCTCCAGGGACACAACTTGCAACTCCAAGATCATCATTTGAGGAATATGCTCGTCTCCCTCACCGTCGGCAAGGTCGACGCTGGCGTGACGGTCCTCCTGACGCCGGACAAACGACTGGTATACCAGACCTTTCCCCCCGAACAGCCGCCCTAAACATACGACTGGTTTCTAACAACTTGCACAGATCGAGTTCCCCTCCATCCTCCTGCCCCCGAACATTTCATCTGGTAGCATCGTCGACATCACCGTCTCTCAAAATAACGAAAAAGAATCGCTCGAAGAGCAAAAGTTTCGCGACCTACAAGATCGCATATTCCAGTCCTTTGGCGCTTCTGAGCCTGCCAACCCCGTTCTCCGCTGTCGCAATGCCACCCAGACGTCAGTCGTTCTCGAATGGGACCCAATAGAGCTCGCCACCGCCGATTTGATATCCCTCAGTCTGTATCGCAATTGCCAAAAGGCCGGAAACATTCCCCGACCGATGCAGATGCACAGCACCAAGATCAGTGGCCTGGCTGTCGATACAGAGTACACGTTCCACCTTGTGTTGAGGACCACTGCTGGGACACGTATGAGTGAGAAGGTGACTGTGCGTACGCATAAGATGACCGATTTGAGCGGTATCACCATCACCACGGGCATTTTGCCTGGAGCTCTCAAGGAAAACTTGGGCAAGGCCGTGGAGCGTATTGGCGCCAAGATCGTGGACGGGGTGCGCATCGATACTACACATTTTGTAACTACAGAGGGGAGAGGTACAGCTTGGGAAAAGGCCGTTGAGAACAACATTCCCGTGGTACGGCCGGAATGGGTGGACGCCTGTGAGAAGAATGGCCGCATTCTGGGTGTCACCAAGTTCTATCTGGATGCAATGAGACCCGGGCCTCCTAGTAGCGACACCATCTCACCTCCGCCAGTTCCTGTCAAGGATGAGCCCCCAGCCCCCAGCCCCGAGGCCGCGAAGACGACAGAGACGACGGAGAATGGGGATGGGGTAGATGAACCAGAGGCAGAAGCGGAGCAGAAGGCCGATAAAGAAGCAGAGGAAGAGCCCGAGCAAACGCTCAAGACGCCGTCGCAAGCTGAAGCGCAAAAAATGAGACTCGAAGACATGGAAGAGCAAAAGGTTGCCCTGCGCCCAAGCACTTCAAATCAAGAAGGCGACGCGCCCGAACCACAGAGAGGTGACGACGGCGTAGACAGAGACGTAAAGGAGAAGCCATCTGGCACACCAGACGGCGCGTCCTTCCAGGAAGTGGAATTGTAGGTCGCCATTTCAGCCATGGTAAAGGGTTGAACAAAACCTATTTCTTTGAATGATAGATGGAATAATACTTCATTTAATGCCACTTATTGTATTCCATCCTAAGGCGGAATCTCCTCGCCCTTCCAATCCAAACACTTCCCCCGTTGACCAAGATGCAACGCATTCACCACACTCACCATTCTCTCCACCGCGTACTCGGGACTAAACAGCTGCTTCTCCGGAACCCTCTCCCAAAACTCCCTACTCAGCGCGGTCCTCACCGTTCCGGGATGATACGCCATCGCCACGGCCTTGTCGCCACTCCTCGCCCTGAGCATCACATCCATGCTCTTGGTGATGCTATTCACCGCAGCCTTGCTGGCGCGGTACGAGAACCAGCCCCCGGACCTGTTATCCGCGATGGACCCGACCCTCGCAGACATGAACACCCACGTAGCATGCGCAGGCAGCGCATCCAGCCCCCCGCGATCCATCCCCGTCCCGCGCCGCGGCAGAAACTCCGCAAAGTGCTTCATAAGCAGCAGCGGCCCCATGGCGTTCACCCGGAACATGGCCAGGCTAGCATCGGCATCTACCTGCGCAGGGCTCTTCTCGGGCGTCAGGACCCCCGGCATCGCAAAGGACAGGTGTAAGTGGTGGCGGTCCGGGGGGAACAGCCGCCGCGCCGTGTGCGAAGCCGCTTCCACCGACGGCGCGTCCGTGACGTCCACGGAAACAAGGTGCAGACGCGAAGAGGCCGAGTCGCCGTGCTGAACGCCGTCCGTGCCACTCAGGATAGCGGCCTTGGTGGACTCCGGATTCGGATGGCGAGTCGTCGCGAGGATGGGGAGGCGTGTCGTCCGGAGCAGGTGGCGCGTCAGCGCGAGGCCGATTCCGCGGCTGGATGGACATATGAATATCCAAGGGGTGGACATTTCTTCTTTGGCATTTGTATTTGTATTTGCATTTGCATCTGTGCTGCGTGGGCCCTGGTGAGTATTGGGGTTTATGTACCTGGATGAGAGAGGCGGTGCTACGTCATTGACTGAGTTGCTTGTAGTCTTCACTTATGAACTATACTTTTCTGGGTAAAATGGTTATTCTGGACATGTTGTTTGAGGTAAATTTGGTCTAAGCCAATTTTAAATCCCTTTTAAAAAAAACAATACTGATCTTTGCTTTTTTTCTTTTCTATTTTATTTTATTTTTTTTTTTTTCCACCCGCAGGTGACGAGTGACTGACTATATTGCTTCAGCCCCCAGTGTGAGAATATGTCACTTACAGCGCTCCGACTTCATTCAACGACAACTCGGCACTTCGGATTCCCGTTCTGTGAACAGTATCACATATTTAGCTAATAATTAATTCATACAAATTGGCACTGTGAATGTTTAATATTCATACCCAGGTCCTGATTCGACGCCACCCGGTGGCATATTGATTCAAGAGAGGAATACCCATGTAACGCTCAATTCTACTATATCCACCCAAAGTTGCTGCTGGCACACCCAATTCTTTCTATTGTACATTTTGTTTTTGCACACTATAGTGTTGAGATTGCAGGCCGCTTCCCTGATAACAGAAATTTTCGCCGTGATGAAAATTTGCAAATGGACTTTTTACCACCTTCACGAACCTTATATGGCGTGGAATTGTCCACTCTTCGTAATGACTGGCGATTGCGTCGTTTCCTGCCATCGCCTTGCCTCTCCAGCCAGTTCCCTCATCAACGGCTCAATCGTCCCCAGCCCGCTTGCGTCGTCACTCCTGCTCACACTATCACTCCATGCATCGTCGTTATTCGCATGCCTATTCAACTTCTCCAGGAGTCCGGCTTGGGACAAGCTGGGCCGCCGTGTTAGTCGCGTCTTTTCCATTTCCCGGTCCGTCCTATCTGCTGTGCCTGAAGTTTCGCCATCGGATGCCCAGTCGGGCCAGTCCCTAATGTCCTCAAATGGCCAGTTGTTGGAAGACGCCATAGTTTTATTCATGTTGTCTAAAACAGGCACTAGGGCCTGGAGCCAGACGTCGCCGTTACGTTCCAACCTACGGAGCCGGCGCTCCACGTCTCGCAACCGATGCTCGCGGTACGCTTCGTATAAGCGCATGACCTCCTTGTCTGCTTGAGAAACCGAGCCGTTCTCGTATGCCACTCCACCCGAAGCTAACTGTTGTGTCCTTGCTCTGGCCATAGCCATCGCATCGCGCGCCCTGCGCTCCTGTTCCCTGATGGCCTTCCATTCTCGTCGACGGGTCAAGGACGTGCGATCTGACACGCCATGTTGTTGTGATGGCGAGCCACACGTGGAGGCTGGCGGGGTCAGAATACTTTGTGTGTTGACGGTAGTTGAGGGCAGAGGCATTTCGAAGTCCGCCTTTGAAGACTTCTTTGCAGGCGCGGTCTTGGGACGGACGGGCTCGCCCTTTTCGCCTGCAAAAGACGGCTCGACATCCATCACCACCATGAGATCACTCAATGTTAAGGTTGAATGACCCGGCATAGCGTTTGACGTCTCGTCCGAAACCGCTGCTGCTGGTCGTGACGATGGTTGGGCAGTTGATGGTCGCTGTGTCGCCTTGGAAGCATCTTTTACCAGCAGATCTTTTACTTTTGCATTCCACTTGGCCGCCTCAATGTCGCGCCGCTTTCTCTCTCTAACAATATCCTTTCTGTTCCAGCTTGACCCTGAGCTTGCGTGTCGATAGTCCTCTGAATGTGACAGAACAGGAGCGTCTGTCTTCGAAGCAGTATTCCGATTTTGGCTATCGTCCCGGCTTAGTGCTGCACTCAAGTCTCTGATGTACGACGGTCCGCATTCTGATCTGTGAGCATCGATGCTGTTCACAGGGTGGTTGTTGTTGCTCGTTGAAAGTGCTCGCTGCAACGGAGCCTGGGTCAACGAGTTGGACAAGTGTTTCGACCGCGCACCATTGCTCGCTCCCGCAACCTGGTCCTGCGGTGATATCAAGCCGTCAATAGACGGTGGGTGTCTCACAGACCTATTGGAAACCATACTAGAAGCTCGTGCAGGGTACGCAGACCGCCGAAACACCGCCGGATTTTGTTCGCCTACCGAGCCGTCATCTCTCGATGGACTTCGCAAGATATGCCATGGTGCCGAGCTGTCATGAAGTAGTGGCGTGTCAAACTTTGTTGGCAAAATGCCAATATAATCATGGACTTGGCCCGTTAAGCTGTTCGTTGGCTTGTGTGGCGGTAACAGAGGAGGGCGGTGTCCCTGGGAGTTCAAATATGGCGATCGAGATTTAGTAGCAACCGAACCAGCATCTGACTCATATACCTCCGTCACGGGCCGCAAAACGGTAACAACGCCCTTTTCATTCCTGAACGTTCTGATCGGTCCTTTGCTTGGTGTTCCAATTTGTGTGTCGTGGGTGAAGACAGGATACTGGGACCGTATCTCAAACCCATACGGAATTGCCTCAATTGGAATCGAAATGGCAATGTGCCTATGCCCTCCAGTGGTGATGCCTGCCACTGCCGAGTCTGGCAGTTGGATGTTTTGTGGTTGCTTGGGCATGGATTTGCTCCTTCTTCCTATTTTCTTGATTTTGGACCATCTTCCGCGGCCATGTCCCTCATCTCCGTATGGTATCGACATGAAGTTATCAGGCGGCGGCGGATGATTCTTCAGAAAATCTACTAGAGCTGCCACGTCATCTCTGGCTCGACGAGCACGAAGTCTCTCTCCCAGCAGCATTGTGTCGTGTAAGTCGCCAGCGTAGAGGTTGCTGCTGATGCTGTGAAGCTGGAACTCCGAGCAAGGTCGCTCCAACTTCTCCTCAGCACGATGACGGGCTTCCACGCCAGTATGGCTTCGGCGATGAGAGGAGAGGCGGCTAGAACCCAGATGCGACAGCGAAGAGTCGGCATCATCTCTTGATGACAGCGTGAATCTCCTGCTGAGTGAAGCTGGACGAGTCATGGCCGCTACCTAATATAAGAGGAAAAGCTATTCGTCAACAACGCTAGTTCCCGATATTGAAAGCCTGCCCTTGCATGTATGTAAGAAGGAGTCGGTCGGTTTCGAGACGCAAAACGAAACGAAAGGCAGTGGCTGGAGTATGAACGAATAACACTTGCGTCAGACCTTTTACTGGACACTGCTTAAGACAGGCATATGTCTGTGTTGCTGCAAGGCGTGGACCAAGGTCGTGTCTCACCGGAAGCCTTCTCGACATAGAAACAAGCTGAAGGGCTGGGTATGGATCGGCGAGAAGTCCCGAGATCTCAATTCTAAGGAATTTACCGAATAGAGACTAAACGGAAGGAAAATATTACAGACCAGCACCAAGATTGGCCGTCAAATTTTGAGACGGACGAGTCGTATTACAAGAGACGGGTTCCAAACCGGCTACAAGGCAAAGACAAGGAAAGACAAGGAGAGGAAGGAAGGGGCCCAGAGCACGGGCAAAAAGAAAAAAAAATCGATATTATACAGAAGGGGAGAAAGAAGGGTCCAGTTCAATACGTTGGATGGAAAGTAAGATCTGAAATAAAACAGCCTCGTTAAGAGAAACTTGAAAGGAGAAACCAGGCAAGAGACCGGCAAATCCAATGGGCCCCGAGCTGACGAAGGAGAGCTTAAGCTTTTGGAATCCTTGTTAAGGCATTGGGGAACCGGTTGTTGCAACTCTTTTTGCTCTTCACGATTTACAGCTCTAGAGGCCAACAGCGTAGGTGGTATCCGGCAGGGTGGTAGAGGCGACTGGGGTCCCTTGAATCGTTTATAAACAAGCGACTGGACGGCCAACTTCCTTGATTAATGAAACAGTTCTTGGCCTTTGTCTCTTGTGCTTTAGGCGTTCACATCCGGGCAACGCTCGACATTAGTATTTCTTCCCGGGCCGGGGGGCTGGTCAGTGGGCTCATGAACTGACGGACGCGGTGCTATTGTTGGTCCAGAGTTTTGCGTCCTTTCTGTTTGAGATGACAGTACGGAGGAACGCTCACAGCTTAATACTGGGATCTTGGGTTGACAAGACAATATTGCCTTCTTCGCTATGCTCAGAAAAGAACGTATCTTTGCATCATGGTCGAGCTCTGACCCTGTGTGACGAGAAGAATTCTTGCATCTCTGGCTCCAATAGCGGATGGAGGTTCTCCCCATTGCCTTGGGATTCCTGCTCAGAAAAAGAAACACCCGGTCCTAGCGTGATGACGAGCCTGCAGCCCTTCTTAGCGGATGGCAGGGATTGGATGACAGGGTCAAGATTGCACGATGGATGACCGTCGGGTGAGGTTGAACAGTGCCGCGGCCCACTCGACGATGCAAGAGGCGTCGCTCGGCCACCGGAGAGACGTGCAATGTGGGTGGACAGATGGCAATGGGTAGCGAGAGACTGGAGGCGGCGACCCAGTGCCCCAGTGAGCTGGCTTGCTCTCATATGTGTGCAACTAATTAAGCTGTTGCTTGTTTGTTGGCATCCCGGACGGGGTCCTTGTCTTGCAGCAGCAAGCGCAAACAGGGATAGTAGTCGACTGCAACCTCGAAATCATCCTCAGATAGCGTACAGCAGCTGGCTCTAGGCACAGAGAAACCGGCAAAAAAACATTGATCAAGGACACGCTGCATATTTTCTGAGAGGACGGGGCAACCGAGGAGGAGAATAAGACGAGCTGCCAAGGCTCTGCATGTATAACAGTGTTCTGCGTGCGGAGGTGACGTCTGGACATGGAGGTGGGCATTCGCCCCTTTGCCGGCGCGCGCTTGTCATCACGCCAGCCATGAAAGGAGAGTTGCTGCTAACCCGGACAGGATACGGGGTAACATCTCTTCGTCAACTGATGGTGGACTGACCGAAAGCCGCGGAAACCTGTTGAAGCGAGCAAGCAGAATGCATGGGTAGAAAGGCAAAAGATGTACTCCGTATGGCACCGTCACACCAGACATGGACCTTGAAGCCTGGCGCCACTTCGACGATCGGCACTGGATGTCGCTCCGTCGGCAGCCACGAACCACTCACCACTTGCCCATCACCTGAACTTGGGCGTATAAAGACAACACTTGAGTACAACATGTTTTCCTTATACCTTGCAAGTCATTAATTCAATACCTCATACCAAGGTAATAAACAAGTAGTACAAGGGGCTAATGACAAATCTTTTTACAAGAGAGTTGTCCTAGTCTCCCACCGTGCCCACAAAGCTACCCAGGCAATACCGAGTGCCATCCATCCGTTGTCTGTCATGACAGGGTTCTTGGCCACGGCAGATACTCACATTACGTAGCATTACGAACTGCCAGTGCCAGTCAACAGTGTTACATATTACATATGCACAACAGACGAGCAACGCAGCTGCGCAACGCATCTGAGATCAACCATCAGCAAGGGTTTCTTGCAGCCACAAACCGTGGGGCCAAGCAAGTCACCCGGCGCAAAAAGGATACCTTCGGTCAGGGATTTTGGCATCGGTGCCTTTCCATCGTCATGGTGACTGCCGTTGTACGACTTCCCCTGGTGAACAATTTCGTAGTGTTTTAAATTTCGGCAGAGAAGCTGAAGGGTTGGTGTTCAAATTCTCAATTGCCCCATGTCTCTACTATGAGGGCAGCAAGCAGGACCCAATCTGAGACATGGACACAGCTGTCGTTGGCTGAGACTTTTCATGGTTCTTCCTTGCGGCATTGTCCAGACAATAATTAGTACGTACCTTGCGTACATAATAGGCTCTGGGTAGATACGGAGTACATGGTAGCACCTTGGAAAAAGGAATGAAGGATACTGCGTCTATCTAGCACAAATGCACACCATTGTGTTCAAGTATCGCAACGAAGCAACCACTTCCCGGTGTCAATCGTTCGTGAAATAGCCGCATCATCAGCCATTATCGAACTTTGGCTGGTCGTTCGCATCCATCCCCGTCAAAACCTTCTATTCTTGATACCCGAGAAGCCCTACCAAACCCATCTCTACGTGCCCTCCCTATTCAAATCTAACACTTGATGAATGCACCACACGTGCATATCACATGGCATCAAGAGGGGAAAAAACGCCTATACAATGCTCCCCACCCGTCTATATTATGCGCCTTCGCAATGCTAATATGTCATCCCACGTCCGTTGGAATAAAGCAAAATATACTCGATTTCCTACGACATCACCTCTTTTTGGGCATGAATAAACTTGGTTTGGCCTTCTTCCGGGGCGCCGTTGGTATGGGCTTATTCATCGGCTATTTTGCAATCGTGAGCTACATTTCCAAGACAACAGTGACATCCGCCTCAAAACGCACCTTTGCACCAGTCATGGAGTTACTGGGTTGATCCGATGTCGACATCAACCCATTCGGTGCCTGATTCATCGGAATTGCTTTCGAATTCATCGCTGAAGGAGGAGGGGGTCGTTCCGGGGGTACCATCCCGAGGACTGACATTGCCGACGGATCCTTGGGCGGCGGTGGCGGCTTCGTCTGTTTGACGGGCTTCTGTCCGAATTTGCCCATCAGGCCGCCCCGCTGCGTACTCGCAATCTGCTGTGGTATTAGAAATCTGTGCTTGGTTGCTGGTTGTTTGGACTGCCACTGATATGCCACATACTCTCTTTGCTGCTTGCTGTCCCGGGTCTGACCCGTCCAGCGGTCGCTTCTTTGGCTCAGAACCTTGGTTATCTGAAGTGTGTATTACAGGCAGACCCGGTCCGCGTGGAACAACATTCGGTATACTGCCATCAGGGGTCTTTCGGGTTTGATTTCCATTGCTCAAGGCCTGGGGGGGAGTGGATGGTTCTGATTCGATATTGTTCACACCATCTGTGATAGTATTTGCTGCTGGGGAGTCGAGCATCTCAATATCTTCGGGGGACTCCTTTTGAGGTGCTTGGTAGGTTGACGGACTGGCTCTTTGCAAAGGCTTTCTAAACATTCCTAGTATATCGCCCTTTGTGTACCTGTCTCTGGCTTTGGCATCCTCAATTAATTTCTTCCAGAACTCACCCTGAACCAGTGCTCTAGAGTCTCCTAGAATCCACAGTGATGATTTGGCACGAGTCAAACCAACATTCATACGGCGAATATCCGTCATAAAACCAATACCTCCCGTTGAGCTGGCTCGTACGCAGGAGAATATGATAATTTCGCATTCTCGACCTTGAAAAGCGTCGGTGGTGTTGAATTCGATAATATCAGTGATATTCTCGCCGTATCGACTTGTAAAGCGATTCCTCAGCTCGAACAATTGAGCTTTATAGGGGGTGATGATGCCAATCTTGCCTGTAAGATCACATTGCTTGTACTCTTTGCTGAAACGGTCATATATCTCCATGGCAACTTGCAGTTCCCTGGTGTTGACCAGTGATTGACCCTTTCTGCCTTTTTCTTGAACACCCTCCACATCAAAGAACCGATAAGGGCCAAGGAGAGCACTCTGGTGCCAGGGCTGCTGTCGAAGCTGCAGCATGTCTTGCCCGTCTTGCAGCTGTCCTTCGTAGAATTCTTTGCTGGGAAACATGCTGATCTCTGGATGCATTCGGTATTGCATATCGAGTAGATGGACAGACCTGGGATGGTTCTGTTGCATTCGAACGAACAAACTCTGGTCGTAGCCAAATCGTGCAGCAGACTGAGACAAGACAGTTGGGGGAAGCTGCTTGGGGTCACCTACAAGTATACATTTACAGCATCCATACTTGAGTGGAATCAGGGCGCTAAGTTCAACACATTGAGCAGCTTCATCGATAATAACGGTTTCAAACTCGACATCCAAGTTGCGGAACATCTCATGTCCACTACCGCTGAGTGTTGCACAAAGCACATGAGCGGAGTTGAGGATTTCCTGCTGAACTTGTCTGCGACGCATCTCCATCTCTCGAGCAAGGGAATTGCCGCTATCCTTGTTTGCATCGATTTGTTTACCAATGTTCATTTGCTGCCGCTTTAGCTCGTCAAATTTTCGGGAGAGAGTGTTTTGTGTGATACGATTATCCTGTGCACGAGCCTCATCAAGGAGCTGCCTAATTTCCGCAAGCTCTTCCTTGATTTTTGCCGCGTCTCCATGAAGCTTGTCTCTTTCGGCCTTGGCTTTATCTTTGGTATTGTCACCCTCCATTCGAATTCGGACAAGTTCGTCGAGCGTGACATCCTTGACGGCAGCATTAATAGCATCGCTCCTGCCGAGACGAAGCACATTGATAGGTTTCGTCTTTCCACTACTAGTCTTGATGCCGCTCTTTAAACGAAGTACTAGTTCATCAACAGCTGCGTTACTGGGAGCGCAGACAAGAAGTTTCTTCGGGCGGCCTTGAGCAGCAGGTATGGCACCGGCCGAGGGGCGCAGTGGAGCACCCACAGGTACGCCGTTCGAGACTTGGGCAAGCTGTTCTGAGAGTAATGACCCAACCATTGCGGTAATAGTCTTGGTCTTGCCAGTTCCAGGCGGTCCTTGAATAAGTGTGAAGCCATCGTTGTCTTGAGCCCCCAGTACCGCCACAGCCTGGCCATGGTTAAGAGTCCAATTTTGCATGGCGTTCGAAATCTTTTCCTCCCCGTATCGAAGAATCGGTGACGGTTCAGCTTTCAAGATTTCATCCATGAGATCGTAATACTGTAGACTTTCCAGCGCAGCATATTCTCTTTCGATGGTAGTCATATTAGTTATCTTGACGCCATACACAGTGACTCCAGGCATCAATAAGGTCGATAGTTGGTTGTTACGTGATGCGACACGGTATGTAATTTCGATGATATCCTTTTTGTACGTTATTCGGTGAACTCTAGCCAGACAGTGTCTTGAGTTAGGGTTTTGGAGAGGGCTCTCGGCTTCGGAGACCAAGAGAATATCTCCTTCTGAGACCCCCCTTTCGCGATTTTGAATAACAGGTAAGGTGAAGGCTACTTCCAGAAAGCTGTCAACACTTGCCCTGCTTGCAAGTTTCATGCCGAAGGGCTGAGCCGTTATCTCATCCTTTGCAGTCACGAAAGAACGCCAGGCCTCGGAAGAGAGCAAAGGAAAAAACGTTGCTTGATACGACCGCGGATCAAGATACTTCGTAGCAACCTCGGAGGCAGCCGGACCATTAGGAGGGTCGTTGCCTTGGTGGAAAATGTCCCATGCTAGAATGGTGTTGTGAAGTCTATCCATAGGAGGGATCAAGCGAGCTCTCATTTCTTTCACTGAACGCTGCTGTCGAATCTTCTTGACCGGCCTGCGGAGTCGGTCACGCAGAGCCTGCTGCCGACGCTTCTCATGCTCGTCGAGACCTTTCTGACCGCCAGTGCTCAACGTTGCAAGCTGCTCGTCCGAGTCAGAATCTGCACTATCATCGTCTGATTCCTCATCAGAGCTGTTAACCATGATTTCACTTCTTGCATTATCTTTGCCTGTTGATTCAAGACTCTGAACTCCTGATCCTTCTCCTGTGACAAGTTCTCCCCGAATCTTCTTGGCTCTGGCAATAGCCTCAGCATCCCTCTTGGCTTTCTCGGCCTTTTCTCTCTGCCTGCTCTCCTTGAGTGCCGAAATGGCCTTCATATCAGGACCCTTGGACTTGGCCCTTGCTTGCTGTGCCGCAAGCTGCTTTAGAACTGGACTATCAGCAGATCTGCTAAATTCCAGAACGTCATCTCTATTGGACCTCCCAGCTTTATCGGAAGAAGTGCCAGGAGGCGCTGACTTGGACCAAGCATCCAGCTTGCTCTGCTTCTTAGACTTTTCCTTGCCTAAAGCAGTTGTCCGATCTACCACACTGGTAGTAGGCCCAAGTTGGATTATTTGAACTTCTTCATCATGACCGAGGGCTTGAAGCAATTCAGCTCGTTGTTGGTCTGTTAAATTCGTTGAGCGAAGATACTTCCCGGCAGTCCCAGTAGGAATGCAGGCGTCCGTGATGAGCTTTCGTGAGGCGGCATTGATTTCCAGTTTATTTTCCCGAAGTCTAGTCAAGATCTTGCAGAGAACTCGAACGGTAACGTCAACTAACCATCTATCCTTCAAGCGAATCATGTTTTCCATTCCCCGAAAGTTCTCTTTCGCCGGGCCCAGAATGATTGGCATCACGTCCTGTTCATTTTTGCCCAGAGCAGTAGCAGAAGTGAGAAGGCCGTCTTCTGCAATAAGAGCTTCAGCTAGTTCCATAATTTCTCGACAGAACTCGGTCATAATCGCGTTTGAAATGCAAAATGACCAAGATTCTATGTTAAGACAGGACTTTGAAACGAATCTCCACTGCTCATTCCACCAGCGTAACACTATAGCGACGGATTTTGAGTTGAGGGTCTTTGTTCTAAGGACACCCGAAGTCGGGTCGGACAATCCTCTGAGAACATCCCTGCTCATATTGAGCAGCGGACGGATAGGCCCCCAAGGAAATGGTGGTTTAAGAATTCTCTCCAGTGTCCAGACGATAGAAGATAGAGTTTGTTCCGGATGTAGTTGAGACATGTGTTCTATGGCGCCACTCCGCGATAATTCACCGGTCCAGCTTTTGAGAATCTCTGCTGAACCTTCAGACAGGTTAGAATCGTCGTGGACGGATAACCCTACAATAACCTGAAAGGGCAATCGATCTGCAAAAAGGAGATTCAAATCGGTTGCGTCCACTTCAGAAACTCGACCCAAGATTCTTGCTAGCACATCGGCAATGCTACCAAGTGATGTGTTGAAGCGCTGGCTAGACTCATCCAGTTTGTTGATGCTCTTGCGTGGCCGTATCTGTTCGACAGAGATGAGAGGAGCAAGGGACACTAAGACATCTTTTGCCAGCGTCACTTGATCTCCCGAGGAGTCGAATATCTCCACAATGGCTTCCCAAAATGCCTTTGACTCACGGAGAATTGTTGACTGGAGCTGCTTTTTGTTGTGAATAGCCTGGAACTCCTCCAAAAACATCTTCATATCCAATTTCATAGCGGCATGTAGGACTGACATGGCCGCATCGGAGACTCTGAAAGTCGTCCAGCCCTCTCGGGAATCTCGTGGTGGCCGCAGACTTTCCAATATGAGGTCCTTGTTCTTTACCACGAGATTAAAAGCGCCACCAGCGTATAGATGAGTCGTACCGGATGCGGTCTGCGTATTGGGATCTAGGAAGGACTTCAGGGTGAAATTTATAGCGTCAAAGCCAGCACGAATACATGCGGCCTGCCCCGGTTCACCAATGAATGAATCTTTTGCCAAAGTCGCAAACAGTGTGTGCATGAGAACCTCACAAGCGTCATATCTACGGTCTCGACCCAACGACGTAAGCCAAGGTTGAATCCAGGATGTAGGAAAAGGGACAACATCCGAATCCATACTGAATCCACTCCAGCAGTCGTCAAGAGATTGGCGAAGCAAAATCTTGTAAACAGGACTAGCAAAAAGCAGGTCGGCAATTACGTTTGGCCGAGCGTCACCGATTACATCCCAAAAGGCTTTTGGATAATCTTTTAAGAAGATTGTCAGTACTCGAATCGTCACAACCAGCATACCTTCTGAGGTGCAGGTCTGAATGTGACGGAATAGTAAGTCGTAAATGCTTGAGCCTTGGCGCAGTTCCAGACTGCGGAGGCGGCTGTGAATGAGGTTCTCTGGCAGCTTGGTCAAAATTATTTCAAACCCTTCCCAGAAACGCTCGATAGCCAGTCGTTCTTCATCCGAGGACTGAGGAGTAACCTGAATTCTGGCAATGTCATCTATCGCACTGGTCAATCCGTTGCTCACGGCCCAGTCAAACTGGGCCTCCGTCATCGACTGAGAGTCGATGAATTTCCAGTTTTCTTGTGCCCATTTTCGACGGTCATCATTCTTCTGATCAAACAAGAAGTATGTCATGCCAGGGAGTGGATCGCTTCGCCCGAGCTTGAGATAACTCTTGCCCTGCAACCGCATGAAGACGTACTGAAAAATGGCACGCTGGTCAGGTGTTGACATGAACGGCATGCAGCAAAGAGCCTCGTAGACAGCAATAAGAACTTCTGGCAACTTCTCTCCTAATTGCGTCTTTTTGAAAACATCGCCTCTTTCCTCGATTTTGCCGATGTATTCTTTCGCCCACTGAAGATTGCAACTAATTCTGGCGATGTCGATTCGGTTCAGCATCTGTTCTATGTGCTCGATGACTTGTTCATTCCATTTTCTGTGCTTGGTCAGTAGGCTCGCTACAAAAACTAAGGACTGGCAACGTACTCGGAAAATCTTTGCAGATAGACCTGGCGTTGCATGTGCCAGTTGAGGACGCATTCGGAGCAACTCCTTAGCACATTCTCGAGTCTATCTTTGAACTCCTCTGCCCATTTCCCTGCCTCGCTTTTATCAAATCCAAATATCAGGCTGTTCCAGTACGTGATTTCGAGGCGGTGATGGCCATCTTCGATCCGCTGTTTTTTGTCTTCGACAGTGATTTGGGATTCGGGGTCATCAAAGGTTTTGTAATTTTCGCGATCGTCGGAGTCGATTTTCGGGCAGAGTAGATGGCAATCATGGGGGAGCTTCTGTAGTTCCTCGTACCACTTTGCCAGTTCCTCGTTAAGATCCGACATGTTGGCGTTAGAGTCTCGTGCCCATCCCCAAACATCTGCCTAGCAAGTGGAGGACCGCCAGGTCACTATCCAGGCTCGTAGGCAGATGTAGGAGCCTTAAATAAAGGTGTTTCGCAGTATTCAAGTAGTCTACAGAGGTGATGGATTGAGGATACGGCAGGACAGGTTGACGAGGTTGAAGTTGTGGAAGGTAGAGAGGTCCAGGTATTGAAGAAATCGAAATTGGTTCAGACGGAAA
The DNA here is from genome assembly GCF_019434415.1 of Metarhizium acridum. NCBI lineage: Eukaryota > Fungi > Ascomycota > Sordariomycetes > Hypocreales > Clavicipitaceae > Metarhizium > Metarhizium acridum. The sequence continues at coordinate 2,140,212 of NW_027094020.1, read as the reverse complement.
GCCAGATAGCTTCCAGGCCCTGCAGCCCTCTTCAACATGTAGCAATTCAGCCGCTATAAATGCAGCCCAATCACGGCTGTCAGGGATCGAGAGATGAGCCACGTCGGCGATGCCTGGAAGTTGAGAGGTGCGGGCTCGGAGAAGCAGGGAGTTAAATGAGACCAGGAATGGCTGTTCGAACCCTTTTTTCCCCCCCACCGGAACAACTCTACGCGTGAAGTGCATGCGAGATGGCGCGTTTTGAAACCGGAAGGAGCACTGACTGCTGGTAATCGTGCCCGCCCCACCTTAAATGGTCTGGCTGGCAAAGCTCTCACCACCAACTTTAGTTGGTGAGGCCTCGCGAACCAGTACTAAATGTGGGGCGAGGCACGATTAGGTATATCCGCTGGAGGTGGAGGCTGCTGCGGTGCATCTGGTCTGGTGCAATGTGGCCCGTGCACACCGGCCTGTTCCTGTCACTGTTCTGTCGAGGTTCTTATTCCACTTGGAAAATCGCCAGTGCTCAAGACCAATCAGGGCATGAAACTACCAGACATTAGGATCTTTGAATGCTTACTTAGTCAGTGGCTCTTCCCTTAATGTCGAGCATCGTAGCATATTCATACTCAGGTAGGTAGGATGACTTTTGATGCGAGGCCTGAAGAAGATTCCAGACGCATTGCATCACCTTGGATGATAGCGCCGAGGTGATCGATATTCTTCATTGATCCCTTTATTGACCTAATATCAGAAAGCCATGCAGAATTCACAGAACCAAGCTAATACTCTATTATTCTCGACAGACTGGATTCCGAGAGACATCCAGGCTTATAAGCGGGATCGCTCTTATGCCGCTTACTTGTAGCCTCCTGACTAATGTCCAACATGCATTTCAACGAGTTTGTAACTACCTAGGTAGGTATAGAGGCGTTATGTCTTTAAATAAAACTACTATTACCTTGGAGGTTTGACAGTGACACCTAAATGGCGGTTTACGCAACGCTATCCTGCTCAGCTTGGCTCTCCTTACTCCATTGGTCCTAGCCGAGGCGGCATCGTAACTCCCATCCCAGAAGTGAGGGCATTGTGAGCTGAGAGTGAGAGTTCCTTCAATAAGAGCTTCACTGTCGGCTCATTATGCAAACGGCCAACGGCTCTCGTCACATGCGACGAGCCGGATGAACAGTTGATTTTACATATACTCAAATCTTCTCGCCCCAAGTATTACAAGACTAGATGCATATCCTCTTCATGACATGAGAAACTCTCGTCTAAACATTGACACTCGGCTCCCTCTTTACAGTTCCTGTGTCTGATTCTCATTTGGTTGTACTCGCTGGGCTTATTTTTAAATATGGCAATTCAATTGACAGATTGATTCCCCGAAAAACATCCTGGAACCGCGCGACTTCAACCCATACCAAAGCTACCTGCTCCTTTAGTCTGGAGGTTTCTCGAGCTAAGCTTCCTATAGTTCAAGGGAATATCCATGGTGGCGATGGCACCTCCTTCGGTGATATGTTTTGAAGAAGGATCTCAACGGTTGCGCAGCACCAGCGTTGCTTCATCACGCACACTTGATCTCGAGAACGATGAACCAGACGAAGGAAACTATGCCAACATAATAGATTGGATCAATGATATCGGTAATGCTGCAGAAACGCAGATGCCTGTGCGTACAGCACAGCAGAACCTCATGACTCTCGCGCAGCCGAGCATTCGGGCTGGAGATGTGATCGAAGTCAAGAATACTATGATCGGTGATTACCGAGTAGACTTCATACAAGTAAAGCACATTTCCCGAGCAACCTTATCTGGCCGAAAATTTCGAGGTGTCCCGTTTACCAGGACAAAAAATATGCGAGGTCGGCTTCCCAAGAAGGTGAATGAAGTGTGCATGATGCTGCACTTTCAGCAAGCAAACGGACGCACCCCAGACGACTTTGCATTGTTGATTGATATCAAAGAAGATCATGTTGTGAGAAAGCGAAACCTTATAATTACAAACGCAACATTTCCAGAGCATTCTGTGTTGCATGGTCCGCAATCCCGTCTGTCCATCAGAAGCAGAACCCAAGCCCTCAAGCGCCACATTGAACAGTCAGGTAACCTCTGCTGTCGATGGAAATGGATGGTATACCTTGTCGATAATCGTAAGGACCAGAAAGTTGAGGAAGAGGTTCTGGAACGGATATCGACTGAAGAAGTTTTGGATCGCCAATATCTTGTTGACCAAGAGGCTTTATGCAATAGATGGAGAGGAGGCCGTACCAGAGGCGGTTCCTGGACTCCAGACCAAGGCTCCTCTGGTCAGGCCGTTGATCTCACTCATGATTCGAGCATTCCAGAGGGGAGCTCCCGAGCAAGTAACCAGAAATATACCTTTTTTGACGCCTTTTCCGGAGCTGGCGGGGTATCGAGGGGTGCTCAGAATGCGGGATTCAAGGTTACTCATGCCATCGATAAATCGCCAGATGTGTGGCGGACATACTCTCTTAACTTTCCCGAGACAAAACTTTACAAATGGCCTGTTGACAGGTTCATTGGACAAACAGATGATTCTTCCATTCGAGTAGATGTGCTTCACATGTCTCCGCCCTGCCAATACTTTTCTCCAGCACATACAAAACCTTGTGCCCATGACGATGACAACATATTAGCGCAGCGTAGCTGCCCTGCGCTGGTGAAGAAGCTGCGTCCGAGGGTGATCACCATAGAGCAGACCTTTGGGCTAACATTTGATCGACATCGACAATACTTTTACTCACTTATTAGAGGTCTCACGGAGCTTGGGTACTCTGTTCGATGGAAGATCGTGGCACTATGCACCTGGGGGTTGGCTCAAACACGCAAACGACTTATAATAATTGCTGCAGGGCCGGGAGAGCAGCTACCAAGCTTTCCTCCGGCGACCCATTCGGAGAAAAGCAAAGATGGTTTGCGTCCATATACCACAATTCGACAAGTTCTAAGCAGAATTCGAGAGGGTGACGACTTGCACAACCTTGGTACCGTCGCCCAATTTACCCCTAGGAGACGCGCCTCAGGTTTTGACACTTTGCTGGGAACAATTGCAGCTAGATGGGGAAGTTTGTACTATCCTGATGGAACGCGAAATTTCACTCTGCGAGAATATGCCTGCCTGCAAGGGTTTCCAAAGATCCATAAGTTTCGGGGGACAACAGTCGGCATAAAATCCCAGATAGGGAATGCCTTTCCGCCCAGCTGTGTCAAGTTTTTATACAAGCATCTGGAAAAGAGGCTGTTGCAACAGGACCGTGTTCAATCGCATCAGCCCGAGGCGGAAAAAGTGGTAATAATTGACGCAGAAGTGCTTGATACTGAGAGCTTCGATTCAGACTCGCCAGGAGCAATGAACCTTACCATCGACTTGACCGATGAAGACGTACCTGGCCTCCATACAAGCATTATCACGTCCAGTTCTTTCATGGACCTCACGTGAGATTGCCAAAAGGAGCCTAAACGACTGCGCCGCGGTATTCAAAAGAAAAGAATTCCGGAGCTAGTGATTCAAGATTCTGTGGTTTATATCATGAATACCTAGGTAGGTATATTGGGTGCTAGTTCTGCCCATGATGGAGAAAAAATGTGACAAGCCTTGAAGGGGCATTCGGAGCGAGAGCTGTTGCTGCCTGCCTACCTAGATACCTAATGCCTAGGTAGGTATTATAATGATATAGAGATAACTTGGAACAATAAGCGAATGTTAATCCCAGAACACTAGGTGGACGAGGACAATACAATGAATATTTCGTTTCTAAGTGCAGTTTTCTCCCCTGACTAGCAAGGAGCTTGGTCTATGTTAGCTTGCAGCTAACGATATTATAAAGCTCACTTTTAAATTGGATCCAATCCGATTAAAATCAAGGACAAGAAAAGAACACAAATCTTGTCTATAGCGGCTGGGTTCGAGAGTCTCACTACGTACTTTGTATTTACTGTGCTGGGATGAGCTGGTGCTTAGTTCCCGTCATTGCCCTGAGCCGGAGATTAAAAAAACAAGCATAGATTGAAACCTGGCCTTGGGAAAACTTGAAATTCTTAATGAGTTTAGGGCCTTTATCAGATAAGATCATGCCATTTGGTGCTAAGATACTTGAGGAAACAGAGAGTGGGCAGTTGCTGTCGGCTGGCAGCCAGTTGGCGAACTCTGTTAGCTGCCTCGGATTCTTGCCTTCCCCCATTCCGATGCGCCATTGACTTTTTTCTCGCCTTTCTATTGCCTTGCGGTCTTATTGCACACCAGGAGCATCCAAATTTCTTGGGACTTCTCTCCAAAAAGCCCACTCGACAACGCTTTTAGAATGTCGCGGACGGGACCTGATATTGAACAGTCACTGTCACTTCAGACAATACCAGACACCGTGAGCTTTTTACAAACCCCTAGGGAAAACGTAAATCCTGGCTAACATCTACTAACGAAGGCACTTGTACCTCTACACACATTTCCGATTCAGGAAGAATTTGCCTGGCGTCATGAGCAAGGTACGGAGATTGAAATGTACAACGAGGAATATTTGCACCGAGTCTTGAATGAAAGGCGTCAGGAATTCAGATGCTGGGTGATTACGCCTTTGAGCAACTTGATTACAGCCTTCACGAAACCTTGGCTATTTCTAGTTCAGCCACCCGAAAACCTGGCATCGAGCGGTTTCCCAACCACCACCGACCGTTTCAAGATAGACATGGTTTCAAATGTCATAAGAGGTGGTAATGAATATTCTCTCGTGCACATACCAGCTACCCGCATCCCAAATCCGCTTGAAACCTTTGAATCAGTACGAGATACGAGGATCAAAACATTTGCAGCATACAAAGTCGATGTGCCACGATCTTGGACAAATTCGGAAGGAGATCACGTTGAGTTGGATTTGATGTCGGATTTTCAGATATCTTGTAGAGCAAGTGATTTGGACAAAATCTTTCTGGAGGAAAACGAACATCAGCTCCTGACCATCGAGTGGGATGTGAACTCTGCCACTTTTGAGGCGGAGCTCGACGCTCTTCGTTTTTTCACTGAAGAAAAACGTCTTCAGAACAGAGGCCCCACGTTGAAGTCTCAAAGAGCATTTCGTATGATTCAGAACTTTCATTCAAGTTGGAAAGACTTTTATGATCTCCACAAAGACTTCCCACAGTTAAGAAACCCAGAGCTGCCTAGGCATGCAGTCCCAGATGCAATTCTCCGGCGATTTAAAGCCTTTAGCAATGATCATTTGAGCGCTTTCAACGGCCTGAAGCAGATACCAAATGGACTCTACTTTGTCAACGGCTGTCCGGGGTCTGGAAAGACAGAATGGAATATGGTTCTGGCAGGTCTGATACAATGTTCGAGGAGGAAGCACAAAAAAAAGCGAAACCCTATTCTGTTTCTGGTGGACATCAATAAAGCTGTAGACGATGCTGCTAGCAGATACTACTCGCTTTGTCGGGAGACTGGAGTAAATCTCCGTATCGTGCGTATGCATGGATGGCCACTGGAAATGCGACAGAGTGCTAAACTTCATGGATCACGGTCAACTACAAATGAAGACAGTTCGGCGGTCCCAGACTTTGCTAACCGATTTCTTGTGACCGCTGGCCTCTCCAAACAGACCAGCGTGTCAAGAGATCCCAGCATTGTGCCAACTTTGGACGAGGCGTCATGGGAGTACTTTGAAAAGAACAAGAGGGACGCGTTTCTCGGCCTCCAAAAGTTATTGGACAAAATGGATAGTGGCGAAGCCTTGAGTACCGATGATTGGAAGCATTTGAGAAGCCATGTCTCTAGGCTTTATCGTGTTGTTTTGGCGCAGACAGACTTTATCGCCACAACTCCGGTCGCTGCGTGCGGAAGGTTCTCAAAGTTTTTTAAACCGGACATCATTTTCATGGATGAAGCTTCTCATGCCAGGGAGCTCACCACACTCATCCCTCTGGCATACTTTACGCCCAAGGCTTGGATATTTACGGGGGATGTGAAACAAACGCAGCCGTTCGTGAAGGATGCAAAGGACAGAGAGAAGCACAGCGGACTGAGATTTAACCCATTTGCTGCACAACTGAAGCTGAGTACCATGGCTAGGGCAGACCGCGTCAATGCTGTCAATAGCAAGCTACTCGTTAATAAGCGGGCATTTGGAAACCTCCATAGGCTGCCATCTGCTATGTTCTATGAAAGCCAGATGAGATCTGGCTATGACGATGCATCTCGATACCCTGAAGGCGTGGCCTACCTAGCTATTTACCTCCAAAGTCTAAATGGTAATCGACACATTGACGAGAACCGCATTATCGTGAATATGGAAAACAGCAATGAAGAAAAGTGTCGCGACAGCTATTGGAACCCCCTTCACCACCAATGGGTTCTGGCCCAAGCCACACGTCTACTACAGGATGACGGATTCCGCGGCCTCAGAGACAGAGAAATGGGCGGTACCATTATGATTGCAACTCCGTACAGCACCGCGGTAAAGCATTATCACGCCGCGGTGAAAAGCTGGCCAGAATCTTGGCAAAGAAGAACTCAGGTCTTAACAGTAGATAAGGCACAGGGGAATGAGGCCGACGTGGTGTTTCTAGACATGGTAAGAACAACTACTGCCGGGTTCATGGATGACCCCAAGCGGTTAAATGTTGCTATCACGAGAGCACGCCAAGCCGAAATCATCTTGATGCGCAGGACAATGGCTTATGTTCCTGGAAGAAGATTCAGTAGAAGCAATTATTTGTCGCAGCTATGGGACGATACACTTCTACATGGACGGATTGTAACGATATAATGGCGTGGCTCCATGTCTGGAAGACGTGCGGCACACTCCAGACTTGTTTGTCTTTAAATCCTGTCAACAGGAAGTTCAACCAGGAACTCATGTGTGCAAACATGTGCAAAGGTGACGACCCTTGGTTGATATTAGAGTGCCTTTGAATGAAGAGGGTTCAGTTTAAATAGATCAACTCCAGGTTTTGTACGGAGGTGTGCTTCTTTTTTTCACTCGGCATGTACATGGCAACAGCCAGAACAGAACAGGTATGAGGCTGTGCTGCATTCAGAACAGTGTATTACCGCCGATCTATGTTGGAGCAGGGGTTGTGCATTTATTCATATTTCAAGAGAGAGCCAAATGTTTACTAAAGTGCGATAATTGAAGTCAGTTTCCAGGATGATGGAGCGGTTTGCGACGCCTTGGGTAAACAGATTGATAACCACGTATCACTCCCGCTAGCGAACCGTCCAAACGCGGAGTGGTTTGGTCACTGGCCTCTCTAAGTTGGGAGGACGGACATGCGAAAGACTGATTGTCTGCAAGGGTCCACGACTTGGGGTTGAATCGCCAAGACCCATATCCTAGTAGAGCCCAATCGAGGCAGTGACGGGCAGGATCGCGTAACTGCATATATGGAAGCCGTCCAAGAATTGCAATATGATACACGGAGGTTTCTCGGTGTCAGAGGTGCATGTCGGGCGAAGCGATGGCAGACATAGAGGGCGGTCGACCAAGAAGGCGGAGGCAGCCAGCCAACGGAGTCCGGTGCCGCGTGAAGGGTTGCCAAGGTTGTCAAGGTTCAGATGTTGTGTAAAGTTTCAAGGGCCGCCAGCATGTTACGAGCCCCACAATGCCCATGCTGACAGCGGGTAACCGCAAGGTGACCCGTCAATCGCGTTGGGGCTGTATTATGTTAGATGTATCGATTTATGGGATATTATGATATTAATACTCTTATTACCACTTAATTTACTAGTAAATAAATGTACCTTTTTATTTAGCTTCTCATTGGATATGTATCCCTGCAGATCCCTTAACACACCGGAGGGGATGGGACTGGCGGCAGTGGTGAAAGGGTTTGGTCACCTTCAATTGTCACGGCTTTGTCGTCAACCACATTAATTGAGCGGGCCGGCTGACGTCGTCGTGTTAGCGACAAAGCATATTGACTTATTATATGTCCATGCCTAGAGCAGACAAAGGTGGCCGGCCTGGGCTGCAGTTCGTCGATTCAACGCATACACATGATAGCCCAGATGCCTGACTTGAGTATGACGATGGGCATTTGGAGGTCGGAGTGGGATAGAGATGCGCTAGCCAGCTTTTGGATTGATGAAACGACGGTAAGCTTGATTTGGGTGACTTGCGCCACGGCCTACAAGGCGTGTGTGTGTGTGTTGGAAAGATGAACGGGCAGGATGACGATGGTGACGATGATGCAGGGTAGACAATGTCCATGTCGCGAACAGCGGAGCGGCGCCGCATTGAATGCTGAGATGAGGAGGGTTTAGCGTGGTGGTCTGGCGGAAGCCGCATGTGGCTGCAGCGGTCGGTGGGCAGTGGGCAGCTGGCCATGGAGAGCCGCCCAGATTGACGCCACCAATGGCCTCGTGTGCATCAAACGTGGAAAGCTGGCGAAGCACTCCGTAGGGAGTACTCCGTAGGGACATCTGGTATCAATTGCACAAGTACCACCACTGCGGACACGGCACTGCGCAGAACAGTCAATCCGTTGACGACAGAGTCTCCCTCCGGGGCCTGCTATACCTGGTACACCACTGTACGTGTGCATCCTTGTACTGGACCTTCGCGTCGGCTTGTGCCGCAGGGGTCTTCAGCTTCCAACATGCGCACCCGTAATTACCGCCATTGACCATTACCGATTGCAGGTTTTATTTTCTATTCCCTTTTTCCCCCTTCCCCATCCTCATTTTCACTACGCTTTGCAAGTACATACCGTCATGTATGCTTGACAGTATCCAGACAGCGACCGCTCATCATCGTCGCCGTGTGCTACGCAGCTGTTGAGTCGGCCCCAAACGGGCCTTTGCGCGAGCCCCCATCGCGGGCGGCCTCCCAGGTGGACAGTTGCTCCATCCCATCGTTTGGTACCTTCAATGTTGGCACTTGATACTCGCCCCGGTTGGCTGTCCGTGGTGACGGGCAGCGATCTCGTTGCGGCTGCAGTTTCTCGTGCTGTCCACGAGATCCCACCATTTTCATCATTGTATTCGAGAGCCGCCGTGGCCATGGCGGCCGCTACCGAGCCTGCCCTGAGAGCTTATAAACGAGACATGAGCCATGGAGCCATTGCGGGAACCGTGGTTGGTGTCGTCGTCGCCGTCGCACTATTAACCTTTTGCCTCTATCCCGTTGTCATTCACCAAATCAAACGCCGAAGGCGAGCCCAACGCCCCAAGTTCGATGCCGAAGCAGGGCCTTTCCCCCAGCCTTCCAGCGGCCCGGTGCAGAATCCGTATTCACATCGTCGCCTGTCGTCTACAGACTCGTTCAAGCAGAATGGAGATGTTGCGCGAGGGGACTTTGGCGCCCTTCAGAACAAGGAGTTTAGCTGGTCGTCCCGTAATGGCCATGTGACGCAGCCGGATGGAAATTTTGGCCCGTCCAGACAGTTTTCTGCGCAAACAGATGATGGTTCCCGACAAGAACAGAGTCATTACACTGGCAACGACTTTTCAAACGACGAGCCATTTCCATATTATTTTGAAAACACCCCCGCGGCAACAGCACACGATGATAATCCAGGGGTTCTCAAGGGAACCAGTGCTGATTATTACAGCCCGTCAATCCCCTCATCGGCGTTTGGCATGGTCACTGCCCCAGAGCCTGCCGACGAACCACCTCGGACATTATCGCGTGGCAGCTCTTTGAAGCACCATCTAAAGCACATGTTTCGCCAGCAGAGCGGCCGCGAAAACTCTCTTGCGTCGGCGCTGTCCAGCGACGACAAAGCCACTGCGTCGCAGGTACCCTCAGGGACGGAGCTTGGGCAAATACTCACGACAGGCCGTGCAACCGACTCTCCAACCGAGCTTTCGCCCACCAAGACATCAATGCCACCACCTTTTGCTCCCGGAGTGACGGAACCACCAGAGAAGAAAGAATCGTCAGTGTCTCCTCCTCATCCGACGACTCAGACCCCACCCCAATCACCACCACCTCCGGCGCCGGAACGAGCGTTCCAGGCGTCGCCTTCACCGCCGACCTTTCCAGCTCCTGGTACTGTGAATCCTATGGATATTATGCCTGCGTCGACAGAGTCAGAAGTATGGCACAGAACCGAGCATCAATTGCATACCTCATACGGATCCTCTCCAGGGCTTTCGTCCACCAGTGACCCTGCTGAGCCAGAGCATTCCTCGACATTGGCATTTACACTTTTGCCCACGTCCGCCCTATCTCCTTCGGATGCTGCTCAAAACGCCCGGCCAGCTACTCCGACGAATCAGAACGCTGTTCAGGGGTTGCAGGCAATGGATGAAAAGGATGTGCCAATGGTTGACGTGCATAGCCACGATCACCTGAGCCCGTCCATGATCCCGGACAACGGCCGACATCAGAGTTGTACCTCGGACGGATCAACTCAATACCACGGGCCGCACTCGACCGGGCCATCCACCGAAAATACCCCTTCGACACAGTTCGACAGCCCTTCTCCAGGTTCAATGAATAGCTCTGAAATCCGCAACAGTGCTTCCCCGCAACCCGGACTAGCATCTCCAAGAACAGGGCTATTTCGATGCGACGAGCCTGGCTGCAGTCAAGTGTTTGACCAGCCACACAAGCTCAAGTAAGTGGGGGGAGGGGGAGTCAAAAATGACCATGCTACCAATGTCTTACGTTGAATTTGTAGAAACTAACCGCGAAGTAGACATCACCAGCGCTATCACATCAAAGAACACAAATGTCCTTACAAAAATTGTGGCAAGGGCTTTGGAACTAAGACGCACTTACAACGGCACATAAACGACCGCCATGAGAAGAAGAAGAAATTCCACTGTGCGTTTCCAGAGTGTGACTATTCCAAGGCCGGGGGCAAAGCATTCCCTCGCAAGGATAACTGGAAGCGGCATATGACCAAAATTCATAACATGGATCAGCAACATCTCCCAGAACCTATAGAAGTTGATTTGGCAATGGGCGGTGCATGATGTTGCAACTAGCACAAAAAAATACCGAGAAAGTGTCAGACTGTTGACACTAACTACCGTCAACCGGGACTCAACGCAACGGTTCTGCGACCATGACCAGAGTTTGGACGTGGATTAGGGCGCGTCGGCAACCCACGCCATTTTAAAACATATACCCCCGAGGCAGGCATTTCGCATATAGATGGTTGCAGCGAACATGTACTCCTGCTTCATCGTGACTTTTTTTTCCCTTTGCGTTATTTTCGGCTACATTCACATGGAGCTGCCAACTCTTGTCTATCTTTTCAAACGGGGAATTAGCATCAACAGAGAGACTATGGAATAGGGTTTGGGGCATCTAGGTATTAAGGACTTTGCTAGAGCAGCAATGAGGCGTTTGGATACAGTATTTTCTGGTTGATCATGACCGGCATGGAGAAGCGCTTTGCTAATTACAGACTTTACGGCTATGGGGCGTTGCGGTATATGTATGGTGTTGTGCGAGGAGCACCCTGTACGTAGTAACAAAAGGAAGGTTGGCGAACTGTTTCCGAGCTCAATAGAGAGAGCGAGAGGCGAGAGCTTCAGCTCAAATCTTTGATTATCTTTCGGACCAATTTCCTTTGGTCTTCTACTCCTAGTCTTCTCTCGTCTGTCTCCTGAATTGCTCTTCCGACAGCCAGGACAGTCTTTGTATTTTCGCTGTCCACCCAGAATCGCCCGTTGCGGCCCGTGGCCGTATCAAATTGCAAACCCAGCGCACCCAGCTCTTCCAACACAACAATCTTGCCTTCCTGCACGCTCTTGGGCATCATCAGCCGCCTAGCCATCCCTAATGATATGTCAAACATCATACCACCGGTTAAGGGCCCCAATCCATCCGACTTCCCCGTCGACGACGAAACACACTCCAGTTCTGCATCCATATGCTTATTCGCCAGAGTGACGCGCGCGTAGACCAGCGCCCCGGGTGCCAAGACGGGACGTGTCTTCTTGGTCGCCGACTCGAACGACAATTGCGGCAATAGCACGGGCGCAGTGTGATCTGATAGATGGACATAGTAGACATCCGCGGCGCTCTTATGAATCGTTCCTATGACGAGCTCTCCCACTCGAGGGACGTACTGTAAACAAATATCCCACCCCTCCGTTAGCCACATTTCCGCTCGGCTAGTCGATGAATGGTAATTGGTTTACCCGTCCATGTGAGGTTTCAACTCTAATCGCATTCTTTGGTCTGTCCGTCACAAGCTGGCCAGCCAGCGTGGGCACAACATCATTCGGAGGAACGTGCCGCAGGCCGGGGCCTAATCGGAGCGGCTTCTTGGGATGTGAGGGCACAAGGTCTGGTGGGATGTGATCGCCCGGAAGGACGAACACCGGCTCTGAAGACATGATGCCTGGTGAATAGCGGCGGAAGTTCCGTGCCAGCCAGTTCTTCCAGCCTTGTGTGGCGTGTTATCGTCGAGAAACTGTTTGCCCTTTGCAGGACGACAATTTCGATGGAGGGGGTTCCAAAGCGGTTTAGCGGCCCACGGTGGGGGGGAAGAAGGTGTGAGCATGTTCGTTAGTTGGGCAGGTGCTTGACAACTGGGAAATTTTTGGAATAGAATTGGTAGACGAAAAAAAAATTACCCCCACTACCCATTTTGCCAGGGCCCCAAACCTTGAACTACATTTCTTTCGACGCGGTCGCGACCGGTTTGTGGCAGAAAACAATCTGGAGCGTATTTTGCTTCTCTGCTATCGAATTCCAATCGCTCTTTGAACGACTTCGAATTTGCTTGCTCAAACCGCTCCGGATGTCTGAGAGTAGGGGCGCCAAACCCGGTCCCGAGCCGGCGGACCGGGTGGCTATTGGTATCACCTTCGGCAACTCCAACAGTTCGATTGCGTTTACTGTCGATGACAAGGCGGATGTTATTGCCAATGAGGACGGAGGTATGTCTTTTTAGGACTGGGGAGCTTGGATTGGATGTTTGCTGGGCGAATCGTGCTTGTTTGATGGGACACCGTGATACTGACCTTTTTCTTGGGCATCAGACCGACAGATTCCTACTGTTCTGTCGTACGTCGACGGTGACGAGTACTACGGTGCGCAGGCCAAGGCTTTCTTGGTGCGCAATGCCTCTAACTCGATCGCTTACTTCCGGGAGTTTCTGGGCAAGGAGTATGTATATGTATCCTTTGCGTTTCTGCGCAACGTGACGGGAAGAGCCGCGGTGCTAACAACGAGGCTTTAAATTAGCTTCAAGTCCATCGACCCTACCTACTGCCATGCCGCCGCTCACCCCCAGGACAACGCCGGCAACGTCTTCTTCTCCGTCAAGGACAAGGACGCCGAGGGCGAAGCTTCGTCCGTCTCTGTCAGCGAAGCTGCCACTCGCTATCTGCGCCGTCTTGTCACCTCTGCCTCGGACTACCTTGGCAAGAAGGTGACCTCGGCCGTCATCACCGTGCCGACAAACTTCAGCGACAAGCAGCGCGAGGCCCTGATAAAGGCGGCCAACGATGCCGACATCGAGGTTCTGCAGCTCATTTCTGACCCTGTCGCCGCCATGCTGGCGTACGATGCTCGCCCTGAAGCTGTTGTCGAGGACAAGATTGTCGTTGTTGCTGATCTCGGCGGCACTCGCTCAGATGTTGCTGTTGTCGCCTCAAGAGGCGGCATGTACACCATCCTGGCTACTGCGCACGACTACGAGTTTGCTGGTGTCCAGCTTGACCAGGTGCTCATGGACCACTTCGCAAAGGAGTTTATCAAGAAACACACCACCGACCCCCGATCCAACGCCAAGAGCCTGGCCAAGCTTCGACAGGAGTCCGAGGCTACCAAGAAGGCACTCTCCTTGGGAACAAATGCCCAGTTCAGCGTCGAGAGTCTGGCAGAGGGCTTCGACTTCTCATCCACCATTAACCGCCTGCGATACGAAATGATTGGCCGCAAGGTCTTTGAGGGCTTCAACCGCCTTGTCGAAGGCGTCGTCAAGAAGGCTGAGCTGGACGTCCTCGACATCGACGAGGTCATCATGTGCGGCGGCACATCCCACACGCCCCGCATCGCCAACAACCTGCGCAACATCTTCCCCGAGAGCACCAAGATCCTCGCCCCGGCCACCAGCGTCAGCGCCATCAACCCGTCCGAGGCTCAGGCTCGCGGTGCCGCCCTCCAGGCCTCCCTGATCCAGGAATACGAAGCCAACGACATCGAACAGTCTACCCACCCCGCTGTCACCACCGTCAAGCACATCTCCAACGCCATAGGCGTCGTCACCATCAACACTGACGGCGAAGAAGTGTTTACCCCCATCATGCAAGCCGAGACTGCGGTCCCTGCCCGCCGCACCGTGCACATTGCCGCCCCCAAGGACGGCGGCGACGTCCTCATCAAGGTCGTCGAAGGCGGCACCCACATCAAGGTCACCAAGCCCGAGCCCAAGGCCAAGGAGCCCGTCAATGGCGACAAGGACTCCGACGCCGACTCGGATTTCGATTCAGAGGAGGAAGAAGAGGAGGAGAAGCGTGAGAAGGTCTGGAAGCTCGGCAAACAGCTCGCCGAGGCTGCTATCAGGGGCGTCAAGAAGGGCGGCAAGGTCGAGGTCACCATCAACGTGTTGGCTGATCTCGGCGTCACCGTGACTGCCAGAGAAGTCGGTGGAAAGGGCGGCGTCAGGGGTAACTTGGCTGCTTAAGTTTTGGCTTGGAAAGGGACTGGCGGACAGGAGCTTGTGGATATAGGTGGATTAACATGTCATTTGTTCAGTATGGGGTTTGCTGGTTCGGTCGTTTTTTTTTTTTTTTTGTGACCAAAAAAGGCGAACAATATTGATAGATTGGTGGACAAAATGTGGAAGTGGCAAGGGGCATATTCTGCTTCCACGGAATTAGACAGCGTGATGCACGATATCGAGACGGGATAAATAAATAGGTTTTATGGTAATCACTCGTGGTCAACATGTCTGGTTTTCCTGGAATGTGTTGGCTTTGAGAATTATACGGTTGGGATGGGTGTCTGTGTCAGTGTTTGGCGGGCGGAGCATAATCATGGGCGGGTTTCAGGAGCAAGATGCCAGTCGTTTCAAGCGGTAGGTTATCAAAAGTCACTTTATCAAAACGCCCGCTCCAAACCCCCAAGAAAAATACATGCCATGCCACGCCACTTGAAACGCCAATGGCTCAAGCTTCCACGCTGCCCGGCAACTTCCAAGCCACCAAGTCCTCCCTCACGTCAAACTCGTCCACCTCTCTCGCCCTCCTCATGCCGGGCTCGCCTCTCCCGCCGTCACTACTGCTGCCCAGTGTCGGCGCTAGACTGCCCATGCTGCCACCGCTCCGGCTGCTGCCGAGGTCGTCGTCACGGGCATCTCTACCGTCCTCGCTGACGAACCGGCCTCCGCGCCTGTGACCACCGCTGCCGTTGGCGCTGGCGCCTCCGGTGACGGTGGACTCGCTCCTGTCGCTAGACGCGCTCTTGCTGCGACTATGCCGACTGTGGCTTCCGTCATGGCTGCCGTGGTGGTTGGCGTACCGGCGGAAGTCGCTGGGTCGAAGGGTGCCGCCCAGGGGCTCCGCCTCGCCCTCGTCGCTGTTGTGGTGATCGTGCGCCTCCTTCTTGGTGCCCCATCCGTTGCCGCCGGAGAAGATGTCCTCGATGCACTCGTCGGCCGGCAGCTCATTAGGCTGCCGGGACCACGAGGCCGCGAGGGTCCGGCGGTAGAGATCGTGCACCTCGGCTGCGTCTCTGGGCTTGGAAATAATGGGCATCGCTGAAGCCGCGTTAGCAGCAAGTGACATAGCCGGGGGAAGGGGGGAGAAAGCGTACGTGATGTGTCATCCTCAGCTTCGGGTGCTACCAATCCTGCGATGCCGCCAAACACGGGGGCGGTTTTCAATGCCGGCGCGACAAAGTTGCGCTCCCCATCTACTTGTACCATGAGGATACCAATCTTTAGCGTGCTGTTGATCTTGCTGTCTGACATGAGATACCTCCTCACGATGCCCTCCTCCACGATGCGATTTTCAGGCCCGGCCCCGCCATCAGCGGGAGTCGGGCTGACGCCGATGCTGCTGCGTTTTCGAGGCGGCGACCCTGCTTCACGGCTGAATGACTCGCTCTCTTCCACGTACTCGGCTAGATTGAGCTTGACGTATCCCAGGGTGATCTTTTCAGCGACGGCAAATTCCTGGAGGACCTCAAACTCCAAGGGGCATTCGGTCAGGTTGCTGTTCTTATCCATGGAGATGCGGACCCCGGGAACCAGTTTGCTGTAGCCGTAGTCAACTTTGTGGTTGGAAATGGGGCATTTCGCGGTGCGCCCTCGATGCTCGGCGTGCATCGAGTGCGAGAGATGCCATTTGATGAAGGAGCTGCCAGACACGAGGGGGATGTTGTTTAAATCGTAAATCTGTAGAGGGACTGCATTAGATCTTTATAGCCAAGATGCCCGTGACGAATAGTGTCGGGGCCCGTCCAACCTTGAGGTGTAATTCGAATTTGGGCTTTGAGGCATTGTTAGCAAAAGTGGCCTCGATTGCAGCCGGCGTGAGAACTCAATGTCGAGGGAGACGACACTCACCCTGCGAGCCTTGCCCACTGTGGACAAAAAATTCATGTTAGCGATGGCCTATGCGCTCAATTGAGGTGCATTCGGTAACCGTGAGGCTCCATGCAGCAATGCGTCAATGTAATAGGGAAATAACAGATGCAAGCAAGCGATTGACTTGTTGAGAGCAATGATGGCGGTTGAATGCTGAGCGATGAGTGGTGACACTGGTGAGCGTGCTTAGTCCAAGCGACTTCACTTGAACGGCGCGCGTCCCTCAAACAAGTCGTGTCCCCTTGGTGTCTGGTATGAACAAGCAATTGAGAAGTGAGCTTGCACACTAGAGTGAGAAATGCCTCAAGGTATTTTTGAAGGGGGATTCAAAACGAATCCAGAATTAGACTACCACTCACACACAAAGACAGGACGGACACAGGCAGCACTTATTTGGCCCAAAAGGGCCGAAGCACGAGGGAACGGGGCGTTCGGAATTTGGGCTTACTGATAGAGGTCATGACAGCAGCATCGGCCAGCCACTCGGACTGGGTTTGATAGTGCGCAAGGTGTGGGTGGTGACGCTTGAGACGCTTGAGACTCTTGAGACGGAGCACGGGTGCCGGAGTGAGTTGAGGCTCTCGCAGCCTCGAGCGGCGGAGACACGTGCCGGCGATCCCGGAGTGGCGGCGCTATTGCAAAATGGGGGACTTTTTGCGGGACACGTTGGCGAAACGATGAGGCAATTTAAGCAACCTGAAAGAGAGAGAGAGAGAGACAAAGCGCTTGTTGTAGCAGCGAGGGAAGCGAGGCGCAAGAACAATCAATGGTTAGACACGAGGAAAACTGGGTACCCAGGTAGCTTCATCTTAACCCTAACCCTCGAGGCCCCAGTCTCACCAACGAGGGATCACTGGCCATCAGCTCATCATCCAGCGGTTGGCAGACCAAGTAGTACACATTTTGAAGCAAGGCTGCCCAACGGCTACGCTTGGATCCATAAAGATTCAGTTCTGGTTTGGTGATGCGGGGTCAGTCATTGCCATTAGATGGCTAGGTCCGGCAACAGCAGTTGCCTTGATTGCGTCGCAGATAGTCCACCAACAGGGGAAAGACACGCAGAGAGAGCTCGAGCGACTGCGCGAGCAAAGGAGAGCCCGGGGCTATGAATTCTTCTTTGGACCAATAGCAGGATGTAAGCTACCGCCTTGGAAGTTGGGGTGAATACAGGATATACCAAAGTTTCCCATCTCCCAATTTCTTTCCAAACCACTTGGCCATAAAATCCTTGCCCCGGCTTATGTTATTTCTCGGGTTCCTGCGAATAGTCCCTTGCCAATCTATCATTTATTCTTCGTGTCCTTATGAACCCTACCCAGATTTTCAGAGCTTTACGGTCAATCAAATGGAGGTACAGCACGCATCATTCCAGGGACGGGCGGAGGCCCGAGGCCGAGAACCTAGTGGCTAAACACTACGACAAGTGTGGCCTTGAACAGCGCAATGTTGAGCAAGCTGAGGTTGTGTATGTCTACGCGATAGCACTCCGTCCTGCCCATTCACTAACGACGATACAGTTCCCCATTTCATGCCGGGGACGGCCACCCGAAAGGACATATCACTGTCGAGTTCAAGGATCGCAACGGCCGGCATGTCACCACCCACCTTGTTCGAGGCCCAAATGACGTGAATTGAGCCGAGCAGCTTGCCTCTTACAATAAAAAAAACGCAACAAGATGCTTCTGCCGTTCTGTTGAATGTATTGTGTTAGCGGTTACCCGAATCTTTTTTTTTAATGAATGACATCTCTCTTTGCCAAATTGGTTTACACATTTGGTTGCAACAGAGCTATGGCGATCGGATTAACTTACAATGTTGCCTTGACTTGTAGTTATTGGACTAGTTGTAAGAGTTGTTTGCAAATGTGTCGTCTGTAAGGACATAGTACATGCGTTGCAGGCATGTCCATCTTCCTGTGGCAGCAATTCCATCCAAATCGATGATCCAACGAGTCACCCACGTTGCCCCGGTATTATGTTTACACTACTGAGCCAACCAGGACGACTGAAGCAGCGTGCTGGCATCGGGACGGTCCTCCGGATCCAGTCTCACCATTGACTCAATGAACCTTAAGAACTGCTCCTTTTCCGAGCCCGAAAGGTCAGCATTCGTGCTCATTTGATCCAGCGAACAGGGCGGAAAGGTCGAAGGTTTCAGAAGATTGCCTGTTCTAGTCAGCACATGTTTCACAGTAGGCATCACCCAAAGCATATCAAGGGAAAATACTATACCGTCGGTGTCAAAGAATCGATCTCGACTCTTGGATCTATCCAACAACCGTTTGGGTATGTTGCCAAAGACAGTGGTGATTTGAGCTAGGTGAGCCTCGGACGTGTAGTGGTTATACGGGGTCCACATGCCGTCGAAGAGAAGTTTCCCCTCCGCTAGTTCCCAGATCTGCCCAAGAAAATGTTACCAGCTGTAAGCTTTGAGATCATCTGGGAAGGGAGAGCTACTATGAGGCCAAGGTTCCAAATATCCACTTTACAATCCCAATCCGCTTCTAGTATCACTTCAGGGGCCCGCAGCATCTGGGGTTGGATCCACTCTGTCAAGTGCTTGTCGATCCAGCTCGCTATCGTGAACCCATTAGATTTGTGCTACTCTGTCTATGCTGAAGGTCTCACCAGTTCCAAAATCTCCCAACCTAACTGAAAGGTCGGGTGGGCAAGTTATGTCTTCCTGAGAGGAGGAAACTTGCATGGATTCCCTATAGAAGTCATTGAGAGGATCGAGTACTAGGTCACGTGGACGGAAGGCTTCAGACGGTGCTTGCTGGAACATTTTGTTGATGGCCGAAGTTTCGATCAGGATGTTCTGAGGCTTGATATCTGGAATCTCTGTCAGGGGACAGGGACAGAAAACTAGGCGCCATGTTGGCTGTCTTCCTCATCACACGCGCGGACTGACCAGTATGGATGACTCGGCATGTGTCATGCAGGTATGATAAAGCAAGAAGGAGTTGCTTTGAAATAACCTTCATCAGGGGTAGAGGGATCCTCAGTTTCGGGAAGAGACGGCGGTACTTGGACATGTCTGGACCCATGGCTTTGAAAACAAGACAGACATGGTTTCCGTTTGGGCCATTGTGTTCGAAGTTGTCAAGCGGACCGAGGATATGAGTAGCGCCGGGATTTGAGCTGTTTTGTGCCCTTATACGCCTGAGAATACCCAGCTCAAAAGTGTCGTATCCTTGTCCGAAAGAGTCGGCTGTAAGTATTTTGAGTGCAACATGTTGCTTTAATCTGGAGCGTGTCAGATATGATACCTTGGCCAGTCATCCCATCAAGGACTTACTCAAGGTCAAATGCAAGCCAAACAGTAGAGTAGACACCATATCCCATTTTGCTGACAACTTTGTATTTGTTGTTATTGAACTGGTCTCCAATTCTCACAGGATGGTAGCCCCCCTTGCAATATCGGGCTATGCTTTCCTCGGCAATAGTACTCGAGGAATGCGGGCGTTTAACTGAGCAGCCGAACAGCCTTTTCAGCAGAATCTTAGTAGTACTGAGAACGTTGCCAAAGGGCATCATTGTGGAAGAATGCGATGTGCGTCTCTGGACTGAACTGTACACCACGCGGCTGTATTTGCTAGATGACCGGGAGAAATTCTACGGCCGGCAGCTGGACATGCCATGCCTTTGTAGTTATTGCGCAGGTGCGCTTGTTGTACCGAATCAGGATGTGACCCAATAAGAAAACTCACAACAAACGCACCTGGGCACACAAAGGGATGGATGGCCGATGCGTGAGAAATAGCTTAATTTACACCACAGCCATAGTGGGTCATTGGTTATCGATAAAGCTGCAGCAGTGGGCCGTGTCAAATTTCTGAGCCAAGGTCGCGTAACCATCACATCAACACGAATAACCATACGGTATACCACATGGCACGCATTCGGCAGGCGTGGCCATCATAGCCCAGTGACTATGGCTCCGAAGCCGCCATCAGGTGGTCCATCTGGATCTGCCACAGGGAAGCGTAACGCTGTGTCAGGCTCTGCCAATGCCTCGGGAAGTGCTCGCGGTGACGCATTTCGTCAAAAGAGAGCGAAAACGCACTCGGCACGACATATCCCGGCCCAGCCAGCCGATGCAGCATTGAAAGATGGCGAACTTGACCTTCAGGCCTTTGTTGCCGCACACGAATTCGAAATTCGGTCTCTAGAGCAGAGCATGGCCACTTCTCAAGCAGTGAGCTCGACCCGTGCGTTCCAGCAAGTCCCTCGAGGGTTGCGACGTCGAACAGCAAGTCATAACCCGAAAAGAGTGCCGCGGAGACTGCGGGCAAGGGCCAGAAGGGAGATGGAGGACGATAATACCCCCTTGGTTGAATCTAGAAAACGAAAACCGAAAACAACGAGGGCGAGAATTCGAGCAGAATCGGCAAAAAGGCAGGGTATTCTGGCGGCGCGGAAGCGGAAAAGGCTACTACAAAAAGAAAAATACGCCCAAAGCGAAGGACAATCACTTCCAACCGAAGCCACACGGTTGGCCGGACGGCAGCCCAAACCGAAGATTCGAAGAAACCAGCTCAACGACCCGCCCAGACCGCCGGCCAGGTTTCGCAAAAGGCAGATCAATAAGACTTGGTTACCGACTCACAAGTGGCATGCCAAAAGAGCTCATATGACGGATCCCAAGAATCCTCTGTGGCGCTTTGCTATCCCCTTGACGCCAACCGAGAAGATCTATCGGCCGACTCATCGTGCCCAAGGCGAGAGGGGAACCATGGTTTGGGATACGAGTTACATGAGCACAATTGGCGTGTATGGAAGCCCTGATGGCATAGAGAAGACTCTCAAGAGCGTCGGGGTGACACAAGAATTGTGTTGGAATGACAAAGGCACGAAATGGAGGATGGGGTTGAGGGCATGGTCGGGCTACGTTTCACGTCAACAAGATGGTCTGAACAGAATCATGTGTCCAGCTACGATTATATGGAATCCAGAGCCCGTGGCTTCAGAAAATGCAGCAAATAGGAGCCAGGCCAAGCGGCAACTCTATATCAGAGTAAATCCGGCAGCATTCCTCGAGGTCTTTGCCGAGCTAGTACGCCTGTCCAAAATGAGGGGATCGGGCGTTTTTGTCGAAGACTTGAGGTTTGAAATTGGCAGCATCGAACTCACCGGTCCTGCGTCTACAGAAACTCTCTTGAGCACCATGACACCCTACTCAACAGAGGAGAAGCCCAAAAACAAGCACGCCAGTCTTTTCGGGTCTCTGAAGGGTCTAACTAATCCCGCCTCATTACCAGCAAATTCAGTTCTTGGATTCTCAATACAAGATCCGCGTCTAAGACACCCACCTCGAAAAATGGAATTTTCAGATGATCCCGAAGCTGAGTACAAGCTTCTAGAGGTATTGGCAGATTGGCCGGCAGAAGAGCGGCTGGAGCCCTATGGACTGTTTGACAGAACCAGTCGCTTCCAAGCCACATGCTTGCCGTCACAAAAGACCATCAACAGGAGAAGGGGTGCAATAAGCCCTGGGTCGTTTTTAAAGCCCGCCCAAATAGACCCTCCTATTCCCATAATTCTACTTGCGTCTCGCTCACCTACAAGCACACAGGCTCAGGGAACGTGGGTGGTGCTCATGCCGTGGAAATGTATTTTGCCCTTGTGGTATAGCATGGTCCACTGCCCTCTCGTATCAGGCATGAATCCTCGGTTTGGTGGGTTAAACGAGACAATGCAAGTCGCGTTTGAACGGGGGCTATCATGGTTCCCAACGGACTTCATAGGCACTGATTCGGGTGCTGAGTGGGAGTTGGACGAGCGGCTAAAGAGGCAACGAGCATATGACAGGCGTCCCAAGAGCAAGAGAACCTCGTGGACAACGCTGGACCTGGGAGCCGGCAGGAAAGGCGAAATTGGTAATGGTCTAGCTTGCGACTACGAATTTCTTTTTGACTTGCCTGCGCCACCAAAGATTACCACCACCACCACTACCGAACCCGAGCTTGTCCAAGCAGACAAATCCGACGACGAAGATGCCATGGACGATGATCAGCCAGCCTCTACGCCCAAGACGTCGCCGAGCCCTCCGTCATTGAAGTTACTCAATTTAGTTCCAAGCGCCGACTTTTCCAAGGCAGTAACGTCTCAAGCCTCTCTGCCTACACTCCCACCAAATGCCGTCATGAATGTCCGCATCACACTCTTATCACGCGGCGCAGTAACTACATGCGCCAGAATATATAGACTTCCTCAACCACCAGCTCCAGCACCGACGTCTTCAAACGCCGAAGTCCCATCCACTATACCACCACAGGACAGCAGCGCCAGCTTACCGTACGATTTACGCGCCCAATGGCTCTCCAAGGTCCCGCAGGGATGCAGTCCCTCATCTAAACGAGCTCGCACCACAGCCAAGGCCACAGACATGGAGTCCCGGATGCAGCTTCTCGCCCAGGAACTCACAGCACCACCGGTCGCCTATCCACCCTCTGCACCAACCCAAGTCGACATTGGCGGTCATCCCCTAGTTCCAGATGCCAAGGACCTCATCGGTTTCGTGACATCCGGCTCATATTGTCTTCGTGACGGCAAAGCAGCAGCCATTGGCAGTGTGGCTGTCGAGAAAGTGATACCCGGCGTGAAAGCAAACAGTAAAGAAGGGCGGCTATGTATAGTAAGAAACGCCGGCGAGAATGTCGGCTGGATAGCAAAATGGGAGGCAATATAGTCAGTCACACTAGATGTGGATAGAATACCATGTATGCGATATATACCCATTACGAAGCAGGAAAAAGCAAAATGCATCAAAATGTTTCCTTTCCCTCGCCAATCATCACGATGCCCACAGATGATGGTCCTTGCCGCCGCCACACGAACTCCAACCTATACAAATCGCCGCGGGGGCTGGTCTTCCCATTCACGCATGCCACCGCCCATCATCAAGTATTCCCGAAAGGCGTCAATGACATTCAGCTCACCGCGATTATTGCCAACTCAGTGATTCCTCACCACCATCAGCGTCAAATACCAAAAACAACCACAGTCCGCCCCGAACAGAGTCACCGGTACACCCCAAGCAAGCATGGCTCCCAAACCAACCACCATCTCCGGCGGCTGTCTCTGCGAAGGCGTCCGCTACACAATCACATTCCCAGCAGACCACGACTTCACCGCGCAAGTAAGAGAGCCCCCCCTTCCCCCTTAGCGCCGCCCAGCTAACGGGCCACCCAGTGCTCAACCTGCCAGTGCTCCCAGTGCCGCAAGCAGACGGGCTCGCTCGTCTTCCGGGTGCACAGGATCCCCGTCTCCGCGCTACGGTACACGTCGGAGGCGACGCTGTCGGTGTACCGCGCGTCGCCGGGGAACGCGCGCGGGTTCTGCTCCCGCTGCGGATCGCTCCTGTTCTGGCGCCACGAGGCGTCGGACAGGATCAGCATGTGCGTCGGGTGTTTTGATAGGGACGCGCTGCGGGAGCACGGCCGCGTGCTGACGTATGCGGAGCGGCACTTGTTCTGCGACGCCGAGATAGAGGGCGTCACGGATCATTTGCCCGGGGATAGGTACAAGTACGACGACGAGGACGGCGAGGTTGTCCTGCTGGAGAGGAGGGAGCCTCGTTAGCTTTTTGCTGGGGAGCCGGGTATCTGGATGGGTGATGAGTTGACGATGGAAACGATTGACGAACAACGGTCAATGGCTTGAGAGGAGATGGATCAAATCGTGAAAATAAAAGAATCAAGGTTCATTCATGTGTAGGATAAAACCTAGGTGATCTTTTCTTTTTAGATCACACCCCAACGCCGGCTGTTCCACGCTGGAATTTTCAAACAGAATCTATACACCTCTATTCACACTTTTTTGCCCCAGACGCCATAAATCAAGCCCTTTTGGTACCTCATTAGTCCTCTTCGCTAATCTCACTCTCGTCGCCTCCCACGGGCGTTTCCCCCTGGCTATTCGCCAAATCCTCAAACGCCTCCTCCATCTCCTTCTCTAGAACATCCTCCAAATCATCGGCAACGTCGCCGTCACCCTCGTCATGCTCTACCTCCATGGCGTCCTGGTCCATCGGTTCCGGCCGGTGGTGATTCACAGGACTAGGTAGCTTGAAGTCCATGTCTGGCTCGTCGTCACTCTCCCCATCCGCATCATCGGCCTCGGAGTCTCGCTGGTCCATAAAGTCGTCAAACCGCCTCGGGGGTGGGAATGCCGGCGAAAAGTCGGTTTGTCTGGCAGCAGTATCCGCACCGGGGTACTCGATCAGCAGGCCTCCGTCATCATCCTCGTCCTCATCCTCCTCTTCGTCAAAGGAGCTGTGTTTGGGCTTCGGCTTCTCCTTTTGTGGCTCGGGGAAAGAGAGAGCCACTTCTTTGGCTTGCTGCTTCTTCTCCGCCTTGCGCTTGGGTTCTTTGGGTTGTGACTTTGCAGCCGAGGTCGTAGATGTGTCCTTGGGTGCGGTGGTCTTTTTCGGAGCGGCTCGCTGGGGCTGTGCTTCTGCTCCTTGTTTGCTGTCGAGGTGAGGATACTGCCGACTGAGACGGGCTGAGTCAGAGTTCCCCGGAAGCCGCGTGACATTCATGTTGAATGTGGAGTCAATCTTGTCGAGGATAAAGGCCTTGCGCTCGCTATCGAAGTGCAGGACATATTGACTGCTGCTGGTGTTTCTTGAGCCAGTGTATAAGTATGCGCCGTCGTCGTCTGTAAACGACAAGTCGTATGAGTCTGTTTTGCCGGGGAGCGAAGGCTTGAGGCGGGCATTGTTGGGAGCATCGTCGGAGGATAGCACAGGTTTGTGGTTATCTGAACCTGAGTGTCAGCAAGCAGCGGCGCGGCAATTGGGAGTCGTTTTCATAGAATGCGTACATCTAATGCCGGTGAAGATGTCGTTGGACGTCTTTCCCAGCAGCCCGTCGCCGAGAATGACGGGATACTTGCCCGCGACGGTCGGGTCGATCAGACCAGCCATGTTGGGGCTGCGTGAAGCCGAGACTGGTGCAGCCCGTCGCGTGAGGTGCTATCCTATCGATGGATTCAGGGGTCGAAATAGGAGAAGTAGCGAGAGTCTGCAAGAAAGCAATGCGAGGATAGAGAACGGCCGTGATAGATGACGGATGATGGATGACGGACGATGACAGGGAGTGTGAGCAACATTAAAGGCGGAACTGGCCGAGACGGGCGACAGTGGGGCTGGGCTTGGGAGGCCAGGTTTGTCCGGGTCCCCAGCGTAGCACTCGGTAACTACGCACACTACGGAGTCGTCGGCATACGGAGTCGTTCCCATCATCACTTGCATCGGGTCATCAACATGAACAAGAGCTGAGCAAGAGGCCGAGAGAGATGCAGCATGGCCAATATCCCTCGAGTATGCGGTGTCACTGCTGTGTGGGCTGTTGGGTGCAGGCTGTGGATTCAGAGTTGCACCGCAGGCGCATGAATCAACGACGTGGGCGCGACATCTGGCCAGTTTCACCTTTCATGTGGCATTGAAAGTTGAGTTCCCTGTCCTCAGCTGTCAGTTGTCAATTCTCAATTCTCAGGTGCCAGGCTTACTACGAATTCAACTGCAGTGCGGCATCAGCGCTGAATACCGTCTGCAGAATCCCGTCTTGCATCACCTTTGTTCTCCCCACTAGCAATCCTGCCTTGCAATACAAAGAGATATATCAAATACAGACGTGGCCTTTTTTGCCCTGAATCTAGCATAATAAGCATGCAGTCTGGACCGACAAAGACCATCAGTTGTCTGCGCTTCTCATGGCACCACATCGCAAAAGACTTCTCGAGCTTTTCACCGCAATAAGTCATAGCAACAGACAAAGACAAAAAGGTTAAATGAATGAATATTTCTATTCCTGGTATTTCTGCTGCACCTAGAAAAACGAACTAGTAACTTGAGCTCGTCCAAGCTTGCAACTTGCCGACTCACGCTTCCGAGGATGGCACAACCACCCACGCTGTCCTTGGTGAATAAGATTACAATGAAGTATTTTTGAATATTGTCTCAAAGCAATAGGCCAACCACATCTCCACCGATAGGAGATTCCACCCTTCAAATTCGCTAATATCTTGCCAATAACTTCCAAAGCCGTCAACAAAGGCAGTGGGTGGCAAGATTCCCAAACAACTCCCATCCATTCGGATAACAAATAAAAATGCTATCAAACAACGTATGTGGCGATACCCCTGTTCTGTACTGTCAGCAGAATTCAGAGACATGTGGCATTCGGGTTTGAAGTGAAAGTGTCTACAAACCCAACTGTTCTTTTATTTCTGTAGACAGCGTCGCTAGCCTCGACGAGTTGCGGCCCAAGTCGTGACAAATGGATCTTGCATTGCGTTTCTTGTAAGGAGGGATAGCATTCTCTCCGAGTTGAAACGTCTCGTATTCACTTAGCGATGTGAACACGCAATACTTCTGGCAGCGTTTACTCACTCGACGGCCCATTTCAAAGCTTCAGCTGTGGCTGTTCCCCTTCCCCTAATACACCCGTCTTAAGGAGCACGCCTTTCAGGTGACAAAGGAACTCACTAGGATCGGCCAAGGGAATTTTCACATACGAAATTGAAACAGTAGGGCATTCGACGAATAAAGAGGGCTCGGTAAACTTGTTCAGAAAGCTGGGGGGGAAGCAAGTCGTGTAAAAGTAGAGGTGGCTTGCCCGCCGTCGTGGAAGGGCAAGCAAAGACACCCGCACGGATTCGTCTCTCTGGTCTCGCTTCTCTAGTTGTTTCTGAGCTAGGGCGATCAAAATGCATAGTATATAGGGATCTTTGGCAAACTCTGGGGGCGTAATTCGACACTGCTTCTTTTGTCGAAGGCGTGTTATAGGAGCGTTAGATGGCGATCGCTGGGTCCCCTAGATGTATAATTTTCGCTGCAAGCTCACTGTATCAAAATTAAGGTAAGCAATGCAAGAGCTGCCGGTGTCGTTCTTGAAAACCCCGTCCGTGTGTATAGCGTCAACAGCCCTTCCGTCAAAGTCCAGATCAAGCAACTTCTGCCTATAACATCAGTTAGAATTGAGGTGGATGTGTTCAAGTGCTGTGAAGTGCACCGACCCTATATCATGGAAATCAAGCAGCTCGAGGAGCTCTTGGATGCCAGTTTTTTGCACGGAGGGAATACAAGACCTCAGATATGCCACCACGGTGTCACCCCGGGGAATCTGGCATATGCTTCGCGCCTGGCCTAGCTTTTCTTCTCCTTGCAGGAACCGAACATCCAAGATTTGCAGGTGAATCCCAGTCCAAGCAATGCCTCTGACAAGGATGCCCTCCCGATTATGCGCCTGAATAATGGCGCGGAGTGAGCCCTGCTCAGGCTGCTCGGCCCACCACATTCTCGTAACTCTACGTGTCTGACGATAGATAGGATCGGTCTCGAAGGAGGTTGGACTGGAGCAATAAGAATGATGATGTTTGACCTCGTCGTTGGTTGGTGTAGTTGGGAAGTCCTTGATGCCGGGCCGTTGCTTTGGCACAGTACCGCTGGCTACAGTCACTCACATACGGCAAGAGCATTCAATATTGCAAGCGCAGCCAGATCAGGGCATTAAATTATGCCACAATTTTACTGTTGCATTTATTGAAGCTGTTGTGCTGATATACGGCCTGCGTCGACATATGGTCCATTGTGTCATAGTCCTGGTTTGCTTTTCCATGGTAACATGTGTTCCATCTATAGCCGCACAAACCAAAGTGCGCTCGCTTACACAAGTGTGTAGTGTCATACACACACGTAGCTTGTCAATTTAAATGCTTCTTGCTCCGAATATACATTCAGCGTGACTCGAAATGACTGTAGCCCGGTTCGGGATTTACTTCATTTCATGTGTCCAAGTTGATCGAACTTCACATTAACTGCACCCAGCTGCATTGGGCCATGTCCAAGAGCAAAAACTCGTGAACAGAGATCGCCGTATATCATGATATTTCTGGCCTTGTTGCTACAGCCATCGATTCATCAATCTTATTCCGAAGCCTTGGCTGACAGATGGCGGCAGAACAAGCCTGCGCAAATCGTTACCACGAAAACCAAGGACATTCAGAATTCTCGTATGACAATGCGGAAAAGGCGTCAGCAATGGCGTTTACAAAAACGAGCCCGTTACAAGTAACAACCCCCAGAATCCCAGGCATACATGAAAACTGACTCGGATTGTGCCAGAGTTTCTGTGGCATTTGGCACTTGCATGATGCAGAGTCCGCAATTTTGGGAATGCGTCCTTTTTCCTCTTTTCTTTTTTTTCTTCTTTTTTAATATTTCTTTATCCTTTCTTCTTCATCTCTTTTCCTTTTTCGTTCTTGTCAAGACAGTATTGCTACCATTATTCCACCAGCTATCCTGCACTTGTGCCTCCTTATAAGCCTGTTCAATGACGTCCGCTGGTTGATGAGAAAAAGAAATCAACATGCCTCGTTCTTTTGCACCGTAGAATAGCATCATATGAAGTCCTGCATATTCTTCTATATTAGCCGTGGCGTCGCAATCGATACCTAGCCATGATATTATTAGGTGCCGCCTCTTATACACGCACCGAACTCTGGCATTAGCGAGGCGCCTTGACAGAACCAATATCCTCAAATGATACAGATACGTCAGCGAGCACTTGGCAAGTTGCGTTTGCCATCTCAGATAAGATGCCACGCCTCTTCATCAGGCTCTATCCTTGATGTTTTAGAGTCTTGACTATCTTAGGTGCTCGGTGTCTGACACGCTTCGGGGACGGCAACTGTCTCGTATCGCCTGGCTCATGATAGTTCGGTAACATATTAGTATCCCCGACCAATGTGTGAATGGGAATGGCCTGACGCCTGAACTAGGCTTGCTGACCAAGCTTGAAACTCTACTCCAACGGGAAGCCTGACAAATCAGATGGGCTGTTGACGGTCAACACTGCTGTCAGCGATCTCTTGATAGACGAAAATGCAGGGTTCCATCGTCTGCTTTCGCTTGACTTGATGCGCTAACCGAGAAATAGGGCCGAACCTCATAACAGCCACTATCTGAGATGTACAAGAATGCCTCAATTATTGATGGCACTAAAGACTCAAGGACCCTGATCTTGCTAAAGCTACGGAAGCCTCTCGGTACGCACGCATATACACACATACCTCTCGGAGCGTTGTTTCTCGTGCCCGCTCAAGCCACCGTCTCATTTCTTTTCATTTGCTAAGGTCTGATGCTGGCTAGTCGGCGCCAGTGATTGTCTCACATATTGAAAAAAAAGCAAATACATAGGGAACCCTCGGGATGGCAAGACTCCGAGGCTAGATTTCGGCAATAGGCGCCTTGGCGTGTCTATCTGGCAGCAAGTGCCCTAACGATCTTCACTCCGCACCACGAAAAAGATGATCACGACGAGTCTTATGAAGTAAGGCGTGACATGTCCCAGCGCGGAATCAGCGCGGTACCCACCCAAGTATGATTTGCCATACCGTTTCGTTTCTTTCGTCAAGCTGCATAGTGCTAAGCGCACCAAAAATTTTTAACACACGTAGGCTGAGAAGCTGCTTGAAGACAGGCTAGGGGGCCATGGATCTTGCAAGCCTGTAACAACACGCGAATTGCCCCAGTCTGGCTTCTGTAAACTCCATTGTCGAGACAAATGATTGCTCTCTTACTCCGTAGACATGGTTGAACCGTAGAACTGGGTTTATTCAACGTGCCCGAGAGAGCAGTGGGCTGAGATCTCAGCCGTCATTGTCCTTTGTTGTTCTTGATCCATAGTCCTTCGGTGTGCGAGTAAGGAACCAAGTCTCACATTTTTCTCAGAGACTTCGAGTCGTCCTCACACCGCTCCCGGTTGGGCGGGGCGGGAACAACTGCCGTTGGTTGAGTCCCTACTGGGTGAATGAAGCCCGTGACCGACTGTAGCCTTTGTTTCACGGGCATTGGTCCCGAGCTCCCGCGAAGTTGGACTCGGGACGTAAATTGCGCGCTTTGAATATATGATGAGGTGGTGCAGCAACGGGAATGTTAGGAATGTTGGTGCTGAGATCTATGAAGTTCTGTGCAAGTTGATTCCAGAGCCACGCCCAGAGATCAGGATGGTGCGACAACGGAACGTCGACTGGATCCCATTTTGCCTGAGCAGGTAACGGAGTACAATACGGAGTAATTTGCTTCTTCTACTAATCTCCTCTAGATTGGCCAAGTGCATTCACACAAGGAGACCATTTGGAGCAGCGAAAAGGTGTGGCACGAAGTGTCCTGCCCTGCGTTTGCCCTTGTCTTTGTTCCGAATTGCTTGAGACGTCAATAGGTTGCTGTGGGGTTCGTCTGATTCGGCTGTGATACCCGGATGTGATATGAATGCAATATTACATCTGGGCAGGCGAAAACATTGTTGGCCCGTCACAGCTCAGGAATCAGAACAGCGAAGCGATCATGAAATCAATGACCCGTCGCGTTTGACAAAGGGGACAAAACGCAGGGAGGTGGTCGGCCGGTCCCTGCGTTGCCTGCCAACTGTCAACCGTCACGGTCACCATTATTGTCTCGAGAGATCAGGGATGAACCTTTTTTTTTCGTCCGTTCCCAGTGGATCAGGTTGACCCGTCTGGGCCGCTTTTGATCATTTCCAAATATTCCCTCATCAAATCGTTAGTAGGATTCCTGAAAGCGATGGCAGGGTGAAATTTTAAGCATACTCTTGCTCACATTGGTGTTGATTGGTGGCTTAAAAAAATGATGACTGCCATGGCGCAGGGATCTTCTGAGAGGTTCATCTCTGCTTTGGTATATGTACTTTAATTTCTCGATGTAGACCGATGCTACTCCGTACTGTCTGGCAGACCGATCAGACGGTTGGTTCTCCGTACTCCGTACTCCGCAAGATGAACAGCCACTACGGCGGATTTACCCGGAAACTGCAGTGCGGCCAGCGGTTGCGCTAAAATGGATACACGGACAGGTAGACGCTGCTGGTCATATTTAGTAACCAAGATGATGGGACTCTCAGGCTACTTGGGAGTCCCACAAGAATGGATGACAAGTGCTCGCTGCCCTCAACTCCAGTCAATGGCTTTTCCTTCAGGGTTGCCGGCAATAGGAAGGCTCCTTGGATTTGAGATGAGATGGTGTTTGCGTTGTGTTTCGAGCTGCCTGTCGATACAAATCTCCCAGCCTTCGGTAGCCACTTGCTCCATATTGTATCGTATGTACGTGCCAGAAAGTGGTGTGGTCCTTGTTGTCAGCAGTTATCTGATGGATCGAGCTGTAACAATCCATTGCTCGGAGAATTGACGTACGTAGTTGTCCACCTCCCGGACCACCACTCTTCGATTTGCCACAGGATATGCCACTAAGATCCCTGACACGGTTTGCAGGTTTCTCTGCTCCCTACTCCGTAATGAGAACTGTTAGCTGGCTATGTAAGCTGCGGGGGCTGGGGCTTGCACACCAGTTTGACCAGGGACGATTCGTTCAAGCCTCTCCCGTTGGCCCGTAGCCCTGCAAGGTCTTTACAAAGATTTGTAAACTGCGTACTACGAGTGCAACGACGTACAATAGAGTAAGTAATGGCCATGTCTTCACCCCTCCATCTATGATACCATGTACTCCGTACGGGAATATGAGATGCTATTTTCAGCGGGTTCGAAATGAAGAAATTAATATCAGACAGCGATTGGGTGATGACGACGATGGGTTATGAGCACGCTAGGTAGACGCTTTGACATTTGGATGTTGGAGCGATCAACTCAGTGCTGAACCGAAAAAAAAAAGGTCTACATGTATGGTTTATGTTGCTCCTTCCGTGAAAAATGTTGGTCGCTATTGGCTATTGAGATGCCAACTGGCAAGAGTCGGATAGTTGGCAGCGGGCCTGCAGCCAGAGGCTACTTAGTACTCCGTACGGTAGTACCAGAGCACTGAGCTCCCCCCTTCTCCCCGGCCCCACGGTCACCCCATCAGTGCGTCGGCGTCAGTGTCAGGGATTGTGATTAAACTTTGCGGTGATCAAACAATCGAGAGGGCAGGTACGACCCTCCCGCAGCTGTCATCGATGATTGTTATGTGCGAGTCAATGTACATACAGTGGGTACAGGTAATTCCGAGTTTAGCCCCATTTTACACCAAAACTCTTACTTTTTAAGTGCTTATAATTATATTATATTTTATTATATTAAATAAAAAAAATTACTTTTATATTTAAAATTACTTAAAGATTATATATATATAATTTTTTTATATTAATTTTTATTATTTAATATAATATAAAGCTTTAAAGTTAATAAAAGTACTTTTACTAAGAAATTTATTAGTAAAAGTACTTTTAATATTTTTAAAGCTTTATAAGTAAGTAAATAAAATAATAAAAAATAAATAAAAATTATTTATATAAAGTTTAAGTAATAAATAATTTATTTAAGTTTTAAAAGCCTTTTTAAGTATATTATTAAGCTTAATAATTAATAATAAAATATATGAGTTTTAGTGTAAAATGGGGCTTTGCTCGGAATTACCTACGATCCACTGTATGTGTGTACCTGTCAACCAGCAAATCCAACAGCCCTTTTGCGCCCGCCCTGGCATTGTCGTGATTGATCTAGATGCAAGTCAAGCATCAATGTTGCTGCCACATCCGCTCTTTCAATTAAGCCTCCCTCCGTCTCTTTATCCCGATGAGCCTCACTCGACCTGCTAACTGCGCATCCTTGGTCCTGTGCGGATGGTTACATAGCTATCCAACGTTTGCTTGTGCTTGTTGTACGTAAGTGTTGCCAACGCCGGTTGCGACTTTGCTTCTTTTCGTTGGCATCAGGCCATCAGGTTCAGGAGCAAAGCATTGCGACCGGGACCAACAAAAAATTTACCCCTGTTCTGGTCCCTTTTCTTACTCATTCTGCAGTCTTCTCCTCTACCTGATACCCAGGCCAGGAAGTCGTACTCCGTCCGTACTTTGTGCTCTTGGGCCCCATACAAAACAATAAGCCGTCACTTCGCGATGCCATCTCCCACCCCCCCTTCTGTTGGTCATTGGTATTTTCTCATATGGCTGAGCAGTGTTAGGAATTTGCTCGCCCCAGCGATCCAATCCCTTCAGAAGCCCTGGCTAGCACTAGCTAGCTTTCCTTATTTCTGAGACCCTGCTTGCCTGCCTAGTCTCCTGGTCGCCGTCGCTCTCAGACATTCCCGTCCCATCTTGGGCCGGCAGCCATTACGTCGAGAATGGCGCCTATCGCGAGGCGGATCTGTGCCGCTTGTCTTGGATGAGCCCATCCAGTCCAGCCCATGTCCCGTCCTCCACACACCCCCTACTTGCAGTCACTCAGATCACACACTCGATTGCCCGACTTTTGTTGGTTTAATAATTCACGCCCTCCTATGCGTCAAGAAAATGTATTTGATTGTGCGTGGCCCCAGACCTACCCGTGGGCGGAATGATGTTGCGGCTCGTGAAGACATAATCCGGGTGCCCCTGTTGTATTGTTCGACAAAAGGTACAAACCCCATCATTACCGATCACAGCTGCAGCTGGAAGTGAGACTAGGAAAAGCAGCTATCATGGACGCTACCGCCCATCTTCCCGAGCTGGAAGATGGTCTTTATTGCACTGAGGTGATGCACCTGCGTGCTGGCAAGTCAGAACTTCTATATGATCGCGAGCTGTTGAAGAAGGCTCACGGTTTGGGCATCATGGCCACCTTGCCGTCTGTCGCAGAAGCTAAACGTGTCACTTCGAGTGCGTCAGATTCAACCGAGTCTACCTCACGAGAGCAGACATTTTCCACCATTTCAGAAGCGTCAACAACATATCTCACGCCTCACTCGTCTATATATGGTGGGGTTAGTCCAAAGCTCTCATCCTTCGACAGCAACATCAACAGACCTCATTGCAAGGCTTTGAACTTTGCCTCGTATGAAAAGTACATTTCCCAAATCGACACCGTTCACGAAGAACCAAAGTTCCGGAAGCCAAGTCTTGTGATCGAAAGCTCTGGACAGAGCATATTCAGCGTTACCACGCGGAAGAGCATATCAGGTGTAACCACAGGATTCCGAAACAGAATGAGACTCAGAAAGAAGCCAACTCGCTTATTTGACACTCCAGTGTATGTGAACAAGCTCTTCTTCTGAGCTCCTACTGACGGCCTATCCTTCCAGGCCGGCCATGACTCGGGGTATGCTAACTTGTGTTCATCACTTAGCTCCTGCTTCGCCTGTCAAGCTGCCTTCAACAAGACCAACGGACTGAAAAGCTTACCATGCGGCCATGCACACTGTACCGATTGTATCAGGGACCTGGTGATTCAGGCCATCAACCATGAGACGCGCATGCCTCCAAGCTGCTGCGCCCAGCCAGTGCCAGCTGATGCCCTGAAGCAGTCTCTTGATCTTGATGTTCAGGAATCGTTTTTGAAGGCAGTTCATCAATATAGCACGCCATCCGAGTCGAGGATCTTTTGCTGCAGCACGTTATGTGGGGAGTTTATACCACCCTTGAAAAGACTAGACCCCAAGTTGCCTTCTGCAGTTACTTGTCTGAAGTGCCAGACAAAAGTTTGCTCTACATGTAAGCAGCCCGCGCATTCCATTGGTACTCACTGTCCCGAAGACTGGGAACTCTTGGATGCACTCAAGATTGGGGGACGAAGCAGCTGGCGCCGGTGCTATAGATGTCGCAAGTTGGTAGAGCTTTCGGATAGTACTGGCCCGACGACATGCGCCTGCAGCGCACAATTCTGTCACTCTTGTGGAGGTGTCTGGGATAGCGCAGTCGGCTGTCCCAATGTTTGCAATGGGGAAGAAGGATTGGCTAAAAGGCGAAAGGAGGAAGCGGAGCGAGTAGCGCGGGCAAAGGCGGAACGAGAAGCCGAACGACAGGAGTGCGAACGACGATCGGCATCACACCCCAGCATGATAGCATTGAGGTCATCCCAAGAGCAAGAGAAGCAGCGGTTTCTGGACTTCAGATGCTCTGCTGAGAGCTCTCTGAAAGCAAGGCATGCTGCGGAGGAGATTGCACTAATGAACCAGCAAGCCGAGGAAGAGGGACAGCTGTCTCAGAAGCATTCAAAGGAAACCACCCAACTTGACGATCGTCAAATTGCGGAAGAGCTAGAACTTCGACAATCACTAGAGCAAGCAGAGAAAAGCATTCGAGTACGAATAAAGCATATGGAAGCCTACTGCGATGGTTTAGGGCAAAATCCAAACGGATCAGCCCTGCCACCACGGGTTGTTACCGAGCAAAACCTTCGAGATTTGGGGATCCAGTATAACTTGCGCGACGACATGGAAAGACAACATCAGTCCAAGATCAACATGATGCGAGATCGCCAGGGGAAAAGAATGGAGGAGCTCCTCGAGAAGCATGAAGCAGATCTCCAGGTTCAAGCTGAAGAGCAGCGAAAGGCAAGGGACGAGTTGGTCAACAAACACAAGGAAGAAGTAGGACAATTTCACAGCATCTTCGACGGGCGTCAATCTCGAAGTACGGCAAGGTGGACCTTGGCAATCGAGGTACTGTGCAAAGAGCTGCAGGAGCAAGACGGCTTGAAATACGCCGTGGTTGATGCACCATGCTGGCCGGAAAACGCTTTGCCAACGGTGGTTGAGTCCTAATAATATATCATGAAGGCATTTTCTCAAAACACGTTTACATCTTGTGACTAGTCCGGTGACGACGGACGTTATACCCCGTTT
The DNA here is from genome assembly GCF_019434415.1 of Metarhizium acridum. Lineage (NCBI taxonomy): Eukaryota > Fungi > Ascomycota > Sordariomycetes > Hypocreales > Clavicipitaceae > Metarhizium > Metarhizium acridum. The sequence goes on along the minus strand of NW_027094020.1, from coordinate 2,104,101 downwards.
ATTCATGCTTTTACTACGATGAAATACTTTGACGCAATTTCTGATTCGCCAACATATATACGTATTGCCTCCGCATGTCTTTTTTCATTTGTCGGGTTTTTCATTTATAATCTAACTTAATTACTGACCTTCCGAGACTCATCATCATTCACCGTGGAGACCTGGTTGCGACAGGTTGTCAACATCTCATATACGTCAATTGCTTTGAAGCTGCTCAATGTCTTCACTGCAATCTATCCTTGATTCGTTGGAAGGTACTTATTTGTACAATTAACAAATGGGTCCTGTGTCATGACAGAGTGGGAAGTGGTGGATAAAATAGTATCAGACTCATCTCCAAATGTGCAATTGAGCGAAGAAGATATCCTCATAGTCATCCTGCCGCAATGCTTAATTGGTGACGTCTACCCGGCTGAGTTATAGCTGCATAAGCATGAACAAAGATCCATGGTGCTGAAAACACAGGGAATATTCCACATCAGGGTTTGTTCAAAGCCATTTTGCCAACAAGCCAATTTCTTCACCTCGACAAACTCCATGGCTCGTCTTGGCGATTCCGGGTTCGCCACTGCCGAAATTATAGATAGTTTTGTGGAATAGGAACCTTGCCAAAATAATCAGAGACGTGGTTGCGCCAAGTAGTTGTTAGGCGGCCGCAGACAGGCCAATTCGACTAGGTAAAGTCGGTCGTTACGTTTGACTCTGCTTAGGTATTGAATCACAGTTTCATGGACAAGATTAGGAATGACTGTCCACTCGACATCGGCATGAACCCCCCTTGACAAAATGTTAGAGTATCAGATTCAGACCATAGACTATTGGACTGGATGGCAGGTATTTCGGGAAGCGAGATGCCGATCAAGAACTCACAGTCAGTGCGCGCCAGCCACCCAAGCACGATCTGAGAGAAACAACAAGGAGTCTAATTATGGAATGAGTCCTCACTATGTACGTAGTAGTACGAGGCGCCCCGCAAGGACACAACCTGGTAGGGGGTGGGCTGGCATTGCTTGTTACACAAATTGCAAATATGACACGTCGAGTGGGCTTGGACGGTCAAAACCAGCATTTCGTTTTGTTGGGTGGTGACCAACATGAGAAACCAGAACATGATGCCCCGGTGTGATGAGTTGGTTATTACATAGTTACTTGGCAGCTTGCCTCGTTTGTTCCTAAGCGAGTGTGTAGTGTAGCTTTTGCGGGAGAACATCATTTCCCGGGTTCAACTTGTAGCGGATGCCTTTCAAACTGCAACTGCGAGGCTACTTAACGATAACTAAACTCTTGTACTCCGTACTTTACACATCAGTGTACGGGACTATGATACACATGTTTCTTTCGTCTGTCAGCTGCCTACCCTTCGTCTGACTATTGCGATTTGTTGGATCTCACCACCATAACCACGGGATGAGGGAACGTTTATAATCTTTCCTACATGTATGTACACAGAGTCCAGAGCATAGGTTGATTTTAACAGAACCCGGGCATGGCAAGAACACGATGCTCCAAATAGTCCTCACCAGCAATGTTAATTAATACACCCTGCGAGACGAGCTTCCCAATGAAAGCTCCAGTCGTCTGGCGCTCATACTTGATGCCGTTATAGATCTTGGCACTATATATACTATTACTCCTGCTAGGTGTTTCCTGCAGAGGACATGCCTTGTCAAGCCTCTGTATATCCTTCCATTCGCGGAAGACCATTTGGCGGTTGATGGAAGGTGTTGCTGCGGCGGCCTCTACCGCCTGCCCTCGATCCATGATCTGACCATCTGCCTGCTTTTGAGCAAGTCCGATTTCGCCATGTGCCAATACATTGGCTTCCTTTGTAAACCCTACGCCCTGCCATTGGCTTTCGCGAGCTCTAGTCTCGCAGTTTAGGGAATGGATAGGTAGTGGTCCAGCCCGGCCCCAATACATCGCGGCAGCCTCGAAAGGTCGGACCTGTGCAAGTTCGCACTCGGGATCGCTATGTGCGATATATCGCTTCTTGGACTTGACCCAATTTGGGTCCTTTGAGAGACGGTACTTGGCCGCTTGCACGGCAGCCTCCTCATCACCCGGAATGCGGCCTTCGGCTTCTCTGTATTCACTTAGAATTCGGATATATTCCTTTATTTGCAAATGATCCAAGCCGTGTAGATTCTTGGAAAACTTGATTTTGGAGAACCGAATCCAGCATCTGCCAGAACCAGGGGGCAGGGGATACTCCTCGGCCTAATGACTCCCCGTGTTTTGTTTCCGGTAGAACGTGAGTTTGTAGGCGACCTACGGTATCTATGAATCCCGTAACGGCGTGCTTTCTGTCTTCTTGGAGAACCTGGGAGTCTATCCAGGTCCCGAGCAGAACGCCCTTACTTTGGGCAGCACGCTGTCTTTCGGCGCCTTTTATTCTTCTGTCGTCTAAATGAGAATATGCAGAATCCTCTGGAAAACATTCAGTTCCCTCGTCAATATTGCTCTCCCAAGTTCGGCACCAGGTTGACGTGCTTGTCAGGATGACTCGCCCACGAGCCATGGCTTCGCCCTCAATGTTGTTATCGGTGTCTGAGTCACTATGAGATTTATTCCTTAGTGAGTGTTCGCATTTTGTTTCAAGGTGGTGGAAAGTTGACCGGAATAGATTGGTTGACAGGTTGGGCAAACGGAAATATCTGTTCTAGGGAGCAAGACCCCGAGAAATAAGACAGGAAGAACCACAGTATGATACTCACATGACTGGTGTTGTGTTACAAACATCGATTTCTTTATTGAGCCCTCGAAGAGAAGCAGAGGCCGATGAGGTTACTTGAGTTGCTACTGACACTGCCGAGACGTCAGTCAACTCAGATGGGCGTAGCGACGTCGGAAACTGTGAGCTGGACGCGTTCGCTCTCGTGCCCATGATGAGTGGCACTCGAGTAACGAGAAATTGCGATGAATGTTGAAACATGTTGCAGAGTAGATACAGCTGGTGATGTTCATACAATCTATACTGACGGACGTTGGTAAGCTTGCGACTTTTATAACGCGTCTCCAGGCATCAGGGGACTAGCTAAGAATCCCCGGCTTTCTCATCCGGTTACACTACCAACACAACACGGTCAGGCAGCGGTGAACAGGCTGAACAGGCCGAACATCGTACCGTGGTTCATTGTGGTTCATTGACTACTGCGTAGCTCAGTTGACCCAACCTCCTGGTCTTCATACCCTGCTCCGCATGCGTCATCGTGATTGCCCGTGCTTTGGGTGGTTACACAGACTCGAACTACTACATTCTCTCCTGTCTTACATCAACTAGCTTGTATTGGATGCAGCGTCGGTTGCACTGGGAGGCCCAAGATTGTAAAGTCATGGATATTTCAGAGCTCCAAGGACAGCATTAGCTTTTCTCATCTGAGGCCGGTCCAGCAGCTGAAATCGAGTGTACAATATGGTCTGTGTTACCACTGCCTTCAAAGTCTCATTGACTTTGTTTATATTCTTTTACAAATATTCTGAAGGCCAGTCGCTGCAATTTCGCCAACAATCATGTCCTCCAGGCTTGGAGCAACTGGCTGTGCGTAACTGCGTCTCAAGGCCACCCACAGCCCTGAACAGGCCGGTACGATATCTGCATCGTTCTGTTGCGAAACTAGACCTATTAGACACACGGTTATTAGAACATAGTGCACGTTTAAACATCCGCACGAGGCACTTTTACGGGGCATTTCTGTTTGTTCCTCGACTTTGTTCCTTGGCAAACAGTTGTTATCTTTGGCGAGCAAACACTCCCCGAGATAACTCTGCGTGTCAGCGTACGACTGGTTGCCAGGCTTCGGCTCTTTAACGACTCACCACCCCCTATTCAAAGTCCCTTGCTGTAGCTACTCACTCCTCTCGGGTAATTTGAGGCCTAAGACACGACCCGGATCGTTTCAAGGCCTCATCCGCCCAGTCTCAAGACAACGCTTAAAGATAATGTCCCATACGGCCTTTCCCACGCCTCAAGATGCGTAGCGTAAGGGCATTTGGCTGTGTTAGTGGAGCTGTTGCTGAACGAAGGACAGCACTTGAGTCATAAGATATCCGATGCTAGAGAGCCCAAAGAAGCAACCCAATTATTGTCCAGAAAGGGATTTTGCAAGATCCAAGGGAAGAGTAGGAAGGGATTTATAAATTGCCGAAATCTGAATAGACCAATCCCTGCCCCTGAGGTAATGCAGCAACATAATTTATCAGGATGTTTTTAGACACAGCACCTACCCTAAGACGGGATCTAGGTTCAAAATCGTATAAATTCCATGGGGCTTATGCATTGTCGGATAATAAGTTTATCCGGCATTCACTTTTTACCCTCTGGTCCCTCAGCATCGGGGTTGCGTTTGGGGTTTCTCAGTCCACACACGTGACTTTTGTCGGTTGGCGTGGCCCACCGGCTGCCCACCACAGGGGACTGTCGAAAACCCTGCTTAATAGCACAAAATAGCTGCGTCCACTTTTCACACGACCCAAGGGAACCTTTTGCCAAATTTCGCTTTTCAACACCACACGTCTCCCGTCGACAAATACAAAAGCACAAATTTCACAATGGATTCCTCAAAGGCTCCCGTCAAGCTGGTCAAGGTGACCCGAGTCCTCGGCCGAACCGGTACGAAACCAAGCCCATCCTCTCCTCTCCCGACATGTCACAGGATGCCTGAAAAATATTGGAATTTGGCTCTTGTTTGCCCCATCTATGTGTTTGGATAACTACGAACTCGAGAAATTCCGCTTGCATACCACGCATACCGCCCCAAGCCTAGCCACTTGATAAAAATTGTTTCGATGAATCAAAGAGATGAGGATCTACTGGGCTATGGCAAGGCTAACATGTTGAGGTTGATAGGCTCCCGTGGTGGTGTCACCCAGGTGCGCGTCGAGTTCATGGACGACCAGACCCGATCCATCATCCGAAACGTCAAGGGACCCGGTATGGCAAATCCTTCCCCTTCTCACAGTGTCGCCACGTTCCAACAGGTGACATTGGTGATGCAAATTGAGTGATGGGGGAGTTGTGTCATGACTGACCCATTGTGCTACATAGTTCGTGAGGACGACATCCTTTGCCTGCTCGAGTCTGAACGTGAGGCCAGACGTCTGCGATAAAGAAATTACTGGTGGCAGACGATGTTGCGTGGGAGGGATTGCATGGAACGACTATGAACGGATGACGAACTACGGTTGTTGTTGATATTAGAGTGCATGGGCGAGGATTGTTTTGCGACGATACAAAACAAATCAGGTCGAATTCTTCGGGGTTGAGGCGCTGGACAATTGTCTTGCTTGACGGTATAAAAATGGATGTCAAGTTAGCATAGCCGGCAGGCTACCTGGTCGGAAAATATCAAGGCTCGTTTCTCTTCACTGTGTTCAGGAATCCGAGCTCCGTTTTTCATCAGTATAAAAGGACGGATTTGGGCAATAACCTATTTTTATTTTCTCTGGATGTTGGTTTTGTGGTGCAGTGTGCTCTTGTGTTCTGGTTGCTGCGAGACAAAGATGAAGCGCGGCTCATGGTGCGTCCATTGTTTGCATTCGACCCGTGCCGTATCCAGACCGGAACAGCAACTACCAACAATGGTAACGTGTATGCGCGTGGTGTGTTTGCTTGGAGATGGGAGTTAGTTCGGCGTCCCTCTCTCACCTGGCAAATTTTTTTTTACTACTACTCGGTGTGCTCAATGAGCCCATTTCATCGATTGGAGTCCGTAGTCCAAACAATGTTTGCGCCAGCAACAGCAACATGGTAGCCCAGACACGAATGATACGTCTCGAGTTATGCAAAGGCGTGTGGCGTAATTTGTTATTATTTTTTTTCCCTTCCAAATTTACCAGGTTCTCAGTATCTATGGAGCATCCGACGTCTGTGCTGCTTGTCTCGGGCGGGAGCTGTCCCCGTAAATAGATGCAGATGATCACGTCGGGTCATAATTTTCCTGCGAAAGAAAAAGCGGAACAGATGGGAATGCGAAAGTATGTGCTACTTTTTACGAAGCAGACGAGAGTGTATGTTGGCTTTGAGCAGCAGTCAGCCGAGTTGCCGAGAGCAGTCTGGTGGCTAAACGACGGACGGACGGATTGTCGCTTCTTCAGCAAAGTCGACGAGGTCGGGCACATGACAATCTGCATGGGCCCTCGTGTATTTATTGTCGCATGGCCGTAGCCGAGCCTTGGCTCCAAGCACAGTCACTTTTGGGTGGCGGGAAACGTGGCTCAGCACGGCACCTTGTCGTCATCGCATGGCCGGGGGAATTCCGTGCCTGTCCCTGGCCCAGGCTGTTGTCGACCAGACGACAAATACCAGACGAAAGAGCGTAAGACAAGACCAGTGTGAAGCAGCCATTGTGGTCTGGCGTGGAGGTTGCACACAGCACAGTACGGGGAAACAAGGCACCAAACGCGCAAAACAGGCTGCAGGCTGCAGGCTGCAAGCGACAAGTGCAGATAGATGCAGATTGATAAATTGATTGCCCGACAACTTGGACTTGTACATTGAGCTCGCAGCCAAAGGCCGCTGACTGTTCTTCGTCAATCGGGTCGAATCCTCGTCTTTGTCAATTCGCATCAACACTGGCATTGGTACTGGCATGGGGAAGGGCAAGGGCATCGGCTTCGGCACCGCCATCTCCAACCTACATACATAGTACAGGTCTCCTACGCTTTCACATTCATCCGTCCATCCATCAATCCATACATCTACAATACTTACCAGACACGCCACCTCGCCTCCCACACCCGCGTGGCCGTGCATCTCCCATCTCCCATCTCTATCTCTTCTCGAATCCTTGGTCCGAGGGTTTTGCTCCAGGGCTCAAAAGTCTCAAAGTGCTCAAGTAGACTGGCGGCGTCGGGCGGCGGGCTTCGTTCCACCTTGACGCGGGAGGAGAGAGGAGCACCAAGAGCTAGACTAGTACCGAGTTACTTTAATTTGTGTTGCTGGTATCCGCCATAAGCAGACAAACTGGTCAGGAGGCGCAAGCCGCTGCATCGACACCGAATACAACTTCATCCCACGACCTAGGTACGAGCCTGTTTGCAGAGGCCCTTGCGACGAATCGCTGCTGCAAAGCAGCCATTGCTGACTACAAAACCGGCCGGCCAAGAAGGTTCCCCCTCCCCGCATCTCCTCAACGAACGAGGGCTTTGACCTTGTACCTTGTGCCACCATGGCCGACTTGCGAAGCTCCAACGACGACGATGCCTTGCCGCATTCTCAGCAGCACCAACAAGACAGGTCCATTAGCTTGCTTACCGACGAGCTCAAATCTTCGCAACCAGACGCCGAGGCCACGGGCCTCGAGAACAGCTCAGATGGCAATCAGAGCGGCGAGGGTCGGGGTCGTGACATTGACGCGTCGCAGCAGGGACCTGGGCCGTCGACGGCACCTCCAGCAACGGTTTCCGGAACCCAAGAGCAAGCCAAGCCAACCGTCGACCCAACAGTGGCGAAGCATGTCAACGATGTCATGACTTCAGAGGTATCTACCGGTCACCCTGTGCGCCTCCCTATTGGCGCCTCATGCTAACATCGACCAGCTGGGCATCCCAACCCTGTTGAACCGACTCAAGCAAAGCCTAGCCTCGGCCAAGGAATTCGCCCTGTTCCTCAAGAAGCGCTCAGTACTCGAAGACGACCACGCCCAGAGCCTTCGCAAACTGTGTCGGCTTACTCAGGACAATGCGCGCCGACCCGAACATCGCCAGGGCACCTTCTCCAAGTCTTACGATGAAATGGTCTTTATTCACGATCGCATGGCCGAGAACGGATCACAATTTGCCGCTTCGCTCCATCAGATGCACGAAGACTTGCTGGAATTGGTGGCAAACGGCGAACGAGGGCGCAAAATGTGGAAGGCAAACGGTCTGGCTGCCGAGCAAAAGGTAGCCGACTTGGAGCAGGTCATGCGCAAGAGCAAGGCCAAATACGATTCTCTGGCTGAGGAATATGACCGTGCAAGGACAGGCGAGGCCAGACAAAGCGGAAAGATGCTCGGCGCATTCAAGGCTCACAAGTCTCCAGCACAACAAGAAGAGGATTTGTTGAGAAAGGTTCAGGCGGCTGATCAAACATATTCGGCCCACGTCCAGTCATTGCAGGCCGAAAAGGCTCATCTTGAGAAGTCTGCTCGTCCCGAGGCCGTCAAGGCCCTGCGTGAGCTCATCTCCGAGACCGACTCGGCTGTGACACTGCAGATGCAAAAGTTTGGTGAGTTTGATTGAAGCTGTCCCACGCATGACCATGGCTATCCGACTTGAGGCTGACCCTTTTTTGCCTTAGCCGCTTTCAACGAGAAGCTCCTGCTCGGCAACGGCCTGATTATCAGCCCGTTCAAAACCCAAGGCGCCCAAGGAGCTGGTCAGCCGCGAAGTTTGCGCCAGGCAGTTGCCGCCATTGATAACGAGAAGGACTTCAACGACTTTGTGGCTGGCCAGCATACCAGGATCCAGCCCTACACGGAGGTCAAATATGAGCGCAATCCGGTATGTTCACTGTCCCTTTCCGCTATGGACGCTGTTCACTGTTCTAACTCGCCGCATCAGCTTTTGATCAACAATCCATCGTCCGTCAGCCAACCTCCGCCCCAGAGTATGCATACTATCCAGCCAGTCGGAACATCTGGGCCACCTCCTCCAGAAGGCCCCAACTCCTTCGGTGCTGGCTCAAGAAGCAGCGTCGGCAATTTCGGTCCCATGGGTAGCCTTGTTTCATCACAGGGCCCTCCTGCATCGCAAGGTGGCAAGACCGATTCCAACCGGCCTTATGCCCAAACTCACGGCCGCAGCTTCAGCCAGGGCAATATGTTGAGCCAGCAGGTCTCTGCCTTGCAGCAGCAATTCTCGAGCAGGAACTCTGCCCAACCGGCGCCGAGATACAGCAACACCGCCAGCTCGCAAGGACCGCCGCAACTTGGCGCTTTGCCCTTCCAGGGCTCTCAGCCATCTCCACAGTCCTCGACACCACCTCAAGGAGCTCCGTTTCAGCCTTCAACGGATCCTCGCAGCAGCGGTCCTGCATACGGTGGTGCGCCGCCTCCGGCCTATGCCCCGACACCTGGGAACGACCAGTCTGCTGCATCCAAAAAGGTCGTATTTGGTCTAACACTGAACCAACTGTATGAAAGAGACGGTCTGGCCGTGCCAATGGTGGTATACCAGTGTATCCAGGCTGTGGATCTCTTTGGCCTGGGCGTTGAGGGTATCTACAGACAATCGGGCTCAGTAACCCACATCACCAAGCTTAAGGGCATGTTTGACTCAGGCAAGTCGCAACACTATACATTTAAATATCACTGTCTCGCATGAACTAACCTCCGGTCAGACTCATCCGACCCTGCTCTGGACTTTAGAAACCCCGAAAACTTCTATCACGACGTAAACAGTGTAACTGGCCTCCTGAAGCAATTTTTCCGCGACCTTCCTGATCCCCTCTTGACAGCGGAACACCATAATGCCTTTGTCAATGCAGCCAGTTCGTAGCCTCTTTATCCACCCATCGAACCCGCCCGGTATTGTCAGTCTGCTAACCGCCGAGTAGAAAACGAAGACGACATTGTGCGCCGCGACTCTCTCCACGCCATCATCAATGCCCTCCCTGACCCCAACTACGCTACCCTGCGCGCCATGACGCTCCATCTCTACCGCGTCATGGACAACTCCCACGTCAATAGGATGAACTCGCACAATCTGGCTGTTATTTTCGGCCCTACCCTCATGGGCTCCGATCCCAGCACGGCCATTGCCGATGCAGGGTGGCAGATTAAAGTCATTGATACGATTTTACAAAATACATATCAGATATTTGATGATGATTAAAAACGGGACGGCAGGTTTGTCATCATGGGGCTGCTGGTCGAAGATGTTTTATTTCTTTTTTTGTGCGGGGCTTACCATTGCATTTGGCGTCTTATATTCTTGTTTGGTACATTGCCAAGTGTATGATAATCGTCGGTAACGGAGGTAATCTGTTTATAGGAGCAGCATGTTTGCATGTTTATTCAAAAGCTCCTACCATCTCCGTGAAACAAATGTGCACAAAGCATAAACGGATATAGTAAAGGGTTCATATACTCGATTGATGTTGAAGTCTATTCATCCAAGATGGAAACAAAAACCTCCACTCCCACCATGCTTGAAACAGAAAAAAGAAAAACAATTCCATTCGAACCAATGCCCGTCATCCAACATGGTAGATGCAAGAAAAAAAGACGCAACTGCATGCCAGCATCTCATGCGCCAAGACCTCACCCATCCATCATGCATAAACAAAAAAAGCAGTCTCCATCCAGGAAAAGAACAAAGACAGCAGGAAGATGCAAAATCCCGATACTGATATATCAAAAACAAGACCTCTTGTGGCTCTTTTCTTCAAAATCCCACATGACAATGTATGTTGTTGCTCTCGCTTGGTTCCCAGTTTGGTCGTTATTCATGGATATCCCGCAATCCGGGACGGTAAACAAACAATTTGAACATGATGTAGAACAAAATAATGTAAAAGTATGGAAGAAAAAAAAATCAACACGCCGAGAGGGAATCAGAGATGCCTTTGGGTTCATTGAATCCTGATTGCTTCGAACAATCGTAGGCTGAGACTGGTGTCATTTTCGCCCACATTGGGAGTTGGTTCACTGAGGATCTCCCAGCGACGGAGAACAAAGGGGCTCAATCTTTCGTTTAATGTCGGGCCAATGCCATACATTGCCCCCATGCCTCGGGCAGCGGCCGTGTACGGCACCGACGACTTGTCGCGGTGTACGAGCTTTAGGTTCTCGGCAGATGTTGGTCGCGGCGTGCTGAAGAGATAGTACAGACGTGGATCTGATGTGGTGCCTGTGCTTGCTGTGGTACCAGGCAGGAAGAGGATTGACTTGGCGCATTGTGTTCGTAGATCGTCTGGCAGGGCGTCTACTAGGAGTATCGCAACATCGAATATCTGCTGGGCAAGGGACCCTGTAAGTTCCTTCGGAAGAGTCTCCATCTCCAGGAGCAGACCACATAGCACAAGGATAATACGAGCTCGTACTTCGTGGTTGGGGGTCGCGGCGGTCTTCGCTGAGCTACCAGGTCCAGCCGTGGCAATATTTACCGACTCTGAAGAAATGCTGTGTAGTGCAATAAATCGTAGCAGCGTAGGGAGCCAATGCTCCAAGACCTCCTTCTTGGCCATCGCTCGATCCCCGTCTTGCGACGTGACAATCTCCCACATATCGGACAGTTTATCAACCAAGTTGTTTGTGAGCGAGGCAGATCTTGAGGGTGGCTGGCCCGAGATGATGGCCTCGATGACTCCGAGCAGGTTTTCAGCGAGGCGGATGCGCTTCTCGTCCGTCGTGTCGTTGGCCAACGATTCCGATTTGCTCGACGGCATCAAATTCAAAAATCTCGTGTGAGCCTCTGTGTTCAGGCTTTGAGTAATGTCGTCACCAAGACATGGAAGCATCCTCGTCCAAATGATATTCTGAGATTCTATGGCCTTATCCATGGCCTTGGCGAACGCTTCAAATCGTGACGGCTTTTCACCCTCCATATCAGAGGTGCTAGGCAGATTTACAGAGAGGTTTAGGTTGAGTTTGAGTTGACAAAACGGCATTGTCAGCTCGTCCGCAAGAGACAGAATATGGTCAAACGATGGGTGGTGGTCAGAGTTCGCTTCAGGCAATAAAAGTCTGGTGACAATCCTGTGCGCCAAGGATGTTGCCCCCGGAGGAAGCGTGCTCATGTTCAACACTTCTGCAACAATTGCTGAATCGGCCACAACCATGAATCTCATGGTCTCCAAGAGACTATCCTGACAAGCCGTATTATCAAGAGGGAGCAAAGCAGTTCGGCCGGGCATCTGAATAGCTGAGTATTCAACAAGTGAATTGCGTATCAAAGCTAGGAACCCCTTCGCATGCTCAAACTTGGCGCGTTGTTGGTAAATTTGGAATCGATATGTTTCTTCGGCATCGAGCACCGCAGTTGCTGGTAACTTCATGATGATAAGCTGGAGGAGTTCTTGCAAGTACGTTGCAGTCTTTGAGGTCACAATATCGGGAGTGGTGTCCAAAGCCACAGAGCCAGCATTGGCAGTGTGGAGTATTGTCGACATTGACAAACAACCGAAGCAAACAAGGAGCGGAAAGAGTTCCGGCAACGGAGGCCGTGCCTTCAGGGTTCTGATGTGACTGACCCAGTCTGCCATAAGCTTGTCGAAATGAAGGGCGTCCAGCATCCGTAGTCGTGACAGAAGCGACGAAAATACCCTTCGACTGTCATCCAATTTTCCCCAGCCGGATTCCAACTTGATGATGACGTATCGAAAGAGACGATTCATAGTAGGGTGGTCAATGACGTTACCACTGGCGAGGAGCTTGTCGATTTGTTCGGAGACCTCACCTTCAGCCGTTTGAGCTTGCGTTGCCATGCTATCTGAGACGGGGGAGCAGGCGTCAATCGCGTTGGACCGATCGTTCTGGGCCAATTCCTGTGAGAGCTGTTTTGCCAGATCCTCCCTTTGTGGCAACCTCGCAGCCAGGGACGCGAGAGACGCAAGCAGCGAGCGAACGACTATTCCTTGGTCTCGACTCATAGCCTTGAGTCGTTCAATGAATACGTCAAAAAGACTCTCTGCAGTGCCTATAGCCATAAAGATGTCTAACTGCGCGTCAATAGTGTCGACGCAGGCTGCGAGAGTGTCCACGTCTGGACCAGTGGAACAGGCCTTGAGAATACCCGAAAGCATCGAATAATCCTCGACAGTCTCCATCATGGTGCGAATTGAGCTGAACATTGCCAAAGTCATGACAAAGTCGGGCCTGTGAGGTAGTAGGGACGTTATAACATAATACAGGTGAGCTCCAATCGCACTCTGTACTGCCCAGCTGCTATTTCTGATTCTTCGTGATAGCTTCTTCAATGACAAAGGTCTTCGGAAAGGGCCCGAGCCGTTGAGATAAGTTGCCAGGCCCAGAGAGCTATCCACGTATTGCAGCGCCGAGGAAATATCGTTGGCCTCATCACCAACAGAGTAATGTCCGGCACGCCTAAGGAGGCTGCCTCTCTGAGCCATCTGCTCCTCTGGAAGGCAGTGAATAGGCAGCTCTACCAGAAGACGAGAAGGGCAAGGACCGTCGACAGGATCGATTTCCTCAGCACCATGCAGGCCACCACGGCCAATGAGCCATTGCATGTACTGCGCGACTGAGAAGTGTCCGCTTCGCACTAGTTCGCCAACTAGTCGAATAATAAGTCTTTTCCTGATGTTGTCACCAGGGGGTATGTCTCCAAGTGCATCAAGGATTGTCGAAGTAGCGTTGATCCTATGAGCGCCCCAGGACTTCATCAGACCAGCCACAACATAAACCTTGGCCAACCCAGGCCGGTGAAGCGAGGTAGCCCACTCGACTGCTGTTCTCAATATCCCGGCTTTATCATCTGCAGACGCCCAACATCTTGCAGACAGTCCAGAATCACACTTGCCCTGAAGTGTGGAATCTAGCAACTGTACTAAATACTGACGGCCGCTAGATGGTGAGGCCGTATTGGCAACTAAAAGCCTGGTATTCCGTAACTTGACGTTATTATACGCAGCCTGGGCGGCTGCGTCCTCAGCTGGCAACACAAGTCTCAACGTCTCGCCAAGTCGCTGCCAAGCAGGAGGGCAAACAAAACTTTCGGGATTGGTTTTGAGGAGAGAAATGACTAGCGTTGACAGTTGGCTGGACAGTTGAATCAAAATATCTCTGTCTGGGTCATTTTCAATCTATATGCAGAAATTAGCTTCTCATCTAGCCGTCACTGACATGGCTCATCCGTACCGTATTTAAATGCTTTAACAATGCAAAGACTAAGCGCCTGCCACATTTTCGTGACTGCAGCAGATCATTCCAATATATTTGGCCAATTAATATCCACATAGGGATTCTTGACTGCGGACTGTTTTCCAGTCCCGAGATAATCCACTCCAAGTAATGGTCGCGATCGAGTAGTTGTTCAGAGTATAAACATGTTGCAAGACGGATTCTGTAGTCGTTGAATTAGTACCTCCGACATCGATGATATTATGCAGCAAGATCCAAACTTACGCGTATGTCACTTTTGATTTCCAGTCAGGTTCGCCAAATGCAGACACCACCGATTCAATGAATTGTTCAACAAATACAGTCCAATCCCGGATCCATTTCAACTCGCCTCCCAAAACGAATGCTCCGCTAGCTCCTTTCCTCTTGAAGGCTCGGATCTCATTGGCGCCAACACACTTGGCCAACCAGACTGCTCGCTCTGTAGGGACGTCCTTGTTCAAACATTGGTCAAGGAGTGTCCTGCCCCGAATACCATGTGGGATTGTTCTGCTGAGGCGCCTGAGGGATATAGCTGGATTTGCCAAATCCTTTAGCCATATTTCCCGCTTTGTGTCCGTAAGGGTGACCCGAGGCGGAGGTTTAAAGGTTGACGGGGCTGTGATTTGGCCACGGATTCTCCGTTGGTTCAACACGCCCATGAATAAAGTAGATAGAGCATTGAGGCCGCTCCTCTGTTTCAATGCTGGAAAGATAGCAAGTCGTGCTGAGGACGCCTCATTTTGACTACCTCTATCCCACGTGCCCTTTTGTATAGCCTCGGTGCTCCATTCATCCTCATGATGATTGCCGGACCAGGGAAAGAAGTCCGCACTACCAGAAAACAGGCCCTTGCTGAAGGGGTCTCGGCTCCTGGTCTCATGTCTACTCGTATTTACGTATCGAGGGGCCGCGGCAGGAACTTCGACTGTATACGGCTTCGGCCGCACGTCTTTCTTAGTGGAGGCTGGTGTCGGAGCGGCCGGCCGTGTGGAAGGTATGGCCTGCGAGGTTTGGGGTAGTCGGCGCCTGGGCATTGGCATAGGGGGATTATCGCTATCTTGTTGTGAAACCCTTGATAATGCCGGGCTCATATTGTCCGTCTCCATGGGGTCTGAAAGAGGCATCAGGCGAGACGGCGTAAGAGTCTGTGGTGATTCGGTAGCAGATATGGGGCCGGCTGAGATCAGTTCGTTTGACAGTTCGAGCCGTAACTTCGAGCCTTGCCGTCTTGGAGTGGACACATGACGACCCGACATGGTCTCGGCGGGTTCGGCACTGGAATCGAGGGCTGCGCTAGCATCTCGCCGGACTGGTGAAGTTGGAAGGTATTGTTGTTGCGACGACGACGATATACTTCGTTGGTGATGATTAGGAGGTCTTTGGACGTGTAACGTGGAGCCGAGGCCTCGTTGAGGCTGTCGCGGCTGGACACCCATTGGCGTCCTCGAGCTCATAGCTGACAGGGGCGAACGGGCGCCATCCCGACGAATTCTTAATATGTTGATGTTGATGCGGTAAAATTTGGAAGTGTAAAGGCTGATAAGGGCCTAGCGATGAAGCACAAAGTCCCTTTCGGGGGGCATGGGTAAGCTTTTGGCAGATATTCCGCCGCTAGCTACACCACGAAGGAGAAACCGCGCCGAGTGCGAAGGGACTAGATCCCAAAGCCCTGATCGTGTGTCACAGCCAAGGAATCACAGAACTGGGCGCAGAATACCGATCGTGAACGAATTCGGCGTCTCGGTCGGAAGCACAGAGCGGAAAGTGTCGGGGATGTCGACGTGAGGCCCAGAAGATGTCGTCGTGCCTTGTGGTTGAGGCTGGCCGTTGCATGAGAGGAGGTTAGACCAGTCTGGTCGCAGTCGCAGACGTTTAGAGTGGGTATTCGGGGGTGCGGGTGCTGGAGCGGGCGAAGCGAACGAAGCAGGAGCCACACAGCGACACCAAGATGGGAAATGTCCCAAAAAAGCCAAGAGGCAAGAGCGGGAAAGAGCGAGAGGGTGTGTGGGCTGCGCCTGTGGCGAGATGGTGAGAGCTGACTGGGGTTCTGGTAACGCTAAGGCATGATACCCACGTCCGGAAGACGAGGCACGAAGTACTAATCTCGTCTACTGGCACAGTACTCCGTATGGAGTAGGAACCACTACTACGACTTCTCACGAGCTGCGAACTAAAATCGGTCAGTCGTCCACGGCTCAGGTGGCGTGTGGCAGAACAGTGGGTGTGGGCTCCCAAACTGTGGGCTTGGGCGTTTTGGGCTATCTTTGCCCCCGTCAGGGTCAGGAAGCGACCGGAGTTGGAGAACGGTAACCTGGGTGACACCGACAGAGGGACACAGCGGCAGCACCGACAGGATCACTCGGCCCAAGCAGTGCTCTCACCCGAGGATGAAGGAACAGCGAACCGGGGGAACTTGGCGGAGTTGGGAGTCTCAAGTACACGCGAGAGGACAAGGCTTGAAGGCTTCAACAGCCATGATGAGGCCGGAACGAGATGATCCCATCGACTCTCCTCTCGGCAGACACGACCAACTGCGAATTCCCCTGCAACAGCCTGCTGTCGCACCCAATCGAATCGCTGCCGAGCTAATCTCCCACCAGACATCTGGAGACTGCATGACAGATCATTCCTCATGGGCAACTAGACCAAGACACGTACTCCGTACATAACCTTGTATACACGCACGTACTCCGTACATGAAATAACTAATAGTGATAGTGTCCAACATCCCCCCTCTGCAACACATAATATTAATACGCTCTCAACTCTCAAAGACCGGCCCAAGGAGATGCTTCCATCCGCCGTTAGTAGAGGCACCATTTAATGCCAATGCGATCGATCTGCAGAATACCCGTCGCCAAATGGGGAAAAGAGACTGCGGAACAGTAACTAACAGTCTGAGAACTAAAGCTACCTAGCCTAGGACACAAACGACACTCTTTTGGAAGTAGAGTGTCATCTCCCGGGTGCCACACGACTCAATCATCCACTTCGAATGCCGACATCTGTGCGACTTCAGGCAAGGGACAAGAGGGGGGGGGTTATTGGAATAGAGACAGTATTGGAATACCGCCCGAAGTTGTTAGGTTGCCGGGTCCCAAACCCGGCCCTATCGTGGCTGCATTTTCTGGCAAGATACCTAACCACGCGGGTTGCAAAAAAGGCCGCACACCCCGCACCCACTACCACACACACAGGGCGCGACCTTTTTTGCAACCCGCGTGCTAACCTACATAGGGCATGTTTGCCTATCGCCACCTACTTAAGTACCTAAGATGTGCAGACGGTGCAGTACGGTGGCCACAGATCTTTTGCCTTCCACCACAAGAAGCAAAGTACCAAGATATGGTCCTGTCAAAGCACGTTTCGGAACTGAACACGTACTGGATGCGCCGCGGCAATTGGGAGCAAACATCTTGCACACGCCAGCTTCTTTTAACTTTCAACGTATGTACTATGCCCTTTGTTTGACCTTGTGGTCTTGAATTCTTTCTGTTGCCATCAATACGGAGTAATAAGTCGAGAAATTATTGGGGTCCCCAGTCTTGACACCCAAGCTTTACCCCCGGCAACATGCCAGACGTCGTGCCATCGGGTTCTTGCCAATGTCGATTGTTTGTCAGAATCGCCGCGGACAAATGCGACTCCCAATCTCTCGACTCTCCACCAGCTCTGGGCGCCAGGGGATCTGTCATTCGTTGCCACGCTTAGCACGCCCCCCTCCCCATTCATCACCGACTTGTGACCCTGCGACTCAAGGTTTGTGGCTTGCCAGACTGACTCTGCGGCCAAACTTAGGTCTGCTTCCCAACGTTGCATTTCGAGTCGGCTGCAAACAAGCCCAGGGTGGTTGTTGCTGCAACCGCTCTTACAGAAAAATGCGCGGGAAGCAATCCATACACGTACGGAAGGAATACTGAACTGGCTACGGAGTACAGTGCATGATAAGAGGGCTTTGCGTAACTTGCTGACTACTACTCTGTATTATGGCGTGTGTCTGTTGGGCTCGGTGCAGATGGGAGATGCTTGCCACTCGCCTCTTGGCGTTGAAACCAACCGCATTGTGTTCCGTCATGTAAGGTGCCTAGGTGGGGGCGGCCATGCAGGTGACGGTTCAAGTATCAAGTTGAGAAGATATCATGAGAGTTACAACTACTGCCTCCCAAGAGCAGTTGTGCTCATCACTCCCCTCGAGTGAAGGAGAAAGAAATTTGGTGTTGCGGTAGCGTCTGGCCAACATGGTATCATCACCATCACGATTGGTCCGCACCATCTTACCCGAGACGTTATCTCCGGCAAATATCTTTTGTGGCACTCGGAGCTGTTTGTGAAGGTGCAAATCTCAAGATCGATTTGTGAAAGGATGCTAGCATGAGCTGTCTCAGCCATGGACGCCGAAAAACTATCGAGACGAACGGGACACGGAAGCTTCCAGCGAAACAATAGCGGCGCCACCACCCAAACCATGATATCACCCTTGCCGTTCGAAACGGGTTCAGGCCGTTCTCTTTGCAGGACACCCACTGCCGTTCGAAACGTGCATCTAGGGAGTATTGCTTGCTTTTTCTCGAAAATGCAGGGCACAGACCTGTGGATTTGTATGTAGTACTACTTACTACATACGAAACAAGATACCGATGGTTTTGTTGGGTGGCCAGGCAGAGAATCCCGTGCGGTGGTACTCCGTAGATGCCCTGCATGTGTAATGCTCTTCATCTGCCTTTGCACGATGGCTACTGGACTGTGCCCAGCTGCGCGGATGCTGACCACATACTACCATGTTGGTTGGTTCTTAAAAATAGTCTTCTACGGAGTTATCTAGAAGGGGGGAGGGCTAATTACTGTAAGCTATTAGGCATTTTGCATGAGACGGGGATCAGCGCGGCTTACTGGTTCGCTTGAGGCCGACCAATACAAACAAACAAGCTACGAAATTTTGTTGACTACACGTTGTGTTTTCGCGGTGATATTCTGGAAGAGCATTTTCGTCTTTCTTTAATCGTACGCCCACAACATTGCGAGCCGCCATCACCGTGAACAGACCAAAGTGCTGCGGAAGCTGAATATGGAGAGGTGCGAAATGCTGCTTCGTTTCAATGCGCAAACTACGGAATACTTCGGTACAGTATAAAAACACAAAAGAGAACGGATAATGATAGTACTCATAACGCTTCGTAGGGCAAATATCGCGTCGCCACGTCTCGTTTTCTCACAATCTAGCCTTGGGGCGTTCATATCATCAGAGAGCACACTAAAGCTCTTCAGACTGTGCAGGATGCCACTCATCCCAATCCTTCTTCTCGCCGGGAAGCTCGATCTTCTGCCAGTCCTCCTTGGTAACATGTTTCCATTCCTCTACAGGAATCCAGCCAATGTACGCTCTGTCGCCGAATCCTCCAATCCAGTACACGTGCGTCACTATCAGTCTCATCCACTCGCTCGAGTGAATGGGGTTCCCCGGGAGCCAATATTTGGCATCCCGGTGCTTGGCCGTGTAGCAAACAGCCAGTTCCCGGGCCTTCTTGTCGTCCGTTTCAATCTTCTCCAGGTAGCCAAAAAGAGAGAATCGCGGCAGATTGGCTGCCGAGTAGGGCACCGTGTCGGGGAGCTCCGTGTGCTCCCGCTCAGAATCGTATGGGCAGTGCCGCGAGAGAAAGGGCACCCATGCCGCCAGGCGAGACACGAGGGACAAGCGCTTGGCCGGCGGGTACGGAGGCGTCCACCTCATGGACAGGGTGATGTTTGAGCCTGCGCGGACGTTCTTGAAGCTGGTGCCAATCTTGATGGCTAGGATGGTTGGGTTGCCCTCGTCCTCGCAGTCGGCGACGTAGTCCATCAGGCCAATGGGCTGGCCCTCCATGCCGCCGGGGCGGATTTCATGCGCAGACGTCTGCTGAAAGACTGTCGACAGTGTTCCGAGCTTGGTCAAGGCCAGGACGCGTCGGCCCATGACAGCCGACTCGTAGCTGCTCGGGATCCTGTACGACTCGGCAGAGTTGTCCAGTATGGATAGTGGCTTCTGCGCGGCGCTGACGACGCCGGAAAGGCCTGCAATGGTGTTGAGCAGCTTCATGGTGATGGAGGGCCTTGGCGCATGTGATTGCACGCTAGGTTTCAGTGAAACAGTACAGGAACGCGTAGATGCACAGCAGGACGTCAACGTCGTGCTTTCTCCCGTGCGGTGCAGGTTCTCCGGTGCAATATTTATACTGGGAGAACGGAGCCCGGCGCCCTGACAAAGGATCTAAGTGTCTGAGGTGGTATGAGGGGTTAAAATCCTTTGTTGGCCGAGGGTGGTGCGACAGGGGAACCGGACCCCTACTATATTTGAGCTCACCTGGTTTGATCAAGTGATGCTGGGAGGGTAGGTGGGGAGATTGATAAGATTAGATGGGCGGGTTGGAAGAGAGCGCCAGAATAAAGTGGCACCGAGTACGTCAATATTGGAAGTGGGATGGGTCCAGAGGAGCGCTAGATGTTTGTGAATGGGGTCAAATGTTTAAATCCGAGCTTTATGCCTGGTCCGCGAGGTTACCAGGCTCCCCAACCCTGTAAAAACCTCTTCATAATCATGCCGAACGAACGAGTCGTGCAGAGTTTTTGGCAATGATGGGCCCGTCCTTGGTTGTGGTCTCTTGCATTCCAATAGTCAGCCGACGAATAATATAGCCTGGGTTCTTTTTTCATTAAAAAAAAATAAATACTTAAAATAAGTAACACATCATGACCTCTCGTGGGATGCACGTCATCGTTAATAGCAAAGTTGGCACCGTCATGAGTTGACTCCAGCCTGATGGTCCTACGATGCTAACGGAACCACCCCACCAATGACAATCCAAGCTGCATACGGAGAACGAGCATCATACGTAGTAGTTGTACCGCTAAAAAATGCATGGAGGACACAAACGCATATGCAAACGTATCCTGGGACTGTGCTGTGACTCGAAATAATGCCTCAGAATCGACAGTCAACGTCCAGCAGCCCTGCCAACGTGCCTGGAATGTGCCCTTGGTCGATACGTATTCAAGCGTCGGATGAACTCCGGCTGAGGCAGAGATCGGGGTGCGATTGTTGCCCCTGCAACATTGTTGACTTTGGCCAAGCCACAGCCCAATGACATGCATGAGCGCCTCGAGGGCAGCTTAAGACCACCCGCCAGATCGGCTCCTCCTGCAGCCATCGAATCTGGCCCTGCATCTGTACCTCTCGCCTCCAGCTTCACCCCGCAGGCTAGCCAAAGTGACGACAGTAAACAGCAGTCAGCAGTTTTTTCTGCTTGTGGCCGTGTCTAGTCAGTCTTAGCTTGCCAAGTCGAGAACCCGACGTCGGGCAGAGACGAGCAGCCTGATCGTGTCGCTTCCAGTAGAGGAGCCTTTTGTTGATATCTGCTTCCCTCCTTTTTCCTCTATTGTCCAAACTCGCCAACAAATCCGACCGCCACTTCAATCATGGCGAGCTTCATGTCCAATTTCTTCCAGGGCGGCAAGGACAAAGTGTCCGGAGACGACTCTCCCCGCCCTGCGACGCCAACGAAAAAGGTCAACAACAACAGTTTTATCAATCCGCCGAGCACGCCACAAGGCAGCCCTAGCAAGACAACCGTTCCACCCGGCGCGCACGATCTTCCGTCTGCCTTTGACGGCGCCATGTCGCTCAATTCGTCCGGCCTCGACGCGCCTGTAAAGCTTACTCGGCCTCAGAGCGTAGTCACCCCGCTCTCGCCTGGCAAAACAAACGCTCAACCCCTCGACGAGTCCAGCATCAATGTGGACGAGAGTGTCATCCACAAGGCGACGACTTCGTCAGGCAGCCCATTGAAGAAGCAAGGCCAGGAGAACACACCACCTGTGTCCAGGCTGGCAATGGTTGATTCTCCCGCTCAGCATAGCCATGCTGCCAAGTCCCGCCAGCAACTGTATGAGACGAGGGATCGACCAATGACTTCGTACAGGAAGTTTAACACATCAAGAGGCCTGACGGCTGAAGAGCGAGAGCTTTTGCAAAAGCCTGGGGTCAAGAGGTTGGTTAATGTTACACAACTTTGTGAGTAGGAAACAAGAACACAGCCAATGTGGGAGACCTTTGGACAAGGCTAACAGTGGACTGCTCAGACTTCCTCGATTATTACTTTGATCTTCTCACCTACGTTGGTTCGAGACAGAATCGATTGGCTGCTTTCAGGGCCGAATATCCTGCGCCCCCCGAGACCGACGAGCAGACTCATAGCCAAATGTGGACTAAATACACGGGACGCGAGCGAGCCAACCTTCGCAAGCGACGGGTGAGACTTCGCCACGGCGACTTCCAGATCTTGACGCAAGTCGGTCAGGGTGGCTATGGCCAAGTTTTCCTTGCTCAAAAGAAGGACACCCGCGAGGTGTGCGCTCTCAAGGTCATGAGCAAGAAGCTCCTCTTCAAGCTTGACGAGGTCCGCCACGTCCTTACCGAAAGAGACATTCTCACGACCGCCCAGAGCGAATGGTTGGTTCGTCTGCTATATTCATTCCAAGACGACAAGAGTATCTATCTTGCCATGGAGTACGTGCCTGGCGGTGATTTCCGCACCTTGCTTAACAATACGGGTGTCTTGTCCAATCGACATGCACGATTCTACATTGCCGAGATGTTTTGTGCGGTTAATGCCCTCCACGAACTTGGCTATATTCACCGAGATCTGAAGCCAGAAAACTTCCTGGTAGATTCCACTGGCCACGTCAAGCTGACCGATTTCGGTCTGGCCGCGGGTGTCCTCGCACCCTCAAGAATCGAGTCTATGCGAATCAAGCTGGAGGAGGCTTCAGAATCACCTGTACCCTTTGGAAAGCCTATGGATCAGCGAACGGTGGCAGAACGTCGTGAAAGTTACCGTAACATGCGACAGAATGACGTCAATTACGCAAAATCTATTGTTGGATCCCCCGATTATATGGCGCCTGAGGTCCTTCGAGGCGAGGAGTATGACTACACAGTAGATTACTGGAGTTTGGGCTGCATGCTCTTTGAGGCTCTGACTGGCTTCCCCCCCTTTGCCGGAGCTGTACCAGACGAGACGTGGCGAAACTTGAAGCATTGGAAGGAGGTGTTGAAGAGACCGGTCTGGGAAGACCCTAACTACTTCCTCAGCAACCGCACCTGGAACTTTATTACAACGTGAGTCGTAAACATGAATTCGTGGCAGATAGTCTTTCAACGCAGCAGAGGCGCTAACCATGGCAAATAGTTGTATCAACTCTCGTACTCGTCGGTTCTCGAATATTCAGGATATCTATAACCACCAGTACTTTGCTGAAGTTGACTGGGCCACCTTGAGACAGACCAGGGCCCCCTTCGTCCCAGAGCTGGACTCGGAGACGGATGCTGGCTATTTTGACGACTTCAGCAACGAATCAGACATGGCCAAATATAAGGAAGTGCATGAAAAGCAACAGGCCCTGGAACAGATGGCTGAGCGTGAAGACGAAATGAGCAAGAGCCTCTTTGTTGGATTTACGTTCAGACATCGCAAACCCGCCAATGAGGATGGCGGCAGCCCACGGAAGCGCATTCCCATCTCAGACAACGAGACATTTGGGACCATGCTCTAGAACGAGCCGTGGAGTCCTAGTCGAGACTGGCGCGTGTGCGCCACTCAGAGGGTGATGCTGTAAGCCGAGAATGGGCTGGTAGGTTGTCCCAAGCGGCTCAATGATGGGATGTGAGAAGAATTGCTTCCGCTATATGCTGTATACGGAAGAATGTGAATGAAGTGTTTCAATGCTGGGAACGCCATTGCTTCGTATTATGTTGTATGTTGGCATAAGATCTGTGTCTGGACTTTTACACGAGGGCTACAAAAACCACGGGCGGGAAAGACGTGAAATGGACCACGAACAAGGGCTAGGGGAGCAAAACAGGGTTGGCTGGGCCGACGGGATTACAAAACATGGTCCAGGTTGCAAGTACGCGGTTTTCTGGCACCCTCGCATTTCCAAACATGCTGGGGTGCAGGGAGGTCGTCTTTTTTTTCTATGGCTAATGCGGTAGGACGAGAGTATTCGTCGGTTTTGAGAGGGTATTCGTTTCTTTGCTGTTGCCCGCTTGCTTGGTCTTGTTATATTACATGTTTTTGTTGCATGTCATGGCAGAGAATTGATGCATGAAATTAAGCTGAGGGTTATTTTGCCTGCGTGTCGTGCCGTTGGCAGTCCGGCACCCGCTCTGTGAGCAATCCCACATCGTTGATGTATGGCAGTTCGCGCGTAGCCCATGCATTCATTCCACACGGCGTGGAGTTGACCATGTGCACATGCTCACTGATGTTTAACAACGGATACAACAGTTGAATACTTGGCGTGATAATGATGAAAAAAAAATCATGATACTGTATTCGTAACGAATCTGCCGCATTCATCCGGCGCAACGTCTCCAAGACCATCTATGTACCTACTGTCTGAACAAACTCCAAAGAATATAACCCCACCGTGCTTAAAGGGGAATCAGAAACAAATCAAAGTCAGCTCACAGCCCAATCAACACAAATACCACTAGGCAGATGCCTCGTACATATCTGCTTTGCCGTCCTATCCACCCACCCGCCCGTCGTGCGTAATCGATACCAATCCGTACCGTCCATCTATATAAATCATAACCATCGGTTCAAACCGGTCAATAAATGTCAAAAACGAGATTGAAGCTTGACAAGCGAGAACTCCTTGGGGGAAAAAAAAGGGGAAAAAAGAAGAAGATAATGGCTCGGAAAATAGCCTGCCGCTGTGGAGCCCAAATATACCTCCCCCAACGCCTCTTGAAAGACTAGAGTGTTCCCAAGGTATGCTCCACATGCTCTCTCATCGATTGCTCCACCGTATATAAGAAAAAGATTAGTTGCAACCTAGTACTCCCGTGTCCGTGCTAGGCGATTGGAAATTAAAGACTCATTGTTAACCATTCCCACTCCTGGGGTCCCGTCGCAGCCCCCCCTGCGCTATGCTGAGCAGCACCAGGTTGATGGTGGTTCATTTGAATCATGCCGCCATGGACCATGGGGTTTCTCTGAGGCACCATCCCGAAGCTGCCCGACAGCATGGTGCTGGAGATGGAGGACATGCTTGGATGATGGCCAATGGATCGTGACAGGTCGCTGGGTGAGGATGTTTCAGTGGGGCTGTCAATTTCCATACCCGAAGTAGCTTCAGTTCCAACGCTCTTGCTATGCCTGCGTTGTCGCTTGGATGAAGCCGACGCCTGTCCAGACCGCGAAGACGATGAGGCCCCGGGCCCCGGGGTTGCCTTGGGGGGGGCTGCGGCAATGGGAACAACGCCTTTGCCGCCCGCAGCAGCGGAGTTGCCCATGTTGCCGTATTGGCTGTTTGGAGTGCTGCCAGCCGTGTTAGGACCTGAGCCCACGCTTGTAGCTACAGGGCTTTCGCTGTCCTTGGGCAGGACGCTTCGGCCCCCGGGAGGTGAGGTGCTGCTGTTATTGGCGTTAGTGGTGGCATTGACATTGGTGCTACTTGCAGCCACGGTTGCCATGGACAAGGTTGAGCTTTTGCGAGATGCAGCTGTTGAACCGGTCGGGTTCTTCCTTGACCGCACGCTGCCGCCAGATCCATTAGGCCCCGAACCTCTATTTCTCTTCTTGATAACATCGGTTTTCAAACTCAGGGGTCGAACGACTCCGTGAAGCTTGAGGAATAACCCGCAAGCATTGCAGAGAGGTTGGCCCTCGGGATTTCGTCTCCATAAGGGAGTTGTCTGCGTGAAGCAGTTAGTACAAGTTGTTGGCGCACCACCATCGTTCTGGCTGCCGCCAGCAGCCTGCAAGTTGGCCGATGACCCATGCTTGGAGCCGGGAGGAGAAGATGGGCGACTCGGAGCAGCCGAAGAGAAGCCCGATAGAGTACCAGGCGCAGCGTCACCCGGGGACGTAGGCAAGCTCTGGGCGACTTGCTCGAAGCCACTGTGCTTGGCACCCATGTGCGACGGGGTTGATGCCGTCCGAGGGAGTCTTTGCTGCATCTTGCCATTGCCGGCCTTGAAGGACTGCGACCGTTCTAACCCGGAGTTCTCCCAGTCGCCATTGTGTTCAACATAGTCAGTCGTTGTACCACCAATCATGACTTGCTTGCGCGGCGGCCCGCCGGGGAAACGAGCAGCCTGTGTGCTAAACTGTCCTGGAAGAGAGGCGTCCCAGCCCATCGGTCCCACGTCATCCATGGACGACGAAAAATCACCATGGATCTGCATGTTCTGTCCTTGCATACCATTACCACCGTCCTCGTCATCGGAGTCTCCGCCAAATGAAAACATGTTCTCTGGTCTCATGGCCACAGAGGGCGACGCGACCTGGCTGTCGGTCTGGAATACTTGGTTCGGGTCAATGTGACCATATGAGCTTGGAGCGGTGCTAAAGGCGGATAATGACCCGGACTCTGTATTAGGGGCAGAATATATCTGGTTCCCGTTATTGGAACTGTCATACATGAACTGTTGGTTGTGGCCAATGTTGGTCATATTTTGAACAGTTTGCTGTCGCATGCTCTGAGATTGCTGCTGCTGACGATTGTCTTGAGAGCCAAAATACAAGCCATCATTGTCGGGCATGGCCATGGGGGTGGAGACGGTTGACTGATAGGCAGATTCGGTTGGCGAGTATAGGTCAGCATTGTTGAGAGACGAATTCGGAACCGAAGAGCTAGTATTATACATGTTGGAATAAGAACCATGGGGTATCATTGGGGAACTGAAGGGAGAAAATGAAAAATTCTGCTGAAATTGTGCCGCCTGGTTCATGACTGCGTCATTGTCCATGAAGGTATCGAGACCAAAAGGAACTGCGGAATTGCCGCCTTGAGTGAGCTGCTGCATCGTAACTGAATTGGTATTGTCGAGTGAATATCCCTGAAGCTCAGAATCAGCTTCCAAATTGGAGGTTCCGCCTGATATGCTGCTATTGACTGCGAGCACATGTGGTGAGAAGTTGGCGGGACGTTTCCGGTTCTGTATATCATCAAGTCAGTGATGATGATGCTGCAAATAGATGCAGCAACAAAAGAGACTACACGAATCACACAATGCAGACAATGGTTGATTTTGAAGAAGGCAAGAAAAAGGAAATTTAAAAAAAAGAAGAAAAAAAGGACATTTGCAACATGGAAGACTCAGACACTCAGACCGTGGCAGGGACAATAACGCGTTCTCAAACTTTGCAAAACAGGATGGGGGGCATGCACTCACACGACGCTCATCAATACTGGTTTTACGATGATGTCGTTGGACGTAGTTGAATTCGTTACTGCCTGTTCGTTGGTATTGGGGTACAGACTGAGGGA
The DNA here is from genome assembly GCF_019434415.1 of Metarhizium acridum. NCBI lineage: Eukaryota > Fungi > Ascomycota > Sordariomycetes > Hypocreales > Clavicipitaceae > Metarhizium > Metarhizium acridum. Next base: position 2,076,967 of record NW_027094020.1, on the reverse strand, counting down.
CGAAGGGGCTGGGAAAAGACTCCTTGCGAGACTTGATGGGAATTCCTGAAGCCGATGTTGCACCTGGGGATGCATCGTCACGCCTGGGAGCCGGCGGCGGGGACATGAGACCTGAAGGGGTAGCGACATTTTCAGAATAGATGAAATCGTCGAGATTCATGGCGTCCGCGCCGGTGGCGGCATTGATTTCTGAAGTCTTTCGCAATTGGGCAATTCCACTGGGCGCATTGTGTGATGCCGGACGACTGAGTCTGGACAGCCGGGGCGGGCAGATGGGAAAGCCCTCGTGTTAGCCAAACTGGACCGGCGAGGATAATGCAATACGCAGGGACAATGGCGGTTGCGGGGGATTCAAGCGTGGGTTCACATGCATGCGACTGTATAAATAAAAAACGACATACCCGGTCTGCTGGTCCCTGAGCTGACGAGCTTCATCGTCCTGCTTCTGCTTGCGCATGCTCAGGGCCATCATGCGCCAGGTGAGGTTCTCGAGGCGCTGCTGGTTCGGCAGCTGCTGCTTCGTCTTGGTGTAGAATTTCCAGACCTGAGCAGCGAGCGGGTCATCGCGGTGAAGCTGGTCAATGGACGCGGAGGAGTCGGCGGCGGCATTGTCGAGGGATGGAAACAAGGCGCTGCCGAGCAATTTGTTGTTGGCGACGGCAACGGCCCGGGTCAATTCGGACGTGGCAGCGTCGAGGCCGCGGGTCTGGCGGGCGGCGCTGCCATCATCGTCGTCGTCGTCGTCGTGACGACGACGGCCCGGATGATGGGGCCGGCGAGGAAATCGAAAGTCGTGTTCTGTCATGGTGGGATCCATGGCGACGACAGGCCCTGAAGCGGCCAGAGACGTCGCGAGGCGGATGGGCATATGGGAATGAGACAAGTTGGTGGGTGAAGCAAAAGACAAAAGTCGAGAGAGCGGGAGGAGACGAGAGCGGCACAGGCACACCAGACTTGACGACATGTGCAGGCAGGAGCGGCGCAGGCGAGTCTGCGTAGCTGGTCGCCCGGTGGCCACCCGGTGGCACGTAGTCTGGTCCGTTACTCGGTACATACCCGGGGTAGGCTGTAGCAGAGCCGTCTGGTAGGAGTCTGCAGCACCCAGCTGGAGTCCCCAGTGGACTGTAGATTGGAGGCCGGGCCTGGCTGGAGCGATGACGGAGAGAGCCGGGAGGGCGGCCAGTCACTCGGTCGCCCGCAGTCGGTCACTCATTCACTCGCTCACCTGCGCACTCGGCTTTAGTCTGTGCAGCTTGTGCAGCCTGACATGTGTGCACTCGGCGGGCGGCAGGGCATCGCCATTGAACTGGCAGCGGGCGCGTTTGGGCAGCCCAGAGACCAGGGACTGCAACATTGAATATTACCGACAGCAGCACCCGTTATTACCTCATTACCCGCCTCGCCAGCACCCAGCCCAGCAGCGCACTTGTGCACGCCGCCTCAATCAATTGTTGCATCCTGACGTTGGCCTGCCGGCAGATGCCTGATACACCGCGGTCAATCCGTCCAGATGCCCAGACTTGCATGTGTCACTCTGCTCGCAGCCGGCTTCACACCTCATCGACTCGTCCAGGCTCAAGCCCGCGGCCAGAGTACCGAGCATTTGTCTCACGACTCGCCGAAAGTCCGGCCGGGCGGCGGGTCCTCTTGGCTCGACTCTTTGACGCTTGGTGTCCTCCGCTAATACCGACTTATTCTGCTTTGCAAGGCCGTGAACACTCCCGACAAGCACCGGTTGATTGATGTGTCGAACTTGACCAAAATACGAGTGGCAAAATTGTCATTTTTCTTCTGTCTGGCCGCGCAGTGCCCGCTTCCTCACTCGACGCTTTTGCCGTCATCGGGAAAACGCCTGGTGGATGTGGACATTTTCGTCCATGCAGTGCTTCCTTGTGCGCGAATAATATCGTAGACGAGGAAATTATCCACTGCGCTGCTTTTGGTTGTGCAGAGTCCAACTAAGGTACCTAGGTACTTACTAGTATGAAGTCATGTACATGCTCAACAGTGCACAAGCAACATTTGAAAGCTCCCGACGGAAGGAGCCTTCTGCCTGGAGAACGTGGTCAAGCCCTAGTTGACCGCCAATGGTATTTTCCTACAAAATATATGAACAATCAAAAGTCCAAATACACAGCATCCATCACGAAAAACTTGCTTGCAACACAGAAGCATCCAGCCCGGCCTCCTGCTATTATTATGATATATGAAAGACGATGGCCGGCTTGCTAGATCTGGTCATGTCCGCCTCACCTGCCAACCATGAACCCTGCCTGCTAGTGTTTCAATTGTGCAGTGCTTTGCACCTTCAGTGTCAAGCACCACCCTTCTTATTTTTTCCCGAAAGATGAGAGAATGTTGTCAGTGTTGCCCATCATCGGCGCTGGGGCTCACGACTACCACGCTGGCCCGTCCACCGGCGCCCGGTCAAGCTGCAGGCCAGGCCCTTCGACACGCCTCTACTGGCGTTGGACGAGAGATGGATAAGCTTGCGTGCGGGAAGACGTGGTGCGACAAGAGGCGATGCCATGCGATGCCATGCGAAACCACCAAACTATGCATGTATTATGTTCTGCCCCGAACACCACACACACTCCTCCCTAACCCCGGTTCTTGCAGCCATCGGCGGCCTAGCCAAACTACGTACTGTTTGAACACCACAAGCAATACCCGACAAGTTGAGAGGGGCATCCACAAGCCAGAAGAAATGTGTTGTATATTTTGGAACCACTTGTCACACACCATCATCGACTTCCTGGACCACCCATCACCCGCCAAAACGCATCCGATAAGTCGCAAAGCCCCATGGCCTTGCATGAGCGCCAACTGGAATTCAAAACCTGCTGCCGCCCTACAGCACAGTACCCCCTCATTACTTGCTTGGACTCGTTCGTCCGCTTTTTCTTCTCCATCTGCGGCTGATGAACTAAGGATGAGGTGGGCTCACTTGGAGCGCAGAGTCGCCGAGTTAAAGCACCCGCGTCATCGTTGGCCACTAGGTTTAACGCGATCGAGGCTGTGGAATTAATTAATTCATCGACGATATTGTATGTTTGCTTGACTCGCCCACTTTTGGATTGTCCCGGCTTTTGACATGTGCTTTTCATGTGGGCGCCATGTGGGGTTGTTCATCAGTATGGAAAATAGAGTCCAAACGGATCCTGTTCTTTTGGCTTGACGGACAGAGAACTGATGCAGTCTGTAATATTTGGTGTCTCCGCCCAATATCAGACCGGCATGTTGAATCAGGGACACGGCAGCCACCCACGGCCGTAATTTTGGACAGGCACAACAAAGATGCCTTTTCTCTCGTACGTACGGAGTATGCCGTACCATGGACAGGGCCTGCTATCAGAGGATATCCGTACGAGGACAAGTCCCTTGGCGTCGGATGGGTTGAATAGATGGGTGGATACTCGGGACCCTTGGAGCCACGATGATGATGGGCTGCATTGACCCACGTCGCGCAAGTCTCCAGTCTTCCCAGCCATTCGCCCATTCATTGCACTCTCAGCCAAATCGCCAGGCTTTTATTTGACCTTCAACGTGGCTGGTGGCGTTGCGCCGCCCATGAAAATTCCCTTGCTCCCCTGCTCGCCCGCCAGGAGACCCCTTGACCAACTGACGAGACTTGCCCTGGTTCCTTGGAGTCTCGCGGCTTGGCTCCTTTGGAGGTAGGTGGTTGGTGGTTCCGTCCTTTCTATCTGGTAGAACATGGCCCGAGCCCGACACCGGCAGAAGCCTAGCAGACTTTGGCCTTGGAAATGTGACCAATCGGCCATTACAGTTGGCTGAGTGTGTGTCTGGTTCGGTAAGTGTTGGAAAGTCAAATTCGAACACTACGGAGAACGGGATAACAACGGGCCACAGTCCAGTTCACCTTGCGAAGGATTTCGGTGGGCGGAGGGCTGCTTGGAAGCTGATCGGAGGTCGCGACAATGGTAGCTATCGAAAACGACTCCTACATGTATGGAGCACTACTGGAGAATATGGCATGAACACTGCTTGGCGAGGGGAAAATCCTTGACAGTTTGAGACAAGCGCCACTAGCAACAACCTGACAGTCGCCTCGCTTTTGCAACCACTACAACCGTGTGTATGCTGCATTTACGGCAAGTTTGTGCATATTACTGCATTGCATCTGAGATGTAAGTCTTGCTTGAGGATCGACCAGCATCCGGACCACTGGCAATGCTACCTGCAACGAGTCTTTTGTTGTCTTGTCATACATAAAGCCGTGTATATTGGACGACAAACCACATATCTTGTTACACAGCAGCTTCAGCTGGCTGCCATTTGGCCAATTTCGCTGTGCTCATGTAGCTACAACATTCAGGGTCAGTCCTCTTTGTTCAGGACTCTCTCACTCCATTCTGTGCCATCGATCGTTGACTGGCACTGACGACTTTTCTTTTCTCAGGCACGAGTCTCGTGCGACCTGCTCTTGAATTGCAGCCAGGCGCTCATCCGGTCAGTTCTCCAGGCTTGTCTTCAAGGTTTAACAAGGGACATAGCAAGCAGATCTCTCAAGGAAGTCACCGCGAACGGCTCTCTGCCTCAGTCGGTCGATTCGTGGCCATGGCCGCGTGGGTCCATGGGTTCTACTCGGGCTTATGTTGCGGGTTATTACTCCGTACGGAGGAGCACACAGGACTGCATATAGCGGCCAGCTCGATGTGGGATCTATAACTCGCAACCTTGGTACATACTAGCCTTTGCCATTAATACTACCAAGGTAGTTATCGGACCGTTAGAAGCGGAGTCGTCAACTGGCCCTCGTTAGTCATGAGGCTTGTCGCAATACTGGGCCGGCCGGCTATTCAAGCAGCTGCTTATGATTCTCAAGACGGCAAGATTGTTCCCAGATGGGACCATGGGCTAGACGCATATTTCGTTTGCAATTCATTGACAAGACGGAGTAGTTGACGGTTTCGAGTGCGGAGTACCGGTGGGATAACCACACGCGCCATCAAGACCAGACATGCATGCGCTTTAATACAGGTTTAAAAGCCATGCCGTTGTCTAGCGGCAAAACCTTCCTCTTTGGATCGACATGCACCAGCCGGTGGCTCATCCAAGGTGTTTACTCCGTTCCTCTTGCTTCCCCTTGAACTCGACAATGTTTTTCGATACTCGGTACAATACTGGTGCTGCCCATACTATCTCAGAGGCTCGTAGCCGGGACAGTGCCTCCATTTCCCCGGGGATGTATGTAGTCTTGAGCCCTGGAGGGAACCTGGAACGCAGAAGTCCACCAGTTAGAAACACCAAAAATCGAGACAGAGCTTGGCAGGAGACCCGGCATGCTAGCATCTGACTTGATACCGTACCCACGCACACCCACCGCGGGGGCTGGCAACTGGGTTTGCCAGTTGCTAGGCTGACAGTGGCTTACACGTAAGGCAAGTGTTATCGATGTGTCGTGCGATCAGTCACTTCTATCGAAAATGCAGTGGATTTATTCTCGAAGCTGCCCTGGTCTGCAAGTGGGAACCAGCAGTCAGCACCTACACGCAATACTACGCAAATCGACGTGGAATATCTACCCAGTCAGGTGACGTTGCTTCAGAAGGTTGCTGACTACCATATGACCGAGCAATGTTGGCGCTGCAACTCATCCCACTTCCCGAACAGGTCTCCCGGCTCAGGGAGATTCGTTCGGCGGTATCCGGACATGTTTGAGTATCTGGGGCATCAGGTGAACTGCTCAAATTTCAGTTTCAGTCTTTTAATAACACTGCATAGATGGTCGGTATACAATATATATAAACAAGGTCTCGTCGGCATTCCACGAGTCCTTTCCTCTCTCTCTTCATCACCTCTCTTTTTCCAACAAGAGCCCCAACTACCCGTAAGACCTCTCTTCTGCTAAGTTTCCCGAAACACTGCAACCTCCCACTTGCTGACATCGGCCAGAGCCATCAAATCCACCGCACGACAAATCACCAGTACTGTCCCCGAGAGACCTAGTGGGTAAAAAAGCTACACCAGCTAATATCAACAAGAAAGCCCTTTATGATAAGAAAGAGGCTAAAAAAAAATAACATAGAAATTATTAATAAGGCTATCAAAGATATGGAAAAGAAAGAGAAAATAAGGTGCTATGAAAATAATATCAATATCAAAGCTATTAATAAGACTTAAGAGATCTTAACACCGCTTTCTCTTTCTTTTACGTGTCTTTTATAGCCTTAATAATAACTTTTATATTAAATTTTTATTTTTTACTAGCCTCTCTAATAATAAAGAGCTTTCTTGTTAATATCCAGCTGGGGTAGCTTTTCAACTCACTGGGTTTCGTTAGCTTCAATCCTCGAAGATTGCAATGGCAAACTTACTTGTAAGCCGTGGTCGCAGTCTCTGCGTGGTCGACGGTCGACTCAGTGACGGCACTGATGATTTGCCGTGCGTCAGATTTGATTGCTTCAGCCGAGGCAGCAAGTTCTTCGGGGAGCTGGGTCGGGCTCTTATTGGAAGAAGGTAATGAAGAGAGAGGGGGAGAGAGAAAAGGACTCATGGAATGCCAACGAGCGCAGACCTCATTAATATATATTATATGCGACCATTTTTAAGCTTTTAGAGTGAGTCGCTGGCATCAACTATATCTTTAATGTGTCAAGTTTACTTCCATGTAGTGGCTGGAGTTATCCGAGATTAACTTGGCCGACGTGCCGCGATGAATCACCAATTTTCTTAGCTTTAAACGCGTCATAATACGTGTACTCATAGTATATGACGTGGTTTATTACGGTTTCGGCTCAGGTACGGCTAAGCATATGGTGTTGCTTTTACCGGGCCTTGATTAATGCAATGCTTATACGATTATAATAATAGGTTTTTTTTTAAAAAAAAAAAACTTAATAAAATAATTGCCAATGCTCAGAAACGACAGAGCAAGAACGGCACTCTCTGCTTTTGAGAAACGAGTCGACGAGCAAACAAAGAACTAAATCGCATATCCAGACGACCATATTATAAACACAGTGTAACTCCATTCATCTTGGGCAGAAGATGATACATGTTCGCCCAAACGACAGCCACCTTTTCCCACTCGAGCGTTGAACAACAGCAGCTCGACAAGCATCTCATCCCTGGAATAACCTGTCATCGTAATGCATGAGAGACGCATCGCGACTCCTCTCCGTAACAAACCAAGTTTGGCCTGTCACAACCATCCTCCACCGCGGCCAGGACACAGAGATTGGTGAGATTCGTTCCCGAGCCGGGGGAGTACCCAAGTTCAGCACCATTGTCATACGCTCTATGATTCCCGCCTGGATCCACGAACCTCACCCGTTGGCAGGAGACTTGGTTGTGAGCAGAAGCTGATGATTTGTCTTTGCAATCTTACTTTCTTGAGCAGAATTTGGGTTACAAACAGCCCGGCAGGCTGGTCGTGGCAATGTAGCCGAGACAAAGGGGAGACGTGGACCTTGTACCACAGCCAAGTTCAGGAGAAGAACAAAGTGTATTCTACGGTTCTAAGCCGCCATTCCGGCCATGTTCACCGGGATGCTGGGCATTCACTGCTCTTGCACGGCGAGTTTGGAACCGAACAGTTTGGCGTCGGAACTCAGTGTGGCACTTTGGAAAGGCGTTGTTCACTTTGGCGCATGGCGGTTGTTTGTGTGTTTTGTTGATACTGGATAGCACTTTATGCTATGTGATCCGAATCCCGGATACAAATTCTCATTAGGGAAACCGTACTAGGGTTGCTGGCCAGTTGCCTAGTTGGATGAAAACCCTATTCGAATTCGAGCTTGTTGTGTCTTGACAGAGGCAACTCATTCGCGTGGGTTGTCTATGAGACGAAAGCCCGTGTTGACCGCTTCCTTAGGCCAATTCAATCCCATCATCATCCTCATCGTCGTCATCATTACCCTTATGGTCCTTGTGGTCCTTATCACCCTTATTGTCCTTTTCGTGCTCGACATGCGTGGCATTCCAGTAACCCTTAACATACTTCCGATAATCGATACGCTCGCAATCCTCAGCACCCCCGCCATCCTCTTTCTCCTCGTCATTACCTCCATATATGCAACAATAGAAATGGCAAAACAGGGGATTCGTAGGACCCTTATCATCTTTTCCTTCCTCCTCGTCGGGGGGATAGATGCTCTTCATTAGTTCAGACGGGGGATTCTTCTCGTAACTGTCGCACACTTCACTACCACGTTTTCCCTTAGTACAATCTACATAGTTTTGCTTTCGCATTCGGTCTTCGGCCTTGGCCCTGGCTGGGGCGTCTTTGCAGTCGAACGTCACAGTTCTTGTGCCCGGTGGTTGACATCGCCACTGGTGCTCGGAAGGCTGAGGTGTGTCCATCTTCAAAGAGGGAGTGGATGGCTCAGCTCCTTAGTTGTTTTGATTTTTTCAGATTTCGAGGATAGTGGTTGAGAAGTATTTGCAAATGACCGTGTGAGAAGTTGATTAGTATGGAAGCAGAAGGAGGGAGCCTTGCCGCGCAACAGTCAGAGTTTATACAGTTTTGCGAGGGGGACGGCGGAACCTGTGTTCTGGACTCATTCGCGTTGGATTTCCGAAGAGGTATGAGTCCAGGCATGTGTTTGACTTGAGTTCAGTCCCAGAGTCGATGTTGCGTTGGCAGAATAGTTGCCATGTGGAAGCGTGTGAATATATCCCAAGCGTAATGAAATTAACAGAAAGGAGTTGTCTGTGGGGACGTGAAAACAGATGAGCGATGGCGGCAGAAAATACCATTTCGAGCTGTCAAGTATCTAAGGTGTTCACGGGCTGTATCAATGGGCGTGGAGAGGGATCAACACTGTTATTAGGTATGATGAAGGAACAAAAATGCGACAACGACTGAAAAAAAGCAGCACGACACAGGCACACGTAAAACCAATGTCCACAAATCCATCAGCACACGGCGTGACTCTTGCCAGTCTTGCCCTGAAGCGAGTGACGTTCATTCTAAGCGCCATCAGCATCAGATTTCACATCCATCGTCTACCCAAGAGCGCAACATACCTTGAAAACCGCCTTGGCCACACCCATAGGATCCCTGATCTTCCCCGAGCCGCTGGTATGCCGTCCCACGTGCTCCTTCAGCCTCTCGATGAACTGCTCGCTGTCCTGCTCCAGAAGCCGACTGCACAGTTTGATATCCTTGATCAGCAATTCACACCTGCTCCTTGAGAAATCCTCCCTCACAACGATTCTCATCATCTTCATTTGCCCCGTCTCGGGGGCCATTGTGTACGCCGGGATGACCCAGCCCCTGGAGCGTAGGTAGTGCGCCAAGGCGAACTCATCAAAATTCTTTTCTTCCGTCTCCCCCTCGTCTTTGCCGGCGAAGCGGAAGGCCACGAGCGGCAAGCCCTTACCTTGTCCTTCGGACATTATGACGAATCCAAGCTCACGGAGCGCGTCGGTGAGGTAGTCCGCCGTCTTGGTGAGGTTACACATGATGTGGCGGTAGCCGGCTTTGCCGAGTCGGATGAGTTGGTAGTATTGCCCAATGACTTGGGACGCTCCCTTGGAGAAGTTGAGCGTGAAGGAAGATTGCTCGGCGCCGAGGTAGTTGATGTTGAAAATCAGGTCTTTGGGGAGGTATTCGGGCGAGCGCCAGACCACCCAGCCTACGCCGGGGTATACGAGACCATACTGGGATATAAGAGTCAGAATTGGTGTTTTTGGCAAAAGGGTACCGAGGAGGGAATAAGAGGAGGGTTAGCTCACCTTGTGTCCAGAAACATTAATAGAAACAACACGTTCAACTCTAAAATCCCATTCAAGATCCGGAACCACAAATGGCGCCACAAACCCGCCGCTCGCGGCATCAACATGAATCGGCACATCAGACTTCTCCTCCACCAGCAGGTCGCTGATGGCCTTGACGTCCTCATACGCACCGGTGTAAGTAGTCCCCAGAATTGCCACAATACCAATGGTATTCTCGTCACAAAGCTCGACCGCCTCCTTGGGGTCAATCACGAACCTGGTCCTCGTACAATTCACATACTTCTCCTCAATCTCAAAGTAGCGCGCCGCCTTTTCCCAGCACACCTGCACGGCAGAGGACATGACGATGTTGGGGTTATCAGCGGGCTTACCTTGCTGCTGACGCTGCTGCTTCCAGCGACGCTTCATGGCCAGAACGGCGAGCATAATGGCCTCGGAGGAGCCGACGCTTGATGTGCCGATTGCGGTGTCCTTGGGCGCGTGGAAGAGGTTGGCGATCATGTTGGCGCAGCGGTGATGAATTTCTGCCGTCTGCGGGTATTCTTCGAAGTCGATGAAGTTCTTGGGCATGGCTTCTAGCATGAGATCTTCTGCTTCTTTTTCCTGCGGGGGAGGAGAGTCGTTGTTAGTCGGCGGGTTTGCTGTTGCGGGTTTGGTGGCTTTACCATGTAAGTTGATACGAAGGAAGCAAGGCTGTCGTAGAAAGTCGAGTTAGTTTCCGTCATCGGGTTTATGAATGGAATCGCGTAGGTGATTTTTCAATCGGCAGCTGGGCGGTGTACACTTACTTGAGCTTCGGATTGTTGTCTAGACTGAGCTCGTCCTTGATCATGCGGTACGCAACCTCTGGCGGCATCGAATCATCAGGTATATCGTCGCATGGCATGTCCTGCGTAGCATAGTGCGATCCGTACACGTTGGTAAAGTCCTCCTGGGGCTCTACGGCGTTGAGACGGCGGCGCTTCATTCCCCGTTTCACAGCTGGTGCCATTATGAAGTTGATTCGCGTAGAAGCTCACGGTGATGTTGGGGTGGTGGCAGTTTTTCTCTCAGGAAATCAACAACTGACTAGAAAAAGCTTCGTTTGAAGCAATTGTGTGAAGAAAGGGCTTTAGGTCGAAGGATGCGCATCCTCTATACGAAGCATGTTAAACTTCAATGCTATCGGCTGTGTCGGAACCGCCAGCTCAATTCTGGCCAGCTCCCAGGGCTCGCATAGCTGGAAACAGGTTCGATTTTGATGCGGGATGACGCATTTATTGGTACGTTTGTGAGCTGATTGCTCGGCGATGCGTGGCGTGGTGCCAGCCATGCAAATAGAGTTTCATCGTGTCAACGGCAATGGCCTAGTTCTGGCAAGTGACCCCGCGTGGAAGAGCCACAAATCCGATGGAGAAAGTAACCGTGCGGTTCAAACGACCTTATTGAAGCGGTTGTGCTGGTTGGTCACTTGGCGATGTACTCCGTAGGGTGGTTGAAGTAATGCGTCCTGCGATAATTGGAGGATGGCATCTCAAAGCTTCCCGGAATCAGAAAGCCCTAGCTTTACCGGAGCTCGATAGAAGTGTGTACTTGAGTCTTTGACCAAGCCACCAGGTTTCTTGTTGTGTGAATGATGGGCTCTTGTTGTATATCACTGGTTAAAGTTGATAACTATAGCAGTGTCAGTACCTGCAAATAGGTTATTGACCTCTCCATTGAGGCCCTGTATTTTGCCATGAGAGACTGGCTAAGAATAACGATGGGCAAAGCCAGGCCGTCCTTGCACCGAGTTTCATCAAATACATGGGGTCGCTTTGATGGAAAAATAGGACCTGGATGGCCATTCTTCCGCACGAGTACCAAGATTGGCTGCGTGTGAGGAGTTTAGTCGAGAGCGTTTGTTTGTAACTGCAACTTCCCAGTCGGATGCAGTCTCTGATCGCAAAAAGCAACACAACTATAGATGTAGAACAAAGGTAAGCATTCATTTGGTATCTCAAATGTAGGTAAGTAAATAGATGAAAACGAACCCGTCGTGTCTGGCAAACAACCCAGGCCCCCCCACCTCTTCCTCCCCGCAACTCCAACGTCACATCGACTAGTATTATAACTTTGTCCCAACCAGCCAAAAAAAAAAAAAAAAAGTGAGACAATATGGAAAATGAAAATTCAATCGTTCAGATATACATGTAGCACTTTTGGTTTCCATTCGGAAAGAGAACTTAGTTCTTGGCGTCAGGCTGCGTGACAGGCTGCTGTTGTTGCTGGACCTGTGGCTGAAGCACATGCATGGGATACTGCTCCTGGTGCTGTTGTGGAGGCTGCTGCTGCTGCTGCTGCTGGGGATATGGCTGCTGGTAGCTCTGGATAGGCACCTGGCCCTGCTGCTGCTGGGCATTCATGGGAGCCTGGTTGTTGCTGTACTGGGAGTAGACGGGCATGGTGGGACCGAAAACCTCGATTGGACCATCGTATCGGCCGATAGCAACCATGTTTTTGCACTGGGAGCAGCGGTACTGGGTGTCTTCGAACCAGCCGGCGAGGCAGGGCACGCAGGTGAGGCAAATACAGAAGAGGCATAGGAGGGCACCGACAATGCTGTGTGAGAGAATGGCATTAGCAGCTTGGTAGGACAAGGCTGGTACTGGTAGATGGAACGCGCAACATACATTTGCATAGAAGTGCCTTCTCGCTGCACGGTAGTCGTCGTTCGCTGGTGGCAGAAAGGACAATCAATCCACTGCGGCTGGTCGCTCAGCTGATTCAAAGGAATGACGGTCATGGGAGGAGCGCCGGCCATGTTCCCTGGCTGGGGCGGCTGGCTCGCGGGCGCACTCTTTGCCTGGTTTGCCTGATCGTAGCTTGGAGGCAGACCGTGTCCGGTATTCGGCTGCTGAGCGGGCTGGATGTTGTCGTTGGCGGCGGGATGGTAGGCTTGCTGTGGTTGCGCGGGAGCAACATTGGCCTGCTGCTGTTGTTGTTGCTGTGAATCCATCGTGTGTCGAGGCCAAATTGCGTCTCACTTCGATCGACTGGATGGAAGTCGCGTGGATATTGATACAGAGGCGAGAGGACTGCTCGATTGAAGATTTTTTGGGGGATACGCTGCTTTTTCAACCGGTTACACCAGTTGGCCTTGCTCGAAGTGACTCGTGAGAAAGGGAAGGAGGCAGACTGTGGATCAATGTCAGCTGCCAAAGGGGCGACTGCAATCGCCAGGCTCAACAACTTAAATTCGACAATGTCCCAGTTTGGTCAGTGCCGGCATCGTGCCCGAGTCTGTGGCTGTTTTCCGTTTCGTCCTTTGTCCTAGCTGCATCGTTGGCCTGCAACGGCGTGGAGCATCCTTGTTCGTGGTGCTCGTGGTGCTATCATTAGACTTGGCGGCTCAGCAAAATACGGGGCGTACTGTAGGGCTGTGCTGTCAAAAGCCTGCCCAGCCCGCGAAACTAAGCCTCCATCAGGAAAGGGCCGACTTAACAGTTGGACGTTGGATCCTGGATCCTGGATCCCAAGACGAGGGATGTGGGGATCATCTTTTTTCTTTGTTTCGATGGGCAGTTGGCAGGGTCGAGTATTTAATGTCGAGATATTCAGCCAGGTCGGTCAGGTCATCCTGAGAGGGGACAAGAAGATTCGCGAATACGGCTTCTGAACCAAACAACCCGAACTTGGTATCGATCTTCTTGCGCAGTTCTTTGAAGACGCTGGCAATGGCACCGATTTCTGATGATGCTGGTAGACCCAACTTCTTGCGAGGATGGCGTGCAGCCCATCGTGGCTGGAGGGATCCTTGGAAGTCTTACGCAAGGTGTTGAGAGGATGCCAAGGAGAGTTTTGCCATGACATTATGGTAATTTTTATCGCAGTGCTGGACAAAACTGTCCGTCCCGGTTCTTCCATCTGGACTGTTAACCACGATGGCGGCAGAACCGTAAGACGACTGCATACCAATGCCAACTGAGAACCGTTTTGAATCGGCGTCACCTTGTTTAAATAAGATGGGTACTTACTCGTGGTTTTGTGCCTAAACTATGGCTGACTTGACGACCGATAGCCAAGCGACAATGATCAACGCCCGTGGAAGAGGCGCATGTTTTCAGCTGGTTTGGCAGCCTTGGACGACTGTAGTTGGGCGATTTCGCTTGATCATGTCTGTCCTCGGTGATGCTAGTAGATTCTGAGACAAACGAAGATCGTCGAAAGCAAGGCAAGCGCCGTGTGAGGATCACCATCGACTTTAGGCCTCAAATAACCTCTTTGGGAATGTTACTCTTCACATCCAAGACCGGCACTGCAAAGAGATGTCAACTCTAGATGGCCCAGGTATCGAAACTGCTGGGCTCACATGTTAAACTCGGCTTCTCTCTTATATTTGTCCTAGGTTTCTAGTTTTACTGCGAATTTGAACTACATGTCTATTAGAGACTGAAATTAACTTGGTTGTATTAAGAATTAAATTATCTACCAAGTGAGAATGAAATACTCTATAAAATATCATATAGAATCACGTGTCTCTTTTACGAGGGGTATTTAATTCTCTCTTTTATTCAGCCGAAGGCTGACTCTACATTAATCCATAAGTTTTCCGAATAATGAGGGTTTGGTGCAGGCTTGACAAATAAGTTTCTATTGGTCCAAATTCTGTATGGGAAATCGCGAAAGAAGGCTGGATTGGTTGGTGGCTCTAGAAAAGTGGGTAAAGGACAGCCACCGTCTGTCGGTGCTTCTTTGTTTACTTCTCTGTTTACAATCGTTTACAATCGTTTACAATCGTTTACAATCGCTAAATTTGCCCAGCGATCTGTTCGTTTGCTTGGCCAGCAGCCTTTCTTCCATTATTGAAACAGATGTACCGCATGGTTGGGTATGGATTATGATTCTAGGGGTAATATTAGTCCTAGATCTGAATTGGCAGTCCATTGCCCGTCTTGCGACCGAACAAAATCACCAAGTAATTTCGTTAGCAGGAGGAAATCTGCCAATCCAACTACAACCTGTCTGGAATGCCGGGACCACCGCAATTCCGAGGTAACTGACACCATTGATATACTATATATGCCTCCCTAACCTGATCAAGCGTGCCAGGTCCAAAGGTGCCGTCCTTGCATTGAGAAAGCTGGCTGTCCGTCCTACCTCAGCTGAGAGATCTGCCCCGAAAAGAACCGACAGAGACGCTGGCCTATCGCCTCCTAACCAGAGATCTGGAACCCAACCTACATCGCCAGAGAAGCTACGGCAACAACATACAGCTAGGAGTTTGTTCGGAGAGCCAGGCAGCCAGCCGCAGATAGTGCTGGGGACGCCGATCCCACCAACCCAAGCGAGCTCGCGGCTCTTCCGGGCTCTAGCTCCCTCACCGCCTGTGCCGCCCTCGACCGATCCTGTCGCCTCACATTCTGATCCATCTACTGTCCGAAGCAGCACGACTGGTGTGGACTACTCTTACCTGGCTGTTAGGTTCCACAAGGGCGGGAAGGACTCGCAAGATGATGCCTCCAAGGCCGGCGCCAGGGCCAAGCAGGCCACTATTCGGCGCGACCATCGTTCACGACGCCGTGCAGGGGAGGCTGTGTCACTAACTCCCACAATCTCTCAACTCGGCGTCTTTGAAGGTTCTGATGGTCCTGGAGAAGGTATCCTTGTGCTGTGGTCCCGGCAGTTTGTTCAAGCTAACCACGGAACGTAGCTGGGAGTCAAGATCGACTACAGGCAAATGAGCTCCCAGATGGGGATGGAATGACCAAGGAAGCGGATGACAGGGGACAGTTCTCTGAATCTGATGTTGACGTCGAGGACTATTTCAACTTGCTGCTTTCACCTGCTCGACCACGGAAGTACCTCGAACACCTAGGGGTAGAGTCTGATTCCGATCTAGGGGACGAAGACGGGAACGATAATAGCAATGCCTTGGACGAAAGCCCTCTTCGCTATTGCTCGCGGCAGCCTTCCAGAAAGTCAGGGCCTCGTCGCCGTGCTCGCCGTGGTCCTGCCCCTGGTACAGGAGGGCGGCCAAAAAAATCTCAAAGGCAAACTCGATCGTCGGGGCCGCCACGACGGTACCGGAGTCCAGTGATGATTCCACCTGAAGAATCGGCCGTATTTCACGCACAAGATCCGGTGTGGAATGGGGACCTGGACGCTTGCGCCTTGACCTGTCGTGATAAAGCAATCCTCCGTGAGTTCTGGACAAAGCTGGACAATGACCAAATGCAATTTTGTGGTCGATGTCAAGAGCGTTGGTTCCAGATGAAGATCGATTCTGATGGCATTTGTGCGCGTTGCTGTCGAAAGGATGATAAACGCGGCCCTGAAGAGCCGTACTTCTTCTCTGTGGACAACCAGTTGGATTTTGGCTCCGTACCGACTCAATTGCCTCAGCTTACACCTACTGAAGAGTCTTTAATAGGCCGTGTTCACGTCCACGTGAATATTATGCTTGTGCGGGGCCAGCAGTACAAATATCGGGGACATGTTGTTCACTTTCTCCGCGAGGTTGGCTTGGTGTACAACCAACTCCCGCTTTTGCCGCGGGAGTTGAACACTGTATTACTCCGTCCTTCCAATACGTCGTCCCATGCAAACCTTAGCCGGCAATTCACCCGCCAGTTCCGTGTACGCCGCCAGCCAGTTGCCATATGGCTTAACTACCTCCGGCGCCATCATCCTGGCTATCGATGCATCGTCATCGACGAAGAGCGGCTGAGTCAATTGCCTCAAGATGGCAATGTCCTGGACGACATCCCCCAGAGCCAGGTGGAGGCTGCCGAAGTTGGACCCGAGGAAGATGAGGAGGCAGAACCGGACCTGGAGGACGAGGCTGCGGTGCCGGACCTTTTGGCCAAGGACACGGAGCTCGATGCTCTGCGGTCTATTCTTGCCGGAGAACCAGAAGCTGAACCAAGGCTTTCCACAAGCTTCCAGGAGCAGGTGCAGCACGAGCTGCAGCTTCCGAATATACGGCGCACACCCATTAATGAGTTCAATCGCTCTCATGCCCTACTCTCCTTAGCTTTTCCCTGCCTCTTTCCTGACGGGAGAGCCGACTTTGTTGAGCCTCGGCTACGGTCAATCGACTACAAGGACTACATCGAGCACGCGATGCGCTGGCATGACGGGCGTTTTGCACGCCACCCGACCTTCCGCTTCGTCGCCTTCAATACTCTGATGCGGTCACAGGCCCGTGCACGGTCCAAATTCTTCGTGAAGCAACACGATGGTAGTCATGAACCGCTCACACGGGAGCAGCTTGTTCAGGCACTGGAGCACAGCGAGGACCCTGAGGCGCAGGTGCTAATCAACTCAATCACAAGACATGCGGTACCTATTCGCGGCACGCGCCCCTTCTGGAACAGGAAGAGGCAGGACCTCGAGGCCTATGCCTACAACCTTGGATGTCCTGGTGCATTCATCACATTCAGCCCGGCAGATTTACACTGGCGGAGTCTCTACCAGCACATGCCCCGATATGATGAATGGCTGGCTGCGTCCGAGTCCGAGAGGATGGGTCTCTCGCGCCAACTTTTGCGTCAGAATCCTCACATTGCTGCTTTCCATTTCTACCGCCGATACTGTTTCTTTCGAGATATCGTGTTAAGCAAGAAGTTCAACATTACGGATTACTGGGATCGGTATGAATGGCAAGGGCGTGGCAGTCCGCACAACCATGGCCTGTACTGGATGGAGAATTGCCCAAGAGTCGACATGGTGGATGAAGCCGCTCGTGATGTTTTTGCACGCACGTGGGGATTCCACATCACTGCCATTAATCCTGAGCCGACTAGGACTATGCCCCAGGGTGAGGGTAACCCCCTGAGCGTAGATCCACTGAGTACAGAACTGACATTCCTGCGTCTCTCACAAATCGTCAACCGCTGCCAGCGCCACAGATGCAATACCACATACTGCTTACGCGTAAGGAAGAGAACCGTTGATCTGGCGAGGGATATGGAAGGCGCTGCTGCAGATATCGAGGCGGCCAATGCGGCCAATCCAGAGCGGGAGTGTCGTTTTGACTTTCCTCGTGCCTTGCGGGAGCTGGCCGCAGTGATCAGGAAGGAAGGCAAGTCGTACTATGTCTTCGAGGCGGCGCGGAATGACAACCTCATGAATCACTTCAATCCCGCCATTATACTAGGCTGGCTAGCCAATATCGACATATCTCCTTGCACCAGCCTACAGGCGGTTATTACGTACGCTGCCAAGTATTGCAGCAAATCTGAGAAGAAGACTGAGCCTTACTGTAAGCTTGCAGACCAGGTTTTGCCGCACACGGCACACCTTCAGCCGCTATTATCCTTCTCCTCTCGCCTGATGAATAAGCTGATTGCCGAGAGAGATTACTCGGCGCAGGAGATTTCCCATCTTCTCCTTAACATTCCTCTGCAGGAAGGCACGCGGATGGTGGTCTCTGTCGACTGCCGTCCTTTGGAGCAACATGCACGTTCGTATCGCGTGGATGAAGATGTCAACGAGACCGTCGGCAGCTACAGGAGGTATCTCGAGAGAAATGACCAGCACGAGGATGCAACTTACCTCGAGTACCTGCAATCGTATAATCTCAAGACGTGGAGGAGACTCGCTGCCAACGCGAAGAAGAGAGTCCTGTCTTACTTTCCTCGATACAGGTCCGTGGAGGCATCTCCCCAGTTTGGTGACTTCTGCCGTGTTAAATTGATGATGGCTCATCCGCATCGCTCTCCAGAGGAGTTGCTCACCGTGGGCGGGCAGCGGTTCGATTCCTTCGCGGCTGCGTACAGGTTTTGCAGAGAGCAGCACCGTGACACCCATGCGGACGATCATTATGGGGAGCCAGATACAAATGAATTGAGGGCTGAGGACGACGAATTTGAGCTTGAGGTCCATGAAGAGCCCATTGTGGATGAAGACTGGCATGAACTCGCCCGCATGCTTCCCGACCGCCCGCTGGAGGAAGAGGATATCGACATGCTCGGCCGCCGAGACATCGACATCAATTATGATTGGACCCCTCACGTTGGACGGTATACTGATGACGGTATTCTCAAGGGCGACTACTGGAAGCAACGCAAGGCGGCAAACCGCCTTGACCTTGATGTGGATCATCAGCCCTTGGAAGCTCGAGATTCCCTAAACCGGGATCAGCGCTTAGTATACGATACCGTGATGGACCACTTCCTGAATCAGGAACCCTCTCAGTTGCTGCTCCATGTGGATGGTGGAGGTGGTACCGGGAAGTCATACCTCATTAATTTGCTCTCCGCGCACCTCCAAGCCGCTGCTGCCGGGAGAGGGACACCTGTTTGGCGTGCCGCGCCCACTGGCGTCGCGGGAAATCAGATATCGGGCACTACTTTGCACTCCCTGTTACACCTTCCAATCAACAAGGACTTCAAGCCCCTCTCGCCCACTGACATGGCCCAGCTCCAGAAGAAGCTGAAGGACATCAACTACCTGATCATCGATGAGAAGAGCATGCTGGGACTGCGACAGCTTTCTTGGATCGATGACCGCCTGCGCGAGGCGTTCCCGAGTAGGAATGAGGAGTTCTTTGGTAGTCTTAACATCCTTCTGGTTGGCGACTTCTTCCAGCTTCCACCCGTGCTACAGAAGCCGCTCTATTACGATAAAGAGGTGCAGGGAGTGGAGATCAAAGGCAGGAACGCATATAGACGCTTCGATAAATCAGTCTTCTTGAAGGTTGTCCAACGGCAACGGGGCGACGATCAGAAGGCGTTTCGCACAGCTCTCGAGGAATTGCGGCTCCTCCAACTGTCAGTCGAGTCCTGGAAACTCCTTTCCGGTCGAGTACAGGCGAAGCTAGATGATCTGGAGGTCGCCAGGTTCGCCAACGCCTTGCGAGTATACGCCACGAAAGATAGGGTGAACGAATATAACCACTACCACCTCGACCGCCTCGGCCGGCCAGTCATTCAGGTCAAGGCTAAGAATGTCGGCCTTGGCGCGGCTGCGGCGCCTGATGACAAGGCGGGCAACCTTGCGAAGCAGATCCCTATATGCATTGGCGCCCGTCTGATGCTGACATCTAACCTTTGGCAGCCAGTTGGTCTCTGCAACGGCGCTCGCGGTACCGTTTACGATATCGGCTGGGCACCGGGGGCTGACCCAGTCCAAGACCCTCCCTGTGTTATCATGATGGAGTTTGACAAGTACAGTGGACCTGTGTTCCTGACCACCGCTGATGGCAGAAAGATTGTCCCGATTCTCCCAGTAGACAGGGACTTCCTCATCGGAAGCACTCTCTGCACTCGCACGCAGTTTCCCCTGATCGTATGCTACGCCATTACGGTTCACAAGTCGCAGAGCATCACTGAAGATGTCATCGTGACAGATCTCTCCTGTCGGGACTTTCAGACTGGTTTAAGCTACGTAGCTGTCTCTCGCGTAAAAACGCTCCAGGGCTTGATGCTGGATGCGCCCTTTGATCGTGGTCACCTGTTTTACGAGTCTCCACCAGAGGGTATGAAGATGAAGATGAGGGATGAGCGGCATAGAAGACGACAGGTCCTTACACGGAATCCATATAGGTCAGACCACGGCTCTGCATAACTAGATAGCTAGCTAAATGTAATGGCTTAATAGTTGCTTGGCCCAAGGACTCCCAGCCTTCGGATGATCGTACCCCTTGCACCCACAGCTCTAACGTGCAAGGGGTGGCGTAGTATTTTAGCTTAGCAAGGCTTTATATGAACATAGAGATTCGTATTGTCTCATACCAGGGTGCTCTGCTTGCATGTGACCTGAGGAACTACTTTTCCCCTTTGCTGATTGATGCGCTATGCAAACGGCAACGCTGGCCGAGTTGAGCCGGCGGCCAGATGAAGCGAGTTTGGCAAATACAATAACAAACCGCTCCGGTGAATCCAAGCAGCAGCGTGGCGCAAGACTTGACTTCAGCCAGTTCAGCCCACGATGACTTGCTTTCGGCAATACTAGGCTGGGCGAAGTACTTCACAGCTTGTTCAATTTGCTATGCCCAACGGGCTTGCAAACTCCATACAACTAGCACCAAGAGTCCGTGACAGTGTGACTTGTGCTCCGTAGTGCTGACGGGATGCAGAATCAATGTGATACCACTAGTTGCGTGGGTGAAGAATGCCTTGTAGACAGGTCAGCAAATTCAACGCATTCGACATACCAAGATATCATGCCACAGAGAGGAGTGAGCAAGGACTATAAAAGGGTGGGTGGAACAAAATAAAAAAGAGTTATATTCTGTATGAGCACCAACTGCCATTGTGCTGCCGTGCTCTTGACTAACTCGAATTGCAAACTCGGATATCCATCACCGCTCAGTTTGCAAAACAGTCGGTACCACTATCAGTCTCTCAAGGCCTCCAAACAGAACCCATCTAACATATATTAAGACTACCTGCCTCTCGCAATGCGATACATTGTCCACCATTCTTGACCGTCTTGACTGTCTTCCACAGTACAAAAGCCTAAGCTTGTCCAAATATCTCGAAATCTTTGTCTGCAACATGCAAGGCTCCGTGCTGTTCCTTTTACTCGGCGTCCTCGGCGTTGCAAGTGCCGCTACATTCAAGGACTGCGGTACGTGTCACTAATCGTCTTCCAAATACACGCGTTTCCCGCTATCTGGTATCTAACCGGCATACAATGACAGGAAGCACTGCCAAAGACCTAAACATCAAAATCGCAGGATGCCCCGACGCTGACCCCGTCTGTCGCTTTCCATCGCGCCAGAACGCCTCTATAGAAGCGACCTTTACCACTCCGAGCCCTTTTCAAAACGCAACAATAAAGCTATCTGCCTCGGTAGGTATTATCGACATCGATTTTCCACTGAAGCCTGCCGAGGCATGCGGCCACTGGGGACTGAAATGCCCGGCGGAAGCTGGGTCGCGGCAGACATTGAAAGTCGAAGTCCCTGTAGAGAGTTCCTACCCCAAGATCGGAGTTGAAGTAAAACTGCAGTTGGTTTCTCACAAGGGAGACAAGTTAATTTGCAAGTTGTTTCCGGTGGAGATTCAGTGATGGGGAAGGATTGGATGGAATTGCTGTGTGCGGGAATTCTAGCTAAAATGGTACGCAACTAATTAATTCTGTGAGAAACGAGCATCTTGGAACAATAATCCATCACATCTTGGCTTGTATCCATTTGAGCAAGGACGCTTCATCAGTGGTTGTCACGGACCGGAACTTGGACCATTGCCAAGTTCAAGCATGAGATCGTCTCTCGCTTCAAGAACCTTGCCAATACCTTTCTCACAGCAGCATATCCATGTGAATATGGAGGGCCTAGTTTCTGTTCTGCTGTAGACGGCGCTATATTTCAGTAAAACTTGCAGCCAAGCAATTACTCGTTGGTAACCGCCTCATTCACACCGCTCAATGCAATGGGACTTGTCCAACACACCTTCCTCCTCATCCTCGTCCTCCCTCCTCTTTCTTCCCCGCTTTGCCCAATGCTTTTATTACCCTCTCTATCAACTTAACCTCCCATCGCGAACTCTTTGTAGCCGTGAATTTGTTACTACTGACCTCCCGATCTTCTGAATCAAGTTCCATTTCCCGATCATCTCCCGTCCATGTAACGGCTACATCTGAAACCGACACCCAACGAGTCAGTCAATATGCAGACTGATTACGGAAAAAGTAGTTCGGAAGACATGACCACGTTTGAGAACTCTACCAACCTGGGATCCTACTGGTCACTCATTCTCAGTCCAAGCTCGGTTCCAGACTCGCGAGCCAACAGGTCTAAAACATGGGCTGATCACGAGAACCTGTCGGCATCGCACGAGCCAATCGAATGCGCTTCAAATTTCACCAGTTTACCGGGACGGAGAACGCCCTTTGTCTTCCGCTGGGAAGGGCAGCACAACGACAAACAATCCAATCATACGTACAACCACACGAAATGGGACGCTTTGCTTGACATCACGAAGCAGATCAGTGGAGACCAGACGAGTGCCTACGAAGGAATTTTTCACGCTGGCGGTCGTCACATTGTGCGCCGAATAAAACCTGCAGAGCGAGACGAGTTATGGGTAGCACGAATACCAATTATATCTGATGTATCAGTCTTGGGATTCGACTCTGGCTGGTGGACAAGCGAGAAACAATTTACAATGGAAAGCGAAATTGCAACCGTGAAATTTATTTCCAGTCCACCGATATCCCCGTACCAAGAGTCTGGTGTTTGCATACAGCACGGGCCTAGAAAAAAACCCTGTAGGAATGCCTTACCTATTGATGGAATATATCAGAGGCAATATGCTATACGACCTTGGTGGCCTAAACATCCTTTTGGAGGAGCACAGAATCAAGTTGCGCAAGTCGATAGCGTCTACACAGGTGATTCTATTTACCGCGTTGGCTTAATTTGTCCACAGTTGACCTCCCCAGTGTAAAATAGCAAATGCCCCTTTGGACAAGCTTGGGTCTCTGGTATTGAAGTCCAATGGCGACATCGATATTGGCCCGCTCCCAAGCCAATTTGGCTTCAAAGGACCGTTTGATTTCATGACGGATTACTTCTCAGCTTGGGCGGCACACAACGCAGAGTTCAAAAATATATGCCGACTGAAGGATATGCAATTGATTCGGGCTACTGAATCCTTTCCGCAGCGACTAAAACTAATGAGCAACGCGAGAATGATCGCCAAAACCTCCCGGAACTACCCTATTATTCACCCTGATTTTCAAATGCACAATCTCCTGTTAGATGATAGCTACGATATCGTCGGTGTGATAGATTGGGAATTTGCACATACAGCACCTGTTGAGATTTTTGCCGCGCGGATGAACATGTATGCCTCGTTGGATTCTCAAGGAGAAACCATTAACTTGGTTGACGAAGGGAAACAATATATAGCAGATATTGCTGACACTGAGATGAACCTGAACCCATCATGTAGACTTTCGGGAACTTTCGGAAGTATTCTTGGGGAACTCGGTTTGTGCATGCACTTTTATGAAGAGGGAATAGCGCTGTCATTTAATCGAGTGCTAGATCGGGCCGAGAAGCTCTATCTAACGCAGTTGTAGTAAATATCATGTGCTGCCTTTACATTTTCTCTATTGCAAATGTGCTGGCATTCACGCTTAGCATACTCTTTCAACTATGTCCACCGAAGGAAAGGGGATAGATACTAGTAGAATCCTCGTCAACTAAGGCCGAGTATAATCATCATAAAACACACTTATGTCTTATGCCCGAACGTGGCCGCACTTTGGACAAGCGTCTCCTCGTTTGATGCCGGTTTGCTCGCATTTGACATCATTATTGCACTGACCGTAGGGACTAAGAGGCATTATTGACAAGTGGACATGTTGTAACTGAGTTGAAGGGTATGGTAACAAATTGTACGTTTGAGAGGAAGTGATGATACGAGTTATATTCTGTGCGAGAAGAAGTCGCCCTCTCAACCTGTCAAGTGTCAAAGCTCAACCAGGAGGCGTTGGTGACGGCAGGCGGACGAATCTTCGCAGTAGACACGCCTTTGACCTCGCCTGTGTATCAGCTGAACACTTGAGACGGTTGCTGTGATACCGGGTCTCAGTAATCGCAGCAAAGCACAAGCAAACACTACCCGCGTAAAAGTGTCTCTCTGGGCCTGGAATGTTGAAGCTAGCAGATTCAAGTAAATTCAACAACACGGCATAGTTTATATGAGGTAAAGGGGCCACTCGAGCTACCGCCAAGAATGCCTCTTACCCCTCGATATTGGTTCCATGGCAGCTTATACCGATATAGACCTGTTGGTCCTACGCTACGCTGCCTGGTAGAAGAAGCCACAAGCTACGACTCAAACGGCGACATTTGCAACATCATTTACGGCTTTGCCAGGGTAACTAATATGGATATCGCCACTAATATAATTCACCTCTTCATATTATTCGTAAGAATAGCTTCACTTGGATGAGTTATTATTTAAATAGTTGCAAATTCTTTCAGCATCTTATTACATGTAGCTCCATCACGTTTTTGGATATATCATTGACCAAGACCGCAAGGTTTGCTTGCATTGTATAAAACACGTCTCTGTCCGTTTCCCATAAAGAAAAGGACAAAAACGTATCTTCGGCTAGGTGGAGCAGGATGAGTCTCAGGCAGAGAGTATCACTTTTGAGGAGGTCAAGAAAATATTGGCGAGCCCACGGTAACTTGTTGTAATCTAGCGAGCATCCGTGACGGCGGCGGCAAGACCCAAGGTGTTACGAGCACAAGGTATGAATTGTAGACAAAAACAGGCTAATTGGACAACTTCTCGTGCAGACACAGAGTTACACGTCACTCGCCCCTGTTGTTGCGCCCAAAAATCCTCTGCCAGGCAACCTGGAGGGCCATGTCTTGGAACGCAACGTCCTCGTGGTAAGGCTTGGTCGTCCACACACTGCCAGACTTCTCGACCTCATCCCAGGAGTCCTTCTTCTCCCCTCCCCTTTCCCAGTCTTCCCGCGCCCCCTGAATGTCGCTGTTGGCGCCGCGCTCGCCCATGCCGATGCCGTCCACATACTGCCACTGCGCCATGATGGGCGGCATCACGCTGTAGGCCACGAGCTCCCCGGCCTCGGCCATGCCCCCGACAATCAAATCCAGCGGGGCGTCGAGGTTCTGGGACGTCTTGACCAGCAGCTTGGCTGCCCCCGTCTGGCTGACTGCGTACGCGGTCGTGCAGACAATGTTCCCTGCTTTCCGGATCACTCTCTGGCGGCCGAGAACCGTGCCGCCAAACTCCTTGCCCGGCGGCACGGCGGGGTCGTCGTAGATCAGGCTGATGTTTCTGTTTGCCTCGGTGTCGTGACAATGCCCGAGACTGAGGATGTCCCAGTGGTCGCTCTGCCACGGATCGTCTGCTGCCTCGGTGCCGCGGATGGATTCGTCCGCGTCGTCTCTCCAGCGGGGATTGTGCAGCCTGGTCGAGTTGATGCTCGCTACAAATTTGCGAAAGTGTTTATTCATGTTGAGCATGATTTTGCGAATGTTGACGTCCCAGGCTGCGTCTGATTCAAGGATGATGACGGGCGGGAGGTTATTCCTCAGCATGGCTGACCAGATCTGCGGAATTATTAACAATTTCTCTTTGACGCATGACTTGTAGCATGATTTCCCCAGCTTACATTTGCGTGCGCTCTCCAAGCTCCCCTCTCGCCTACCTTTACCGAGCCTGGTGATTTACTAGGCGGCATGCCTGCATCGCTCATCATGTCGGGTTCAACGGCGGGCACTTGCTTCACCTCTACGCCAGACAGGAAACATTGTAGCGCGAGGGCGTCGAGGCGATCATAGCGCTTCTTCATGTTGATGAAGTAGATGCCGCTGAAGCCCAAGGTGCTGTTGCCAGCGTCCCGTCTTGACGCTCCAGCTGCCTGGCCAGACGGCCGTCGCTGCTCCTCCAAAGCCGACAAGCTGGCCGACGTGGAATGCCGATGAGCCGGAGCGGGCGACTTGAGCAGGACGAGACCGAGCAATAAAAGCACGGCGGCGGGAGCAAGCGCTCGGAAGACATACTCGGGGCCGACGCGCATCTTGACGACGGATCGGGGCCGCACGACAAGCCGGCCTCAGTCCCCAGGGTGGAAATGCGTGTCAATCAGCAAGCCTCGCTTCTTTCAGAAGGGCAACACGGCGTCGGTTTCAGCGAAATCCTTTTGCAGCGGCCATTGTCTTGCTTTTGCCGCGGGCGGGTGGTTGGAGAATGGGACAGACGCAGCGAGCATTAGCACATTGCCATGGGAGAGCCCAGCCCAGTCTCTTAAGAGCCAAGCTGCCGGCGCTACGGGCAAAGCGCGATTCAGAACGGCATTTGGCGCAATGCCGCGATTGATGCCGCGGAGCGAAGCATCAATAGCATCAGGGTCGAGCGATGCGGGTCTCGAGATGGGCAGGACCATGGACAAATGGCGCGTCGTATGATGGGCGAAACGCCAGGGGCGGAAGGATTCAAAGGGGAGCTGAAGGATTGTCGGTATGCCATGTTGCCGCGCCCTTGGGGAATGCAAAACGCAGTCGTCTCG
The DNA here is from genome assembly GCF_019434415.1 of Metarhizium acridum. Lineage (NCBI taxonomy): Eukaryota > Fungi > Ascomycota > Sordariomycetes > Hypocreales > Clavicipitaceae > Metarhizium > Metarhizium acridum. The sequence goes on along the minus strand of NW_027094020.1, from coordinate 2,050,294 downwards.
TATTAACGCGCACGTATTACACCGAATACGGGGCTCTTCTATTCACATTAATTCCTGTATTATGCCCAACCCGGCCCTCATGATACGAACGCAGCTCCACACACAATACTGGCAAAACTCGAAGGCGAACGTGTGCCCTCCCTCTTGTCGCCAAATAGGAACCAACGTGGTAGAGTACTACGTGGCACCGCGTCTGGGCGGGTTGGTAGAACTCGCCGGACACGCAAGCCATGTAAGCGAGAGTTCTATTACTCGTGGGAATACCTATTTGTCCATGCGGCCTCGACAAAATGTTTCCTATATTGTTGTGGCGCTCTAGCAATGCTGCGGGCACGATATGCGAGCGTCTCATAGCGCGTATCGTATAAATAGAGAAGCAATGCAAATTCAGACCTTGAATGTGTAGCCAGGTGTGAAGCAAGGGCGGTTAAAGCTAACAAGAGGTGATAATTATAAAGAGCATGTACGGGGAGAGATGGACTTGATTTTTTAATAAAATCTCGTAATATAAGTTATTATTATATGTATTACGCGGTCTATTACGGTTCTCTGGCTTGGGTACGGCCGGGCATATTATGTTGTTCTCACTGGGCCCTACCTAATGTAGTGCTAGCACGACAAATTTAGATAGATTGAAAAAGTATTAAAACGTAATTAATAATTAAATAAAAAGGGTTGTATTAATATATAGGTCCCTGTGCATAACCCCGATAAACTCCCTTGTTAGGTCACTCATGGCTAAACGAGCAAGGGTTGGATTGTATTTGCTGCGCAGTCTGTATTACGTACTACTATTGCGATGCAGTCAGGTAGTTGACGACAGGCTAACCCCATTAGGTTTTCCAATTATATGTCAAGGGTTCTATCCGCCGGGGTCTTGACTCGGTGCATCGACGAGCAAATAATACACGGAATTATACGCGGTGATATCGACCGTCAATTCCGAAGGCTGGTACGAAGTCATTCCACAAGGAATCGCATCAGGCACAACGGCAATGTTTGCCGAGGGAGAAGTATCGAACACGGAAGACATGGAGTTTGCAAACTAGAAGCTTGACGATGCAAAGCAAAGGTCGTGTATGCACTTTCACACACATCACGAATGCGTCGACGCTAAAAGTTGGCGCATTCTGTTGCCAAAAGGAGGTTGAGAGTCGGTTAGACCAGCTCTACGGGTTGTCGCGAGATTCTTATTCACTCTTGCTGGGTATTCTGTCGCATGCTTAGTAGGAAAAGTCGACTGGCCTCTGTGGATTATGCTGCAGAGAGGATACCTTGTTTTTGGGAAACGAAGACTTGATATATATGCCAAGACGGGGATAGAAAGACTTGTCAAGACGCTTGGATACGACTACAAATCCAAAAGAAATAGGGGAACAGAGGAGAAACAAGGCTTCCATCCACTATCCATTGGCTATCTATACACGACGTCAACGGAGCGCATCGTCCCAAAGAAACAACCCGTCCATGTTCCTTACCAACAAGCAAACATTCAGTCCTATCCGCCAAGATTCTTGCTCACGTGGGCCTCACAGAACTGAACCCTCTTGCCCTTATAGAAACAAGCAACAGCAACATGTCTACTTTGAGAGTCATCATCATTGGGCATCGTCACTGACTCGCACAACAGCTTGCGGAAGCCCAACCCAGCCCCAAGCTTATATATGCATCGAATGCCACACAAGTAGCTGAATGCCCGGCAAGGCTTGAAAACTACAGTCGATCAAGGTTGGGCCGACGGTGATAAAAGGCAGCAGGATGATGGCACGTCTGACGTCTGGGAACAGCTGGACGAATTTGGAAGGTGCGACTGTCAAGTTGCTCAAGAGCCGAATGCCACCCCGCAAATTGGGAAAGCGGGCGTGGCGCCAGGGGAAGCACAGACCGAATGCAGGCCCTCAGTCGAGATGCCAACATGCGTGTTGGTGCAACGAGAAATAAGACGTGAGACATGGCATGGATCCCAACGTGGGCATGCAGTGTCACACCACTTGCTGCGCGGCGCAGACCGACGTTTCCGCTGGTTGGGCACACGGTACGGAGTATGTAAATATAGAACATATATATATTCATCTTGTGCCCTGGCCACGGCACTCGAGAGTCGACGGCAGGGTCAAGTATCTCTGGGGAAAAAACACCATGTCAGCACTGGATGATGTACCATCTCAACACAGATCAAAAAAAAGAAAAAGAAAAAGGCCACCCACAAGTCTTCATAAAGGTGCCATGCAACACGTCCATCAAGCCAATGGACCCGAAATTCTTCCTGCCCTGGACGTGATGGCTCTCGTGGCTCATGACGCCCGCCACCTCGCCCAGCTCGTGGAAATACAGGCCGGCCAGCTCGGCCACGACGCCCAGCAGCAGCATGGTCGGGAAGTGCGTGCGCGTCAGGGCGACGGCGCCCATAAAGGCCCCGAAGCCAACCATGAGAAACTCGACCGGGTGGACGTAAAAGGCGCCGAGGCAGACCTTGTCGGCCATGCGGTGGTGCATGGCGTGTACGGGGCGGTAAAAGAGGCGCGTGTGCATCAGCCGGTGGATGTAGTAGAACAGGACCTCGAAGACGAGCAGCGACGCAAACACCTCGACGACGAAGCCGCCCGCCGTCGGGAACCCCGTCACGGATATGCTCCTGCGGTAGTCCGGGGACAGCGCTCGCAGGCACGCGACGTGGACGACAAACGTGGCCGTCAGGTTCACCACGGCCCAGGGCACAAACTTTCTTATTCCCGGCCGAGACGCCGCATGGCCGACGTAACGGTTCAGCGAGTACGCGAGCGCGATGAAACTCTGCACCGCGAAGCTGGCGTACGCCTCCCTCAGTCCGGCAGGGCAGCGGTGCCAGAACGCGACCAGCGGTCCGATCATGGTACTGGGCTGGCGGGTATCACGGAAATAGAACACGGCGAGGGGGATGAGCTGGATGGTCGCTTTCATGGCAATGGGAGCCGCTGCTGTTCAAGGGGGGGGAGCGGGAGGGAAACGCCCAGGTATATACTTGCTCGAGTACTATTATATGCTCCATACTCCGTACTCTCTGCACATTGCCCTTTTTTTTTGCCCGCTGCCCTTGGAACCCCACTCACGGCATACTTCTTCCTCTGCGTGATTCACAGATGCAAAGTTGCCTTGGTGCGCCGTCTGTCCGCTCAGGCTCAGGTGTGACGACGATCTTGGCGCAGAAAGGGCCGAAAAAAACGAGACAACACAACAATAACCACTCAATTGAGCCCCGTAACACTCGCAATATGGACCGTATTGCTCCGTGGGTTGGGGACACTGCGGCAGCAAGTCGGAACATCTAACCCAAGTTTAGCATCATACATGCGACGATGGGCCAAGATGAGGTACCATCATCTATGAGTACTTCCCGAAGCGGCTAGCTTCCCGCGGTTCGATTCCCAATGCTCTCTGGTGCTCCGTACCGACGCCTGATTCCGAAGCCCGATCCCGGACGCTGTTGGCGCCAGATATCATCCGTTGCGCCTCCATCAGTCCCCGACTCCCGCCTCCCTGCCGCCTCTTCCCGGCGTAGCTTCTGCGGCCTTTGTGGAATTCTCTATTGTCTCGTTTGGGAGCTGGCTGGTCGCATCCCAGATTGGCCTCTGGAATGCCTCCCGTCTGGCGCATAGACCCCCACAGTCCTTTGATTACCGCACAGACAGCCGTCTTGACCGGCCCGTCGAGTGTGTCCCTTCACCTTGGCTCAAGTCCTGCAGGAGATAAGTGACTGTTATCTTTTTTTTGTTATTGTCTACTAGTATTGTTATTTTTTCAGAGGCCACGGCTCTATTCAAGCAGATCTACCTACAATGGTGGTCCGGGTGTCGGCTGAGATACATCAATCATCTGACCGATGCAGACAATAGACGTCACCTGGTGTGTCTTTCCGCCCAGATCAATACTTGTTCCTGCCCCGTTTCCGACAGAGAGCCTTGGGCTTTTCTATTCATGCGGCCCCACTGGTTACTTCGTGCTCGACATACAATACGACGCAACGTCTTCCACCTTGACTCGGAAATCTCACCAGAATCATCTGTTGCTCGAGAGAACCAGCGAGGAGATCCTCCACCGTCACCTTTAAACACCCTGACGTCACATGATGATTCACCGGTCTCGATCTAACTACCTGTGGGTAAATAATGACCGACCAATCATCTTTTACTAGTCCATCGCCCGATTTGGATAGAGGTCGAGCATTTACTGGTGATAGTACCCAGTACCACGTGTCTTTGAACAAAGAACCTACGTACCCAACTCAATGATCAACTGGCCAGCGACGTCGTCTTTTTTACCAGAATCGACCCAAGTCCTGTAGCCCAGGGGCCTAGAAAAGTTGGATGGCAGGTTCTAGCTGTGCTTGGCCTGCTAGGCTACCAGACTGACATTGAAAAATAAAATAATCTCGGCTTGCAACGCATGCTCTAGTTCCACCGTCACAGCTCCCATCTGCTGAGAGAAATACTCGATAGAGGTCCAGCCCAGCTATTTCTCCTCGCTTACAGATAGGGAGAAACTCGACGGGCCTCGCGTGCTGCCGGTCCACAAGTTGCCAGCCAGGAGGACGGTCACCTGGTGACAGCTACGGGAACAAGGCTAAATTCTAATATAGTGCTCATGGGATACAGAACTGCTCTTTCAACCGTATCTTGTCCCATTATCAGGTAGGGCAATTTTGCGGGCCGCTGGCAAGTTGAAATATTTCCCCTCTTCCACAAAAACTCAAGCTGTACTTTCTCTTTTCTGGCTGCAAAAGCTAGCTGATCTGGTGAGCTCCTCATAAACTCTTCCGAACGGGGGCCGACGTCTCGACGCCAAAAGACGACAAAGTTCTCTTCCAAATTTCTCTGCATTGTCATCAGCAGCTTGTAGAAAAAAAGTCCCAGAAGACGTTGACAGATAATTCGGGATACGCAAACGCGTTGACAGTATGACAGCGGTTCTGCATTTCTGCCCATTCTCTGGGCAGCATAGGAGGTCCACTTCACGCTGTCTGATGGCGCTGAGGAGGCGGCCGACTTCCTGACTATAGGCCTTTTTTCTAATGAGCACAAAATCAGCACTGATCTCTAAAGGACTTGACTCCATTCCCAGACGACCAGAACCATGGTTAAATCGTCATCAAAGAGAGGGTTAGCAACAACAGCTGCCATATTCCCATGCATGAGAACGAAGGAACCCTCGTTGGGCGTCTTTTGAAGCCACTTCTCCTTGACATACTTTTTGAAGTGATGTGATGCGTAGAGAATCTTTGAAACGCCTTGTCCATCTAGCTCTTCGCCCGGTTCTTTGTCGACTTCCTTGTCGACAAGCAAGAACAGGGCTTTGAGAAGCGCGAGCAGTTCCAAATGTCTCGTGCTCCTCAATGAGCGCGCCAGGGTCGAGTCCATTGATTTCTTAAAGTTACCATCTCATAGGGCGGATGATTGCGAACTTCGATGCTAGCCGGGTCACAGCTCGATAAGGATACGTCCCTAGACGGGAGACCTGAGTGCGCCAATTCTGCGAAACTCGAGTTGCCAGAGCTGGATATGTACGTCTGCAAGCTGCCGTGCAGTTTCATAGTAGCCTCTGTAAGTCTGTCGGGAATCTACCACCGGGTGTCCGTCTTCCGGAAGCCAAACTCGTCGAGATTTTGGCTGGAACTCGCCACATTGTGGCCAGCTCGGCGTCCATGTTCTCGTCAATCCACGGGACAAGCAAAGGTATTGGGATTTGGAGAGCCCATCTATCCGAGTTTTCGAACTGAACAAAGAACAATATATTGAATAAACCGCACATTGATGGCCGGAAATACTGCACGCGTCGCCGTGGTGTCAAGATGAGGCCAGGCGACAAATGGCTTCACTGTCAATCGACTGGGTAGAGTAAGGCGCTTCTTGCGAACTTTATCTTCTGCGACGGCGTTCTTCATTGGGCAGGTCTAAGGAAGTTGTCGCGTTGTAGCCAGCCGACAATACCTGAGGTATTTTGGCCCGCAGAGTGAGTGCCTGCTTCGGTATCGCCAATGTGGACATTTTATTCTTGGTCTCAGTTTTCATGTTGCAACAAATGCTCACTCTGCAATGAGAACCCCGCCGCCCTAGGTAGGCACCTACCTAGGTACTTAAGGTCAAGTGGGACCAGCTTCAATGTTGCCATCAATTTTGGCCCCAACACTGGCATTCAGCCCAACACGAGTCTGGTCAATATTTTCAAGCCAACCAGCTACCTAGTACCGGTACACAATGCCGAATCCCATCATCTTCATTCAAGTAACACTGCCGAGTGCCCTAACCGATTGATCAAACTTTGCGTTCAACATTGTTCAACTGGCTCCAGTCTGTAGGGAGGAAAATGGGCAACAAGATCAACGCGTCGCAGTTCTACTTTGAATACAAGGGGCATGCCATCTTGGACATCAGCGCCTTCCACAGCATAACCATCTCGCAACGACCGACAAAGCCTATCGTATATCTGGCGGGCGATTCGTCACTCGACAACAAGTTCTGGCTCCCATCCAGCTCCCCTGGCGGCGAGCGTCTGACCGTAGCAGTTCCAGAAATATACAAAGCCGCTCTCAAGCCGCCTCGTCCAAAGCCTGATGTTGCCTTCTGGCTCAATCACTACCTGGGCAGCCGAGCCACGGCGCTCAATCTCGCTGTTGAAGCCTCCCTGCTGCGGGAGCGAAACAGCGACCTCCTGGCGCATGACGAGTTCATCAGAGATCACATCCGTGCCGAAGACCTGCTCGTCGTGTCAGTGGGCGCCAACGACATCGCCATGAGGCCGAACCTGTCCACCATATGCCACATGCTGCTGCTCGCGTGGCTGACGTCGACGTCTCGGATCCAGAGCGGGGCAGCCTTGCCTCTTCGCTACTTTGTCAACATGTTCAAGACGCAGGTTGAGAAGTATGTGGCCAAGCTGGTTGAAAAGCACAAGCCCCGGGCCGTGGTAGTTTGCATGATTTACTTCCCGCTCGAGGCACAGGCTGCGAAGCAGGATAGCTGGGCAGACGCCTCTCTCGGGGCTCTAGGCTACAACCGATGGCCCCATCGGCTCCAGGCGGCCATCACCAAGATGTATGAGCTCGCGACGCAGAAGGTCCAGATCCCTGGGCTTTCTGTGATCCCAGTAGCCTTATTTGAGACCCTGGATGGGAAACGTGGCGGAGACTATGTCCAGAGGGTGGAACCGAGTGTGGAGGGCGGCCGGAAGATGGCATCTCAACTCGTTGCCGTGATCAACCCGTTGCTTGGAACAGTCGAGTAAAGAGGCAAGAGCTGTGCACTACGTACCCGAGTGTAGTCTTGATCACGGCAACATCTCCAAGAGGCGACAAGAGACACTCCTTCATATATTTTGTTCCACGTCTGCAACTCCCGAGGGGATGAGGAAACGAGCATGAGAAGCCAAGCGAGCCAGCCAAGCGAGCCGGCCGCCATCTTTGCGCTGCCTTCTCTGCCATGTTCACAACCCTGTGTTTGCATGTGACCTGGGCTAAAGCCAGCAAAGCTTTCGATTTGAAGGTGGCCCGAGTCAGTGTGAGAGAGGAAGCCAATTTGTCTCCCGACTCCATGCCCTTATGTAAAAGCAAGCCGGATAACACTCGACCCCGCTGTTTGGCAGTGGTAGGACTCTATCCCGATTTAAAACTAGCTGAACAGTCTGTATGGCTGAGGGAAGGAAAGATAGAGTTTTTTTGTGGGTTCAAATCTTGATAGTCCTCCAGCTGTTATCGATGATCAACGCCGGAACCCTACCCATCTCCACATCCCCAGACAAGAACATGCGACGGCCGTATCGCACCTCCTGAGTCCTGACTCCTGAGTGCCGGAAGGCTGTTGGTACCTTGCCAGATTATTGGTATGATTACTAGGTATGATAAGCTAATATTGAATTTATACGTAATTTGATGTACTGAACATCTCTTCTTGTCTAATTGGTTACTAGCCCCGGTTGTGGAGGCGCCAGCAGCCCTCGAGCACTCCAAGAGATGTCTGGTGCAAGTATGTCGATATGACCATGGTTGTATGGCGGGAGTTGATAGGGAGAGATGTTTGATTGCTAGATAGTTATAAGAACTGCGCATTTTCCGTGGCTACACCTCCTGAGACCCTGAGTGCCAAGTAAATGTTAAGCGCAAGGTTATGAAAAAAGAACAGCTGGCTGTTGCTCGATTTACACAAGGCACCATGGGTATCTGGGAGTCCATCGTGTCGCCAACGCCGTCACTCGACGTGCCAGGCCTTGAGTCTGTCGACATCTCGGACAAGGCAATGGAGCGTCGCATCGTCCGAAAACAAGATTTTCGGATTCTGCCGTGGGTGTGTCTCACATATCTCTTAAGTACATCCATTCCATCCCCGCCCGTCATGTTGCTCCATGCATGGCCACAAACTCACCAGAATGCAAAGACTACTTGGACAGAGTCAACCTGGGCAATGCCCGAACCCTCAACAATGACACCCCAGAAGACAACATGGTTGTGCAGCTCAACCTCACGGGTCAGCGGTACAATGTTGCCGTGGCCCTCTTTTTCGTTCCATACGTCTTAATGGAGTTTCCTTCCAATATCTTGTTAAAGTACTTCTCCCCCAGCCGCTGGATAGCCCGCATCATGGTCAGCTGGGGCGTCATCACCATTTGCACGGCCGCCGTCACAACCTACGGCGGCCTTCTTGCCGTACGCATGGTCTTGGGTCTTGCCGAGGCGGGATTCTTCCCCGGTATGATGATGTACTTGTGTTTCTGGTACAAGCCCGAGGAGCGGGCAACCCGAATGGCCATATTTGCGACTTCAGTTTCGGTTGCAGGCGCCTTTGGGGGCTTACTCGCCACGGGCATTTCATTTCTCAACAAAAAGGCCGGACTGTCTGGCTGGCAGTGGCTTTTCATCCTCGAAGGAATCCCGGCTGTACTAGTCGGGGTCATGGTGTGGTTTTGCCTCCCGGACTATCCTCAGACGTCTTCGTGGCTGACACCTGAAGAACGAGCATTTGCTGTGAAACGTCTGGGGCCGTATGCGCCGTCCATGAAGGACAAGCATTGGGACAGTGATGTTGCAAGGAAAACCCTGGTTGATCCTTGGTTTTGGCTCTTCGCGGCACAATACTTTCTCATGACAAACTCCCTGAATGCATTTGGTAATTTTGCCCCGACGATTGTCGCAGCACTGGGATACAAGGGTTACGAAGCCCAGTTGTTGACGGTGCCGCCAAACGTAGTGGCCATGGTGATTGTTATCGGTACATGTCTTCACAGTGACAAGACTAAAGAGCGGCCGCGACACATTCTTGGCGCTTTGGGGTTCCTGGCGACGGGGTATTTGCTGCTTGCTGTCGTCTCGCAGCGAGGGGTTCGGTATTTTGCAGTTTGTATTATTGCTTGCACAAATGCGGCTGTCCTACCATTTGTGGCGGTAAGTTCCATCTTCTGACTCAGCGGATATAGAGAAAGCCAGTCCTGCGAGACTCTGGGAAACTAATGGCATGCGCTGAATAGTACCGAACGGCGACGGTGCAAGGCTCAACAGCAACTGCGCTTGCGACTGGCGGAATGATTGCTATCGCCAACTGTGGGGGAATATCGGCGCCGTTCCTTTTCCCCAGCAGCGACTCCCCCATGTACAGCAAGGGAAACTGGACCATTTTCGGATTTCTCATGGCCGCGGCTCTCTTGACCATCTATATGTGGTATAAACTGGGATCTCATGCTGCATATAGGACCGGTGAAACAGATGGTGGAGGCAACATGGAGGTCTTGGATGCCACGCCGTATAATGTCAACGACCGTATGAACAAGGCATTTGGAATTTCCAAGCTAACCGACGTGGATAACTAGAGATCGATTTGTACTTGTTTGCCTGACTGGACTGATTCGACGGAGAGGATTGGTCTTTCTTTGCTGGACACAAAGCTCCTGTTATTACGCGGTCAAGTGTCTGTTTAACACGCTCATTTTGAGTCATGGGATGAGAAGAATAGTACGCATCATATCATACTCACGGAGAAAAAAAGACTACTTGTAGCCAAAGACTGGGTTGCTGATCGACAGCACAGTCGAGTGGGATGCATGTGGCAATCACCAAGTAGGCGCTAGAGTATAACAGTATAAATAAGTACATTGCATCATAGTTCGGCACCGTTTCGACCAAATATTTGATATTTACTTTCTGCTATACGTAATTAACGAGTCTGTGTGGAAGATGGAGAGCATGATGACTTGCGGATGACTTGGGAGCATGGATCCAAATTGATGTAGCATGATGTTTTCCCTTTCTTTTCTGGGAGCCCGTAAACAGATATCATTCAGCATTGGCAGATCTGAGACTACGGCGGACAAGCATGAGAACTTTGCTTTGATGGAGGAGAGAAATCTAATGCGAGGCGCAAGTATGTGCTGTGGGTTTGGAGGATGCTGGAACACATGAGACTTTATTCGTTGGGCGACGAGTGGAGGACCCACTGCTTGGGAAAGAGCTTCACACGTCAGTTTTTCGACCTCAAACCTTCAAACAAAGCTTCTCCAACAGTTTCCACGCAGCAAAGCAAATAATACTCTTCCAAGTAAAACCCTCTCATAGCCGTCGTCATTATCTGGGATCGGAGGCGAATTTCGGTCCTCTAAATCAGGCGTAGCGCGGACCAGACGCTCGCAAAATGCCAAAGGAAAAGAGCTACAACCCTGTGCAGGCTCAGCGGAAAGCTGAAAAGGCCAAGGCAATCAAAAAGGGTATGCGTTACGATTATTATTGCCATTCTATAATTCATTTTAACCATTTTTCATAGGCAAGGCAGAAGCTCAAGACAGACGCAACGAGAGATTGGCGCGCAAGAACCCGGACCGAATCCAAAAGCAGATCGATGATTTGAAGGCCATTTCTGCGGGCGGCGGCAAGCTATCACGACATGAAGAACAGTTTTTAGAGGGGCTCGAGAAGGAAATCAAGGGGGTAAGGAAAGCGAGAGAGACCCTAGGCGATAGAGCACCTTCATTTCACCGCGGTGGCCGACGAGATGGGGACTCGGGTGTCTTGGGGAAAAGACGGCGCAACTCTGCAGGCTCGAGCACTGATGAGGACGTGCCAGAGGAAGTGCGCAGGATTCCTATGCCAAGAGACACACCGCCCCCGATTCCAAAGGAAGTCCTAGACCAGTGGTACGCGAGACGGCGAGCACGACGAAACCCAAATGCCGATGCGATGCGTGAAGATATGGCAAAGAAAGAAGAGACTCCAAAGACGGAAGCACCCCCCGTCGAATCCCAGACTGTGTACGAAGCGAAACCTGTTATGCGAGATCTTCGGCGAGAAGCTGTTTCTGCTTTCGTACCAGCCGCTGTGCAGAGGAAGCTGAACAAGAGTCGAGGTCAGGACAGGTTGACGGAGTCTGAAGAGGCAGACCGATTGGGGAAGGAAGGGAATTCAAACCCAACAAAAGAAGCAGCTGAGGCGGCTGAAGATACACAACAGAAATCTTTGACTGTGACTGTGGAGGACATTGAAGACAAGGACGAGTAACTGGGACTACTAGTGCAAGGCTTCTGCAGCGCCGTTTGCTTTATCCACACGATCGGTGTTATGGACAAGTCGACCTTCATGCCCACCAGATAGCCCGGGAGCGGCGGTCTGCGGCTGACTCTGCATCTGCAGTCTGGGTTAATTTTCATCGTAGGGGTGCGTTCCTGACAACATTTCAGTGGTTACTGCAAAAACCTCGTGAGGCTTTGGCACGAAATTCCCCCGTCGCGAAGCAATTCGGACAAACGTCACAATTCAAACAGTCCTACATGCCTCAAAAATTGACGACATTACCTTGTGGACGTCAACGCCTGTCTTCACGCCTGCTTATTGACGGCAAACGACGACTAACTATTGGATGCCATCTCAGTTGCTCCGGGCTTGGTCAGAAGATTCGATAGCGATCAGAGAGAGAGAATTCCGCGCACAGCACCGTGCGACTTGATTTTGGGCTTCGAAATGTCCTGCGTTCTTTTGACTGAGCGATTTGGACGATGCCCGATCAACAGTGGGGCCTCCTCGCATTGCTTGCCTGACCCTGGTTCCGTCTTCCGGTGCATATCACCGCCTATTGTCTTATGGTGTCACCCCACGGGAGGTACTACATGTGCGCCTAATCCTGTAGTGGAAATACCAGTCAGATGGAAAATTGTGTATACCCGATGGCCAGAGGACAACACTCTCCGTAATCGTGGCAGTGGTAATATCGAGCTGGGGGTTACATTCACCTATCCAGACTACATAGGCCGATGTACATGCCGGCATGAAAATGTAGTATAGCTAATGCATCCCAGCGGGCGCAAAACGGTCTCTGGGCTCGATGTGGCTTTTTTCATATGGGTCATACGGCATAACACGGGAGAGGCGGCGCGGCCCATAACTGAAGCCAACTGGGAGGCTACATTGACTCAATTCAGTCTCGATGGTGTTACTCCTCCTCCGCCGCTAGACTTCACCGGACTTGGATGACTTGATGCTTCGGAATGAGAGCTTCCAGTGGGGCGGGCCGTCGTTGAGAACACAAATGAGCCATATAAAGTGAATTCTGATTTCTTGTCTCTTAGTTTGCAGTTTCAGTTAATCTCGACTTGACAGATCAGCAACACTCTGATTGGATCTCGCAACACTTGGGGGTTAGAAATCTGCAATTATAAATCTACATTATCAATCTGTATGCTGTTCAGCCTGTATGCCCCCGCGTCGCAACTTTGTTTGTGCTCGGCAGTTCTTCAACTTGCCTATATGAGGAAAATGACAGTGACCATCGGCAACAAGAACAATAAAACCAAGCTTCGATGGGTCAAGATGCAGGAAACGGAGCTCGGCCTCGGCCTTCGGGTCAAGTTGGTGTGTTGACTAGGAGCTGGGAGCCAGGGGTGTGGTCAAATGCGCCTCCATGTCGCCTCCACACTCCGACGACCATCAACACCGACGTTGGAAAAGGCTTTTTGACGGCAGACGAGTGGATTGAATTGTCCCCACAATCATGAGTTGATTGCGCTCGGCGCCGACCACCGGCTGGGGTCAGAAAGCTAAATGGTTGCCGCCACTACCCCAGGCCAGTTACTAAGAACTTTTTCCACCCTCCTGTTGTTATAAGGCGCCGTTTCGAAGACCGCAAATACACTTTGTTTCTTACATCCCACTGCTCTCTTGTTAGTTGATGTTCGAGTAGCAGATATAGTAACAAGGGACGGCCCCCTTCCCAACAGTGAGTCTGCCGTTTACGTAACCGTCGAGGGAGGCAATTATGGACGTTTACCAGGTAAACTCGCGAGTACTCCATGACGATGGAGAGACCAGTGTCGTGGAGAATGGCAACCAGGACGCCGTCACCAACAGCAACAAGGCCGAGGATCAGGGGACCAACAACCTAGAAAAGAAGACGACGGAAGTTTCGAGCGCATCCTACGAAGAGAGCTTTCCCGAAGGCGGCATGCGAGCGTGGCTCGTGGTCCTGGGTGCGTGGTTTGCCTTGATGTCGGCGATGGGTTTGATGAATACCGTTGCCATTTTCCAAGCTTACACACTCAGCCACCAGTTGAAGGGCCATAGTGAGGGCACTGTCGGCTGGATCTTCTCCGTCTACAACTTTCTTGCCTTTTTCTGCGGTGTCTATATAGGCCCCGTGTTTGACAAGTATGGCCCGCGGTGGTTGCTTATTGCTGGTTGCATCACAACTGTGACTGGGGTTGTATGCATGAGTTTCTGCAAGGGTACCTCCATCTTTTACTTTTTGTTGTTTGAAAGACTTTGGGACTGACTAACACAAATACAACAGAACTCTGGCAATTCATCCTGTCTTTCGGAGTCCTGTGCGGGCTTGGAACATCATTGCTCTTTACGCCATGCATTGCTGCCGTTGGGCATTGGTTCCGGAAACGAAGAGGCTTCGCTACCGGCATGGCCTCTACGGCCGGAGGCATCGGCGGCATCGTTTTCCCGCTCATGCTCACCTCGCTCTTTGACCAGATTGGCTACGGCTGGGCCACGCGTGTTCTTGCTCTCGTCTGTCTCGTCGGCGGCGTCATTGGCATTTTGCTCGTCCGATCTCGTCTTGCTCCCGCACCCAACGCCACGGCGCACCCAGACTTTCGCATCTTCAAGCAGGTCCCCTACACCCTGACCGCAATCGGCATCTTCTTGCTCGAATTCTCGCTCTTCATCCCCCTCGCGTACATCTCGACATATGCGCAACACAAGGGCTTCGGCGAAAAGTTCGCCTTCCACTTGTTGCCCATCATGAACGCGGGGTCTGTCGTCGGGCGCGCTCTGCCAGGGTATTATGCAGACGTCGTGGGTCCATTCAATGTGTGTCTGTTCTCGGTGCTTCTCTCGCTGGTCGCGTGCTTGTGTGTGTGGTTGCCGCTAGGGCATACCGCTGCCGGCATCATTGTCTTTTCAATCCTGTTTGGTTTCGGCAGCGGAACAAGCATTTCCATTGCGCCGGTGTGTATTGGAAGAATGTGCAAGACGCAGCAATACGGCCGATACTACGCCACGACATATACGGTCGTATCGTTTGCATGTCTGATTGGCATCCCTATCGGCGGCAATATTGTAGGTGCCAGCGGTGGTGATTACAAGAATCTCATCATCTTCACGGGTGCAATCTACGTCGGCTCCGCAGTGTTTTTGATGGCAGCCAAGACGGCTCATCTCGGCATGAAGGACTGGCTGTCTGCCTACTAAGACTGGACGGACAATGGGCACTCGACTCACCTGGGTTCGAGTTTATGCGTGCATCTGAAAAGCATGGTAACATTTTGCTTTGGTGAAATTCGGCGGCATTGACGGCGTCTCGGTCCAGCAGGTTTTGACAAGGCGTGGCTCTGCAGTATCTGATGATTCGTGACAGTCTATTGCAGTAGGAACTGGCTATAAATACCCACAAATAAAGCCGATTGTGACGACTAGTTGCATTTCAATATAAATTATATAACTGTTAGAGCAACTTGTTTGCGTCAAATCAAGTGATCCATGATACTACCCAGGTATGCAGCACGGGTCATAGTTGAAGGTCCTAAATTGAAACGCAGCAAGCCATGTCGGACCTCTAGCTGCAAACTGCCATCACAGCCGTTGCTTACCGTAGTGCCTTGTCTTGCAACAATTTACGGAACTTGCGCGACTAGATTCTTCACCGGCATGGTATTACGGGGCTCCTACGCTGTCATGTCCAGACGACTACAAGTTTGTACATGTCTTCTTTCTCTCTTTATTTGTTTCTCACATTTATCCGCGAGGGGCGGCACCACCACCACCACCACCACCTTCTTCTTCTTCTTCTTCTTCTTCTTCTTCTTCTTCTTCTTCTTCTTCTTCTTCTTCTTCTTCTTCTTCTTCTTCTTCTTCTTCTTCTTCTTCTTCTTCTTCTTCTTCTTCTTCTTCTTCTTCTTCTTCTTCTTCTTCTTCTTCTTCCTCTTCTACTTCCCAATATGCGCGTCATGCAGCTCGGCGACGGCAGGAATAATCAGCTTCTCAATCTCGGTGTCGGGGTCCTCCCTGGGCAGCTCGTCGGCGCGCAGCGGCCTGCCCTCGGCGTCCCCCCATCCGCCGGGCATGGACGACGGCGGCGGCGGCACGCGCAGCCAGGCGTCGTCGCGGCCGGGGCTGACAAAGACCACCTCCCACTTGCGCGTGGACAGCAGGTTGCCGATGACGAGGTGGTGCTGGTAGCGGTCGAGCGAGTAGCGCGCCTTGTGCACGAGTATGGCCGGGTCCGTCTCGAGCTTGTACGAGACAATCATGCCCTGGGGCGCCCAGCCGTCGACGAGGTTCTTGAGGAACTTGGGGACGGGGTCGAGGTCGATGACGAGGCGCTTGGAGCGCGGGACGCGCGGCGAGGCGTCAAAGTTGTCAAACTCCTCGTCCTCGGACAGCCTGTCGCCGCCGGGGCGGCCCCCGACGGCGTCGGTGGACTGGATCTTGTGCTCGGCCATGCGCTCCGGCGGCACGAAGAAGTCGGACACGGCGGCGGCGAGGTACAGCAGGCCCCGGCGGCCGAGGGGCCGCATGAGGCGCGAGATGGCGCGCAGCTCGTGCAGGTAGTCGCCGATGGTGACGAAGGGGATCATGAGCAGCGTGTTGGCGTCCTTGGCGCGGCGGTACTTGGCCAGCACGTCGCGCACCTTGGCCGCGTCGTGGCCCGCGCGCCACTCGACCTGGCCGGCCGGCCCGAGGCTCAGGAAGTCGAGGAAGCAGTCCTTGGAGTGGGAGAAGTGGCGCGAGTAGGGGAGCAGGCTGAACTGGCGGTGGAGGAAGACGACGGCGTAGCCGGCCTCGAGGAAGTACTCGGCCGAGGTGGCGCCGCGGGTGCCGGCGGAGAAGTTGTCGATGAAGCGGACGGTTTGCTTCTCGAGGGGCACCGTGGTGCCGCCCGAGGTGACGAGCACGACGCGGCGGTTGGCGAGGGCGTGCGCGTTGATGAAGGAGGATGCGAGGCGGGTGTGCTCGTCGAGGGAGCGGGGCGGCGGGTTGGTGGAGAAGTAGACGTCTTCGTCGGAGGGGGGAGAGGACGACGACGAGGGAGCCATTGTGGAGGGCGGCGATGGGGGCGGCGATGATGCGGATGGTGGTGAGGATGATGACGATGATGATGATGATGATGATGGCGGCGGGGAGAGCGAAAAGGCGAGCGACAGCGCGGGAGGCTGTTGGCGCCGGCGCTGGCAATGAGGGCGCAATTGGAGTCGACACGGTCTTGGCTGCGTGGTCTGGGGCTCTGGTGAAGAGGTCTCGGGAGGATGAGTATGCATTCTGCGTATGTACTTGCGGTTTTTAATTTTTTTTCATCTTGTTGGCTGTGCTCACAACTACGAAGCAGCTTACATCCCGGGATGCGGACATGGTGGGGTTGTGAATGGCCCGACGGTTGCGTCTCGAGCTGTGACTTGTACGCGGTAACTATACTGTGGTGCGTCGAGGGGTGAATCTGCCAATGCGGCACTGTGCTCACTCAGGGTGCGCAAGCATGGGCGAGAAAAGACGAGCTGTGAATATATAGACATCTATGCTGCGCGTATTCCCGTGGCCGCGCGCGATGCAAGCTGTCTCCCCGAGCCTTGCCGTCCGTCCGAGCCGCCGGAGCCTCCGCCGCCATGGCTGCCGCTACACCGAGGCACCGCTACGACGGATGCCGACGGGCCAACGATTTGAACCAATGACCTAACACGGTTTCCAACCGCATGGCAGCCCGTGACCAGTGACGTCAGCTGGCCGTCGCCGCGGCCTGGTGGGTTCCGGGGGCTCAGGGTCCAGATGTCGTTGATGACAGCCGACGGGCCGAGAGTCAACCGGCTTGGTCTCACACTCGCATTGAAAATCGGATTGCACCTCATTCACTCTTCACTGGCCACTTGCACGCCGCCGCTTTGACTGAACAGATGAATGTTTGCTACGAACATCAAGCCGCGACTCTGTGGACCGGTCCCGAGCCCATATTCTCCAAGAGACATCCGTAAACCAACCAACCATCCATCCAATCATTTTTACACTCTCCAGTCCCCCTCAACCCCCATCCTGGAAACTGACTCCCCCAATGCTGGGCAAAGTCCATCACCCAAGCAGCAGCCAAGCGGCATCAGCTAAACATGACCGTCAGTACACAAACCCACACATGAAAACCCGAGTCACAGCACGAACCCTTTTACTGCTGATCCTTCAGGCAGCACGTGCCCCTGCAGCACTGGAAGCCGATATCACAAAGGCCCTGCGTATGGTCATATCTGAAATCGTAGCCCTCGGCGCACTGCTGGCAGTTGTGAATCCTGGAGCCCCAGTTTTCCATGTCGTAGCATCTCTCCTGGGCAAAAGAAAGCGAGACAAGGGCAGCGAGGCCAACGAGAATAGCGTTGAAATGCATCTTGGTCTTTCTTTTTTTTTTTTTTCAAAGAAGCAAGTATGTAACTTGAAAGATGGTTTGAAAAGGTGTAGATGAGTCTGAATTGATGGCAAGTGTGTCGAGCATCTGCCAACAGAGGGAGAGCAGCAAGCTTAAATACATTTTCTCCATGCCGCCCGGCCCAGCAACAGGAACATGTCATGTTGATGAAATTTTCCTTGGCCATCCCGGTCTTGGGAGGGAATGCATCCGCAAGGAGCGACATCTACAGCCCAGCCCGCGCGAGGCGTCGTCTTGCCGTGCCGTCTCTCGCTCCTCCTCCTCGGCTGACTCGACATGGCCAGATGGATGGGCAAGGTCGGCGTCCACATTGCCCCGAGGCGAATTGGCTCTGCTCGAGAAGGCTCGGTTTATTTCGAACCCGACATGTATGTACTCGTCGTCGCGCAACCCACGGAGCTGGCCTGACTTGGCCGGTCGGCTGGTCGGCCTTGGACAATAGAAGAAAGCATGTAAGTCGGACCCGAAATGCAACGGGATGCATAGATTCCACAGCGACGTGAGAGGCCCTTGTTTGCCCTTGCAGCAAGCAATATCAGAGGCCTCCAACATAGCCTCGGGTTCCCGCCAAATCAGCCGTCGTGTATTTCATCTTGCAAATTCGACGGGCTCGGCCGACAAGGAGCCTCAAAAAACTCCGATTGGCCCTGCCAAATATGCCGACGCACCGAGCCGACATCGTCAACGTCCTCGTGTTCCCTTCCAGCCATACACATGGCTTCAAAGCGGCACACGGCCAAGACGTCACGTCTCCGGATCGTAAGCCGCGTCTGCGTGTCGTCATATTCTCCGGCTATTCGAGGAAACCAGCCACGGCGCGCCGAAACGGCCAGGTGGTTCGTGAGAATGGGCCAATTGGTCACGGGCGTACGCATATTGGCAGTCGCTTTGCGCCGGGTCCAGATGAACGATACAACAGCACCGATTCTCACCCGCAGAGTGGAACGATCTCAACCGCGTTGGCCGACGAAGCGAATGCGGCGCAACGCGACGGGCCAGAAATTACATAACGGCAGCTGCCGAGAGTCCGCATTGTGTTATATTTTTGGCTCTGCGGGCGACTGGGATACGACCACCTACGTACCTAGGCATGCATGTGCCTTGTACATGTCAACTCTCAACTCGGTGCTTCGTATTCGAGACATGAATCCAGATACGTGAATGGCTGTGGTTGTGCCTTTTGTGAGCATGACTCCAGGTCTTCGGCGCATTGTCATATATCACATGGGTCTGGGGTGTCTTTTGCACAAGACAGAAACTGCGACAGAAACCCTCATGTCAAGCTCAGGAGCGACGTGGCCAGACTTTTTTTCTTTTTATTTGTTAAACTTAATCTGTTGTGCAGGCTATAATCAAGCCATCCCAACTACATATCAGCGTCACTGCAGAGAGGGGACAAATCCTGCTTCAACAGGCCGGTGAATTCGTGACACCATCTACATGCAATCTCATCAACAGTCTCTAAAGCGAAACAATAAAAAGCGTCAATTATTCCCTCCCGCATGTCCCCATTCTACCGCTTGTCATTGGTCGGCGACAATCTCCAGGCCCGGAGAGGCAAGCTCTGCAGGTGCAGCACCTTTGGTTTGATATACCACAAGAACGACACCAGGCCAAACGCGACGCACAGCATGTTGACCATGTAGTACCCGTCTCGGCTCATATTGCATGTGCCGCCGCCATTTTCGCATCTCTCCTTCTCTGCTTGCACCGCGCAAGAAAACGCCTCGGTAATCACGGGTCCCTTCAATTTGGACGTGTCGGCATTGAGTGTAGGAAGGCAAGTAGCCACTGTAAAGGAGTCGACCAGCTTCAGCACAAAGTATCGCGGAAATGTACCGCCCAGGTTGGAAACGCTGCCCATCTCATTGTTAGCCTAATTTTGTACAAATACGAAAAAGAAAAGAAAAAGTAGAGGCCACTGCACTTACGTTGCGAGTAGAGTCATATATGTGCCGCCGATAACTGGATCCGAGACCTTGGCGTGGAAAGCAGAAACGGCAACAAACATGATGGTGTTGGTAAACGTCGACAACAGATGCTCCGCAATCACCACACCCATATACCACATGGTGACGCCATTGCTAGGGAACATGGCCACTGTGATTTGAGCAAAGATGGCCGCACCCAGTCGGCCGAGAAACCCCCAGCACCACAGTCGCATGGGTGTATACTTTTGCGACCACATGCCCGCATAGTATCCGAGACCAATCTCAAAAGGAAAGTCAATGAGGACCGTGAGCGCCATGTTATCCTTTCCAAAGCCCTTGTCCAGGAGCTTCAGGTTTGTGACCCCGTCATTGGCCTGGAAACCAATCTTGGCAATGAGATGCACAATAATGATTGTCTGTACATTCTTCAACTTCAAGATGCCCCACATGATTCGGTAGACGTCCCATACGCCGTCGTCGTTCTTTGACTTTTCCTCCCGCTTCAGGAACCCAAGTCCAATAGTAACGATGATGTAGACCCAGCCCCAGAACGTCAGGTATCCGCCCAGAGAAACTAGCCCCTCCTCTGAAGGGACCGACCGGAACCACTTGTTGGCAAAATCGCTGGCGTTCAAAGCCAAAAATACCGTATACGACATGAAATGGCCGGCAGTCAGGCCGACGGTCTGAGCGGTAGATGCATACGACACATTTGCCGGCGTAAGGAGCGTCAGGGCCCAGCCGTCCACCGCAATATCTTGGGTTGCACACATTAGAACCAGGAAAAACCACCACATCATGAAGCCCCAAACGGTAGGACCACCCGGTTTTCCGGTTGTTTCCATCATCGTCTCAACATGCGATCCAAGCCAGAGCATGCTGAAGCCAGAAAGGAACTGAATGGGCACGATCCAAGTCTTTCGCCGACCAATCTTGGGGCTCCAAACTGCGTCCACAAACGGACTCCAAAACAGCTTCAGTGAATAAGGGTACGAAGCCAAGCTAAAAATACCAATCTCCCCGTATGACATGTGGTTCTTCAGAAGGAAAGGAACCGATCCCATGGCAAGGCCCATGGGGATGCCCTGGAGAAAATACAACAACACCAGCAACAGGAAACTCCGCTGGTCCCGTCTCGGCAGCTCGCGAAATCCATGATTGCTCGCGGTCGGCGTCTTGGGGATCGGTTCGTCCAGCGAAAAGCTCTCGCGAGAAATGTAGTTGCCAGTCACAGCCTCCGAGGTGTCAAGGTTGTTGGCAGACTTGCGCCGCATTTCCACGCCGTTGCTCATTTTGCCGTTGGCATTCCCTTCCTTCAAAGAGAGGGGAGCCGGTCGTTGCGATGATGGCGACTTTGATCGTCGCGCTCTGGCACCCATAGGCAGTATTTGTGTAATATATCTCGGCCGTGTGGGGTGTATGTTGTATCTTATATATCAGGCTTCCTCTGCAAGGGAGGGGTTTTCAAGAAGTAAGGTGAGAGTTGTCGCTGCTGTTTGCTGTTCTCTTCAACAGGAATGCTCGTGCTGTAGAATCCAAAAACATGTGCGATTCAGCACGCCGTCTTAATATCGGTTCGATTCGACGATGTTGATGGTGCGCCAGGGAAGGAATCGAGTTGTTTTTCTCGGGATCGTCTTTGAGAGGGTGAATCATGTAAGAGAGCGACGGAAAATAGCGTTCGAAATGAAGAAAACTTTGTAGGAAACACTAGTCCTGGTCATCGGCCGAGATCCAAAAAGTCTAAAAGAGCGTTGGGGTTGCGCCCAAATTGAAATATTTATGCTGGTGCAAAGCAACCGTGGCCTCAAGGGCTTACAAATGGAGACAAGAGATGTGGCAAACCGCCAGGAAGCAACGTATCAAGCGAACGTGAGAGGCCTCTCCGACAAGCCTCGAAATAAGGGTAGCAAATGAATCCGAAATGGCAACCCGTTCAACGGCAGTCCATAAGCGACCCAGGGACAAGGGTCAATGGCTCGTCGTGCAGGCAAAGGGCGAAGAAGAAGTTGAAACTAGCGCAAAAAGAACAAACACACGATCTCGTGCTCCCGGGCTGCCGGCTGCCGGGCTGCGGGAACTGGATTTCGCTTGATGGCAACAGACCCTGGGACTGGCTGCTCGCATTGGACACTTGGCACTTACCCGCATAGATCGCCCCTGCCTCTTTCAGACGCCTAGACCTTTTTTGGGGTCGGAAGAATAGATATTGCGCCGCCATCAGGGGAACGAAACTCCGAAGGCTACCAATCGGCGATTGCCTTTGCTGTGCTGCGGGGACGCTGCCCTGCAAGCTTGCCCATCCATGTCTTATCTTATCGCGAGTGTTGCTCGACGCGTTGAGCCTCATTCAACACCAACAATTCTCATTCTTATCTCACCGACTTGCCGGTTCACAGTCCCGACATGACCGCAAACGCAGGTGGGATGTAAAATCAACAATAATAATAAAAAATGGATCCCGAACAGACTTCATCCGAGCCGTCTCAGCTAGACAAGGAGATTGCATCATTAAGGAAACAAGGTCCGCAGCTTCACGCGCCCTCTCACTCACCATTTTCAATCAAGACCACTCACACATCAGCAGCGGCCTCTTTACGCAAAGCCCTCCGGATCCAGTGCTCAACCATTCTATCGTCAG
Source organism: Metarhizium acridum (assembly GCF_019434415.1). Lineage (NCBI taxonomy): Eukaryota > Fungi > Ascomycota > Sordariomycetes > Hypocreales > Clavicipitaceae > Metarhizium > Metarhizium acridum. The sequence continues at coordinate 2,027,813 of NW_027094020.1, read as the reverse complement.
CGTCAACATCTCGTCTCATCCGCTCCTCATCCTCGCCCGCCGTTGGCCGTCGGCCCGGCTCCTCAGAAACCGCATCCTCCAAACTGAGCAGCCGCTCAACCCAGCAACAAGCCCACATGCAGCAATGCGTCTACCGAATATCCGCGCCCGTAACCTCCTTCAAGGTCCGCGACCCTGACCCCAATGCCGTAGACGACGGCCACGTCCTGGGCCTGCGATTCGAAATCATGTCACGAGGACAGTTCCTCCGCCCCTACTACGTGATGCTGAACCGACCATACCCGGGCTCACGACACCTCCGCGTCCACAGACATACTGTCCCTCCTGCAGTCCCTCTAGCCGGCCTGGCAGCAAGACACTTGCCGCAGCCATCACGAGCAGGCGGAGGTAGCAGCTCCACGGACCAAGACCTCGACAAGTTTGTGAGGACGCTGCGGACGAGAGATTGTACGGTACCACAATCGACTGGGCGTGTCGGCGGATCTCCGCCGACGGTTGGGATTGCACGAGAGAGGTGGACGGGTGGTAGCGCCCAATGCGCTCGTGGAAGCGGGCATCGCAGACATAGAGGCCAAGCAAATAAGTCTCACCTGGGCAAACGACAAGACTGGCAGACTTATCATGGACGATGATGGAAACGTGGTCAAGTTCGTGGTGTTTGGGAGCGATGGGCGTGACTGGGAGGCATCGAGTGCTGTTTTTGATAAAAATGATAGCATTGAGGATGTAGCTAGGAAGTTGGAGGAGCGTCTAGAGGAGAGCATCCTTGAAGAGCAAGAGGGATGATGAGAATAATTGGATACCCAATGTAGCGAGCGACATAGAATTGCATTTCACTTAGGCGACGAAGCATATGAATTAAGATAATGATCAGATTTCGTGCACAAATGACCATCCACCATACTTAGTTACTTATTTGCTGCTCCAAAGTCATGAGTCACAAAAAGAGTTTTTCCAGCAGTATTCACAGGTCAAAGTGGTTCAAATGAGTTGTATATACAATATTGACACTACATCGGCGGGATAAGTTCCGACACTAGTAAAGTAAATCTGCAGAGAAGTCTTAATACAAGAATCAGGCATCTGCATGTAAACACCCACTCCCAGTTTTACACGCCAGCCACAGGCGTCTATTGACGCTCCCCAAGCACAGAAGCTGTCCCAAAAGCTGTAACGAAAAAAGCATTGTGAAAATTTTTGTATCTCGCCACACCGATCCCATAATATCGTCATGATATACTCAAATATACTACAGCCTCCGGGATATACGCTATCCGGGTCAGCACACCCTCCCCGCTTAGATCAGGAAAGCGGCGATGAGACCCATGGCGACCACAGCACCAACCTTCTGGCTGTTATGGGCAGCACCAGCAATGACAGGGGGAGTCTGGGTCCAGTTGCCAGTAGGGGGTGTGCCAGTGCCAACGGGAGGGAGAACGACAACCGCAGGAGACGAGGCCTCGGAAGGAGTGGTGGCAGGAGATGGAACCACTGCAATAGGGGTGGTGATGGCAGGGAGAGTGACCTGAGTAATAGCGGACTGATTGACAGGCTTGGTCCAGACAGGTGCCTGAGTAGTACCAGGGGCGGTAGCAGACAGAGTGCCCGGGGCGGTTCCGGGAACAGTACCGGGAACGGTGCCGGGCACGGTAGCGGGAACAGTAGCGGGAACAGTAGCGGGGGCTGGTGGCAGGGACAGTGTTGCTGGCAGGAACCGTGGCCATAGTTGTAGAGTGAACTGGCACGGGGCAGACGGTTGTAGTGGCCGGGACAACCACAGTGGTAACGTGAGGACCAGCAGGGCAGTCGGTCACGGTAGGAGCACAGCTGATGAGGGTCTTGATTTGAGTCTGAGTGACAGTGCTGGTGGTCCAGGTATGAGGAGCCTCTGGCTTGCAGTCGCAAGGATGGACATAGTGCCACTCGTCGTTGTCGTTGTCGTCACAGCCGTCCATGGGAACGTGGTGAGGAGGGTGCCAGACGTCAGTGCAGCCAGCAGGAGGACCGTTTTTTGGGCAGTCGTCAGTCTCGATGGAGATGCCAAGGGGAAGCTTGACATCGAGACCCAGGCAGAGGTCGACCTTGACCAGGTTGCCGACACCGAGTTTGAGATCAAGGGGGGAGCGAGCCTCGTAAGCCGAAGCAGCGGCTGCGACAGTCGCAACAGCAAAGACGGCAGACTTCATTTTTAGGCGGAGTGTAGTAAATTTGAAAAAAAGAGTGGACGGGTAATCAAAAAGGCCCGGAAAACGAAGGTATGAGGTGAGAGCGGTTGGAGTTGTGTCCAGAATTATGCTTTCTGTGCTGATGAAGAGGAGAGAGAATAGACTTATTTGTCAGGGCACGTCAATGGGCTTAAATAGACAACGACCATGGTGCCCAGCTAACACTTACACCACTATCTTCATAGCGTCTTTCCCTTTGCATGTTGATTCACGGGGGAAATGAGGAGCAAAAACAATACAAACCGCAGTTGCTAGTACGGTGTTGGAAGCCAATAGGCTTGACCCCTGTCTCACAACAGCCACCCCCGGCTTAAATCATAGGCATACATGTGCGGAGTGAGATTATGGTGACTCGGTAGGGTCGACTTGCGAGGGAGTGAGTTGGTAGTTGGTTGTCAAAGCAAGCCCAGATCAGAGGAGAACCCGGTGGACGCAGCTCAGTGCCCCGACCTTTCCAGGAACAATGTCTGATGCTCATGCAGCCACATCAAGGGCCTCGTGGAGTAGCTTCGCCAAGGAGCGGGCCGTGCGCTTTACTCTGCGGAAAACTGGTATCGCGCGGCCGGAAACTTTGGAGGATCAGCATGCAAGTGCCGACATGGGACGGCCTACATAACTGACAGTTGATGTACAGAGTACGTCGTACCAGATGTGTATCTCTGGTTTTCATCTTCTCTGTGCCGCCCAAAGCGCCGTCGCAGCCACGACTGAGTATCCATCTCGTCTGGGGAATTCCATGTTGTATCGTGTCCCATGTGTGTCAAACGAGCAAGCTGCCTCCCCCAAGTTGCTGCTCCTAGACATAGAGGCCCGTACTCCGTATAACTGCTCGCAACCGCTGCCTTATCCCAAGAAATCGCTTCGGGCTTCTTCTCTTGCAGACAGAAGACAGACCCTTCCGCCGCCCTTGTTTGTGTATTATTGGTTTGTTTGCTTTTTCATATAGCTATTCTCGGAGCAAGGGATGAAGTGCCTAGGTAGTCAAAAATTAGCCGCCCCTCTTTCCATTTCGGGAAGAAACCGGCGTGCGGAGACAATGGGCCACCCAATTTCTGACCGAGACTGACCGGCTGATAGTAGACAATAATAAATTGATTGTCTTCTGCAGGGCGACTGTATCCCTCACCCCCTATTGTAGTCAACCACTGCCGTATTCTTTATATTTAGCATGGCATGGTAGCGACGGATTTTAGCCCAATCCTAGCCTTTGATCGTCTTATCGATGTGACAAGCAACCTGTGGCTGTGAGACTCCTTATTCCGTTTCTTCCGCCATATCAATGCAATACCGCCCGCTTCGGACAAACGGGGCATCGTTGGTAGAAGTTGTTAGACACGCGTTGATGTGGGTTCTCTCTCTATCTTTTTTTTTTTTTTTTTTGCCTTTTCTGGCCGTCGCGCATGTGTTCAGTTCGTCATCAGTCTTATGTTCCCTTGTTGACCCGGATCTGCAAGTGTGTTTTGAGGAAGGGATATGGTGCAAGAATCTAGCTTGTCCATCGCCCTTGTATGGTTTTGCTCCCCCGGCCAAAGGTGAGCTATGCGTCATCAGCTCTAAGCTGTAAATAAAAGTGTTATGTACGAGGGAGCCAGTCCAATAAGTAAACGTTCGTGCTGTCGATGTTTGCCATCTCGTGTGAGCCAGAGCCTGGCCCATCCATGCCGCCCTTTCTGACAGCCCAGGGTGAGCGAAGCGAGGTCGCACACCGTCCTTTGTACACCGTATTACAATCGGTGTGTCAAATGAGATCTGACTAACACTCCATACTGGGGCATGTTTTCTTTTGAGAGGAAGAGCCAGCCTTGCAACCCGCCTTAGTACTCCATACGGAGTAAAGCCCACCTGGATTGCACCTGGCAAAGCCTGCCGCAAAAGCAATTCTGTGCGTCAACATTCTCGAAAGTTGCCATAAGTCTCTTAGACATGCTATTATTTCTCCGTACGAAGTGCGGAATACAGTATTTCCGGACAGAATAATGAACCTTCACCAATCCAGGGATTGCTTTGACCGTGTGGGAGCAGATACGTTGAGTGGTGGCTCAATCGAAGCTGTGTCCAGACGCGGCCCGTTGGCATCATCGAGAATCGACACTTGAATATGCCACATGTTCGTCTGTTCGTCAACAACCCTGCTCCATTTCTGTATCAAAGGGTGCGCAGCAGCCACGTCAGGGAATAGAATCTGGTCACCGTCTTTGGCGGTCACGTCGTAGTTCCAGGTGCCATCTGGTGCCCAATAGTCTGCCGAGAAAATTTTGCCTGTACTCAGCTCGTCCCTGGCTTCGTTTAGCAACTTTTCTGCCGTCTCTGCCGTCTCGCCTGGTTGGCCCTTGACCGCATCAGCAATGCCTTCAATCATGCCGAGTAGCTGCCCAGCCCGCAATCCAATAGTCGCCCCTAGACTAAAGCCCTCGTCGAATCCACCCTGGATGCTCGCCTCCTTGGCTACGGTGATGCCTTCTCGATACCCGGCATTTGTGTGTTCAGTTTCCAGGCGCCGTATGTCTGAAGGATGAGAGCTACTTTGCGCCTCTGGTTCGGCTGGTGAAGCTGGCGTGGAACCAAAAACGTCGTCGAGCTGATCAAGGCTTGCGTGTAGTTCCACTCTAGGCCCTCCGCCAAGGTGGGAAACGTAGGCATCCTCGAAGGAATTCTCTATCGGCTGGAAATGCATGTTGCGGTCGGTGACTATGGCGCTTCCGAAGGTCTCAGTTGAACTTTATGGCTTGGTCGCTTGTTTTTTTTTTTTCCCTCCTCTCCGCCCGCTGTGTTTTTCTTCGACGAGGAACCCACCCTGCGAGAAAATTGATATGCGACATTCGCACTGTATGATGGAGCAGAGGTGCATGTGATGGTTGGTGATGTCACTGTGCACACTGTGTCCATTGCTAACGGTTTAGGGTAGCAGCCGCCCTTCCTTTTGACGCCCTAGTTTCTTCTCTCAATGTAGGACATGACAGCCACAGTGCTGCCACACCTCTCCACAGAAAATAGCTGAAATTAGAATACTACGTGCCCCTTGCTTTTAAACAGCCAGTGTCTAAGACAATTACAACGCTAGTGCCTGCATGTCATAACATACTTTACCCTTCTCCCCTTTTCAGTGCGTCTGCGTAGTACACAGAAAGATGGGAGTTGACGAAGGACTTGGGATACACAGCGGAGCTTCCTGCCACGCGTTCGCCACCGTGTCAATGTAGCACGAAGTGTTTCTTCGTGCAATGTATGAGTTAAACCAGATGCTTACTGAAAGTAGATGTCTGGTAGAAGTACTTGGAAAGGTTGGGTTCGAAGCTAGGGCTGGGTACCGTTTGAAATAGTCGGGACTTTAAGCTTTTTGGGTCTTCATCCCGCAAGGCCATTGGGTTGCCAAGTGAGAAGCCATAATGGAACATAATTTGAACCTGCGATTAGAAACAAAGATGTCAAGTCAAGTCAGACGTATATAGGGTCAGTGACGTAAGTCAAATAACCCGCCCGGCCTACATGACGCTTGCTTTGGGAATATCTATTTCTTGCAGTCCACTCCGTACAGGGTAGGACGTCCAGTCACTTGGGACAACTGCCTCCATCGTCGCATTCGTCTAGATACAAGATGACTCCGCCCAGTTTCAATGCTCTACGGTCAATATCCAGGATTCCTGAATTTGAATAGTTGAGTATTCCAGGGAACGCATGTTTTGTCGTTATCTTTATTGACTTGCTTGGTGATTGTATCGTTGTTGCCGACATCCCCTCGCCTCATCGAGAAGCCTAGAACGGCCCAAGCACATGATCCTGGCAGACCAGAAAATGCACGACTAGTACTTTGCCCGTCGGCAATTCGTGGGACACTCACACATTCTACCCTCCACACCTTTCATGGCTTGCATCACAATGACTAGACAGAATTGTTGATCGACAACAACGTCCTTGCTCATCAAACTCGTATAGAAACTCTATTTACGGAGTACTTAAGTGCCTATCTCCTGCCTAACAACTCTCGCAGAACCTGGCAAACCGCATCTCCCACTTCACGGGTACCTGCATTCCCACCCATGTCCTTCGTTCGCATGCCCAAGCCGCCAGCTCCCTTGGAGTCGAACACACGCCGAACTGCCGATTCAATAGCAGCCGCCTCGTCCGTCAGGAGACATGAATACCTCAACAACATGGCAAGACTTAGGATTTGCGCAACAGGGTTGACAATGCCCTTGCCTGCAATATCGGGTGCGCTTCCATGGACAGGTTCGTAGATGCCATTGCATTTGCCTTCTCCCGGCACGCCAGAAATGCTGGCGCTGGGTAATGTACCCAGGCTGCCAACTATACCGCCCGATATGTCGGATAAGATGTCGCCAAATGTGTTATCTGTGTGGATGACGCCGTTGAAGCCGCGAGGGTTCTTCACCATAAGCATAGCCATGCTATCTGCGAGTTGGTGGCGTAGCTCAACGTCGGGGAACTCTTTCTTGAAAGTGTCCTCAGTCACTCTCCTCCAAAGCCTGCCGCTTGCTAAAACGTTGGCCTTGTCTGCACTCCAGACGACAGCTGGGCCACCGCCTCCCTTTCCATCGCCAGACTTGCCCAATAGACGCGCAACGGCAGCAGACACGCGAGCACATCTTTCGACCTCGTGTGGTCTGTACACCCAAAGATCTGAGGCGACGTCGGGTGTCTCAACCTTGTCACCAAAATAGGCCCCTCCGCAGTTTTCCCTCACGACGATGAACTTGGTGCCTCGAATAATATCCGACTTGAGCGGGGATGCGTCCAGCAACGAGGGAACAATAAGCTCACAAGGGCGAAGATTTGCAAAAGCATCGAGCTTATGACGAAGTTGAAGAAGGCCCGATTCAGGGTTGGGCGAGGCATTAGCCCATTCGGGACCGCCAACGCTGCCGAATAACACTGCGTCGCTTTGTGTTGCTTTTTCCAGGACCTCCTGGGTTACCGGGACTCCGTGTTTGTCAATGCTGCTGCCGCCGACGAGCTCGAAAGTACGCTCGAATTTGAGGTTTGGTCGTAATTCCTCTATAACATCTAGTACCCGCAAGGCTTCGTTTATGACCTCTGGACCTACATGGTCGCCAGGTAAAACGAGGAGTTTGAACGTGTTTGAGTTCATATTTCAGCTTCCGTGAGAGTGACTGTCATGCTTGGAATGATAAACTACCTAGGTACTTTTTCCGAGCCTCGAGCCAAGAGTCCAAGACGAAGTCGAGTTATAGCTGTGAAAAGCACACCTGCTGTCCGTTGCGCGTGTCCGAACTCGGCTTTCGCTCATCTGGCAACCATCGTCTAAGAACTACATCGGAGCTTGGCCCCGCGTCAAACTACCCAAGTATCCATGGTGTCTCCGGTAACGGGTGGAATCGGCGTCATTCAGTGTGGGCGTTCATACAATCCAACCCCTGTAGTTTAGCCATGAGTGACCTGACAAGGAAGTAAGTGGGGTTTATTTACAGGGACTTTTCTGCTAACAGGAGCTCTTTTTATTTATATTAATGGCTGTTATCTATAATATAGGTTAAATGACAGGGGAGTAGTGGGTCTTGTAAGAGTAACCTTTATTGATAAGAGATTTTATCGCGTTATCAGGTACTTTAAACCCCCATATGCTCTCTGTAATAGTGATATCTCATTGGCTTGAACCCCCCTTGCTATGTCACACCTGGCTAAACATTCAGGGTCCGAATTGTACGCAGAAGTCGCTAGTCCTAACCGGGCTGGGTGTCCCACTTGCTTGAGTCTGGTTCAACCTCACAGCTACCGGAGCGTGCCACCCACTGGCCTTGATATCTCTCTGTTCATAACCACCGGTGCAACACGCCACTTTCTGGGGCCCCGGAGAAGTGCCACTCTCTCCCCGGGCTCGGACGAGAAACGAGTTATGGCTCAAGTGGGGAGGAGTCTCTCATGGCGGACGGATCCCCGCATGAGCTTTCGGAAGGATTGACCAGTATGAAGATATGCTAATTTGACCACCGTGATTGCACATATTTCTACACCCCCAGAGACGGTCTCATCTTGCATCATATAGGACCTTCGTTCATCTGGACTTCATTACAAACCACTTCTAAATCAATTTACCATGGCCCAAGGACGTCTTGAAGGCAAAGTAGCCCTCGTCACAGGCGCAGCATCAGGGTTTGGCAGAGGCATTGCCGAGAAATTCACCGAAGAAGGAGCCAGAGTTGTCGTTGCAGATCTCTCAGAAGATGCCGGGAAGGCAGCAGCCTCTGAACTGGGCGGCATCTTTGTCAAGGCAGATGTTACGAAAACTAGCGACTGGGAGAACTTGCTGAGCGAGACTTTGAAGGCATTCGGGCAGTTGGACATTATCGTCAACAATGCCGGTGTTACTTATCCAAATAAGCCAACGGAGGATGTCACAGAGAAGGAGTTTGACCTGGTCTTTGACGTCAACGTCAAGTCCATCTATATCTCAGTCAACGTCCTACTAAAAAAGTATTTCTTGAAGGAGAACCGACCCGGTTGCTTCATTCAAGTTGCTTCTACAGCTGGCATTCGACCTCGCCCGCGCTTGACGTGGTACAATGCCTCAAAAGGGGCAGTCATCACAGCGACAAAGTCCTTGGCCGTGGAATATGGCCCTCAGCAGATTCGGTTCAATGCCGTTTCGCCTGTTGTCGGCAGCACTGGAATGTGAGTAGTCTCTCTGGCCATTGGTACAGGGTGCGTTGCAGAGCAGGAAGTTAACGCACCAGACGTCATATAGGACGCACTTGTTCCTGGGTAAGCCCGATACAGAGGAGAATCGGGCAGGTTTTGTTTCTACGGTTCCTCTGGGACGACCATCTACACCGGCAGATGTTGCCAATGCTTGCTGCTATCTAGCTAGTGAGGAAGCCAGCTTCATTACCGGTGTGAATATGGAGGTTGATGGTGGACGATGCGTGTAGAACCTAGTTTAGGCAAATCGATGAGACGCTGAAAATATTTTCCGACCAGCTTCGCTCTCGATGTAATACATGACCGGGATAAAGTTGCTACGTGCGACATGGGGTTGTCATCACTGGCAAATATCTTGATACAGAGATATGGAGTTCCAGATGACTGTCAGCTTAGATTGCCTTCCAAGATGGTGAAAGCTCGCACATGCAACCCAACGGTCAGCAGGCAGGCACAGTGGAGACGATAGTGGCGTCCGCCACTGAAGCTACATATGTAGTTGACTGAATTTCATCAGTGCGCCAGACCCCACTACTCGGCACCCCATACTCCGTCGTCCGACATCCGTCATCCTCCAGTCCCCAGACCCCGGATTCTGACATGGTCTGATTCGTTTTGCCAGCCGCTAGTTTTTTCCATCCCGAATTATGAATCAACTACTGTCCATATTCCATCAAACCCATATACGGCATATACAACCATGAGTAGCTCTGCATGATGCACTTCAAGATGGAGGAGCCGGGCCTGATAACACGATCCAAACTCGCCTGTGATCAATGCAACCGGTCCTTCACGCGACCTAGCCATTTGAATCGCCACCGTCTCACACACCTCCCTCACTCTCAGAGAAGGACGATCCAATGTTCCCATTGCGATAGGAGCTTCTCGCGACAGGATGTTCTTCTCCGTCACCTCCGCGCATCGCATGACATCGCAGCCGGGAACGGAGGCACGAGCCAAAAATCTTGTAATCGATGTGTTCGCCATAAGTTGAAATGCGATAGAACCATGCCATGTGGCTCTTGCCATGCGGCCAAGACGTCTGATACCTGCTCATATCCATATGCGAAACCTCTCCATCATGTGCCTTGCTCACCTTGTCCACAGACTCGGGATATCCATCAGACGAATGTGGCACGTGATACAGGGCAAGACGCAGGTTGTGACAGTGTTGATTTTCAGCAATACGACGAGCCCTTATCAAAGGATTACAGAAATTATACCATACAAGCATCGCCAACCGCGGGCTTTGCTGAATTTGATCAGAGATTCGACCCCATGATTCTTGAGGACGGTTGCAGCCCTGCCTTTGACCATGGGAACACACCAAGCGATGGGAATGCGACAGTTTACTCACAGTCTCTAGATGCTACACTGCCTTTTGACTTCAGAGGTAGCGGGCTTGACTGGCTTGATTTCGATATATCCAACATTCACCTCCCTATCGACACCCAGCCAGCTGTGGAAGAAAATGTACCTCCACCAGCGAGCGTGTACGGTGTTCTACCCTCGACCAACCCGATACCTCCTCTTCCAGCTTTACCCCAGAGACAGAATGTTCTACCATGGCCATTTGAACAAGGGAAGGAATCACGACCATCGCGATTCCCACTACCAAGATTACATGATGTACTAAAGGAATCAACGCAAGTTAGCCCGGGAGGCCAACAGACCCCGGTCGATTGCCTAGTCCAATTACTCTCTCAGCAGCAGCTCCCTAGTCCGAAGCAAGTAGCTTCGCGTAACCTCAATTCGGGTATAGACCTTTTGAATCAGCTCATTGATTCATATTTTTCCGGATTCCAAATCATCCAGCCCATCGTTCACGCGCCGACTTGGACGATTACTGAATGCCCAACGATGCTGCTGGCGGCAATGGTTTGTGTTGGATCCGTGCTGTCGACAGGTCCAGGATCTAGTGAGGTATCGGATGCCGTTGGTGAATTCTGTGCATCAATGATCACATGGCTGGTAATTATACTCAGGACAGCGCTAAAATTGGCGGAAGCTAACTAGGTGCAGGGCATATCGGATAGTGCTAATTATTCCAACATTTCGTATCTGGCTGCATTATGCTTACACCAGATATATTCTTTGGGATCTGGGAACCGTCATCTATATCAAAACGCAGACCGGACGCGAGGCGTCCTAATCGGAAGCCTACGGGGACTAGGACTGTTGAATGCTCGACTCAGCATCCAAGATGAATCGGCAGACAGCAATGGAGCCGTGGTGGACCAGACCAACCCTTACGCTGAGTGGAAATCGTGGGTTACAAGAGAGAGAGACAATCGCATCGCCTGGGCATCTTTCGAATACGACTGCAGCCTGTGTACTTTGACCAACCGTCGGGGAGCTGTGGACTTGAGCGAGCTTCCAGCGAGGTTGCCCTGTTCCGAGTCATTATGGGAAGCACCATCTGCACATGCTTGGGCTGCTTTGAAGTTCCGATGTCCACCAAAAGCCCAGGGAGCCAAGCTGTCTAGTGTCCTGAAAGCTGCCATGGCTGGAAAACCAGTCGATGAACATGTTTCCATGTGGGGAAGGAGATTGTGCGGCCAAGTCATTGGACGTCTGCTTTGGGATTTGAAGCAGCTGGAGGCGCTGTCAACAACAGATTACTTTGACTTGCCTTCACTGTTCAAAGCCCATCAGCATTCCAAGACTGCTCTCCTCCGCGGACTTGACTCCCTTCTGGAATCTATGGAACAGCCATGCTCTACTTCTGATCTTGTCAGCTACAAGTATGATTCCTCCTCGCTTCCTCGCCACGACAAAAACTACAACACCAAGGTAGCTGTGACTAACCGAAAGCCTAGTATCTCCTCCCTTCTATGCCACTATTCCCATATGTACGCTGCAGACGATATAATGGATATAATTCTCTACATGGTGCGCAAAATAGTGTCCCACGGACCAGAGAAGGACAAAAGTGTCGCTGTCGCAAGACGCCGGCTCTCCGCGGCTATGAAAGCGGATAAAAAGCGAACAAGACGTCTCTTGTGGCACTCGGGCCAAATCATCGCCGTCGCCAATGAGTTCTTGGTCTCTGCCCCCTGTGAAATCATGCGTCTCTTCATGGCGTACATCTTTGCCGTGGCATATGTCAAATACAGCCCGTCGTCATTGAGATCCAGAGACGGCGTTCACCTGAGACTGGACATTCACTCCCGTGACATGGAGCACAAAAAGGCAGCAACGCAATGGATCCAGACTGGTGGACCCGTACAAATCGGCTCGGCGGACGATATTTTCACCGAGGGATCTACCGCTCTTATCACTAGGGACGCGCAGAGTATATTCCAACGACTGGGGTCTTGGGGACTCGCCGACAAGTTTGCCAAAATACTGCAAAGCTTCGAGAATCACAACGCATGATATAAAATGCCAACAATTACTATTCCACGTGACGCCTTAGCTAAAGCAGTAATAAGACAGTAATAAGACAAGAGCAAACAAACTAAAATATCGCAAGGCAGTTTGGAGGACTGCTCACGCCCCCGGGCATATTCAACGGCGCACTGGAAACAAAGAACTCCCAGCGACCTAGCCTTTGACAAGTCTTGCTCAACTCCTCCAAATCAAACAGCTCGCCAACCGGCAGCCCCCAACCCGCAATCAAGTACTCATGCATCAGGAGGCCAGGGACCTCCCGCCCACCCTCGGTCTTAAAGGAATCCTGCTTCGGATACACCTCGAAAGAAATGGCATCTCCCGCCACGGCAGCAAACCCCTCATTCCATATCCATCTCAACATCTCCTCCGTGCCTTCAACCCCCGCATGCTGCGGATTAGGATCACTGCCATACGCCAACTTATCCGCGGGGCTCATCTGCGTGTCCCACTCCCTCGTGACGCCAATCCTCACTAACAATACATCCCCTCTCCGGAATATAATCTTTTCCTCGTCGGCAATCTGTTTCAGCACCCTCAACGGAATCGCATGGTTCGAAAACGCGCTATACTCAACGCCGTTCCTCTCCGCCCACGCCGCATAGTCCAGCAGCACTCCCCGTCCGCAAATACCCTCCTTGGCCCAGTGCTGCATGCCAATCCGATGATTCGACCGGTCGCCAATCTCGGCAGCCGTCACGCCGCCGTAGAATAGCCTCCGCGAAGGGTCCTGGGGCGTGGGAAACGGCGCCGAGAAGTGTCTCAGGCCGTCCCACTGCGACGACTGCTGCGGATTGAAAATGTACACGTCGTCGAAAGCCGCCCCGTCCAGCAGGGAGACGATGTGGTGCTGCGCTGGCGCTCGGTTGAAATTGGCAGTGTCCAGCTTTCGCAGGTCCCAGTTGAGCGAGACTCTGATGCCGGTTTTGATGCAGGACTGTGCCGCGGAGGCAACTACTTCGGGCGTGAGGAGGGAGAGGCGGCCTAGCCCTTCCTCATGGGAATTTGGGGCAGCTGGCCATACGCGTTTATTGTCCGGGAGGGAGTCGAAGGGGGTGATGGATAAGGGGACGGATTTTGTCATGTTGAATAGGAGAGCCGTGTTTATGGATCATGTTATTCCCATAATACGGGTTGGGTATATTCGAGAAAAGAGAGGAAAAAAAAAAGGACAGAGGAAATAGAGAGGTGCTTGGAAATTTTGGAACATGATCATGGTTGGGTGGATCTTGGGCATCTTGGGGTGTACAGCATGGTGGAGATGATTGTTTATTGAAGTCTCGGGCCAGGTGGCACGTCCGGTACCGACGCTATTGATCATGGTGGTGGCACTTGGGGGCCACACACATTGCGGGACGAGTCTGGACCTGGTGTACGGAGTAGGCAATGTTTCAATCTCTCTTCGAACAATTGACTAAGATGGGTAGTGTTGACGCATATTGGTGACTTGTTCAACGCGGGGTCATGATGCGGACGTGATGCAAAGACTGAGCATGGGAGTATCAAGCTTGTTACATTATTGCGACCAACTCCGCAGAGAGAGAGAGCACATTATGACGTCAAGTCCAGAGACATGTATTATTCCTGTGCTAAACTACTTCCTGACTCCGTGATGGAAAAGCAAAAACAACCTAAAGGGGGATATATGATCATACCAAGCACTAAGCCTTGGTCGCTTGCTCCACCTCAGCCTTCTCGGCAACGTAGCCGTCTTCCTTGGCCAAAGCCGTAACATCATTCCGCTTCAAAAACTCATCCAGCTCCTTCCTCTGCGCCTCCGACACATCATTCACATGCACGGCGACGTCATCTCCAAACCTGGCCGAGATCTCCTCCAGCGAAAGCTTCGCCGTCTCGGGGAAGAAGAAGTACACAATGGGGATGAAGAAGATGCACCAGGCGATGATGACGAGGTAGTACTTCCAGCCGACTTGGTCGATGCCAATGGGGGCTGTCTGCAGCAGGATGATGGTGGAGGCGAACTGGCCGAAGAGGGAGAAGCCCATGCCGATGGGACGGATCTCCGTAGGGAAGATTTCAGACACGTAGAGGTACATGGTTGTGTCGCAAAGCGTTCTGTTTACCTGCCTGTTAGAAAGAGAAGTTTTTTCTGTCGAGAATCACGTTTACACGTACCCTTGGAAGGTGAGGTATAGAAAGACGAAAAAGACGCCTGCTGCGTTGCCGGCTTGGTTGGAGGTTCCTCCGTACTGCGCAATGCACCCAACGAGACCTGATGTTGTAACGAGGCAGCCAAACAGGCCCGTCATAAACATCCACCGCCGGGAGTTGACCTTGTCGTGTAGCCATGCGCCGAGCGGGTTGTAAATCAGACCAGCCGTTGTGAGCCATAGCGCTGACAGGAGGAGAGGCATGTAGTTTGTCTGCCCGAGATTGGTGTACAGAATGACGGAATAGTTGTTCTGCGATAGACGTCCAAGTCAGTCGACTGTTGCTTCAACCGAAACAAGATAATAAAGGACACAGAGAAGGAGAGACGATGGAAAAGAGAGAAGCGAAGGAAAAGGCGAGGTGAAGCAGAATACACTTACAATGACCAGAGGTCCAGCAAATTCCGCCCCCCACTGGGTTAAAAACCCAATCATCATGCGTTTCCTGTAGCTCTTCTTCTTGATTACAGCCGTCCACGGCGTGCACCCCATGGCCCTGAGCTTCTGGGAGTCCAACGCAATCTGCATCTTGACCTGGTACAGCTCCTCCTTGGCTGTCAAATCATCCGGATCATCGGGCGACTTGCGCAGCACCCGGAGGACCCTCCACGCTTCCTCGACGCGGCCCGTCTGGAGGAGCCATCGTGGAGAGCGCGGGATCCAAATCGACGTGACAAGCAACACAAGTGGCGATAAGCACTGGACACAGAGGGGAAACCGCCAGGCAAACGAAGGGTTATTTTCCGTGGCAAAGTAGCATGCGAAGCCCAGCCAGCCAGAGAGCATGTAGCCGAAGACGAGGAAGATGGCGTGGTGACCGACCAGCCAGCCTCTCTTGTCAGGCGGCGCCAGTTCGGAGAGATACATGGGACAGGCGGTGACGAGGATGCCAATACCGAGGCCTGAAATCACTCGACCGACGTGGAACATGCTGTTTGACTTTGTCAATATGGATGGCATTATTCCGGATGACAGGAGAGGAGGGGAAAGAAACATACGCCAAAGCAGCCGCTCCGCCTTGGAACGCACCGCCAACAACAGCGCACGCTGCGCCCATCTGAATAGAGAGCTTTCTGCCCAGAGCTGAAGCAGCCCACATGATGAACAGGCTGCCAACAGCTCCCCCGGCACTGTACAATCCGTTGGCAGTAGCAATGGCCTGCGTGGTTGTGGTGCCATAGCCAGGCTCGCCCTGCATGGGCAGCCCGAAGAACTCATACCATCCTGGCTGACCAATGGTGCTGCCGATGATGGCAGAGCAGTATCCATAAGTCTGGAGATGTCAAGGTCAGCAAACTACCACCTCTAAGGGGGTTGGCGAAGACGTGGAGTTGGTGGTTTTTTGGCCTCTTTTGTGCTCGGGTTGACTCTCATGGGGGAGACTTGGGCGCAGAGGACCAAACTTGAGAAAGTGGATTTGGAGTGGAAACCAGGGCGAGCATGGTCGTCTTACAAAGGAACCAAAGGCTACCGCAACGGTGACTAGCCGGTTATACGGACTAGTGCGAGACCGCCGCTCCTTGACCCGGGTATCTGCGGTCATGATTGGGAAAGGAAAGAAAAAAACACTATGATCAAGCACTTGGAAAGTGATGAAGACGACGATGACCAGCAACAAGACAACGGGGGAGCATTTTTCAAGTCCCAAGTCTGATGAAGTTGGACGTTGCGAACCGGAGACTAAATAAGACGATGGTGGTTCATCCTGAAAAGCAAAACACCAAGCCATCGCGATGGTGGCCCTCTCCCCTTCCTCACCTTGCAATGCCACTCGTCCACGACGAAGCCACAACGTGCTAATCCCCAGACCATCATCTCATCAGCCGTTTGCCCCCGTTACCCCAGACCCGCACATGTCAATGCCATCCGGAGCGTGCCACCGCAATGCAGAACGGCTCGAGTCAATTCATCTCCGCATTTCCAAACTCCAAATTCATGGCCCCGCATCATGGCGCCATGCACCCACGACGACCCAAATCGTGCACTTGGAGGGTGCCAACTAGAACAGAAGACTATGCCATCTTAACGTCATTCGCTCGACATCGATTGTGGGTTCACATCACAGTGACTCGGATTCCCCCGCTCGCTTCGTCGGCACGGCATGTTCTGCATGCCGACCTCGCTTCACTGTCCGATTTGCAATAAGCTTCATTAAGGCCCTGCGACTTGGCGCGTCTCGGACGAGGCAGCTTGGAGGGCCACCCCACGACATTCCATACTTAATTTTTGAATCACCATGACTTCAGATCTGCCCTTCCAGCTGGCCGACAAGAGCCTCGCCCGTCCCGACTGTCTGGTTGACGGCCAGGACACATCCGCCAAGTCGGGGAAACGCTTCCAAGTCATCGATCCGGGCACAGGCAAGCCGTGGATATCCTGTCCCGACTGCAGCAGCGAGGATGTCGACGCGGCCGTGCAGTCGAGCCACCGAGCCTTCCAGGAATACTCCAAATGGACTCCGAGGAAGCGAGCCCAAACCATCTCCAAGTGGCACCAGCTGATTGTCGAAGCCCGCCAAGACCTGGCCACGATTCTCGTCCACGAGACTGGAAAGCCCCTCTCAGAGGCGTACGGCGAGGTCGACTACGCGACAGGCTTCACCTGGTGGTTTGTTGGCGAGGCAGAGAGGGCCCATGGCAGCTCCATCGTGTCCGCGGTCCCTGGCCGTCGCGCCATCACCATCAAGCAGCCGATCGGAGTTGCTGCCGCCTTGGTGCCGTGGAACTTCCCCATCGCCCTGACTCTGAGGAAGATGGCGGCAGCGCTGGCCGCGGGCTGCACCATGGTTGTCAAGCCGTCGCCGGAAACACCACTTACAGCCGTTGCAGTGGCACGCCTCGGACTCAAGGCCGGATTCCCCGTCGGCGCCCTCAACATCTTGACCACCAGTCTCGACAACACTCCTGCCGTCGCGGAATCTCTTTGTCTTCATCCGTTGGTGAAGAAGGTGACCTTTACTGGTAGTACGCGGGTGGGCAAGACAATTACCGGTCTTTGTGCGCGTAACCTCAAAAAATCCACCCTGGAACTTGGCGGGAATTGCCCCTTCATCGTATTCGACGATGCCAACATTGATCAAGCACTCGGTCAACTCATGGCTCTGAAATGGCGTCACGCCGGCCAGGCCTGCATCTCGTCGAATCGGTTGTACGTTCAGCGTGGCGTGTACGACTCCTTTGTCAAGGAGCTTATACAGAGAACCTCCCTGCTCAAGGTTGGGCATGGCATGGCCGAGGGAACGACCATGGGCCCCGTCACGACGCCCCGAGCACTCGACAAGGCCGAAGAAATGGCAAAGGATGCCATTGCAAACGGTGCAAAAATGGTCTACGGGACAGGTCTTCGTGCCGAATCTACAGGGGGATACTTCATGCGTCCAACCATTTTGACAGAGGTGACGGACGACATGCTCATGAGCAAGGATGAGATTTTTGCGCCGCTTCTCGGCGTGTCCGTGTTTGATACCGAAGACGAAGTGACCACTCGAGCAAACAACACCAGCATGGGATTGGCGAGCTATGTTTTTACTAAGAATATTGATCGGCTGTGGAGGATGTTTGAGACGCTAGAGGCCGGTATGATTGGATTGGTACGTTCGACAATCTCCTTTCATCTGCACGGTCTTCTCGACGATCTTCAGTGTCATTTTTTCTTTTCTGCTGCGTGAAAGAATTTTTTCTTCCCAAGTATTCCTGAAATCACTTGTTTGCTTTCTCAAATTTCTTTTTTCCCTGCGCCATCTCAGCCGTGTTTGTGAAGTCCGAGTTGTCTCTCTTCGCCAAGTTCCGTGGCGGAGAAATGAGAACACGCAGACTCGCTAACACAGCACTGAATTTTAGAATACTGGAAACAGCTCGTGCGCCGAGGCCCCCTTTGGCGGTATCAAGGAGAGTGGATGTGGCAAGGAGAGTGGTAAAGATGTGGCAGTGGAGGAGTTTCTGGTGACCAAGAATGGGACGCTGACTGTCGAGGATCATTGGTGAGTTTGAGCCCGCAAATGATTCATGCCATTCGGGTCTTGTTTTTCGTCTTCTCAATCTCTCGCAAAGGAGTGCTTGTAAGCACCTTGTCCTACGTGAATAGAATGACCTTGTGCAGCATGATTCGCAATACGTGCTCCATCTGTTTCGCTTGATTTTCACTGTCGCGTGAATGAACAAGACGTGTTCCTCCCTATCTCGGTCGGATAGAGTGTACAGAGTACCAGCAGCTGCATATGCTAGCCTTGCTGCAGAATCCATAACAACATCACCAGTCCCTGATCTGATGCGATCATGTCTCAAATTCCGCTCTCCCATATGTCAACAATCAGCCTCTGGTACCGGGACGCCGGTACGGTGCCAGAGAAGCGGTAAGGCCACATCTCTCCACCAGATAGGTCCCAGGGCCGCGGAACCAGCCCCTTTGCGTCCGATGGCAGGGATGCTGTGACATGATAAAAAAAGTCAAAATGGTAGAAGTACATGCCCTCTTGACGAGCGGTCTCGAAGGAAGCGAAAATTTTTCAAATTTGTGAAGGGCGGAGTGTCATTCCAAGCCCCTTTCATTCGGCTCTTGACGAGCTACTGGACGCAAAAAATAGCAAAGTGTTTGCTACGGATCACGCCACAAAGCATTGTAGGCGAGTGTGTGTGTAATAATTGGAAATGCAAGGGCCGCGTAAGAAACGGGTTCTAGACAGAAAGTAAAAGGAAAAAAAAAAAAAGCCCCCATGCTATAGAACGATGCATATAGGCCGGGATTCCTCAGACTGTTGAGTCAATGGCGATCTATTCTCAGCATAGCATGAACAAACGCTTCTCCAATAAGATAAACAAGAAGAAGCAGAGGATAATGATGAAGAACGCGATAGTAGTGGCGAGTCATGCTGATTTGACAGAGCCGCTAGTCTGGACAATGTCTAGACAACAGGCATCGAATTTTTTTGAGCAATGACATCTCCAAAGCTACCCTGATGGCTGTCATTCGTCAAGCTGTCAAAGCCAGAAACGGCCCGGGAGTGGGCCAACGGACCACAATGGAATAGTCTATGTATAATAATAAGTCTGGCTTGGACGAGTGGAACCTAGACGAATATCTGAACCCTGAAGCTATGCTATGGTGAAGTTGAAAGCGAATTCGTTCCAAGACCATGGCATGTAGGGGCTGGTATCCGGGTAGTTTCCGGGAAATGAAGCCCGGGAGGCAAGCAAGGCACAATGGTGTAACGGCGGAACAAAGGCACCTGGCGTGTAGGGCATGGGTTGGTTACCGGGACCAAGGATCAGGAACATGTATAGTTACAGTTTACTCGGCACTTCGTACTGCCAAACAGTTATTAATCTGTACAGTGTACGGATACATGTCGGCAAACTAGCGTTCGCCAGGCAAGTATCCGTGTTGTTCCAAGAAAAGCCGAGCTGAAGTGTTGCTTCGTTGCTCACTGCCCTGGGGCTAGGGTTCGGCTGAGGGTTGGATATTTATGGCACTCGACACTTGGTGTGTTATTATTATAGTGATCCAGGGGCCCTGGGCTCACCAGTCCTTGGACGTCTCGGAGCCGCCCTGGACTTGCTTCGTGCATCCTGACTGGATACCGGATCAAGGGATGATGATGCAGTGCTGATGCGGTGCTGCAGCGCGTAGTTGCCGGATGCTGGCCGTACCAAGTAGAAAGCTCTCCAAGTGCGTGGGTAATGTAATGAAGGACAGCCAACCAGCCGCTGTGGTACCAGAGGCGGCACCAACAGGAGGCGCTGTTGGAGCAAACAATGCTGTGAATACGCCAGCCAATCCAGTGCGGCGCATATAATACGGCGCCATGTTTCAGGGACGAAATATTCATCGCTTCTTTCAAGCGCAATTGCATCGAGTCACACACATCGTGTTTGCTTGGCGTGGCCACCACGGCAAGCATGCCAAGCATTGGAAGGTACGCTTCCGATTGAACAAGGCATTTGCTCCTTCCACCAGCGTGCGCTTCCCGTTCGGGCATGAGCCTAGCCCAAGAGTTCACGAGGTTTCTGCAATGTGACCCTGTTCTGCGCTCAGCGCTCTGCACTCTGCACTCTGCACTTTCGATACCTTTCTTCACCTTGCTCGTCCACTCCACTTCAAGGACCCCCCATCCATGGCTCTTCTGACTGCCGTGTGCGGTGCGCGGCCCGGCTGGCTGGTGAGTTGGTGTGCAGCATGGATTCCACCGTGTCCACATGTGCTTCTAGAAGGATTCATGCAGTCCGGATTTCGTTGGCGCCTTGACGATCAGAGGCCAGAGCCTGCACCTTCGTGGAAAGCGAAGGTGAATATCGATGCCAATACCAGTATCTACACACGGAGTACTGTCGTCAACCGCCAGCGAGGGACGAGACAGCGGGATGAGACAGCGAAAACAACATGGCCCCAGTCGCACACCACTGTGTTCATGCCTCTATGTCTTAGTAGCCCAGGTCCCAACAACTGTGAGTAGCCAGAGACCTCCGTTGGCGTTTGGGCACATGTACAGGCATTGATTTGCGAACCTGGCCTTGCCAATCGCCTTCGCTAAGCTAGTTCCAGCCTGCGCACCGGACAGGAAAAAACTGGGAAACAAGAAACTGGAAACAGGCGACAGGCGATGGACAGCGTGTACCAGCACGTTCAATGCTCTCTTCCCTCTTCCCTCGTTTATTGTACCATTGCACAGTATCACTGCCATCTGTATGTACATAGCGTTCCCTGCTAACACCCAGGATTCGTAGGGTCTATAGCTGCAAAAGTCTCCACCGTAAACTGGGCTTCCCAGACAGAGGTAAACATTTGAATTCCAAAAAGGATGGCAAAACAAGGCCCCTGGCCATCAGAGGTAGCCTCAGCGTTTGTCGTAAAAGCGAAATAGCCACCGTCATGGCTCTTCGCGCACCCGGTCCGGAAATATCCAACCTGGAAAGAAAAGAAAAGGGCACCGTTCTCGCCAGCCATACGGAGCACCTAACACACACCTCGACAGGGGTGGTCCCTATTACCCAATTTGACCCAAAAAAGCTCTCCTGGGCCAGGGGCAAGGAAGGACGTGGTTGACCGCCAGCGAGGCATGTGCATGGAAAGGGTAGACCGCAAAGCCGGTACATGTTCCAAGTCATACCAAAGTACTCTGTACGGAGCCGCATTGCTCATCTCGAGTACTCCGTAGGGTAGAGACTGGTGGCTCCCCTGACGTTTGTCCCTAGCCGGCTACGGAGTAGAGGTCCTGGAAAATGGAGAGAGCCACGCGAGCTCGTGCACAACCCTGGTCAGACGGAACCCAAGAAACCTTGTTGAGAGCCGTGAAGGGGGAAGAGCCCAAGGACGTAAAGAAAAAAAAAGATGGGCTGTTGGCAGTCAGGCACACGATCGGGCGAGTGGTTTATAATCTCAGACACGTCCTCCAAAGTTGTTCCCTCCTCCGTCTCACTTCACTAACAAAGATCACGCTTCACGGCAAAATTCACTGCTCGCTGGCTCTTTACAACCGCCCCTGTGATAAAAAGAACACAACAACGCTTGGAGCATAAATATCAGGCGACTGCCACGGTCAACGAGACCAAGATTCGTCACCCTTCAAGCACCTGGACCCTGCCTCTTCCCGACTGCCCAATACATCCTCCTCCTCAGCCTAACGCAGTCAAAATGCCTCGTGGTCCATACGACACAACCGGCGTCGCCAAGCCGAATGCCCCGAAGCCCCCAAAAGGTCGAACATCTTGATTA
This sequence comes from Metarhizium acridum, assembly GCF_019434415.1. Taxonomy (NCBI): domain Eukaryota; kingdom Fungi; phylum Ascomycota; class Sordariomycetes; order Hypocreales; family Clavicipitaceae; genus Metarhizium; species Metarhizium acridum. The sequence continues at coordinate 2,005,642 of NW_027094020.1, read as the reverse complement.
AGATGACTATCGCCGGGCAATCTGCCACGAGGCTCTGTATCAAGTAAGATGCCTGGTCAGGTAAGCGCGACGTCTCTCTAATCGGTCGTCAGCCCGGCACTAACCAAGATGGGACAGGCTTCGCGACGGCACTGATCGATGAATGCCCTCGACCTAATACGCATCCGCGATACATTTTGTCCGGAGGCTCTTGTTTTTTGAGTTCTCTGATTTGGCGCTTTTCAGAATACTTCCTCTCCTTGTGTAATATTGGGTGTACTTGGGAACGGACAAAACAGAAAAAAAAGAAAAAAATAGACTGGGGTTTCGAACGGGTTTGGAAAAACAGCACCGACACTGATAAGTTTGGGAACAAAAAGACATAGACTTTCGATCATACACATGATATTCGTCTCAGGACGCAGACTTTACATAGGATCCAGCAATGGAGAATTAATAACGATTCTAGAACTTTGCGGAAGCTTTCGATTCGATGTGACTTAATTTCCAGACGTGCTTGGGAGAATGTCGGGGCGAAGCCGCTCAGGCCTACTCGCAGAGGGAACCAAGTCCAGTTACCGGTCTCGGCAGAGCACAGATTCAACCCTGACCGGTCAATGTCAAGCTGGAATCGGTCAAGGCATATCGGAGAAATATCTGCATCGCGGGTAGTTGTGGGGACACGGCGGCGGCGCCGAAGTGGGACTGAATTCGCAGAAACGGCACGGCACGAAGTTGTGGAGTTTCAAGCCATGACCGGTGTGGGAGACATGGAGATGGTCCTTTTTGTTGGATGGACGATGTATAGGGGTGAGTTGGAAGAAGTGGCAGGTAGTGTAGGGCTTTGTCATGGAGATCTGTTCTGTTTGTGCGTGCAAAAGGGATACGACCTGCGTCCTCAGCTGCGGCATTTCTACGCCGGCCAACTTATGGAACGCTTTGACAAACGTGAGGGCGTGAAGATGGATGGGGATACTAACTTGATCTTCACATCTAGACCTGTGTCCCGGCCCCGGCGGGGGGGATCCTATCCGCCCATTTACAAAGGACCGCGTAAACCAAAGGTCCAACACCAACCTCGGTGATTGTCCTGAACCTCACCGCTTCTCAGAAGTTCTCTTTCCTAGGACCTAGAATCGAATCTCTGTTCCTTTGTTGTCTCACATCGCCCCCATCTCCCGTGGCCACCACTGGCGCCTTCCACAAAAGCCACCACCATCAGTCCTTTTCACCGATCACACGGCCCCTACTGCAACACAGCCCGCCCTCTCCGAGCAAAGAAGACCACACGTTCCACGCTTTGATATAACTCCTTCGATCCACGCGACCCTCAGGCGTTCCTTTTATCGACCGTTTACCTGCCGTAACCTATCGGGGTCCTTCGGAGTAGCTCCGTCTCCCACATCAGTTGATGCTACTGTTACTCGGCATTGGGTATGGTTACATGAGCCGGCTTTTTTTCCTTTCTATTTCCTCAGCGCTCGGAGGGGTGAAAACCGGGTGAGGAGCGCATTTGAGGTCATATTTTGACATGTAGGGCCACGGGAGTCCAGATAGATGACCTGGCTGGTGAGCTGGGGGATAAGCCTGCATGTTGTGTGACGACGTGTGGTACGGAGAAGGATTCTAGGAATGGTTAGCTTTGGACTCGCAAGTGGGCGGTCCCGATCTTGATTTCGATCTGGGAGCGTTCGAAGTTCTTGACTGCATTGGATGTCTGTGGCTCTACCGTTGGTACGTGACCAAGGTTGATGTCTGTGAGCGAACACTACTCTTGCGTCTCTACACACGAAATCAGTCAATGCTATCACTGGTGCTTTGCTGTTTATCAGTTAGTTATTGGAGTTGTACTAGCTTTGCTATTCTACTGCGCAAGCAAGCCGCACTTACACGGTGCAACGTATGAAGCTGGCCCCCAGCATACTCGCGCGTCCCAACAACATCTATAACTCACCGCTCACGGCTCGCCATCTAGACTATTCGACATGTCCATGAGGAGCCCAAGAGTAAAGTGACGTGGTAACTTGGAGTATCGCTGCCCAATTGAGGCTTCGCTCTGACCGAAGGCAGCGATCAACTGTAGTGCGACGCTGCTTGGTGCCGATCTTCCAATTTCACGAAGACGCTGTGTGCCGTTTTCACCTCTTCTCGTATCCGTAGGCGTATAGCAGGATGGTGACAAATGATGGAATTTTCTCATCGAAGAAAACCAATGTGTGATGTTAGGTTGCAATCATCTTTGTGAATGCCTAGGGCTCGAGCAGTGTTACCATCCTATATGCAAACCAGCGCAGGCAACTCCGGGACGCCGCTTATTCCAATTGGCTCCTTCATGGGAAGACTCAGTCAGTCCCCTTACAGTTGGTTGTCCGGGGCTGTCAAATATGCAGGCAGGAACTTCGGCGGTCCCTGTACTACGGGTCGTCCATGAACCCAAAGTGCCAACTTTTTCACCTTGGATTTTATTTTCATCTTCACCTTGAGCAGTCTGATTTGTCAGGGTTGGAGAATGAGCACAACTGCGCCCGGCTGGAGTCGACGAACCGATCATGCAACTCATCTCGGCATTTGGACTGGGCGAGTAGTTCGATACGCGATCAGATGTTGTGCGTTTTGCCGCTGTCCATCATCACAACTCACTTGCATGAGCCGTCCCCATTTCTCCGAGGTAGTTTCGGCCGTTTGACACAAGCATGTCCGCCGTCTCGGGCCACCCTGTCTATTTTGGGCATTGGAGTTTCGAATATCATTGCTGAGCTTGTCTCAATAAAGAAACACGCCCGCTTCCTTTTCGGCCGTTGGGGCTCATATGTTCGTCGTCTTGACTCTTGTACACAGTCTTCCACCGGGGCCCTAATACTATAGCCGCAAATGCTGCCGTCTCCGGAGTTGTCCAGACGGGGTCACCGCCTCTTAAGGCTTGGGAAGACGCTCCACAATGGCACGATGACAAGGATAACGACTGGACCCGTTTGGCACCTGTCCGGAATGTGGTGAACGAAAAAGACATCAGAAGACGACAGAGCTGAACAACGAGGTGGCTTTTCTTGCAACTGCTATGTCGATGTGGCGGAACCGGGATTTCAGAGTGGCGCTCCTATCCCAACCCTACTTGCAATTCCTCGAATGACTCGTCACATCGAACGGGACAGTGCTTTGATTCCCCACCTGGTCTTGTCGGCAGTTGATAGAGTTTGAGATATATAACGCTGACGCTTTCGTGGTTGAGCAGGATCCTGTATCCTACTCTGGTTGGGTTATCCGGGGCTCCCTCTCTTCAAATATGGCCATCTACACTTACTGGTCAACCATCACCTGGGGGCAGACGCTGGCTGTTGTTTTCGTCATTTGGCTTGGATATGCTGCTGTTCTTGCTGTGCAGAGGCTTTGGCTCAGTCCTATTGCCCATATACCCGGGCCAAGACTTGCGGCGCTGACGCAGTACTATGAGTTCTATTATGATATTGTTCTCGGCGGCAAATACACCTTCAAAATTATGGAACTGCATAAAGAGTACGGTTCTGTGGTCCGTATCAACCCTTGGGAGGTGCACGTTAGAGAGCATGACTTCCACTCTGATTTGTTTGGAGGGCCAACCAGGCCACGGCAAAAGTGGAAGTTCTGGACAAAACAGGCGAGTAATGTCCCTGGCCAGTTTTGATAGCAATGTAAAAAGTTAACTCAGTTGTTGTAGTTTGGAGCTCCAGGTAAGGACCATAGGCAAGGAGTTTGCTGCCCAGATATAGATATCTGACGCCTCTAATAGACAGTTCCCTCGCAACTATCGATCATGATCACCACAGGCTGCGGCGGTCGGTTCTCAATGCATTCTTCTCGACTCATAGTGTTCGAAACCTCCAACCAGTCATCGAAGAACGAGTTGACAGTCTTCTTGAAGCCCTCCACAAGTTTGCTGCCACTCAATGTGGCACGCCAATCAACATTATGTATCCTTTCTCAGCTTTCACGAACGGTATGTGTGTTTTGGAAACGGTCAGGTGTTGCTGGCTAGCAGCATAACTAACTTTAACTGGTATAGATGTCATTAATGAATATGCTTTTGCTCGAAGCGATCACCTAAGTCTGTTCCTATCTGCCCAAATTTTTCCGAAGCATCATTAACAACATTATAGTTGAACGCCCAGATTTTGGCCGCGAAGTGACTGACAATTTATTGATGGGAACTCATATGGGACTGATAGTCAAGCATGCAAACTGGGCTCTCACCCTGGTAAATAGTATACCTGAGTCTCTTTCGGCACAATGGATTCCAGGTATGAGCGTACTAGTCCGAAACTTCAACACGATGCTAACGCCAAACTAGGCTGGTCAGGATTTCTGAGGATGAAGAACGATATCCTTAAGCAAATAGAAAAGGTCAAGTCGACAGAGAACACAGGACAATGGAAGCTGGACGTGAGCCATCCAACCATTTTTCATGAATTGCTCTCTTCAGATCACCTTCCGGACTGTGAGAAGACGCCGGCCAGACTAGCCCAAGAAGGACAAATTCTGGTGCAAGGAGGCACTCTTACGTCTTCGTGGGCTCTATCACTGGCGACATTCCATCTTGTCAATCAAGAATCAACGCTTCGAAAGCTCCGGGATGAACTATTTGTCGCTATCCCTGATGCCAATGAAGTTACACCGCTGGCGAAATTGGAAAGTTTGCCGTATTTGCGAGCCGTTGTTAGAGAGGCTCTCCGCTATAATATTGGTACGAGTGGAAGGCTGTCCCGAATTGCTTTGGATGAAGCATTCCTTGTTCATGACCATGAAAGGGTGAGAGAGTGGCGGATCCCTGCAGGGACCGTGGTTAGCATGAGCCCGTATATGACTGTCATGGACGAGGAGATATCCCCAGACCCATTAAGATTCCACCCCGAGCGCTGGCTTGACGATGGGGATCGACTTGAGAAATATCTGACAGTATTTGGTGGTGGAACGCGAAGCTGCTTGGGTAAGGCCCTTGCGCTGGCGGAGATGTACCTGTTACTGGCCAAACTGTTCCGTCAGTGGGGAAATGGTGTTGATGTCCGTCCTGGGGATACTGGAGTCTTGAACATTTTTAAAACGACCCCGCGAGATTGTCAAATGGCGTCTGACTACTTTATCCCCATCCCTTACAAGGTACAGCTCTTGGCCCAAGACAACGAGATGTGGTAGGACGTTGGCTAACACAAATCCAGGGGTCGGAAGGTATACGGTTTGTCTTGAGTGTAGCCAGAGTTGACTCATCCGAAGGTAAATATTTGGGGGGAAATGCTACCAATGTTACCCTCTGAGAGTATGTCATGGGCGGCTGCAATGGTCGGGGGTATGATATGCGTAATCTAGTGAGCCCTTATTTGTACCATGATGGCGTAACCGGTATCTCCTATGTAATTAATGATATTAACGACAATTATGAAACGAATTAGGGTTGAATTAACCGATGTGTAGAGACCCCAAGCTTCCCGGGAAACAATATGCAGTCTGGTGTGAAATACCTTGACCGCACACCTGCTAAGCCTAGCATCTCCAACAACTTATCCGACGATGGAAATTTTTGCTTAAACTTATCAGTGGAAAACTCTCTAGAGGATGGTCAAGACAAGCCAGCCGCCTCCGTTGCTTTGTTTTCCTCCAAAAGGTGTGGGATACACATCTGATAGATTGTCGTGGTGAGTAATTGTACCAAGCATTTAAAGAAGGCCGCTCTTGATATTACCGGACTGGCAGAGTAGATCGAAAAGCTTCTTTCATAACACAATGACGTCCTTTACCACCCTGTTGATATTGCATGTGTTGTTCTCGGCTCTTTGTCCGAAGTCCTGGACCTGAGCAACATTATGTAGTTGTGTCGCACTTGATACGAGACACGTCGTTTATATTCCGATTCGGTGCGACCGCAACTCCAAAAGTCAGGCATCGAGAAGTGCCACAGCTGTGGCTGCCAAATCAATCATTCCATATTCCTCGGCGTACCAAGCCTTCGTGCGGGGATTGATGCAGCTCGTGAATGCAGCTCTAGCGGCTCCGGCATTAGACTGGACCAAAAACAGGTACTCGCGGTGCATCTAGAAGACGATTGTGTTGCTACCAGTGAGAGAGAGAGAGTGAGAGAAAGAGAGTCCTGACTCCTGGGAGTTTTAAGATGGGATGTCGATGTAACTACGGAGTACTCAGGTGAGAACTTGACGACGAAACGGCCCACTTTCCAGTGGAGTTGGTGGCCCATCATGGAGTCACCCCATGCCTCGCCCCATGCCCGTCAAACGCCGCATGGTCGAGGTCATCATGTACAATCAGATTGGCCTCTGCCGTTGGCCAAGGAGGCCAAGGAGTCCCGGGGGTCAAGGCGGCCCACTCCTTGTTCCCGATTCGCTTCTCTGCGGATCCATCCGTCTGACAACTAACCTTAGGTTTCGTTTCGTGTCTGATATCCGTGCTCTCCGTCGTCTTTCGAATTACCCATCCTTCTCTTCTGTTACTGACGAAGCTTTGTGACTCTCTCTCTCCATGATCATTAACTGACTCTGGTGACCTATGCGACACTCTCGAGACCTTCTCGGCGCTTACATCACGTACGAGCCTGCACATCGAAATTACCGCCATGGCAGCGGTGGATCCTGTGACAAGGAAGAGAGTCTTGAAGGTGATTGTGGTATCGCTGTTGTTGGATCTGGTATAAATCACCTCCCGCGAGCTAGGCAGCATATAGCGACTCCTAACTTGTCCTGTATTCCGGCTTTAGATCTCCTTCACATTCATTCTTCCACTCTTCCCCAAGCTGCTAGAGTTCTATCGAGATCGAGAAGCACCGTCGCTGATCGTGGGCGGGCCGCCAACATTGCTGCAACAGGTCCTCGGGGGCCTCAACAAATACAAAGCTTCGTTTTCACGCCCCATCGACTCTCGATATGATATTGTTCTTCTTGGCGGAGCCATGGGCTCGTTGTTCTCGTACGCTGGATTCAAGATACCTTCTCAATGGCACAGCCCTCTCATAGCCGCGCTAATCATGACGCATAGGTTGTTGCAAGCGATTGCTTCCCCCCTCATTGGAAGGCTCTCTGACCGATACGGCCGACGTACCGCCCTACTGACGTCCATGTGCGGAAACGTGCTTTCGGTGCTCCTTTGGGTTGCGGCCATTGACTTCCGCACCTTTGTCGCAAGCCGCATTGTTGGAGGCCTATCTGAGGGAAATGTCCAGCTAGCAACTGCCATGGCAAGTGACATCTCAGACGAATCGACTAGAGGGTCCACCATGGCGGTGATTGGGGCTTGCTTCTCCATTGCCTTCACATTCGGACCTGGATTGGGTGCTTGGCTAAGCACGAAATCTCACGTCGCTGCAAACCCATTTGCAACCGCTGCCTCTTTTAGCTTGGCTCTCATTGTAGCCGAAACGATATATCTATACTTTTGTTTACCGGAAACTCTGCCATCTCTTATTGGAAACTCTGCCAAGTCTGATAAGAGCAAGGAGAAGACGAAGGCCGAACCAGCGGCGAGAACAAATTCCCACTTTGTCCTTAATGCAGTTCATTTCTTCTTTCTTCTATTCTTCTCTGGAATGGAAAGTTCGCTATCATTCATGACTTATGAACTGTTTGAGTTCACTTCTGGTAAAAATGGGAGATTGCTGGGTTATATTGGTCTTGTTGCATCCATTCTCCAAGGCGGAGTGACGCGTCGACTCCCCCCGTTGCTCTCCGTAAGAATCGGCGTTATTTCGTGCTTGGCTGCCTTCTTCCTCCTAGGAAGAGTCGGTGGTATTGGTGGCTTGTATGCTGCGGCGACGTGTCTTGCAATGACATCGGCGACGGTGGTGACTGGACTAAACGCGCTAAGCAGCTTCGAGGCCAGTGAAGACGAACGTGGGGGAAAGCTAGGCATTCTGAGAAGTTGGGGACAGTTGGGACGTGGACTTGGGCCGATACTGTTTACAAGCGTGTACTGGTGGGCAGGTCGAGAATATGCGTACAACATGGGAGCTACCGGTATCGCTGTGGTTTCAGCTGCGGCCATGATGGGCCTCGAGACGCCTAGAGGATCTATAAAGGGCAAGGTAGATGGAGAGACTAACGGCAAGGATCAGGAATGATAACGTGGAGTTGATGGTAGATGGAAGCACATGAGGAGGTGAACTTATATATGTACTATTATGACATTAATACTTTGGGAAGGAGGGTTGAATTGCGGGCAGGAGCGACCTTGTATGTACTAACACCGTGAGCAGCGGTTCGAAATCGGCGACACAACGACGATGAGGCACTTGCATAAAACGATGGGATCAATGATATGTCATGAAATCTGTAAATAAATGTTGCAATAGCGATGGACGGTACAGTTATCTAGCGGCTGAAGACAGGAAATGTGCCGGGTAGAGCTGTGCGCTAGGCGGGTGAGGGAGGCTATTGAGCGGCCATTCAGCACCAACTTGGCCAAAGGAGCCTTGAAAACCTAATTAACAACACAAAGAGGACTGGATCGTAATTTCACCCGATACTGCTTATTGTTTCAACTGTCGTGTACTTTGTTTAATTATTGAAGCTTTTTGTTCCTTGTGCCTATATGCCTAGGATCCGTTCAACTGGCCTTGGCGGAGAAGCAACCATCTTTTGGAAAAGGGAGCAAGTCAAGCATAAGGGCATCCGAATGATGCTCGCTGCCCATAGCAACGGTGTCGTGGAGCAGCCGGGCAGCCTGGAATTCAGCAGGCCGAGGCCGGGTCTGATCTGAGGTGCGATTTTAGATGGGAACAAGGCGCAAAAGCCGTGCACAAATGTAGCCTTGTAGGGAGTAATGTGTGCAAAATTGAATTGTATTATCTATACTATTCTCCCCTTTAGGGCTACTATATAATATATATATCCCTGCTGGATGGGGTAAACTAGCGGAAAGCGTTTCTTTTTAAGCTAGTTGATTTTTGGTACAGGAGTCATAGCTTTTCACGCATCGCGATGCATGTATTTACAGTGTTTTGTTCGGAATGTCACGGTTCTCTGGTTTGGGCACGACCAGTCACACGGCGTTGCTTTCATCGGGCCATACCTGATGCAATGCTTGCACGAGTATTGGGATAGCTTGAGCAAATGAAAATCTTCATAATAGAGTATGTTCTTGCGTAGGATAACGGTGCAAATGCTATACGCACTCTGGCAGTTGAGCTGTTCTTGATTTACAACCCATGTCCATTTACCACATCGCTGACCATCTCAACGGCGACGATTCGTCGGTGCCAGAGGCACTGAAGGCGAGAGTAATGGAATTCCGAATCCAATATTGAGTGAAGAAATAGGCCCCAGATATGGAGCACCCGGCAGTAAAGCCTCAGTAGACGAGATGGAATAGCAGAAGCCTGTTGTCATTCAATACTTTCATATTTTGGCTGCAGGTGTTAAGATGTGGAGGCAGTCTAAATTGGTGCTTCAGGCTGGCCCCCTTGTTAAAGAGCGCTGTTGACAATGAAATGTCGAAGTCCGGAAAGAGATGAAATATACCTCCCAGCTTTACTTCTTTAATGAGAGTTCCCGAGTGTTGCGTCACTATAATTACAAGCCTCATGTAGTTCAATTCGATTTATAATTGGCTTAATTAGCCTTCAACTACTATTTTTGGCTCGATTATTGGTGCCGGTACGTATCTTTGTGGGTTATCGCGATCCTGCCGTTTTGGTGTTGAGGGCTGTAGGCACCTTCCAAAGCTCCGCAGGCGGCCCCAGGCAGGGCTCCCGGAGAGGAAAATAAAAGGCCAACGTTTTCAACAAGGTCAAATTCAACAGCTTCAAAAGGCTCGAATCCAACAGCTTCAACAGGCTCGAATTCAATTGCTTCAGAAGACTCAAAATGATCAGCGGCAGCAGCAGCTTTGCTTACACCTATGACAAGGGCTCACGTTGGCACCGGACCTCGTATAAATACAGGCGTAGCCGCTCACTTTAGTTACTGAGTACAATGAATGCTTCGCTGAAGCTAAGACCGGAAGCCTCCAGTTTGTCAGTTACTGCCACTGTCTGGATTGCGATGCAGTCTGGGATTTGAGATATGGGCCAGAAGGACACGACTAGACAGCGGTAGAAGCTGCCAAGGAATAGATCATCTTACAACAGCATGTCACAAGTCCCCAAAACCTCCCCGTATAAGCGCGACAAATGTGACGACAAAGGTAGCGATGAATCGTTAGCTTATATACATGACACAAGTGTCCCGTATAATGGGCCATGGCATTTTGGGATTTACTCTGTTGTGTTTGCGATGACGTCACCATCATTCCAGTCTATCACTATTCTTGCACAGTCCGACTGTTTTGCAGGTAGTTGGAAGAAAACACATTAGCTGCCGGCTTGGGAAGCCCGAAAGTAAATTCGATAATCAGGTAGAGATCCAGGTGAATTATGCCGGGGGCAGTTTCCCGCCCCTTAGCCATGGATGCATATAGCCTTGCAATGGGGTGAATCTTTGTTCGGGAACCCACCACAACAAACATTGGATAAAGTTGAGAAATAAATCCTTCTCTTCTCCTTCTAAAGCAGTTGCAAGAGACTCTAGTGTTCTCTCGGTAGGCAAGGGAACTTGACCCTTCCAGTTTCCTAAATTGGGAGACGTGAATTAGCACGAGTTCTGCTGAATGGTCCACGTGCTACCTGGCCAACTATTAGACAGGACAATACGCACCATCTTTATCCCAGTATTTTCCTGTTTCCTCGCTTCTCCTCAGAAACTCGGGTGGCGGAGGACCAAGGATGGCTGTCATGGCTGCAAGGTGGCAGGCATCATTTTGCTCTTCAGATTCATGATCGTACACTCGGAAGAGAGGCTCTTTCTCCAGAAGATCCCAGGCCTAACGCAGGCATCAGAAAAAGAAAATATGCCAGAAAAGCAGAGTTGTAGCGATGACAGGGGGAATAAATGCCATACCAAAAGGCCGACACTCCAGGTATCTACAGAAGGACCCCATGGCATTCCAAGAATCACCTCGGGCGCTCGATACGGCATTGGCATTGCTTTTCCAATATGCTCGATGCCAATGCGTGCCTGACCGAAATCACTAATTGTCAGCGCCCCAGCACCTCCCAGTACATACTGAGAGACATAGATAATAGTGTCGCCTATTCGTTTCCGTGCAGATGGTTTATAGATCTCATTCTCTTCCACCTTCGATAGAATCGTGTCACTCGTAAGCGCAATTAATAAGTTGTCCGAATGCAAGTCTAGGTGGTACTTAGCACACTTACTACACGAAATGAGTGAGGGGATGATAGGACGCACCAGTATGAATTACGTTAGCCTCATGCAGAAAGTTTATCCCAAGCAGCACTTGCTCAACCGCCCTTGCAGTGACCTCCTGGTTAAATATTCTCTCTTTCTGCATATTCTGAAGCGTTCTCATACTCATTCCTAGCGGTTTCATGATTAAGACGTCATGTATACCATTTGGGCCCTGTATCTGAAATGAATCGTCGATTTGGCGGACATTTTCGTGGCCAGGTTCATCCGAAAGATGCGGCAAAACACTTGCCAAGTGCTTGTAAACCTCGAATTCCTTGTTATGCTTCAAGGTATTGATATATAGCTTAAGCACCCAGTACTTGTTCTCTCTGAGAAACAGACTCATCAGCAGGTGTTGTACGTAAGGACATAAGAGTATGCATACTGAAGGTCCCGAGAAAGCCAAACAGTCGAAGTTGTGCCATAGCCGAGTTTTGCAACGACCTGGTAGCGGCCACGAACCACCTCACCGATATGCATTGGATAGTAGTCATTGCGTCTATAGAAGGGTAGTCGCTCTTCTTCGATTTGTTGACCTGGGCTTATTATTTCGAATCCGGTGGACGGAAACTCGCGCGGTAGAGACGACATTGAGTTGGAGAGGGATTGGAAACGGGGGAAATGGTCCCTATCGGCCCGCGACTTCAGAAGGTATCGAATGGTATACTGTCGCCACAATGAAGACGGGAAGGAACGAAGGGAACGTCGTGCAAACATGCCTGGGGCTCGAATTTGGCGCGTCGTGATGAGATTTTTGGGGGAAACGCGTTTCAACGTTGAAGTTGATCCATTCAATGTTCTTCCCGCGGTCCATGAGAAACACCGGACGCACCGACGTCGCAATGGCCTCTGTGCTACTGAGAACGTCTGCAAAAATGACTTGCGACGTCAATGTTGCGGAATTGACGCAGGACATCGCTGTGACCCACGCCTAGGCTAGGCTCTTCAGCGACTCGTCACTGCGAGGCAGCAGCTCGGCAAATGGATTATCACGATACAGCAACAGCCATCAGAAAACCTTGTTTCGTAAGCTACGGCATCAAGCTCTTGTCCAATTTCAGGCACGTTATGATGTTATTCGGAATCCTGGTGTATGATCAGTGGAAACATGCACGTCGTTATGGAATGCAGACGGAGGTACCGAGATGCGAGCTCTCAGACGGAACGCGCGTAGCCCAGGATTTACAGTGGTGTTAATCATAGTCCAACATACAGATTAGATTTCAATTAGTGAATTTTCGGCTGCCCGTATGGAGTTAACAGCAAGACAAGCGTCAGCTTTCCGGAGTATGAAATAAATGTTCTTGCCAGTAGTAACTAGAGCATTGCTTACATTGTAACTATTTACTATGGTTCTTTTGCCTGCATGGGAATTTGTAGCTTTACGTTATATTTCGCATCGAATTGTAATCTGCTATGTAATATCAAATACTATGAAATGTCAAATAACATAAAATGCAAATGGAATGTGCTGGCAGGATGTGTTTAACGCACCAATAAAGATCTGCTGTCACGTATGAAACATTGAAAGATAAAGGCCTGCCTGCAGAAGTGTCCAGTACGGAGTACGGAGTAGTACCAGACAGCAAAGAGCCTTGTAGCTCCACTGTGGCTGGGAACACGGAGCGTTGCCAACTCAGTTTGCGCAGGGGGACCAGGTCCTTCCAGGGCCCTTGAACAACTGGCCTGGCGTCCGGTTCACTGTCCCCTTGGCCCCCCTTCCTTGGCCCCGTCCCAAGTGGCTTGAGCTCAGGTGTCAGCTCTTTGCAGATTTTTGGATGCAAGCCTCGTCTCGTGCGCCATGAAAAGAGCTTTGGATGGAAACACGGCGGTTTGTCGCAAGTTCTCGCGGCCTAAGCTGCCTTTTGCGCGCGTACCGCCTAAATGATTCGTCGAGAATTTTCTGCCTAAAGAGACCGGTGGTTCAAGCGGCAAAGAGTCGCAGCAGTCTTTTGATATTCATCATCTCATAGGATCTGCCCGGGGTGGCGAGGCCCAATGGTGGGGCATGACGTTTGGAGAGGGGCGGTAACTAACTTGAGATGCAGGTGTTTGGTGTCCCAGACAACCAGAACGCTTTCAATGTTGAACATCCGGGCTCAAGACGTGGGGCTTGCCTGCACCTCACTGTGAGGGAGAAGGTTGTGAGGTATCAATGACGGTAAATTGTAGCTGAGAAGAAGATAGAGCCATGACTCTATTCTATCAGATAGCCATGAGTATACCCCGAAGTCTGAATCCATCAGAGGTTATGCCATGGCCTCAGGTTGCCTAACAGTTTGCCGTACTCCGTACCGTTTGCCGTGACTCACGCCGTCGAGTCTCATCACAAACCACTCACTGAGTGACTGCCTTGGACCTAGCAAGAGACCTGATACCAAAGAGAGTGTCCATGTCTGGTAAATTTAATTTTTTTTCTGTTTGGGCCTTGCGCTAAGGAGGGGTTGGGCAGACACAGGCTCCGGCTGCAAAGATTGATGAAACTGACTGGTTCTGTCTCGCAGGAAAATCGGGGTCCCTCTGATTTTTTTCCCTCTTCCTAGTTCTAACCTGGTCTCCACTTCGTACCTGCTAGCAGATGCCATGTACCTTTTTCCCACGATGATGAGGTTCGAGGGAAGGCTGTTGGTGATGATGTGCCAAGCGGACGACGCTCTTGGCTGTGAATGTTGGTTCCTTGTGCAACATCTTATGTTATTCGAGAATCGAAGCGCCGAGAAAAGGACAGTTTCGTCCTATTAAGTTCAACTCAATAACTGTGCGCTCAAACTGCCACGTTGAGGCCGCAGAATCGTCGCAGCTCTAGCATCAGACACACATCATCATTGTGCGGTGCGGCGCGGCAACGCCCACGTTGTATTAACAAGAAGTGCTGTACTCCGTAGTGCATCTTCATATTCGAATACGTCTACGGCTTCTCAGTCAAGGATTGGCACCATATAGCTTTCCTCACTTGTGCATCATGATGGTTCTGTCGTTTCCAAAGGCTGGCTTGAGGTAAACCATAACGGCTATTTGCCCCTCCAAGGCTTGACCTCGTCATCGTGACCAGATGAACTGGTAGTAAAGGACCCCTAGGTACATCTGGTACATGACGAAGCACCGGGCCAAGGCCAGACCTCTGATTGGCTTGCGCCACGCACAATATGGCGCTAAAAGGAAAAAAAAATCTTGTGAGTGACTTTGGTGCAGCAGCCTAGTGGGAGGGAAAAAAAAAAAACTTCTGGCCTGTTAGGGCTAGCTGGTCGAAGTAGTCTCCCCTCGTTGCTCTGTTGCCCCGCGCCGCAGCCAGCATCAGTCACTCCACCCCTCCTCCACTCACCTTTTTTAAATCTCCTCCTCCCACCACCTCTTTGCGAATTTTTCTCTCTTTTCGCTCCTCGTCTCGCATACCCGGTTCAGGCATCCGATCTGCGAATTTGTAAGTTGGTCCTCATCAACAGCCCTCATCTTCATCAATGTATTGATGAAGATGAATGGAAGACATCAGCAGCTGACTGTTTTGGCAGACACTTTCCGTCAGGACACTACTGCAAATCTCCTAATCTAATACCTTCAAAATGGGTAAGGAAGACAAGACTCACATCAACGTGGTCGTTATCGTAAGTCACCTGCCTCTATTTCGAACCTTGTACGAGCTTTTATACTGACTTGGTCGTCGTAGGGGTATGTTTTGGTGCCTACACTCTTCGCCGTCTCGAATTTTGTAATAACTAACTGGTCCTCTCAGCCACGTCGACTCCGGCAAGTCTACCACCACTGGTCACTTGATCTACCAGTGCGGTGGTATCGACAAGCGTACCATTGAGAAGTTCGAGAAGGTAAGCCAAAATCCCCCGTTCAATGAATTGCTGTCGTTTGGCGATGAAAGTTATTGGGTTTCTCGCTGCCTGTCGGCCACTACCCCTCACTGTGACACGAAAATTTTCGCGGGGCCTTGTCTTGGACTTTGGTGGGGCATCTCATACCCCGCCAGCTGTCGAGAGTGTGGCCTGGCCGTTGAAACCACAATGTTTTCGATGCTTTTAGATACCAAAAAAAAAACATGAAGCTAATTTGCATCGCTGTATAGGAAGCCGCCGAACTCGGTAAGGGTTCCTTCAAGTACGCATGGGTTCTTGACAAGCTCAAGGCCGAGCGTGAGCGTGGTATCACCATCGACATTGCCCTCTGGAAGTTCGAGACTCCCAAGTATTATGTCACCGTCATTGGTATGTCGACTTGTGCAAACTGACAGATACTTCTCTCCCGACTTGAATGCTAATGTTCCTCTCATAGACGCTCCCGGTCACCGTGATTTCATCAAGAACATGATCACTGGTACTTCCCAGGCTGACTGCGCTATTCTTATTATCGCTGCCGGTACTGGTGAGTTCGAGGCTGGTATCTCCAAGGATGGCCAGACCCGTGAGCACGCTCTGCTCGCCTACACCCTGGGTGTCAAGCAGCTCATCGTCGCCATCAACAAGATGGACACCACCAAGTGGTCTGAGGCCCGTTACCAGGAAATCATCAAGGAGACTTCCAACTTCATCAAGAAGGTCGGCTACAACCCCAAGACCGTCGCCTTCGTCCCCATCTCCGGTTTCCACGGTGACAACATGCTTCAGGCCTCCACCAACTGCCCCTGGTACAAGGGCTGGGAGAAGGAGACCAAGGCTGGCAAGTCCACTGGCAAGACCCTCCTTGAGGCCATTGACGCCATTGAGCCCCCCAAGCGTCCCACCGACAAGCCCCTCCGTCTTCCTCTTCAGGATGTGTACAAGATCGGCGGTATTGGAACTGTCCCTGTCGGCCGTATCGAGACTGGTGTCCTCAAGCCCGGTATGGTCGTTACCTTTGCCCCCTCCAACGTCACCACTGAAGTCAAGTCCGTGGAAATGCACCACGAGCAGCTTGCTGAGGGTGTTCCCGGTGACAACGTTGGTTTCAACGTGAAGAACGTTTCCGTCAAGGAAATCCGCCGTGGTAACGTTGCTGGTGACTCCAAGAACGACCCCCCCTCTGGTGCCGCCTCTTTCGATGCCCAGGTCATCGTTCTTAACCACCCCGGCCAGGTCGGTGCTGGTTACGCTCCCGTCCTCGATTGCCACACCGCCCACATTGCCTGCAAGTTCTCTGAGATCAAGGAGAAGATTGACCGACGTACCGGTAAGGCTGTTGAGTCTGCCCCCAAGTTCATCAAGTCTGGTGACTCTGCCATCGTCAAGATGGTTCCCTCCAAGCCCATGTGCGTTGAGGCTTTCACCGACTACCCTCCTCTGGGTCGTTTCGCCGTCCGTGACATGCGTCAGACCGTCGCTGTCGGTGTCATCAAGTCCGTCGAGAAGGCTGCTGCTGGTGCCGGTAAGGTCACCAAGTCTGCTGCCAAGGCTGGCAAGAAATAAGCGATCGAAGTCGTTAAAATCTTGTGTTGCTTTTTGGGCTGGATACCGGGACATAATGTTCTCACTTCTACGACGAAATGATCTACTTTGCTATGGATGAGCACTCGGCTATTTGTCTAGGTGGCACATTTAATGAGAAACAAGGTTTGATTGGTTTCATGATGTGCTTAGGAAGTGAAAAAAAAAATTAGAGTCTAGAAGTGATTCCAAAAAAAATTTGTCAAAAAAAAAAAAAAAAACAATCAACCTGCTAGCCCAATGCCACGTGACATGTGAATAATATGTGCTTTATATGATGCGCTTTACTGTTCGTCGATGCGTGTCAAACGTGCTGCCAACAGCAGACTAGATGGAGCCTGCATGACACCTGTTCGCGTGCTTCCGCCCCCCCCCCAACCCCCAAAGACCCAATGCTGGGATCGCGAAGCTTTCGATACGGAGTCATACACATCGATGGCCCTGTCGCACGATTGTGGGGGAGCTCTTTAAAATTGATAGATGGGGCATTCATGTTCCACTTTGACTGGGGCTTATTCTTGTCTTTATCATGTCATTTGTTTTTTAGAAAAGATGCGTATATGTTGGTTAACTATTGTACAAGTATGTTTTTATTCTAGAATTACAAAATTTCTATTTGTCGGTCGTGGATCCCGTCTTACGAAGCGTCTCATCCAACGATTCGATTGTCTCAGAATCCTCCGTCACCTCAATCTCCATCCGAACGGTGTCAAGATCTTGCTGAGGCTGATCAGGAGACCCTGCTTCTTGTCCCTCCCGAACGGGGTCTGGCCCAATTCCTTGTTTTGTTTCTTCTGCAATAGCAAGGTCTTGCTTGGCAAATTCCGTGTCCATCATATCCCAACTAAATTGCTCGGCAGACCGCTCACTCATTAGTCTGTAGCCTTCATCCCATGAAAAATGTGCTCCGCAAGCTGTTTCCTCAACCAGTTCCAAGAAACTCCGTAACTGTTGTTTAGTGGTAGCACTGCCTTGGTCGCCCGGTGGGCCGGCTACTAGGGAAAGCATTTGCTGCTGTCCGCCGTGTTGTCCGGCTTCAGTGCTGCTGTAGCGAAGCGTATGGGACTGCCATTCCATATCGATGGTTTGATGGATCTCAAGGCCCATGAACATGTATGGCGTTGCGACTAGCTCTGTTGACGGGGTGCTCTGTTGAGCAGTTAAAAAACGTGGGATAGCGAAGCTGGTCCTGCTGGGTGTTCTTAGACGCCCTTGTAGGAGGTTGAAATCGGAAGCTTGCAAAAACGCCTGGAGGGAATGTTGACTGGCATCGAGAGGAACCAGTCGCTTTTGAGTCAGGCGGACATCTACACTGTTGTCCGGGAGCATAATGTCGCTTTCTTGCCACGGCATTACTGCTTCTAACACTGATGCATCCGGGAACGAAAATTTGGATAGGTCAGTGAACGGGTTGATTGGTAGCCGTAAACGAACAAGAGGATTGGTGCCTGGGGGGGAGGTTTCTGGTGGGCTTTCAGGCGCGAAATTGAGGACGATGGCTGTTTTTTGGGTACTCGGAGCAGAAGTGTCGGCTGTGATTGAAGTAAGAGCGGCAGGATGGGGAATAATTGGGCAAAGGACCCGGCGAGATTTGGCCAGATAAGCTTTGCGAGTGTCCTGTCTGGTGTGCAGTATGTGGCCAAATACTGCTGTGACTTCAGTATTTTCTTTGAGAGATGATGCTTCGGGTTGTTCCAGGATGATACTGTCGCGGAAGCCCGGACTCTGAGTCTCCTCTGTCGATTTACCGATAGGTTTGACGTAACGAGACCAGTACCGGAGCTTATCTCTCCAAGCCATGCCCCGTTTATCCCTCTGATGGGTCAGGAATACCCCCTTCTTTGGTCGAGTCATCGGAAGAATTTGAACATCTGCGTGTTGTGATGAGGTTTCTCGGCCAATGAGAAGTCTCAAAACAATATCAGCTGGACCTTCTGTCTTTCCGTTGGAGACATCAGTTTCGGCGAGCCATGATACATCGAGCGTCTGTACGGTCATTAGCCGAGCGTTCGCTGCATGAAGAGGCACCACAAGTTTTAACGTACGGAGGTGATTGCATTATACCTCAAAGCAGTCTTTGTTATTTTCTCAAGCTCCATTAAGACTGATGTCTCTAGGTTTTCTTGATTCACTCGCTGAACAGAAATCGTTTGAGATTTTATCGTCTGCACGATCTCGTCAAGTCGTGCCAAAATTGTAGAAACAGTAGACTTGCGGGCGTAAATGCTTAGCCTATGGTCTTCTGGCCTTGAAGTTATTCTTTCCTTGTTTGACTTGTCCAGGAAATCGGCGCTGAGTCTCCCGATGATGCCGCTTTGGAGATCTGTGGGAACATGTTAGCCCCAGCAGTTCAATGCTCCACGTGGCTGATCTTACTGGCAATCAGACTGAAAATATCTGGTTTCAACCAGACGACAGTTCTCCCAATTCCCTCTATATGCTCCTGAATCTCCAGTTTCCACACCTCAGTCAGAATTGCGACTGCTTGCTGTTGCTTTGGCCTGTGTAAGCCCAAATCCAATGGCTCGGCAGCAGCCCATGGACTTTGCTCAGTTAGCCAAGAATACAGGTGTGCTTCAGCATGACCCTGAATCTTGTTACGGTTTGCAGGGTCTAGGTATGTTTTAAGCTGTGATGCAGTGAATCCATCAACCAGGTAATCAACCAACTTGTTGAAATCGTTCCTTCTGATAATGACGGTGTCTTTGGGTCGTATCTCCTCAATGTTTTCAGAGATTTTTTTCGAGAAACCTGATTCGTCTACCTCTTCCTTTTGGGGTATAACGTCCCGCCAAGTGAAGGGGGCCACGGTCCCATTAACATGCTGAGCTTCCTTCATGCTCCGAGTTGTTCCCTTCTTAGTAGCCCTAATTCTGTTCGGGTTCTTGATAATAATTGCATCGACAGGTTTGCCCAGAGCGTCCATTCCTAGGCTATGACGGTACATGAATTCGTCGCGTAGCTCCTCAGTCTCGAGACAAGGCTGGCTTCCACGCATTGACATCGGCTGAGGACGTGTTGATGGTTCTTCGCTGGTTGAAGTTTCCCGAATCGGCGCATTTTCAATAGAGGTATTCAATTTTTCGGTCACATTTATATCGCCAGTGTCGGGTAACCCGGAGGCTTTCCCTGGCTTAAGCTCTCGTTTAGCAGGTTCATTATGAACATCGCCTCGGTGCTGGCCCTGTCTTTTTTGATTGAGTCGGGGTTTTCTGACGCCGCTATCCTTGGAATGCGATTCAATATCGTCGAGCGCTCCTGATATGAGTTTCTCTATTCTCTCCTTACTTTGTGGTGAGAAATCGGAGGCATAACGTACTAGTCGTCGGTCCGTAGTGCTTGATGGGCATCGAATTGGTACAGCAGCGACTTGGCGAAGTATGCCCAGACGGCATACCAAGCATATGCGCGGCAGTCGTGTCGCCCTCGCGAGCATGGGGAAATCAAAATACAGACGATGCAACGGGTTCAGGAGGGAATGAAGAGCTGTTCTGCTTGACGACGCATAGCATTGGGATCCCAGATGGCCGTACATGAGCTCCTGGAAATTTGCGACGTCAGGGCTTATCGATAAGAATCACCAGGCGTACTCCGTAGAGTGCTCCATATTAAATGCCATAAATGCAGACGCGTTGGTGACTTGTATCGCGTCCACCCACTTACCGCCCCGCCATCAACACGGAAGAGATCAACTACACGACATGCGCTCCAATTTCGAGTTCTGATTATCCTGAAGACATTTTCCTTTTGTGACAGTCTGGTGGTGCCACTTATCACTTACTCCGTGGAAGGCAAAATGCCCCCGAAACAAAGGAGAAGGCGGCCTGTACGACCCTACGTTCCCAGTGAGTAAGTAGCTTGCGTGGCTAATAATATCTTTTGCAGGTGGATGATGAAGACCCAGAAGACGGCCTACCGCCTAGGCGGCGAGCGATTCGCCCTGATCCAGATAATGATTACGACAAAGACTCTGAGGATGGTATGGATGTCGATGGTGAGGTTGGCAGCAGTGCAGATGACCAGCTCGCCAAGAAGCTCGTTCGCTATGCCTTATCATGCGAATATTCACGGACGCCAATACGTCGTGATGGTATTAAGGAGAGAGGTGAAGCAATTGCAAGTTGAGGGAAAATGAGATAAATACTGACGCTGTTCAAGTTCTTGGCAACCAAGGGCGATCTTTCAAAAGAATATTCGCGCTGGCGCAAAAGCAATTGAAACTTGTTTGGGGCATGGAGCTCCGAGAGCTCCCAGTCAGAGAAAAAATGTCCCTGCAGGAGAAAAGACAAGGTACTCCCGAACAGCTGGTGGATTTGGCTCGACAGCCCCCAAGGAAATGCTGACCCCATTTCTATAGCCATGAAGTCGAATTCACAGACGAAAATTGGATCTGGAGCCTATATTCTGACATCAACTTTACCAGACGAATATCGTAGTGCAGCCATCATAAAGCCATCCAGAATTCCTACCTCGGACGATGAGGCAACATATGTTGCGTTCTATACACTGGTCGTGTCGTTCATTTGGCTAAATGGCGGCGAACTAAGCGAACAGAAGCTGAGGCGATATCTTCTTCGCTTGAATGCCGACCAAAATGTATCAAGTGAGAAGACCGAAACGACGCTCAAGAAAATGGAAAGACACGGCTATGTCATCAAAAGGGTAGAGCGTCCACCGCTTGGCCAAGATGGCGAGCAAACCATCACATGGCATGTTGGGCCCAGAGCAAAAGAAGAAATTGGGCTGGACGGTGTGGTTGGGTTGGTGCGAGAGCTGTACGGGGGGTCATCAGAGGACTTGGAGAAGAAGCTGAAGGCTAGTCTTGGCATAAAGGAGCTGCGAACGATGAGGGATGAAGGAGATGAAGCGGAAACGAGTGGGGGACGAGTATGAAGACGGTCAGCCGTAACTTTGGGCTAATGATACCCATAAGACTTGGAAACAGACTAGTCTCAGGCAACGTTCACGGAACGGCAGTAAATATTCAGGAATCTCACGATCCGTCGCTAGATATTTATTGTAGTCGCGGGTATTTGTCCTCAAAAACGCCCCAAAAACGCCTTCTAATGCAATAGAAACACAGCCAATACCCAGGAACTCCATTCTTTGATGCATTCCTCTCTTTCCCGTACCTTCCAGTTTGACACATTATTCCTCACGAGGTGGGGGCGGGCCGGCGGGTTGAATCATTTTCTGTAAGATCAAAGTTAGCACGCTGACGAGTTTGGTACCATGGTATCATTATAAGGAAGCCTCATACCCGAATCATTCTTGCGCGAACCTTGACCAGCGGCTCGTTCTCGGCAAGAGCCACATAGGACAACAACGGTCGATGGCCGGCGATGGAAGCATATGTGTCGCGCTGAATGTTTGTTCGCCATTCCCAGCTTGTCGTATCGGGATGACCGGTTCCAATGTATTTCGCCTGCAGGCGTTCGAGCTCTTGTTGAGTGCGGAGCTTGTCAGCCTATTTGCTGTTAGCTGGGTTTTGGCATATCTAGTGGTTGAACGCACCATTTTCGGCGGTAGAGTGGCGGTGATTTACGCAGAATATCACTGTTGATATACAGCCTGCGACTCAATCCAGGAATATCGGGAACACGTCTCGTTAAATACTGTATGAGCTCTTGGCAGGAGACAGCGACGATACTGTCACCAGTTGCTTTGCAGAAAGTTGTTGTGGGTCAGTCGCCGCTTGAACTTCGGCACATGGCGCATCTCTCAACCCGCTTACTATTGACAAGATGATGTTCAGGTTTAATATTTCATCGCGAATTATCCCATTCTGCGGGAAAAAAAAATTGGACTAGACTTTAATTCCGGAATGCGTTTAGAAGTATCTTCTCCTACGTCAACAAGAGCCCTCATTTCAAAGACTCACTCTACCAGCTCCGTTACACGACTCACTTTCACCACCTTCCAACTTGAATGCTATCAGACGCCAATAGTATGAATAGCTGGTATCAGGTCTCTATATAAATGCGAAATAATCGGCCCTCTAGCCCTCCAAAAATATTACCTCACATTAGCCAGAATGGGTACTCCGTCAGCCCATGCTATGCCCGAGCACTGGACGGAGCTCAACGTCGCTAGGCGTCAAAAGAAGCTTTGTGCCGAGGCAGTGGGTGCCATCAAGACATCATGTAAGGCACAATGCGGCAAAGAAAACTTCACCGAATGCCAAAAGTGCTACGGCAAGCTGATGGACACATTACGGGCTAGATATGGCGAGAGCGAGGACAGAGAATGGTTTGCACAGAGAAGGGCGTTTTTGCACGAACTCGATGGCCTGTTTCAAGATGCTAAAGAGCGAAAGCGGAGCCTCAAGTCTATTGAAGCCAGGATAGAATCCGAAAAGGAGGCTTGGTACCGCTGGGTTCTGAGGAGATACCCGGAATTCATCGCCGTCTCTGACCGTGGACTCAACCAGGAAGAGCTACGAGGCATGCTGGATGATCCAGATAGATCGCGGGAGGAGCTGTTAAAAACAATGCTGGAGGGCATTGGGAAGCCCCCTGACTGGCCTGATGGCGTTGACAGCTTTGCAGAAAAGGCAGGCGCTGTTAAAGATGACGCTGCTGAATTGAAGAAGCTGTATATCGCCGAGTTCTTCATTAACCAGTCAACAGGCGAGGCCTTTACAAACGCCCAAAAATATCTTGACGAGTATAGAAACAGCGAGGGCATGACACTCGAAGACATTATCGACAAAATCGTGCTGGACTTTCAACAAAGCAGAAACGCACAGCCGCAGCGCGAGAGCCACCAACGGCGCCTGGATGAGCTTCGAAGAGCCAAAACAGCATTTGAGCAGAACAAGATGCAGACTAAGAGCCTGCGGGGAGCTCAAACTGAAAACGCTGGTTCCGAGTTGTACGATCTACCGCCCTGTTTGGTCTGTGGGAACAGACTTGACACCAATGATGTTCTGTCATGTACTCTTTGCCAAGCACTTGTCCAGATTGGCGGAGACGCAGAGCTGACAGTCTACTGCTCACAGGAATGCTACTCCAGGGGCCATGTGAGTAGTACACTTGAATCTATTTTGTCACGTAGCAATCAATAGCAGCAGTGCTAATGGCGGCATAGGATAAACACATTGGTTCCCGGCATGACTGCGAAGCTGGCGATAAGTGCGTACAGCTGACCGACGAAGATGTCGAAATGGGGGATGCGATATCAAAGGCAGTTCTCTGCAGGGCGTGTCTGGACTCGAAGCAGGCTACGGTGTACTGTTCCGAGCGGTGCGCCGTCGTGAACATTTCGGCTCATAGACAAAGCAGACACGGAGTGAAAACTGTCAGGGAAGAAGCGTCGAGTCTGACTAGTCCGTTGCAAACTTTTGTGGACTCTACGCTAGAGAACAAAAATCCAGGTTTGAAAATGACCCAACTGGATTGATTTGATCGAGTCGTGCTGTATTATAGCTTGGTGTTTGGCGGCGTTGGCATGTTTGAGGTTTTACCCGTGGAGTGATGGGCGCTACTATGCCCATACTCCTGCCACACTAGATATTGTAAAACATGGGCTACAGCGTTTACTGTATTTCGTCAAGTTGACAAAGATGTGACGGAACACTCTCGTACCGTCAACGAGCCACAAACCAGGTCATTGTAACTGACCTAACCCAAGTATTACCCTTTCTCAATGTAGCTAGCCCTAACAACTAGTCTCGAAGTGACGCTCTCCGTTGCACATTCCAGAAGTTATTCCATCGTCGGTTTACCGATGACTTGGAACAAAACGTTTGAGAACTCGCCTGTCGATACTGGAGGGTCGGATAAGTTTAGAGACGTACAGTGGAGCAAAAAATATTTGACTAGATCATGTATCTGGCTATCGGGCTGTATATGATACTATGTCTTATGTTCTGCCACAGACTGTACCTGTGGGTTGACTCGACCAAGTGATTCGATATCAAGAGGCACACCCACCGTAGCAGCTCTGTTAAGACACTTTATTAGTTGACTGCGATTCACTATTTTTCAAATCATTGCATGTACTCGGTACACCTTGATCCGTACAGATGGCGGCAAGTGGAGTAGAACAGATACCTAGGTACCTAGTGCATGTGCCATAAAGTTACATCCCGTCCAGATAGATAACTTAGATATCCGACCGGGTCCGGATATCCAGCCTTCCCCCCACGTCACTCTCACTCGGACGACCCATCACCCTCCACGCGGTACCGACTTGCCTTGTCCACGGCCCCAGATCACTTCCTACTCTGTAGTAGAGATTAGCCTTGCACTAAACTTGTCGTCAACTAATCACACGGACAGACGGGTTAAGTCACGCCACGAACCAATGTGCCGCATGAACGAGTGACCCCGTCAACACCTAAACTTCCCCAGACTTGGCACCGATACGATGAACCTGGATGCTGGAGTAGGCGACAACCCGGCTCGAAAGAGAGTGGCTACTGCGTGCGAAGCCTGTCGAGCCACTAAGATCCGGTGCCAGCCCAGCGACCAGCCTGGGGTCTGCAAAAAGTAGTGTCCAACCATGCCAGCATTATTATCATCAAGCCACATCATCATCACCCCTTGACGCTGCTAACAATCGAGCTTAGATGCTTAGAGTCCAAAAGAGAATGCATCTCTCGAACTACTCCGCGACCTCGTCGTCCTAGAAAACATGCCAGGTAGGTGTGCCACGTTTTGCCCCTTTGGAACTTGACAAGACAATCGTCATCTTCATGCTAAATGTGCCCGTTGAAAAGCCCTCAAGACCAACGACTCCACCAGGCTCAAGCCGCTCCTCCTGGTCCATCCAGCACATTCAGCATCGACTTCTCCGTGTCCACGGGGTCAGAAGTCGACGACAACTTTGAGACCCTGCGCGACACGCACCATGTAGTAATCGACAGGCTCTTTCCCGAAGATGACGAAGAAATGTCTCCTTTTCCGGACTCTGTGTCGAGTTTCCAGACCCCGAAGTCCTCGTCCGCACAGTCCCATTCTATTCATGACTTTCACACAAAGCCGTCATTTAACGTGGCATCTGCCGAGTCACTCTTGACGTCCTTCCGCTCCATGTTGACATACTTTCCCTTCATCACCTTGCCCGAGGATATCCCTATTAGGCAAATGGCTGCGGCGAAGCCGTTTGTTCTGCTGTCGATACTTTCGTCTACTTCTGGCTCCAAGACGTTACAGGGCCATACCTTGTACGATGAGGAATTTAGAAAAGTGCTGGGATTGAAGTTTGTTGCGGGCGGCGAGAGGAGCCTGGAACTACTTCAAGGTTTGCTCATATATTGTGCTTGGTATGGATGTCCATAACGACCCTAATGTTCAATGGTGCTTCTTGTTATTTTTTCTTGCTCTTGTAGTTACTAACACCAACAGGTATCCCTTTCATCTAAGACCCAAAAACAAACAAGCCTTCCAATACATGAGAATGGCTGCAGATATGGTTCATGACCTGGAGCTGGATCAAGAACAGCCAGATCTTAACATGTGGTCAGATACGCCCAATCTCACAGACGAGCAACTTGACCGAATACGGGTGTATGTGGGCTACTTTTATGTGGTGTCGTCGTGAGTCTTTCATCCATGTATTGGAGGTATTCCACTTGCTCACCAGGTTACTCAGCTTCCTCGCTACTTGGAAACGCAGCAAGGGAATTGATATACCATATACGTCGTGGACAGCCAGATGCTGTGAGATGCTCGAAAAGCATGGCAAAACGCAGGGCGACCTCGTCCTTGCCGCACAGACTCGCGTGTCGCGTATCTTGTGTCAGGCGACGAAGACGCTGAATGGCAAATATGACCAAGTGGATGAAGACAGATGCATCATGGTGGCTGGCTTCAAGTTTGAGTTGGCTCAGATCGAATCATCGCTGGCCTTTCCGCTCAACATGTCGGGTTAGTCAATAGCTGAACCCTGAACCATTGCTGCCTCTTCCCACAAACAGATTCTAACCTTGTACGCAAGTATCGCTGAAAATACAAATCCTCTTCATCAAAGTGTTCCTCGACAGCGGCACACTCCTCAGGTTTCCCCGGCCACCCCCTTCTGAATCCTATAAATTGGAGCCTTCCCCCTTGGCAAACGCCAAATTACACGACTGCGTGTACAGCACAGCCGCCTTTTACCAGGAGCTCATGAGCCTAGAAGATGCCGCATTCTCCTGCTTTACAATCGTTGACTGGTCTCGCCCCATCTTAGCCACGATACTCGGCATCAGACTGTCCTTTAGAATTCCAGAATGCCCTGATTGGGACTCGGAGTGGGCGCGGTCACAGCTCAAACTGGACGACTTCCTAGCGCGCATGTCGCAGCAAAAATCTGATCTCACACCCGCCTCCAAGAAAGTGGACATTCTATCTGCAAGTCGAACTGTCATGGGTGTCGTGCGGGAAAAGTATCAAAAGCGGCTGGCGGCCGTGGAGCGTCAGAGCAAGAGCCCGGCGCGGATCACATGTCCAATGCTTGATGGAAGCGTGGAGCCGTATTTCCCTGTTTGGGATGCTGCGCTCAAACCGCCGCTGATGATGGAGGCTTTGGGCGAGGGACCTGATGGGCAACCCGTATTTCAAGATCTCTGGACGGCGATGACGATGGGGTGGACGCACGACGAATTGTGATGCCGATTGGTATGTTCTGTCTCTTTTATTAACAATGTATACTATAACAGTAATTTTCTGACTCTGAATATTGAAGAGGGTGGACAAAGCAAGCATTTGCGTCAACAGCACTGAATGAGAAACGTCTCTTCTCCTTTGATCTTGTTTCCACCAAGCGCCTTTCTTGAGTGTCGGTGTAACAATGACGAGCGATATCTCATTCAAAATAGCCTCTTTCAACAAGCCCTACTTGGCTATAATGGTTTCCCATAACCCATTGGGTTTGTAATCCAGTCGATCCATGGTAAGCCAAAAAAAAGGGGGGGAGAAAAGAAAAAAGAAAAAACACACACAGTAAAAACAGCCAAGGCGGTAAACACAGTTTAACCTCTTCTGCCAAGTTTGAGACCTTTTGCCAAACTATTCACTACAGAATTTCCGGCACTGAGTCGCAAATGACCCGGGGAATATGCTGGCCCCTGATCTATCCGTGACCGCCTTGGTCCTTGCCATGTCCATTGGTTGCGTGATCTATAGTCCACCACCTCTTCATCCTGGTCCTCTCCAAGGTATGTCTGGAGCACAGCTTCGCCAGCACCCTTAGTCTTAATTTCTGTCATTGAATCCCTGGAAATGAGTGGTGCTTCCGGATAGGGACCGTCGACAGCGTCGGGCTCACGTCTCCCACGTCTGGTCAGTTCAGCCACGGTCCGATCCCAAATGGCATGGCGAAGGCCATATATGCGCTTTGCGTTTTCCAGATTGGCCACGCCTTCTTTGTACCTTTCCATGAGTGCTCGACCCGTTGGGGTCTCTGCGGCGCCACCTACATGGCTATTGTTCCCTGCGGCATGGCCTCTTCTTGTAACCATATATTTTCTTGCCCTCTTTTGAAAGTATTTTTGTTCAAAAGCCTTCCATTTTGCACGGTTTTCGTCATGGGCTCCTTGGCAGCTCTGCAAAAGGGCACGGTTCGGCGCGTAATACAAGTCGATAAAGTCGAGATATTCCAGCAGTGTCGTTGCCTCGTCTTGTTCGAATTCGTCTGGCTCCAACGCAAATTCGGAGAGGTGCCCGACTCCGAGTTTCACCAGGCGGCCAAGCGATTCTCTCCCGAGGTCGACATGATCTGCTCGTTCGCGGCGCCACTCCTGCCAGCGCCGAAACTTTTTCCACAACAGCAGCTGCTTGGACAGGACGCGGCTGCCGTCGTCGTACTTGCCCCTCCAGGGCTCTGTGATGCCCGGCAGGTCTTTGGCGTTGTAGACGACATGTTGGATTTGCGAGCTGTGATACCAGGGCGGGTGTCCGTCTTCCTCCAGTTCGCGGTAGCAGTCGAGTTGCTCTTTGACAACGTCTTTGAGTCTTTCGGCCTCGAGGTCGTATTTTGGAAGAACCCATTCGGTGGGGTTGCCTGCCGGAAGATCGTCAATGTTGATTGCTCTGAAGAAGACGAGGAATACTAGTTAGCCCCTGCCACGGTTACTTTTCCAGGTGATGTTTGTGGGATCTGCGTACCTTGCTCTGGCCCTGAATTCTTCAGACAGGTTCTCCGGATCAGAAACCAGTATCTCACTATTTGACATGTCAGAGTCGAGGTGGCGAATACAAGTTTCGATTGGGGGGGAGGGAGATTGGGGTGACTGACCCGCGGCGCTCGAACATTACCCAGCCGTACAGTTCTCGATTGCACATGTTGTTGAAGTAAGCCGCCGGGTACTGGGGCATGTGCTCATCACAAAAATCTATTGGCTTCTCGTCAAAGTGATCCATAGTTGCAGACGGGACTCCTGGGTGGCCAAGCCAGGTGTGTCTTGGGTGGTTTTCGAATCTGCACGAGAAAGGGGCGCTGGGTCTGTCGACTTTTTCCTAAGAAAGGGACATTTACACGTCGGTACTTTTCAAGCACCAGATATCGGTGCAATGGGATGTTTTATAGCACACTGGAAGGTCTGTAGCTGCGCCGATGATCAAAGGCGGGCGTACAGCTCCCCGTGGTTTTCCACAAGTTGGGCAGCTGTATACTTCATGTTCAACCCTTTGAGAATGGAAAGTGATGTCTGCGTGGTTCGCACCAGCCCTGTTCAGCGGCTTTTCCTGTAGAAGAATATTGATCAATGTTTAGTGATTTATATAAGAGCCTCCTTCAGATGAAACAGGTGGATTTTGTGGCTGAAAAGCGTCAAAAGACCCGCAACAATCCATCTTTCCATCTTCAATGGCGTTTATCCCGCCATCGTGGTTATTCACTGGGATCCTCTTGGAAAAGGCCAGACGAATTCTGCCGGATTCGTTTCTGTCTGTTCACAGGACATGCCCCAGGCTCGACGAACGGGATGAAGAAGAAAGTGTCCTCCAAGTGCTCTCGAATACTTGGGCTGATGTGGCCTTCACTGGCAGATGTAAATGAAGCCAGCGATGACAAAACACCGCGTTTGCACATTCAATACAATACGGAAATCCTGACTGGCCCTGGTATGTCGTGTTCTTGGATACAAACGCCGTTGAAATCACGACTTTGAGTGTCAGACTTGCGATTCGCTTGCGCCTTTGACCGAGACCGCACTTGAGTGCACGCGTGACCAAGTAACTAACTCGAGTGCCTGTGCCTCCTTCGTAAATTCCCACAGTCCAATCCATCTCCGAGTCCTTCGCGAGTCGGCATGCAAAATCGCTGGTTTCTCCGAACGGGCTAGACATGTCGCGGCACCGAAACGTGCCTCAAACCGCAACACACGACAACTCACAATCAGCAACACGCAAGTTCCCGTTGCCACCAAAATAAAAGAAACACAACGACAGCCCCGAGCGCCAAGACTTCAATGTTCCCAAACAAGACCAAGCCCCCCGACGGCCTCAACCAGCCAACCCGCCCACAAGCAACTTCAATGTTTGCAACTCCTGGGTTTCTGCCTTGTCGCCGCCAACCTTCAGCAAGCCTTGTCCCGCCGTTTGTCGTTGCCACACGTCGTCTTCACACCATCTGCGGCACTTCCAATAGTACTATTTACATGGGAAAAGGACAAAGAAGCCAGCAGACACGCGCGAGGGGGTCGGTATCCAGCTGCCCCTGTTCCTGTTCCTATGCCTACCAGACGCTTCTTGCCGTCTTGTTATACATCAAATCATGCTTCATTATGCCCGGGATCCAACGCGGAATCTCCGTTTTGCAGTCTCAACTCACCGTCTACACATGGAATGAAACAGGGCTGTTCATCCTTTGTAGAAACTTCGGATACAAGTCTAGCTTGGTCACGCAGCATCAACAAAGGGCAATGGGCGCAACAGCACGGCCAAAGGCTTCGGCCGCTTCAGACTTTTCCTCTCATCCGAGGCATTCTACCGTCCAACACCGTCTACAAATCACGCGCGAGGCTCACGTATTTACATGTTTACATGACACTGACAAGACGCACACGTACATGCAAAAGTCAAGAAGAAGAGTCATTGCAAACGCGGTCAACGAGAACTTGGCATTTGCATGCCGTGTTATCGGGAAATAAACTTCTATAGCAAGCCATCAGACTATAGGAAAACCGAATTAAGCCATAACACCCAACAAGCGCGGCAGCGACAAGAGAATGTGCAAAAAAGACAAAGCGTAACAGTACCAACAAAGGAACTTTCTGCGACGAGGAGACAAACTCGAATCAAAATGGCAAACACAAAACCCTCGATGCATAATGTGGTCCCCAAATGCCGCTCTGGTTGAAAAAGAAAGAGAAGGGAAAAAAAAAACAGCCGTGATGCATCCTGACTTTGCCGTTGAAAACGAAAGGGGGAATCAAGAAATGGAAGGAAACAGAGAACCAGTAACTACAACCCAACGTAACAAAAGTCACAAACTCGATGCAATGCAACGCCATGTCTTGGTCTCTCGAGACAAGCAAGGGACCGGTCCCAAGACGCGTCTTCCAGAGGACCAGAGTACCAAGAGAAGAATCGCACCCAGAACCAGAGAACCCAGAGCAAGGTGACTGTCTGGTCTCTTTGTCTGGTTTCCTTTCCCGAACGCCGTCAGGTATTCCGTCATCCCCAGTCGCAAAAGAGTCCAAGATACCTTGCCCATGCCTTGTGTTGCGCCATAAAAACCCTTCTGACCTAACAAAATGCAACCCATTTTGAGCCATACCAGACATTTCCTAGATGCATGAATCTTTGCCCGCCCGAAAATATTTGCAGGCCCGATAGCAAGAAATCCACGAATACAGACACACTCCTCTTTGACGCGCTCCATGCAAATGCAAAAGTACGCCCTCTCTTTGGGTATTCTCCATGTGCTCCGTATCTCGGGTGTATTGCGACACCATGCAACCTGTCCAGCTTTAATCAATGCCATGCGTCCTGTGTTCCATATCGTAAAGAGTCCCAACCATCAACCTGTCATAAACTCCAAATCCAGTGTGACCTTTCCAATATTGTTTTGTTTTCCTACAGATAGTCTCTGTACCCTTGCTGTTCCTTTTTTTTTTTCCCCTTTTTTTTTTTGATCGCTCAACCTTTTCGCTTTTTTCCCTCCCCTCTTCTCCCCCCTTTTTTTTCCCTTGGGAAAAAAAAAATAAAAGAAGAGTATCTGGTGGTTGTTTTTTTTTTTTCGCTAACAAGTGTATAAAGTCTCACCATAGTGAAGAAAACGCACCAACTCCTTTTCAATGTCTTGACATAATTGATGCTTGACGCTGTATAAACCAAGATTCGATGAAATGTGAGGTATCTCAACCCAAGCGGGGAAAAATATCGGCCACGAAACGTACCCAGACGAAGGGGGAAAAAAGGATCAGATAGAACAAAGTCTTACTCCACCTCGTTTAGACCTCGTTTGGGATGCACCCTTACCTCCCCATCATGTGTCTCGGGAAGTACGATGAGTTGTTATTAAGCCCACTGTTCGGCCCCGTGGCAACACTGTTGTTGTAAGGAGTATTCCACGGATGGGTAGGTCCACCAGGGAATCCAGCCGCATTGTATGGTCGACCGCTGCCAGTGTTCATGATCCCAGAGGCCAAGTTATAGTTGCCTCGGCCGCTTCCTAGGCCAGGTGGTGCAGCAAGCCCCGGAGGGGGGCCATGGGTAGTAGCAAACCCATTTGTGCCATTACTCATCATTCCCGTCATATTACTCATGGAGGTATTGGCCCCCTGACCAGGAGCTTGGCCGGATCTCACGCCCAAGGGATTCTTTGAGAAGCTCAGCCGGATGCCGCCCTTGACACTGTTATGGAGCGGCTGGCCGTAAAGTTCGTGAAGGGCCTTCGTGGCAAAAGAGACATCCTCAAATTCCACAAAGCACATTGGCCCATTCTGCTTTGTCCTGAAGCAGAGTCTCTTGTACCCTCGCTGCTTGGAGAACATGGCCTTGAGTTCCTCCTCAGATGTGTCGATGGGCAAATTACCAACATACAGAGTATTGCATGGTGGATTCTGGTCAGCCGGATTCACCGGAGGGAAGTTATGTCGCGGGAAACTGTGACCATTGACAGGATATCCGAGCCCAGGCGCCGGAGCATTGGCTGGCGATAGTGGAGTAATGTATGGCGGCAGAGATGCCGGACCCTGAGAAGGGTTCGTGTTGAGCGACAATCCAGCCATGCGTCCAATGGGAATCTGGGGAGCGGTAGCTCTGCGCTGCGAGGTGGCTCCGTTCTCAGCATAGGCAACAGGGTCTTTGAGAAGATCACTCGTTTCGTCATCGTCCCCGAAATCGCTGCTAATAAGAGACTTGCCAGATATCCTTGGGCGCTCGCTCAGGTGGTTCCCAATGGGCGATTGAGGAGAAAAAATGCTTTGATAGTGCGGGTTGGCATCAGGGTGGATGAATTCATGAGCGGGGAAGACGCTGTTTGAAGTCGGCGATACGCTATTATCCAAAGGCTGGAAGCCGTTGAAGCGTGCAGGTTGTCGGGACGCTGGAACTGGTGCCGGCCCTGTTGATGAAGTCACCGGCGGCATGGCAGACGCTTTCTCGACCGTGTTTCGTCTGGCTATCGGTGGGCTATTTGACAAGACTTCCACAATCATTTCGGCGTCGTTGGAAATGTTGGATCGGCCATCCAGCATTTTCTTCGCCTCCTGTGCCCCAGCCATGCTTCTGAATCGCAAGAGAGCTGAACGAAAGCCGTCATCCTCGGACTTGTCAGCGGGCAGCAGCTCCACGTCGGCTAGTTCCTTGGACCACACGACCATCAGGCGCAATGACTCTTCAGAAGTATTGAGAGGTAGGCGACGGATGAGAACGCGGACCATGGGTGTAGGTGTGCTTGAGAATGGTGTACCGACGGGTTTGGTGGGTTCGCGCTCGAACAGGTGGGCGGTTGACATATTGAGCGGGTAGGGCGACTGAGTCGAATGGGAGGGCCTGAAGGTCTGCGCCGCAGGCAAGAAACTCGAGGTAGCAGGCATGGAGGAAGCTTTGTCGGAATCTGTAGTTATGGTCGGAAACGGGCTGCTACGATTGGAGTGCTGCGGCTTGGCCGACGCGCCGCTTATCAAGTTGGGTTGTGGAGGTGGTGGTGCACTAGGATCGGGAGTCATCGCCATGGAGTATATCGCATGCGCAAAGTTGAAAGATGTTGCCCGTCGCGAGGGAAAGACAGGTTCAGAGTTGTCGTGGGAGGCGATAAGGCGCGTCTGAGCAAGGTACTGTCGTCGTAAAAAGCACCGGTGATTTCGTCACTGGATAATCGCTGTATCCGCTGCGCCTGGGACGGTGATGGTGACAATAATAATTGCAACGCGCAAGTCTGGCGACAATCTTGGCGACTCATACAGCTCTCAAACGGAGCTATTTACGTACGGCGCGAGCGCGTATCGCAGCACGACAGCACGATCGAATGCGCTGGTATTGGGAGGGGCGAGGAAATCGACGCCAAACAAGCGAGGCCGGGAGGGATGGTCGACAACGGATATGGCTCGTTTTGCAATCAAATGCTTTGGAAAAAGGCGGAGCGCGGTCTGGGAATCCGAATCGCGACTATAAACGCGCGCGGCGCGGCTGGAGGTGACGTTGTTCGGTTGTGAATTGAGGATCGTGTCGGTGGCGATCAGCGCCGTCGATGTGGTCGCGGATGCGGACGCGGATGCAGTGCGTGAGTTCCGGGCGAACACGTCTTTCTATGATCGAAGCGACGGGTCAACAAGAAGCAAAAAAATACAACGAGACGGAAGCAAGGGCGAGGCGGTGATGATGCGGCGCTGGGCGGAGTAGAAATTTGCGAGAGAAAACAAAAAAGGGTGTAACGAAGGGTATGATGAATGGTGACGAGGACAAGACAAGAAGATGCGCAGTCGGGGAAGAGGCGCACACCACCCAGATTAAGAGGACCCAGCGGCGCAGGTGCAAGCGCAAACCCAGATGCAGGCGCAGGCGCAAGCAAGAGGCAGACGGAGCAGGCAAGGCAGGCAAGGCAGGAAGGAAGCGGGTGGGTGGCAGGTGGATGAGGTGGATTATGGATGCGTGGGCAGCAGGCAGGTAGGCAGATAGGCAAGTGGGTGGGTGGGTGGCTCTTTCCCAGTCCCAGTGATCGAAACTCCGTCGTTCGGATTGGGACGGGGTGTGATGCCGGGACGTGGAAACGTGAGCATAAGCGTCCAGGACTGGGACTGGCTAGAACAAGTGGAGGGCGTACAATCAATGGGTGGATGGGGAGAGCGGCAGCGACGGATTGAGAGGACGTGAGAGGGACAAGCAAGGGACGAGGAACAGAGGGGGGCTAAGGGGACTGAGACTAGGGACCAGAGACACTAGAGAGACACGCGCAGGCAGAACTGGGGTGGGGACCCACAGACACGCCCACAGGATATGCCGTGTCCCAGCCGCGTACCTTAGATCCAAGCCGTCGCCCTGGTGGTTGTCCAGTGGGCTGGTTTGGGCGTGGTGGGTGTAATGCAAGGCGAGCTACGGTTGGCCCGCGGGTCAAGGTGCTTTTCGTTCCCAGTGCTGTGGGAGGGTGGATGCGAGTTTGGCTGTCTCGAAGTATCGATTGATCGTACTCGGTACGGGGTACGCACGGGGGGTGCGCTCAGTCCTGCTACAGTCCTGCTCAGTCCTCAGCGGTAGACAGGTGTTGGGTGCCACGGCTCGGTGCTTGTGGGAACGCGGAGAAGCGAGAGTTGTCGCCTTGAACAGCTCGTAATGCGTACAATACGTGCAGATGAGCTGCTTCGTCGACGGTGAGTCGTTGCGAGAGGTGCAATGCCGGTGCGTAGCAAGGACTCACCTTCTGGGATGAGTCGGACTCCAGTGTGCCGGCTTTCGTCTATTGTAAGTAATAGGAACGAACGAAAACGGAAGAGAGCGACTGGGGGCGAGAAAGATGGAGGGCCCGTGTCAGGCAGCCTTGGGGTGTATTGAGCCGCCCACAGCCAACGTGCACAAGAAAATGATGCTTCAGGTCGCGGTCCCGAGTCAGCCCGGCTGTCGCAAGAAGGTCGGGCCAAGGTCGCCACCGAGAAGAGGCCAGACGAAATGGAGAGGCAGCTGTGGAGAGGCGCGGACGCGGCACTCGAAAGACGGAAGACAGGAGATGATTGTGCAAAGAGAAAGAAAATCAACAGATGGAGGAGGGTTCAGAATGGAAGGTGACGGGACAATGAAGCATGCAGGCACCAGTCTGTATTAGAGCGCACTGGACAGCTCTTTCAATGGAGTGGGAGCCGGCGCCTTCACACGTCGTGCTTGGTCTTGCTGCTATCACTCTCGACTCCAGGCTCTAGATTCCAGAGCTTGTTGGGGGCGGACACAATCGACTCGGAGACGGCTTCGGAAAGTGAGGCGTTGACAGAACTGGGCACCCGGGGGCGTATCTGTGTCCCTGCCCCGGCCCCAAACAACCCAAACCTTTCCAGCTAGCCAAATGTCTCGTTAACCTTTATGGGAAGTGTCCGTTGGTTTGACGCGTCGAACACCCAGCCCAGCCAGGTAGGTATATTATGGTGGCAGAGTGCAGAGCAGAGCCATACAACCTTCATCGCCACGACGGCAGGTCTCGAGCAGGCATCAAAATTCGCCCGGGGCTTCGATGATGAACAAGCCCTCAGCAGTTCTAGAAATAACTTCTCGGCAACTTTGCCAAGAGCTGGCAGCAGCTCCAACGTTCTAGGTGCACATGTCGTGATGGAGAGGGCGGGAGTGCCAAGTCGAGCACTGCACACGTGCGCTGCCCTGCCATCAAGATGTGAGCGGTACGGAGTACAATGGCACTAGTTGGCTTCAACTTACCTTGGTACTGGGTGTCCAAGGTTCATCACCCAGGACAAAGGCCCCAAGTGTCTCTCTGATGCAAGTCGAGAGCAAATCACCTGTTGGCTGACTGACTGATTGACACATGCATTACTCCGTATTCCTACCAGCACTTGAGCCGGGCCTGTACCTGCAAAGACGGACCCATAGTACTACCTCAAAGGTACCTAGGTACTTATGGAAAGTAACAAGCACTTGAGGCGCTAGTCCTGGTCCGCTCACCTGAGTCTGTCCAATCGGAGCACGAGCGCATTTGGTGTGAACGCCTCTTGGCCAAGGGCTAGCCCAAAGCACAAGGGCCATTTGATGCAGTATTCTAGAGTTGCCAGGGCCAATTCTAAAATTGCGAACCACGACGGACTGTGCATGCCTGTATGTACATACAGTCGGTCCCAGTAATTCCGAAAAAAAAAAAATCCACTTAAAAAATAAACTTATACTTTTTAAAAATTTATATTAAATGATATATGAAAGTAAAATAAATAGTAAAATTATTATTTAATAATTTAATACTTAAAGATTATTTATATATATTTTTAATATTTTATATTATTTTATTTAAAGTAAAATCTAAAAATAAAAATAAGTTAAAATTTTAAAAATATTTAATTATTTTAAACTTAAATAAAATAAGAAATAAAAATTTAAAAATATTATAAAAATAATATTTATAATTATTAAGTATTTATTTATATATTTATAAAAGAAATTATATTTTTAATATATTATTTAATAGAATTATAAGCTTTTAAAAAGTGTAAGTTTTGGTGTAAAAGTGGGCGTTTTTCGGAATTACTGCGAACCCACTGTATGTTCAACAGCACCCGGTCGCAAGCCCGTTCGTATTGTACAGAGGCCACTTGAAGCTTGTGGTGCTGTGCCAAAAGCTGCGCCAGCTTCAATCATGGTTGCTGACGCGGGGTTTCACCGCAGAAAACTCTCTTTTCTTCCCTCTATCTGTGCCGAGCGCTACTCGGAATGACCAGGGACTGGATGAGCCATTTCGTCGTCCCAGAGCTAAGGCTGGTCAGGGCAATACAGTGCTGGGGGGATATGCTGCTCTGGTTGGCGGCGCCTTGCTGTGGTGGCCGGGATGTTGGTGCTGAGCATAATAAGCGTGCTCACAGCACACAAGCTGAGGGCTGCCGAGAACTGCCGTCAACATCAACATTGAAAACATCAAAGCTTCTTCCACTCGGTACCACTGCGTCAATGATTGACGTGCTACGGGGAGGGTGGGTTACGCCGCCGAACAGACTTCGGACTGGTTGCTACGGAGTATTCAGGGCCCAGTGCTCGAGGCAGAACTAGATGTGCGCTTGAGTTGATAGGAAGCTCGCCACCAAACTCTATGACCTAAAAAGACCCGAGTAGGCTTCAATGTTTGGCATTGATTCTTCAGAATTGGAGTCGCCCAGCACGGAGCACTCGGTAGTTTGCCAAACTTAGGTCATCTTCCAAAATGGCGTGGCATCAGGAAGATGTGGGTCATCAAGTTGATGTCGCTTGTTTCTCTGGCAGATATCCAGGTACTTGACTAAGGCAGGGCGCGCATAGCCAGCGTCAAGTACCTGCCTGCCATGGACTTTCAGTAGCTGCATGTATTGGCCCGCGGGCAACGACGGCCCATGACCGATGGCGCCCCCGTTTCCGTTCTGTGGGGGATCATTGATCGATCAAGACATGGTCAATAAGGTGGTCTTGGAGTGAAGCATGGGGCACGGGGCACGGGGCATGGAGTGTAACAATGGGGCTGTCTGTGGCTTCAAGGCTGATGCTGGTGATAGATACAGATGATAGCAGCATCCTGCCTGGCGACAGTGAATCTGATAATATGCAGCATGCAGTTTGATGCACATAATCTGCCTGGTTTAATGTTGATAGCAGCTGGGCACCGGTGTTCCTCGCTGCTTCCCTTCATGTCTCGTCCAGTCTGTGTTATTGGTGGCGGCACCTGCCGCTCTATCCGTCGACGCCTTTATGAATTGAGGCATATCCCAGGTACGAGGTAGCCGAGAAGGCGCGAACGCTAGCTCCTGCAGACAAAGCACATCAGGTCTGGTACTTTGCATCAGAGTGCATGTAGGTGCTGAGTTTATATTTCCAAACACTTCCTACTAGATACCAAGCAAGTACTTGAGCGCCTGGGCTATTATGCCCAAGAGCCACGTACCTACCTGGTATCTAGGGAGGCTTATCGATCCCAACGCTCGCTTCCCATGTGTCGCAATAGCGGGGATGGAGGCAGCAGGGAGACGGAGTTACCATAAAGTTTTCCAAATTTGACCGCCGTTTTCTTGCACATGTTGTATGTGCATTTCTTGGGACAAGAATGCCCAACCATCAAATCGCCGATGTCTGATTGCCATTGATACACATGGCGCTTCCAAGGATCCGTCCAGGTCCCTGCCACAGGACAGAACGCGGGGGCAGAATGGGCTGATGGTGAATCTCCCAAACCACCACGCACAACGCAGCTTACTTCAATGTTCAGTTAGCTAACCATGTAGAGACCACAAATGTTCGCTGCCCCGAATTGCTGACACCAATTCAGCCATCAACTCCGCCCCAGCTGCCAGACGACAAGTGCCAAGGTTTCCAACAGCCCTAAGAGTGGCTCGTCGAAAGCAAAGCCTGATATAATAATCCACTGCTAACTAAGCCGGTGTTGAATGCTCCCCATTGTACAGTACCGAGTACGACAGGGCCGTCTGCATCCTCGTCTTGGACCCATTTTGTTCGCCCACTCGAGATTAAGTAGCCAGGTCCAGTCTGGTCTGGTTCGGCGACAGAGCTGTGGGATGGAGCCAGCTGCAGCCATGGTGCTCCATAGAGGAGGAGTGAAGATATTGACGCAGCAGGGGAGACCAGGACAAGCAACCAACATGGGGCGGCGATCCAGTGTCGACAAGCTTTGTCGAATTGTCTTCCTTACAACCATGGCCTTTGTATACCCCTGTTCCTAGACTCTCTCGCCGGGCTTTCACCTTGCCCGGATTTGACCAGGGTCATCAACTTCGGCCAACAGGGCCCACGCTCTCGAGCTTGATGGCAGAATCACAATGCCGTGTACGGAGTATGGTGTGGTCATCCACACCCAAAATCATATTGTAAACGACTATATAACTTTGGTGCGCCTCTTTCGTCGTCTAGAACTATCAAATGTGATGGGCTCATCGTCCGGAACCAACTCGGGGAAAGGACAGCCAGCATTCATCACTGCGATAAAACCGCTCCGCCATGGCTACAATACAGGGCCAGACCTCATTCCGCAGCATTGAAGCTTTACCGTAGTCAGTTCCCAGGGCCTTGTCGTCCGCCCCGCCCGCCGCCCAGCCCCCAAGCAGGGCCGCCTGCAGCATTTCTTGACAAGACAGGAAACGGATTAAGATCAAGGCGCCAACTTGATTCTCGCGGGATATCAGAAAGTTTTGCGTCCGTTTGGTTGGGGATTTCTGTCATTTCACTTTTCGGTAAACTTTCTGATAGCCACAGCAACACTGCGATGCACACTCATCGCAGCGAACATAATCTACTGAATCAATCCGGATTCGGCCCTCTGTTGCATAACCCCGTCACTCTACTATATTGCATACAGATGTCGAGGACACCCTCACCCTTGGATTTGATTGGTGAATGTACCTCTCTCCAAAGGGTCCTGGAGACTGGAGAGATTCTGAAACCCCTCCCCGGGTCGAGTTGCTGATACTCATAGCGTACCGATTAGGGCTGAGTATCTACTTACTAGGTATGTATAAAGATACTTACTCAAAGCCTTAGCATACTTTCCTACAGATGGAGAGGTGCTACGCATCGGCCACGAGGTTTGGGGGCTTTGCTTGTACCCGTAAAATACGCCAAGTACGATCATCTCGCTGGTCCACAAAACCAACACGCAGTCGAGTACGGAGTAGTACCACTCTATCGAATGGGCCTGCTGCTATTGGCCGACAGGCACTCGCGCTACCGTGGACGAATTTTGGTACATTGCACCGTGCTCACAAGCCACAAGCCAAATCAACTAGATGTTGCGGTTTTTAGATAAGCAAGCCTCTAAAGTTAGCTGTTTGCTGATGCCACGAAAATGGTCCTGCCTGATTGTCGAGACTAACCATTTGTCGTGGCTTCTGGATCAACCTCGGCGTTTGCGGATTGTTCAGTCTTCCTCCTTGTCCAGACCTTCTTCTAGTGCCTTAACTCATCTTCATAGTTTGTAACGGTTCAAGACTCGTCGTCGTGAAATGTCATGTGGTTCGTCGGTCGTGGTTCGCACATGCCGTCTGGCTAAACAGGCGCCGGAGCAAGTTCCGAGGCCAAAGGGAGGGGCCAGGATTCTTCTCTGCACATGTTTGATATTTTGGCCAGGGTCCAAATTCTTGCGAAGTGTGGAATGACATGCTCGTTGGAGCCATTCCACGGTCATGTCCAGATCATGATTGAATGGCAAATGTTTCCCGCAGTCTGGGGCTTCGTTGATGTCGCAGACTAAAGACTGACGGGTCTACGAAGCAAAGACGGCCGGCCACACCCCCTTGAGACATGGGTTCTTGGGCTGGGGCGTGGAAATTGCCACTAACGTAGGTACTTGGGCATTAGCCAAAGCTTGGCGTCCATCAGAAAGAACAGATCTCGATACCAAGGCGACTGCATTACCACGTCAAAGTTTCAGTCTCATCTGACCAGGAACGAGTCACAACGGCAGGGCTTTGAGCCTAAGCTCTCTTTCGTATTGCCCGTGTCTCTAAAACCTGCACTTTGGAGAATGCATACCAGGCCGTTACGTCAGACTTCAAGAACGCATGTACGACAACTGTCTTGATCCAATGACTGCCAGGGATGGTGAGGTTGGACGTAAAAAAAACATGCAGGTGGTGTGTCTTCGCGATTCCGTGCATCTGAAAGCTGCACACGGGCATAAACTGCATAATACGCCCAGGGATTGATGACACACAGGGACCTGTAGTAGCATCACCAGGTGGGTATCATCATTTGTCAACACGCAATCCGTATGAACCGATGAACTAACATTGTGGGGGACAGACCCCATGGTCTAGCGGCACATAGTACATATACTATTGTACCTGTCGTCGGTGTCTTGTTGCTGACCCTGCAGGTGCCTGCAAAGAACAATCTGGCGCCACGATATGTCAGAGGCTGAGGCTGCTAGGGTTGCATGGAAGATTCCGGGCTATTTTCCGTCAAACGGACCATGAAAAACTCTCAGTAACTTCTTCTTCTAGATGTCAGTGTGTTCGCTTTCCGTACCACAGCATCAAAAATCGACGAGTTGGTTCCAACATGATCGTCTCAGCACCTTTGTTATGTACGGCTACGTGCACGGGGCCAATCGATGCTCCGAGTTGGTGTGTCAAAAGCGTGTGAGCACATGCATAGTATTTTGCCGACGTGGTGCAATGTGTGGCATGATACATTACAAAGGAAAGTCGATATATGATGGGGTTTGGGCGATTTGTTACATTACATTATGTCACTGCCCTGCTCCCGTTTGCAGGAATGGTTTGGCCATCCCTTGGTTGGTGATGGGTGTGGTGTTGTTCTGACGCAGCTCGAAGCATGTGGGTCCCAGTCATGCGGGAGCGGGAGAGCAACAATATTGACCCACAACAGCTCGACGCACTCGAGAAGCTCCATCTATTACAACACCACGAGCAAACCCACCATGTTGGCTGGCATTGCCGAGTACCAAGGTGCATGATACCGCTTCCCCCCTCCCCCCCGGGTTCCCCATTCACGCACAAAAAAAATTATTCATCAACATGTCGACAGAATCACCATGGTCCATCGCCAAAACAATCCAGCAATCTCCCCCCATCGACCTCACCAAACGCTACGACCCATCCACGCTCCGTGACAAAACCATCGTCATTACCGGCGGCGCCAACGGCCTCGGATCGCACATGGTCCGCCGCTGGGCCTCATACGGCGCACACATCATCATCGGAGACATCGACTCTCCGTCGGGCGAATCCCTCGTCGCCCAGCTGCGCACCCTCCACCCGTCAAGCACATTCGCCTACGTCCCTTGCAACGTAGCAAGCTGGGAGGACCAAACATCCCTCTTCGAAGCTGTCATCCGCCTCTCCCCCGACCACAGGATCGACATTGTCGTCCCCAATGCCGGCATAATCCAGGCCCCCGAGGGCTACAACTTTGAGAACCCGTCCCTCGTCAACGGCAAGCTTCCCAGGCCCTCCACCGCAACCATAGACGTCAACATCACCGGCGTCATATACACCACCCACCTCGCCCTCCACCACTTCTCCCAGGACACAAGCACCACGAAATGCCTCCTTCTCGTCGGTTCAATCGCCTCCATCGCCCCGCTGGCCGGCCAGGCGCACTACACCATGTCCAAGCACGCCGTGTGCGGGCTCTTCCGCTCCCTACGCATGACCTCCTTCATGCAGAGCGGCAAGTTGCGCGTCAACATGCTGGCGCCGTACTTTGTCCAGCAGAGCCGCATGCTGCCCCTACTAGCGGACATTGCTTTTCTCGCAGGCACCGCTGGCGGCGCGACCATCCCGGACGTAGTCGAGGCGGCTACTCGTCTCGTGGCAGACGAATCCATTTCGGGGCGCTCATTAGCCGTTGGCCCGCCGTTGAAGGACGCGCCAGAGGGAGAAATTCCCGTCGCGGAACACGAAGGTGACGGAAGGGGCCGGGCGGCGTGGGAAATCTACGCCCACGACTACAACGAAGTTGATGCCTTTACTTTTCGCTATATTCATATGATGAACAGAGTTACTCAGCTTCGTGGGTTGTTTGCCTTTTTTCTAGACATTATTCTCAAGATATTCGGACGCTGAGACGATGAGTTGAATCGAGAAGAGAAGAAGAAGAAAAACACTAGGCAGAGCGTTCACAGAAGAAACACTGCGAATCCTAGGTTTGGCACTTGGGTTTCAATACTCTTGTCTCGCCTGGTCTTGGACACATGTCTGCAACCACCATTTGTATGGACATGCTCGCAGTATAGAAAGCTGGATGGGCGGTATTGCTTTGTCCGTCTCCTCGTAACCCAGCGGTTGTAAAGCCAAATGTCTTTATTCACATACAGACAGTCGGCAAAAGTGAATACCTTGAAAAAAAAAAAAAGGCCCAGTCAAGTTGGTCATGTACCAAATCTCGGGCCCAACTGAGTATTTCCTAACCTGACACGTGAAGATATGTAGATATGACATGGTTGAAAAAAAAGAAAAAGAAGCAAACAAATGGGAACCCCGTCTAGAAACGCCGTCTACTCCGTATCCATGTTTTCTTTTCTTCATCTTCTCATCGGACAATCAACCACTGTCTCCTCCCAGCTCCCACCAAACATTACCAGATTTTCTCCCGGATATCATTCGAGTTCTTGTGCTGGTAAAGTCGCAGATCCTACCTAACCATGATAGTGTTTCCCCCAGTAAGTTGTGCGACAGGAGCTGCTTCATCGTCGATATTGCAGAGTCAAATGGAAGTCGTGACCGCCCCCCGGGGGGGGGACTGCGAGACCCTGACCCCATAACCATGTCATGCTTTTGATGGCGAAATGCTCTTGAAAGAATAAATGCGATTTGTCATATCCCGTCAAATAGTGCCATTCTCTCTCTCCACTCGACCTCCGTGTGATCAATGAGTTCCGTGCGGGATTTCCTCCCACTCTTGGAAAAAAAAATATAAAATAACAATAATAATGCAGGCAGGCCCAACAGCCTTACAGAATTGCACATCTAGGATGGTCCTTTTCTCGAATTCTCATCCGTCGTCTGCGCTTGTGCCCGCCACGGAAGGCATCGAATTTGAACCCACTGTCGTCAGTCTCAGTGGTCCCTAGGTAATCGTCGTCTTTCCGCAACATTTGGCGACATAAATCAATAAACACTTCGTCGACATTGGCTGTAGGCTCTGTTAGCATGACAGAGGGTTGAGCGAGGCGGCGAGTGTGTTCTCACTTCTCGTTCTGGCGCTAGACTCATAGTAGGGCGCGCCCCATCGTTGTGATATCGAAAACCCCTTGGCTCTCTGCACAGCACGGTTCTCTTCGAGGTCGGCCTTGTTGCCGACAATGACCATCGGTACATTCTCATCGTCTTTGATGCGAATGATTTCCTCACGTAGTCCAGCTAATTCGCTTAGTGACGACGGGGACGTTATACTGAATACAAGAAGGAACCCTTGGCCGGTCTTCATATATAAGTCTCTCATGGCAACTTGTCCGCGTCAGTACGAATCATTTAGCGCAACGCACGTCAACGTACCAAATTGCTCAGTCCCTGCAGTATCAAGACTGTAGTATATCAGTCAGCAATCAGCTTTGGGTCTGCAGTCTATAAATGCGAAAATACTCACATTTCTAATACGACTTGAC
Source organism: Metarhizium acridum (assembly GCF_019434415.1). Lineage (NCBI taxonomy): Eukaryota > Fungi > Ascomycota > Sordariomycetes > Hypocreales > Clavicipitaceae > Metarhizium > Metarhizium acridum. The sequence goes on along the minus strand of NW_027094020.1, from coordinate 1,960,821 downwards.
GGCCCTGGTTTCACAAGTCAGCCGCGAAATAAATGTTTCCGTGCACATGACACAACTCACGTCTACTTGAATCTGCGTTCGATATGAATCTTCTATAGTCGGGTCATAACTCTCAATCCACTCGTTATGAACGAATTGTGCTAGCAAAAAGCATGAGGATACAAAGTTCAACTGTTTCAATGTCCTAACCAGGGGATGCTCACCGGTCAAACAACTCTTGCCCACGCCCCCTGGAGAAACGAATCAAAGTTAGTTAGGAGAAGATTCATGCGGTTGAGGGATACTGGGAATGAACGAACCGGCTCCAAGAACCACAACGTGTAATTCGCGACTACACCAGAGAGGCTAGTTAGTTGGATGACTCAAGCTTGAGTGAGCCTTTGCAGGAAAAACCAATTGATATATCAAAAAATACCTGGCTGAGTACTGATACCGCGGTGCCATCCTCAAAATCAAATCTGGATTGTTGGAATTGGCTCAATGTGCGGAAGCGCAGAGCTGCGCGGCAATGAATTGGTAGCAAGCCTGGATGATCCGATCATGCGCGCCGCAAGGGCTGCAAAAGCCTCGGTAGCGGGTCGCGGTTGTCAGAACCCAATCGTAAGGCCGGCTGGAGTTGTCTTGCAACGACACAGGCGCAAGACCGCGTCCTCCCTTGGAGACAATGAGGAGCTCGGCTAGGCAGACAGGCAATTGCTCAGGCAAGCTCTGTGTATGTTTTTGGTGGTATCCGAGGGCGGTGAAGGGGGCATAAGAACCACAGACGGCTGGGGGGTTGCGGGACTATGAGGACACTGGAGGCGCAGAGAGTTATTGCTAGGGTCTGCTGGGATGTGCTAGGCCTGTGAGGGACTGAAGATTTCTTGGTTCTCGCAGTTCCTGAGTTGCAGCCTGCTAAGACAAAGATGGTTGGAGCTGCAGGTCTGGATCGCCTTTCAAGTGGCGGGTGGGGGCAAGGAAACGAAAGACAACGTTTGAGTCGTGTCTTCCTGCCCTTGTCTTGTGAACAAGCCAGTCCAGGACCGGTACGGCTTCCTGGTGTGAGCGCCCGAGAAGGCTTGTGTATGCTTCGGTGAGTCTGTAGTCCGTGTCCCTGACGAGTGGCAATGCCGTGTTTCCTGGAGTGCCAAGAGGCGGCTATGTGGGAGCGGCTTGAGTCGATGTCGCAACGAGTCAATACCTCAAGGCAGAGGCGTCTGTTCTCGCTGGCGTGGCCAACATAGTTATACTGCTCAGGCCTGCTCCGTAGAGTGGCATACAACGCAGAATGCTGAACCCAATCTCTCCCGACAACAAGGGCGGCACGGAGAGGCCAACAACGATGGAGCCGCGGTGGGGGGCGCCATGTCCTGAAAGGGGGAGGAGAGAGGAAATGGGTTGCGTCTCTTCAGAGCACAACTGACTTGTCGACAGCGTCGGTAAGTTATCTCTCGTATGGCTTTCTTGTGGTGTACATACTCCATACGCGGTCCGAGGGAAGAGAGCCCCAAACCAATGCCACCAAAGATTGAAGGCACGTCACCCATTTTGATTCAAAAAGGCGCAAATTGAACCCAGTAACCTTACGACACATGCCCTGGGCGGAAATAATGATTATTTAGTTGCTTCTTACAAGTCTCAGCCGGGGGAGGCTCCGGAAGGCGGGGCCCAAGCGCCCACATGAAGCGCCAAACCGTCATAAATAAGTCGCCCGATGACCAGATAGGGCCTCAGAAGCAACTTTCAGTCAACCTGGACCGACATCTGGCAAACTGTGGACGTGCCATGTCCTCTCCAAGTCTTGTATTGTACAGAATACAACACTCCATAACCTAAAAATTCGTGCCATGCCAGCCCCTAACCAGAAGGTGGGGATGTTTGGTTGATGCAGACCTGGTCCATGCGAAGGGTAAAGACGGGACGGAAGGAGAGACAACCCAAAGTACAACTTGTCATCGAAACCTTGTCAAGGCAGGGCAGGGAGAGTGGGAAAAAAAATCGATTCCGTAATATTGTACTGCGCAGCAGCGGCTTTGACGAACGAGTACGAAGCGCAGCCTTAGTCAGAATGGTGTGTTGTCAGTTGTGTACTTTAATATTCTGCGAGCTGCCCTCCTTGTCAGTCGAATGTCGGGCCATCCGAAGCTGGTGCGTCGGCCAATACCACAGGCATCCTCGTAAATATTCGCCGCGAAGCCCAAGCGTTGCTGGTATTACACAACAGAAGCTGCTGGCAAGCCCCTGCTATCCATGCTGCCGGGTGAAGTAGCTGCATATGGATGCCTCGTGTACTTAAGTAGGCAAGCACCGACGGGATAATCAAGTACGGCGCCTTATTCCTGGACCCAAACACGGTAAATTATTGGGCCATGCGGCGCTGTCCCAGCTGCAGTTTTCTCTGGTCAACTCGTCGTTGTTATCCCACGGGACCGAAGTTCGTCGCCAATACCACGCTTCGACGATGCCCGGAGCCGCTTGCTTCTGCGTTGATTGATGCCCTACAATCAATCTCTACGAGGGTCTCAACTTCCAGAAACACTGGCGCCTGTGCCGGTGGCGCCGTCAATCCTGGGCATCAGCAACCTCCTTTTGGATAAATGTCAACGCCTCAGCCACAAAATCCCTGGCCGGATAATTCTAAGGAGGGGACGAATAAACCCACCATGCAATGCCACCATTCCAACCCTCGCGCAGTACTCGCTAGCAATGCACTCTTTTCCAGCTTGAAAATACGATGGATGTTATGACTCAAGGATTCCTCGTCCACAAGACATTGGGCAATGGGGCGCTGCCCTTGCGGTATAAACTTGTTAGTCTCTTATATTGCAAGATTGGGAATTGAATTTGAGGCCCGCATCATGAATACACTGGCGTCTGACTACCACACCTCAGTTGACTCTTGCGATGGCGCCACGGTGGGTCAACTCAGGCAACGTAAGTCGTTGCAACACTGACCCTACAATGTATGCTCTTCAGCGATCCAAGGGGCCGCTGACATAACCATATATCACGGCGCTTGGTTTCCCCCGGACAAATCCAATGGAATTTCCAGAGGCAGCTGACGCGAGGTCGATAAATCTACTCCGTCAGTTGAAGCAAAACAAGGAAGAAGTGATATGTAGTTGCTCCGTACAGGTCTCCCTCTTCCCAGAATAGCCGTGACAGTCTCATAGCCCACACATCTCGGCAGTTGACATTGTCACCAGAGTGTGCAGGCAACGTGTCTGGTGCCATGGTATGTCGAAGGGAGCTCGCAAGAAGAAACCAAGCAAACGCCGCGGATGACATGTAGGCTTGCCACTGGGAACGGGGAAAACACCATTCGGAGCCGGCGATACCGATCCCGGGGACATCAGACGCCAAGTCCGTTGTTGCTTTGCGCCAAAACTTCAAATGTTGGGCAAAGGGTGGATGATGCCCCAGCCGCAGCCGCCTTCTCCCCTAGTGCCCGGTCAGTGAATGCAGGGGAAGGGCACGTGGACAGCCAATGCGAGGGTCCTCACTCTCCAACGTCATCACGGCATCATGAATTTGATGTTCATCCTGTCTGCCATGTGATGTTGGGTTGAAAATGCTTTGGTCATAGACCGGTGAAGACGCGGATGCTTGCTGATCAGTCAGAGAGTCGCGTTACACAAAAGGAGATCAGGTGTCGTCTACAGTCAAACGACCCCAATGCGGGTGAAGGCAGATGCAGGGACAATTGCTGGTACAGGTCGCGACTTCCACGTAGCGCGGCTGAGAAAGCGCACCTTCCCTGCGGGAGCGAGAAGCCCAGAAGCCAAGAATATTGGATTGGGCAAAAGTCCTTGGGCTCACGATTAAGCCTTTGTTACCTTTGAATCAATAATATGGCAAACTTGATTCGAACGCTGCAAGTACATGATAGCTATGCTCAGTGCAATATACACGCGATCCCAATTCGCTGTCCCAAGTAGTCCCAATTTTGCGCCGGCCACCTTATGTATACAAGCGTGATTTCTATCATTAGCGAGCATTCATGTCTCAAGGCCCTGGCCCTAGCCCCAACAACAGATGAATGCAGGAAACAACCAACTCCGAAACCTAGAATGCAGTGCAATGATGGCGTGGCGAGGCTAGGTCACTGCAGAGCTCTGCCAGTCGATCCATTAATGACATATGACTGCATGGCCCGCGGTCCGGTGGTTTCAAATGCCACCGACACTCCATACACAAGCGCCTATTTCACGACCGGGCCGTTATTCCTATCGTTCCGTGCCGTGTTTCTAATGACCCCTAGAGCTATTCCTATGATCAGGGCCAGTACGAAGACGATGACGGCAGCCAAGAGGACGAGGCAAATCGTAACACGTCGTCTTCGCCGCCGCCGTGCCTCCGCCACCGAGCCAAGTTTTACGGTTCGCGTCGATGCAGTGATGCTACCACTTCCAGTTGTACAAGCCGACGGCAGTTGGTCGTGTTGTGTTATGGATGCTGCTGCCGGTGCCCGGCAGCACTGGGATGATGATGCGAGTGATAGGCTTTGCAATGGGACAGACTCTGGTTGTTCATTCCGCCGGTTGCTCGGCGTGCCGGTCCAGTGGGATGCCGGCCGTGTCTGTGCCGTAATGTAAGGTCTTGAATGTTCGTCACGAACATAGGGCGGCGGCGGGCTGTCTGGGATAGAAGTGGACAGCGCTGCAGCTTGGTGCCACGACGACGGCCCAGTGTTGGCAGCCGATTGGTTTGGAGAGGCCGTTGATGATGCCGAATGGGATGTGGTATTGTTTCCGGCTACAGAAGTTGCGAGGCCTGTCGATGCCGGTGTGCTGGCATCTCCATGGAATCCACTCCCCGGCTGATACGGAGTATCAGGATAGGCGGCGTTTGGTATAGACTGCGACGGATGGTCGGGGCTTTCTTGAGGTTCTGTGGGATTATGCCATGTGCTGCTCATGATTGCAAGATTTGAAAGCCAAGGTAGCTGAACAGAGCCCAGTTGTGCCGGGCACGGATTGTGGTGTTGGGAGAGATTTCGAGGATTTGGCGTTCAAAGCTAATCATGGACCTTTGCCAGCAAGATCTCGATGATGTTGCTTTCGGCCAAAGGGTGCCGGTTTCAAGCACGGTGGTGAGGTCCGCCTCTTTGAAAATAACGGTACATATGCCGCAGCAACTAGGTTGCTCCCAGATGGATGAGCGAGAGCAATGGGCCAAGCAGTGCGCAATCCAGGTCCAGGCTGATGCGAAATTCAAAATCCCGACGTGTCCGTCGATGCTCCCCCCAAGGCGGTTTTGGCTGGCTCCAGGCGCCGGTTCAGAACAAATGCTCTCGTGGGAGCTGCCGTCTTTACTTGGAATTGGACGGCATCAGGAATCAATTGAATGCAGTCATCCGGCAAAGAGACTGCTGAGAATAGCTCGAGGCTTTGGAGTCGTGGATTAGCACGGGAGAGAACGGCAAGTCGTCAAAGAGAGAAGGCTCGGCCGGGGCGAAGACAAACAAGTTGCCCAAGAATCATCCATCCAACTCGGACACGGACCGCAGATTACTACAGGGCTTGACAAACAAAGCCGGGTTTTCCAATGGAAGGGGATTGATGGTACGGGACACTCCGTAGACCAGTTTGTTCCTGGTATGCATGCCGTTCGCCCCACTGCCAATCTTGACTCCAGTGCTCCGCCCCCGGCAGTTTGGCAGCGCAGCCTTCAATCCTTCAATGTCAAGCTGGTTTCGACATGGACCAGTCGAGACGGTCTTGCCCGCGCTGTGTGCTGCGGGTTGGCATTGCCCCGATCGGCACATCCTCAGTGCCGCCTTGCGCCTCCCGTCAAACATTGAGCGTCCAGACAATCTTTGGAATCCAACTCGCAAGTGCTCCATGTCGCGACCAGTTGATGACAGTCCACGCCGCTGCTGGCTGGAAAAAACTCGCGTCGACACGCCAACATCATCACCACAAAACGACTCGATCCACAAACCCGTCACCCACCAGACCCAGTAAACCTCAGCGGTCCCCGTATCCGACTAGCATGACCTTCCCACTGCAAAACACCAGACATCATACGCGCAAGCCTCGGCGCTGCTAGCACCGCTCTTAGCCAAAACTCCCTCCCCACGAGCATGCCAAGCGCGCAACACTCTCCAATGACACCACCTGCGGTGCTTTTCTAAACTCAATTTCTCGCCGCCCAGGTGATTTCACGGTGGGAGCTTTCTCGGTGCTCCATGTGGAAGGCAGACGCCATCCGGAAAGTCATCGACGCCACCAGTGGGTTTTTGTTGGGTAGAGAGAAAAATTGCATTGCCCATCGACCCCCTACGTCTATGTTGCAAACAAACACAATGTGCTGTAGCCAGGCCAGGGTGGTGCCCGGAACAGACGAGTCATTGAATCAAGCACGTGCTCCAGATGCAGCAACTCGGCAACTATTACATGCGCTGCTAGAGCTCATCCGCAGCCAAGGTCAGGGTACAGTCAAGTATCTCCTTGGTGTCGAGTGAAAAGATGCCAAATGCCGTCACCATCAACATATACTTGTCGAGGTAGTTACAATTCTTCCCAATCAAGTCGTCAGGAACCCCTCCTTCTTTTTTTTTTTTTTTTTTTTTGCGCCCGTCCCTGTGTAGCACAGTACTACAGTCATCTAGTCATATCAACACATGCAGCTGACATCATATCCGCCAAGGCGGCGCATTCTTGTCATCACACATGTTCAAAAGTGCGATTCAAACGGGGAATATGTATTCGCTGTCACTTTTGTCAAACTCTCACGACGCTCCTATCTTACCATGCATGCTTGATTATGCGGTGATGTGCTGCTGTGGTGTGCTGCGTCTGCTGTGCAGTGGCATGCTGCTTTGTACGGTGACCCCTTCCAACCACCAATGTTTCGCCCTAGACATCTTTTCTCATACTTGATAACTTCCTTCTTCCCTGGTACAAATCGCCCTCCCTAAACTTAATATTGCGATATTATTTCCCGCTGTAAATACATTCGTTCCGCCATCTCTTCCAGCCATTGGCTATTCTGTACCATGCTCGTCGTACAGGTGGTATAAGTGAATTACATGTTTCTTTGGCCCCGTAACCTAATACGGCGGTTTCGTAAGATTGCCCAAGCTTCCTTCGCCTGATCGGCTATCTATCCCCCTTAAAAGCTCTTGCAAGTCTATGTTCTTACTTCTGCTCTCTTCCCGAACCCGCATGGAATGCGATCGTAGACTTTCACCTCCGCGGCTGGCAAGCGTGCGCCTGCTCGAGGGAGACTCAATGTATTGCATGCCAACCCTGCTTGATAGCGAGCTCAGGTTGGGTAATGGTGGGACTGGGGGCACTTCGTCGTCATCTTCCCCGTGTTTGTGAAACATGGGTAGCCCGCCGTCGTGGGAGCCCAGATTGGATGACAGCGGCCGCCCCGTCAGTGACGCCGAGGCAGAGAGCGATCGCGCAAGCGCCTCGCCCGTTGTGGCAGGAGCATCCGTCTGCGAAGCAGCAGGGTTAAAACTGTTCTCAGACATGCTGTAATCGCAGCTGATCATGCTCTCGTCGCTGTCGTCCTCCGCGCCGGGAATACCAGCAGCCTGTGGGGTTGTCTTGCCTGCCAATACCATCTTTAACTGCTCTACGGATGCTATGCCTGCTCTTCCCGATGTCGAGCCTGCCGGCGATACTCCTCCGGTAGCGCTCGACTTTCGGACTTTGGACACGGACGTCAAGCGGTCACCATGCGTGTGAGAGGTATGGGGCCGCACATTCTGATGGCTTCCGCGTGGGGAGGCAGGGGCGGGCGGGTGACCATTGCCATTGAGAGCGGCGCCAGCAGTATTGATGGTGAGACGGTTCTGCGTCGTACCAGTGGTGCCAGTCTTTGATCCATTAAGCGATTCAGACTTGCCAGCGGCAGTGATGGCGGCCAGAGCAGAATCCCTGGACCAGTCAGCCAGCATCTGCGCCCTGAATTGGGGTGGCAGCTCCGAAAACTTCTCGGGAGATGATCCAGCTCCAGCGTGGGAACTAAGAATAGGCCCGTTGAGGTTCCGGCTGGGTGAGGCCGTAGGGCTAATTGGTGGTGACAAGTCGGTGTGCTCGTAGCTAGTGCTGATGCACTCAACCATTGAGGATCGATCATCAAACGGCAGGATCTCTTCGGTTTCTAGGGCACTAAGGTCCCAGTTCGGGCGCGGTCTTGCTTCACCGGGAGTGCCAACCTGACCGGGTGTGGGAGCCGGGACGTGTACACCCTCTACCCAGAACCCCTTGCTCTTCCGCCTAGAGATTTCGTTGTACACTGCGCGACCAACCACCGACGATTCAAAATCAAACTTCTCAGTCAAGGCCCAAAAGTAGCCGTGGCAGAGCGAGGCGATGCGCACTTTGTGAATGGGCTGTTCCAGCTCCTGGATATCCTCCTGCAGTCTGTACACCATGGGAATACCACATCGAGCCGCATTGACTCCGAGCTTGAAGACAAGCTTGGTGAGCAAGCTGTGCAGGAGGACAATATCGTTGTCATAATCCACGAACTGTAATGCGCTGTCATAAATTGCGAGGTGAAGAAGAGGCAGGAACTGACAGCGATGGACCTTGTGGTGGCGCTCACGGTTCGACGTGTTGGAGACGGCCCTGCGAGCGCTTGGGACCTCACGGCTGTTCTTGCTATTGCGATGCGAAACCACGGCATCATCGGTAGCAATCAAGTCCGTGTACACAATTTCGCGATCCAACCAGACACTCAACGCATCCACGTACGCTTTGCGAACGTTTCCATTAGGGTCTCGGAGGAGCCATTGCGTCCCTTCCCATACTTGAATGGGAACTCGGTTTCTGGTCAAATCCATGTTGCCACTCAGGCCTGTCTTAGGGCCAGCGACGAGTAGGATAGCTTTGATGATCTTCAGCGCTGACAATCGACCGGATGAGTGAGCAAAGGAAACCTCTTGCAAGGTCTGGCTCCCCGAAAGGTCGACGACGGAAGCGGCGTTGGCATCAGCGCCAGCATCTCCCTTTTCCATGAGATGCGCCATGGATGCCACACTTGCGGCTCGGCTGTGTTTGATACGACCAACCAGGGCCGCAATCATGTCAGAGACTTGGTCGGCATAGTAAACGTGATTGGCAAGATCACTGGTGCAATCCTCTAACCTCTGGAGAAGTTCGTTTTGTTGGGTGCGAGTAGCACTTTCTAGCTCCATCTCAGTCTTCTCTTCACTCTGGCTACTGTCATGTCCGGATCCATTGTGTAACTGAAACAGCTTTTTAATCTGTTTGACGAGTCCAAGAAGGGCGTCCATGACACTGAGGCCAATCAAGTTGACATCTGAGCGAAGCAAGGACTGCATCATGGCTGTGAAGGCCAAATGCTGCGGTAAGCTCTCCTCCTGCATGGGCGTCTTATTTAACATGTCAAGAGTCGCAAGAAGAATGACGTATCGATCCTGCACGGGTGTCCAACGAGCGATAATGTCGTAAAGCTGAATAGCCCAACCAGAGTCGCGACCAGACCCTCTGTCTACGATAACCGGAGTCTCCCCTTCTGCAATCCTTGTGGAGACAAACTTGAGCAATGCATTGGTGGCTCCGTAGATCTGGGCCCTGTTAGGGACGATGAAGATGCTCTTCAAGCATTTCGTAGCCAGTACTCCCGTTTCCTCCTCGGCAAGGTTGTCAACATCCAGCGCAGTGCCGGAGAGCGCAACTGGGTTTGTGTCGCCGGCGGTATCGGCAGTCCGGACAGTGGCTATACTCGTTCGGCGATGCAGCTTCTCGGGTTCGGATTTCTCGCCCATCTGCACGCGCTGCAGCAACTTGTCAAGGAATACATCATCCCTGGTCCACATGTTATCGAGAATCATGGGCACGATGACGTCGATCTGTCTACCAGATTTCGAAGACAGGGCGTCTGAGCCAGCAATATGCTTGATGGCCTCGAGGCCCGCGTTCCGCCAGCGAATCTGCAACGGTTTACTGACAGGACCCTTGGGTGGTACGCGTCGAGTCCAGGCCAGTTGAGCGTAAGATTGGACCACGGATTGGTATTGTTTCAGGTAGGCATTGTCACCAAATAGCGATGATACGTCGTGGTGTTCGCAGAAGGCCTCGAAAGTAGGCAAAGATGACTCGACCATGGTAATTTCGTCGGAGCGTAGAATCAAGTCGAGGATTTTGAGAACGCACGGCGCGATTAGAGCAGCTTCCTTAGGGGGCTTTTCGACGAGGGCAGCCAGAATACCCAGCGTCACCTGGACATTTCTATATGCGGCCAACGATTTTGTTGTCAGTAACCCGGTTTGTTCGTGACCACGACAACAGAGGATAAAAACGCAACAACAGGGGCCCATGGCTGTGTGGCGAGGAGGTTCACGTACCCGATTCGCATGCGCCAGACATCGTGAGCGGTCTTCTTTTCGAGGAATGCGCCAATCTTCTGGATCTTGGAGCGACGGCTGGTGGCATAGAAGAGGAGATAGCTCAGCTCACTGCTGTTGGGGACTACATCAACCGCGCCCTTTGTAATCTTTGGATAGCACTTGAGCACCAAGACCTGGTGTCTCGGCCGGCATCTGTCATGGATGGCCTTCATGGCACCGGCGGTACACGGTGCTGTCGCCTCTCGCCTCCCCTTGGACGACGGGAGAAGATGGTGAGGGTCAGAAAGGGAGGTTTTTCGGAGGGGGGCGCTGCGCACAAGGGGGGGTGGCAGTGAAGCAGTGAAGCAAGAGCTGCAGCGGGTTGCTGAGGAGGGAAATTAAGGTATCATGGAGAAACAAGAAACCAGAAACGAGAAACAAGAAACGAAGAGCTAATGGAAGAATGCGGAGGCGAGACGGGATGTCGCAGCTGCGGACCCAGAGGGAGATGTACAATGACGAGCCGCAACGACGATGTGGTTGACACGCAGGCCAAAGTTGCCGGTTGCCAGTTCGGTCGGGCCCTGTCAGGAGGTGGACCAGCGTGGCCAGACACGGTTTAGTGCCTTGATGGCTGCCTTTAAAGGTCCCCCCAATCAGGCGTCATGTCGCTTCGAGTGTCCAGATATTTGTATGGATAGCCTAGCGTAGGCCAGGTACCTGGGATCCATGCATGTACCCTTTTTGCTCGGACAAAGTCGCCAGACCGACAAGGTACGTACTTTACGCGCCCAGATACCTGGGACACTCTGCCCAACTTGCAGCAGAAGGAACGGAGCCGGGCAATTTTTGGGTCATTCAGTCCTGTCCGAGCCCGCAAACCTCGAGGTAGCGGCAATGCTGAGGTCTCTCAGGTACCGCTACAAGGCGCTGCCAACAGAAGACTTGGTCGTGACGCGAGGGCTACAAACGCAGGACGAACTCCAAGTTCAATTTCAGGGTGAATGCCCCGTGCCTTTGTTCATTTGCATCTGGATCTAATTCAGACGTTGAAAGGGTCGCGCACAAGCCGATGGCTCCGTCTAAATCCAAGTACAATTTACGGGGTACTCCGTATGATGACGGACAATGCAAGCAATTCTTTGAGTTGTGCACCTCACCACCTGCACCTGCACCTCTGTCCCATCTTTATCACCATCTCCATCTCCATCTCTAGCCTCGCATCGCACCTCGCAAAAACCAGCAGCTCTTTCGGGCGCCAACTGCAGCAAGGCCGGGCGTTTGATGGGAAGGAATAAAGCATGGACATGTCGCTCGCTCCCTTTCGCACAGCCGACATTGCATCCGTCGCCCGCCAACCCAAAGGTCGCAATGTCCAAGTGTCAAGCCCCTCGGTTCTCTATGCAATCCGTGCTTCACATGGGCAAAGATGCTGCCACAAGAGCCATTTCCAACCGCTGCCTCGGCGCGCCCAATGTTCCCCAGTCGACTACTTATGCTTAGCCAGGGTTGCCTGCACCAATTTGTTCAACGGGATGCACGGCAACGGGGGCCATTGCATTTCTAGCTTGAACTGTCTCCCTCAGCCAGCCTATCGGATTCTCGTTGCTCTTCTGGGATAGCTCAATCTGGTTGTCTTGGTGGTTTGCCTTTCTCGTTGGCTGCGAGATCCGTTCATTCGCTCAAAGCTTCACCAAAACTACCAGCTCTCGCCTTGCTTACCCTATACAGGACGTGGCTCTTGCTGCGAACCACGCGCACCCATCCCGCGACCTCTGTTTCTTGCACAACCATAGCCAACCCCCATTTGTCAGAGTGTACGTCCTTTTTTTGGCAATCATTGTTCTGGGGGGCTTGGGGAATGTGGGAAAGGGCTGTTGCGAGTTCGGTAACCGTGACGAGATTCCCACTAACGCCATGGTAACTTGGCAGCTCTCCCCGCGAAAATAAGATGAGCTATCCGTTAGACAGGACTCCAGGGTTCAAACCAACACTTGACCTGATGAGACCCTGATCGTCCGTGGTGGCAAGTGATCCACGGGAAACCAACTCCTGAAATGTTAGGGCACAACAACTCTGGACGAGGCTACCTCGACATTCGCGTTCCCCAATGTGCTCGACGGAATACCTTGCAGCCGTTCTTACTACATCCGGGTTGAAAGTTGGCCATTCAATGGTGCCCACCCCAAAGTCTGTTGTTATTGTGCTCCGTGTCGATATCCATGGCATCATACCATCTATTGACTAGGCGGTGAAATCGCCCGCCGTTGATCATCTAAAGCAAGTATAACGTACTCTGCATCGTCATTTGACACAGGAAGCATTCCGCGGCCAGCGTAAGCATGTCTCATGAACCATGTGTAATCAATACTATTCACATTGGTAAAACGAAAAGGGCTAGCACCTATGTCTGTACGATTTGTTTCGAAGTGGTCCAAACATGGCACAACGACATGTAGACCAGGTACCTGGCCATCGTGCCGTATACCTATCCAGTTGGCACAATAATATAATACAATACAGTAGTGTATACTTGCTCCTAGGCGGATAGGATATATTCCGCTGCAGACTGTAGTCCACGTATCGGCTGCTTCGGGCCATGATCCGGAACACAAGACCAAAAATCCACATTAGAAACACGCAGCCTGTGCGACGAGCCTCGAACTCCTAAAGCCTTGTGCTACGCTGACTCCATCCATCGTGCTTACACAGCAGCCCGCCCTCACCACTCGCCATGCCATCTCATCACCGTCTCACCGGGCCCCAAAGTCTACATGCCCAAGCCAATAGGGTTGCGATTCCAATTCGTCACTTACAAAGCTGCTGACCGAGTGGCAAGACGCGTCTACACCACACACAAGTTGCGTAATCGGGCCAGATTTAGGAGTGAAGCAGTTCGGCCCAAGCCGTACAGGACATGAGGAAGGACTTGTGGCGGTTTAGACTTGGGGCGTAAGCACATTTTTTTAAAAAAAAAAAAAGATATCAAGTTGAAATAGCAAGGCACAGTGTAGGCTTAAATCTAGGTTAGCAATTCAGTATTTTATTTTTTGAATTGACTTGTCCAAGGTCGTTTTGACTTCCCATAGTCGGTGCATATGTGTCCAGGAAGAACAACGGGGAACCCGAGTTGTCAACAGCAGTGCTCGTAAGAAAGCAGGCAGGCGGCAAATGAAAAAGGTCTCACGGTAAGACAGTGACACAAAAAGAGGGCTCGATCAGAGATGCCTGCTATTGACGATGGCAACCCGTTGGTGCCTACACAAAGGGGGGGAAGCGACTTATCAAGCGTCTATAAGCGATGAACCCTCAACTAGCTCTGTTTATCAGCATCCCAGAGACTTGTATCATCCAACACTCTACAGTAGCGTGATCCTTCATATAGTATGAGAATTCCTACTAACAAAATGCCGTAACTTTAATCTCGGCAGCCTCCTCGTCTATTTGTGCAACCCAGTCCTCATGGGCCCTAGCTGGTTCCAGTCACCGTTCTGTAAACAGGAAATACTCCTGAACCCAACCAACCACCCCGGGACGCCAGTAAATGTTTCAGACACAACGTTGACCTTCCAAACTCCCAATGGGGGCTTGCAGAAACAGCTCTAGTCACCACGGCCAGTAAAACACCACAGCCGCCCGGCCAGGATCATCGCATCCTCCCACAGATCCTGCAGGAAGTTTCCGACTGACATCAATCAGCCGGCCGAATCAAGCGAGCCCATCATGCGCAACGGATTCCCTTTGCTCACCGTGTTCTCCGTGGACGTGTCCAGGTCGAGCCCCCTTATCCAAGTATAAATTGGAAGGCCTTTCTTGACAAAAGGACTTGATGGACTGTGTAGATGAAGCAGTAAAGAAGAAGAAACCAACAACTCACACCATCTCTGTGCCTACCCAGCACGACTTGCTGCAAAATGCGTCTCTCCAGCGTCCTTCCCACCCTCGCAGCCGCGGGCATGGGCATGGCCGCACCCACGGAACTCGAGCAAGGACAAGACGCAAACTTCAAGCGCGAGATGCTCGCCGCGCACAACTTCTTCCGCGGCCAGCACAGCGCGGATCCCCTCTCCTGGAACCCCGATCTCGCAAAAAAGGCTCAGGACTGGGCCGACACCTGCAACTGGGCCCACGATGTAAGTCGGCGCCGGCGGTTCCCCATCCCCCAAGCGCCCTGCCCACCCAACCAACCCACGTATACTAAGCAGACATGAAATACAGAGCGCCGGCGAGAACCTCGCGTCCGGCACTGGCCTCGCCAGCTGGGGCAGCTTCGTCAACCTGTGGGGATCCGAGCGAACAGAGTACGACTGGGCAAGCCCGGGCTTCTCCATGAACACCGGCCACTTCACGCAGGTTGTGTGGAAGAAGACGCGGTCCGTGGGATGTGGATGGAACAAGTGCCGCGGCGGCCAGGCAAAGGCCAACGGCCACTACATTGTGTGCAAGTACGATCCTGCTGGCAACTACATCGGCCAGTTTGCCGAGAACGTGGGCGAGCAGACCGGGGGTAAGCCCACCGACGTGTGGCAGCAGTAAGCTGGGACATTGTACACAAGACAGAACGGTCTTGTTTTGTGAAGAAACAGAGTATGTAGCTCACCATTTCACTCTTGAACCCGGAAGGGGGGCAGCGTTGAGAGGTGTATACGTCGTATATAAAGAACTGACTAGCGAAAACGGACCTATGTTTCATGATGGAGCCTTGAGAAAAGATATGGATGTAGATGGCAGCAATACAAAACTTTGGATGGAGTCTGACCAAGGCTGCCGGTATGACTTGCCCTGCAGATGGCGTTGTAGTCGCTCCGCAGAGAACTTGCAGCAGCGGCAGCATGTACTTGAGGCATAAACGGCCTCGAAAACAGCTCTCTTTATTCGCTTAGCTCGGCATCCACATGGACGTGAAGAGGTGTTGACGGCCAAACCATCCGCGGCCCAAGGCAAAAAAGTACAGTCCCACGACATTATACACATGGCCGTTTCTGCAACTGAGATTCTACACGTACTCACCGCGCACCACGTTAATTACGCTTTGCCGGTTGACGCCCACACCCCCGGTACACAACGGGCCAGGCATCAAACCGCAAGTCCAGATGTCCGCATAACCACAAATCTGTCGTCCCCGCCTCATCCCCGCCTCACTCACATCACACAACTTCCACACCACGCCGACGTCATCGCCTTCTCCCAAGATTTAGAAGCAGCAAAAAAAAACAAAAAAAAAAAAAAACACCATGGCATCCATCGCCCGCTACAGTCTCATCTTTTACGCACCGCCCGCCGCCGTCGAAGCCTGCAAGGCCGCCATCTTCAAGGCCCGCGCAGGCCGGTACCCCGGCCCGGGAAACTACACCGAATGTTGCTGGTCCGCGACTGGCACCGGCCAATTCCGCCCCGGCAACACGGCCAACCCGCACATTGGAAAGGTCGGTGCTCTCGAGCAGACGCCCGAGGTGCGCGTAGAGACGCTGTGTGTCGGACTGGATGTTGCCAAGAGTGCTGTCGCGGCACTCAAGGAGTATGAATTTTGCCCTCCCCCAATCTCGTCGGACTGTATTCCGTACCGCGGAGTTGACTTTCCCATCGCAGAGCGCATCCTTACGAAGAGCCGGCTTACCAGGTCATCAAATTGGAGGATCTATGATGAATTCCCTTACAGCTTCAAGTTGCGCGTAGGTGGAATGCTTTTTTGCCGGAAAACAAGAAAATTAAATGGATAAACAATGTTAGTCATGGACGTCCAGTATACATGTTGAAAAATATGTTGCATTTGCTTTATCATTTGGCATCTACTGGCTCAACTCAAAAGAAAAAAAAACATGGAATATGACCCAGTCAGTCCTGCTCCTGCAACCTGTATAGTGTAAGCATGTCGATTCTGACCGTCTTCTCCCCGAGATAGGTTCTAACCATCAACACATTAATACCCTCAACGCCGACATTCCTGCTTTTTTAGGCCACCGATGCAATCACAAGTGCCGCCACATTTTCTTCCTCGCTTCTGACTGTAATCTTTGTCGTCACCCCAGACTTTGATGAGAAGGCCATTCTCACACTGGCTGCCACTCTGCCGCCAGAGACAGTCTTGCCCAACAGCTTGAGCGTATGTGTGCTCTGGTTGACGGGTACATCTGTGCCTTCCAAGGGCTGCAATGAAAGAGCCTTGGCCAGTTGCTCCGTAGCATCTGCAACAAAGTCCATGTTAGTTAACCAACAGTACTTTTATTAGTTTGCGAATCATGAATCCACTCACCGGCGATGCTCTTCATGCCGCTCAACTGCAGAGTCTCCTCTGCCTGCTCTCCCGAGGCACCAATCTGTTCCCACACATGACTGAAGTTGCTGGCAAACGTGGGCACAATGTAGTCGCTACCGCTGAGATCAAACTCTGACACCTCATACTCGTCATCGTAACCTGTATCTTCCGGCTCCCCGGTCGAGGGATCAATCTCCTTGCTTGTGAATTTCAAGATGTTGGAGAACGAAGTAACAGGCATGGAGCCCTCTCCATTGACCTTTTGGAACGCAACATACACCTTGCCAGGCTCGTCGGTTACAAGTTTCTCGCACTGGATGATGAAGACTTCCTCCAGTTCGTCCTCCTCCCCGGGTGTAGCGACGACCGACACATTCTCCAAGACGGTATCTGGCAGAGTGTTCTTTACTTCGTATTGAAGAACGATGTGCTCCTTGAAGATGTGTTTCACAAGAGTCACAACGTATTCGGTCTCGGCCTCTGTCAACTCGACGACTGTTGAAGACTTGAGAACATTGCCAAACTCCTTCATTTCGGGGACCTGCATCAACTCCTCGGCATATCGCTGAGCTTGAGCGGAAGCAGAAGCCGCAGCCTCTGCGCCGCTGGCCGAAGCCTTGGCAGCGCCGACCTTGGGTGCTTTGATGGTGGGTGCAGTGGCTGTGAGCTTCTTTGACCTGTCTTCGGCATCCGCTTGCTCCCGGGTGACGACGGGAACTTTGGTAATATCGAAAGGCTCCGCAAAGGAACTTTTGTCGTCGGAAGTGACGTACATGACAAGCTGGTGTTCGAATACTGGGAGAGAGAACATGTTTTCTAGGTTCAAATTAGCTTCCATTTCTCAACTCAGTCGTCGGCGTAGAGGTTTATTTTTTGCATACCATTTTTGACAAAGTTCTGCGCCATCTCGTCATCTTCCTCACCCATGAGTTTCAAGTTCAGAGCTGCACGATCACGGACCTCGTCATCGACATCATCCAAGCATCGAGTGAGAAGGACCTTGACACTGGCCTTGACATCAGGGTCCTTTTGTCCCACACCAAACTTGGCCAGAGCAGTAACTGCAGCAGCCCGCACAATAGAATTTTCGAGAACAACTCTGTTGTAGATGTATCGAATATACTTGGTAGGCTGAGAAGTCTTAGGCCCTTCCAAACCAATCAGGTGCAGAATACGGACAGCGAGTTTTGTGAATTCGCAGTCCTCGATAAACTCGCAGAGGTGGGCCAGAGCCTCGTCCTTTGAGTCGGGAACAAACTTGATCAAGTCAAACATGCTTTCTACAACTGCACGCTTGAACTCATATCCACCCTCGTCTCGTAGAATGCTGCTGAGGAAGGTCAGCATACCCGCCTGCTTGCTGGGGAACTTCAAGCAGAGTGTTCGGATGGCCTCGACAATGGTAATTTTGAACTCGTCGGTGATCTCCGACATGAAGCTGGAAATTTGCTTCATGAGTCTGTCGACGCTAGCCTCATTGCCGGTCTTGAGGAGAGTGGTGATGGCGAAAGTGGCGATGGATCGGTTCGCATTTGAAATCAGAAGCTCGATGTCGGGGTTGCAGACACTGACGGCAGAAGGCTTGAAGGAAGCAAAGCTGTGGAGTATTCGGAGGGCGGCAAACTTGGTCACGGCTCGGGGAGAAGTCAAGAACAGCTGTAGAACATGGACTGCCTGATTGACTTCGCTATCGGTCACGTCGCGCATGTCGCAAATGGCCTTTGCGGCCTCGAAATTGACCATTTCACTCTTGTGGCGCAGCCAGCCGTCAAGGAGCTGCATCATGGGCTTTCGAAGAGAAGCATCTTCCTCAGCAAGCTGAGCAGCCAGTCGGACAAGCATGACTGTGGCAGCGGGGTTCTTAACAGCACCAGCAGAGCCAAACTGCTGCACCATCTTGACCAGGGCCATTCTGTCGTGCATTCGCATCTGGTATAGCAGTCCGATGGCGTGGTATTGTGACATTGTCGAATTGTTCATGGGCATCTGACTGCTTGACGAGGAAAATCCGAGGGAGAATCCGCCAGAGGACTTGGTCGAGGCAGCGGCCTCTTGAACCTCGCTCTGCCAGCGTCGAACAACATCCTTGGCGACGGGCAACAGGTGGTATGAAGAGACGAGTGCGGCCGATGAGACTGAGGGGTTCTTATCAACAATTGCTGTCTTCATAACTCGTTCGATCGCTTGGACAGAGGTGGCCTTTTTGGGGGTTAGTTTTTGGCACTTGCGGAATGCTCGAGGTTCCGGGGGCACAAACGTCAATAATGCGGCACAAGGCCCGAATAGCGTTGGGTCTAAATATGGCATCGCTGCTGCCACCAGTATCCTTCATAATTGTGGCCGTAACCATGATAATATCCTCGGCAGAGCTGGCCAACTCCTTAATGACGAGGTGGACCATCTGTCTGAGGCTGGCATCCTTGTTTTGGAAGAGCTTGGAGATTCCGAAGAAAAGGGTAGTCGCTTCGTTGGTCGGGAACTTCTCCCCAGTGTAGAGGAGGAGAGCAATCTTGGTGAGTAGGATTCGGCATCGTCGCGGTTGAATGGTGCCTTCGTTGAATATACGTGCTGCAATGTGGCATTAGACGGCGTGCTATAGAAAGGGAGTAGAAGGAGGTGGGCACCGCCAGATTGGAATCAGGCGAATTGACTCCGACTCACCTTCTTGAAATACCTGGGTTCGGTCCACCTTGACCAGGCCCAGGTCGGCGTCCTCGTCCTTCTTGCCGTAGCTCATTTTGGGCGCTGCGTCGGAGGAGGATTGGTCGTGAGCTGTCCAGCTTGACTTCAAGCGCAGCACTGGATAATCAACCACGTTGGCACTTGGAGTCTCAGGGATGGGGGGTGAGCTCTCACGTGATACCCCACCCTTCGCCGAAGTTGAAGTGCCCGACTATTGGCGGGCCTGGTTGAGGTGTAATGTTTAGATGGGGCATTTGGTATTTGCAGCAATGTGTCTAGCTATTTGGCTCAATTAAATGTGAAAAAATTATTTTGTATTCATGCCCAATTTTTCGGGCAGGAGTTGAAGAAGCTGGGCCCAGATAATCGTGAAGTGGACGGTGTCGGACACTTCTTATTGGCAGAATAGCGGTCATGCCGTTTAGTACCAGGAAAGCTACGTCGTCCCAGACCCCTGACGCATTCACGCTGAGGGAGTAGAGCTTCGCAAACCACAATGACTTTCAAATGTAAATATTTCAATGCTGTATAACTATATAAGACCATAACAGGGACACTGCACGCCCTCTTCGTCGCATTGGCCATGTGGCGTGTCCGAGTGGATCACGGCCCCTTGAACCTGAAGACCGACTTACATCATTTTCAACCACCCAAAGTTCCATCCCAAATTTCCGACATCAAACCCGCAAACCCATCAACACCCCCCCCAGAATCACCATCATGCGGCCAACAACCCAATTACCGCTACGGACGGTCTCGCGCACCATCAGCACACCCATCCACACCCGCCCTCTCCATGCCACGACATACAAAGCAGCCAACGTCGCCCCGGTCCTCGGCACCGGGCCACCACCGGAGCCGCCGACCCCAGCCGTTCGCAACATGAACGAGCGAATCGAGCGCCGGCGGAAACAGGCTGAGCTGCTGAAGCAAGCCAAAGTCATAAGAAACGCAAAGGACGGCAAGACCACGGCCCTGCGGAAGAGGTTCTGGAAAGAGGTCAGCGTGCAAGAGGTAGACGGTAGGTTTTGCTCAACCACAAGTCGCTCGCCGTGTTTTTTTCTATTTTTGCTAATGGCCGCGGCGTAAAAAAAAACAGGCGCTCTTCAAATCCACCTCGATGCACGGCCGCTGCGACACCCGCAGACCAAAGAAGTCATTCGGCTGCCCCTGTCCAAGCCCAACCTCGCCTTCGCCATCGCCCTCGAATGGGACACCCTGACGTCGTCGCTGCAGGCCACCAAGCAGCACTTCATCCCCCTGACCTCGCTGGTCTGCCGGGCGTTGGACATTGAAAGGGACGACGCGTCGAGCGCGCCCGGCGCGGCAAAGATCCGAAACGAAATCACCACCAGCGTCCTGCGGTACCTCGACACCGATTCACTGTTGTGCTGGGCACCGCCCGCGGGAGAGCATGACCTGCGCAACGACGCGGGCGAGTCTCTTCGCGATGTGCAGAAGCGCACGACTGACGAGATTGTCTCGTTTATGACGACGCACGTCTGGCCCGGCATCAAGCTGGAGCCCGTGCTCGACGGCGACGCCATCATGCCCAGGAAGCAGGAGGACGGCGTGCGGGAAGTCGTCCAGGGGTGGGTGTCTGGCCTGAGTCCCTGGGAAATGGCAGGGCTAGAGCGAGCCGTGCTGGCGGGCAAGAGCCTGGTTGCCGCGGCACGCTTCATCACCGAATGGAGCGAGGGACCTGTCAGGAAGCCCAACCTGTCCAGCCATGTGCAGTTTGGCGTGGAAGAAGCTGCCAAGACGGTCAGTCTGGAGGTGGATTGGCAAGTTACACAGTGGGGAGAGGTTGAAGATACGCACGATGTGAATAATGAGGATGTGCGCAGGCAGTTGGGCAGCGTTGTGTTGCTGGTTTCGGGAACGGGCAAGCATGCCTAGAGTGAAAATTAGGGTGGATGTGAAATGTACTTTTCGAGCATTGGCATTGATGTATACTATAGAACAGTAGACTGCGTATACCATGTTGACTCATATCAAACAGAAGTGGTCTGAAGCTTGAAGAGAAATTATGTCCATCAAAAGGTCTGAATGCAATGTAGTACGATGGCTCCCAAAACACCCCTCAAAATAATCATTCGTTAACGCAAAAACGCTCCTTATGCTAGATAAACAACCCAGTTCATCCAAATTAATTCTGTATTGGCACTCCACCCCAAGGCATCAAAACTCGTAGTGTCCCAGTTAGAAAACGACCCAGTCATATCCAAATCTCCAAAACCCTGAAACTCAGGTTCTATCGAAAAGTCAAAATTCGTCGCGGAATCGAATGCCACCGACTGCAACAGATCGTATTCTTCCGCTCCTGGAACGGTTTGGAGCCGCGGATTGGGACTAGCCGGGCTGCCTTGAAGGCGTCAGTATTGAAGGAAAAAAAAAGAAAGAAAAAAAAAAATCATGTAAGTGAGGTCTTGGGGATGAGGACGAGAATGGGCGTACTTCCTGACTTTACCAAGACTTTGCTATGGATGATCTGAAGCATTTTGAGAGACTGTCGCCCAGAGGCATTGAACGAAGCAACATGCTTCAGAATCTGTTGGCATTCGTCCCAAGCCGTTGACATTTGGGCTTGATTGAGTGACGGGGCGAGGGTGGGACATGTCCTCGCTATGATAAGAACGATGCCAGCCGTACAGGCATCTGTCTAAAATGAGCGACTGAAATTACCAAAGGAAAAGAACAACAGTTTGGATGAGCCACACTTACACAGGACATCCCACCACCATGACCCTGGAACATGTGGATTAAAGTTTGTATGAAGTAGTCGCAACAAATCAATCGCCGCTTCGACACATAATTTCGCACATTGGAGCGATGTTCCTGCTAGAATAGGATCCGTGAACGTAGTTAATCTAGCTTGGGACCTGCGGATTTTGGTTGCTCGTGTGTTGAGAGGTGTGTTAAAATGGGCTGAAGCAGCATTATGCGGAGATATATAAAGCTGTTTTTCTGATTATCATAACACAATGGCTCCAAAATAGGATCGTCAAAAAATGTGAATTTTTTTTAAACATGTGGCAAGACATACCGACCATGAAGCAGCAGTCTCTGATCTTTAAACAGCGCCGCATATTCAGACGGAACCTCTCCCCTCTCTTCCACGAAAGCGTCTCGTGCACGGAATTTTCGAAATCAGATAGCTTCTTATGCAGCACGATAATTTGATCGAGGCTGTAATACAATGAGATATTCCTGCTCGTGACAGGAGATAGATCAGGCGACACGCGATTCATCCACGGCCGGTATACCTTGGATAGAATATCCTCCAGTATCCCGCAGAGGCGAATGTTTTCTCTGTAGGACCGAAACCTAGGTGCGACCTGATGTGGCTCCACAGGCATCGAGATATTCTGCTCAAACCCAGACGGGAGCGGCAATACTGAAATGTGTGTTGTCATAGCCGGGCGGCCGTATGTCATGTTCACCAGCCTTCACCGCACACGTATGTGCGTTCATCAGCTTACTCAATCTCACACAGCCACCAGCCATGATTGTGGAAACTCACATGTCCATTACAATACGGAGTACAGCCATACCAAGTCCTCCGCTGAATCTCCTTCTCCAACGCGCCCCTCGTGTCCTAATGGTGCTCTGCATGCAGACCCAACCCCTGAGCAACTCTACATGCGACACCGCTCGCATTCCAGCACCGAGTTGGATGCGGTGTGCCCTGGAATTCAACGCAATGAGCAACAAGGTTTGCACGACACTCAAATTATTCGCCTCTAAAAGATCAATATTCACAAAGGGCTTTATCCTAAGGAAAAACGTCGTCGAGGCGGCTAGTCGCTCGGCAGGTGGGAGGTCCGGATAATGACACGCCAGTGAGAAAATGGCATTCAATGCAGCATGAAAGGAAATCGTGTTTGCGTCACCGTTAGGATAACAACCCAGCCCGAGACTGGTTGGTGAAGAGGTGGAAGGACGCTTTGGCTCAGCATAAGATTTCCAGAGACTGCGATATGTAGCCTTAAATGAGGGCAAGTGAAAGAACGGATACATGTAGTACACCTTCTCACGAAATGTGGCGACCAGGTGGTCTGCGAGGTCGCGGGGCGGCAGGGAGAATTGATGAGAGGGCACGAAGTAGGATGAGCCGCGGCGCCAATCGCGGCCTGCTTCTCGCCGGGGCTACGAGGGATGGCACTTCTTGTAGTAATTCATGGAGTCGAAGGCTTAACGAGGCTGTAGAGGAGCTGCCGTAGAAGTCTTCGGAGACGGAAACGTTGTCGAAGATGACGGTGCCCATGGCTGAGACGCTGCTGTTTGGTTCGGCGGTGACGATGCCGTTGTCTACGGAGGCTGCCGTGTTTGATGACTGGGCTTGGACGGGCGCCGAGTCTAACGACGAGGAATCCTTGGTGGGCGTCAGCCGCAAGAAGCTGTAATCTGAATAGATTGGCGATGAAGATGTTGGTGTTTGCGTTATGTCGGCTTCAGTCTCTGCTTTAGTAATTGGGGGGAGGTGAAAGTCTAGCGACGGAACTTTGACATGCGAGTCACTGCAGACTTGTTCTAGTTTCCGGATACGACTGTGTGAGACTTTAATATATCTAGGGCCCGACAGGAATCACAGGATTCCATGTCAGCGTTGCTGGTGTCGGCATCTTGTCCGCCTAACAGGACAGACAGACATACTCATCTGTGCTAGCCGTCCTCGCATTCTCCAACTTATACACGCATCTTTCTAAACCTAATGCTCATCGACGGCACATGGAGCAGATGGGCTTCCCGCCATAACATCGTGACTTGCGTCCGCAACATGGCTCACATGCCAGACTAATCTTGCGGCGACGTTGGCGTTCCTTGCTCTGAGGTACCATGTGGACGGCGCGAGCTTCTATGTGTTAGCGAGTCAATTATTTCCCGAGGGTTCGTCATGGAATGATTGGAACCCATGATATTGCACAGTGACAGAGATGAAATTTTGACGGGGTGAAGAGCCGAAGGACGGTTAAAAGCACAAGTCAATCGGTTGTCGTTGAGCCGAAGCCCCAGAGACATGCACCTTCCTTCTTAGCACAGGGCATCATTGGTGGGCCACTAGCTCAAAATGGATGAGCCGCGGGGAACTTGATGCTTCCCTTTCACATCTCAGGAGCCTTTGAACCCATCAACGATGCCGACGACTGCAAATTGGCTAAACTGACAGCTCATTTTTTAGTGGCAGGTGGTGTGGGGAGTCCTAGTTTTCATGGGAGAATTGAGACTCCGAGATGCCGTTTCACCACCCCGTGGACTTACAACTAATGGTTTGGGTTGTCAATAACCAGTCACTCGGCAGACTTCGCTGCTAATCATCTCCCAAGTATGAATTTTACACATTGACTGCGTGGGAAACATGTACTCCTCTTGTTGCATCACGGCCAGCCATCACTAACATCTCTTCAACGCCAAAGCCGTAAAACTCATATAAGTCATCAAAAATCAGGCTCATTCTACCAATTATACAGGCAAAGGCGCTCTAAACCGTGTACTTCTATCTCAGCTGTGTGATAAAAAGCCTGGTCAGAAGCCCAAGCTAGGACAAAATGTGCCAATACTTCCTCGCCGCGAGACTGGCTCCAAACCCGGCCACAAACACCAACGCCCACCGCGCCAAGGCCAATGGCTGAAAAGCCAGAGCCCAATGCAGCCAAATTGGCTGTATGTGGGGATAGACCTGCCCATGGTATGTGTTTAGTGACGCAGTCAAGCATATGAAGAAGAAATATTGTCGACACGACGGAACTGGGCGAGAAGGGCGAGCGTGAGTTGGGACGACAGACTGCGAATAGCTACTACGCCTCACTCAGTGGACATTCGGCCAGTCACTCCTTGACGACCAGCAGAGATATACAGGGCACATATAAAAAAAGGAGTTGAGCGTGTGTCAACAGTCCAAAGCTTTGCACTTTGCCAGTCGACGAGAGTCAGGAAAAACTATATAGAAAGGTCTATTGGATTGGGCCCGCTCGCTCTGTTTAAATAGCACTTGAGGTTATAGGGTTACTTGACATGTCCCCCCACGTCTGATATAGTAGTAGCCATCTAGCCGGGCCCGTTCGAGAAGTCCCGTGTCCGGTTAAAGTGCCCCAGACCTGGCTGCAGCTACTTAGCATGACATTTGGACGGGGGTCTGGGGGAATGACTTTCGAATGAGAAGACGGGAGAAGAGAGACGGGGACTGGAGCGAGGCAACCCAAACTTTCCGTTCAGCAAATTAACAGCAGACAAACGAGGAGCCGTTTCTTGATTTCCGGGGAGGGGGAAAACATTGAAGGTTGAGTGGCAAGATGGGGGTGCCGGGATATCTATCTGCAATGGCACGCTGACGAAACCAGCTGCAAGCTTGGCCTACCTTGGTCTGGCACCTGTCAGGAAACCGTTGACGCAGCGTGAATAATGTGATTCAACGGTCGTCAAATAGCCAAAAGGCCATCACAGGAGCTGGTTTGCAAAAACCACATGATAGTCGCGCCGCGGTTCCACAGGAGCTCATATCGAATATGCTAACTTGCGGGGACGGTAACATCCTTTTATCCAGGCAAAACAGCCTCCTCAGAGCTGAAAAAGGTTACTACTACCTAGCCGAATGCGAGAAGCTAGTTAGTAGTTGGCGCCGCCGGGGTTTCTGCAAGACATACTGAGGTCCACAGCATTCAAAGGCACGCTTCGAGGCGCAAAGGCATCCAAGTATCCGGATCGGTTGACTTGCTAGATGTGTCCTGGGGCTAGTGACCGTTTGAAAATGGGCCTATTGGTCCCTGGTTATCGCTCCCTACACCACATGTATAGCAGCATGTTGTTGTCTACTTGGGTTTGGCAACTAACTGCCTCTTGCAATAGACATTAGGCTACCATCGATATTGTGCAGCCAAGTTGCCGTTCGTCCAAGTCTTGTATCTCTGCCATGTTAGCGGAAATATTCAATGATGCCGCCACCAACGCCTATATAATTATGCATTCTCATTCACTACCACCTTTGTTTGCTCTCCGCAAACATTCCTACTCGAGCGACTTAGGACCGGGTGCAATTCGCTTCCCAATATCCTGGTCATAGCGGTTCCTCTGTCTCTCGAAATTATAGTCAACCCGCAACGAGCGTTCTCGAATACGCCAGAAGAGCCATTCTGGGCCTCCTTTCTATAAAAACATACGCACCCAACGTTAGTAGACACTCAAAAAAGGCATCAAAATATAACGAGAAAGGTCGACGTACCAAGCTAGTGATGTATCTGCATATGCCCGGCAGATGGACAGTACCGCCGTAGCCGCTGTACGCCGCATCCACGAGTTTGTCGCTCACGGTTTTCACGTTTAGCAGTGGAGCGACGACATTGGATTCATTCGTCTTGCCGGTGAAAAGAGGTGTGCGAATGAAGCTAAATATCCCAGCGTAAGACGCACTCTGGGAGCCTTATGCAGGCTCTTGAGCTCCAGCTGCAGGCCCTGTGGAAAAAAAAAGCGAGCAGCGTGACGACACGTAGGAGTATTGAGCAGTGGCAGTAACGAGGCATTGACTAGAGAGCTCGCTATATAAAGCTCCCCTGTGTGCGCAAAAAAAAAAAAAAAAAAAAAAAAAAAAAAAACAATTACACCTCGTGCAAACCCGTCAAGCCAGCCTTGGAAGCAGAGTAATCGACAATGGTAGGGGCCGAGACAACGGAACTCATGGAGCCCGTATTCAAGATGTGGCCATGGTCCTTGCGCACCATCTCCGGCAGAAATTCCCTGACGAGGAGAAACGGCGCAATCAGATTCGTCTTGAGGGTGAGCTGCACGTCGTTGGACGTCCCTTCCATGATGGTCGACCCCCGGGCCAAGCCGGCATTGTTGAAGAGAACAGTAGGATGGCCGACCTCGGCCTTGATGCGGTCGCACATAATCTTGATGGCGTAGGCATCGCTCAAGTCGCACTCGTAGAAGTGTAGTCTTGCACCAGGCGGCGGCGTCCACGACAGTGGAACGTAGTCGAGAACGACGAAGCGCGTGCGAGGCTTCCTGGCGATGAGTTTCTGGCAGATTCTTGCGCCAATGCCGCTGCTTCCCCCCGTGATGACGACAATCTCATCGTCCCAGTTTCATTGGGAGTCGACGACCCAGTTATTGGCGGTCTGCTTGTTGAGCTGGTCGTTGAGAGCGAGGACGAGGCTTGCGGCGGCGAGCCAGTAGACTCGGGAGCGGATAGTTGCCGCCCGGTCCCGCGAGCTCCGTTGGGCCAGTCGAGAAAAGAGCGGTTCCCATGCCAGGCCCAGGGCCAGCGGGAGCGTTGTAGTGGGAGTGAGAATCCAGTTTCGGGCCACGACGTCGAGGGTGAAGCCTTCACGAGAAAACATGGCGTGGGTATTTCTCCTTTCTAAGCTTCAGCCCCTCAAGATGCCCAGGACGGGAACGGAGAGATGAAATAAAAGAAGGAAAGAAAGAAAGAAAGAAAGAAAGAAAGACACGCATGTTTACATAATGTGTCGCTGGTGAACTAGAGTGGTTACTGACGAGACGCATACGACCAGATTGGATGCTGGCTGGTGACTCGGGATGCACCCACACCTCTTTCAAACCACGCGCTTCAAATCCACCAGCACTTCCAAACCCACACTCTTGTCGCAGAGAATATAAGGGTGTATAACACACAAAAATACTGTGGCGTGGCCACGCCCGTTTTTTGGTATTTTTTCGTGTGACAACTCTCAACCCCACACCCGCGCACGGGATGACGGGCCAATTCTTCACACACTCCAACCGCATTACCTGGCGGCTCGTCTTCAACTCCGTTCCCTCTTGAATTTTGGCTTTTGCCCCACAACGTGATGGAGTCGAGCTGGTTCGCGAGCTGCTTGTCGTTGCTGCCGCTTCGTTCGTTAGACGTCAGATAGGAACCATCGATTGCCTCGGACAGAAATCAACTGCCACCACGGGCGGGCTAAAACCAGATTCCACCGCTGTCAAGCATTTCCAACAGCCTGGGCCAGCAGTTTTGCCTCCGTCCAGTAACAGACAGCATCACCGACCTGGCTACTTGAGCAAGACGAGCCATGACGCGGGTTGAGGTTGATTTCCTCCGTACCGAGGCTCCAATTGGAGTCCCCCGCACTTCGCCAACCCCTGACTAAGGACCAGGAAAAAGACGGATGGAGAAGGTATAGGGGATCAAGGGAAGCGGGTCCGAGGGGGAAATCACCGTCGTCCTTTGGAGTTTGGTGCGACTAAGTTGCTACAAGTCCTCTTTTTGGACCCTTCGCTTGGACAATCCCTACCTATACCAAATCCATGCGCAAAATGTTGATGATTTGGGGCATGGACGACTTACACGTGAAAGCGCTCACGTCTTGTCGCCCGTCCCCGTCCCATCTGGCGACAAAAAGAACCTCGAGACGTCGAGACGGCGCAGCACGGGCAGTTTGCTCCTGTGGATGATTCTCGTCTTGCAGGGCCAATTGTTTTCTTCCAGTATCCCAACTCAGTTTTTTTCTCCCCAAGTAGTTGTTTTCAAGATGGTATGTCGATTGCTCGGTAGTGTTTGTGGGTTGGTCGTGCATGGGGGGCTTTGCTGGCTTGGGTGGCTGGACGCCTTTTGCAGCCTTCCCACGAATTAAAGGCCATCGAAATAGATGTTCTTGTTCCTGATGCTAATGTACATGGTTCAACAGGCGGTCCAAAGCACACTCGCTGTAGAAGTTCAGCAAAGTTACCCGCACCAGAATGGGCGACCAAAGCTTTCAATATGGGAATATCTGAGGCTGTTGACCAAGGCCACAACGATCGGTATGTTTTGCATTTCCACTTGATGAGACGAATGGGGCCCCAATGTTGTTAACATGTCGGGATGACAGTACCTTTACGCATGGCATGGTATATTCTGCGAATTGTGTTTTTCTCCGCCAGGCGCAGGTTCAACATCAAGTACTACGTGTTCTGCGCCATTGTGAATGCCGTCTTCACCTCATTCAATGATCGTGAAATCCAGATTTACTCACAGCCTACCGTGGACGCTTATTACACATGGGTCAAGAGCAAGCTGGGACGCACGAGGGAACCTGCTCTTCGCCAACGCCTCGTCCATGACATCCAGCCGCTGGGCCAAACAGGCGGCTCGCTCCTGTGGATTGGAAACCGCCGCAAGGCTAGCAAGATTGTGCTATTCTTGCACGGAGGTGGATACATTGCCCCTGCTCTCCGCGGCCACTATGACTGGTGCTGGAATGCCTACGTCCTGGCCGGCAGAGAGGCCGGAGTCGAGGTCGCAGTCGGCTGTCTCCAGTACACGCTGTTGAACGATGGCAGATTCCCCGTCCCTCTAGTACAGGCCGCAGAGGCTCTCGGGTCGATTCTCGATTCCGGCATCAGTCCATCCGACATCTACATGGGCGGCGACTCAGCGGGAGGCAACCTGGCCATGCAAGTCTTGAGCCACATCCTCCACCCGCATGAAGGAATCCGTCTGTTGCAACTTTCGGAGCCTCTGGCAGGGGTCTTTCTGGTGTCGCCCTGGTTGAGCAACAATGTATTCAGCGACTCGGTCAAGCGAAACAACGGCAACGACATGATATCCACCGGGGCCATGGATACGCTGGGCCTCGCCCTCTACGGGGAGGACCAGATCAAGGCGCACAAGGCAGATGTCCTTGCGGGGGACCTCTCTGCCGCCAATCCATACATGACTCCTCTCGACACAGACGAGGCCTGGCTCGATGGCATCGGGGACGTTACCTCTAGGGTCTATCTCACAGTTGGAAAGAATGAGATTCTGTACGATCAGGGTGTCAAGCTGATCAGCCTGCTGCGATGCAGGAATGCTACTTGCCAAATCAGACTGGACGAGTCGCCAAGGGAGGCTCACGATTTTATACTTATTGAGAATATTTTTGAGAAACCGGGAGATGCAACGTCGAGGATGAAGAGTTGGTTCAAAGGGACCATCACAGCCAGCTGAAGGAATTGACGGAGGGGGAAGGACTCTCCAAGGTAATCTATTTGATAGAAGTGAATGTACTGCGTGTGCTTCTCCGTATTACTGAATCGTCGCATGTTCTGCATGTAGTTGCTCATTGGCAGGGTTAAGACGCCACGTCCGAAGAGCTCCGGAGGCGGAAACGGGCGTCTCTTTCGGCACGCAGAGGACCATGCGTGGTGCAACTATGGTACGAGGGCAAGAAAATGGGCCGAGAATAAGTTGACTCGATGAATCAAAAAGAGAGAATGAGGTCAAAATCCAAGTTTTTCTTGCAGATCCAATTTAGTCTTGTCACCTTGGCAATTCAACCACACTCCTTCGTCTGGACCCCATTCCGTGTCCGTCCGGAGCGACTCTTGAGCAATGTGAGCAATGCAAATTATTCGATGTGCGCAGGGGCTCATGCAGGTTATGTGAGGGGAGGTTTTTGTCAAATCTTATGCCAATTTGGATATTAATGGCCTGTTGGGATCTAGATTAAACGCCGCAGACATCATTACGCCAAGGAGATGTGCAATGCCGTCTAGACATTACTTGCTATCTGACTTATCAACAGTTGTCACTTTGGGTACCCTAGTCGGACACGCCTCATGTTTATAAGAGGTCATTCACTCTTCGCGTCGTGGTTTCATTATCTCGCACCGAGCTGCTCAAGCCAACCTATATCCGAGCTAGCAAGCTCTCATGAGAAGAATCTACATGGAATTCTTGGGAATCAAAAGTATACACTTGGACGATTCCGTTCCTCCATACCGTACGATTAGCAGCCATGGCCGCCGTTCAGCAGACTCTCGGCACGCCCTTGGCCACGACAGATTCCCCCCTGATGGGCGCTGCCAATGCCACCATCCGTGAGAGTGGCATCATCGCTGTTGCGGTCGCCGAGTTCCAGCAGTCTCCCATTCGATATGCCGTCTCGACCCTTCTTGTCACCGTCCTCATCCATCTCTACAGACGGTCGATTCCAGCGCTTGACGTAAAAGAGCCACCGCTGATGCTTCCCGGGATCACGTTTGTTGGCCACCTCATTGGCCTCATCAAGAACCAGGCAGGATATCACACAGATTTACAGTAAGCAGTGGATCCAAACGCTCCTATATGGAACCTGTCGGCTGATTCCACGGCGCAGCAACAAGACTGGAGCTGCCATTGCTATCCTGCCCATGCTCGGCGGCAAGACATGTGCCATCTGGGATCCTGCCCTTGTCCAGTCTGCTCTCCGCCAGAAGACTCTCGGCTTCGAGCCATTCGCCGTAGACTTCTTGCAAACCATGCTTGGGATGAAGGAAGAGTCCTACAAGGCCTTCCGAGAGATTCCCGAGCTCGTGGTTGAATTCTTCGACGCCCTCCATGTGACTGTTCGTGGCGAGCCGCTGCACCGCATGAATGCCAACGCCCTCAACTACATTTCGTCCCGACTAGATGCGATCAAGGGAAGCAGCAAGATGCCCGTCGACAATTTCTACCTCTGGCTGCGCGAGCTGATGACCTCAGCGACAACCACCGCCCTCATGGGCCGTAAGAGCCCTCTTCTCAAACACCCCGAGCTTGTCAATGACTTGTGGTGCGTATCAACCCCCAGACCGGCTACTTTAACTGGTCACAACTGACCTCGTGAAAGGACTTGGGAAAAGGCCATTCCACCATGCTCATCAACGCCGCGGGCTTACAGGCCCGTGAGAAGCTCCAGAAGGAGCTCGGCAGATATGACGCCACCCGCGGCGACGAGGACGAGACCACGGCGGCCGTGACCTGCGAGCGCGCCGCGGTTCTCCGAAAATACGGCCTCCCCGACAGTGAGATCGGCAGGTTCGAAGCCAGTCTGCTCCAGCTAGCCACGGGCAACACCATCCCCACCACCTTCTGGATGGTCGCCAACGTCTTCACGCGGCCCGACGTCGTCGAGCGCCTCCGGCACGAGCTGGGACCCCCCGTGCAGCGCAAGCAGGGAAGCAGCGTTGCCGCCATCGACATCACCGGGCTCGACGACGCGTGCACCCTGCTCGTCAGCTGCTACCGCGAGTCGATCCGCCTGTCCAACCACGCCCTGTGTGTCTGGCGCGTCATGGAGGAGACAATCGTCTCCGACGGGCGAGGCCAGTCCTACGTCCTCAAGAAGGGCGCCGACGTCCAGATCCCGGCCGGATACACCCACCGCGCCGACGCCGCCGAGTACGCCGCCGACCGCTTCGTCAAGCGCCAGTCCAAGCTGTCCGCCCAGGCCGAGAGGGCCAAGAGGGCGGCGTACGTTCCCTTTGGCGGCGGCAAGCACCTCTGTACCGGGCGCAACTTTGCCTTTGCCGAGATTCTGGGGACCGCCACCGCCCTCTTCCTGGCGTTTGACGTGTCGGCTGACGGGGGCGCGGTGCTCCCGTGCGGCTGGCCAGGATGGCAAATACTACCGTTCTGGGCGGTGCGTCAAAGCCGGAGAGGCAGGGCGAGGGCATGAGCGTTGTTCTCCGGCGACGGCCTGGGTGGGAGGATGTCACTTTTGAGTTTGAGGCTGTTGGCAAGCGGGTTTGAGCAGGAAAGTCGGTAAACGGCCGAGACTTTACGCCGCGGTCGGTGGATGTTTTTGCGGTGGCTCGACATTGATTTGCATATTTATTGAGAATACATTGTCTCTTTGAGTGTTGTGAATGCACTTGTTGCGCGGACAGCTAAGGTTTGTTAAATCTGGGTATTTTATTTTTCCATTTTCTTGGAAGGGAAGACTAGAATTATAAGTTGCCTGCAGAAATAATATGTTCAAGTGTATAGCAAGTAGCTGTTACTCGGTTTACTTATATCTGGAGTTTGGTAATATTGTAACATGGAATGCGCCGGACCTTACTCATTGCAGCGATGGCGCCTCCCGTGCAAGGAACGGCCCCATGTCTACCGCGGGGTGGAGCAACTCCGGCGCCGGCCCAGGGACGCATCGGGCCGAAGATCCATAATATTGGCCGGGGCATGGCCCGTTATTCCCGTTGCCACGTTTTGCACCACCACCACCACGAACTTATTTCAGCTGGCCTCAGCTTCGACGTGGATGGTGTGGATGGTGCACCATGCTCTACTCCAGTGTGTTGCAAATATCTGACCCCTTCCCCTGCGAAAAGCCATGGTGGAGTAGTTACACTCTGCTGACTCTGCGGTGCTTTCAACAACATGTTTGTGGACAATTGCCGTGTAGAGCACTGTATATAAAACCATTTAATGCTCAGAAAAATACGGGTTTCAGTTCCATATCTAGAAATGCCTTTGTACGTGAACAAAGTGCCTTTACGAACGAGTGTTTGGTGACGAATCGGTACAACTGCCCTACGTTCACTCTCGCAAATAACCTTGCATCAACGCCCTTCCCCAATGCCAATTCAGACCGCTCATACTTAACCCATGAGAACCTTTCGTCTGATCGTGAGCCCAACCTGCCTTAAGGCAGCAGCAGTATTCGAAAGTATGTAGTGAGTGAGTCCTCAGTCGACTTCAGATGGACGAAAGGAGTACTTTGCAAGGTAATGCTTCGCCATCGCAGGGACCCGACAGGCACATTATCGGTCTGCCATTGACAGAGTGTAAATACTAATCCTCAGAAGACAGACGACCCCTAGAACGCTGACGACGCCTCCAGGTCATCTAGGGCGGCTGCTTTTTAACATCGTTGCCACATATCAAACGGATTTCTTCGTCACCGTCCATGAAGTTTAACCAGTCATGGGTTTGGCGAACTAATGGGGACGAGAAGTCCGGTTCCTGGGTGGTATTCGATGGTAGAGACTCCAGCGTAGAGGAGAGGCATTTGGACGCGCGAGTGGTTACCAAGTTGTTCTGGGATGCATTGTCGTCGGATCTTGATAGATGCAATCGACCACTTCAAGATTAGTCTGCACACAGCCAATGGACATGTCAAGGTCGATACAGCACTAAACAGCTTACACTGGCCATGACTCGTAGCAACCAACCGTCCCAGACAATATTCTGCACCGGTTCCTAAAACAAGCAAGGTGCTTCACCTTAGCATCCCCGAATGTCAACATACACGCTTAAAGGTCTCGGATGTCCGGTGGATTTACGGGATCTCCGTCAAGCACTGGTAGATCTGGTCTAATGTGCACCTCAGTCGCTCCCTTGACCCTATTGTCATCGGTGCCGTAGCTGTTAAAGTGTTTAGAGGTGCCAGTGACGGGTATTCCCGGGGAGATGGTGTCGAGGGTAATGTTAAGGCGAAGCATCAATGTCGACTTTAAGAGGTCCACTATATTAGTCTCACTGGCAATATACCTAGCCTATGGGACAATTAAAGGCCTCCAGACTACGGGGCAATCTGTAGGAAGCTTCATAAACTTCTAAAGGCAAGCTGGATCCTCCTTAAAGCTGTTCCATTGACGCAAGCCTCAGCGTTAGACTCGGAGTGTCGTGAATCTTCGGTTAACTCGGTCTGCAGGTGTATTACGGGGGTAGAGAAATGCCATCTTATCCTCGGGTATTTCTAATAGTTGCTCGACATTTATGATACTATAGGGATAAGCGTGATTACCAGAATAGAACCTTGAGTTAACTATCCCAGTGCGGCGACATGCAGTGACGGCCAACACAGTGCGAGACAGTACAAGCGTTGTGGAAACCAAACAAGCCGAAATAAACAATGGCCCGGTTTGCCTCGCGACCGACCATCATGCAATTCCTCCTCAAAAGGCTGACGCGCGGCGCTTGCACCAAGCATCGCTGATATCATGACGTTCTGCACCGAACCGTATCCGACTCCTGTTGATGCAAGCTTACGGTCGGGATTGTTGCGACAGCCCTTGAAAGACCTCATCATCAACTCCAGGCCACGCAAGGGGCAACACAGAGTCAGCAAAGCAGCGCAAGCCCGAAGAGTCCTGCGCCAAAACTCCCCGCAGACAAGAGTCAGGACACTGCTAGTGCCGCCTGAGCAGCGCTATCGCGCACTCTCAATTATCAAGACCCTTCAGGACATTCCACGCTTTGCGAGCCGGGTGCCGTACGTGCAGTGTCAGCTGAGTAGCGACATTCAACTCGGATACCCAAGGCATCGCGTCTGGCGACTCCTTGGAGACGCGACCTTGCCAGTCGCTGACGAGGGAACACATACGCCAGCTGCGACAAACCCTTATCCAGGATCTTTCAGAGCTTTACGCCAAACAACTTCCATACACTCCCGATCTGACAAGACTTGAAATCGTGTCAAAGACATCAAGGGACAGATTACCGAGGACTATAGACCGCTTATTGATGCCTACGATTTCGATCTAGATGTCGTCGGTCAGGCAATACCATGGGTACAACTTGGGACACAAAAAATACGATTTGTCGAGGCCCAGTTCCATGTTCTTGAGGTAACCACACCCCCGATGATTTATTGTTGTCTATCCGTCTTCCTTCCTCTGTTTCAACTAGTTATCTCTTTTAACCCCTATAGGCGTTGGCTGTGCTCTCACAACCTCACCAGCCTATGCGACTGTCAGCCGACCTCGAGCCGACCTGTGTTGCCCGAATACTACGGAAGCATCGGCCACCAGTACAGCAGCAAAACCTAGTTATTCGCCGCGTCAAAACCTATTCCGCCGAACTCGGCCAGCTCGTAATCGAGCTAACCCGGGACCATTTGCGCAGTCTCCCCTGGCGCACAAGCCCACCTACCACGCCGACACAAAACGCAACACTCAACCGTTGTTCCATAATCGACCATACGCTCGGCCTGATTAACCTGTCCATTAAAGATAACAGCGCGTGTATAAAACATGGCAGCCTTCAGAAAGATCGTGCCGCCCTGTAAGTTATCTATGCAGTCTTGCTCATCCACCAACATGCCAAGTCCGTGAAGGTCCCTGGCGTCAAGGGGACTGCTAGAAAGGGCCAGTAAATACACAGCGGACTTGTATACCTCTTGTGAGAATTTTGACCTTGTCATGAGTGCTTGCCGGATGGCAGAGGATGCGCTTGATGAATTGGCTAAACAAAGGGCCGAGCTGGGCCGAGACATCGGTTGCTTTATCCGGACAGATGCTTGATGAGTTATATGTGCATGGCTA
The DNA here is from genome assembly GCF_019434415.1 of Metarhizium acridum. Taxonomy (NCBI): domain Eukaryota; kingdom Fungi; phylum Ascomycota; class Sordariomycetes; order Hypocreales; family Clavicipitaceae; genus Metarhizium; species Metarhizium acridum. The sequence goes on along the minus strand of NW_027094020.1, from coordinate 1,924,603 downwards.
AAGTAGTTCTCGCGCCATGCTGTGGTATGCTGCAGCACACGCTTTTACCTGTGCGCTCGCTTTCAAAACTGGCATTTATGTACTCAATTTGGTGCAGGTCTCCAAGTCTTTGCTTCCGAAGCAGGGTATCTCTGCAGAGGAGGGGCGTTGCAAGAAACGGCGACGAGTCTCAGAGAGCAAGAAACCGTCTTTCCTTGCAACGAAGAAAGGCCAGAACAAGGGATAGGCATTGTGAGCCATACTGGCATGGTTGTGTCACGCCCTGGAATAGCCAGGCTTTTTTGACGGATGCGAATTGGGAACTGGGCAAAATACGGTGATAAGTTGGATAACATCACGGAAATTGCTGGTCAAGCCCGTGATGGAATGTATATTTGCCGAAAATGAAGTGTACACTATTATACTATAGTATCCCATAGTATACAGCACGCTAGTCAGGTAATCTGGTCAAATACTTTTTGCATGTACGATTGTTGTGTAAGAAAGAAATTAAGCACGCCCATTTACTAGGACAATTCTCTCTTTTATAGCTGAACAAGGGCTTGTATCCATATAGATTCTCCGCATCCTGTGGCCAAGGTGCCTGTCATCGTGTGACGAGGTTCAACATCTACACAGGACAAACATATAATGCAATGGCCCCCTTGGTAAAACAATCGTCAACTGCATGTGGTCCCGTTTCCGCTACAATTGGCACCCTCTCCTGCCTGTTCTCCAGAGTCATTGCATCTAGGTGGCCTCCACTGGCAATCATCCCCAGAAAGTGAGAGCACACAGTCCATGCAGACGGATCAACTATTCAGCATGGCAACAAAGTAGGCGTTGGCAGACACGAAATCGGAAGTGGAACTTGAATTCTCTTATGGCGACGCAGGATTACGGACGAGATTGGGCATGTAGAGGGCGTATCTTGGGCTGAAGCTGCAGAGGACACAGAAAGCTGCTGAGAAGTCATGTACGTTTTCGCCAGAGAGCGGTTGCGTATACGTCACATTTTCAGAACCAACCCACATTTATTGGGGAAAATACCAAGAAAACATGTACGGTTTCCACAAAGGGGCAGTCTCGAGACTCCAGACTGAAGCTCGCGCAGCGTGTAACAAGGTCGAGATTTGCCCATACCGAGCTGAGAGCCCGCCGAGTTCACAACCACAACCACACCTCGCCTCAAACGGAACCCGCGCCCTCTACACACGGCACCTCTTGGGAAGAGCAATGGATTCCACCCCCCAGAAGAGGCAATTCGCGAATCAAAACGGGAACCACCTCCCTCTCCTTTCCAAATACCTTCCTCGCCGTCTCCACCGCCCTCTTGTCCGTCATCTCGTCCCCAAACTGAGGCAATATCACGCCGCCATTCACAATCAAGAAGTTGACATAGCTGTGCACCGGCCTGTGCCCAAACTCGTGCTTGGTGACGGCTAAATACTCCTTCGGCACAACTTTTTCTGCTCTCGGCTCCTGCATCTCCATGATTTCCAACTTGCGTCCCTTGGCGTCCGTCGCTGAGGCCAGGACCTCGCGAGCTTCGGCGTACGCACTCACCCAGAGACTCGCCTCTTCGGTATCGCTGGGCGTCGATACGACAACTACGCCCGGGCAAACAAAACGCGCGTAGGCGTCAATGTGGAAATCCGTCGAGTCGCCGTTTCTAAGGCCCGGTATCCATATGAATTTTGTGACGCCCAGGGTGCGACTAAGCTCGGCCTCGATCCGAGACTTGGTCTGGCCCGGATTCCGGTTGTCGTTGACGAGGGAGCTCTCGCTGGCCATGAGAGTTCCCTCGCCGTCTATTTCCAGGGCGCCGCCCTCGGTCGTGATGGACGACGAAAGCGGTCGAATCCCCGTCTCGGCCAGGTAGTGCTTCGCAAAGCTGCTGTACGCCTCAGAGCTGGATTTGTTCCCCCATCCGTTGAAATTGAACGTCACGCCGCGCAGCTCTCTTTTTCTACCTGTGCTGTTTCTCTCAATTGTAAAAGTGGGCGCCATGTCTCGCATCCACACGTCTAGTCCGCCTCCGGCCAGAGAATGGACATGTATCCCATGGCCATGTGCTGAGCGAAACCGCTTCTCGGCCCGTGGTAGACACTCCCGATCGACTAGGAGGGACACGGGCTCAAAACGAGCAACGGCCTCTGCGACGGAGCTTACATCGTTTGTGGCGCGGCATAGGGCTGCGTGGTCTTCTTTGTAGGGGGCAGCTTTGGGAGACGGCCAGGCAAGGATTGTGCGCGCGTGTTTGGCCCATTCCGCTGGGCGGCAGACTGGGATTCCCCGGCTTGGGACCATTGGTGCTGACACTAGAAAAAAGCTTGCTTGTCTCTCGATCGTACGAGAAGACCTAACACATAATAGTGAGTTTGATTTGTTCAATTCACGTTAAGTGACTGAAAATGAAAACTGTGGGAGTCGTGGAACTGGTGATACCTGAGGCCCGAGGAGGCTGTGTATCATACATGCTCAACGACATGGGCCCTCGGAACGTGAATGTCTCGGAGTATGCGGAAAAAAAAAGACGGTATACAATTGCATCCAGCCACTCACAAACTCAAGGCGCTCCTTCTAAAGTCGCAACCCCCTAAAGTCCGAATTATTCTACAACCTCACGTCGGCCTTGACGCTTCATATGTGAAGTTGCTGTGGATAACCATGAGGACCGGCCTAGTTACCAAATTAACCATCTTCGACAAGATTGGCGTAAGTCCCAACTGCCAAGCGCCCCTTGTAAAATTCCTACAGATTCAAGCTTGAGACACAATTGTTGTTCCCATACGTGGACCATAAGCGCTGCAGCTCCCAGAAAACATGAATGGATCGGGCACGCCCTCATATACTATTTCTGAACCGTTTACGCGCCAGCTCGCCACCATCGTTGGTTCGTCCCAAGCCGTCATTTCGGAAAACGACAGGCCTCGTTCTACAAAGAGAACCGTCCCAATGTCGCTTTCGTCGCGGAGTGTGAGTAGTTGGCCAGGGGTTTCCAGCAGCACTGGGGCGTCCTTGACTCGTAGCAGACTTGGCAGCAATTTCGGGCTCTTGAAGTAGAGCCCATCGTAGGATGAGGTTGTGATGATTTGTGTTATTGCGTTCTCCAGTGGCCGTCCCCGTTCCATCGTATGTTGCAGCAGCACCCGAGGAAATTAACCCGCCTAACAAAGGTATGATACCATTCACTTTCGAAACTACACCTTCATCTGCGCCATACGCGTCCTTCCTAGGTGCATGTGCGTCGTACTGAGCCTCTTTTGGTGAATTCATCGGGCTTTCACAGTTGCTAACATGATGAGAGGTCGACGTGCCATCACCAGAATAACCGTCAATCCCAGAGTGCCTGCTCGTCTGCTCCTTTTCAACCAGAGAGGCGACATGATCTAGGATAATTATAGACTCTAGATCATTGACTGAAGTAGGTTTCAAGTGCAAAGTATGAGAATGGGCATCGCAACAATAGCACTCGAAACTCAAATACTCGATCCAAGTTGTCCACTCGTCTTGTCTTCTCAAGTCCATGTCGAATGTGAAAGCTTTAGTAAATCCGCAGTGACTGAGCCGTCTTCTGGCCATGGCTAAATGTGCTTGAAACTTTGTAGACCTCGAGCCGTAGCCACTGCCGGATGGGGGGCGATTTTCCCCCTCGCTGGTGTCTTTCAGCAATGCCTCTGGTGCATCTGCATCCGGAAAAGCCTCCAATTCCCTGTTGGAATTGTTGCCAGGCCCTAAAGCGTTGCCAATTGGAAAGTTGTTTCTCAAAGATGCCTTTCCAATCTATCGCCAAGTCGACCAAGGGGGCCTTGACCCATGGGCCCAGGAGCTCGAGGTGCTTTCTGGGATGTTTGGATATGGATGCTGTCTCACCAAGCGGACATATCGGTCTACCGCCAGCCTTAATCAAAGAGTTGTACGCTTGTAAGATGTCAAATTCTTCACGGCCAGGACTGTATGTAGTCCGAATGTCTGCCGACAAATCAGGAAAGACAAGATCATCGATTTCAGCAGACATCGCATCCAAACTCCGTAGTATACTGTCAAAATTTGGCGGAACAAACTCTCCAGCTTCTCGATCTCTTTGAACAAGATTTCTATAGAAGAGACATCAGCCATGCGATACACAATTTTGGGTCAAATAGGAATATGAGATGCCTACTTTAGGGCTTGTAATAAGGCCCTGTTACCTTCTTTGCAAAACACCATTGCGAATGACTATGCTGTTGGCATTAAGTTGGAGACGCAAGGAGAATCTCTAAAAGGCAGCACAGAAACAGTATAAGAGCTTGGCTTCTCCGTCCAGAAGGTCGAGACCGATGGTGAAGAACGAATTCGAGAGACCACACAATTCCTGGGGCAGGGTCTGTCCGAGGTACAGATTTCTATGCTTCGGCTGTAGGTGGTGCTCGCCAAGGGTCATGAGATGGTTGCCGATTCTCGTTACACGGCGCATGGCACTCCTGTTTTTGCTATGAGGTTTTGTCGCCTACCACTCCTTCATGATGGGCGAGGAAACTTGGTGTGACGCAGCAGGGTCTTTCAAGTGATGCTGGATTAACTTGATTTGTATCTCGGCAAAATCCTTGCTTGACTGTTCAAAGAACGAATTCACGAAGCTCTTACTCACACCTGAAAACGAGGAAGAGTCGTAAATCCGGCCAACAAGGCTCGATGTTAGACGTTATTCTGGGTAGGGGGGGGGGGCAAGCAGTAATAAATAGTACTCTGAGTTGGTATGGTCAGCAAACTTTTGGTTCCTCGGGTCCGAACACGGCGACTCAGCGCTGGTCGACTTGCCGTGCCTGCAGACCGGTGTGGCGACAGACATGCTTCAGCAATGCTGCATTGCTACTGCATGAAGCCAAAGACGGCAGCGTTGATATTTAGGTCAGAGGTTTTATTGATTGCCGTTGGCAACGTCCATGGTCACTGCCCTTGTGGCTTCAAAATCCATCAAAAGGTGGCGCATAGACAGGAAACCGGTGAAGACGCACCCTTGCACACGGCTTGACGGCCTACAAACAAAATACCAAATGTGGGATATGATAGCCGATCATCTGGCTCCCTTCACTCAGGCCATGTCCAGGGGCACCACTGCGGCCGTAGCATTGGGTGCGAGACAGACAGATAACCTGCAACTCATTGCTATGGATGTGATTTGAAAGATGGCAGAAACTGGTGAGCAGATATTCCGCAATAAATACCAAACCGCGCGGGTCGTGTGTAGGACACCGAGACACCGGTGAGAAGTTGCATGAAGCCATCCCGGCTGGTTGCGCCCAACGATTGAGGTTACCATGCATCCCGCCCGTGATAGTACCGGAGCCAATTGCAGTGGCAGAAGGCAATCTTCGGCCGTTGTTGGTCGAATTTGGAGAGAGCCCTGACCCATGGAAGCTTCGGTTGCAACTTGATTTACTCCGTACGTCTCCGTAGCCCGAGTAGGATTGCTAATGGCAACCGTACCCGATCTTCCGTACGATCAAATCGATTTTTGTGGGCCGCTTCGCCTCGGTCCCCCAAGTGATGTACAGTAGCCACGTTGAACTGTGAGCATCCTATTCTCGTCTCAGCAATAACACCACTCGTGGACAATGCTCCTCCTAGCCAGGCAGGGTAGGCGCCAATCGAAAAGAAGCTTCAATGTCTTGATGCTGCATCAATGGCGTTGCATGTGCCACTCCACGTTCTGGTTTGGAGAAATTTGGTGCGATTCAATTCTTGGCCGAATCCAGCAGACTGGTAATTAATGTACAACATGTACAACCGGTGGAACGCCATCGCCTGCTAAACAGCCACGTCTGGCAAGCGAGTTAAGACGAAACATGATTGACGAAGCCTCTGGCTCGTTTCTGTTGCTGATGGCGTTCAGCCCAGTGGGCGTCAGCTGGCGGGAGTGTTCGCGAGGCTTGCGATAACTCTTGGTCTCATGGAAGCCCAAAGGAAAGCCAGCTCCCCCTCCCCCCCCCAAACACACACCCAAAAACTGGTTCCATCATGCTGTGTCCTGTGCTTCATTAAGAATGCAGCAGTCATAATGCTCCCACAGGCAGGAAATCTAGCCCGAAGCGGGCCCTGACACTTCCGACCACGCGGGAGGAGTCAAGGGCTTTTGCCAGCTATTTTTAGATGTCTTTTGCCTGAGCCTTTGATCTTCCTTTTTGGTGGAGTCGCTCCGACAAGGGTTTTGACTGAAATGAGGTTCACATAAGGACATGGTCACCAATAAAAGAGAACGGTAGCCCCTCTGTCCCAGAAATATTCATCGATTTTATTGCCAAGGAAATGGCGATTCAGCTCCAATTTTGGTGGGACGCCTTGAGTCTAAATCGTTCTCAAACGCAGGTAAAGCCACCGGATCCTGGGGGCTGCTTCAGGATTCTTTCATGCTGGGTGTCGGGAGGGGGGGGGAAACACTATTTCTAGCAAGCAGAAGTTATAGTCTTCGATTCAGCCGACAAGGTGAGACATACCTAGGGGCAGCGGAAAGAAGCAAACAACTCAGATTTTTGTGACACCACAGCCCCAGCGCCTGTCCCCTTCATTTACCGCAGCCCTGTACTCCGTATTCCGTTCGATACTAGTACTCCATATTGTCGTTGAACTTCTTGGCTGTGTACTGCGTAGTCACGTTTTGTCTAGACCTATTGGTCTTGGCTGAGGCACGCCGACCCTTGGGCTCGTTGTTTTGTGGAGGCGAAGTTGATTACGGAGTGGCGTCACCATGGACCATGGCCATGGCCATGCGACATGGCTCCTCGATCCCTTTTGCTCCAAGCACCAAGATCCCTTCTCTGACTGCTTGTGGGAGGAAGCCAAGACACTTATCCCTGGTAGCCTCGACCAATCTCCGTCTCAGTATGGTGAAGAATGGCTCTGCCTCAAGATTGCCTGGCCCTGCGGTATTCGTGGCAGCCCAAACGGTTCGCTCAAAGCGCTTCGCCCTCTCCAAATCAGGGAGCTGGAGAGAATATGGGTGTGTCAACCACAACGAGTCGGGTTGGGCGGGTCGGGCTATTCCCATCCCATGTCGAGTGTATGCCGTGATGGCATACGGAGAAATGGGTCCATGGTTCACTTCAACCCTGCCAAACCCTCCCCTTGGCGTTTTGTGGCGGCGTCCCGTGGCCAGCACTTCAGCACTGGGCTCTCGTGCTCAAAGCTTCGTGACGCCAATAGGTGGTGAGCCGAGACGCAGCACCAGCCCCCCCGGACTGCGGCAGGGCGCCTGGACGACGTTACTCCCAAGATGAATGCTCCCGTCATCCGGGGAGCGGGTGCGGTTCAGCGGCGGCTGGTTTTTTTTTGAAATAAGTCGTGAGTTTTGGACGTTTTTGACAGTGACAACTTTGCTGACATTGGGAGTCGCCTACTCTGTATCCTCACTTCTATTCTTTTGGGTGGCGCTCTCTCGACTCAGTCGCACCTGCCTCCTTGGCCTTCGGAGGTCGCGCTTCTGGAACACTTCTTCTTGCGCGGAGCAGCCTTTACTCGAGCTTCATTCCCAAGGTTACCAGGTCTGGTCGCCCGGCGATGCGGTCCGTATCCTTGGGCACCGCAGTGCTCGTCTTGCTCGGAGCCGACTTGTCTATTGCCGTGGACGAGACCCTCTTGAAGGGCTTCTCGCAATCCGCCAGTGGAGATGGCTTTCTGGCGATGCCTGTTGGCACCGTGAACCGACCACCAGGGGCAAGGCGAGCTGCGAATGCCTTTGAGGACAAGCTCTATAACATGGACTTCTTTTATGCCACAGATGGTGAGTCGCCGGGACTATTGGTCGACCGATGTCCTCACATCTCATACCTAGAGATTTGGTGTTCTTGTATATCAGCTTTCCCGCTAATTCGTCTCGACCACTTGACAGTCAACATTGGCAGCCCTCCTCAACGAGTCACAGTTCTCGTCGATACTGGTTCAAGTGAATTATGGGTCAACCCTGACTGCAGAACGACCAAAACTCGGGAGCAAGCAAAGCAGTGCCAGCAATTTGGTCAATATGATCCCCAACGGTCCAATAAATCCTACGGCCCCTTTGGAAAGGAGCAGCTCAATTACGGAGACCCTTCCGACCCCAAGACCCAAACGTCAGTCTTGATTCACTATTATTCCGATACGGTTGCACTTGGAGATGCCAAAATCGACAACCAAACATTCGGAGTCGTGGCGGAGAGCAAGGGCCAGGCCCAAGGTCTCATCGGGCTAGCACCAGACTTGAAGGGCGGTTTTACTACCGACGAACCATACAGCTTGGTCCTGGATTCCATGGCCCAGCAAGGCGTCATTTCCAGCCGGGTATTTTCTCTAGACTTGCGCCACTCTGACGATCAGTACGGCGCTGTTATTTATGGTGGTCTGGACAGGAATAAATTCATCGGTACGCTTGAGAAGCGACCAATCGTCAAGGGCGTTGGCGGTGAGTGGCGGCTCGCGGTTGAGTTGACAACGATTGGCATCACCATGTCATCATCGTCCAGCTTCGCGGTCAATAAATCCGATGCAAATGTTATGCTGGACTCTGGGACGACAATTACCCGCATGCATTCAACCGTAGCCATACCAATACTGCGCGCGCTTGATGCCAAGGATGACGGCGAAGGCTACTACCAGGTGCCCTGTTCGACCAAGAGGTCCGGGGGCAGTGTAGACTTTGGTTTTGGAAGTAAGACGATTCGCGTGCCATTGAAGGACTTTATTTTGGATTTGGGCGGCTCTTACCACACGTGCTACGTCGGCATGGTCCTCACAACAGATCAACAGATCCTGGGAGACAGTGTTCTCCGCGCTGGTTATTTTGTATTCGATTGGGACAACCAGGAGGTGCATATTGCTCAAGCCGCCAGTTGTGGCAAGAATGATATTGTTGCTGTTTCGTCTGGTACAGGTGCGGTTCCTTCTGCTACTGGAAATTGCAAAGCAAGTGACACTTCTTTTACTGGTACTGGTAGTACCCAGGTAAGAATGCCGAATGTGGAATGTTAAGGCGGAAGACGCCATATGATTTTCTCAATGGCAAGCTAACAATTCGCAGCCAACTTCAACGAAGGGCAGCGTCTCTACCAAGACTTACACGACGGCATACACCATCACTTCGTGCCCGCCTATTGATCCCTCCTGCGTGACTGGCGTGGTGACGACACAGACAGTCCGTGCGGTATCCACGGGTGGCGGTGGTGACGATAACGCGGGGGTGCGAGTCACGGCGATAAGTTCTCTGCTGATTATACTCGGTGTTGCAGCCATGGCATGCAACGTTTCATGATAGGTCGTACATATACGGAGTAATCTTGGATTATTTCGCTTGGCGTTTGATGTTTTAAGACGTGTTTTTCATATAGACGACGGCATATATACGGCATACGACTGACGATACCCTACGAACTTGAGAATTTGTACATGGCATTAATGAGGTGGTCAGCTAAGTATTCCACCAGGGCTATGGGTATAGTCGATTACTGGAGTGGATCTCCAACCTCACTCTATAACAATTTTCAGTTTTCAGGATCCAATCTACCAGCAGCCCTGTTGCGAATGCGAAGGCTAAACAGCAGTACGACCCAACCACCGCGGCCATCAGCCGTCAATCGCCACTCGTCATCCGGGCTCCGAAATGGAAGTGGCTGTAGCCGAGCTTCACTCACAAAGTTGTGCGTTCACGCATCTCTCAATTCACGAACGGACTCTGCCACTCAGAGGTTGACCTTGAGGAGCGTTTACGGTCAAGTCCTCTCTACGACTACTAGCGGCTGCTGAGTCGCGCCGTCTTCAGAGTTGACCGAATTCATTCTCAGGCCATCGATGGCTCTGCACTTGGCAGCATACTTCTGAATGGAGAAAGCAGTGGCCTATACTTGGGGATGGCCAGTGTCCAGATTTAAACGATAGTTATGGCAAGACCAGAAGCGGCGGTGCGAAGCGTCGTGATTGACAGAACCGAGTGTGGAGCAAACAACTATGATTCAGATTAAAAGTAAATTAAAAAAATTATAAATAACTCAAGTACATTCTAAACTATAATGTGTCTGTTCGCCTATTATTAGGCCCACTACAAAGAGAAGCTATAGAATGCATATACCCTTCTAATCATGGCTCTCCATATCTTAAAGTGGAATCCCCTTTCGACAGAGTATAGTCAAGATGAGATCGGCCTCCGAATCACGGCAGTTATGGACATGGTGCTCCACGGGTACGCCTTGAGGCCAGACATTGGAAGGGCACCTGTCATCGGTGCTGCGCTGGACGAGACGATTGCCTGCGAATATATTGCCACGAACATCGTCCAGATCGTAGTAGATGAAGGGCTCCACTGAGGGTGTACCCATAGACAGTCTGTGGTCTGGTGGGATCGAATACATCGTCAGGCCCCAACGTGATATTGAGAGCGTGACCAAAATTCGGGTCGCGGGAATATGGCTCAGAGAACCTCCCCCCATGGAGCCCAAGGCAAACTGCCGGCGAGATTTCTCTGCCGACGGACCTAAAAAAATACGGGAATGTCGCAGTTATTCTCGATAACGGCGTTGCCAACTGCCAGGACAGCCCTAGCAAGAGCAAAGGTAAGGGCGAGAAGCTTGAACATCGGATAAGTTAATTCCAAAGTAACGTACCACGCCAGGTGTGACAGAGTCTTTCCGTGAGGAGGGGGAGATGACGACACAAGTGGCTTGAAGTTGATTGCAGCGCTGCGATTATACAAGCACAACTAAACACGATAGAGGACCGTCTGGACCAGAATCTAAGAACATTTACCCTGATTTGTCTACTATGAAAGGTAAATTTCTAGAGGCTTTGTAAAACAGTGTATTCTGGCTCTCAATTGCGCCGAGAAATATCCGCTAGATGTTTTAGTTGCGTCTGATAATAGCAGTTAGTAGTTTACTTTTTGGTTACATATGTATGCCAAACGTTCTTCACACACCGCCACCATAGCCGTAGCTTTGGGAAAAGTACTTTTGCACAGGTATAGATCATCTCAACTACCGTTAGGATCAGTTACTACTCAGCGGTGATGTAAACATCGAAGTCGACCAACTCCAGAGGGGCTCGAAACGGGGCTCCTCCAAAGGCAAAAATAAGGTTACGCGGCCAGCCACAATCCGGAGATGGTGGGTCCTGACGGCACAGGGCGTGAGCAAGGTTGAGGTGCGAGGTGGATAAAGCGGTTGTTTGCAAGGAGGAAAAGAGAACTCTGACTGACTAAAGCTACTTTGTGTACACAATGAAGTGAGACACGAGAGAACAGGGCGGTCAGTGGGCCATTCACGTGGTATAGTGCCAACGACTTCACTGCCGCCATCATCAAAAGGTACATGCACTCATGTACATGCAAGGCTGCAGCTTCCAGTTTTGCCTCGTTAACATAATGGATGAAAACCCTCCCCATGTTTTCGGTTAAATGGTCAGTAAAAAACTGCCGCCAGCTACTCACAGAACATAGTAACCAAATAATGCGCATGGTCCTTTTATGAAGGCACTTATATTTCCATCTTTTATTGTCTCTCCAAGCTAAGACGGGGATGGCAAAAGCCCGCAAAACGCGGAGGTGGAGATGAACATGTGGATCTGCCAGGGGCACCCAGGGGGTCATACGAACAGGGTCCAACGGCGGGCACGTCAATTTCATCCAATGAGGAGCGCTCAATTGCCAGAAATGGCTCATAAGACAGCACTGACGTGATGGAAACGCACCGGCAAAGGAAACCGGCAAGCGCTGCAGATTATTATAGAGTGTCAGATCCGAGGTTACTCACGACAACCTCCCACTTCACCCGCCATACTTTCTCCCCCGTTTCCTCTGCATAAGAAAGAGCCGTCAGCCATCGTGCTTCAAGTTCCATCAGTCTTGCGCCCTTTTTCATGACGCAGGCGACATGGTGTTTCTCCCGCCCCCGTCGTATCCCACCCTCCCAGGTTTGTAACAGTCCCCCGAATATCACCAGAGCAGGATGCAAAACCCAAGACTCTGCAAAGCTTGACCCTGACACCTGCAGCGCTCCCCGACTCCATCACCCTCGAGGAGTTCATCAACAACCCCAAATATGGCCGCCATCCAATCGTCGAGTCGAGAGACCCCTACACATGTGGCATCACAGGCTTGACCAGGTCCGTGGCAGAGGTGGCCCAACGAACTGATTACCTCGCGCGAGGCATTGCAAGGCGATTGGCATTCAATCCGCATGAGGGCACTGAGTGGGACAGAGTCGCATGTCTGTACTCGTTGAACACGGTCGGTCCATGTTGCACTCTTGGAAAATACTACCTGGTTCTGACATGCCATGTTGTCGACAAGCACAGATTGACTACATCCCCTTTGCCCACGCCATTCATCGCCTCTCGGGAATCGTCACCCCGGCCAGTGCTGCCTACTCCCATCAAGAGCTGGAGCATCAGCTTCGCTCGTCGGGCGCCCAGGCTCTATTTACATGCGTGCCTCTGTTGGAAAATGCCCTGAAGGCAGCGGATGCGGCTGGCATCCCTCGTGAGCGTGTATTTCTCCTTGCCGTTCCCCAGGTTGCTTCGGATCCAAGGTTCGAGACCATCGATGATTTAGTCGAACAAGGCAAGAGCTTGCCCCCACTGCCACCCTTGGAATGGATCAAGGGCCAGGGTGCGAGGCAGACTGCATTTCTCTGCTATTCAAGCGGCACTTCTGGTTTGCCAGTAAGACTGCATTGCCCTCCATGAACAACTGCTTCTTTTTTCTATTCATGGTGTTTTTTTCTGTGCTACGAAAAAAAGGAAGAAGGACTAAGTTTTGCTACAGAAAGCAGTCATGGTCTCCCACCTCAACGTCATCGCCAACATCCTGCAAATTGCGGCCGTCGACTCCATCGCTCGCAAAAAACTCGGCGTCAAGACCCAGGCCAACGTCGGCGTCCTGCCCTTCAGCCACATCTACGGCCTCACATTAGTCGCACTGCTGGGCCACTACCGCGGCGACCAAGTCGTCGTGCTTCCCAAATTCAACCCGACAACCTTCTTGAATGCCATCCAGCGCTTCAAAATCGAGCAGTTGAGCGTCGTGCCGCCCATGCTGATACACATCATGACCAATAGGGACGCCGTGTCGAAATACGACCTGAGCAGCGTGCGATTTGTGTATTGCGGCGCCGCCCCGCTGGGAACAGAGCTGATTGAGGACATTTTGAAGCTCTACCCGAACTGGAACATTGGCCAGGGCTATGGTAAGCATCCCTTTCCGACCGCTCCCACCCTTCAGCTTATCAAACGTGAGTCTAAAACAAACGGTAGGAATGACGGAAGCCTCGCCGGTAGTAGCCTCTACCTGTGAAGTCGACCGGCTCGTCGGCTCATCGGGCTGCCTCATGCCCGGGTCCAAGGCCAAAATCATCGACGCAGACGGCAACCAAGTAACCACCCATGAAACACGAGGCGAGCTCCTCGTCCAGTCACCCTCCGTCGTTCTCGGCTACTTACACAACGAAAGAGCCAATGCCGAGACATTTGTTCACCACGAAGACGGCCGCTGGCTCAAGACCGGCGACGAGGTCCTCGTGAGGAAGTCGCCCCAAGGAACCGAGCACTTTGTCATTACCGATCGCATCAAGGAGCTCATCAAAGTAAAGGTAATTTCACTCTCACATGACCACTTAAAAAAAATCGCTTACACAGTCTATTAAAAAATAAAAAATAGGGCCACCAAGTTGCCCCCGCCGAACTAGAAGCCCACCTCCTCTCACACCCCTTCGTATCCGACTGCGCCGTGATCCCCATCCCGGACCCCCGCGCCGGCGAAGTCCCCAAGGCCTATGTCGTTCAGGCCCACGAGTCGTCAGGCCGCTCCGACCAGGAAATCACCCAAGCCATCTGCAAGCACGTAGAGCACCACAAAGCACGGCACAAGTGGCTCAAGGGCGGTGTGGAATTCATCGACGTCATCCCCAAGAGTGCGAGTGGCAAGATACTACGGCGGGTGCTAAAGGATAAGGAAAAGGCCAGGAGAGAAGAGACGGCTGCCAAGCTGTAGAATATGCTACGATGTACCGAGCCTTGTAAAGAGGCAACTGCGTATGCGTGTTGCCCCGCCGGAGAGATTTCTTGCGTTTTGCATAGCTTGTTTGTTTAATCTTGTCATGTTAATGCATTAATTGGTGTAGATTGGACGACCCGACAAATTATAAATGGTGGCGTGGCACGAGTCCCGAATCAACGTCAAAAACCAGGCCTTGACTTGATTCACTAATGAAACGCGTTACAGGACCTCCTTCTGAACTACGAGTTACCAGTGTCGCTTCAAGCAAGACGAAGAGGTTGTTGGAAGAAATATGTCAAGTCTTTAGCAGCTACGGCAATAAGCCGCAGGCGTCTACAATTTTTGCCCTCTGGCTTGGTTGGATTGTTTCCAACAGAGATACACACTAGATAGATGGATGTTGGGATAAACATTCACCAAGTCAAGCCGTGAAAAATGCAAACGTTCAAATTTCAATATTAAGATTACAGAATGCCAGCCCTGTGTTTCAATCAACTGGTTATTCAAACATGTGTCAGGCTCACTCAAGACTCGAGTCCGACAATGTCCTTGTGATCCTGAGTCCCCAAGATTGCCGTAATGTCCACATGCCTTTTCGTAAGGATCGTATAGAATGATATAGGCATGAATGGTTGCTCTTCAACCTCAAATCCCCTTTATTTCCTCCTAAGCTTTTTCCCGATTGTAGCACACACATGTCTGATGAAGTCTTGGGACAAAATAAATACATAGTCTACCTTGAATAGATACCAGAATTCGCCACCACTCAATTCATGGGCGCTCAGCACAATGTAGTCAGACTCTCTACCGCTTACAGGGCGGCGACGAAAGCAGCGACAGCCAGGACCATGCCCAGGCCTGCACCGACACGTCCAGAGCCGGCAGTGACGGGCACAGAGCCCGTGGGCTTGGGAGGAATCACACCACCAGTGCCTGTGGTGACAGCAGGGGGAGGGTTCTGACCGGTAACAGCAGGGGGAGGGTTCTGGCCAGTGACGGGAGGAGGGTTCTGGCCAGCAGGAACAGACGCCGAGGTAGCGGGGGGCTGGTTGGGAACACCGCCAGTGGGAGTAGGCATGACGATGTTGGGAATGGTGACCTCCGTCGAGATGGTCTGGGTGCTGCTGTTCTCGGTGACTGTGGTAGCGACAACGACAGTGGTGTAAGGAACCTGGGTGATGCGAGGAGTACCAGTGACAGTGATGATCTGGGTGATGGTATCCGCACCGGTGGCAATGGCGGGGTTTTTAGGGATGTAGCGTCCGCAGATACCCTGGAAGAAGGAGACAGCCTCAGAGATGATGTTGTCGCTCTCACCGTGGGCGTAAATGCAGTCAAAGATGTTCTTGACGAAGTCCTCATCCGGGCAGAAGCAAGGGGCGTCCTTGTTGTCCGCGCACTTGGCCTTGAGGTCCACGAAAGTGTTGAGACATCTGGGAACAACGGGAGGGCAAGGAGGAGTCTGGGTAGACTGAGGAGGCTGGCTGGTGACCGGGTTGGGCTTCTCACCAGTAGGCTTCTCGCCAGTAGGCTTCCCGGGGGTGGGCTGCTCCTTGATGGTAGTCTCGGACTTGGGAGGCAGAATGACAGTCGTAGGAACTCCCTGGGACTGGGTACGAGTCTCCGTAACTGGGCAGATAGTGGTGCTCACGGGGATAGTAACGGTAACAATGTGAGGTCCAGTCTTGCCAGGGCACTCAGTGACTTCAGGTCCACAGCTTGTGATGGTCTTGGTGGAGGTCGTGAAGACGGTAGAGGTGGTGTCGTAGGTGGTAACAAACGTGGTGGCAGGAGTGGTGGCGGCAGTGGTCGGCTGGCTGGGAGTGGTCTGCTGTCCAGGAGTGGTCTGGGCGGGTGTAGTCTCCTTGCCGGAAGTAGTCTGCTGGGCAGGCGTCGTCTCCTTTCCGGGGGTGGTTTGCTGAGCGGGAGTCGTCTCCTCTCCAGGAGTCGTCTGCTGAGCAGGAGTCGTCTCCTTGCCTGGAGTCGTCTGGTAAGCGGAAGTAGTCTCCTTGCTGGGGGTGGTCTCTTTTCCGGGAGTCGTCTGCTGAGCAGGAGTCGTCTCCTTGCCTGGAGTCGTCTGGTAGGCGGAAGTAGTCTCCTTGCTGGGAGTAGTCTCTTGGGCAGGCGTGGTCTCCTTTCCGGACGTGGTCTGCTGCACGGGGGTAGTCTCCTTGCTGGGAGTAGTCTGCTGGGCAGGAGTCGTCTCCTCGCTGGAAGTGGTCTCCTTTCCAGGAGTAGTCTGCTGGATAGGAGTGGTATAAGTCTGCAGAGTGGTGACGGGAGTAGTCTGGATCACCTTGGTAGTGGTGCCAGGCAATGAGGGAACAGAAGTGCTAGGCTTGGGAGTGGGCTTGCCGCAGTGCCACTTGATCCCGTGGCAAGAGATCCTGCACTTGTTCTTGAAGGAGATTTCCTTGTGGATGATCTGCTTGGGGTAGACCACGCGAACCTTCTTAGCACCACCGCACTGGCTGTTGACAATAGTCGATCCACCCCTCTGGCAATCAGAGGTCTGCTTGCACACGCTGCCGTCAGGCATATCGTAGTGGAATTCGAGACGAACATCGAACTCGGCAGACATCTCGAAGCTGCCAATGGAGAAGGCATCGATACCAGCATTGGCACCAACACCAATGGAGAGACCAGCCTCATCCCCCTGGTTGCAGGTACCAGAGATGACCTTTCCGAGAGGGAAGGTGCGGCCCTGGATATCACCGCGCTTCCCAAAGTTGCTCTCGCAAGTCCAGCCGCCACCGAAGTTGAAGCCAGCATAGCTGGTGAGGGAGCCAATGGCAACGTCACTCCAGTCCCAACCATTCTCTTGCTCAGGAGTACACTTGTTGATAATGTTGCCAGGGCAAGAGAAAGGCAGCGCATCAGACCAAACCTTTCCAAAGTCGAAAGAGATGCCACCGCCCAAGCCCAAGCCCAGGCCCAAGGTAGCAGAAGCCTGCTGCACGCCGGCAGCGGCAACAGCAACTGAAAGAGCAGACTTCATCTTGCTCTTTTGCCTAACGATTCCCAAGTACAGCGAGTGTGTTGTTGGATTTCAAGCAGATAAACAAACTATGAAAGTATCAGAAACCAGTTGTGATATATTAAGCGAATGGTAGTCGAAGGGAACGAATGACTTCGACTTTAAGACGACGAAGACAGCAATGCCTCGAAAAGGAAATAGAAAAGGAAATGAAAGGTAAAGACAAGGATGATGAGAGAGAGTACAAAAGCTTAAGCCCAATACCGGGTGGTTACGACATCTATATACTAGGCGGGAGAGGACTGGCCAACGATGCTCTGGGCGGCGCACCTTGCACTTACACGGGTTCCCTGTGTCGCCAACACGCCGGGGGTGTGGCTTTCTGAACGGCTGCCCATGCACCGATGGCTATGCCGAAGAAGCCCTTCAGGGCACGTCCCTGGGTTGCATGTGGACGGGATACTGTACATCGCGAAGCTTGCAGACAGACGCCATGGAGACGGTACCATCACCAGACTCCATGACAAGCCAGGCGTTGGTGGCAAGTGGGGTGGTCTGTGTAAAGCGGTGGTGTGGTGGATGGCGCTTGTTGCAATCTTGAATCCATGTCGTCGAGTGGTCTGAGTTTAGAACCGGGGCCGGACTACGGCCGTGAAACCAGGGGCATGGCTCCAGGCCCGGGGTTTGGCCTGAAGGACGGGCGACTAGGAACAGTTGGACCGGAGGGCCATGGACAATCGCATGGCTGCGCGTCGAGTGAGGGTTTGATTCGCTGCTCCTGGGTCGGAAGATGCAGTCATTCGATGGAACCGCTGGATGCAACTCTCTCACGCAAAGCGGGATGGAGGGGAGGGTCTGCTGACACGGCCCGTCGACCATTCAGTTCACTTGCAACCAGAGATGATTAGCTTACAAGACGGAGTACTTTCAGTACAGCCATACGAAGAAGGGTTTGCTCACCGACGAGGTACAACAAGCCCGAGGCTCAGACACTCGGCCACGTTAAGGTATTATTGACAGGGGGTCTTTAACGTACACCTAAAAATGGCAATGGCTGGGGCACAAAAAGCAACGTCCCTGAAAATGACAGTTCGGTAAGGATTCGACAGCCCCAATTGACTTGTAACTCCTGCAACAGGAGAGTCAATAGCTCCTGCGATGGCCTCTGTTGTAGAAATTTAGGAAGTATACTCTGTGCTCCGTACGCCACGAGCAAACGCAGCGCGGTATTGGGCAATAGCTGAGCAGATATTTTTCCTTGGCAAAACCTGGGGGAGCCAGCTGACTGTTGATGAGATTATGCCATATTCGCTGTCATTTCGTTTGGCGGCATTGCCTTGGAAAGAAGCCGTCTGTTCTTTACAAACGGACCATGCGAGCCCCTGGTCCGTTGTTTGTTGTTTTGGTGCTGTCCGGCAACCATTTTCCCCGCCAAAAAGATGAGACAAAATGTCTAAGGTTATGTCAAACTTCCTGTCCTCGTTTCTCCTGACATGCCTGATGATTTCTCACCGAGAAATCCGGCAAGACTAGACAAGGTCCGCCCGCCTAGCAGTAGTTCGCTGTCCAGACGCCGTGGATGATACCCAATGAGACATCAAGTGTGCATCGGGTCCTCAGATGCACCAAATGAGGCCAGGCACGGAGTCGACATCAAACAGGGCTATTGACGGCCGGCGACAAGGAACAGCGCTTGGAAGGCAATGGAGGGGTCGAAAGAAGCACTTTGGGAGGATGTGACGAGACAAATCGAGGCGACTACTGCAGGAACACAGGGCACGAGCAGCGAGAGCCAATCAGACCGCAGCTGCGCTGAACCTTGGAGCCTCATCTTCAGGTGGCGCTAAACTGTCCCGGGAAGTGAAAAGCTGCAATTTGTGGGAAGGAAGTGCCGTCCGGCGGTACCCTTCTTGCCCTTCTCGGCTGTTGTTGCAGTTTCCCAGCGCTTCCGACCGTCGTCCGGCACCATTTTTGACATCATCGTGTTTCTGTGACTTTGCAGCCCAATTGCGTCTGCGGAGGAGCTGTTGACTCTCGCTGTCTTACCCTTGGGATCCGTTCATCTTCATCTTAAATCCCTATTGCTGCGTCAAACGCTGAGCGCCTGCAGTCTTCTGGGCGGCTGTCCGCGGCTGGCTGCACCAGTGCCCGGATTCCGACCTAGATCGGCAGTGATGGTCCCCTTGCCATGCCAGCACATGAACATGGCTCGCTCTGGTTCCGAGGACGCACAGCCTTGCTCAAAAAAACAAAAGGGGGGGGGGGGGTTCAACCAGGCACCAGGGACGAGATGGTTACTCCGTACTCCGTACAAGATTCGAATGGTCCATGCGTCTATCACGAGCTCATCAGATGCTCATTGGTTGCCCCCTCACTATTCGTGAGTGCCTCGCAAACGGAATCCAAATTTGGCATATTGTAGTTAACTCTGCACTAGGCAACGGTGTCTCCACGGAAAATTCGCTCAGTCTTATCTTTTTTAGAGTTCTCATCATCGACATCTCCATACAATACGAAGTAGACTGATAATTGTTGCCGGTCAATCTAGCTCCCAGAGGCAGGTTGGTAATTACCGTTTTGACCACCACATTAACCACACTCGGCTACGACACTACCTCGCCGTCCACCGTGTCCGTGATGTGGCCATAACTGGGATTCACTGAACCAGTCCACACTGAACCAGTCCATAGCCTTGGCTCACCGTTTCCTCAGTAGTACTATGTCAACTAGTGGTATTCGTCCTGTTCTCGATGCCCCAAGCGTCTGGGGCCGCACGATCTACAGCACGAAGCTAGTCCGTCCGTTCAAGATGTGCCACAAATGCTCCAATACGACGTGTGGATGTGCGACGACTCATAGTTAGCAGGCGCTCAGACATCCTTTTGTGGGGTTTCGTGGGTTCCATCAACCGCCATCCCAAGGTGCCTGGACTATCCGCAGCACATTATGCAACTCTTGTTCAGCAAAAACTTTCCGAAGTAATTTCCGACCGCATTTATGTGGGCTGATGGTGTTAAATGTCGATTTGACCCCCTACTAAGCGAACGCGTACCTGCGCTAACTTGGTGATTCCGGAGCGTCGGAGCCAACGGCGCACCGGCTCGCCGTGTGATAACTGCTAGAGAGTAGTAGGAGAGCCTAGGCGTTTATGGCATTGTTGCCGAAGCTGCCAGGGGTGTGTCATGGAGGTTGAGATGAACCGTCATGCGGCATTCAGCGAGGTGTCTGGCAGCTTGGTCAGGCTGATACGCATACCACAGCAACAAGTTTGACAAAGCTGTGAGCTGAAGAGTTGCTCCTTGGGACAGAGCTGCCACTAAAGTTGAGCATTCGCTTATTCGTGTATTTCTGCTCCCGATTTAGCTGCTGGTCGTGCCCAAGTCCATGTCCATCCAGGTCTATTGTGTTGTACCCATGTCCACGCGGAAATCCACGCTCTGGTCGCTTTTTCTTTTCCTCTCCCGCGCTAGCTCTCCAAGCGAACCGTCCCTGTCGGTTGGTAACAAGGGTAACTTAGTGGCATTCCCAAAAGGGGAACAGGCCAGGGGCTCCCGGCCATAAGGCTAGCTCACGTTTGAAGTTCCGGTGGGCGCTTTGACGCGGTTGATTGATTGATCGATTGAATGCTACGTTGAATGAATGGGTCGCGGGTCATCGCCGTCTGTTATAGGAGACAAGCAAAAGATGACATTTTGTAATATTATGCTACTTGATGGTTGAGACACTTGGAGCATACGAAAGCCCGAGGTTCTGTGTCAATAGAACGGTGAGCACCTGGTTCTTGACAGTAGACTTGGGAAGTCCGGATTATACGAGACCAATCTCTGACTTGCTGCTCAATCGAGGTTTAGTCTTGACCAAAGAGTCTACCTGAAACAAACTACCCACAAAACACTACTGTACAGCAATTTGCATCATTGCTCTCAGCAGCCCCTTGGCCCCCACAAGCCGAGTTCGACTCTCGCATCGAGAATCACTCGCATGAAGGCCCTCACAAACGACACCACTCAAACCGTCGCGATGGCACTTTGCGAGTCCCTATCTCAAGGCCGCTGCCGAGGACGGGATAACCGGAGCAACCTGACCACCCCGGGCGTGAGCCTGTTGTTTCAAGATACGAACGCCAAAAGTACTTGTGGCTAAAGCCACGGAGGTGGCGATGCTTTACACCAACCAGGGCGGGCATAAGATTAGGGTCCTTTTTTTGTCTCTTCAAGCTTGGTTCAGCATTAAATCTTCTTACAACGATTCTTGTTTTCACGCCGTGCCCAAGCCAGCGGGCCGTGAAGATCGCCAGGTACCAAGTCATGCATGGACAAGACGTGCGGCATATTGCACAAACCATGCCGCTGATCAGCAACCTCTTTTTTAGAATCCTTGCCTTCTCGGCTGAGGTCGTTCAGCGACGGAGTACTCCATATGCTGCGGGCTATATGTCAATGCCATGGCATTGCTACCACATTCCCGGATGGCACAAAAGAGTGAGCAGTTTGTATGTCATTTGTCTGAACAACATGCAGAGATGTTCCGTATTTTTCCTGCTTGCGACAGCTCACAATCTCACACCAAAATGTGTGATGCCTTCTTGTTCTTGGGCGGTCGACGCTCATGTGATTCACACTTTTTCCTATAGGATGAGAGAATCCCACCATGCATCACTTTTAGAGCATGAACCTGCATCAGCTGGCATTACAGTTACATGACCAGGCACATGGCAAAAATAGGGGCATCAATATTGGGAAGGGCGCAGGTTATGCGTTGCAGCTCATGGGCTTCTTCCATTAAAGGCTTGTCAGGCCAAGCTCATAGCGTACCGACGAAGTAGCCGAAAA
The DNA here is from genome assembly GCF_019434415.1 of Metarhizium acridum. Lineage (NCBI taxonomy): Eukaryota > Fungi > Ascomycota > Sordariomycetes > Hypocreales > Clavicipitaceae > Metarhizium > Metarhizium acridum. The sequence continues at coordinate 1,902,819 of NW_027094020.1, read as the reverse complement.
TCCAGACAATCTCTTTGGTTTTACTTATGAAATGTCGGGCTACTATTTTCGTCGAGCTTGTCGCCGCTAAACAGTCTGAGAATCCGAACTGTAGAGCCCGTATCGGGGACGAAACTGAATCAGACACAGATTGTCCGGCTGTACCCATCAGTGTCCGGCTGTTACTTGGCACCGTTTACTCTCTCAAGCCTGAAAAACGAGTCAAGCTGACCTGGGAGAATAGCACCACCACCTTGAATGAGGCCTGTCTCAGAGCCATCACCGTCAATGCCAACACATTGCGCAATGGAAGCCTAGCCACCAGCAAACTGTCCCAGACGCATGAAATGCGTGGTATTACTGTCCTTGCACGCTTGATATTTTTCGCTTTGTGAATTGGCATTGTCACGCTCCATCAGTAGATTGGCGTGGCCTCTCCGCCGATACGCCGACGTCCCTGGCTGCCAGAATCCCAGCTTTGGTCCTGGCACGACGGGTAGTTGAACGCCTTGCTTGATGCAAGTCACGACGCATGTGATGCCGAGGCTGGTGACACCTAGGACAGTATTGGCGAGGCCTGCGGATAGAAGGGCGCCGGTAGTCTTGACGGTGCAAAAGGGAACAAGTCCGTGTTTGTGCATTTGGAGAGATATACAGAGCGAGGCAGCAGCCAATGTCCCTGGTGAACTAGTTCCAACTGAACAAACATCTTGGCTGCACCGCTTGTGTCTTTGAATAACCGTCTGTTTTAGGAGGTCGTCGTGAGGATCGGAAAGTCAGAGCATCTCGACTATCGAGCCGGTCTTGCCGGGCAAAAGGTTGCGATACGGCCGGTCGACGTCAAATGAGGGCTAAAACACCATGAGTATGCGACATGTAATCAATGGGCTTCATAAATGGTGTTCTCCAGTCGGCACTTGCACCCATTGTTATTATTTTTCAAGGCATCTGACGTCTTGTCTCGTGGCTGCGAGCTCTGGCGTCCTGACATGGTGTCCTTTGTGAGCGTCTGCAAAGAAGACATTGTCAAACGTTGTGAAATCTAGAAACTCTGACGTGGTAATTGGTACACTACTTCTCTGGGTCGAGCGTAGTGGTGATGGCAAATTGCCAAGTGAACAGATGTTTGTCAGATCAGACCACTTCAATCTGGGAGGAAGATTGCCGCCGCTCAGAAACGGGTCGTTGATATGTCAGAGGTACAAGTGAAGCCTGGGTATTAGGCCAATACCGAGCCATGGCAGTATGCAGGGGCTTCCAAGACGGGCATCTGTATAACTACGCCAGCCCCTTCTTGTGGGCTTGATGTATCCAAGCTTGCACATCTACGGGCGGAATCACGACATCACCCATCAACCCCCGACATAATAGCAGATTTTGTATTGTAATAACGACCTGAGATGTGTTAAGGCTAGCGCTTATCCAATTACCACCAATTAAATGTCATAGTATATGGTCCCAAATTCACAAACAAAATTGAAAGCAACAATAAAACAAGGAAAAAAATCCTCCAGATAAAATCGAGTTCTATCGGAACACAGTTACCCTATATGTCTCAGGATCCCAAGAAAAATGGGTCCAGACGATCCGCCCCAGTCGTAGAGGGTTGGTGATTCAGGCACCAAGAAAAAAAAAGCACGAAAGGTCGTTGTAAAAAAAAAATTATTATGATTCGAAGGTCGAGGTGGTGTAGTTTCGATGCGCATGGAATAGTTTGATGCTAATGCTCAAGTCCCGTTTATCAAGAGAGACGGCTGGGTGAATTAGCTAGCCTAAACGAGTCACGTGCAGCTGAGTGGCGAGGGGTCGCACCTTGGAAGCACCACCGGGACGCTGCTTCAATGTAAATACTATCCATCCACGGCGACGTGCGGAAGCAAGCGGCGCCCATCTGGACGGCGTGCCCCTAGCGCCGGGCCGGTCCTGATCGCCGCCCGGCCGGCACGCAACGCCGTCTTCATCTGCAAAGGCCTGTCAGACCCATCGCTCCCGAGCCAGCCAAGGAAGGGCAGCAGTGTCTTTATCTAATCTAACGACTTACTCCCTACCACCGTCACGGACGACGAGGTTGCCCCGTCCGTCATCATCATCATCATCATGTCCACCTCGACGCCGAGGCGGTCGACCCTGTGCCCGTCAAAGCAGGGGCAGGGCCGAGCCGACCCGCGGTGGTTGTTTGAGCACAAACGGCAGACAGTCATGCTGCGCGAAAAGAAGCAGAGAGGTTGGTTGTCTATGGGGTGTTCAAGACTAGGTTGTGTTTCTGGGTTGTTCATAAGACGGATGGTCGAAAAAACAGCATGTAGGAGGGAAAAGAACACGACGTGGGATCCTGCCTGGAGCGAGGCTTATGTAGCCCGCTCAGATGACCATGCCTTGGACTCTGTGTTCAAGCTGTTCATTTTGAACGGCTACTGAACAGCTACTGAACAGCTCCCGAACAGTCACGTCGAGACTGAACACGCTCCGGACAGAGGTTGTCGATGGAGCGGCCGACCAATCATGGCTCTCGCGATGCAGGCAGGGACCCTCTTCTGAGCGCCCGGCCAACACTCTGACGTGTATGTGGGAAGAAGGGCATGTGGCCACGCTCAAGACTCTGCTGCCGCCCGGGGGCTTGTAGAAATCGACTCGAGATGGACGTGCCGGAAGTTGTCGCTGCGTGATGGGAATAAAGGTTGCCCAATTGGTGCTCGTTGGCGTGCTGGGAAGGCGGTGGCCGAGGGAGAGTCGTACAAGCAGCACTAGGCGAAACTGTTCAGCCCGCTCACTGCCGTCTGTGGCAAGCACAGAGAAAACCACGGCTGGGCTGTGGTTCTTGGACGACGGAGCGAGTATGGGCTGCTGGCAAAGTCACCGCCGGTAGCTGCCTCAGTCGGAGCTCCCGGTGACGACGCTTCGGCTCTGCGGAGAAATTGGACTTGGATTCTGCATCAGGCGAGTTGATTCACTACCCAGCACAGTTTTGATGCTGGCTCTGACGTGTGGAAGGGTATTGTACGGACGACCGAGACGCCGTCGATGACTCCTGGGCTGTAAGCCAAGAGAGCGTACGGATATTTTCGGGCCTTGACTGCGTACCAAGCGACGCCGAGTAATGAATACCGGGATAGTGCTGGGCGTCACTGCGGAACTACAGATAAAGAGAGAGTGTTGATTCCACCACTGGTCCCGTCTGCCTTGGATCCAATATAGAGCCGTCACACTTTATCGAACTGGGGGGCCTCGACCACAGCCTCTGATTCACGTGGCGTTTACATGGGCCAAGCTCGAACGTAGGGGATGTAGAGTATATAATGTGCGTAGTATTTGAGCGTCTGGTGCCGTTAACAAAGCCCCAGACATGCGTTGCGTGTAGGGACCGCAAGGCGGCATCGGGGATTACTCGCTACATGACAGGATTTGCTCCTGGCAGGGCTTCGGATGTCATGGTCACAGCCGTGACTGGGATCAGGAGTCAAAAGTGCAAACTTGGGATTGCTGCGATGACTGTATTGAAAGCTAGAAACCAGAGACCATGTATAAAGGCTAGTTTGGTACTCAATGATGGCTCACTTGTGGTATACACGAGCTGTGAGCAAACTACAGCATTGCTACGAGTGGTTCACTTATACCAGACCTTTAGTGAGGAACCCGTGCGATGTACAGCATCCCGACTGTTGATCTGGTGCCCCGTAATGCCTACGCTCTGCGTGGTACATGCAGCCAAGTGTATGAACTGGTTGGCCGGGTCGTGACATTGCCACGGCTTCATCCTGTCTTCCTATATCCCATCCAAGAGTTGCCGGCTACTTTGCATGCCCCTCTACGTGTGCCCATGACCCGGCCTACTACAGAGCTCACAGCCTCAGCGATGCCGACTTCACACCCGATTTCAAGACTGTCGACGGGGGCAAGTAACGCTACGTCACAAGGCTCAGCGAGGGCTTGGCGTAATAACTCACTTCATCTATAATCGTAGTCTTTGGTCTTAAAGGGCCTTGGTTTCTTCAAGCACTAGATGACCTCTAGAGCTCTATTAATACAAGATGTCGGTGGGAGCCTTGTGCCCCAACTCCCGTCGTCGTAGCCCTCGTGTAATCGTGAGACACGCTGTCACAGTGGCGAGTCCAATGGTCTTTGCCGCCTCTTGCAAACCAGAGTCGTCATCTTTTGTATCTTGCGGATTCTTTTTATCCGATGGAGAGCTTGGGGTTGTCGCGTATTGTCCGGCAGGCATGCGGTAAAACGGGTGTCCGCGTGGGCCATGTGTCGCAGAATATCTACAAGAGAGAGAACGCTCTGCTGCAGAAGCTGATGGACTTGGTGACAGTACATCTGCAGCGTCCAAGTATGTCCGGAACTGCTGCTCGGCAAGATTGAACCTGCTGCACCCGTTGAACGAACTGCAGCCGTGAGCTCTGGCCCTGCTGCAACGGGTTTTGTTAGCATCGTCGTTCTCATGGCAAAAAGGGACAAAAGAAGGGATTCTTATACCGGCCGGTGGCTAGGCTGAGCATCCGTCACCTCATACTCCCATGGAAAGGCCGAATGGTAGTCGAACTCGCCGGGTCCAAAGCACACGTCCCTGTCCGTCTCTGCCGAGTCCATCAAGCAATTGCCTGAGCCCTCGACTCCCCCTCTCTTCAGAGACACTAAGCAATTCTTCCACGCCCATTTCGTAGCGCCCGGCGTCCTTGGCCTTCTTGGGCTGATGGCGAGGCTGATGCGTGCAAACAGCTTGCCTCACCCAGGGATCGACCCCCTACAGAGGCTGTTTTGGCCCTTGGATTTAGGCCAGGCTGGCCCGGGACTGGTTTCGGAGCTGTCGAAACATGTTTTCTGTATTGGCGGCTGGGCTCTGCAACGACGTCTGGTCCCCTTCTCAGCAGGAGGCTCGTCCAGGGCTTTGGCACGAATAGCCCCCAGCTGCCGCGTCGCCTCCTCGGCCAGGTCGTGCTGCCGGGGTCGCTGCTGGAGAAGGCTTTGATGATTCCCGCTTAGAGTCCTCGTTCGAGGCTGTGCATCTGCTGTGTCTGGCCACTGGCCTCGATGTTGCGCAGGAGTGGCAGCGCAGCCCGTGCAGCTTCCAAATGCCGTGCTGTCAACTAGCCTCCACAAGAAAAATTGCTTCTGTGCTGTTGTTGTTCATATAACTGCCGCCGGGGAAGGCCGTCGTGACATGCTTCTGTGTAGATTCGAACGACGCTCGGCATTCAAGTACTTTTCCGCTGCCGTGATGGCTGCCAAGGAGCACGGGATCGGATTCATACAATATTTGCTTAAGAAGTCGGATGAAGTAGCTGATCGCCCGCTGAAAAGACCTGCCCGCGGAGTAGAAACGACTCGGTGGCAAGCCTAGTCTTGTTATTCTTGAGGGGAAAACACAAGGGAGAGGCGCGTCTACATGCTTACCGAGGGCTTTCTTTAGTCCTGGTGGATAAATTTTCTTCTCTGCCCTTGTCCCTAGTCGGGAGTATAGAAGCGTGGCGTATATACATCAGTATTGACCAAGGTAATCCTCTCTAGCCATTTGTGAAGCCAATGCGCGGTTGCCTCTACGTAGCCTTGTTCGTAGTGCCAACTGGTTTTCATGACCAGCACCTCCAGCATCCATCACAAACTGCTCCTGGTGTTTAAGAAATTAAAAATTCGCGTACATTCTGACGAGCTGCCAATTCCATCAGCTCCTCATCTTCCGCAAACGCTCTTCCGCAGCTCTTGCCCTCCTCTCGCGTTCCAGCTTCATCCTCATTTCCGGCGTCAACCCCCTCGCTTCTTCCTCTCTGCGTTCCTGCGGTGTCTTTGCCATGCTAGATCCAAGTGTATTCCCCTTGAGTTTCTTCTCTACCACCTTGGGACCCTCGGTTCGCAGCCGCTCCTCTTCGGCTTTCCTCCTCTCGGCTTCTTTTTTATCGGCTTCTGACCTCTCACGCTCTTCTCTACGATCGGCTTCAGCCTTTGTCATCGCCGCGGGAACCTTGGCCGCATCCCAGGCCCATCTGGCCTCTCCCAGCTCCGAGCGAGCAACCCGGAAGGCGTCACGGGTTCCTCTATCACCGGCTAGCTCAAACGGCGTCTTACCCTCGCCGTTTTTTACGGACGGATCCGCGCCCCCGCGAGTAAGAAGACCGAGAACAAGAGGCGGCGAGTTTTGAGAGGCTGCGAGGTGAAGAGGCCGAGGGGAGTGATAGTTTTGCTCGGTCGGTCGGAATTCGAAATCGGCTGGCAAGCCATTATTGGACAGGTACGATAACAGCGCGGGCAACTTTGAGCGTCGGATAAGCGCTTGTAGCTGTGATGTGTGTAGCAGAGCCGTCTCTTCCTCCTCTGATAGCTTTGGCTTCGAAGGTTTAGGGCTAGCAGTTTTGGGAACTATTTGCGGCTGTGCCTCTTTTACTACTTCCTTTGCCGGGTCAATCTCCCTGACTTTGAGCCGCGTCAGCTCGATAAATGACCGCATGAGTTCATTCTGAGTGGCGCGTCTTGTGCTGAAAGGGAATCCTCGGAGCCGGCTATCATTATGCTTTAGGACCTGGCCTTCGTACGGCCCGAAAAGCGTTCTTCGATTCGTGACACCAGTGGCCCTAATAAAGAGCAATTCTGAAGTGTCTAGCAGAGCCTTCCAGTCACGTAGCAGTGCCCGCACATCATCCACCAAAGCCTGCTCGTTGTACCGACGCAACGTTGAGCCGGCAGAGTGTGCGGCTCCCTTGGCATTGTCGTTTGCAGACTGTGAGCCACCCTGTTTCCTTCGAGTGGTATACCGATGGAAGGTCTTGTGAGCTAGGACAGTAGCTTCGCGGTTCATGGACGTGTTTCCCTTTGCTGCCCTCGGAGCTAGAGAAACAACCATGGCAGCAAAATGCCCCCCGCCAATCATGCATAAAAAGACGTGAGGTCCTTTGTACGCGGTCGGCGCTAGCGTCCCGTCTTTGGCTGGCTTTGGTACTGAAATGGGGTCGAGTTGCTTCTTTCGTAGGACATCAGTAATGTCAGATTGCCGCTGATCCTCTCCCGTCAATATGGCGCGGTACAGCCCAAAGTAGTGGTTCTCTGGCAAGAGTGGCGAGCTGAACCAAATCAAGGGCGGCTTGCCACGATTCCTTCTCCCCAAGCTTGATCCATCCGAGGGTTCTTCTTCCTCGCCATCGCCTCGTTTATCCGCCAAGCGAGCCTGCTTCTTCAGCAACGCCGTCAGAGTCGAGTCCTGTCGACCGTCGTCCTCGTCCTCGTCCTCGTCTTCCGAGTCCGAACCAGAGAGCGATTCGTCAAGGTCCTCTATTAACTTGTCGAATTCCGTCTCGGAAACAGGCTTGCGATTCCGCATTTTTTGCTTCAAGTTATAGTTGTGAAAGTCGGACTTGAGATGGCTGCGCTGGTCCTGCAGCGACGAGAAGGCCATACCGCAAAGCGAACATGATTGCGATCCGACGAGGTTCTCGGTCGACGCATCGGGGCTCTTTTCACTCGGCGTACGGGTGGGTTCTTCATCGACGACGTGCGTGCTGTCTGCGTCTGCCTTGAGAGTCAAGCTTTCTAGAACTGCGCTAGGCAGATCGTACACTGGGGAAGTTGGTTAGCTCTTCGCATTCGTCTGGTGACGTTCGGCTCGCGGGTTTGAGCTGAACTAACTGTAGAGAGGCCGCCGAAGGACGTCGTCGCTTTGGGTCGCCATGACAGGAACGTCAGCTCGAGGACGATTGGGTTAGCTTCCTGCGCAAACTGAGCCGGTGGTGGGCAACGCGGTTTTGCACAAACAGTCGTCGACTTTTCGAGTCGTAGCTTGATGACGGCGGCTGAGTCAAACGGCCAAAGCCCCACCATGAACCATTTGGCTATGACGCAGAGAAATCAGCGTGATGCGCGTGTGCCGCGACCTTGGATGCAAAGGTCGCCACTACCTGTCTTCACTCCGGCTTTTCCATCGTGGTATTTCTGTTCAAATCTTATCAATCTCTTCAAATGACTCATAGCCCCCATTTCTGGCCACAGGACGACGTGCCTGTCTTCTGGACGCCTAGACCAGCGCGTAAACAAACCCCCGCTTCGAACGAGTCGCAATGTGGTATTTATTTCCTGGAAAATCGTCTAAATATCTTCCATTTCAAACCCAAATGACACCTCTATACACCCAATCATGAGATGTTCCCTCACAGTCGGTCCACAAGCCCTGGTACCAACCCCGGCGCCCTCAACGTCCCGTCTCAACAGAGTGGCATTCTCATCTACAAGATCCAGAAGATGCCTAGCAGCCTGGATAATTTCTTACTATGCCGGCCTGCGACAAAGCTAAACGTAGTATCATTTCTAATACGCCGAGCCCTACTACCAGACGGCTGAAGCTGAGACTTTGCAAGCATTATTCAGCGAATGTCTATCTGGTTGCTATTCTCTCGAGGGACATTGTAGGGTGTGTGTAGGTTTATTACCGAGTCAACTTTCCAGATGCCAATAATTTGAGCAGATTTCTTGTCGGGGTAGCTTTCTCTGGGCCCGCAGCCAAAACATTTCACTTGGTCTAGTGTTCTAGTGTTAGTTCAGGGGCATTCTAAGAAGTGTCGATACGAAGTGAGCAAAGTTGACTGGTCATCCGGGCAACTCCGAAGCGCTTCTAGTACGGCAATGACTGAGGAACGTTATTATCAGTAGATGGTCTCCAAAATGAACGGTATTAGCTACACCAACGGCTGGGTCTGTTGTCAAGAGTTCATATCCATTTGCAACCCAACTTTTGAGGACGCAGCGAGCTTCATCAAACTGGTAGGTGAAATTGATTCCAGAAACAGAAATACTGCTGCTCTCAGATGAGACGTGAAATTTGGAAGGTAGCTTGTTTAATGCTATGGGGTGAGAAGACAACTTGGCTGCCGTTTGGGGTCGATATTAAAACCAAGCTACCTCATGGTCTGGAGTAGCCCATGATGTCTCATAAGCGAGTGTCACAGAAAAGTTCAAATATACTTGCTTGTTTCTCCTGAAACTTATTACACTATTTGGAAAGGCAACCCATGTTGTAGAACCAGGTTCTACCGAAGGAAGATCTGATGTTCCTGAAGCGAGTGAATAAGCACTTGGCATAGTCAGCATCTGCTAGCTTACATTCAATCAGATCAAGTACTTACTCTTCTCCAAACATCTCTAGCTTAAATTTAGCAGCCAAGTGGCTTAGGCCGGAAAAGTTGTAGCAGTTCTCAACTGCAACTTGACCATCCCCGACTTCGAACTGAACGGGCTCGTTCATAGCTTTGAACTCAAGCAGTCCATGTGTGAGACGGTGCTCAACAACCCACCCATGACAAATTTTTCGTCATTGAGTGTGTCTCCAAAATCACCGCCATAGGCATAATAGCCCGAACCCTCTTTCCACAGGCTGTGGTCTGCCCATTCCAAAATAAAGCCATCTTTCAGACGGGGTTGCTTGCAAAACCCATTTCCATAGTCTTCTAGCCATGCGGGACTGTTACCCATGGCGTGTGCACACTCACACAATTTGATCCGCTTTTCAAATTTGCCGTCCTTGACATCTTGTTCTTCAGCAAGCCTGATGAGCCTCTTAATAGATGGATACATGTAACTGTACATATCTGCCGTTTCGGCGCTTGCGTCACCTTCATAGTAGATATGCCTTCCAGTATCGATCCTTTTGCGTATGTGTACATTGCTCCATGGTAATCGCCATAGAAAGCCTCGTTTCAAAGACTCCACATCATGGAGCTGGGATGGCTCTTATCTCGCTGGATGAGGGATTCCATCCGGTCTCTATATGCGGCCCTCCACGTTGGTTGGATTGTTCGTTGTGAATTGGGCAGCTTGAAGAATAGTCAACTTATCCTGTTTTTCATAGTCCATCTCTTCGAGAATGTCCAACGGCCGCGCAATGGCATCGTAAAAGCCGTGACACTCCAGATCGGCCTCTTCCATGACCCAAAGGCCCAATTCATCACACAACCTAGTCACTCTGGGTGACTGGGCTGGTGAGAACAACTCAGAACGTTGACGTTGTGTCTCTTAATAAAGATGAGATCACGCTTTGCAAAACCTAGAGGTACAGCGCGACCAAATCGAGGATGGCGCTCGTAGCGATTTGTTCCCCTTAGATGAGTTCGAACACCATTTACAGTCATCAAAACCGTTCTTAAGCTCAACGTTTCGAAAGCAATACGCTGTCGTACGGTCTGGGGTGCAGCAGTCTCATCGCTCAGGCTTACGTCCACATTGTACAAGTAGGCTGTTTGTGCAGTCCACCTTGGGGGGCTCAGAAATTTTTGTCCTAATGCGCGTGCTGTTTTTTGATCCGAGTGAACCCAGCCAATCTGAAAATTGCAAAGGGAGCAGGGGATCAATATGGGTCGCATAGAAGTCGGCCGGCCGGGAGGGGCGTGCAATATGCAACAAAATTTACATTTCCTAGAGCGGATTCACGATTTCAGAAAACAGCGGATCATCCAACAACGCTTAATCCAGTCTGGGTATCCCGTTTGTTGATGGCGTTTCTGTAGATATAAGCAACTCGCCACCATTCCGTTCAAGCTCGGAAAATGAAATAGATGGTTGCCCCCGGCTGGCGGTGACAATATCGACGGTAGCATGCAAGGTGGCACGCTATGCTTTCACCCAAGTCAGTCCAGAGAAACCATTCTTCAATCCTGCCATCTCTTGGAAGCGCTATCAAGTGAGCATCTGGAAATGTGCCGAGTTAAATTAGCGGAGGCATCAATGGCCATTGGCAAAGACACTTACCAGAGAGAGCTACCACTGATCTTAGTCTTTGTTATAAGTCCCCGTCACTCCATTGATACGCCTTGACGACCACCTCGTTGGGCTCATTCCGGTCAACAAAACCCGAGATATGAGACTTGAAAGGATTCTGGAGCCTTGGGCATATTCATCCGAGGATTTGTTCCCCCGAAAATGATAAGCGCTATCAACAGCGTCAAATTCTAGCCCCAGATAGGAGTCTTCAGCGCAGGTCGACGGGGCATGGAATATGCGGCGACAAGTACCAGTTGGGTTTTCCGTGGGCATATACGAACAGAGATGGAGTATTGAAATTGGTGTACCAATGCTTGCCATAGCCTTGCAGCTGCTGCAGTGTCCTGGTACCGTCAACTTCCAGGGGACCGAGCTAAATCTTGTGGGATCTGGTGATTCGACGGTAGAGGAGGTCAGGTGGAAGTCCCAACTGCCATTCCCTAGCAGTGACGTCTCAGTGATATGATAACAGCGATTAGGCAGACAGTTCCTCCGAAACACAGTCTCGTTGCAATAATTCGGACTAGTCGAGAGGTCACACAACCTGATAGAAGGTCGGGCAAGTAACCTGACACTAGCCCCAGCTCCACGTCATTTAGGGTCAGGGTTGACTTAGAGTAAGGGTTAGGGTCAGAGTTAAGGCTAAGAATTAAGGTTAATCATGGGTTATAAACTGGTTAGGGTTAGGGTTACTACCCTCAGTGGCAGCCGCTTGAGCTGCAATCTACTGTCTCCCATGTCGGTGGTTGACGCTGCACGAAGAAAAAAGGTGCATAGACACTATCAGGTGAAGCCAAGAATAGAATGAAGGCAAAGGGCAAAGAAAACACACGAGCATTTTTCACCTGTTTTCTCTTCTGCCGGCAAGTTTGTCGCAAGGCCCAGTTTCATTTCTACCCATTGCCACGTACAGGTGGAGACGGGTACCAAAGACTCGAGAAATAAACCGTGAACGAGATTCCACGCAGCAAGGATAGCCCACGAGACGGGAGGAAGTCGGCACCGCCTCTGAGCATCGAATCTCCGCCAAACGCACCACACAACACTACTATTTTTTGAATGGTTATGACATAAGCCATGGAACAATAGTTAATGAAGCTTATCAGAAGCTCTGTGTCGACGTAACGAATTGTGGCAGGAGCGTGTCAACGGGTTAGAAACTTCCTGAGTCGCCTCACGGGGAGGTTAGGAACAAGACGTGGATAGATTACATCGTTTCGACAGACAGGCCACGCGCCACGATCATGAGGAGTAATGGAAAGAAACAAGAAGCGCAACAATGGACCGTTAGTAGCACTCAAATGAAGAGCCGGTGGGAAACCCGTTCTTGATGTGGTCGGAATTTTTGGAATGTTGCGTAGGAAATGCTCGGGATAAATCTGTCGGAGATGGTGGAGCCGAACCTGAATTAGGGTCCACGCAAGAGCAGGAAGTGCGTTTCCCTCGCGACTTCCCGAACGATGCCAACAAGCCACATCCATGCTCATACCGCGCCCCATGCCAATCCCCTCATCCCATGATCCATCACTACTACTAGTACCCTCGGTCGATTCCCCGTACATGATCGGCGCCTTGTTCATCTGCCCGTGGGGAAGCTCTGGCACCAGCAACCCCAAAAAGGCTGTGTGTACGGAGTAGGATAGCCACTATTTCCATGGTCGCTGGGGTTGTGCACAAACAGCTCCTCACCAAGACCGGCACCGAAGAGTGCGTTGGCACAACTCATCGGCAATGTCAGGCTCAAACCCTTGTGGAATCATGGTCTGTTTGTAGTCACCTGGTCCGTTGTTGTCTGCCGTGCTCGTGGTCTTTCACCGGGGCTCTGTTCCCACGCCACAATCTGATCAACTCGCTCCTGGCCAAAGTTGGACTCATCACCTGAATCACGATGCGAATAGTATAACATCGTTGGGCCCCCCCGGCTATCCCCAGTCGGCATTGGCCACACCTCGAAACACAATTGGCCTTGTACTCTGGCAGTTTGTTGCCGATTGGCTGTTACCTCGTTTCCTAACTTCACTCATCGATACCGAGGAACCGCAAGGCTAACATGCATCAAACTTTGAAATGACAACCTCCGAAAAAGAACAGCCCAACGTGGGCCATCGTGACCATCGCCCAGACGTGGGCTCTGTTATACAACTCACTGATGGGCTTGATCAGAGAAAGAGCTCGCCATGGACGCCGGCCACATTTCGTCCCTATCTTGTCTTATCTTGTGCCTCTTTGTGTGGTTGCTTGGTATGATTTGACATCGATATACGGCACCACGACCTTAGCTGACACCATTTCATATCTAGAACGCATATGATGGCTCCCTCATGGGTCGCTTAAACGCCATGCCATCCTGTCTACACTATTTTGGCATGTACGTTTGATAGAGCCACTCGAGACCCTGTAATACTCCTCAAATACTAACAAGAGAGAACAGGAAAAGCGCCGGTTCTAGCACGGGTTTGGTATTTTCTATGTATAACACTGCTTCAGTCGTGGCAGTCTTCTTCACTGGCCCTGTCAACGACTACTTTGGCCCAGCGATGGGGCATGTTCACCAGAGCACTCATAATAGTTTTTGGCACCTGCGTGCAAGCGCCATCCACAGATCACGGCCAACTCCTCGCTGGTAGTTTTGCACTTGTGAGTCAGTTTTTGTTGCGTATCGGCACCATGCTATGTCAGTGAGCTGGCCCATCCGAACTGACGGGGACCGCTGACTGGATTGTATAACTGCACATGGTACATTGGGAGCATCATTGCAAGCTGGACTGTATACGGCTGCAGCTTTATGAATCCAAACACGGCGTGGAGAATTGCCATTTGTGTCAAATGGTGACTTCTAGCATTGTTGTGTCGAGCGTCTTCTTTCTACCCGAATCCCCTCGCTGGTTGGTGGAACAGGACCGCTCGAGGCCGTTAAGATGCTCGCCACCTATCACGGCGAGGAAGAAGGAAAACGTCCCGTAGTCGATCTTCAGATGCGAGAAATGGCAAGTCGAATCGCTGCCGAGGCATCAGACAAAAAGTAGTGGGATTACCACGAGCTTTGAAATACCCACATCGCCCGTCGGCGTCTAATTTGTGTCCTTGGTATGGCCCGTTTTGGGCAAATCAGCGGTAATAGTTTAAGCTCTTACTATTAACTCGTTATGTTGAACAATGCTGGAATCACTGATCCGCAGAAAGCGCTTGCTCTCAATGGCATCAATCCAGCACTTTGTTTAGTAGGAGCCGTCCTCGGCGCTCGCATGACTGAAATTGTTGGTCGTCGGCCTTTGCTACTCTACACTATCGTCTTTACGTCGTGCTGCTTCGCTATCCTGACGGACACCAGTGAAATGTCAATGGACAAGCCGTCCAATGCGGCAGCTGCTAATACCACAGTGGCATTCATCTTCATCTTCAGTATATTCTTCTCATTTGACCTGACACCCCTACAATCCATGTGCAATGCATAAACTTTACCGACAGCAACGCGAGCCAAGGACACGGCAGTCGGCAACTTTGCTAGTTCAGCTGCCTCTACCGTCATTCACTACAGCAGCGGGCCGGCTTTCGAGAATATCCGTTACTACTTCTATCTGGTATTTGTGTTCGGGGACCTCTTCGAAGCGGTATTCATCTATCTCTTCTTTCCGGGAACTAAAGATCGTACACTGGAAGAATTAGCGGAGGTGTTCGAGGCTCCGAACCCATTTAAGAAGAGCCTAGAGAAGAGGAACGCGCAAAACGTGATGAATACTCTGCATATGGCGGAGGACTAAAAGTTAGAGGAGAGCGTTTGAGTTTGACAGTGGTTCTACGCCTCATATGTATGCTTCTCCTTAGTTGGGAAGAGTCGACTCAGAGTGCGACATTGCCAGATATGATAAACTTATCGTGGTGATCGGAAACGGTGATGCAATGGTGTCTTATTTGATAACATTGCGTGTAAATTGGTTCTTACATCCCAAATTGGCCCAACGGTAAAACAAGACAGTGCTACGGGCTAGGCGTAGCATTCCTTGGGGCTTTGGCATAAAAGTGAGTTCTGTGATGACCCAAGGTGGACCTGGAATTTAAGATGGAATTATTAGTGGATATTGCATGGATTTGCAGAAACTGATGGGTGCATTGTATCGCAAAATGTCCCGAAAACTATCGGCTCAGTCAGTAGGCAAACATGTCTTCAGGTCGGCTTGAAACGACACACATGTTATAACTACGACTTTATGGAAAAGGCTACAGAGTTATGAAATAAGTCAAGTCATGCAGAACCAAAATTTCGAATAGTTGGCGTAAATAATTCCGGTGAACAAAGTAGACACATCCTTGTATTTGGATGATGTACGTCGACAAATGGAGATGAAATGAATTAGGAGACCCCAGACTGGCGGGCGAATCAATAAAGCAATGCGCAGTGCGTGCATTTTCTTGGATTCTGAAATTAGAGTGTTGGGAGAGACGACGTTGGTTCGAAGCCTTTTCTGTTAAGTTAGGGCCAACTGCTGAGCAAACCTGCTTGAGCGTGTGCATGAGCGCATTGATACGTGAGGTGATACGAGCGAGTTCATGATTTTAGACGCCAACTAGACTCGACCTACCCAAGCCTGAGGACTAAGGGCAATCAATGGTATCATCTGGACTCTTGGCCAAGGCATCTATTCTATGCCGCCATGCGCCATTTGAGTGATAAATGACGGTCTCTTTTCTTTACTTACAACGAGAGGCTGCTCTATGGATCTCAATAGCCCCGCGATGTGTGTGAGAGGGTGAGAATGTGAGATGAATTGTGTGAGGGTGCCAGTTGGTTGTGCTCGTAGTTTTGGCTGCTGAGGCGCGCCTTCCCCACCCCTGGATCAATTTGCTGCAGCTGTCTGCCAGTTGACTGCCGGTTAGGCAGCTGCTCATCCCCAACATTTGAACTGTCTACATGACATTGGATCTTAGATGACTACTCCTCTATAGCCTCGAGAGCCTCGAGAGCCTCGAGAGCAACTCAGTGCCATGTAGGACTTGATGATCGGGCGCGCCTTTTCGCTGGAATTTTCGCGGACGATATTCACCAGCTGCAGGTATTGTGTTCTGGTTCTGTTCCTTCCACTCGAGGCAATATCCAACTGCTCACCTAGGTTCTGGGAGGTTAGCGCTCGACGGCACCCACCCTTCTCCCACCAAGGTGGAATTGAATGAAGTTGGAATCTTTGCTGACCTCGGTTTTACTTTTATCCTGTCCACGCAGCATTCGCGCACTTGCCTGAATTTCGCAAAGGGTATCTTGTGGCCTTGCCAGAACTTCATTGACGTCGTGGTTCTCGAATTGAGACAGGCAGTCATGAATATGCAAGATTTGGTGACGGTAGGACCGCCAGCACTATCCGAACTATCAAGAAAGCGACTGCGAACTTCTCATGCGGTAAGGACACCCAAGACGTGGGCAATTCGATGCTATGATACAGTTGTGATTGAAACATGTAGGGCAACCTGGCTAACTTTCGACTGTTTCTGGCATTAGTGCGACGTATGCCGCGGTCGTAAGATAAGGTACGTCGTTATGTTGTCGATATCTGCATCCCAATACATGCTTGGCAGACGAGGTGACTAATATTATGTAGATGTGACGGCAAGCGCCCCTGTGCTACGTGTGTAGCTTCGGATCAGCCCTGCGTGTATGGGTCTGAGGCTATCTCGTAAGTAGGCCATCCGACAAGTCTAGGTGGGAGATGAAATTGTGGTTGCGACGAAGCTGACACTGGGATCAACAGCAGTGGCAAGACAGACTTGGTCCTTGATGGAGTGTTACGAATCGAGAAGGCTCTCAACCAACTCAACTCGACTCTTGTAAGCAGTTATATATCAATTGGCTGTCTTTATTTGCCTCGATTCTCCAACTAACTTACCCAGGCTCAACATGCACACGGACCTGTCCCAATTCATGGAGCAAACGTCGCATCTCCAGCTACAGTTCCAACCTCAGCGAGCCACTATATCGACTCACCACCAGTTGCAGAAGCTGAGCCTGGTCCTGCATCTCATCCAAATACCAGGACTTCGACTACCGCAAACAACGCCCGCAATGCCCAGGGCAAGAGTTTCGACAATGCAGTTCTTGACTCTATGCACACGTCCACGACCGAGTCTGTTTTGTCATGGCACCATTTTAACATATTCCCATCTTTACGCAAAGATTACACATCCATCTTCCAACTAGAGCAGTCACGGCCCGTATTACCTATTAAACAATCCACCATATACCCTTATGTGACCCAAGAGGACGTCAATTGAATATCAGAGTCGTTTGAGCACAAGGTCAACTTTTGGTATCCAACCATGTCTGAAAGACGAATTGAGCGAACAAGGCTGCTATTGAACTCTGAGGTAACACCTGAAGACAGTGTAGAGGCCTGTATCGCTTTGTTGACAATGGCGCTCGGGTGCGCTAGTTAAGTTACTACGGACATGGAGGTTGGCAGTAGTGTGTCAGATCAAGATGCCAAGCGGAGGGCATCCAGAAGACTGATGGGTGATGTCTACTTTGATGCGGCCCTGAAAAAGGCACATGTGGCGCATCTGGGTGCTACATCATTGTCAGCCCAGTGCCTGTTCTTTGTTGGGTGAGTGCCTCTTTATATGACCATGGTTGGATGTTGTTGACGGATAATGTAGGCTATATTTCGCCTTCCTCGCGAGGCCACTTCAGGCTTGGGAGTACATCGCCGCAACTGCTGCCAAATGCATGATGCTTTTATCCTGCCCGCCTGATCAAGCATCTCACGATGATAGAGAACGTACGTACGCGCAGGATATTTTGGGCGTGCTATATCCTCGAAAGGTAACGGGCCCATTCGCACCTTCTGTTGCATTTTGATTCTGACCGATATAAGTGACTACATTGCCGAATTATCTGCTAGCCCGGTCTCTGGCATTTCTCGAATAGAGTCCTCCATCCCCCTGCCAGGCACCTACAACACGCATACGACCCCGACCGAAGAAGAACAATATTCGCTCTACTTTCTTGCATGCATTAGTATGCGGCGACTCTTGAGCCGAGTGCACCAACTCCTCTATGCCAGTGGTACTGGTGCCGCTCTTGACACTGCTCACTTTCCCTATATTGTTGCCGAACTCCAGCATCAACTGTACGAATGGCGGAACTTTTTACCCCCGGCATTATCCTTCACCGTGGACACACACCCAGCATCCAAATCAGCTAGTGGGTTCTTGAGACAGCGGTATCTGACCTGCAGGGGCGTCATCTACCGTCCGTATTTGATGTGGCTGCTTAGTGGAAGTCGTGGCGGCAACGACGACTTGAGTGTCAGTTCTCCAAGTCGAGAGGCTAGGAAGAACTGCAAAGCGTGCCTAGATGCATGCTTGATTCATATTCTCAATCTGAGAGGGTTTTCACAAAGCGTCCTCGTCGACACGTGGATCTGTTCGCTCTCGTGGGCCAACCCCTTTCAGGATATTGCCAATAGTGACAGCGCTAATAATTTTACAGGATGGCATGTGCGATGCCCATTCTCTTGGCAGCATGTCGTGTCCCTTCACTGAGAAGACTAATCGACCCCGACGTTCTGATTGCTGGTGACCACTCGAAACAGCTTCTGTTGGAATGGCAACGGATTGTAGGTGGACAAAGAAGTCCTAGCGTTGATCAGAGTATACGGATTATTCACGAAGCGGATAAGTTCATTAGACAGACGTACCTGCCGAACCCGAGAGATGGCTATGCAGCGCCGAAGAAACCAAATGATTCGCCTGCTAGCTATGATGGAAGCAATTACTCACGGCGTCAATTTCAAGATCTTGAAAAGAGGATACTGCATTGAGTGACAGTGTACGATGGGAAGATTTCTAACTAGAAATATGGGGTACCATCATCTTATTACCCTGTCAGCGTCTCGCTGGATTCCCCAGACTCTTCTGGGAGAGGGAGGATATTGCGCATAGCTTCGTCAAGCTGAGTTCGGATTATATCCCCTCGAAGATAGTTCTTTTATTTCGATACCCATTTCCATCCCATATATCCCATACTCATATCATCGCCAACAGAATAGACATGTACAGTGGATCTTGCGAAACCCTCCTTCCAGGAAGCGTTGCTAGCTATAAAAACCGTAATGTGCTCGCTTTCATTGGGTGTATTGGTTGAAATGTGTTGACCCGCACTGGGGAGGGTTAGCGGACGTGAACACTTTGTGCTTTAGAGGGGTGGTGCTTTACCTCACAATTAGAATATCGCAGGGTTGTGTATCCTTTGAAGGTTCCTTACCGTTTACGCCCTATAAGCATGGTCATTGAGGGAGATCTTGCGAATGGGACTCGATGGTCACAGAAATTAGGAACTAGGAAGTGTCTTACAAGGTCTCCCCTGGTCCATGCTGCCGCGAATTCTTGAAGAACCCTGATCTCTGCAAGCACATCCCGCTCATGGTCCTCATGGGTGTAGTAGACCATCAGTCGTCTGTCATCGGCAGCAACAGTGTCAACGTATCCTCGACCTTTATCCATGGTGCAGGAGTCTCATGAAATTCTCGTCGAGATATGATAGCTCTGTGGGGTTGCGATCGGGGTGTCTGACAATCAATTCTACAAGGCTCTAGGTTTTCGTATTTGAACATGGAAGAGCAACGAGGAAATCACTTAAAATTTCGTGTAAGCGTGTTGGCTTTTTGTTATACTATCTACCCTTCTACGTGTCACCAACCTGTACAACGCTGCGATAGCCTCGCTGTTTACATCCATAGGCATCAAGGGATGGAACGAAGTGTTGGCTCGGCGCTTTAACCTCCACCTTCTAGTGGCCCAGGTTTGCGTGGTCCGTGGTTATGATATTGGTCTGAACAGTATATTCCAAGTTCCCCCCCAATAGCGGCAGCAGGGGGAAAAAGAAGACGGCCGTGCCAGAGTCCTCAAGTGCCCAGAGCTGGCCCCGACACCCATATTGGCGGTCACGATGCTCGATATTGAAAGTACTACGTAGCACCAAGCTCAGTCCAGCTTTGACCGCACACGTAACAAAGAAGGCGAATAGTCGTCCGTAACTTAGCCTTGTCTCGTCGTTGGTCACGCACACTGTCACCACAAAATGCTGGCAGAGGGCATGGACGATTGTTTATGTGCGTTGCAAATCATTACAAATTGCACACCCCCCTGTTTTTGTGACAAACGAATGCTCATCACGTGGGGCACTGACGCACACTGCTTTTATTTTAAGACTCCAACACCCATGTTCTGGATTCGAGATGCATCTTTCTCGCACCCAACACAGACTCCGCCGCTAGTGCCTACTGCCATCTAAACCAACACCAGGCCTTGTTCAACCCCTCCCATCCTTTCGGTGGCTGCGACAGGATTCTTGTCCAGGTGATTCTTCCTCTGGTACTGTCCTTGATGGCCCCCAACCAACCTGTGTCTAACAGACCTACCAGTGCTATCCTTGTACATCTCGCCGCTTCGGAGATAGACTGTTGCAGCAATATCATGGAGTCTTCGAGCCGTCTGCAGGACCAGCAAGACGTTTTTCTTTACACTGGCTATGAAGTGCAGTTTGAAGATCTAATGAAATATAGACAATTTGGATTTCATCCGATTACCCTTGGCGAAGTGCTCCCCAAGTCAAACACCTGTGTTAGTCATGTGGATAAACAGCCAACTTATCGCATCATGCTGAAGATAGGCCATGGAGCATTTTGCACTGCGTGGCTGGCTCGTGACCTTGTCAAAAAGTAAGTGGCACTCTGGGTTATGTATATGTACGCTCAGAAAACTAACCATTTCCGACAGACGTTATGTTGCTATCAAGGTCGGCCTGGGCTCAGATACACCCAATCCAAGCAGAGAAGCGGAGATTTTGTCCCTGCTTTGTAAAACTGAGCGCGAAAAATATAAATGTCAGAGGGTCATTGAGCTCTTCGACGCGTTTGTCGTCCAAGGACCAAATGGATTCCACCAGTTTTTGGTTACCGAAGTCGTCGCGCCGCTAAGCGATGGAGATAACCTAAAACAGTGTTCATTGGGAGCTATACGCCAAGTTATACAAGGCTTTGCCTATCTTCACGAAGAAGGAGTAGTGCATGGAGGTAATTAATTGGCAGAGTACACGACTAATGCTTCGCGTGGGCTGATTATTTACCTACATAGATCCTCATCTCGGCAACTTGGGAATCGCCTTACCACAGCTGGAACAGTTTACTGAAGACGAAATCACGGATCACTATGCGAGCCCTGAATGTATTCCTGTCGTTCCATGTGATCCAACATTCCCGTTACACTCGCTGCCCCCTTATATCGTTGAATCAGTAGGGATGGCAAGTTTCTTACGACTCCACAACGCCTTCCCTGCGAGCTCCGAAATATCGATTAGGATCTTAGACTTTGGGAGAGGTACGTGAACTTTAAGGCATACTGTTGTGGCACAGTTACCGACGTGACATTCTATTATCGATAGCCTACATGCCGAGCAAGACAATACCAGAATTGTCGGGTGCACCTCCTTTGGAGATTCGTCCCCCAGAATATATGATCCAAGACATATCTAGTGGCAAAATAGGCTCTGCTTGGAGAAAAGAAGCGGATATCTGGGCTGTTGGGTGTACGGTGCGTCATTCTTGACAAGTCTGAAAGGTACAAATCTGATTATCTACAGTTGTTTCATATCGAGACGGGAGGTGGGCTCATTCCAAGATGGAGTTCCCTGAAATACTGCCTTTCCTGGGCCATTCAATTTGGTGGATACGCCCCGGAAAGTTGGCCTGAACTTGATAATAATCAGACTGAGCACCCTCGAAATTGTTAGGTTTCCCTACCAATTCTCGTTTGGCTTGATTTGTACTGACGTTTCAGCACCGTCCCCCTACGACCGAAGAAATGTGTGGCAGAAACGCAAAAAAAAGCTCAATGCGCATACGTTCGAGTCTGGTGAGGGGTTGGGTTTTCTCAACCTCGTCATGAAAATGGTTGTGACAAATCCTGACGAACGGACTCCAATGGCGGTGCTTTTGACTGACCCGTTTATGAAAGCCGGGAGACCCACGAAGGAGGAAAGCACATAGACGATATGCTCCGGCTGTGGGGAACGATTCTTCATCAGGCTATGACCAAAGGTTCTAATTCTGTTCAAGACAGCAACTTTACCAACAAGTACGAAGAGCAACTGCTCTCAAACTCTGGCAGGCTGGGCGGGCTTACAACATGTTGGAAAAGAGGCATGAAAGCAGGCCCCCTTTTTGCACAGAGAGCAAGTTGTGGCTTATTCGTTAACATCATCGGGTGGCGTCTGTATACACAGCAATAAGTCTAACAAGGCTCCGTCTGTGACACATTGGCGTAATGCTCGGCAGTACCCGGTATCAATTGTATGAGAAAATGAATATACACAGGCGACGATAAAGTCGCAAAATTTGCCATTCAAGAGAAAGTTTACCGATACGACAGAGTTGAAATATTTCGTCTCACCGTATTTCGACAGTTGTCAGTGATGTGTCTTTAGTAGTGCGTTATACTGGACATATCACGTTGACAGCTATAGAAGCAGATTGAATAGTGGAATTATCCTTGATTGAAGCTATCTAGGTACGGAAAACAGGCCCTTATTTATAAATATTAAGGTCATCTAATAGGTCACCTAAAAAGTTATTAATTTAAGGGGTTTTACGGTATTTAGCTATTAAAGATTTAGCTTTAATAGGGTGGTAGCGTAAGCCTTTTTTAAGGCTTTTTCGTATAATTAAAAAGCAATTATTTAAGGCGTTTTAAGGCTTATTAGGGTCTTTAATAAATAGTAGCCTTTTTCTATTAAAAGAGGCCTTTAGCGTTAATATATCCTTATAAATTAGATTAATAGCTTACTATTAAAGCTATTAATAGCTATTAGGGTAAGCTAGATTAGTTAATTTAAGCTCTTTTAATAATACTAATAATATTAATAAGCTTTAATTACTTAATAAAGCGGTTAAATTATTAGCTTATTAGAATCTTCGTTAATTTATTAGCTAAATTATTAGCGCTTTAAATAAATTTAATATTAAAGGTCTCTTATTAATAAGCTTATTAAATTTAGCTATTACAAATATTAATATAATAAAGAGTAATCTTAAGCCTTAAAAGATTACTATTAATAAGCTAAATTATTTATAAGTTATTACATTATATTATAAGCTTTAAATAATTTAGTTTTAGGTTTAGCTATTAAAAAAGCTTAAATATTATAATAGTCTCTTTAATTATATATATAAAAGCTAATAATTTAACTTTAGTAAACGATATTATAATTATATTTTACTTATTAGCTATTTAACTTATAGGTCTATTAAATAGTTAAATTATTAAGCCTTATAATAACTTTTAGGTTTATTAATCGTTTATAAAAGCGGTATTAAAAGCTATTTAAAGCTCTAGGTTATTAGAACCTTTATTAAATTTAATTACTAGGTATTACGTTAAATACAAGTACTTAATAACTTAATTAGTAACCTATTAATAGGTTTTTAACGAATTAAAGAGGAATTTAATTAGCTTAGCTATTAGTTTAATTATATTAGGTCTTTTAATAATTATAATATAATTAATAAAGCCGATTATCTGCTAATATTAATGAATTTAATTAGTAGTTATAATACTTAAATTAAATTCTAATTAATTTCTAGGTATTAGACTTTCTTTAAAGCTATCTCTCTTAAAAATATTAAATTTCGTAGCTAGTTTTTTAATATAAAAATTCTAATATAGCTAAAGCTTATAAGTAGCTTTATCTTAAAGAACCTAAATATTTAAGAACTATTATAGCTTATTAAGATTCTTTATATTATAGGTTAATTTAAGCTTTTAAATTATTTTAATTAATAGCTTTAAAAGCTATTTAATAATATAAAAAGATAATATTATTAACGTAAAAAAAGACTATTAATATTAGGCTATTAAAGATATAAGAGTCTTTTAAAGAAGGTATTAGATCTAGTAGCTTAAAGGTCTTATTAAGGGATTATTATTATAATAAGGCTAACCTTTATAGCCTATATAAGGCTTATAATAGCCTTATTATTTAACTAAGCCTTTTAAAGCCTTTAAGAAATTTAACGTAAACCTCTTTATTAATTAAGCTATTTATAAAGGTATTAACCGCGTTAAGTTACCTAGCTTTTAGGTTAAATTTAACTGTAATTACTATTAAGATTTAGAATAACCTTTTAACTAAGGTTATAACGTAAATCTTCTTATTATTAGGTAATTAAAGGTTACCTTATACGTATAAATAAGCCTTAAATTTATTAATGAATTTATATTTATTATATTTATATTTAAACACTTAAGTTAATAGTAATAAGTAATATAATCGTTTTATTTAATTAAGTTAAACGAGTTAAAAGGTCTCTTAGTTAGTTAAGGTATTATATTTAGCTTAAGTAGCCTTTTTAAATTTAAGCTTATAAGGGTACTTTTATAGCTCTTTTTAATATTAAGGTTTAAATAGTAGGCTTCTTTTATATAGCCTTTTAAGTTATTTAATTAAAAAGCTATTATAAAAGCTATTAAGAGCTTTATTAGAAGTTTATTATAACTATTAAGGTCTTTTATCTTAATTAAAAGGCTCTAATAAAGCTAGTATTAAAAGGTTTTAATAAGAGCCGCTTATATTAGATTTAAGGTCTTTAAAAATGTTAAATTTAAATAATTAACTTTCTTTTTAATTAGCTTAAAGGCCTTAAGTGTTAACTTTAATAATAGATTATATCTTATTAGTATTATTATTATTATTAGACTTAATATAGGTTAAAAATTTAAGCTATTATAGCTTTTATAATTAAATTTAATGAATTTAATATTAATAGAAGGTTTTTTTATTAAAGGTTATATCTTTAACCCGTTTAACTTTAATTTTAATAGAATCTATATACGAAAGATATTAATAGAGTTGTATTTAATAAGGTAGCCGATTTCTACGTGAGCTATTATCTTAAGAGCTCGTTTTGGAATGCCTTAAAGGGCTTCCTAGGTTATTAGCAGAGTATTAATAAGAAAACTACATTTTCAATTTTCAAAAAAGCTTAAATATTTAATAATAAATCTAATAAAATACTTAAATTATAATAATAAATACATAAATTAGCTAATATTATAACCAATTAGCTCACATAAAAAAGTGGGCCCTTCTAGCTTATTATAAGCTTAAAAACTAGATTATGTAATTTTCTAAAAACACACTACACTACACTATACTATAAAAACTACATTTTATAGTTTTTTAAGTTTTAAGCTTATAATGCTATATAAGGACCCACTTTTTTTATATAAGCTTATAATATAGAATTTATACTAGTTATCCGTAAAACTTATAATTCTATAAGTATTTTATTAGATTTAATATAATTTTTTATATTCGAAACTATAAAAACTATAAAACTATAAAACTACACTACTTCTAATGCTCTGGTTATTAGATAGGCCCTATAGCTATACGCGACTAAATGTGTAATATTAGGCCTATTTAAATAACCTGTATCGCGATTATTTAATTAGAGCTACTATTAAAGCTATTAAAAGGGCGTCTTTTAGTCTAAGCCTTATTATAGTAATAGATTATAAAGATAGGTAGTAGCTTTCTAAATTTTAAGCTATAATTTAATAGAAAGGTTAACTATTAGCTATATTATACGAGCTTTTAACCCTAGAATACTCTTAAACCTTTTAGTAAGGCTATTTTAAGCGGGTATATATAGTAATATAAGCTTATTAATAATACCTTTATAGTTAACCTAGGTCTTATAAGCTATTTAAAGGCTTTTATTATTATCTTAATAGATTTAATAAATACTTAATTAATATTACCTTTAAATTTAAGCCTTAAATAATTAAAGGGCTAATAATAGGGTATTTTAAGTAATATTTTTAAGCTTAAAGACTATTAAAAGGCCTAAGAATTTATCTTTAACTATTAAAGCTATTAACTTATTATTATAGTTAGGCTTAAATTAAAAGATATTAATATAAATCCTTTAAAAGAGTCTTAGGCTTATTATTTAAGGGCTTTTATAAGAGATAACCCTTTTAACCTTAGCCTTAAAATAGGCTTTATAATTAATTTATATAAGGCCTTAAATCTTTAATTTAATAGTCTATTAGATTAAATATTTAAGGCTATTTACGTTTAAGTAGCCTAGCTATTAGTATTAAAGGTTAATAAAGGCTATTTTTTAGGGTTAAGATTACACTAAATTAAATTAAAAGCTTTTAATTTAATAAATTTTATTAAATTTAATAATAGGCTACTTAAAGTAACGCCTTATATAAAAGATAACCTTATTATCCTTTAATATAACTTTTATAACTAGGTTTTAATTATAGCTCTTTTTTAAAAAGCTATCTAATAAAGCTATATTTATATGAAAGGTTAAAATAAAGGCTACTTACTTTAACTAAAAGAGCTTTATTTATATTTATAAAGAGATCTTTTTATAGCCTTTAATTTAAAGCTTTATATTACTTATAAATACTTCTTTAAGCTATTAAAGAACTTAATAGTTAATAAATTAATTAAGGTTATTATAAATGTATATATTTAACCTAAAATCTAGGATAAAAGAGTCTCTTAAAGGGTAAATATTCTTATAGATTAACTAGATAAATAACGCGGCTACTTGCTTTACGTAATTTAACTTATACTTTTATTAATTATAGCCTTTTTCATTAATTTAAGCGTTTTTAGCGTTTTTAGGCCCTTTAAGCTACCCTTATTTTTTAACCTTTTAAGCCCTCTAATATCTAGACCTTTATAGGCTGTATTATTCATTAATTTTCTAGGCTTTTAATACTTATAGAAAGCGTTTATTAGCTTCTTTAATTAATACTTATAAAAAGCATTTATTAGCTTCTTTAATTTAATGCTATTAAGGCCTAGATTACCCTAGCGCTCGTAAAAGGCCTTTATCTTATAAAGAACCTTATTAATAAGGGCCTTTATTTTAAAGAATACCTTATTATTATTATTAAATTTAACCTAAAAACGCGATTCCTTTTATTTTTAGGTTTTCCTATTACTTTTAATTAATTTAATTAAAAGCTTATTAATAGGCTTAATTAACTTTTACCTTAGTTCTTAATAGACGAGTCTAATAGCTTCTATTAAATTTAAGCTTCAATTTTAGCGTTAGGCTTTTATATTAAATCTCTAAGAGATTCGTTTAGGTATAAATACTAATAATAATAGTATTTTTAACTGTAAAGGTAATTTAAAGTTATCTTTAACCTTTTTTACTAATTGTTTTTAAGTTCATTTAATACCTATAATATATTTAAGGTCTTTAATAATAATAGGCTTTCTTAGAAGGTAAAGAATAAAAAACCGCTCTTACCTTTCATAGCCTTTTAATACTAGTAATACTATTTATATAAATTACTAATTTAAAAGTTATTTAAAACCTTATTTATTTAACCTTTCTTATTAAGGTTTAAGAGGTTTAAAATATAATTATTCTAGTAGCTTAAAAATATAGGGTTAATTAAAGCTATTATAGCTACGAAATCTAGGGTTAATTAAAGCTCTTTTATATTAAATAGGTTAATTTAATAAGCTTCTACTAGTACCTTTTATTAGCTTATAATCTAAGCCTTAATTTTCGTACGATTAGCGCCCTTTAATATTAATTTATATTTTAATAAAACCTCTCTTTTATATTCCTATAATATAAGCTATAATTAGGCTTATAATAGTGTAACGGTGGCTTAGGTTCTAAGGCACAGTAGGTCTGTTTCTTAGGAAGTAAGTCAGGTTAAATGCTACAGAGTAGCTTTTAAGTAGTATTATAATAAGGCCGTTAAGAGTATAACTCTTAATAGTAAAACTATTACTTAGATTAATTAATAGAGAACTAGACTATCTAACTATAGGAATACTTCCTCCTTAAGTATTCGTCTATCTCTCTATTATAGTCCTAGATCGATTAGCTTAACCATTAATCCCTTCAAACCTTGATCAACTGGCTTGAGGTTCGGTTGGTTTAATTCTCCCTGGTCGATGTGTTTAAACATTAACCTCTTCGATCGCCTCTTGGGTCACGTGGCTGGTCACGTGCCCCTGCCTTCTTCTTGTGCCCACGGGTCGTGCCTGTCCTAGCCGGTGCGGTCCCGTCCCGTGTCTTGTGCAGTGTCGTTCGTAATAAATAGCTTTAATTATCTTAAAACGCTATCTTTAATAACTATTATATTATAATAACTATTAATAGTCTTTATAATAAATTACTAAGTAATTAAAAGAGCTTTTTAATACCTTTAATAAGCTTAAATATTAATCTAATAGTTATTTATAAGGAATTTAAGCCTCTTAAATTAAACCTTATTAAGGTTTATAATTATTATAGCCTTAAGGTTAATATTATTAAATTAGGGTTTTTTTAAAGGGATAATAGTTATCTTATTAGGCTATTAAGAGTTAATTAAATGCTAAATACCCTAATTAATAGCGTACTTTCTTACGATAAAAATCTATTAAAACTAGCTTTTTAAACCTATTAGGGTTACTAATAAAGAACCTTTAATATTTATAGCTAGGTTAGTTAAGTCTTTTATTAAAGACCTTAAATATATTATAATTTAACGTTAAAATATCTTAAATTTAGTGGTAAATTAGGCTTATAATTATCACGTTAATAGCTATAAAAGCAAATTAAATAATAGAATTATCCTTAATTAAAGCTATTTAGGTACGAAAAATAGGCCCTTATTTATAGATATTAAGGTCGTCTAATAGGTCACCTAAAAAGTCATTAATTTAAGGGGTTTTACGGTATCCAGCTATTAAAGGTCCGGCTTTAATAGGGTGGTAGCGCGAGCCTTCTTTTGAGGCTTTTTCGTACAATCGGAAAGCAGCTATTTGAGGCGTTTTGGGGCTTATCGGGGTCCCCGATGAATAGCAGCCTTTTTCCATTGAAAGGGGCCTTTGGCGTTGATAGGACATGTACATCCTCCTCAGACACAGATATACTACAACTAAGAAGTATGATGGAGATCTAACGAAAACAACCTAGCCAATACCTCGTTTCCCTCCCGCAGCATCAAATCCTCCCTGCTGTAAATATATTTATTATTACCATCTTGGATATTCAGGCGTACCTTTTCAGCCTACAATGGCGACATGTGACTAATGAGATTCAACCGACTCGGTCATCCACGGCACGGCACTAATTGCGGGAGCCGGCAGTCGGATTACACGCTTTATAGCAGCTTTTCGACCCCAAGCGTCGAGAGGTGTGCCAAGTATCTGTGGTGACCACTACATTGGCCTAGCCTGTTCATAAGCCTTTAGCCAAATTGTGCGCGCGACGCGCCAATGCTTTTAGCGTCGGCTCATTATGCTCTTCTCCTACCAAGTCGGTGGATTTCGATCACGTCATGGCACATGAGATGTCAAGTGTAAGTAAGAAAAAACACACACAGTAAATACTCACTCGAAAATTATTCTGAAACAAGACAGTGATTCGTGCTCTTGGATGACGCTTGCCATAACGTCCAAAACCCCAGGCGGGCAAGTTTTTTTTTTTGGAGCGTCCAACTTTGCGCCAGTGTTGGACAATGAAGAGTTTGAAAGAAAAGGTAGATAGGGCGACTAGCCCAGGGAGACAGCAGCGGTCGGGAATTAGCTTCTTATACATAGTCGCAAAGCACCACGCGTACAATCCTGCCAACACTGGCGAGTCTTCTGCGGCCTGTGGAACTAGTCAACACCCCTTTTGGCCATGACATCAGTAAATAGCCGAAGGCACGATGTCGAGGGCGCCATTACGAGACGGGAAAGTTTCTACTAAGTACAGGCTTCTGGAAATCAGCTGGCAATTGTAGGCCATCAAAACCAGACGATATAAATAGTTGTCGAATCGCCCCACGGCTAGGATGAAAACAATGGCTAGGCCACTTCCATTGACCTCAAATACCAATGATAGTATGTTGGTGCTTCTTTGCTTATATTCTTCACCTCCATCAGCGTCACTAACGCCAGCGAATCTACGCAAGATGTATTCACCATCCTTGGCCGTATACCTCCCGAGTCTGTTCATAGCCTTATGTGCGACTCTTGTCTCTGCTTCTGCGCTGTTACCCAAGCAACAACGTCGACAAGATTGGACCTTCGGCCATGCCGCGATTGAGGGGGTCAGTTGTCACGTATCCGTCTTCAACGCCTGCCAGCACTCCCACGAGCTAACACGAGTGTTTCGCAATGTACCAGGCACGTTTATACCCACGTGTCAACTTCAAGGGTCTTCCTACTATTATCCCGTTGGACGAATCCTTCTGCCTCACTCTACCAAAATCGATGTATGGGTACAAACCTGGGTCCAATATGCTTTTTTGGGTTCAAATTGACAATCAAGAAAGAAAAAAATCGCAAAACAAATAAACGCTAACAATGTGGAATAGTCAGTGGAGGGTGTCTTCTATGTCGATTCAGCACTCGGAAGCCGAGTGCTCTATTTTCAAGTAGGTTGACATGTGGTCTCGAGTGCATTTTCCCTCCTCTCGGGGGCCATGCGCTGACTTGAGCTCTAGAGACATTTATTGTGAGGAGATGATTTGGGCGTCGATTAGCCGAAGCATCCCGGATATGAGCGTGATTGGGTCCAATCGTATCACTGGAAGTGTCAGGTGCCAATGGAAGCGGTGATGCTTCGAGATATGCACGGCGTTTGTTGCGTTGGAGGCTGGAGGAAGCTGTGGTTGTCTGCCCCTGCGCGGATTTTGTTCTATGCGAATGGGGTGTTTCCTATGCCGTCATGTGAAAGGTCAGAGGTTGGAAACCACGGCCATTTGGAAGTGATGGTGGATGTAACGCTCCTCAGCGATCAAGACGGATCCAGAATGGGAGGGGAAAAGGACCTGTTTTGGCTTCTGGTTCACATTGACGCTAGCTTGACGGCGCTTCTCCGTTGGGCGATAGGCATCCCTACAGGAACAGCGTTATATTCAATATGAAGGGTGTTTAAAAGTATAATCGGGCAGCAGATAAGGCAGATCTCGACCTCGGGGCGCAAACTTCTCGATGCTGTTCGTGGCCGGTTACTAGCATCTCGGGCAAAGGTTGATGAAGGTCACAAGCATGGCACACGCGTGGGACGCTGAAATAAGCTAAAGCTAAGTCTCCGATAATGGAAAACCCACACATGCCATAATGATTCAACGGCGGCCGGAGTGACCCCGGTTGCTTGTTTGACGTGGGGTGGAAAATGAGCGCGTAAATGAGGCTCACGTGGTGTCTCGGGCACGTGGATGTACTTCGTACTCGCTCGATTTGACGCACACACCTCGAGGCTTCAGTCCGCTTGTCTTACCAGCCAACTTTGTCTGCTCACGTCCCAGCACGGCCAGAGAGGCGGTTGAATTTTTCAAAATAATTGCGTCCATCATGGCGACGGCGCGTGCAGATACTCTCGGATCTTCACCTTGAAGTCGGTCAGCAATACTTGTCCTTCAAATTCCCCGTAACAGCCCCATTTCTGCTGCTGGCTGGCGATATTGGCCGGCTGATTGATTATATTGACTACAGAGCATTGCTCCGAGAGCAGACGTCTCGTTACGAAAAGGTTTTTCTAGTCGTAGGGAACCACGATTTTTACGGCCTTAGCCAAAGCTTGGGCCTGGAAACGGCCCAGCGTCTCTCCAAGAACCCTTCGCTTGCGGATCGTCTCGTGATCTTAAACCAGTCTCGATGGGATAGTCCAGAGTCCGACATGACTATTATAGGCTGCACACTCTGGTCCTCAAAATCAAGGGACGCGTACGATATTGTACAGTCAAAGATCAACGATTTCAAGAAGATTGACGATTGGAACCTACAAAAACACGACGAGATCCATCAGGTCGAGGCTGCTTGGCTACGTGAGCAAATCATCACTCTTCTTGCAAAGGAAGGAGGACAGAAGCCTAGAGAAATATTAGTGGCGACGCACCATGCACCGTGTGTAGCAGGCACTTCTCATCCCGATCATAGCAGCAATACGGGGACGGTGGCATTCGCTACCGACCTCATTACCCAAGATGGTGCGCAAGATGGCTTGGACCATGTCAAAGTCTGGGCTTTTGGCCACACGCATTATTCCACCGACACGGTACGAAACGGTATTCGGCTAGTCTCTAATCAACGTGGCTATGTGATTCCCGGAAGTACCACTCCGAGAGCTGAGCATCGGGATGCGGGCGTTGGTTCTGGTTCTCGCAACTTTGATATTACCATGACGGTTCCTTTGTAGTCTAGCAGAATCTCTTTTCGACGCTACTTCATGTCTTCTTTACTCTCTCTTCCAATATGCGGCCGGCCAAAATATCGCTTATTCCGCCTGTGATATGGCAAAGGCCACTACTATCAGCCTATTTTCGCTTCTTCCAGATGCTCCACTGTCAGCTCGTTGGCGGCCATACGGAGGATCATTGTGTGAAACAATCTAGGTTGATACTGATTTTCGCAGCTCGCAAGCGCAACAATTTATATGGCAACTGCAGCCGCCAAAGATGGCTTTGCCGCTGTTGAGCCAAAACTTCTTCCCTGGCCACGACATGTATCAATTGATGATAGACTTCCTCTTGGATAGGTATCCTGAGGGTTTACCTGTCTTACCGGCACTCATTTGACGTTATCAAGGGATTAAAGCAACATATGTATGTCCCAGGGAGATGGAGATGCCAAGGACCTGCTATCCCCTGTTATGGAGTTTATTGTCGCTCGAACCCCTTTACCGACCAACTTCATTCAAGAATCCGCACCACTCGCACACATGCCTGAGCAGCATACACATGACTACAGGCGCCAAAGAAAATTGTCTCAAACGCCTTTTCATTTCGGGGCCAAGAGGCGACGATGCGTACGACAATGGACTCGGGTATACGCATCAAGACGCGTGAAGCCGGGCGCCTCATTACGCGGCACGTGATTCAGCTTCCCAGCCGTGTGGTGATATATCACATAATTCGCTACACCGCGTCCTGCCAAAAAGCTTCACCATAGTCTGTAACTGCTGGCAATGTCGTGGTTCTCGACAGCGGCAGCCTCGCTCGTGGCCTTGGCCCTCACCTACCAGCTAACGACATTCCTGCGTCTACGCCATGTTCCTGGCCCCTGGTGGGCGGCCTGGACGCCGTTCTGGCTTGTGCTCATGCAATTGACGGGACGGATGCACTTTATCCTCCACGACGCGACCAAGAAATACGGTAAGCGCCGTCATGACTTGAAATAAATCGAGAACAAGCCGTGAGCTAAGACAAAACCCATCACCTCCACAAAACCCGTTGCGAGAATCGGCCCCAACTGGGTCGTATGCGGAGATGCCTCTGAGCTCCGCCGCATCTGGGCAGTGAGATCCAACTGGACGCGATCATGGTGGTATCGCGGAATGCGCATCGACCCTTACAGGGACAGTTCGTTTTCCACCATAGACGACAGGTTGCACAGTGCTATCCGGAACAAGCTGATCCCCGGCTACGGTGGCAAAGACGTCGACAACTTGCACCAGCATATCGACGACCAGGTTGCCAACTTGGTACGGCTTCTAGACACAAAGTATGTGTCGACTGACCAGAGCCTCTACAAGGCCGTTGACCTGGCACAAAAAGTCCAGTATTTTGCACTAGACGTCATATCCACGCTTGCGTTTGGCAAGACGTTGGGCTATCTGGCCGAGGACCAGGACAAGTTTCGCTACATTGAAACTACGAACCAGACTGTGTATATCCTGGTGTCCACTACGCTCATACCCGGCATGATTAGTGTTTTGCAGTCCCCGTACTTGAAATGGATGATGCCCCGGATCGAGGATATGGCTGGTATCGGCAACGTAATCAAGTTTGCCAAGGAAACCGTTGGCGAGCGGTACGGCGCTGATCCTCTCGTCAAACAAGACATGTTGGGATCGTTTGTAAGGCACGGCTTGGACCAAAAGGACAGCGAAACAGAGGCACTGGTACAGCTAATTGCCGGGTCGGACACCACCGCCACGGCCATCCAATCGACCATGCTGTTCCTCATGACTTCACCACAGGTATATGCACGTCTGCAAGTTGAAATTGACCGAGAAATCGAGAATGGACACATCTCGTCTCCCATCACCGATGCCGAAGCACGGGGGTTTCCATACCTCCAGGCCGTCATCCTCGAAGGTTTGCGCATGTTTCCCCCCGCAGCAGCCTTGTATCCCAAGGTTTCTACCCAGGATGAAGTCTTGTGCGGAGTGCCCATTCCAGCGGGCACAAACGTTGCCTGGTCCCCTTGGTCCATCATGCGAGACCGAGACATATTCGGCGACGACGCCGATATATTTCGGCCAGAGCGCTGGCTGGATCGCACTGACGAATCCAGGCCCATGGAGCAGACTGTCATGATGGCCTTTGCAAGCGGCAGCCGGTGGGAATGTCTGGGGCGGAATATCGCCTTGATTGAATTGAACAAGGTCTACGTCGAGGTGAGCACACGGACTCGGTAGTGGTCTTTTTTTTTCGGCTTTGAATCATAATGCTAACTTGGGTTTAGCTCCTTCGACGATTTGACTTTACGCTGCTTAACCCATTGAATCCGTGGAAGTCGTTCAACGCAGGGCTGTTTAGCCAGACCGATCTCAATGTTAGAATTACCCGGAGGGCGGGCTGATGAAAATCTCCCTTTTTTTTCCAACTTCCCCCCGTGATCTTTCATCTGCGCGAGTACGTGGACGTGAAGCAACTTATTTTGCTTTTGGCAACCACTCCTGATTATGTAGGATACCCACCTGATGCAGAATATTCCCGGAGCCGACATTGAAATGTTCAATACTTGGTGCAAATAGAATCAAGCAAAACTTCCGACCCACGGCGCTACAAGTTAATGGCAACGTAGTCAACACTACCAATCGGGTACCAAACCGCCCACACCCAACGAGACCGACATTGATGAGACGCTAGAAATCTTGTAGCCCTTTGCCCCAACGAATCCCAATACAAGGCCATGTTGCCTCTTTCCTCACGCACCATCGGACCACAATAGTAAATCCAGCGTTAAACACGTATCCCGAATTTTGCCGCAGAAAGCTACTGCATCGAGCATCTTCCGCATGGACCATCCTGGCGCCCACTTTGGACAAAAAAAAAAAGGGCAGGACAAAACCAGGCGGAATAAATACCCATGCCACACCAAGCATCTGGCTGCGAGCGTGCGACCTTGACCCCAGTCCATCCCAATTAAAAGCAATCAATCTCATGCCCGAGACAGTGGGTGGGGAAACCCTGTCGAGCTGAACTGCACCTTGTTCCTCGTTTCTCCAACCGCCATGGCCACGATCCGCCTGGCTGAACCATCCACGCCACTCGACTCGAATCGGCATCCTAGAACCACAGACGGCGCAGCATTTTCTCCACGACACTGCGAAGTAAAAGAAGCCATGCCCATTAAGCTCAAGGCCAGAGATGGCGCAGGCGCGATCCTCTCCGATGGCGCATCCAACCAACCTATGACGTATCCCCTCCAATGAGGGCATCTCCTGCGCGACGGATTTTACCACTCCCTCAATCGCAGCCACGGCTCATCTTGCAGCATCAACTCACCTCGGCGAGACAAGTCTTTGATTTTCTGCCCGAATCTTACATCTCCCGCGGCGTATTCGGCATCGCATCCTGCACGACACCTGTCAGGGATATCATTCGTCGATTTTTATCCCCTTCTTTTCTCGCCACTACCACAATGGACTTTGTCAAGAAGGTGGCCGATGGGCTTGGTGGAAGCGGCAATAACCAGTCGGGTCGGGAGAATGGAAATAACCAGGGAAGCAGCGGTAGCAACAGCGACGCCGGAGGCAAGCTGATGGACTCGTTCAACAACATGGCTGGTGGGGGCAAGCAGGGCGAGGCGGACGAGGACGGGCTAGATAAAGGTATGTGAATGCATCGGGGTGTAACACGGCATGGCCATGCCGCTCTTCTGGGTCGGTTTGGACTTGAGCACTAACTCTCCGGTCCAGCCGTCGACTTTGTCCAGGAAAAGTTCCTCGGGCAAGGTGATCAGTCCAACGAGACGGCTGCAGAGCAAGCCAAGGACGAGGCCATATCTGATTTCATTCGGGACAAGTACAAAGAAACCACTGGAAAGGACTTCTTCATCGCCGACAAGGACAAGAAATACGGCCTTTAGTTTCGTCAAGTTGCACGACTGTCTTCTCAACCTATCGGTGCTGTGCTAATGCATGCCTTATTACTACTCATATACTGTGTCGTGTACCCATGTATCATGAGTTTACCTACCTAGGTAGTCAAGAGGCAAAACGCAGAAAAGAAAAAAAAAGACTAGTCATCAGGCATTAGGCTTGCCGTGCCTTTTTGGACTTGCTCATGTCCATCTCTCCCAATCCCCCTTTTCTCCCCCCCGACATGCCGCTGCTGAACTTTTCAAGTTTCCTTGACATATGTTTGGTCATTGCAAAAGCTGCTGTTTCATATCCCAAGAAGTAGGCTTGCTACCGGCCTAGTGTGAAATCCATTACGCGAGGCAGCTGCCTTACATTGTCAAGCGTGTATCTCCGTTCAATCTCTACTGCCCTCCACTGGGAAACTGCTGATAAGTCATCTGGGGCCCATATGGATATCTTCCTCTAAACCCTCCTCTTTGCCCATACGGACGCCACGTACCCCGGAATTGGCCGAAAGTTCCACGACCCCGGGTGTGGTCGCCACATTGCCAGCCTCTGCCGTGGTGTCCCTGCATATTCACGGGATGACCTCCTTTGTGATTTCCTCTCCATGATGAATCCTGGAGCTGGTTTGGCGTCCTATCCGTTCGGGTTTGATCCCTAGTCTCCGCATCCGCGCCTGAAGCGCCAGCCGACTCACTGGCAGCTGCGTCGCTCGATGTCCCTGATCCATTTTGATGCTGATTGTTATAATTGCCACCCCGGCGGCCACCTCGGGGTTGCCCTCGTCGTTTGTTATTATACGGTCGTCGAGTTGCTCTGGGTTTGCGGTCCACGTAGAAATCAATCTTTTTAACAGGATCCGTGACCATGATGTTTTCGGATAGACCACATCTCTCTAATTCAGCCGCTTCGGCCGTACACACTTGAAAGATGTTCTCAAGCTTTTCGAGCCCTTGCAACTCAGGAACCCACATTCGAACGTAGGTACCCTCCTTGTCGTAATCAAAAGCCTGTTTGACAGGGTTAAATGTGCGAGCGTCGCCTCGAGGATCGTTTCCTGTGCCTGCCACATATTGCCAATTGGCCCAGTTGGAGGATACGTCATAGTCCACGAGCATCATTTCGTACCACTCTGCTCCATACCTCCAGTCAATCTCCAGATGCTTGGAGAAAAAGCTGGCTGCATTTTGCCGTGCTCGGTTCGACGTATAACCTGTGTGAAACAGCTCACGTTGCGATGCATCTATGATTCCCATCCCTGTGGTGCCGTTTTGAAATCGTTCGAGGATCTTCGAGATTTGAGCAGGAGGTGGTTCTTGCTCGGAGGCCGCTTTCTCCTCATTTGCAGTTTTCCATTTTTTGTCGTAGCTTCTGTCCTGTCGAAATCCAGAGAGCCTGAATAGTTTTCGCCCAAATTTGGCCGTGCAGAGCCGCATGTAGTCCCGCCATAAGAGTTCGAATCGAATGCCTTTTGTTCCGTCATTCTCGCCCTCGCCATATCCAACAGCGTCCTTGTATTGTTCGTCTGTTCCATCTTCCAGCTTCAAGAGCTCTTCATGAATCTGCCTGGCGGTGAGACAGCCCAAAGACAAATATGCGGATAACTTGAGGCTATAATCCACACCGACGAGGCCATTACGGGTATCCTTGTACGATGTCATGGCACTAGACTTTCCCAGGTGCCTCAGCCTTGCCCAACCGCTTGTCTCGCCGCCAGTGAAAGGATGGCCGTCTGTGGCATCCTCGGGGCGTTTGGGAGGATTGTCCATTATGTGCTCGAGTGGCTTCACTAACCTTTTCTGCAGATCTTCTAAAGATACTGGCGAAACGAAGGGATGTGCTTGGGCAGGGATTGACTCTTCTTCGGGAAATGCTGGAAGCGATGATTTAGCCGGCCTTGGTAAACCCTTGCGAGGCTTCTCTCGGAGAGGCTCTTGAGACTTTCGATAGGTTGTGAAAACATCGGGTAAATCCGCTGGGCTTTCCAGACCAGTGTCACGGCTAGAAGCATGCTTAGTGTGACACGAAGCCAATCATGTATAAGAGATGACAACTCACTCGTCGACAAAATACTTTTCGTCTTTCCATAGCTCGAATTCAATTCCTTGCTGGGAGCAAAGAGAGGATATTGATTCTTGCTCCTGCACCTCTTCCCAAGAAGGCTCTTCTGTCATCCAGACACTGCTGACACAAGGCACTGCATCTTTGAGCTCCTTGACGAGGTGATCAACGACATCCTTTACGCTCCCGCATCGAATTACAAGGCCACTGCCCAATTCTTCAAGACTTCTCTTCAAATTCCAAACTGCTTCGGCGGTAAATTTGGCTCGATGAGGTCCACAACGCCAGAACTTGCCCACCTGGCTTTTAGCTGGGGGATACGGTGACTGTTCGCCGTCCTTAAGAAATCCAGAAAGCTCTACCTGCTGAGCAGAAAACACATATACAGGCAACAGATGAGTGAAGCCATGGTCGGAGGCGGTGGCCAGGTGGTGCAAGATGGGATTGTCAGCCACTCTCAAGTCCCGCCTCAGGAGGTAAACCAAGAGTTTACTTCTAGACATGTCTCGTCACCAGCTGAGGATTCGGACTGGTCTTGATCTGTTCCTATCTTTTCAATGACCAGACTGGCTAAGCCAGGTTTGTCGGCGAGCGGCTACGATAAAACCAGCTGCGGTTCTCGATGGTGCGTGAAATTGTAAAAGAGCCAAGGCTTTGGGACTGGGGCTATTTTGAATTGTGAACAGGTATGTCTTTTTTCCCTCCCTCCCTTAGAGCTGTGAGAGCCCACTTCAGGCACCACGTCGACAACAACGTGCGTCAATGGGACCGATGAAGGTGACAGGGCCCAGGTAGCCGTGACGAATTCGCAGGGGACAGTGCCTGGCTCGGGGGAAAACAAATAGTATTTGTTGTCTAGGGGCTTGTGGGTCAGACGATCTGAGATGCTGCAGCGCGTGAAATGTGCCTTCAGAACATTGAGGCCCTATCTATGATACGTCATGGAGCTTGTCTCGGAAGAGCGGATGGAATCCTTGGGAGGAAGATAGACTGCCAGCCTACCCCTAGGTAGTGGATGCCCTGCGGAAAAGAGACAGGGAAGCAAGTGACTTTAGAATAGAGCAGCAAATCGGGCAAATGAACCAGACCAGACAGCTGTGACCTCCCCCACTAGTTGTACATAGGTGCCTAAAGATTTCTACCAACGACCAGTCGAGCCTGGACTGTTCACTGTGTTCAATCCCCAGGGTGACGGTTGGAGGGCCTGCTGGGGTGTCGGTATGTGAATACTAGACCGCAATGTAGCAAAAGCCGACGGGCATGCAGGTAGTAGATGCAGTTGATGGAGAGCCAGCACCCGGATTTCAGGGCTCGTAAGGCGCTCGTTTGGACAAACCTGCCCGCTAACAGTGGCCGAATCGCGTGACTTTCCTTTGCTGTTGCTTTTGCAACGAGACGGAGCCTGGTATGGTGATGCAGGGGCCCGTTGTCTTTGGGTGGCGTAGCCGCGTACTGCCGAGAATATTGGTAATATGTATATCAAACAAAGCTACCAAAAAAAATCAATTGAGTTTGCAAGCGTCGTCCTTATGTCCCTCCACAGACAAGATGACACGGCCGCGGCGCAGTTGCAAGCTACAATAATTCTTCAGAACGGGACTTGCATGTCGCCAAGTTGCGTGTGAAGCGTTGCGAAATTGATCGTGAATGCCATACAGAATACAGAGAAGTTGGAGGAAGACAATGCCGGATACGAGACAGGGGTCCGCAACCAAGGTTTCTTGATGCTAGGGTTAGTTCCGGCCCGTATTGTAAGTATTTCTTGTGTCGTTGACAGCCTGACTGGCACTGGCCTAGCCCAATATTTAATTAGCTTCTCCGGGAACCCCGAGCTCATCAAAGTTCAGACTAACACCAGTTTTACTTCCCGATTGGCCCAATGCGAATCATAGATATCTGACTGTTGACCCTCGAGCCGTTCAGATGGGAGAAGGGCTGGGCCAGAGCCTGAGAGCTATTGTCCATGTAGGCGTCATTGACCATTGTGTCTCAAGAAAAGGTGAAGGCGCTGCTGGAATCTGGAGCGCAGTAGAACCGTGCCGAGTCGGTCTCGGGGCCAGCAGGGCCAGACCAAGTCGACCGGGTGCAACATGTTGCAGATTCGACGTTCTTGTGGCCGATGTCAAAGGCCGTCTCCACGCAGCCCAGATCGAACCAGCAGGGGCATGCAGCCCACTCTGCCGGTGTCGAACCGTGTCGAGCCGGGGTGACGAGTGTGTGGCGGCTTCGCGGCTGCGGATGGGTGGGTCCATAATTCAGGATCTTTCTTCCGACTTGCTCATGCTCAATGTTTCCATTGTTCAACTCGTTATCGCTGTCGAGAGTGGTGGGAAGCAGTTGTCTATCGGCAAGCTAGTGAGGACAATGGAGGAACACTTGGATATACCCGGATGTCTGGACGCCCGCATGGACCAGACCAATAATTCGGCCTTGTGATGGTTGCGTGCGGTGCTTAGCAGGCTGAGGCTGGTGGGAAGACGTCGTGGTTTGACGGCATCGTACATCGTCAACAACCAGACTGGGGAGTGCATACCTACCCTAGGTACCTAGGTAGGTAGATACCAGGTATGTACATGTACCTTGGCAGCCGGCAGAGTAGATATGATGCTGGCGAAGTAGGATGCTGTTGTCCGGGGGTTGCAGAGGCGGAGATGTCACATCTGTGACTTGACATTTGAAGACTTTTCGGTTTTCAGCCGCCCCTGTGTGCCAAAATTTCGCTTTGGCAGCCTTGAGCTTCACAAACTTTGTACCTGCTTTCAGCCGACGCGGTCGTACTTGCCTGCTAGATACTTTATTAGCTGACCAAAAAAGCAAGAGCCGCCACGGTCCTACGCGCCACATTGAAGGGGCTGTGTGCCACAGGCAGCCTCGAGATTGCCTCCTCCCAACTGCCCGGTTGCACAGCCTTCCCGCCCTTGCACGTGTACAGAGACGGAGTACCTGCAAAAGACCTTGTTGTGCGCACATGGTGAAATTCAGATTCCCCATGTTCTGGCAAAACGAATAGTACTTGGTGCATTGGTAAAGCTGCATGCCAAGCAGGGATATTTATTGCTTGATGCCGCATGAAGAACAGAGATGCTCCGCAACTCAACGGCCTTTCCCTTCCAGCTCGTGCCGCCGCTTCTCCCTTGCATTGTGACGAGCATTGTGACGATGCGGTCGGAATCAAGGGAGGCAGGCCTACCTAGTCTTGCCAGTCTAACAAGATTCATCTTGACTTCCCCGCATCGATTTTGATGGCTGACCAGACTGCGTATCCATCGCGGATGGCGAGATCAAGATTCCCGATGCGTTGTACCATCACTTCCCCCCCCCCCCCCCCCCCCCCCCCAATTTCTAACCTCAGGGGGTTTTTCCTTCGTTATTATTTCGGAGATCAAGCCTGGCCTGCAGGTGGTAACGTGCCACCCCACAACATCGTCAGCCCCCCATTTTCGTCACATCC
This sequence comes from Metarhizium acridum, assembly GCF_019434415.1. Classification (NCBI taxonomy): domain Eukaryota; kingdom Fungi; phylum Ascomycota; class Sordariomycetes; order Hypocreales; family Clavicipitaceae; genus Metarhizium; species Metarhizium acridum. Next base: position 1,861,485 of record NW_027094020.1, on the reverse strand, counting down.
ACAACCAGAGCATTGACAAGAAAACTACATTTTCAATTTTCAAAAAAGCTTAAATAATTAATAATAAATCTAATAAAATACTTGAATTATAATAATAAATACATAAATTAGCTAATATTATAACCAATCAGCTCACATAAAAAGTGGGTCCTTCTAGCTTATTATAAGCTTAAAAACTAGATTATGTAATTTTCTAAAAACACACTATACTATACTATACTATAAAAACTATAAAATGTAGTTTTTTAAGTTTTAAGCTTATAATATTTTATAAGAACCCACTTTTTTTAGTATAAGCTTATAATATAGAATTTATACTAGTTATCCGTAAAACTTATAATTCTATAAGTATTTTATTAGATTTAATATAATTTTTTATATTCGAAACTATAAAAACTATAAAACTATAAAACTATACTACTTCTAATGCTCTATCCACAATAACGCGATTAATGTAAGAGCCCTTTTTTTAACATTTAATAACTTCATTAAATTAAGCTCTTTTAACCCTAAATTTACATTATAGCCCCTATTAATATCGCTTATAAGAATAGAATTAAAGCTACTATTAAAGACGTTAATTTTAGCCTTTTAAAGGTTTAAGTAACCTAAGATTATAGCTTTTCTTAAATAACCCTTTATAATTAACTTTATAGTTATTAAACCATTTGAAAGGCTAAGATAAGCTCTTAATAATTATTATAAAGATAAGAGAAAGACCTTATAAATTAAATTTTATATAAGAAAAAAGCTAATAAGCTACTTAATTATTATCACGTTTAAGCTATTATATAAGTTATTATAACTTAAGGTAATAATAGTAACTTAATTAAAAAGTATTAAATTAACCGCTTTCTTTAACGTAACTTAAAGGTTAAAATAAAGGTATTATAAGGTATTAAGTTTAAAAGAACTCTTAATATAATAAAAGATTAAATGTAAGCTTTTTATAATCTTTTTAATTATTTAATTAAGGTTTAATTAATTAAGTTAACCTAAATTTATAACTTTAATAAAATTAGTATTATAAAAGGGGATTTTAAGGCTAGTAAGGTTATTAGAAGTAGCCTTATTAAATATTTAATAAGAATAATAGTGTAACGGTGGCTTAGGTTCTAAGGCACAGTAGGTCTGTTTCTTAGGAAGTAAGTCAGGTTGAATGCTACAGAGTAGCTTTTTGAGCAGTATCCCAATAAGGCCGTTAAGAGTATAACTCTCAATAGTAAGACTATTGCTTAGATTGATCAATAGAGATCTAGACTATCTGACTATGGGAATACCTCCTCCTTAAGTACTCGTCTATCTCTCTATTGTAGTCCTGGATCGATTTGCTCGACCATCGATCTCTTCGAACCTTGATCGACTGGCTCGAGGTTCGGTCGGTTCGATCCTCCCTGGTCGATGTGTTCGAACATCGACCTCTTCGATCGCCTCTTGGGTCACGTGGCTGGTCACGTGCCCCTGCCTTCTTCTTGTGCCCACGGGTCGTGCCTGTCCTAGCCGGTGCGGTCCCGTCCCGTGTCTTGTGCAGTGTCGTTCGTAACAAATAGGGTCTTCTCGTAAGTAGGCTTTAATTCTTAAATGTGTAAGCGCTATAGGTTACTATATTAAGCCTAGAGTATTAACAAGAAAACTACATTTTCAATTTTCAAAAAAGCTTAAATAATTAATAATAAATCTAATAAAATACTTGAATTTTAATAATAAATACATAAATTAGCTAATATTATAACTAATTAGCTTATTTAAAAAAGTGGGTCCTTTTAGCTAATTATAAGCTTAAAAACTAGATTATATAATTTTCTAAAAATGCACTACACTATACTATACTACAAAAACTACAAAATGTAGTTTTTACAGTTCTAGGCTTATAAGAGCTTATAAGGATCCACTTTTTTATGTTAGCTTATAGTAGAAGATTTATACTATTTATCCGTAAAACTTATAATCTTATAAGTATTTTATTAGATTTAATATAATTTTTTATATTCGAAACTATAAAAACTATAAAACTATAAAACTATACTATAGTTAATGCTCTAATTAAGCCTATAGTTATCTTAAAAGGCTTAAAGCTTTAAGGGTAATAGTTTTCTAACTATCTTTCACATTAAGCTTTTACTTATAGTAATTTTAATTAAACTAATACTTAAATTACGATAAAATAGTTTAAAGAGGTCTTTTTATTAGAAATAACGCCTAAAAACCCCTTCTTATAGCGTATTCTTATTTTAAATAATATTAGGCTATATATTTTAATTAAGTTAATATATATAGCTTATATTAATCGTGTATAGCTTCTTTTTCTTTTAATAAAGATATTATATATTACCTAACTACTAAATATAAGCGTTTTTAGGCCCTTAAAAACCTATTATTATTAGTAGTAAGCTAATATTATTAATTTTAATATCTTATTATTACGGTAAAAACAGCGATTTATTTAAGCTTATAAGAAAGCTTTTAAAAAGGCCTTTATAGTAATAAATATTTAAGCTAGATTTTAAGCTATTAGTATTTTTTTTACTAATATTAAAAGAGCTCTTTAATCTATTATTAAAGATAATAGTAAAAATAAGCTTATAATACTAAAAAAGTAAAAAATTAATAAATAATAGGTTTAATAAACGCCTTATAATAATAAAGAGATTTAAGCTTAAGTAAATATATTACGCTATAACCTTAATAGTATTAATTATAAATATTAAACCTTAACTTTAAAGGTTAATTATAGCTTTAATTAAAAGAATAGCTTTATTATAATCTTATTTATTAAAAATAAATATCTTAAAGTTAAATTTAATGCTTTAAAGCCTATTAATTAAAAGGCTATTAAAAAAGACTTTAATTAAGCCTTTACTATTATCTCTAATATTATTAAAGCTAAAGCTAAAGCTAATTATATAATAGCTCTTTATAAAGAATATTATAGCTATATAATTAAAGAAGATACCCTTAAAATTATAGGCATAAATTAATTTAATATAGAATTTACGTTCTAGCTGTAGATAGCTAATATATGCCCTTTTCGTTAAAAAATGCCTTAATTTTAATGTGTTATGATAGAGCCCTGGATATGACGAAAATGGGGGGCTGACGATGTTGTGGGGTGGCACGTTAACTACTACGCACCCCCGTGCAAGCAATTGGCAACCAAGCTAACTCGTGTTACTAGTTGGGTGATCTCATGAATGACAGGCATTATTGGCGTTGTGGCAAGGCTCACCCGCGCGTCATCAGTAATGGTCGGCGAGGAATGTCTCGCATTTTCGCACATGTCTTGTCGTCACAACAGCTGTGTGGCTTTTGAGTGTCTCACAGTCCTGTCGCAGCTACGGAGTACGCTTAGAATCTTGACAGCCGCTTCCTCTCTACCCTTGCTGGCATTTGACTGTCATTCCCACACAGCAAAACATCACCTGGGTGTCGACTCTATTCCAGTGAGATGGCGGAATTTACTGTTCAACGCAGGTAGCAGAGAACGTTCTAGCTAGGAATACGGAGTAATTCGAGTTCAATTGCAAGGTGCTATCCACTCTACCCAGTCTTGACGCACGCAACAATGAAGCATGCTTCCAAATCAGACGCAAAATGTTACATGGCCAGGAAATTAGTTCTTCGTTTTCCTAAACTATCAAGTACACAAACACGCTCGCATACCATCCAAACTTTCTTTCATTTACATCAGGAAGACAGCGAATCCGAGAGCAGCAGCACCGATGCCCCCAAGGGAAGCCTGCATATGCGAAGCAGCTCCTGTTCTTGTCGGTTGGGCGCCAGAAGCTGTGCCAGAAGCTCCGCTCGGCGACGTCGCTGAGCTCTCGACCACCTTTCCGCCAAACATGGCCGGAGGAGCCCGGTTTGCGGAGGCGCTCTTCGCAGTAGATTTGTACTCGTCAAGTGAATCAGTGGATGATGGATTGACGACGCCGACCATGCCGTTCTGACAGTGGCTAGCGACAGTACAGTAGAAGGCCATTGGGTCTGTGCCGTTCACCGTGACCTGGAACACCTCCTTCTACAAGAAGAACACTCAAGTCAGCTCACAGCCACGGGCACGCCATTAGCAACCAGAAGACCAGCAGAAGAATCACAGCTTACGTTTTCTCCGTTACCCGAGGTCTTCATTACACCAGAAAAGAAACCACCTTGGGCAGCCGGTGTGCATCCGTTTGCAAAGTCGCCCATAGCCACGCTGTGCTGTTTGTAGAAGTGGTACTCCAAGATGTCTCCCTTGGCAGCTGTAACTGAATCAGGGGAAAATGCCAGGCCGTCTTTTCCAACATCAATTCTGATTGTCTTTGCGCTTGCCTGGGCAGCAAGGGCGGAGAAGGCAGCGACCTTGACGGCTGTGAAGAGCATTGTTAACTGCTGATTTGTGTGGAGGGTGATATAAGAAGTGTTGGCTTCGAAAGATCGACAGCTGTGGGTCCGATGATGGGGAGACTAAAGAAAGATCAAAGACAAGATCCAATCGAGTCAGATACGTTGGCCTATGAGAAGGAATGGGATATGTATTAGTCGCGGAACAATTGGATGGGAGAGCCGACCCCTTTATACCCAACGAGCGTCGGGGGATTTACAAAGTAAAGCGCCAAAGGAAACGAATCCAATACACATTATCCTGCCCGAGGTCAAGCTCAACTGGCCGAGTACCATTCGTCAGTAAGCTGCAGGCTGGCTTACTGATCCTCATGGGTTGTTGGTCCCGTCTCGGGTTGTGCGGCATCGATGATGAGACGCACAACGTCAGGATGGTCAGTGGCCTGGAGTTGGTGGCGGCCAGAAAGTCCGTGTTTGACTTCAGGACAAGGAACCCGTGGCCCTAGAACCGTGCCGCCCGTCTTGTCCTCTCCATGTTTCATATTTTGTATTGACCAGATTGTTGCCTGGATTCAATCTAAATAACGAGAGGGGCAGAGCAAGAATGCCGAAATACAATAGGAATTCAACCAGCGATTGTACATCAAGCGCCAGCAGCAAAAGACAGCGAGCAGCAAAAGCGACCTAACCGACTAAAAGCAATCAAAGGCCATAACTAAAGGAGCGCTTCATGACGTCGGTTCGTCTGATGTGGACATGTCCATCAAAGATCCGCAGTTGACCTGTCACGGAATCTTCAGAATTCGGGGGCACGCTGGGCCGGTTTGGGATCCTGGGCCTTGCTGAGCCATACATTTAGCCATGCCGTATCAATTGGCGATGGATTGTCAGGAATTTCAACTTCTTTGGTCTCTGGTTTCGAGTTCAGTTATTGTAACCTTTCTTCGTACCGAGTACAAGCTCCATACAACTGCGACGATCATTCTGCCAAGGCTGGTTGGCTGAGCGACGGCTTGCGGAATTCTTCGTTCTGTAGGAGATCTTGTATGGGTTTGGCCCTATTTCCTTTACGCCTGAATCCTTCCGGCTATTTCGGGGATGGAGAATGGGATGCAGCTTTTTCTGTTGGCGGCCCTGGAGGGTAGTGAAGGGAGATGCAGCCTGTATGGCTCATCCGGCAACGTTAACCGCCAAGGCTATGGGATGAAACACGCCACCATAGCAGTTCGTCTGTGCAAAATCAATCAGTCAGAGACTCGCAGGGCTTGAAACGTCCTTGAAACATGATTTTCGGCGTCATCTTTTCCTGGACGTTTCCAGACAATACTATTTTTGGACGACATCTTGCCAGAACAGAACGCTCATTGAGGCCGCCTGCGAGGGTGGCAAAATGTGGAGTTTAGGGATGTCGTGTGTCCTGATGCCGGCACTGGGTTTCCAACTAGTTGCCGGGAACAAACAGTGTCAGTGTGCAATAGATGACTATGGCCCAAGTGGCCGAAGAGCTGGGATGCACAACTTAACTCCATCATGGCACGCACACGGACGGCAATAGTCGCAGTAACGAGCTGGACCTGAGATGCAATATCCAAACGCCAAACTTTGTAAAGCGTGCAAGGAGTTTCAGGAAAGAACTCCAGCAATGGGGACCAGGTTCTACCATCTGGTGCGGTCTAAGGCGCAAACTCTGTGTTGAAGTGTGAGACTCGACTTGGAGTGGACAGGCATTGCCTACGATTTCAGCTTGTATAGAAGAGGTGCCTGCTTGGCCCCGTTTCCCCAACATTGAAGAGGGGATACTTGTGCAACAGTCTGGTGCAGCAAAATGACGGAGTCTTTGATGAATGATCTCTGCGCGGACTGGTCAAAACAGACGAGCAGACTTTCCTTTGCTTTTGCGACTTTGTTTATACTGGCAGCTATAAAGAAGGCAGCCCTAGAAAAAGGCCAGTCAAGGAGAACACACTTGAACAAGAAAAAGCAGAAGAAATTGGCCAAGCGAAAACACCCTAATCCACAATCAGAAGAAAATTAAAACACACAAGCTCCAATGCGGCGGATTTTGTCCAAAGCAAAGCAGACGAGTTATGGATCAAGTTCACGTCACTGCATCCACCAAGGACATTTAAAACACATCTCTCCGCAATGAGGCTGAAGATGATTGTACTAAAGTTTCCTTATCTCATGCTCGCATATACGTTTTTGCCGACAACCACGGACACTCTACAGTTGTTCGCCTTGCAGAAGCTGAGGGGCGCACTGACGCGCTTCGTCCTGCACGATGAGAGTTGCGTTGACATGGCAGAGCTTGTGACCTACACGTTTTGGAGCACGGTGGATAATGGAGACGATGTGCCTTGGCCTGCTTTTGTGCTGCTTGTAGAATCGAGCAGCTATGGAGGAATTCAGATTTTGAGAACAGTGTAGAATCATTCAGCGACTTCCTCAACCACCTCATCACGCTGCTATTACAGCGTTTAGACTAGATATGGCTTCCGAAAGCTGGGCATATTCGGAACCAGAGTTGGACTTTTTTCTTTTCCTGCGGTACACGATGTCTGCTTTTGGTATATCAAGCAGTTGGCCCTCGGCATCAATGGGAGTCAGCTAGCGTGTTTAGGTGCGCGAGGGAATTCAACATTTGAATGCCTTTGGCACGTACCCCGGGGCTACGACAGCCATAACCAGCCCGCCATGTGCACCTTTCCCTGTATCATTGCTTTCTTGGCATGGAATTGTTAAGAAATAGACTCAATTGCACCAGTTTGCTCAACACTACTCGAAAACTTCGTTTTTCTGCGCACATTGACAGCCGCAAGGTGGCAGAGCTAAAGGCTGAAGATGGATCCAAGGTGTTATTGCTTGGGGTACTCTTTACGTAAGGAAGCATTAGACTAACAAGTTGTGCGGTTTACCTTCAGGATAACGCGCTAGTGCTTGCTTCAAGTACACCAGACGTTTTACTGGATTAAAGCCTTCAACATGGAGACTGCGTGGACAGCCTAAGAAAACGTCCATAGTGCTAAAACGATGAGAGTACCCTTCAAAGGCGGACCAACAAAGATGCGACATTGCCTCGCCTTATTAATGAGTATAACCATCACATGAGCAGCGTTGACAACGGCGACCAGTTGCGAGCCGAGTTCAAGCCCCTCCGGAGAGTACAACGGGTGGGCACATTGATCCTACGTTCCTGGCTTCAATTCATACATGGCCAGAGGTGGAATACCAATCTGTGACACTCCGATCGAACCCTAGATATACTCCAGTGGCTACAGCGCTCATGTATACAGCTCCCAATAGATATACTCATAACCAGTCCCTTGGTCCGTGGCCTCTCCAAATCTGGACTCTCTCTTGCTTCGTAAACAGAAGTTTGTCTCCGGTGGCTCGGCATTTTTTTCGAATGCCATTGTCATCCAACAGTAGGACGATTGCGGCCATGATATCATCACGATGACGAAAGACATGGGTCAGCAGTTCTAAATGGCCGCGATGTGGAGGGTAACGCTCCTGGATAGAGGAGTATCTTGTCAACTGTTTCTCACATAAGTTTTGGTTGCACATGGGTCAATCCACAGTCGAATATGGGTGCATCAAAAGGCGTGCGACGGTACATTCTCAATATATGTGCTGACAAGTCCAACACGAGGTTCGTCGGCAATACCGGACATGATCCTTTTGACCTCTGATGTGTGAAGAAGGGTTGGGAACATGCCACTGTGCAGTTTCTCGCCTCGCATGACGTTGAATGTGCCTGGAATTTTGAGGTAGGGTTCAAGTTGACCATCTTCCTCGACGGTGTGCCCGCGCTTTACAGTTCCAGCTACGCCCAAGCCATGCAAGATAACAACAGGTAGGGTCGCAGCCTTCTCCTCGTCCTGGAAGTTCGGGGTTTGGCTCGTCGAATTAATTATCTGCTTCATGCATGATACTACTGTACGCATGTATCGACAGATGCCGCTTCTGGTCTCCCGCAGTTCTAGGCCAGCAGACGCGATGACCTTGACCTCTATTCGTCATTGATAACGACCTCTTGAGCAGACACTGAGATTAACCTGGCGTTGTATAAATATTTACTATGGCTCAGACAATCGTGTCATCATTTCAAGTACGTGATGCACGCATTCCCACCATTTTGGGGTGTGTTGACAAGCCTGCAAGGAAACAGTCATGAAAAGTAAACAGCGGCATATTCTCTCGGCTAGTTTAATATCCAAACACCTGCCACCACTTTGATATTGTTTCATCGTATACTCCTGCTCCAAGTCGCTAGTTACAAGCTCGTGAATCGGTGGAGGCATGCGGACACAAATAGCTGTAGGATAACGACCGAAGCGACGAAATATATTTCTAATTTCCTTAAGGTGCTAGTGCGGATTAAATTTTTTGCTCGTCTATATTCGAACAATCTCTGCTCCGTCTGCGTTCCGATCGGCCTAGTTCCAACGGAGTTATTAGACCGAGTTTTTCGCCAGTGACCGCTCGACGGTTCTAGGAGGTGTTGGCGGCAGAGAATGTTTCGGAGGCGTTCTGCTTAAGGTACCACCAGCGCTGCCGTGCCCGATAACCATGGTGTCGGCAATTAGACGCTTGTTGTTCATGATAGTTTGAATGTTTAAAGTGACAACATTGTCTTGAGTCTTGACTGAGGTTGTGTGGATCTTTGATCACTGATGGATCCCTTTGAGTGTGTTAAGGTCCAAGTGAGGTATTGGACCCACTTTTCTGCGATACCTAACAGGCACTTCTTTGGTAATCATATCTGCCACGATAGGAAGATGTAGCTCTTTGTAAATTTAAATATTACTGGTACTTACACTATCACATTACTTCTTAGTAAGACTTTGTACCGTTTAACACGGTTTTTCTCATTGGCCAGAACCCCTGCCCGGTACGAAAAATGGACCTTAACACATTCAAAGGGATGTGCTCTACCTTCTAGTTATGTTGCTTAGCAACGCCTAATGGGACGCGTTTAGTGTTTTCATTACGTAATTCTAAGCGTGTTACGCAACAATCTTACCATTTCTCGGCATCACCCGTTGGTCAAGGTGGGGGCCCACAGCAGCCCTTGTTTTGGCGCAAAAAATGCGGGACATCGTAAATGTCGCACGGCACAACAAGCCTACTAGCTGTATTGGGCATCTGGCCACGTAATACACACGGAAATTAGATAATACGTATAGCATTCGTGGAGCTAAGCGCCCCTTTTTAAGGGGTGTATATAATTCTCTCTTTTATAGCTTAATTTAAGGCTTTTTATTATTATTTTATGTGTTATTTAGGTATTAATACCTACTTTTATATAATAGTTATAAGCTTAAAAGAAATTTAACTCTTATAACTTTTATAAGCATATTAAGCCTTCTTTATATATATAATATACTTATTCTTTTATTTTTTAAGCTTATAATAAGTGCTTTAATTAATTTATTAATGATTATAATATTAATTTTTATTTTAAAGAAGCTACTTTAATTCCCGTTAAAATAATAAAAATAATTTAATCTTTTATATAATTATAGTAAAGCTTAAAAGATTTAAGATAATATAAACCTTAATTAAAAAGAGTAAGAAACTAATAGTTTTCTTACGCTTTAATAACTAATAATAAAAAGAATTAATACCTTATTTCTTAAATATTAAAAATATAATAAAGGTCTCTCTTTTATTAAGCTATATAAGAGTTTTAATAAGAATTATATTATTAAGTGTAATAACTATTAATATAAAGAGAATTACACGTATATTATACGTACTTAAATCTTTAATTTAATTAATTTAAGTATTTATAAGGTTACTTATATTAACTTAAAGAAGTAAAATTCTAATTTTATATTAAGATAGCTATTAAAAGCACTTAAAAATTAGCTTACTTTAACTTAATTAAGCGTTTAAAAGAAGACTTATAGAATCTATTAAGTAAGCTTTAAAGAAGCTTAATACGTTAATTAAAGTGCTAAATAATAGTATCTTAATTAAAGTAAAGCTTATACTTACGCTTATATTAATAATATTAATAAGGTAAAAGGTATTAACGTTATTTATAATTTTCTTAATACTATTAAAACGTAATATAAGCTTAATTAAGCTAAAATAATACTTAACTTAATTATTATTAATAAAGCTTAAGAAGTTAAAGAAATATAAACGCTTAAGAAATTTATAAATATATTTAACGTTATTATTAACGCTTATAAGATTAATAAGTAAAGTAATAAAAGCGTATTTATTATATTAGGTAAATACTTAAATTAGAATAATTAAGTAAAAAATAATAATAATAATACTTTAAGACAAATAAATATTTATTCTTATAAATTTAAGTATTAATAATAGAAAGCTTTTACTTATTAAAGGCTATATTACGTAATTATTAAGGATAAGAATATAAAGCTTAAAAAGTATCTATTAAAGAAAAAAGTTAATTGTATTAAAAACTATTATAATAATAAGAAATAAAAGAATTTACGCGTGAAAATAATAATAAATAGCTAAGATAAAGGCTTATAAGTATTAAATAATATTTATTCTATAAGTAAAAGCTTTAATACTATAATTATTAACCTAAAAATAATTTAATTAATTAAATAATACTTTAAAATCTATATTACGCTTAAAAAGATTAAATACTTACTCTCTTTAAGTATACTATTAAATAATTATAGCGTTTTATATCTTATTAATAATATTAACTTACTTAAGCTAAGCTTATTTAAGAAAACTATAAGTAAATATATAAAGGTAAGTATAATTACTTATTTAATTATTAGAAAAGGTATACGTATACTTAAAAAGATCTTAAATAATAAATAAAATACTTAAATTAAAGATCTTATTCTTAATAATATAACTATTATTAAGGATTTTTATATTAATATAATTTTAATAAGTAACCTATAAGTAAAAGGCGCTTAAATTTACGGTTATAATAATATATTATACTTTAAAATTATATAAGAAAGCGTAATATTAGCTTTATTACTTAAAAAGTTTAACGTTACCTTTTTAAAATATAAGCCTTTTAATAATTATATTAAAGACCCTTAAGGTAATATTATAATATTAAGCGCGTTAATTATTATTATAATAAGTACTTAAGCTTAAAATATATATATATAAAGCTCTTAATACTAGAGATTAAGTAAAGACTCTTTAAAGCTAAGAGAAAATATATTAAGACTTTAATATTTATAGGTAGGTTATTTTAATTAAGCTATATTAAAGAAGCTTTATTTATATATTAAAAATATATAAATAAAAGGGATTAAGCGTAAAAACTATAAAATCTACGCTTAAGTTATTATATAATAAGTTATATTTAAGCGCCTAAGAGAACACGTATTATTAAGGCTCTTTTAGTAGGTATATTAAGACCTTTAAGACTATTAACCTAATTATAATAGTATAAATTAACTTCTAGTATTTAAAGATAAATATATTAAGATAATATAAGTATATTAACTTTTAAATAAAGCTTAAAAAACTATTTTTAACGCGTTATTTTACTTTAAGCGCTAGGTAATAAGGTAATTTAAGCTTTTTATATGTAAATTTATATAAAATAATAAAGGTATAATAATTAAGTAAGTAAGAGATTTAATATTTTAAAGCTAGGTACGCGTATAAGGTATTAAGCTTAAAAACTTACTATTATATACGTATAAATTAAATAATAATATTAAGTAAGTAAGCTAAATAATTATAAAACGCTTAAATAAAATACTTATAAGCGTATAATTACCTATAAACCTATAATTAAATAGTATATAAGCTATAATATACCTATATAATATAAGCTTAAGTTAACTTATAGGCTAAAAAACTCTAATAAAAACCCTTAAGGCTTAATTTTATAATAATACTCGCTTATTAATAAAAGAGCGTATAATAAACTTAAAGCTTAATTAAAATTAAGTTTACGTATATAATTACTACGTATATTCGCTTAAGAGAGATTATAAGATAAGCTAAAATAAATGATATTATAAAATAAGCTTTAAAGGCTATATAAATTATCTTATTAGGTACTTTACATTTAATATTTACTAAATATAAATTTCTTAGCTTAATAAGGTAATAATAATTAAAAATATAATATTTAATAAGTTAATCTTTTATAATTTACGTATTAAAAGCGTAAAAGAGCTTTTAATAGTAGAGTTAAAGGCTTAATTTTAAGCTCTTTAAGTTAATAATAAGCTAAATAATAAGCTAAACTTATTATTAGCTCTTATAAAAGAAAACCTTACTAAGATAAAGCTTATTACGCTTTTTAGCTTAAGAGTAAAAGCTTAATTAATTATTTAAGATAAAGAATTAAGTATATAAGAGTTAAAAACGCGTATAAAACTTTAAATACCACGTTAAATACTAGATTATACTATTAATATTAGTTTAATTAATATAACTATTAAGTTTAAGTAATTAACTAATATATTAAAAGCTTAAATAAGTATAAAGTTAATACTTTCTTAAATAAAAAAAATAGTTTAATTTAAGAATAAGGCTTACGTAATTAACCTATTAGATAATAATTAAAGTAAGTAAAGATTTCTAGTAATAAAAGCTTATTAAGTAAATAATAAACTAACTACTCGCTTAATTACGTAATTAAAAGCTTTAATTATAATAGACATTATTAATAACCTAAAATTAAAGAGCTTATAAAATATAAGAGTAACGCGTAAAAGCGTAAGACTAGCTAATAAAAAGCGCTAAAATTAAAGTACCTTATGTAAAAAGCGCCTTAACGTGTATTTAATTAAGTACTTATAAAAGTAGCTATAATAGAATATTTTACCTAATTAATAGAATATAAAGTTAAATGCTATATAAAGCTTTATAATAGTATTTATAATAGTAAATACGTATTATAATAAGCTAAATAAAGCTAATATTAATTAATAGCTTAAGCTAATAAATATTTATTAATCTTAGTTAATTAAGCTACTTAAATCTTAAAAAGAGATATTAAATTACCTATTAAAAGCTTAATAAAAAGAAGTAATAATAGTATAGATTATAATATTACGTAAAAGAGATATTTAAAAAGAAATTAAGCGTATAAATATTAGATTTAAGCTATTACCTTTAAAATAAGTGTATACTTATAAATTTAATAAGAAGAGCTTTTTAATAAAGTATAAAGCTTATATTTATATACGCGAAAACTTATAAAAACGCTTAATAATTAAATAAATCTATATAATAATACTTATAACGTATACTTTTTAAATTATAATTATACTAGCTATTAGGTATAATATAAAGATAAGGTAATATAATATTAATAATACCTTTTTATATATAATATATAGTAAGCATATAATTCTAATAACCTATAAGCTTTTTAAGAGTTTTAAGATATTAGGGAAATACGTAAAGTTACTTAAGGCCTTATATAAGCTTAAAGACTTATTTAACTTATAGTTTAAAGAGCTAAGCTTAACTCTTAAAAAAGCTAGGCTTATTTTAAGTAAGAAAAAGCCTTATATTTTTTATAATAAAGCTTAAGATATTTACTTAATTTTCTTTATAAATAATATAATAATTACTTATTATAAAATAAAAAAAGTAAGAAACGTAATAAACTATATAATTAAATACTTAAAGTAAGTATATAATTTAAATAAAAAGAGTGAATTAAGCTTCTTTTTAGGTATATAGATTATTAGAGATTAAAAAAATCATAAAATATACCTTAATTATAAAGCTTCTATTAATAAAATAAGTGAAAAGTTTAAATAAGTATAAAAAGGCACTTTTTCTATTATATTAATCCCTATAATAAAGCTTATTACACGTGTTAAAGAGGTAATTAAGCTTAAAATTAAGATATACTAAGAAAAAGTTAGCTTTATATTATATATAGTAATTATAATATAGTTAAATATAGCTTATATAGCTTTTAAGCTTTTATAATTTTTAATAAACTTAGGTTTTAAGTATTAAAAGGTAATAGATTAAGCTATTAAATATTTAGCTATTATAAGTAAAGTTACCCTTTACTATAAAGGTATAGGGGAAATCTAAGCGTTAAAAGTTATAAGTAATACTTTATATATTAATAATATTAGTATATAAAAGTTATTATAAGATTATATTATAATATTATTTAAAGGGCCTATTATTTAAAAAGCTACGCGTTAAAGTATTATAATTACATTTATAATTAAGGTAAAATTACTTACTTTATAGTAAATAATAAAAGAAATTATAACTTTAAAGCGCCTTTTTTAGAGTATTAAATTTAACCTTTAAAAGAAATATAATATTAAATATAATAATTAATAGATTATTTGTCTTATACTTAATTTAAGTAAGCGAATTAATACGCGTTTATATTATATTAATATTTATAATATATAATTAAAGTAAAAATATAAAAAGAGAAGCTTTAAAGTCACGTATTTACTAATAGCTAAAATACTTATAAATAGATTTATAAAGGTATTAAATAAGTAACGTTTTAAATACTTTAAAAGCTTACTTAATTTAATAAACTTATATAACTAAAAAGAGATCTTATAGCTTTATAATTACGCGAATAAAAGTATTATTAAAGGGGAGATATTAAGTATATTTACCTCTTAAATATATAAGCGCTTACCCCTTTTAAGTAAAGCGCGCTTAAAAGGTAAATATAATTTTATAAGGTAATATTAAAATATTAAAACTTTAAATACTAGTAAGTAAAAGTAAGCTATTACTTATATTAAAATATACACGTAAGAAAATAACGAAAATAAAGCTTACTTCTTTATAATTAAGTTTATAATTTAATTTAATAAGGCTTTTACTTAAGCTTTCTTACTTTCTTTAACTATAAATAAGCCTTTAATAGTATTATTTATCTTAATATTAGTTATAAACCCTTTATATATAATGCTTTACTTTATAAGAAGATTAAGCTATAATTTAAAGTACCTAATAATACCTATTATATATTTAAGGCTTAAATAATTAAAATTAAGTAAGAAATTATAAATAATAAAGCGTAAAGATAAGAGAAGCTTACCTTACTATTTACATTTAATACTAATAATATTCGCTTAATAATAAGAATTAATATAATATAATTACATATAAAATTAGTAATTAAATAATTAAAGAAGAGAGAAATAAGCTTACTAAGAATAATAAGGGTAATTACCTGCCTTATATAAGTAGTATTATTTAAAGTAACCTTTAATTACTTTATAATAATAACCTTTATTACCTTTACTTATAATAATAGCTTAAATATAGCTTTTATAAGGAATATTATAGAGTATATTTAGCTTTAAAAACGTAATTTAAATAATTAACGTATATAAGATAATTATTTAAAGCTTTTAAGCTTAACTTACCTATTACCCCTTTATTAGTTTAATACCTAATAAAGAGTAATATTACTTTAAAGATAAAGAGAGCTATAAATTATTTACCTTATTATTAAAGGTTTTAATATTACTAGATTAATTCTTAAAAGTTATCTTAATATTAAAACGAAAAAGATTCTTAAAGATATTTTATTAAGTATTCTTAATAAGTTTTTAGTTAAATTTAAAGCTAATATAATTATAATAATTAAAATATAAGCTTATAATTATATAAAGGTAATTATAAAAGAAAGGAAAAAGAGCTTATAATACTTTTAAGAGATACGTATAAATATAAAGAGTAATTAATTAATAAGCGTATAAAGCTTACCTTTAATTTACTTTAATAATATAAGGCTAAAATAATAATATAACTAAAAAGGGAATAATATAATAAATCACGTAAATACTATAAAAAGTAAATTAAAGGTATTAATAGGCGTGTAAGAGCTTTAATTAAGTACTTAGCTAAGTGTAGGCTTATTAGCTTAAAGGCTTATAATAGCTTTAAACGTAGCTTTAATTAAAGGGTATATTATATAATATAATAAGCCTATTAGCTATATTAGGTATTTAGCTACGTAATACACACGAAAATTAAATAATACGCATAGCATTTATAGAGCTAAGTGCCCCTTTTTAAGAGGCGCATATAATTCTCTCTTTTATAGCTTAATTTAAGGCTTTTTATTATCATTTTGTGTGTTATCTAGGTACTGATGCCCGCTTTCGTGTGACAGTAAAAAGACGTGCCGGGACAGCGGCCGACGTCTAAGATACCCAGCCAACAGCCTTTAATACGCAATTTCTCACGCAATACCATCAAAACAGGGTAATCTTTTGGGTTTTTGCATCATGACCTTGAGCGAAAAAACACTGCAGGCTTCACAGCCAGCACTTTGAAAAGCACACGAAGCCGCAAACTCAAGGTGCATATCGTCTCCTAATCATGGATGGGCATGAAAGCCACCGCTCAACGGAATTCGAGCTATTCTGCAAGGAACATCAGATTATCACGCTTTGCATGCCTTTCCATTCGTCTCATATCCTTTGGCCACTAGAGGTTGGCTGCTTTGGGCCACTGAAGAAGGCCTATGGCAAAGAAATTAAAGTGCTGACAAGAGCGGGATTACGCACATTACGAAGGCGGACTTCCTACCTGCGTTTTGCACCGCCCTCAAAGCTGCAATGACGGAATAAAAATCCAGGGAGCTTCAAGAGGGGGCCTTATTCCATTTGACCCAAAACGTGTCTGATCACAGCTAGATGCAAGGCCACGGACGCCATCGTTGGGGAGTGGGTTTGCGCCATTTGCCATCGTGGTCTTTGGGCAACTGTAATCTCGGCAAAGGTGGCGGTTTGTCGGCGTCCTTGAAAACGTCCTGCTGCTTGGCTGGCGTATTCCTGACGCGATTTACCAAGTCTGTGTCTGAAATGGCCCCTACAGGCCCCTCGAAGCAGATGCCCTGCCAAAGTTTCCCGGCCTTCTGGTTCTGTTTGGCGGGGAGGAAGCGGACGAGCTGCCCATTGCCCTGCGGCTGCCCGCCCCATTTCCAAGCGTCGTCTTGCATATTCATGGGATATGCGGGTGGATACTCGTCCCTCTCACATTGGGGCTCCTGTCGATGTGCTTTGTCTTCCCACTCGTTACCGTCATGCTGTACCGCCCAAGTCAAAGTCGCCTTGCCGTCCTGTCGCCAATTGGGTTTGCCAGCTTCCGGGGGGGGCAGGTAATGGTTGCCCATTGAGGGCTGACTCTCATTGCAGAACTGTAGTGGTAGCATGCCTGGGTAATTTCTTGGGCATTGACGTCATACTGTGCCGAGGTGATGACCCTCGACGTCTTTCTTCTCGGCTGGCAGACCCTTGAGCTTTCCCTTCTCAACGCAAATGCACAAGAATGGAGGACAGAAGCCATATTCACACGCAAACTCGCACATTTCGGCAGTTTCTAGGGTCACGTCGTGGCCCGATATACAGCCTTGGCCCGATTAGGCTGATCAGTGGTGGTCATCTCGTCCTCGGAGAATTTTTGCAAGTCGACAGCCCAGTCAATTGTCCCAGCGAAATTAAGCTTCCCCCAGTCTGTTTCGTCGCGTGTCTTTCGTTGTTGGAGTCATGTAACCGACGTGGTCTGCATTGTAGAGCAAAACATCCGTGTTGGAGTCGTCATCGTGGAACGTCTTCACATTGACTCCCTCTTATCATCTCTTCGATCTCCGCATAGGCTAGGTATCCTCTGGTGTTGGTACAGCGACCAGGATTCGCGGATGAATCTGTACGGGAACCTGTAAAGTCACACGTCGGGCCCCAGCAACCCTCCTTGGCCATGCGAAATGACCTGCCGTAACCAGCTTCACCAACGAAAATTCTGTTATTGGGAACCCCGGCTTTAGTAACTAAGCCGAAAGACAAAACAATCCGTTGGAAGAAATAGATTCAATGGTGGGAGACGCAACCTACTCATCACGAGCATGTTGTTGGTTTCAGTCCAATTTACTGCATTCGTTAGCTGTTAGCAAATCACATTTTATCAGCTTCTTTTGACGTCCGAGCACTGACCATGACTTCGAATGCATCTACCAGATGGGCATTCGTCAAAGGCGTTGGGGTTACCGGCATCCCACTGGCCATGCAAGTCATACGCCATATACACGATACAGTCAACAATAGAAGCAATCCGGTCGAAAGGAAATGCCTTTAAATACCAGTATAATGCAGGAGCTGCAATTGATACCGACTTGTCCCTTCCTATTCTGGCTTTTAATGCTGTGAGGAATTCGAGGTAGTTCGCTCCGTCAGATTTTTGGCCAAGGGCTGGCCCCGACGTAGATATCCGGCGCCTGACATGGGTTAGTACAGAATAGTAGTTCAGTTGAATACATTTCGTTCTTGTGAATGGCCATATTTCAAGTCTGGAAGCCAGGCCGCGATGAGCAGGAGGCGAAGGAGATAATAGGTACTCACACCAGGGTATTTCCAATCAATATCGACACCGTCGATGCCCTCGTCCTTGACAAATTGTGCGCAGTTACCGGCAAAAACTTGACTGTTATTGACGATGGCATTTCGGATAATACCATACGTGGCGGGCTCTGTCGAGTATGCCCAACCACCCAATGATAGAATGCGCTTTACATTTGGCAGCTTTTTGAAGTCCTCCCACAAGTCTTTGCCCTCGCTAATGACTGGTTTCCAAGTGACGGGATCGATATCAGCGAATTCCAGTGAATATGTGCATATGAAACATTAGTATTCGCATGCTTTGCCTTTAAATGAAGGCAGTCTCGCTTCGACGCAAAGGCTTCATAGTAACCAGTCCTTTGAAAGGCAGCAGGCGGACCAGACTCGAGCTTGATTTCCCTACCGCTGTTAGACACGCAAGTGTTTTGGTAGCCCTTTTTCCTACTCCCCGGGCCGCCACCATCAGGCTGGTGTACCTTGTGATGGGCCGGGAAAACACTAGAAGCCCTAGTTGCTGCAACAGGCCTTGAGCGGACATGGGTTTAAGTCGGCAATAAATATTGACTTGTCTTTTGGGGGCTTGCCTGGGACTATTAGTCCACATCAAGTGCCTTACTATAATAGCGGCAATAGTACCAAGCCATCGCTTACGCACATATTATAGCCCGCTAGCATGTCCTTGCACTCGGTCCAAGCCCATGTCTTACCCTTATTCCAGCCTTCCAACTCCCTTGTAGTAACTCCGTATAATTTGGTAATATTATCGCATCTGTCATATCGCTGATGAGATGAATTGCGCAGGTACCGTCTGTGCTAGGCGTAGGCGGCTCGGGTGTTGGCTCCTTGTACGGTTGCCCAGGTGAGCAGCAGACATAGTCTCCTGGCATGAGACTGGAGCACAAGTTTGGCTTAGGATTGTACCTGTGAAGGTCGGTACTAGAAATGACGCATCGAGAAACGAGATCTGTGCAGCCATCTCCAGAGTTGACTCCGATATACCGACAAGTATTTCGGGGCCTTGATGTTTTGACTTTTTCCATTCCAACGGACCTGTCCAGATGTCCAGAGCTCATGGCCAATGTCTCGTTGTTTCCCGGGAAGTTTCCTTTGGCAATCTGCCGAATGTGAATGCTGGGTATCGATCCCGTTGGCCGCAGAATCATGTTGGATGTAGCATAGATGCCCTCGCTGCACGCTAACACGGCCCTTTATACCGCAGCCAGATCTCCAGTTGTATCAATAGATAGACCAAAACTCTCTTCCGCCTGCAGCTCAGTTCTGCAATGCTCGGCAGTAGTATGATTGGGCGCCTATGAGTTCGATTGTAAGCGATCGGCCATAGCATTCAGAGAGGACTCGGCTGTTTGTTTGCCTAAGCCGGATCCAATGTAGATACCGGCAGCAGTCTTGTGGTGATATCCTAAAATGAGACTCTCATCGCAGTTGTCCTTCTCTTGGAAGTAATTTCCCATGACACGCGAGAGATCAGCAGCCTGACGCCCATCTCCGGCTCCCTTGATATCCATAGTTGAAGCCACGCTTAGGATTCCCTTGGTGGGTTTACCTTGGGAGAAACAAGCGGTAGCAGTGTCCAGGCTGGAACGAAAGAGATCATGGCCCTTCTTAGGGCTAGTCACTGCAATATTCATAGCAGAGGATTATGCAAACGCTTAACAGAGAGGCAAGGAATCCAGCTGTGCGGGTTGGAGTAATCTTGGCATGGAAGCGGGCAATCGTGGTAGTCTGAGTCGTACGCGTCGATATCACCAATGGGTGAAGGATCGTCATGACCAACTGGCTCCGTGGCTTGCCTTCCATCAAGATTGAGAGCTGCGTGCACGGCATTGATAATCAACACCAAGGTAAAGGCAATAGCCATATCCCGAGGAACTCGCATCTTGACTAGTTGCGGGACAAGAATAGAAAATAAACAGTGAGAGAAGGAAAGAATAAAAGGCAAAGTCGAAAATTTCCATCACGACATTTAAATGCCATTTCCCTGCCAAGTGGTACTTTTACAAATTGTTTCTTGTCTTTCCACCTCTGCAGATGATGAACTTCTGGATCTGCAGGGGCCGGGCGTGCGGACCCAGGAATCGTTTACAGTCTTTCTTTGAGACCCATATTGTAACGTTGACAGATAAGTTGAACGGTATGAGAGCGTATGTATTCATCGTGTCCGCTCCATAATTTGGTGGTTCGAGCGAAGCTCTCACCACCACAGGTTGCTGGCTGAACAACCCAGCCTAATGTGGAGCGTGCACGAGTACATGTGTACAATTAATTGATACCTAGGTAGTTATGCCTTATACAGGTGTATATATTGACAGCCTTGTCATCTCTTGACTCGCCGAGCAAGGGTCTTCAAAACTTGAAGCTTGGCAACCAAGTCGGGAGTCCCAAGCGGATACTTCACCGTTTCCACCGCAGGCATCTTGATCCCATGACGCCACATCAAAGGGAAATTATTATTGGACCTTTTAGCGAGGATTTCCATACTCCTTCATGACAAAAGGAACGCGCTCTAATTGAATAGCAAGTGTACCCCGTTATATTTTTTTGCATCTCTCCATCCTCAGGTCTCGTCTTTTCTGACTTTATTTCTTCACAAGGCTTGAACAAACACAACTTCTACACTATTATTTTCTTCACCATTATTTTCTACACCGAGCCATGATACCTCTCAGCCAAGTCACTTACTCCCGTGACACCACGGTCGCGGCCGTGCGAGACTATTATATATTTTTAACTCGGATGTATCTTGATGAAACCCTTATCAAGGAACCACCTAAAGGAGGCTGGCCATCCATTACTCCCGAGAGCATGCGTGGCCTGGGTAAAACGAATGAAGTCATATCACTACTTCGCCACCTCCCTTATATCGATTCACCTTGCTCTGATAGTGGGCCTAACGTGTTGCCTGATTGCATGTTTGCCGACTGGAAAGCTCGAGTAGAAGAGCAAGAAGATGGCTTTCAACACGGTAGTGATGCTTCCGAAGTCGCACGGATGTCTTCTGAAGGGGCTGGAAACTATGAAAACGTGCCTTCTCACGTTATTGGTCTCACTTGGGACTCTGAGGAACGGTACAGCTTCTTGCTAGACACGAGACTCGGTATCATACACTGGGTTCAGTGTGACCATCATCTAAGGTATCATTCAAGCCGAGCACCCATCAAAGATAATGCCTACGATTACGCCCCTGAACATGAGGCCGATACATTCCGTGATGCTGGAACATGGGCTATTCCTGATTTCTTCCAAGTCCTCAAAGAGCAGTACCAGAATCTTAGCTTTCTTCCGCAAAGTTCAACAAGGGTGTGCGATGTAAACGCGGGGGAGCACCCAAATGATACAGGGAAGAATCAGCTAATAAAAGGCATCTTTCGCCAGCACGGGTGGCCTAATATGCAGTATTATCGGAAAGATGATTGTCTGAAAGCTATTCGTTGCGCTTTGGTGGAGCATAATTACTCGACCGATGATATTTAGACCAGACGCTCGGTTGGCAGAATGGCGAGAGCTGGCGCCTTGTAGCATTCGTTTGCCACGACATTTTTTCACAAGTCAATGTAAGATTTAAATGCTTGTACTCAATCATTTCAGAAGATGGAAGAATACATCAACACTGTAGCGCAGAGCCCCGTGCTCTTCATACGTGATGTCGCGCCAAGATAGACCTGGCCTTGTCCAATGGAGCTTCGTGGGCCTCATGTCTCTATACCCTCCTCAAGGGGCATGTATAGGTCAAGGGCATATACCAGTCCCTACATGTCTCTACTGTCGACAGCGAGCCAGACTCTTGTGCTATTTCTACTCCTCACTACTGCCCGTCTTTGTTTAACCCCCTGGCTACATGTAACGTCAACATCATGAACATCGTCTTTCATCTTCTCAACGCCGCCGCTCTTGCAGCAGCAATTGATTTTTCAGTCATATTTCCGACATCCTCGCCGCCAGCGAGCTCTGAGCCCGAGCCCTCGATTTGTGCCGCGGAAAACTACACAAATTACCTCATTGGTCCCAGGCCAACAGGCACTCTGTCAAGTGCCATGGCCTCTTACACCTCCCAACTATTCAAAACGTGTACTTTGCCTCTGGAGGAATGGCTCGACTGCCCATTCCCGGAAAGCTCACGATTATGTGGCTTTTCCACAGCTGGTCCATCCGAGGTAATGTCGGCGTACTCTGGCTTTGGGAGTTTGGCCTCATCATGGTGGCTCACGCACAGCCTCGCTGCCGAACAAATCGCTTCCAGCTGTCCCTCCCGCTGGTATGATGAAATGGATCTCATACCATTTGCAGCTGTCAAACTAAAGGAGACGATTTCATTCGCAGAATGCTTCATTCGGGAGGTCACCACTGCTCCCTCGGATGGGGTTTCAAAGGTGGCATCAACACCGTCAACCGCGCCCAAAACCTCCGCAGCGCCCGCAGCGAAAGAAACAGGAGCTACCGAGTCATTAGCAGCGCGGTGGAGGCAAGACAAGCTGATAACATTTGCTACAGCAACCACGGCAACCTGGATGCTGTTTTGGGGAAAATGACGGTCAAGGCTCCTGCGCGCGTCCTGGATCGACAACGCTGGGTAATAATGTTGCAGTGAAACTCGCTTTTAGTATTGAATATAATTTGTATGGTTTGTTTAGCACAGCCATGAGGAATCATGTAATGGAGGCACAGCAACGAGGCTGATACTGCCAAGACTAGATCATGGCGGCACAGTAACTACAGAGTGCAGGCGTGGATATTGACAGCTGCTACTTCGCCTCTATTTAGTTTATAGAAGTGCTCCTATTAATCTATGAGACTTCATCTTTCCAAAGGGCCCCCGTGACTCTCTTTCTCTACAGTGCCGGTTGCACGGGAAGATTACACGGCCAGACTACTGTCGCCAGCGCAACTGATGGTGCTTGCTTTGACACAAACTGCCAGGTAGCATCTTTCGATACATCCATCGTGTGAGACTGCCCGAGCGGCCAGGTGCAGATTAGTTACTGGGAGAAGCCAGGCTGCACGGCAAAGTGGTTTGGCTACGGCTACACAAGCAGAGGTACCTGTCGTACGCTATGGACTGAGGGCTGGAAGTTTAAAGCTGCGTGGCTACGATGTGCGATAGAGCAGGATGACTGTGAATAAGGGGACATGTACTTGTGATCCGGAGCCACCCCGTGGAATTTGCACGTAGCTAGATTATTCATGCGCTGCCAGCTTGGGGCAGTGATGTGGTTTGTCCCAAGATATCAGAGGAGGATTTTGGGACCAGAGAGTGTTTGCCAATGGCGCGAGAGAAGACAAGCGCAACCACGGCAGAATCAGTCGACGCACGAGAATGATGAGCAGCGACCTCGTCCTCATGACATAATTAGCAACGACTACTATCTTGGCATATTCTAGCAAGATTGATGATGGTGAATTGTAAGGAATGAGGAAATATTACTTGAGTCGCCTTGATTATACTATACGTTTTGGGGTTAAATCTTGTAAAGATGAATTTAACAAAGTACAATATAATTAGACTTGCGTGGTTAGTTACGGTTCCCTGGCCAAAATACAGTGTTGGTAGATGCCCTCTATCTAGCTCGTTTTTTTGATTTTTTTTCTCAACAAGTTAAAAAGACGTAAGATTTTTTTATTATTAATAATTGCAATATTTTTACTTTTCAAGTTTTACTAGTATCAATTCTTCAATATCATAATAAGTAACTCACTTGTATTAAGTATCAAAAACAACGGCTTATCCGCCTCCGAAAATAGGAGACTTGGCCCACCACATTCGATGGTTTCCTTGTCAGGGAATTCTTGGCCCCTCCCCTCCCTCCGTTGCTACTTTTGCGTCGCCTAAGCGGCATGGAGTCTCTTTGAGTTGTTCTTTCAAAGCTTTTTAACCGCCCGGGCTGACTCGTGAGGTGTGACCAGATGACCAACCTCGCGGGTCCCTACCAAAGAAGGTCCTCGAAATGGAAAAAACTGTGCCAAGGCTTTTCGCAAATGCTAAAGTCTCGACACAGCGGGCAACACGTCACGCTCCTCCAGAATGACTCAAGGAGGCGAGAGGCCTAGCAAACTACCATAAAATTTCCTTTTATAAAAGGAATGGACTTCGCGTTTCCGCTAGTCACTCGCATCTGCACTCGTCACCGCTTGAAATTAGAATCCAAAAAGAAAAATTAATGCGAGGCTAATTTTTCATTGCGAGGATCGGCTTGCTCCATCGACTTACGCAACAGATTATTCGATGCTCGCCTGATGCAATTACAGTGTTCTGCGGGGCCTCATTGGGGAGAACATATTCGAGTCTGTCACAGCTGTGGGAGATTCGGAGCACAAAAGCCGCCCCGAAAAACTCAATCACCTCTGGGGATGTTTGCAGCAGAGATTGAACACTGTAATCTGGTGCCAATATTCACTGAAACCGAAGCATACTGCGTTCAGACTGCATCTTAATCGTCTTGGATGCCACGCAGAAACAGAAATTGCCTCCTGCATGAAGCGTTGGTTGGCATATTACGTGGCACCAGTCAGCCTCACCGTTGTGTACACTCTTTTTGTAGGCATTTCGCCAGACAGAGAAGGCCTGCTGGTGTGTCTGGTTATGACAGTACCTCGTTGTCTTGATGGCGAGAGTCCCTGATCAATATTATGAGTCAAGGCAGATATATACGGGATTCTGCCATGGTGGAGGTTCGGCACATCTCGTCGGTACATCTTACGTCAGTAAATCTTACGTCAAACGAGGCATCCAGTCGCAATTAATACATCCCAGACGAAGATGTTATGCTGGCTCGGTGGTCCTGTTCCCATGCTCTTGTTTCCTTCAATCTCATCACTATTGGCTGTATGGAGGAGGCAGCTGATGATCATGACACCTCCAAACGTCTTATACTGATGTGTCCTTGTCTATCAAGGGGTTGGTTGATACTGTGAATGAGCCAGCCACGTTTTGTATCACGACATGTACCTTGTGACCAGCCTCGCAGGTGCCATTGTCATTGGTTCTGTGGTCATTCAGCAACCCGGAAACGTGGATTATGCCATTTACCTTGATTTGTTGTCACGGCGGATTATGAAAAGGGGGGCGACCATCAATGTAAGAGCACGGGGCAAAGATGCTGGGTTAAAGTCCAACAGTACCTGTGGTTATATGAGCAGCACATGCTCCCTTCCGATATTCTCATTCCAGGTCTATCAGATAGACTCTTCTTGACTGACAGTCTTTTACTTTTGCACTGTGACGAGGATTTATGTATAGCTCCATGGGAACCGTTGGGATCGTTGTGTTGGTTACTCCGTACTCCACACAGCGTTTGCAGATACATGCATTGATCTGTGGAGCACAACAGATTCGAGATTTCAGACCGAGGGGGCATCCGCTGGCTCGTCCGTAATGCTATACAATGTTGTTGAACGGCAAGTGGCAGCTCATGCTGTCTTCATCTATTCACCCAACCCAGGAAGAGGACCCCGACCAGTGGTGTTGCACCGTCTCTCCGGTTCAATGCTGCCTCGTTGCCCCTCCGGGCCACGAACTGCTTGGCCCTCGGGCGTTAAATGTCATATCCAACCAGCATGATTGGTTGTTTGCCGCTCTGGGGAAGATGGCGGCACATGCAACGCAAATGTCCCCTTTCGGCTTAACCGAGAATGCAAGCGCGGCATGCACCGGCAATACGGAGCCCAGCAACCGGCAACGCACCAACGGCTGGCTGGGCGCTGGCAAACAAACCATCACCATGAGCCGAGCTGGCCAACATTCTTGTCCCTATCCCTCCTATCCCTTTCTCCCCTTCCCGCAATTGGACTTGACCCTTTCTTCAACTCCCCTTTCTCTGGCTCAATTGAACACCGCTCGCTCCGGATCTCCGTGCAAGGCCCCATCGTGCTCGTCTGCAACAATGTCTGCTGTCACCCGTGGCCTGCGGACGGCATCGAAGCAGCTTCGCGTCTCTCGTTCCTCGTGGCTCTCCGTCGGCCGCTCGGCCTCCGTCGGCGCTGCAGCTCGTGTCTTTGCGACTCCGTCCTCGACATTGCGCAGCAACTTTTCCACCTCTGTCACAAGACATTCTGGTGCGCCCGTCATGGCTTCTCAACCGCGCGAGTACGATCCTGAGATCAAGGACATTGCCGACTATGTCGCCAACAAGGCCATTGACTCTGACCTGGCTGTGAGTATTTTTTGTTTCTGCTGCTGCTCCCCTTTGCTATGACTCCGGGGCCGCTCTGTCGAGGTCCCTGCTTCTCCATGGTTCCTTCCCCCGCCATTGGGGGTGGGTTCCTCGGCAAAAAAACACATCTGGAGCTACCCCGCCAACAACAAACGTCGAGATGGATGGAGGTTTGGAGGTTTGCTTGAAGATTGACCAAGACGACTGGACGCGGGGAGAGCACATTACCGCCTCTGCGTAGCATATCAATTGCTGTTGTTACTCGGTTTTTTTTTTTTTTTCCTCTGACAGCATCAAACCAGACACTAACGCGCTGTTTGCTCAGTTCGATACTGCCCGATGGATCCTCCTCGATACCCTCGGCTGTGGTCTCGAGGGTCTGAGATTCAAGGAGTGCACCAAGCTTCTTGGCCCCATTGTCCCTGGCACCGTCGTTCCCAACGGCACCAAGGTTCCCGGCACTCCCTTCGTCTTGGACCCCGTCAACGGCGCCTTCAACATTGGTGCCATGATCCGATGGCTCGACTTCAACGACTGCTGGCTGGCCGCTGAGTGGGGTCACCCCTCGGACAACTTGGGTGCCATCTTGGCCGTCGCCGACTGGATCAACCGCACCAACAAGGCCGGCGGTAACCTGGCCGGCGGCAAGATCTATACCGTCAAGGATGTGCTCGAGGCCATGATCAAGGCCCACGAGATCCAGGGCTGCCTGGCCCTGCTCAACTCGTTCAACAAGGTCGGCCTGGATCACGTCGTGCTTGTCAAGGTTGCTTCCGCCGCCGTCGTCTCCAAGATGCTCGGCCTCAACGAGAAGCAGATTGCCGACGCCGTTACCCAGGCCTGGGTTGACGGCCAGTCTCTGCGAACCTACCGCCACTCCCCCAACACCATGTCTCGCAAGTCTTGGGCTGCCGGTGATGCTTGCCAGCGTGCCGTCAACCTGGCTCTCAAGGTCATGAAGGGCGAGCAGGGTGTTCCTACCGTGCTGTCTGCCCCTACTTGGGGCTTCTACGATGTCCTCTTCAAGGGCAACAAGTTTGAGTTCCAGCGTCCTTATGGCAGCTACGTCATGGAGAATGTTTTGTTCAAGGTCTCCTACCCTGGTATGTCGTGCGCCCCCGCAATATCTTATAGTATGTGAATGGTCGAGTCAAAAGCTAACCCTCGCGTCCAGCCGAATTCCACTCTCAGACCGCCGTCGAGGCCTCCGAGAAGATCTTCCACCAGCTCAAGGCCATGGGCAAGTCCGCTGCCGACATCAAGGCCGTCACCTGCCGCACTCATGAGGCCTGCATCCGCATCATTGACAAGCAGTTCAAGCCCATGGACAACTTCGCCGACCGTGACCACTGCATTCAGTACATGTGCTCCGTCATGCTCGTCTTTGGCCGCCTCGAAGCCACCGACTACACCGACGGCGGCGAAGCTGCCACCTCTGAGCTCGTCGAGTCCCTCCGCAAGAAGATCAAGTGCGTCGAGGACACCCAGTACACCCAGGACTACCACGACCCCGCCCTCCGAACCATCTCCAACGCCCTCACCGTTGAGCTCAACGATGGCACTGTCCTTGACGAGGTTGCTGTTGAGGCTCCTCTCGGCCACCGTCTCCGTCGTGAGGAGGCCAAGCCCGTCATCCTTGCCAAGTTCAAGCGCCACCTCGAACCTCACTTGTCGGAAAGCCGTGTCAAGGAGCTTGTTGAGCTCAGCCAGAACAGCAGCAAGCTTGACAACATGTCTGTTGACGAGTATGTTGACCTGTACACTGTCAAGGAGAGCAAGTTCTTGTAACTGGGGGGTTGCGTATGTAGGAAGTGTCGCGATAATGTAAGAGCAGGGGAAAAAAATTGCAGAGGGGCTCGTGTTTAGAATCCAGGAGTTCAATTGACATAATGACCAAAAACTGCCAACTGCTTGTATTGTAACTTTCAATTGTGTGTCGAGTGCATACATAATGACGACCAACTAAACGTTTCAGCTTGTCCTATGCATATAAACGGATACAGTCCCACGCAAAATCGGTCAAGAATCGTCATAGCTGCCCCCTTTCACAGCCCTGCGCATAAAATCAGCAATCCTTTCCAAAACTCAAAACAACGGCCGACGAGTCCGCCACATCAACCACCACCTCCCCGCCCTCGACGACGGTCTTCTCGCCAACCGTGACATTCGTCAGCCTCACGCCCCTACCTTGATCCAACTCGTAATTGTAGCTCCACCCGTCGTACGTGATGCCCGTAATGGCATCGCTCCCATTCGCCATCAACCTGTACACACTGGCACGCACACCGTCCCTCACCCCTTCAACACGAAACTTGTACTTCCGGACCGTCCTCCGCGGCGGGCTCGGAAGCGGTTCCAATCCCGCCCCGCCAACGGTAGTATTGTACCCGTGCATGTTAATCACCATCAGCCGGGCGAGATGTTTCCTTCCGCCGCGGGAGGCGTAGTGCGCCGCGTAGGCGGATTCAGCAACGTCCGAGGACAGCGGGACATTGGAAATGGAAACGGGGGCGCGGGCGACGCGGCGCGTCATGAAGGCGGCTGCTATGGACGCATAGTAGGGCGCCTTGGTGCCGACGGCGGCGAGATCGGTGGCGACGGGCTGCCAGGCCTGGTACTACTTCACAGTTAGAATCGCCCCGTGCCCGGGATCGGGGTCGGGAGGGGGGTACCCTGGCGTACGCGGTAGTTGGTGCCCTGGTGCATGTGGACTCGTTTGAATCCCACGGCGGCGGAATACATGTTGAAGTCGACGCACCACAGGGCGGCGCCGAACGTGTTTGAGAGCCCCGGCCGTCCTTGGTTGTAGAGCGAGTTGGTCTCGCCGAAGATGAGCGGCGGCGGCGACCTGGCCGTGCCGAAGATGGCGCTGTACTCGGCGACGTGGCTGTCGACGGAGAGCCTGGTGCGCGTGTGGTTCATGAGCGTGCCTTGGAGCGTTACCCCGGGCACCTTGGCGCCGTCGATGTAGCTGCCCCCCGTACCCGTCAGTACCGACTGGCAGCGGAACGGGGAATGGAAGAGTTGTGCGAGTACTGGGGGGTGAAAACATACTTGTGCGCGGAAAACATCTCGACGTCGCCGCGTTTATTCAGCCCGGCTGCCCACATCTTGCTTGCCCTTAGCGCGTTGCTCACGCCGGCATTCGACGGCGCCATGAACCTCACTTGGGTCTCTGGACACTGCTTCTTGACTTGGTTCCTGATGTCGTCTGTCCCGGCTAGCCACTCGGCCACCATGTCCGTCTCCTTCCACCCCTTGGGCCGCGGCGCATACGCCCCGGACGTAAACAAGTCGGGCTCGTTGCCGTACTCCCACGTGTACAGGTTGCCGTGTCGCAGGGCCTCGCACGCCAATGGCGCGGTATCAACCAGAGTTTCGCGTCCCCGGGCAGTCTTGCCGCCAAGTCCCATGTTGAAGCCGTGGGAGAACCTGACGCCCGGCCATGTCCCGTAGCTCTCGAAGTAGGACTTGCCGATGGTGATGGTGGTAGGGTAGTCGGGGGACTTGTCGGGGTCAACGACGCCGACGAGGGACGTGGGCTGGGATGCGTTGTAGAGGGCAAAGTCCTGGGTGTTGCCGCCGACGCGGAAGACGGGGTAGTTGTTGGATATGGCGTGGATGTTGTTGATGAGGTTGTAGGAATACTTGTTGGGTTGGGAGTGGTTGCCTGAGGGTTGATGTGAGAACAACTCTTCCGTGGCTGGGAGACGAGAAGCAAGACGGACCGGCAAAATCTGGAAAGGACGAGAATTCGATAGAGTAGCTGACGAAGCTGTCGAAAGGTTGGCCCGACACAGTTGGGTTTGATGGGACGTTGTACGTTTCTGCGGCTGTAGGTGCGAGAGCGCTTAGAAGCGCTAGGATGGAGCTTCGACGCATCGTGGTGTTGTGGCTGGCAGCTGTTGATGGTAGCAAAGGTGAAAGTGTGAGCGAGGCGGCTTTTTATTTGAGCCTGACAAAAGCTCGCTCCGTCTGATACGACTCTACTGCAGTCATGAAGATGTCGGATGCCGGATTCAGCCGACACCACGCCGAGCTCAATCTTTTGTCACCAGGACGAATTTACCCAGATGCCGTTTGGAAGTATCAAGGCGAAAACCTACACGCTCAACACTCAATTCATGTCTGCATTTTCTCCGTGGTTTGCTCTGTGTATAGAAAACCACCGACCAACTGTTCGGCAATGGCCGCGAATGCGAAAGCCCCGAGATGAAGATTGCGACGGCCGAGAACAGGACAGGTTACATTGGGGCTGAATTCCTTGCATTTGGTTTACGAGTTGCAGGTCCGTTTGTCCGCGCGAATAGGCATTGGGTCCGGTTGTGCTACCGGGAACTGCCTGGCAAGATGCATCCATCTTGTCGTTCTGTTTTTTCTCTTTACCCCGCGAGCTGTTGTCAATAGCACACCATTGTATGAGGAGAATCCGCCATCATGGGTTTGAGCCGGAGCCATCATCATAAATCGTTCGCTTCATCGCCATCTCCACGCTCTCTCAATGCAGCGAAGCATGGGCTTGAGCACGTAAACCAGATTTTCCAAAGTTGGGTGCGTGTCTCAATGGTATTCATAACCTATCGCTCGAGACATTCATTGTTACAACTGGTAGTTTGTGATAAGTATTTTGCGCCTGCGACTATCGTGTCCCATATCCAGACGAGAGGAGTTGTGTATGAAGCTGTTCCTTCGATGTCTCAGAGGCTTCACCGTATCTTGGATTTGATTGCTGCAGTCAAGCATCCCAGCGCTATAACGAAATAGGTGTTACTTTAGTTGAGCTAGCGAGGTGCGTAAGCCGAAAGAGCGTGAGAGTCAATGACATACAGTTGCTGGCATGTCGCCACCGCTGTGATACTCAGTCTCCTCGGCCCCTGACGATGCCAAGGCCGGTAGTTATCCATTCATCAAGCTCAACACATTGTTCCTGATCCATTCCACACCAAATATGTAGACATTATTTGTGTGGCTCTGGTTTGAGACATGCCGGATCTATCCATCCATATGTTGCTTCGTAATATGGAAGAGCTAAGCCAACACTTCGTCAGTAGTGACAAGACCATGTGCGAAACAATCCTGGTTGTTGCGACTGATTACAAAGGGTGTCATCCCATGTTATCCAGTACGCTGATGTTGGCGAACCTGAGTGCTACAGCTTGAGTTCCTGCAACCCAGCGGCCTGCGTCTCGTCAACCAACACAACCACTTCATCCATCCGAGAAAAGTATTCGTCACAAGGCTCTGGAAGACCTCGATGTAATATGCCCTTGCTTCTGTTCTCTTTTCCCGTACTAACAATAATGGGGTCTTGCCGTCATGTCTCTTAGCCGAGACATCAGCTCCGGCATTCAAGAGCAACCTAAATTCCGTCGGAGAACCATTCATCACAGCGACATGGAATGGTGTTTCTCCCGCATCAGTTGCAGCGTTGGAGTTTGCTCCAGCTTCCAAGAGATACGCGGCCACCGAGACGTCGCCTCGTCCCTTGGCTGCAGCAACTGCCAGATGCAACGGCGTCTCTCCCTTCATTTTAGGCGCGTTAGGATCGGCACCCCGGTCAAGTAGAACCTTGACTCGCATGTTTGTAAATGCAACACTTGCAGCTGAGGCTAGGTGCAGTGCTGTCTCTCTGGTATTGATAGTTTGGGCAGATATGTCAACACCAGCATCCAGGATTATCCGTATCTTTTCTTCGGGCCCTCTCTCCGCTGCGTAATAGAGGACCGTTTGGCCATCATTGGTTGCCAGAGATACGTCAGCACCTACTGCAATGAGTTGCTGGAGGATGCAGCACTGCCCCAAGCGGCGGCTCCATGTAGCACAGTTGTCCCATCGTCAGTGCGAGCCAAGACGTCACCTCCTGCAGCGAGAATCAACTCGACCACGTCCTCGTATGTTTGTACAGCCCTGAATAGAACTGTATCTTCTCCTTGACCTCTTGAATGGACATCCGCTCCAGCATCGAGCAGCATCTTGACCACCGCATACCCTCCCGATATGGCGCTATGCAATGCTGTATCTCCATTATTTCATTTTATTTTATTTTTTTCGATAGTGTTTCGAACAGTTTCATCCTGTTCTTGGCCTCGTGCATAAGAAGCCGGGCGACGTCTTGATAGCCCCATAAGGCGGCGACATGAAGCGGTGTTTCGCCGTAGCAGTTTCCTGCCAAGATATCTGCTCCCGCCGCAACTGGCTTCTGTGAAACCTCTTCGTGTCCAAAATGCGCGGCAACGTGTAATGGCGTTTCAATATCAGCATTCACAGCCGATGTATTGGGCCCCAGCATCAATCAGCAGCTGTGTTATGTGTTACTGCTGGAGCTCCGGCTGCCGCCGCAGCATGTAGCGCTTATACAATCAAAGGTTGCAAGGGTATAATTAGCGCCAGAGGTGAGAAGCTATCGCATGTCCGTTTAGTTGTTGGCCCATGATGCGTTGAAAAGAGCCATTACCTTCTGGGCCATATCTTCTGAGCAGCACAAGGCCAGTAGTGTAGCTGGTAGAATTAGCAAAGCTGTGAGGAATAACATGTCTATTGGCTATTAAAAAAACTGCCACCTGACGCTCTATGTCTTGTGAGGAAATGAGAAGGTTGAGCGATGGGATAAGAGGGCCAAGATGCCGGAGTCCCGGACCGTAAGTAAACGTTGTGGTACTGAAATCAAAGTAATGCCGGCGTACCTTACAAAAAGCTCAATGCAGTAAGGGGCTTCCGCGGACCCAAGGGACGGAAGAAGGAGCACAAGAACTATACAAGTAGTTTCCGAATCAACAATTCAGAAGTTTATCCATTACCCTTTGTACGTGAATGAAGTAAGTGATCGTGCATCTAACCACGATATGCAGCTACGGATACAAGGATAGCGACAGGGGTACAAGTAACAAGTCACAGGGGAAAATGGGGCAGCAGGATAATGCACAAATATCCAGGCCCTCGATATGGACATTTCATGGTATGATAGCACATTGTAAGTGTAGATAGTTATACACTCCCGGGGAAGGCTGAATAAAATTTATAGAAATTATTTATATCTCTAAATATTAGAACATTTTAAAACAATGATGATAATGATAATATATTCTTAGAATTTAAGCTAATAATAACTTTTTAAAGCTTTACTTAATTATATAAGACCTTAACGCTTGATGTGAATGAGGGAATATTGCATAGGTGCACGTGGCGATGGTAATATTGCCAAGACTTACACGTCACGCATCAAGTGCACAAGTCGGAATGGGCACGGACTGACGGTGTATTCGGGGAGCCGGGACACCGCAATACTGTAATTATGAATGCAGGGCCGATTGTGCCATGGAGCTTGTTTTCGGCCTTAGAGCGACATGAAAATCACGTGTTGTCTGTACAACGCAGCAGTCGAGCGTCTGTCCTCTAGCCTTTCAGAAATTGACGAGTCTCTCATGTTGATCAATTGATGGATTGCAGCTGCACAACACTTAAAGCATGTCGGGATTGGGGATCGGGGATTGGTCACTCACGGCGTGTTGTGTTCCCGCTGCAGCAACGTTATTAGCTTTGCCAATCAGCACAGCCTCGATGGCTTCCCCTTTGGCCCCAATCTTTTTGCACCGCTGCGGAACTTGAAACGTAAAGCCAAGGCAGTCCGTCTGTTCATAAACCTTCTTGCCCCTCCGTTACCCGAATCTCATTCTCCATCTTCCGCCTCCCAGCCTCTTTAACCACAGTGCCCTTGAATCGCATACCCGCCGGTCGATACATCAACGGCAGCCTGAAACGCTGCAAATCGTTTTACTCTCCATCTCAACCATAGGCGAGCCGGCCCCGAGCCAGACTTTAAAATGGTATCCGTCGACCGCCAGCTCATCATGGAGACCAACCGGTCGCTCCGGAATATCAAAACCGTACGACTCCCTCTGCTCACACTTTTTAAACCGCCGCGCTGACCATCATTCTCCAGGAACTTGAGAATCTCCTCGAAAAAGGCGTCATCAACGAAGCAGTCTTTGACCAAATCCACGCGGCTCTACCACAAGAATCACCCCTCTCGCTCTCGGGACCTCTCCGCACAACAAACGGCAACGCATCGACTGCCGCTCGAGATAGTCCTGCCCCCGCCGCAAGCAGCACTACTTCTCCGTCCCCTCCCACGCAGCAGATGCAGAATATGGGTATAAACAACAGCAATCCCACTGCTACCACGTCGCCTTCGCCAGGGCCGCCTTCATACGACCAGACGCCCGCGCCAAGCTTACCCAGCCGTTCCGTCAAGCCCGTGCTTGCCCATGCACGAGCCTTGTACCGTTATGTCGCGTCTGATAACCGCGATGTGTCGTTTGAGAAGGATGACAAAATTTTTGTGCATCAGTACATGAATCAGGACTGGTGGATGGGCCAAAACACTCGAACCGGCCAGGAAGGCATATTCCCCAGGAACTATGTTCTCGTTGAGCACGAGGAGCAAAAGTCTGCCCCATTTGCTCCCGCCCCCTACGCGCAGCCTCAGTATGGATATCCTCCTCCTGGGCAGGGTCCACCGCAACAGCAGAACCCCTACAACTCTAGTGTGCCGCCGATGGCCGTCGCTGAGGGTGGACAACCTGCCAATGGAGAACAGCAGCAGCACGGCGGAGATAGTAAGGTTGGAGAGTATGGTAAGAAGTTTGGCAAGAAGCTTGGCAATGCTGCCATCTTTGGTGCGGGTGCCACTATTGGTGGTAATATTGTCAACAGCATCTTTTAGAGCTTGGATGGAGATGCAGGAGGATGTAGACGTCTACTCGGATTTAATGGGCTATAATGTTTGGCGTTTGGGCAATGTGGCATGATTTTTCTTAGTATTAGTATATCCGGAGGTTTCACAGTCAAATTGAAGCGCACTGTTTTCCTAGTCAGTTATCGATGCCACGTCAAATATGGACCTCAAAATATGCACATAATTACTTTACTTCATCAATGCTGGGAGGGAGGCAGCACCATCTCTTAACACCATGGAACCAGACTGCACATGCATTTGCATACATGGGCGCCCCACTAATTTTGACGACCTGTTAGTTGGCTAGCGTTTGGTGTGGTTGATCCAGCCGACTCCACACTCTGCTGCCAGTAACTATTGGCTGGTCAAAAATTCTGATGAGCATTTCAAGTCACGAGTGTTCCTTGACCAGAAAGACCAACCTAGCCTTTTACGTGGCCTGCACTTATCTATTTAGAGTACTTTATTGTCCTTGGCTCCTGGATAATCATGTCAAATTCGAAGAAGCGCGCCGCGGAGCCTGCGCCCGAGACCAAAAAGAAGAAGAAAAAGACAAAGTTTTCACAAGACGATGAGGCTCTCGACATGGAACTCGGTCTGAACACACTGTTCAATCGCCTGGACAACCAATTGCTCGCAGATCACCTGGCACAAAAACTTGCCCGATTCGGAAGCGACCTCAGCTCGGTTGAACTTTCAGATCTGACCGTATCTGGTACGTCTGTTGGCTTGGAATAAATGATTCGGTGAGATGAACTGAGAGAGTCAATGCTAATCAACCTCGCAGCCAACTCAATACAAGATACCACCTCGTGGCAGGAAAACAGAACGCTCGATAATCTACCTGGCTTCCTTGAAAAGTTCTCAGAAGGCGAAGAATCTCTCAAGAAAGTCCCAAAGAAGAAAGGCTCACCACACACTCTCATCGTCGCTGGTGCTGGACTGAGGGCGGCCGACATGGTCAGGTATGGCGGCCTCCAGGCGCTACAGTTGCACTCCCACGCCAAACATGCTAACTGACTGTACCACAGAGCTGTACGAAAGTTTTCGAGCAAGGACAACACCGTGGCGAAGCTGGTAGGCATGAATGCAACTGGGTTGATTTAGTCGTGCGAAAAACGCTAATCAGGTTACAGTTTGCCAAACACATGAAAGTGGACGAACAGGTGACGTTTCTCAAAAGTAGAAAGACGGGAATTGGTGTCGGCACGCCCGCCCGTCTGATGGAGTTGATCGACAATGGTATGAGCCCAGAAGCCGTATCGGCTGCAACTGCATCCTACTAACACTGGCGCAGGCGCTTTGTCATTGGATAATCTGCAAAGACTTGTTGTAGATGCCTCACATGTCGACCAAAAGAAGAGAGGCATCATGGACATGAAGGATACCATGATGCCACTTGCCAGATTTTTGACTCGTCCAGAATTCAAAGAGCGTTACGGAGCCGAGAAGAAGCCATTGGCGTTGCTCTTCTACTAGATACCCTTCTACTTTTGCGGCGTTGGCACCATTGCATTTCAAAAGGGGGGAAAATATAGACTTGCATCTCTCTCGCTGTGCTAATTGTACGTATTTTTAAATACTGGGGATAATCCATGTCGAGTTTACTGAATGGTCAGTAACCGGTATCCGCTTGCACTCTTTGACGAGTTAAGCGAAGTTGACTTTGGACCCGTGGAAGGAAGGTCACAAGTCCGTGAAAGTGTCTGGTAGACTGTCGTATCAGTTGATCCGAAGTACCTTCTTCCTCGGCAAGCAACACCGTGACCCTTGGTGTGAAGTGCCGCACCTGCCTTTTGAATACACCAGCCGCTTGTAAATCATCATACATTGGCCCGGTCCTCTTTTCTTCTGCTTTGTCTTTTCTTTCTCTTCAACTTCAACCTTCGTCGCTCATTGCAACCATCTCTTCTCATTATCACGCTTCGGCACGCCATCACTCATTTTTGGATTTCCTTCTCAACCTCTTTCGCTCTACCCATTTTTTGGTGACTATCGTTAATTACGACTAGCCATTTGGCAGCCTTTCACTTTTAGAGTACGGCATCCCCAACATGCGGATCACCTTGATTGGTACACTTTTGCTGTTCTCAGCCTTGGCACGCTGTCAACGCGGAGTAGGGAGAACGGTGCCTGGTAGGTAATCACGGTGCCAGTTTAGCAGATACTGTGAGGCTAATCTTGCACATCAGCCTGCGTCACGGACTGTCAGAAGTCTCTTGCTGAACATGGGCTGCTCACTGATGGCATGAAGAGCACTTGTGCTACTCCCAAACTTCAACGAGTAGGTTTTGTTCCACCCATCTCAAGCACACATGCTTCTAACAGGTTGAAATAGGCACACTTTCAGTGTCTCATCAATCTTTGCAGCCCTGAATCCTACGGTCGGGCATTGGCATACTCAGTTTCTGCTTGCTGTGATACCGGCGTCGATATCATCCCCCTGCATCCTATCGAGATTAGCCAGCCTTCTCAACACAAACGGAGCCTGCAATCCGAAGTGTCCGATAAGACGCATACTGGTGACAAATTCACATCTTCCAACCAAGAGATCGATTTGAAACGCAACCTTGCTGTTGCTTTGACCTGCAATACTGGGCAAGACGGCGTTATAACAGTGTCTGTAGGATCCCCTCAGGCATCTAAAGCTCCAGCATCGATGGTTGATGACGAGGCTTTGCTTTTTGCGAATGGATTCATGACCAGTAGGTTTGCCCATGCGGTCCCGATAATGTATACAGAGTGCCCAGCAAGTTAACACCGAGCACAGCCGCTTTGTCTCACGGACGAGCTACAATGTCTCTGCATAAGCCTACTTCCATGGATGAATCTCGGGGCCATCGGAGTGACTCTACAACTGACTGTGAATCTTCCAACGGCAGCCGTCGTACGACTTCTGTAACAACTATGCAGGCACAAAGTACTCCTTGCAAATCAACCGGTTCCAGCTTTCGCAGCACCCCCACGACCACAATATGTGGTAGTTTTGAACAAGACATGTCTATGACAAGCCAAACGTACCCATCCGCTTCATGTACGCAGTCTGGTGCTTCGAAATCTGGAGTCAGTCGCGACCCAGCACAGGTGACTTCCTTGACAGAATCAGGCCGTCGGACTTCGCAACAGTCGACATCCGGCTGCACTTCATCATCGTCTCACACTGACGCTACATCTCGTCATTTACCGTCAGAGAAACCAAATGCGCCAACAACTGACTGCTCTGATGATATAGGTCGCTCGACTATGTCGACAAGACCGCAAACGTCGACACAGGAGTCCTGGACCTTGGACTCTCATGAATGGAGCACGAGCAGACTCTCAAGCTCAGATACACCCTGTTCGTCAGATTTGGCGCGTTCCAGTGTATTTTCACGCCAGGGCCTTACACTGACTTCGGCTGTAAGTCGAACTAGCATCACATCCACCTCTTGCACAGCTAGTGGTCGAAGCTCAAGCTCATCCTTTGCACATTCCGACTCTACTTCCAGCTCCTCATCTATCAGAGCTGGGACATCTCGTGACCGATATGAGACGGCTTGTACCACCAATACTATGTCTAGTACTACTAGCTCCACATTCACTACATCTTCCAGCTCTGAAGGGAACTTTGCCGCTACACCAGCCGCTTACACCTTTGCATCTCCTTCTTCCTTGCCACCAGCATATACCCCGCCATTGGAAGAATACGGATACGGCACCCCACCACCCGTATATGACTTTCCAAGCCAAGGAAATGGTGTTGACGAACCTCGATCATCAAGGATCTCGTATCCGACGTCGTCTCCCGATCAGCATTTTAGCTCCAGATCAGGAACACAAGACGGAAGCCCAGCTGCGTATGATACCAGCATGGCCAGACCGACAAAAATGGCACATGCTGCTCCAGCTCATGATCAAGATACAAATCACGACAAAACAGCACTTCAGGATACGTCCAGCCCAGTCGAGGTCACCCTTATATCTTCAGTCTTGGGAAAGGGATTTCAAACCACAATCATTACGGTAAACGAGGCTGGGGCTACTTCGCTTACTATGCCTTTGGCCTTGGCCTTGAACAGTCCGGTAGACGGGAGGCCCGATTCAACTACATCAGAATCAAAGGAGGGTTCTGGAACAAGTCATCAGAATTCTGGTCCAAGTGATGAACTTAACAATTCTAGCCGCGTAGGCTTCGAGAGCCCAATGCCAGCTTTTTTTGTCGGAGGATCGGTGACGACCGACCCTAGCATTTATGTACTGATAAGCACCGTGTCTCTTGCAGCTGGTATTGCCATTTGCATCTTGTAACGCATATCAGAAGTGAATATGAGATAGCTGCTTTTTGCAACGATGGTGATGGATTGCGGAGCAAGATTAGGGATTTTATATGTTTGCGTTTTCAATGTATATTATTAGACATTGGCACACGCCCCCACTGCAACATTGCAGGAGTAAAATAATCTGTAATAAGTTTTTCTAGAGATATGGTCATGCCTGCAGTGAGAAAATGCGAAATTAGCGTCAACAGATAGCCAGGCTGGAAATGTACGGTGTCGGTAAGTGAGAGCTCTTTCGACTGCCGATACTCACTAGAGTCCTGACTGCGTAGTGGAGCCAGGTGGGTCGAGCCAACATTGAAGGGTCTGGTGAAACCACAAGTACCGGCTCCGCTAAAATTTCTGGCAAATCTCTGTCTCGACTGAATAGTCCAGGTCTTACAATTCAGCACTTTGCAACACGCGCGCAAGCCCAAAAATCCACGAATTGTCAGTCATTAGACTGCAATGAAAAGCAAACGAGCTCGCGAAGCCGCTACGGCAAGCGAAGACTTCCTCCCCGTCGACGACACACCAGTAGAGAAGAAGCGCAAGAGAAGCGACGATGAACATACTGAAGTGAAGCAGAAGAAGGCCAAGAAGGACAAGAAGGACAAGAAGGATAGAAAGAAGGATAAAAAGGAGAGCAGAAAAGAGAAGAAGGACAAGCGAAAGGATCTACAGGATTTACCCGAGGAGGAAAAGGAGGAAGAGGAAGATGCTGCTGCAAAAGACGACGCAGTCGTGTCGCAAGCCCCGGATGTAAGCGACGAGAAGAAGTCCAAGAAGAAGGAGAAGAAGGAGAAGAAGAGGAGGAGGAGCAAGGAAGCAGCCAACGGCGACGCCGGCGACGAGCCCAAGAAAGAAAAGAAGGACAAGAAGGAAAAGTCCAAAGACGAGGATGCTCCCACCCAAGAAACACCAGCACCTGGGGGGGCATCAGACGACGCCGGGGGCGCGCCAGACGCCAAGTCCTCCCGCCACATCGTCTTCGTGGGCAACCTGCCCTTCACGGCGACGGCGGACAGCATCAAGGCGCACTTTGCGTCGCTGAAGCCCATTTCCGTGCGGTGCATGAAGAACAAGGACGACGACAAGCCGTGCCGGGGCATCGCGTTTGTGGAGTTTGCCAACGTGTGGACCATGAGGACGTGTCTGGACAAGTTCCACCATACCGAGTTTGAGGGGCGCAGGATCAACGTTGAGTTGACGTGAGTTTCGCCTTTTTTTTTTGTAAGCCGTGTATAAGTGACGTGGGGACGCTGACTTTTTTTTTTTTTTTTTGTAGGGCTGGTGGCGGGGGAAAGACCAAGTTTAGAAAAGACAAGATTCGCGAAAAGAACAAGAAGCTGGATGATAATAGGAGCAAGAGGATCGAGAGGGAGAGGGCTGCGAAGGAGGAGAGCGGTGGCCAGAGGGAGGAGGGCTCGGCCGGCATTCATCCCAGTCGTTTGGCTAGGATTCCGGGACTGGGAGAATAAAAGTTGCCTCAGTGTGAGATGCTGTGATTTTTTCTTCTTGTTCTGTTTTGGATGCAAGAACATTTTGAACAATAAGAAGGCTGGCTTTGTTGTGTCATCATGCTACAACAGCTTCATTTAGATACCCCCCCTTTGTATGGATTAATTCCATCACGTCACATGCATTGGAGCGGAACAAATCATGTCGGGCAGAAATTTAAGTTTTGACAAATTCACTCCCGTACGGTTTCAATACACATCTGAACATGTCTTGGTGCTATCTACAAGCAAAAAAAAAAAAAAGGGTGGGATATCCTTGACACTAGGGAGAGACGAATACTGAGAGACTTGATGGGGAAAAAAAAAAAAAAAAAAAAAAAAAAAAAAAAAAAAAAAAGAGGCTTAAAAAAAATTACAGGAGACAAAAAGACGCCCCAATCATCTGAAACGAGACGCCTCCGGGTGCTTCTTTGCTCCTCCAAGCATACTCGGCTAGCGATGAGGGTCTCTGTGCCTCCCGGCGGCAAAGTAGACGAGGAGCTGGATATGTACAGGTTGACTAGTGGACGAGGTACAATATCGCAGTTCTGCTACTTGTTGCGCTTGCACCCACCAGCCAGTGTAAGAGGATAGACTAGTAACAGCGACACCTGATGAAACATGTTCAAGCCCAAACAACACATACCTGCGCTGCAGTCAACTGGTTGTTTGTGTCTCTCTAGGCTTTCGTCCGTTGTTCCGCGCCCTATTATCGGTCTATTTGTGCTGAAAATGAGAAACACTAAATTATACATCGAGTGTGCTGTTGAGTCCGCTAAAAATGTTTCATTTTTGCAATTATGCTAGAGCGAGAGAAAGAGTAGCTTCGGTCGGAGTCGAGTGTCGTCTATCGAAAAGTCCTTCATCTTTGCCGACTTGAAATCTGTCGCTTGAGTGCTCGCTCTTCTTTTTGCCACTTCACATAGCCAAATAAAGATATTAAAGTGTATCGGTGACGGAAAGCCTCCCTCTGCCTGCGGTAACTGGTCTATGTAGAGGTTTACAAAACGATGCATTTAGACTTCTTGGCCTTGGGTGGCGGCCGCGGATTCAAAACAGCACTGGTATCAAATCGAATTAGATGACTTGCAGCCGAAAAAAAAATTATGCAATCGCATCTACTCACCGAATAGCTTCATCAAACACGCCTTTCAGGTTGCTTTGGGTCAGCGCGGAGCACACGAGGTATTTGTACGCCCCAATTTCTCGTGCACAAGCCAATCCATCCCGAAATTCTATCGGTCGCTGTCTCTTCTTCTCTTTCAGTTCTTTTACTTCCTTTGAGGCGTTATCGAATGCATGTCTGTCTCCGTTCTTTTCGGCCTCCTCTCTTCTGTCGTACTCTTCTTTCAAATCAAGTTTGGTACCGACCAGGATGATAGGGATATTAGGAGCGTGGTGATCAATCTCGGGGTACCACTATATAGATCAGTGGTCAGCACACTATGCTTGCAAGTGCAAGCAACCAGGTGAGCCTACCTTGGACCGGACGTTGTCAAACGAGGCCGGATTTATGAGAGAAAAGCAAAGCAGGAATACATCGGTTTGGGGGTATGACAGCGGCCGCAACCGATCGTAGTCTTCCTGGCCAGCCGTATCCCACAGTCCCAGGCTGATGGGCTTGCCGTCGACCATTAAACTCGTCGTATAGTTATCAAAACTGGCACTGCACGTCAGCGCACGTTTCTTGCATCCATTCGGCACATGTGTCGGGAGCAGGACGCAGGACAAACTCACACTGTAGGAATGTACTCGCCGGGGAAGGCATTTGTCGTGTATGAAATGAGAAGACATGTCTATGATACTGCATCAGTCTCGATAAGATTTTTGACGGCTGTAGCAATAGAATTGGACAGAGATGAGGAAAGTGTCGGTTTCGAGATGCGAACCTTGCCAACAGCACCGTCACCGGTCACGACGCACTATTTGAGAGGGGTTGGCGGTCAGCACAGGATCAAATTGAAATCCGGGATGCAGCCCGAGCTGGACAAGGCAAGCGAACCTTCAAGGATTGAACATTGGGCTGAGCCATTCTGTCGTGACGCCGAGGATAGAGAGTACAGTACTATGCGGCTTTGTCCTGAGGCGAGGCGTGGAGGGGAAAGCTGAGGAGTCAGGAGGTGGTTGGTGGTTATTGGTGGAGGAGGAGGAGGAGAGGAGGAGGGTCGAGCGCTCGTGCTTCAGACGGCTGGTGAAGAATCGGCCAGCCGATGGTTGATGTATCGCAGGACAGACCGAGGCGGACAACAGCTAGCAGAGAGAATGTGCGGTTAAAACAAGAATAAGTTGATCAGAGATTCGGGAATCGCGGTCAAAGAGCAGTCAGGAGATGTGGTGACGGAAAGGATCGAGCGAGGCCAGACGCGAGTTTCAAAGGCTGCATTAAAAGCGTTGGTAACAAGTCGACACAGCGGAACCGCTCCAAGCCGCACTGCTTCAGGCATTCAGGAGCACGAGGGGGACGAGTGGGCGGCGAGTGGGTGAGGGTGGCCAGGCCAGACCAGACCAGACCAGACGCTTTCTTCGCTTGATGGAGCCTCCCAGCCGTATGTAGTTCGCTTGACGTGGTGTGTGGTGTGTGGTTAGGCTGATGATCCAATCGTCGATGGTCGTCGATGGTCGACTCGCTCAAGCAAAGCAGGGTTAGCAGAGGAGCAGAGCAGCAGTTGGGGAAGGCTTCGTTTGGGGTTTGGACCGCCTTTCTGCTTGGCGCCGACGCTCGCACAGGTCGAACTCGAGACTGCCGGTTCTGGGTGGATGATGTCTCAAGGGCTGTCGGTTTGGTGCACTAGCGCCGAAGGTGGCTGCACAAGTGGTGGAGATAGAACGAGGTGACGGAGATGATAAGATGAGACCGCACGACACCTGCCAAGGACAAGCTGCCTACTCCGCAGGCTCGAGGAATTTCTTCGAACCAGCCAGCAGACTGATTAGCAAGTC
Source organism: Metarhizium acridum (assembly GCF_019434415.1). Taxonomy (NCBI): domain Eukaryota; kingdom Fungi; phylum Ascomycota; class Sordariomycetes; order Hypocreales; family Clavicipitaceae; genus Metarhizium; species Metarhizium acridum. The sequence continues at coordinate 1,817,199 of NW_027094020.1, read as the reverse complement.
TGTGGTTTATGTCAATCGCAAGTGCGGCAATCACAAGTGCGGCGCCCGACGTAGACGGATTGGCACAGATGGAAGTCAACACGCCCGCTGCCCGCACGTCACCTCAAACTTAAAATAGACAAAATGCCCGTGACCGCCAACCACCGAACGAGCCTTCGTTTTGGGGTCCTTGTCTTTGTTGTCTTTATTCCAGCCTTTATTCGTTTGCGTTGGCATCTGCATCTCATTACTGCACATTGCATCCAGCCCAAATTTGCCTGCCATTCATTCCCTTTGTACTAGAGCCTGAGGCAACGCTCTCAAGCATCCAATCGGGAAGGCACTTCCAGTGACAGGTCGATTTGTCCCCGCTGCTACTCAACTTGACTGAAACACCATTCGAGTATCGACCTGAAGCAAAACGGAACGTAAACCACCTAGCCAGCTGAGTCAGATATAACAATCGCACCGTCGATTCCGTCAGTAACACACTTGACTCCATTCGTGTGCCGCGCTGTCACGATGAATAGTCACAATGTCATCAACCAAACCCATCCCGGTCAACCCCATCCAAGTGGACATGAAGCCAACCTCTAGACACCACTTCAGCATCTTACTTCCACCAAGTTGTCATGGTAGGTGGTTATTATCAATTTCTGCTGATAGAGATCCATGCTTAATAGACCACCCAAGTTATTTGTGGCGGGCTCTAGGGCATTACCTCTCTTGATTGTGTCGCCTCGGCCATTCGAGGACGCGATGAGACTGCGAGTCGTTTGATGCAAATCTGTGACGAGGCACGCTTCAATTATGATAGCCACACACTCTGGCGGAAACAGGGCGGAAACAGGGCGGAAACAAAACAAGCTATCAAACAAGGACTTAGGCCGCGACGCAACGGCGGCTCGTTCCTGTAGACATTTTCCCATTTCATCACTGCCTCTGACGTCGCAGATAGAGCATGGCTCAGCTCTCCCAAAGTCTTACACAGCGAGTTCGTTCAATTCCGGCCCTTTCATGAAATCGGTCTCTACAAAAGTCTCGCTGGCTGGTTGAGAGCCCACAATGTGGGATGTGGGACCTTGTTTCCGATCCGCCGAGCATTGACTTCCGCATCAACCATACGTCTGCTGCCATCCTAGGGTAGGTATTTGATTACTTTCGCAACACATCCTTCCGCACTGTTGATATACCTAGGTAGATATGATGCTGTTTTTATCTAGACCCACTGCGGCTTTGGTACCGAATGTCGCACTCACTGGCCCGGTCAAAAGCCCTCGATGTCTCGGGGACTAGTTCACGGTGTTTGTGGGGCGCTCATGGTCCAGGAATTTCGGAAACCAAAACCAGATCGTCAAGCATCGGTTCCAGCATCTCGGATCACCAGGATCTTTACACAACAAACCCACCACACAGGCGCGAAGTCGAACTATGGGTGATTCTCCGTGCCATCCACGCTTGTTCTGAGTAATGCTTTCTTCTATTCCTTGCGCTCGACTTACCCTCCGTAGTCGCCGCATACTTTCTTGCCAGCAGCCTTGGCCACTAGCATCCATCAATGGGGACATCCAACTCCACAAACAATCGCGGACCGGTCCCGAAGATGATGGAGGGACCGTGACCAGGGAGGGCTAGCCTAACTCGGGGATTGCCGACCGCCATCCAAGCCGTTGACGCCAACAAAGTGCGACACCCAGTTCGATACCTCGAGCCTGTCATAAACGACGATAGACGGCTAGTTGTACAGGAACGACCCCGCCATCTCAACCTTCGTGTAGCATGTATCTTCTTCTTCTTCTTCATCATCTTCTTCGGGCTAAATAAATGCCCTCATTGTTACGAACGCAAAGAAGAATATATATGCATTTTGCACAATTGCATGTCTTTACAGCCTCTGCCAACTCCAACTCATTAACAATCGTCTATCATTTGATAATGACTTTGGCAAATATAGGCCACCGACTCCCCGTTCCGCCTCTCCTACAATGTCTCGCATCTCTTGGAATCCTGGGGAACAAAAGGCAAAAAAAAAAAAAGTAAGCTTGACAAAATGGCCAAGACCAACGAGAGCAAGAGCATGACCTTCAACCAAGTGGCAATGGCTGCCCTGTTGTTTGCCTAACAGGAAACGAAGTTAACCTCTGCCCGAGAGGTTTCTTCATGTTAAACTGTTATCTCTTTGCCTTGGAGCATGTCCCACGTAGCTGGTTTCGAAAGATCGAATCTACCTAAGCCATCGAACCGATGCTTGGCCTTTTTCTCGTCGACGTACGACATGGCAGTCTGTCGGATTTCCTCCCAGTCTTCCATATGAGAACCCAGAACGCCTGGTGCGATTGAAACAAGGTGGAAAGCCTCTCGAATCCAGGAAATAGAATTCCACCCTTCTTTATCGCTACGAACAGGAACGGATCGCAGAATACTCTCAAGTCGATGGATGTCACGGATCTTTCCCACTACTATACGAACTAATAGCATTGAAGACCGGTCCGATTCAACTGAGTATTCCCATACTGAGCTGGCCGCTTTTGGCTCACCCTCAATTACCAACTTGTCCTTGACATGGTACATGGTATTCTGCAAACCTGGCTTGGCGTCGTTTTTAGGGCCTGACAAAAGGGCCCAATGGTAACTGGAAGAATCTGGTTAGCGGGCGCTTAGGTTCATTGTGCTTCTGAGTGCTCGAGGTTTGCATACGAGTCTTCTCTGCCTGGCATTTTTGCCGAGCTACCACGGACATAGAGCCCAACATAAAGTCGAGGCTTATTGCAGGGCAATCTATTCGCCCGAAACGGCGACAAGGGACAGCAAAGATGAGCCATTTTTTGCACCCGACAGGAAGATAGGAACTGTGTCAGTTGAGGACCACCAAGGCCTTGTGCAGAAAAAGCGGTCCAAGGCGGAGAGGCTCATAGGATATATACTATGAGCCTTGATGACAAAATTATCTACACGGGAACCGCCGGCAATTGCAATCAAAAAAGCAATAACGAGGTAAAATTGGAACTTGGATCTTGAGTTACACAGAGAAAGAATAATGGCACCGCCTGTCCACATGGAGTACAGGACCGCTTGATCGGCCAGGGAGCGAAAAATGAAGCTGGACAGGGGCACACTTGCTTAGCATTGCAAAAAGGTTCGAACCAGGCTGACCATGTTGGCCTTGCCAACAATGCCCCGCTGCCTGGCGAGTTCACACAGTGACACGAGGCTTGAGACGGACATGGGCGCAATTTTGCACCTTCCCGGTCCGGCCAAGGCAGACCTGGTCTGGTCAGGCCAACATGAAGTCCGAGTACAAGCTCTGTGTCTGGTGTTGGCACGAGTTGATTGAATCAGACCACCTGCAGAAGGCCAGGAAACGAATCATGGAATGGGAGTCAAGGACTCCAGAATGTGCCAACAGGGCTGCCAACAGGGCTGTTGTCCAGTGGGATCGCTACGGAAGACGAGTGTGTGACTGGAGACGTGGAGAGTGGTGGTAATACCTGAGTGGCTGTCGTTTGTCCGGACTTTCGTCTGAGACGTGTGTACTGTGCAATCTCGGTAATGACCCGACTGTTGGAAAGATTTGACACATGCATATTGTAGGACGGATTACGAAGCATCCTGGTATACAAGGTGTGGAGGTTATGTCTATTGAGAGATGGACTGGCAACTAGTCACACTCTAGAGCCACGACGCGCGGGAGCCGAGGACGGGAATAATGCTGCGGGCTGCGGGCTGCGGAGAACCTGGGTCATTAGTCAATTGACCAATTTGCAAATGCCGTTGGGCCCCTGTCTTTGTTGGTGGGTCGAGTCCTTTCTCATGTTGGTCAGATTGGTTTGTTGATGGATGACGGATGGTTTGGGGCGAGCACAAATCGTCAATTGCGCTGTTAATAAATAGCCGAAGCTAATTGTCTGACAGGGCGCCGGCAACCCGGGAACGAAGCCCCAAAGCCAGGGGGGGAGCCAATGTCGGGGCCATGCCCGTCGCCCAACACGGATGGATTTCGACTCTTTGCACACGGAACTAGGAGCTATTGCATACCTTCGGGCCTACGGAGCAGGAACTGGTTGTTCGTGGGCCGCTGGTTCGGCAGTTATTCCGAGGTCTCGAGAACACTCAAAAAGGGGCAAGCGCTGAGACAGGAACAGGCAACTGGTTCGTACAATGGAGATGGCGACAAATGTCACATTCTAAGAATAGCTGTAGCCGTAAGGACTCAGCATAATGGAGGAATAAGCGCGTGGGATTATCGTGGACGTGCGCAGGTAGGTATACTAGGTATACGGATAATACTGGGCTTGGGACGGACGGCATTGCATGAAGCAAATTTAGGAACCTTTGTCGCTTCGCAGGCTACAGTCGCCTTTGACATGTCCATCTCCCCGAGTAGCCAGGGCGTGTGGATAGTACACAATGCAGAATCCTATGTCATTTCTAGGCGCGCTTTTTGCCGGAGCAAGGGAACCGCATGGTGTTTTCGTTGGGTGTGGGCCTTCGCTTCCACCCTTGCCCAATATCCCGAATCTAACCCTGGGAGCCTTCAGCAGGCCAATCAGGCCATTGCAGGCCCTTTCGATTCGACCTCTCGAGATGTTGTGCTGAGCAAGCAAATGTTCTTTCACACCCTGATGTGCTGCAAAGTGTGAACGACTCACATTTGGACAATACTTGTATACCAACCACACAGTAGTTGTATCTTGTAAGCAGCATCAAACCCACGGCAGAGACAGCATATCACTACACTAGGGGGTTGTGGAGAATATCGACGTGCATACCAAAAACACTGCGAAGGAGCCGTAAACGTACGTCCAAGGGGTAAACAATTCTGGTGCACACATCGCTCAATGTCATGTATATCAGCAGTAAAAAGACGAACTGAACCAAGCTCCGACGTTAGCCGCAACTACCAACTCGTATCTCTGGCGTGACTACCGTGACCCAACTCAGGCGTTTCACACTGGAATCTGTTGATGTCGACCTTTGGGCTTTCAAGGTGCAATTAAGACTAAACTACAGCACTTTGTCAGCAACTGGCTGCCAGTACTGATGGTAGAGGTAGCTATTTATATAACTACCAGCTAAATCAAGTCTTGTGTTGTTTCGCCCACCGTCTTAAACTGCTCACTGCAATCGAAACATACCAACATGTCTCCCTGCTCAACATCTCGGCTGTTCTGAGAGCTCCATGGCCTAGAGTTGTGTTTGCCGATATCCTGTTGGCCAACATCTCCATCGTTCCCTGTTGTTGGCCAAAGGACAAAGAATGGCTCCAATACGTGGACGTGGAAGTTTTAACTTCGCAGGCTTGTCAAGTGGAGAGTTTGAGAAGCTCGTCTTGTAGTCTTGCGTCTCTAAGCAAGTTTCTGATGACTCGAGGATTACTGCCCCGTGGAGCACGGGTCTCTGTGCGCCATTTCTCTTCGTGTGAGCCCAGGTGAGTTACGACCTCTCCCGAAACCGCCTTGATCTTGTGAGAAAATACGCCTCAGCTGACTGTTATTTTTTTTTAGCTCGATTATCTCCAAATTATTGCACGAGTGGCATCAGGGGATCCCAAGCCTCATCTGGTACACCCTCGTAATTTGTCGTGCTGAGGAATATTTTAGGTCGGGTGACATGTTGATATTACTGTGGGTTCCGCTTGTATCAAGCAAGAGAATCCAGGCGATTTCGAAAATTTTTGTGAAGTTTTGCTTGTCAAGCTCATAGCTGGGTGTAGCGTTGGCCAGGAGGACCGAGCGGATTCTCTAAATTTATCGACAATATTGTAAATCGGCAATAACTGAAACCCACTCTGTCTCTTGGTGGCGGACTGCAACGTTATCAAGAAGGAGAAAACAAGAGGAAACCTGTTTCTCGTGCGTACACGAATCTGGCTCAAGCAAACCCACCGCTGCTTTGGACGGAACATGGCTTGTTAGTCAGACCCAGGAATCCCGGTCACTCGTAAATATAAATCCTTTCTGTTTCGCCCAACACATGCAATAGGGAGCCGTCTTTTAAAACACAATCCTCTTCATTGTATGTTGGTCTCATTTATTAACACTGGCCCCAATACTGTAGTACATACAAGTCCGTTTCACCTCTGCCGTCATTGCCATTGCCTCATATGCAGATAGGGTGACTCGACGCATTTATACTTCGTATGGTAGCATGCTGTGCGGGAGATCATAGTGGCGGTATTTTAGGTATGAGCGGGAGTCTATCTGCGACAGAAGTCATACTCCCCCCAAGATCATGTTCTGGTCGTTTCAACCCAGTCGGAACTTCCCCTGCGGCGATTTCAATATGTCTATCTGAAGCGCCGGGCGATGGCGATCTCTAGTAAGCGGCAGATGTATCGCGAAGGAATTGCCCACTTCTCGATAAAAGCTTTGATGCTGTTCGATGATCACGCTGCTGAATCGCCAAGTGTGGAGACAAAAGTCCATCGGAGTCTGATATTTGTTTTGGCACCGTGAAGAAGAAGTTGATCAACAACTGGAATCTTTTGTTTCAATACCGAGGAGTAGTGGTGTCCATTTGAAACTGCCCGAGGAGTCGACCTTGGCTCTGGCTTTAATGGTTATTTTCTATTACCTATAACTATGAGGATCCCCAGAAACTACGGCAACGTGCAGCTAAATCCAATGCCAGCCTCCTCCTGCACTGGTGTACGCCCAGAGTAGTTCCGTAAAAGCCGGAAGGGAAATAGATCGACGCTTCGGGATATCTCAGCTCCCATTTGAACGTATAGATTGATCCATCCACGACAAGAGGCGAGCATCAGAATATGGCCTTGCGGGTGGTGGATCGAGAAGATCACAGTCGTGTGCCGAACAAGCTAGGTTTTGCCGCTGGCCCTGGTCCGGCCCCTTATGTGTCGAGGCTGTGCCTGGATTGACGAGAAAAGCGGCTTCTAATAATAACCATCATGCGTTCTTGCGGTAAGCTCGGTACAACGTTGAAAGCACCAATGAAACCATATGCTCATCCTGAAGAGTCAACCCTAAGGCTGACACCCGTGTTCCAGCTTGCAGCATGGCAGTCAAGCATCCTGGGGTCCGGCTGATGATGGCAGGGGATGGTTTAATTATCGAGTCTGGTGAGTTTGAGGTTGATAAAAATAGGCACCAAGCACTCAAATGCCTGCTGCGAGTTTGGGCCTAAGGTAGGCCTAATAAGGCAGGCAAGGCAGGTACCAAGTTGACCTTCATTGTTGGAAGGTACCCACCTGGACAGGTACCCTGGTAGGCACTTGCCGTGCCCCGCCTGTCGTGGCTACTAACCGTGGATCCTCGAGCCCACCGTTGACTTCTGAAGCCGAGTACGTACTTGACTCAAACGTCACGTCTTCGCGTCCTGCATTTACCATCCGCCATCAACAATATCCCGCTCCTGGGACATGGCCGTCTGTTTATGCCGACAGCATCGGCCTGGCCCACCATGGACTCAATCGAGTCGTCGCCCCAAAACGTAGATTCTTCGCGTACCAAGACTCCGTCACGAACGCCTGCCACAGCCCGAACCCCAAATGCCCGTCGCGCTGTCAGCGCCGATCCGCCCTCATCACATCGTTCCGCTGTCCATACGCCTCTTGACCGCACTTCCACTCGGGAATTCATCAACTCCGTCCGACGCGGCGTCTCAGCATCCGGCGGGCATCGCAACAATGCGCCAACGCCCCATGCGAAAGCTGCGCGCCAGGCCCTTGACCAGCGCCGCAATGCCCTGCTCACTCCGGGAAAGATTAGGCGCCAGAGCCTGGTAGACCAGAGGGAAACCCCGATGGGTCTCTTGGGACGTCTGGCTGGAGTATTGGCACCGGTTAGCAAGCCGATTGTGTCGTCGTCCCCGCCGCAGGATAAGCGCTCGAGCTTTGCGCCCATTCAAGAGGAAGATGACGACGATGCTGACTTGCCCAGACCACGTCTGTCGCTGCCAATTGACCAAGACGATGAGTCTGATTTGGTACCACCGCGTTCTTCGGGTTTGGAATCAGAACCCACCCTCCCAGTTATTGAAAAACCTCGGCGAGCTTATAGTGAGCAGCCGAGCAGACTTTCGGGGCCCGACTTTGGCGGCGGCTTTGACAGTGATGCCTTTGATCCTAATGAGGCTACTGGGGATATGGGGAGGGTATCGGATTTTTTCCCTGGCTCGTTGTTGGACAACATTCGAGCTCAGGCGATTGCAAGTGGCAACCAAACAATCACTCGGTATGATTTTGCTGGCTATTTTCTCTCTCTTCTTTTCCTTTCATTAGTTTTGTTTGTGAATTGAGACTGCTGACACGAGGTAGAATTGATGATGACTCGAGGCGAAATACAGTCACTGGGCGAGACAGTGAGTTTGGGCTGCAAATACCCCCTGGTGCGGAAGAAACAACCTTTATGATGTCGGAGCCACCGGCAGATGGCGGTGGTACATCTCCCCTTGTGGTTGAAGAATCCATAGCTGAGACAAGGGCAAACAATACCGCCAATCAAAGTGGCATTGGAGACGTCACTCTGACAAGACCACCCGGTCCCAATGACGACGACGGCGACAACATGATGGACGTTTATAACGACCCCGACCCGGTTCCAATAATACAAACGGAGCCCGAACCTGTGGAGGGGAATGACGAAGATGACGAAATTGAACCATATATCGAAGAAATTGAAGGGCAATCCGTGGACGAAGAGGAACCAGTCGAACCCTCATCTGCGACAAAGCCCTCAAGAGACAGGTTAAAACCCAAGAAGCGCCAACGAAGGGTGTCAAAACATGGCATAGAATACCCAGCACTGCCACCAACGTTTGTCAAGAGAGTAGCCCAAACGGCCCTGCAGTCTTCGGGTCTCAGTAACCCTCGGGTATCGGCTGATACCCTCACCGCGCTCACCCAAGCCTCAGAGTGGTTCTTTGAGCAGCTGGGTGATGACTTGGGCGCTTATGCAAACCATGCAAAACGGAAAACTATCGAGGAGAGTGACATGGCTACGTTGATGAGACGGTAAGTTATGCATAGTGTTAAAATTCCCTTCCATTTGGATCAATTTCTAACAGTGCAAAGACAACGTCAAATTACTTCAGATAGCACCATTTTCTCACTTGCGCAGAGACATTTACCGAGAGAGTTGCTGCAAGAGTTGAGGATGCCTATACAAAGTGTTGACGCACGCCGCAAAAGATTACGAGACGAAACAACTGAGGCTAGCTCTGAGATGTCATGAGCCCAGGCTTGGGTTTGTATATTACATTATTATTGAAGGGTGTATGGTTTGTTTATGGTATACCGACACCTGGCTTTTTCTTTTTGTTTCGGCTAATGCTACAAGATACCCATACTGCTACTGTTAGAAATTTTTAGTAGCTTGAACACGGCGTGTAATGCTGGATGCAGGCTTTTTGAGAACCATGTACAACATGATTGCGGTGGCAACAGATAGGCCATACCTACACAATGTCAGCAACGATGATGGATACCACGAGTTTCGTACCAGCAAAAAAAAAAAAAAAAAAAAAAAAAACATTGTGGAGCGTACCATGTAAAAATGTACTGTGCGTGATTGTTCCTCAAGTTGACCTCTGCCGGTCGTCCGTAGGGAATGCCCCTTGCCTCAAAGTCCATCATTCGCATAAACTCGGGTTCTTTGTCCAGTTAGCGACCCAACAAGCGCCGTGCCCCCCCAATTGCTAATCAGGAACTCTCAAGACATACCCATTGTGACCTCGACCCAAACGGGCTGACTGCCCGTCAACTGGGCCATCTGCTTGACGTCCGGGAAGTAAAACTGCCCCCGCTCAGGGCGGTTCTCGGGCGTAAACATGTTCTTCTTCCAGGGCTCGCGCAGCAGCCCCTCGACGGTGACTTGGCCCCTGGGCAAGCTGTCGGGGCGAGTCCTCTGGTCACGGTGCGCCTTGCTGATCCAGCCCCTGTTGACCAGGATGGTGGTGCCGTTCTCGCGCTCGAGCGGCGTGACGACCATGTATCCGTCCTTGCCGTCGCGCATCCGGGGCCCGATGAGCATCTCCTGGTCGTGGCGGAAGGTGCCGGTTGCGTAGACGCGGCGGTAGTCGAAGTCGCGGATGGCGGAGGGGTCGACGGACGGCGGGAGCGGGAGGGGGTCGCGGACCAGGCGGTCTTCGAGCTTGGCAATGAGCTCCGTCTTCCACGAGAGGCGCCGGACTTGCCATGTCCCGAGGGCGAAGGCTGTGACGGGGATGAGGGCTGGCGGGGAGCACGGTGTCAGTCGGGGGACGGGAGCGGAACCGGGCGGCTTTTCATTTCGTTACCTAGCAGGATGATGCCCGGGCCATGCCGCTTGCCGGCGCGGACGATTTGCGGCGGCGCGTCGAGGATGGATGTGAAGCCGGGGTCGTCGGCGGCTTGCTTGTCTGCGCGGCGGGGAGTCGTGGTGAATGGGCGACTGCGATGGACTGGCCTCGTCAAGGGGCGGCGTGTGGCTCGGGGCGTGGATTGGCTAAGCCATCGGGGCGTGCTGCCTGTGCGAAGGCCTCGCGAGAAACTGCTCGGGCAGTTCATGTTTTTTTGGCGTGCGGCCTCTGGGGCATGGATGTGACGGAGCGGCGTGTCAAAGGGACGACGAGCCTTCTGCGGCCGACGTCGTGGTGTTTCAAGTGGCCCCACAAAGATGGACTGACGGATGTGCATGTGCCTGTTGAGACTTCATGCATGGATCCCTTGATTCATTGCTTAATGCATGTTGAACTGAGATTTATTAAATCTATATTACTCATGCGTTTAATTTTATTATTATTATTTTTTTTTTCATATACAGACTGTCGCTTCGTCCTGCATCGGCAGCTCCCGAATATCATCCGTCACGGCAAACTATCCGTGGCGCTACACCACGTACCGGCTGGTATGCTTTGATACATTCACGAGATCACAATCAAAACCTTCATGGCACAAAACAGCTGGAAAACAAAGTATGTATTGGTAGCTACCACTCGAATCGACTCACTAATTGTGTTGAACAACCAAGAGTCTAGTACACAAGGGGCATAATACTAGATGTCCATCTCAGGAACCACGTCATTTGGCAGCAAGCTGGCCTCGACTCAGTCGTCATGGACTGGGTTGAGTCACCAGGCCACAATGGTCCTGGATTAGGCCGAAGAGCACTCCGGTCGCTTAGTTCCCGGGGGAATGACGAATTCGCAAACATAGTGGGTCTGTTATCGACGGATCTGTTAGAGAACTGGTAAGAGTTTCCAGATGGTAGCAACTTACGGCAAAGTCCCTAAAAGGATCGACCTTGCATTCGCGGCACTAGATCGACGTCATCAGCAACCATTGTTGCTTCACATGCTCATCAGGTATGTGGAATAATAGTACTCACCCCGCCATTTACCGCGCAACGAGGGGTGAGTTCATCTCGATCCTGTCACATTGGAGTTGAATTAGTGGCTGCTCGTCTTCAGACCGCTTAGCAAAGAGTATCAAGTTGCTCACCGAGCCACGGCTAGATTCACATCGTAGCATGTTCTGATTCAAATATCGAGTCAGTCACACGAAAAGCCTAGTTAAGGGCGTGGCGGGTTCCGTTACATTTTGCTCCTTGCAAGTGATCTTGTGCTGTGTCTCTCGCAAGATCTCCTTTACCGTCTAGAGTTGAGAACAAGAATTAGCCTTTTGTCCAAGGAAAATGTGCGCATGCCTCTTGACGATTAGTAGCAGGGCCCGCGCACCGTTGGCTCCCATGTTTTGAAATCTTCTTCCGGTGCCCGAGGCGCGGCCAGGGCCAGCGTAGCGAAAGTCGCCAACATCAGCTGCGTGAACTTCATTTTTGCTCGGGAGATTGTTGGTAAGGAAGAAATGGATAGTCACGAGATTCAGAAAGCAAAGATGTTTGGTTATACCGCAAAGCCTGAAGATGATGGGCCTTGGATCTACGGTCTTATATATGTGTAAAAAAAACGCCTCTTGCAAGTCTACCGCCATGGTAGCTGGTCTGATTTCCCTAAGCGCCCAATACACGCAAGAATAGTAGAAACCCTTGCATTAAGCCAAATGGGTCCCTCGTCACGCAACGCAATGCATCACTCAGACAGTAGAGCTGGCAAATCAACAGCCTGGGTTATGCGCCATCAGACGATACCGCGTACCGCCATCGAGTCGTGCTTGATGATATGGCCTGTTTGACGCGTGGGTCTTGCCATCCTAGAGCACACCCGCATATGCCGAAGGAGTTACAAGCTATAATAATCCTAATTTAGTCTTCAAAGCATGAACTCTCAACCGTGATATCCTGCAAGAGCGGGGAGCATTAGGGCAGATCCACAACATAGTATTCTGATTCGGGGGCAGAAAGTTGACTGATCCGTAGAAATATCATCTTCAGTAGGGAAATCATCAAACGAGTCAAGTTGGGATTGGTGAATCATGTTTGGCAAACACCAGTTGACGTCTCGAGGCTTCGAAAACGCTAAATGCAGCGAAGGCGGCAGTGAGGTCACGGAATCCACAACGCCCCTGCCAGCAGCCGGTAACCTCGAGTGACCTTGGCGATGACCTACATTGGGCCTAATAAAGGTCCGGTTATAACGTGTGAAATAAAGGCCCGGTTATAACGTGTGAAATAAAGGCCCGGTTATAACGTGTGTAATATAGCTCTTTATAACTTAAAAGCCTATCAAGACTTTTATCATCATATAAATTCGGTGTAAAATGAAGTACCTTTCGATTTTCGGTTCTAAATTAGCTTAAAATCCCTGTCACGACCTCGCGACCGCCTTTGCTGCTTTGAGGGGATGGCAATGGTCGGTCCAGGTGGGCTGGAAATGGCATGTGGTACGGAGTACTCATGCATTAACTTACAAATCCCCTTGACTCGGCCATGGCTCCCGATATATATACTTCTCTCCACATGGCCTGGGAATGCCCTGGGAACTTCCCTGAAACCGACTCGTGAAGGTTGACTGTTGACACGTGTGAGGCAGTAATAGATGCTGACAGAATACTTGCTGACGGCGTTAAGGGATGCGGCATTGCGTTGGGGTGCATATGGTTACTCGGCCCTGTTTGTGGTGGGGTGTGGCCGGCTGGAGACTTCAAGCCGGGTAACTTTTTATACATAGCTTTCGCTGTGAAAATACATGTAAAATTTCTCACTTGTACGTATAAAAGCGTTGATAGCTTTTAAAATAATATAGAAATAACACACATCTCTTAAAGTCCTCAGAATACACACTTTTGAACATAAACCACACACACACACATACATTACGGCGGGCGCCGACGAGGCTATGAAATTAAACAGACGCAAGCCACATTGAATTTATGAGTGGACCGTCTGGCCCGATGAGGACTAGCGACGGCTGCGTGTTTGGCTGCCCACATCCCGCAAAGCTCTCGTCTCACCGCCTGCCCAACATGGCCCACCCAGCTTGCCAGCATCGTGTCCCCGAGCTCGACCGCTGACGTTGACCTTGCTTGTCCAGACCAGCTCGACAGCCTTCCGCAGCAGCTCAGGGATCACTTCTCTGTACCAGTTAGCCGTCCATCTTTGCCATGGGATAACACGCCATTTTATTTCTACTTGCTCATTTCTGCATGTCGATTCGTTTCGTGTAAGCCCCTTTGCGGAGCTAAACCACCAACTGAACTTCCCAACGCCCCTCCCTCGCCCACCAAACGTCGCCTTGAGCATCCATCACCACGCCCATTGCCACATGGCCACATTTGTTTAATGCGCACGCCTGCCTGAGTCCCGTCGGAATTAGCCATCATGTTTTACCAGGGATCTCTCCAAGAGGGAATTTCCACGGCTGTTGGCCAGCAAAAATCCGTCTTTTGCTTTGTTACGAGTAAGAGTGCTTGGTAATGGCCCACGGGTGGACGAAGCTACATGCTGACCTGGCCAGATGACAATGACGAGAGCAAGACTTGGGAGAATGAATTCTTGCAGGACCCTTCAGTATGATGCCTTTCTTTCCAAAAAGGGGGTTCTAGTTGATTCGAGTGTTAACGTTTTGTTGAAGTTGGTAGACGTGATTGCCAAGCAGGCCGTGGCCTTGCGGTTGACACCTGGTTCAGAAGAATTCGGCTACCTGGCGCAAATCTTCCCTCTTCCTCAGACACCCACCATCGTCATCATGAAGAATGGCGAACTCAAAGAGTACATTGCTGCCGGAACTCCCAAGGAGGAATTCCTCCGCCGGATCCAGAACTCCTTCAATATTTCACCACCACACACCGCGCAACCAGCTTCCGGACCGCTTTCGTCCTCGTCCCCCACCTCGTCTGGCTCGAGTGGAATTCCCGCCAACAGTCGAGCGATCAGATAACGTGCGCCGTGTCCTAGAAGAGCGAGCTGCGAGGCTAAAAGCCGCCAAGGAGGCCGCTGAACAAAAAGCCAAGGAAGAATTGGCTCAGAGGAGGGCCAAAGCAGCAGCGGAAGCCAGCGAAAGTGCGCAGAAACAAGCGGCCTTGGTGAGGAAGAAAAAACAGCAAGAATCAGAAGAACGGAAGCGAATCCTGAAGCGCATCCAGGATGATAAAGAGGAACGACGGCACCAGGCGGCCGAACGAGAGCAGCAAAGAAAGGAAATCCACTCAAGAAGCGACTCTTCCTTACCAGTGGGCACCACATCTCCATCGACAGTGCTGTCGGCAGCCAAGAACAGCAACCTTACCTCTATTCAAGTCCGACTGTTTGATGGCTCGACCATTCGATCCCGTTTCAAGACTTCGGGCCCTGTGAAGGAGGTTCGGAAGTGGGTCGACGAGAACAGAACCGACGGTGAACTGCCCTATACCTTCACGCAACTGCTTACGCCGCTGCCCAACAAATCGATTGACGAAACAGAGGAGGAAAAGTCTTTGGGAGAGCTTGGCTTGTCTCCTTCGTCAACGCTTATTTTGATCCATGTCCAAAGCTATACCTCTGCATATAACAACTCATCACAAGGATTCCTCTCTTGGATTATTGGCTCAATATTAGGGTTTTTCACCTGGTTCCTCGGCTTGATTGGCCTTGGTAGAGGCGGTGGCAACAACAGCCAGGCGACCCTCGCCGAACAGTCAGATTCAGCCTCCACACAAGCCAAGAGCCGTCGTGTTCAGGGGTTTGAGAATCCCAATGATAAGAGACGGGATCACCAGTTGTATAACGGCAATTCGGTAAGCAGAAATTGGTATTTTTGCCTAAGATAAAGTTGTGCTAGCTAACATGACCGCAGTTAAACTTTGAGCCCAGGCCCGACGAGGATGAGAAATAGCCAACTGAAAGTAATGTAAAAGCATAATGTATATCAGCCCAGAAGATATCAATATTCTGCATGAATAATAAATTGCTAAACTTTTGTATTCGGCAATATGAAATGGCGAAACGTGTTGGATATATTTGCAAATGCAGACCCCGTCTCGTAATTGTCCCTGAGCCCGCAAAGGTGACAGCATACGCTGGAACAAATGATACAAGTCAGTATACATTCACCGTGTAAAACAGCAAGGAACAAAAAAACCTGCTAGCAAACCGAGAGGTGATTGAATTCTCCCAGAGCGGCAATTCCATCTATAATACAAGAACCACCGAGCCATTTCGGTGTAAATTTGTCAGACAAACCCCCAACTCAATGACGACGCTGTGTAAAGTCCCGTACACTTCCATAGCGGTCCAATGTATTTGGCGCGCTTAATCACCCGTTCACTCAAGCTCATAGTCACACTGCCCCCCTGCTCGCCTCTTTTTTTTTTTTTCCCCTTTTTTCAACGCCATCTAGTACTGGCTCGCAGCGGCCTGGCAAGCCTTCAGCTGCTCCAGGTACCAGTTGCAAATCTGCATGTTGCCGCCATTGTCGTCCATGCACTTGGTGAACTGCTGCGTAGCGGCCTGGCAGTTGTTGCCCCATTGCTGCTGCTGCTGCTGCTGGTTGGCCTGGGCCTGCACCGGCTGCGGCGCGGGTTCCGACGAGCCGCCTGAGAAGAGGCCGCCGATGGCATGGCCGACCGACGAGCCGATGGCGACGCCGCTGCGTACAAAGTTAGCATGTTTGCATTTTTCCTTCTTTTCCTTGTGGGCATGCGGGAGAGTTGAATCGTCCCTTTTGGGGGGCAAGCGAGGGCGGAAACCGGGGGCTTGATGTGCCCCCCCGTGTCCAGAGAAGACCCCCTCACCACGCTTGCTCAGGGTCGGATTCGTTCCCCCGGGGCACGGCTATACGTACGCGGCGGTGCTGGCCATATGGCCAAACAGCCCGGGGCCTTGCGAGGCAGCCGGCGCGGGAGCCGTCTGCTGGGGAGCATGCTGGGGAGGAGCTGCCATGGTGGCGGCAGGACGCTGCTGCTGAGGCATGGGGCTGGAGGCAGGGACCGTGGGACGGGTGGGTGCCCGTGAAGGGGCGGGGGCGCGGCCGACGGATCTGTTGCGAGGCATCTTCTTTGGCGATGCGGTCTTTGGCGGTTGGTGATGGTGGTGGAGGAGGAAAATGTAAAAACGGGAGAAGAACGGGCAAAAGTGGAAGCTTGGAGAAGAGTTGGCGATGTTCTGGGGCGGTTGGTGGACGTGGCCAATGGGAGGAGGCGGGTTTGCGGGCGTGGGCCGGGTGGCCTCGGGAGAAGTGGCAGGGGTCCAGGTGGTCATCGTGACTTGACTGTTCCAACGGAGGATTGCTTTTGTTGTGCATTCATCTCGTAGGTGTGTTGTAAACCACTATGACTTGCCAGCTGCAGCACCATGGTTTGATGAGGAATTGAAGCATCTACCCTTGTTCAGGTCCATCTAATCAAAACAGTGTATCCCGACGCCGTGCTCCGTGACTATCAATGACCATAAACCCAAGGATGGAAGGGGGAACAAAACCATCATTCGTGTCCAGTAAAATACCCAGTTTCCAGCCGGTCGGCCAGCAATGCTTCCCAAAAAGAAAAAAAAAAAGAGGGCATCGAGTGCGAAACACCAGATCCCCGCGAGTCACATCACCACGATAACCCCCCTCATCACTTTTGCTTCCCCTTCCCCCTTCCCTTCTGCTTCCTCTTCTTCTTCACCTGCGCATCACTACCCGATCCTCCAGAGGCAGCCGAATCATCAGCAGGCCGTTTCCTGCCCTCCACCGACTTGAGCAGCGCCTTGGCACGCTCTTCAGCAATCTTCTCGGCCAGCCTGCTGCTGATAGACTTGTTGTCGGCCTACAAATCAAAAGAGGTCAGCTCCCGTATGCACCCCCCGCAGAATTCCCATGGTAGGCGCAAGGGGGGCGTGAATCCACGTACCAAGTCGGCCTTCAAGACCCGAGCTGCGGCTTCTTGGTTCACGACCAGGCTTCTCTGCGCCTCCGGCTCCTCAGCGGCTTTGATCTTGCCAAAATAATGCTGCACACGCTTCAGTTCAGCGTACACGGCGTGGTTCTGGGCATCTGCGCCCTGGAGTCTCAGATAGGCTATTCACAGCCAAGTCAGCAACAGCCCGTCGCCCGCAAACAAAAGGTGAGTGACGCATGCTCACAGAAGAGAAGGGACTCGATTGAGTAGGCTGTCAGGGAAAACAGCTTGGCCTTGTCGAGGAGCGGTAGTTGAGAGGCCTTCTCATTGAGGTTGTTGAGCAGCGGCGCGAGCGCATCTTCGAGGTTGTCAAGCTGCGAATCCAGCCTGTCCAGGTCGGGAGTGATGTCTTTGACGTCGCTCATGCTGAAAGTGCTGAAAATCGAGACTGTGGTCACGTTGCCGGTCGGCTTGATCTCATTTCTGGCCCGTTTAAGTTTCAGTGGAAGCCTTTGATGGCTCGTAAAACATTTTTGCCAAGTCGGGGTGCCGGTAACGCAGAGCTTTTTTGGATGTTTTTCTACGGAGTATCGTGCTGTGTCTCCACTTTAATTTTGGGTTGCTTGCGGGCTAACCTAGAGGATGACCAGCGCAACAGAACGTAAAGAATGGCACACGTTGAGGCAGTTCCGTGGAAATAAATCAAAGTCATTACTGTATAGTTGTATGGCCGGCTTCGTCAATTCCTTGGTACTTTTGAATATTTGATATACCGGTCATGATTCAACGCTAGTATTGATGTCAGTAACTGCGAGGTGTATGAAACGCAAGCCGAAATTTGGCGAGAGACATCGCTTGTCTTTCACCGAACGAGTAGTAGAACTAGAAAAACCGTAACCCTCCTTCCAGGGTACTTCCATCCATCTTCTCAATCCTCGCCACATCTAGGACAATTGATTCCTTTCGGCATCCCGATGCATAACGCCGGCATCGCCCAGAAACATATTGCGGTCTGTTCCATCTGCTCCGCAAACTTGCAACGCTCTGTTACTCCTACTACCGTTACGCACCATATCGGTGCACTATAATTGCAGCCACGTCTTTACTGTCCAGTCGTCAAGCTTCCCGGATTTCTCCACAGCTTTTGTTACTAGTTCTTCCGTTTGACGCTTAAGCATCTGCTTACGGATGGCTTCCTGATTCGGCAAGGCATCCGCCGAAGCGCCAGGAGCTGACGGCATCTCGGGCATCCCAGGTATTGATGTCCTCGGATTCGACATGCCAGGTAAACCCGGTGGCATAGCACCTCCAGCCGTCGATTCGCCTGGTATTGGAGGAGAGGCGCCGCTAGCTGCTGTGCCAGCCATAATAGCTGCAATGTCAGCTGGTATCTCGTGAGGATTGTTCTTCAGGCGGTCCCTGAGAATTAGCATAGATGGTACCCGCACGTTTAACTTTTATTGGGAGTCAGTATACGAGTGCTACAACACATCATTGTGCCTCGAGAGGTGCCAACGTAGTGGGAGTCCTGATGCGCCAGCTAGTTTTACGTACCTGAGACAGCAAGTTGCCATATCTGACACCAAGAGTGTTGCCAATAGACTTTAGGCGTCCCTTTACCCAAACCCTCTGAGAGTCTGTGAGATAGTCCTGGCCCTGAATACAAGCCAACGGCCAGAGTAAGAAATAGCCGGCTAAGCCTTTCTCCGATGTGTCTTCTCCGCAACCAAACACGGAATGCGTCGCGTTACTTCGCAAGTCCTTACGCTTTGAGAAGAGCCCCATTTGATAAGGCACCGAGGCAATGATATCCGAGATTGCCTCAACGCAAATTCTGACTGTCGTCGCGTATTCTGAAGTCGTACGATAATCAGCTGGAAAGTTGATCCATGCTGTGCAGCGTATCGTGAGTGACGCCAGTACGATACGCATACAACGCATAACATTCCAGAAATTCACAACCCATAAATCGGCGTAGGTGTCGATACGACCGGGGAAGACCTCGGCCTTGGAATAATCGCACTTTGGATTGTACGGCTCCCATGCAACTGTTCTCCACATATATTGCTCTGGCAGTTCCCCAAGCCAGGTGACGATTTCCTTGTCCAGTGACTTGCAATTTTGTATCGTGTCTTTCATCAACTCCATATTTTCAGGCGACCGAGTCACTGTGGCGAGAAGGGCATTGACCTCGCTCTTAAGCTCTCCCACACGACTGCTGAGTTGCTGGAACTGCATGCTATACTCGTTACTAACCGGATCGGTGACCCACCAGTCTACATCAAGTGTTGGTGGTTTCCCGGTACTAAGGGAATGAATAATCTAGTCACGACCCATTAGACTTGCTTTAAGCAGGAGCGTGGCGGGAACAGAGACGGGCGACACTAGTACTTACCATCTGGGTTCGGACAGCAATGAATAGATCCATGCCGATTTTGCTCCGCAGTTGCTCCTGACCCCTGGACTTGACGAGCTGAATAGCACCTTCGATGTGGGAGCTCCATGCTAGCATTCCAAGTGTCTTTGCAGTGATATTCTCAAAAAGCCCAAGCAGCA
Source organism: Metarhizium acridum (assembly GCF_019434415.1). Taxonomy (NCBI): domain Eukaryota; kingdom Fungi; phylum Ascomycota; class Sordariomycetes; order Hypocreales; family Clavicipitaceae; genus Metarhizium; species Metarhizium acridum. The sequence continues at coordinate 1,797,476 of NW_027094020.1, read as the reverse complement.
AAATGGCAGCCAGAGTGTCATCTCGTTTCGTCAAGACTGGGTCCTTCAAAGCTGTGAAGGTACAAGCCAAAGCCTTCGTGTAGCAACCCAAGGCTGCTCGGTCAAAATCATTCCCAGTTCCAACACGGTTGTTGAGAGACGCTAGAGAACATGCTTTGAACGCATAGAGAAAGTGCTGCGATGGTTGTGGTGTTTTTAATAGCGGGAGTACGAATTCCAAGAATCCACGACTAGTTGCTAAGCCTTGTTGAGGAATCAAAACATAGTTGGAAATGAAGTGACAGGACGCAAGCTCGTCTACAGCTAGCGGTGGCGGAGCTTTAATCGACTTGTCGCCAGACGAGCGTGGAGAAGGCGTGTCAGTGCTTTCCAAAGATAATCCATTGCTTCTTTCTGACTTGGGTGCGAGTGGTTTTGTTGCTGATTGCTGAGGTTTGTCCGGCACTTGTGAGCTTGCACTACCTCCCTCGGAAGTCGGATGAGATTTGTTGACGTCTCGATACCCAGGGCAAACGCGTCTGGCCTTTGCGCACTGCTTGCAAGTCGGTTTTGTTTCGTCACACTGTATCATGAACCAGTTAACAAGCTTTCCGAGCGTAATGACAGCAAACCGCCCATTGGTTCATTCCATGACTGTACAAGCAGAAGAGTTGAGTATCCATGGACAATTATGTACCTTAATTCTGCGAATCCTGCACATTTGGCAGCCCCGCGAAGGCTTGCCACCGTACACCATGGTTGCGGTTCATCCAATGTCTATTTTCTGATGAAATAACAGCATGATGAAGAAAGCGCGTACGTGAGCTTCTAGAAAGAGGCGGGCCACATTCCATGATAAAGAATTTCGGAGGCTTGCTGGCATGGGCCACTAATTATCAGTTCGCCGATGTCAATAATCATGGACCATGGCGTTTTCTCCACAGTGTCTGGGCCTCCACAGCATGTCCGGGGCTGTAGGGAACCGTTTCCGTAGCGTTATACCGAGTTGAAGACTCCCAGAGGGTTCCAAAGCCAATGGCTACACTACAGTAATTATATCAGAATATCGCATTAGATTGTCATGTACGGGGAACGGGGTCCTCGGTACGTAATGAGCTACGCCAATGGCAAGGTGGTCGGTCAGGCTGCAGGCTCAGCTGCAAAGGGTGGTGATTTTCCTGTCATCGCCGGTTGTGGGGCACTGGAGAAAACAAAGTGGCTAGCCGCTTAGTCGCTGACGAATCTTGTTTATTAGCAGGATGGCGGAATCAAGAATTTTTGCCGGAGAAGGGAGTCTTCAGAGCCTTGTAGAGCTGGATGAGCTTGTTGAATACACCACGCGGTCGGCAGCGCACGTTTTCCGTGGTCAAGTTTGCCGATGACTACTGACTAACTTGGGTAGCCGGGCTAGTCCACGCCGCTTCCCAAACCACGATCAAACAAGGATGGTCTGAGGGTTTCATGAAGGCGATGGGCAATAATATGGTGATGCAGGTTTGTTCCGAGGACCCCAACCAGCTCGTCCAGCGGTCCTTGTGTCTCACAGCGCAAGCAGAACCAAAATGGGCATCTCCTGTAGCTCTGGGAGTCGATTACAAGTTGGTGCATTCTGTGCCGTGCCCTTGCAGGTGGTGGTATTGCGACACGGGCATGAAGTACTTATTGGATGGTGTTGGGACGTGACATTACCTTCGGGAAGTTTGGATCATGTAAAGTTTGTGCCGGGGACTTCTTGTCCTGCAGGAGCGCATCATTTTGCCGGTCAAGTGCTCTTTCTTTTTGTGTCGTCAAGCTGTCCGCTCTTGCCATTTGATTACTTGGGGCCAACGATTTGAGAACGGCTCAATGGTGGTAGGTAGTACTACGCAGGTGGGCAATGTTTGAGGTCACTACCACCAGTCGTCTCAAAAATTCAGGGACGAAGCTCCCATCTCTCCGTGGTGTCATTGCTGCGCACCCATTGGAGTGCCCTGGATAATGATACATGTCGGTTTGTGCCTGGATCTTGCTTCGTAAGTCTCGTTTTTTGCATGGTTGTCACATTTCACATGAGAGCTCCTGGCTTCTTCAGGCAGGCAGAACCGAGCATCCTCTACGGAGCAGCGAGCGCTGTTCTCTGCCCGGCCATGGACCTTTGCGCTGATTCTTGGTCGTACTCTAGATTGATTTTGATTACGCACTCACCCTCAAATTGAAATCTATTCAACATACGCACTGCAGCTCGGCCTAGAGGCTTAGACCCTGGCCCCTGAGGCTTGGCCATTTCGTCACGCAAGCTGACAGCGCCTCATCAGCAACACCACATGTACGGAAAATTCCGCACCAAGATGCCGTGTTTCGACTCCGAGCCGTCTCTCCACACCGGTGGCTTTTTAGTTTGGTCCGGCTGCCGTTGCCGCATGTGATGATCGACCGGCAGTGCTGAGGAAGGGTGGGAAGGATGCTTCGGCCAACGTCCCCCAGTAGGCTACCGGGTGCTGGGTGATAACCATCACAACAAAAAACCGGCGGGAGTAGCGCTTGGGTCTCATTTCGGCTTCGGGAGTTACCTTGCTAGCAAACGCTAGAAGGGGTCGCGTCGTCATTGGGCCTCGGCCCGTCAACGTTCCCCGCGTTAAATGTTGGAAAATCCGTTGTCTGGACTCAGGCGACCAGAGATATCCTCCGAGATTTCTATGCAACCGATACCCAGAAGCATCCTCATGCCTCGCAAGGCGACGCTCAGACCGTGCCGTTCACCATTCTGCCTACGGAGTAGCAAAAGTCAAATTTTGTCCAAAAGACGATTTTAACATTATAACTGGATTCTTGTCTCACACTCCCTGCAGAACTATCTCCATCATGTCATTGTGGCGTTGCTCCTCTTTTACTAGCACCAGCGTCTGAGTCGTGGCAAGTGCAGCTACTCAATCCAATCCGGCCGGCTCATGGGTACTCTGTACTCCGTAAACTGCTGCGAAACCCCTTGAATGCAATCACGCCGTGAGTTGCCGGAGTTTACGGATGCCAATGCCACATAAGACGCCCCCAAGAATTCATGTCAATAATATCAGCAAAAAGCATTCCTCTAAATAAAAGACCCCGGTACGTCTCTGTGCGTTGAAGAGCCCTGGTCCAAGTCTGACATGACATGAAAGCTTGGCATGGCTGCAACAACGCCGTCTTACAGCTAGAGGTAACAACCCAGGAACATGATCGCCCAAAGACAAAGGCAATTTCGTCAACCAGCAACCGCACCAAACTTGCTCGTTGTTGAAAGAGATTGTCAGGGAGGCCTGCTTTATCAAAGGAAGAGAGACCTATATTTATTGCTTTAGTTGTGGAGCCATTCACTGAAGCGTGAATGGTTGCCGTCCGGCCCCAGGATGGCACGTTGAACGAAGATGCTAAGTTACATAATACCTAGGTACCTAGGTGGTTAAGGGACAAATGCGACGCTCACAATTGTTGAACTGTGACCTTGGTCCAGAGATACGTATGGTCGAGGATCACCTCCAAGAGATGAAATCAGCAAACAACGTCCTGCGTAGGCTCCCTCCGGACTATCTTGTAAGCTGATGTAAACTAGGCTGCCTGAACATCGGCAAGCTCTATATCCAGCTTCTCCGTGTGCTATGTACTCGATCGCTGCATTTTCTTCTATGAATATGACTACGATCCAATGTGTGTATTTCGAGGACAAGGGGCCCTAGTTACAATGAGTCACGATGCCTTGGCTTTGCGGGTATAGAATATCTATGTTTATGCACGCGGATATATGAACTATGTGTTGGTTTCGCTGGGCTCCGGGAAATGTTTCGCTCTTCAATTATGGCGGCACCCGTAGCGTTGCCTGTTGATACTGCTGAGATGCTGACACACTGACAGAACAAGTGACGCGACACTTACACTAGAGTATTCTGATCAAAACATGGCAAGTTCATGACCGTGGTCCCCAGCATGATGGACTGGGTTAGGATATCGAATGAGCGACGTCAACGAATTTCGCTAGCAGACAACTCAATTAGAGAATTTGTCAGCCAGTTCTCTGTAAGTATGGTATATTATTTCTATCTCAACTCTTAGTTATTTATATTGATTGCTTTATACAAAGCTGACTGAAATGTACAGCTAAACAAACAAAGCGCTTGATAAATTCACAATGACCAGGCTCAGACCATGTTTCTCGATGACACAGCGTAAACCAACCGGCCCATAGACATTCGAGTTATCATCCGCCCAGAGCAGCTGCAAGGCTCATTGAACAACTTGCAGATGCCGCATTTGGTACCTGCTATTCTTGAGACCATCAATGAGTCCTTCACGCTGTTGTATATCCTCCATGCAAGAGCCTGCAATGACAATCGCCCATAGAAGATTTGTCGAGCATGGCGAGTCCTGCAGGTATGTCGCCAGGCGAATTATGCTGTCAATCCTTTGCTGAACCTCCTTTCTGAGACCGTCATCAGGAGCCGACGAACCAAGCAACGACAGCGCGATATAAATGTATAATGACTGGTGTAGGCATTCTGCTACTTTTCTCTTCTTCTCCCAGTTAAAAATGCGGGCCTCGAGGTTTGCCGTGTCTCTATCCGAGGCTACCTTGGCCACGCGTTAATGCGCTTCACCAAAGCTTCTTTGGCTATATTTAAGTCTTTGGACGGAGGATCTGCTCCCTGTCCTCCCTCCGCAAGACGAGGGCAGTATAAATTCTTCATCTCGGGTATAAGTTGAAACAGCGAATAGCTCCCTGCAAAGACGGCGCTGAACAGACACCGCGATGCCTTTTCACCGTACGAAGGCTAAGTAAACTGCTCGCCAGGGGTTGGCCTGGCTCAACGGAGGGAAGCATCGTGTCACAGAGGAAAATACGCAAGTGTTTCATGCGCTAGGCTTTGGGCCTCGGACAATTCTCTAGCTGAGGCAGTCGTCGCAACAACTTTCCCTGAGCTGCGGGTTATGCCTCGGTGTCCCTGGAGCAGGTTCCGAGCCGCATTGAGGTGCAGAAACAGAGTTTCCGCAGGCGAACATAAAGAGCCTAGAAAATTGGGGTTGGTGTTGTCAATTCCTTGGGCTACTCCGTAGATACACGAGCTACCGGGATTCGAGCTAGGGGCTTACCTCGTATTTACAGAGCAGGGCCATTACCAGAGGAAGAATGTCAGCAGGATATATGCTGCCGGAAGGCGACGTCTGCACCCGTGCAAAACTTGAGCGTAATGCCGTCGGGTAGCTAACTGGATATCAATCGATTCGGCAAGCCTGTAGGTGAGACGAGAGCCGCTGACAGCGAGTATGCCATGAAAGAGCAACGGGTTCGTCAGCGCCAGCGGTAGTAAGCATATTGTGAATGGGTTTGGAGACAGCATACTGGCAAAGACCATGGTAGCCGTGTCTGTCAAGTAGTGTTGGAGGAGTAGATGCTATCGCGAGGTCAGACTTGTCCCTGTCTCCATGGGAAGCAAGGAAATTTCGTTCAAGTGCAACGGAGCCTGATGCTCTTCCGTCTGGGACGTTCGATCGCCATGTCCCCAACTCTGCCGTCGTTTCTCCCTTTCCCGACATTGCGTCTTTGGAGGCTCAACAACCTTGGGCCAGCAGCAATCCAGCCCGTTTCTCACACAGCCAGCACAGCGAGGCCGGGACTCTTCGCACTTCCTCTTACGGCGACGACATGTCGTGCATCCGGTCTTTGTTCGTGCATGCCTGATTCGGCACTATGTGGGGAACTTGGCCGATCTGGTGTCCAAAGTCTCCGGAGGCCTCGGCGACCCCGGCCGGCGACGGACTCAACCCATACCGCCCATCTTGTTCAGATTTAGCACAGGAGTAAGATGCGGAGGAGCTTGGGTCCCGGAGTCGAGAGTAAGCTGCCCGGGGTGGAAAGCAGGTGAAGTAGAACGACGCGAGATCTGAGGGGGTGCGGCAACTGTTTTATCTTGCCGCGCTTGCTGTGGCTCAGAAACAAGGTTGCTGATGCACGTGAGCTGTTCTCATAGGGTGTAAGTGTGTCTGTCATTACTGCAGCCTGGGCTGAATCCATACTACATGGCGGTGCTTAGGCCCTTGTTATCCTTGGCCTAGGACGTGTGGAATGTGGCTCAAAAGGGTGTTTTGAGCTACGAGCACTGGGAGCGAGCGATTCGATTCGATAACATCGCGGCTAGATTTCAATATCTGTTGGCTTGTCATCTGGGAGATTGACTCAACCATCCATCTTCACTTTTCCAACAGGTACACCCTGGATCATTCCCAGAACACGTTATTTCCATATGGCAACAACCCAACTCAACAACTTGGACGTTGTAATCATTGCAGCTGGCCTAAGCGGTCTCCGAGCAGCAAGAGAAACACACGCCGCAGGCCTGAAATATGTTGTCCCGGAAGCAATGGATCGCGTGGGCGGCAAGACGCTCTCGGTTCCAGCATCATCCAAGGGCACCGGCGTTGTAGACCTGGGTGCGGCTTGGATCAAAGACACAAACCAGTCTGAAATGTATTCGCTAGCCTAGGAATTCAACTTCGATCTCGTCAAGCAACGAGATGAAGGGAACTCTGTGGTCAGAGCCCAGACGGCAAAATTGACAAGGTTCCCTACGGAATGCTGGCAAAAGTACGTTTGCATTACACAATTATATCAAGAAAAGCGGAGGCATTATCAAAACTGTTAAACCCAACCTTTGTGTGAAAGAGCCTAGCAAAAAGGATTTCAAGCGCGCCGAACCGCACCAAGACCAAGACGAGCCCATTCGAGAGAGATCCGGGAAAGCAAAATCTCACTGAATGTCCATTTTAATCACAGTCTTCCCGATGCTGCCTTTTCCCTGGAATGCAGTCATAGCGGCCTGCCTAACAGCCTCAATGTCCTCAAACTTGACCGTGAGTCCTACAACAGGCTTCAGCTTTCCGGCGGCGACGTGCTCACGCAGCGCATCTAGGTCCGCACTGCTGGGATCCAGAAGCATGTACTCGTAGTTGACTCGCCACCGCCTCGCGCGCCACTTGCGCAGCGAATCCAGCGCGTTCAGCACTGTTGAGGCCACCAACGGAATCTTGCCCGAGTTTGACGACGTGATGACGGCCGCGTCTTGCATCTGTTTGCCGGACGGGGTGGTGGAAATGGAAACGACGAGGCCTGTTTCCGGGACCATGCGGCTCAGGAACTCCATGGCCTGGCCGGTCGTGTCGAGCATGAAGTCTACCGACTTGGCGGGGATGCTGGTCGCAGGGTTTGCCTGGGTGTAATCGATGACTGTGCGAGTTGCCCGTCAGCAAGGGGGGCCCGTCGTGAGGCAAGGAATTTTGAAACCTGGGGGGGATTATAGAATCGACTCCCCCGGTAGATTGCTGGATATGTAGGTTGTCAAGAAAGGGCACATACTCTCGTCAACGACGCCTTGGCCAAGGAGCTCGGGGACTCTGGCCACCTTGGACGTCGACACGGTGGTAATGACCTTGCCTGCTCCAAACACGTTCTTGGCCAGTTGGCAGGCGTAGGAACCTGTTCCGCTCACTTTGAGGTGCAATCTCTGTTAGCCAATGCATTATGCTGGATTGCTTCGTGCTCGTCAGGATGGAGTGGGAGGAGGGAAATACGCACGGCCGGCAGGTACAAATACCGTCTTCCCGGCTAGCGAGCCGTTGTACTTCTTGAGAGCCTGGAGGGCCGTCATGGCAGCGAGAGGAAGCGATGCGGCGGCCTCAAAGGACAGGGATGTCGGCTTGAGAGCCGCGTAGCTCTCTGGGCATTTCGCAAACTGACTCCAGGATCCTGCATTTGCCAGAGTTGGTACTAACGCGACGGGATTATCCAAGTGAAGACGGGGGGCGCTCTGTACCTCGATGAGACTCAGGCAATCGGCTGTAGACGTCGTCGCCGACTTTGACTCGCGTGACGGTTTCCCCGACGGCCAGCACGACGCCGGCGCAGTCGTATCCGATCTTGTATGGAAAGCTATGCGGAACGTGTAAGCGACAGTTCGCCGTCACATGTGGTCACTGGGAAAGGGGTTCGAAGTGATGGATGCAACTCACGAGTCCTTGATGACCATCTTCATGGCGCCGGCGGCTTTCTTCACATCAATCGGGTTGATGCTGGCGGCATGAACCTGGATAACCACATCACTAGGATCGCTGACCTCGGGTCTGGGCAGAGACGATAGCTGGTACCCGGAAGGGTCCGAGTAGGCCGTCGTGATAATGGACTGCATCGTGGCCATGGCGAATGCGAAATGGCGATGTTTTGGATGCGCGGCCAAGGTGAGTGTTGAGAGCGGGCTCATCGGGGTTCTTTTTAGGTTTCGGTAGTTAGTTGGACGTCTGAGTGTGATGCCGCAAAAGTTGCAGGTCTATTTTGCGCGTGATTTTCTTTTTGTATAGCGATGGCAGGATTTCATTGCAATTCTCTTCCCTTTTTTGAGAATTTCATCGGTTTAGTCATCTGGATCTACGTATTAAGGTTCATTCCGGTGTTCATGTCTCGGTGCAACCATGATGCCGGCGAGGTCGAGCCCGCAACTACACAACAGGGCCGCCAGGCTGGATGGAATGGGGACAGGTTTGTATTTCGTGGGAACAGCTCGACAGGTCAGGTCGAGCCACGCCAGCGACTTTTGATTTGTCCGTGGACATGAGGCGCCGGGGCAGATCAAGGGTCGGAGTTTTGTAATTTCACCGTTATCATCGGAGTACGGAGCATTGAATGGCAGATCGGGAGGGAAAAAAAAACAGGGAAAACGAAAAGAAAGAAGAATAAAACCAAGTCCGCACCCTAAACTCCGCAGTCCGCAGTTGATCGAGTTTGCCGACCGCCGCAACCTGGTTCCAGACCTGGCCCTGCCGAGATTGAAAGCTGGTTTCGATATTTGTTCTAGGGAATCCGTCCTACATCCACCGCTCGAGTTTTGCTTTCGAGCATAGAGTGCATGGTACGACACTGGCCAGACATGTGTATGCAATGGTCAACCCTTCATCACGACGCATCTCACTGGGACTGGATAAAATTCTTCACTCAGTACATGCTGTTTTATTTGTCTTTTGTTTCAGCGTGGAGATGGCTGGATAAATGGGCCTTTCTTGACCATGAGTTTCCTTGAAACAGGTCTGCAAGGACCGCCGCGCCTATAGAATCGCATCGTGATTGCAGCTCCAAAGGGAATTACTGGGCGGCGGGCGTTGGAATTCCTGGTGGCCAAGTAGCGAGTGCCGCCGTCTCTGCCATGGACATGTGCTTTGGTTCCTCCATGAGGGTTGGAGGTGACTCTGAGCGTGCTCCATCTGTTGCCCAAAGTAGTAGTATTCTGACTTACCCCTTTCGAGATCTGAGTATAAGTAGTTACATCAAAGGATATCCCCAAGAGATCCAAAGGCAAGAAACATGATGGCCAAGTTGAAAGAGAGCCCAGATTCATACTGGCAATCCCCATGTTGCGTTACTAGAGCCAGGCTATGTAATTCCTAAATCGTGCTATTAAAGAAGCACGACAGTTATACTAGCAGCTGCACCTAGAAGCTGCTACTTGGCTGCAAAGTTGACCGGAGAGTAGATCATATATTACATACTAACTTTGAATCTCTGTAAATAGCAGAGTATGTGCCAGATTCACTAGTTGACTTAGTCCTAATGTCCCCATAGTAGACGTGAGCGCATCTGGCCCTATGACTTGGCATTCAACACTTTGTGTACCTCGGAAGCAATATTGTATTCCACCAGCTGTTTCAACGGCTTCGTCATGACGTTTGGGAACCACCCTCCGCTGTGTCAGTGTCTCAACAGGATCCAATCACTAAAAAAAGGGAAAATAGAGGACCGGGGGGTAATGTGACAAATACTCGGCGGCATGCTTACCCATCATCCACATAAAGGCGTACATTATGTACTCCTCGACGGCCGTCTTGTCACGCTTGCGGTCCTGCCACTGCTGAGCGTGATCGAGAATCTTGTTTACGTGAGGCTGGCGGAGATCCATGTATTGTTTCGCTTGCCGCCCTGATGACCCCTTTGTAGTCCGTGGGATCATGCCCATGAGACCCATAGGCTTTAGCCAAGTGGTGACTGAGAAAGAGAGTGAAGCACTCGACGTCTTCTAGCGCTTGGGAGCAGCCTTGGCCAGAGGTAGGCGGCAGCGCATGCGCAGCATCCCCTACCAAGACGACGCCGTCCCGCTCCCATGTTGGCAGCGGAGGCACGATCCACGTAGGGTACATGCTCGTCACCTTGGAAGTCTCAAGGAACTTTGCATATAACAGGATCTTTCCAGTCCTTGTGGCGTTCGCGCAGCTGTTTCAGTATGTCCTCCTTGTCCACCGACTTTGGGTCGGGACACTCGTCGACAGAATATGTTGACCACCAACCGACGCTCTCACCTGGTGGAGAGACATGATAAGGAGAGTCGCGATGGGGTGCATCAAGTGCGCTCTCTGCGATGAAGTACCCAAAGAAACCGTTGCCGCCCATGACAAAATTCATCGATCCAATCTCAACGTCACTTTTGACGAGTGAGTAAGGAATGAAGCCACCAACTCCGCAAAGGCCCCTGCAACACTGTCAGATGCTGGTTTTCAACTCGGGGACGTGAAACACTCACTCATAATGCGGGGGGAATGGATCCGTGCTTTCACCCGGAAATAGTGCCTTCTTGGCCAGGCCCTTGAGCCCATCGGCGCCGATGAGCTAGATCTGCCTCCACAGAAGGACTCCCATCGACGAAACTCACCACGTTGAGCCCATCAGACCTTGCGACCACTTCAGAAACTCTCTTTGTGACAATAACGTCGTCCGGGACCCTCTTGCGAAGCTCTCGCCACAGCGCATGACGACTACAGGCAACGGTATTCATGGTCCCTTGTCCCTTTCCATCCAAAGCTGGCTTACCGGCCGGTTGCATTCCGTGCCAGAACTTTTCCATTTTTGCTCTTCATGTTCATCGTGGCACAGCTATATCCGCCGCGGACGATTTCACGCAGCATGTCCTCATCCAGCCGCTTGATGACGTTGAGTCCATTGGCGGCAACCCCCAGACCGCCGCCTACAATGAGAGTTGAAGAATGGGTTGGGCCATTGCCGCGATCATCAGAAGGTAGTGTCGATACTCGTGTCGTACGCTTCGTAGATTGTGATTTTGTGCGCTTCTCCAGACGGTGGTTTGGGAAGATGCTTCCGCAGTTCAAGGTAGATTGTGCAGCCTGAGATTCCCGCTCCGATAATGATAATCCTCATGTTTGTGATGTTGGTCAAAGTGGGTTAAGTGTGAGAAAAGAGGTGATTGTTCGTCATCTAGCTTTCTGGAACCATAAAAGAGACGTCCCGTCATATTTTATACTTTTTTGTTAAGCCATCATGTTCTGTATGTAAAGAAACCAAAAAAAACATAACTGGTTGAATGACTTCGATCAAATGTTCCCAATTTGGTCTGGGAGCTGATGAGGCGTCAAGTGGCTGACAGCTGCAAACCCGCCAACTGCGAAACACACGCGGCAAGTACGTATCCTTCAATTCAGGAATGCCACCTCGGACTTCTGAGGATTGCCGAGCTAACCCATTCAATTTCAGTGTGCAGTTTTCGGAAATATTTGCGACGAGACAACCAGACGTAACCTTGTGGGGTATCACGGCTGTGTCAAACACGAAAAGATGGCATCTGTCGCTTGCTGTCATTGATTGTGCTATGTGATGACTTCGTACGACACGTAGTGCACTGGACTGTTCTTCTTCTTCTGCCCTCCTCCTGTGACCACCATAATCGTGCGGTTGTGACGACAAGTTTAATCTCGCTTGAGTCCAACTTTCCCCGTCTTTCGTAGACCGGCTGCTCCCCATAAGGTGCAGACCATCATGAGGCCAAACATTGTCCAAAAGCTTGCCCTGAGCCCCTCCATCACAGCCATTGGCATGCTCTTGCTGCTGTTGTCCTTGGTCACAACCGTTGATACAATTTGCATTATGCCCAAGACGAGCGCCTGGCCAAATTGAGATGCGGTATTAAACACGGCACCGGCCAGTGCTTGCGTGTCATCAGGGAAGTTATCTGAGATGATGATAAGACCTACTGTGAAGAGTACATCGGTGCTCACTGGCGCCAGCAGCTGGGCTATGAAGGCATTGGTCCAATAAGGGGATTCCACCTTGATCGCGGCCATTAGGAGAGGAGAGATTGAACAGATGACGGATGACCCTGTCACAATCCACAGAGCTGGGACTCTGTCAACAAATAGGCCTGTAGTGAAGTTTAGAATGACCCCAACGATTAGACTGGGCATGATTCTGAGGCCAGTTTGCAGAGCAGAGGCGTGCTGGACCTCCTGGAAACTGGAATCCTTGTTAGTAAATAAATATTGGCTAGTTACGGTCTCCGAGCTTACAACAGACTGGCGAACAACTCCATGGATGTTGTTACACCGAACGAAAGGGCCACAGTACCACAAATGCTGGAAAATGCAGTATTCTTCCATAGCGAGTTGGGAATTAATGCTGGTTTGCCTAGCCGGACTTGGCGATGAACCCAGCCAACAAACAGCGGCAACAAAGTTCCAATCAAGCAAACGAAAACAATACTTTCCGGGTTTCGGATCCTGTTAAGATTTACACTAATAGTCCTTCAAAGACTGTAAGCTTGAGGTAAAATGACGTAAAAAGGCATAAACTTACGCAAACAGGTAGGACAGCAACGCCATGAAGGTCGATGCGAGCAATGCGCCAACCCAGTCTACTCTCTCCTTAAAATTACGCAAAGTGCCTCGAAACGTTCTTTCGTAGTGGGACTTTGGCAACGCCCAGGTGGCAACAGCAGAAAGGACAAGAGTCAAAGAACCGTAAATGTACCAGCCGGCTCTCCAGCCAAGGAGATCTTGAAGAACGCCCCCGAGAACAAGGCCAAACGAGAAGCCCAAGGGCTGGCTAAGACCAAGGCAGGAGAAGGCAAAGTTCCGTGGTCTTCCACGAGGAAGGGTGCTCGTGACAATGGCGACAGACGACGCAAGATGCATGGCATAGCCAACGCCCTGCAAGGCTCGCATCACAACCAGCTGAGGACCTGTTTTACATGCACCGGCGGCGAGTATGAAGGCGCCGGTCACTATACCACCGGCAAGATTAACCGTTCGTGGGCCAATCGAGTCGGCCACAGAGCCAGCAAGTAAGATGGTGGAGGCATTGGCCAAGTTTGAGACCGAAGTTGGCCAAAATGCCAACGACGGATCTAGCTTGATAGCGGCAGTAATGGTAGGTAAGCTGACCACGACAAGACCATTGACAGCACTGGAAGCGAAGTTGACACCGGATAGTTGTGTAATCACAGCCACCTTGCGGAACAGAGGCATTTGAGGAGCTTCGTCAAACGAATCACTGGGCTGACTGGCGCTGCTGGTTTCCGACAGTTGCCGCTGAGTAGTATCACCAGTGTTGAGCGTCACAGATGGCGCCAAGGCCACTTGCGTTTGAGTACAGGCTGCCATGATAATCGGCTCATCAACGTCATATGGCTTCAAACTGTCTTCTTTGACTAGTAAAATAATCTGTCGTTTACACAACGTCCATAAAGCGTATGTCGGTCAACGAGGGACCGACCCCCATATATTGCCCCAATCATGCTTGGCACGACATTCATTGTCTGGGCTGGAAATTCCAGTTAAAACCGAGAAAGTCCTCCAACTCAACAAGGTGACAAGCGACCCACTCCAAAGGCGTGATTGCTCCTCGGAACTCGATGCTTGTTCTCGTCTGCTGGCGGGAGTTTCTTCCGATTTCCTAGTCACTTGATGGCAACTAGTAGGTCAGCCATCTCGGCGACTTCTGACACATTTTCGTCCCTGCATCGTCGCGACTGAAGTCTTTTCCTGGCAGATCTGCATGGTTTTAGTTTATCGCATGACCGAAGAGTGGGCGACAGGGCTCGATACAGTTGTGTGATTGTAGGGACAGAAATAGAAACTCCTGAATAGGAAAAAAAAAAGCTATTAAAGCGAACCTCGCGTCTTCCTGCAAGCCATCTGCGGCTCTGGCTGTGCTGTTTGGCTGCGGTCAAGTGGCCAGGGCTGTGATCGACCTGTGATGGTTTGTGCTGGGCAAATCAGAGGCTGTGCTTTGCAGAATTTATGGGGCTACTCTGAGTAGGAACTGCTGGCTCCTGATTGGCCCACGTGATGGCGATTCTTCAAGGAGCCGGAAAACTCCATCATTTCTCGGACCGCGATGATTCATCGCCTCACTGCCTTGCTATCCTCCCGCCATTGAGCTCAACTCGACATTCGACGCCAACTTGCGACCCGTCGACTAGACAGCCGACAAGACAACCCGTACCTCTTTCTTTTTGTATTGTCTAATGTGAGCGATAGCTGGGTACTTCTCCGGGACACCCGCTTTCGCCACAACTTCCCCTTGCGACTTTCGCGAGCTTCCCATAATAGCCTTCAAGGTGGCTGGACTAAGAAATTTGCGGTTATCCGCACGGATATCTCAGAAATACACATCATGTATCCGAGGTAGTCGCTGTGATGGCCGGGTGGCCAGGCGCCGTTACGGCACTGTTGCTTCGACTACCGATAGACACAAATCGCGCGAGCCCACGCCTCCGAGCAGTACAGCAAACCCGCTACAACGGCCATGGTCGATCTCATCACAGCCGGAGCCATCAACAGCCAAGCCGCGTCCAACACCTCAGTTTTACGTGCCCTCTGTGCTGCTCCCCAGGGAAGCTGCGAACTCACCAACTGTGCACAAAATTCATATTTTGGGCGACGATGAAAGGTCCAAATTCATCGCCCATGCGTTATCAAGCGTATACGATTCCGTCGAACTGCTTGGGTGGAGAAGCAGTCCTTCCTCAAAATATCGCAACATCCAGAAAGTCCGTCCCAACAACCGACGGTCAGCTGCCAATGTCGAAGCCAACCTCGCTATGCCTCGGGCCATTACCCAGAGCGATGATTCGCGGATTGACCAGCTCGTGGTATCAGGCCGAGGTCAAGAAGCTGTAGAGGCTCTGCAGTCGGTGAAGAATCGAATTGATGGAAATACTACAGTCTGTTTGATGAATGATGGACTTGGTGTGCTCGAGGATGTGAGGAAGAAGATCTTTGAGGGAACGGATGCCGCACCAAACTTCTTGCTAGGCCACATGAGCCACCGCCTGGCGTTTAATCGAACATACGACGCAGTTACCCAGCTCAAGCAAGGCCAAACAAAGTTGACCTTTGCCGAGGCGCCTCGTATGCGCGTCAAAGATATGCACAAAGTCGAGTCGCGACCGAATTTTGTCAAGACATTAGAAGAAGCAAAGGACCTACATACGACACTGACTTCCGTTTGACCAGTGGCTCCGATTTAAACTGCCTACAGTCATCTTCGACTCTGTCGTTGAGCCTGTATGCGTGCTCCTGGAGATGCCATACCAAGGCTTGCTGCAAAATCCAGCGGCACAACGCATGATGCATGGTTTACTGGCCGAGATAATCCAAGTTCTCGAAAGTATGCCGGAACTAGAAGGATCCACAGTCATCAGAGACTATGTCCACAGTAAGGGCATTCGAAAGTTTATGTACAGCAGAATAATGGGGAAGCGATCACAGCCAAGCCAACTGGTTAGGCGAATTGAGAATGGATTACCAACAGATGTGGAGTATTTGAATGGATATTTCCTGCGTCGTGGCCAGAAGCTAGGATTGGACCTGCGCATGAATTTGATGATGCGCGACATGATCAAGGCGAAGCATTCTCAAGCAATCGAGCGACTCAACTCATTTATACCAGTGGAGGAGACGTCCATACCGAGCCATTCAGCATTTAGATATAGGACAATGCCACGGTGATGGCTGTACAATAGCTGTATTCTTTTGTTTTGTATTTCAGCATAGCATGGGCGTGTATAAAAGGTTTACATGGTTACATTTTCAATGGTCAAGTCTAGCTGAGTCTAGCCAACTCTGCCGTGACCTGTCAGCATGTCTTGCTCGAGGATACCCTATCAAACACAGGATCACCTACCCAACAGACTGATTAACAATATCAATGTTCACCCAGTCTCTGTTCATTTTGCGCTCCGTTGCGCTTCGTTCAACATTGTTTTTACCTGGCTCACGTGATGCCACTGAAGCTAGCTTAGCTGCCCCTCCAGCAGCGAGCTTGCCCCGCCGTTACCTGGAACCATCACCAATCTAAACAAGTCACCATGGACGACTCCGAACTCGAACAGGTAACTCTGCTTCGTACCCTTTTCCGTTGCAAGCCCATCTAACTAGCTGCGATAGATCAGAAGGGCTCGCCTCGAGCAGCTCAAGGCGCAGTCCGGCGCAAGCAGCGGTGGCCAACCATCCAACGGTGGCCAGGACCAAGAACGCCAAAAACAGCACGTCTTACACATCCCACACGTCCCCTCGACGACCAGTCCCAGCGTACTAACCCTCCTGGTGAATTCAGACAGCAAGAAGATGCTCGCCAGCACATTCTGAATCAGATTCTGCACCCCGAGGCCGCCGACCGCCTGGGCCGCATCAGGCTTGTGAAGGAGCAGCGTGCGACGGATATCGAGAACAGATTGATCACGCTGGCGCAGACGGGTCAGCTGAGGCAGAAGGTCACGGAGACGCAGCTGAAGGAGCTACTGAATGCGATGGCGGATAACAAGGAGGAGGAAAAGATTGTGGTGAGCAGACGGAAGGGCTGGGATGACGACGACGACGACCTGTTGGACTTGTAAAGGGGCAATGCACCGTGCGCGAGGTGAAACCCGGACTGGATTATAGTTACGATACCATGATTTTTGTGAATCAATTCGTCGATGCTGCGGCTGATTCGTACTGATTCTCTTGCGTAGATTGGTGCCACTGTGGTTTGGTTGATACAACGTGACAAGTACACGTCTATTTGAAACAAGCGCTTACTATGCAATATACTCCAACAAAAACGCAACTCTGAACATGATACACTTAAATTCCCTTGGCCTTGATCTCCTTCAGTCTCTTCTTCTCTTCTCTCGCGGCCTTTCGTATCGCCCTCAGATCAGGGGGCTGCTCAATGCCCAATTCCCTCCTCAGCTCCTCAACATCCCGCTCCAGCTGCTCTTCCCAAAACACATTAATCACCTCCTTGCTTCTGGATCCATTCCGCAACGCCCAGGGCAGGTAAATGTCCCAGAAGCGCCGTCTCTCCTGCGGCTTCATCGTCGCGGCGGCAAACATGCTCAAGCCCGGCATGGGCAGCAACGTGTTAGCCCATTCAAACGCCTTGAGAGCAACTTCGCCTTCGCGGACAATAGGTAGGCCGGTGATGGAGTGGTAAAAGTCGTGGCATTCGCGGTAGCGCTGCATGACGTATGCGCACTCCTCGTCGTCGATGTAGCGGGTTTCGGAGCGGGTGTCGGGCGATACGCCCTCGCGGTCGAGCCAGCCCACGTAGGTGCGGCCGACGGTGTTTTCGGGGAGGGAGCGGAGATATGACATGGAGAGGGTTTTGGATGTGATTCGGGGCCGGAGGCGGAGGATGCGGCGGCCGGTTGGGTCGGCAAGCATGGCGTCGCGGAGGCGGTAGATGAAGTATGGTGTTGAGGTGGATTCGCCCACTTGCGCGATGAGGTCTAGACATGTTAGATACAGAAGCTCGGGAGAGAAATTATGACGAATGGGTTGGTTGCATACCGGCACGGTAGGGATTGATCAATGCCATGGCACTGGACCCGATTGCCATACCGAGTCGCTCGAGCTTCGTGAGAGGTACATGGCCGGGATAGTTGGGCGGTGGTCGGTTCAGCACCGAGAACCGTCTGGAATTGGATTGCGAACAGCTTGCGCAGGTTAGAGCGCGGACAGCATGGCGAGCTGTCGTAGCTGGCTGAGCTCGCCGCAATGCCAGATCCATTTTATTGTCGAAATGGGAAGCTGGAGATTATACCAGCGCCAGAAGTTGTGAGATGGAAGTTCATGTGCATGAGATGTGGGTGCCTTGGTGGAACGATGATGGGACCCAGACGCTTTCCTATGTGGTGGGTCCAAGACCTTCCCTATGGTAACCTCCATCCTGAACACCAATTCCTGCAGATCTCTTGATACTTGTCATGCTTACGAGTAGGCAGCGCTGTAGAGTGTCTGAGCTCTCCATCTTGGGGTGAGTCTCTGAAGGGTGTTGTTACGGACCGGTCGGTGTTGTGGTGGTTGCACATGCTCGCAAAGCATCAGCCGATTCACGATGCAAACTCCAAGCCATGCGATTCAACGACTCTTCAATTTTCCGGTGGTTTGTTATTACCACCTACAAACTCTTCAGAAACAAGCTCGTGTATCGCTGGTTAGGTCATTCTGGGCCAGTCATCTTCATATTTCCGCGATTATGCATCAAGTCAATACCATTCGCAACCCTCGCTGAGGCAGAGACAATGCGATTCATCTCACAAACACCACGATTCCAGTTCCAAGAGGTTACTCGGAATTTGAAAATGAGGGGCGTGGGTATATCATAATGGAGAGAATCACGTGCCAGACTCTCTGTCAGGGATTGGCCCATCGTTCGCCGCAGTCCCAGGACGACATTCTCAAGTCTTCGATTGATGGTCCAGCAGCTTCGCAGCTTATCGCCCCCAAGTAACACCGGCGTGGCGAATGTATGCGGCGGGCCCATCTACGACCAGCGATTGCCTAGAGACTCTCTTTGGGGACCGTTTCCTCGATTGACGATTTCCACTCAAAACTCTGGGATGGACTTGGGGACACGACTCACAGTGGAACATTGCCTCCTGTTTTAGCCAAACCGGTTGCATTTTACCGTCGACCGTGGCCTAGTTCGACCTTTAATCATGGAGATTTGAGTAGCTCAAACATTATCGTCCAAGGCAATAAAATCGCTGGTGTTGTTGATCGGGAAACAACAGGCTGGATGCCACCATCCTGGGAATATACATCTGCCTGAAACGTCAATACTCAGAACCAGTTTTGGCAGAAGGAATTCGCAAAGTTTCTGACCCTTGTGCCGGCGGAGTTAGAAATGGAACGCATCAGAAGGGAGTATTTTGGAGGTTTCTAGGTTTTCTATTTTATTGGAGGAGCTGAGGCAACAAAGGGCATTGTCGACTCAAGTGAGGTAATTTTTAGCCCACAAAGGCTCACAGGAATGAAAAAAAAAAAACTGGCGAAAAGTCTTGGATTTTGCAGGAAGATATCGATAAGGAAGCCCGGATGAATTCAGTGACATGAAGTCACTAGTTGCTGCAAGAGTGGCAATGCCCCGCCGGCAAGGAAGGTATGTTGAAGTCACGAGCCTAAATACTCTTCTGGGATGGCTGTTGAAGCTAATATAGCTTAAAAAAAACATAAGAATACCCTCGCCTGCCCTGCATTGCCATATCCACGGCGAGGTTACATCTTTCATGGAACTACCTCACTCCCATCTAACGTGCTCCAAGTAGCTACCTTCATCTAGTCAAATTGACCTGGCTGCGCCTGGTCATGAAAATGGTGTTCAGACGCTTTCTGTTCAACATACCGCAGAGCAGTCTGAGATACTGTATCCCAGTCCAGTGAATCGCCAATTGCTTGGGAATTGTCACGACACATGAACCAACAGCCGTAACTACAACCCCAGGTATGCATGTCAGGTCGTACGAGGAAACTCAAAAGGAAGGTAAGCAGAAGAGAGAGGGGTCGAGTTTGTGAAATGAACAGTGAATACTGCAGCGTACACAGGAAACGGAGTGAGCCTGTACGTGTCAAGAGCTGCAGTTCAAATTTTTTCTTAGACCTTGGGGACAAATTTGCCATCTTGGCTTCATCATGAAGAAGCTACATACTACCGACAAATGAAGACGGTGACTGCTTCATTCCATGGGAGATGGGTGTATGGGAGTGTGCGGTAACACATCTCAGTAAAGCGTTCAGCTTTTGTTGACGATTCCGAGCCCGTCATGTTCATCCCATTTTACACAGGCAGTTAATCAGATAGTGTAAGCGATGAACTTACTTTGGGTTGCTTCTGGATACTAAAAGCTCAATCCAGTCTTCTCAAAGGTCCTCGATACACTGTGCAAGGACCCCATCTGTGCTCTGGGCGAAGCCAGTCAATATGCTATCTTTCGTAGCGAATCCTCCTCTGTGAATTCGCTGCGCTATTCTACAGATCTTGTTCTGCTACATCTGCGGGATTATGAAGACGCAGAAGGAGAGATGAACAGTTGGTCTCAAAACAGTTGGTCAAGTGCCCCTGAAGATTGCACATCATGGGTGTACTCTATGACGCTGGAGGTAGGGGCTGTCCATAACTAAACAAGAGAAGAAGACATGACGAGGGTATGAAGAAGTGCGCCGTGTCCGGTTTTAACTTGGAAAGCCAAAGACAGCAAAAGGACATTCAACACGTTACAAAGCGCTTATAGTGTTGAATGGCTCGTATTAGTTCCTCATATCTCTATGGGCAAATGCTTTTGGTTGTCCCATTTCATGGTGCTGGCGTTTCTTTGAGTTACGCAGGCTAGAAATACTGGCTCTTTCAACCGCTGGACGCACGACGATAATGATGAGGCTGACACTGGCGCTTCCACGGAGACTCCCATTTAATTTGCAAACAGGTCTGTTTCATGAAGCAGGCCAAGAACCGCGCAAAAGTACCATTTCATTTTGCCTTTACTGACTTGGACGCTGGGGACACAGATGACGACATTCGCCTGAGACGATCTGATACGGCCTGAACTGGCCACCCTTTGTGAGTGATGGGCTCTATGAGTGTCGCCGCTTTGTTATATTAGACATGCCTGACGCACCATTTCGCTCATATCTTTCATGGACTGGGATTCCGAGGACATGGATAACAAAGACGCTCCTGAGACGATCTGAGACGATCTGAAACGGCGACTCTGTGAATGAGAGAGGAAGGCACAGTACAAAGCCTTTTGAATCCCTGCCTTGCTATATTAAAACCAACGTCGGGACACATTTCTTGATCAAAAAAGACAAAGATTGATTACACCGCCCACCTACTGAGTTCCTTATATATATGGCGATGGAGCATAGCTTGACCAGTGGATTTCTTTTTCGATGCAAAAATGTCTTCTGCGCTCTTGGATGAGGTACGGTCAGGAAAATAGATCTCAATTTCATTCAAGGAAAGTACTCACAAAGACTAACAAGGCACACGATACCGACAGTGTCGGAGGGGGCATCCTCCTAAGTGACGACCAGTTGGGCGTTGTGCTCAATATCTTAAAGACGTCAACGCGATCGTCTAGCGACAGGCCAAGATGTTAAAGGGATCACAGTTATCTCGGCAGGAATATTCGTAGTGAACGAAAACCCCGAAATCGTCTTTAAGATTGAGAATTGTGGAAAAGACTTTAAACAGCGATGGAGAGACGTGAAGAAAGCAGCCACAATATGTGAAGAGAAGCAGCTGGATCTTCTCGTTTTACCAAGTCAAACCGTGTTCGAATTTGAGAGTGGAAAGGTCATAATTGCGGAAGAACGACTCCCCTTAACCCCCGATTGCTATCATCAAGGACGACTTTATCATTCTCTTGGCGATGACCTTACCCCTGCCATTTCACAACACACAACTTTCATTATTTGGAGCGGTTTTCGGGATGTTGTATTTCGGAATATTCCGGTCCTAGACCTCGAGGTTCGTGCTCCAGGTTCCCCACGTCGAATTGGACTGGTTGACGTCGAAAACTGCGGAACTCCGTTTCGTGGTAGAGGCGTGGATCTCAGTGTTGCAACGAGATTCACGCTCGATTTTGCATTTTTCGGGAACACTAGGAGGTTTGTCGGCCTCTTTGGATGCATCACACCAGCCCAATTCGACAGTGTGTGCGAGGCCGCTTCGGAGAACGGGCTTGACCTGAAGGAGCTCTTCCCTAACGAAATACACTCAGCGAAAAAAGAATGTGAAAAAAAATCCGAGAAGAGGGCACGGCTTGCAAAAGTAAGCAGCAACGTTGCTCTGTTTGATGATTTTGCGAGGCACATGATCGAGTTACTACCACAACAACCCATCCAGCCACCAGCCAAGATTGCGACATTTCCATTCCAGTCGGGCCCCCCCCTGCCCTTCGCTGCCCGGGCCTTCAGCTGCGAGGGCTTATCTGGATTGATTTTTGCCGACGTTCGAGACAAAATAGTGGCTTTTATAGTGCACCTTGCGCCTGACCTTGCGTCTGACCTTGCAGAGTACTCTGAAGTTCTTCGCCTTTTGTTCGCACGAGCGAGCAACTCTAAGACGTTTACCTTCCGAGCGAGGATTGAAACTATTTAATACGTCACTATATTTCAGTGAGAAAGGCCATTTGCCCCTGCAATATATTTATCAAAAATTCGGGCATTACAGAGCTACAATCGCCACTCCCTAAAGCCTTGATGTCAACGTGTCAGGGGCGGAAACAATGGCTGCAGATACCGGGCACCCAAGGGATTCATCATCACCTGAAGAAGTAGAATAGCAGCTGCAGGCAGGTAGCTTCCATCTACAGAAATGTGTCAACAGTCCAGCTACGTAGCTTGAATCGAGGACCAATTCTTGTATGCAATGACATCTATAGCTGCTGTCGTGGCACTGCGTCCATTCCGTTAATAAGTACCGTTCCCAAAACTATAATGATATATAATGTTAGTACTGCTCGTGAGATGCGGTCGGAAGCTTCACCTTGGGTTCCCCTAACAAAATCGCCTGTAGCTTGGGTCAATACCACCACCTAGCTCCAGCTCTTCGTCGTCGAGGTCCTGTCTTGCTGCGATTTCTTGTGCGTTGGGTATTTTATTATCCACAGGCCAGCCTAAAGTCATTACTGAAGGTGTCAGAATCCCATCTACGGTAACCGAAGCCGCGACCGCTTTAAATGGCACGAGATGAAGCTTGGCGTTGGGAGAGGGAGGCCGAGGGTTGTTGGTACTCTGAAGGACGCGCCGAATACTTTCTAGTCGGCATCGTCTCCATGAACAACGGACTTTCGCGAAACCGCATGACTTTTGCACTATACGCATTTGCGTTATCAAGTGAGCAATATTGGCAGAAAATGGTATCTGTCTCCTCGCTGATCAGCGACTCTTCTCCGTTATATAGACAAAAGCACAAGCAGTCGCACTACATCACTTCACAGTAATCCGACCTGCGTACCTAACAGATAATGATCATGGAGGAGTCGCTTACAGAGAAGCGGACAAGGTGCCCTCGACACTTCTGGACCATGGCGGGCACAGCTTTTTATGGTGTACCTCATTCGGAAACACGGCCACGACAACATTAATGCCATGAATTCTCCAGTTGGCTCTCTATCACGCGAAACAATGCGAGTTGCTACGTTGGATGCGGCACCAGTCGGCGTGTTGTTGCATCTTCCTGTGAGTTGTTTGCCTGGACTCTGGAGTAGATGATTTCGACTGGTTCCCCACTTCCACCTTTGCTCGATGCTCATGGAGTCATGGTGTGCTTCAACCTCACTTTGAGAGCTCACGCTAAGCGTTTCCAATTCTATACATCGCCCTCAAGTCTGCACAGCGCACATATCCCACAACCATGTTATATCCAGCCTCTTGAAGCCACCGGCTCACTCATGCCATTGCCCAAAACTCCTGCCGGAACATCCAACACTCCATACAAAAAAGAAGCAACCTCGACGCCATTGCCAAACGGGCACGGCTCACCATTACTCAAAATGGAGCAAATCGAGCGCCTGCTCACCTGGGCAGAGACCAAGGGCGTAGCCATCAACGGAATCGGCCCCAAACCGCTTCCCGGCCGTGGCATAGGTATCGTCGCAAATCGCGCCTTAAAGGTCTTTCACCTCCCCTACCCCCATCCAACTCTAGCTAAGCAATCCACAGACCGGCGAAGACATCCTCACAGTCCCGGTAAATATGCTCAGGACTCTAAAAAACACACCCCAACCCATCCTCCACAACCTCAAAGGGTCAACCGTCCACGCCATCCTCGCCACATCCCTCTGTCTAGAAACAGACCCCGAATTCGCCATATGGAGAGCCGTATTCCCCTCAGAAGACGACATCAGAACCTGCATGCCGCTGAGCTGGCCCTCCGAGCTGCAGCATCTCCTGCCTCCCAACGCAAAAGCTCTCCTTGCCAAGCAAAAGACCAAGTTCGACACGGACTGGGCTCTCGTCACGGCCGCGTACCCCTCCATATCCCGGACCCAATTCCTCTACTCGTGGCACCTAGTCAACAGCCGAACATTCTACCACGTCACCAGGGCGACCGAGAAGCTCCTCAAGGCAGACCACATGGTTCTCCAGCCCGTCGCGGACCTGTTCAACCATTCGCCCGACGGGTGCAAAGTTGCCTTTGACGACGCCTCATTCACCATAACCACGACGCATCCCGTCGAGGAGGGCGACGAGCTGTTTATCCGGTACGGCTCGCATTCCAACGATTTCTTGCTGGTAGAATACGGCTTCACGCTGCCGGGGTCCACGAACCCGTGGGACGAGATCTGCCTGGACGAGTACCTCTGTCCGCTGTTTACCAAGAGACAGAGAGCGGAGCTGGAAGACACGGGCTTCTGGGGCAGGTACATGCTCGACGCGGAAACGGCCTGCTACAGGACGCACACGGCGTTGCGTATGCTGTGCTGCTCGCATACCCAGTGGAGAGACGTACTCGACGGCCTGAGGGACGAGGATGTGGATCGAGACGCTGTCAACGACAAGTTGGTTCAGGTTTTGAGGGCGTGTGAGAAGGACGTGGGGAGAAAATTGACCGAGCTGGAGCGGTGTACCGCTGGGAATGAGGTTTCGAGGAGTACTTTGAGAGAGAGGTGGTTGCAGATGGGTGAATTGGTTACCGCCACCATAGTGAGACTGCAATAAAAATGCCCTATTTTTTTTTTGTCCCCGGTAGAGGACATCAACTGAAGACGTTCACACAGCTGGCATAAAGCCCAAATAGGCAGTGACAGATGTTGAATTTTTTTTTTCTTTTTTCCCTTTTGAATCCGAATAGATGCCATTAAAACAAACCCATCCAACGCTATTCGCGCCATTTCCGTAGCAACCTGTCCGTAATTTGTCTATAGTACATGAATGCAGCTAGTCCCGAGGCCTCCAAAATTTGTGCGTATATTATCCTACCCGTTGCTGTACACGGAGCGTTTTCATGACGAGTCAACGTAATCCCCTGCAGTTTGGACGACCAGCAGCTCTTCACTCTGGTCGAGGACGCTTCGCTCCATGCGGATTACCCCAATCGCCGCCGCCACCACCACCTTGGTTCTGGCCGAAACCGAAGCCGCCTCCAAAGTTGGGACCCATGCCTTGGAACCCTGCTGCAAGTTAGAAGACGGCCTGAAATATGGAGCGTGTTGGCGAGAAACATTGTGCACATACCTGGCATCCCACCACCCATACCCATCATGCCCATGTTACCAGGCATACCCATCGGCATACCGCCCATCGGGTTCATTCCCATCATGTTGCCGCCACCACGGTTGCCTCTCATACCTCCAGGCCCGCCGCGCATGCCGCCACCCATCATATTACCGCGGTTGAAGCCAAAGTTACCACCCATGGGTCCATTGAACCCACCACCCATGTTGTTGTTAAATCCCATGTTGCTATTGTTATAGTTGCGGTTACTGTTGAAGTTGCCCTGGTTCATGTTTCCTCGGTTGCCAAAACCTCCGCGGCCGCGGTAACCCCCACTGTAGTTGCCTCGATCGTTATAGGGACCTGGCGGGGAGGCTCTGGGCTGTTCTTTCACTCCTCGTGCCGGGGCGTCCTTGGGCAGTGTTCTGAAAGGGTTCACTGCGGAGTTCCAATACGTGGGCAGCAACTTCTTCTGCCAAGACTGGCCACCATCGTTCGCTAGCTGATCTATGCAACGTTTCGCCGCCGTGGCGGCTTGGCGTGAGTAGAACTCGATATATGCTTGTCTGCGGGACTTGTAAGCAGGGCGCTCCTCGTATCAGAAGGTGTGTGACATATTGGATAATCTTACCCTTTACTTTTGCCATTTACCTTGTGCTCACTAAATGTCATCTCCTTGATCTCGGTTTCGCCGTCTGCTTTCCGAAGCCATCCTCGAATATCATCATCCGTGGTCCACCAACTCAGTTCTGAGATCATGAGTGCAGAAGTGGCTGCTGGATCAACTGGTCGGTCATCCTCTTCTGACTTTCGTTTTATTCCTTGTTGATGGGTCTGGCTTTCGGCTTGTTCGTGATGGTCATCGTGATGGGCTTTGTGGCTGTCCGTTTGTTCACCTCCTCCATTAGCTTCGTCATGGCCTTGGTAGTCACCCTCGTTGTGTTGGTCTCCGTCCTGCTGCTCCGACTGCTGGTCGGTTGCAGTATCTCCGTAGAAGTCGATCTCAAAGTCAGCTTCCGCCATGCTGAAATACGCAAGCCGAAGAGAGCAGAGCGATGTTTATTTGCAAGCAGTATGAATCGACGAAACAGCAGCTGCCTATGACCCTATTATGTAATCGAGTGATGGTGTGAGGAGGCCCTTGGTCTTTCGTAATCATTTTTATTAGTCTTGAAGTGATCGATACTACCTCGGAGACAAGGGAGGTTTAGGTACAAAACGCAGAACCGCCAATAGAGGAAGATGACCGCAAACGACAAAAAAGGAAAAAATAAAAAGAAAGAACAGAAGAGAAGAAATGTGAGAGATACAAAAGCTCTAATACGTACAATGTAGTAGAAAATTAATCAAGAACAAAGTAATCGCATCAGCTTAGAAGACGGACTCCTGTATCATAGTCCCCGGTAGTTTTCAACATCAACCCAACGAGACCAGGCGAACAAATCCGTTCCTGGAATGGTACAGGCAATGCGGACCAATAACCCGTGATCCTATGAATTTCTCCTAGACCTCAATCGTCTAGAATCAGATACTACAGTTTTGCAAGAAATACGTGGTCTTCTTTCGGTCGTTGGTGCTCTCACGGGGATCACCTCTTGCGGTTCAGCAGCGGGACATCAATCCGATCGCACCGTAAGCGTCACGATGGCAGGTTTCGGAACGAAATCAATGGTGAAAAGAAACGAATCTTTCGACTTGGTTGTTGAATGCACCTTGATCGACTAGATTTGGATGGTGGATCACGGGCAAGTGAAGAGGCGAAGTTCTGGAGAAGCTTTCCGTCCGAAGGCGAGGCTGCAAAGGCGGCGCACGAGCCATGACAGCTGGTGAAGCTTAGTTACAGGGGCAGTCGGGCTGCTCATCTTCGGTAACGGAGCATTGTTGTTCCGCCGCCATCTGGCGTATTTGGTGGGATTCAATAGGAGCTCGCACAAAACCGGATTCTGCAATCGCTGCAGAACGCGGGTATCACGGGACACGAATGTCCAAAGTGCCAGCAGATGGGAAATCGACGTGAATAAATCGCCTTTTTTCTTTCTCTTGGCAGACTACCCCCATCGCGATGACATCACTTGATGGGCTGACTTTTGCAACGTTTCTTAGATCCCAGACGCTATCCTCATGGTGGCGCTCAAGCTTCCCCAGCTCCGGTGGGAGTCGAAAGTACCTAGGTAGGTATTTGACCAGACCAGGTACCTGGCCGTTGGTTGCCATATAATGATACACGATTACATATTGTCCAGTAGTATATTTGTGTATATCTTTTGCAGCTAGTGGATCTTGCTGAGATTTGCTCTCAAACCCAGGTTCCGAACCGCAACTACCCGTCCATTGGTAACCTCAAAGTCAAACTCATCAACGGGCAGCGTCGCCCAGCGCATGGAATCGGTTTGAAACCAGTTCAGACAAGCGTCACTAGGCTTCCTAGCTACGTCAACCCGTCGCTCCAGAGTCTCAACGCTCAGTTGCCATCTATTATTCTCACCGACCGGATAAAGTCGAAGATCCATCTCCTGCGGCTTGACTCCCTTGTGGTCCGCGGTGGCCTTGATTATTGACTTTCCCTTGTTGAACCACGACTTGACCTTCAATCCTGGCCCTTGGTCAATAACTAGCTCTAGATGAGCTGTTTCATTCATGCGTTTATTGTCGCCGGACGATGCACCGTATTGTCCCGTGTAGGCTGCTTTGGCTTGCCCTCTTGCCAGAGAGTCGACGGCCGGAACGACTGTGGCGGCAACGATGTCAAGTAACGCCAAACTAGCCGCATCTCCATCATCTCCAGAAACAGCAATGGCGCCCCCGACATTGTAGTCGGGTAGGAAAAATAGGTATGCCGCCCAGCCAGGCATGCTACCCGACTTGGTGTAGATGTCGATGGGTCGCTGATCAGGTGTGAGATGAGCAACGCGGAAGATTTCCCATGGCGCGCCAACAGACATGGAGAATGAGCCAGCGAAGCTAGCTGGGCGCATCCACTGTCTTGTGTTCGCGGCAGACAGAAGCTTGTGGTTCATGATGCCGCGGACAAACTTTCCCAGTTCGTTTGGAGTCGAGAAAAGGCCGGCGGTCCTTTCACACGGTTAGTACACGGGGCGCTTCGGAGATGGCGGTGAGTACTCGTACGCATTGTAATTCCCCATGTCCTGGTCCCAAAGGATTTTGCCTGCCCCATTAGGAATGATTCCCCGTGAGTAATCAGGTGTGGTAAACCCAGTCAGCGGCATGTCAAGAGGCTTTGTGACGCTGTCTTGTAGGAGCTGAGCGAACGTCTTTCCCGTTATATTCTGCATAGCCATCCCCAAAAGGGTGTAGGCCTGGTTCGAATACGCCGTCTTGGCCCCGGGCAGCCAAATCAACTGGTTGTTCTTGAGATTCTCAAAAAACTCTGTTCTCAAAGTCAGCAAAAATGTTGGCAAGGCTTGGACGGTGGCACCCATACGAGCACGACTACACACTTCTCCTCCGATCACGTCGCACGGTGGCATATCCCCCTTGGAAGGGACCGGAAAGCCGGCGTCTTCCCAGCTCTTGGCGTCAGTAGTGGCCAAGTCAAATGCATCACCTGGTAAAACAGTTAGTTTAACCACTTTCGTGTCTACCATAGAAGGGAATACATCATGGAACGGTACAAAACCGTCATGCTGTAGCAAACTCACCGCTTCTCGGCAACCCAGACACCTGACTGCTCAGCATTCTCAACGTAATACCCTCGTACACCTGGACTCCCGCCAATTCGGGAACATACTTGGTAATGGAAGTATCCAAAAGATCCCCCGCATTCAACAACACCGTCAACACATTGAACAATTTCGTAACACTACAAAGCCGATACACCGTATCGCCATCCACCTTCTTGACGCCCGACGGGTCCCGGACGGCAGCCGTGTGTGATGGTACTGGTAGACAGTGGCATTTCTGGAGGTAAGTAATATAGAGAATGAGTTTTCCGTAGCATTGAAGGATCTAAAAGCGCCTTTCACGATATTGTCGAGCTGAGAATCGAGTTTCGACAGGTTGAGTCCTGCAGATAGTTCTGGCGGTGGTAGAACCGGCCCTGCTGGCGGGCAATGACCTCCTACGAGGGCGAGGACTGCAGGGAGTCCAGCAAGAAAAAGAAGAAGCATAGTAATCATTGCAAAAGACTTAAATCTTTCTGCTTGGATCTGCTACCGTGTGCCTCTTTTTTTCCAGTTGTACTCGCCATGAATTCAATGCTGCTTTATATACGGGTATCACTGTGCTACACGTCGGCCAGTGTCCCGAATGCGACAGAACGCGACCTCATCATGGACCCATCACCAGCCACGTTGGTCTTGGTCATTGAAATCCTTTGTTGCTTGTTGCTGAATTGGAAAACCAACAAGCGGCAGACGAATCTGGCCGCGACCCCCGAGGGCTTAGCACACAAGCTGACGAATGGCGGTGTACTGAGGCTCGAGCTGCCTCAGCCACCATTTGACGCAAATGAGGTGCGCAACAATAGGCCATCTACGTGGCAGGTGTTTGCTCATGCGTGACGAATGAGATTGCACAACAGGTAGATTGAAGGAATTAGATAGGTGACTTTGGTTCCTTTCGGTGACGTTTGCTTACGGGATTCAGACCTGGTGATGACGACTGCCCTCTTTTCCCCAACTACGGAAATGCGGCGAATCGCATCACCGATCCTGAGAAGAACTATCTCTGTGTCAATGTGAGAAATTGCAGACAGGCTCCTCAGACGGGTGTTGGGATACTATAGAGGCCCTTGGGCTGGATCACTTGACTTCTCCGTACCTGAATGGACTTGTTAATCTGCCATTGGTCTCGCATCAGATTCTTGACTAGGTGATCAAAGCCTTCAACACCAAATGCCTAGCTATGTTTACCGGCGAAATAGTATATACACACATTATATCCATTAGTAGTTTGACATTTGGTATACATCTGGATCAGGTCTCAACATGGAGTCCACGCTCCTGCGCATCTCCGGCTCTCCCTCGTCATCAGAAGACTCATTGAATGCATGCAAAGTGCACGTACCCCGAGCCATGCTGTACCCATTCCAGGCCGACGCTTTAATGTTCCAGTTAGCATTGTCTCTCAATTTTGAATTCTAAGCCTAGCTTCGGAGAAGCAAGAACCACTTACCGACCATCACTGGAGCACTCGGATGCCAACTTGCGTCACGCACACACGTACCCCAACCAGTGGGTTCTTCGAAATACAGTCGTGTGTGGCGGTCCACTCGACGCGTCCCCATTGTCGCCTTCTTTACATCGATCTTGCCCGCCAGAGTCGCGTCCATGTTCCAAATGTATACTTTCCCATCGGCGCTACCAGAGTACACGTACCGAGAGTTGGTCGCAGAAGGCGGTGAGAAGTGGCATCTAATCAAGGTTCGCAAGACTTGGTGACCCCTGAAAGTTACAACAGAGTTGTCGTGAGGATGTACGTCCCAATCCTCGTCATCGTATGACTCTCTCCGATAATCGAAACCACTCGTGTTGCTGTACTGAGCCGGTTCGATTTCCCGAAACCGATTGGTAGACATGACCATTCGCAAATCCCACAGTTTCATGCTCTGATCCTTTCCGTTGCTCAGAATATATCGTCCATCCCCTTTGCTATCAATGTACGTCAAGCCCTCGATGTGACCGACAAACGCGCCGGCTTCTCGCCCGTCTCCCATACTTCTCCGATCCCACACCTTAATCGTGGCGTCGTCAGAGCCAGAGTACAGGATGTGTGGTGAAGACTTGTCCGCAAAGCAAACAGCATTCACGTGGTCATCGTGTCCGTCGACATGATGTAGGACTTGTCGCGACTCGATGTCATATACCACGAGCGAGTTCGAGCTCGTGCCCGCGACGAGCTCTCGTCCGTCGCCTGAAAATCGAATAGACCAAATACCGAACCCTCCGCGATTTCTCCAACCCCATTGGGTCGGTCTGCCACGGCCATCGTCCAATTCCAGAGTGTAGGGGTCTCCAGTGTCATTGGGGTCGGTTGGGGCGATTGACACCATGCTCTGGATGGATGTGTATGCCAGCCAGCGGTTGTCCGGGCTCAGCGATGCATCGGTCAAAGTCCATTGGCCCCATGGATACGAAACTGTCTTGTAATGTTTCCAGTTGTATGGGTTTGACGTGTCATACATGCGAACCTTGAAGTCCTGGCAGCAGGAATAGAAGAAGTTGCCATCATCGGAGAACTGCCCAGAATAGACTGGGTCGTCGTAGTGAATGATCTGTTCAGCCCTCGTCCCCGGTATCATTGCCTATCGACAACGTGAGCGATGATGCATTGAGGTGGCCTCGACGGCCGCGCCGACTTAACCAAAAAAAAAACGTACCTGAGTAATCAAGTCGCCATTTCGTCGTCTTTCTTCGTCGTCTCCAACGCCAAGCTCTCGCTCCAACATACGCCTAGCAATGTGCTTTCGCATGCGGAGCTTGTAGTCGTTTGTACCAAAAGCACCAGCACGCATGAGTTGGAGTCCTTCTTCACTGGGTACTTTTGGAAACCGATTAGGATCCTTGGGCTGACGTCGTCTGCGGATTCCCCAGTGACTTAGGATGCCTTCGTCCTCGGCGTTGTCACTGAAGAGGACATTGGTGAGGTCACGATTACGCAAGAGGGCCATAAGTTGAGTTCTCGTAAGCAATCCCGATCCTCCACCTTCTAAGGTGATGTTAGTGCACAAATACTTGGAACGGGCGCAAGGAGCGGAGCGCACCTCTAAAGAGATCCATGATGTGTCGAACTGCATCATTCGCGTCGTCGTCGTCGTCGTCGTCGTCGTCGTCGTCGTCGTCGTCGTCGTCGCCGTCCTCATCTTCCTCCTCTTCCTCCTCTTCCTCCTCTTCCTCTCCATCGTTGTCGCCGCCGCCGCCAATAATAAGTTCAAACTCTACATCACCAGGCAATGCATCTGCAAAAAGCGATGCATTAGTAATCAATCAAAGCTTCCGAGAGAACCCTCAGGCAGCATACTAGAGAGAACGGATGCCAGGTTGGTCATTTTCCACACATACCTTGAAAATCATCATCTTCGTCCTCGTCTTCGTCAGGTTCATCCCTGTAGTCCGGATCATCATCATCTGCCGTATCGTCTAAATCATAGTACCAGCTGGCTGTATCCCCAGCACTGCCCTCGTCCGGATCAGGCTGCTGCTGAGACGTGTCTGAGGAATCTGAGTTCCGATCAGGATCATCCAGATCCATGGACAAATCCGGTTCCCGAGGAAGCGCAAGATGCCTTCGGCAGCCGGTGCAGGTATTCGATAAATTATTCAATGGGTGGTGAAAGACGAGTGGGCTCCCTCTCGCACGTGAGATTGACAGCCGCAACTTCGGAACTCCTGGATCCGAGTAAGTAAGGATGGTTTACCGTATTGAAGCAGGAGCAAGTAAACGGGTATATGTGCAGATATATTTTCAATACTGGCTAGATTGGTTATGTTGGATGGCAAGTGCGCAAAGACGGCAGCACATCTGATGCTGATGGATCGCGTTTAAAGGGTAGAGTTCGGTGTAGCAGTGACGCCATCTATGGGGTACGCAGATGCTGGGCTTGACTGGAGCACCTGCGGCCAGCCGGAGTTAACTTGTCGCCGACTCCCCACAAGAACAGCCCACACTTGACTAGACCTCGACCAGACAGACCAAACAGACACTCGATCTTCGTCTCCGAATCGATGGGACTCGCCACATTTTATGCACCAAGGTGCCGACAAGGTCGCCAGCAATTCAATCAATTGCGCATTATCCGTCGTCTTCAAGTCTCTACATGCCAACGAAGTGCCCTCGCCAGTCCATTCTGGTGACCGAGCGCCGAGACACTGCAAACACGCCAACGAATCACCGACTCAAGCTGACTCCGTGCTAATTCAATGCAGGTTTTGTGCATGGCTGGAATTTATTCTCGTCTACGAGTACTTGGTCTCTCGGTTGCAATATCACGGCTAACCTTCTGCTATACGCTAGCTCTCCTGCCAAGCCCCGGAAACAATCGGCGTCTTTTTGGCGAAACGCAGCATTCAGGCCTACGTGAACCTGTTTTTGTGTTGTCGGATTATCATCAACTTTTAGACAGGCCACTTTTCACCACGTCTATCCAGTCCAGGACTACGCCTGTTCCATGCATAAGAGACAGAGAGTATAGTCGCTCTTTGTGCATAACTCGAGTTTGTCTAGCCTTGGCAATGGGATCAAGGATTCATGACGGAAGTGAACGACCTCAGCCACCCAAATGTTTGGAGTAATCCCAGCAGCGGGTAACCTCTCTGGTGTTGCATTGCGCAATGTTCTTGCTATCATACAGCAAAAAGTAAGAGGAACGTGAGCCACGTATTGGTCCAGGTCTGGCTACGTCTTGGAACCTGTACTAGTTAAACGGCATCATGCCCTTTGCTAGTCGGGACACATTAGGCGAATTTTCTATACGGTTCCTTACATTTCTTTACACTACGTTGTGCGAAAAGATGATATCCAACTTGCCGGGTCACTACACCACGCCATAGCAGCGTAAATTTGCCCCGTTCAGACTCTCATCGAATTCGCAACCACAGCAATGCGCGCCTTATGGTACCAAACTATTGAAACGCTATGTTTGTAATGATGAGAGAAATCTCCCTTAAACACGACTCAGTGAGACATTTGTCTGCGACAACCAGCCAAAGGGGTCTAAAATCGAGGTCCGCGGCTGCCGCCCAACATATCCCCAACCAGTCCTATCAGCTTAGGCATTCTTAGTGCACTCTATGCAATTTTCATAGGCGGCCCGGTCCAGCAAATGAACTTTACAGTCTCCACGGGATGATTTATTTGTCATTGTTTAGTGAGATCAATTTGCAGGGCCCAAGTAGGCGTCTGAAGCGCGACAGTGATGCCTTAACCATCCTCATGGGCAATCGCAAACGCCTAGAAAATGCTTAAAACCCAATGGTACAACCATCCGTTGGCTCTCATATGTTCCACAACTTTTTGTCAATTTTGATTCATATTGGTTCAATGGAGACAAACTATGATATAGGTGCACCACTTACACAGAACTCTTTCTGCCCTCTCTACTAAGCTGCTACGTTAGAAACTTCTCTGCTGCCAGAAAGACTTGATTCCTTTCATTCGCCAACTAGTTGGCTCAGACATGGAGCCCCCCAACTATAAATGAGCTTGGACCGACTATAAGACCCTACCCCGGAACAAGGCCTCCTTTGTTTCCCTTTCAAGACAAAGAGCAGAAGGTATCGTAGAACTCAAAGTACAAAGGGAGCTATGGCCAGATCCATACGCCAGGTGGGTAAGAGGCCCGTGTGAGTTACCACGATAGGGGACAGATGTTGGTCACAGCTATATCAAGTCAGAAACATGTTTTATGCTAGGAATAGGTATTTAGGGGTTCCCCTGTCCGCGCAACGCTAGAAGCCTTTTTTTCATTCTTTATTACATTTCACGCCTCGTATCCATCTCGCTTGACACAGACTTACGATACATCTCAAGAAGCATGAGGGGCTGCCATATCCTTTCGTCCCTCAGCGCTCTAGCGGCCGTGGCTTCGGCCATGCCCACCACTCCGGCCAAGGATACAGAGCGTCTCATCCCTATAGCTACCTTATCTGCGAGCCGCTGCTACCCACAACAGTCTGAGCCTCCTTTAGATCCATAGCTGTAGCAGAAAGCTGACACCCGCTTAGGCCATATAAACCATGCTGTCTCCCTGCCGTCTGCGTCTGCTCCAACGGTAAGTCTGCTTTTATGGCGAGATTTTTAGTATCCACTCTCATGAAATCACAGGCTGGATTTACCAGGTCAATCTGGATAACCAGAAGGCTGGCGGCAATGGCTGTGACCCGCCATGGGGCTTCATTACCCAAGACCCGCGCAAGTACCCGGGACTTTGCTGTAAATGAAAATCGAGTATATGAGGATGGCGAATGGATTTGTGTCTTGAAAATGTGTATATGAAGCTATTGATGGCCCGATAATTATAATCGCATTCAGTTCATGTCTGAGTTTAGATGCTCGCAATTTTCCTACCCTACTGTAGTGAACGCCGGTGGAAGGATGGTCTCTTACGAACTTGAGTGGTTGAGTTGGATTCTCAACCTTCAATCGCGATAGAGCCAGTATAGAATTCCGCAATACATGTTATATTCGCTCATCAACCAGGCATGTGACGGACCTACATTGTCCGCATGCAGCGGCTTTGCAAAAGGCAGCGCTGGGCTCAGAGATTGCAAGCTGTCAACGGTCTGATCGGAAGGTGTTGATGACACTATGGAGGCCTATTTACTAGTATTTGACAAATGTGTCACTGGATCGCTTGAGTCTTCGTCCAAGAATGGGGCTGAACTCGGACGCTGTATCACATCCACCGCCGAAAGGCGCTTCTCGGGTTCGTGTGCAACCATATCGTTGAGTAAGCGGACATACTCCCCCCGTTGGCTGGCTGAGAGGTGTACCGCCTCCTGGGAAATCCTTCCATCAATCGTCTTTTCTCTGTGTTTGTCCTCAAACCACCACTCCGGTTCTGTTGTTTCCTGTACTTTTCCCGGCTCGCAGTAGCCGTATTCGTCGAAGTTGAATCTCCCTCGCCAATGTTGGGGTATCGGACCGAGATAGCTCACAATAATACCGATTAGGATCTCGAATATCCGGAGAGCTGCGGGAAATAGAAACTTTTTTGTGTGAATCTGATAGAGGATGCACGCGAGGTGCCAAATATCACTCTTGGTTGAGGGTAGATAACCAAAGCAGAGCTCTGGGGAGAAGAAGTCGATAGAAACTCCCAGCGAGGGTG
Organism: Metarhizium acridum; assembly: GCF_019434415.1. Taxonomy (NCBI): domain Eukaryota; kingdom Fungi; phylum Ascomycota; class Sordariomycetes; order Hypocreales; family Clavicipitaceae; genus Metarhizium; species Metarhizium acridum. The sequence continues at coordinate 1,761,451 of NW_027094020.1, read as the reverse complement.
GCGGGCGGTTTGCGAAAAACGCTTGTCCAAAGTCAATTATTCGAACCCGAGTGAGCAAAGAGTAGTCTAGACCTGATAGGTCAGGGGTCTGGATGACCTGCTCTGGAGTATGCGGCGAGCATTGCCAATTTTGCAACCTAAGGCTCTCCTTCTCGATAGGACCCAGCAGTTGAGTTACAGTGGGTAGACAAAAGTCACGATAATTAGCGATTTTACACCTAAACTTACTACTTTTATTAATAAATTATTACTTAACCTTTAAATAAAAATTTATAAAAATTAAAATTATATTAAATTCTTATAATAATTATAATAATATATAATTTTTATAGTTATAAATAGAGTACTTCTCTTATAATTAAAGGTTAAATATACAAGTAGATTTTTTTAATCTCTTAATCCCCTATAATATCTACTATAACCCACTATAATTAAAATCTTTAATTTTTCCGCTTTTTAAGCTTAAAAATCTATGCTTAAAAAAATAAGAAAATTAATTAAAAAATAATAATAGTAAATTTAAATCAATTATTTATTAAGTTTAGATTTTTATTAATTTACTTACATATAAAAATCTTGATTTATTTATACTTAAAAAGTATAAGTTTTGGTGTAAAAATGGGTCATTATCGAGACTTTTGTCCAGTGACTGTACACGAGCTGGAGACATGGACTGGATGTCTAGAAGCTCAAATACTATGTTGGATAGAGTGATGTCTGTGTTCATATGCTCATCAGTCAGCTGAGGCTAGTGTTGAGTTTCTCATGAAGCTAGTGTTGAGTTTGAGAAACTGGGCTTACCGCCGTGACAGACTCCGTAATGATGGAGGAATGCCTTGGTGCTGGCAACCTGTTGGCACACCTCGTGTCGCATAGAGCTGGGTAACGCCGCGGAAACAACAGCCTTGCGTAGGCTTGGGTCGAGAACAGGGAAAATGAGGCAGTGATGCTCGCCGTTCGGACCAGAGATTTGGAAAGAGTCATGTAATGCCACCACGTTTGGATGCCCAGGGCCGGCGACGGTTCTGAGGTGCCGGAGGACGGCCAGCTCACCATCAATCGTGTCTGCGGCCTCAGCACAAAGAATTTTCAAGGCAAATTAGGACGGTGAGGGCGCACATGAGCGAACTGACCAGACTGTCGAGAAGCCTCCGTGGCCGAGCTTGTGCATCACTTGGAACACCCGCTCGCCATTGCAGATGGCGTCGCCAATATCTACCGGATGGTAGTCCCAGATGCGTACTTCTCCACATGCTCGACGTATGGCATTCGAGGCTGGCGATACCGGAAGGGAGGCAATGTCGCTAGAGACATGAGTAAATGACGGGAGCGATGAAAGGCAGTCTGACAGTAATACGGTGTTGTTCTCGTTGGGTTGTGAGGAGTCGAGGACCAAGATATCAAAAGTGGATAATTGTCGTGGTCTGGCCCGTGGAAGCCTGTATAGTGTCCGTTGAGCCATGTTGTAAACATTGAAGCGATTGACTTGTTCCATGTCGATTCGTACCAGACCAGATTGACTCTTTTGCCATGGCGGCTACAGGGAACGGGATTGGGCTGACACTCACGATGGCCTGTTAGGCAACATATGTATTCCTTGACAAGAATAACTGTACACAGTCTCCAACACTTGATACAGGCATTAACATCTTTTATTTTTAACATCTGCGGTGTGAATTCCAAATGCAGACGGTATCGAATAGCCTAGCAAAAGTCAAACAGCAAAAGCAAACTGGCTCTCCTAAACCTCAGAGGCTAACAAACCTGGAGTCAAAACCAAGAATTAGTAATATGGATTTGATTGCGACCCAGTATTCATAGACGAATCAATATAAACCAGTAATCATACCTACTCCGAGAAGCTCACGCACATTTCATGTTTTCATGCCAGCAACAAGGTGCATGCGCGGCGGCACGCCCAGTCCGGACGTGTCAAAGGCCTTCTGGCTCGTTGAGTTGAGGCCGTTGGAACCTTATTATGCATGCTATGTATGATGTGTGAAACCTGCATTGGTAAGGGCTAAGATGACGTGAGACGACGGCCCGACCCAGGTTGAGTTTGTTCTTCCTGTTTGGCAGCGGGGGTCTTACAAAGTCAGTGGTAACGGGTCAGCGGTTGGATATGAAGACTTGATATAACCTGCTTGCCACTCTAATAATAGCTAGCCTTGGCTCGGGCGTTGGAACATCTGAGGAGACATAGTGTTTCAGGTGTTACCCTTAATTTTACGAATCAAAATAAACGACAGCTCTTCCGCCTGTGGACTTGAGTTCCAGCCTTGAAGTTGATTCATGAACTACAAAGATGGGGGGTAGTACGAGGGCTGACGGAGCGACATACTGCGTATGCATCTTGGATGTCAACGGCATCTAAGGACCTATCATTTTTCCTTTGGTACTATGACAACTCTGAAAGCTCAAATCGGGCTCAGCCTCGTTCTATTCCGGAGACCAGGTGTAGCAGTTGAATGGAGTTTATTGGATGCAACTAAGCGCCGTGCTGTGATATGTCTGGCACCAGAAGTAGTGTTAGATGCGTACGACTCAGAGAACCGTTGCGTAGTCTTAAAAACGGCGGTGCCGTCCTGAACAATGAGTTCTGTAACGGCGCATCAATCACGAAAACTGCACATTTCCACGGGGTTTTCAACCAAGGCGGCCCTGAGCCGTAAATCTTGCCAACATTTATTCACTTTGGCTCGCTGAATTCCTCCCTTTCTCATAGTAAAAAAACGTTCAGCGTCACCTTCCAACTTTGCCGCATCAAATCTCCATCCTGCAGCCGACTTGGAAATCATGGTGCATTCAGAAGCTCGTACCGGGGAAGCAAGAAGCGATGAGGAAAGTGATGCTCAAATTCAAGCTGAAGGAGCAACAAGGACAATAGAAATCAAGATTCCACAGAAATTTCGACGCAACGCAATCCTGGTTCTGTTTCTTCAGTCACCGGTTTTGATATTTCTTGTTGTGGCAAGATGTATCCCGATTTCTATCCGCAAGCCCGGATACGGGGTCCTTGAGGCTAAATATCAATTCCTGTATTCATTGGGCGTTGGAGTTGCCTCAGTACTATTCGTCTCCATGCCAGCCGCCGCTACTATGAGGAAGATATACTTGGAAAAGGTACAAGCCCAAGAGCCGAGTCAGCACATGTTACAACAAGCTACCACCGTTGTCGGTGTATCTTCTCTAGGCAATATGCTCAGGTATTGGTACATTTCTGGTACTTTTCTCATTGTGAGCTTGATATCGACAGGCATTTTACTGGCCGTCACGCCCTCCTTGTTCCCATTCAAGTATCCTGGCCTTACATACTTCTTCCCTCAACACGTCATACAACTAGATGATTTAGCCTTCGACCGGTGCTTTACTGATGGCGGCGCAGGTTCTGTGGATGGGTTGGTCTGGAAGTTGTCATCTGGAAGGTTACTCGGTGTCAACGCCACAGGTTCATGTGAATTGCAGCGCGTACTCCCGTTCCTGGCCCAAAGCAACGCCTTCACACTGGACGATCCTGATTTCGCATACAGCATGGGAGGTGTACCAGTCAACAAGTCTGCCATGGGGGTGCCGTGCGAGGTGCCGTACGATGCCTTTGTGGGTGCTTTCGGGCTTCATACTTTTGGTGTGCCGGTGGGATTCTGGTCCGAGTTGGAGTCTGTATCGATCTGCCTCCCGATACTGGAAACCAAGCCTGTTTCCTGTTTCAAAACAGGTAGCGTTATCCTTTACGGAAGAAACCTGACCGTCTCGTCCGACGGATGCGTGGCAAGTACCATATTCTATAGTGTTGACCCGTCTAGTCAAGGCGCTACTGTTGCTGGCATTTGTGCGGGCGACCAAGAGGGAACCTCGACGATTGTTTTTGGGTCTGTAGGCACCCATGCCTCTGAGCTTAGCGACTTTGCAGGCTTCCGAGGCCAGACAAAGAATGACACCTTCGCCTTGACGTGTTCCATCAACATCCGACCCGCCATCGCGATACGTCGACTCAAGTTAGCTCGCTACTCGCGGAAATATCCCGATAAGATCAACTATAGTTTCCAATTTGCGGTCACTAGGGACATTTCCAATGACTCACCATGCCAAGGCAACATGTCGCTTGATCGGATGTCGACATCCACCGCTCTGGCGGTTGGTGCTTCCGCTCCCTGGCCACTCCTTCGGGAGCGAAGCCATGTCGACGGACGCCTCGACACGCTCCTTGCTACAGCGGTCGATTGGAGGGATACAGTATCTGGAACTAGCAAGTTGGAGGCAGCACTGTGGGTTGCTGTGGCCATTGGAATAGGGATGTACTGGGCTTCCGGGGAAGAGGACGATGGTGAGAAGGTTGTGTCCATGGGTGAGTATATGCTGGAGAGCCTACGAGTTGGGCCTTCTAAGTGGTGGGGTCTTGTGTATACTCTTCCTCTGCTATTTTCTATTCTTGTTCTTGCTTTTTTGCTGTGGCAGACTCGTTCCCGATAATAATTCAGGTTGATGGTTGCTCTGGATCATGAAATAGTCTATATGGAAAACAGAAAGATACTCCTTGAAGAAAGGCGCGACAATTACATCAGAATAAATCTCTCCCTATCAGCCTGCAACTTGATTAGCTTATATTACCCATTAGCTAAGCATTCGACGAGTATACTTGGCGACGGTGAAATACCTGCTGACATTGTTGCGGCCTAGCCACTTCAACTCAAACAATTTAAATGGTCTCCGTTTTATCTGACAGACTTTCGTAGAATGAAATGTACTTTGTGGAAATATGACAACCCTTGAACCTCATTTGCACAAGTGGCGGACATTATAATTTCGATGACTCGTTGCTTGCTCTGACACTATTCCACTCCACACTCAATACCTACAGCAGAGACAACGGCAGAGACGGTGAAAGTTTTGTTAATAGCCTCGTTGTATGCCGCAAGAACGGCGGGTTGGTCAGCAAGGGAAACAATATCCCGAAGATTGGTGGCGCCCGCCTTGAGAATGATATCCGGGTCTAGGCTAGGGACATTCATTAAAAGGAGCTGCCTGAGCTTGTTGGTAAAGAGTCAAGACACAGTCGCTGATGGAGACACATATGGCACTACCGAGTATGCGGAAGAAGACGAGAGCCGTGCCGGTAGGTACATCTTCTGTGTCGAGGACAACCTGAACAGCAATGAGACACTGGTTCATCCCAAAGCCGGCGCCAGCACCAGCGAGAATCTGGTAGCCGACCCAAGTAAGCATGGAGGTGTCCGGGTCAGCCGTGCTCATCAGGCCGTAGGCAAAGCTGCAGAATACAGTGCCAGCCAACATGAATGGTGTGTAGTAGCCGGCGACTGTGACCAAAATACCAGAGAGGAGGGACACTAGAGCGAAGCTAATGAGTATGGGGAGCATCACGAAGCCAGAGACGACAGGGCTAGCAGCCTTGACAGCCTGGAACCAGATCGGTAGGAAGTAGATGGAACTCAGAGCCGCTCCGCCGAGGCATAGCCAAAGAGAGAAGAGGACCAGACAGTCCGCTGAAAGAAGACGCGTGGCGGGACCGTAGCACACTGCCAAAAGGGTCGCACTGCCTCAGGCGATTTGATTTTGTGTCTTCCTCATTAACACGCCGCGTGGGCTTGAGGGGCGTGATAATGACGAGGGCGGCGACAGCGCCAAGGGGCAAGTTGATAAGAAAACACCACCGCCATGTCACTTATTGGCGAAGACGCCCCCGAGGACCGGACCAACAACAGATGCAATGCCGTACATGCTTCCAATAAGTCCAGTGAAGAACGGCCGGCGTTCAAGTCGTACCGATTGGGATAGGATAACAAGTGAGCCTATGAAGATGCCGGCGGAACCGACGCCGGCAATGGCACGGCCAATGATGAATATTGAGCTCCGGCTGGCCACGCCGCGTATTAAACTGCCGAGTTCGAAGATTATGATAGAAGAAAGGTAGATCCCTTTCATGGCAAGCTGGCTGTATATTCTGCCAAAAAGTAGTTGCAATCAAGCGCTGGTAAGGAGGTAGGCTGTGCATGGAAATATCATATGGGTACAAACTTTGTGCCGCAAAGGAGCCGTGGATGAAACATACCACTACCATACCATCCAACGTCCTGTAAACTGTGAAAGTGATCCGTTATTGTTGGAATGGCAGTTGTAACGATAGTCAGATCTGGGAGTCGAGGCCGCCGGTTAGTTGAGGTCGAACAGCTGCATTTTATCGTAGGTGGTGGGAGCATATACCAAGTGCTTCAAGAAATACGCTTAAACAGAGAGCTAGAACAATCCAAAAGATTTTCATGCCTGTTGGGTGTTTAACCCCATCATCGTCCACCACCGCAAAAGGCTTTCCTTGACTGATCTGACTATCTTCAGACTCTGCAGGCAAAGGTGGAATGTTCGGACCAGTTCCTCTGACATTTTGCGCTTAACTTCCCCTCATCTTTCTCGGAGCCACCTACAGCATTTGGCACTGCAGTTGAACCGGGTGGCCGATCAAGTGCTCCATCGCACGCAGGGGGTTGCATAGCAAGGTCGGATGATTTTGGCTTTCGTCGGGCAGGATTCTGCTACCAGAGTCTCGGAGATAAAACGAAAGTATGCAACAAAGAACAGTCTGGGCGTGCATAAATACCCGCTGCTTAACTATCCTGGTGAATCACAAAAAAAACCTTGGCAAACTGAGACACATGCCACAATAACAAGGATGAGCGGCTTGTGATGCACAAATGCGTAAGACCTGTCTCAAGAATGTACTTAACTCAGTTTGATAAAAAGTTGGAGGCGTGGGCTATAGATTTTCTCGACAACAGTATACAACTAACTATTGTTAAAGGTGAATTTTGGATAGATCGTTTGCCGTGAGATGCCAATAGAGTCTCGTGCCTCACTTATTAGACTCATTTAGCAGCTTCAAGAGGAGTCCCGAGAGCCTGGGCTAATACCAATCTATCCGCTTCTTTGTCTTAACTGCCATTGCCAAGTAGATCAGACAAATTCAAACAATATGACGGAATGGTGCCGGGTTACCAGGGCACCTAATCCCCACCGCTGACAATTTTCTCATTCAAAGGTCTGCTTAAATTTCGAAACATAACGTATCATACGTCTTGGAATTAATCAGACGGCTACTAGAAGCACTGAAAAGGGTGTGATATTTTGCTTTTTAGCTCCGAGTATCTCATCCTATTCCGCCGTACAAATGATGCGCCCGACCACCATACGTTATATATATACATGCGTTGTTTCTTTCAGATCATGTAGTGACGAAAAGCTGTTTCTGTATTCTTCATTGTTTATAAACCCCTGATCTCCACAAAAGTATCAAAATGCGAAGGACCGTAAGCGTTCATGTCCCTCTCAACGAATTACGTACATGCTCTTAAGATCGTTGTCTCCTGGTAAAACTTCAATGAAGATGAATGAAAAATCAAGACATGCAGCGCAAACCAGGAAACTGCGGGTAAGCTCCTGACATAAATCTTCTCGGAAGCATGACGCTATTTACCTAAGATAAAAAGCCATCATCCAACCTACGTCGTCATCGCACGAGCTCGTCCCATTCAATTTACCAAGAGGACGCCTTTGCACCCGGCTATTAGTCCGAATGAGAAACTTCCCCTCTATTTGGTTTGTCTTGGCTTGTTCTGTCTCTCCGACATGGTCTTCTTACCACATTCTTAGGCCTATTTTCTAGGCAACTTTTCCATCTGCTGAATGTCCAGAACATGTGCGCGTTCGCTTTCTTTAGCCGCCTGAAGACATGACGACCGAGGAGTTTATTTGCGAAAATCCAAATTGATGCCTGCGGCTGAGTGAAAGCCAGAACCCTTACCTGTGTGCCATCCCCAGAAAGTCGTACGCAGCTAAAAGGGGTTGCCCAGCGCGGCGACTGTCTCTCACGAGCTGTTGCCAGGCGCCTGGATTTCGATCCCCATGAATGCAAAGAACAAGATGGTGTTATTGCTTTGCACTTGGTCAGGACTGCAGGTGGTGTTTCGCAATGCAAGTCTGCACATACAAACTAACAAAAATCTCGTTTGGGTGGACCTTATTCCATGATAACCCACGCTATTCATCGATTATTTGGCATCATCACCGTGGTTAATGCGCAGTATACCCTGCTAGAACTGTAAGATCAGATTAGCCCATCCGACACAAAATCCTTCTTCCTCGCTCTCGGCTGTTACGGAATGCGTTCCAAACCGCAAGGGGTATTGGCATTGAGGAAACTAATGTCTTGCTCCTGGAGTTGCCTCACACAGAACCAAATCCGTTGTTGACTGTAGTAGATCAGTTTCTTAGAGAGGGAAAATCCCTGCCTAAGCCATGAAAGTATAGTGAATGCCCCGGACAAGGTGCGCGGCAAACGCCATTTCCTTGTTATTTCAGTGGTACATGTAGTCTTCCTGTAAGCTGCGTTCACTATCTCCCGGCGTTTCCATCACTAGAAATCGATGATTTGCTACCAGAGAGCCGTCATAATCTTGCATCAAAACGCAATCTCTAGTGTGCTGCAAACTGCGGGTGAGAGTATAAGAAGCATTTCATATCAGTACAAAATTGACCGCATATGATTTCCACATATTGGTGAGAGCTAAAGATATTCTGAAAGGTAAATTAACATAAAAATAACAAAATTTGAGTGGGTGATTGTAGGAGTGCTAAGAAAAGCCTCAATATGAGCCTAGCCACATTCGCAGCATTCTTTGAATGAGGAACAATGACACTCCGACCTAAGCCATTATCTTCTCAATTATTATTATTATCTCCAGCGATATTAGGCGAATAGCCTTTTTCCTTGGCAGAAGTTTGCGTGAGCTATTTTACCTAATATTTGTCAGTCATTCAATACTATTAGAGCTACATCTGTGCTGCGAGTTAGACTTCATGAAGCGATTATACGAGATATATTAGTCTCCTATATTATAGTGTACTTAAGGAATCTAATAAAATCAATAATAATCCATTCTATAAGATAGACACGTTTCCGTTACTACCAAGAGTCAAAAGAGCACTCCTATAAACCGGGTTCGAGGTATTTGGCTGATGTAATGCTTGGAGCCTTTTGCTCTATGGCTCAACGGTCAACCCAATATCCGTCGTCTAATATTGGCTCTGCTACGCTTATAGGTCTGTCATGTCATCAAGTATCATATCCAGCTTGGATATAGTAGTATTGAACCACCAATGGTGTTTTCTTTTGTTAAAAGTGGTAGCACACATATCTAGGTGAAAAACAGTTTCTAATTCATAATATGTTTAATCATGTATACAGCCATTTGACACAAAGCGTGCATCTGGGTCAAGTAAGGCAGACACTTCGTCCTTGAGCTCGTAAGGCGGTGCTGTTTTCATCCGTGATGACACCAAGTCTTCTCTCATCATTCCATCAACAAAAGCCTGGGATGAACGCTGCAGCCTCCTCTCTACCTTTTGATTATACTCTTCATATCTCGATTTAGAAATCGTGGCATACAAATAGCGAGGATGAACTAGAATTGCCTGAGATCCCTTCTGGCCGAATCCAAAAGACGTGACGGAGCATGCCTTTAGACCCTTTTGACCGCCATTTGACAGTGTTTCGTTGGGGAACCACAAGTATCGGTTCCGTCTCAAATTCTCATCCACATTATCGGCATTCCTATTGCCGGGTATCAGTCCCGAATTCATCATTTGGAGACAGCCGTTAATCATCCAGGCTCCCGCGGCTCCCTTTGAGTGTCCAGTGAGCCACTTCTGGCATATACACGGCAGGAGATTGCCTTCCTGGCGACCCAAGTGGCGCATCTGTTCTTGGATTACAAATGCCTCATTCGTATCGTTCTGGACTGTAGAAGTCCCATGAAGAGACGCGACTGATATGTCATCAATACCCAAACCCCACGTTGCCAATGATCCTCGGATCGGCGATGTATGCTGTTTCACGTCACTTCTCCAAAAGTTATTACCTAAACCAAAGGCAGCTTCCTTTTCCTGGCGTCGAGCTTCTTCCTTGATGGAAGCGGCCTGGCTCTGCCAGTACTCGTCCAAGTCTTCTTGCAGAAGATCCAAGTCTGACTCTCTCAGCTGATCAACTTGGCTTTGAAGTTGGTCTAAGCTATCTTGGACATATTCGGCAATCTGCTCTCTTCTTCGCAACAGCATCTTACGTCGATGATTTAGATTCCATATTGGCCAGGATATCGCGTCTGCTCTCAGCTTGGACATGCCTGGGGCGGCTGACTCTCGGGCATTGCTAATGACTCCTATTCCAGGTGCTGGAACTGAGCGCCCAGACTTGTCCGCTGACAAGCCTGTGTATGCGACAATACCGAATATTGGCAACCCCATATCGATTGCCAATTCTGCCGATGTCAAAATCTGGACACCGCAGCCTTGAGCTTCAACAAAGCCACTCCTAGTTGATGTCGTTGGCCGGGACATTTCGTGAGGCTCTCTTCCTGCTGCAGTCTCGGCATCCGTGTTACATGTAGCATTCATAGAGCCGAATTCAAAAGAGAGATCCTCCACAAAGTCCTCAACTCCACCTACTAGGACGACCTTGGCTTTACCGGAGACAATGAGGTCGTGCCCAGTATCGAGGGACTCTAGGGACGTGGCACACGCCCCGACAGGAGTTTTTATAGGCCCCGATGAAGACAGCAGAAGCATGTTGATCCACGCCCCTATTGTGTTTACGAATGTCTCTTGAAGGACGTCAGGCTTCACCGGTTTATCTAGGAAGCGGTCACGGTGCATCTGTCTCCATGATGACAAGCCGCCCATACTTGATCCTATGCAGATAGCCAGCTCAGAGACGTGAATATTCTGGTACCACTCGTATGGATCGATGATGCCAGAACTGAGTAGCGCTTCAACGGTGCAGGCGAGTGAAAAAAGCGTCACTGGGTCGACTTGCTCAATAATATCATCTTTAATACCATATCTCCTAGCCGACCAGCCGGTCGGTATTTGACCGGCCACAGTCCGATTGAAACAAGATGACCGTGGTACCATGACTGCTGCCCCGGCTTTTAGCTGTACATGGTAAGTCCCGGCCGTGTCTCTGGTCACGGAGGCTTTATCACCGTGTTTTCGTAGCATCTCTTCGGCAATTTCAGGTGTCGCTTCAAAGGGCATGAGATCGTGTTGAAGGATAACCTCATGCATCTTTTCCTTGTGTTTGGGGTCGTAATTGTTGTCACAAATCGATGGCTCAATCTGCCGCAGACCTGTGTGCTGAAGCATAGTTGCCATGTAGCGGGTGTAAACATCAAGGTCATTGACTGGCTCGGATGTCTCAGCATCCATCCAGCCAACAAAGTGTGTACCGTCTGGTCTAATGCCAGAACGATGCTTGATCAGACCCATCATCCAGGCCATTTCAACGGAGCCTTCTAGCGACAAGAAGCCGTTTGCCTCCATGTCCCAACGTGTCTGGCTATTGCCATGAGGCCCCAGCTCTGAGAAGCCTGTTATGACGGTGACGCGACTGAGATCGACCATACCTTCGAGTGATGTTGCCAAGGGTGCAATACATGCTTCATAATCCGGCAAGCTTGGGCGTGTGAGTTGCACATTGGCCAGTATGGACAAGTTGTTGGGCGGACCGTGCTTCGTAATACCCGAGTTGATGCCTGTGATAATGGTGTTGTCCCGAGCCTTTTCTACCTCTATCGCTTTTCGCACTTCTGATTCGGTACGCAAACTACTTCGAATACTTTTCAGCTTCTCCGGAAGACCTTTGATTCTGCACAATCCGCCGCCCAGGTCTGCGACCAACGGCCCCGAATGACACTCGGCATTGATGGATCCGCCCATCAGCGTTATGATATTATCCGCCATCTCACGGACGCTAAATGTCCTCACTGCCATGGCTTCCACGAGCTCGGCTATGGTGTCATTGTCATCCATCAAACCTGTGCCGCGTGTCCAGCCGATGACAACCCCGAGGACCGAAATGTACTCTGCCCAAGACTCGGAATACCACTTTGACAGTAGCGGCTCCAACGACTTTTTGGATTCAGCGTACAACCCATCGCTTCCAAATAGGCCGTTATTAGGAGATAGAGGTAGTATGACGGTGGCTGGTCTGTTGAGGGTGCCTTTGGACTGCTTACTTTTCGCAATGAAGCCCAGCATGCGGAGTAGATTTGTGAGCATGACCCGATGGGATATTTCTGATCTCGAATCCAGACTTAGGAGACTTCTCCCATTTTCTTTGAGGGCTGCAAAGGGAATAACAAAGTCGAGATCCCACGCGTCATCATCCTGGATCCATTGCACCAGGTTCTGGATGTCGTTATAGCTTCCTTGGTTGAAAGGGACAACTCGCAACACTGAACCTTTGGAACCATGCTTCATGTAGAGTTTTTGATACATCCGCGTCGTCTCCGATGAGTAGCTGCTCGTCGTGACGGTAACTCTTGCTCCACCGCTGAGAAGACCACCAACGATGTGTATACCAATCGAGTTCTTCCCGGCACCAGTCACCAAGATATTCCTCCCGGCAAAAGTGAAACCCTTCCGTCTTGCAGTTCTCTGATCCTTGGCGTACGCCAGACTCAGGTCGGAGGAAAATGAGGCCGCACCGTCCTGGAACCTGCTCACGGGGAGGTTGACGCCGAGCGGTATTTCCTCATGATTCGTCACTGCCTTGATTGCCGAGCACATGTAATCATCACCCCGAGGTATCTCGGATGCAGTTGTATTTCCCGATGCATCCATCAACGTCAGGGGACCCATGTCTGGAGCACTGTACAGGTAAACGGGGTCTTTTTCTTTGGACAGGAGGCAAGACTTGTAAAGCAGACTCAGGCCGTTTATCAGGCCTTTTTCAAGAGGAGCGTCCTTTTCTGTCCGCTTTTGCAGGTACCTGAGATGGGCTAATGAGCGGCTGCAAGATCGATTTGTGATGCTGGCAGCGAGCTCTCCCAAGGCGGCCTCATGCTTCGCACTACCCTCTTTCCAGAGGTTACAGAATTTCTCCATGGCTTGAGCATTCCAGTTCCAGTATGAATCATACACCCGCAGTTTCTTGATGTCGAACTTTGGCCGGATGCCCTCGGCGTAATCGTCACCGTGCTCGGAATGCCACAGTGACAAAGACTCGATGGCTGCCGCTTCCCCATTGACTTTCTGACTCTCTTTGGGCATTTTTTCTGCAGAGTTTGCGCTGATATAGCTGTTGATTACACTTGAAATACTGCTCATTAGTGACACAGTGCTTTCGTTGGCACCTTGCATCGCGCTGGCATTCACGAAAACGTCATCGACTCGACAGGAACCGTTGCGGGCACTGGGTTGAGGCAATATCAGACCTTCATGTCGGTAGTAATCTCTGGCAACCTCTGAAAGAAATCCTTCCGTCTCACTCGCATTGGTGAATCTTGAGGCTGGTTGCTTCGATGCAGCAAGTAGGAGTAGCGCATCTTGTCTCATAGGGCCCAGATCCCATCTTTCTTTAAGGTATCGACGCACCGAGGCTTGGCTGTAGCTGCTTGGAAGTTTCGAGGATAGAAACTTGAATATGAGGGAGGATGATGGCTTGCCCAAAAGCCCGCTGTGGGTGGTGTTTAGCATTTGACATAGTTGATCTAACGGAATGTTTTCTGGCTGGGGTACACCGTATCCGAACTCTGCTTGCAAATCTCCAACAATTTCATTTGCGAGGGCAGATCGTCCCTCGGTTATTTCTGTTATTGTTTTGTGTGTTTGCAGGCTCTCCAAGTCCTTTTTAAGCTTCAAGGCAACCATGATGGGCAGTATAGTAGACGGGGGCGTACGGGCATCTGGTAATATCTGCTTCGGCTCTGCAGAAGACCTTGTCTCGTGTGGCTTTGATCCGGCATGAGGAACAGCTGTTTTCGAAAGCTTTGTGACTTCAGTAGCCCTGGGATCAGGCGAGGCTTCGGGTATATCAGCCACTTCGCTTGCCTCTTCCGAAGCATTCGTCTGGTAGTATATGTCATGTAGGCTCTCTTTTGGTGCTAGAAACTGGCGAGTAAGGCCTTGAGACTTGTCAGGACCAACAAAGTCTTGATCCCATGTCCGTCTCATCATATTTGTCAATACATTGGACGGCCCAACCTCGACCACTCGCTGTGCATTTGCATTTCGGAGGATGTAGTCTTGTGTTTCGATCCTATTATTCAGGCTCGGGTCAGCGAATCTACTTTCAAATGAAGTCAAGCAAGGCCCTTGACTCTCAGTTGTCTTGGCAGATGTCCAAATGAGTTTCAACGTACCATCTTACTGGATATGCGAATTGGTGACTGTGTTCAATTAGCAGAGGCTAATAAAAACAGGTCAAACTTTTATTGCAGTACACTTACGCCAACAATTCTACTAGAAGAATATGAGACAACTCTCGCTGTGTCTCTGGATGCATGATTGTTGCGACCAATCATAGACTCAGATTGTCGAATTGTAAGCGGAAATGGAGAGATGGCTAAGTGTCCTAAACGGAAAATAACTTTGGATGCCGTGGCGAGAACGATTTCTGAGTCTAGTTATTCGCCATGAGACCGAAGATCAGAAGTCCTTTTCTTCCCTGTAATTCAATATATGCCCTGAATGGGTCAGATATAACACTTCCAATACCCAATGTGTATCTAGCAAGGACATTCCAACCGCAAAGCAAAGAGAGACAGTCAACAGTGTTAGGTTTTGGGGGCGTACACATAGTAAGCTACTACCCTTGTTCATTTGTTTCTTGTTTCAATGTCACCACTAGGAGGAGATCAGACGGTTCACAGATGAAGCCATATGCAGATCATGCAATGCGGTCGCTGAGCCGAGCCGTGTCGCACCACATCGAGTACATGCCAGCCTGGACTCCTGAATGTCTCGGCCGGGTGATTGACCGACCTGTGGGCTGCCGATCTTTACCAATACTGGCAAGACTGCTCTGAGACGCGGCTCGGAATGTGACTGCATGGCTCCCTTGTACTCCGTAGGAGAGACGAAATCACGGTGAGTAAATGATGCAACAAATCTGCGTTTCGCAAATACACTACGGGCTAGATGTTTCATAGTAACATTTGAAGACATGACTAGGGCTTGCTTCGTTCAGGGAGAAGCCATTTACCACAACGCCCCTGCCAGCAGCCGGTAACCTCGATGTCGAATGACATTAATGACTAGTAACCTATATTAGGCCTAATAAAGGTCCAGTCCGGCTGTGACGTGTGTAATGTAGCTTGAGCTCTTTGTAACCTCAAAGCTTACCAGGACTTTTATCATCATATAAGTCAAGTGTAAAATTAAGTACCTGTTCATTTCTGGTTTTGAATTGGCTCAAAATCCCTGTCGCGACCTCGCTGCCGCCTTCGCTGCTTTTCGGGGATGCAGTCTTTACGTCTTGCTATCATCTGTCCCCAAACGTTTTGAGATGACATATTTGTGGCGAGGCAAGAGATTATTGGAGAAATTTGTTCCAGTCAACCGACCCAAGTTTCGTGATAATACAACGCCAACAAGATGACCTGCTCACGATAACACCAGCAACATATTTCAAGCGTACGGAGAACACTGCGGGTCAAATACGCATGACACATACACCCGAAATTACTTTAAAAGTATACTTCCAAGAGCCAGACACCCCGCAGCGCCAAGGTTCCTCAGGGCGAAGATACTGATCACCCGGGCCCCTGAGTTCTGCAGGTATATATTGGATGCTCCTCTTAGTCCGCGCTCCAAGAGCCGTGATACCCTCAAGTTTTGTAAACTGCTGCAGCGCACGCCCTTTATATACCATGAGCACTGCGAGTCTTGTCGCCGGGACAAGCCCTTGGGGTCTGGCGGTGTTTCTGACGTTCCTCGTAAGTAATACAGTTTGAGTAACCCATTTCTATGCATAGTTTTACGGGGCAGGACGACTATGCTAAGTATAGCATTAGCTGGCAACTTTCTACATCAAACAGTTTGTTTTGCATCCCTTGGCGCCATACCCCGGCCCACTGCTGGGACGTTGTACGAATCTCTATGCTGCTTACCATGCCTGGCGAGGAACGGTCCATACCGACATATACCGCTGCCATCAGAAATACGGTAGGCCCTTGAAGGTACGTCGACATAAGTGACGGCAGAAGTATTAACGGCCGTACCAGGGCCCATTGTGCGCTACGGGCCATCACGAATCCTAGTAAACACCAACACTGCAGTCAAAGGTAGATGGACCCCAGTACATGTCTCGTCAATTCCGTCAAGATAAACCCAGGCTCAGACATGCACCGTTGTGACAGATATATACTCGTACGGCACCAACACTATGAAGGCCTCGGCTTACAGGGTCTTATCCCACGGTGCTCCAAGTGTCCTCACCCTCCGCAACAAAGAGGAGCACTCCTGGAGAAGGCGAATATTAAGTTTTGCACTGTCTGATGCCACGATAATCTCGTACGCGAGTACTATCCGTAAGCACCTCGAGAGGCTATGCGGAAACTTGAAGGAAAGCGCCAAACTCGACATGTCCCGGCAATGTATGAGCCCTCGATCCTGTTTTCAATAAAGGGTCTGCTAATTTTGTCTTGAACTCTGAACAAAGGTGATTATTACACTTTCGACGTCATGTCCGAAGTCATCTTTGGCATGGACCACAACGCTTTAAAAGACCCTACATATCGATATGCCATCAAGGCACTGGCTGATTCCAACGTGAGACTCGGCACTCTCTTCCAGGCACCCGTCCTGGCCATTGGAAGGCTCGACAAGTATCTGTTCCCAACCGCGATTCAGGGCCGCAATAACTTTGTCAAGTTCCTTGGCTCTCTGTTGCGGAGCAGGACGCGGGCATCATGCTCGCGGAGCGGCAACGTGTTTTCATCCCTCGAGACGGCCAAGGACGCAGATGCCGGCATGACCTTGGATAAGTCGCAGATACGGGCCGAGTGCGCTGCTTTGGTTGTTGCTGGATCGGATACCTCCTCCACGACTCTTTCCGCAACTCTCTTCTATCTTAGCAGGAACCACGGGGCTTATCAGCGAGCGGCCGACGAAGTCAGAGTCAAGTTTGCTTCTGTGGAAGAGATATCCATTGGACCAAAGCTGAACTCGTGTCTCTATCTTCGCAGCTGCATCGACGAGGCCCTGCGCATGTCTCCTCCTGTTGGGGCTGCTCCGTGGAGAGAAGTCGGAGCCGGAGGTATCCGGGTCGGTTCGCTCGAGTTGCCAGCCGGCATCGAAGTCGGAGTTGGCATGTACAGCCTCCACCACAACGAAACCTACTACAAGGATCCCTTTGAGTACAGGCCAGAGCGATGGATGGTTGGCGAGGGCTGCTCTACAAAAGAGTCGGTCGAGCTTTCCAGGAGTGCCTTTATCCCTTTCTCCAGGGGCCCGAGAAGTTGCGTCGGGAAAGGCTTCGCATATCACCAGGTTACTCTGGCATTGGCACGAATCATTTACGAATTTGACTTTTACGAGGCCCATACGCCCGAGTCAAATAATGGCAAGACAAGGGCCGAGTTCGAGTTGAGAGATCACGTTACAGGGGCTAAGGAAGGGCCCTTTCTGCAGTTCACTCTACGCAACCAACTCTGACGATTGTCTATTGTAAAAAAATGTCCATGGATGATGTACTCCCCGTCTCAACGTGCCGTGTTTCCGACCGCCCTGGTGGCAACTCCGGTTACAACGTTGCATACATGCAACGCCCTGTCAGATAGATCCGCAAGTGATGACACATCCGTGCCGGTGAAAGCAATACTACTCCATCAGTAACCGTGCCAAGCAGTCGCTTTGAGACACGGCCGGAATAGAAGAGCTCAAAAAACGTTGGCTTGTGAAACATCTTTCCAACTAACTAAATGTGGCTGTCATGTCTTGCCAATTCACAACATGTACTCCGTAGGGGGGGTGTAGATCTAAGCGGACTCTTCTCCGTCAAGCCGCAGTATTATAAGTTATCCCTTTGATTGTGTTAAGATCCCACTATTGTTCAGTACTTTCAAGCTACCTTGAAATATAGCATCAAGCCTTCGGAAGTAAATACAAATAAAGTAGCTTTGAGTATACCTTAACTTATAAGTACTTTGATTATCCTATTATTTCCTAATTATATAATGTACCTTGAAATATAAGGCTTTTTATTAGCTAGAACCCCACTTCGATACATCCAACGCACCTGAACACAATCAAAGGGATGGAAAGAGATTTCAGCTCATACTGCGTGTCCCATGCTGCAAGAAGGCGGCTCATGGCCCCTTTCGGGCAAACAGTCTCTACAGTTACATAATCTCATACTGGGGAGTGAAAACTAGATTGGGACGACGGTTTCATGTCTTTACTTCCAACAGAAGCTAGAATCAAGCTTTATTTCACAGTCCAACTCACAACAGTTTGCCGAACATGACGGCAGACAGTCTTCTTGGTTCAGATGGAGGAAACGGTTTGGAGGACGACAAAATCCGCCAAGTTTGGGCGTTCAACAAAAAGCCGCCTCCTACAGCCAATGAATGCATCCACACCACCATTGCCTCGAGAAATGCTAGTCAGCCGGAGAAGGTAGTTGTGCAGGCGTGGGACGGTACACTGACATTCGCCCAGCTAGATGAGCTGTCAACAAGATTAGCAGGTCACCTTGCTTCCCTCGGAGTTGGCCCCGAGGTGATAGTTCCGATATGTTTTGAGAAGTCCATGTGGACAGTGGTGGCGATGCTGGGCGTTCTCAAGGCCGGCGGAGCTTTCACGCTCATTGATCCAGGCCTTCCTGAAGAACGAGTACGAGGTATATGCCTCCGAGTTCGAGCCAGGACTGCCGTCACGTCCGTCACATGCAGAGCGTTGCTCTCGGGTTTGGCAGAAAACATTGTGGTGCTTGACTGGAAGCTATCGGAACAACCATTCTCTATCTGCCCCGTTTCACAACCATCTCCGGCCGACGCTGCCTACGTTATTTTTACTTCAGGCAGTACGGGGCAGCCCAAAGGCTGTGTTATTGAACATCGTGCATTCTGCTCCGCTGCCCTAGGTCATGGCTCCATACTCAACGTCAACCAAGACACACGCTCTCTACAGTTCAGCTCCTATGCCTTTGGCGTGTGTCTGGTAGATATACTTACCACACTAATAGTCGGCGGCTGCGTCTGCATCCCTTCAGAAGAAGAGCGCAGCGTGAATAACTTACCGGCAGCGATCCGCAAACTGAATGCAAACTGGGTTTTGTTCACTCCGTCCACACTGGCTCACATTCGTCCCGAGGACGTCCCAAGTCTGCAGACCATCGTCCTGGGTGGTGAACCTGTCCAAATCTCACAGATCAAAGAGTGGTCGTCCAGAGTGCATCTAAGACACGGGTATGGCTGTGCAGAAGCATGCGTAGCCATGTCAGCTCTGCAGCTGAATGAAACTTCGGCTACCAGCGATGTTGGACATGTAACCACCGGACGATGCTGGATGGTTGATGAGACGGATATCAACCAGCTGGTTCCGGTGGGAGTGCCCGGAGAGCTCATATTTGAAGGGACAGCAATGGGAAGGGAATACATCGATGAGCCGGAGGAGACTTCTCGTGCCTTTATACAAGCGCCGTCTTGGAGAGCCTCGTTTGGCCCATGCGAAGCCGCATCCCGGTTCTACAAGACTGGTGACCTCGCCGTGTTTAAACCCGATGGATCGGTTCAGCTCTTGGGAAGGAAGGATACACAGGTCAAGCTCAATGGCCAGCGTATTGAGGTTGGGGAAATTGAGCACCAAATAAAGTTGTCTACATCGGTCCTCAAAGACGTTGCTGTGGAATGCACCATTCTCAACAACGGCAACGAGAGAGGCCCCGGTCTCATAGGATTTCTAGTGCTGGAAGAGGATGAGGCAAAAGACAAAGTAAAAGAGGAAGTCAACACCAGGGACACAAACGTACAAAGTATAAGCCAAGTGAGCTACAACAGCCGGGCCATTACTGCCATTCAAAGCGTCCAGGCCAAGTTACAAAGAGTACTACCATACTACATGGTCCCATCTGTACTAGTCGTCTTACCAAGTCTTCCAAAGACGCCCACGGGCAAGATTTTCCGCAAGCAGCTCCGGGAGATTGGATCAGCAATGCCACCACATCAGCTAGCCAAGCTTCGCTCATTTGCGAGAGGAGACATGCAGAAGCCGCGGACAGAGCAAGAGCATTGTCTGAGAAAGCTATGGTCACAAGCCTTGAATCTGGACGCAGATAGCATTGGGATTGACGATAACTTCTTCCACCTAGGCGGCGACTCCAAGGCGGCTATACGGCTGGTTGGAGCGGCCAACAGTATAGGACTTGCAATGGCCGTGGCAGATGTCTTTCGCAAACCTGTTCTCTCAGCAATGGCTCAAATACAGTCAATAAATATCAAGACGGGCCCTGAAGTACAGCCGATAATGCCGTTCTCTCTGTTCAGGGACGACAGACCCGCCGCAGATGTCTGTAAAGAACTCTCTGATCTCTGCTCCGTGGATCGGTTTTTAATCGAAGACGCGTATCCTTGCACGCCAATGCAGGAGGGGCTGCTATCTCTCTCATCCAAAGGCGTCGGCGATTATATCCAGCAAGTTGTGTTGGAGATGTCCGATGACGTCGAGCTTGATCCTTTCAGGGCGGCCTGGGAACATGTAATTCGGTCAACAGCAATACTCAGGACTCGGATTGTGCAACACCCCCGGCATGGCCTCGTGCAAGTCGTATGTCAAGATGGCGTAAACTGGACACGGCATAGAAACTTGGAAGACTACCTTTGTAAGGACAAATTGACACCGATGGCTTTAGGTGGCCGCATGTCACGCTATGCTCTAGTTGAAGACAGCAAGACGGACTCGCGGCGTTTTGTCTGGACTCTCCACCACTCAATCTATGATGGATGGTCTCTTCCTCATATAATCGATATGGTTGTTGACGCATACAGCAATAAGGGAACAGAGAAGCGACCAGAGTTTAATGCCTTCATCAAGCACGTTGTAAGTGAGGCTTCTGACGATGGTGAGGCCTATTGGCGATCTTACTTGGAAGAGGGAGACTTCTCCCCCTTTCCCTGCCTATCAACATCCTCTCGAGAGCCGGCGGCGGACTCGAGTCTGGAACTCAAGCACAAACTCTCACCCGGGCGGACAACGGAGATGACGACGTCGACGCTGATTCGAGGGGCTTTGGCAATCCTCATCAGTCGTTACACCGCTTCCAAGGATGTCGTCTTTGGGGCAGTTTTGTCAGGCCGGAACGCACCGGTTGCGAGTATCGAGGACATCATCGGACCTACGATTACAACAGTTCCAGTGAGAATAAACTTGGAGCCAGATCAGTCCGTCCAACGTTATCTCCAGGAGGTGCAACAGCAGGCCACGGACATGATTCCGTTTGAGCAAATGGGTTTAAAACGCATTGCAAAGATAAATCGAAGCAGCCAGAGCGGCTGCAACTTCCAGACGCTGCTAGCAGTGCAGCCGGAGAGCAGCATAAAGGCAGGCGGCACTCTTGGGCAGTGGAGGTTATCCTCTACTCAGCCATCAGTCACCACGTACGCTCTTGGGCTGGAGTGTTTCATTGACAAGGAAGAAGTGACCGTCAAGGCCATCTTTGACACGGCAGTCATGGGCGTGTGGCAAGCAGAGCACATGCTGCGCCAGCTTGACCTTGTTTTGACACAGCTAGAGGGTGCCTCACCCGAAAAGATGGTCAGCGATGTTGAGGCACTCACAGATGTAGACGAGAAAGTCATATGGGCATGGAATCAAAGGGCGCCGAGCGCTGCCAACCGCCTTCTTCACGATCTCATCAGTGAACAAGTCCTAGCAACACCAGAAGCTCCAGCTTTGTGTGGAGTGGAGGGCAACTTGACATTCAGAGAATTGGAAGCAGCGTCCACACGCCTAGCATTCCACCTTGGCCAACTCGGAGTCTCCCTGGGTGCCTTGGTACCAATTTGTTTTGAGAAGTCGATATGGGCAGTGGTGGCCATCATAGGTGTACTGAAAGCTGGGGCGGCATTCGTTCCTCTTGATCCTGAGCAACCTTTCGAAAATCGATGGCTTGTCTTGGAAAAGACGCAAGCTTCCATGATTCTGACGTCTAAATCCTACAGCAGCCTCCCGCTCCCGCCAGGCTGCAAGTCCTTCGTCGTGACCGAGAACAGCCTTGCTGGTATACCAGAGCATAGCAGAAATCTTGTTCCATCAGGCGCTGGACCAGATTCTACCGCGTACGTTATATTCACCTCGGGGACCACGGGTCAGCCCAAAGGGGTGGTCATCCAACACCGAGCCATTTCGAGTAGCTGTCTTAGTCACGGGCCTGTGTACGGCATCTCTCCGACATCAAGGGTCCTTCAGTTTGCCTCATACACATTTGACGCGTGCCTGTTCGAAATAATCATGACGCTAATACATGGAGGATGTGTCTGCGTACCGTCAGAAGAGCAAAGGTTGGGGGATTTAGCCAGCACGATGAGAGACATGTCCGTCAACACAGCGTTTCTTACTCCGACGGTAGCCCAAACAGTCCAACCTGAGAATGTGCCAGCGCTCCATACGTTGATAATGGGTGGTGAGGCGGTCACAAAGGCCGACTTTGACAGGTGGGACAGGGTGTCGAAGCTATTCAACGGTTACGGCCCGACCGAGACGACGGTGATAGCAGTTGTTGACTCGTATGAGAGATATGCCGTCGGCAATAACAGGATCGGCAAGGCAGTTGGATGCGCGACTTGGGTAGTCGACCCCTGGGACGAGAACAGACTCGCACCACTGGGGGCCATTGGAGAGCTATTTATAGAATCGCCATCTTTAGGCCGGGAATATCTCGCAGACCCTGTGGCAACGGCGGCAGCTTTCGTCAATGATCCTACATGGCTGCTTAGAGGCTGTGGCAACTCGTCCGGCCGGAAGGGCAGACTGTACAAGACCGGTGACTTGGTTCGCTACAACCAGGACGGGAGCTTAAGCTTTATCGGACGCAAGGACAGTCGCCTAAAGATTCGTGGTCAATGGCTAGACGTTGCAAAGGTGGAACACCAAGTGCGGAAATGCTTGCCATCCGGTACTCAAGCTATTGCCGAGGTGATAGAGCTGGTAGGGGCCAAGGACAAGAAGACGCTGGCAGTATTTATACAGGCAGCCGGGAAAGAAGACGACGGCAAGAGAGAAAACAACATGGTGTCCGTGGTTCTACCCGTGGCAGCCGGGATAGAGGTGGTGCGTCTCCGGCCGGAGCTTGAATCGGCACTTTCACGGAGTGTTTGGATAAACACGGTTTCCATGGTGTATTTCCGGGTTGCTCACTTTCCAGTCATGGCCTCAGGGAAGACCGACCGGAGACGACTTCGCGAGATGGGCGCAATGCTTTCATCACAGCAACTCATGGAGCTTCAAGCAGCGGCCGGTAAAGGAAACCAGCAGCCACGAACAGAGGTTGAGCGGTTACTGCAGCATGCCTGGGCTCAGGTGCTCAATATCGAATCCGGCAGCATTGGTATAGATGACAATTTCTTCCATCTCGGCGGCGACTCAATCACCGCAATGCAGGTCTCTGCCGTTGCCCGGGCCTCTCTGGTCGATGTCTCAACCACAGATATCCTCCACAAGAGGACAATAGCTATGATGGCACTCACTGCCAAGTCTCTGCGAGAGGGGCCTGTCATGGGAATCGACCAAGGGAACGAAAAAAATGACGTGGTGGCGTTCGACCTGAGCCCTATTCAGAAGCTGTATGTACAGCATGAGACAAACCACATCAGGTATTTTGACCAACACTTCTTCCTGAAGCTGTCTAGCCCTGTTCAATACGCTTGCCTTAAGAAAGCCATGGAGACGGTTGTGTCAAGACATCCCATGCTACGCGCCCGGTTCAGCCAAACGAGCGCCGGTAAATGGGAACAGCGTATTGTCGACGACGTCTCTAGCTCGTTGCACATGTGTCAAAGAAACAGCGGGAGCTCCGAAACAGAAAAGGCCCTGGCAATCCGTCGATGCCGTGAGACAGTCAACATAGAGAAAGGTCCGTTAGTCGCAGCTGTCGTGTTCAACGACGCAGATGCCACGAGTATCTTCATCTCTATACACCACATGGTCATTGACTTGGTATCATGGCGTATCCTGCTGCAGGAACTAGAGTGTCTTCTCAGCTCTAGTGGCCCCCCTTTGCCACAGACATTGAGTTTCCAAGCATGGTGCAAGTTGCAAGCGCAATATGCCGCCAACAACCTGGAATACCTCAGATCGGCTCCGGAAGCCAGTGTCGTACCACCACTCTTGTCATACTGGGGACTCAACGAGCACTTGAATACCCAAGGAGAGACTAAGACGACGGGGTTTACACTCGATGAGTCAACCAGTGCCGCAATCCTTGGGCGCTGTAATAACGCGTTTGCCACGCGGCCCGTCGAATTAATGATATCTGCCCTTGTCTATTCATTCAACGCCACCTTTACGGACCGTCCAACACCAACAGTCTTCAGTGAAGGTCACGGTCGCGAGCCGTGGGATGACAGCCTTGATGTTTCGCGTACAATAGGCTGGTTTACCACCCTGTGGCCTGTTCAAGTGCAATCCTCCGCCTGTGGAAGCCTACTTCACACCACCCGTCAGGTCAAGGACGCCATCCGTGGACTGTCTCAGAATGGCTGGGCGTACTTTACTTCCCGGTTTGCCAATGAGGAGAAGGCCAGAGCCAACGCTCGCGATTTCCCCGTGGAAGTCATATTCAATTACGCCGGCTCTTTCCAGCAATTTGAGCGAAGCGGATCGCTCTTCGATCCTTTGACCGTTCCGAGCGGATGTCACCCACCGGCCTTCTCGGGGTTGAAGAGATTCGCACTTTTCGATGTTGTTGCCACAGCAAACAGCGATTGCCTACATATAGACTTTGTGTATAGCACCAAGTCCCTTCACCAAGACAGAATCCTGGCCTGGGTGGAGCAGTATCAAACGGAACTGAAGCAACTGGTCAATATTCTGTGTGACAGACCTTTGGAGTGGACATTGGCTGATTTCCCAATGGCATTCAAGTCGTATGATGCCATCGTCTGTTTCCGAGGTCGCCTGATGCCACAACTGGGTATCCCGCACACTGGCGACATCGAGGACATCTATCCCTGCTCGCCGATCCAGGAAAAAATATTGAAGGCTCAAGACCAGGATGTCAACCGGTCTCGGATATTCTTTGACTTTGAGATCACAGCCAGTGATGACAGTGGCGGCGTCAACTTGGCAAGGGTCGAGCAGGCATGGCGAGCTGTTGTACAAAAACACCCTCTCCTACGCGCCATGTTAGTGGACGGCACGCCAGGAAGTGATGGAAGCTTGAACATTATCCTTCGCGACCCGATACTAAGCTTGTCATATATACGTGCTGGAGACGAGGCAGCCGAGAAGAGAGGCTGCCCAGACGAGCCGGCACCGATTCCTTATAAGCGGAATGGACTCCAGCACCATCTGACGGTGCGTCAGGTTAATGAGAAGCACGTCATTCTTCACTTTGAGATGAACCATGCCATTTTGGACGGCCATTCGATCTTTAAAGTCTTGTTGGACGACTTTCGTCAGGCATACGCCGGTCGTCTCGACGCCATGGGTGCCCCCTATTCTCGATTCGTTCGGTACATCGGACAGCAGTCATGGGAAGCTAACCACGCATACTGGATGAAGTATTTGGATACCGCAGAGCCTTGTCTGATATTCAATCCTTCAGATGCTAAGCGCAGCAGGAGTGACATTGTATTGTACGTGCCGGGCCTCGATATAGACCTGATCAACTCATTCTGCGCGAGGTGGGAATTGACAAAGGCCACCATCGTCCAGGCAGCCTGGGCAATGGTGTTGAAAATGTACCTTGGTTGCTCAGTCTCCTGCTTTGGCATGTATACCTCGGGACGAGATATCCCTGTCAAAGACGTGGATCGGATATTCGGGCCGTTGATGTGTCTAATGCCCCGTCGTATCCAACTTGATGGACATGGTTCAGTCGTTGAGACTCTGAGGGGGATACATGAAGACTACGTCAGGAGCCTTCCACATCAGACTCATCCTGTCGCGGACATGTGCAAGGCCCTCGATATCGGCCCGCCTGGACTGTTCAATACCACCTTGTCTTACCAAAGAGGCAAAGTCGTCGACGCCGAGGCCGAGTCTGGGCACAGTTGTCGTTTTGGAGAAATGCGCACGTATTCAGGGGTATGTAAAGCTCTGGGTCAAGCAATGGAAAAACGAAGCT
The DNA here is from genome assembly GCF_019434415.1 of Metarhizium acridum. NCBI lineage: Eukaryota > Fungi > Ascomycota > Sordariomycetes > Hypocreales > Clavicipitaceae > Metarhizium > Metarhizium acridum. The sequence continues at coordinate 1,735,323 of NW_027094020.1, read as the reverse complement.
AACGTGTAGGATATTGGCAGTTTGACATCTCAATCCAAGCGAGGGATCACGGCACAGCCTTCACAGTCATCTTGTTGCTCAAGCCGGGTTTCATTTCGGACTCTGAGGCGACGACGCTAGCGAGCGATTTTGGCGCTGCCATTCGTTACATTATATCTAATCCAGAGAAAACAATGGGCGAGATTGACTTCCAAAGACCGGCATTCACTGCCTGAGTTCTTTGCTTTTCAACACCGGGCTTGGGCGATGAACAAGCGGACCGTCAGTCCAAGGGCGGTAGGTGCTTCGAGGCCAGTGCCAGGGAATTGGTTTCTCAAGCATATGTCGGGTTCCTTCAATCACACTTACCCTTTGAGAAAGACGAAGACGAGCTAGACTGGCTCTTCGCTCTGAACAACTCTGTTTCGGTATGGGATATTGAGGGCCTTCTTAAAAGGTGCTGCTGCAGATACGGCCATGAGATGGCTTGGATAACCAATAATTCTTGAAAATGGAGTACATGTACTCCAGATTTTGCCTCTTTTTTCCTTGCAAAGATTGGCTGCTCACGTTTTCTAGAGGAAATCGGCCATCATCGACTCCGCAATATTGTTGGTCGTGACAATGGCATTAAGATTGCTCTAGCTCTAGCTCCATGGTTTCAATTAATTAGCACCGTGGTAGGAATATATGCCAGTCAGGGAAGGAACTGTTTGCCTCGCCACGAGCGTCATTCTTGAGGTTTCTCAGTGCTGTTCGTTTTCTTGGGAAAAGCTGATACAGCCAGCCTCTAAGGTGGCCCTGATAAAGTATGTTTATATTGACAGTTGCTTACACGGCGAATATGAAGTCATTATCCTTTCGAGCTATAGATCCAGTGGCTGACTTTTTGTCTTGATCTGGCACGTTAGTAGTGTAGACGTCCAAATGAGGCAAAATATGCTTTAATAAACATGAAAGGCCGGAGAAACGTCTGTGGGTTGTAGAGCTATGTAGATACAATCTCCGTCCACCTCATGGCCTATCAAGCCCCTCCGTATTGTAGCACCTAGCAGTGCTGACGCAACGGGATCGCCACTGTCCGCGAGGTTTCGAAGACCCTCTGCGTCCTGTTCCTGGGCCCGTGCGGCCTGGTGCTGGGCTCCGTCCCTATTCTCCGCCGGTTTTAGAATGTTATGGACTCTGGACTTGGTCTCCTCGCGGTCTCGCTCTGGAGTTGCGACAAAAGCACCATCAAAACTAAGAAGAAGCCAGAGTGAACGGGCTACGAATGCCATTGACGGTCTTGATCAAGGCTGGTGTGGGATGACAGCAGCCCCTGGTGAGTGATGAGACTGGCAATGCCACAGCGGTATCTTCGGATAGCCAGGGAGCATTGTGTTGCTTCAGTATGTGTTGGATTAAGTCAGCCTGGGAATTGGCGGTACATGTATCTATGATGCCGGCTGGCTCGGTCTGTCGGTCCACTACAATAATGAGGATCTGATCCGAGGCCAAGGGACTTTGCGGTCCCTAGATTTGTATTACAGCGGAAAGTTGCCCGTTCCTGTCTGCAAGCCCGTATAATGAATGCACCAAGGCATTGGCAGAGAGCCTCGAGTAGAGTATGACATGACGAGGGCCAACGAGACTATCTCTCTGACTGCCGCTAATTAGACAACAGACGACCTTCTGCGCGTCCAATGTTCAAACGAGGTCGCCACGGTCATCGTCAGATAAATTCAGTCGGGCATCGTTTGATCTAAAATCGACCCTTCAGGTTGCAGTTGTCTTGGATATAATCTTTCGCTTTTCGTCCATAATAGCGCTGAAGGCCTCTCTTTGTCCTCGAAAGCCTTTGTTAAGGGAGCCGAGGTGGCTGTCTATGTTTTCCACAATTGCGAGTCTCGGACGTGATTCTCTCTTGGCCATCAACAAACCTTCTCCTGCATCGTGATACCCCGAGACTGTGCATGCAATATCAGCTCCGGCATGTTATCGTACTGTCGATCGAACCTTACCAGTGACATCCAGTCAAGAAATAGAGAATACAATCTTTCATATCGGCAACCAGTTTTGGTAGCTTCTTATCCCACATGACTTCCACGCTCTCCCCACCTTTCACACTCCTTCTTCAGCCGTCGGACATGCTGAACTGTTTGACTATATACCCCAGAATCTAGGAGCCCGACTTTGCCGTTCCCAACCCACCCAGTACCAAGCCTGCTGGACGTGGCTCTCGTCTGTTGTAGAAGGTACAATGACGTCCGTTTGCAATATCTCTAGCATATGAGGCTTCCGGTGTTGTGAAATGCCTTGACAAGGAGACCAAAAGGAAAGAAACGCATTGGACAGGCGACTTAGGTGGCAGATTTCCTACCCCTCCAATCCTCCGAGGCACGTGGGATGGGATGAAAGAGCAAACATGATAGCTGGCCGGCCCCCAAACCGAATACTCTGCACAGAGTAGGAATGCAGTCATCAGCCAGCCACGTCGCGCCACCCCTGCAACAACCTGGACAAACGGTTTGTGTAGCCAGGTTGGACCAAGCTCGGGGTTTTTGGCCCTTGGTCGAGGCAGAGGCCAAGGCAGCGAGTCAGCGACTGGCTTCGACTTGACTGGCGACCCTGACCTGGCACATCGAGACTGCTTGCATTTCCTAGCTCACCAGGGCCTCCTGGCCGATAGCCAGTTCCGATCGAACGCCATCGGGGAAGCAAACCTGGACTTCCCAGCAGTATTTGCAGCGCACACGGTCAATTCGACAGAATCAAGGGTTCATGGCACGATCAGCAGTCTTGGAACATTGTGTCGTGGATGTTCAAAAGGCGGCCATCTTTACCTAGCTTCCATCGTCAGCATAGAGGACGGACCTACGACATTTCCAAGTCGGTCTACACATATCAACACCTCACGACGAGACCATAGAATCTACAAGACATCGAGGAGCATGTTGGTACCCAAGTTCAGCTGTTGGAACACTGGACGCCAAGTCTTGTTCCGACAATCGACCATGCCAACGGCGGCGGCGATTCCGATCAAGGTGCCGCATCGCAGAGCATTGTCAGGGGTTAGAACGCTTGCCACCAGGAAAGCCAACCACGGATGGAAACGGGGACTCGACCGATGACTGGCTGATGGTTTTCAGAGCAGGCGGTACGAGGCATCTTGAAGAAAATCTGTATGCCAACATTTGCCGATTTGCGTGAAGTTTCTCTTGAAAAGATGGGACAAGCTGCTATCAATCATTCCGTACCATTCATAGAGAAGGAGAATATCAGCACACCGCGCTGGGTGACGTGGAAGCCGGTGTATGACATTGCCGTGGGAGCCCATATTCTACACACGGAAGATGAGGTTTACCAGCACTGTTTACTTAGTAATTGGGACTTTCCAGCCACTTCTGCGGTGGTCCTCCAGATGCTGCTTGGGGTTGCCAACGGCATCCATACACTGCATAAGCATGGCATCATCCATAGGTATGTTAAATCAAGAGCCTTGTTTGCCCGTAAAATACGCTAATCATGACCAGAGAGTCAGTGGCAGAGACCTTCCCTGAACAATATCCTTGTCACAGAACGTGTGTTCCCACATAAGCCCAAGAACCTCTCCAATGAGATTTCCGGAAAGGGTACAGATATCGGTGAAGGATAGCATGTCGCAGCAAATGGAATTTTCAGCGCCAGTGTGGGAGCCAGACATTTCCATGCGCCGGAGATCTTGACCTCGCGAACCTAAAGCCCGGCATCTGATAACTTCGCGTTCGCCGTCGCGGCCTACAAGATCCTGGACATGCAGCAGAGGCTCTTTCCAGACCAGCCCCAGAGCATGTACTCGAGAAGGCGGGTCTGAAACCAATAATCACGGATGGGCTCAAGAAAGACCCTGATGAGAGGTTGGCAATCAGGAAATACATTGAAGCCATGGAGAATCTTGACGGAGACTCCTATCCTGCAAAAGAAAAGAGTGTACTTCGAGTAGATTGGGCCACATTAGACTGGTGGACAACTTATGCGTTGGCCTACGAGCGGATACCTGCGCGGCAAGATGATGCTCAGACATGGAGCACGATAAGCGATGCAACGTGACATCTTCCCTACGTGAAGTTTTCTCCATGCCTGTTTAATGGATGATTTTGGATTACAAGATGGCAAACCCTGAGTAGCTTCTTCACGAGCCCTGGCTTTTGTAGTTTGCCACTTTCTATTTCAATAATTCGCCCGGTCAGCTTGTGCCACTGGATTTGGTAACTATTGCTGCGCAGTTTCCGTGTCCGAAGCCAAGCGTCTTACTTCACAAAGCCCGCGGTGCGATTAGCTTCATCCGCACACTTTTTGCTGAAATACTAGCTTGACTCTCGATGAGCCACTACTTAATTACGCCTTGGAGAGGACTGGCTGGCTCCTTTTTTTTCGCGCAGATATGCATTGTTCCAATTCCAAAGCCTGGGATGTTGCTCAAGTACTTCCATGAACGCGTACTTTGACCATGTCTTATATAGCCTTCAGTCAGGTTAGCCGGTTCCAATGGGTACTAGCATTAGAGACCTTTATAACCGTTGTTGAGCCTCTATGGGCGAAGTCAGACTGCTTACTGTCCCGCGCAGAAGGTACTGTGCAAAAGAAGAGAAGTAAAGGTCTCACAATCTCATCCACACCGAGTTTCGGTTGAGCCCCTTTAACGGATTGAATCTGAATATAGTTTCGAGTCACACGACCGCATCCCTGTGGCCAATATCCAATATTCCCTCGTAACAAATGGAGCGTGTAGAAGCTGGGATTGCCGCTGGCGAGAGAGTAAAATTACGGAAGAAGTCAGCGGTACGCTTTGCATGTGCATACCAAGCTCTTGCTTGTCGCTATGCCCTCAAATCCCAGGTCAGGGGCCAACCAGAGGCTACGTATACCGCCATTGACAATTACAGACAAGTCACAAGCTTGCCGAATGAGGATCAAGGAACAAATGGTTTGTGAATTAAAGCCACATTTGCCTGTTTCTGGACGGTACAAATAAAGAGCGTGGTTGAAACTTTCAAAATCAGACTAGTTCCCGCATCACTGCCTCTACTCCCCTTGAGCTTGTAGCTGAAGAAAAAGAATGTGGTTGACGAGCAAGCAGTTATAGTTGGTTACTGGCTTTGCCGTCTGCCATTGCGTCTTTGTGTCTTTTTCGCCATGACATGGCAACGCTGAAGACGGCAACCTGTACACATGTAAGCAAGTGCTTCAAAACAACCAGTTAGCAATGACGGGAATATACCTTATTGACCTTGCCGTAGCAAAGGTGGCATCACCACTTCCTCGCAATTCTTCAAGAGCCACTCCCTACATCGTTGCGTGTTATCGACCTCTCCCTCCAACACGGCGTCAGGTCCGGCGCGTTCCCAAAACGCCATTTCGAACCATTTGGGCCAAAAGCCTCCAGATTCCCAGTTGAGGATAGCCACAATCCTCAGCGAGATGGGGTTCACGATGATGTTATCTTGTCTGAGATCGTTGTGACAGAAAACGTAGTCTTCTTTCGGGAGATCTGCGCGCGGCTTCCAGCAGCTATTCACTTTCCACTTACCGGCGTTGACTCGGAGTGGAGGGCAGAGCAACTGCTGACCGGGAACCCCAGGAGTGTCTGAGTGTAGGTTTTGCAGGGCCTTGACATGTTGGAGAAGCTGCTGCTTGACGAATTGCTTGCTAGGCTCGCTGAGGTCACTCATGGCAATGCCGGATACATGCTCAGTTAGATGAAAGAACGCCCCTATGGATTCGAAAGCGCACAGCGAACGGGGAAGAGGTATCTCAGTCTTGGCAAATAGGTATTGTAAGACGGCCTCATCCGTCCTCAATCGCTGTGGGAAAGTTGTCGGGGGGATATAGAGGTCACCTTGAGTGGTCAATTGGCGTTCATAGTGGCACAAGGTCCGCTTGATGCAAGAGCCGTTCACCCTCCAGGATACTTTGTCAAAGAGAGTGACGTCAGAGCCCTCAGACCTGCGATCGCTGATCTCTTGAGTGGTAGCCATCCCGGGGAATTTGGGGATTCCGGTTTAATGGGTGTATCTTGAGGAATTTCAGGAACGTTGTCACAAGCTGGTGGTAGATGTTGTGGCAGGGCATGGAACTACTTTGGCACATGGAAGAGGCGTAGCAGATGGCGGAAATTATCTCATCTATATGTGCTCAATGGATATTGCAAGTAACTGATTAGGGGAGGGGTGCTTGTTCATTTGTTCACTACAGATACACCAGTGAGGATGGCAGCCAAAACGACAAAGTCTTATCCAGAATTTGCGCATTATGACCAACAACCTCTTCGCTCTCCACTGGCTGACATGGCCGCCCAACCAGTAGTCACAGGAAACAGAAAATTCGTGTTGGTTGTCATCTATCGAAGCCCTGGGCCCACGGCTTGCCGCTCTAATAGCCAATCCCGCAGTTGAGGCTTGACAATATGCATGATTTGGCCCAGTGAACAAGGGATGAGTGTCGTATCTAATAAAGTTGCGGAGAGCTCCCAAAACAAATCCGGTAAAATTCTCGAGACATCACCAACACGGCCAACATCCGCCAATGATTCGTCTTGAAGGATGACAAAGGTCTCTCCGAGTGTTGGGACTGTGTAAACCGTCAGTCAATGTGGGTGGGTGGTGATACTGCGGCCAATATTGTACATGCTTAGGCAACAGCAACAAACAAGCCGATATTCCCTCATCCGTTCCTGCTGGGGTTCCAGGGTTGTACCGACAGGACATTTGATTTGTACGTAATTTCTTAACTAAGAAGGCAACCGACCAACACCAATTAGCACATGATTCCCCCAGCATTGATGTGGGCGAGTTAGTAGGACAGGCATCCATTCATGAATCTAGTGTACAAACTGGCACCCTTGATTCTTGTTAGCTACTCCCTGCAAAAAGTTTAGCAATTCATGATGTGTGTGGTGTGATGTTTGACCCCTTGGGAAAACTTGGTGACTGGGATTTCGCAACCTCGAATTCTGTTTGATGCACACATGAATTTGGAGGGAACATGATATTCGTATTTGTTAATGAATCGACGCTTTTGGGCCTCGTGGGGGCCCAGGAACCCCAGCAAAAATCAACACAGGGACGACTACCGATGCCAGTGGTTTTTTCCAACAAGTATTGTGTGCCACACAGCAAATCTATGAAGTCGGTATTTGATATCGCAATACTGGCTACTCTTGTGCCTTGACCGCCGTTTCACATCATGCTAAACATGACCGGGTACACAGCGATATGCGGATGAACTAACCGAATTCCTAGAGGACGGACTGACAGTTATTCTACTTCTGGAAGATTCCAACCTAAATAGAGCCCAAAACTATCCAGCCATAGAATCTATGACATATAGGTTGCCTTTTGGTGGTTTCTAGACACGTGTCACTGGTTTAAATGTGACTGGTTATTCTGAAAGTAGTCATGTATCATTTGAGTCTGGCTCTTGCTCCCTTATCGGCTCACCAGCTTTATCACGTAATTCGTAAAATCTTTTCTCGGTCCAATCGAATACGTTGTCATACTTGAAGCCCTTTGACGTGAACAGGCGGCGGAACAGTCGACGAAGGTATGCATAATTTGGCTTGTCCTGGAATCCAAGCGACCGAGTGTAGTTGATGTATGTGGCGAATTCCTCTGGAAGCCCACTGCAAAGCTCTTCCACTGATATAGTCTTCTTGTATTGTTTGACAAGTTCTAGTTTTTCCTTTTCGGACGCGGCTTTAATGCCCTGCCACGGCAATGAGCCACGGGCAAAGTAGAGGAGTACATAGCCCAGGGATTCCAAGTCATCACTCCAGGATTGTTCTATGCGAAGTTTAGTAGGGAGGACATCATAATATATTCCACCCAAAGGAAGAAAATAAGACAAAAATGACATACCGCGTCCATTATGGTTGTTGATGCTGGCGTATCGAGCAGTGCCGCAAAGAGCCCGACCTTCCAGAGTCGAATACTGCTCCGCGCCGCGGTACTCCTTCGCCAGGCCAAAGTCAATAGTGTACAATATGTTTCCTTGCTTTCCAACTCCCAAGAGAAAATTATCAGGCTTGATATCCCGATGCAGAAGACCTTTGGAATGGATGTACTCGATTCGAGAAATGGCCTGATCCGCAATGAGGAGTATGGTTTTGAGCGAAAAACGCCGGTCACAATAGTTAAGCAAGTCCTCGAGAGAGGGACCGAGAATTTCGTGGACTAGGGCAAAGTAATCGCACTCTTGTCCGAACCATAAGAATTTTGGCATTCCAACACCGCCAGACAAGGCCTTGTATGTCTCTGCCTCGCTCTCGAGAATGTCGTATTCATCTCGAATGTGCATAAGCTTTATTGCAACCTCTTCATTTGATCGGATGTCCGTGCCTAGCTGTTTATCAGCATCCGTAAGTGTTTAAAGTATGAACAGTTGAATATGTACCCAGGTAAACGAGGCCAAAGCCTCCTTCCCCAATTTTGCGGTCCACACGGTATTTCTCATCAATGATGATGTCCTAAAAAAGGCACTTAGTGTCCCGTTATTATATAGATGCGCAATTCGTACCTTCATTATGGCAAGAGCTGGAGGAGCTGCGAGTTGCGTCTGTGTCTGTTTTTGTTGAGGCCAAGCCGAAGTACATCAGTGTTGTGTGATGCCAGAACAATGACAATCACGGGCCAAGTCGGCCCGCATGTTAAGCAGTTGGACCAGGCAGTTCGGGGGGGCCGCCTCTCATGGAGAACATTGAAGGCAGCAGCTGCCTTGCCGCCGCTGTTTGCTCCTGCCGCCCACATCATCAACTCCATGTCGTGACCCACACACCCCAAGCTGCTGTAGTGTGCCCCTGCATACACCTCCAGTGAGTGGCCATGACTGCCTGGAAAGAAGTACCTCTCATGGAAGTATACACTAATATACCATGGGATATTATAATATAGAGCACGAAAACCAGGTACCTGATTCGGTGAAATACTTTTTGCCTCCCGCCGTCCAAGGCGCGAGCACAGATCGTAGAAAAGCTAGGGCAAGAAAGCCTTTGGAAGGCGATATGCCTTTTTATTAGTCTCAAGACTCTGGTAAGGCTTTGCTTCAATTTCCTACAATTAATTATAGAGAACGCAGCCAATCTATGCCCACAAGATTCTGACGCCGAATTCCTCCGAAGCCAACACGCTCACAAGGTCGATCGAGGCCGCCGGCGCCTGCCTGTGTCAAACAAAGGAAAAAAAGCATCTATCGCTCTGCAACACAAGCAGAATTCAGACTCCAGAGCCAGCTACAACTGAATCAGGGTGTCGAAGGCTCAATGACCCATCAACGCAGCGATAAAAAAACGTGGTAAATGACAGACAAGCTACTTAAGTACTTAAGTAGATGAGTTAGGGGACAGCCTACGGAGTACAGAGCCCGAAATTAGAGAAGTATTGAGTCCCTGGGAACGCAGCCTGGGCCGCGCCCACAGCGACAGCGGAATAACTTGCGGCCCGGAAAGTGTACACATTTGACGAAAACACCGGAAATCGAGTCTTTGGGCGATTTTGAGCCCGCCCGGCGCGGCAATGTTAAGAGGTTTATGTATTTTTTTGCAAGTATTATTTTCCTTTTTCTATTAATAATTGAGAGTTATCATTGCCATGCGTTTGCAACTGCAAAATGTACGAGTATGAGGGTGTGGCAGCCCTCCACTACGACACCAGACGCGTATCGGTTGGATGACAGTCCACGACGAAACTCGACCAACATTGTGTACGCAGCTTACGCGCCTCTCCCATCTCCAATCAGCCTATCCGTGACTGCACACTGCATCATGCAGTGCCAGCTCAAACGCGACCGATAACTCAGGCCGAATTCTGGCTGCTGCCTATCTGTTCACAAAAACATCCATTCCTCATCCTTCATATGTTGCAGCAATGGGCCCCTCATGGCGAGGCCAGAAAATCGAGAGCGGCAGCGTACACACGGGTGCCTACGAGAGAATGCATCACTTAAAAAGGTCAAGTTTTCCAGGAAACGCAATTTCTCACCAGCTTTTTGGGATAATCTATCCAAAGTTTCGCTTACGCCGCGTGCCCTGAGAGAACTTGACCGCCGTAATAGCACGCATCCTTTCCCAACAATTGTACCAACTGAAGCATACGCGACGGACATCGCTCGTTTCGCAAGACGCGGCGGTCCAGATCTTCGTTATCTTAGAAGGGTAAGAGACTCAATATTTCGGGCTGTAGAGCATAGCTCATTATAAATATAGTATCCTTTTCCTAAACCCATCGAAGCTATGAGCTCTAGTCTTTCTTCTACATCTCGAAGTCGGCGGACAAGATCCACAGCAGCGACGAGTGTTGGCTCCAAAACCAGGAAATCTTCTGCATATAACGACGATTTCGAACAACATCTTGTCGACCACGGTATATATCCTGAAGGATATGAGCATCCCGAGAGTTGCTCCACCCCCGAGCCCGCCAATTCGAGCCTAACCCATCAAGAGCTACTCAATTCCAGGGCCTCTCTATCGCCGTCGGTCTTCACTGAGTCGGTATTCCGTGACTTTAAACGGAAGAACAAGACTAAATCAGAGGGTAGTGTAATGCGTAATGTGATTCCAATGATCGCTGGGAGCACAAATATCGCAAACGAGGGTGATATGCCGTTCACGAACCTCCTTTCGCTTACCGATGATTCCACGGTAAAGGTGGTACCAGACTTCTTTGACGGAGCAAGAGCCAGCGAAGTCCATGGTAAAGTTAGGCATACGCTTAACGAGCTCATTGTTCCCACAAAGCATGCGAACGTTCCAATTGCCCCCAACTTCTTCCTAGAAGCCAAGGGCCCAGACGGAGGCGCTTCCGTAGCCCAGCGGCAAGCTTGTTACGATGGAGCCCACGGAGCCCGCGCTATGCACGCTTTACAGAACTACCAAGAGACGGAGCCAATATTTGATGGCAATGCATACACCTATAGCTCGACCTACCATTCTGGCACAGGTACTCTTCAGCTCTATGCTCATCACGTTACAGCGCCTGCTGCCGTCAATGAGAGGCCCGAGTACCACATGACCGAGATCGATGGATGGCAAATGACAGGCAATATTAACTCCTTTCGGCGCGGAGCGATCGCGTTTCGGAACGCTAGAGATTTGGCGCAACGACACCGGAACTCCTTTATTCAAGCCGCGAATGCCAGAGCCACCCAGGCGATGCCAGTCGTGCAGGAAGACGTTGCTGAGACGCACGAAGGCCTCGATGACTCTCCTACCCCTCACGACTCCAGAGATGATCCAGCATACATGACCCGGCAGGATGCGGATGACACGCTTCAGCAACAGCTTGCCTTTGAAGATGAAACTGAAGCGATATCTACTTATGTGGACGAAGGCTCGCCAAATTCAGGCCAGGAACTAGAACCACCAACTCTCAGCAAAGCTCCGACGCAGAAACGTTCCAGACATTCCACAAGTCCGCCGTCTTCTTCCAAGAGAACTCTCTCGTCTCAAGGTTGATCAGGATTTTGACCGCATCCAGTTGGCTTAGGTGACTGTAGATGCTTCTTGATTTTTTCTCTTTTTGTCGCAATAAATACCTCAGTCCATCGCGTACAGTTCAAAGGAGAATATATTTGCTTATCAATATATACTGCAGATAGTACTTCATATACAAATATATAAATATATTGTAACATACTATAGTATATACTGAGGTAGCTAGATACCTCGCCCTTGGCTAAGTATCGCAAATATTTATCGTAGTCTCATAATGACTGACCAAAATCCAATGTCAGATTCTATGACGTGCAGCCGGCATCGGCTTGGCCTGGCTCACGAACGGGGCAAGGCGGCATGGCGCAGCGCAAATCCGGGCTACCTCAACCATGTACAATTAATATTGATCTACGCAACTCGCATGACTTGATTTGACAGCTGGCTATATAAAGAAATGGGCGGAAATTATGGCAAGATTTTATGGGTTTTCGGATGAGAACATGCTCGTGCGCCGGGGCTATGTTGATCCATGTCCATGGACCATGTCTGCGTCCGGATCCCTGAGTGAGTATTTTCCTGTTTTTTGAAGCGACCACTTGTACTTCGGTACTTTGGTACTCTGTACCACCCGTCAACTGGTCTGTCTGCCATTTCTCCTTTTTCTTCCCTTTTTTCCCCCCGTGCACGGTTTAATATGCCGTGGCTGAAGAATTCATTTTGTTAACACAGATCATTTTCGGGTTGAATTCTCCATTTACTTGTTCCTTTATCTTCCCAGCATTTTGGTTTGTCTCACCATCAAGTCATCTTCGGTGCCGGCTCTGGCCCAGCTCCTTGGACGAACTCTTAAATCTACTAGGGTACTAGTTATTTCCCGGAGGAGGATACGCAACCGGGACCACAAAGGCCACACAAACCACAAACCACGCAAACGGGGAGCGCCACTCGCGACCAATCCAGAAGCCCAGAAATCAGACAGCCTAAAGCGACCAGGGGCCCCCTACGGAGTAAGGGAGTGCCGAGTGTTTGGCACCAAAACAACCAACCAAGGGTTGTCGAGGTGTAGAGGCTGTGCTTACCTTTACCTTGGGCTGTCTGTTGACGCAGCTGCAAGCCGTTCAGTCCACCCTTCTCTCGTCGCCTCATTGCCTCATCGCCTCGCCATCGGCAGCTTCACCACGAATCCATTTCGATTAGCAGGATTGCCAGTTTGATTACGTGCGCCGAGGAATTGAGCCGCCGCCATGAAGTTTCAAACCGGCCATTCACCTCTGCTGCTCCTACTGTTGCCTTCGCTGGCCGTCGGCTTCTCGCCTCGCGCCGTCGCCGCAGCCAAGGACAACGACTCCAAATCCATCCCCTCTTCCTCACGTAACGCCGACGATGCTACTAATGTCGAAGCAGCCGCTGGAGGCCGACCTTTCATACCCACTAGAGATGCCCCTGTTGATGGCAAGGATGGGAAGCCTCATCTCGGCCCTTTTGTCGATACTGACGGTGTGGCCGTCGATGCAAATGGCCAGAAACTACCGCCATTAAAGGGCCGACCCGACGACCCAACCCTGGTTGACGGCCAGAAGATCCCCAAGACGAATGACGGTGTCATGTTCGATAAAAATCGTGACCGACCTGAAAAGGGAATTTCCACGGGCACCGAAGGGGGCGTCACCGAGAAGTCAAAAGCACGAAAGGAAAAGGAGGGAAAGACCGGCGAGAAGGTCCTCACGCAACCAGAATCTCCCAAAGAGAAGCCGCCACTGCCACACAGCGAGGAGCGAAAATTGCGTGGCGGCAAGGACGAAGACACTGACAAGGCGAAACTGCACAAGCAGGACGGCAGCAAAGACTACACAGGTCTCGATGTAAGTCGTGCCGTTACGGTCCAGTCACCTTTTTCTTTACCGTCGCAAGACATAGCTGATCAATTGTCGAATAATTAGAAACCCGATGATCTCCCCGATACACCAGACAAATTTAAATCGTCGTCGACAACAACAAAAGATGCGCTCGAGCCACCACCGCCGAAAACCAAGGACACATCCCGGTCTAAATCCAAAGTCCCCATTGAACAAAATGATGAGGGCATTATCCAGCCATTCCATTCATGGATGCTATCCTTTACCATGATTCTTGTCTCTGAAATTGGTGACAAGACTTTCCTAGTGGCTGCACTGATGGCCATGAAGCATGATAGAATGGTGGTGTTTTCCGCTGCGTTCGGTGCCTTGCTTGTCATGACTGTCCTGTCTGCTGTTCTGGGACATGCTGTTCCTACCCTGATTCCTAAACGCCTCACAAGCTTCCTGGCAGCGGCCCTGTTCTTTGTCTTTGGTGCTAAACTTCTCAATGAGGGTATGAGGATGGACTCCAATGAAGGCGTTTCAGCTGAGATGCACGAGGTAGAACAGGAGCTAGCAGAGAAGGAAAAGGAGATGGGCAATGGGCATAACGGTGTTTCCGCTCACAACCTGGAAATGGGCCTTGGTGGCAGGAATTCTCGGTCTAAGAGCCGTTTCCCCTCACCGCCTCGATCGCCATCACAATCCCCATCACGCAGCCCTCCCCGACGCTCCGGATCCATGGGCGGTTTCATGCAGGGAATTGGTAACCTCTGCTCTCTGCTCTTGAGCCCGGCCTGGGTCCAGACCTTTGCCATGACGTTTTTGGGCGAATGGGGTGATCGCAGTCAAATCGCAACTATTGCCATGGCTGCTGGCCAAGACTACTGGTGGGTGACTCTTGGTGCAACCTGCGGACATGCCATTTGCACCGGTGTGGCTGTTATTGGAGGACGGGCCATTGCCGGAAGAGTCAGTCTGAAGATCGGTATGTCTCCCCTGCATCGACATGCATGCCTTGACCCCGTGATTTTCCTAACATGCGTGTGTAGTCACCGTCGGCGGGGCCGTTGCCTTCCTGATCTTCGGCTTCATTTACTTCCTTGAGGCTCTATACGCATAGACCTGGCCGCACTTGGCCAACCATTCACGCCCTTGTTTTGTAAACGACGCTAGATTCCAAAAGGTCGGATGCCGGTCCGCGACCCTATAATCAACCGGCCATGTATTTCCTTGTAATTAAAAGTAGCACGCACGCGCGACAACGTTTCATTGTCATTATCCCTCTTACCCCACAAATTCTCCTTCTTGCAAAACCTTGTCCCTCACAGGGTGGTGCCAGTCATTCGTTGTTCTGGGCATAATCAGCAAAACGTCTACATCTCATTGGCCGTACTGTACAACACATGGGGGCGCATTGCACACGTTTCAGTCTGTTTCTTTTTTTGTTATTCATGTTGCCCGGTAGCAGGCGACGTCACATGAAACAAGGAGAAGGCGATATGGGAGGGGCCGTGGGAAAACTGCGAGGCAAGATGAAATGGAGAAAACAAGTATGGGACATTGGCATGTCATTTGCATGGTAGAAATGGAGTTTTAATTGGAGCAATAGATGGGAACGAGGCTCATGGATCTTCTCTTGGTTTACTCTTCAACTCTGGTGCTCTGTCAAGTCTGGCAGGGTTCTTAATACTACAACCACCATACCACATGTTAACCCTGGTCTTTTGCCATGGATGTTCTTGTCTCTCTTGACTCGCAACACGCGGCCCGATTGTTCGCAACGTACCAACGAACTGCCATGTCTGGCAATCGGAAGCGTTGGCTGCAAGCCCCGTCGTGCGTGTTCGGGAAGACGGCACATTTGTCACTTGTTGGCTGGGGAAGAGGAGCTTCTCGTCAGATGCAAGCCAAGTCTGCTGGTTTGCATACAGGCGGATGATGGATGTTGGCCAAAGCTTCCAAAGCTGCAGACAATGCCCGGTGCAATCTCTACGATATGCCGCAAATGGTCTGATGGCTCTGCCTGGATCGAATCGATCAAATGTCTCCGGTGGGAACAGGACGTGATTTGTTCGGACGAGGCAGGGGTCGTCAAGGGTGCGTTGGCTTGTTCACTCGGCCGAGATGGCTTTTCACCTTGCTTGGCTCTGGATCTGATGGATGGCCCCAGTTCACGAGACAGGGCCGGCCTTCTTTGTTTCTCCACACATCAGTCCAAACTCTGCCGCCACAGGGCTGAAGCGAATCAAGCGACTCGGTCTGTCCTGCGAGAACCCAACCGTCTTTGTCGATCGTCATGTCTGCTGTATCCCGAGATCCGGACTTCGGCAGTGTGTCGGTGTTGCAGAGTTTAAAGAATGGGGTTGATTGCGGGCCACAAACGAGGCCGTCTTGTGGACAGGGCCAGGCCAGTTGCGTCGATCCTGCTCCGCACCAAGTAGTCCGGTGGCAGACATCTCCAAGGAGAATTATGCAGGTTGCAGCAGGTCGCATCTGTTGGGTCCAAGAAGCAACACAGCCTCGTGTCGGACGCACATGTTTGTATCATGTTCCATATGGTTAGTCGGCCCCTGTTGACGAGAGTCGTTTTAGTAATGGATTGGTAACCACGGCAGATGGACAAGGCTTCCAGAGCTCCCAGGAACATGGTTACTGCAGGCCGTCAACTCGTGGGCTCTGATAGAAGCTGCCACCAGGGTCAGTCAAGCAGATGACGAGATGTAATAGCAGGGACTAAACAACCGCACCAACCATGGCTCTCTAATGCCAGTCTCAGGTACACTGTCGACCTTCTTTGTTATGCTCAGCGTCGCATTCGCTTCTTTTTTCCCTGCTTGAACAGGCTAGGACGACGCTACCGGCACGGTTCAGCTGGCAGAACCAACATGCGCTGGGTTGGTATGTTGGTATGCCGTGTTGGTGGGCACAATGCAATCCGCAGTCCAGGCAGAGCACGTCGCTTTCTTGCTTAATCGGATAGTTCCGCTGCCAGAAAGGGCCGTATCCACTTTCTTGAGTCTAAGCATTGTGTGTGTTGCATGACAGCTCCGAGATAAGGGGGGAGAAGGCTTACGAAGCATGCGTGATGTGTGAGGGAGTATTGGGAGGAGCAACGTCGTGATCATCTGCCGGACCGTGGCGACACGAGATGCCCCTTTTGGGGGCCGTTGACGTCCTACTCCTTGGATAACGTGGGACTTTGCATGGAGAAGCGAGGAGATGTTTGTTTCAATGCTGAGGTGTTGGGTCCGTGTGGTTGCGCAGCTGCCTGTCAAACCTTGTTCTCATCGCAAACACGAACCAACCCCCTGGCTGAGGGCTTTTTTTTTTTAATCTTTCGAACTCGAATATTCTCCGCCAGGGATATAGTTTCAAGCACAAACCATTCGGCGATCTCACATCTGCAACACCATGATGATGAGAAACAACGTGTGAAGAAGGAGAAGGGGGAAGTCGCTCGCTTCACACAATGATCGGACCCTTTGTCGACGTTGGGTTCGCTTCACACCCCAGACAAACTTTGACACCAACACTACCCCCTACGCCACCGTTATGGGGGAAAAAAAAGAGGAAAGACGGAGCTTTCCGCTGAGACAGGCAGTTCACGACACCCTTGCCTGTTCCGATATCCTGGGGGTGGTGACTCTCCTCCACCCCCCTCCCCTTTCGCGGTGTCTGATGGAGAGCATGGAAATCTTGTCAGCAGCAACTAGCCCGTTCCAAGACGGGCTTGCAGTCAGGTCGATAGTTTGATACCCAAACAAGACGGTTCTACCGTTTCTGTTGCCTGCCGACATTCTTCTCATGGAATCCGTCCCGAATGGCTACAGGGGGGAACGGGGAGGGCGTGGGCGAAACGCTCTGAAGCCCTTTGTTTTTGGTTTCGGAGCCGAGTCAGGGACGCATTATTGGCTGATTTTGTGATGCGTGGTTCTTTTGCTCTGTTTAGGCCTTTTTTTTCCTCCTCGTTGCTGATGGCTTCCTGTTGCTCGCATTCGCACTAGACATGGCAAAGATGCGCAGAGGAAATTGGTAAAGGCCCGAGAAGTGTGGACTGGCACGTATTTGGCGAGTTCGGTGAACGCTTGCATGTTGGTGATGAGCATGGCATCATAATGAGCATGGGGATAGCTGTACGTGACAGCATACGACTGGGCTTGGGTATAAAGAGGGCTTGGGTTCGTCTTTCAATTTTCTGATTATACAAGTCGACTCCGACAATTGTCGCTCCTGAATCATTCAAACCTTTGTTCTATTCCTCGATTAGTCTTCCCAGCTTGATTCCGTTTCAAGTCGTTGCATTGAAGCACTACACGCCGTCTCTGTTTTTTTTTTTTCAAACGCTACACCAAAAACCTAAGCATCACCATAGCCTCGAACAAAGGACCATGGACCGCGTCCGCACCGGCGTATTCTACTATTGCCCCGTGTGCGGCCAACCCAGCGGTTCAAGCATCCCCCAATCCGAATGCCTCACCTGCGCAGCGTACGTCTTTGTTCCCTCCCCCTCCCCCCTACCCTCTTTTCCTCCAATAGTATTCCCATATTCTCAATTCCTACTCCTCCCCCATGAATTCAAAGACGAAGGGAAATAAAACGAAAAAAGCAAGGTTTGCTGATAAGTCACGGCCTTCCATGTAGACAGGAGCAGATCCGACGGTTTCGCGACCTCGCCGCCAGCCATCCTGCGCTCTCCGGGCTCGACAGCAACGACATTGTCTTTGTTGTTATCCGACGACGAAGACGAAGTGACTAACTTGCTGCTCTGGCACGTCGACGAGCACAACTACGGCGCGCTGGACCTCGAGTCCTCCCGCCGGTGTCACTGGGACGATGCCCCCAACGAGGCGGATTCGACCGAGCGCCTGGCTGCCACATCCATCACTTCCTCCGTTGACACGGACGCCGACACAGACGGGGAGGGCCTTGTGGCTTCCCGGCATCACGGATGGTGTCACGCTGTGGTGTGGCTTGTCGTGCTGGGGCTTTTGACCGTGATAGGTGCGGGTATTCTGGTCCTGGTTCTGTTATAGGGTGGCCTCTACTCCGTAATGTGAGGCTTGTTGCATGTTGTGTCACCCCAATCTTTTTCCCTTCTCCTTTTTCCTTTCTTCTCGTTTGTCGGTTGCCAGTGGTATGGAGTACTCCCGTACATGAGGCTGCGTTCGCGGGGGGCCCCCCTGGCCCTTGATGTTTCTCTGCTGTTTAAAATTATGAAAAAAATACTAAAAATACACCGAGTACCGCGTACTGCTGGACAAACGGAAAAAAGAAAAATCTGAATAAACGTGTATGCCATGTGTGCTTGCCGCAAAGACGCCCCCGTTTCTCCGTCGCCGTCTACCAAGTAACCAGTACTCGATAACTCGCTTCCCCCCCTTTATTCCATCCCCCCCTCCCCAAACTCACGCCAGCAGCACGTCCGTACTTTTGCGTCGAGGCAAGTTGGGTACCGTCCGTGTAACAGCAGAGCAACAAAGAGTCTCACATGCCAACAGAATGGGAAGAAGAATCAGGCCACTTTGCCCTGTTCCTCGCAACTACCGGCCCGCGTTGGCCGTTCCGTGGCGTCCTCATCGTTCCATGTGTGGATAAAGGCTCCAAGACCGGACGGACTGATCAACGACTCTACTTGTCGTTTGCGTACCCAGAGCGGTTGGGGACCGGTGTTGGTTGACTGTCGGTGGCTGTTGGAGAGCCACGGCTCCCCATCCTGTACGGAGTGTACGTAAAGTATGGAGCTGGTCTTTGACCCCGAGTGCAAAGTTGAAATTAGGTCGACGATGCAACATGCAACGAGGCCAGAAACCTTTTTGCCCAACACTGGCTTGACCAAAGCCCTCGAGACGCCCGTCCATGGCCTCTATTCCGGTTTCTTTGGCTCTTGGGAATGATTGGCGTGCACGCCCTTGACACCGGTATCGGTCACTTCCTTCAAGCACACGACGATAGTGTTTTCAGCGCAAAAAAAAAAAAACTATACATCATTTATGAGCCTCGGCTCGACCAGATATTACATTGAGTTTTCATTAAATCGACCTGCGAATAGCAAACTATCGTCAGACAGGTGCCTGTTGGTAACAAAAACCTGGTCCAACATCATCATCCTTTGACGACCATGCAGCCCACCAAACATGAATCAATCTCCCAAAGCAGAATGCTATGCCATGCTGGAAAAATCAGTCACCAACGCCGAGTCCCATACGCGTCACATATCAGGTTCGCTAGGTCCACACATCCATCTGTAATGGCAAAAATCCCAAGGTAACCTGGCCTCCCTGCCCTCGTTCCTCTTTTTTGATCCGCTGTATCCTTCATCCAGCTTCTAGATTGCGCTAACACGATAAAATAAACTATGATTGGAGTAAATAAAGGCCATATTTCGCTTTTTGATCAAGGCTAAATCCCACATGGAATCACCACAAGGTCATCTATGATGCCTCCTTCGCCTCAGACTCCACTCTTGGCTTTTCCTCTACCTCTGGAGGCTCTGTATCTGTTGCAGGTGTTGAACCCTCCTTTTCTTTGTCCTTTGTTTTGGTCTCCTCAGGATCGAAAGCTTGGCTGCTGTCGGTGTATTCTGTTGGTGAGCTGTCTGGCTGCTGCACCTGTGGCTCTTCTAAAATCTCCTGCTGTGGTGTCATGGGCCTCCGAACCGGTGTACTGGTCCCTGGAGCATCTGCCACATAGCCTGATAACCTGAGGGAGCTGGCGCGCGAGTGGCCCACACGCTGTTGGTCCCCTCTGTTCATTTCAGAATCCCACAAGGGAATGTCCTTGGAGCTCCAGGATGCCCGGTGGACACGAGTGGTCCTGGGGAGGCTGCTGACAGAGAATCTCGAGCTGGCGCTGTTTGCTCGACTCCGACGCCCACTAGCCCCGACGCCAGTGACTGACATGTTGGGCGGATCCAAGTCTGGAAACTTATCGACGCCCTCGTCTTCGATCTTGGGTGCACGTCGCACGTCTCTGACCTCAAACATGGCCTGACGGGGCTCTTCACTCGTTTCTTCCTTTGTCTTTGACTTTTTCGGCCTCGGCGGGAAGTTGTCCGCACAAGCCTTTGCGTGCTCAAAATAATTGATGCGAATTTGTTCCAAAACCTGCGGGAATTCTTCTCGGTTGCGGGAAAGGGACATCCACGTCGAAAGCACCCCTAATACGATCAATACCAAGACTGCAATTGCAACAAATCCTTGGACGACGATGATTATAATACCGAGAACCGTGGCGACAATTCGATTAATAGAGAACGCGGGCAGGAAAGCGATGGACAGGCCAGTGGTTACAATCTTAGAAATTGATAGCATCCAGACGGCAACTGCGGTGTTTCGGTTGCTTTCGAAGGGGTTCAGCTTCATGATTACGACGAGGGCAATGATGTCAAAAATGAACAGTCCGTAAACTTGTGCCAGAGGCGAACGTGCTGCTCCGCCAATGAAGCATGCTCGGATGAATTGGTAACCAAGGTAAACAGCGAAGAACCACCATCTTGATCGTCGGTACCGGGCTGACAACCAACCAAATCTCTTCACATATCCTTCATCCAGGTGAACAGGGTCTCTATTCGGGTCGTCGTCGACGTACTTGACCTTGACGAATGGCATAGTGCCAAATAGATACGGTCTTTGGCTCGGCTCCTCTTCGCCTATTTTACTCTGTCTCGTCGTGGCAATGAAAGGAACCTTGCCGCATATGGTGCCCTGTTCGAAACGCAGACTATCCGGCCCCGTCTCGTACTTTCCATGTCGAAGTCGGAAATAGCAGGCATAGACTGTGATCCCTCCAATGCCCAGCAAGAAGATTAACCATACAATGACCGCCACAGCAGTCGGCCCAGCAGATCCACGAAGTGAAAACTGGTACATGGCGAGGGTCATGACGGTGAAGAAGGCAATGAACAGTGTTCGAAGGAGGGCCGAGATAGTGTAGCCCCAGACGTGGGAACGGAAATAGTCAAAGCCATCAGATTTGAGCCACCTCAGTCTTATCAAGAGATCCAAAGTCAGCTTCACTGCGACGACAAACAATACCACAGCAGCCAGAATGACAAGTAGCCATATGATAGAGATGGTAAACGCTTCAGCTGGAGGAATGTTAAGCAAGGATAAGGTTCCACTGAACCCGGGCCAAGTGCCAGGCATGGGCATACCAGGTGTCCTTGGGTGACCGCCCCAAGTATAGTCGTACGGATCGCTTGCATTATATGCATTCCGTTGAGTGAAAGACTTTAAGGGGTCAGCCGTGTTCTGGAACAGGGATGCGTCAAACAACGATCGTCCGTAGATTTGCTGCAAGAGGCCACCGCCATTATTGATTTGGACTGATCCAGCGCCTCCTACTTGAGTGATGTTGACATTGTTGCCCGTAAAGGAGCTCACTGAGCGAACAATTTGATTATTTGCAAACATGCCTGCTGTCCATGCAAAATTGCTCCACCAAGCGGGAAGTACGCTAGGCCAATTGACGGACAGGGCACCAGAGAAGAACATGGACTGCAGTGTCTCAAAAATGACGAGAACCGAGAATGAATGTGCGTAGTGGACACGCATATGTGGGATGCTCAAGCCATATATGGCAGTAGCAAATGACGCTAGCACAGCAATGAACACCATCACTCCAAGAAAAGATGATACAGCTTCCGGCTGCGAAAAGCTGTTGCCGTTCGTCATGACAGCTTGGAAACATCCGATTTGAGTTTGTGTTGAATTAGCGAATATTTGTAGACGAGCCAAGCCCTCTAGATCAGGAATTCCCAATGCGATTGAGGGAATGCCAGATACATCGTGCGGAGCAAGGGGGATAGCTGCAAACGCCGTTATAGGTACGGAATTGTTCAACGGACACATGCTGTGAATGTTGGCTTTGCACGGATCATACGTCATGTTAAATCTATTCTCCCCGTATGCCTCGACCGATATGTGAACTGTGGCATGAAAACAAGGTTAGCCTTGACTTATGTGTAAAATATGGAGTCTAACAGAGGATGATCATACGAATGAGGTTTTCTTTATGTATGTTGGTCGTTCCATCCAAGTGAAATAGGACCGTGAGATTATCAGCGTAGTATGCAGCATCGAATTTGGTGACATTAAACAAGCTCTCTCCACCGAGGCAGTCATCGAAATCACCCGTATATAGAGCGGGATACCGGCTAACGTCAAGGTCACGGTTCACGCCGTCAAGTCCTAACCCCTTGATATAGACGGGTTCTCGCGCGTTGGCCGTCGTGAAATGGCATAGGAGCAGGGCTAGGAGCGGCAGAAGAGCCGTCATTGGGGAACGTAATCGTAGCATTGTGCAGTAGGCATGAAGACGGAGGGCTAAGGGGAGGATTCGACTCGATACGGAGGGTTTCCAGGGTAGCCCAAGGGCCCTTCTGGGTAACGCTGGTGGTTGTGATGCTGTCCCGACACAACACAATTGCTGGCGATGTAGATTTCAAGTCAGCCGCGGCGAGCCGGCGAATTCGCAATGTGCAGGCCAAACATCCGCCAGCGAACAAGACGAGACATGGGATGGAGGAGAAGGATGCCAGTCGTGAATCGAGAGTCGAAAGTCGAAAGTCGAAATTTGTCCAAGCATGAAGCAAACTGTCTAGGGTCGATTTCGAGGGCGGTCGGGGGTTTTGTGTGTTGTCTCGGCCGGCAGGCGCTACTGCGCGTTGATGATGGTCAGTGACTCTGGGAAACTTCAGGTTCGTCAAAACGAACCAGAGAAAACCGCAACTCAATTTCTCGTCACGACGCCTACTTGCCCTCGAACCGGCTCTAATCGATGATGCCGGGCAGGTCGCCTAACCCCCAGGGAGCGCGAAAAACAGATGGGTTGCACAAGAGGAGTTGGCCGTTTGAGATGGGCAAGCAAGCTCGTATTTTTGGGCATCCTGGCCGGATTACCCATGACTGCAACAACGGCGGCGCCAACGGCACCAACCACATAGCGCGGGACCGGAATCTCCAGAAAGACACCAAAAATGGCCTTGATCGATAATGAAGTGGACCTTGACCAGTTGTCCTGGGCGAGATTGACCGGACTAGGCACCGCACCGCACCGCAACTTTGAAGCCAGACAAACGCAAGTGGCGCCAACCGTCTTGGCTTAATTCCAAACGGCCAAACTTTCGAATGACGGCAGCCAACAGCCCGCCACAACACCACACCATCAGCATCAGCATTAGCGTTAGCATTGGCATTGGCATCAAGCCGACAATCTAGATTGGTCGTCTCGCAGCTCGGATGCCATTGCCGTCTGATAGCGTGTTGGCGTAGTGGCCAGCACCCTCTTGGCCTCGTGCCGCTTTGGTCCACCGCCTGGATTCGAGCAGTCGATTCACCATGAATCATGTTCAATCGAGAAGTGTCTCACAAACCCCAACAAGAGTTACACACTCCTACTACCAGTTCACTAGCACTCTTCCAGCTATAGCTCCACCCGCCAGGACAGCCTGCTCCTTGTCCTAATCACTTCCAAATGCTCGCCCAACAATCTGACGGATAAACCTGCTGGCTTTGGGGTTTGCTTGGCTCGGAGGCCGAACAGAAGACCCTACCTCCGCCTTATCAATCATTCGTGAGGCTGGGAGCATGACGGGCGGGGAGGCACCATTTGGGAGGTGGCGCAAGCTTTGTTTCCTTTGACCACGAAGAGGGCAGTCCAGGCCAGAGTGCCAAACAAGCTGCACCAACGCAACAAAAAGGTGGAACCGTGGAATCTGGTGCTCTAGTATTGGTGTTATGGTTCACCTTTACCCTGCTTTATCTCGGGTACTAAGCAAGGTAGGTCGGAACCTAGCGGGAAGAGCCAGCTAGGACCTAGTGACTTTATCGCAAAGAGCAGGTCACAGTGATGATCGGCACAAACGACAGTCTGCCAGTGGCGCTGCCTGCGAACACTTCTCGAATATGCATTGTTCTCATCTGGGAAACTGTGGAAGCCACCGCCGGCCAAAGACGTCAGAGTATCGTATTACAACGCCGGTGCTCGGGGCGGCATCGTGAAGATGAACAATCACACAGAGGCGTCCTTTACACTAGAACTTCATTTACTAAAGAGCCCTTTTGCTAATTAGCACACAGATCTCGCTAAACGAGGATGCAGTCCCCGCTGGCAATCACTATCATCTGGGCGAGTCTGCATTAACATTGCTATTGGAGTCGTACAATAAATACCCTCAGGGCATCTTCATATCGGCCACTCGATGGTTGTATGCATCGGCCAGAACTCGTCACAATAGTCAGCCCACTATGGGCTACCTGTTTGTTTCCCGCTGCTTAGCACTTTTGCAATCAATTTGATCGTCTCCTGCGGATCCGCTCGAACAGTCGGCTGCATCCAGCTTGGTTAGTTATCTTCCAACATTGGGATCTTTTCCACACTTAGCGTATACTATAGTGGGTGAAGATATACGAGGGCCAATACGGAGTACATTGCGACCTATTTACTCGATTCAACGTCTAGAACCGCCTCAATGTCTCCTCATGCTGCCGCGGTACATCTCTAGTACTTCGTGTATGTCTCTTCTTTTGCAGTCATCATTGTGGTGCGCTCCATTTGGAGCTATGATCGCCATTGGAAGAAAAATAGACAGCCGGTCGGTGCGCAAATCTGCCACGCATTGGTTAAACTCCGAATTTCACGTGAAGTTCGATCTGGCCTGTGAAGAGAGTGGTTCCTATCACTGGCCCAAGGATGTGTTTTGTGAACAAGTTGTGTAGGCCTGCCACTTCCGGAAGTCTTTCATGCTCTATTTCCTGACGGGTCATGCCAAGTTTATTGGTTTTCTTTGAGGTCGCTGGAAATGCGATGGCTTATCAGTCGTGCCTTTGATCAAATTCTTCTCTGCTTTTGTGCGGCTATTATAACTCATGGCTTCCCAACAGATGCAGCATGATCGCTATAGATGTTGAAGCGCTGTGAAAGGGTTAGCTGAGAGTATGGTTCTAATAGTTGGGTATGCACGAAAAGGACACTGCCTCGGTAGTTGAGATGTGCTTGCCTCTGGTTCAGCAACTGGTCTGTATAAGGTCATTTTGCACGTTTATCATGTTTTCCATTTTCCCTTGTAGTGTCCAGCCGCAGTCAAACGCTTGGCTCAGGAGAACAGCGAGTTGTAAAAAAAAAATAGATTCAATTTGTATGGGTAAAATATCTCGTTAATGTCCATATTCGCCGCAATGCCCGTTGGTTGTAATGTTTTTCCCTTCTAGAAGTACTCCGTACCCAAGAGTCAATTGTGCGTGCAGGGTAGCTTAACATGGGTGGTGGCACCTGAACACATCAGAATCGAGAGTATAATAATACTGTGGTAAACGATTCTGAGTGGCAATCGATGAGCCAAATAGCCAGACTAGTAGTCTTACTTGCGGCTTGTAAGATGCGATGTGGGAAACTGGTCAGACATTGGAACCAGGTAAATGACGCATCCGAGAGTGTCGATTAGTTTACTTTGCACTGGGCATCTCAAAGTCAATGTCGTCACTAAGATGTGATGTACAGCTTAGCCATGAGCGCGATATTACTTGAACACACAGATTTGCTGACTACCTGACAGGCAGTCATGAAATGTTTGAGCATATCCAACTTGCCAACTAATCTGCAGTGCTGGCAGACCAATTGTCCTGAGAGATGCAAACAACATACAGCTACAGAGACAAAAGAATGGAGATGTGTAAAATATGCTTATTCGTATCAATTATCGAAAGGCGAGAGTGTATGCGAATATGACTTCCATGATTGGCCGTTTTCCAGTATCTCACTGTCGGGAGATGGCATTATGCATCATCTGGGGCCCCGATGGGCCGAAAGAGCAGGGACGGTTCGTGGCAGATCAAACGCCACATATGTATGTAGTCCAGGGCCGCATCCGGCAACAGGTGAGGCAAAAAGAAACTTCTTCGTGCAGGTAGTTCAAAATCACCGATGACTCCGCGTCGTGGGCACAAGCGTGCATAGTATTGTTTGGTAAGTCTTGCATTTCATCTGGCCGTATGCGTGGAGAGATGGCGGAGTTGCCTGTGGCCGACGATCCGACCTCCGGCACGTCGCACCAAGCGGGAGAGTTCCACCAATCTTCGGCGATAGCCTGACTGGCCAAAGGAAACCAGGAATATCTCAAATGGATGTAGTAAAGTGTGGCAATAGGTCGTGCGTAGTTTTAAACGTTTCTTTTGAGCACCTTATTATGACGCGCGCCGACATAGACACCACAACGGCTCAAGTCGGTCGGAGAGAAAACGGGAGTCGGTCGGTCGACCGTGCCGGAAGGAGACCCAGAAATAAGGTGTGATCAGACCTTGCCCGATTCAGAAACAGGCCATGAAAGCATTCTCCGAACGTTCCTTCCAGGCACGACCTCGTTCCCTCGTTCCTTCCGCAGCAGACGTTGTTACGTGAAGAGTTGACTTGAGCGTTCAATGCTGAACTTGAGACGTGTGTGAACGAAAAAAAAAAAAAAAAACTCATGCTCTGCAAACAGCTGTCAAATGGCACATTTCCGTCCAGTAATTATGTTCAGCACATGCAACGGATGAGTAGCGTGGGCGAGCACGTCATCGTCAGGGACGGGCCCCGAAAAAAATATCTCTTCCCACCCTCTTCTGCGCCTGCCAGTGGAGGGAAGGTGGCAGCCAGGTTGGCAGCTGCGAGTGAGTCTAGGACGTGTTGGAAGCGGTACAGTACGACGGAGGGGAAGCACGGATTCCTTGGAGATGAATTCATCCCAACGTTTGCAAGATTGACAGGTATAGTAGTGCATATGTGTCTCAATCTCTTGCTTCCATGCCTCAATGCCTCCCTGTGCACAGCTCAAACTCGACTTCAGTCAGAAACCGGCGTGGCGCAACACTTGAGCACTTAGAAATCAGGGCCCCTCTTCTACATGAGACGCATTCCGAATTTCTGCCCTCTCATTCGATGCCCCAGACCACCAAACCGCTCGTCTTTTACCATTTCCACGGATCCCCCACCATTGCGTGATCGTACATGTGGGCCTGGCTTCAACTTGTAGACAATAATAGCTCCGAACCCGGATTAAATACTGAAGTATTAACTTCAGGCTCCTCGCTCGATTTGTGCGTCTTGCGACTGCCCGAAATCTTGTTCTTTCATCCCTCGTTGCCTGTCTGCTTTTGCATGTACGTCTCAATTGGAACATTTTTGTAGCGTTTGCAGTTCAAGACATTGCAGGAAAATGGCAAACACTCCCCATGGTGGCGTCCTCAAGGACTTGTTTGCTCGCGATCTGCCCCGCCAGGCCGAGTTGCGCGAGGAAGCAGAGAAATATCCGGCCATCGTCTTGTCAGATCGTCATCTCTGCGATCTTGAGTTGATCCTCAACGGTGGCTTCTCTCCCCTAGAAGGTAGGTCGCTGGAACGGCCGGAAGGATACAAACTAGACTATTACGAGACTGGACTGGCAACGGGCTGCTTTTTCATCTGTGCGACACATTGCGAAAGGTACAAACGTACTAACCTTGCTGTATTATCATAGGTTTCATGACCGAGAAGGACTACAATGGGTAAGACTCAGAATGGTATTATAGGACGAGTCTTGAGCTTACGCTGACGTTTTCTTTTATAGAGTAGTTGAGAACAACCGTCTTGCCGACGGCGCTCTTTTCAGCATGCCCATCACCCTCGATGTCAGCCAGAAACAGATTGACGAGCTGGGTATCAAGACTGGCGCTAAGCTGACGTTGCGCGATTCCCGTGACGATCACAACGTGGCCATCCTAACTGTTGAGGATGTTTATCGACCAGACAAGTACGTTGCACTTTGTGTGGCGCTGGCCCAATCTCTCCTCAAATGTACTGATTCAAAATGTTTAGGGTCAAGGAGGCCAAAGAGGTCTTTGGCAGCGACGATGACACCCACCCTGGTATCAAACACCTGTTCAGTGTTGCCAAAGAGTTCTACGTTGGCGGCAAGCTTGAAGCTGTCGCTCGCTTGGAGCACTACGATTTCCTCGACCTTCGCTGTAAGTCTTAAAAAACCTGCTTGTCATACTGTCCGGATGTAAGCTAACTGATTGACTAAGTCACTCCTGCCGAACTCCGATCCCACTTCAACAAGCTCGGCTGGCAAAAGGTTGTTGCTTTCCAGACTCGAAACCCAATGCACCGTGCTCATCGCGAGTTGACGCTCCGCGCTGCTCGCTCTCAGCAGGCCAACGTTCTAATCCACCCCGTTGTTGGCATGACCAAGCCTGGTGACATCGACCACTTCACTCGTGTTCGAGTTTACAAGGCTCTGCTGCCCAGATATCCTAATGGCATGGCTGCTCTGGCTCTTCTGCCTTTGGCAATGCGTATGGGTGGACCTCGTGAGGCCTTGTGGCACGCTGTGATCCGAAAGAATCACGGTGCCACTCACTTCATTGTCGGCCGCGACCACGCTGGCCCCGGCAAGAACAAGAACGGCAAGGACCACTATGGCCCTTACGATGCACAGAAGCTTGTCCAGCAGTACCAGGAGGAGCTCGGTATCAAGATGGTCGAGTTCCAGGAGATGATCTACATCCCTGATAAGGAAGAGTACATGCCCGCCAACGAGATCCCCGAGGGCACTCGCACCATGAACATTTCCGGAACTGAGCTGCGAAACAGACTCAGAACCGGCAAGGAGATCCCTGAATGGTTCTCGTACCCCGAGGTTGTCAAGGTCCTCCGAGAGCAGAACCCGCTGCCGCGAGAGAAGGGCTTCACTGTATTCTTGACTGGATACTACAACAGTGGCAAGGACCAAGTTGCTCGTGCCCTACAGACTACTTTGAACCAGGGCGGCGGACGACCAGTCTCTATGTTGCTTGGTGAGACGGTCCGATCGGAGCTCTCCTCGGAACTGGGCTTCAGTCGACAGGACCGCGACCTCAACATCTCTCGCATTGCCTTTGTTGCTTCTGAGCTGACCAAGGCCGGCGCTGCTGTTATTGCTGCCCCCATTGCTCCTTTCGACCAGGCTCGTACCCAGGCTCGCGAGCTCATCGAGAAGTCTGGCCCCTTCTTCTTGGTCCACGTGGCCACTCCTCTGGAGTACGCTGAGAAGACTGACAGACGCGGCATTTACAAGCGTGCTCGTGCTGGCGAGATTAAGGGCTTCACGGGCGTTGACGACCCTTACGAGGTTCCTTCCAAGCCCGATCTCACGGTGGACTTGGAGACACAGAACGTTCGATCTATTGTGCATGAGATCATCTTGTTATTGGAAAGCCTTGGGTTGCTAGACCAAGCGTAAGACTCATTTCGGGGCAGAAGTAAGACGACAAGTGTTGAAACAGGGATACTCTGCGTGCTTGACATTACGTGGGTTGGGAGGAGACGGGAATCACATGGTTATGGCGTTTGGAACTGTGCGAGTGTTGCGCTATGAAATTGCTACGAGACAGGGAAAACATATTGCAGCAAAAAGGTAAAAGAAAAAAGAAGACCAGAACGTAGTTGGCAGCACTCGAGCACGGTGTTGGAAGGATGGGCCGGGCATCTGAGTGCATCTAGATACCTCCAGATAGAATCTTGCGTTAAACATAGAGCAAAGACAAAGGGGTCGATTTTTATCGTCAAATATCGTCACAGTCTTCAATTGCGGCTGCAGTAATGACAGTACCTGACTACTCGGTGGAAGCTGCGGCGAGGACGGTGAGAGAGCGATGTGATGGATGGCTGCAGAGTTCGGCGACAGATTTGGAGGCTGGGCGCTTAGCACCCTGCAACAATGCATGTAGGTGCAGCGAGGTGGGCATTTGGCGCCCGTCGAGCAACTCCAGACGAAATGGAGAAGGGACGTGGATTCCTGCTCGTCATGCATGCGTTTACTTGTATCGGGCATGCATGGGCTGTTTACGCGGTGATGGAGATGCCGATTGGGGTGGGATGTGTTCATGGCAAGGTTTAAGCCAACAGTCGCAGGCACATGATGGCAGACGGTGTTTATGCGATGACGAGGCATGACTTGTTGGACGACTCAGCCTGGGAGATGGTCTGGTTCGCGGCGCAAACACGTAGCTGCGAGCACTTGAACATTGGTGGTCGGGGATGAGAGCCGTGGAGAGAAGAAGTCAGGTGCTTTGGGCGTCGACGCTGCAGCCTGAACAAAGCTTAAGCTCCCAACCTCGAGCCCCAACTCAACTTCGCTCCACGCGGGTGCTCGTTGGAAACCAGAGGCTGGGCGTATGTTGCTGTCGTGACAGACATTTGGGAGGGTTGACGAGCTGGTCGTGGTCCTCTATTGTATGTACAGTGGGGTGCCAAATGTATGTTTGGGAAATGTCAATAAAGCTGGGCGCCACTCCCAGTTTTTTGAAAGCTGGCCGTCTCGTGAATGGACCAAGGAGAAAGGATGGCACCGGGCGAGACGGGACCCTGAGAAGCCCGCTCCATAGCAGCGGCTATACCCTTGGGTGGTGGTCTGGGCCTTGTGCCTTGTAACTGGCCAACAGCTCAAGTGCCCAGACTGAACAAGGTGAACATTGGGACGGGCGGCCCAGTGGACTGATGTGACGCCTCGAGTGCTTCACGCATTGAACTTTGACATACGTGCTGCTCCTGCTCCTGCTCCTGCTCCTGCTCGATGCATTTTTGCCGCTCGGCCGTGTCGATACTCCTCCACCACCTCGCATGACCGTTTTCTCAACCATCCTTCAATACCTTCCTCCTTTTGCATCTTCTGCAGCATCTATTATTATCCATATTTCTCGTCTGCCGTTTCCAAAGGCAGCCTCCCCCACGCCCGGAATTCAGAGCTAGAAGCACACCGCATCCTCATGGGCACCCAGTCCCGCATCTTAGTCCCGCATCCAGCTACTTACCAGATTGCCAGCCCTCACACCCTGAGTGAAGTCATCGGTGCCTGAACCTGACGAATCCACCAGACCCGACCAGATATTTTTCACTTTCTTTTCTACTTCATTCGCAGAACAGTGAAACATCGACTGCAAACGAATCATCAACCCAAACCTCAGATTCACCAAGCTCGGACATCAATTTGTCGCCCACCGCTGTCGCCACCCAGCCGCTTGGCCACTTCGGCCTCAATGCTGAAGCATGCCTGCAAAGGACCGTGATGCCGACGCCGACTCTGTCGCCGACGAAGGCCATCGTGACAAGACCCGACGCTCCAAATCGGAACGGAGTAAAACAGATCGCGACAAGGACAAGGACAAGGACAGGGACCGTGAACGCCGTCACCGATCTTCCAAGTCCTCGGCTTCGCGCAGTAAGATTGGCACAGATGGCAGTGAGGCCTCCGCCAGGCGACATCGCAAGAAGGATCGAGACAGAGATCGCGACAGAGACAAGGACAGAGACAAAGATGGGGATGAGCCCCGCGAGAGAAATGGCACCAGCGACATAACCGCAGATACGATCAACATATCCCTCGACAGGCCACGCATCTCTATGCCTTACCCAAGCTTCAGCAAGGCCCACAGTAAAGAAGCTGTCATGAGCCGCGACGACTTGGGTGAGCCGAGAAAGTCGCACCTCTCAAACCCCCCAACCCCTGAACCTACCGATGTTGGCGACGAAGAACGGAGATCAAGGTCTGCTGAACTGCACAGAGCAGCATCAACCTCCAAAAGGGGCTCCAGACCGCCTACCCCACCCGAGACCGATGTCTCTGCAGATAGGAGGAAGAGCGGCGGTGATATCAAGGGTTCTGACGGTGGTCGCCCCAAATCCACAGTTTCCGGCATCTCCAGATCCGCATCCCATAACGACGATCGGTCCAAACTGAGCAGAAAATCTGCTTCGTCCAGTCAAGCTACCTACATCAAATCACGCGAGCACAAATCACACGACAAAATTCGTTCATCGGGCTCTGTCAGGTCAAGTTCATCGCGGCATTCTATGAGAAGATCTGACTCTGCCAGGTCCAGCTCCAAGAGGGTCGAGTCTCGAGACGATGGATCCTCGCCGTCAAGCATCCAAGATTCCTCCCCACGAACACCAACCCAGACGGCGAGATTTCCCTCCCACTTGTATGACGGCGGCAAGGACCCATCTCCACCCGACTTTGAAGACAATGAGTCAGCTTTCCCGTCCAAGACGGCGACCCCAGCTTCCATGGCCGGGCCACCGCCTCCACCTCCTCCACCTCCGCCGCCCCCAGCAATCGATATTCACGACATTCCTCGAGTCGACTACCTGCTGCAAAATGGTGGTCTGCCTTATCCCGTCCCTCGACACTTTTTATCAGTCCTGCCTCTTCAGAATGGATCTCGAACATCGAACCCCCCGTTGACTGGATCGGACACATTGTTTGCGCCATTCCTTAACCTACTGGATCAATATTCCAACGTTTTGGCGAAGCAGGGCTCTATTGCAGTTGCGACTGGCCATCGGTCCGTTGCCCGACGTTTGTTGGACAGGCTGGAAAATGTTTTCTCACGGGACTTGCCGCCTCACGGCTGCGCATGTGTCATGTGCGATCGATCTCATGAAATACACAAGGGTCTGACGTGGGGTGACGTGCTGGAATGGGTCAGTGGGCGTATTGAACTTCCAGACTGGCCGCCGTTTGATCTTGCTGAGATTGGGACCAAAGCCGCTGAAATCTCGGCAGAAGTGCCACCGCGACCTGCATCTCCCGTGAAAATGGACCCGGATATCGCAGAAGAATTCAGAGAACATTATCTTCGACAGTCGAAGAAGGTCAGGTCGGCTGTAGATAAGTGGTTGAACAACACGGGTGAAACTCCAGCACCACCCCCCCAAGATGTGGACGATGAGACTCTCACATTTGCGATTCTGACAAATATGGACGCTGATGATCGGCCATTCTTCAATGCTCTGCTGTCTGGATCCCGAGAATTAAAGTCGTCGACTAGGGCTCCTACACCAGTTCATAGGCCACGGAATGACTTCATCGTCAAGTCTGGCTTGTCCCTCCAACGCCTGTATCGCCTACAGCAGGTCCCTCGAGATGCCGAAACGGCCAGCTACCTTGTCAAGAACCCACATACTCACGATTTGCTCGTCACTATTTCAAATATTAATAACGCCGAGTGGGAGATTTTGACCTCTGGCCGATTTGACGGCTTCCTTTGGTCAGGAGCGGATGCAGACGACATGTATCCAGGTGTTGAATCCCGTGCTGAGACGCCTGCAAGCGGCTACTTTGGCTCCCGCTCTTCAATGAGTCCGCTGCCTAGAGGACCATCGGCCATGGGATCCAGGACTACAACCCCGTTCTCGCCCTACTCTCGAGGCGCGACGCCTGCATCCTTTGTTAGCTTGGCATCGTCAGGCGTCCAGGGAAGTAGCAGACAGCCTGTATCAAATGATGAGGAAATGGAAATGGCAGCCATTGCTGAAATAGAACGAGAGATTTACGCAGGCATGGAAAGCTTAGAAGACGCGTTTGAGAAACTGCACCAAAAGGCGGAAATGGTACGAACGGCCTTGCGGCAGCGAGGAGCCGCTCTCATGCAGAACTTGCAGAGTCGTCGTCGCATCGATGTGCTGCCCACCCCCGGATCCGGCAATTCTCAGCACTCGGGATACGAACGGCCAGCCTGGGCTGTCGGCAGTGATGTCGAAGGAGCAAGTGACGATGATTGGGCCATGGACGACATTGACATCATGCCGGATGACTCTGCCAGCAATATCAGCAGCTCAAGACATCGACGACCCAAGAGACGCACCGAGCGTCGCACGCCGGCACCAATTGAAGAGGACGAGGAAGAATGATAATCCCACATATAACTTCATCCATCCAAGTGGTCGGATTTTGACGCTCACTTTTTTCGTTTGTTCCTAATTTTTCGAATATGATGGCATTAGTACATAACACCAAGTAATGGATGTTGCGGATGGCAATGTTTTACAGTTGTCGGATACCAGATTTTGTTTTTCTTGTTTTGAGAACATACCAACGGGAAATGATGGATGATGTGTTGTTCAAGTCTGCATGAGGAATAGTCGCTATTTTGTGTGTTCTGAGGATGGACGAGCATGGATATCAAATACTACAGAGAAACTGCTGCATTTGCCAGATTGGTGGAATTCTGAACTCGGTAGATTAGTATAGGAGGTCGATCTTCCGCATAGGGTGCATGGTTTTGGCGTTGACAGCATAATGATATATTTTGTTTCGACCCCAGAGATCTTTTTGAGTGCACCAGTCAGCCAGGCGTCATTGGGCTCCCCATTTGGATGATTGGCGCCGACGACGAGTCTCCGAATCGAAGGAAGATTGCGAATGAACCATCTCTAGTATAGACTGCAACCTACTGCGCCAAAATGACACGAGAATGGCGGGGTATAGTTGCATCACATCACCAATGTGACAGGCTAGGGAGAGAGACGGGAAGTGTCGCCGAAAGGAGAATCTACAACAGGACAATCATGCCACCATCCGCCTTGGCCGGATATATAAGACGGGTTCCTGGAGTCGTGCGACCCGCACGACTTTCAATGATAACATCGTACTCCGTACAACATGTCACAACCTACGCAGCCAGGGCCCCTGTTGGACCTCACTACAGAAAACATTACGCCTAATGCGGTGCGAATCAATACGCAGAGCGGGAACGCGCGTATTGACTACCTCATGTTGAGGCTGACTACGCACCTGCACGACTTTGCCAGGGAGACGAGGTTGAGCACGACGGAGTGGATGGCGGCGTTGGATTTTCTGGTGAGGTGCGGGCAGATTAGTAGCGATGTGAGGCATGTAAGTCTCACACTTTTCACCTGGCTCGGTTTCAAAATAGATGGCATTTGTGAATTTTTTTTGTTTTCCTTTTCTCTCTTCTTTAATTCTTTGTCATGTCGTGAAAAGGATGGGCTGTGCTGACTATGGTAGGAATTCATCCTCCTGTCCGACGTACTTGGCTTGTCGTTGCTGGTTGACTCTATCAACCATCCTAAACCGCCTGCTTCAACAGAGGGATCTAACCTCGGACCTTTCCACACCCACGACGCGCCAACCATCGACTCTGGCAGCTCCATGTCATCTGATCCAAATGGCGAGCCCCTCCTTGTGCTTTGTACCGTTAGCGATACAGCCGGGAATCCTGTATCCAATGTCAAAGTGGACATTTGGGAGACTGATTCATCGGGTCACTATGATGTGCAACGCGACCACCGGGAGGGTCCCACAGAGAGGTGCATCATTCGGAGCGACGCCAAGGGCAAATTTTGGCTCAAGGCAGTCAGGCCCGTGAGTTATGCCATACCCGATGACGGGCCGGTTGGGCGGTTGCTGAAGCTGCTGAAACGGCATTGTTGGCGGCCGGCGCATATGCACTTTATGTTTGAGAAGGAGGGCTGGGATCATTTGACCACGTAAGTATTTCGACCTGCAACTGCCAGGACGGCCGACGGCTCTTTGCTAATGTGACTTATTCAAGGGCATTGTACATGCGTGGCGATCCGTATGAGACGAGCGACGCCGTGTTTGGTGTGAAGAGGAGCCTCATTGTTGACCTGGAGAAAGTTGATGCAGCCACGGCAGCTGAATATGGCGTGGAGGAGGGCACACTTCTCTTGAAGCACGATTTTGTGCTTGTCACACAAAAGGAAGCCGATGAGCTACGAGATCGCAATGCCATCCGAGCGCTTCGAGAGTTGGGCTTGAATATGAAGCTGGTAGATCACTTGCCAGTTCCTGACCTAGACTAGGTGGTAAAATCTCAGTGTGATCGTGGCCCCGCCTTGACCAGTTTCACTACATTTTCATAGTATCCCTCCACACCGCCGTACTTGTGTAATATGGCGTGTATATCTATGTCAGCAGCTGCCTTGGTTCGGTGACGACCTAGGATTCCCGTATTCCTTGTGCTCGGGATGCGTAGCATTTCAGTTTCTGGTTGCCAACCACAATCTTCTGCAATCTGGGATACCCAGTCAACCAGTGAGGCATATGTTGACTTTGGCTTCGACTTGTCCCTTGGTGGGGGCGGTCGGTATTTCTCCCCAGTCAGGCTGTGGCTACAGCAGGGGATCATGATGTAGGGACAGTTGGAGATTGTGCCGAGGATAGGCGTCCAAGGTGTCAGTTCGTCGGCGTGATTTGAGACGATGAATGTACCCGATTTGAAGGCTCCATCGTGGATATTAGCGGGGTGTGGTGGTTGAGAGGGGTTGTTTCCGTCTCTGTGGGGTGGTATTATGCCGGGCAATAGAAGCTTTTCCTCAAGAGATTTCCCGGATGGTGACATGGTCGTTGGAGTTGTGTAGTTGGCCCATGATTTGCGGGGCCGCGCATCGAAACCCCAACCGTTATAACCCTCTTGTGTAAGGAGATATACGAGTAGGCCGTTTCCACACCCTATGTCAACGAAACCAGGGAATTCTTTTCCCTCGTACATGTCTGCCCATAGCTCAATTAAGAAAGCAGCAATGCCAATATCTTCAAATACGTGTTTGCCAGGGTCGGTACTCTCAGCCCAGGTGTCGACCAGTCGGCGTGAATATTTGCTCTTTAGTTGAGCATATCGATTTTGAAATCTTGCCTGGGGTATAACGAGATCATGATGGACCCTTTTGACGTAACCTTGCACAGCTCCTTCGCCATGTCTGTGAAGAACCTCAAGAAGATGAAAGGCAATTCGACCCAGTTTGGCATCCAAAAGGTCACTTGGCGAACCCCCAAGAAAATGAACGGATATTGTTCCAGAACACGAATTGGTGTTCCACTGATGAAGGTGTGCAATTCCTCGGACCTTTGGGTGATAGAAGGGAAGATGCTCCATAGCCACCACATGAGGAATATATATGACCAAAGACGTGACGAGTGTTTATGACTCATTCATGACATGGAATGTACAGGTTTGATTGAGGGGGCTGTCCCTTCTTTCGCTCCGGGGGATCAATCGTCGTACTAAAGAGCGCTTCAGAGGTATATGAGGGATACTTCGAATGACGGGTTGGACCGTGTCGGGCACACGGTTGGAAGTAGTGACCTCGTCCATGTTGCCATCATCGTACAAGATATCTGCGCGAAATAGCCAAGTAGAATTGATGTTGGGGTTGTGAACCATATTCATCATGATGCTAGAAAACAGCTCTGGCCCAAAAGTACAGCCATGGCTGTAGTACGGCACCCAAACGTCGGTCTCGGTGGTTGAATCTTCGAAATACGGCAATGCTGTTGAGGGCACCTCCTCGGGTTCAAATGGCATAATGAACTGGCCGGTCGTCGACGGCAAAGTCTAGTAAGAATCTTGCATATCAAGTTCGTTTGCTTTGTGACATGTCGCAGGAAGACGGCGGTGGTTGTTGTAACAACTTGGTGCCAGGTGTACCAAACAAACAGATGATGCGACACGGCGACACCATTGACCCAACGCTCGCAATTCTTTGGCCCAATGCACGATGCGTACTGTTACACGCCTAGTTCAGCGGCAAGCACCAAGGCGGTCACAGGCGAGAAGCGTGAGGCAAGTTAGAGATGCCAACACAACTTGGTTGAAAAATCCGCAAGGCCAATGGCGGTTGCCGCCGGCGGCGGGACAGCGAGTAGCCAGCGGGGCTGAGAGAACGCAATGGAGGGGCAATGGAGGGGCAGCAATACACAACCACAAAAAGACAAACCTGCGAACGAGAGAGGCCTCGACGCAGGTTGAATGGCTGTTGTCTGCAGAATTGTGTCTTGATGAATTTAGATTTGGAGCCCCGACATCAAAGATTGAGCTGACAGATTCAGATGGCAGAATGACAGCTCATCCCGCTGCCCCCCAGTCGGTGTGCTCCTGGGGCTGCTCCTGCCATTCATTGTTCGGGATGCCGCTTCAAGGTCGTTTGACACCGATTGGAGACAAGGAGAAAATAGTTATTCGACCAAAAAGAGAGCCGATCCATATGCGAGTGCACGTACGGAATACAAATTTAATGTTGGGATCGATTGATGCAATTGGTTGCACCTGCTGCTCATGTATGCCTCCCAAAGTTCTTGTGGCGGCACTAGAGCGCGCCGTGGAAGCTAGCGCCTGCTCACGTGAGTGAGAACACATCTGTCTGGTGCTCCAGACCAAGCATTTATGCTGCAAGGCTGGGAGAAGCTTTTTTCTACCTATCAGCCAGGTGCGAAGAAAGTTCATAGGTACCCGCCGGCATTCCCTTGGCTCGGTGGCACAGATGGCGCGGTGACGCCGCACCTGAACACAGATGTCGATGGCCTGCAGCAACCAGACCGCCAAGCAAATAATTGAGCCTCGCAACTCGCCCGCACGTGTCTAGAAAGAACACGATCAAGGCAACACCATTTTGATATCACGGTCCCATCTATTTTGCGGCCAGCCAGAGGCCGGTCTCGCCCCTGCAAATTGCAGGAGCTGGTGGGCTGTCATCAGTTTGAAAGAATCCAGGCATTTTACAGGTCACTGGGCCTAATGGGCCTAATGAACCCTGTCGCGATTGGCTCACCACGCTTGAGCGCGAGACTTGAAGGCTGGCACACCGAGACATACGCTGCAGCTCTCAAGAGCATAGTCGTCAACTGGTCGACTCGCCTGATAGCCGGATGCTAGGCCCTTCTGTGACCTTCTGTGGCTCCTCACCTCAAATCTAAGGCAGCAACTGCGCCTCATTCGCCCACCCGACCCGTCGGTGGGGCACTTGGCCGCTACTCGCCGCCCGTTGTCCGCCAGTTGCAAGCTGCGCCCGTCTCTGTAGTCTGCCACCTGCCGCCGTC
This sequence comes from Metarhizium acridum, assembly GCF_019434415.1. Classification (NCBI taxonomy): domain Eukaryota; kingdom Fungi; phylum Ascomycota; class Sordariomycetes; order Hypocreales; family Clavicipitaceae; genus Metarhizium; species Metarhizium acridum. The sequence continues at coordinate 1,696,427 of NW_027094020.1, read as the reverse complement.
TGCCCACCACCTTCTTGCCCACACATTCCGCCGCCCGCTGCCCAAGCCCCGTGCCCCTCGTCTCCCACGCTATCAAAAGGCTCCAGACAAGTCTTCTCCCATTTCCCGCCCCTCTTCCCATCACCACCAATCCGGCCTCTTGTCGCAAACGCTCTTGTCAGCCCTTTGCCTCTCGCCACGCACATTTAAACCTTTTCCTTCGCCAGAAGCACAATCCTCCTTCTCGGATTCCATTCTTCCCCCATCGCCTGCTGCTTCAACTTCGCCTTCACGAACCTACAACTCGTTAAAACAATCTTCACACAGCGAGGCACCTCTATCTACAGCCTTTCGCTGAAACACTCCGACTTCGTCAACAAAACCCATTTCCCACAGTCACCCCTCAACGTCCGAGTTTATGTCCATCGAAAATCTTAAGACCTTTGGTAAGTTACCCTCTAGCCTCGTCATCATCGCCCCATGCTCTCGTCATCACCATCTTTTGTTTTTTTTTGTCCTTCGGCCATGTTTTTCCCTCTCGCCCACAAACCCGCTTTTTAATCGCGTCAACCTGTCTCGCTCCTCTGTCAGCTCTCGGCCCCGCCACTTCACCCGCCACGACGCTCTGGCTCCCAACTTCGAAAAATGATGCTAATTTCACGCAATTTTTAGACCCCTTCGCCGAAGCCGACGAAGATACAGGCGAGACCAAGCAGTCACAGAATTACATACATATACGTATTCAGCGTATGTCTTCCACGCTTGCCTTACCCGACTTGCTGTCATACCCGCATGATCACACGGAGCGGCAATATATGTCACAACCTTCCTATCTCCATCTGGCGTGACAGAGAGAGGCAGCAGCGGGTGCAGCTTGAACGCACAGTTACTGACAAATGTATAGAGCGTAATGGACGTAAGACTTTGACCACTGTGCAGGGTCTCCCGAAGAAGTTTGACCAGAAGAAGATTCTCAAGGTCATCAAGAAGAAATTTGGTACGTCGAGGGCTGTCCCCAAACACACCCATTAGTAGCGACACCGGGTACAGACATGGTTACTAACAGCACTCTTCAGCCTGCAATGGCACTATCGTCAACGATACGGAAATGGGGGAGGTGATCCAGCTCCAGGGTGACCAGCGCAAAGATGTTCAGGAATTCCTCGTCGACAAGAAGGAGGGCCTTGAGCTAGACGCCAAGACCATCAAAGTCCACGGTTTCTAAGCCCGCAATGCGCCGTTGCCCTGTCAGCTGCGTGCTCATCGAGAGACATGCGCTGACGTAGAGGACGGTTTGGGACGAGAATGATCCCCCGCGTATTGCGCCTCTTTCCAGATGTATCGATAGCCAGGGGCTCAACTCGGCTCCAATCGAACTCGAGGACGACGGCCACCATCATCCACTGATGCGTGAGATTTTTTTGCTTTTTGTGGTTGTTGAGTGAGGACCCTCGGCAATGGCGAGTATTGGCCGCAGCGAAACGGAAAGCACAGCGACCTGCCTTGCTCAACCCAGGGATGAGTTCGGCTACGGGCCAAGTTTATGCATGGCTTGTCAGTCGCTCGTTAATTTGTTTATCAGGCAAGCTGGGCCGTAGCCTTGGGCAGAGTAGTGAAATTAAAGATGAAATTGCAAAAAAAGAAAAGCTACTGAGCACAAGTAAAGTGACTTATGTCAAAGTGCGAGAGGAACTGATGGTATGAAAAGCGTTGGGGTACTGCTTCATATGATGCGTGCTCCAAAACGCTGTGATGCGACCATTATGCTGTGTGTAACCGATTAATTATTCGACGCTCCGACGCTGGTCAAACAAAAGAAGCAATTGAGCCCTAGACACTAGACAATGGGGTATTTTTTTGAGATTCAACGCCCGCCAAGCAAATGCCATGCAACAATAGATTTCTCAGACACGAATCCGTTCCCCCATCTTGCTTCTTTGCTCCCCTCCTTTCCCCCCTTGGTCCTCTCTCGGGGTCAACTTAGAGCTCTGCTCGTTCGATGGACCCCTTGATTTGCACCAGCATACCATATCCGTCATTCCATAACTCTTTGACATGTCCAATCAACGGCATGGCAGGATAATCGGGTTGAAACGAATGCATGTGTACCAGCAGAGTCACCATGCTAATGTAACTTGCTATCGAAAAGACATTGATGGATGTTGACGTCTCCTTTCGTATGTTGATCTTTTGGTGTGTGATATGGTAGCATACTGTCAGCGTCTATCGTCAAACAAGGCGAGTCAGTAACAATCCATCCTGGGTGCGTCGGTATATATCCAGAAGTGACATACGGTTGCTATGCCTATCCAGCCCGGGAGCATGAGCCGGGGGTCTTGAAAGCCACCGGCACACGAGAGCACGGTCATGGTCAGATACGCATTGACGGCGTTGATTGTGAGCAGACGGACGATGGTCGCTTGGGGAGTGTAGTGGATGAGCCTGTTGGAGAGTTAGTTGGACTGCAGAGTCGACTTGTCAATTTGTCGCGCGTTGGCATCTGACGGACCATCGTGACATGAGGCAGTCGGTAAAGAAGAAGGAGAGATAACCGCAGGCAAAGCACTACATGTATAAGAGAGCTGGTATTAGCGAACTGAGAGTACTGCCGGCTTGGGCCGGGGGCGGGGGCCGGGTAACGAACCCATATTGTTGCCAGGGCGCCTTCTGTCAGGGCGAAGGGGACGGCATCGTCACCGCCGTTGCAGGGCCCGGTTGTGCACGCTCGATTCGGGCGCACGACGAGAATTCGATCGGGGCCAGGAAGAAGGCGTAGGAGAAGCTGCAGGGCGCATGGTAGACCCCACCAGAGCGCGGGGAGAATAGAGCAGAGGCGGAGGGCAAAGAGCCACGGGTGCCAGGGAGGAGGGACGTTGAGGACGACGGCGACTCGAGGTTGGAGGAGAGACGGGTGGACGGGTGGAGGGGACGAAGACGACGAGGAGGACGGGTCGGAGTGGCGGTTGAGGCTATGGGTGTGAGTGTGGCTTCGTTTGTGGTTGGAATTGGAGGAGTTGCGATGTGAAGCTCCGGCCGCAGCTATGGGGACATGCATAGATGTTGAAGATGCGATGTTGGGCGGCGGGTGGTCGGTGGGCGATGAGGATGCGGTGGACGCCGCCCTGTGGTGAGGACGGGCCATCGCCATTGCACTCTCAGGCCATGGGGGGAAGCAGTCGAGTTTTTGATTGAATCGGTCGGCAGGAACTGGATTGTGGTTGGTGCTGCGCTGAAGCCGGACCTTGCTGCTCGACTGTTGGAACTTGGAGGTGGAGGAGGCTCGACGGTGCGGGATGGAGGCACGGCGGAGAGCGGAGAATGCAGATATAGCTTGACCGGCTGCACAAAAGAAGCTGGCGGCGAGCACGCGAGTTTCGAGTGGGAGGGGACAGGCCAGTGTTGTGCTATGCCCGGTCTTAGATGAGAGATGACACCGGACTGGAAGGCATGCTGGCCAGGGTGTTGGGGTGGTGCTGGTGCTGCCCTGCTTCAACATGAACACATGCCTGGCATGCTTGATCCCACTCCGTACGTCCTGCCATCTGGTCGGAAGGTGGTGGGTAAGGGGACTTGGGGGAGTCGAGCTTGGTTGGCAACGCCCACGAGATGATAGCTGATGGCGATCCCAACTGGATGACTGTGGAGAAATGAAGCCCCGTGTGGATCATCCACGGCTTGGGCGACGGGCTGATCCAAGCTCTCGGGAAATCCAACGTCATCTCATCCCCAGAGGGACGGCGTGGTAGCTTGTCCCTATCATCCTTTCTACGGCAAATACCAGCGCAAGAGGATACATCAAATACCACCAGCTTGCGTCAATGTGCAGCCCTGACTTGATTCTTGTCTCGGATCGTGTCAACAGCCTTTTGCAGCAAACATACCAAAATCGCCGTGCATTTGAGTCCTGTTTTCTCGACTGCGCCATTCCTGCAAGCCACCATCTACGGCAACGCGGTTTGCCCATGTTCAAATCGGATGCCCACTGTTGGCAATCAAATCACCCTTCGATTCTCACCAATCAGCTTTGCCGGCGAAGCAATCAATCTAGATATCAATGTGGTGCGCCGAGATTATCGGCTACGCCACTAACATGGAACAGAACCTAGATTCCTGGCCCCCTATGGAAAGCAAACCAGGTAATTGCATGCCAGCGCCTTTTATGCAAGCCGCGTCGCATTCCGTGCTATTGGGGTGCGTCATTGACACCTTGTTCGACATCCCCCTTATCTCTCGAATCTACAGCATCCCACTGCGTTTCTTTAGGGTTAGAACTCGTCTCCATATCCCGGTCTTCTCAATCCTGCTGGAACCATGGTTAGAGCCATAGATGATCGGTGCGCGCTGAGGTGGCTATGCGTGATGAGTAGCTCCTTGATACATGACAGACAATACTGTCGAATCTTTGCCATGCCAGCCATCGTACGGCGTCAGGCTATGTGCGATGATGTTCACGGTGTCTTCGGTGGCTGGAGTTTTCATGCCGTTTCAGGAGGACAGTGGAGATGCTACTACCGTATCACCCACGCATTTTATACGCTGCATACGTCTTGTTCTCTTGTCATGCTAATCCAGAACTAGGTATAAGTCTTGTCCGCAACAGTAGTGACTGGGAAGCTGTGAGAGTATGCTTTGAACTTGTGGCGGCTGTTTCATACTCGGTGCAAGCGCATTTTGCTTTTCAGTACGACGGCATCGGTGTCTAGATTTGTAGAACAATGCCACGTCCTTTTTGATTGTCTCCATTGAAAGCCCTCAGTATTAGATCCGCCGGGGGATGTGCCTTTGCCAGCAAGGGGCGTGCTCAGCTGGCCCTTTGGAGAATCGTATCAAACACCTGCTGAAGCGAACTGGACCTGTGAGTTAGAGGTGTTTTTTCTTCTTCAGAAATCATGAATCATCTTTCCTGACTTCTCTGAGGCTTTTCGCCCCTGTGGGGAAACGAATCTTCTACCGCATGGCAGCAAACAGGCCGCCATCGACGCATTTGCCCTGCTGAGGCTGAGAACATCATGAGCTGAGTGGAATTCGCGACAAACAACTTCGACTGTCATCATTGATACAGGGGAATCGTCTCGGCATCTGCACATCTGCCGCTCGGCTTCTCCGAGAGCACAAAGTCCCACAGTTTGGCAGGATCATGTCCGGGCATGGACGCGTAGGCTTGCCTCAATTTTGGTAGCTAGAAGCAGGGTTCAGGGCCATGTAAATCAAGACCTAAGCTATAAAGAAGTCATTTTCGTTAGCACAGTCCGTTTTGAGCATGGAAAGAAAAGTAATATGTTACACCACAGACGGACCACAGCACAACTGTGACACGCAAGGAAGTTTGTCTATCTGACACCTTACTGTTCCCGAGACCTTGTGGGGTTGTCATGCAAGCGACTCGTTATCCGGCATTGCTCAGTCGCGGAGTAATCTTGTACAGACTCATTCTCTTGAACGAATCGGTTACATTGAATGTTACTTTTCGGTTGAATCCGGTCCACCACCGTGTCACTTGTCACACGCGTGTTTTGACCAAGTCGGGGGATATGGCTTCACCCATGGCCGCCGTCGTAAGTTGGAGTAGCCTTTGCCACGATTTTCCACACCCACTTGACTGGGTAGGTATATCACATGTGGAAGCATGTCCTTGGTGCTGACCAACGATTGCAGGGAAGCCAAGAAATGACAGAAGTAGCAGCTGCAATTATAGCTATACGGCGAGACATTAGTGTTTTGCGCGTCGAGATCAGTGAAGGCCTTGAGAAAATATGCTCTTCAACTTCGGTGTTCGACAAGAGCCTCCTGGATGTTTATGGGACCTTCATGAAAGACGTCAGTGCGCGGCTTGACTCCTTAGCGCTCGACATCATGACTACCAGAGTCGACATACAGGCTCTGGGGCTGGACATTGACCAGGCCCACGACCGTGTATGCACCACTCTCGACGACCATCGCAGTGGAATATTCAAGGCTGTACAAGACTCGCACATGGCCACGTCTGGCAGACTTGAGGGATTGTCAAGGGCTGTCGTCGACGTCAACAGTCGAACTAAACATGGGTTTCTTGAAACTGGCCACGGTCTCGATGTGAACCACGATGCCTTTGTAACAAGGCTCAACAAGGTATCCGAGGATGTCAACTTGACTGTTTGTAAAAAGATCGACAACGCCAACAGCCATACCAATAAGCTCATTGTTGACACGAGAGACCACTTGCAAGGTCGGCTTGATGAGGTCCAGGAGGAAGTGGAGAGTTCACGTCGCCGGACACACGAGAAATTGAACGATGTGCACGAAGCCATTGCTGGCATCGTGAATACTACACGCGACAGACTTCTTCGCAAAATCGAACAGGCTACGTCGTTGTTCAGCTCGATGCAGCCGTTGATGCGCGAGCTCAGGAGGAACCACAAAGGGTAACTTGCAACTCCTCTCTAAGCAAGGTTAACGTGCTGATTTGATTGATATAGGCACGCCAAGAACGAGGTTGAGATCGAAGGTGAGATGGTGCAGGCTGCATGCTATGCCCCAGGAATTTGCGCTGATGTCGACGATTTTAGATCTTCACGATCCCGTTTCTCGTCCATCACCAGGTCACGGCAGCGACACATCTCATACGAAGAGCGGCCCAGAGTCAGTACTACACTTTCGAAATGATAATGATTCCATATCATCAGTGGCAAAGGGGCTGTAAGGACTGTCGGGCAGCGGAACCTGTTACTTGTTTCCATTGATATTGAGAGGGCGAGGATGGCTCCCCGGCTTGTAGTCCTCTTGAGCGCGTAATGTTTGATGTAATTTCCCAGTGGCTGAGTGGGAAGGTCGACGGGTCTCGTATTTCTCCCCCCTGCCGCACAGTACATAGGGCGAAAACACACAAAACAAACGTAACGTGGCCACGCCCATTTTTTTGGGGTATTTTATTGTGTGACGCCCCCCTAGACATGGAAATGGATGCTAGTAAGGGGCCCCACGACCCATTTTCTAAAGCGGATACGACGGACAGAAGAATTCAGCCCTACACCCTATATAGATCTGTGTATGCTGAGAGTGCGAGGATACATGTGGAACGATGTGAGATGTGTTGGCGGACATGTGTCGATATTGAAAATGGTGCCACCAATCGATCTGTCGTCCGGTCGGTTGACGCAGTAGTCGACCCACGCGACGTCTTGGCATGCCATAGTTTAGATCGTCGCGAGTAAAATGGTGCCTGTATGAGAAATAGAAGAAGATCAGGATATCCGGTTTGGCCACCAAATTACACCATCGCTGTGCGTCATTTTCTAACCGGGATTGACCAGTTCGGCAAACGACCGAGTCGAGGCTGTGATGAGGAAAGTGGCGTGTTGGAAAAAGGCAGTCTCGAACCCAATTCCCGTTAACCGACGACCGTTAACAGTCCACCGTCGACCTGTACGAATGGGGGCACGAGCCACCGCCAGACAGAACTGCAGGGTCCAAACGTCTCCATTGGACCTAAGTGGCCCTCGACCTCTTGGAGACAGCCATGGAGCGAGCAGCTTAAGAGGATCAAGACGAGCTGGAGAGGATGGAGAGGGGTGATGGAGAGAGAGAGCGCGAGGCAGCTGGAGCGAGTTGACGGTCAACACAGCCAAAGTCCCCGCTCCCCATTTACATAACAATTTGTTGTGCTGCTTCCTGTTTTTGGTTTTTTTTTTCCTTTCTCCTTATGTTCTCGTTTTATCTTCGTTTTGTCTTGCCACGAAATATCGACCACCTCCGATTGTGCCGTGTTCGTTCGGTTGCGTCGCAGCCCAAGAACCCCTCGGTGTGCGACGTAATCGCCATCATGACTATGGACACCGAAGGCTCCCTCGTCCACCTCAGTGATGGAGCTCGCTTATACGTCAAAATACTGGGCGACAATGACAGGTCCAAACAGCTAGTGGTTGGTCTACACGGCAGACCTGGTGTGTCTGACCATCGAGAAACAGAGGCCTCATTTCAATTTCTGTCGTCGCGGTTTCGAGTCCTGGTATACGATGCGCGAGGCAGCGGACGCAGCGATCCCAAGGGCCCTTACACCCACGACCGTTGGGCTGCAGATATAGACGAACTGAGGTATGTGCCGTCTCCTCCTGTTCCTCGGCTGGGGTTGATAATAGTCATCAATAAATTAAACGCCGGCCGTCTCTCGAGAGTCGTTTTCTAACTATGACCAGAATCTGGGCAGGCTCAGAACCCATCATCCTCGCCGGAGGCTCATATGGCGGATATGTTGCCCTGGAGTATGCCATCAAATACCCCTCTCATATATCAGCTCTCATTCTCCGAGACACGTCGACTTTCGGCTTCAAAAGCACCATGTACTGTCTCAAGTCATCACTTACATCCCCCCGAATCAAAGCCGATGCAGATCGCCAATACAGAACCTGGGCAGGCTGTTTAAGAAACAACGACGACCTCCAGGCTAGTTTCAGCGAAATCCTCCCCATTTTCGAATCAGAGAAGACGGGCAGCGAGCCGGCGCCGATAGTGTCCGACCCAAGCCAGTTGAGATTGCATTATGAGACGCACAACTTCGCCATGAGCTACAATATGCCGCGGTTTGACGTACGTCCGAGGCTTGGTGACATTTCTGCGCCGACGTTGATCGTGGTCGGGCGACATGATCTTGTTGCGCCCGTACAGTTTAGCGAGGAAATGCACAATTTGATGCCAAACTCCCAGTTGGCCGTCTTTGAAAAATCTGGACTTAATCCGCCTGCAGAGGAACCGGACGCTTTCCAGCAAAGAGTCACTCAATTTTTGGACTATTTTAGGCTATGATGTAATATACCCCGTGGCGAGGCCATTGAGAGACCATTCTTGTGTACAGAGCATAGTAGGTCGCATTACATTCGTTCTGGGATGGAAATATACGTACGGAGTAGGTGCTGGAATTGTTTGTCGCAGAAAGTGCCGTGACCAGTATGGCAGTGGCTTGGACAAGCAGCAGTTATCGACCAAGCCGCGTATCCGAGCGCATACCAAAGATTGTTATGCCTTGCCTCTTACTCCCTGTGATTTCTGCCTCCCATAATTGAATGTAATGTTTCGCATGTTGATATCGCGTGCTCGTGGTGTCAAAATGGCATTAAGATGATGATGTCGCTATGCCGTACTGGGTCATCATTCACCAGAGCACGTGTGGCATTATAAGAATAAGATTCTTGAACCAACTACTTCAAAAGACTCTTTGACATGTAAGAGCTTTTAATTGGCACTTTTGATCAAGTTTTTTCTTCGGGCAAAACCTTGGAAGCAATTAAATCACTGGCAAAGCCGTAGCCAAGCAGACGCTCGGCCAGTTTCTCAGCCCTCGGTGCTTAATGATAGCTAATCAGACAGCAATATTCGAGATCCACGAGATTCGGTCTCGTCCTTTTGCGTCTACCATAGCATCCATAGATGGCATTCGGCCGAGAATCGTCGTCCACAGTTACGTTTGCATCGGGTCGTTGTCTCGTTCGACGGGAAAGAAGGAATAAAGGGCCTCATAGAGCCTGTTAAGGGTAAGGGAGGAGGGAGAGTAATCAATGTCAATTTCAATTATCACATGCCAAGCTGTCAGTGCTTGTGAGCGCGACGGCAGACTTACCTATTGTGACATTGTCCCACAACACCGAAAACATTCGTGCCAGACCAAGGTTGGTCGAAAGGACGATGATGACAGTTATCAGAAACACAATGACTTTAATGCCATCTGAAGAACTTTTCTTGCATATTCGCAAACCAAAGTGAATCTTGACTGTTTTGCAAGCGTTTGAAGAGCCGAACTAGGGCAGCGGCGGCAGCTTGGTGCGTCCAACTGGAGTGGGCGGGAAAACACAGAGTGCCTCCAGCGCAGGCAAATGGAAATAGCCCGACGATGATTCATGAATGCAATTTAAAAGGCACTGTTCTACCCCATGGGCTTTTTAAATTTACACTCTTACTCACTCGGTATCCTCTTGTGCAGGAAGTGGTCGTCCTCTGGCTACATCAGTCTTCGACGATACGAAATCTGTGCAATCGCTTCCGAATCCCATCAAGTCCCTGGCAGTGCAACTCACCGCCCCCCTTGCATTTCATTTTACTAAAATATGCGTCAAGTCGACGGGATACGCTCGATTTCGCAGAAAAGATGCCAGCAGATGAAGCCAGGTGACGGTAGGAACACAACATAGGGCGACATCAAGCACATCGCGTGGACCTCTCTCGCGAGAAAACTCACAATACAAGGGACATACATATTCATCAAGACAGGAAACAAAGAAGGTCCCATGACCGTAAGTACCAGACCACTTACACCCGTAGGATGCCGACGGTCAGGGCTACAAGAGTGTCAGTCTGGTTTGGTCCAACTGTCAAGAGTGCTCATCAAATAAATGTAAGGCTTGGCAGGTGCTTAGCTTCCTATCGTCGCTCCTTCCTTCTTTTTATTCCCAGCCCGCTTCTCCTCCTTTTATCTCTTCCTCTCCTCATGTTCCAACGCTTTTTTTTTAACAGGTACGCAACACCTCATCACATCTGCTGAGACCAGAGATACAGTTCTCGTCAGTAAGGGCGATACCAATACCTTCTATCACAAGCACATATTGTACTATCATTATCTTATTTGACTTCTTCCCCTTCGGCTTTGGTGTTCTCTGCCACAAGTGAGTATCGCGTTCTAGCGGACCACCACCTCGATTTCAGAACTTCGATTTTCAGAGCTCGGGAAGAGAGATTCTCCTTACAAAGTCTTCTACTGTATCATCTTTCTACTTATTTTTCTAAAATTTCCCCTCGAAATTTTATTTCCATCATTTCGCTCTGGTAAGCCATTTCCTCCCCACCATCGAGTTGGCTAACAGCAGCATCAGCACGAGGAGAAACAATACGCGCAAGTCATCATGGCTCACCACGGATCCATGGCCAAAACGGGAAATCTTGATCATGGTTTCAGATCCGTGAGGAAATCATCTTCGGATGACCATCTTACATCCCCAAGTCCGTTGCGTGGCGGCGGCGTGTGTGAGTACTCTTTGATTGCTTTTTTTTTCGCCTTCCATCTACATTTCCTCGCCCTTACCCTTCCTTTCTTACCCAACCTTTTTTTTTTCATTCACATCCAAGCTCCATCGCCTCCCTGGCAGACATTTTTTAGGATCGTTTCGCCACTTAGGCAGTATCGTCGGGGAATATCTGATCGTCGTACTTTGACTTTTTGAACACGTCCTGTTTTCTTCAAGTGTATACTTAGCTTTCTATGGAAGTTGGACAGCTTTTCTATCTTTAGGAACTGGCGATGGCCACAGATTCTGTTAGGGCTGGCACAGTTAGCGCCCTATTGTATTAGAGTCATTACAGATTTGCTACGTATTCAACAGCTAACATCCATCTAGCTCTCGGACCACGCTACGCCAGTGCTAGAGCTTCGCCAACACCGACCATCCAGTAATATGCCGTCTTTTCTCTCCTTCAAGTCTGCCATGACTACTAACATAATGCAGGAATCACCGTCGCAAAACGGCCTCCGATGACGGGACGCCAAAGTCTACCAAGTCAGTACCACCAGTCGCTTCTCTTCGTTTGAAAATTGTTAATGATATCGTACAGTTCTTCGGCTTTCCTAGTAGGCTCTAGTGTCGAAGATGATATTTTCACCGAAGTATCGTCTGAAACCCCGGCCAAGGCATCTGTGGCTAACAACGAAACACAACTTCAAGTGTTCGAAGGCCCTCCGGCAAAGGTAGATGCTCAGGTCATCTACCCAGGCACTGCCTGCATGTTCGTTGCAAAGTAAGCTCTGCGCCATGTTCTTCATTTCATTATGCCTAACAGTAATTTGTTAGTCTCTCCCAACCTTACGAGGACAAGGTTCTCGAGTTCGAAGTTACCAAGGCCTTTAGCCAATTTGGAGAGGTCTGGGTGAAAATCAAGAGAGATAATTATCACATGCCCTTCGCATTTTGTCAATTCACTGTAAGGCAAAACTAATCACAGTTGCCCAGAATTTCGAGGAAACTGCTAAAACAGGAGAATTTCAGAATGATCACGATGCTCAGAGGGCAGAAAAGTTTGGCAAGGGAATAAAAATTCTTGGTCGGGCTTGCCGCACTGAGATGGCTCGGGCCCAGTGTACGTGAATTTTTCCCATCTTCCAGGATCATCGGCTGACTTCTTTAGCCTCTTTCCTTGTCTCAAAGAAAAGTGGCATGCCAACTACAATTGCTGAGGCTACAACGCTCCTCAGCCAGCTCGGAGAAGTCGCAAAGGCTGAGTTTGCAGACGAGGGAATCCAACGATCTCTTGGTGTTCCACCGCCTGTCCTCGTCACATACAAAATGTATGATTCTAGGCGTGAACCAGTCAGAGTAAGTACCTTTTATTTATCTGTGTCTGCATATTTCATCCCTTTTCTAACTCCTGTGGCAGTACTTTGCCCAGAATCAAACCTATTTAGTCATAGCCAACAATCCAAAACGACACAATGAGATCGTGCCTTCTGCGTCCAAGTGGGACGGCGGCGATGCACTCATGCAAAGATACGACCAGGACCGTCGATCCGCATATGTTGGGAACCTCCCCTCCGACATGACTGAGGACGCTCTTCGCGCTCTCGCCAGCTCCAGTGGAGAGGTTCTAGGGATTCAGATATACAAGAGGGAGATTCCAGGCAAACCCGGTATGTGTCGCCGCTTAATATCCTCCCGATAGTGTTAAGTAGTCTGACACCCATCCTAGGACAAACAAATTGCTTTGCATTTATCGAGTTTGCAAGGCCAGACGGTGCTGATGATCTGATCACAACTATGGTGACTAATATCACATCATGCACCAGTACTACCTGCCGATGCTAATCTTTTGACTTTAGAACAGTACAGAAATTGATGGCAAATCCATTCGAGTGGAGCGTAAGCATTCTCGAACGTTTGAGACTCCACGACGTGAAGCTGGGCACAAGAGCTGCTGGTCGACTCTTCCGAGACGCCGGACTCCCAGTTCATTTACGCTGGCTCAGACTGCAAATATTGATGATAATACATCGCCAATGAGATTCACTGAATCTCAGCATCGCTCCACAGCCTACAACAAGTCATTTTCTTATGGGCAGAGACGCCCGCGCCAGACCATCTTCAATAGTGACACGTCTGTTGGCAAAGCCATGTCCTCTCTCAACCTTGAGCAAGCTCCGGCAAAGGTTGATGATACAGCTCAAAATGTTCAGCTCAGCGGACCCCAATATAAAGTCGGAGCTTCTGAATCCCCTACTAAGAAGTCCGTTGAGTTTGAACTGCCTAACGGAAATCGCTCCGGAAATTGCCCGGCCACCCCCAAGATCACTGCGGCAAACGGGGATCAGCACGTGGCAGGTCCGCTCATGCCGGACAATGATTCCGGCGCTCAAGCAGCTGTCAACACTGCTGCAGCCCACCAACACCCGATCTCGCCAGGTGTTATGATGCCGCCCTCTTTTGGTTGGACGCCATTCTATCAGCCGTTTCCGCAAGGCTATCAGTACATGGCGGGACCATTCACTCCTCATCAGTCAGGGAATGAAGGTATAGTGCCATCATATATGACTCCTCAATACCCTGCTCATCCGACCATGTTTTATAATAACATGATGATGGCAACGCCTCCTATGATGGCTCCTCCTCCGACTCCTACGGGACAATTTCGAGGTTCGGATCACCACAAGGGACATGGCCGAGTATCCAATGAGCAAAACTCTTCTCAGTAGAAGTCATTCATCACCATGGCCCAAAATCGACGCAGACCAGCAACAGCAAGCGTGGCGTGGACACAGACAACATGCTAAGATGCTTTATTGCAAAGACTATTCAACCGTTGAGACGTTTCCTAGTTTTCTGTTCTTTTTCTTTTTACACGAGTTCCCTTGACAGAAGGCACAAAGAGGAACTTCCTTTCCGATGAGCTACCCGGTGGTTGGGAATGCTCGGCCGTGCTCTTTTCTGGAATTATGCAAATCAAGGCTTTTTTTCCTTTTCGCTGTGATTTGGAAGTTAATCTATTTACATGGACGGACGTCTGGAAATCCGGGGGCAAGAATCGCGACCAGTTTACCGGAAGTAAGAGCGGTTAGGAGACACTTGTTTGAGTATTTCAGGAAATCGTGACTAGAGATAGGATAGTCCATTCTGCGAACGGCGCAAGGAATTGGAATCCTGTAATCTAGAAATTAGGTTGGCTGATAGGGCCAGGAAATTTGTGACCTGTAGTGTAGAGTTTTGTTCACAACACCAAAGGGCCGGCATAACTTGGTGAAAGTTTAACAGCTCACAGCTCGAATGGGGGTTCGAGGGGGAGCTGCTACGGAAGAGTGCGAGACTCGGCGAATGGGGCCGCCAGGGTGAAAAAAAAAAACTGTCACTGGGGGGGATGCGATCCCTGTTTATTTCAAACCTGTTCTCTCTGGGAGCAATTGAGAGCGCCAACGGACGATAAATACAAGCACCAGACTGCACTTCAAGCGCTGTAAGGCACCACATGCAGGCATCAATGTGCAACTGTGCTGCTTTGGCCTCAGGCAGCATCATCATCGTTGTTATTGGTAATCAATAAGTCGACATTTGCATCCATCAACACTAATCACACACATCACAATGCACAGCACAGCTGCCTTCAGATATTGGCATTGACACATCATCCATCATGCATGCACCAAGTACCCCATCATGGATCCAATAGTTAATTCCACCAGCTATGCTCCAGGCCCAGCTGATCCACCATCAGAAGCGAAACCCCCACCGCAGAACGCCAATTCTAAACCGTTTTAGGCGCTGGTGCCACCAACCACTATCGGATGAGCCAAGAGATGCGATTTTTTTTTCTTCCAAGTCGGAGACATTGCAATCCGCTGAAGAATTTTCTTGGGGTTTTTAAACACTCCAATCATATCGCGTGAGCAACGTGCTTACAGGGCTAGAGAATCGCAGATTCTAGTTATTTTCCTTCTTGCACTCCTCTCCCTCCTCCCAGTAATCCATTCACCGGGTTCGAGAAGCGCCGTCAAAAAACAAACATCATGGGTCAACCATCGTTTCCGGCGTCAAATGCCATCATCTACTTGACTTATGGAGCCTTTCTGTACGTAACGACCGTTGTCTCATATCACCACACATGGCTGGCCAGCGCTAACCTCTGTCGCACAGGGTCCTGGGAACAGGAATCGCTTGGACGATGAGAAATCAGTCCAAACAGGATTTCCTGAGCAGCAATGGAACGCAAAGTGGTGAGCAATGCGGGGGACATGCGTCCAACACCTCGAAATAACTTCAAGAAATGGGTGGAATAGAACACCGCGAGCTCAGCTAACTCATTCTCACTCCAGCCTTCCCTCTTGCTCTCAACTTTATCGCCTCCGGTGAGTAGAGCCGTCACGGTTCAGCTACATCATCATGTTTCCGGGGCGGTAGCCTTTCGGGCCAGCGGATGCAATAACAGCACCCATGCGAATCCTTTGGCAAAGGCCTTGGTCGCGTATACGCGACTATACGAAACAGCAGCAGTGTCAACTTAGATGAGTAGGTTTATTCCCTGATCTTATTCTTCTCCTCTCTTGACGACGAGGTTATGAGAGCTTCTTCTCCTGCTTCTGATGATCTAGTGCAAATCTACTGGTCGCCGTCCCTGGCATCAGTCTCGCCTCCCCTGCATGGAAATCACTTTCGAAGCAGTGTGAGGAGAAAAAGCATCAACACTCTTTGTCGCAAGAGGGGAGAGGATGCGGCTCACTACGGGCGCTGATTTGAAGCAAGATGTGGGATCCAACTCCTGGAAGACAATGTTCCAGGGGAGATCTTGCACTCTGTGGATCTGAAGCTGAGATTGCACCGTAATTACTCGATCAAGTTAATGCTTGCGTGGGAAATGTGTTGCCGCTCAAACCCCCTTCTTATTTTGTGTCTAGTCAAACCTTCGTTTGTGTCGTACTGACATGTGCAGCCCTCGGAGCCGGTATCCTCTTCTCCTATCCCGAGCTCGCAACCATAACTGGTGTTCAGGGAGTCATCATTTACGCCCTGGCATCGGCGTTGCCTATGCTCATTTTTGGAGCCCTCGGACCTATTATCCGCCGCAAGTGTCCCGAAGGTTTCGTCTTGACGGAGTGGACACGGCAACGCTACGGGACAGTTGCCATGTTCTACCTCAGCTTCATGACCCTGGTGACATTGTTCTTGTACATGGTAGCAGAGTTGTCTGCTCTTGGTCAGGTCGTGAGTACATTAACGGGGATTGATAGCCTACCCGTGATTATCGTTGAATGCGTCATCACTACCATTTATACCTGTTAGACAGCCTGCATCCCCTGGTCCTATTATTGAATAGCATTGAGTGCTAATAATGTCATAGCTTTGGGTGGTTTCAAGATTTCTTTCCTCACAGATGTCATCCAAGGCGGTATGGTTGTCGGCCTCATCATCATTGCCACCATCACCGTTGGTGCCAAGACAGAAATCAAACGTGAGCTCATAGACTCGTCGCACCTTTTAGAACCAAGCCTCCTTGGTTGGCAGCTTCTGTATATCTTGCCCGTTGCTGTTCTCACCAACGACTTCTTTCTGTCCAATTTTTGGCTGCGAACATTTTCTTCCAAATCTGACAAGGATCTTTGGGTTGGCGTATCAGTTGCCATGGTGGTTATCCTGTGCATCCTCACTCTTGTCGGCTGTACTGGCTTGATTGCGGCTTGGTCTGGCGCATGGCCAGGTGAACCAGAGCAGGAGGGCTCACTTGCCTTTTTCCTGCTTCTTCAACAGCTACCTAGCTGGGTTGTTGGCATTATTCTCGTCATGGTTGTCTCCCTCAGCACCGCTGCCTTTGATAGTCTGCAGTCAGCCATGGTTTCTTCCGCCTCCAACGACTTATTCCGCAACCGCCTGAATATCTGGTACATCCGCGGCATGGTTGTGCTCATCATCATCCCTGTCGTGGTGGTTGCTCTCCGCGCATCATCCATCCTGCAGATCTACCTCATTAGCGATCTGCTCTCCGCGGCTACCATTCCCGTCTTGTGCCTTGGTCTCAGCGACCGCCTCTACTGGTGGCGCGGCTTTGAAGTCGTCGTCGGTGGTTTGGGTGGTATTTTGACCGTCTTCATATTTGGCGCTGTTTACTACAAGGATGCCGAACAAGGCGCCCAATTACTGCTCATTCAGAATGGTCTGTATGCCAATGATTGGAGCACATTTGGTGCATTTGTCGCAGCCCCTGTTGGAGGTATTGTTTGGGGCTTTGGGGCTCTCGCCCTTCGTTTGTCATTCCAGTATATCAAGGCCAGGCTCCGCCGTGAGCGCTTTGATGCACTTGATCGACCCCTTATGACCCGTACGGTCTACGACTCCGAAATGCCGGACGAAGTTGTAATTGCCTCGTCCAAGGCTGGCAAGTTTTTTTAGAGCTTAGCTATTTGCAAAGACTTGGCGTGGGAGGGACGTGGTTCATTTGTCGAGCGTAACGCTCGCCGTCATCGTCGTCGTGGTCAAGGACATAAAGGAGCATTTGATTGGCGTGTACAGCACACTCATGTGCTAGCATGACATGGTTTAACATGATGAAGAGACTAGACTATATGTTTGAGTATGGTATCGTAGGATACCAATAATATAAATGCCTGATGGGAGAAACATATAACGTGTCTAACCCGTAACTTGTCCATTTTCGCTCCCAATGCAAGATGTTATGGTACAGGTACAAAAAGATCGTGATAAAGTCCACGTTTAATTTACATTTTCAACCACCACCTCCCCGCAGAATGCCATCCCATGCGCTTTCCCAAGAATTTCTCGTCCCAATCCTTTTGAATTTACTTGGGAGCCGAATCGGTCCACCCCGCCCGCCTGGCCTGCTCTTTGTCTACAACAGCCTTCTCCCGCAAGTAGGCGTCCAACGTCGTTACCGAAGTGGTCCCCCATATGCGCCAAGGCGTAGTCTCAAAAGTCTTCTGGTTCGCTTGTCTCGACAGCACGACGTATTCAATCTTATCCTGCAGCTTCAAGCTCCCCGGAACAGTCTCGCCCGTGACAGCGCTAATCTTGGCCGCCTGCTGCGTCGACGCAATCGCCACGACCGCCTGCTCCGTGACCATGGTCTTGTCAAAGGGGTTCACCTCGTGGATCTGATGAGACATCAACTTGGGATAAAACAGGCCCTTGTTGTACTTGACAAGCTCGAAACGTACGCGCTCCTTGGGGTCGCGGCGGTCAATGGCCGCGCTGAGCTTCTTGGCGAACTCCCCGAGGCAAATCTTGTTCAGGGTGACCTTGTCGCCGGCGGCAAAGGACTCCAGCATCTCGCGGTACATGGCTTTGGCTGTGGGTGCAATCTTGCCCCGGCGGGCTTTCCATTTCGGCCGTGTCGTCCAGTTGGGCATCGACTTGAGCTTGAAGTTGAGGACTGAGGTGGCGCAGATGAGCCAGTGCTTCATGCGGGCGATTTGGTATTGGAGGAGCTCGGAGGGAGATTTGGGGTACTGTGATAGCGGGAGGGAGACGAATGTGCCTGGGAAAGCATTTACATGTTAGTTTTCGGTTGTTATTTGACAGTTGGGCAAATCTCGTTCGTGGGTGTCAACGGACCGGGAAATAGAGGACCACCGCCATCTTTAAAGTATTCGGCATTCGCAAGCTTTTGCATGTTCGACATGCTCTGCTCCTTGGCCATTTTATTTGAGCTCTGGCGAGAGGCTCGGTCCATTTCTCGAATAATCTTGTTCCTGCCGGGCATAGACGCATAGAGTCTTGTGCTGTGAATCGCCAAGGGTCCCGCGATGGCACGTCGCAGCGGGTGTGAAGAGCCAGCTCGCCATGCTGGAGCTAGCGAGGCCATGTTGAAGAGTTGCTCAAGCAAGTTATTGTGTCGCAAGCTCGCAACAGGCCTTCGATTGGGGCGTTGCGACGGAGTTTGCCCGGCTGCTGGCGTGGTCGAGCTCGGCACTGGTGATGTTGGAAACTGTACGGAGTAGGAGCAGAGAAGTTCCGAGTGCGGAATAAATTAATCCCCCCTGCCGAAGCACAGGGTAAGTGCGTGCGAAAGAGGCATGGACTTGGTGGATGATAGCAGATCCACACCGGGATAGCTGGTACGGATTTAGCATCTCCCAACTTCCCACGAGCTCCGTTCATGTCAATTTCAACGTCATACCTTTTATCGCAACAGCTTTTCGCCGCCACGACACGTGCGGCGCCACCAATAACCGCAGCTTTTCTTATACTGTCATCCCATGTTCTTGGAGAGCCGGTGAGCCAATTGGCTCGGACTGGGCAGCTGTCGCTCAGCAATTCACCGCCCCGCGAAACATCCTCTGGACGTCCGACATGATGAAGGTTACGACTCCGCTTCTGGGGAAGGGCTTGCTAGGCCGTAGCGTCGATGAGCTGCGGAGGCGCACTAGTATAGGTTTGTGTACCACGGCTATTTTTCTCTACTCTATATGCATCAGGACTGGTGCTGACCGTTGATCAGCCCTGAAGATGGAAGCTGTCAAGGGACCGCTCGGCCCGCGAGGTTTATACGAATTCAACAGCGCCGCCTCAGTACAAGACTGCATCCTCATGTCTGATAACTTGATTGGGGGCTCATCAAAAAGTCATCTCGACTTCATATCTACCGGCACCACCGACTCACCTTCAAACCCAACCGGCTCCTCGTCGCCGTCGTCATACGCCCGCTTCCACGGCCAAATATCCACCTCCCTCCCTGCGAATCGCCCAAACATCCAGCGCAGCGGATACGCGGCGTTCCGTACTCCTGATCAGCGGCCGACTCTATTTGGTCGTTCGGTATGGGATATCGACCCGTATGCCTATCTTGCTTTGCGGATCAAGTCAGACGGCAGATCATATTTTGTCAATTTGCAGACGGAGGCTGTGGAGCCCACGGATCTGCATCAGCATCGCTTATTTGCGAAACGGCCCGGACAGTGGGAGACTGTCATGATCAAGTGGAATGATTTTGTGAGGACAAACCATGGGTTTGTGGTGGAGCCGCAGACAGAGATATTACGACAGAAAGTGAGAACGGTGGGTATTGGGCTGACGGACCGCGTCGAGGGCCCGTTTGAACTGTGCATAGAAAAGGTATGGGCTACGAATGAGGTTGCTGAAGACGCGACGGTGGTGAAGTCGGGGGCCAGCGAGTTGAAGAATAAGCGGGGAGAGAAGATTCAGTGGTAGACAAACGTGGACTAGCAGATAGGAAACAGTTCGTCATGCGAGCATTCAGAGATGTCCATGAGGGAAGGAAACTAGTTATTGGGCTATCAGAGCCCTGACTTGAGTACCCTTGGCGAGGCTTAGTATGGGTTTCTAAGGTGGTTATAAGGTTTGTCTAGGGGGCGTGAATAAGGTATCTATCTACATGCAGTGGTATAATAGCCGTCCTGTACGAACAATATTTGCAACAGACTCATTCATCACCGTCCAAGCCTCAATGACTCTGCTGTTTTTCGCAACTCCACATACGCCGCTGCATAGTCAGCAGCCAATGCCACCTCCCCCGTCAGTTTCATAATCATTGCCTTCTTGGCCATCATTTCGCATTGGCCTTTGATGTCCTCGATTGTCGAGTAGTGATCAAACGCCTTTTGCACGGCTGATAATGCTCTAGTCATATGTTCGGTTCGCTTGCTCGACTTTGGGGGCATATTTCCCGCCATGCCCATACTTGCGTCGGCAAGAAATGAGTAAAGCTGAGCTGAGAGAGATGATGATTCGCATTCCAAAGCCCGAGGTAAAACTGCAATAAGGAGCTGTACAGCTGCCTCGAATTCGCCCAAAGATACGAGGATATTGGACAAGGCACCGATGGCTTGCCAGAGGCAAGGAATCAGCCGTGCACGCCATGCTATGTTTGTAGCACGGACTGCTGTTGAGAAGGCTCTTTGCGGGCGACCGCATTTGTCTAGCAAAGCGACCTTCATGAGGAGAAGCTTCACACGTAGAGCAATGTCCTTGTTCTCGTCTCGCAGCTTGCATATCAAGCTCTCCACCTTCTGAAAAGCTTTTTGTAAATCGCCTCGGCGGATTAAGCAGTCGATGTGTAGCGAGTCGATAATAAAAGCCATGTCAGGCTCAAGATCATCCGAATCTGACTGCAAGAGCTGGCGGAGCAACTCTTCAGCACCATCTAAATTGTCATGGTGCAAGTCTTTTCTTAGCTTTATGATTGCTCTATACTTGTACCAGTATTGGCTGGATTTCCACGAGCGCAGTGAGTTCTCGTCAAGCTTCTCCAAGTATTGGAGACCCTCGTCATATCGACCACGATCGGATAACGTCAGTGCTATACGGCAAGTATGTTTAAGTTCATCATCAAATACTGCGTGCCTTGCGTGACATCTTAGGAAAATTTCCGACGTCAGGGTGGACAATTGTGTCAGGCCCAGTCGATTCCATAATGCAGAGTACAATGACAGTTGGGAGCCAAACATGGTCTTCATGTTTCTCTCAACGATGACTTGTGAACTTCGAACCATGTACTCTAGAGACGTTGCAACACTGTCTCCATTGATGAGGCCTAGCTTGGCCTCGCTCAGGAGCACGGAACTCCAAAGAGACCACATGCCAGACTCTTTAGCCTTGACCCTCAGGAACGCCAGGCTTTCCTTGCCAGTACCCAATAGGCTGTTTGACTCCAAATCACGAACCAGGTTGGGATGCGCCCGACCAAAATGAAAAAGCCAATTCAATGCAAAATTGAGACACGTCATATCCCGATTTTCTCGTGCTGTAGAAACAGCCTCTAACATGGCCGAGATGGCTTCCTGATGGCACCCGAATTCTGCTTGCAACACAGCCAAATTCATAAGGGCATACTGGTAAAAGAGTCTGTCTCGATATTGCATAGTATAGTCGAAATATCTATGCAAAAAGTCGAATGCTGTGGGATAGTCCCCAGACTTCCACGCGTCAAGGAAGCTGCACCACAGTTAGAGAGAATGCAAAATTGTCCACCGCATAGCCACCGCATACCTCAAATAGTGTGTTAGACTAGGGACGAGAAAGCTGTCGTGCAGAAGATCATGAAACTGGTGTCGTATTTCCAAGGGAATCCTGTTTCCATATTCTATCCGGATTAGCGTACATGTACATGCATGACAAGGGTATAAAAGTCAATATGCTCACTTTGCATCTGTTCAATCTGGAACTCGAGCAGCGATTCCACATCGTCGGTGCTCACAGGGATGGTGCTACTCTCATCCCCTGTGAGCATGTCACCATATGCAACTGCTGCCAAGGCAGATACACTTGCAGGATCCCAGTCCTCTTGTTCCCCTAGCAAAAGGACATTATCGAAACTGAGACGGCCAAAGTTGGGGTTCTTCCTCCTCAAGTAGTGGGCAGTAGGCTGGCGATATCGCACAAATGCTTTCCAAAGTTCCGTACAATCATGAAATCGTAGTTTTTGATATTCCAAGCGCGATCTGCGAATGAATGCGCCGAATGGCGAGTTGCGTGACAATCTGATTCTCTTATCCACTTGTTCCGCGTCACCATCGTCATCCTTGCGGCGCTCCCCCTTGGCCCTGACCAGCATTTCTTTGATTCCTTCAAAAAACTCATTCAAGCTGTCCAGGGAATGGATTCCCCAAAGCTTCCCGAGGAACTGGTCCCAGAGCTTCCGACCAGGCAACCCCATCAAAAAGGGATAGCTGCCAAGGAGCTTCTCAAAGTCCTTTATGGTGATGACCAAGCCCACAGTGCGCTCGGCTTTCGCCCACCGTGCCTCTTGTGATGACAATGGGTCTGTAGAGTCATGATCCAAAAGGTGTGATGTGATGAAGGAAAGAACTGGGAGTACAGCATCACTTGGGACAGCTTCTTCTGTGTACAGCTCCACAAGTGCCAGAAGGCCGATTTTCGCGGGCGTAAGATAGCGAGCCATCGTGCGTATGGGCTCACACAACTTCTTGGTGGTTCAAAACCTAGTCCATGGAACTCCTGGAGAGTCCCTTGGCTTGAGGTACCCCGACACGGTTTGAGGCTAGAAGTGGTCGACGCGCGACCGAAGAAAGTTTGCTTGCCAGATCATATCTGACAAGTCAATATAAACAAGAATTAGACCAGTTCGGTAGAAGTTGAAAAAGCAGTTATTATCACAAGGCTCAAGTATGGAAGTGATGTCTTGCTTCCTCGCCTCAACCATTTCCTATGTAGATGGTAGGCGCGTCCTGAGCGGTTGCCACTTGCGTCGGGTATTCTTCGGCACCATAGTTACGAGCAGGACTGATGCGGTCATTTGGCCTACGAGTCAAAATAATCCGTCGCCGGAGAGAAGCTCCGTCTACACCAATTGAAGAATGTGCAGCGCTTCGTCCATGGCATGTAGCTTATCTTGGAGAGTGTTTTGCTGACGAGCATTTTGCGAGACACGAAGTTGAGCTATTGCCCATGTCTCAATCACCTTTATCCAACCGCCAACTCTGAGCTGCACTTCTCTCTAAGCATAGGAAACTACCTCAAAATTGCAACTTGTTCAGTCGAGTCATGTATACTGGGCAAAAACTTCACAGAGTGGAAGGCTCCAATAAGAAAGCAGGTTTTAGGAAAACAGCGTAGTCAATTCGACACTAGGGAACATGTACAAGGAGTCTCCTGAAGGGTTATTCTATCAATATTTCCGGCTCCGTGGCCCTGATACCGAGTCTTACTTTACGCAACCTTGTTCTTGTTGTGGTAGTTGACGGATTCGTTCCAGCTGATTTCAACAGTTAGTTTCACAGATCGTATATCAAACCGTGTAGGCATGTGCTTGTATCGCTTGTACCACGCAGCCGGTATACACTTACAACAGGGTCTATTATAAATAGTCAGCACACCCACACGCTCAGCATTCATACAGATACGATTCGCGGATTATCTTACCTTGTCACCATCTCCCCACTGGTAGTTCTTGGTGCGGATGTTCTGGTAGGGGTACTCAGTGCGCTCCTCCAGAGGAGGCATGTGGCTCCAGTGCTCCCAATGCTCCTTCCAGAGATACCAGGCGTTGGCACCAGCCAGGGCGAGGCAAGGAATAACACCGCTTTATGCCCAAGTTAGTCTGCAATTCCTCCCACTCATAGGCTTCGGCAGTATCGGCGGCTAATGCTCCGGCACCAGGAGGCGAAAAGGTCGTGGGCTGTCATGACGGGCATCAGGATACGTACTAGATGGAAATCTTCTTCCACAGCTCTGCGCCATGTTAGAATTCATGCGTCACAAGGGCCAATGGCAATTGTTGAGTACAATGGCACTCACCAGTGGTTTCCTTGGCGTGCTCCTTGATGTGCTGGCGTTCCTTGATGAACTCGTTCTCGGCAGAGGTGCTGGCAAGACGGCGCTGAGCAGGAGCGCGCAGCTGCGTGGCGAACCGCGAGGCGTTGCGGGTGACTAGTCGCGAAGCAAGCATGGTGATGGCGATTGTCGTTGATTGATTGCGGAATGCAGGTTGTAAGATCAGGTCATCCGGGATCAATTCAAGCTCGGCTAGCAGAGTTTGGCGGCCTCGATCATAAGGCAGAAAGAAAGCTGCTTAGCAGCACGTGATGTCGTGCGCTTCCCGCGACCCGCCCTCAAGGTGAACCGCGCGACATGGCAGGAGGTCCGCTGAGATCTTGATGCAATGAACGCCATTGCCATGACCTTCACCAACACACACAAGAGACTCAACACCCTGCCTATCATCAGGCCTTATACATGTACTGCTCTTTGAGAAGCTTTATAGGATAGTAGCCAAGTCTAGTCTTGCTGATTGATGAAGTTGTGTTGCCTCCTGATCGTGCAGCTTGGGCAAGCAGGATGTAAATAGCCTGTCCCATTTGCCCCGCCGTGCCGAAGCAGCGAAACACCCGCGGGTCCTCTTACGAGATCGAAGGTGCGGCATTATGGGGTTTCGTATTACTACGTGGAATGGTAAGATTGCCGGGATTGCCCCAGTGGCCATGTTGCTAACAAAACCGTGCAGTAAATGGCATCAGGTATTTTTTCTCGGACAAGTACTCATCTTCTGGTGTGCAGCCTGCTCACGCATGAAGCAGAAATCCCTTTGGATATCAACCATGGAGAGAGCAGCGCACCTTTCAGGTAAAGATGTCGTTACCGTCACACGCAGAGTCTAGCTTGCTAATGCTACACACACTAGGCCATGTTCGATATCTTGGAATCGGACATTGTAGTCATGCAAGAGACAAAGATTCAGCGGAAAGACTTGCAAGATGACATGGTTCTAGTGCCAGGCTGGGATGTCTTCTTCAGCTTGCCAAAGCACAAGAAAGGTCGGTCCATTCGGATGCCCCTGTAGTTGGCATTGACGGTTTGCTCATTGTCACAGGATATTCTGGCGTCGCCATTTATACTCGCAATGCATCATGTGCGCCCATTCGTGCCGAAGAGGGAATTACCGGTGTACTTTGTCCTCCCAAGTCTACAACCAAGTTTCGGGACCTACCTTCAGACCAACAGATTGGCGGTTACCCTCGTCCCGGTCAGCTCTCGGGCATTGTAGAAGACACGGTACTTGACTCCGAAGGCCGCTGTGTCATACTGGAGTTTCCAGCGTTCGTGCTACTTGGCGTTTACTGTCCAGCTAATCGAGACGAAAGTCGAGTCGAGTTTCGCACCAGCTTTTTCGAGGCCTTGGATGCTAGAATACGGAATCTGGTAGCTGGAGGGAAAGAGGTTATTCTCGCGGGCGATCTAAACGTCATTCGTTCAGAAATGGATTCAACGAACGTGATGGAGAACTTGCGCAAGGAAAACATGACGATTGATGAATGGATTTCACTCCCAACGCGACGAATCTTCAACCAACTCATATTCGAAGGCAGTATTGTCGGCGATCGCGACGAGGGCCGAGAGACGCCAGTTTTATGGGACCTATGTCGTTGCTTTCACCCAAGTCGACTAGGAATGAACACGTGCTGGGACACCAAAAAAAACACTCGGCCAGCCAATAATGGCAGTCGTATAGACTACATATTATGTAGCAACGGCATTAAGGATTGGTTTACTTCGGCCAATATTCAAGAAGGCCTGATGGGCTCCGATCACTGCCCTGTTTTTGCCACAATCGCTGGCACCGTTGCCAGCAACGGGCGCCAGGTTAGCATTAACGATGTTATGAATCCCGCAGGGATGTTTGAGAATGGCACAAGGGTGCGGGACCTGGCACAGAAGGATATCTTACCACTATCTGCAAAACTTATTCCCGAATTCGACCGCCGCCAGAGCATCAGAGATATGTTCTTCAAAAAGGTCACCAGTGCTGAAAGAAGGACAACGCCGCACAATTCGGAGTCTTCCAGCTTCAAAGCGGAAGACACGAGTCAAGCTAGCGACAATGATGCTTCGAGCCAAATAGACAATGCTCTTCAAACGGTGAATACCAACACACCAACCAATAAACCGGCGGCCCTGCCATATTCACAGCCACGCAAGAGGTCTCCTGACCCAATCGACCCCGTGCCAAGGCAACTAAAGAGAAGTAAATCTGCAGCGGATCCCATTGGGTCTAAGCAAAAGATCTCAGCGGGACAAACTACACTAAAGGGATTCTTCAAACCCGTTAGCTCGGTGCTCCCTTCTCCAGCTGTGTTGGCAGATCCAGAAGCACAAAGCAATGCCACGGATCTCCCCGCTACGAAAACCTCGCCTTCTACCAAAGGAAGCTCCGAAAACCTCACATCGAATGAATTCATGCCGCCATTTTCCGAGCAGCCTGCTCATGACAGTTTAGTTGACACATCCCCAAAATCACCTGACAGAGTGTTCGACCCTATTCAAGCCAAGGAGTCCTGGTCCAAGCTACTGGGCAAACGAGTTGTTCCTCGTTGTGAGCACGACGAACCATGCATTAGCCTGGTCACCAAAAAACCTGGCGTGAATCGAGGTAGGTCATGTTGCCGCCGTATTGGCACTGTTTGTCGTCCCTGTTTGGCGTTTTCCATACCTCTACGATCCTCTGACAAGTGGAGCTATGCTAACTCGTATACAGGACGGTCATTTTACATTTGTCCTCGCCCTCTTGGGCCCTCTGGGGAGAAGGAGAGGGGATCCGAGTGGCGATGTGGCACTTTCATCTGGAGCAGCGACTGGAACGGGACGTCGTCGACGCAGTCATAGCGGCCATGTGGTACCGTCAGTGGTGGCTATTCATAGCACCTACAATCACCTGGAGCGTTGCTCTATTTATTCTGTTGGATGCATCATTCCGTTACAGAAATGTTACCGTAGTCTTTCTCATGATGAAATAAATTTACGTATCTACGTGTTCCCTCGCCTGAAGACATGGTCTTCGTCTCGGTGTAATATACACTCCGCAACTAATTTTTGCCATAACTTTCTGTTCAAATCTCGCCCTTGAATTACATATCCTTCATGTTGCAGCATCCAACACTCGTCTAGATCTTGCATTGCCTAGATTACCTCTTCTACCGCTCAGAATTTTGACTCCAGGTTTAGCCGGGCGCCATAAATCCATTCAGCATATCATGAGATTTTTGGGCGCGAACGTCAACTTTGCCGCAAGCCCATGCAGTGCTCTCTGCCCTCGGGTAAAACGGCATACGCTCCTCATAATTGTGTTGTGTAGCGCTGCCGAATCACGCCCATCGGTTGATGCATTCTGCGGAAGCATTTGATCATAGTTCGGCTCGTAGCATGGGAGGGAGCTTTTCGCCTACCCGGTTTAATGTAGTGGTTAGTGCTCTTTGCTCATTTCTTTTCCAACATGCTCTCCTCATCTACCAACGTTATTTTTAGGTCTTGTGAGAGCCTTTGATCTGAATCACGATGCTGGAATTGCGTATTAGGTATCTCTTCATACATTGAACCATCTCACTCAGCATAGCCTACACTGCTAGTAATCAGAATGCTCTTGTAACATGGTCATGTGTCCCTTTTTTTACTGATCCTGCTTGCACCGACTTTTGCGACTTTAGTAGTCACAGAATACCAAGTCCGAGGACTTTCGATTCATGTATTGCTTGTGGGTGAAAGTAAAACTTCAGATTAGATGTAATTGTATGTTTGCGTATGAGGGGAAACTCTCGGATATGGGCAACTGCATGAGCACTGAAAGAGTGCCTGTGAAACCAGCGGCTATTTGGCCATACATGCTCAAGAAGTCCCATAGTGATGTCGTTTCGGTACGCAAACCCGATTTCGGAGCGAGATTGCAGTAGCTGAATTGTTCACAGTGGTGCGGGCATGGGAGTATGAAGCTGCGCGTTCGGCAAGCAAAAGGGCATCTCGAGCCTGCAGAGACGCTGGCTTTTAAATTTTTGCAGTTCCCTAGATACAAAAAGATAAACCTATGCTATTCCATGAACTCCAGCTGCTGCCCTGAGTTTTGAACGACCTCCAGGGTCCACAATAGAGACCTGGGGCAGTCCCGCAAACTCGTGAGAGTTTAACTCTCTCACTAGTTGAATCGACGTCGTATAAAAGCAAATAAGAGATCCATCATGAGATTTGCTCGGGGTATCATATTACTTGTATCATCATAAAGAGAAAGAAAAATACATCGCCTCGTAATTTTTCTGGCTGAACATGAGGGCTATCCGGCTTTGAGAAACGCAGAATCGAGCCTTTGGCTGTTTCATTTTGTTAGTTCTGGAGCTATTGTAATCCGCGAATCCACGTACATATGCGTAAACACTGGGTATGGCAGTGCAAGTTTTGGGTTCTTGTCCAGTCGGATCCATGAGCTCTTTCAGACAGCGTCATGAGAATTAGTTGGAGTGAGAGAAATCATGCACTCAGGAGAGGAGATTGCAAAGTCTCCAGTAGCCGAGTTCATTGAGATTTGTTGTTGTGCATTTCTCCGGGTGCGACGTTTCTTCTCAGATGGCTTTCGAGGCTTATATTGGTAATCTGGATGCTTTTCCAGTAATGCCTGCTTCACCCTATCGGCCATGTCTTTGTATTTTTGGCGTACTTCTCGTGACTCAAGATTCCATGCTCGGCCAAGGATTTGGGCTTCAAGATATTAGTAATTTAGTGTGAATCTACATTGAGAAAACTTACAAATTTCGTTGTTTGTGATGCCTGGGTTTGCTTCCTTCACGGTATTATGGCGTTCTTTTCGGTAAAGAATGTACGCATTTGGAGGACGCGGAATCTTTGTGACCTTCGTCGATACAGGAGGCGGGCATATTGTTGCAGTTTTCAACTTTGTTTCGTTGCGAATGACCCAAAATGGATCCGAGCCGCTGGGTTGAATAAGAATTCCACCACCAGTTACAAAATGTCGTGGAGCTCCCAAGTAGACACGATCAGGGCCGGTTCCGTCAATACAATACAACACTGGCTCTTTGACGTGATGTCTAAATTTATGTACGTTAGCAATGATCTAGCCACATTTTTGGTATAGTTCTTACATGAAGTTTTGAACAATGAAATTCTTTGCCCCATCATCCAGCATTCGGTAAAGATTTCCATCTAAACAGAGGACACGTGCAAATGGATTCACCTGGGTCTGGAGTTGAGACCAAATGCCTCTTAGCTGATCCAAGTTCCACTGAGAAACTGGCATCCAGTTCGTTTCTGGATCCATTGCTGTGATACCGTGCTTGCTTTAGAATTGGAGATAGTGTCTCCAGGTAATATTTGAAATCTAAAGCCAGATGTGGTTGATTATCCAGAGTTCGCGATGTAAATAGCTGAAAGTACAAAGTCGTGATTTCAAAAGTTGAGTTCTCAGAGTGTGCATTCATAAGAATTGAAATCTCTCACATGTGGTGGTGAAAGAGTTCTTAAATTGTCAGTGGGCAAACAAGACCATGCATTGGAAGCACTGTTAAATGTATCGGATGGCTTATGCCAGGGTCTGTGCCAACCCTCCCAGCTTAGTGCCATTTGATTCACAGGTGTGAGGGGTGGCTCTAAAACAACATTAGAATTCTGGCACCCCACCTACAACTCACATTTGGTACACACCCCAGTGCAGCTAAAGCCACTTCTGATCGGAGCCACGAAAAAGGCCGTGACTTCAAATGTCTGGGAAAATTGAGGTTTAATGGCACAACCTCTCAGCCCAAAAATTTCTACGTCAGCACTTGTGTCCTTTGTGAGCTCCAATTTTCCATAGGCATGGATTCAATCTCCATAACAGAAGTAAGAGCTTGCGCAAGTTTACTCTGTTTCTTTACTTATAGTTACATACTCCCAAATGACGCCAGATTGTAAGTCAAACGGTTGCTTTTTATTTTCATTTCAGAAGCTTGGCCCTCAATACCTGGCTTCATTCTTAACATTTGAGCGCTCTCGATTCCTCAGACAGTGGCATTTGCTCCGAAATTGCTCATTTACAGACCATATGTGCATGCTTCTCTACCAGCCATCCCACAACTCGCTGTGCCATTTCAGTGGTGTACTTTCCCTTTGACCACCGCGAAAGCTGGAGGTGTCCGACCCCTTCACTCTCAAGTATTGAAAGCTTTTTTTTTTTTTGGAGTACCTCATGGCCATGCTTCCTGAGGAGCTAATTTCTGCTTAGTCTTAGCGCATACTTTAAGGCGCAGGTATTAGTCTGTATTCTATACCGAGTCATGATATAGACCTCAAAACAAGATAAATCTTACCTGCTCTTATCGGAAGAGATTTACCAAAACAGCAGTTATATATGCACACTACATATATCATTGTCATGGTGGGAAAGGTATGCAGGAAGCTATCAGTGAAAAAGATGATAAAATCTGTGACGATGCTTTTGCTATGGTCTTGGGCAAGAACAAATTTCTCAACTGTCCTGACTGTATCAAAGCACAAAAATTTCAACAATTATTTGACTCTCGCTATCCTATGCATTATAACGGTGGTCTCTCTCATTATGATTTCGAAAGTTATTTGAATCTTTGCCAGAGCTTACTGAATCGACCGCCTCCATCCCAATATCCATTGTAATAGTAATCCAACTCTTCTCAAGCACATGAATAGAAACAAGCTATGGGCGACAATGCCATCAAAGGGCCCTGCACGTGATTGCTTCGGCTCCAACATACAGTGGATATAGTTCCTGTTCCGAACTACTCAAGAATAACTTTGCTTTTGCATAATATCTGAGATAGCAGGCTTTATGTGCTACCTAGTACGTAGCTAATAGTACTTACATAGCTAAAAGAGAGCTTAGATTACTCTACTTGTAAAATTATCTGTCTAGAACGTTTATGAGATGGACCTTGGCTGTTACTGTAAGGGAACGAGCAAAGAGAGGTATCTACAACAAGGGTCATAAGTGCTCGTGATGCAACAGACAAGTTATATTACAAAGAGAACTACCTAGGCCGCTTGAGTGAAGAGGGTTGACGCAGAAGAACAAATCTACGCTACAGAATTGCCTGCCATTAATGTGTGCCTACCTTGTAACTGCAGTTTGTGGGCATAGGTATTATTGTAGATCGTGATAGCCAGGTACCTGATCTGGTCAAACACTTCTGCCTCACGCTGTAGAGACATATGTGTAAAGATGAGAAATGTCGCGCCATGCGCATGGTGTGTGGGCCCCAATAGTTGCACGGGTTTCGGGGATGGTCCCACGCCGCCCTTTTTTCCGCTAGACTTATCCAGCGTCCCTTCTGGCCCAGTTACTTTGCACTACATTGTAACATATTTCAGAATACTATATAAGATATTATGAAGATTACAAGACCTACACAAGACTAGACAAGTTTCTGACAATAGCCAATTGACTGGCAAGAAACCTGAGAAGTCCGCCCCCAGGATGCTAAGTGAGGCAGAGAGGATGCTAAGTGAGGCAGAGAGGATGCTAAGTGAGGAAGAGAGGATGCTAAGTGAGGCAGAGGGGATGCTTGATACCAGACACCTCTCTATTTTTGCCTGCCATTACTTCCTACCTAACTTACCCAGGTACCTAGTAGTAGTATGTTACATGGAGTAGGTACCTAGTGTCTAGTGTAGTGCTGGCCTGCAGACTGGACAGAGCACTCTCGCTCCTTCACCAGCCAGCCCAAAAAGGCCCTTACCCCGCTAAGGTCATTTAAGCTCTGTCCCACCTAGCACCGTCCCCCAGAACTTCTTTCTCGCATCACTTCTAACCGCTTCGACTTCAAACAAAATCTTGTACCTGATCATTTTTGTCCCTTCAAGTTCCCAAACGAAACCAAGCAGACACTGGGAAAAAAAATTCAGCAATATGGAATCCTCAGACACTCTTGCTCTTCCCACGGTCTCGGCACTGCGACACTTGGAGCCACGACCGGGAGGCCAATGGGCTGTTACTGGACAATCTTCTGCCTCTTACTCGCTGGCATATATTATGGATGGCGGGACTGATGCGATCTGCTATACCATGAAGCCTTGTACGACTGAGGAAGATGTTCGCATCCACTGTGCATCGTTGATTTACGATTACTCTGAAGGTACTGTTCCAATTTAGCTCCTGTCAGAATATGTACTAATGAATTATAGCCAACGACACGGATTTTAAAAGGCTTGCGGCTACCCCAAATACTGCTTCAGGAGCTATGCAACTTGCTCTCCGCCAGAAACAAGACAACAGGTCAAATGACTCCAGAGTTCCTGGTCTAGAGGGCCTTGCTTTGGACCCTTTAATGATCGACCCAATGCCTGAATCTCAGAATCTTTCCTTTGGTGATGGACAGCAGTCACAGCTCGGGAGCCTGGATCAAATTGAGTCTCAAAACAACATGTTTGAGCTCGGCAACGGGCCAACAAACCAGCAGAATCAGCCACAGATGATGGGTGCGGTCAATGGTATCATGGATTGGCCTTCTTCCGAAACCATTTTGCCAGTGATGGCTCCTATCTCACAACTCCCAATTGTTTCGGGCCCAGTGGCTCCAGTAAATGAAAACAGCTCACTGCTTTCTGAGTTGTGGGATGAGAACTACGACAGAATTGAGCCCATGAGAGATGATGCTGGCAGTCATGCTGGATGGCCGCTACAGTTTGCAGCTTCCTAATCTTTATTCCAAGCATCTTTGCGAGTCATTTACCATATTTAATGAAATAAATGCGTCAAGACATTTCTCGCTTCTGGAGTTGATCGGTTTGAAGGTTTGTTCTCTAGAAGCCTCGCATAGCTCTAGTATGTTCCCTTTGCCATAGGAAATAATGCAAATCGATACTTTCAGTTCGCCGATAGTAACGATTGGTGGTGTAGCAAACATGCACCGACAATGAGTTTTGAAAACATCAGGAAAAGTTCGATATCGACAGCCCCTGGGGCGTAGACACTATTATGGGTCAAAAACAATCAGAGGGAGACATAAGTGAGTCCAGCAAGCTTCTACAGAGTAACTTCAACTAACAGTTCCTTCAGCTGAAAACATTCAACGAAGACCTGTGCACAACCAGCAACATGACTTCAACTGCCCGTTTTGAGGGGTAAAAGGGCTGTGAAGTTGGCGTTAGTCAACATCTGCTCTACGTCTCGAGCTTGTATTATATTTTTCGTTAAGGCATTCGGGGCACAAAAAGGCACAGGTTGCCATTCACAGGCGCAAGCGGTTCGGCCCAAATTTTTGTTCAATTTTTTTATTTCATTTTTCTCGTTCCATCTCAATACACCATGAATATTCGTGAATGTTAGCACAAATTCGAACTTCTGGCCTCACAATATTCAAGCTGTGTATCCAGCTGCAAGACCGAGTGAGAGATGTAGCTGACGCGTAGGCAAGGCGAGCGCCACAGGAAGCTATTGGCAAGATGTTGATAATTTGTTGGCTAGGACGAAGCCCCAACACACCCAACACCCTGATGAGGAGCAAGCAGTGGCCGCGCCCTTTTGATTGTGCCTTTCGATCGCGCCTCTTGAACAGTCATACGCCACATCCTGGGTGTCTGGGGAGGGGGTCCGCCAAACCAGTTTGTTCTAGATGTCATATGGACATCTGGCCAAACCAAACTAGCATATACCCACAACACTCCGTACGCATTCTCCAACGAGCCACGGCTTCGGCATTGAATTAAGACCAACTGCCTCCACGCCTTCACAAAGCAGCAAAATGGTGTGGAGATGGTAAAGTTGCCGAGTTTCACCCACTGGTACTCCGCACTTCGCCCTATATTTGCTCCAGTAATCTTTGACAGTTGAGTTGGTAATGAGTGTTTCTAGGCCGAGCCACGACGATGGCGGGTATGGGGGAGGCGGAGGCTCCTGGAACACGGACTGCCTGTGGGTTTGTTCGCCTAGTCATCAGGGAGAGCCAGAGTACCGAGATGGTTTCAAAATGACCCTGGGCTACGGCCTAGGTGCGCTATGCGTCCTTTGGCCTGCTCTTGTTGTCTGTCTGTCCTCTTCATCGCAGGCGACTGATACATGGGCACCCGGGTGCCCAAATAGACTAGCGCACCCAGGTGCCCAAATTATGTCAGCACTCCTCTAGCGCTGGGACAGAACCTGTGCCCCAGCATGTTCCTGCAGCCACTGCACATTGCAGCGCCAATCAGATTGATGAAACATGGATCAGGCAGCATTCCCTGACGACGTTCTTCCACCCGAAGGCACATATGAATCACGCGAGTCCTTACTTGATGCTATCAATTCTTGGGCGA
The DNA here is from genome assembly GCF_019434415.1 of Metarhizium acridum. NCBI lineage: Eukaryota > Fungi > Ascomycota > Sordariomycetes > Hypocreales > Clavicipitaceae > Metarhizium > Metarhizium acridum. The sequence goes on along the minus strand of NW_027094020.1, from coordinate 1,661,952 downwards.
AACCTCGAGGGTACGCATTTACAACAGGGAAATCCCTCAAGACACCAAATGGCAGAGTCAGAGTAATATTCGCTTGTGATAGGAATAAACCTCCTCCAAGCCCTTCTACTGATCGAGTGCGACGCACTTCGAGCCGAAGAACTGGCTGCAAGTTTTCAGTTCTAGCCAAGCAATCGCTAGATGGTAGTACATGGGTCTTGAGCCATCGACCAGACATCGAATGTGCTAAACATAATCACGCGCCCAGCGATGATCCTTCTGCACACCCTGCCCACCGCAAGCTTGTGGGAAAAGATGCGGCGATCGTCTCCAAACTCGTGAAGTCTGGAACTGCCCCTCGAGAAATAAGGACCTACCTCCATAACCACTCAGAAACACTTGCAACTCAGCGGGATATATACAACCGGATTGCGGCAACCAGGAGAGATCTTCGCGAAGGCCAGAGCAGCATTCAAGCCCTAGTCGACCAATTAGATAACGAGGGCTTTTGGTGTCGCGTCCGCTTGGATGTAGACAATCGACTGACGGCTATCTTCTTTGCCCATCCTGACTCTGTGGCGTATTTACAATGCAACCCGGACGTATTATTGCTGGATTGTACCTACAAGACGAATAAACACGGTATGCCGCTACTCGACATGGTCGGAGTAGATTCTAGCCAGCGGTCGTTCTGTATCGCATTTGCATTTCTATCCGGTGAATCGGAAGAGGATTACTCTTGGGCGTTACAACATCTCAGGTCACTTTACCAGCGTGAACTTCCGTCAGTTGTCTTGACTGATCGATGCCTAGCTGCAATGAACGCTGCTGCACATTGGTTTCCAACGACCAAAGCGCTCCTCTGCCTCTGGCATGTCAACAAAGCGGTCCTCCAGCGCTGCCGGCCCTTTTTTGTGCAGAAAGAAAACGAAACCTCAGAGCGGGCAGAAAATGACACATGGGAAGAATTCTACACCTCCTGGCACTCGATTGTTGCTTCACCAAGTGAAAAGATATTTGACGAGCGCCTGGCCAAGTTTGAACTGAAGTATGGCGAAAAATATCCAGAGTGTGTAGGGTATATCAAGATGTATTGGCTCGAGCCGTACAAAGAGATGATCATTAAAGCATGGGTGGATATGCACTTGCATTTCGGCAATGTGGCCACCTCGAGGCAGGTGGCTTATACTATATGCAATTGACAAGACGCTAATGGAACGTTCCCAGGGCCGAGGGTATCCATTCACTGATGAAAGCACACATTAAGAAATCGAATTTGGACCTTTTCGACGTTTGGCAAGCCATGAAGCATGCCATCGCAAACCAACTCAAGGAACTTAAACATATTCGAGCTTCGCAACAGTTACGCACACCTCTAGATGTATCCGGGCTCATGTTCGAAGCAGTACGAGGTAGGGTTTCGCATGATGCTTTGCGCAAAGTCCAGGGGCAACGGCAGTTATGTCTACAAGAGCCACGTCAGATTCTATGTAGTCAGACTTTCACTTCGTCACATGGGTTGCCGTGCTCCCACACCCTCGAGAAGCTGGAAGAAGAAGCTCAGGGTCTTCTGTTAGAGCATTTTCACCCACATTGGCACTTAAAGCGAGGGGTGGCACTGCCAAAACCTGTTCTGGAACCTCGCCGGGCTGCAAACCAACTAAATAGGACTCAACCCTTAACGAGCACAAGACGCGAACCATCCGGTTTCGAGAGAATCCAGGGTAACAGAAAGGCTCCCACTTGCAGCGCATGCCACGTGGTAGGCCACATTATGACCTCGAGGTCCTGTCCGCTGAAGTTCAAGGGGTCGCCGGTAGTACCTCTGCCGGAAGCTCGAAGTTCAGTCACATTTTCAGGTGCCACGGCGGAAATGGCTCCTGCGGGTGTCTCTAAGGCCCCCCCGGAAATCGTGCCAACGACCCAGCAGTCGCAATGTTCAAATGCAGTGGCGGATGCCTTGGCAGAGATTGATCAACCCTCTTCCTTTGCAGCACGCATGCCACCCATCCGTTCATCTCCTCTCATGAGATTTAATACGTCGACTGACTTGGGGTCGCTTGCCACATCAAACAACGCGCCCGGCAGTCCGCCAATGTTGACCGTTGAAGGGCCAACGGTTGAGCAAGTCCAGTCTTTGTCTGGTGTCACCTTGGAAGAGCCGCGGTACGATTCCCCGGGTGCCATTTATGAGAGATATGTAGCTGCTAGAAATGCGTGGTACGCTGCGCAACCTGCTGGCAGCATCAAGACCAACCAGCAATATCGCAAAGCGATGGGGCTCCCACAAAGATACGACAAGCGGAGTTACGAGTGGTGCTTGGACTACAAACAAATGTCGAAGCATCGCGTCACTGCGACAGGGTCCAGAGAATGGACGAAAGAGGAAATGATGGCGTATCTAGACTGGAGCAACCAGGAAGATGAGCGGATTGAAGCCCAGGTCGCTCGGGAGATGGGTGATCATCCTTTGGCTAACAAGAGAAGAGGAATGAAAGAAATATGGAAGAGAATAGAGGTAGACAGTAATGAGCAACAAGCTTTGCACTCAGCGAATAGCGCGACGGAGGATTGCATTGTTGTCAAGTTGTAGATTAAACTGGAGAGAGTAACTAGTTGAAATGATCTTCCAGCCGGGTCTTGCGGGTCTGTCCCAGCGCTAGAGGAGTGCTGACATAATTTGGGCACCTGGGTGCGCTAGTCTATTTGGGCACCCGGGTGCCCATGTATCAGTCGCCTTCATCGCAGTTGATCCCCACAAAGCCACCGAGACCATGGGACAGCAATTCTGCAAGCCGGTTCTTACATCCTAACGGCATTTTCTGGCGGGGGATGATTGGTTACCGGCAGATGCGAGTGTACAGAGCTTTGAACCCCCGTCCATGTCATATTTCTACTACCCTGGTAGGCAGAACCATTTTATGCCTTGTCACTGGTGCAGGCATTGGGTTCCAGGCATCGTTATGCGTCTCTCGCTATTGCTGTTGTTGGCGTTGGTGTTATTGTTGCTATTGCTATTGCTGCTGGTGCTGTTCTTCTGCATCGCAAGTTGGGAGTCGGCATTGGCAAACCCTTGCACAGAATTTCGGGATCTGTGAATTGATCCCTGCGTCATTGTTTCTTTATTTGTAAGTCTTGGTTTTCCCCATAGGAGCTCTGAGCATGCAGCCTACCTTTTTGTCTGTGACAAATTCTGTCTACCCGGCCGAGTGAAGCCAGAGCTGCAGCCTCTGCCCTCTAGGCCGTGCACGTCGATCGTCGTCATGCATGAGTCCAAAGCTTCGCCTGTGCTGCTCGGCCCGTAGGTTTCGAAGACGCCAGGCACAATGGTGAACTCAGGACGACCTCAAGAACTCGGACACTGTGATAGCGCGAATATAGAGCAAACGCCAACAACTTTGTCGCACGGACGAACCCGTTCCGGAACGGGGTGTCAAAGGCCTCTGGAACAGACCCGAATGACGCCAATATTTGAGACAAAAAGCAAGAGATGGACATGATTAGTGCGCATACAGCACATACTTAGCACACCATCTAGTAGCACCATGGCCCAAGCAGCGTTGTTGGACGGAAGGCTGTTGAGTCCAGCAACCCAACTAACAGCTCCACCCACGGTCTTGTAATGCAACCACGGTTGACTACCTAGCATGGGGTCAAGAGTGCAAACAATGCAACGCTCAAGGATGGCATTGCTTGCAAGAGTTGGTGATTTTCTCAAACCTCTCAAGCGACTGGTTTTGTTTGCTTTTTCGGGACCATACAACGGGGGCGGTTGCACACGCGTAGCCAACGTCCAGGTACGGGTCCGAAGTCCAAGTGCCATGGCCGGCTCCGCTTGGCAATACATCAACTTCCCATAGTGATGGGTTTTCTAGGCATTATGCTGGTGTAGGGAGTACAAATTGCATGCATTGCAAGAATGCCATTCTTCTGTGGCTCGTTTCCGCACGGGTGCGACCCAACAACCAACTTTGTGTCTCGACACTCGGACGGATCCACTCCCGAGATGAAACGGACATCGCGCAAGTACAATCCTGTGTACCGAGCTTGCTCAATACGTACGGGTATGCTTCAATACGGCGTATCCTGGGGCCAAGGTCGGCGTTAAGAGTGTGCGATTACCGACTCAATCAACTATGCAGATAGTGCGGCCAACATGCGACCCAGAGTTGTCCACTAGATTCAGAGCTCGGTTCAAATTTGAATGGTGCCAGGATCAAGATGGCACGAATTATTCGAACCAAAATTTCAGGTGACGGGATTTAGTATTCATACTAGACCTGGAAGAGACCAACAGAACGGCCACAGCAACAGGTATTTAGTCCACCAGATCCTGCCCCAGCCAGGCCTAGACAATATGACTTCGGGAATGGTTAGGAGACGTCATCAGCAGTTTTCGAGAAACGAAGAAGAGTAGACGGGACCGTTTGGCTATAGCATCACCACAGATACAACCTGTCAGTGTCGCTGCCATCTGAACTCATCTGAGATGGAGGAGAAGGGTGGTGGGAAGACGATTGGAGACGCAGCCTGGGGGGCGCCACGCGGATATCGCTGGCAAAATCGTAGCCTCAGTGGGGGAGCGAGCGCCAAACAAAGAGCATGGAGGTCGTCGCAGAGGAATAGGCTAGTATTCCAATCATTCAATCATGTCTGTCTCTGATGTCAGCCATTACTGCATTGCTCCATTGCTGGGTATTGAGCATTGGACAGGCGCGCCAAGGCTTCCGGCAGGCAACGAGCGCCGCCCGGCCTTAACCAACCAACCCGGCATCTGCAAGAAATTTGGAGGGGTTCAGAACAAGGTCTCAAGTCCTCAGCAGCCGGGACTGGCGCTGTCAGGTAGTACGATGGCCTCCTGAAGTGACAAGTGACAGATGGTTCTTTGGTCGGACACGTGAGATATACGAGTGTTCAGTTGAATACCTCTGCACGTGTTCCGGATAGACTACCGAGCGTTATTGTACTGTAAAGTCTAGTCTCCACGCAAGGAGATGAAATTCGAGTAGTAGGGCAGCCGAAATTAACACCAATGTCTCACACGACCGGGGACTGAAGCTGAGGATCAAATACGTGACGGGCAGACAGGGACCATCGGTCGTGTCAGGATACGCGTGGCCATGATTTTAACGAGCCCCTGCTGAGTAAGGTCACATCTATCTAGTACTTTGGGTACCAGGTAGCTACGTCTGGGTACCCCTACCTAGGCAAGTAGCCTGGTAGGTAAGTCTGGTAACCTGGTAGTAGCATTTTTGTCACATTTTGACGCACGTGCTGCCCTGGCAGCGTTTAAACTTGAAGCTAACTGGCCAACTTGAGAAAAGCAAAGGTCGACTCCTCAAAACGCTGAGCATTCTCCCTCTCCATCTTCCCCGATGTATGCGGTGTATGTATGTATGTAGGACGTCCGTTTCGTGGCCCAAAGTCACTCCACTTCGCCAGCATCTTCGTACGGAGTACCTCGATCTGAGTCGTCCATCGTTCTGGCTCCAACCGGCCTCTGCAGCTCGCTCCGCAGTGTTTCGACATGTCTCTGATATCAGGTTTCCGCCTCATTCAGTCTCTCGGTCCGCTGTTCTAGACAATGGCAGAGTCTATCACGGCATTTGTACGTTTCCTTCACCCGCCACCATCGGCGACGTCCCACATCCACGAGCTGCTCCTGCTTCTTTCTCTTTCTCCTCTCCTCCCCCTCTGTCTTCGTTTTTGTCAATTTCCGCTCTCTACTCAAGACAACATAATTGATTCGGTTCGTCATCTAGCGGTAGCTGCCGGCGCTGTGGCCAATTTCACGTGGCAAGCGAAGTCAGTCTCAATCATCACAAAGACATTCTCGCCTACTAATGGTATCGACATGAATCAACTGTTCACCGCCCAATAACTCTACACCAGAGCTGTTGGCCTGCGATTGCCATTGCCGTTCCTTGCTTTTACAAAAGTATCAGAGCTGGTGTACTGTACTCCATGTCTTCCCCCGACCGTTGTGGGTAGAATTGCCTCCAATTCCCGAGGCGTCAAAGGCCACTTTTACAACGCTTCATTCTTGATCGATAACGATCTCGAAGACTTTGGCGCTTGGAAGCAGACACAGCCACTCCTCGGACATGTCCGAATAAAGAGGCAACAATTGAAACGGCCTCCCGATTGTTCAAGGCTGCATGCAGACCAATCGGCAATGCCCGACATTCGTCTACAAAGGGTGGGCGAGCCCAATGTGGGCTAGCGACAAGCCCAAAGACTCCTGCTACGATGCAGAATGGATGGAATACAGGTTGGGGTCTACCATGGCTTGCTTCTCGATTGCAAAGCCTGGGGAATTGGTACAGAAGGCTTCTAGCTTGTGTGTGACAGGCACGTTGCGACTTTGCATGCAGATCTGAGGACTAGCAGTTGATGGTATATCGTTGTTTCGACTTTGATATATCCTGATGCGTGATTTTCCTTACTCCCTGGTCCGTTTGTCTGTTTTTGTCAAGCTTGGTGAGGGATATTATGTCCCGACGTCCCGGTGTTCGCACTATTGGATCCAATAATAGACTGCGGACGACGCTGTATAAGTGCATTTTTGGCTGCCTGGCACGCATTTGGCAGTGGGAGGAAGTCGACCGGGTACTATGACTGTCACGTTCTCGCATCACCGACCAACCTGCGCACCTCATATACTCCATAGTCTATTAGAGGCATCAAGGATTGGAAGCTCGGGCATCGCGGCTCTTGGGATGGCGCGAATTGCGTGCCCCAGTGGAGGCAGACCGTGATGGCACTTCTTTTGTGCTAATCGACGCCAGGCGTTGGGCCACGCTAGTCGTCTACTAGTCGTCTTGGCAGACATTGCAGGGCTGAGACTCTGTGATCAAGATCTATTGATGGGCTTGGAGCTAAGGACCTGGAGAAAGTTGCTCTGTGTCGTCGTCGCCGCCGCCACGTCTCTTTCACCGTCTGTCGTTGCGGTCTCTTCCAGGCGCCCCCCCTCGTTGAGACGACCTCTAGCAGTCGCCTGCTTGGCCATTTGATCGTCCCTTAGCTCCCGCGACCGATCAATATTCGTTCTATCAAACTATGGAGCATTTGTTCATGCTAAAGCACTTAGTGCCAACGCTCCGCCCAACGCTTCGCCAACGTCCCCAGCCCCACATACAGCTGTCATGACTTTATCCTCACCTTGTTTTTGGAGGCTCATGGCACGGGCCATGGCGCACGGGGCACACAAGATCCACAATAGCTTTCATCGTCTTCTCCATCTCGTTGACTTGCTATCCACACCCCCTCCTCCTGGCCTCTCATCGTGAGGAATTGACTGCGCAAGCGGGAAGTTCACTTCTTGCTCAGACCAGACGTTTTACACGCTGCGGGCTGCAGGTTGCGGACAATTCTCTCAATTCCTCTTTATGAGGCCCCGGTGGCGGCGGCGAGACCTTCCTCAACAACATTAGCCTTCACCAACGTGAAGCGGCAGGCAAATGCTCCTCGTAAGTATTTACCCAGCTTGGTCAATCCACCGTGTCTGTGTGCGCTCACAAATTCCAAATATAGCCAGCACTTGGTTATCTACATTTGTTTGCTGCCCTTTGAACGGTCCTGGCTGAAACAAATACACAAGTTGCCTTCGGGTCATCAAGCGATGCTTCAGCAATAGCCCCAAGATGTGCCCAGTCCACGGCACTTGTCCAAGGTAGAGAAGCTGGGCAAATGATGGCAACGCCAATGACGACGATCCGTACGGAGTACTTTGTCCGTGTACAAACCGTGTAATATGGAGCACGGAGTATTTCTCAGCAGGGTGCCAACCCGTCGTCCCGACGCCACATTGGAGGTGTGACAAGGATAGACGCATGCCCACCTGGTCACCTGAGATCAACCCGAGCGGATGGCGCATCGATTCCCCAGGACGCTTGGCGAAATGCAACCCTAAGCAACAGCTCGATCTAGTGCCGGTGCAATATTGACGGCTACTGGCGCAAAAATGGTCCGACACGGCTGAAAGAGCGTGCGAGGTGCGAGATGCGAGACTATTTGTGTTTTTTTGTTGTCCCTATATGCCAGAGCTCTACGCCGGCTCAAGAGATATCTAGGGGGGGTTGGTAGGACGATTACCATAGAAACACGGTCAAGGGACTTACACGAAACCCCATTTTCATCTGGGCAACTTCATTTTGCTGGTTAAAGGTGCTAATGGACGACTGCAGGTCCGGATGTGGCACTCTAAGCCATGCAAAATCGAATGCCACGATTCGGCCGCTTGATTAAGATTGTGCCGTCGTCGTCGTCGTCTTTTCTTTTCTTTTCTTTTTCTTTTCCCGCGTGTTCCTAAAGTCTATTTGTCGTTCTTAGTTGATGTCAAGTTCCTCGGAAATGTCCAAGGCCCATTAAGCCACCAATGTTGACGCTCGATTAGCATAAATAAGTGCCCTCAACGCCCCCTCTGGAGATAGATGATGCAACGCCAGCCTCGCTGGGCGGCACCGTTGCCATCTCTTCCTCTCGCCCTATCATCATGCACTAGTTTGGACTTTGGCTTCCAAACCGCACAGCAAAGTTTCGGATAGCCTCCCTCCCACCCACACGAGACCTACGATCATCTTGCAATTGCGCCGCTGGCGTAAGCCACTGAAAATTGAGGCCGGAGGTTTTCCTAGGCTGGATACTTTTATATATATAACTGAGCGACACTTTCACAATCGTGGCATTTCCTTGAATTGAACGAGTGCAATTACAATTGCATGATAAACTTTTTGGCGGCTTTTTTCCATTGAAAAGAGGGCAATTGCCCTATTAGGTCAATCGTGCTATCAAGGCTAATTGGGCTAATTTGCCCTCCTTTGTCGCAGTCTCCGACGCTCAGATCTTTCACCCCTCGAGCTCAGATCTCATATTGTCCAGTTCTCACTTGGCCATTTAAACATGTTTTTCGCGCACCCCTCCTCGGCCTCATTGATCTAGACCATGCATGGCGGTACTCTTCACCCCTGCAAATCTTTGTGAAACCACTTGGCTGAAGATCAAGGCCGGCCTTGGCGTTGTCAAGATCGGGCCAAAATTTCCCATCTTGACTAATTCGCTGGGTCTCTTGAACAAATGTTTGACTAAGGTGGCAGGCAGGCGCCGCCCTTGGTGATATACCACGAAGCTTCCACGACACGAGGCTTTGTGCCCGCGGCAGCAAGGACCCAGCCCGCAATGATCGCAGACTTGCTCATACTCAGGGGCTATGAGGTGATGCACATACTATCGTGACGGCTACTTGACACTTGAAATGTAGACAAGGGGGAGGGGACATAACATCAAGAACGCCCCAAAAAAAAAAAAAAAAAAGAAAAAGTGAACAAAGTCAGACACAACGTCGTGCACCAAGGACAAATACAAACAAACAAATGAAACAAACATTCAAAGTCAAGAGGCAACGAGTCCAGAGCATGTTTGCTCGTAGGGCTGTGCCTTTTGACATGTTATGTACGGAGTATAACAAACTGTATGCTACTTTCTCCCGCCTCTCTCTCTCTCTCTCCCTCTCTCTTTCCCAGCTACCCTTACATCCTACTCCTCCTGGTACGAAATCTTACGCATCTCGCCCAACCGATGTCGGGCTGCAGCCAATGAATTTTCCAGTTTGAGAATCTCGACCTGTCGCGCAACCCACCCAAAGAGGGGCACCGGTTAGCAAACACCATCATCCGGTCTGTTCTTAGGCCCCTGCCATTCTCCGAATGGATGGGGGTGTGGAGTGCGACGAGGGAACGGGGAGTCTTGATGGACGCCACCAACGTGGATAATCCGGGGTCCCTTGGAGGGGGCTGAAAGGTGCACCTTGCAGCATCCTGCTGTTGTCACTATGCAAGCAGCTCGATGTAGTACAGCCTCATGACGGCAGAGATGCCGAGCGCGCCAAGAGAGTTGCTTTTGAGGGAGGAGGGGGCGTGTACTTTCAAGTTTGAAAAGGTGGCTTGAGGCTGACGACGGGCACCGGCACAGCTCCTGTGTGGCCTTGCCGAACAATGAGGCTGATCCAGATACATCTCCATTGGATAGAGGTGTCGGAAGGGGAAAGGCGGGTAATTGTACCAAATTGGGTCATGGCGGCCAGAGAATCGAAAACAACAGAAGAAAACCATGCAAGTATTGTAGGGTAGGGTGCTAGGTGGTGGATATGGTTGATGAATGGTGAGAGATGATGAAACTGTGTCTTCTTCAAAAATAGATACCTATCATTACGAACATCATATCGATTCCCTTCTGTGTAACTGTACAGGGATGTAGAGCGAAACAAGGGGAAGGGGGGGGGGGGGGTTCGTTCTGTCGAGCATAGGACGAAAAAGAAAAAGAAATAAAAAAAAAGAAATGGTTGCATGCTCACCTGTTGTTCCATTTCGCGGACCTTGAATTCGTGAGCCCCGAGCTTGGTGTAATCTTCCTGCTCGTCGTCCTGCCCACGCTCACGAATCATGTTCTGCACCTGACGGACCAATGCTCTGCATGCCGCTCCCACCGCCTTGCTGGCCTGCTCCAGGTTCTCCTGGCTATGGGAACGGAACCCGGCCTTGACCCTGCTCGCGGCGACCAACTGCGCGGTTGATGCGGCCACGTCGTTGGAGGCAACAATGAGCTGCTCGGGGCTGTTTCGGTCTGAGATGACTCCATCTGACGTCTCAATCAGCGTATTGGTCGAAGATGCGACAGCCTTTGCGGCCGAAATAAGTCCCTCAGTCCAGCGATTGTTCTTTTTGTAGAAAGCTGTTCGTGAAGATGATCCTCGGCCCGCCTGGACGATCTCTTGCTGGGTGACGGTTGCCGCCTTGATGAGTCGGGTGATGGCATTGGTAATGGCCATGGCGGCATCCAGGATAGAGTCGTGTACCTTCAGCTCGTACGTGGAATAGCCGTCTCGGGGTTTGTTCTTGAGCTTGGCAAGACGGGCTGCAGCAGCGGCAATGGCGTCGGCGGCCTTGTTAAGCTCGGAATCGACCAAATCTCCAAGATCCCCCTTGTTGTTTGTGAGCCTGCCGAAGCCGGGTGCAAATGCTTCAACAAGTTTGTTGAGCTTCTGTAGATTCATCTGCACGTCGTGATTCCTATTGATAACCACATCGATCTTCTGATCCGTCTCCAGTTCCTCCAGTCGGATACTGAGCAAGTTGCGGAAGAACTTAATGCTAGATTCAGCCGATTGCCGTGCACCGTTCATCAGAGAATCCGTCTTCTTGTCATCAGTTGCTAGTCTACTAAGACCCTTGGTGTTGCTACAAACATCTGCAACCGCTCCCGCAAAGACACTGATCGCCTTGATGAGCTCCTTGTGAGTGCTGTTTGGACCATCAGCAATAAAGCTATTAAAGGCTGTTGCAAACTCAGTTGCACTGTCTGAAGCTTTTTCGATTTGAGACAAGACGAATGACGGCGAAGCATTCTGGTTACCAGCTTGCATAGACGAGTCGAGTTCATACAAGGCATCATCGACTCGAGATACCCCGGCTTCCAGGACGGAATCAATGATAGCATTGATCTTGTCAAGGTTAGACAAGATTAGAGCATCAATTTGTCCATCCAGAGCATGATCTGTCTCGCCCTGGTTCTTCTCAAGGTCGTTCAACTTGACCAGCGCTTCATCCATGCCAGCCTTGTAGACCTCAAGCTCCACTTCCTTGTCTCGCAAAAGCTGCTCAAGGTCAGAGTTCCCATCTCTCATCCTGGATTGCGAATCTTCCAAAGCTCTGGACTTGTTGCGAAGAGCCTCCTCCAGGTCGCTCATCTCGCGATTATATTTGGCGAGCATTGTCGATAACTCGTTACCCTTGCTGCGTTCCAAGTTGTCGGCCCTGTCTTGAGCCATACGAAGCTCCCGCTTGAGCTTCTCAACTTCATCTTTATTGCTGCCGCTGAGTCGGTCCTTGTCATGGAGAGCCCGGTCTCGCTCGCGAATCATGTCGGCCAACTCGAGGTTCTTGGTCTTGATTTCACGCTCCAATTTCTCCCTTTTGTCGATAGCCTCCTGAGCACTGGCAGCCTTCAGTTGAACTGCTTTGAACTTTTGCAGAAGATCCAGATGCTCATGACGCAATTGGGAGTACAGCTTTGCAAGGGATTCATACTTTGTCCTCCACGTATTGACCTGCTCTTGCAAAGCTCGGATTTGATCATCCTTGCTCGTAATTTGTTGGCCAAGGCTGTTCTGAATATGCGCCAGCTCTCCTTCCAGGGCTTTCACTCGCTGGTCATACTGCTGGAGCATCAATTGGTCCCGTTCATACTGTGCCCGAGCGTTGAGGTTTTCTCTTTCCAACTCGGCCAAACGACCCTGCGTCTGCCACTGAGCCTGCTGTGCCAAAAGAGCTTCCTGCTCTCGCTGCTGCTGCTCTGCTAGCCGGCGTTGCTGCTCCTCAAAATCGCGCTGTGCCTGTTGTTGAGCTTGCTGCTGAGCTAGTAACGCCGCCTGCTGTCTCTCTTCAAGGACTCTCTGCTGTTCCTCATACTCTCGATTCTGACGATCAAGCTCGTTCTTCCAAAATTCGGATATCTCGTCAGGTTCCTGAGACTTTGGCTCTACAGGAGGCGTCGGTCGTCTTTCAATTTCTTGCCTGGGTCTGGCAGGCAGAGCCGGAGCTTCATCGTCATCTGCGAGCAGGTTCGGGGGATCCTGGGGCAGCTTGGGAATGGTGATTAGGCTGGTAAGATAGCGGAGGTTCGAGCATTCGTAGTAAAACTTGACAAGCCGATAGTGCTGAGCGTCGTACCTTTCTCGAAGAGGCTGCAAAGCTTCGTCGTCTCCCGTGACTGGCCAACACGTTAGCAACATACCACATCTGCGAAAACGGTCTAGAGGGCATACTTGAGTGCATGGCTCGGAGCATGCTGGTGATAAACTTGTAGATGCCGTAACTCTCCTGCACAAGCGGTACCAAGGCAGAAATACGGCACTCATTGTTGCCGACGTGTCTGAAATGGGAGAAGATCAGTTTCTGAAATTGTTCAATCTTGTCCTGCAAGACCATAAGATCGGTGATGGTCTCGTAGCCTTCATTCGGATCATTGATTGCTTTCAAGCTGAGATACTCTTCGTATTCAAACGTGCCGTTGAATTCGGGATGCTGCTGATGAAACGAAAGCTTTGCAAGCAAGTAGTAAACATATTCACTAATCAACGGTGCGTAGCCACGGATTCCCTCGCCCGTCATGCCACGATTCAAACCATCGATCCATCCACGGTGGGCCATGGCTTCCTTAATAGCAGATGGGTGGCCTTCCTGGAGGACCTTGTGGATCGTGATGAGAGCTTTGAATGTCTGGACCTCGTCGGCAAGAATGGGTTGCCTATCTCAGTCGGTCAGCCATGGTGGGTGTCGCAAAGCAGCTGCCGGAGCACCATACACTTTAATTCCAGACCAGAAGGCCGCGGAGGACCTATGATCCCAGGTGTAAACAATACATGCTCTTACATGCTTGCGCTTCGGGGATATTTCATCGCTGTTGGTCGCCTTCTTGATGCTGATGGCAAGCTCTTGGTCTGTCCTGTAGGCAACCGACTGTCAGAATACGCAAATCGACGAGAGAACAAGGGTCAGGAGTTGTTACAGGACATGACATACTTGGTGTGCTCCGTGGTTCGTAACGAAGCCATGATTGCGACCGTTCCGGAGAGCTCTCCAGCTGTTGGAGCTCCGATAAGGGGTGCAGTGCGTGGTTAGTCTGTCGTGAGGACTCGAAGCACTCACCCACACACGAGTGAGGCCAAACACTCGGGTCGTACAGTACACTCGCCGAGGTGTTGAGTTCGTTTTCGGGAAATTGGAAAATGAGAACTTGGGGCCGAAATGGGCCGTTCGCCGGCGCCAAGCAGAAGTACCTTATTCGCTGTCGTGTGTGCTGTCGTCAGCCTTGGATGATGCAGACTCAGGCTCCAATTACGGAGTACCTGAAGATTAGCAGCGTCACAGGGTAACTTACCATGTGGGTCCACATGTCCCAAGTGTCCGCCGTTGCCTTCAAGCCTCGTTTCTCCCTTGATGTCAGCCGCCTACCCTGCAGCTTCTAGAAGACAGCTTCGAGATGAATCAGGCATCAAAATCCTCCCAGCGACATCATAAGATCAAGTCCTCTCTTCTGCAGCCTTCTTTCTTGTTGTATTTTAGTCTCAAATGTTTTTCCTCACCTTTATCCGGACGCACCATGTGACTGCCGACAGAATAATTCGTGCTACTCAACCAAGTCATTCTCCTCCTCATGTGCTTCTTCACTTACGGGTCAGAGACTGTTTGCAAGACACCAACTGCATCAGACTTGAAAGAACGCCCGCTCTTTGTGTCCAGGCCAGAAATATTGCATCTTCTGAAAGTAAAGGGTATATTTGAAATACACCTCACTCGAACATCGCTCTAGCTACTCTAAGTCGGTATCGATGCGAGGGAAGCCTCATCTGTGACTGGGTGCTACAGGTAGCTGAATTTTTGGAAGTGCATGTTTGCTGCAAAACTCGAGGCCTACAGTGTGGGTAAGAGAAGGTGAAGAAAAAGAAAGATCTCCAAAAAGTACTGATGGGACGCGAAAATACAACACATACGTACGTGAGCTTCCCAGTCATCTAGTATCATGTCAGTAGTACAGTTCACAATCAATTATCAACAAACACAACTGATTCCCCCAAGATTTTTGAAACAATGGAAGCTTCGCATTGGCTTGTTCTTTCATTGAAACCCTCCCTTACAACACAAATGTCGTCTCCAAACTCTACACGCCGGCGAGCCGCTGCTCCCACGCACCATCCGATCCCAGTGAAACCGGAGCTAATCCCCATGGCATTCTCAATGCAACAGGGGATCGCTACCTGCAATCCTAGCCGTCCATTTTCCTGTCGGTTTTGCTAGCTATATCGAACACTTTGAAGAATTTCCTGAGATCGTCCAGGTTGTCCAACTTCTCATTTTTGTGTGGTCCTATTTCCCTATCCATGTTCAAATTGTATAGGTAATTTGTAATCTGAGATCGTCCATGGATAGCAAATAACCTATTCCATGAGATTTGCAAAAACTACAAATACGGTCTGTAGTGGAGCAATAGTGCCAGTAAGATGGCCCGCGATGGTCTCACGATGGTCTGACAATTGCAAGGAGTCTCTGGTGTGTCTCCAACAATGGAAGCGAAAAGCCATGACAGACAGGATGCTCTCATGGTAGAAGCAGGACCATCATGCTAAGCAAGCTAAAAGGCTGAGAGGAAGTCGCCCTGCACGGGGTAGCGTACAACACAATGGTAGAAGTCAAATACACTACAAGTCACATAGTGAAGCATGATACCACAGCATCTAGTGATGTCATCTCGGTTTTATTTCCTATGGACATCGAAAATGCAGACCTTGCCATGCTGAGTTCTTTCCCATCCGGACGCAACACCACAAGAAAAAACGAAGCCCCGAGTCATCCCTCCCCAAACAAACACCTTTTAGATCGTAGTCTCGTAAGGCAAAGGAGTAACAGTCTCAGGAGGGTTGTCGGTCAGAGAGACGGTGCGAGCTTCCCGGGGAAGAGCAGGCAGTCGCTTAACCTGGACGGTAACACCATCGGCAGCGGCCTTCTTCTTGGCCTCGGCGTTGGACTTGACGCGCTTCAAGAAATCCTCACGAGATCGGGAGGGCTGGACGTGCTCAACTCGGACGTTGATGCGCTTCTCGATGTATCGGTGCCACACCTTCTTGTAAATGATGACACCGACAGACGACTTGGTGACGTTGTAGACAACACCAGTCTTGCCGTGGTAGACCTTGTAGGGCATACTATTCACCACGTAATCAGCGCCATGTACCTTCCAATGCAAAGCAATCTTCTCTCGAGCTCATCCGTCGTATTCGTAGGTATGCCATGCGAAAACATCTGTGGGACAAAATTTCTTACCCCTTCTGAACGGCACCGTTGACCTTGATGTCAACAATATCGCCAACACTGTAAATCTAAAATCAGTCTCTCCGGACTTTCATTTCCCATCTTCCAGGGCTATTCGGCTTCGGGTTTTACGAACCGGTACGTCTTCAAGTACGTGTTCAGGGCGATCATGCCCTTCTGGCGGAAGTTGCGGCTGAAGGCATACTGTTTCGACGTTAGTTTTGTCGCAAATCGAGTCTCGAAAGAATGATACGCACGCGGGTGCCCGCTCGCTTTCCGTAAGAGTGACCCATCTCGTCTTATTTGGCGAACAACGGGTTCGTGATCGAGAATTGGCGAAGGTGTACAGATAGAGCCTCCGCTTGTGGGTGCGTCGAATTTGGCGGTGGTTGTGGGAGCGGCAGCTTAGATAATCCGATATTTTTTTCTCCCACCTAGGACCAGAAATAGGGCATAATGACTGTGGGAGGTGGGGCGCATGCGGTGTGATATTCTTAGGGTTCAGAAAGCGACACACACGTGATCTTGCTAGTCGCTGACGGAAATTTATCTCCCCACAATGTTGAAAGATTCCCTCACTTGTGCGTGTGCAATTGTTCCATCCTCAGCCATCACCACAGGAGCAAGTCAAGTAAGTCCTAGAATCGCGAATCGCCTCAATTGTAATCATTAACAAAACCTTTAAGGATGCCTCCCCGCGCCCACTCGAAGACCTCCCGTGTCCCCCGCAGACCTTTCGAGTCTGCTCGATTGTCAGTACCACCGGCCACTGAACTAGAGCTTGTCTCTGTTTAAGTCGATTGTGAACGAAACTGACGCATACGCAACAGGGACTCTGAGTTGAAGCTCGTTGGCGAGTATGGCCTCCGCAACAAGCGTGAGGTCTGGCGAGTCGGTCTGACTCTTTCCAAGATTCGTCGTGCTGCCCGGTATGTCATTTCTGGAATCATGGGAAAATCTCTATGCAGGACGTTGCTAAACCCCAAATGTAGTCAGCTTCTTACTCTCGACGAGAAGGACCCTAAGCGTCTCTTCGAAGGCAATGCCCTCATTCGCCGTCTTGTCCGTGTCGGAGTTCTCGACGAGTCTCGCATGAAGCTCGATTATGTGCTTGCCCTTAAGCTCGAGGATTTCTTGGAGCGTCGCCTGCAGACTTGTGTCTACAAGCTCGGCCTTGCCAAGTCCATTCACCACGCTCGCGTTCTCATTCGCCAGCGCCACATCCGTGTCGGCAAGCAAATTGTCAACGTTCCTTCTTTCATTGTCCGTCTCGACTCCCAGAAGCACATTGACTTTGCCCTGAACTCGCCATTCGGTAGCGGTCGCCCTGGACGTGTCCGCAGAAAGAAGGCCAAGGCCGCCGAGGGCGGTGCTGATGGTGAGGAGGAAGAGGATGACGAGTAAATGCATTAGCCATGTCCTGATGGATCTCCGACTGGTATGGGGATAATGATTCGGTATCCTGCTCACGGGAGGGAAAACTCGTCATAGCTTGCGGCGTTGGTAAAAAGGATAAAAATTGATTGACTTCTCTACCAATACCAACAAATTTTGACCAGTGCTGCGTAAATATGTTTCTAAGTTGGTGAAATGTCAAAGGTTTATGTCCCAGGTAGTCTGGTACGATGTATTCGGATGTTCTTTTAGATTGCTTCTGTTCAAAATGATTAAAAATGCGCACCAATCACAGTGTTCAGCAAGCCAAGACTGCCCATTCAATTTATTTGACTTTCAAATTCACGCTTGCTAGCTTAATAACTCGTCTCTGCCCAGCATTTTTGCCATGGGATCATCTGCCGCCGCTCTTTTCCTGCGGTACTCATCCAATTCTGCTTCTGAGATGCCGTTTAGCATTTCTTCCCGGCTGCGTTTCTTCGCCGTCGTTCCTTCCTGGTCCTTCTGGGTCGCCTCTTCAGGAGACGAATCCCCCTTTTCCTCCTTCGGAGCTTCAATCAAGTTTGCGCCACTCCTCTGTCGTTCAGCTGCTTCCCAGGCCTCTTTGCCTTCTTCTCCAGTACAGTAGCTGTTTTTTACAAATGAGTGGCAGCATGCGTACCCCCATTTGAAGTTGGACCACCAACTTCCCCAAACAGAAGTATGGTTATTTATCAACACATCCTCTGCATATTTGGATTTGGCTGCTTTTCGCGGCGCTCCCTTGATCAAGCCTGCTTCATCATATTCGACATATGATTCCGACTCGGTGACCATCATACCGCGCAACGCAGCAGGCATAGGTTTCTGGTCATCTCCTCCGTACTTCTCCCTGAGCTGTCTCTCACGCTCCGCGCGCTTTTTCTCTGCTTCTTCTTGCTCCATTTTTCGGTAAAAAGCACCGGCGGTAGGGTTTGCTTGTAAATGTTGTGATGTGTCGCCACTCTTTTCTTGCGCCTCCCAAGCGTATCTCTGGGCTTTCTCGAACTCCCTGGCATCACCTGATGATCGCATAAATCCTTCTTCAGCAAAGAGATCGGCAGCTTTGCCACCGGTGGCTCCTCCGTCAACTAATGATCTCGTCTTTGGATCATATTTCGCAGACTCCAAATCGAGATTGAGGAGATATTTGGCCGTATCTTCTCGGATTCTCAGTTGACGAGTTGCTGTGCTCTGATGTTTACTCATGTCGTTTTCCTCGGCATACTTGTCGCCATCCTCCGAAACCTCCTCCCCGTCTTGAGACTTCTGTGACTGCTTTCGGAACTCTTCCATCTGATTGAACTCATCCACCACGCTACGGTATTCTTTCGAGTCGTATCCGTTCCACCGGTCACGCTTGGCATCCCACCCCAAGTTGACGGTTTGGATAACTTCGTCGGCTTGAATGTCTTTGCCGGTCCACTTGGCACCCTTGGCCCTAGGACGGCTCAGGCAATCTTTGGCTTTATGCGTCATCGCGCCGCAGTTTTCGCAAGCGCCTTTTCGATATTTTGTAGCGGCTGGACCAGACTTTCGCCCCCGATCGTACCATTGCGATGATTCCTTCTTCTCCTCTCGTCGCTGATGTTTGAGGTAATCGTTATCATCTCCTTCTTCTCCGGCATAGAAGGGCCTTTTACTGATGAAAGATGGGATGTAGATGTTCTCCTCCTTGTTTGCCGCGCCTGTCTCAGGCTTGCGCGGAGGCGCGGGTGGCATCGTGCGGGTGGTTTCGTCCAATAGAACGTTGACTTTCCAAAAGATTCGATGTGGATAGAAAGCAGATACTTTTTATGCGAATGTGTGCAATATTATTTGTTTTCAGTCGTGACTTGGGCAGGACTTCGGGGCTGGCGCATTCAAGAGCTTGGATGGATGTTGAGTACATGCGATATACAGTCCCAAGAACTTCTAGGGTGGGTTTTTATTCAGCATCCCCGCAAAGTACCACCTTTAACAACGATGTTACAAACTCTGATATACGCCCATTCGCACTCGCATCACGTAACCGTAATTCAGCTCGAAAATCACCCCCAAAAATCATCCTCTGCTAGACTGCACTCTCACAAGTTATCCTCAAATTGCTTAAGCACTCTATAAATCGGTTATTTAGGCATCTAACAAAGTTAGAACTGTTAGTAGTCAACTTTGCCATGTACTTTCTGCAGTAGCCAATAAAATAGGCCAGAAATCAACCCACGCTAAGGTAGGCACTTATCACACGTGACTACGCGAGACTAGTGCGTCAGACTTGCACCTTCGGCACGCGCGAGCGCAGACGAATCGTGAACATGGTATGGAGCCTTTTCTCGCGATTTGCTAATCAAATCTTGACACAAGCCCAGTAATGTTTCATTCCCGAATTGCAGTTGAACCTAATGGAGTTGCATGCTGCAAAGCATGAATTTGTTTCGGGTCAGATTGAATTGCATCGATCATTACCAGGCGATCCCCACCCGTTATGATCCTCAGCTTCGAAATGACGTTCGTGCATCACAGGTAGTCAGGGGCCCCAAGGTTCCTGTTGTACGCATATTCGGCTCTACAGAAACCGGACAAAAGGTCTGCGCTCATGTTCATGGCGCATTTCCTTATTTATACGTGGAATACAATGGCGACTTGGCGCCTGATGAGGGTGAGGTGCTCCATTGAGACGCAAGGCGCCAACCATGCTGATGACTTCTTTTAGTTGGAGCCTATATCTACCGACTGCATCTCTCCATTGATCATGCCCTGGCTGTAAGCTATAGGCGAGATCAGTATGGGGAAAATGCCAAGTTTGTCGCACGGATCACCCTGGTCAAGGGCATCCCGTTCTACGGCTTTCATGTCGGCTACCGGTTTTTTCTCAAGATATACATGTTCAACCCAATCGTGATGACCAGGTTAGCGGATTTACTACAGCAGGGGGTAATTATGAAGCGCAAATTTCAACCGTACGAAGCTCACTTGCAGTACCTACTTCAGTTCATGGTTGATTACAATTTGTATGGATGTGATTACCTGGAGTCGTCCAAGACCGCATTTCGGTCTCCTGTCCCTGCTTATGACGCTGGATCCAACTCTTCACACCTGTGGCATAGTCAATCAGTCCTTCCTCAACATATCACAGATGATCCTTCCTTGCCACGAGTTAGCCATTGCTCCATCGAAGTAGATATTTGTGTGCAACACATCGCCAATCGCCAGGCAGTGAAGGAGCGACAACTACATCATGACTTCATCGAGCGAAAATTTCCCATACCAGCAAATCAAAAGCTTGTGTTCAGCTTGGCAGGATTATGGAGAGATGAGACCAAACGGCGACAACGTCAAATGCTGCATGGCAAGCAAGGACTCAGCCCCTTCCCCCCTGATGTTTTGGTCAGTATGTCTGCCGATGCTAGACAATCTCAACCACAGGGCTGGATCCATGAGGAGGAGTACGTGGAACAAATCACCGAGCTGGTCAACGCAGAACTTGCTAGACTCGACGACCAGCATCCCAAGTTCGAAGATTTTGTGGAACGAGCGGACCCAGACGAGGAGGTGCATACAGCTCTGCAGTCTGTTGAAGATTTATTTCCAAACAATCTTATTCCTGCGCTCGGCCTTTCGTCAAGCATGACGCAATTAACGGGGGAGCCACCTGCAAGTAGCATTGAAGTGGACGAGAAGAAAATCCTCCAAGAACTCAACCCTGGAGATGAGTTTTTCCCGGATGATTCCGACGAAGAGAGGCTTAGAGAATTTACTCGGGCAGAACACAGTGCTGAGAATGACATTGGACAAGATGCTGCCGCTGCTGTGACAGAAATTATCTCGGCCAATAGCGGGAGCCTGTCGACGGCAATTAAGCCACTGCAGCCATCATCACATCTCATGCCCGGCTTATGTCTCAGTGTACTTTCAACCGGATCACTTCCCGCCGTCCCCGTTTCACAAGAGCTCCTCGACGCTGCCGAAGATGAAGGACTAGTTGGAAGAGTTCCACGATCTAAGGCTTTGCGACATCAAAAACTGATGGCCCGCAAACGTCAGGGGCCAGTGGCGTCGTCCACAAGTAGCCCACAGAAGCGACTGAAATCCTACAATGCCACACCAGCAGCTGACTACTCGTCTTCCCCTAAGCTGAGCGGCTTTAGATCCGTAAACCAACGCCACTCTACTTTTTCGTCTCCTAGAGATAGATCTAGCCCATCCAGCAGCGATCCACTCGCTGCCTCAGACCGAGCGCTGAATTACGCCATTACCAAAGAACAGAGTGGTGAAAGTCCAAAAGCGCGGTTCAGCCAGCGAAGCCAGATATCACCTGTTAAGCGGAGTGATGGCAGCAAACTGACCAAAACCATGTCTTGTCGTCAGAGTGTGGACGATCTGCTAGGGAAAGCAGGCAACTCCCAGTTTGACGTGCTTACGCCTAACTTTTCGTCCAGGCTTTCTGAGCACGACGATGAAACGACAAAGATTCAACGGGCCGTTGCGAAGGTAGTTGACAACAGGTTCATGATATACTCACACATGCCACCAACTGCTAGCCAATGTTCAGCTGTGAAAGATCCTCAGCTGCCTGATGTTATCTATCAAGATGCATTCTACAGTAGAGAGTCTGATGTTCCAGAGCGCAATCGTGAGTATGCCGGTCGAGAATATCGGTTGGAGAGCAATACTCTACCATTTCTTCCCGTTTTTGACGCCAATGGCGCCTCTCCTGCCAGCTATGGGATCAAAACAGACAGTTATCAAGTACAACAAGCTCTTGAACAAGAACAGGCACTACAGCGTCGCCACTGCACTTGGCAAAGCTGGGAGTACGCTCAATTGCCCCCGTCTCACCAGGAAGTAGTACATTGGCTAGATATGCGGAAGCGGCAGAAGGAGGCTGGCAGGAAAGCACCTCGGCATGTATTTCCCTCATCAAGGGCTTGGTTGTCTCAGATCGATGGCCCAACACAGAAAAACAAGCATGGATTCAAGTATACACAAAAGGGCAAGTCAACAAGTGTGGAACACGAGGTTCAATACATGAGCACTATGAGTCTGGAAATCCACGTCAATACTCGAGGGAAATATGTTCCAAATCCTGAAGAGGACGAGGTTCAATGCATATTTTGGGTATGCAAGTCTGATGAAGCGATTGGAATTAGCCAAAATACCTCAGGTACTATCCACACAGGGATAGTGGTGTTGTCGCAAGACGGAAAGGAGACCCAGGCCATGCCGAAATCAACAGGGTCAGACATCATTGAAGAGAGCTCTGAACTGGACTTGATTGTCCGTATGGTTGAGATTGTAAGAACATTTGATCCCGATATCTTAACTGGATACGAGGTTCATGGTAGCTCATGGGGTTATTTGATCGAACGCGCCCGGTGCAAATACGACTATAATTTGTGTGACGAGTTTTCCAGGATGAAAAGCGATTCTCATGGACGATTTGGCAAGCAAAGCGACCGATGGGGCTTCAACACAACATCAACGATTCGCGTTACCGGCCGGCACATGATCAACATTTGGAGGGCCATGCGTGGCGAACTGAATCTTCTCCAATACACCCTCGAGAATGTGGCCTGGCACCTCCTACATCGTCGTGTGCCTCATTATTCTTGGAGGACATTGACATCCTGGTATAAGAGCGGCAAGTCTAGTGATCTCGGCAAAGTCGTCAGATATTACCAGACGCGAACATTGATGGATATCCAAATCCTGGAAACCAACGAGCTGATTCCCAGGACGAGTGAACAGGCTCGACTGCTTGGGGTAGACTTCTTCTCTGTGTTTTCACGGGGCTCACAATTCAAAGTCGAGTCCATCATGTTTCGAATTGCGAAACCCGAAAACTTCATCCTCGTCTCTCCGAGTCGAAAGCAAGTCGGCAGTCAGAACGCATTGGAATGCCTACCCCTGGTTATGGAACCGCAAAGCGCCTTTTACAACAGCCCGCTTTTAGTCCTAGACTTCCAGAGCTTGTACCCAAGTGTCATGATTGCCTACAATTACTGCTATTCGACCTTTTTGGGACGAATTACCAACTGGCGCGGCGTAAACAAGATGGGGTTTGCGGAATACAAACGTCAGGAAGGCCTTCTCGCCCTGTTAAAAGACCACGTCAACATTGCACCAAATGGCATGATGTATGTCAAGCCTGAGATTCGAAAGTCTCTTCTCGCCAAGATGTTGACAGAGATATTAGAAACAAGGGTCATGGTCAAGAGCGGCATGAAGAGTGACAAGGACGACAAGGTGCTACAACAGCTGTTGAATAACCGTCAGCTGGCACTGAAACTGTTGGCCAATGTCACTTACGGATACACATCTGCCTCTTTCTCAGGACGCATGCCCTGTTCCGAAATAGCAGACAGCATCGTCCAAACGGGTCGAGAGACGCTTGAGCGTGCCACAGCATACATCCACTCGGTAGAGCGATGGGGGGCGGAAGTCGTCTACGGCGACACAGATAGTTTGTTCGTTTACTTGAAGGGCAGGACGAGAGACCAAGCCTTTGATGTCGGCAACGAAATTGCAAAGGCAATAACGGACATAAACCCGCAACCCGTCAAGTTGAAGTTTGAAAAGGTCTACCACCCCTGTGTACTGCTAGCTAAGAAACGCTACGTCGGATACAAGTATGAAAGCAAAGACCAAGTCACGCCCGAGTTCGACGCCAAGGGCATCGAGACTGTTCGCCGAGACGGCACCCCGGCCGAGCAAAAGATTGAGGAAAAGGCTCTTAAACTGCTCTTTGAAACTGCCGATCTGAGCCAAATCAAGGAGTACTTCCAGAAGCAATGTGACAAGATTTTGCGGGGGGCAGTGTCTGTACAAGACTTCTGCTTTGCAAGGGAAGTCCGCCTGGGGACATATTCCGACAAGGGGCCACCGCCGGCCGGCGCTCTCATCAGCACCAAGAAAATGCTCGAGGATGCCAGAGCGGAACCTCAATACGGCGAGAGGGTACCGTACGTGGTTATCACAGGAGCCCCCGGGGCACGTCTAATCGACCGGAGCGTGGCCCCGGAAGATCTACTGGCCAATCCTCACTGGCAGCTCGACGCAGAATACTACATCTCCAAGAACCTCATCCCCCCGCTGGAGCGCATCTTCAACCTCGTCGGCGCCAATGTAAGGCAGTGGTACGACGAGATGCCCAAGGTCCAGCGCATACGCAGGGCGCCAAACGAGCCGGGAGCCAAGAAAATGACCCTCGAGTCGTACATGCGCTCGACGCACTGTCTCGTCTGTAGCGCCAAATTCGCCCAGGAGGGCCAAGCCCTCTGTCCTGCATGCCGAGACAATGCGCCCGCTTCGCTGTTCATGCTTCAGACGAGGTTGGCCACCGAGGAACGCGGCTACCAGGACGTACTGAGCGTTTGTCGAACATGCTCCGGACTGAGTCCTCTTGAGGACGTTCGCTGCGATAGTAAAGACTGCCCTGTGTTTTGGACCAGGATGAAGCAGAGGACAAAAGTGGCGGGAATGAGGGCAACCGTTGGACCGGTTATACGGGCTCTGGCTGAAGGTGAAATGGAAAGGTCGGCGTTGGAATGGTGAATAAAATGATACTTTGGCCCAATTGTATCAATTCCTAAAAGGGAGAGGAGCGTTGGTATGGTACTCATAACGGCAGGCAGTGTAAGCTACAGACGTGTTGCAAATGATGATCATGATTTAATGTCACTTGGGCGTGCAGCTAGCTGATTACATGCATGACTAATTTGGTGCCCTGCTTATGTACATTCATAGTATATATACATGGTAGCCTCCTATATTAGGGCAATGTATCGTCTCATTCAACAGTATTCGCCAGGCTGCAGTGGTACTGTTTCGAGGTAGACACCAGTGCACCTTCTATTGCCATGAAAACAACTCCAAACACCTGCTCTAAATCAGCCAACCAAAAAGAAAAAAAAAAAAAAAGAGAGAGAGAGGGTGGGCAGCTCAGGTCCATGGCTTCTAGGATGAAATGACCTGGGATAAAATTATTGCTCGCTCGCCTTTTTTTTGGATGCTTTTATACGTCCACCGTGTCCCTTTCATCATCTACTTCCTGAACTGGCACTGGAGAGCATAGGGGTGGTTGCTTTCACTTGATCTCGCCAGTAGTTACGGGAAGCTCCTCAGCAATTGACTCGTCCCCGAGAGTATCATCCTCTAACCAACCAGAAATGTCGTCATCGTCGTCAATACCGACATCGGCAGCTGGTAGCGCTGCCAGAGGACTTTCCTTTTCTACTTCTACACCCGACATGACAGGCTCCTGTGAAGATTCTTGAACAGTGCTGGACGAGATTTCTACAGTTCCTGCAGAGCCAGACGCAATTTCCGCGACTGCCACTGGAAGATCCTTTGCCTTTGCTCCCATGTCAGTTTTTGGCCTTGCTGCCTTTTCGACTTTCTTGGCAGAGTCTTCCCAAGCTTCATCGTAGCCTACCTTGTCCTCTTGGGATGGTGTGCCTGGCCGGGAATCGTCGGGGGCAGCCACAACGAGCATATTCTGTTCTGCATCCTCATCTTGCTGCTGGCTTGGGCCTCGTCGTCTTTGTTGAGGCAGCGAAGGCGGCTGCGGCGATCGATTTTCTTTGTCATGATCTATAGACTCGGCCTGTGGCTGTTCACGGATAGAGGAAGAGGACGGAATAGGTTTGCGTTTAGGTGCCGGTGCAGTGACAAGCCTTGTGGCCCCATTGGTAGGGCCCGGGAGCGGTGTTCCTGGAGGCGGTAGCGGTTGACCTCGCCCCATTGGTTGGCTGAGATCAACTTGATGGGACTTGTCGCCGTTTTGCCGCTGGTCCTTTTGCCGGCGAATTGCATTCCAACCCCACTGTCTTGCCTGTTCCGCAGCATTTGTAACTGCGGCTAGTGTGTTTCTTTTCAGGTTACCGCCCGAGGATGACTCGGTCGATGCAGTGGTGCTAGTAGTGTCACGTCTCGAGAAGAAGTTTCGACCAAGTGACTCTGTATGGCTCTTGAACGACCCGGTTGTAGATGGCGTAGGTGAGCCGGGGCCAGAATCTTCACTGTGAGGGAGAGATTCGACCGAGGATGTTGTGTTGCGGTGTGCTGTTTGTACCGGTGTTATATCTGCATTCCCGGTCTGCTCCTTGTTCTCGATTTCCTTGGAGGAGGTCGACGAACGACTCGACCTCTTGGCTCGGGGTGATGCCTTTGCTGAAGGTTCAGAGGGCATCTGCATAGGTGATGCGTCCTGGGACCGAGATGCCAGAGAGGCCATAAGGTTGGTGGCATGGTCAGGAGGCGACGAGGAAGGTTTGAAGAGGTCGGCGTGGGCAGTTTCAGTGCCCACCACGGGGTCTGTCGAATTTTTGATGATATTGAGAGATCGCGGCGTACTATGACCGGAGTTAAGGGGCTTGGAATCGATACTACTGGTCAGGACAGAAGTCGCACTTCCATTGGCACCCTTTCCCAGCTTCCTGCCAAAGAAGCCCGTGCTGCTTGGTTGCTGCCCCATGGCGGGTAGAGTGTGACTCTTCTCTAGGGGTCGAGTTTGATTTAAGAGATCTTCGTTCTCATCCAACTTTTCCGGTTGCTCAGCGTTGGAAACTGCCTGTGGACGCCCAGCATCTTCGCTTGACTTGACAACAGCATCATCGCCTTGAAATATGCCTCCTCTCCAAATCTTGTGTTCGGTTCTGAAGAACGGTACGTCGTCCCAGAACGGCTGCACCAATGTCTCAGCGAAGACTTCCTTTATCCTGCTCTCGATCTGGCGCAAAATCAGAGTATAAGTAATTTGTCTTGAGCTGACAATTGGCTCGATGACCATTTCCATCTTGGGCATTGTCTGAAAAGACATCCACACACGATTGCTGGGCGGTGCCTTGACCTTGAATAAAATATGGCCCTCAATCCGCTTTAGGACAACGGCCAAAAGCAAGGTGACCTCTCGGGCTTTGAACCTTGTCCCAAAGTCAATCTTGGCCGTAGCGCCAACCTCGAGGCGAAAGTTGCCAGTGTATCTAACATCTGCCTCCACAACGCACTCGCCCTCTACAGTCAGGTCTTTGAGCTTCAAGTTTGTAAAGTAAGGCGCCGCTTCGCCAGTGTCAATCTTCTGAATGGTGATGTTGGCTAGAAATGAAGGTCGCTTAACTCTGGATATCTTCTTGGTGATTTTTTCACGGATCAAGTCTTCCAAATCTCGAGTTCTATAGACGGCCAGAAAGATTCTTCCAAGCATTGCATTTAACCATCTGGAGTGAACATGGTCCTCGGAAGAGTGCAACCGTTGTACCAAGGAGATGATGTTTTTAACCTCGAAGCCTTTGGGGATTGGGGGGTTCGAGTCAAAGCCGAAAGTCTGCTCCTGGTTCCTTAGCAAGGCAAAGTAAAAGTCTTCCTTTGCCGAGCAGTTTTCAGAAAATAAATAAAAAGGCTTCATCGTCTGGCCGTCTGCGTCGGGCATATCCTGGCCGTCTGCTCTCCTCGACAAGCACAACGCATTCCGCTTGATGAACAACTCACCTTCGGGGGTGACATCGCCGCCCGAGTAAATACTAATGTCATAACTTGCTAATGAAATAACATGGCGTACTTCCAACTGCTCTTCGTCGTCAAACAACATGATGTGACCGTGCCTAGGCGTTTCACGAAAAGTGTAAGTTTAAATATAAAGAGGATATCAATAAATGGTGACAAGGAGGCAAAAATGGCAAAAACGGCGAGAGAACCCGGGGCCTGCTTACCTTAGCACAACGTAAAAGACGTTGCCAGCCTTCTTTGGACGCTGGCTCATACTGTTATTGGTATTATTATTATCCAGGGGGCCAGCCACCGGCTTTCGATCGAATATACTTCTATACATGGTCTGATAGACGCTGGGGCTTGGAGGAGCAACGGTAGTGGAACCGACGGGGGTTGAGCGTTCGATGGGTTTGGCATTGAGACCCATGGGCGTGTACTCGCGGCAGACGGCGAAGTAACCGGCGGCAACGTCGAGGTCGCGGGTGGCCCGGGCATTGGCGGTTTCGGCAGGGGATTTCTTCTTCTCCGCCTCAAGAGCTGAAGTATCGTCGCCGGGTTGAACGATGTCATTTTGGAGTCGGTCGCCCTCGCGGGCATGAGGAGGTACCAGGTCATACCGATACGGGAGCGTATAGTGGGCGTGGGCCAGTATGGCCAGGACGACAAGCGGAATAAAGGTGACGCCTCCAAGAAGATACGTCACCAGTAATGTCGTCCATGGCCCCATGGCTGTTGTGTATAGTACGCGAAAAGACTATTTAGCCAAGGCCAGTGGCCTCGAGAGGGTCGAGGTCCGATGCGGCAGAATCGGCAGAATCAGCGGTGACTACCAGGACAGCTGACGCTCGCGATAGATGTGGTTGGAGGCGAAGCACTGGTTGAAACGTCGATACAGAGCGGCCTGACTGCTGTGAACAGGCAAAGAAACCAAAAGTGGTGGTGGACACGAGGAGTTGTCTATGTGGCCAGGCGGGACGAGTTTGAGTGTGCAACATGCAACATGCAACATGCAGCTTGGCGAGCAATAGAGGCTGGCTAAGCCGGCACGACCAGCATGCAGAATAAACGGATGTCGATGCAGGAGCAAGCGAAAGAAGACTGGAATGATGTTTCGAAGGGAGGGTTGAAATGAGCTCCAGAGCCCTAAAGAGACGTCGTCGAGACGGGCCGAGGACCCAAGGTTAAAGAGAATAGAATAGAGTGGTGGGTTGTGCAAAAGGAAGGGCAGTCTAATAAACAAAGTCGATGCCGGCGTCCAAGTCGAACTGAAAAGTCAAAAGTCAAAGCCAAAGCCAAAAAAGCCAATAGTCGAAGCCAAGGTCGAAGCCGATGCAGCGAGGGAGAGACGAGACTAGAGTCCAAGGGTCCGGCCAGGCTCCTTGCAAGATCGAGTTGTCGCTTTGTTGGAGCGTCTAGCTCTGGCTGCAGCCATGCAAACGTGTAATTACACACGAGCTGCAAGCTGCAAGAAGCTTGGAAACTGGTCGGAGTTTAAAATGGCATTGACTGATTACAGGTGACAGATGGCAGGTGGCGCAGGTGGCAGATTGCAGGTTGCAGGATGATGGTGAAGCTCAAAGCATAAATAAGCTCGAGTCGTGCAGCTCCAGTCCGAGTCAATGTGGCCTTTCCGAGTCGAATGGCTCCGGAATGGCTGGCTGGCAGTGGATCTCGAGCGAGCTGCTGTCGTCTTGTGCTCTCAAGTAACTAGTTACATAGTAGTGCTGTCAGGTCCAGAGATGGACATCGATGCACCTACGTCATGTGATGGGGCCTCGAGTGCTTCTCTAGCAGGGGACAGTCAACGCTGGGACCGCTGGGACCAGTCAAACCAACTGCGCAGTTGGTAGCTCTAGAAGCCTGGATCCACCAGAAAGCACTGATCTCAGAGCAACTGTGCATCCAATGTCTGGTTCGTCTCAAGTCCTCCATGTCCTTTCTTCTTTCAGCAAGTTATGGACGCGGATACATGGCCAGTAAAAAACAAAAATAAAACATCATTCATTCATCATGCAAGTACACTCATTCTCTGTCTCCTTGCCTACTTCTTCTCCTTCTTCCTCCTGCCACCACCAGCCCATCCATCTCTCGTCCCTCCGTGACTGTCCATCTGTATTACCATCAACCGCTGCGCAATGCATTCCTTTGCCGTCGACCTTTCCCGCTGCTTCTCCTCTTCCTTCTCCTGTATACATGTACAATTTTTCCCACATCTTCATCTTCGGGTCTCGCTGCAGTCTATAGACGTGAAACAGCAAATGCTCCCTTTCCCAATTTGGGCTGGCCACCGTATTAACTAATATATATATATACTTCAAAGTCTGGGACTTATATAGCCGGGCCAAACGTCCAAAGCCCAATCAATCAGGTAAACTCGAAAAAGAAAAGGTGTTGCCATCGAGCATCCTTCTCCTTCAAGGATGAAAGTAGAATCTAGTGCCAACGAAAAGAACAGACAGACCCCCGCCCCTTGCCCTTCTGTACTCAGACACACAAGCCTTCTTGGTCTACCAGCAGGCCAGTGCCTTTCCGTTTACTTGTCATGAGGTCGACAAGGAGAGAGAGGTTGTCATAATGTAATCAGTCTGTCATCAGCCGGCTGCTAGCGTCGAGTTGCCCGCATTTTTTTTAATTGTATGAATGAATGTAAGAAATATCACGAGGGAAAAGGCGGCCTCAAAAGCATAAATGCAGCGAGGATGCAGTCAGAGGTAAACGACCCAAAAAAAAAAAATTCTGCAAGAGACTCCGTTCTGGAAACCATGATTTCGCGGTCAATATAACAGGACATCGGCTTTTTTTATTTCGGTTTCGTTGAAAAGTAAAGATTGTACGCATCACAGAGGCTGGCCTAGGACAAGACATAGCCGCACACTGCAATATCGGTGAAAGCAGAATCGGATTACCGAGTAAAAACAGGAAATGGAAACCACAAAATGAAGGACGGGATATCGTCATGTCGTCAAGCTTTCACACAAGATTAAAACTTGTCGTAAAATAGGTCAAGGAAAATAGTTGATGGAGCTGTTGTTGAA
The DNA here is from genome assembly GCF_019434415.1 of Metarhizium acridum. Classification (NCBI taxonomy): domain Eukaryota; kingdom Fungi; phylum Ascomycota; class Sordariomycetes; order Hypocreales; family Clavicipitaceae; genus Metarhizium; species Metarhizium acridum. The sequence continues at coordinate 1,631,195 of NW_027094020.1, read as the reverse complement.
GGAACGAATTGCTCAATGGTGGTTGGGTGTAGCGAAACACCAAAAAAGTGACATAGCATCAGATAGCCAAAAACAGTTTACGCTCGAGACCGCATCGAGGCCACTGGTGTGTTGTTAACAGACTGGCCGGGGTGAGAGTGGGAAGGATGCCCACGACCCCTTCGTGAAATGTGCGGCAGAGTTCCTACATCATGCTTGCCGTCACAGCAGGCTCTCACATTTTCAAGCCGATCCGCCTCTCGATCTTGACGCTCAATCATCTCGCGCAGATCTTCAGCGCTGTCATGCACTTCACTTGCTTCATAAATGCCCCAGTTTTGGCCGCTAGCACCTCGGCTGCGGAAGCTAGAGAGAGTGCCAGAGAGTTTCGGTGCTCCAGATCTCCAGTACCCGCTGAGTTTGCTGAAAGTACCGGTCGACGTTCTGCTGCTTGTGGTCGAAACATGTTTGCGATTGCCAGACGGTGTGAGGGTTGGAACGTCCATGGACACGCCGAGCGCTGGAGACTCGGTTCGCGTTGTACGGGAATTGTACGACGAGAGAGACGGGGCGGCTCTTGATCCGGCGTCATTAACTGGTCGACGACCGACTTGTGGATTGAACTCATCGATATCTTCTTGCGTCATTTGCCCGGCAACCTCTTCTGCGTCCGTCTGTTGACGTTGGCCAGTTCTCAGCAACAAATACGAGAGCGCGTTGAACCACGTCTCGTGGCGTTGACCAGTCGTGCAAGTGAACTTGATGGTTCGCCCAGGTGAGATGATGATCAAGCTCTTGCGATGAAGCCCCGGTGGCATTGGATTATCATCCGTTACCACACGGACGGCCTCAATGGGTACACTCTTGGCTTTAAGCTCCGTGCGAACTGCGGTAGATGGGTCCTTGTCGCTCCAATACAACGTCCTAGTATACGGATGAACCCAGAAGTAGCGACGGTGACGGTTCTCAGAGAATTCGCCGCGACCCGTCTTTCGAGTATACTTCCACAAAAATTCACCAATCATGGTTTGCGTGATTGCTTGAATCATACGAGGATCAGTATTAGGCCCAAATCCCGTCGGAGGCATGCCCATCTCCCCAGGCCGTATGTTGAATCGCGTATCAAGCTCAGACGCGAAGGATGACACAGATGACCGTCGGGAATGCGATGTAAGTCTACCGGATGCGCTCATCTCTGCAGTTCCGTTCTGTATGGATCCGCTGCGGGCGCCCCGTGGCGTAGGAGTTCCACGGCCAGATGACATGGGACCTTGTTGACTTGGGGTCTGAGGTCGATGTTTCGTTGCCGAGGCAGGCCAGAGGGGAGGGCCCATGCTGGCTGTTTGTTGGCTGTGAGATGACCCAGAACGAGCTGCTTCAATAATCTGGCGGTGATTAGAAGGTAGCGGTGGCGCATCGTGGAGTGAGCCTCGGCCACTCGCTGCACTTCCTGGTCGGACCAAAGCTCCAATATCGTGTACAGACTCATTCACTGCCCTGCCTCTAGGACGAACAGGCGTGTCAAGACTCTCTTGTGAGCGATAGATTCTAACTGTGCCGGTGGTGTCAGGCGTGCCGACGGAGCCAACGGACGAGTTCTTCACATGCCCAGAAGAGCGTTGAGAGTCACTTGTGAGAAGCTGCTCGATAGCCCCGGCAGTCAATGAAGTCTGGGCGGCTTGGTCACTGGTGGGAACACTCTGCTTTCGTGCTGGACGGAAATTAGTATTGGCAGAAATCTCTTTAAATGGCCGTTGTGACTCTGGAGTACTGGCATCTAGTGAGATGGGAGACTGTCGAGTATCGTCCTCGGCAATGACTGGTGTAATGTCTCTCTTCTTACCGCGGGAAGCGATGGATCCAAATATATTCTTGGTGGGCGTCTCTGGAACATTGCTCTCTCTGCCTTCAGAGTCATCATCCCTTGGAAGAATAAAAGCATTTCTCCAAGGACTGCGAGGAGATGTGGGATGGGTCTCGATAAATTCGATGGAGGAGAAGCCAAAGCTTGGTAAAGTCGTCGAGTCGGGTGTGGGCGCCATAGGCTCCACCTGCTGGGCAGAAATTGTAGACAAAGCCAACGCCGGCGGAGGAGGAGGGGGCTCCATAATCGGTTGTGTGTGTTGCATGAGGATCGATGATAGAGCAAGTGATGGCTGCGCCGGCGGCGGCAGTGATACTGGCTCGACATTCTGTGCGGCGATTCCCGAGAACTGTAGGCGGGGCGGTGTTGGTAAAACCACCGGCTGTTCTATGGGCTCAAGATCTTCCACATGTATAGAAGACATGGTCAGGTCTATGTGTGGAGCTTGAACTTCCCGAGGGCTGACAGGTACAACGGGGGCCACAATGGTGGTCTCCGTCTTCGGCTCTGGAATAGGTTCCCACGCTTCAGTAACAATACCGGATATTGTCAACTCAGGCCGTGGAATGCCCAGCGGCTCTATGACTTCGGTCAAAACGGAGGACAGGGTCAGTTGTGGCCGAGGAGTGTCGGGTTCTACTACTGGCTCCAAAGCCTGGGCGGCGATATGTGACAATGTCAATTCGGGTTGTGCCAGTTCAGGCTCAGATCTAGGCTCGACATGCTCCATAGCAAGAGAAGTCAGATGCAGAGTCGGGGGTGTTGGAGGCATCGTAATCTCATCCCTTGGTTCCACGTTCTGAGATTGAATGTGCGACAACCCAAGTGAGGGTGGTTCAACATGAGGTGAGGAGGTCGGAGGAACAGGGAACTCAGCCAGCTTGCTTTCCAGATCTTGTTCATACTGAATACTAGCATCACTGTATGAGAACATGGACGCTGGGCGAGAGAAATCTGTATCCATTCCCCGACTGGTTCGCCAAGATGTAGACAGCCGGTTTCCGGCGTGAACAACTGACTCCATTGACACCGGCCTGTCAGCACGTTCCTCGAAAACTTCTGCAGTGATCTTGACGGGGTCAGTCATGACACCACTGTCCACCATGACTACTTTAGGCAAGTTTGGAACAGCGGGAGGTGGCGACAAGGTCCGGCGAACCGATCCGGGAGTAGCAGATCGGACACTTCGCCGGCTTGGAGTAGCGGCGCCAAGAGATTCATCGTCGCTACCAAAGTCTTGAAGCTCCGCGAAGAGGCTCTGGCCAGCCGTTTGGGGAGTACCGCCGCTGGTGTAGCTGGCAGGACTGCTTCGTATATTTGGTTCTTCGCTGCTCTGCCTCGAGCTGCGAGAAAACGGGTTTCGATTGAGTCTGAACCGGCTTCTTTGAGATGATATAGTACCTGTTGGCGTACGCAAATCGGCGAGTTCATCTTCATCTGCTGAAGTAGAGGCTGTACTGTCGAATGAGTCCCGGCTGCCTGTTCTTGCTAAACCAGCAGGGAGGCTAGGCGGGCGCTTCATCCGACCGAACCCTCTAGAAGCGCTTTCAGTCTCCGTCTCATTGTCGTCGTCATCGCCAGACAATGCTTCGTTTCCGGTCTCGAAGTCCTCCGTCTCAGTAGCACGTTCATTGGCAGTCTCAAAGGCAGACTCGCTAGCTTCATTGGCCGTCTCGAAGTGATCGCTCGTGTCAGTCGGATGTGATCCCTCCACATTGCGACGGAATCCACTCGCCGAGGGACCCGGCGGCAACATATCAGCGTTATCCTCCCAATCGGGATCATCCATCATGATCTCTTGTTTGCTGGACCGAAGGGTTCCCAGAAGGCGAGCAGGCTTCTTGAATTCTTTTGAGTCTATCTTGCGGTTACGACGAGAATTGGAAGGGGCGCCTGCATCACCTCTCGCCTTCTCCAGATCATCTCGCAGGTCTTGGATGATTCGACGCAACTCCAGCTTTTCGGTCTTTTCTCGGTGGAGTTGGTTTCGCTGGCTCTGGATTGTTCTCTGCGCGTGATGGAGGGATGATTTTATAGTCTCGGTCTCGAGCATTGCGTGTCGAGGTGTGCCTTTTACTGGAGATGGTGGTGGCGAGTGCTCAGGCGTGATATTATCTGTTGCAGTCTCAAAATCCTCATCGCTGAAACCAGACAGTGACTCTCGGTCTATTGTACGTCCTCGTTGTGACGAGAAGGCTTTTGCCAGCTCTTGGTTCTGGTTAGTCAAGTCATCAATCTTGCGTTGCATTGCCGCTCTCTCGCTGTCAGCCATGACCATGTTGCGTTTGGCAGTGCCCATCTCGATGTCAAGGTGCTTCATAGCAGCCGCATGCTCCTCAGCCAGTTTAGAATGAGATAGTTTGGCATCATCTAGCTCTTTCTGGACCGATGTCTTCTCAGAATTGGACAAGTTCAAAGCTTGGGTGAGCTTCTTCTCACGATCCGCTGCATCTCTTTGCTGCAAGGCAATCTCTTGGAGGCGAGTCTCAAGGTTCCAGTTCTCCTCTTTGTATCGATGTTCGCTTTCATCCAATGTTTTGAGTCGCTGCTGTAGGCTCTCTGATTCAATCTCGAGCCTGGTCTTTTCCGATTGAGCACTCTTGAGTTCGTCATCTCGCTCAGACAGTAACGCTTGTAGATTTCGGACTTGGGCAATAAGGGAGGTGCTGATTTCAGCGGCAAATTCAATGTCGTGAACTCGATTTGACGGCTGATTTCTGACTTTGCGATTCGGAACGCTCAGCTTGGTTGGAGAGCCAGTGGCCTGGCTTTCGAACTTGGAGGGGCTCACAGAACGCTGTCGTCAGCTTGGTTAGCTCAATACACCACAAAGCACATGGTGAGGGAAAGAAAGAAAAAAACAGCCATCCTTACCCTTCCGCTTCGCCCTTCTGGCACAAAGGGCGAGCCCGGGTGTGCTTCATTGCTTGGCACCCTCTGTTTAGGAAGAAATACCCTAGCAGACTCCCTGGCTAAGTCATTATACTCCCGCTCAATGTCCACGAGCTTCTTGCGCAATTCTGGACCAAGCTCGCCTTCGGCCTGAAGCTTCTGCACTTCCTGCAATCGCTCAGCCAACAGCTTGCGCTGGGCGACGAGGGAAGTGCCCAATTTCCCTGCCTCATCTAAACGACGATCTGTTTCTGCGAGATGTGCTTCCAGGGCTTTCCTTGCCTGTCTAGGTGAAGAACCTGGCCCGGCAGCGAACAGTTCTAGGTCGAAATTGGAGAACCGGTAATGGGCGGATGAAGACGAGTCGGTAACGAAAGGGTCGTTGGCAGTATCCCCATCAGCAGGAGCTGGAAGATCTGGGCGGTTGTCGGGGGCTAGAGACGAAGCCATCCTGATGAACGAACCAGTTCAACAGGAAGACTGTCTACAAGCACTGTGGCACCATCAAGTTTCGAAGGCTCCGTGGCAAAGAAGATCTGCGGCCCGAGGAAGCAGCCGCAGGTTAAAAACAAAAGAGAGGTGAAGGATGCGGCCGTCCAAAGACGGAACTTGTACGTCGCAGTCCGCAAATCCTTTAAAGCAGGAAAAAAAGGAAGAGACAGGACACGCACACTTATTAAGGCCTAGGGTCAAAGTTGGGCAGCCCCCCTTGCGTGAGCAGGGACAATGCAATGCTGCAGGGGGGGTTGAGAGCTCGACAACAGATCAGAGCACCTGAAAAAGGCAGTTCCAGCTGCAGCCAGCTCACGGCGGCGTCCACGAATGTCAGTCAGCAACGGATGGCTAGCGAAGCAACAGAAAAGAAGGGGCAAAATCGAATGATCCAAGAGTGACGTTTGCGTTCAACGTTCGCTGGCAGCCGACGCACTGTGCAGGGCGAGATTGTATTGAGAGGCTGGGTTCAACGAATGTGGTTTGTCCCTCGTAGTACTGTTGGCGTCCGTCGGTCGTTGGAATTGGCGGACCCCCTCGCAACATGCGATAGCCTGCAGGCGCTTGGGTGGGCAGGGTAGCTACTAGGTAGATAATCACCTCGAACGGGATGGCCTCGGGCGGCAGGAGTAGACACGGCGACGTCGTGGTTGTGACGAGCTGGAATGGTACGCGCCCTTGGGCTTGTTGATCATTCCCAAGCACCAGGACCACCTGGGCCAATCCAGGTACAGTGAGGTAACGATTGGTTCGCAGAGAAAAAGGTTTTTTTTTTTTATAAAAAAAAAGGGCCGTCGGGGCCAGCAAAGTGCGTGTGCGTCTGGAGGGAAATAAATACTAACTAGTAGGTAGCTTGGCCTCGAGGGCACACTAGTAAACAGAGCGAAGAGACGGAGCGTGTTGGAAATAACGCAGCACAGTTAGTTGGCGGTGGTTTGGCTTTAAACTTTGGAGCGGAAAGGTAAATTCGGAAATTCCTCTGAAAAGGTTTCCACAGAGCACAACAAGCACACGAGGTATGCGCCAGACACAATTGTGGCCAGGCAGGGCAGGTGCGACGACGTCGTCTTTTTTGCCTTTGACCTGGCGTTGCTGCCAAAAACAACATTGAACTTGACACGGCATAAGACGCGTAGCGGCGGGACTAAAATCGGCACTAAACTACGTCGGGCCAATGCTTTTTCTGCCTCGACATCAATTTGAACCGTGTCACCGGGTTCGATGCAGACAAGACACCAAAGCAGAATAGGCACAGTCCAACGTGCTGACCAGTCCGGCGCACTAGCTCAGAATGACACTACTCTGTATGGGGTACATGTGGTAAACAAAGGAACGAGTGTTGGCCGTGGTTGGCCAGACACGAGGAACAAAGAAATACTACATGCCACCGACTGCGGAGTACAATACGATACAATACATACATACAATACAGCACACGTCTAACGTCTGTCTCTGGTCGCAGATATTGCTCAGCCATGCCCGTGGCTTCCTCTGTTGCCAGGCGGACAAGGAATAACTACATGCATCTCTTCAGAGGTACCCTCAGCTCGAGCCTTCAGTCGACATGGTCAACTGTCTCGTGAGTCGTGAACAACGGTGGCTACCAAAGAATAATAGCATAGTACTCCGTAACGTATACGGAGCTGTGGACCATGACTAGGACCAGGCCCAGCACTGCGCCTTGCCCGTGTTGTTAGTACTACCAAAGTTATGGTGTTGTCGGTTCTCTATAGAAAGAAGCCGGGCGTTGGGGATAGGGCATGGGGCAATTAATATTGAGTCCAGGATCCATGACATGCCCTGAACCGGGACGTCAGGCAATACAGCGTACATATGTACGTAGTAGAGACAGAGGGAGGGACGGATTACATGAGCTCGGATGCCAGTTCACGAGCGTACACACGGCATTGACATGTCTGGCCTTTTCCGTTGAAGGTGCTGCTGTCGAGTCAACTGACGGGCCATGGCTCAAATACGCGGCGATTCCGTCGCAACTCTGACCATGGACGAACAAGCGCCTGTTTCATTTATGGAATGCCGCGACCATCAGGCGGCAACAGTCACGAAATCAAAAATCCAAACGTGGATGCCATCGTAAACCGTGGTGCTGATGACGGGCCCACTCTCACGACGCAAACAATAACACAACATGCGCTCCGTACTCGGCCATACAGACGAGCGGGTTGCACAATGATAATAACTAGTGCGTAGCACTCGTGGGCTGGTTCTACGCGCCGGTGCGTCGCATTAAGAGACGTAATTTCCCAGCCGCTGAATCGGTGCAGGGACATGGCGATGCCTATTTCATCATCCATGCACTTTGCTTATTTTCAATTACCTAGGTACGTACGTACTCCTAATCGTGCGCGCGACGCCAAAACGGAGTTTCGCACTCACATGACAGAAGAGGCAACAAAGGTACGGAGTACCTAGTTACCTTCCTTTCGTTCGTGGAAGGCACTGGATCCACTCATTAGTCACCTTTCCAGAATCTTAATATGCTCCCCACTTGTCCCACCAGACTTGGCCAATGTCGCCTTTAGTCATGACACTTGATCAGTCAGCTTCTAGTGACAAATTTGGCTAGGTACTCAAGATTATGAGTCTCGACATTGAACTTGCGACCGAAAACATTGACAACATGGATTCAAACGATGCTGGAGCTGCCATAGAGGCGAATGCACCTGTGGCGCTATTCAAAAAACGAGGTCCCAAAGGCAAAGCGAACATCAGAAAGCGACCGGCGACACCGCCTCCAGCCAACAGCGACAGCGACAGCGACTACACGTCGTCTGAAGACGAATCCGGGCAGCATGTGAAGCGGCGGAAGAAGAATGCCGCAGTTACTGTCTCATCAAAAGACGCCCCCACGGTTGCCCAGGACTTAAACGCAACTGTGTTCAAGGCGAACCGAGATTTGCCAATTTCGAGTTCCAACGACGCGACAAAGCAGAGCAACTGGTACGACGATGGCACAAAAGATGACCTTTCTGCAAAAACCTTGCTCGGTTCATCAAAATCAACGGCCAAACCTTCCCAGGCTGATGGCACATACAAAGGGCTGGCGAACCAGACGTCGTTTATCCAGAAGAACCCCGACGCACCCAAGAAAACTGTAGGGCCCATCAAGGCGCCAACGAACATCCGAACTATTACTGTTACAGACTTCGCCCCTGATGTATGTAAAGATTATAAGAAAACAGGTACGAGCAGGCACATAGTGTTAATTTCATTGGGCCCTACCTGATGTATTGGGATGGGTCGCAAAAAAAAGAATACGTCACTAACAGAAAAACACCAGGTTTTTGCGGTTTCGGTTCGAACTGGTAAGTGTTTCACTTCCTGCTGCTCCCTCAGCACTGGCTCGTCGCCAACCTATATCAATCAGTTGCGAACTTGTGCTAACACCGCGCCTCTATTTAGTAAATACTTGCATAGTCGCGAAGATTACAAGCATGGATGGCAACTTGATAGAGAATGGGATACCGTCACCAAGGGCAAGAAGAGCTTGGGAGGTACCGTTGTAGCCAGCGCAAAACGTGACAAAACCGACGGCGACGATGACGACGACGATAATGACGACACGCTGCTACAGAACATCCCGTTTGTTTGCATCATCTGTGAAGAATCGTACAAGTCACCCATCATTACACGATGTGGACACTACTTCTGCGAGCCATGCGCGTTGAAGCGGTATCGGAAAGATCCGACTTGCGCAGCGTGCGGAGCCGGAACGAATGGAGTGTTTAACTCTGGCAAGCGACTGAACAAGTTGCTGGATAAGAGGCGCGAACGAGAAGCGCAGCGGAGACAAGCAGCTTTAGAAGCGGGTGAAGAAGTTAGCGACCAAGAAGATGAGTGAATGTCGGGCAGTTTTTGTTCATATGTATACATAACTTGTGGGGGCTTAGGGATGTACGGAACATGCTTATTAGCAGACGAAGGATCTATGAAGGAATGATACCAGGTTGCTGTGAATAGAAATTGGGCTTCTTTGTGTTTCGGGGTCATGAATAGAACTTGAGGCTATTAGGATAATTCCTATACATCAGCCCAACAAATGGCAAACCATTTCGCCTTCGCTTTTGTACTCTGTCTCGACTGATGACGTGACTGTCATGGGAGCTGGATGGCTTGCCAGCGTTGTCGATAAGATAGAGCTCGACTTTGGTATACCCCACCATGGCCGCCTCCCCTCCAATCATGGTCTTCGTCACCCCACCACCCCCTCCATGTCATCCGCCTCATCTCCGTGCCTGGCAGCTCGTCACTCAGGCGGAGCAAGTCATCAGGCAACTTCGGCTTTTTGGGGGTCTGCTTCTTGCTCATCTGCTCACAACACCAGCAAATCTTGCCTGCCTTTAAAGCAGTGACTAGAATTTTGGACCTGAAATCAAGTTTCCTGCCATCGGTTTTACGTCAACGGACTATATCAAATCAAGCCTTGATACGCACAACCTGGCTCTCTAGATAGCTTACGACGACACATCTAGCTCCCAGAACAAGAAGGAGCCATGAACTACATACGGTCGACGGTTAACACCCTCCGGGACCGGTACACTCCTGTATCGCACAACTCGACATTCCGACAAACCGGCCAGGTCACTCCAGAAGAATTCATCGCGGCGGGCGACTACCTGGTGTACAAGTTCCCGACATGGTCCTGGGGCGATGCTGACTCTGAGGACCGGCGGGTGAGCTACCTCCCCGCAGGGAAGCAATACCTCGTGACACGGAATGTGCCCTGCCACCGAAGGCTGAACGACGATTTCGCCGGAGATGCGGGCCACGAGGAGGCCATCGTCAACGATGGCGATGACTTCAAGGGCGCGGGTGGAGCAGCAGACGACGATGGCTGGCTGCGAACCGGCGGGCTGGCCAGCTCACAGCCTCTGAAGGCACGGGACGTCAGGGCGGTTGATGACGCGGGGAACTTGGCTGATACAACGGACCTGGACGACGACATTCCCGACATGGAGGATGAGGACGACGACGACGCCATTATTCGTGACACGAGTGCCGAATCCAAGAGCGCGTTGGTGCCTCTTTCTTTCCTTCTTTCCTCCTCGGGTGCATGATGGCTGACCTTTCTTCATCTCACAGCGGACGGCGAACATATACCCTGTACATCATGTACTCACCGTACTACCGGACTCCGCGTCTCTACCTCTCGGGCTACCTGCCCAACGGACAACCCCTCCCGCCGCAGAGCATGATGGACGACATTGTAGGCGACTACAAGGACAAAACCGTCACCCTCGAGGACTTTCCCTTCTTCGCCAACAACATCAAAATGGCTAGCGTGCACCCATGCAAGCATGCCTCCGTCATGAAGACGCTTCTCGATCGTGCGGACGCTGCTCTTCGTATTCGTAGGGACAAGCTCCGCTCCGGCAAGGCCGTTGGAAGTGATCCCGGCATGGAGGGCCTGGTAGACGAAGTGGCCAAGCTGGATGTCAAGAGTGCACAGGAAGCTGCCGACAAGGATGAGTGGGAGGAGGTTGAGGGTGTGGATGCTGATGAGCACGAGGTTGCCATCCGGGTAGATCAGTATCTCGTCGTTTTCCTAAAGGTTCGTATTCACCACATTTTTATCACTTATCGCCCAAGAAGAGGCATTACGGTGTAGGTCGACATGGTAAACTAATCGGCATCTTTCTAGTTCATGGCAAGCGTCACACCAGGCATCGAACACGATTTCACGATGGGGGTGTGAGCAAGATTTATCGCTGGGCATGGTATGGGGTCTATCTTGATGCACTGTGCCGGCTTGTGAAATGACTGGTTAGCCTTCTTGTTTTTTATTTTCAAAGCAGCATTAGATTAATTGCATGATTGACATTTCCAGTATTTTCGGTACAGTGAGCATGAAACTTGGACCATGGGATGCTAATGTACAGATCTTGTCAGTTCCGCCCCGAAAGGTTACCGTTGCTCTCGCTGAGAACTGCAACCGTACAATTGTCTTGTAAAAACCAAGGTATTCAAACTCCCTTTTTTTGGCAACTCGTATCGAAACTCGGACTCCAGTATACATTAGCCAAATATATGGTGGGTGTGAAAAATGAAAATGACTATAAACGTGAATATGAACCAGAATAATGATGAGAATATTGACAAGAACAGAATGGGTTGGACGGCACCCTCCAGCGGCACACCGTGATCCAAAAATGCTATGATGCTAATGCAATGCTACGTGTCTATCTGCCAACGAGTCCATGCCAACTGTCCACAGTCATAACGTGTCCATATCAGCTGTGCCACTGATGGCACATGGGTGAAGAGTAACAAAGAAAATGGGTATACGTCGGAAGCGCGATTCAATAAATTAATAAAAATATAGAAAAAGATAAACCCCTCTGTATGATAAAAGGGTATTTTTGGTCCATCCTAAGCTTGATGGATAGATTCATGTGGAGCCAAAGGGAGCCCCAAAGTTGAAAGTATTCTTGAACCTGAGAGGAACGTCTGGTTCAACACTAGCTTTTCCGTCTTCTCCCTCCTCGTCGCTTTCCAGGTCGGCACCGGCTTCTTGTTTTCCACCCTCCTCTGGTGGTGGCTGGAGCGCAGTAGGCAGCAGATTCTGGACAGCCTCAAGCTCTGGAGATTGAAGGACTCTGGGCAATGCGTCCTGACCTCGACTGATGGGATCTAGCCTCTGATTGACCTGTGCCCAAAATATCTCGTCCTGGGCTGGTATATTCTTTACCATGAGCGGGCCCTTGAGAGCGACATCGTCAGAGGGCTCCAAGTAGCCTTCGATATCATCATCATTCCTGTCACCATCCTGATTGCCTTCGCCATTATCCTCTTCGCCATGCCGAAGTTTGCCATCAGAATCATCGCTGAGATCTGTGTCTTCATGGTGATCAGCAAATCCAGAAGATGCCCCTGCAGTTGGCGTAGTCTCCTGACTTCTGGCAGCAGCCGAGCTGCTCTCAGTAGCGGTCATGGTGGGGAATAGAGACAGCGAATGGTTTGGTGTATGCCCAGCATGCATCGTTAGGCGTCGAGATTCATCGGTAGCCAGTATTTGCTTTGTTTGATCTTTTGAGGAAGCGAGAGGAGTGAGACCGCATCGAAGCCGATCGAGTCGGAGCCTTTCCCGTATGGAATTCCCAGTCTTTTGTTTAAGATGGTTGTCCTTGCGAGTGCCTGTCGCTGGTTCGGGGGCATAAAGTGATCTTGGAATGTTGCTAGGCCGGTTTGATGCTGCATGGAAGGTTGATTTTTTGACCGCGGTAGCTCTGATCGGAATACCCTCCAATTTAGGGTCTATTTCCTGGATGTCAATGATGGGAACACCCTTATTGGGTTCTGGTGATGAAATGGAGAGGAAATCGGTGGCGATAGACTTCCGAGGCACTATTCGAGGACTTATGGGTATATGAGTGGCATGTGCAGGAGCCGCAGTAGGGGAGGTACAAGGACTACCCCCCTGCTTGGCAAACTGATGAGGGCGCCGAGAGGCACCATCTAATCCAGGAGGCAGATCGAAGGATGCCAATGCTTCGCCGGCACTCCGTCCAGAGAGTCGAGGTGGCGGAGATTTGTTTGAAGCGAGCGAGGGCGAGTGACTGACAAATGCCTCCCCACTGCCGCTTTGGACACTGTTGTGAGGTGATATTAGACCGGGGATATGTGTGGTATACGAGGCAATTTTCTTGAGGACGGTGTTTTCCCCTTCCAAACGTTGGATGCGTTCTCTGAGCCCTTGTATAAGATGCGACATTTCTTTCCGCTCATTCAACCATTCCTCACTCATTTCGTCAATGACTGATTGCTGGTCGCGGTACAGCCTTTCGGCTTTTCGTCTGAGGGCCTCGAGGTTGCCACGCTCGAGTCTCCAATTCTCGACCAATGATGAATGGCCAGCCAGTCCGGTATAGAGCCGCGATGGCGTCTGGGGAGGAATTGCTGCATCGGCAGACACGGACCTTGCCAGAGAGGCGCCTCCAAAGTCCCAGGCGGCAGGTGGTGAAAGCGAAGAAGAGTTGGGATGAAAGTAACCACGTACTCTGCCTTTGGAAGAGTGGGCGGTGCCGGCGGCGGCAACAGGTGATGTCGAGTTGGACAAATTCAACGGTGACGGCGTATCCAGGTGCGTGCCAGCCAAAGGGAAGTTGAAGTGTGAACGGTTGGCACTGGGAGGGTTTAAAACGGGAGGGCTCTGTATGGCGGCATGTCGACTCGGCGAGGAAACTGATTGGCCGTTGCAGTGGTTGGAGAAGGCGTCGCCGGAGGGACTCATGGTTGAGGTTGGCTGTGAGGCATCAAAAGCGGAATGGGACGCTGCTCCGCCTATTGAGGCGTCGTTGGTTGGGATGTCGATGGCACCAGAGGGTAGAAAAGCGTCCGACTCTGACGTGCGTTTGGTCATTATGGAAAATGGGATGTCACAGCCAACACTCTGCACCCCTGGAAAGCTGGAAAGCTGGAACCAAGAGGACCCAAGGTGTGGTAGTACTGACGTATTTACTCTCCCCGTGCCCTCGGGGGCCGGGGGGAGAACAGTTGATGGGATTTGTATTCAGACCGAGGTCAGAGCCGGGCGACGGCAGTGCCAGGACGCGGGCAGCGGCAGAGAGGTAGCAGCAGAGGAATGGTCAAATCGGCACCGAGAGCGAGGACGGGTCGGAAAAGGGTCGACAGCACACTGCAATGGCATGCGGTTTATGCGCCAGTCCCGGGGAATGGTCTCGTGGCTGGCTGACGAGGCTGGCGGATGACGACGGTTGGACGAATGGATGCAGGCGCTTTGAGTCAGGCTGACAGCAAGTGTTTGGTGTTTTTCCCGTGCGACCCCAAATATGCTGGCGGCCCAGATTGCCAGAGAAGACGACGGAGCAGGCGGCTGAGACTCGGTGTGTGCGTCGAAGGCTGCGGCAGGTATTGAAGTAATACGGAGTATTGAAGCAATATTTGTCGCTGTGGCCGAGTTGGGTGTCGGGTGATGGAATGGGCCAGGGACATGGGACATGGGACATCAGCCAGCCGAAGCACAAAGCGGGCGAGATGCGAAGGCGGCGCTGATGACGGTGTTGTCGCAAAGGATTGCGCCGTTGTGCTGGTTGTCGAGCGAATAATCAAAGAGCGAGAGGAGCGGACGTTGAATGTGGCAGGCGGAGGGGAGGGTATGTTGGGAACCCTGCGCGAACGGAAGTAACTCGGTAGTACTCTGGAAATGTGATTGATGACTTGGATGGTTGAGCGCTGGAACCAGGCTGGGACAAATTAGGCGCGCCAGGCGGATGAGAATTGATTGATTATTTGATTGATTGACACGGACCGGACGGACGAGTAACAGCGTGGCGGCGTGGCCATTGCTGGGGCAGTTTGAGGGAGATTGAGGGTCCAGAAGTCGAGATGTCGGTTCGGAACGGTGAATCGCGGCCCATCAAACCAGCACCAGACAGTTGGCGGGGCCATTTACTGGGCCTTGCCTCGCCCTGGCTCACCAAGAGGCACCCGCGAAAGGGCAGCATTGAACTGCAGCCAACTACTCCGTACAGCCTGCCGTATCCTCGGCTCATGCACGCAGTCACCTGAAACCCTGAATTTCTCCCGGCTTGGAACGTTCCTCGACCGGTGCACTTGGTGTTCACGATGCGCTGCGCCGCATCAAGAAGGACGTCAACGTTCGACGGCCGTTTTTGGCCCCCACCGAAACCACCCACAATGGCCCGGTCCATGTTGACTTGAGCCCAAACGCAGGAACTCATCCCACTAATTGATCCCTCCAGATGGCTTGCTCGGCGTCGGTCCCCTTGGGCCTGGAGGCTGTTTTGTTTGTGCGCCCCTCGTTTGCGCGGATCAACACCCACTGCCGTCAAGCTGCCTCACCAATCCGTCCCAATTGGAACCTGTCCGCCAACCCGGTGCATATCAGCCTGAACTGGCTCCTACCTCCTTCTATCTTTTGCCTCTGCCACTAGGTACTGGCGACGTGGACCTTGTCTACTCGTGTATGGGACCGACGTTTTGGAGGAAGGGCAAAGGGACGCAGCCACGCCCGCACATCTGGCTGGAGGCTATTCGCCTATTCCCCGTACCGAGGAGACCATACCAGATTTTTTTTTTTTTTCCTTTTTTCTGTGTGCGAACCGGGAAGAGTACACGACGTCTGCTAGCTGTAGCACAACACAACCTCAGATCGCCTCTTATGAGCGAATTTCTTGCATGCTCGACAGCATCGACCAAAGAATCCGCAGAACGGTCCGTCAGATGCGAGACCCCTCTACGTCCAGACTTGACCATGGCTCAATCCAAAGCTGTCCTGATACAATCCCTGTCCTAGACACCTCAACTATCCGACTGGCGTCCACTTGGGCTCGCACCTTGAGCATCTCCGGGTCTTGCAGGTGGTCCGGTCCCTTGCTCACCACTTGTCGCTGCCCTCCAATATTTTACTACTTTCAAAGCCCACCGGAGGACGCCCTGTAGTAGCCCTCCCGCTGTTCCCGTTTTTGGCTGATGAGCTGGCAATGCAGGTGAGTAGTTGATCAAGCATAGGCGTTGGATCCCATATGAGCCCATTTTCATTGAATCCGCGAGAGAAGCGTCAAACCGTAAATGACGAGGCCGACAAAGACGCCTGGGAAATGAATCCGCCAGTGGCATGTCATCGGATGATGGGCATCTTTCACATGCCTTTGCTAGTTGTTGTCTTCCTGACATCGTCGTCAATGTGACGTTCCCTTAATGCGACCAGGGTCACGTCCCTTGTTGTGTGGCATCGCACGGAGTATTTGGCTTTATATGAGCCACCACGTACGCACAAAACGGCTTTGGTCCGAATCAGCTGCTGCCCCGTCGGAATAGGAATGGGGATACATATTCTACACAGGCCGTCTGTTTTGGCTTATTCCCCCGTAAGACCGCAGACCTGCGTGGTGACATGGGGTGTAGACCGCAGCGGTAGGTCCGTTAGGTGTTTGATGTATTTCGCAACAGGGCAATGACTTGCTGGTTATGAACGAGCATGTCTAATCCCATTCTAGGCGGCGGTGGTGTATGAATACCAACCCGGAGCGACCATGTCCACACTTCGAGTGTTTGGTCAGGACGGCCGTGTGAAACGCTACATCCATCTTACTCTGGAGCTTCCAACGGAACAAAACACTCTGATTCTGATCCTGTTTGGACTGATGTCCTGCCGGGTGCGCGGGATTTGGCCCTCCAGCCCGAGACAAGCACAAAAAAGGTGTACGGCTCGGCGGTAGACGTCTCTCCTCTGAGCTAGCAAGACTTTCCCGCCGAGAACAAAGTCCGTGATGTGGAATGATGGAAAAAGCAAACGCTGCCGATCATCTGCAAGTCGGCATGATAGGAGTGCCACGAGATCAATAGACTCAACAGAAGGAACAAATCTAGCATTTCTTCCGTTTCTCATGGGCCCCATTAAATCCCGCTGCCGTGAATTCTTGGGCTATAATTCCATGCTACGATGGGAATGGGGCAAAAGTGTAGAAACCTTGATAATATTAAAGTTTCCTGCACAATAAATGCACATGCCTCTGGGTGACCTCTACATTTGCATCCTCTACTGACAACTCTTAAACTGCAGAAGAAAACGTAAAATATAATTGACTAGACCGGATACCTAGCTATCATATAATATACTTATTGATAAATGAATGTTTTTGTAACATAAATCCTACTACTACACTATATTTGATATTTCATAAATAAAAGCCTTTTATTGTACTATTCGTAGCAAAATGTGCTATGCAAAGAGATGAGTTCTAGTCTGCGTGACACTCACGAAAATGATTTATATAGCCACACCAGGCAATGAAACTCTGACACATGAAACACATGAACTAGGGAGCTCAAGGTTCGTGTTTGAAATCACGCACCTTTTCGCTAGATATGAGGTTACCTCAGTTACTAGGAGACAGGGAGGAAGCCATGCACTGCAGTGCACGATGATGGATCAACGACTGAACCAAGGTCAGTGACAAGGCAAGGGACAGCAACCAAGCACGAGTCAGGAAACGATTGAGGATGAAGAACGAAGGCAATGGCGGATGAAGGGAGCCTGGAAGCAATGTCCCCTGGCGTGGTCGCCAAAGATAGGATTCGCAGCAAAACGGGTTGGCTGGAGGCCCCAAGTTCATTCTTGTGCGGGCACAGCCCAAAACTACCTATGAGTCTGGAATGCAGAGCAGAGTCCCTGCTGACGAGGGATAAAACACGGCAGGTGCAAACCTGCATTCGAGAGTGTAGCGTTCGGCGTGAGGCGATGGGAAACCCAGTGCCGCTTCTAGACGGTCGAGAAGGCAGAGACCAAGTTTAAAACTTCCCGGGGGAAATTGGCAGGCACATCCGTGTTATAACTCGATGACGGCATTTCGTCCTCGTCGAGAAAAGTTTCGAGGAACTCCTGGGTGTAAATGAGATGATGCGCATCTCCGGCCATGAGACTGGTTGAAATCTGATCTGGTTGGCAGATGAATCATGATGAGAGAAGACGCAAAAAGATCCCTCCTTGAACCACGTCTTTGGGCGCTTGAAAGCAGTTTCTTCTTCTCTACTCAAATTCACTCCTAGGTTGCTAATACGGTCATGCCTCCCCCCCGGGAAGTAGCGATAGTCACACCCAACTACTAGGTATCAAGTGTCTCAGAGCCCAGTCACTTCTTGTAGTTTACTAGGCATCTTGGAGTATGTTTGTACGTTAACGATTATACACCCTTGGTACCTTGTAATATACACTGGTATCCTACAGTATATGGATCCGGTTAATCAGATGCAGAAACTCGGTAATCTTGAGCCATCATCCCGGATATCGAGATGGAAAATCCACATGCAAAAGACTCTATGCATTGTTTAAAGTTCCCTCGTTTAAAGCGAAATAAGGAGCTGGACTTCCAAGAGCATGAGAGTCGCAACAGCTAGTGAACTAGTTATATCCTCACCCAAAATGCATCAACTGCCAAAAACGTTGCTCTCTCCTCACACCCTAATAACAGCCACGTTCGGTGTATCAAGAACCAAAAACTTCTTCTTCTTCTTCTTCTTTTTTTTTCTTCACAGAGTTTTGACCGCGGCAACAATATATTTGGTGAAAATGCCTGACTGCGATATTGCAATCATCTTGCAAGCCAACTCTGGCAGAATATATTTGCATATCGAGAAGTATACACCAGTATACTAAAGTACGGAGTATATTCACCTAAACGTGAGAGGTACCCAAAGTCAGTGTTACCATGCGCCTCGTATTACATGTCCACGAATGAAGCCGCTTCAATCACAATGTCGACTTCACTGCCCCTTCTGAGATTGACATTCATCGTGCTTGCACGACCCAAGGTTCAAAAAGTCGTGGTAATTACTGCGTATTCCAACACATCTTGTGTTCCAAGGCAAGGGTTTTCGTCTCGGATCTCCTTCATCGTGAATCTTCCACTAGTTGCTTCAGATCCCGTCGGGTGTCATGGCTGGAGCGCGTAGTACGGGGTACAGGGCGCAAAAGCTAGGTCATGATCTAATTAAATGCTTTTTACCTCCTACTATACGCGCTCAGAAGGCCTTGCGGACGTTTCTCTTATTCAAAATCAGGTTCGCATGAGAAATAGGGTCCAGGGTCAAAGCAATCTCATGTTAAAAAAGCACGGTGGAGAGAAGTTTATGCCATTATTACACGAGAAATGTCAAACAAGTATGGGGATAAGTTGGCAGCCTTGGATGAGAGTATAAATAAGGTGGGAAATCATGATAATGATGAAGAAGATAATCACAACGAGGATGATGATGATGATGATCCTGCCACTATGGATGTTGCATTTGACCATCGAGTCACGAAGTAAGGAGATCCAGCCATAGCTGCTCTTGGCCGAATATCCCCAATATCGGGCGCTCAGTGTGTCCTTCTACCATTTTGGTCCATGGATGTACGGATGTGACTACTGTTTGACCACAATCTTGCAATATAGTCTAATTTGATCCAGTAGATACTACTTATGCAAACCTTTCTTTGAAGAAAAGAACGGTCAAGACAAACGTCCGAGGATTCGCTCTATTCTAATATTCTTATGAGATGCAGTTTCTGGGATGAAAAAGCGTCTAATGCCATGTTGGGGTCGTCTTCTTATTGGGGCAGCAACACCCACTACCTCGTTACTAGGTAATCAACGTCGCTGTGAATCCGAAGCTTTTGATGGAGGAGCGTACCTTTCAAAGAGAAAATATGGCTGGAAGGCCTTTTGACTTACTAGGTAGGTACCCGAGGAGCTTAGTACCAAATTCTAACCCCCTAAGCAGTCCAGGGTCCAACGGTGTATCTCTTTCTACAAGCTTTTGAAGCATCCCGGCACAGCACCGTATCGAATTGTTGATGCGTCTTTTCCAGTGAGCTCTAGTAAGTAGTGGCAGGCGTATCGATCGAAAACGGTGGCCTATTGGTCACAATATTCGACAGATACATCGTTGGAGCCTTAACTGCTTTGAGAGCATACATGAAGGTCAGTCACCTGGCGAAGGCGCTAGCACCAAGTCTCGACGGAGCACACTTGCTCCAGTTACAGCATAGACCGCGGGTGTAAAGAACAAATACGCGCCCAAAAGGACTATCTTGGTCGGCGCGCTGCCGGATGATCCCATCTTGTGCCTTTGCACATGCTTACACAGTGCATCGCTTACCGTCCGGGTACATAACAAAGTGTTAAAAAAAAAAGGGAAAAAAGGAAAAAAAAAACACCGGAATGGCGCATATTGGACCGTGGTTCCAGAAGGTCCGCCAAGAAGTTTGCTTATTCGATTTTTCTTGTCGAAACTCTTGGCCAGCGGTCGACAAACTCGATGAGGAGTCAGTCCAACATCTGCCAAGCTCATGTCCAAGAAGTTGCTGTCTGCTATCATGGGGCCGAGACCGACTTCGCCTCCTTTTCTGTCAGCATCGTATGGCCTTGCCAATTGGACTACTTGGTGACATAACTAGTGGGAGGCAAAAAGCATTGCAACATACTATGTACCTGGCAATCGAGAGATGTACTATCTAAAGTATGTTAGTACACATGTATAACTTGTTAATAGGCAGATATATTTTGCCGTAGACTGTGCGTGTTTGCTGGCGTAGCATCTACAATATATGCAGAGTACTCGTAGCCAAGACTTCACATGGAGATTGATGTCGCCTTTCGACGATATTGTTGGTCGAGCGTTGCCGTTCTAGAGGGCGCGCATAGCCACGGTGACACCGGGCGAGCAAAGGCTGTGTTCGTGAATCATGGCCCCCTAGAGTCGTGGACCTGCAGGTTTAATTGAGATGGCGGAATACAACCTTGGTAACGTACACATGCATGTTTACATGTGGTTTGGAGGAGAGGCGGCAACAGGAGCCACACCCCACACCCTGAGCGTGTGAATATACCTGGTACGGCGCATCTCGTGCTGGGCTGGTCGGTGAGGTGATCGCCAGCTAAAGAGGAGCTAAACGAACAAGCTTTTTGGCCGGCCATGGTGCGAATGCCAATCTATGATCGCTACCTTTCTTTGAATGGGAAAGGCGAGAGCACCGTAGTAGCAAAACTAGCGGCCCTAGCCGTGAGTTTGGACGCAGGCAAGAAGTCCTCCTGATAGGCTCAAGGTAGTAGTGAGTAAAGTCGAAGTGAAGCTTGCCGATAAGCTTGTGGAGCAGTTTCATGCAACCGAACATGCATGGAAGGACTCGACCAACTCTAACCAGTGTCATCCACCCATCCATCATCCACCATTGCGTTTTCTGACGCAGTGCGACTCTTTAGGACGCGCCAGCTTCCCGGATGAAGCGGGGTTCAATTTCCATGTCGATGGCCCTCATATCCCACAACAGCAGTTACAGGCGTACAAAAGATGCAATGGTACTGCTTGGCGTCCAAGTCGAAGATACATGGGGAGTACTTGACGGCCGCGAGTCTTGACATAATGCATCTGAAAGGGGGCGTGTGCCGGAAGCTGGCAGATGAAAGCCTCGTTACTTCGATTCAACAAGGAAAGGAGAGAGAGAACAAGAGAAGCCCGAGAAAGGGGATGCTGCTTGCTTGACCGTCTTGGCATTTTGTTTTCCTCAATCTGTAAATTTAAACGGTAGTATTAGAGTCGCGACCGTTTTGCAGTGTATGCTGGACGGATGGGACATCCAGCCCGTGTGCCGAGACATGCCGAGTGAACAGACAACGCTGTCGGCATAGATGTCAGGTTTTTGTTTCCATCAAGATGAAGCACTGGTCAATTAGTAGGAGTTGTCTTCTGTGTGTTTGGCCATCGCGGCCACGATACCGCCGGCAAACACTCGGGGCAATGCGGCGGGGGAATTGC
Source organism: Metarhizium acridum (assembly GCF_019434415.1). NCBI lineage: Eukaryota > Fungi > Ascomycota > Sordariomycetes > Hypocreales > Clavicipitaceae > Metarhizium > Metarhizium acridum. Next base: position 1,609,669 of record NW_027094020.1, on the reverse strand, counting down.
AGCGGACAAAAAAGACCTTTTGTCTCAGCCACGAAGTAGTAAGCCAGCAGCAGAGGCAACACCCGAGTGGCCATGCTGCAATCCATTCGGACAGTGAGCCGGTTTCCCCCCCCTTCTTCTGTTAAGCTTGTTTATCGCGGGGCGGACTGTTGGGCATCAATGCCATCGCAGACAAGCTCGAGCAACACGCATGGGCAGACGGAGCTTTTGCAAGACCGGAAGACGCTTCCGCGGAGGCTCAAGCAGGAGGCAACACGCAAAAGAAAGCATCGATTATTGCTCTGTACGGAGTAGTTGCCTCTTTGTTGGATTCGCCTATTTTGTACGACAGCGATTTTGTGCAACCCGCCTTGCTGAAGAAGTGCTGCTCAACCATGATGCAGACACATCGGTAGCATTTGGCGCCATCAAAAAATCGATGAATGAATGTCCCGTGTCGCCTTCACCGCAAACTGTTAGCCAGGCCAAAGAAAAAAAGACAAAGGACCCTCGGACTGATCTTGACGATACATTGCTCCGTAGAAACAACCAACTGCTCTGCAAATGCGTGGACGGGACCATAGCTGGCTTGGGAGTCTGCCCGCATCAATACTAGTTAGTTGACTGGCGAATGGACCATGGACGGCAAATCGGAATGCAAGGAAACTATGACATTTCTTAAACGATTAGCTGTTGCTGAGGTATGAGATGTATGTGTATGTTAGTTGGGATGGATCGTGGATGCGCCTGCCCCGGTGTCTGAAAGCTGCATATACTTTGCGTGCACTGACCATCTGTCAGGGCTGCTGTTCACCGAAAATGCTTGATCCGATGCGCGCGTATAGGTACAGTGTACGGAGTATACGTATAGGTACAATGTGCTGTGGTGTGCTGCGGAGAAGTGACTGTCGAGCTCTCTCATCCGGAGGCGAGGTCGCCATGTGCAGTATGTGCCCTTGCGTCGTGCGTTGTCAAATGTACGTACACAGGTATATATGTATGTCCGATTTAGTGTGGTGCAGATTCGCGAGGTGGCACGTAACGAGCATTATAGCCTGTGGCGGACTATATGTGCCGATCAAGGGGTACGCACTAATATACCGTAGTACGTTGTAGTATAAGAGCGCGATAGCCAGGTACCTGAACTGGTCATATCTACAACTCACGCTCTGTCCAAATGTTGCAAGTCAGAATATCGCTACGCCCCCAGTTTCCGTCAACGCATAGTATATGTATTGAATATACGCATATACAGATAATAGTGCGCCTTTAAGCGCTTCTTTGTCACGAATAATTAGAAACGGGGAAACCGGCATCATCATAGCGACCGACAGAAGTAATGCGTGTATTAACGGTCAATCTGCTTTTTAAAAAAAAATCCATAATAAAGAATTCATATCGCTGCCTAGGGGTATGTCACTGCGTACTCCTCAAATGAATGTAATCCCGCCGCTAGAAGAAAAGGAAACGCCCAATTCGTGTCGTTACTGAGAATCCAGTGTGCCGCACTTCCGTATAAAGACAAATCAGCACCCCTTTTTTGCTGAACTCGCTGTTCAGTCTCTGCACCTTCATGTACAGTGTCTAGGGCGACTGCCATTGCAGAATGGAAAAGTATAAAACCAATTCGTCATGATATACTTCGGGGAAAATCTCGTACGCATACGATGGCCAGTCTCCATCTTCTGCACCCGTCCTCAAGAAGAATTTCACGTACTCCCAGTATTCGGGGAACCAACCTGCTTCCTCCCAATCAACCAGCCCCACAGTCCTATCGTTGGACACGATGATGTTTCTGGGGCTCAAGTCCCCATGTGTAAAGACAATACGATGGCCATTCCTCTGTTGTCTGGTGAAGGCATCCCGAACCGGCCTCGGCGTGACATGTGATAAGTTTGATATCAGGTACTTGTTGAACTCGTCCTCCTTGACCAACGACGGGAAGTAGTGCGAGTGGCAGAGCCTCGAGTCCCGGAATTGGCCACCACTACAGGCACCCACCAATCTAGGGGGAGCCTGTAATGCACGCATGGTGGTGAGCATACTGCGGAGTTGGAGGGCAATGCTACGCTTCGTCAGAAGCGTCATGGTCCGCCATACTTCTGACAAGGGCCGCCCATCGACCTGGCTCATCTGAAGAACGTTGATGCCGCCGGGCTGGCTGTCGGTGGTGAGGATTTCGGGCACGGGCAGTCCTGCAAGAGCGGCAACTTGGATGGCTTCAGCTTCTTCGAGGGAAATGGTTTTGCCTGACTTGACGATGGTTTTGTCTGGGAAGAGGGTGACACTGCGATTCGAAGTGCTGTAGAGCAGGATGGAGCCTGTTTTGAACGAACTCGCTTGGTTAGAAATGACGGCGTATGAGAACTTGGAAACTTGAATATCTCAAAGAAATACGAGTTGTAAGCACAAAGGGTCTCGTACCATCTGATTCCGTGCCATGATTATCGTCGACTGTCGATGGTGAAGGCGCTGGTGCACTTTCATCCGACTGCCCCAGATATTTCCATACGACGTCGAAACTGCCCAGCAGTTTGAGCTCCGCACCAATCCCTACCACGGATTTCTCTTGCGTTACCATCATGGGAGATTGCACGGTGAAAGGGAGGTGTTTTGCGAATGGGGACGAGTTTGTGTGACTTTGTTGACACTGCGGCTGCGGCTGCGGCTGTGGCGCCGGTACCTTCAACGAGACAGCGTCGTCGAATACACGTTTGCTTCGGAGTTTTCCATTCCAAGAGGCGAAATAGAAAGGAAAGAAAGAAACGCAAAGCAAAGGAAGGGCTTCAGGCTCTGAAACTGTCAACTAGAGAACCTCAGAACCTCCATTTTCCCACCGAGGCAATTTCATTTTTATTTCTGAGCGGCGGGAATGGTCCTGACTTGCTCAGTCCTCGGTGAGGGGTTCCATCCACTTCTTATTACTGTTGATCCCTCCCCTCCCCTCTTCAGACTTGAGCACTTGAACGTGACATTGGTTTGCTTTTGTGTAGCAGGCAACCGCCCTTCGCAGGAGCATGGGATGTGACTGATCTCATGCACTGCCCGCTTCTGGCAAGCGTTGGGCGGTTTGGCAAATGGATGGACCATATTGACAGAGACCGCCATGACTACTCCGGCTCTCAGAGGTACGATGCTGCCGCAGAGTCCTCCTTACTGAGGGAGCATGGAGTGGTTCACGAGTACTCGGTCCCGATGGGGGGGCGACATTCCCGTGGGATGATTCAGAAATAACCCGGTCCGGACCATTCGGCCTGCCCCTGGTATGTACTTCCAAGGACAAGGGCCGGCTACCTGAGCCTCTTAATGGACCGTTGTCTTCACGCGGAACAGGTGCGTAGAGGCATAAGCCAACATGTCTTGATGCGCGTAAAGTGCTCGGGCCCAGGAGCGCCTCGTGTCTGTATTTGTGTGGCGATTTGTGTGATGATGAAAAATAGAGGACAAAAGGCCAAAGAGAAAAAAAAGACCCATAAGTAGAGCTCCTTGAAGGATGTTCTCCATCATCCTGGTCTGCCGAATGCCGACTGCTCGTTTCATGCTGCATGCCCTGCAGCACTATATTCTTCTTTGTCGATCTTGTCAATTCACATCAAACATTGCATATGCCGCCGACTACCACTGTGCCAAACCTCAAGGGTTGGCCCTGTGTCGATTGGTGGGAAGACGCAGCATCTTGAGAGCCACCTAATAAGAGTAAGAGTCCAGGCCTTCATGCACCTCTGTCATTATTGTTCTCGGACAAGGGTCCCAGCATATAACTGTAACAAAGGACCAGGTCAATCTCCACCTTTCTTTCATAGCATGAAACGAAATGGAAGCAAAAAATGTGCAAAGGCAAAGGGAACCACGACCAACAGGATGGAGGGAAAAAATAAAAAATAAAAAAAACCGAGTGCCTGTACCTTCAGTTCTGGGCACCCAAAAAACACAACAGCACATGAGATCAGTTTGCCCCCAACGCCATGTCCGCCTTGTGATGACTCCAACTCGCTCATGTTGCCGACCCAGACTCAACACATAAAATACCACACATACATACAACACATGCCACCCACCTTGATGACCCTTTGGCAGACTCCGCCACACGCTCTTTGTCTTGTGCGTTGTGATCGCTCAGGTCGTGCTCTCCCACATGATGACTTGCCAAATGCGGCTGTCGTGGAACGGAGCTCTGCCTACCAGTGGCTTTGTCGATCGATGGACCATTCAATCAGACAGCGACCGGGAATATTTTGGAGCAGGCGGAAAACAAACTGGGGATGTGAATCAAGCATGTAATAAGAAAAAGAATAAGAATAAGAAAGAAGACAAAACCCCCAAAAGACTCTCAAGACTCTGAAACCATGCATTTGTCTCGTAATTGCGTAGCGATTTAAATCGCAGTTGTAGATCATCTAGTAGCCGTAACAAGCTCCAGCACAGATCACAACCTTGGTGATTAGACGACGTCGGTGGTGCCATTGCTGCTGCTGCTGCTGCGGATATGGCCGTGATGCGTCTCCGGGAGCTCATCAGCCGAACCCTGAAGAACAGTCACAAGCATCTGCTCGAAGCCGTCATCCAGCTGCCTTCTGGTCAAGTGGCCTTTCGAGACCAGAAACGTAAGTGCTTCCCAGATCCACTGCTGGCCATTGAATTCGAGATTGTGGTTTTCGATGGGTACGTCGGTGAGGAGCTTGACCAACTCGCTGGCGGATAATTTGTCCGTCCTGCCAATGTAAATGAGCGGGAGGGCACTTCCGGTGCAGGTCGGATCCCAGTCTCTCTTGATCTCGAACTGGTAGTTGTGGATGGCGCGCTTCACGTGGAAATAATACTGGGATCCTCTTTCGCACGGAACGAACCAGAGGCCAATTCGTCGCTGGTGAGACGTGTCTTGGATGCTTCCGCGATGAACCACGATGTGCATTTGGAACTCTTGCTGGTGCCTGTCCATTTTTAAAGCATAGGCGGAGGCAGGTGTGCCGATGGATGGACAAAGGAGGGAGAGTGACGAGAGCAGAGCAGGCAAGAAGCAAAGGGAGAAGTAAAAGGCGCGGGTGAGATAGAGAGTGAGAGGAAGAGAGACAAAGTGGATGGAGAGGAAGAGAGAGGAGGAGAGGGACAGGAGAAGGAGAGAGACACACACAGAACGGGGACGGACGCAGAGGAAAAGAGCCTGGCTCGCGGATTGAACAAAAAAAAAATAGATGCTGCTGGCGAAGCTTGTTAGCGACCGGAGAGGGGGGGGAAAATCGGCTATATGTATATGCACATGAGGGAATTGAAGATGGACGCGATGCCGACTTTATTTTTAGTTTTTGTTTGTGGATTCTGATTGAGAAGGGTGGCAGTGATGGTAGCCGCCTGGGAGTATCGGTTTTGTCAGGAGCAGCTAATGCAGAGTATCATAGGGACTCAGGGCTTCATATCGTTGGCAGCATGGAGATTCGGCAATAGTTGGTTGGTGATAATATTTCCCCTACACGATGTTCGACGTTGGGAAGCTTGTTTGCCCTTTGGACATGACATTGTGCCACAGGATTGAGGGCATTCAAGCTCATTGAGGCTGGTGTCTTCCGGCGTGGTGCATCGCGTGTGTCCGTGTGTGTGTGTGTGTGTGTGTGTGAGTGTGCCCGTGTGTACGACCTTTATCGGTTTGTCTAGGAGGCTTTGATGAGACAAGTCATGCGCCACGTGGGCCGCATATGGACGCAGGCATCAAAGATGATATTGAAAAGCATATACGATACAACATGTTGCGGTGTTTGGATGGGAGGGGGGCCCTATTGGGGCGGCACATATTAGAGCATCAACGTGAGATGACGCTTGCTTGCCCAAGCCATAGACAGAGGGGCCGTTGATGAGCTTGGGAGACGGGCGGTGAAATATCTGGTATAATGTCCCATCACTACATGGCCTGACGAAAAGCATGAAATGGAGGCGTCCTTTGACGATGATGCATCGATGGTTGATACCCAAGTACAAGTGCGTGCATCGTCATGTTTGAATCCTCGCGCAGTCCTCGAGCAGCTAGATGGCTTTCCAAGTACCAAGTAATTACGCTCAACGTACTCCGTATTTCTTGACGAGCCAGGTCCACGACTGCCTCAGGCAGATACATAAGTAGTAAGCATCGGATCGGTAGGTATTTGGAGGCAGTAGGCAATTAGTGTCTGGTCTTTTTTTCGTCGTCTTCCTCTCGAATAGAGACAGAGAGAAGCTTACGGGGCAGTGATGTATCGATATGACTCTATGTACATACATACCTTGGGTACCTAGACCTAGGAAGTAGGTAACTACCTACCCTAGGTGCTAGGTAGGCGGAGGAATGGGCACAATGCAGGTTTTGCCCGGAAAATAAAGCATCATCATGGCAATAGTGGTCAATGGTCATAATCACAACAGACACGCCTTGAGTAGACGCATCAGTCGACCGGATGTGGCGCGGCCGAGCCGTCAACTCGGGGTCGAAACGCCGCCATCAACTCGCAACATCTGTTCGAAGCGGTTTCAATATTAAAACTTGTAAGTACTAGACTTATGATCCGGAATACGCCCTAGTTATGGCGGGCTTCTGAACGGGTATGGCCAAGCGGCTCCTGCCGCTGTCATTGGGCCCGCGCCTCCACTGGAGGGGTCAACTGTGGGTTTCCCAAGGGTCGATGTCAAGACTGGTCTGGTCCAGATGTCCTAAGCACGAGCCCTCCCCTCAGCCCGCCCCTCTGGGCGGTTGGGCGACCACATGAACCATCACCTGTTTAGCTTGAACTAGGCGCTATGCCGCATCACGGCAGGCAGCTGTGACAATCATCGGCATCATCACCAACCAACACCATCCATCACCACCCGTTTCAGACCCAGGCCCCCAGCATCGACAATCTTCTCCACTTGGTCCGTCCCGCCATCCAAGCCACTCCCGAGCGACTGCGAACTACAAGTCGTGAACTCGTGCGTCCGCCTCGCGTCCCTACCGAGTACTGCAGCACTTGACTACCTCCTTTGTTCGTTCCCAACTCCACGCCCTCGTCATCGACTTTTCAAGCTGGACCATGTGAGCTCTCGGCGGCAACTTCCAACGTCGTGGCCCATAGCCTAACCGAGTGAGCAAATCGAGTAACCCCCCATCCATGCGTCAATCCATCCATACTTCCTCGAGTTCCTGAATGTTTACACTGGCCAGGTCGTGGAACACTGGCAAGACGACAGAACCTATGTTGCATCTTGCGAGAAGCCACCTACCATACCGGCCGTGTGAAAATCTTTGGCTCTTCGTTCGCCCTGGACTCCACGTCTCTTTGCAGAGCACCAAGTGCGACTGTCAAGGTTTCCGTCTTCCCCGGTAGGCTTGGTCTCTATGTATAAGAGACGCCGTCTTCACCCCGCCGCAAAAAAACTATAGAGGTGACGAGCCAACAAACACAGCCGTAGGCTGACATGACACGACTGGTGAGACGAAAAGTGAGCCTCGGCCGGTCTGTTCCTTTTCTGCAACCACTGGCAGATTTTCTTGGCAGGGCCCAGACTCGGCTTTGTGATCAGAACAGCCAAAAATGGCAATACAATCCAATATCACATGTAGTCCACGATCCATATTTGCCACTTTGGGGACCTACAATCTGTTACGGAGCATACCATGCCTATTTTTCATCGGATCGGCCTTTAGCCAACTGGGAGGCGACTTTTGGTCCATCCTTGACCCGACGGCCGAATCACCGGGCCTACTCATTATTTGTTCCACATCACCGAACATGACGCCCTGTCTTTTGTTTGTTAAAACGAGGCACCTATGACTGGGCGGGGTTGAAGTTTTCCTTTCTTGGCGTAGTATTCGGACTAAGGGGGGTAAGCCGTTGAGCTTGTGACAACCGGCTTGCGGATGATCAAACCAAGCCGTGACATGCAAAATCGCCATGGCTCAGGAAGCAAAGGAGAATCCCGCGTATTGCCGCCTTCGACGCTCGTTGCCGTATCCCCACGAAGAAGGTTCTCAGTTCAACTCCCGTAGACGCGGTGCGTGCGTGGTTGCCTTTGGCATACCGTGTAACACGGTTTTTGCCCCCTTCACAATGCTAGTCAAAAGAAAACATCGCATTAGGATGAAAGGAACACTCGCTACATATTTTGCCACCCCGTACCTTACTGTACATGCTTGCCAACGACATGGCAGTCATGGCAGCCCCGAAGTTGTACGCACTTTTGCTAGTGTAAACCACGAAGAGACGGCTGAGGCACTTATCTCGACCCTGCATCCTCACCAAACCCTGAGCCTGAGTCCATTTGACCCTAAGACCCGGCGTACAGCAGACTCAAACTCTGTGTCACGTAAGCCGATGGGCGCCCTAGCCATCTTGACTGTGTTCATACCGAGTATGTACCTATGAGCATTGATGGCGAAGTCATGCAGACGGGTTAAACAAGCCACCATTTACAACCCAGAAGGATTTCTGCGCAAGTCGCTCGGATCTTGCAGAGACAAATCCAGAGTGAGAGATACAGTTTTCTGGGCGTCTGCTGCAGCCCGAGTCTGGCAATGAGGTTCCTCATGGCCCGTAGGAAACTAGATCCGAGACCGTCACCGACGCCTCTCATAGCTACGTTACGCTGAGCGAAAATAGATACACTAGTTCATAGGTTTTGCAACCCAAATAGAAGGCCAGTCAATGATCGGGTCATGAGAGTACGAAAGACGGAGTGTCGTGGACGAGTACGGGGAAGAATCCAATCATGGGCCGAGCCAGGGTGTTTGAGTAAGGTGTACCGGGTTCCCGGAACACGGACTCATAATGGATGCGATCCCGTTACGCAAGCACGCAGGGCTTCGTACAGAAATAGATCAAGTTTGTCGGATCAATTCAACAGCGGATTTTGAAGCAGGCGCCGGGAGTGGCTACACACCATCAGCTTGCCAAGCTCATCTGCCGACTCATCTTGCCAGGCTGGACATGTAGAATCAAGTCCCGGTACGGGCAGGCATGCTCCGAATATGTGCTAATATCTATGTCTCATAGGTAGGTCAGACCATCCAGGTCAGCGGGAAACAACACGTCCTGCAGCTGCCAAGAGATCATCACGCCTCACTCTGGCGACATGGTCAGACGTATTAGAACCGCGCCGGGCCAGCAACACTGAACGTAGTAGCATGCATTACCGCAAATGTGCTCGTTTTGAACAGAGTAGTAGGCGAGCATGCATGTCTCGCTGGAAGACTGCAGCCCCCCCAATACTCCGAGGGGCGAGCTCCGTATTCAAAAAACTTGTCAATGACCTGTTTTGTTGAACTTACCCCTGTCGAGAGTTTGCTCGGTGTGCCATCACCTCGAAAAGGGAGGCTCTGGGCATGTCGCATTGGTATTCCGGTGCCACCGGTGGCATCATTCCAGAATATCACGAGGCACTGATGGAAAGGTGCCTCACCAAACGACTCGGCCCATCATAGGTTTTGGCATCCTTGTCCCGTTATCTGCGGATATTAATGCAATATCCTATATCCAGAGATGGAACATTGGAGGAGCGGCGTCTACACGTCAACCAGACGCATGCGCAAAATATACGCCAAGTTCAGTCAACCTCGCCGGAAAAGCACAGCTGGCGTAATCAACAAAAGGAGAGTCTGCCTAGAAGCCCACCCTTGGCGAAGCAGGGCATTGATGGCTTCAACTCCAATCCAGAACATTGGATTCTAGTATCGAATAGGGGTTGTGCCAAGCTGAGTGGTAAAAATACTGGTCGGATCTTGTCCAATCCAAAGAAGCATCCTTGGGCCACACGTGCCCCCCGGTAAATCGAGGTTTGCACTTCTTCACCACTGAGACAGCAGCACGGACGCTTATCCAGGCAGATTCCAGAGTGCAAAGTACATACTAGTCGCACGGCCAGGAAGGCATCCCTGAGAAAAATCAAGCTTGCAATCAAGGTAGTATGTACGGAGTAGTGTATACTAGTATTGATTGCGCCTCATCTCTTGGTCTTTTCAAAAGAGCGAGGCGTGCATTGGTCTCACTGTTTAATTTGTCTTCCACATGGGATGGCCGCCAAGGGCCCTGTGCTGCCTACCGCCCATGTAGAAAAAGTGCCATCATCAGCATTCCCTGTAAGAAAACCATCCATCTATCTTGCTGATCGAGCGGTATTGCCGCGTTTCCCCTGCGCCATACATAAGCAGCAAGAGAGTGCATGAAAAAGTGATGACGACGCTGCCTCGGGCGAAACATGACAACATCTCTGAGCAAATAAACGCTGTCAAGTGTGTACACACTGTAGGTGTTGATCAAGTGCCGTCTTGGCAGATCTCAGTTCGGAAATACGTGATGCAGGTCCATCCCAAGGAAGTGGTCAGGAGGCTCATCTCCATGGGCCGCCAGCGAAGGGTTTGTAGAATTAAAGCTTGGCGGTTGCGGTGGTAGTAGTACGTAGTTAGTACTCCGTACATCTCTTCTCACGCGCGGCCCAATGTCTTGGATTCGTAACAACCATCCAAACAAGCTTAATCAACGCTGGGGGTTCGTCGCGCACCCGGTGCGGTCGGTGCAACCACTGCGCACACGGCTCAGGGGCTGCTGTTTCCACTGCATGACCCTTTCTGTATTGTATCCCCATGATATCAGTAGGGGGGCAAAAGTATGCGACGCTGCTCTTTGCCGCATCAGCTTCGGCGTCCCTGTAGCCCATCGGAGTGGTTGTGTCTCCTGCTGGCTGTCAACGGTACCTTCACAGCACAGCCATATCTGCAAATGCCCCAGCATTACTCCGTAAAGCGACGGGATCCATTCACCGCTAGCTGCTGGTGGCCTCTCGACGTCCATGTTAGCTGAATCAATGTTGCGGCCTGTCTTAGACTTTACAATCTTAATGCAATCAAGCCTATTTAAACGAGGGATTTGATCAGTCAAGTAGTCAATGATGGGCAAGACACCGACCCCCTTTTTTGAACCTTGAACCTTTTGACTCAACGCCCCATGCTACTCCCAAGCCTTCGGTGGTGCCATGCGACTACCAGTAGTGTCAAGTCTAACACTGTACTTTGGTACACACAACTGGACACATCGGTTGACGGGACCGCTTGAACAGCCTTGGGTTTTGCCCGGAGTACTCCGTATCTCGAGAGCTGTCTCTACCCTCATCGACATTCCAGGCCCGAGGGCGGCTTTGATAGTCAGGTCAGGGAGACGTCATAGACTCAAGACATGAGCTTCGCAGAATTGACATGGACAAACGTGGCCCACTCCGCGCCGTTTGTCTTGGTACTCTGTTTGAGAGCTTAGATTCTTGCTTTATTTCAAGGTCCATCCCCCATGGCGTGAACTGTATGGAAGGCCATGTTGAATTGCAGAAGCGGAATGAAGCTCGTTGAGGAGTTCCGGTTGGAGCAGATAGCCGTGCCGATTCTGCCGTGCTTCCCAGTATTAAGGGTGTTGGCGTGACGGAGACGACAGGTTCGACTGCAGCTTTAGCTCCCGTTTATAAGACTAGATTATCGAATTCTGTCACCCCAGCGGCCTGGAAGAGCACCCGCGTAATGCCTATTGGTTGTGTGCAGAACTGTTCAAAAATAGTACGCACACCAGTCAAATTGCATCATCCATTTCAGGACTGGGCTTGCCGGAGCCTGCAGTGGAGATCATTCTCATGACGCGTCAAGAAAAATTATACATCCGGTTAGCGAGCATGGCTATCCTGAGAAATAACCAGAATGTGCCTTGAGAGTTAGTGAAACAAGCGGAAACAAAAATAGCTCGCCAGCAAGTCTTAAGGCTGAAGCGGTCCAACAGCTCATGCTTCAGAAACTGTTGGACCACGGTTTCGAGAATGTCGTGGGGTGGACTCGAAGCTGCAGGCAGTCTGTTGCCCATGGGTTCCAGGGATTATTCACGTAGGACCGCCAAGGTGGGCGTTTGAGGGACTTACCACATGGTCTGTGAGTTCATGTCTGTGCTCTGGCGCGTTTTGCGGCCTTATTGAAAGGCATTATAGCCGTAGGTCGGCGGCAAATCAATCAAATGAACTTCCACGATACGTACTGTTGACACTCCTAAGTGGTCAATGGTGCAATTGGTGATGGCGCCCTGGCAGTGTGGGGGAGAGTATCCATATTGCCCATGGGGTCGGGTAGACGGCGGGAAGCATTACTCTAGAGAACTGCAAGGGCCAAACTCATTGCGCCGTACAGGATAGTCTGTTACTGGCCTCTGCTCAAGCCCACGATAATGAGGCGGAGGACCACGTTCTTTTCCAGTTCCGTGGGTGCTTTGAATCAAGATACCACCAGTTGACAACACCGAAGCCGCCGGGATTGGTACAAGTCCCCACGTCTGGGGAATGATGGCCCAGGAAGTTTGGTATTCCCCGTCTGGTGCAGACGCTACGCCTGCTGCTGATCAATCATCGATTGTCGTTGCTGAAAATAGCAGGCCTCGCCGCCCTATGCATAACATACAAGTCACAAGTTGCGCATCTATCCAATAACAACGGGAATGAGCGGCGGACTCCACGTCGATTTCCAATGATGGTGCCTGCCCTAGCCAAGAACCGGAAAATGCCGCGCTTCGCACTATCCATCTACTAAGCTCCTTATCGCGCATCTCAGGCCTTGGTCTAACTTGGACAACTACATTGAAATGTGCCAAGCAACCGGGTTTCATAGGAGATGATTATATTGCAACTCGGGTAACTTTGCAGGCGCGGCTGCAGCCCAGCCCACACATCCATTGCAAAGGTTGCTGCATCAGTTCGCGACGCACGATGCAGGATTGCCTGGAACGGGGTTGCTCGTGTCCTCGGTCAAAGCCACCACCCACCAGCGACAGGAACAAAAAAACGCATCGTCAGTGGTATCATGAATTGGGAAACTAGTAACTCCATAGATCCCTCCAGGACGAGGGGTCTGATCGATGCCACCACCTCGCGCTCGGTGGGCGGATAGGTTTCCGCCGGCGCCACAGTCAATTTGGCTCGTCTCCTTCTGACAGATTGTTGAGTGACAACTTTGAACGCAGCACCCAAGTATTTTTTCGTGTCTGAGGTCTCCAAGGTCTCTGCGCCGCACAAAGCACCCGCGTGCTGGCGGCAAAAGCTTATATTTCTTATGATAACTGGAGCTGATGAACCAGTACGGATGGGTATTCGAGACGGGCAAGGACCAAAGTCGGAGTGACGAGGCGCGGTGGGCAGAACTGTGTTCAGCCAAGAAATTCCACATTGCTCTCACCGGGCGCCCTTGTGAGCGAGGAGAAACGTCATACGCCGTGCCAACTTGGAGGGCTGTAGACTTGTATCTTCTCCTCTGGGACAATAGCCCAAGGCATTATGAAGGCACCATGGAAGTAAGTACACGGTGTGCATTGCTGGTTGGAATTGACATGCATGATACCACAGAATTCCCTGTTTAGCATATGCTGTAGCTTTGCATGTTGTCGATAGCAAGGGGTTGTGATGGATGATGGACTAGGTCATGACGGATGAAGAGCGAACATTGAAAGCGAGAGCCACATTGACGGCGTGAGTCGGCACTGGTGCTGAAGTTGCTGTTCTCCGGACTGGTACGATTCGATTGACCCAAGAAAAAAGGCAATCCTTTGCCGAACCAAAAAGGCGATGCGATGCAATCGAGCATGAATGGGTGATTGGACTACTTTTTCGCTGTGCATATTGGTAACAAATGATCCATTGTACAATTGCTGATTGAAGCGCCAGCTCTTCTGCGATGAGGGCGGGGGAGGGGCAAGGGGAGATGGATGGATGGATGGATAGCCAGTCCAATTGCTGGGAACTTTTAGAAGCTCAGATGTTGCTATCGACACGCCTCTGGTCTACCCGGCAAAGTACGCACTATGCATTCGCACGGAGTACATGGCTTTGTACCCGGCGTGGTACTTGTGTACCTGCTCCCCAAGGCTGCACAGGTCTGCCTTGTCCAAGGCTGTCTGTAATACTCTGTGCTCCGGACAAGGCTCCAGATGTCCGTCACGACTTGCACACGATTCTTGGTCAAATCTCATCTCGAGCATGCAGTCTGCAATCCAAGCACGGTGCCCCGTCATGCCTGCCCCGATGCCACGCCAAATTGCGCAAATTGAGCCCTGTTCAACCCTGTTCGACGACCCTGTAAGTGTTCAAGCGCCCCTCGACCCTGCTGTTTGTGCGGTTTCTTCTTGTTTCTTGTTGCTCTTTGAAAGCTCAGCTCCAGAGTGTTCACTCCCACCCCAGGCAGATCGTCAAGTCAATTGGCATTTGAGCAGGACCTACGGGGTCATTAGAATGGACCTCGAGTGCACTACTTGAACAGCCAGCTCACACCCGTCATATGTACGGAGTACACCCGCCCTACACCCATGCGACGGTTCGGGACATGGGGACTGGGAGATGCGATGGAGACTCTTAGACTCCCCAACTTTCTCCATGTGGAACTCTTTCTCACACACCGGCCGACGGATGTTCAGTTCAAAAAGCTTGGGGGGCCGGCACCAGACCAGTGGTTTCTTGGGCATATCTCCTGTGTGTCGAAATCTCCAGCTTGGGATGTGCTTTAACTATTAATGCCTCTGCCCTCCCTCCCCCCGTCCTATACTGCCCTATTCGAGCTCCTCTTTTTTCTCACCTGGATGAGACCTTTCTCCACGCTTCAGCTCCTTTGAGTCTCCTCGTTGCCTTTATAAATTTGTTTTCCTCATTCGTCGTCCTCTTCGCGCCTTGCTGGCAACTGGCAAATGCCTTCACTCATGCTCCCAGGCTCGGCCCCGGTGTGTATTTCGTACTGAGCTTTGAGCCTTGAGCCGCGAAGGGAGGGCCCGTCTGTTGGCTCTGGCCATCATCTCAGTCTGTTAGCCACTGCCATTCAACACCTTCTCAACAATCAGTCAAGGGACACACCACGTCTCCAACTCTACTTACCCCAGACCAGAGAACCCTACGAGTTTCTCATTCCCCAGAGTGCCCGCGATTCAACCTCAACTACAGCGCCAAGCACAACAGGGACGAGCACATCCGGTATATTGGCGCCAAAATACAAAAACTTGAATTGTTTTTTCCTGGAATATAGTCACGATCTTTGCGCGCCCTGTGGATATATCGGCAACCCTCAGCGGTCCAATACGGTCAAAGTCCAACACGCTTGCACGCTTCACAGCTAACCGCAAACCTGGGCTGCCTGGCCCTAGCAACAACTTCATCTACAGCGATCCTGCAAGACACGATAGCACCGGCGACTCCGCGCCCTGATTTGGTGCCCGCGCTGGCTGGCTAGTGGTGGAAGGGCTTGCAGCCATTACGTCGTACACCTCCACCCCCACCCTCCGTTGTTCCCAGGGCTGCTCCAGTCGAGCATTCGGTGTTCCAGGACGTCGTGGGCATCTGTTCATGGTGCCTGGTCACACTTGGTGTCGTCCTGGCGGCTTGGTTCCATCCGGTTTCTGGTAGCTAGCTTGGGCGCCTCGTTTCCAGTCAAGTGGCGAGCCTGCTTTTTTGGCTGCAGCACATCGCATTGCCTCGCAGGTCCTGGAGTACACGACGGTCCGCGGCCAGCTCACTCACAGTACTGCAGCACTGTAACCTGGAACCCAGTACTCGGTACGGACGAGTGCGGACGCATTCCTATGGTGCAACAGTGTGGCTGATCTTTTCTCAAGTACTTGGGCGTCTTGGCTAGTACTGACTGAGTACAGCATTGCCAAGCTCGCTGAGAAGGAGGGTTTGTCACCTTGGCGCCTTCCATGGCAGCTTCGACTGCGACTTCCATTCTTACTAAGCAACACTCTGGCCCTCGGCCGTCACCACTGTCACCACTGTCGCACCAAACCGCACAAACCACACGAACCACACGAACCACGATGGCGCTCTCACTGGGTCAGGTTCATCCGTGGACCTCGAATACACTGGGTCCGGCTGAAGACCAGCCAATGTCGTCTTCGGCTAAGAGGACTGGTGAGGGTGAGTGCTTTTTTCCTTTTGCTCTGCTCCGTAATCTTTCATGTTTTCCTGGTCTTTTGTCTGTTCCGCCAAACCCGATCCACACCTGGCATGCACCAGCAGCAACTCAACCGCCCCTCGTGCGCTTCGTGCCCCTTCGTCCCCGAACCCCCGACTCTCAACCCCCGACCCCCGACCAACCCTCAATCTTGACCATCGACCATTCGCCTATCGACCATCCGCGGTCGCCTGCCAGACCAAGCCCTCTTGGCTCTTGCCATTGTCGAGCTTTACTGGTCCGTTGGTTGGTTGGTTGCACCCATTTCCATTTCCCTTCAATGGCCGCCGGATGGAGCCTTGCCTCGTGTCGCCCGGCCTCACACCCCCCCTTTCCTCTTGGCCCGTCATAGTCGTGGCCGTGTGCGGCAGTGACGTGATGGTCTCCGGCTCCATCAGTGAGAAATCCACACCTGACTTTAGGCCCTTGCACCTTGCACTAGTAATATCAATTTTGATGCTCGCCGTCAGCTCCACGTCCATTAATTATTATTAGCCCTGCTGACTTTTTCCCTGCTACCCACAATACAGCGCGAGCCTCGTTGCCGGCAGACCCAAAGCGCCCTGCACCGCTGCCCGCCTCCAGTGTCTCAGCCAAGCAATCCGAGGCGCCGACGCCGACGCCGACTGCCACGGACAGTTCCACGGACAGTTCCACCACCACTTCCGCCACATCGGACTCTCTTTCTGTCCCTTATTACTCAAGCAGCTATTCTTCCTCACCTCGCCAATTCCCCTCAGACATCACCGATCCTATTCTCGAAGAAGGCGACGTTGGATCTGGTACAGACTCGCCCATCGAGCCGGTCACTCCTGTGAGCGGAGGCCGCCACTCTCAAGATTTCAATACTCTACGCCAAAGCCACTACAGCCATTACGGCGAATACCAAGCACTGCAAAGAGCGCAGACGGCACAGAACCCTCCAACCCCAAGCTCGAAGAAGGCTCCTTCACTAATTTCGCAAACATCTGCGCCGCCGGCTGCTCTGGTCAGCTCCGATCCGTCTTCCGCACCACGAGCCGTTGGATTAGAAACATCGCCGCAAGCGCCCCTCCAACGTCCCACCCGTGGCTCTACCAAGAGCCTTAAAGGCACCATGTCTCGACTCTTCAAGCGCTCCAACTCTTCCTTGGAGAAGGAGAGGGAATTTGCTATTGGCGCCACCCCTGCGCCAATCTCCGAGTCTGCACCACAATCAACTAGCTACCTCAATGGAAATGCCGCACCAAGCAGCCGGTATCTGAATGGCAACAAGTCGTCCACAACCACTCAATCAAATTCGCCGTCCGTCGCCAGGCTCACCTCTGGAAATGGCACCTTCTTCACATCGCTCGACCATTGACACCAACGGTACGCTGCCCAACGCTGTCGATTTCCAGAAGAAGAACCGAGCACCAACAGGCTTAACCCTCCGTGGCCGGGCGGTTAATTTCGTTGGCGCTACAATGGGCCGTGGAAACCGCCCCACCAAGGGCCCTCGGAGAGCGAGCAGTTTCGACATGAGCAATAGACCTCCCGTGCCTGCTTTGCCGAAGCCCATCGATGAAGAAAAGACGTACCCCCCCGAGCGGCTCCCATGGCCCCTGCCTCCTGACGCCGGCACTGGCGCAAAGGCACGTCGCATGAGTTTAAGCCTCCCTGACGATTTTACTGTGGATGTTGCTGAGCTACTCTCCGAGTTTGAGTATCAGCACAAGTTGTTGGGTCGGCACGGGAAGCATTTGGGCAAGGGCGCCGCCTCCAAGGTTACTCTCATGGTTCGCAAGGGGTGTCCGGGCGAACTATACGCAGTCAAAGAATTTCGAGGCAAGTCACATCGCGAAAGCCAAGAAGACTACGAGAAGAAGATCAAGTCCGAGTTTAGCATTGGCAAGAGTCTTCACCATCCGAACATTGTTGAAACCATTCGGCTATGTACCGACCATGGACGCTGGAATCATGTCATGGAGTATTGCGCAGAAGGAGACCTTTTCGGTCTTGTGCAAAAGGGCTTTTTCAAGGGCGAGGACAAGAAGAAGGATCGCCTGTGCCTCTTCAAGCAGTTGATTCAGGGTGTCAACTATCTTCACGCCAACGGCATCGCGCACCGGGACATCAAGCTCGAGAACCTCCTCCTCACCAAGGACAGCAAGCTAAAGATCACCGACTTTGGTGTTTCCGAAGTGTTTAGCGGAACCCATCCCGGCCTGAGAGAAGCTGGTGGCCAGTGTGGTCAGAATATGGGAGAAGTTCGCCTCTGCTCTCCCGGAATTTGTGGCAGTGAGCCGTATATTGCACCAGAAGTTTTGGAAAAGAAGCACAGCTACGACCCGCGAGCTCTGGATGTCTGGAGTTCGGCTATTGTCATGATTTACCTAACCTTTGGCGGGGCCATCTGGTCTCGCGCTCAACACGGCAACTTGCACTACGACAAATTGGTTAAGGGCTGGGATAAATGGTACGAAAAGCACCCCGAGTGCGATGCTTGTATCACAGACACGGACTACCCCAACTGCTACGCTCTAGACGTTGGTGTCAATCCCCCGGCACTGCGACGCATTCTCCTGCAAATGCTTAACCCGGACCCCGCCAAGCGCATTCCCATCAATGAAGTGGTTAACAACCGTTGGATGAAGAATGTTGAATGCTGCCAACTGGAGTCGTACGATGACCCCAACCAATTTATCGACGCGACCAAGAAGGACTATAGCAGCAAGATATCAACCAAAAAGATCTTCTGCCACAACCACCTACCGCCAAAAACGAGTGGGTCTCACTCGTTGGGCAAAATGCCTGGCACTGCAGGCTATTAATACTCAGGGTCTCGAGGCGAACAGGCTGGAACTTTCTTCCCATCCGCTGTGTTTCTCATGTTCCACTCGTTATTTATTCACTAATTCTTTCATTTTTCGCACCCATGGCTATTATGTCGAGTGTATAGAAACATTATTCACAAGGCGCTTTTAGGAAGACGGGAAGCACTTTTGACCATGACTGGCGTTGGCAAAGGGCATTTAGCGGCTGCAGAGGAAGCGAGCAATCGTAGTGAGCCGTGCGTGGCGTTTGGTGTCTGTCGCTTTTTCAGTTTTTTTTTTCTTTCTTTTTTTTTTTGTCCCTCTTTCCTTGGATTTCTTTTGCCGTCTTATATGGGACAGTGCAGTGTAATTGCTGGCTGTCCTTTTTGCGCACCACCTTCAAAGGTACAGTGCATTGGCTGCCTCTGGACATTGGGGCAACTCTAGCGTATATACTACATGTTTTTATGGCTTCGACTGGCCAGCCCTTTTTTTTTTGTCTTCTTTTTTGCTATCCGTATCCTTAGGTCTTGTCATTTATTATTACTGGTATTGTTCATCTGGTTACCTAGGAAAGGCGGGCTTCCTGAATGGTTTGTATGGTGGTTGTCTATCTTATTTTCCAACATGACGCATTGGACGAATTTCAAGTATACGAAACATTGAAAGGGCGGTATCGCAAGGAGAGACGGTGTAGAGGCATGTGGCAAGTGCCCTTGATTGGACTGCACATGATACAGGGAGACGAAGAGAAAGAAAAGAAAGATTTTTGGTTTTCAACCCCTAGTCGTTGCAGCCCGACTAGAGAAGCAGTCTTTGTCAAACATGATAGATTGCAATGAAACGATACGTAACGCTTGAGAAAATTTGGTTCCATTGTAGATGTCCCTCGTGAATGGCAACTGTGGAAACACTTTGTCGGCGACTGACCGTCGCCCATTGTCTCCTGTCTTGACTCGCTGCATGATGTTTCCTTTTCCGGTTCTGTCTCAAGTTGCTGCCGAGACACCGCGTTGGCTCTGTCGATGACTGTAGTCGTGCAAGCTGGTGCGTTGTGAAGTACATTGTATAAACAGCCTTGTTCTGCGAAATGGCGATGTACATACGAGGGTTTCGGCCAGCCTGCCAGCATTACCATCAAGGCGGTTTCGAAACAACATGGGGCGGACAATTATGCATGCGTGGAGTTCTGATTTTTTTTTTTCCCAACTTGGTACCACGCCGCATGCTGGCAATGGGCATGTTGACTCTCGCAATTCATAGTTCTGTTATTTCAATTTCTTAAATCCGCCCCCCGCCCAAAAAAGGAAGCAGCTCCTGGCACCGAGTTTTTGCAGGGCGAAGCGTGGCTTACACTCGGTCTACATCGTCATGGACTCATGGCAATGGCGAACGTGACAGATGCCAACCTTGTGCCTTTGTCTTCTTTCTTTGGAAAACGGGGCTGAGTCACACTACGGGAAGGTAGCGGCAAATCAAGTCCCTGGTAAATGTAGATGTTACGGCTCCTCACGTTGCACAGCAGGGAGGCTTGCAGCGGAACAAGGGCACGGGGAAAGGAATGGGCCGGGCGGTCTAGTGATGCAAGACTCAAGTGGCTGACGGGCTTGGATGGTCATTGCAGAGAACCAATGACGGTTATGGCGTAACTGATGGATTGATTGTGGCCGGCATATAAGTCGACGTGGTGACGGGTTGTTACTGGCCAGTGTGAGACGGGACCTTGTGGGAGTTGATTCTTTGGGAGCAGCAGGTCGAGCAACAGGTTCCGTTTGTAGTTCTGGGTACCTAATTGTATATTAGTTAAGCTTGAAGGGCCATATAAACGGCAGCTATGCGTATTTTCTTCCAGGATAATCCGCCTATCGGGCAAGGACGAAGGGAATCACCCGCATGTGTGCATGGATACTAGTACATGTAGTGACGGGGGCGGCCTCTGAAAGAGGCTGACAGGGGAAGTGACACAAAGAGCATCGGTATGCCTGTTCAAGCATCAATGCTTATTTTTGAGCTTTTAAATTTTTTGTCCGCATGCTCAGATGGAAAAAAAAGGCAGACGCAATCAATAGGTTGACGTTTGGGGAGATGTGGGCGGGCGTTTGGACGGTGGGCGAGGCAGGGGCAAGGCCCTTTGGCTTCGCAGTCGGCTTTTGGATAATGCATGGCGGCAATCGAGAATGCTAGTGATTATTTACAGGAAGATGAAAGCGAGTCGAGTTGTGGGGTGGATGTGAGGGAAGCAGGCCTGACGGCTGAGCAAGTAAAAGATCATGGGTGGTGAGATTGGTGAATGGTGGAGGATTGCCGGTTGGGGGTTTGTTGGCCGCTCACATCTCAGATGCTCCTTCCACCATTTTTTATTCTCTCTTTGCATGGCACCTGCTGGCACCTGTTGGCACTTGCTAGCACGAAGCAGTCAGCCATCTGCCTGCAAAATAGCTCAGCTTGTGACAACAACATGAAGTCAACTGATGAAAAAGATTCAAGTATAAAAGCGGGACACGGCTAAATCGGCTTCATGGGTGCCCTTTGCCAATTCGCTTGACAGGGTTTCCCCTCCCTCGTGCCTTGACTACCGACAATCCAACAGAACAGGACATGACTAGGCTTGTTCTATCGACCGCATTGTATCATGCCACCGACCTGATTGGCTCTGACTTCCTCTACTGCTGTACTTGGTAGAGCCAACGAAGACGTTCGAGTGTGCTCCGGCAACAGCCGCCCTACAAACACGGCGCCGCTTCGAGTAAAGGCGAGGCGAGGCAGAGTGAGGTGAGGTGGGTGGCGGTCCAGGGTTCTACCGCCAATACTTGAAAACGTTTGGACCAAGAGAGACTCACCGACTGTTGGGGGACCTGAATATTGCTGAAGCGGCTGAAAGTAGATGGGAGAATAAAGAAACAACAGCAAGTGGAAGGATGGTGGCGCCGCGGCGGGCCTGCTTGCCGGACGGCTTTCGTGCCTGTATATCCGAGACACCTTTTGTCACGAGGCGGCAGCGTGGGCGACGGGGCCAAAGGTGTTACTACGTACATGTGTACGGAATACATACGCCTCTGAGAACCTGCGTGCAAAAAGGAGGCAGGCTTGACTGACTCTCGGTACTGTGTGTCTTGAGCTGGCGGCCGCGGATCGAGTTTAGCCCGCAAAACGCTGGTGTGAAAATCATGGCGAGCTTGACACGGAAGAGGGCTAGAGCATAAACAATCAACTTCCTTTCCGCTCATAGAGACAGAGTACACGACACATACACACCCGGCAATACGGCACTCCAGGCATCACGTTGCCAACAAAGGCGCCTTGAACGCTTGGTCATACGCATCGTCAAGCGGCAGCAAGAGTACACTTACACAACAACTGCTCGCTGGCCAACTCATTATGTGGTTGTGAACCCCAGCCTGGCAGCATGCCAAGAATGTGCCTGGAAATAAGACGCTCATAGCGAAACAGGGCCATATTCTCCGTCTGCGTTCCCATATACAATCTAGACGCCCAAAGCACCCCCCCGTGTAACCATGCAAGTATTTCTCCAGATGGTCCGCCATAGCCGCAGGCCGACTGGCTTCTGAGTGGGCTGTTCAATCTAGCACCAAGCACGTTTCGCCGTCGGATGACTTGTCCTGTTTCCCTCTTGCGTTGCAGCGACACCAAGCCACCGAGCTAGGTTTAGGTTTATGACGGCACCTGTGGACGACGGCTGCGAATGCCATCCATCTCTGCAAGCCCTCGTCTTCCCTCATCTCTCCCCATCTTTCCTCCCGTGTCATGCGCACTCGCGTTGTCCCTCGTGCACGCATGCCCCTTTTGTTGATCTGATGAGCTGGAACCCGGATACCGGCAACAAATGGGGGCCGCAAACAAATTTGTCAGTGCTCTCGCGTAGCCAGTACTCGAGTTACTTGGGCTGAGGATGTGGACATGATGTACCTTTTCATCTTGTTTATGCAGGGAAACGAGGAGGCTGACCCTCGTACTGTGTTGCAATCCTGCAGTCCACGTGCAGTGGGTGTGTAAATTGAAATAGAGGCGTGAGGCTTCCAAGCAAGCATTGCGCCCATGTTTCCAGAATGCTTGAATCCAAGCCGATGCTGCTATGGCACATGTGATTAATCTCTGCTGAACACTACTCGAGTAGTGCCGAATTCTACTGAGATATCATTAGGTATTTCTTTTTATCTCCTTGCTGTTAGAAGCCTATTCAAAACGGAGAATCTTGAAATGACCAGAACCACAGTTGACGACTTGCTCGTATACTTGTATCCGATCATTGTGACCCGTCAACATATACCGAGGTATATATGAAGGGAGAACAAAGGAAATGATGATGTAAATAATAAACAGCCAATTGACAACTACACGCGGGCGATATCATTCATCACATTGAAATAACTCCATCCATAACCCAGTTGCGCGCACATATACACACTTCAAATGCTGTATACGCAATAAAGAGATGCAACGACATGCCTACAGAACCGAATGAGAAAAAGCAAAGAAAAATTTGCAACCTCACGACAACTTCTTCTGCATCAGGTCCGCCAGCTCGTCCAAGAGCTCGACCGTCTCGGCCGGGCTGGCAATCCAAGCCGTTGTGCCCACGCTTCGCGCTTTAAAGTCATTGGATCCGGCGCTCAAAAACTGGTCTCCGACATGGAGAGTATTCTCGCCCTTGATGGCTACGCCCTGTCGACCAAACCACTGCTGGCAAACAGTGACGCCCCGGCTCTTGTCGCCAATGTCGACAAAGACGTCTCGCCCGCCGTTGAAGGCACAGAATGGAACGCCCTTGCGCCCGGTGGCAGGCGACGACCGCCCAGCAACCTGCGTCTGCGAGCCAAGGTGGCTAAGTTCAAGGATTCTCTGTACCACAAGAACCGTTTCCTCGAGACTTTCGCGTGCGATGCGGATGTGAGGCTCCGACGGAATGATGCCGACCGCACGGTCTTTGCGTACAATGGTTGCTGGAAGATTCATTGTGCGAACGCAGTCCTTCAGCGCTGATTCCGCCACGTCCAGAAGCGCGGCAATGTCTGCTTCAGACCAGGCTGCCATCTCGGGAGTGAGCCACTGCGGTCGAGGGACAGGCGCCAAGCGGTGAGGCGAAGATGGCTCGTATGTAAAGAGGTAGTTGGCTTCGCCGCCCATGATGACAACACTTCGCTTCTGAGTTTCGTCCAAATCGGGGGAGGCAGCGATGGCATCCAAAAGACCATGAAGACGGTCGTAGTATCGATCAGCCGTGGTGTAGCCTGCAGCCGTCACAATACCTATCTTGATGTTTTTGCGTAAAAGATCTACCCGCGAATCACCGAATCGTGTGAGCCGTCTTTACTCATACAATCTTCATACACACAAAAGCAGCCACTCACCGAGGAGTCGCGGGATGATGGGGCTCGTGGGCTCCAGACTCTCTCCATCATCGTACAGCGTCACATCACCATCGAAGGTAGCGAGCTGCAGCGCACCGCCAGTCACAGCCATGACCTGTGCTGAGTTGAGCACCAAACGCACATCGTTGAACGACGGGGCTACATATCGTCTAGACGAAATGTATCGTTTCCTGTCCTGATACTTGAAGGCAGCTTCCAAAGGCAGCCTGGTGAAGAACGGGCCGGCTGTGGGGACCAGCATGCCTAGCTTTGATGGTAAGGGGGTTATGAGACTTGCTACGGCACCTTCCAACCCTTGCGATTGGGTTTGATTTTGTCTTTGGCGTGATACTAGATCAAGGCATGTTAGCAATTACACAGTCGTCACTTTGGAGCGCGCACAACATGTTCATCTTTTTTTCTTTGTGGCAGCTCAGAGATGAAGTCAGAAACGTACTATGATCATCAATCATCATCTCGACGTCGCGCATAATTTCTGCATACCGCCGATGAGCCTCCTCGGCCATCTTGGCGACGCTGGCATCGTCGCCAAGCACCCCCGTGGGTTGGGAGTAGAGCACAAACGGCACTGCGAGAAGACCCTTGACCCATTCTGTGTCCAGGTGTCAGCGTGATGCATTTGTGTCAAGATTTATATAGGAGCAGCCCGCAACACGTGCAGTGCGAATAGACCAACCTATGAACTGATCTCGTCGATGGGTCTTGAGAGCATCTACACGGCACGGCACAGTCAGCACGATTACATTGGTTGAGTCTCCATCGTCTCAGATACCACGGGTTCTAGTTTCGTAATACGGCAAATGATGACAGTTGGCGAACAGTGCAACTTACACTCGACGCGATATCTAGTCGTCATGCTGCAAATGAGGCCGTCTCCAAGTTTTGTCCAGGCTAGAATATGGTACAAGTTGAAGAGTAGCTTAGCTGCTGCACAAGCTACACTTCAAATGCAATCTCGGCGACTCGGTCACCGCTAAGACCAAGTGGACGCCGCGTTGGGGAGACAGGTGAAGGCCAGAAAAAGGTGAAGGTTGAAAGGGGGGAGGGAGACGGAAGATGAGTCGTCCGGTATTTGGAGGTTCGCTAGCTTTGTTAGCCGGGATGATCGAGGTTGGGTCGAGGGAGCTCAAGATGATCGCGGGGAACACACATGGTGAGAGGGAGACGTCAGTCTCCAGGGTGGGGCAGGCAGGCGGCACCCGCCGGTCCACGGCCGACAAGTTGCATATTGTGCATGGCATTTCGGTCAGGCCCGACTCACATTCCCAGGGCCAGGAATAAACATCCATCCTTGTGTGTACCAAACTAGCCAATATGTAACTATAACTCACACCCACTTTTTTTATTTTGGGAAGTATTGCTTTATTTCGCTATTAATGCTCTTCTAACAAAATGTCCATAGTCCAATGTCACCACAACTGGGCGGGATTGGTCATGACTAACCAGAGTTGATCATGCTCCAACATGTCTCCCATCAGTCAAACGCCCCCCAGCCCACTTTGCTCGACAGTTGTGTCTCTATACTATTGACCGAAAACACCCCTCCCACCATTACGGCGGCATCCCAGCATAACCTCTTTGGCCATGTGAGAAAAGAGATTGCTACCCGGGCACTCGAAGCAGCCTATGTAAAGGAGTGCAGTGGTATCGTTGACATGCTTCAAGTAGCCCAATCGCGTATTCCATTGCCCCATTGTCGTCCAGATTCTTGGCCCTGCCTCCCCTCCCTTGTCCATGGTAGGTACATCACTATTCTCGCTCAAGTGCCGGCCCGCAAAGACAATACCCCGTCGAAAAATGCTTTTCATATCCTTTTCAAACTCCGGTCTCCCTTACAAGTGTAAGACGCGGCGGTATACCAGTGACAACCCGACACGGCACCGTGCAGTTCAGATATCCTCAATTTCGCTCCTTTAACTCGCCGTAGCGCCAACAACAGCTTGCGCCTGCTGCTGAGCCAACAACTGTTCCTGCTGGGCTTGTTGCGCCTGCTGGGCCGCCACCTCGTCAGCCTTCACCATAATCGTCTGAAGCAGGTTTTGTTCCTCGGCTGAAAGATGACTAGCAAGGCTGCTGTAGAATTGAGGCTGTTCTTGTTGCATTTCTGCGAAACCAGCATATTAGCGACTCGTGGTCAATGTTTCAAAAGCTCGCCCGAGTTCAGGCCCAGGGTGACACATACTTAGAAGAGTGGCCTTGAACAACTGGTAAGGTTCGACCTTGTCCAGAGGAGAGTCGAGCAGAACACTATCCTCACCCAGCTCATCGTCGTCATCCTCAATCGCGCGACTATACTTCTGGGCCTGTAGATGTGGTATTAGCTTGCGGTTTTTCAAAAGCGCAAATATGTGCGGGCATGTTGTGGTGCTACAAACCTCATCATTCAAGAACTCCAGGTACGCCTTGCTCTCGTCCTTAGATTCAACAGGCTCTTCCTCGTTGTTCTCTTCCCCTTCGCCATTCCAGTTGGCCTCGTTGTCGTCCCATTCATCCTCTTCGCCGTAGTCGTAGGTTGTCTCGAGATGGAAATCATCGCGCAAAGCTTCTTCACGGTCTATCACAGTGTCAGTCAGGGACCTAGTGACGCGAGCAGTCTCACCAGACATCACTTACTCTTCATAGCATTGGGCAAAGTTCGGAACAATTCTGTAATCCCCTGAAGCAAGCGTGGCCAACCAACAGACACACTTGCCGGAACCTGCTCATGACTGACACCCAGGAGAGCAGAGATTGCGACAATGCAGAGCTTCTTGTCATGTACGCGGCTGAAAGACGTCATGCTACCAAACCACAAGCTGAAGAAGCGATTTGTCCAGCCCTTATTTTCGAGCACCTGGAGGGTCAGCAGTGGGTTATAGTGAATAGAGTTGATGACCATTTCCATAAGATGAATCTTGTAGCTCTTGATCTTCACTTCCTGGGTTGCCAATATGCCCATGGCCATGTTAATGAAGCCTTCAACACAGCTGTCGATATGTCCTCGGAGGCTAAGCATCATAGCCTCGGCGAGCTTGCAGGCGCAAATTCGTTCAACGCCGCCTTGAACTTGGTCGGTGAACATATCAGCCACCATTGAATACAGGGCCTGGATATACTCTGGTTTCTGGATTAACTGCGGTGTGCCGTATTGAACAAAATTGTCCAATGCGGGAAGCATATCCTCCAAGTAGTATTCGGCACCAGCCTTGAATGTGGTGTGAATGAGCTCGAAAGCTTGCCACATGTTGGGCGAGATGCCCTTGGCAGCAAATGTGCAGCTATCAATGATTTCAAAAACTTCATTGTACAGATCTAAAGCTGTTTGTGAGCAACAACCCAGCAAGACGAGAGTCATGGTCGAAGGGTTCCGATTGACTTACCATAAAGCTTGTTCTCTAGAGTGACTTTGATCACAGGCATAAGGACGGCCTCAATATGAAGAAGAACATCAGGGGTGCTTTCCAGAGTGAGGATTAAGGTGCCAATTGTTTGCAAAACACCAAGAGCGGTAATGCTCTTATCGTCATAGTCTGCATACAACTCGCCATCTTCACCGGCCTTGCTCTCCTTTTCGAGAAGCTCACGGACAATGCGAAGGTAGGTGTCGCGGAGTTGCTCGCACAGCGCAACAGCAAATGGAGTGAGTTCAGTGGCAAAAATCTCAACGAAATCCTCCATGACGTTTGCCAGCGCATCAATGTCGACTTCGTTGGCTAGCTTGAGAAGCTGCTGCATAATGGTAGGAATACTTTGTTGCATGCTAGAGCGAATGACATCGTGTCTGATGAGAGGCTGCAGCGCCAAGGCCGCAGTAACACGAACAGGGAGAGCGGGATCTGCCATGCAATCCAAGATGTGTCGATATATCGTCAACAGGTTATTCTGATCCTGGAAGTTGAGCTGCTCAAATTTCTCGATGGTGTCGCACGCTCGAGCGCGGAGATAGCCCTGGCTGCTTGTAAAATCAGGAAACACATATCGGACGAGAAAGTACTCAACCTGGTCAGCAATGGGGCTCTTTTTGCTCAGGATAACGGGCGCAAGGGTAGCAATCATGCGCAAGGCTCCCTCCTTGGCCATGTGGTTCTTCTTGTCGTCAGGTGCTTGCTCGTACTCATTGACAACGGCGTTAACAAATTTGAGAATTTCAAACGTTTCCTTTCGGCGGTTTTTGGTCAAGTTGACCAGGAAGTTGGTGGCGGCCACATCAGGAGCAGATGCTTCCTCGAAGTAGTTGAGCTTGCGGTGCAAGTATTCCTCGGGTTCGTCGTCGAATTGTTCGGCATCTTCCTCGGAGAGACACATGACAGGGAAGATGAAGTGCGTCACAAGGTTGGTAAGATGGGCTTTGAGGTGAGTCCACATTTCCTTCGGGCGGACAGATTCGTCCAGAAATACGATAACGTATGAAAGACAAGGTCGGCTGAGCCAAGATGTCTTGGCCACCCATTTCTCGATTTCCTGGAGATAGTGCTTCAGAATTTCGGGGGCAATAGTGCCAATGAAGTTCTTGGCAAATTGTGCAGCCTCATCGCCCTTTCCAGGACTGGCAGGGTTTCCATGTCTAGCTAAGTCAGCTCATACCCAACTTCAAAACCATGTGTACGGAGAGATCGAACGAACCTGATGAACAGTCTATTGAGATTAAAAAAGGCCCACTTCTTCGCCTTCCACCAGTGATGCTTCTCGCGATCAAAGGAATCGCCTTGCATGGCATTGGCAGGTGCAGCCTTGGATACGGTCTGGAGGAACACGGTACACCATGCAATATTGACCTGCTGTTGTCGCAAGTGGCTGGAGAGCTCGAGCTGTGCATCACAGTGAGAGACGATTAGTTGAACAACGTCCTCAGTAATCAAAATATTAAGAGCAAGAATAACTTCCCATGTTTGTTCTTTGGGGGAAGGTTCAACTTACCCATGTGGCATGCTTGTAGGACTTGAGAGCCAGGTGAAGCATCTCGCCGGCTTCATCACTTTCCTGATTCACCAGCTCATTGCAAATAGCAAGCAAGCGTGGGAAGCTGTTCTCAACAATGGTATCGAACTGTGCGCGGTCATGGGTGTCATTTGACTTGTATCTGAAAGCACGGCAAATGGCAAGTAGACACTGAAGGCCGGCGAGGACGGAACTAGGGGTATTCGTGTTTAATAGCTCGGTAGTGAAGTCCATAAATCGCGGCCATCTGCTGGGAAAGTCGCATTGCAGGACGCGTTGGAGAACAGGAATGAGCTGCTGGCGCACAGCGCCATCGGAGGCGGCCAGGAGCGGAACCAAGCGGTCTCGAACGCGAGCCTTCTCATCTTCGGGTATTATGTATTCAGTAGAATACTGTTCGCTCTGATACCAGGCACGATTGACGCGGTGTTTGATATAAATGACGGCTAGATTAAGCAAAAAGGGGGGTTTAGTCAGCGGACGAGCTCGACAACCTCCTAAGAAAGGCGGAGGCGATACGGCGGAGGGAGACATACTTGATAAGCGCACGCTTGCATCCTGTTCAGCTTGTAAAATGTCGAACAAGGCATCGACAAAGCCTGCTTGCTCTTCAATCTATTAGAGATTGGGGAGGCGAGTCAGCATATATTCTCACATTGACTAGTCGAAACGTAATGGTCGCCCTTGCAGCCTCGTCCTGGCAGTCGATTTTTTTTTTCCTGGGTGGTGGCAGAAGTGGTAAATATCTGCTTGAGAGGGACATAGAACCAAAATCAACCCCCCCTTTCCCGGGTTTCGGCCCGCCATAAGTTCATGTCCGGCAGACACTTCCATCTATGAAGAGACGATGGCTATGGTAGAAGCTCATGATGTGCAGAGAATCAAAAGCAAAGGGGAGAAAAAAGCACCGTGAATGGCTGCTGGCAGCGAACCCCTCGGCTCTCTCATGGTCATTGGTGGCAGCGGGCAGGACAAGGTAATGCTTCACATACCTGTTTCAACTGCAGCTCGGCCCGTCGTCTGTTGTCGGTATCGGTGGACAAGCTGCCCAAGAGCAGGTCCCGAAGCGCGACGGTATCCATATTGAGGCTCGAGGGCGGCAGTATTGAGCGAGGTCAGGTTCGGGGTCGAGACGAGTTGAAAGTGTCGGCGAGGAAGTCTCGTGTCGTGGGATAAGATTTGTGGTCGGTCAAGAGGGCGGAAGACGATGGCGGGGCATCCAACGCTATCGCGGGCGTGGGCGTGGGCGTGGGCAGGAGTGTGGGCGTGCGGGCAACAACCAGTTGACAGAAAGGAACAAAGATGGCCAGGCACTTGAGACCCGGGGACGAACTGCTGACAGACAGACCAGACAGACTGGCCGGTCTGTTTGATGTAAAGATGTAAGATGTCTGTCTGGTATGATGAATGAGAAGCGCACGCACAAGGCGGCTAGCAAGGCGCAACCAAAGCGAGCTCTAGGGAGCGCTGGGCCGCGGGCTGTGGGAAGAGATGAAAATATAAATGCAAGAGAAAAAAAAAATCAATGGAGGCTATCTAGAGATGCGGGATGATTCAGAGGGCACAAGCAGACGTGATTGATGGAGACGAGGCAAGCATCCAGTGCTAAGGAAGACGACACTCCAGGCGCTTGGTACTCCGTACCGGGCTGAGGCAAACACGGCGGGAAGGGACAGACATGGAGTGAGTGCCTGGGTACCTGCACATGTGCACCACCTGTGGGTGTGGCTACTAGTAGCTTCGGGGGTTACCAAGGTGCAGGGCTCAAGTGCCATTGGTCTCCGTGCTGGCTGGTGGGAGGCATAAGAAAAAAACTCAAGTGCGCAACTGTCAATTGGTCGGACGAACCAGACGGTCAATGTTCATCAATATCAAGGTCCAGCACATGGGAGGTCTAGGGCTCAAGTCTGGTGCCTCCCAGAGTGGTCCAGAGGGTCGTTGGGTGGCTCCAGGTGGGTCCGGTTGGTCCATGCAGTAAAGAGCTGTCTGGCCGGCACTGGGGACTTGTAGTTAGCGGCCAGTCGACGCCGAGCGCCATTACCCAGCAGCCCAGCAGCTCTGGTGGTGCGTCAATGTGGCTCTGCTTCAACATTGAACTGTTCTCGCACAAAAACTGGGGCCACCGGACGCCCAACACCGAAATTTTCCCTCCACACATATGTCGTCACGTTATGAAGACGGCCTTGTTTCGTTTCTAACATGAATAAGACTTCTTCCTCACTTCGCCACGCTAGCGCCAGAAACGGGTACGTCGACAAACAAAAAGAAGAAGAAAATTTAATTCAGCCCGGCCGGCACCGAAATAATGCACCGCCACTCAGTCATAGCCAAGCAATACCTACTAACCTGCTGCAAAGCAGGATCTATTATACTTAAGTTAGGTACCTAGGTACTCGAGCAAGTACAAGTACCACCATGCACAAGAATAAACATGCCAACGTGGAAATTGAACCAGACAGCCACCTGGTGCGTGCCCTGGGCCGCTGGAGAATGGGGTATGCTCCACCAAACCAGTCATCTTATCACACACACATGTTGTGTGCACTCACCACCACACTCTGACATAAAATATCCCATCTCTCAAATCCCCCCGCCACGGACGTCCAGTGACATTTCAATTGCGAGCTGCGAGCACTACGTGCTCCATACAATCGTCCTCTCGGAGACCTTATCCACGAAACTCAGTTAGGCGTAAGCAAAGCGTGCGTCACGGCCAAGATTGTAACCCAGCCTAACCCAGCCTCGCCCAGTCCGCGCCCAACTCCCACGTCGCACAAGAACAACTTTCAATGTTCACTTTGGCAAATTTGCCACCACACCGACCTGCCCGCCTGCCATCCAGGCATCTTTCAGGCTTCGTCGGCTGCACGCAATGGAGTAAACAAAACGTCAAGCGGAGCAGCCCATCTGTGAGGCTTAAACCAACCTCTTGGCTGCAAGGGTTCCAAGCGTTGCTGATTATTTCGTAGTGCCAAAAAAAAAAAAAAAAAAAAAAGCGGTGCCAAATCTCAACATTCCCATCCACCAGCAACAGCGGCAGTAGCCAATATACTTGCATACATCGACCCACCATGGTTTGTTTCGTCACCCGCTGCTACAACTGACAACCTTCCAGCAAGTTCCAGGTCCCAGTGAAGCTTTCCCTCCGCGAATAAATATGCGTAACTTAGGTACCTAGGTACCTAGGTACTCTGTACTGCCGACATGTTTCTAATCTTGACGGCAACAGCCACGCGGCTTGCTCGCCTCCCGCCAGGGCCTTAAATCCCATCCCGATTTGGCCAACCAGACAGGCGTCCGCTCCGTTGCGGCAAAAGACAAGTGCAACTTATTCCATCCATCTCATATTTTACTCCGTACAATACGGAGCAGCTGTGGGCCGTGCCGCCGTCGTCCGTGAACTGCCAAAAGTCAAGTCTCGGTTGTGGCCGGGCTGCCACGCCGTCTTCCTGGTTGCAGCAGCCGCCATATTCTCGCGTTCAATCGTGTTCCATGTGCCGACGTAACAATGAAACTCCTTTTGCCATGCCTCTCGTTTGCAAGCCCGCCCCGCTTTGTTGCCCAGACGGTGACACACTCAGTGCAAATACGTCGGTCTCAAATCACCTGTTTGCCCACGGCGCACAAGCTCTCTTGGCTCCGTTTCGCAACCGTCGGTCACTAACAAAAGTCAGCTTTCAAGCTTCGTACTGAATAGATGGATACATGTGTGCAAAGTACCGCCCTCCCGCAGCGTCGATTTACCAATCACCAAGCTCAAGTACGCGGCAGTAGATATATTGCGGCAATATGCCAAAGTATTGACGTAGCAAGGCTGGAAGTAGCTACATATCTAGGTACGGGTACCTACCAGGCACTTGAGCACGTGCGTCGGTAGCTCATAATCATGCATGATGCTGGGAGTACATATTACGGAAATATTATATCGTCCCGCGATGCCAAGGGTCGGGGTGTTTTCAAGTTGACCTGCCGCCTTCTTTGCACCTAGTAGGTACCCCTGTAGGTATATCTGCCCCATTCATAAACTTGCCCCCAGCCAGATTTCTTTCATCGCTTCCATCTTGAAAACCGTCAAGTTGATTCCACATCTCACTTGGAGCCCAAGCAATATGCGGTAACAAGCGCGTTACTCGCAAAGGCGACACAGATTGACTAGGCCCGCGCAATGTTGCCAAAGTAATGGAAGCTATGGCAGCTCAAGACATTGGATCCAGCACGTCCAGTCCACATTTGCTTTCCTTACCTTGAAGGCAAACTCAAGACCCTACTTGCTAGCCCGGCAATGTACTCGTAGGACAAGCGGCTTGACCCTCAGGAATTCAACACCATACGCTCCCTAAGCCCGTGGCGGTGTACTAATCGAAGTTTTATCATGTACGGGTGGCGCCAGTCCCATGGTCTTTCTTGAACCAAAATAGGCTCAAAATAGATGGCATCCATCAACGTAGTCTCTGTCAACCATGAATCGATAAGCTCAGGGGTCCAAGTGGCGTCACTCCTTTCTCCTCTCCCTCTTCTTCCTATCCTCTGGCATGTCTGTTAGAAACGTCTCAAAGGGGCAATCGTCTTGAGTATACAGCGTTCGACTTTGATCCGGAAAAAAAAAGTTTGGAAGTGTTATAGAAATACTCCCAGCTGGCCAATATCGCATGTCGGAAACAGATATATCATCATTTGTATAGGTTGGACTTGGTTTGTAAACCTTTGGCTACTTTATTGCGGCCAAGGATGAAATGCCTCGACGAGCATTTGCTCAGGAAGCCAAACTGCACGTGTCATGGTTGGCGCAAAGCGAGTTGCCTCGAACTCAATTTATTCCTCGCCTGAAATTAAAGTTGCTCTCCCATATCTCTTATCACCGCAAATCCCATATGCATCCTACTCGTCGTTTTTGCTCACTTCACCAAACAAAATACATTAGGTGCTTTTATACTGCCCTCGTATGCTGGACGCATCTCGCTAACAACCTCTAGAAAAGAAAATCAAATCGCTGGCCAGATTGGGAATTATCATCGGGGGCGCTGCAAGGTCCAGTCCAGGATTGCGGCGTAGGTGCAAATAATCGTTTCGATCTTGTGCACATGAAATTTGAGCAGATGCCTGAACATAATCTGACACCAGGGCACGAGCACCGGAACAAGGAAAGTTGTTATCGTCACAGAAACAACGCATCAAGCTGGGTAAGGCTGGACCAGCATAGCGGTTGCGGGAATAGAACGGACGAAAGCAAGACAGACATCTCCGGAATAGGTGGCCATTATCTCCAGGCATAGGTCGAACTTACATGGTAACAGGTTGCCAAACTTAATGGTTAGAGCACCTGGGCTAAGGTAGCTTCCCCATCAAGAACAATACTGCCAATAAATGATTTTGCCCAACACATTCCCAAGGGATCGCGAGATTGAAGAGTAGGATAAGAGCGCCAGATACTCGGAAAATTCGCGGATTTGCGCGGTGACAAAGCATCCTGTTGTTCTCCAAGAGTCTGGTCTGCAAGGATGGCCTAACATTTTCATTTGAGTCCATGCCGTACTGGATTTACGCCTCTATGTCGGGAAAAAAAAGGGTCCAGGCAAGAGTATTAGTCCCGAGTCCAAGGCAGAGGAGAAAACAAGTAACGGAAAATTCTTCTGGCCATGATGGATCAGAAACATCATTTGATACCTAGCTGCTATGAGAATAACAAAGCGGTTAGTTCATCTCAATGCAAAGGGCTCATTAGATAACTCCATGTGAAGGAATCCGGGATGAAACGCGAAAACTTAACGGGAGAGGGTCCTCTTGAACACATCTGGCTAGTATATATAAACTCATTTTGAAACTTACCATGCTGCCCGGACATCCCCTCAGCTTTGGCTCATGGAGAGCGCGGTGAGCATCCAGGACCACTCCAGCAGGTCAAGCTAAGGCGACCAAGTGGTGAGCTAGTCATAATCCAGTTATTAGGGTAACTCCACTAGAAGGACCGGATCCGGGCAGCGAGGTAAGGACATAAGATAACGACGAAAAAAATAAAAAATAAAAATAAAAATAAAAACCACCATCGACGACCATGAGGGGCCAGTCAACCCAACCTGCGCCATAAGTATTTGGGCATGACATCAATCAGCATATTTCATCCCGGGCTTTCCTATGAGCCAAACTAAAAGAGAAAGACTGGAAATGCAGTAATCCCGCCCATTCATAGTCAAAACGTATAAATGAATCCAAAGCTCAAAAGGCATGCGTTTCCAGGGCTAAATGACAACGAATGCAAAGAGCCAAGTGCCAGATGGTGTATCCCAGGGTGTGAATAAGTCTTTTCTGTCTTTTCTGTATCCAGGAGAAATGACTGGCAAAGAGCATCGGGTGACATTGTCCAGGTGCTTTGGTTCGATGAGAGGCAAACTTGCTACTCTCAGAGGCATCGTGTACAAAGAGTATATCCAAATGGGGGTTATCCGTGGAACAAGTTTAACAAAAAATATATAAAAAAGGGCGCAGGGCGCCAATCCAAGAAGGTAGAGTTCGAGTCCAGAGTCCAGAGTCCAGCCATTTATAAAACATAAGCAACGCATAATCACAAGGTTGGCCACAAAAAGTCGTACCAGGGCTAATTGGTCGTGCAAAAAAGTGAAAAGTCAAGAGTGAAAGGGGAACGGGCGTCCTTTTTCTTATTTTTTATCGTCGTGGGGGTCGCGGTTGTTGCCTATCGGAATCCCGGTCACTACGACGACTACTTGAGCCACTGGGAGGTGTTTGATTTCTTGCAACAGGCACGGAAGGGCGGGTTTGAGGGGATTCATCATACTGTTGTCCTTGGACTGCAAACCCCGGCTGTTGTTGCGGTGGCTGGGGAGGAACTTGGCCTGCTGGTGAAGCTAAAAAATTAGACGCGGGGCCTTTTTGGCGAGCTGGGCTCGCATGATCTCTGCTTTGACGCACCTCGACCATAGAACGGGTCATGGGGTTGCATAGCCGGGTACGAGTGGCCACCGGCGGTGGAAGGAGGAGGAGCCTGGCCCTGATACTGATATTGGGGAGCTGGGTATCCAGGTTGAGGCGGTGGTGCTGTGGAATAAACTGGCTGCTGAGGGGCGGCAGCAGAAGTTCCCATCCGGCTTGAATAAGGATCATTGGAGACTGGATAACCGGCTTGGGGCAAATTGGCACCAGTGCCAATATATGGAGGATCCTGGTTCGGTTGATAG
The DNA here is from genome assembly GCF_019434415.1 of Metarhizium acridum. Taxonomy (NCBI): domain Eukaryota; kingdom Fungi; phylum Ascomycota; class Sordariomycetes; order Hypocreales; family Clavicipitaceae; genus Metarhizium; species Metarhizium acridum. The sequence goes on along the minus strand of NW_027094020.1, from coordinate 1,573,476 downwards.
CCTGGACGCATCATTGATCCGGGCTGGGCAGTAGTGTACCTTGGGTCCGGAGGCGGCGACTGTTGAGGCTGCGGGAAACCGGCACTAAAGCCACTGCCGTTTGAGGCGCCAAAGGGCTGTTGTGGGGGCTGTTGCTGGTATGTGTTAGAAGCACCGGTATATCCAGGAGCGCCAGTTCCAGGGTATCTCGGTGCATCATAGGTTTCCCGGGGATACGGCTCCGGCTGGAAAGAAGGGGGCTCGGTAGGCCCATGATGTTGCCGGGACTGGTGAGTCTCGGAGTAGCGGTATTGGACTGCTGGTGAGTTAGATGAGGGTCTCGCAGGAACGCCAGTGGCATCTCTCGAGGCATGGATACCTCCAGGGGTATTGCGCGAAGTTTGCGCACGCCTTTCACTATCCCAGCGCGCCGAATCGGCTTTCAAGTCTTCAATCATAGCCTGGAGAAGAATGTGAGCCTAGAGCAAATATTTTCCATGTGTATGCAAGACAAGACTCTATTCCACGGGATGTTGGTAGAATTAAAGACAAAAGGTGTGCTCACGGTTGTTAAATTTCTATATGCGGTAATGTAGTATCCTTGAGCGACCTGGCCGGTTTGGGGATTCTACATGAGAAGTAAATCATCAGTGACTCGTGTCTCTCCCAATGTACGGCATATCTCAAGTGCCCAAGATCAGACAAGATAGAAGCCATACCTCGTAATGCCCAGGCCGCACCAAGGCATCATTGCCCAGGTAGCGGCAGATATCGGCCGAGATGACCTCACGATCGATGCCATCGCGCGGCACGAAGTATTCGTTTTGCCGAGTCGCGGTCGGCTGCGTAGACGCTCCCTGGGGGCGGGGTTGTCTAGACATCGTGAAGGGTCGACAGGAGAGGTTATCGTCGCAAGTGTGAGAGAGAGAAAGGGAGGGGCGCGCGAGGTGGCCGAAATGACAAGAAAGAAGAGACGGAAGAGAGCCCGCGAGGGAGATTGTGAAAGGTAGATGGGGAGGAGAGGAGGCTGTCAAAAGTGAGGCAGGCAGTGGAGGGAAGAAAAGAAACCTGCACGGTATGAGGTATGACCTGCACTCGACAGGTCAGCAGGGTCAGCAGGCAGCGTCTGAGGGGCTCAAAGGCAGGGGAGCAAATCAGGTCAACTGGTACGACTGGTCCACAGGGTCAACTGGTGGCACTCCTTGCAAGTTGGTGGGTGGGCAGTGGGCGGCGGGCAGTGACCTTACAGGCAGGAGACGCAACAAACTTGACACAGCACCTCGACACAGCACCAGACTGGAGGCCAGATGCCAGTCAATCAGCCGTTTACTGCCCGAGACAGGACAGGGGTCCAAGTGTCGACTCAACTGGTCAGGTCTCTTGTGCAAACTTGACTCTTTTGGCAAGCAGCAGCCACACACCGCACGTCTACCGATCGCCGTGGCCGACACAATGTCCACAAAAAACTACCGCTTCACGGCTAGAATCCGGCCCAAGAGATAGCGTGGAGGCCAAAAAAAGGTACAAAAGAAAGGGAGAGAGGGAGAGAGGGAGGGGGAGAGACAAGAGAAACCGCCCGGGTGGCCTTGTCAATGTTGGGCTCTTGGGCTGCCAGACACCGACACAGCGACAGTGACCCTCTTTGCCCTTCAAACGAATGGGACAAGCACTCTGTACCAGGCAGAGCGAGCAACTTGGCCAGGCTACTCCGCGTTGATGGTTGATGTGGTGAAGTACCTACAGCAGGTAGAAGGGTACGATACATGAAATCCTCCCAAGTAGCTGGTGCTCACGCGTAGACAGGATTTGTCCACCGTCAAGAGTACTAATGCCAGGTCCTGCACCTTTCCTCCGGTGCGGCGGGGTGACGAGGACAGTCCGTGATTGTCTACTCCTGCTGCCGCTGAGTCCCAATCCAGCTTCCTCGCTGTAGATAGGAATACTACTCTATACAACGAAACGGACACAAACTGCAGAGATGCAGGCGCAGGCACGGCAGCACCAATGATCCACTTCCCGACAGCGTCTTGTCGCCCAGTTGAGCTTCAAATGGCCCCGAGCAGACCCAAGGTCCAGGGTCGTTGCTGTGTGACTTTGCCTGTGACGGTGCAGTGGCTGGCTGGCTGCGGCTGGCTGGCGGGGGTTGGGCTGGCTGTCTGGGTTCAATATTCAGTTGGGCTGCACTGCTCCAACCTAGGACCCTGCGACCTGCAACAATGTGGGCGGAAAATGTGGCGCTGGTTTTTGGTGATTTTTCTTACTGGTCTCACAAATGGTTGGTTGGTTGGTTCGCCACTTTGAACCCGAGAGAGGTCAGATGCCAAGCAGACGAGAGGTTTTCCAGCGAGGGTTGGTGGTATGGGACTAACCAGACCGAGCTCGTCTAGGGGTAAGCTCGAAACTCGCTTGTGAATGCCTCTCTGCCGGCTTTACGCTCTCTAACAGTATGGAGGCAATATTTACTTCTCAGCACAGCGCGCTGGCCCTCTGGCAGTGAGAAACGGCGTGGGCGGACGCTCGAGACGACTCTTCGGAAAGCGCCGCCACTATGCTTCGTGGCAGTCTCGCCGTGCTAGCAAGATTACCAGCAAACGTCCCGGCCCCTTCTGCTGAGTGAAGGAGCTGCCTAGCTGGAAGTTCCCCTTGCTTCCGACGGAAGTAGACGGTAGTATGCTCGTCTAGGGAACGAAACGTTGGTTAGCGTTTGGAGCCTTTGTGCGTATCGGGAAGCAATCGGCAAGATTTGTTGCCAGAGTGCTATATAGTTTTCGAGACGACGGGTATAACATTAGAAGGCCGCATGGGATTTGTGGCCTCATGTGAAACAAATGCGGTATCCTTGACTTCTGGCTGTCTCCCCTCTAGAAGATTCAGAGGGCAGCAGATGCAAGTATGGCGTTCAAAGTCTACTCGCGGGTTCCGAGGACAATGATCTGCCAGAGTGCCAGAGGTAGTGAGGACTTAGGGAAGTGATGGACAGCTGAAGTTATCGTCAATATCCAAGGAGGAATGCTCCGTAGTATGACCGCAAGTATTCGTACTTTGGTCTCCTGGCACACGCACATCTGTGGTGTAAGCACTTGGTGGCGTACAATACCCAGATCGGCTGGCGTTTCCGACTCTTTGTCTCAGAGAAGTAGTGTCACCATGTGCGGCGCCGTACGATAATACGTCAAGGAAATAAAGTAAGGTTGCACACGATTTGGTCAACCGGTGTGATGCTCTCAAGATCAACCTGACAGCAAATGTCCATTGCAATAGTCGTCCAGGTCGAGAAGCTGTGGTGAAATTTATACCAAATCCATTGTCATACATGCAAGATCTCCCTACAATCACCTCGAGAGACTGTCGATAGATTTGATCAAAGAATCCCGGTACACTCGCCTCACTCATCTTCTTCGGAAAGCACAAATGCACCCGTTTCAATACGTAGGGTCCACCCTGTGGAGGGCGAGCGGGCGAGCAAGAAGGTAAAACGCAAATTCCATGAAAAATAGCGCATGATGCAGTCCACAGAAGCAAGAAGACGTGTCAGTCATGCTGCTGGTGGACTGTTGTGAGAGTCCCGAAGCCAGAATTCTGAAGGCCGATGCCCCGATTTGCCTCAGACCACAAAAGGTGGCGACGACTTTCCCAACCGCCTGTCCCACAAGGTTTTGACTAGTCTCGGGCCGCAGTTGGGTATCGACGCCTCTCGCCAATTGGAGCCTAACACGCTTTCAAGGCTTGTGATAACTAGTTTGATATCACGTATCGTGAACACTAGGGCTCCACCGAGGCGAATATCTGTTTGTCCAATGACTAATTGCCTAATGTGACCTCATCAACCTATCAGAGAGGAGGGAAACTTTTGTCTTAGTGACAAGTCCCGGCATCGAGTGCAGAAATTCTCAAGTGTTAATTATGTTCTCACAAAAACTGCCTCATTGTTATGTCAAGCCATCAGCCACCATATCACCATTGCCGCGATCAAGGACCTCTTCGGAGGACTAGACCATGACATCTCCCGGTGTGCACGTCACATTCAGCATTGGAGTAATTGCTTACGCCCAGCTTTCAAGTCCAAGGCATGCCTCGCTGTTGTACAGACAAAGTGGGTGTGACTCTTGCATCCTTCCGACACAGAATCTTGGCGTACACGACCGGCAGTACTCCGTAATGCTGCTCGGGTTTCGTGTCGTTGGTAAGTAGACGAAATAGTGAGGTAACTATGTCTTGCCCCTTGTGGACTCTGAGCCTTCAATTCCAGAACTCGTTTTTCTTTTTTCAGAGTCGACAGAAATGGAACGTCGTACGTACAAATCCGTTCCCCCGCATTCCGAGCTGGTAGATACGAGTTCGGCTTGGTTATGCCGCAATCTCGCTCCATAGGGTCATCCGAAACTGAGCTTCTGCTGTCCTTGTTCCAGCTTATTTCCGCGGCTACGCTTGGATGCTGCACCTGATCCTTTTGGAGCCGAATTGCGGGAGAACGATGGCTTATAAACGGGCGTGCTTTTAGCACGTTCCTGCTCCTGAATGTCCTTTGCCATATGCCAATCTTCATGGCTTTGAAGCTGTTCCGCATCAACAGAAACAAAACTGCATCGAGCGCAGAGAAAGCTAGTAATTTGAGCCTGGCCCTCGGGAAATTCTCTTTCTGTTGAGTTGGCAGCTTCCTTTCCCTGAACTAGTGCAGAAGTATTGTCACGCATATACATGGGAGCAGCTTCACCGCTTGTGGTACTCAGGGCCTCCCCATTGCTTATGCCATCCCTGGAGAAGAACCGTTGTATGTCGTTGGTCATTCGTGGTTTCTTATGCGAGTGGACGTCGGTCTCGACTGATCTCTTCTCGGGAAATTTACACCTCGCCGGAGCTGCCTCCTCGCCTCTGACTAGGAAAGCACCAATCCCCATATTACCCTTCACGCCATCTTCAAATCCACCAACGCTAAGGCTGAGATTTGCACATGGCCAGACCTTGTCCTCTGCTAAGATTTGAGTGAGGAGATCCTTAGCCAGGTGAAATAAAGATTCTTCGTCGATGACTTGACCGGGAGGAATCGGGCTTTGCTTACTGCGAGTTTGGCCTGCATGGCGGTGATGCAGGTTAATGGAGCGAGGTCGTCGTCTGTTATCCAACACGCCTTCCTCCACTAATCGAGAGAATATGTCGCCGACAAAAATTCTCAACCATTTTAGTGCCTGTTCCTCCGTGCTGATACTAGGTCGGAAGGACTTGGCGGAGAGCATAGATTTGATTTGGGTCCGAGAGTTGACCTCGCTATTGTCAATACCTCGTAGTGTATCGTGAAGCCATGAGCCGGTTTCATCACCGAGCTTCGATTTCATCTGCTCCAATGAAACTTCAAGAAGGTCTTTGATACTTTGCGTGTTAAATACCGACACAACTCGCTCTCCGAGTTTGCCGCCCAAATTGCGAATCTTGGTCACCTTGAAGTCCGCCAGAAATAAATGCACTGCACGACTCCGCACAACCGTTTGGCTGTTGGGCTTCTTGAAGCCGGAGCCCAATTTACTGACCATTTTGTTGTTCGCAATGCCAGCGGAGCATGTATACCCCAACCTCCCGTGTACTTGTGCACGAACATTGCGCACAATCTCGGATCCAATGAGAATTGCAACATCGTCCCAGTCCGGGTCTTGACTCTCTTGATCCTCATCCAAGTCCACCAAAGCATCAGCTTTCCAGTCCAGAGCCGCTATGGAAGGCAAGGGAAGCCTCTCGGCGAGGTCATCATACGGGGGTGGATTCGACAACTCAGGAAACCGCTCCAAAAGTATGGTATGAACGTGGGCTGACAGGTCGAGAAAGACTTCGTCGATGCTAGCCTTCTCCACCTTTTGCAGGTTGGGAGGCAGCGTGTCTCGGATGAGGGCGAGAATCTTCCTAGACTCCAATCTGTATGGATCAAGTGACACCTTGTCTGTCGCGATGCTGGCGGCAGCATCGTCCCGGTATGCCCACTTGTCATCACCTTCTCGCCATGTGGCAACATGTTGGGCAATGAGGTCTGGGCAGAGTTTCCTGGCCTCGGTCACATTGCAATGTCGACCGATGCCCCACGCTCGCGCTGGATAGTTCACCGCGATGAGTCCTTGCCTGAATATGGCGTCAGCGCATGACTTCGGACAAGCAGAGGTGGCTCAACATGCGATAAGACTATCTACTAGGTAGGTTGCTACCTCACTCACCATTGTTGGACCGCGAGAGGCTTGTCCCCAGGAACCCCTAGCCTCACCATTTCACATTGTGCATAAAATGCATCTAGGTCGATGTGAGCAATGACGCGAAGTGGATTCGACGTGTTAAATGATGCCAGCTGGCCGAGCTGACGATATGTGAACTTTGAACGCGCCGCCGGCCTTACATCTGGCGGCGACGAAATGCCAACCACGGGCGATGATGACATCGCTTTAATACGAACTGAAGCGCGTCTTCATGGCCCTTTGAACGCGTCCACGGAACATAACCCGGGCTGACCGCCGGCGGTGTCTGATGGAGGATGGCCTGATGGATGTTGAATGTTGGACGGTGTGCCGCGCCGCTAGGTCCTTCAGCTTTGTAAGAGGTGCAAGAATGGCAGTGCAAGGAGTGAGGCTATCTCCAGCCCTCAATGTCCATTGTGGAAGGTACGATGCACTAACTAGCCTCGGTAGCCCGGCCCCCACTTCCGATTCCAGAAACCCTGTGGCGATCACGTTTACTTGAGATTTGTAGGATGGATCTAGTATTCCGCAAGTCGACTGTCTTCCATATTTCTGTCCAGAGACAGGCATTGGTCACTCGTTTCGATCTTTGTCCTCATCGAGATGTTCGCTAGCTATTGCTGTGCTCGAACTTTCTTCTTTCGTTCCGCCGTTTGGCAGCCTGGTTGAAACGACAATTATCCACAAACGCATTGGCAATATCTTGAGATCACCTACCTGAAGGGTTGCATCCCGCTGATTGTGTCTGAGCCTGTTGTGACTAATGTTCGTGGCGTGTGTTCGGACATGTCCATGCCATTCATGGAACCTTGCCAATGTAACAACACCGCAGCGTACTCTACTGAAAATACCCGCAGGATAAACTTGGCTATCGCAACTATTTATTTGGACGGCGGGGAAAAGCAGCTGCCTTGGTAAACCCTGGCTCGCAAAGTAGCATCTCTGCCACGGCTGGTATGTCGATACAATTGTTGTGCGATCGATGCTTCAAGTGTCCATAATCACTGGAGAAGAGCACTAACCCGTCAAGTCAATTTAGATACGCATGAGTCTCCAACTGGGCTGCAGATAAACGAGCCGAAAATCACCTCCAGATGGATCGATGGGAGTGACCTCGTGCAGATTGTAGAGGTCTATATCAATAACACAGACCCAGCACATTATTTGACAGAGGCAGACAACTTGGTTGTGGAAGTCCTGTCAGACTCAGTAGACACTGTCGTACATGGAACGCTCAAGCGCCCCGGCCCCAGACAAGCTGCCATCGTTCAAACTGGCATTAAGAAGAAGCCAAAAGCACAGTCGGGCTTGCAGTGTACTGGAACTATTGTCGCCAAATACGGTAACAAGAAGGGAGGCAAGCAAGCTACGCAGCCCGTCTCTGGAACATGCGGCTTCATGGACTATACTGTAACGAAATCCAGTGTCAACCCTCATCTCGCTCCAGATTGGTTCAATGACCTCAAGTATGGAGTTTTCATTCATTGGAGGCCTTATGCTGTACCTGCCTATGGAAGCGCGGGCATGAATGAAAATTATGCAGAATGGTAAGTATTTTAGGCTCACAAGTAAGGGGTTTCAATTCACGTTTCTATAGGTACTGGTCATCAATGCAGTCTCCCAATGGCAAGACCAAACTTACCAGTATCACCTGAAGACTTATGGCAAGGATGTCAACTATGATGACTTTTTTGCCAACTTCACCGACAAAGGCTTTGATCCTCGAGAATGGGTGCGATGCAGGTGCTCAATGTTTTGTGCCGACGAAGGGCATGTATGCCTAGTATTGGAACGGCTCTTAGCCGTTAGAAAGCCTATTATATCTAATCTGACCTTACAGAGCACCATGATGGCTTTGCCTTGTTTAACTTGTCAACTGCACTAAGCAGAAGATCATTAATCCACTATGGCCCAAAAAGAGACATCATCAAGAACCTTTTTGCCGCCCCCAAGAAGTATCAGCCTCATCTCCGACTGGTTATAGAGAACAAGTACCATCATTGCGTGGAATTACTCCTTTACGTTCCGGATTTTAGGCACATATTTTAGTATGCCCGAATGGTTCAACCCAGCATATAAGAAGCATGGCTTCAGTGCTTGACCAGGTGGCCCCCCAACGAATCCTTACACGAAAGCAGAAACCCCCTACACCGGTTTCGTAGAGGTCGAAGATTTTGTCAAGGACATTCAGTTGCCCCAGATGAGAACGTTGGCCGACGAATATGATATCGATGTCATGTGGTGTTATATCACGAGTAAGGGGAATAATGCGACAATATTTGCACCTGAATGGCTGAATTCGGCACGCAAGAACAAACGGCAGGTGACCTTTAACAACCGCTGCGGAATACCCGGAGACTTCGACACTCCGGAGTACGTATATGTGATGATTATATTTTTGGATTTTGCATCTATACTGTTGGTCACTGTATGGACTGTGTTGCTAACCTCTGTTCTGTGTAGATATGTGACCAACGGAGACACAGTCATACGAAAATGGGAAGCCAGTAGAGGCATGGATCCGCATTCATACGGCTACAATGCCCAAACACCAGACTCCGCCTATCTCACGGGTGAACAGATTGTGCACACCCCGGTTGATATGGTGAGTAAGAACGGCAATTTTCTCCTTGACATTGGACCTACCGGGAATGGATCCATTCCACATTTCATGCAGGACAACCTGCGAGATGCCAGCAGATAGATCAAGTCCCGTGGAGAGAGTATTTTCAAGGGAGGATTCTGGACCGTCAAGCCGGGGTCTGATCCATTTCGTTATACGACCACGAAGGACGCTTTCTACATTCATCACATTGGAAAGCCATCCAAAACCCTGGATATCACTGATCCGGTCCCACATTTGCCGGGCGATAAAGTTACTGTCGTAATCGGAAGACTGAACGGCAAGACTGTCCCCGCGTCGTGGAACGAGGTTGGTTCTCTGAAGCTCACTTTGGGAACGGATGTACTTTCCGGGGGACAGATACATCTGGACGTTCAAGATTCAGTACAAGTAGAACAGTTGCGGCATTAAAAAGAACATCCCAGCACACCGAGACGCGATAAAGGTACTTGATGTAGCATTTTTGTTGGTTCAAAACTCCCGCTGGCAGCTAATCACCATCCGACGGAGCGTTTTGTGAGCTGTTGTCTCGTATGGACTGGGCGAGAAAAGATTCATATTAATCCATGCGAAACAGCTCTAGGTTTTCGGATTGAGGCGCGACAAATTTAGGGTGGGTTTATTCAGCATCCCCTCTGGCGTAATTAGCATCCCATTTGTGGCTGGGCCCTGTCAGCTACCGGTGTCGGAATTTACTAGTGATTAGTAAGGGAATTTTGACAGGCTAGCCTCACTATTACTATAATAACTTCACACATAATATAACACATAATATAACAGGCAATAACACTGTAAATTAACCCTTTTTATAACACTAAAATCGGGCATTTTTATCCTTTTAATAGAGGCCCTTTTTAATCGTTAATTTAGTAGCTTTAATGCTATTAAAGAGGCTATTAATAGCGTTATTAAAGATGCTAGTTATGCTCTTATTATTTATATAAAACGGCTAAATACAGCTAATCTAACGCGAATTATATTTTAATATATTAAAGGTCGCGTAAATAAGCCTTACCTAAAAAATAAAGCTTATAATTATTACTACTACCTTAATATATCTTTAAAGATAATAGGTTATAATTTTTAGCTTATTATTACCGTATAAGATAGTGTTTTTTAAATTTAACTATTAAAGCCTTATAATTAATATAATTATAAGCTATTATTAATAGTAGTAATTCCGCGATTTCATCGTTAAATAATTAATATAAGAAAGGAAGAAATTATTTTTATGTATAATAGCGGTAACCCTCCTATTAAGATTCTCGCTATATTACGAGATAAGCTAACCGGTTAAATTAAAGCTATTATAAGGCATGATATTTACGAGTTAATTCGGCGGTATTATTACGTAGAATTAGCCGGCCGTACGAAAATTAAGTGGCTTTATAATTAGCTTCGTATAACGGTGGCTTAGGTTCTAAGGCATAGTAGGTCTGTTTCTTAGGAAGTAAGTCAGGTTAAATGCTATAAAGTAGCTTTTAAGTAGTATTACAATAAGGCTATTAAGAGTATAACTCTTAATAGTAAGACTATTACTTAGATTAATTAATAGAGAATTAAACTATTTAGCTATAGGAATACCTCCTCCTTAAGTACTCGTTTATCTCTCTATTATAGCCCTAAATTAATTAGCTTAACTATTAATCCCTTTAAACCTTAATTAACTAGCTTAAGGTTTAGTTAGTTTAATTCTTCTTAGTTAATATATTTAAATATTAACCCCTTTAATTACCTCTTAGGTCACGTGGCTAGTCACGTGCCTTTACCTTCTTCTTATGCCTATAGGTTATGCCTATTCTAGCTGGTGCGGTTTTGTCTCGTGTCTTATATAGTATTATTCGTAATATTATACCCCTTCTTTATTAGTCTTATCCTTAAGGCTATTAAAATAGGCTGACTTAAGTGTCGTACGTTTTCTTTCTTTTATTATTATATGCTATTATATTAATTAACCGTGTCTTAAAACAGCGGTTTAAAGCTTCGTTTACTTCTTCTCTTTACTAGGATAACCTTCTTTTTACGATAATTAATAATTTGTCTTTATCCCTTATAAAGGCTTACGCTTATTATGCTCGTATAGGATTTTCCTAATATAAAGCCTCTATTTTTAATTTGAGTCGTTATATAAAGTGTATAATGGATAAGTAAGGGAATTATAATATTATAGGGGTAACCCCTTAATAGCTTCGTAGTATTATAAATTAATATTATAAGCTTAAGAGGGAGCTTAAAGAAGCTAAGAAGCGTGCCCTAGCTAAGAATTAAAAGGTCTTATGTTTACGGAAATAAAAGAAATTATAGTTTAAGAAAATAATACGCGTGGTTACGTGTAATATTAATAATGTTAAAGAGTTAGAACGTGTAAAACGTAAGAAAGTAAAATAGCTTTAAAAGACTATAAGGGTCCTTTTTACTTCTTTTAAGAATCTAAATTCTATTTTAGTTTATTTCTTAAATATTAAATTTAATATTAAGTTATTAAACGATACTTAGAAGATTAATTAAAATACGTTTCTTAGAAATAAAACTATTTAAGTAACGTTAAGTAATTCATGAGATTTTTAGCTAGTTCTTAGGTGTTTTTAAAGTTTAAATATCCCTTTTATTTAATAAGATAATAATAATTCTTTATACCTTCCCGTGCTTTAAGTATTCGTTTAACTTTATATTTATTAGTATCTTTTATTATAATATTTATAGCAATTATAGATTTATTTAGTGCTTTTTCTAGTAGTAATATATAAAATATAGGATAAATTCTTATTCTATTTAGTAATAATAGTTGATAGTTAGTATTTAAGATTTTTCGTTTAATAAGAAATAGTTTAATCTTCTTTTAGTTAAGTTTATTACTAGGTTACTTAGTTTTAATATTTTTACAAATAAGGTATACTTTATATCCCTTCTTTAAGATTAGCACTAGTAATCTCTTTTTATTCGCGTAGTATTTTATTTAGTTTTACAAAAATATTTATTTCTATTATAAGTGTTTTTATATTTCTATTATAATTATTATATACACTATAGCTATTAGCGCGTTTATATTCTATATTACATATATCTTAATAATAGGGTTAAATCCGTAATTTACCCTAAATAATAACATTTTTATGTTATTAATCTTAGAGCTATTATAAGCCTATTATACTAGTAGTAGCTATTCTACCTAATTATTCTATTAGTAGTTAATATAGCTTCGTAGGTATTATTTAAGTATTTAGTTTAAGATTTCTATTTATTTATCTAATTATAGGTGGAATGCTATTAATAAGCTTTATTTAATCTTTATAGTTTTTATAAGGCATTTCTAAAAGTTTAAGGTAAATAATTTATCACGATTTAATATAAGCTTTATTAGTAATCTATATTATATAATAATTGTTTTAAAGAATATATACGCTAAGTTCTTAGTATTACTTGATTCCTTATATAAAATGTAGTAGGCGTATTTTATAAGTTTATTTATAATAACTAAAATACTATTATAAGCTACTTCTATTATAGGTTCTTTTAACTTTAGTAGTTTAACGATAAAGTCTATTATAATAGTTAACTATGCTCTTTTAAGTAGCGATATTAGTTATAATTCTCCGTATAGTGCGTGTCGCGCTAATTTTGCTTTATTACACGTGTTACATTTCTTAATAACTTCTTATATTATTTTCCTACTTTCTAAAAAGTTATATAATTTTCTTAGCCTATTAATCGTTTTCCCTACACTCTAATATTCGTGTAATAGGTACTCGTATATTTTCTTAATAAGCTATTCTTAAAGTATACTAGGAATATACTACTATTTATTATATAAAAAGGTCTTACCTTTCTTAAATAAATACGTTTTCGTTTCCTAATTATTTAGGTAATTATTATTCTTAATATATAATACGATCTAATATATCTATATTTTATTTAGCTTAACTTACTAGGTTATATTAATTTCTTAGGTGCCTAATATAAGGTTCTTATCCTTAATAGCGCGTAGTAAGGGTATATTACTCACTTACTTATTCGATTTTAAGTCCTCTCTTTAGCTAAGCGCGTTTACTCTTTTGTTTTTAGATTCTTTATAGTATATAATTTTAAAGTTATAATTTATAAGGGTTTTATACTATCTAATCTATCGTTTATTTAAATTCTTTATAATTAAAAACGATATAAGATTCTTATAGTTAATATAGACCTTAATTTAATGCTTTACTCCTATAAGATAATGTCTCTATTCTTTAAAGCACTTAATAATAGCTATAAGTTCTTTATTATAGATTCTATAATTAAGTTTAGGTTCGTAAAGTTTCTTTAAGAAGAATATAACTAAGTGTAATCTTCCTTAATTATCTTATTATTTAAGCTATTCGCCTAGTATAAAGTTTAAGGCATCCGTTTTAAGCTTATAAGGTTTATTTTAATTAAATACTTTTAATATAAGTTCTAACGTAACTAAATCTTTTATTTTCTAGAATACTATAGCTTCTAGTTTATTCTATTAAAAGCTAACTTCTTTCTTTATTAGGTTTATAAGAGATTATAAAATGTCTTTATATTCGCTTAAAAACTTACAGTAAAAGTTTATAAATACTATAAATCCTTTAACTTTCTTTAAATTCTTTAATATAAGCTATTTCTTAATAGTTTTAATCTTATTTAAGCTTATTTATATTTCTTCGTATATAAGCACGTACCCTAAAAAGTGTATAGTATTCTAGTAGAACTAGTATTTTAAGGCTTTAATTAAGAGTTTATTATTCTATAGAGTTTATAGTACCTTATATATATATCGCTTATATTTCTTAAGGGTATTTAAGTAAATAAGAATATTATTAAGGTATATAACTATAAATACTTTTAATTGTTTTCGTAGGATTATATTAATTATTCTTTAAAAGGTTACTAGTGCATTAGTAAGCCTAAAAGGCATTACTAGATATTTATAATATCCTCTACTAGTTGAAAATGCTATTATTTACTCGTAGCCTTCTTTTATTCGTATAAGATTATAGGCTTCTTTTAAGTTAAGTGTAGTAAACTATTTAGCTTTTTTAACTTTATCTTTAATTTCCATTATAAGCGGTAACGGGTATTAATTCTTAATTATAATCTTATTTAAGTGTTAGTAATTAATATATAGTTATAGTTTCCTATTCTTCTTTAATACCTATAAAATTAGGTATTCTATTAGGGACTCTAATAGTCTTATATATCCCTTCTATAATATATCCTTTAAATACTCCTTAAGCGCCTTATCTTACTTAGAATTCTAAGAATAAATCTTATTAAACGTTAGTTTAATATTAGGCTAGAGTCTAATCTCGTAGTCTTAGCGTAAATGCTCTAGTAGTTCTATTTCTAGCTCTCCACTAAATAGCTTACTATACTTTAAGTATTTCTTAGGAATCTTTATTATCTTAGCTTTTAGCTCTTTAATAATTACATATATTTCTAGAGGCCTATTGTAGTTTAAATAAGGTGCTCTTTATAGGCTACTCTCTACTTTATAACCGTATTCTAGTAAATCCTATTAAAGTTAACCGGTTCTCTAATTAACTCGTAGATTACTCGCTTATAATTAAGGTATCCCTAATATAATATTATATTTTAAGATTATTGTAATATCTAGTATAACTTAATGTTTTATGCCTTATATATTAATAAGAAGCTACGTAATCTTTATATTAACTACTTTGTAGCTATACTTTATCGTAGTTCCTTTTATAATTATAAGTTAATAGGGCTTATCTTTAGGTATTTAAGGTAATTATAATCTATTAATAAGATTTAGTAAGATAAAATTTCCTTATACTCTACTATTAATTATTACCTAAATCTTTCGTTCTATTATAATTATATTAATTATAAGATGTATTATACTACTAATATTTATAGTATATAGAGACCTATTAGATCTTCGTTAAGAAATTAGTCTTAATTGCAATAATAGCTATCGTTTTCTAATTTATTAATCCTACCCTTATATTATTCTCTAGCGCGTTATTTTAAGCGCTATTATTAGCGATTATCCTTTAACGTATTATTAAAGCTTCCTTAATAATCGCTTAATCTATTATTTGTGTTAATTAAACTTAAGCTAAGCGAGTTACTTATAGTTATATAATTCCCTTTCTTCTTATATTATAAGATTATAGCTTAGATAGTATATACGTTATTCTTAGTATAGTATAATTTCTCGTTTAATATCTTTAAATCGGTTTATTATAATTTTAATTGTATTATAAGGGTTATTCTCCTTCCCTTTTATTCTTATAGAAACTATTTATTACCTTACTTACTACTAAGATACGTGTAGTAATTATTATTATAATAGAAGGTTTAATTAAGGAGTTTATATTTAATTTTAGATTCGTTTTTCTTAATTAAATAATTCTCTTCTTCTTAGATTTATTCTAGTAAAGGTTCACTTTTTAGTAAGGGTATTTAATATTCCTAAAAGTTATTAGGTATTAGTTGGGTTTTAAATTTCTAATTTTTATTTAAACTAATATTATTTATTAATGTGAGGCTTCCTTTATTACTTACTATACTAAGATTTCACGTAGGTAAGTCTTTTTAGTTTATAGTATAAAGCTTTCTGCCTTTAGGAATTAGCTTCTATAGCTTTTTTAGGGCTTTACATTTATTCGTAAAGTATCTAGTCTTACTATAATTATAATAAGTCTTCCCCTTTTCCTTATTTATAGCGTTAAGTTCTATAAGTCTAGTATAGTACCTATATACTATTAATGTTTAGCGTAGCTTACTACTATTAGGTTTATTAAACCTAGTATATAATTTGAATTTCCTATAACTTTTTTCGTAACGTTACTCGTATAAATAATTATCTGCCTTAATAACTATTTTAACGAAGTTATTAAATAACTTAAAACGATCTTCTTAATAAATGTTATCCTTTACTTCTTCTTTAAGTCCTTAATAGAAGACTTTTATTTTAGGTTTAGTATTCCAGTTAAGTTTTACTACGATACGTTTAAACTCCTTAGCGTAGTAAGCTATAGATTTAATCTGCTTAAGTTAAGTAAGTTATTGTATAGCTTTCTTATGTGTAACGGTGGCTTAGGTTCTAAGGCATAGTAGGTCTATTTCTTAGGAAGTAAGTTAGGTTAAATGCTATAAAGTAGCTTTTTAAGCAGTATTATAATAAGGCTGTTAAGAGTATAACTCTTAATAGTAAGACTATTACTTAGATTAATTAATAGAGATCTAGACTATCTAATTATAGGAATACCTTCTCCTTAAGTACCCGTTTATCTCTTTATTATAGACCCGGATTATTTAGATCGCCTAATAATCCTAATAATCCCGTCTCGTTAGATTATTTATATAATCTAATAAGCTATTACGTAACTTAATGTCCTTATTAGTTAGCAGCTATGCCTACTCTTACTAGTGCGGCCTAGCTTCTCGCGTCTCGTATAGTAACGTTTATAATATAATACCTCTCCTTTATTAGTCTTATTCTTAAGGCTATTAAAATAGGCCGGCTAAGGGCTTAGGTAATTTTCCCTTCTTCACCCTTCTCGTGTATTATTATGTTAGCTAATCGTGTCTTAAAACCTTCTATTTAATCTCGTAAATCTTCTTATAAGATAGACGAGCGAAATGCCCTTCTTAAGTTAATAATTGGGAATCTAATTAATATGCCTGCTTATTCCTTTTACCGAGATTAAGGCCTCTAGAATTATAAGGCGTTTAACGTAGACTCGTCCCGTTATTATAAGTGTATTCGTTTAAATAGGTTTTATTATAATATAAATCCTCTTACCCTGTAGTAGTTGCGTTGTATTAGTACCTAATACTAGAAAGCTAAGTTTAAGTTAAAAGCTACTAAGAAAGAACTTAAAAAGGCGAGCGCTAAGGTGTATTACTTGCGAAAATAAAAGAAATTATAGTTTAAGAAAATAATGCGTGCGGTTACGCGTAATATTAATAACGTTAAAGAGTTAGAACGTGTAAAACGTAAGAAAGCAGAATAGCTTTAAAAGACTATAAGGGTTCTTTTTACTCCTTCTAAGAATTTAAATCCTATTTTAGTTCGTTTCTTAGATACTAAATTTAGTATTAAGTTATTAAATAGTGCTTAGGAGATTAATTAGAATGCGTTTCTTAGGAATAAAACTATTTAAGTAACGTTAAGTAGTTCGTAAGATTTTTAGCTGGTTTCTAGGTGTTTTTAGAGTTTAAATATCCCTTTTATTTAACGAGATAATAATAATTCTTTATATCTTCTTATACTTTAAGTATCCGTTTAACTTTGTATTCGTTAGTATCTTCTATTATAATATTTATAGTAATTATAGATTTATCTAATACTTTCTCTAGTAGTAATATATGAAATATAGGATAGATTCTTATTTTATTTAGTAATAATAGTTTATAGTTAGTATTTAAGATTTTCCATTTAATAAGAAATAGTCCAATCTTCTTTTAGTTAAGTTTATTGCTAGGTTATTTTATTTTAATATTTTTACGAATAAGGTATACTTTATATCTCTCCTCTAGGATTAGCGCTAGTAATCTCTTTCTATTCGCGTAGTAATTTATTTAGTTCTGTAAAAATATCTATTTCTATTATAAGTATTTTTATATTTCTATTATAGTTACTATATACGTTATAGCTATTAGCGCGTTTACATTTTATATTATATATATTTTAATAATAGGGTTAAATTCGTAATTTACCCTAAATAATAACATCTTTATATTATTAATCTTAGAGCTATTATAAGCCTATTATGCTAGTAGTAGCTATTTTATCTAATTATTCTATTAGTAGTTAATATAGCTTCGCAAATATTATTTAAGTATTTAGTTTAAGATTTCTATTTATTTATCTAATTATAGATGGAATACTATTAATAAGCTTTATTTAATCTTTATAGTTTCTATAAGGTATTTCTAAAAGTTTAAGGTAAATAATTTATCGCGATCTAATATAAGCTTTATTGGTAATTCGTGCTATACAATAACTATTTTAAAGAACATATACGCTAAGTCCTTAGTGTTACTCGATTCCTTATATAAAATATAATAGGCGTATTTTATAAGTTTATTTATAATAACTAGGATACTATTATAAGCTACTCCTATTATAGGTTCTTTTTGTAACGGTGGCTTAGGTTCTAAGGCATAGTAGGTCTGTTTCTTAGGAAGTAAGTTAGGTTAAATGCTATAGAGTAGCTTTTTAAGCAGTATTACAATAAGGCCGTTAAGAGTATAACTCTTAATAGTAAGACTATTGCTTAGATTAATTAATAGAGAACTAGACTATCTGACTATAGGAATACTTCCTCCTTAAGTATTCGTCTATCTCTCTATTATAGTTCTAGATTAATTGGCTTAACTATTAATCCCTTTGAACCTTAATCGACTAGCTTAAGGTTTATGTAACGGTGGCTTAGGTTCTAAGGCACAGTAGGTCTGTTTCTTAGGAAGTAAGTCAGGTTGAATGCTACAGAGTAGCTTTTGAGCAGTATCACAATAAGGCCGTTAAGAGTATAACTCTCAATAGTAAAACTATTGCTTAGATTGATCAATAGAGATCTAGACTATCTGACTATGGGAATACCTCCTCCTTAAGTATTCGTCTATCTCTCTATTGTAGTCCTGGATCGATTGGCTCGACCATCGATCCCTTCGAGCCTTGATCGACTGGCTCGAGGTTCGGTCGGTTCGATCCTCCCTGGTCGATGTGTTTGAACATCGACCTCTTCGATCGCCTCTTGGGTCACGTGGCTGGTCACGTGCCCCTGCCTTCTTCTTGTGCCCACGGGTCGTGCCTGTCCTAGCCGGTGCGGTCCCGTCCCGTGTCTTGTGCAGTGTCGTTCGTAACATTATGCCCCTCCTCTGTTGGTCTTGTCCTCAAGGCCATCGAAACAGGCCGGCTTGAGTGTCGTGCGTTTTCTTCCTTCCATCATCATGTGCCATCATGTCGACTAACCGTGTCTCAAAACAGCGGTCTAAAGCTTCGTCTGCTTCTTCCCTTCGCCGGGATAACCTTCTTTCTGCGATAATCAACAATCCGTCTTTGTCCTTTATGAAGGCTTGCGCTCGCTGCGCCCGTATGGGACTTCCCCAATGTGAAGCCTCCGTTTCCGATTCGAGTCGTTGTGTGAAGTGTGTGGTGGACAAGCAAGGGAATTGTGATATTGCGGGGGTGACCCCTCAACAGCTTCGCAGCATCGCGGATCAACATTACAAGCTCGAGAGGGAGCTTGAAGAAGCTGAGGAGCGTGCCTTAGCCGAGAATCAAAAGGTCTTGCGTTTGCGAAAACAAAAGAAATTGTGGTTTGAGAAAATGATGCGTGCGGTTGCGCGTGGTATCGACAACGTCGAAGAGTTGGAACGTGTGGAACGTGAAGAAGCGGAACAGCTTCAAAAGACCACAGGGGTCCTTCCTACTCCTTCCGAGGATCTGGATCCTGTTTTGGTTCGTTCCTTGGATGCCGAATTCAGTATCGAGTCGTTGGACGGTGCTCAGGAGATTGATTGGGATGCGTTCCTTGGGAATGAAACTGTTCAAGCAACGTCGAGCAGTTCGTGAGATTTTTGGCTGGTTCCCAGGTGTTTTCGGAGTTTGGATATCCTTTCCATTTAACGAGATAATGACGATTCTTTGTGTCTCCCCGTGCTTTGAGTATCCGTTCGACTTCGTATTCGTTGGTATCTTCCGTTGTGATGTTTGTAGCGATTGTAGATTCATCTGGTGCTTTCTCCAGTAGCGATATATGAAATATGGGATGGATTCTCATTCCATCTGGTAATGATAGTTCGTAGTTGGTATTTGAGATTTTTCGTTTGATAAGGAATGGTCCGATCTTCTTCCAGTCGAGTTTGTCGCTGGGTCGCTTAGTTTTGATGTTTTTGCGAATGAGGTATACTTTATGTCCCTCCTCTAGGATTGGCGCTGGCAATCTCTTTTTGTCCGCGTAGTGTTTCATTCGGTTCTGCAAAAATATCCATTCCTGTTGCAAGTGTTTCTGTATTTCTGTCATGGTTGCTGCATGCGTTGTAGCTGCTGGCGCGTTCACATTCTGTGTCGCATGTGTTTCGATGATAGGGTCAAATCCGTAATTTGCCCTGAATGGTGACATCTTCATGTTGTCAATCTCAGAGCTATTGTAAGCCCATTGTGCTAGTGGTAGCCATTCTACCCAATCATTCTGTTGGTAGTTGACATAGCTTCGCAGATATTGTTCGAGTATTTGGTTCAAGATTTCTGTTTGTCCATCTGATTGTGGGTGGAATGCCGTTGATAAGCTTTGTTTGATCTTCATAGTTTCCATGAGGCATTTCCAAAAGTTTGAGGTGAACAATTTGTCGCGATCCGATATAAGCTTTGTTGGTAATCCATGTTGTGCAATGACTGTTTTGAAGAACATATACGCTAAGTCCTTGGTGTTGCTCGATTCCTTGTATGGAATGTAGTAGGCGTATTTTGTGAGTTTGTCCACAATAACTAGGATGCTGTCGTAAGCTACTCCTGTCATGGGTTCTTTTGACTTCGGTAGTTTGACGATGAAGTCCATTGTAACAGTTTGCCATGCTCTTTCAGGTGGTGATATCGGTTGTAATTCTCCGTATGGTGCGTGTCGCGCTGATTTTGCTTTGTTGCACGTGTCGCATTTCTTGATGACTTCTTGTACCATTTTTCTGCTTTCTGGGAAGTCGTACGATCTTCTTAGCCTGCTGATCGTTTTCCCTACACCCTGATGTCCGTGTAGTGGGTGCTCGTGTATTTCCTTGACAAGCTGTTCTTGAAGTGTACTGGGAACATACTGCCGTTCATTGTACAAGAAGGTCTTGCCTTCCTTGGACAGATGCGTTTTCGTTTCCCAATTGTCCAGATAGCTGTCATTATTAATGCATGATGCGATCCGATGCATCCATGTTTCATCTGGCTTGACTTGCCAGGTCATGTTGATTTCTCGGGTGCCTAGCACAAGGTTCCCATCCTTGGTGGCTCGTAGCAAGGGTGCATTACTCACTTGCTCATCCGATTTCAAGTCCTCTCTTCGGCTGAGCGCGTCTGCTCTTCCGTTTTCGGATCCTTTACGGTATATGATTTCGAAGTCATAATCCGTGAGGGTTTCATACCATCTGATCTGTCGTTTGTTCAGATCCTTTGTGGTCAAGAACGATGTGAGATTCTTGTGGTCAGTATAGACCTTGATTTGATGCTTTGCTCCTATGAGATAGTGTCTCCATTCTTTGAAGCACTCAATGATAGCCATGAGTTCTTTGTCGTGGATCCCATAATTGAGTTCGGGTCCGTGGAGTTTCTTCGAGAAGAATGCAACTGGGTGCAATCTTCCTTGATCATCTCGTTGTCCAAGCTGTCCGCCTAGTGCAAAGTCTGAGGCGTCCGTTTCAAGCTCATAAGGTTTGTCCTGATCAGGTGCTTTCAACACAGGTTCTGACGTAACTAAATCTTTCATTTTCTGGAATGCCGTGGCTTCTGGTTCGTTCCATTGGAAGCCGACTTCTTTCTTTGTTAGGTTTGTGAGAGGTCGTGAAATGTCTCCATATCCGCTCAAGAACTTGCGGTAGAAGTTCACGAATGCTGTGAATCCTCTGACTTCTTTTAGATTCTTTGGTGTAGGCCATTCCTTGATGGTTTTGATCTTATCCGGGCTCATTCGTATTTCTCCGTGTGTGAGCACGTACCCTAGAAAGTGCACAGTGTTCTGGTGGAACTGGCATTTCGAGGCTTCGACTAAGAGTTTGTTGTCCTGTAGAGTTTGTAGTACCTCATGTACATGTCGTTTGTGTTCCTCAAGGGTATCTGAATAGATGAGGATATCGTCGAGGTATACAACCACAAACACTCCTAGTTGTTCCCGTAAGATCGTATCGATCATTCTTTGAAAGGTTGCTGGTGCGTTGGTAAGCCCGAAAGGCATCACTAGATATTCGTAGTGTCCTCTGCTGGTTCGGAATGCTGTCATCCACTCGTGGCCTTCTTTCATCCGTATAAGGTTATAGGCTCCTTTTAAGTCGAGTGTGGTGAACCATTTGGCTTTTCCAACTTTGTCTCTGATTTCCGTCATAAGCGGTAACGGGTATCGATTCTTGACTGTGATCTTATTCAAGTGTCGGTAATCGATGCATGGTCGTAGTTTCCCGTTCTTCTTTGGTACCCACAGGATTGGGTATCCTGCTGGGGACTCTGATGGTCGTATGTATCCCTTCTGTAACATGTCCTCCAGATACTCCTTGAGCGCCTTGTCTTGCTCAGGGTTCTGAGGATAAATCTTGTTGAACGTTGGTTCAGTACCGGGCTGGAGTCTGATCTCGTGGTCCCAGCGTGAATGCTCCGGTAGTCCTGTTTCTAGCTCTCCGCTGAACAGCTTGCTGTACTTTGAGTATTCCTTGGGAATCTCCGTTGTCTCAGCTTTTTGCTCTCTGGCGATCACATATATTCCTAGAGGCCTGTCGTAGTTCGAATGAGGTGCCCTTCGTAGGCCGCTCTCAGCTTCGTAACCGCATCCTGGTAAATCCCATTGAAGTTGGCCGGTTCTCCAATTGACTCGTGGATTGCTCGCTCGCAACCAGGGTATCCCTAATATAACATCGTGTTTTGAGATCACTGTGATATCTAGTGTAACTCGGTGTTTCGTGCCTTGTATGTCGACAAGAAGCTGCGCGATCTCCATGTCGACTACTCCGTGGCTATACTTTACCGTAGTTCCTTCCACAGTCGTGAGTCGGTAGGGCTCGTCTTTGGGTGTCCAAGGCAATCGTAATTTGTTGACGAGATTTGGCGAGATAAAATTTCCTTGTGCTCCGCTATCGATCATTGCCTGGATCTTTCTTCCCATTATAGTCATATTAACCATGAGGTGTGCAGTACTGCCGATGTTTGCAATACATAGAGACCTGTCAGATCTCCGTCGAGGAATCGGTCTTAATTGCGACGACGGCTGTCGTTTCCCGAATTGTTGTTCCTCTCCTCTTGTTGTTGTTTGGCGCGTATCTCTAAGCGCTGTCGTCGGCGATTATCTTCCGGCGTCTTGTTGGAGCTTCCTTGGTGATCACTTGATCTACCATCTGTGTTAATCGAACTCAGACTAAGTGAGTCACTCGCAGTCACACAGTTTCCTTCCTCGGATTGTGAGGGCGCAATCCGGATAGTGTGTGCGTTATCCTTAGCACAGTATAATTTCCCGTTCAATATCTTTGAATCGGTTCGTCGTAATTTTGGTTGTATCGTAAGGGTTTTCTTCCCTTTTCGTTCTCGCGGAAACCATCCGCTACCTTGCTTGCTGCTAAGGTGCGTGTAGCAATTGTCATCGTAACAGAAGGTCCAATTAAGGAGTCTGTGTTCGATTTCAGGTTCGTCTTTCTCAGTTGGATGATTCTCTTCTTCTTGGATCCGTTCCAGTGAAGGTTCACTTTTTGGTGAGGGTGTCCAGTGTTCCCAAAAGTCGTCGGGTACTGGTTGGGTTCCGAATTCCCAATCTTCATCCGAACTGATGTTGCTTGCTAACGTGGGGCTTCCTTCATTGCTTGCCACACTGAGATTTCGCGTGGGTAAGTCTTCTCGGTTTGCGGCATGGAGCTTCCTGCCTTCAGGAATTGGCTTCCATGGCTTCTTCGGGGCTCTGCATTTATTCGCAAAGTGTCCAGTCTTGCCACAATTGTAACAAGTCTTCCCCTTTTCCTTATTTGCGGCGTCAAGTTCCATAGGTCCGGCGTGGTACCCGTATGCTGTCGATGTTCGGCGTGGCTTGCTACTATTAGGTTTATTGAACCTAGCATATGATCCGAATTTCCTGTGACTTTTTTCGTGACGTCGCTCGTATAGACGGTTGTCTGCCTTGATGACCATTTCGACGAAGTCGTCAAATAACTCAGGACGATCTTCTCGATAAATGTCATCCTTCACTTCTTCTTTGAGTCCTTGATAGAAAACCTCCATTTTGGGTTCGGTGTTCCAGTTGAGTTTTGCTGCGATGCGCTTGAACTCCCTAGCGTAATGAGCTGCAGATCCGGTCTGCTTGAGTCGAGTAAGTTGTCGTGTAGCTTCCTTGTGCTCATCAGGGTTTCCAAATGCAGCGAGAAGTCGTTCTTCAAAGGTTTCGTAATCAGAGAAGATGTGGACAACTTCCACTCCGGCTTCGGCGCCGTGCTTAAGATGTGCGCGGAGGGTTGGCTCCCACCATTCCATTGCCTTTCCAGTCAAGAGGTTGCCAATGCAAAGAATCTGTGACTCAGGTGTCGTGTAGATTTTCTCATTGACTCGTAGGTAAGCTTGGGCTTGTGTGAGAAAGTTCCTCACATCACCCTTGTAACCATCGTATGATTCAGGCTTGGGGAATTTTGGCATGTTGTTATTGTTGATAGAGGATGCAGGTGTGAGATTTTGAACTGCTGCAAGTTCCTCTTCTCGTGCCTCAAGTTTTTCGTAGAGATCATTCTGTCGGTCGAGAAGCTGTCGATTCTGCTTCTCGAGCTCGGTGATCTTGTCATGAAGGTACTTCATCATCTCCCCGGGGTTGGTGGTCTTTCCGCTTGAAGTAGACATCTTGGAAGTCGTTACTGCTCAAAGTTTCAAGGTAACTTACTGAACAGGATTGATCAAAATGTAACGGTGGCTTAGGTTCTAAGGCACAGTAGGTCTGTTTCTTAGGAAGTAAGTCAGGTTGAATGCTACAGAGTAGCTTTTGAGCAGTATCACAATAAGGCCGTTAAGAGTATAACTCTCAATAGTAAAACTATTGCTTAGATTGATCAATAGAGATCTAGACTATCTGACTATGGGAATACCTCCTCCTTAAGTATTCGTCTATCTCTCTATTGTAGTCCTGGATCGATTGGCTCGACCATCGATCCCTTCGAGCCTTGATCGACTGGCTCGAGGTTCGGTCGGTTCGATCCTCCCTGGTCGATGTGTTTGAACATCGACCTCTTCGATCGCCTCTTGGGTCACGTGGCTGGTCACGTGCCCCTGCCTTCTTCTTGTGCCCACGGGTCGTGCCTGTCCTAGCCGGTGCGGTCCCGTCCCGTGTCTTGTGCAGTGTCGTTCGTAACAGTTTAGTCGGTTTAATTCTTTCTAGTTAATGTGTTTAAACATTAACCTCTTTAATCGCCTCTTAGGTCACGTGGCTAGTCACGTGCCCCTACCTTCTTCTTATGCCTACAGGTCGTGCTTATCCTAGCCGGTATAGTCCCGTCCCGTGTCTTATATAGTATTATTCGTAATATTATACCCCTCCTTTATTAGTCTTATCCTTAAGGCTATTAAAATAGGCCGGCTTAAGTGTTATGCGTTTTCTTCCTTCTATTATTATATGCTATTATGTCAATTAACCGTGTCTTAAAATAGCGGTCTAAAGCTTTATTTACTTCTTCTCTTCGCTAAGATAACCTTCTTTCTACGATAATTAATAATTTGTCTTTATCCTTTATAAAGGCTTACGCTCGCTACGCTCGTATAGGACTTCCCTAATATAAAGCCTCCGTTTCCGATTTAAGTCGTTATGTAAAGTGTATAGTAGATAAGCAAGGGAATTATAATATTATAGGGGTAACCTCTTAATAGCTTTGTAGCATTACAGATTAATATTACAAGCTTAAGAGGGAGCTTAAAGAAGCTAAGGAGCGTGCCTTAGCTGAGAATTAAAAGGTCTTACGTTTATAAAAATAAAAGAAATTATAGTTTAAGAAAATAATACGTGCGGTTACGCGTAATATTAATAACGTTAAAGAGTTAAAACGTGTGAAACGTAAGAAAGTGAAATAGCTTTAAAAGACTATAAGGGTTCTTCCTACTCCTTCTAAGAATCTAGATCCTATTTTAATTCGTTTCTTAGATACTAAATTTAGTATTAAGTTATTAAACGGTGCTTAGAAGATTAATTGGGATGCGTTTCTTAGGAATAAAACTATTTAAGTAACGTTAAGCAGTTCGTGAGATTTTTAGCTAGTTTCTAGGTGTTTTTAGAGTTTAGATATTCTTTCTATTTAACGAGATAATAACAATTCTTTGTATCTCCTCGTGCTTTAAGTATTCGTTTAACTTTGTATTTATTAGTATCTTCTATTATAATATTTATAGCGATTATAAATTTATTTAGTGCTTTCTCTAATAGTAATATATGAAATATGGGATAGATTCTCATTCTATCTAGTAATAATAGTTTATAGTTAGTATTTGAGATTTTTCGTTTAATAAGGAATAGTTTAATCTTCTTTTAGTTAAGTTTATTACTAGGTCGCTTAGTTTTAATGTTTTTGCGAATAAGGTATACTTTATATCTCTTCTCTAGGATTAGCGCTAGTAATCTCTTTCTATTCGCGTAGTATTTCATTTAGTTCTATAAAAATATTTATTCCTATTACAAGTATTTTTATATTTTTATTATAATTACTATATGCGTTATAGCTATTAACGCGTTTATATTCTATGTCGCATGTGTTTTAATAATAGGGTTAAATCCATAATTTACCCTAAATAGTAACATCTTTATGTTATTAATCTTAGAGCTATTATAAGCCTATTATGCTAGTAGTAGCTATTCTACCTAATTATTCTATTAGTAGTTAACATAGCTTCGCAGATATTATTCGAGTATTTAATTTAAGATTTCTATTTGTCTATTTAATTGTAGGTGAAATGCCGTTAATAAGCTTTATTTAATCTTTATAGTTTCTATAAGGCATTTCTAAAAGTTTAAGGTGAATAATTTATCGCGATCTAATATAAGCTTTATTAGTAATCTATATTATGTAATAACTGTTTTAAAGAATATATACGCTAAGTCCTTAGTATTACTCGATTCCTTATATAGAATGTAGTAGGCGTATTTTATGAGTTTATCCATAATAACTAGAATGCTATTATAAGCTACTCCTATTATAGGTTCTTTTAACTTTAGTAGTTTAATAATAAAGTCCATTATAACAGTTTACTATGCTCTTTCAAGTGGTAATATTAGTTGTAATTCTTCGTATAATGCGTGTTACGCTAATTTTGCTTTATTGTACGTGTTACATTTCTTAATAACTTCTTATACTATTTTTCTGCTTTCTAGGAAGTTATACGATCTTCTTAGCCTACTAATCGTTTTCCCTACACCCTAATATTCGTGTAATAGGTACTTATATATTTCCTTAACAAGCTGTTCTTAAAGTGTACTAGGAATATACTGCCATTTATTATATAAGAAGGTCTTACCTTCCTTAAACAAATGCGTTTTCGTTTCCTAATTATCCAGATAGCTATTATTATTAATGTATAATGCGATCTAATACATCCATATTTCATTTAGCTTAACTTACTAGGTTATATTAATTTCTTAGGTGCCTAGCATAAGGTTCCTATTCTTAATAGCGCGTAATAAGGGTACATTACTTACTTACTCATCCGATTTTAAGTTCTCTCTTTAGCTAAGCGCGTTTACTCTTCCGTTTTCGAATCCTTTATAGTATATAATTTCAAAGTTATAATTCGTAAGGGTTTTATACCATTTAATCTATCGTTTATTTAAATCCTTTATAGTTAAGAATAATATAAGATTCTTATAGTTAATATAAACCTTAATTTAATGCTTTGCTCCTATAAGATAATGTCTTTATTCTTTAAAGCACTTAATAATAGCTATAAGTTCTTTATTATAGATCCTATAATTAAGTTTAGGTTCGTGGAGTTTCTTTAAGAAGAATATAATTAGGTGTAATCTTCCTTAATTATCTCGTTATTTAAGCTATTCGCCTAGTATAAAGTCTAAGGCGTCCGTTTTAAGCTTATAAGGTTTATTCTAATTAAGTGCTTTTAATATAGGTTTTAACGTAACTAAATCTTTTATCTTCTAGAATATCGTAGCTTTTAGTTCGTTCTATTAAAAGCTAACTTCTTTCTTTATTAGGTTTATAAGAGGTTATAAAATGTCTTTATATCCGCTTAAGAACTTACAGTAAAAGTTTACGAATACTATAAATTCTTTAACTTCTTTTAGATTCTTTAGTATAGGCTATTTCTTAATAGTTTTAATCTTATCTAGGCTTATTTATATTTCTTTATACGTAAGTATATACCCTAGAAAGTGTATAGTGTTCTAGTAGAACTAGCATTTTAAGGCTTTAACTAAGAGTTTATTATCCTATAAAGTTTATAGTATCTTATATATATATCATTTATATTCCTTAAGGGTATTTAAATAAATAAGAATATCGTTAAGGTATATAATTATAAATACTTCTAGTTGTTTCCGTAAGATTATATCGATTATTCTTTAAAAGGTTACTAGTGCGTTAGTAAGCCTAAAAGGTATTACTAAATATTCGTAGTATCCTCTACTAGTTTAAAATGCTATTATTTACTCGTAGCCTTCTTTTATTCGTATAAGGTTATAGGCTCCTTTTAAGTTAAGTGTGGTAAACTATTTAGCTTTTTTAACTTTATCTCTAATTTCCATTATAAGCAGTAATAGGTATTAATTCTTAATTATAATCTTATTTAAGTGTTAGTAATTAATGTATAGTTATAGTTTCCCGTTCTTCTTTAATACCTATAGAATTAGGTATTCTATTAGGGACTTTAATAGTCTTATATATCCCTTTTATAATATGTTCTTTAAATACTCCTTAAGCGCCTTATCTTACTTAAGGTTTTAAGAATAAATCTTATTAAACGTTAGTTTAATACTAGGCTAGAGTCTAATCTCGTAGTCTTAGCGTGAATGCTCTAGTAATCCTATTTCTAGCTCTCCACTAAATAGCTTACTATACTGTAAGTATTTCTTAGGAATCTTCGTTATCTTAGCTTTTAGCTCTCTAGTAATTACATATATTTCTAGAGGCCTATTATAGTTCGAATAAGGTGCTCTTTATAGGCCGCTCTTTACTTCGTAATCGTATTCTAGTAAATCCCATTAAAGTTAGCTGGTTCTTTAATTAACTTATAAATTACTCGCTTATAACTAGGGTATCCTTAATATAACATCGTGTTTTAAGATTACTATAATATCTAGTGTAACTTAGTGTTTTATGCCTTATATATTAATAAGAAGCTACGCAATCTCTATATTAACTACTTTATAGCTATACTTTACTGTAGTTTCTTTTATAGTTGTAAGTTAGTAGGGCTTATCTTTAGGTGTCTAAGGTAATCGTAATTTATTAACGAGATTTAGCGAGATAAAATTTCCTTATACTCTACTATTAATTATTACCTAGATCTTTCTTTCTATTATAGTTATATTAACTATAAGGTGTATAGTACTGCTAATATTTATAATATATAAAGACCTATTAGATCTCCGTTAAGGAATCGGTTTTAATTACGATAATAGCTATCGTTTCCCGAATTATTATTCCTCTCCTCTTATTATTATTTAGCGCGTATCTCTAAGCGCTATTATTAGCGATTATCTTCTAGCGTCTTATTAGAGCTTCCTTAGTAATTACTTAATCTACCATTTATATTAATTGAACTTAAACTAAGTGAGTTACTCGCAGTCACACAGTTTCCTTTCTTAGATTATAAGGGCGTAATTTAAATAGTGTGTGCGTTATCCTTAGTATAGTATAATTTCCCGTTTAATATCTTTAAATCGGTTTATTGTAATTTCGGTTATATTATAAGGGTTATTCTCTTTCCCTTCCGTTCTTGTAGAAACCATTTACTACCTTACTTACTACTAAGGTGCGTGTAGTAATTGTTATTATAATAAAAGGTCTAATTAAGGAGTCTATATTCGATTTTAAGTTCGTTTTTCTTAGTTAAATAATTCTCTTCTTCTTAGATCCGTTCTAGTAAAGGTTTACTTTTTAGTGAGGGTATTTAATATTCCTAAAAGTCGTCGGGTACTAGTTAGGTTCCGAATTCCTAATCTTTATTCGAACTAATATTATTTACTAACGTGTGGTTTCCTTTATTGCTTGCTATACTAAGATTTCACGTGGGTAAGTCTTTTTAATTTACGGTATAAAGCTTCTTACCTTTAAGGATTAGCTTTTATAGCTTTTTTAGGGCTTTACATTTATTTATAAAGTGTCTAGTCTTACTATAATTATAATAAGTCTTCCCCTTTTCCTTATTCGCGGCGTTAAGTTCTATAGGTCTAGCGTGGTACCCGTATACTATTAATGTTTAGCGTGGCTTATTACTATTAGGTTTATTAAACCTAGTATATAATTTAAATTTCCTGTAACTTTTTTCGTAACGTTACTCGTATAAACGGTTATCTGCCTTAATAACCATTTTAATAAAGTCGTTAAATAGCTTAGAATAATCTTCTTAATAAATGTTATCCTTCACTTCTTCTTTAAGTTCTTAATAGAAGACTTCTATTTTAGGTTTAATATTCTAGTTAAGTTTTACTGTAATGCGTTTAAACTCCCTAGCGTAATAAGCTGTAGATCTGGTTTGCTTAAGTTAAGTAAGCTGTTATATAGCTTCTTTATGCTTATTAGGGTTTTTAAATGTAGTAAGAAGTTATTCTTTAAAGGTTTCGTAATTAAAGAAGATATAAATAACTTTCACTTTAGCTTTAGCGCTATGCTTAAGATATACGCGAAGAGTTAGCTCCTACTATTCCATTACTTTCCTAGTTAAGAGGTTACTAATACAAAGAATCTATAACTTAGGTATTATATAGATTTTTTCGTTAACTCGTAGGTAAGCTTAAGCTTATATAAGAAAGTTTCTTACATCACCCTTATAACTATCGTATAATTTAAGCTTAGGGAATTTTAGTATATTATTATTATTAATAAAGAATACAAGTGTAAGATTTTAAACTACTATAAGTTCCTCTTCTCGTGCCTTAAGTTTTTCGTAGAGATTATTCTATCAGTTAAAAAGCTATTAATTCTGCTTCTTAAGCTCAGTAATCTTATTATAAAGGTACTTTATTATCTCCCTAGGGTTAATAGTCTTTCCGCTTAAAGTAAACATCTTAAAAGTCGTTACTACTTAAGTTTTAAGGTAACTTACTAAATAGAATTAATTAAAATATAATGGTAGCTTAGGTTTTAAGGTATAGTAGGTCTATTTCTTAGAAAGTAAGTTAGGTTAAATGCTATAGAGTAGCTTTTTAAGTAGTATTATAATAAGGCCGTTAAGAGTATAACTCTTAATAGTAAGACTATTACTTAGATTAATTAATAGAGAACTAAACTATCTAACTATAGGAATACTTTCTCCTTAAGTATTCGTCTATCTCTTTATTATAGTCCTGGATCGATTAGCTTGACTATCAATCCCTTTAAACCTTAATCGACTAGCTTAAGGTTCGGTCGGTTTAATCCTCTCTAGTTAATGTGTTTAAATATCGACCTCTTTAATCGCCTCTTAGGTCACGTAGCTGGTCACGTGCCCCTACCTTCTTCTTATGCCCACGGGTCGTGCCTGTCCTAGCCGGTGCGGTCCCGTCCCGTGTCTTGTGCAGTGTCGTTCGTAACACTTTTAACTTTAATAGTTTAATAATAAAGTCTATTATAATAGTTTGCTATACTCTTTTAGGTGGTAATATTAATTGTAATTCTCCGTATAATACGTGTCACGCTAATTTTACTTTATTACACGTGTCGTATTTCTTAATAACTTCTTATACTATTTTTCTACTTTCTAAGAAGTCGTATAATCTTCTTAGCCTACTAATTGTTTTCCTTACACCCTAATATTCGTGTAATAGGTGCTCGTATATTTCCTTAATAAGCTATTCTTAAAGTGTACTAGGAATATACTACCGTTTATTATATAAGAAGGTCTTACCTTTCTTAAATAAATACGTTTTTGTTTCCTAATTATCTAAATAACTATTATTATTAATGTATAATACAATCTAATACATTTATATTTTATCTAGCTTAACTTACTAGGTTATATTAATTTCTTAGGTGCCTAGTATAAGGTTTCTATTCTTAGTAGCGCGTAGTAAGGGTATATTACTCACTTACTTATTCGATTTTAAGTTCTCTCTTTAGCTAAGCGCGTTTACTCTTTCGTTTTTAGATTCTTTATAATATATAATCTTAAAGTTATAATTTGTAAGGGTTTTATACCATTTAATCTATTATTTATTTAAATCCTTTATAGTTAAAAATAATATAAGATTCTTATAGTTAGTATAAACCTTAATTTAATGCTTTGCTTTTATAAGATAGTGTCTCTATTCTTTAAAGCACTTAATAATAGCTATAAGTTCTTTATCGTGGATCTTATAATTAAGTTTAGGTTTATAGAGTTTCTTTAAGAAGAATACAATTAGGTGTAATCTTTCTTAATTATCTTATTATTTAAGCTATCTGCTTAGTGTAAAGTCTAAGGCGTTCGTTTTAAGCTTATAAGGTTTATCTTAATCAAGTGCTTTTAATATAGGTTCTAACGTAACTAAATCTTTTATCTTTTAGAATATTATAGCTTTTAGTTCGTTCTATTAAAAGCTAACTTCTTTCTTTATTAGGTTTATAAGAGGTCGTAAAATATCTTTATATTCGCTTAAGAACTTATAGTAGAAGTTTACAAATACTATGAATTCTTTAACTTCTTTTAGATTCTTTAGTATAGGCTATTCCTTAATAGTTTTAATCTTATTTAGGCTTATTTGTATTTCTTTGTATATAAGTATATACCCTAGAAAGTGTATAGTGTTCTAGTAGAACTAGCATTTTAAGGCTTTAACTAAGAGTTTATTATCTTGTAGAGTTTATAGTACCTTATATACATGTCGTTTATATTCCTTAAGGGTATTTAAATAAATAAGGATATTGTTAAGGTATATAACTATAAACACTCTTAGTTATTTCCGTAAGATTATATTAATTATTCTTTAAAAGGTTACTAGTACGTTAGTAAGCTTAAAAGGTATTACTAGATATTTATAGTGTTCTTTACTAGTTTAAAATGCTATTATCCACTTATAGCCTTCTTTTATTCGTATAAGGTTATAAGCTCCTTTTAAGTCGAGTATAGTAAACTATTTAGCTTTTTTAACTTTATCTTTAATTTCCATTATAAGTAATAACGAGTATTAATTCTTAATTATAATCTTATTTAAGTGTTAGTAATTAATATATAGTTATAGTTTCCTATTCTTCTTTAATACCTATAGGATTAAGTATCCTACTAAGGACTTTAATAGTCGTATATTTCCCTTTTATAGTATATTCTTTAGATACTCCTTAAGTGCTTTGTCTTGCTTAGGGTTCTAAGAATAAATCTTATTAAACGTTAATTTAATACTAGGCTAGAGTCTAATCTTATAGTCCTAGTGTAAATGCTCCGGTAATTCTATTTCTAGCTCTTCGCTAAATAGCTTACTATACTATAAGTATTCCTTAGGAATCTCTATTGTCTTAGCTTTTAACTCTCTAGCAATTATATATATTCCTAAAGGCCTATTATAGTTTAAATAAGGTGCTCTTTGTAGGCTGCTCTTTACTTTATAATCGTATTCTAGTAAATTCTATTAAAGTTAGCCGGTTCTTTAATTAACTCGTGGATTACTCGCTTATAATTAGGGTATCCCTAATATAATATCGTGTTTTAAGATTACTATAATATCTAGTGTAACTTAGTGTTTTATACCTTATATATTAACTAGAAGCTATATAACTTCTATGTTAACTACTTCTTAGCTATACTTTACCGCAGTTTCTTTTATAGTTATAAGTTAATAGGGCTTATCTTTAGGTGTTTAAGGTAATTATAATTTATTAACGAGATTTAATAAGATAAAATTTCCTTATACTCCGCTATTAATTATTACCTAAATCTTTCGTTCTATTATAGTTATATTAATTATAAGGTGTGCTATGCTGCTAATATTTATAGTATATAAAGACCTATTAGATCTTCGTTAAGAAATTGGTTTTAATTGTAATAACGGCTATTGTTTCTTGATTTATTAATCCTATCCTTATATCGTTCTTTAGCGCGTTATTCTAGGCGCTATTATTAGCAATTATCCTTTAACGTATTATTAGAGCTTCCTTAGTAATCGCTTAATTTACTATTTATATTAATTAAACTTAGGCTAAGCGAGTTACTCGTAGTTACATAGTTCCCTTTCTTCTTATATTATAGGGTTATAGCTTAGGTAGTATATACGTTATTCTTAGTATAATATAACTTCTCGTTTAATATCTTTAAATCGATTTATCGTAATTTTAATTGTATTATAAGGGTTATTCTCCTTCCCTTTCGTTCTCGTAGAAACCATCTACTACCTTACTTACTATTAAGGTGCGTGTAGTAATTATTATTATAATAGAAGGTTTAATTAAGGAGTCTATATTTAATTTTAAGTTCGTCTTTCTTAGTTAAATAATTCTCTTCTTCTTAGATTTGTTCTAGTAAAGGTTCACTTTTTAGTGAGAGTATCTAGTATTCCTAAAAGTTATTAGGTATTAGTTAGGTTTTAAATTCCTAATCTTTATTCGAATTAATATTATTTACTAACGTGGGGCTTCCTTTATTACTTACTACACTAAGATTTCACGTAGGTAAGTCTTTTTAGTTTATAGTATAAAGCTTTTTACCTTTAGAAATTAGCTTTCATAGCTTTTTTAAGGCTTTACATTTATTTATAAAGTGTCTAGTCTTACTATAATTATAATAAGTCTTTCTCTTTTTCTTATTCGTAGCGTTAAGTTCTATAAATTTAGCGTAGTACCTATATACTATTAATATTTAGCGTAGCTTATTACTATTAGGTTTATTAAACCTAGTATATAATTTAAATTTCCTATAACTTTTTTCGTAACGTTACTTATATAAACAGTTATTTACCTTAATAACCATTTTAACGAAGTCGTTAAATAACTTAAGACGATCTTCTTAATAAATGTTATCCTTTACTTCTTCTTTAAGTCCTTAATAAAAGACTTTTATTTTAGGTTTAGTATTTTAATTAAGTTTTACTGCGATACGTTTAAACTCCCTAGTGTAATAAGCTGTAAATTTAATCTACTTAAGTTAAGTAAGCTATTATATAGCTTCTTTATGCTTATTAGGGTTTTTAAATGTAACGAGAAGTTATTCTTTAAAGGTTTTATAATTAGAGAAGATATAAATAACTTTTACTCTAGCTTTAGCGCTATGCTTAAGATATACGTAAAGGGTTAGCTCCTACTATTCTATTACTTTCCTAGTTAAGAGGTTACTAATATAAAGAATCTGTAACTTAAGTGTTATATAAATTTTTTTATTAACTCGTAGGTAAGCTTAGGCTTATATAAGAAAGTTCCTTATATTACCCTTATAACTATCATATAATTTAAGCTTAGGGAATTTTAGCATATTATTATTATTAATAGAGAATACAGGTGTAAGATTTTAAACTACTACAAGTTCCTCTTCTCGTGCCTTAAGTTTTTCGTAGAGATTATTCTATTAGTTAAGAAGCTATTAATTCTACTTCTTAAGCTTAATAATCTTATTATAAAGGTACTTTATTATCTCCCTAGGGTTAATAGTCTTTTGGCTTAAAGTAAATATCTTAAAAGTTATTACTACTTAAAGTTTTAAGGTAACTTACTAAATAGAATTAATTAAAATGTAATGGTAGCTTAGGTTTTAAGGCATAATAGGTTTATTTCTTAAAAAGTAAGTTAGGTTAAATGCTATAGAGTAGCTTTTTAAGTAGTATTATAATAAGGCCGTTAAGAGTATAACTCTTAATAGTAAGACTATTACTTAGATTAATTAATAGAGATCTAAATTATCTAACTATAGGAATACCTTCTCCTTAAGTACCCGTTTATCTCTTTATTATAGACCCGGATCATTTAAATCGCCTAATAATCCTAATAATCCCGTCTCGTTAGATTATCTATATAATTTAATAAGCTATCACGTGACTTGATGTCCTTGTTAGTTAGTAGCTGTGCCTACCCTTGCTAGTGCGGCCTAGCTTCCCGCGTCTCGTGCAGTAACGTTCGTAATATTATGCTTATTAGAATTTTTAAATGTAACGAGAAGTTATTCTTTAAAGGTTTCGTAATTAGAGAAGATATAAATAACTTTCACTTTAGCTTTAGCGCTATGCTTAAGATATACGTAAAGGGTTAGCTTTTACTATTCTATTACTTTCCTAGTTAAGAGGTTACTAATATAAAGAATCTATAACTTAAGTGTTATATAGATTTTTTTATTAACTCGTAGGTAAGCTTAAGCTTATATAAGAAAGTTTCTTATATTACCCTTATAACTATTATATAATTTAAGCTTAGGGAATTTTAGCATATTATTATTATTAATAAAAGATATAAGTGTAAGATTTTAAACTACTATAAGTTTCTCTTCTTATACCTTAAGTTTCTCGTAGAGATTATTCTATTAGTTAAGAAGCTATTAATTCTGCTTCTTAAGCTTAGTAATCTTATTATAAAGGTACTTTATTATCTCCCTAGAGTTAATAGTCTTTTCGCTTAAAGTAAATATCTTAGAAGTTATTACTACTTAAAGTTTTAAGGTAACTTACTAAATAGGATTAATTAAAATATAATAGTAGCTTAGGTTCTAAGGTATAATAGGTTTATTTCTTAGAAAGTAAGTTAAGTTAAATACTATAAAGTAGCTTTTAAGTAGTATTATAATAAGGCTATTAAGAGTATAACTCTTAATAGTAAGACTATTACTTAGATTAATTAATAGAGAACTAGACTATTTAGCTATAGGAATACCTTCTCCTTAAGTACTCGTTTATCTCTCTATTATAACTTTAAATCGATTAGCTTAACTATTAATCCCTCTAAACCCTAATTAACTAGCTTAAGGTTCGGTTAGTTTAATCCTTCTTAGTTAATATGTTTAAACATTAACCCCTTTAATCACCTCTTAGGTCACGTGGCTAGTCACGTGCCCCTGCCTTCTTCTTGTGCCTACGAGTCGTGCTTATCCTAGCCGGTGCGGTCCCGTCCCGTATCTTGTGCAGTGTTGTTCGTAACACTTCGTAAAAATAAGGCTTTTAACTATTATAACTAGACCTCTAAATGTATTGTATTTTTTGTATTTTTTACTATACTGTATTGTATTGTATTGTAATGTAATATATTACAATACATTACAAGATTAGAATACCTATAAATGTATTATAAGGCTATAAAATATTTAATATTATAAATAAATGCTTACATAAGCATATTATATATTAAAATAAAGCTAAAAATCACGTGATTTTAAGTCTTTAAAAATTAACCTTAAAATGTGGATATTAAGCGAGATATTAAGCTTTAAAGTTATGTCTTAAAATAAAAGGTAAGTAAAGCGGGGCGAATTTTCAATTGCTTATAACCTTTTAATGTGGTAGCTTATAATAATGAAAAGTGAAGCATTTTAAAGAGCTGATTTAGCTCTTTTAAATGATATAAAAATTTTTCTTATAACCCTTATAATTAGCCTTATAATTGTAAGTTAAAAAAACAAGGGTCTTTTTTCCTTAAAATACATTTATAGGTATTTTACTAATGTAATGTAATGTATTAAAATACAATACACGAAAATACAATACAATACAAAATACAATACACAATACACTTGTATTTACTATATTTGTTAGAGCTCTGATTATAACGATTATAGCCCTAACGGTTACATTATAAGCAGAGCATTGGAAGTAGTGTAGTTTTGTAGTTTTGTAGTTTTTGTAGTTTCGAATATAAAAAATTATATTAAATCTAATAAAATACTTATAAGATTATAAGTTTTACGGATAAATAGTATAAATCTTATACTATAAGCTAACATAAAAAAGTGGGTCCTTATAAGCTCTTATAATCCTAGAACTGTAAAAACTACATTTTGTAGTTTTTGTAGTGTAGTGTAGTGTAGTGTGTTTTTAGAAAATTACATAATCTAGTTTTTAAACTTATAATAAGCTAGAAGGACCCACTTTTTTATGTGAGCTGATTGGCTATAATATTAGCTAATATATGTATTTATTATTATAATTCAAGTATTTTATTAGATTTATTATTAATTATTTAAGCTTTTTTGAAAATTGAAAATGTAGTTTTCTTGTCAATGCTCTGAAATTTATAAGGCTTTTTATTACCCTAATTGCTAGCATTAAACTTCTATAATTCTCGCCTAATATTATTCTCTTTAATAGCACATATAAAACAAATTGATTTAATATGCTAATATTTAATGCTTATAGAGTTATAGTATTAAAGAGGTCTTTTTAAATAGCTACTATTTTTTTATTTAGTAAGGTATAAGGCGATTTTTAATAGGCTCTTAATACTTTATCTAAAATACTACGATTTTATTTAATTATAAAGTTAAAGGTTATTATATTAAACCGTGATTTAGCTCTTCTTTAAGCCCTTAAGGCTAATAGCTTTTTTTATAATATTACACACCTTTTATACTATTAGCATATAAATATAAATATACTAGCTAAGTGTAAGAGGTTTTTTCTAAAAGCCTCGTATAACTCTACTATTAAAACTACTAAAAGAGCCCCTATATTTATAAAATTTATTAACGATTAGCATGCCCTTATTAAAAGCCCTATAAAGGCCGAATTTAAACGTAAATTATAGCAATTTTAAGAGCCTAATCGTTATTCTTAATAAGCTGTTTAATACACGTTAAATACCTAAATTACGCCTTAAAAAACTAAGCTTATACGCTACTTTATTAATTAATATTATTATTTTAATTATATAATAATATTAATTATTAAGTTATTACATACTATAATAAAAAGGTTTCTTTAAAGTAATTATAGTAATTTAAGTACTGTTTTTTAACAGCTATAAATCTTCTAGAGGTATTAAGAGATTAATATTAATAATTTACATGCTATTAGCTACTCTAGAACTTTATAATACGCTTAAGAACCCCTTTATTAATTAATTTAAGATTAAATATTATAACTAGTATTATAGCTTATTTTTAACGAGTAATAAGCTATTAACCTAAAGCTTAAAAAAGCGCCTAAGATACCCTATACGTGTGCTAATAAAACCGCCTTTAAGCTACCTTACTAGCATAACCTTTTTTAATTATTACGCTTTAAATAGCCGATTAAGCTTAATAATATTAACGAGTATTAGCATAAATATCACGGAAAAGCCTTAAATAACACGAATTCTCCTGCTAGACTATTTAATCCCCTTTTAATTAGGGTAAAAGGCCAGCTAAAGGGGGCCCTTAGGTTAAAAAAAAGCTCTACTATCCAATCGACCCGCTATAAGCCCTTTAAATTCAAGTATATTATCGCTAAAGAGGCCCTTAAGGCTTAAGCTAACCGTTAAAATTATTAAAAACCGCTGCCTTTAATAGCTTCTATAGCTATTAAAGTATTACGATTAACTTTAATAGCTATTAGCTGTAACGGTGGCTTAGGTTCTAAGGCACAGTAGGTCTGTTTCTTAGGAAGTAAGTTAGGTTAAATGCTATAGAGTAGCTTTTTAAGCAGTATTATAATAAGGCCGTTAAGAGTATAACTCTTAATAGTAAAACTATTGCTTAGATTAATTAATAAAGATCTAGACTATCTAACTATAGGAATACCTTCTCCTTAAGTACTCGTTTATCTCTCTATTATAGTCTTAGATTAATTAGCTTAACTATTAATCCCTTTAAACCTTAATTAACTAGCTTAACCTTTAATCCTATTAAGTCTCGTCCTAGATTACTAACTTAATACTTTAAGTCTTTAATCGCCTTTTAGGTTACGTGGCTAGTCACGTGCCCCTGCCTTCTTCTCGTGCCTACGAGTCGTGCTTATTCTAGCTAGTGCGGTCCCGTCTTGTCTCTTATATAGTATTGTTCGTAACATTATACCCCTCCTCTATTAGTCTTATCCTTAAGGCTATTAAAATAGGCCGGCTAAGGGCTTAGGTAATTCTTCCCTCCTTTATTATCAGGTGCTATTATACCTGCTAATCGTGTTATTAAGCAAAGGTTAAGAACGCGTTCTTAGAAGTCTAAGTAGTGTAAGGCTTTATTATATTCAATCCTTTCTAACCCTAAGACTATAAAGAAGGCTTCTTATTCCTACTATAAGGAAAAGGGTATTACCTTTTATTAACTATCTTCTTCTAATTCCTCCCGTTACGCTTAATGCGTAATGGATTACAAGTCCCATTATAACGTGTAAGGCATCTCGCCAGCCTAGCTTTGTTAGATAGCCGATTATTATATGCGTTTTAAAAGGGAGCTTAAGTCTACTAAAGAAGAGCGTTATTTAATAGACGTAAAGATAAAGCGTCTGCGAAAATAAAAGAGATTATAATTCAAGAAAATAATGCGTGCGGTCGCGCGTAGTATTAATAACGTTAAAGAGTTAGAACGTGTGAAACGTAAGGAAGTAAAATAGCTTTAAAAGGCTACGAGGGTCCTTCCTACTCCTTCTAAGAATCTAAATCCTACTTTAATTCATTCCTTAAATACCGAATTTAATATTAAGTCATTAAATAGTGCTTAAGAGATTAATTAAGATGCGTTTCTTAGAAATAAAACTATTCAAGTAACGTTAAGTAGTTCGTGAGATTTTTAGCTAGTTCCTAGGTGTTTTTAAAGTTTAAATATCCCTTTTATTTAACGAGATAATAACGATTCTTTATATCTCCCTATACTTTAAGTATCCGTTTAACTTTATATTTATTAATATCTTCCGTTATAATATTTATAGTAATTATAGATTTATCTAGTACTTTCTCTAGTAGCAATATATAAAATATAGGATAGATTCTCATTCTATCTAGTAATAATAGTTTATAGTTAGTATTCGAGATTTTTCGTTTAATAAGGAATAATCTAATCTTCTTCTAGTTAAGTTTATTACTAGGTCGCTTAGTTTTAATATTTTTACGAATAAGGTATACTTTATATCCCTTCTCTAGGATTAGCGCTAATAATCTCTTTCTATCCGCGTAATATTTCATTCGATTCTATAAAAATATCTATTCCTATTACAAGTATTTCTATATTTCTATTATAGTTACTATATGCGTTATAGCTACTAGCACGTTTACATTCTATATCGCATGTATTTTAATAATAGAGTTAAATCCGTAATTTACCCTAAATAATAACATCTTTATATTATTAATCTTAGAGCTATTATAAGCCTATTATGCTAGTGGTAGCTATTCTACCTAATTATTCTATTAGTAGTTAACATAGCTTCGCAAATATTATTTAAGTATTTAGTTTAAGATTTCTATTTATCCATTTAATTATAGGTGGAATGCCGTTAATAAGCTTTATTTAATCTTTATAGTTTCTATAAGGCATTTCTAAAAGTTTAAGATAAACAATTTATCGCAATCTAATATAAGCTTTATTAGTAATCCATATTATGTAATAACTATTTTAAAGAACATATATACTAAGTTCTTAGTATTACTTAATTCCTTATATAGAATGTAGTAGGCGTATTTTATAAGTTTATCCACAATAACTAGAATGCTATTGTAAGCTACTCCTATTATAAGTTCTTTTAACTTTAATAGTTTAATAATAAAGTCTATTATAATAGTTTACTATACTCTTTTAGGTAGTAGTATTAGTTGTAATTCTTCGTATAATACGTGTCGCGCTAATTTTACTTTATTACACGTATCGCATTTCTTAATAACTTCTTATACCATTTTTTTGCTTTCTAGGAAGTTATATAATCTTCTTAGCCTACTAATCGTTTTCCCTACACCCTAATATTCGTGTAGTGGGTGCTCGTGTATTTTCTTAATAAGCTATTCTTAAAGTGTACTAGGAATATACTACCATTTATTGTATAAGAAGGTCTTACCTTTCTTAGATAAATACGTTTTCATTTTCTAATTGTCTAAATAGCTGTTATTATTAATGCATAATGCGATCTAATATATTTATGTTTTATTTAGCTTAACTTACTAGGTTATATTAATTTCTTAGGTGCCTAGTATAAGGTTCCTATCCTTAATAGCGCGTAATAAGGGTGTATTACTTACTTACTCATTCGATTTTAAGTCCTCTCTTCAGCTAAGCGCGTCTACTCTTTCGTTTTTAAATCCTTTATAGTATATAATTTTAAAGTTATAATTTGTAAGGGTTTTATACTATCTAATTTATCGTTTATTCAGATCCTTTATAGTTAAGAATAATGTGAGATTCTTATAGTTAATATAAACCTTAATTTAATGCTTTACTCCTATAAGATAGTGTCTTTATTCTTTAAAGCACTTAATAATAGCTATAAGTTCTTTATTATAAATCCTATAATTAAGTTTAGGTTCGTGGAGTTTCTTTGAGAAGAATACAACTAGGTGTAATCTTCCTTAATTATCTTATTATTTAAGCTATTCGCCTAGTATAAAGTTTAAGGCGTTCGTTTTAAGCTTATAAGGTTTATTTTAATTAAGTGCTTTTAACATAGGTTCTAACGTAATTAAATCTTTTATCTTTTAGAATACTATAGCTTTTAGTTCGTTCTATTAAAAGCTAACTTCTTTCTTTATTAGGTTTATAAGAGATTATAAAATGTCTTTATATTCGCTTAAGAACTTATAGTAAAAGTTCACGAATACTATAAATCCTTTAACTTCTTTTAAATTCTTTAATATAGGCTATTTCTTAATAATTTTAATCTTATCTAAGCTTATTTATATTTCTTCGTATATAAGCACGTACCCTAAAAAGTGTATAGTATTCTAGTAGAACTAGTATTTTAAGGCTTTAACTAAGAGTTTATTATTCTATAGAGTTTATAGTACCTTATATATATGTCGCTTATATTTCTTAAGGGTATTCAAGTAAATAAGAATGTTATTAAGGTATATAACTATAAACACTCCTAGTTATTTCCGTAAGATTATATTAATTATTCTTTAAAAGGTTACTAGTACGTTAGTAAGCCTAAAAGGCATTACTAGATATTTATAGTATCCTCTACTAGTTTAAAATGCTATTATCTACTTATAGCCTTCTTTTATTCGTATAAGGTTATAGGCTCCTTTTAAGTTAAGTATAGTAAACCATTTAGCTTTTCTAACTTTATCTCTAATTTTTATTATAAGCGGTAACGGGTATTAATTCTTAATTATAATCTTATTTAAGTATTAGTAATTAATATATAATTATAGTTTCCCGTTCTTCTTTAATACCTATAGAATTAGGTATTCTACTAGGGACTTTAATAGTCTTATATATCCCTTTTATAACATATTCTTTAAATACTTCTTAAGCGCCTTATCTTACTTAGGGTTCTAAGAATAAATCTTATTAAACGTTAGTTTAATATTAGGCTAGAGTCTAATCTTATAGTTCTAGCGTAAATGCTCTAATAGTTCTATTTCTAGCTCTCTGCTAAACAGCTTACTATACTTTAAGTATTTCTTAGAAATCTTCGTTATCTTAGCTTTTAGCTCTCTAATAATCACATATATTCCTAGAGGCCTATTATAGTCTAAATAAGGTGCTCTTTGTAGGCTGCTCTTAGCTTTGTAACCGTATTCTAGTAAATCCTATTAAAGTTAGCTAATTCTCTAATTAACTCGTAGATTACTCGCTTATAACTAGGGTATCCCTAATATAACATCGTATTTTAAGATTATTATAATATCTAGTGTAACTTAGTATTTTATACCTTATATATTAATAAGAAGCTACGCGATCTCTATATTAACTACTCTATAGCTATACTTTACTGTAGTTCCTTCTATAATTATAAGTTAGTAGAGCTTATCTTTAAGTGTTTAAGGTAATTGTAATCTATTAACGAGATTTAGCGAGATAAAATTTCCTTATACTCTGCTATTAATTATTACCTAGATCCTTTATCCTATTATAGTTATATTAATTATAAGGTATACTATGCTACTAATATTTATAGTATATAAAAACCTGTTAGATCTCCGTTAAGGAATTAGTCTTAATTATAATAATAGCTATTATTTCCTAATTTATTAATCCTCTTCTCTTATTATTATTTAGCGCGTATCTTTAAGCGCTATTATTAGTAATTATCTTCTAGCGTCTTATTAAAGCTTTCTTAGTAATTACTTAATCTACCATTTATATTAATTGAACTTAGACTAAGTGAGTTACTTGTAGTTACATAGTTTCCTTCCTTGGATTATAAGGGCGTAATTCGAATAATATATGCGTTATCCTTAGCATAGTATAATTTCCCGTTTAATATCTTTAAATCGATTTATCATAATTTTAGTTGTATTATAAGGGTTATTCTCCTTCCCTTTCATTCTTATAAAAACTATCCGCTACCTTACTTACTATTAAGGTGCGTGTAGTAATTATTATTATAATAAAAGGTTTAATTAAGGAGTCTATGTTTAATTTTAGGTTCGTCTTTTTTAGTTAAATAATTCTCTTCTTCTTAAATTCGTTCTAGTAAAGGTTCACTTTTTAGTA
Source organism: Metarhizium acridum (assembly GCF_019434415.1). NCBI lineage: Eukaryota > Fungi > Ascomycota > Sordariomycetes > Hypocreales > Clavicipitaceae > Metarhizium > Metarhizium acridum. The sequence continues at coordinate 1,529,336 of NW_027094020.1, read as the reverse complement.
AGGGTATCTAGTATTCCTAAAAGTTATTAGGTACTAGTTAGGTTTTAAATTTCTAATCTTTATTTGAACTAATATTATTTATTAACGTGAGGCTTCCTTTATTACTTACTATACTAAGATTTCGCGTGGGTAAGTCTTCTTAGTTTACGGTATAAAGCTTCTTGCCTTTAGGAATTAGCTTTTATAGCTTCTTTAAGGCTTTACATTTATTCGTAAAGTGTCTAATCTTACTATAATTATAATAAGTCTTCCCCTTTTCCTTATTTACAGCGTTAAGTTTTATAGGTTTAGCGTGGTACCTGTATACTATTAATGTTTAGCGTAGCTTACTACTATTAGGTTTATTAAACCTAGTATATAATCTGAATTTCCTGTGACTTTTTTCGTAACGTTACTTATATAGACAGTTATTTGCCTTAATAACTATTTTAATAAAGTTGTTAAATAACTTAAGACGATCTTCTTAATAAATGTTATCCTTTACTTCTTCTTTAAGTCCTTAATAAAAGACTTTTATTTTAGGTTTAGTATTTTAGTTAAGTTTTATTATAATGCATTTAAACTCCCTAGCATAATAAGCTATAGATCTAGTCTACTTAAGTTAAGTAAGCTGTCGTATAGCTTCTTTATGCTTATTAGGGTTTCTAAATGTAATAAGAAGTTGTTCTTTAAAGGTTTTATAATTAAAGAAGATATAAATAACTTCTACTCTAACTTTAACGCCGTGCTTAAGATATACGCGAAGGGTTAGCTTCTACTATTCCATTACTTTTTTAGTTAAGAGGTTACTAATATAAAGAATCTATAACTTAAGTATCGTATAGATTTTTTCGTTAACTCGTAGGTAAGCTTAGGCTTATATAAGAAATTTTCTTACATTACCCTTATAACTATTATATAATTTAGGCTTAGGGAATTTTAGCATATTATTATTATTAATAGAGAATACAAGTGTAAGATTTTAAACTATTACAAGTTTCTCTTCTCGTGCCTTAAGTTTTTCGTAAAGATTATTCTATTAGTTAAGAAGCTATTAATTCTACTTCTTAAGCTTGGTAATCTTATTATAAAGGTACTTTATTATCTCCCTAGGGTTAGTAGTCTTTTCGCTTAAAGTAAATATCTTAGAAGTTATTACTACTTAAAGTTTTAAGGTAACTTATTAAATAGAATTAATTAAAATGTAATAGTAGCTTAGGTTTTAAGGCATAATAGGTTTGTTTCTTAGGAAGTAAGTTAAGTTAAATGCTATAGAGTAGCTTTTTAAGTAGTATTATAATAAGGCCGTTAAGAGTATAACTCTTAACAGTAAAACTATTACTTAAATTAATTAATAGAGATCTAGACTATTTAACTATAGGAATACCTTCTCCTTAAGTACTCGTTTATCTCTTTATTATAGTCTTAAATCGATTAGCTTAACTATTAATCCCTTTAAACCTTAATTAACTAGCTTAACCTTTAATCCTATCAAGTCTCATCCTAGATCGCTAACTTAACACTTCGAGTCTTTGATCGCCTTTTAGGTCACGTAGCTAGTCACGTGCCCCTACCTTCTTCTCGTGCCTACGGGTCGTGCCTGTCCTAGCCGGTGCGGTCCCGTCCCGTCTCTCGTGCAGTGTCGTTCGTAACATTAGCCTTAAAGCTATTAATTAATATAATTTATACGAGCTAGGCACTAAGAGCCCTTAAGCTTACATGCGTTTTACAGCTGTAATTAAGAATCGTAATAATATTAATGAAAATAACGGAATTACAGCCTTAATACTATAAAATGCATTGCTAAAAGCCTTATAGCGTCCTTTTATAGAGTTATAATAGGGGAGTTAAGATACCTCGTTTATTTAGGATAATAATATTACGCCTGAATTTAAAGGTAAAATGGATTAAGTCTTTAAAGAAATAATATAATAAGCAACTATAATAGATAATATTATGCGATAGCTAGTGCTAATAATAGAAATCTCTAAATAGCTTTATTTAAATAGATTAATTTAAGTGATTTTTTATAAAGGCGCGACTATACAAATAACCTTTACGTTATCCCCATATAAAAATCTATAGGGGCCTAGTATTAGGTGTCGTAGCCACAGCAAGCCACAAATGGGATGCTAATTACGCTAGAGGGGATGCTAAATAAACCCACCCCAAATTTACCTGTTAACGTGTCACCCCACAACATCGTTAGCCCCCCATTTTCGTTATATCTAGGGCTCTATTATAACATATTAAAATTAAGGCATTTTTTAATAAAAAGGGTATATATTAACTATTTACAGCTAGAACGTAAATTCTATATTAAACTAATCTATGCCTGTAATTTTAAGGGTATCTTCTTTAATTATATAGCTATAATATTCTTTATAAAGAGCTATTATATAGTTAGCTTTAGCTTTAACTTTAATAATATTAGAGATAATAGTAAAGGCTTAATTAAGGTCTTTTTTAATAGCCTTTTAGCTAATAGGCTTTAAAGCGTTAAATTTAGCTTTAAGATATTTATTTTTAACGGATAAGATTATAATAAGGCTATTCTTTTAATTAAAGCTATAATTAACCTTTAAGGCTAAGGTTTAATATTTACGATTAATACTATTAAGGTTATAGTATAATATATTTACTTAAGCTTAAATCTCTTTACTATTATAAGGCGTTTATTAAACCTATTATTTATTAATTTTCTGCTTTTTTAGTGTTATAAGCTCGTTTTTACTATTATCTTTAATAATAAATTAAAAAGCTCTTTTAATATTAATAGGAAAAATACTAATAGCTTAAAATTTAGCTTAAATATTTATTACTATAAAGGCCTTTCTAAAAGCTTTCTTATAGGCTTAAATAAATCGCTGTTTTTACCGTAATAATAAGATATTAAAATTAATAATACTAGCTTACTATTAACGATAATAGGTTTTTAAGGGCCTAAAAACGCTTATATTTAATAGCTAGGTAATATGTAATATCTTTACTAAAAGGAAAAGAGGCTATACACAATTAATATAAGCTATATATATTAATTTAATTAAAATGTATAGCTTAACGCTATTTAAAATGAAAATACGCTATAAAAAGGGGTTTTTAAGCGTTATTTCCGGTAAAAAGACCTCTTTAAACTATTTTATTATAATTTAAGTATTAGTTTAATTAGAATTATTATAGGTAAAAGCTTAATGTAAAAAATAATTAAAAAACTATTACCCTTAAAGCTTTAAGCCTTTTAAGATAATTATAAGCTTAATATAATAATTTATAGCACTTATATATTTAAGAATTAAAGCTTACTTATAAGAAGACCCTATTACTCTTATTAAATATCTAATAAGGCTACTTTTAATAACCTTATTAGCCTTAAAATTACCTTCTATAATACTAATTTCGTTAAAGTTATAAATTTAAGTTAACTTAATTAATTAAACCTTAATTAAATAATTAAAAAGGTTATAAAAAGCTTATATTTAATCTTTTATTACGTTAAAGGTTCTTTTAAACTTAATACCTTATAATACCTTTATTTTAACCTTTAAGTTACGTTAAAGAAAGCGGTTAACCTAATACTTTTTAATTAAATTACTATTACTACCTTAAGCTGTAATAACCTATGTAATAGCTTAAATGTTATAGCGGTTAGGTTGTTACGAACGTCACTACACGAGACGCGGGAAGCTAGGCCGCACTAGTAAGGGTAAGTATAACCGCTAACTAATAAGAATATTAGGTTACGTAATAGCTTATTAAATTATATAAATAATTTAATAAGACGGGATTATTAGGATTATTAGGCGATTTAAATAATCTAGAATTATAATAAAGAGATAAACGAGTACTTAAAAAGAGAGTATTTCTATAATTAAGTAGTTTAAATCTCTATTAATTAATTTAAGTAATAGTTTTACTATTAAGAGTTATACTCTTAATAGCCTTATTATAATATTACTTAAAAGCTACTTTATAGTATTTAACCTAACTTACTTTTTAAGAAATAAACCTATTATACCTTAAAACCTAAGCTATTATTACATTTTAATTAATTTTATTTAATAAGTTACCTTAAAACTTTAAGTAATAATAACTTCTAAGATATTTACTTTAAGCGAAAAGACTATTAACCTTAAAGAGATAATAAAGTACCTTTATAATAAGATTATTAAAATAAAAAAGTAAAATTAATAGCTTCTTAAACGATAAAACAACCTTTATAAAAAGATTAATAAGTAAAAAGAGAAACTTATAGTAGTTTATAAAATTACACTTATAACCCCTATAAATACTTATAGTATACCGAAATTTTCTAAGCTAAAATTATATAATAATTATAAGGGTAATATAAGAAACTTTCTTATATAAGCTTAAGCTTACCTTTAAGTTAATAAGAAAATCTATAAGATACTTAAGTTATAAATTCTTTATATTAGTAACCTTTTAATTAAAAAAGTAATAGAATAATAGAAGTTAACCCTTCGCTTATATCTTAAGTATAGTGTTAAAGTTAAAGTAAAAGTTATTTATATCTTCTTTAATTATAAAACCTTTAAGAAATAACTTCTTATTATATTTAAAAATTCTAATAAGTATAAGAAAGCTATATAATAACTTACTTAACTTAAGTAAATTAAATTTATAGCTTATTATACTAGGGAGTTTAAACGTATTATAGTAAAACTTAACTAGAATATTAAACTTAAAATAAAAGTTTTTTATTAAGAACTTAAAGAAAAAGTAAAGAATAATATTTATTAAGAAGATTATTTTAAGTTATTTAATAACTTTATTAAAATAATTATTAAAGCAAATAATTATTTATATAAGTAACGTTATAAAAAAAGTTATAAAAAATTTAAATTATATACTAGGTTTAATAAACCTAATAGTAATAAGTTACACTAAATATTAATAGTATATAGGTATTACGCTAGACCTATAAAACTTAACGCTATAAATAAGAAAAGAGAGAAGACTTATTATAATTATAGTAAGATTAAATACTTTATAAATAAATGTAAAGCCTTAAAGAAGCTATAAAAGCTAATTCTTAAAGGTAAAAAGCTTTATACTATAAATTAAAAAGACTTACCTATACGAAATCTTAGTATAATAAGTAATAAAGGAAATTACACGTTAATAAATAATATTAGTTTAAATAAAAATTAAAAATTTAAAACCTAACTAATACCTAATAACTTTTAGAAATACTAGATACCCTTACTAAAAAGTAAACCTTTATTAAAATAAATCTAAGAAAAAAAGAATTATTTAATTAAGAAAGATAAACCTAAAATTAAATATAAACTCCTTAATTAAACCTTTTATTATAATAATAATTACTATACGTATCTTAATAGTAAGTAAGGTAGTAAATAGTTTTTATAAGAATAAAAGGGAAGAAGAATAACTCTTATAATATAATTAAAATTATAATAAACTAATTCTAAGATATTAAACGAAAAGTTATATTATACTAAAAATAACGTATATACTACCTAAACTATAACCTTATAATATAGGAATAAAGGGAATTATATAATTACAAGTAACTCGCTTAGCTTAAGTTTAATTAATATAAATAATAGGTTAAGTAATTACTAAAAAAGCTTTAATAATACGTTAAAAGATAACCGCTAATAATAGCGCTTAAAATAACGCGCTAAAGAATAATATAAGAATAAAATTAATAAATCGGGAAATAATAGCTATTATTATAATTAAAACTAATTTCTTAATAAAGATTTAATAGGTCTTTATATACTATAAATATTAATAGTATAATATACCTTATAATTAATATAACTATAATAGAATAAAAGATTTAAGTAATAATTAATAGTAAAGTATAAGAAAATTTTATCTTATTAAATCTTATTAATAGATTATAATTACCTTAAACACCTAAAAATAAGCCTTATTAACTTATAATTATAAAAGAAACTATAATAAAGTATAATTAAAAAGTAATTAATATAAAAGTAGCGTAACTTCTCGTTAATATATAAGACACGAAACACTAGATTATATTAAATATTATAGTAATCTTAAAATATAATATTATATTAAAAATACTCTAGTTATAAGCGAGTAATCTACGAGTTAATTAAAGAACCAGTTAACTTTAATAGAATTTACTAGAATATAATTATAAAGCTAAGAGTAGCTTATAAAGAGCACCTTAATTAAATTATAATAGGCCTTTAAAAATATATGTAATTATTAAAGAGCTAAAAGCTAAGATAACGAAGATTTCCAAGAAATACTTAAAGTATAGTAAGTTATTTAACGAAAAGCTAAAAATAGAACTACTAGAGTATTTATACTAGAATTATAAGATTAGACTTTAACTTAATATTAAATTAACGTTTAATAAAATTTATTCTTAAAATCTTAAGTAAAATAAGGCGCTTAAAAAGTATTTAAAGAATATACTATAAAAGAAATATATATAATTATTAAAGTCTCTAGTAGAATACTTAATTTTATAGGTATTAAAGAAGAATAGGAAACTATAATTATATATTAATTACTAATACTTAAATAAGATTATAATTAAGAATTAATACCTATTACTACTTATAATAAAAATTAAAGATAAAGTTAAAAAAGCTAAATAGTTTATTACACTTAACTTAAAAGAAGCCTATAACCTTATATAAATAAAAGAAAGCTATAAGTAAATAATAGTATTTTAAACTAGTAAAAGATACTACGAATATTTAATAATACCTTTTAAGCTTATTAATATACTAGTAACCTTTTAAAGAATAATTAATATAATCTTATAAAAATAACTAGAAGTGTTTATAGTTATATACCTTAATAATATTCTTATTTATTTAAATACCCTTAAGAAATATAAATAATATATATATAAGGTACTATAAACTTTATAGGATAATAAACTCTTAATTAAAGCCTTAAAATATTAGTTCTACTAGAATATTATATACTTTTTAAGGTACGTGCTTATATATAAAGAAATATAAATAAGCCTAAATAAAATTAAAACTATTAAGAAATAGCTTATATTAAAGAATTTAAAAGAAGTTAAAGAATTTATAGTATTTGTAAACTTTTACCGTAAATTCTTAAGCGAATATAAAAATATCTTATAATCTCTTATAAACCTAATAAAGAAAGAAGTTAGCTTTTAATAGAATAAACTAAAAGCTATAGTATTTTAAAAGATAAAAGATTTAGTTACGTTAAAAGTTCCAGAGCATTAACAAGAAAACTACATTTTCAATTTTCAAAAAAGCTTAAATAATTAATAATAAATCTAATAAAATACTTGAATTATAATAATAAATACATAAATTAGCTAATATTATAACCAATTAGCTCACATAAAAAAGTGGGTCCCTCTAGCTTATTATAAGCTTAAAAACTAGATTATGTAATTTTCTAAAAACACACTACACTACACTACACTACAAAAACTACATTTTGTAGTTTTTGAAGTTCTAGGCTTATAAGAGCTTATAAGGACCCACTTTTTTGGGTTAGCTTATAGTATGAAATTCATACTATTTATCCGTAAAACTTATAATCTTATAAGTATTTTATTAGATTTAATATTATTTATTATATTCGAAACTACAAAAACTACAAAACTACAAAACTACACTACTTCCAATGCTCTGGTTAAAACCTATATTAAAAGCACTTAATTAAAATAAACCTTATAAGCTTAAAATAAACGCCTTAAACTTTACACTAAGTAAATAGCTTAAATAATAAGATAATTAAGAAAGATTATACCTAATTATATTCTTCTTAAAGAAACTTTATAAACTTAAACTTAATTATAGAATTTATAATAAAGAACTTATAGCTATTATTAAGTGCTTTAAAGAATAAAGATATTATCTTATAAAAGTAAAGTATTAAATTAAGGTTTATATTAACTATAAGAATCTTATATTATTTTTAACTATAAAGAATTTAAATAAATAATAGATTAAATAGTATAAAACTCTTATAAATTATAACTTTAAAATTATATATTATAAAGAATTTAAAAATAAAAGAGTAAACGCGCTTAATTAAAGAGAGAACTTAAAATTAAATAAGTAAGTAAGTAATACACCCCTATTACGCGCTATTAAGAATAAAAACCTTATATTAGGTACCTAAGAAATTAATATAATATAATAAGTTAAGCTAAATAAAATATAAATGTATTAAATCGTATTATATATTAATAATAATAGTTATTTAAATAATTAAAAAATAAAAACGCATTTATTTAAGAAAGGTAAGACCTTTTTATATAATAAATAGTAGTATATTTTTAATACACTTTAAGAATAGCTTATTAAGGAAATTTATAAGTACTTATTACACGAATATTAAGGTATAAGGAAAACAATTAATAGACTAAGAAGATTATATAACTTTTTAAAAAGCAAAAAAATAGTATAAGAAGTTATTAAGAAATATAATACGTATAATAAAGTAAAATTAACGTAATACATATTATACGAAGAATTATAACTAATATTACTACCTAAAAGAGTATAATAAACTATTATAATAGACTTTATTATTAAACTATTAAAGTTAAAAGAACCTATAATAGGAGTAGCTTATAATAGCATTTTAATTATTATAAATAAACTTATAAAATACGCTTATTATATTTTATATAAGAAATTAAGTAATACTAAAGACTTAGCGTATATATTCTTTAAAATAGTTATTATATAATATAAATTATTAATAAAGCTTATATTAAATTATAATAAATTATTTACCTTAAACTTTTAAAAATACCTTATTAAAACTATAAAGATTAAATAAAGCTTATTAACGGTATTTCACCTATAATTAAATAAGTAAATAAAAATCTTAAACTAAATACTTAAATAATATTTACAAAGCTATATTAACTACTAATAGAATAATTAGGTAGAATAGCTATTATTAGTATAATAGGCTTATAATAGCTTTAAGATTAATAATATAAAGATATTATTATTTAAGGTAAATTATAGATTTAACCCTATTATTAAGATATATATAATATAAAATATAAACGTGTTAATAGCTATAACGTATATAGTAATTATAATAAAAATATAAAAACACTTATAATAAAAATAAATATTTTTATAAAACTAAATAAAATACTACGCGAATAAAAAGAGATTATTAGTACTAATTTTAAAGAAAAGATATAAAGTATACCTTATTCGTAAAAATATTAAAATTAAGTAACCTAGTAATAAACTTAATTAAAAGAAAATTAAATTATTTCTTATTAAACGGAAAATCTTAAATATTAATTATAAACTATTATTACTAAATAAAATAAAAATCTATTTTATATTTTATATATTATTACTAGAGAAAGTACTAGATAAATTTATAATTACTATAAATATTATAATAAAAGATATTAATAAATATAAAGTTAAACGAATACTTAAAGTATAAGAGAATATAAAGAATTACTATTATCTTATTAAATAAAAGGGATATTTAAACTCTAAAAACACTTAAAAATTAGCTAAAAATCTTACGAATTACTTAATATTACTTAAATAGTTTTATTTTTAAGAAACGTATTTTAATTAATCCCTTAAATACTATTTAATAACTTAATATTAAACTTAATATTTAAGAAATAAATTAAAGTAAGATTTAAATTCTTAAAAGAAGTAAAAAAATCCCTTATAGTCTTTTAAAGCTATTTTACTTTCTTACATTTTATATACTTTAACTCTTTAACGTTATTAATACCACGCGTAACCGCACGTATTATTTTTTTAAGCTATAATTTCTTTTATTTTCGTAAGTAACGTACCTTAACGCCTGCCTTTTTAAGTTCTTTCTTAGTAGCTTCTAGTTTAAACTTAGCTTTTTAGTATTAAGTATTAATATAATATAACTATTATAAGGTAAGAGAATTTATATTATAGTAAGACCTATTTAAATAAATACACTTATAATAATAGAATAAGTTTACGTTAAACGCCTTATAATTCTAAAGGCTTTAATCTTAATAAAAGAAATAAGTAAGTATATTAATTAGGTTTTTAATTATTAACTTAAGAAGAGCGTTTTACTTATTTATTTTACGAGAAAGTTTACGAGATTAAATAAAAGGTCTTAAAATATAATTAATTAACATAATAATATATAAGAAGAATAAAGAAGAGAAAATTACCTAAAAACCCTTAATTAGCTTACTTTAATAGCCTTAAGAATAAGACTAATAGAGAAGAGATATTATATTATAAACGTTATTATACGAGACGCGGGAAGCTAGGCCGTACTAATAAGGGTAAGTATAGCCGCTAATTAATAAGAATATTAGGTTACGTAATAGCTTATTAAATTATATAAATAATCTAATAAGATAGGATTATTAGGATTATTAGGCGATTTAAATAATTTAGAACTATAATAAAGAGATAAACGAGTACTTAAAAAGAGAGTATTTCTATAGTTAGGTAGTTTAAATCTCTATTAATTAATTTAAGTAATAGTTTTATTATTAAAAGTTATACTCTTAATAGCCTTATTATAATACTACTTAAAAGCTACTTTATAGTATTTAACCTAACTTACTTTCTAAGAAATAGACCTACTATACCTTAGAACCTAAGCCACTATTATATAGATAGCTTACTAGCTTCTTTCTTATATAGAATCTAATTTACTAGGTCTTTCTCTTATCTTTATAATAATTATTAAGAGCCTACCTTAGCCTCTTAAATTAGTTAATAACCGCGAAGTTAGTTATAAAGGGTTATTTAAGAAAGGCCATAATCTTAAGCTACTTAAACCTTTAAAAGGCCGGAATTAACGTCTTTAATAGCGGCTTTAATTCTATTCTTATAAGCGATATTAGTAGGGGCTATAATGTAATTTAAGGTTAAAAGAGCTTAATTTAATGAAGTTATTAAATGTTAAAAAAAGGGCTCTTGCATCAATCGCATCGTTGTGGATGTGACGAAAATGGGGGGCTGACGATGTTGTGGGGTGGCACGTTATTGCCTAAATGTACATACTCCGGACAAGTGCCAATTCCGACGCTTACATGAATGAATCTGGATGAACATGGCAACAAGTCAATGTTGTCTTCCAAATGATGCCAAGCCTACCTCGGACGGAGACCAGTGCGTGTCAGTCGGCATGAGGGATAGCCTTCCGCGGAACTAAGAATCGTTGCAATACCAATAGCTGCTGCGATACGAATGCAGCCAGGCGGTAAGGTTTATACCCGCTTGGGAAGGTGTTGGTGAAAGCTCAAAACTGGAAATACATTGATGGCTCAGCCATATCGGCATGGATTCTTGCTTGAGAAATGCGTTGGCTCTGAATCTAACATGGCCATGCGGTTATGATAGATACTTGAATTCCGCCACCAACATCTGGATAGGCTGACTCCGCACCAACTGACATGGGAGCCACAGGGCTGGGCGCATTAGTTTCATCCAGATTCCAGACCCTCAACCTGGTGTTGAGCCGGCAAATTTGGCATCGAGCTCACCAAGGGCAAGGGGCGGGGGCCAACAACGGACAAACCTATGGTAATTCTGTGCTTCGAGCCACAGGCGCGGTTCCACGCAAGTCCCTCATCATGATGATCATTACTGGGCGGAGGCTAGTAGCCTTACTACTAGCTAGCTGGCACATGGAGCAAAGAACTGTGTGTACGAAACGGGGAAAAGTGCCCGTTGTGGAACTTCAGCCGGAAGTACGGAGTACACACCGTGGATTGTCTGTATCCTTGGACCATTTCCAAAAGCCAAGACGGCTGTACCGGCAAGCACGAGCACCAGTAGATGTGCGGTTCCCTCCATTTTGGTGGGCTCTCTCGTGTCCGTCGATCGTGTGTGTCCCTAGAGAAATCTCCAATAAAGACCGCCGCTATTGCAGGCATCGATGCGATCTGGCCCGGGGAACTGAGGAAGAGAAGGAGAAAAGCAGGACGAGAGCTGGATGCAAGAATACCAACTACGATTATTACTGAGTGTCTTCCCCGTCGGGGTTGGATGTGGACCTGTCCACACGAAGCACAATGAAACGGCGGCGCCACAGTGCCCGACATTCTTCACAGTTTTCCTTTTTGCTCCCCTGGCTCCTGTGTGTCATCTAGGTTCGGGACCTAAGACAAGTTACGCCACTTGGAAGGGCAGAAGCCATTGCGAAGAGCGGATAACTTACTCGTTTTTTTTTTGTGAGACGACAGGTCCGGTGTGTCGCGCGCCATCAACCAACTCGCGCAGGGTCAACTGACGGACGCGACTTGAGGACGGACATGCTTGCAGCACAAGGAGGGGACCTAAATGCGCAATCTGGCCAGGGTTGCCAGGGCACGGCTACTAGCTGATGGGACGGTCGATGGCATCATTTCTGTTAGTTGGACAACTGACAATCAATCTGTCTGAGAGGGTGTCGTGGGTAACCGGCGGTGATGTGCCTGTCAATGATTCGAAATTATCACCTTGCTTTCCTCCCACCTTCTCTGCAAGCGTGTTAGCTCCTGTTTGTTCCTCGTCGGCCGCAAGATGCCAGTTGAGGTAAGACGTGCCCACAGGAGACGTGGGGAGATGGAGAAGATATGAAGAGATGGGCCGACTCAACCGTGCTAGCTGTGATGGGAAAAGAAAAGGCAAACACTTGACACCATCCTTTCAAAGCTTACAGCTCAAAACTCCACCATCAATTAGGAGTAGACCGGCATGGGGCAAACATTGTATGTGCATACAGCAGCTCAGGAGCTTCGCTGCCGGCGCCGAGCCTCCAACTCATTCTATTCTGGTCCAGAGTAGTATCATAACTCGGGACTCGGACTGTCTCGAGCTTGGTTCGGCTCTACTCATCATCCCTGGTCGACTAGTCGGTACCTGACTACCTGACCAACTGACTTGCGGTAACTGTCATGCTTCGCACTAGAAGGTTTCCAAGAGATGTTCGCATTTTCCAGTCGCTGCCTGATGCCGTACTCGAAATTGGATTGCTCAAGCGGAACCACAAACGCTGGATCCTCCTGGATCCGAGACGAACTGCTCCGACCGACAAGGATAGCTCGAAATCGAGACAAAGAAGCAGCCAAGCATCAGATGTCGACGCAAAGCCGGTATGCTGTCGCTGAAAGAGTTCCACATGCAAGTTGCCGTTTTTGGCTCGGCAAGCAAACAATCGCAAAGTCTGCCGTCTCCTTTTTCATGGCTCCAACTGGCATCCACATGCGTGCCGCCTCGACGACGGAAGCGTGCTTCCCATAATAAAACGAGTGCAGAGAACAATCAACGAAGCCAACCAAGGCGGTAAAAAGCAAAAAAGGGTGAAGCCAAGGGAAGCTTAATATGCCGTTGACCAGCTTTCCCCAGGATCGTGGCAACTCTCGAGGGGGTTAAGCCAAGACTTCGCCTTCTCCAGGGACAGACTTGCAGACCTCCACCCGTCGTGGCTAAACCCTAATGCTGCTTCTCTGATTCGTCGACCTTGTTCCTGATGCTTTCAAGGTTCCAAGTCTGAGCCATAGGGCGTTGCCTGTCATTTGAAAGGTGCTCACTGGCTATTGAAAGACCAAAAACCAAAACTACGTATCATGCAAAGACCAACGGACAAACAAGGCCGTCACTGGGGAGAATCCACCCGCGTTGCTCGGTTCGGTCCTCCAACACCATTTCGGAAATCTTCATCCCCCACATGCCTCACCCTCAACCCAGACAAACTTGACTCTTTTGTTCAACGAAACAAGGGCAACCTCGGGCTTGTAGCCGCTTTCCGCTCAGTGTTACTCTGCAAGCACAAAACTACTACTACATACATCCATTCTGGCTGTACACCCCTCTGCCGCCGCCCACGGTCCCAGATACTGCGTTTATAATGCGACACGGCCGTGTTCCTTTTACCACATCTGCAAGGGCCCTTGCCATCCAACCTCTGTGCCTGCGTCCATGTCATGCACCCTTGTTACCCTTGATATCCTTGTCCGTCTGGCTACGAGACGCGGCTACTGGACGACGCCACAACGTATGTACAGACGACACAGACTTACCCCCAGCAGTGAGCACCCCGAGATGAGGCTGCTGTCAGTCTCTCTCGGGCATAAAGGTCCAAGAATGGGGCACCGAGAGCCCCCTTGGTGTACAAAGATGCCTCTAGTTTCTCACTTGGACGAGTACAGCCAATGGCCATGTTGCCGGACTGGCTTTTCTCCCACGACTTGAGAATTCTAGTTGGTTTCATCCATCCTTCTGGACCCTCTCTTTCGTTCTCTCGTTGTCATTATCCATCGTCTTTGCTAGACGTTTGTTGTGCCTGTTTTGGCCGAGCGCCATCCTGTTTTCGGCTGAAGGCTTTGTCTGGGAACCGAGTGGCTTGATGCAGCTGCTCGAACACCATCAACGGCAAGCCTGATTAGCCGAAACAGATGTCCATCTCTTGTAGATCGGGCAGGACATGCAAAAGATTGTACAAATCCCTGATAGAGTCTTCATCCATTTCTCGACTTCCTGTCTCATTCCCGGTTCGTTGGGTTGTTCGTACCTGGTCTTCATCCGACAAAATCTTGCCCCCTTCCAACGATTGAGAGCGGATGCCGAGCCTGGGGCAATGATCTTACCTTGCTCTCATTTCACAGGCCCCCTCATTCTTCTTTCTATCAGATTTTACCGCCACTAAATTGCCGGTTCGTCTCATGTCCTTTGCCGACTCACATCAAGTATTAAAAACCAGTCCGTCCCGGCTCTTTGGTATAACGACGGATCCATCACTTGACCCTAGAGCCTCTCAAATCTAGAACCACGGCGTCACTGGGGTCTCTTTTCCAAAGCGGCTGGGAGGATTCGTTTGGCATTCAGTTGGCTCACTGTATCATTTATATGGACCCTGTTTCCAGGAACACAGTCAACGACTGAGTCCTTCGGTGCCACAAGCAGCCTCTGACAATGGTTGGCATGAACGAGAGTCAACTCGAGGCCATTAGTGCCATTGAGAGAGCCTGTTCAGTCTTGTCTCTTCTGGGCTGTCTCTTCACCATTGTTACTTTTTGCTACTCACGATCCTTTCACAAGCCAATCAACCGACTGGTATTTTATGCCTCCTTTGGCAACATGTTAACTAATATCGGAACTCTGATGTCACGGACCTTCTTGGAAAACGTTAATTCTTTTGGCTGCCAATTTCAAGCCTTTCTGATTCAACTGTACGTTGTCGGTGCTCCGACTAGCTGCATAATGACCCCCATGTATATCAAGCCTTACTAACGTTTTTCTTCTTCTTGTTTCCCCAAAACTACAGATTTATGCCTGCAGATGCCTTTTGGACTTTGGCTATGGCCATTAACGTTTATCTCACGTTTTACTACAAATTTGATGCTGAACGCCTTCGACGCATGGAAATACCCTACTTGATTGGCTGCTACGGCATCCCATTCGTGCCCGCCTTTGTCTTGCTTTTCATCAGAAACCACGATGGGGCACGCGTTTACGGAAATGCTTCGCTGTGGTGTTGGATCTCCTACGACTGGGATCTCCTTAGAATTGCATCTTTCTATGGCCCTGTCTGGTACGTGGTCATGACCCCGAATCATGTTAAACTCGACCCGAGTTAATACAAGTGATGCAGGATTGTGATCCTGATAACATTTTTCATCTACATACGAGCCGGGCGTACGATTTACGAAAAGCACAAGCAGCTTCGATGCTTTCACTCGTCGGACCCTGACCCTCTTTCGGTCAACGGCGACGCCATCTCCACCCTCAAAACCACAGAGATTACTGTCACCAGCGAGGTAGCGGGAGAGAGGGGAATACAGCTCGCCAGCATGAATCGTCAAGACTCCAACTCTGTGCCGAACACGAGGAGTCCCAACGGAGCGTACACAGTTCATATCTCAGCGGACTCGAACAACACTGTCCAGGCCTATGACGAACATGCCCTGCCCATTCAAGGGACGACACTACAGCATACATCTGCGGTGCAACTTGCTCCTCGAAGACCAGCTAACATTGCACGTCGACGCAACCATGAGCTGAACAACGCGGCCTGGTCATATACCAAGTGCTCTATTCTCTTCTTCACGGCAATCCTCATCACGTGGATCCCCTCGACCGCGAACCGAGTGTATTCCTTTGTGAATGACAAGGATGTCTCTGTTCCGCTGGAGTTTATGAGCGCCTTTGTCCTTCCCCTCCAAGGGTTCTGGAACGCCGTCATCTACGCGGTGACCTCCTTGTCGGCGTGTAAAGAGGTCTTGGAGGATCTGCGGTGGAAGAAGACATCAAGAGTGTCCGAGTTGGTTGATCAGAGGAACGGTCGCGACAAAAAGGATGTCGGAACACCCCGTAGTCGGACCGTCTTCAGGTCCCCTCCAGGCAGCTCCAGGACTTTTGCGTCTGACAGCACAACAGAGCTGGCCAAGGCTCGGGCACATTCAGCTGATGGCGGCCAACACTGCTGAGGTGTTGCAGCACCATAATACGAACCGAAGTCGCCAACACTATTATAATATTATTCTTCATTCTTCTGCATCATGGTTAGTGTTGATATAATTAGCTACTATTGTCTGTTTATTCTCGATTTTACGGCCTGCCTAACTCAAAGTTCCAATATGCGTTCTCAGGCATGATTCAGGGAAGAGTGTCTGTTTCCGGCCGTCAAGTCACATTGCATTGGAGGTTTTTTTTTTTTTTTTTTTTGGATCCAGGAGTCTGGTTCCTGTACTTGGAGATACCTTTGTAGCACAGAAACACGTGCTACTCCGCTGATGAAAGCCGCGTGTGTTTTGAATGAGCTGTTTTGGATTTTGGTGTCGTGTATTGTACATAGCCCATCTTGGATGTGGACATGTGCGAAGCTGCTTGTCCGCCGTTGCAACGAATTTAGCGCCATTTGAACGGAAACCAGGGCTTCATGGCGTACGATGGCGATATTGGATTGTATTGAGACACGACAGATGATGTTTCTGCTCTTGAGTAAGCTGGCCGTCTGCGACAAACCATGCAAAATGCCAATATTGACCATCTGTGATGTCTTTGTGTCTCCCCTGTTCTCCTATGAACACTGCAATCATCAGCTCGGCCCTAAACAAGGCCACGCGCTTGGCTTTGGCCTCGTCCCGCCCGAACCGAGTCATGGCCTTACCCCTGGCTGGACCCTGGACATTATCAATTCTGGTGGCTGAGTGGGGGAACAATGGACAAATTCTGTACGGAGTACTCCGTACGATGCCGCTGTCAGGTTCAAATATGACAGGTCGGGCGCCCTGACGCCACACCCTCCATTACTCACCGAGGCTCCAGCTGTTCGGTACCTCACGAGAGTTGAAGATTGTTGATGGGTTTCTCTCGGAAGACGAAGCCACGTGCAGGTGAGTCCGCGGAGACGGGCCACCGAGCATTGAAGCTTCGGCACGCATATCAACACAACCAGGATCTAAACAAGGCATCTTCTTGTCCAAGTGCTAGTGGGATTCTGGCACTCTTTTGTTAACGTCGTTGATTCAACGCCGTCTAGTTGTCGACCCCGTACGCCATTCCGGGCTGAAGAACAACCGTCCCCACGTGTTCCTTGCGAAATTCTCCACTGACGACTTGGGGACGGGTCTTGCAAGAATACAGACAGTAGTCGGGCGTGTAGCAAGACGAGGGTGCTGACTCACGAAAACTCGTTGACGATCCGATCCGCAACGGCGGCTGCCCGATTGAGGAGTTTGCTCGCTGGATGGCGGCGCCCAATAACCACCATTGAGGGTCATTCGGTCAAGATTTATCGCGTGTGGAGGGGGCGTCTCCGTCCGGGGTCGTAGCCTACGGACGTACAATAGACGGAGACTATGTTGATCGCCGATGCCGTTGTGCTGCCTCTGCCTTGGTGTCTGAAATGAAGGCAGGTCAAAGCGGTTTGCCATGGCCGTCATGTCTCAGCTCTGTTGCGGACAAACGATGGGAAAAGTTTATAGACCCTGATTCCAAGTCAGATTACTGAGGTTTTATATTGTCTCTGCGGTCTCCACCATGTTGAACTTGGCCATGATTTGTGGCACAACTGAAGTGGCAGTGCAACCCTAAATTTACAAGGTGCATTGATCCGAGTCGGAGGGGTCTGCTAGTCGGCAGTTGAGATCTGCTTTTATTTAAATTATCATTTTAAATACGTCATTTGGTCTAGAGCCATTGGGAGACTCGACGGTTTTTCATTCCGTGGTGACCTTTGCCGGCTCTGCTCGGGCTCAATGAAGAAATAGTGAGCAGAGCGTAGAGAAGCGTAGTGATTCAGCGCAGAGCCCGGCAGCGCCATCAAATGTTTCAATTCGATTTCACAGCCTGGATTGAGTAATACTCCCAGAAAGTCCCCAGTTCAAGGCACTCCTGCATGCAATCCGGGTCCTCCCACCACCAAGTGTCTGACGTGACGAACTCGCCCCAGACTTCTCTCCAGAGCATACGCCCAACAATACTCCTGAGCTCGGCCCTGGTTTCTTTGCCTTCCCTCTCCTGCCTCGCTTCCTCGTCGGTTTCATCCTGGCTGCGACTTATATTCCGAGGGTTCGCGTAGAACTTGGTGGTTGTCAGGGTGCTCCCATGCCCCCGCAGCGACGATTCCCCAAGGGCTTTTGGAAAGATGTAGCTGGGGGTAAGACATCGTGACTGCTGCCTAAGTCTCTGCAGCAGATGGTTCCTAAACCAAGCCCTCATGTTCTTCCCCAGCGCGTCTGTGTTCGGTATGGGGTCTATCAATAGTAAATGGTAGACTCCTCCGGACCTTAGGCATTTGTTGATATTGTTCAGAACCGTCGGGATATCCGACTCGCGGCAGAGCGAAGGCAATGTCATGGAATAAGCAGCGTCAAAATTACGAAGGGCTCCCGGCAAGGGCGAGACCGCATCCGGACTATAAACAGCGCAAATATTCGGTGCTGAGTCTGAGGAGAGTGGGTTGTCGGACAGGTGATGAATTGTGTTTTCGGGCCACAACGCAGCCAAGTAGCGCGCCGAGACTACTGTCAGTGTTAGCACTTTGTCTAACAGAAGTTGCGCTTGGTAGGACCAGTCATTACATCTAGGATCATATGCTGCCAAAATCTTTCGACGCCTGGTCTGTTCTAGTATTTCGAGCCCGTTTCTCAGTGTGCTTGAACCACTCGCGTCGTGTCTGTTGCCACAATCTAGATGGTGCAAGACAGAGAGCATCCATCGTTTCTTCTCCCCGTTGATTTTTTGGGTTTCCTCCAAGCTCAATGCGTTCTCAGCTGATGCTTTCAGTTTGGATAGCGCTGTTGAAGGCTTAGCTTGGGCCATCTGCTTCACCTCTGTCGGTAGATGCCACGAATCGGGCGACGGCTCGAACGAGGTGGTTTCTAGCTCCTTGGCTCTGAGTCCGGTCACTGTCTCGATCATTTGAACTGTGTTCCCCATTTCTGTAGTGGCAATCCATTCTCTCGGGCTGCGCCACAAGGATAAATCGTTGATGGGAGAGGGTTCCTGGGCTGGCTTGGGTGGTAGTCGTATTTGACATCTCAGGGGTGGTACCAACATTACTGGCTCATCCTGCGGCAATACTGGGCTTGACCCATGGACTCTGTATACCCTCTGTCAGAATTTCTATACTTTGTTTATTGTCGAACTGGACTTTGCTATTCATACCTGGATGGCGACTTGGGCGACACCAAGGGACTGGCTACAAACGACTGTCTTATGGGGCTTTGGAGATCAAACGAGCGCTGCGGCCAGATACCGGCCCCATTGCGCTGCTTCGAATTTCCATTTCTGTATTCTGTAGATGTAGTGTCCTCTTTCTCCTTCCTTTTCGTAGAAAATACGTCACTGTCGTCTGACTGCCTAGCGTACGACTCAATTGTGGCTGATGTTTCTGGAGCTAGTACTTCACGAACAGCATGAGCAAAAATAGACAAAATGCGCACAGACATGCCATATTCACCTTTGTTTTTTGTAATTTTGACGGCAGCAAACTTGCTTCGCCCCACTGAGTAAGATCCATTTCGTGATGTAACTTCTATCTGCAAGTCAGAGCAGCTGAGGATCGGGCGGCCACTGACTTGTCTCTGCTCGGCATCTGACATTACCGATGGAGAGCGATTGTTGAAGGAGCGATCGGGGGTCTGGGGCCCAGAGTCCGGGTTTATATTCTGCCTAGGGGATTCTTTTGAAGAGGATGATTGCCGAAGCGCTCTGGCCCGAAGACGAGAAATTGTAGAGTGGGTAGATGTCTTTGAGCTTGTTGTCGAGACCGAGTTTCGAGATAGGCTCTTGTCCTTGACACTCCTGTCTTTGTCCTTTCTCCCGCGATGCTCGCCCACTAGCTCTCGTTTTGGGTCTGTCCAGGCCACATCCCACATGGCAACAGGAGCCTATGTGGTCAACTCGGCGGATTGTGTTAAAGTTGGTGCGATTCTGCCTAGGCGGGACTTTTAGGCGCTGCCTTTTCTCGACGGGATCAAACGACAAGACCCCTGCTTCATTAAACAATACATGTAGCGAGCTCCAATTCCAAGTGCCACAGGAGGAGATGCTGAGGCTAGGATAGATGCTTGAGGTATGACAGGCAGTGTCTGGAGACGAGGTTAGAAGTCGAGCGGCAAGGGGGCGTTTTGTTGGCACCATTAATAACGGGCTATGGAATATGTTTTCCGGCGCAGAATCGGTCTTTTTTTTTTTTTTTTCGTACCGGAGTTTTTTGACACACAGCCTGGTTTTCTTCTTCTTTTTTTCTTTTTTTGGAATGACTGTGGTGAATATTAGTCGAGATTAGATGGTTGGCTAATGCTGGCAGAGAGATCAAGTTTGGCGTGAACTCTGCGTGGTGTTGCCATCCAATGGCGTGTGTGAAAGAACAGTCACACGAGGATTATTAGATGCAATGACCCGCTGCCGTGTAACAAAGAGCTTAAGTTCAGACCAAAGGAAGGTGAGAGATGTGTGACGGTGGCGACCCAGATGCTCGCTGGCTTGCATCAAGATGGGATGTCCCAGACTGCAGTGAACTGTGTTGAACTGCGTTGATCCACAGACTCGGCACGGCCAATCAGTGATTTCTTTCAGTTTCACATCAGCCTTAATTAGCGAGCTTAAATCTGACTTGTCGGCTAGGAATGGGTGCCTGTGGCGGGCGGAAGCTGCATGAGTTGGGATAGAATTGATTGCCTTCAGCAGCAGCCGGGGGGCATGCCGCATGGTAGTTGACAGAAGGTTTTCTCGCCACGCCGATTAGAACTATAGAATCCAATATCTTCACATACCTAGAAATGTTGCTATTTTTGAGAAGAAGAAAAAATTACGAAAATGTCGAGGGCGCCAACTGTTTTTTCTTTTCTTTTCTTTTTTTCCGGAGCGCGTGGCGGGCGTGGTAGTGTGTTTCCCACGAAACAAAGCGCGATGGTGAAACCAATGGGAAGAAAAATGTTGCTCGATGTCGCTTTTTGCTGCCTTGTGTTGGTACAACTAGACCGTCGTGTGTGTCATAAATCCTCGGCCATGTCCGAGCTTCCCTCTTCCTTTATCCACAGCGAACATGCTATTCACAGTCGTACAAACAGTGTCAAGAGTCCAATGTTCCCAGCTACCATCTGTCATCTGCCTGCAGCGTGTGCATCTGTGACACCAGCAGTAGATGATGGCATCGAGGCGAATCAGATGCCGCACCGCAGACACAGGACCATCTCCATGTTGCTCAAGGCCCATGTACAAGTCATTCCCCGAGTATGCCATGATTCCATGCCAACCAATACCACTGCATTAGCTGATGTCGCCATTGTTTGAGGCACACGTTGGCGTAGTTATGGCCCAAGAACAAAAGGGCCTTTGTGTGCTGTCCGGATGTTAACTTATATTCCCCCCCCTTCGGTCGGACCAATTAAATCCCACATTCGGGATTGTACTACATTGCATTCCTTTGCATTCCTTTCGCAGCCTGAAACAACCCCCAGAACCGTCTGGTGGCACTTGTATCCAAATTTGGGCATTTCTTTCAACAAGAAGCACGTTGGCAGGCCACCAGAGTTGTCGCAGAGCGCCCGCGCCGTCTTCCAGCTCTCAAAAATATAAGAGGAAACACAGTTTACCCAAACTCAGTCTTCAGACAACTGACGAGATGAAAGTGTGCTGCTCGTTGTTTCGTCCGGTCCTCGATCGTGGCAGAGCAGGGCCATCTAGTCGGGATACATCTCGGCATTCACAGCATCTTGAGAAACGGAGCACAAATCGAACCACGCCTTATTCTTACCGCGTATAGAAGTCTAGTTTACCTTGCATGCAATAAACTTCATTCTGGATAAGCGTGGCGTTTCGTGCCATACCCCATTGGAGGCTCTATTATCGCCTAGGCGTACGGTAAGAGGTTGTGCATCACTGGGCCGGACTCAAACAGGGCTGCAAGTCGATCAACATGATAGAACCAGGTTGCATCTGTCTGCAGCGTAGGCTCTGAAGCTCAGATATTTGTGACGCCCCATCTGTGAAGTCGTTTATCCGGCTCCCAAGTCGTCAGCTGCCAGCTGTCTCGCAGTGCCAGATCGGCTCGGGTTGTCCACGTGCCCTTGATTCACTTTTTGCTCAATTCATCTTGATACATTTTGAGAAACTTGGTTTCCTCTCTCGCCTTCCTTTTTCCCCTTTTCTTCCCCTCAGTCTTGTAAATGCATCATTGTCGGATCCACCATTTGCAATGCCACTTACAACACATGACGGAAAACAACAGTCATCTGCCATCGTACCAAGCCCCTTTTCACATGATAGGCCATCCATCATCATGGAATTACGTAAATTCTTCCGCTCCCTTGACCTCTGGGTAGCCAATTCTCGCGTTGGGAGCTACTTTCGCCTCGGGGACAGCGATAATGTATGCCAACACCCCCAAACAGAAACCTGCATCTTCTTTGCTAACCCGGTACTCACTTAGCCAGACAAGATAGACAGTGCAAGCTTCTGCCGGGAAATTCGAGCTGGGTTGACTACCTTTGCCACAATGGCCTACATTATTTCCGTCAATGTCCGTCACGTCCTCTTATGGCCTCTGTCTGGAAGCCCAAGTCTTGACGATTTCTTAGGCATCTTTACTTTCTCAAACTGGCGGTCCTTGTGTTTGTCATCTCGAGGACAAACGCAAGTGTGATGGCATCCCAGAATTCAAAGCCTGCAAAGAAGGTTGGTGAAAGTGTTACCATTTCCTCAGTCACCAGACCATCCTGACTGATGGAGCCCAGATGTTCGACGAGAGCTGATCACTTCCACGGCCGCCATCGCCGGGCTATCGTCTCTTGTATTTGGCATTCTAACCAATCTCCCTGTTGCCCTTGCGTAAGTGACTTTGTTCGCGGTATAGTTTGGAATACTTCCGCTGATATGCTGATATAGTCCGGGTATGGGACTCAACGCCTACTTTGCTTTCCAGGTATCTCGACCACCCCATATCGTCCTTGAAGCATGCCATCCATATCTCAGGAGCTAACACAAAACCTTTCTGGCTAGGTTGTCGGTAAAAATGGGAGCGGAAAGATCCCGTATCAGACCGCCCTCACAGCCGTCTTCATCGAGGGCATCATCTTCGTAGTGCTGGCACTCAGCGGCATGAGGCAGTGGCTGGTCAAGCTGATTCCCTCCACGCTGAAGGTCGCTACTGGTGTCGGCATTGGATTTTTCCTGACAGAAATTGGATTGTCCTACTCGGTCGGCATCGGAGCCATCACCGGCGGTGGCACAGAGACACCACTGGCCCTGGGAGGATGTCCCCCTGAACTTCTCGACACAGAAACTGGAATGTGTGACTCAGGCCAAATGACCAATCCCAAGGTTCGAAGTCTCGCTCCAACAACTCCTTTTTTTTACAACTGACCAAAGGGTGGGACCGTAGATGTGGCTCGGCATCTTTTGCGGCGGTATCGTCACGGCCTTCCTGATGGCATACCGGATTAAATATTCCCTCGTCATTGGCATCGCTCTCGTGTCTGTCATATCCTGGCCGTACGTTCTCCTACTCACGTATATGCCCTCATTGGCCTAGTTTTCAAAAGTTGACTTGAATGGTACTTAGTCGTAATACACCCGTCACCTACTTCCCAGACACGGAGGAGGGCAACTCACGCTTCGACTTCTTCAAGCAGATTGTTGCCTGGCACCCGATGGACAAGACTCTCAACAAACTCGACTGGACCTTCAGCGGCGGTGGTTCGCAATTCGCACTCGCCCTCTTCACGTTCCTCTATGTCGATATCATCGACGCCACAGCTACGCTGTACTCCATGGTTCGTTTCTGTGGCGTCGACGATCGCAAGGATGGTGATTTTCGTCGTTCCACCCTGGCATACTGCACTGATGCTTTTTTCATCTCCATTGGTGCCCTTTTTGGGTCCTCTCCTGTCACGGCCTTCATTGAAAGCGGAGCCGGCATTGCTGAGGGCGGTCGAACTGGAATCACCGCCATCGTTTCGGGGCTGTGTTTCTTGGTTTCCATCTTCTTCGCCCCTGTTTTCGCCTCCCTACCTCCATGGGCAACTGGCTGTACATTGATCATGGTAGGTCCAAACGTAGCGTATAAACTGAACCTGTAACTGATGGTGAGGAACAGGTTGGCTGTATGATGATTCGTCAGATAACGCAGGTCAACTGGTACTACATTGGTGATGTACTGCCTTCTTTTGTTGTCATGGCCCTCATACCGTTCAGCTACAGCGTTGCGTACGGTCTCATTGCGTAAGTCACTGCGTCCCTATGGCAATCGATACCCAACTAACCCATCGATCCAGGGGCATATTTGTGTACACCATACTAAACGGTCTGGTCGGAATTGTTGTCTATGTAAGCGGTGGGCGTATCGAACCACGTGAGTATGATCTCAAAGAGTATTGGACATGGAAAGGAATTGGTCGTCCACCCTGGTTCGTAAGAGTTTTGAAGCACCGCTGTCAAGACCAGAATGAAGGTCGCAACACCACATCAGGCGGCAACGGAGCTGAAGACATGGACGGCTCTTCTTCCATGACCCGAGTCAAAACCATCTCAAACGACTACTCCACAGCAAATGATGAAGCAAAGGTGTGAGGTTCGCAAAACAGCGTAGGTCATACGAAACGGGGGCAACATCGTCATTTATGAGGGCAAGTACTGTCAAACAATGTAGCCACCTAGTCTAAAAAAACATACATGTATGATCTATTAGTTCGCAGCGCACCAGGGTATTTCAACGTACCGAAAACCCTTGAGCTCTTCGTATTTATGCAACAAGGTGAAAATTGCGGAGGGTATCATACCACGGAACAAAACGAAGAATCAGCCCGAGCACAGTCCGTCATAAACAACGTCGGTATCATTCACTCCATATCGACATCTCCATCCCCTCTTCGTAAAGCCTTTTCGGCTGCTTTTCGTCGCTCCATGCTTTCGTCAACCCACTTGTCCACCGCAGCGCCACCGCCCTCCTTCAGCTTCGCATCCACCACCCCCTTCAGCAATTCGCCCGCAAACCCAACAAAGTTATGTCGCCTGAGGGCGTTCTCAAACTGCCAGTCTCGGCGCTTCCTCTCCTCCCTGGCCAAGAGTTCATCGTCGCCAAACTCGCGAGCGCGGACCCGCAGGTCACGACACATGGCGAGCAGGTTGAAACGAATTTCTGTCGCCTCGTAGCGAGCCACGCGTCGTTGCAGCACCTCGACGACCTTTGCCGGGAACGAATGCAGAGTACATGGCCCGTGGGATATGGGAGCAGGCTGCAACCCGTCGAGCTCGTACAGCGTGCCGTTGACGGGCGTGTACGCGATGAAGTGGAAGGCGTCCTCGGCCTCGCCAGTCTTCTGCGTCTCGTCGGCGAACGGACTGCTCCTGGCAAAGCTGTTGTGCACCTCCCTGATCAAGTCCGAATTGCTCAACGCCTCGCCCCGGAACTCGGGCGGCAGCACCATTGTAAACTCGCGAAAGTCTCGCATCTGGGGTCCAATGTCGACTTCCTCCGTCTTGTTCATCAAGACACTGAGAAGAGCCTGCGTGGCACACGCATTCTGGATTGTCTGGGCGGCGAAAAACATCTGCTCTGCAGCACCGTGGTCGAACGACCCGTCCAGCGGTCCGTCTGGCGTGGCATACGGCCGGTCGGTCGGGTACTTGAAGAGAAAAATCACCCCGTACAGAGGCTGCAGCGTCACCAGTTCAGCGGCGTCAAGGGTGAGCAGCTCTTCAAACTGGACATTTTTGACGCCGAGGTTCTCGATGAGAGACGTGAAGACGCCCTATACCAAAAAAAAAGGGAATATGGCCCGTCAGTATAAAGTCTATATATTTGCGGGTGGGATTTGCTTCAGTGTCCATACTGCGTCAGACTCGACTGTTGAGGAAAGCTCAGGTTAGCTGAAATTCACTGACAAAGGTGGCAGACCCCGGAACTGCGTACTAGTATTCCACCCGCCGCTCATTGTCGCGCCGGCGATGCACTAGTTTTGTGACTATGGCCGAAACTCCCCGACGGACTTGTCGAATGTCAAAATGGATTGAAGGGATAATAGACGGGCAATGTATTTCTGGTGTGGGCTCAGAGCAGCACCCAAAACGCTCTTGCATGTCTGGGTGGATGGAACTGGCAGGCTGCGACGAGCTTCACGCGGCGGAATACTTTGTCCCAACTCGCAGCGATAAGATAAGAGCAAGCGTCACAAGGAACTTTCACACAAAGCAACCTATTGAATCGAATGAATGTGCGAAAGTCAAGGCCAAGTATTTCTTACAGTTTTGAACAACAAAAAGCGGTGTTTGTAAATTGAATTGAATCTCTCCAATATGCGTCACAGTTTCCTTTCTTTAGTACTCGCCCCCAAATCGATCAATTCCAACGCCCACGCCCCGTCCGAATCATGGTGGGTTGTCAGCAAAGCTACCCACACCAAGTCAATCTAAGCAACGGCTCAGCGCCAGCAGAGAGCAGTCTGATGCTTCAAAGTTTTGACAGTCATCGGCCCGGGGCGGTTTGGCGTCAGGTAGAGCTACCTAGCTACCTAGGCAGTAGCTAGCTTATCGTGGTGACTTGTTTTATGGACAGCACAAGCTCAAATAAAAAGGAAGGGACTTGAGCGGGCCGTCTGATGATGGCGCCAGAACCAACCCCTGATAATAATACTATTTTCAAAGTCGCTTGCTGTAGTGTGCAGGATGTACAATCCAACGATATTCCACCATTGTTCATTCATCCGTCTATAAAACCATGCACATGCCAACCCGGTTCCTACAAAGCAATCAGTTCTTCTTCAACATCATCAGCTCCAACATCACCACGAGGCTCCTCTTGTCTTTCATTTCCATGCGTGGTCCCTTCCTGCGTCTGGTGATCGACACCAGACTCATTGATTATTTGACTCGTATCTCCTGGGCTGGCATTGTTTTCTGCTTCTGTTGCCGCCGCCGCTTCCTCTTCTTCACGCCTCCGCGCTTCGTCGGCGCGTGCCTCTGCTTCCAAGTTTGCTATGTGTCTTTCCGCCACTCCTGGGGCAATGCTGGCGAGAAATAGTAGTCCAGCCCGCTCTATTCGACGTACTTGGACCCTAAACCAAGTTTGACGTCCTCGTTCGGCCATCAACCTCGCTGCCATCTGTGCTGGGTTCGTTTCTCCCGCCTGAACAAGAGGCTGCTGCTCCGGAGGACCTGCTTGGCCAGCCGGTAGTTGCTGTCTGCGAACATGTTGTTCGGGAGTAGGAAGAAGATTCTCCAAATGTCTACCAATAGGTCGCCAAGCATTCTCGGCAACGCCATTTAAAATTCCCGTGCTCAGGAGAAACACGAGAATGGCAAGACATATAACCGTAAACCACCTCGACCAGCTGGAGTTTGGAGAAGTGAAAAGCCAAACAAACAGGGCTAAGCGGAACACTAGCCATATATGGGGCCAGGCTTGCAACAAGAGTGGCGGTAGACCTGCGGCTGGAGGATTTGCTGGGTGCATGGCGCCCTGCCCGGCCGGCGGAGCGTGGACCTGGTCGTTGAACACGTCCGCATCGCCGCGGTGTTGCTGTTCTGGCCCCTGTTGCTGTTGTTGTTGTTGTTGTTGCGGTGGGTGTTGCTGGTAGTTACTCTGAGGTGTCTGATGTTGTATGGCAGGATAAACGGGGTTGGAGTAGCCAGCCGGAGCCCTGACTGGAGGCGTGCTGTTCTGGAATACCGTTCGACTAGGGGTGTAGTACATCTCTGCAGTATGGTTTCTCATCAAGAGTGCACGAGGCCCTTGTGGCGACGATATCATATAGAGATCCGCACCTTGGCATGACGGGCGGCCCGGGGGTCCCGTAGAAACTGGGAAGTGGCCAGCTCCCAAGCCGAGCCTTGTGCTCGAATCAGGTGTGGCACGGCCACTGCCAGAGGTTGAAGCACGAGGACCAAGTATAGGAGTGGTGACACCAGGCTGGTTCAACGGCCTGCCGTGTATGGAGGCT
The DNA here is from genome assembly GCF_019434415.1 of Metarhizium acridum. Taxonomy (NCBI): domain Eukaryota; kingdom Fungi; phylum Ascomycota; class Sordariomycetes; order Hypocreales; family Clavicipitaceae; genus Metarhizium; species Metarhizium acridum. The sequence continues at coordinate 1,500,964 of NW_027094020.1, read as the reverse complement.
CCGGAGGCACTTCTCTGCATGGCATTGGTTATTGCAGCCGTAGCTTGGTTGGCGTCTGCCCCTCGCAGAATATTTTGAACATCAGCGAAGGAAAGCCCGTTTTGTTGGCCTGGTGTTCCAGACCGGATGACCGTTTCAAGGTGGTAGCTATGTCCACTTGGCCCGACCGTCTCACGATAGACGGTTTGAGTCGCTGCCGGACTAGCCCGGCCACTGTCTGGAGCAGCCGTGTTGGCCCCAGAATGGCTGGGGGCTCCGGCCGAGTCTCCAATGCCTCGCATCCCCATGTGAGCCCTTCCAAGTTGGTGCTGCTGGACTATAGCCCTGGTCGCAGCGGCGTCTCGTTGCACATGGCTGAGCCAATTGTTCATGTTTTGGTGGTGTTGTTGGACAACAGCGGCGGCATCAGCGTTGGGGTAAGGTTGTTGCTGCTGTTGTTGTTGGCCCAAGGCAGGGGAGGGTATCCGGGCATTGTGGCCTCCAGGAGTAGCAGGCTGGGAGTGTGTCCTCCTTGAAAGTGCAGGGGGAGGTGGCGGTCCGAAATAAATGTGAGCAGCATGTTGCGCCGTTGGAGCTGGAGTGTGAGCGGTGGACGCAGGACTAGGACCTCGGGCGGTTGTAGGCGCAGGGCTCGACGAATGGCTGTCGGTGTGTTCCCTCACGACGAGGTGAATGGTTTGCCGTTCGGGGATTCGAAGCTGAGATGAGGGGTAATTTGGTTAATTCGACACCAGCCAACTCAAGAGTCGAAATATACATGATGAATGGCACTGCACTCACAGCATCGGCGCCAAAGATGTCTAGCAAGTTGTCCGACTCGCGCAACAGAGCTCTCCCTCGGTGGATCAGGCGCTGGTTCTCATCGGCTGGTCGCAGAGGAAGCGCTTGGCGAATTCTATCTTTGAGCTGCTTGATTGTTGTCACAGCCGGCAGGTCGGGAAAGAGAAGCGGGCGATTAACGCCCACGGACGGGGACAGAATCTGGAGATTGACGACAAGCTCCTGGGGAGCTCCGGCGACGGCGGCTTCGGCGGCTTCGGCGGGCTGCGAGTCCAATGATCCAGACGCCATCTTTCAGCTGGCCCGGTCTTGCTGGCAATGGATGGAGAAGAGGGTTCGAAGGAGGAAACGATTATTCACAGCTGCCACGACCTGTTGAAATACGTTGGACGTTGGTCGTCGAGTGGCAGATCATGTCCAGCGTCAGAGGGGCGTGTAGTGAATGGTGTTTCCCTGTTCAAAAGGCCGATGTCGTCGCAAAAAAGAAGAGAGAGAGAAAAGGCCAGGCTGCACATGCACATGTAGTGGTGAAGTGACGAAATGCCAGTCACTCACTTGGGTACATGCTTGGTGTAGTTGATGTGTTCAGTGTTGAGTCTGGTGAGGTGCAAGCGTCAACTGGTCTCAGTGCTGCGCGTGCTCTGGAGCATTGAGTCAAGTTCCAAAGTTCCACGGTGGCTTTTTCCGTCTGGTATTGGCTGGCGGTATCAGGTCTGGAACCTGTTGAGGCTCCGGACTCTCGTCCCCAAGCCATGTACACCCCTGGTGCCCCGGGTGCCTCCTGCTTGCAGCGGCTCTTCTTCGGCTTGGAACGTCGTGGCAGCCCGGTGATGGGTGTGGATAGCGCGCACTTAAGTTAACTACTACCTACCTGGGTAAGGAGGTACCAGACCTTGGCGCGCCAAGGGGTTTTCTGGTGACTACATGTGTATCCTCTGGCTATCATCCATCACAAGACAGCTAATCAGATTTTTTTACTCAAAACATGAGACTTCTAATAGCTGGTGATGATTTAGGACCTGTCTCATAATAGTCATGCTGTCACCAGACTCAGGGGCCGCGCGCGTAGGTAGGTACCTAGGTAGTCACTTCATAAGTCCATGCAGTCTGCGCTTGGGCAGTCTCTACCAACATTCACCATGTATTGACCCATCACCAGATACACGCTGCGCCCTTCGACATAGATGCCATCGCATACCTGTGGTAAGATACCTGGGTAGGGAGCTGGTAACTAACTACTAGCTGGCCCCGGGTGGGAGGATATGCTTTGTACCGGGTTGAAGTTTCAACACCGGGGCCAAAGATAAACCATATCGCAAGGACTAGACTGTTTTCAACGAACTTGGACTTGGCTCAATATTATATACTGACATGTCAAATCAGAGCTCTTGGGAACAATCGCCTCGGCAACAAAGACACAGGTCACGGGCACAGTTTTCGACTCCCACGGGTACACATTGAATGCGCTTTCATCCTTTGTGTTCTCATTGAAGTAACGTCAGGCGCTTGGAGTACAAGCCTTATTTCCGCAAGTCGCGAAACAACATATGTACCAACATTCAGAGGAATAGTGTGACCGAGAGGCCAGTCCAATATCTTTCAATCTGTTTCCAGCCAAGTGGCTAGCCTGTTGGTGTTCAGGGCACGAGCAAAGAGGACCGAACTAGACGTTTACGAATAGCTCTTGAAACAACATTCATTGTCACATAAGGCCATCTACATTCATTGAACTTATCCCTCCCATGCTGCCATGTCCAGTCTTCAGTTCATGGTCTCACGAGTCCGTCATGGAATATATAAAGAGGATGAGCCAGTATCTGGTTGTATGCAAAACAATGATAGTAAAGACACGACTATCAACATCTCTTTTCCAGTTTTCCTTTTGCCTCCCTCGCTTCGCCTACTTCGGTAGGACCTTTTCACCCTTTCACCCGAGTCTGCTGGTCCGACAAGTTGTAGACCATACACAAGACCATAATGACAGGCATTCAAGATCTCCAACCCGAGATTCTGAAGGAGATCTTCGACTTGGTCATCGCTGCAGAAGGGTGTTTTCCGGCCAATCCCGGGACTTCATCCTTTGAGCAACCGGATGATGGCCTAGCAATCCTTAACTTGGCATTGACTTGTCGCCGTTTCTCCAGCATAGTCGAACAGATCCGCTTCCGATATTTGTTCGCATTCAGCCTTGGCAGCCCTGGACGCCACAACCACAACCGCTACGTAGAACTCGACGACATATTCCGACGAAACCCACTCAGCTGCCTCCGGTGTCTCCACGAAGCGCTTCAGCGAAAACCTGAACTGGGTAACCAGTGCCGGGAGTTTGGAGTGTTCATAGAGAGAGACCAGTTTGCTGAGGGCGAAGAATTCTTTGGGTGTCTTGAATACATCCTTTCCGCCCTTCCAAATGTGGAAAAGCTTAGAATTCTCGCCTCTCCCTCGTCAGATCCGCAGACGTCCAACACATTGATTCCTAGAACGTTGGGCCTTGCCAAAGACATGTCAAGACTGGTCAAGGTTACTATTACGACAGTGGATCATATAAGGGAACTCGGTCAATTATACTCCGTTCAATGGCCACCGTCAGCGAGGAAATTGCACGTACGCCTTACGGACCCTTTGGAAAAGGGGGAGGACGGAGATCAGCAGGTGAGTAAACGCATGGTTCAGTTTCCAACAACGAGCATGTTTACTAACGGTATCAAGATGCTTCGGGGGGTCGGGCAGGAGTGCAACATTACATCACTTTCCATAACAGGTATCGAGGACTTGTTTGATTTACCCAGGGCACTCGAAGGATTTCCCAACGCCCTCGAGGAATTGACCTTGCTCTACAAGCGGCAACTCATGCCACACATCCCCTTCTCTATACGTTTCGACGGACACAAGCACAGTCTCCGGGCCCTCAGTCTAGTATTTTGCTCATTTGGATTTCCTGAGACACTCAACCTTTCTGACTGTACGGCTTTGGAACACCTTAGCTTGCACTATAGGGACTTGAATCCGCCCTTCCGATTGCAATTCGGTGGCGCTGTCACGCAATTCGCAGCGCACATTTTGGGTCCCAAACTGAAGAGGCTTACCTGGGTTTTTCATTACGAGAACAAGCCTGGGCTTCTCGGTAAGCTCTTCGAGTTCCCACATTCTGTTCGTGAGCTATTCCTTCGACACTTGGCAAAAGCTGCTGGTCAGAGAGCAGCGGCTTTGGAAGAAATACATGTTATCTGGATGCCACGAGATGAAATTCAAGCACTGGACCCAGATCCGTTAAATGCCGTCGTGGTTGATAAAGTCAATCTATCCGAGAAAGTCACGCTTACATACAGTGCGGCTGGCATGTCTCATGAGACCAGGCTTGAGGTTTTCCGCGCACTGCAGGATCGTGCCTGGACATATACGACTTGACGTTGCTCCAGGCACGAATCTAGATTGCCTTTATCCGCTGCGTGGTTGGATATATACCTAGTTACCTAGCACCCGCTCCATTTGATGCCTCTTTTAGAATTCTGTTTATTTGTTTATTTGTTTGTTTTGTTTTGTTTTGTTTTGTTCTTTTGTTTGTTTGTTTTTTGTGAATTTATTTGTTTTGTTTTGTTTATCTTGTTTATTTGTTGCACAGCCGAGATGAAGTTAGAATCCGGAATTTAATATGGTTGTCGACTCGGCATATTTAGTCATCGAAATCAATGGATTTGTTTGTTCGTTTGTTTTAAAGAAGTGACGCATTTGATCTTGTTCAAGCACCCGAGTGCAGCATGTGTTGTCTGGTTTGTACTATGAACCGTCGGTGGCTGCTTTTTCTGGGCCACATTCAATTACCCGTTGGCAACTTGAGGCCCAGATCCAGAACTCGGGCGCTGTCTTGGGGAAAAGTCCGCAAAGATACAACAAGGCAAGGGTACAACAATCGGCACCGACCCACAGTGGGGATTTAAACATGTACCGCTTTTAGCTTGACATTCACACCTCTTTACAAAAATTCCCTTGGGGTTAGGGTTATATTGATACTATCATCATTAAAATCATTAAAATTATCATCATTATCACATTACCGTCACTACCATCCTCATAAAAAACACGCTTATACTCTCGTGAATACTTGTTCTTTTGGTCATGGGCCTAAGTGGGCTAGCCGTCTAAGTTAGTCGCTGACGGGTACCTCCACTTCCAAGTACCACTCCGCTCCTCCTCCGCTCCTCTCAACCTCGCAGGCACCAGGTTTGGTGAACACGTCAGGTGCATTTGTCCAAGACTAGCTCTCCCGAGTCCTCGCGAATTGCCGCTGGGACCCCAATCCAATTCAATGCCAACCACATAGCTTCGCACTCGGCATCTGACAATTCCCGTACCTCGCCCTCTGGGTTGACCACAATCATGGCAGCTCTGGGGGTTGGCTCCGGCCAGCTCCTGCGACGACATGCCCTGGCCAATATTCGCCGACGATGCTCCAGCTGCGCAGACCAGCATGTGACAAAGCCCCTGCTGAGCTTCCGATACCCTCTTCAAACACCAATTGCTGCTCGGAACTTCTCGTCGCGATATGCCAGACGCCCCAGGTTCTCTCAGCGCCTGGGCGAGGCCCTGCGGAACAGCAAGATAACTTGGTACCACATCCCTGTTGGCGTGGGCATCGGTTTTCTCGGCCTGGTGCAATTCTACAAAGTCACTGCGAGAGAGCAGGAGAAGCGACGACAGGAAGACGGTGGTGTCTCTGGCGGCCAGCCAAAACGGCGTGAGAGGATTCGACCCGATGGGCCATGGTATGCAAAATCGTCACCTTGCATCCCTGCTCTCCTCCAGAGCCAGGCTAACAAAAAATTTGCACTCCAGGCAAGTTCAAGTAATGTCAACTTTACCCCTGAAGGCCATCTCACGGCTTTGGGGGAAATTCAACGAACTGACAATCCCGTACTACCTGCGCGTGCCTGGATTCAAGCTTTACTCTTACATATTTGGCGTCAAGTGAGTTCCTTGGGTGGCAACACTTCGCCATTGGAACATTGCCCGTGGCTAATATAAACCCAAAAGCCTTGACGAAGTATCCGAACCCGACCTACACGCCTACCCAAACCTGGCTGCATTCTTCTACCGCACACTCAAGCCAGGCGCGAGACCTCTCGACCCCGACAGCCACGCCTTGCTCTCCCCGTCCGACGGTAAAATCCTGCAGTATGGAAGAATTGAGGGCGGAGATATTGAGCAGGTCAAGGGAATGACGTATAGCGTCGATGCGTTGCTGGGCAAAAACACACCCACGGCCAGCATCGCCTCTGGCCAAAGCTCCGCATCTGCCCGAAGGGGTGGCAGCGTAGCCCATGGAGATGAGGAAATTGTCAAGCAGGAGGAAGAATTTGCCAAGATGAATGGCATTTCCTACACCCTCCCTGATCTGCTGTCCGGCCAGGCCGATGCTCAAAAACCTCGCCCGGCAACAGATGAGTCGACCGAAGTCTCTGCCCGGGCCGTATCCGAGGTTCGGGCCGAGCTAGCCCTTGGGGAAAAGCCCTGGTACGATATCGTCTCTGCGGACAAGAGCACATCACTCTACTACGCCGTAATTTATCTGGCTCCCGGCGACTACCACAGATTCCACTCGCCGACAAACTGGGTCGTCGAGCGACGACGTCACTTTGCCGGAGAGCTGTACAGCGTTTCGCCATACCTGCAGCGAACTCTTCCCGGTTTGTTTACCCTGAACGAGCGCGTGGTGCTGCTGGGCCGCTGGCGCTACGGCTTCTTCAGCTATGTGCCTGTCGGGGCGACAAATGTTGGCTCCATCAAGATCAACTTTGACCGCGAGCTGCGAACAAACAGCCTGTTGACGGACACGGCTGCCGATCATGCCGCAGAGGAGGCGGCGAAACGCGGCGAGCCGTACATGGGCTTTTCCGAGGCCACGTACGAGGAGGCCAGCTCGGTTCTTCATGGCCACGCCCTCCGTCGAGGCGAGGAGATGGGTGGATTCCAGCTGGGCAGCACCATCGTTTTGGTGTTCGAGGCGCCTTCCGAAAAGGAAGAGGGGGGTAAGCCCATCAGCGGATGGCACTGGGCAGTGGAGAAAGGGCAGACGATCAAGATGGGACAAGCCCTTGGACGAATCGTGGAGGACTAAGTCGGGAACACGGATTGTATTTTTATTATGCTTGTTGATAAGGCGGTTAATTCTGCGTGGGGAGTTGGAGCTGGCATATTGCGTCGAGGTATTACTACTGTATGAATACTCATATATCAATGTAATGACAACTGGTTGCAGAGCTCTTGGAAAGGTTTCAACGGTTATCTACGAGGGTCTTTTACGCTGTGAAGATGAAACAATGCAACTACTACGGTGTGAAGACCCATATATCCATGTGGTAACACTGATATCTATGATTCTGTTTCACAGCGTGGAGAAGAGACAACGGGACTGCTACTATATGAACTCTCACGTATCAATGTACCAACAACTGGCTCCAGGGCTTGCGGAAAGGCCTCTCGTCTATTTCTTTATCTCTATCTCTATCTTGATCTTGATCCTGGCGCCACGGAGAAGAAACAAGAAAGAAAAAAAACAGTGACAATGGAGCCCGGCTCTACGAGCACGACAATAGCAAAGTAGCCTGAAAAAAGGCAATCAGATGCGCCACCCAACTCCTCCGAGTCCAGAACCAAATAAAAAACCAAAGCTCCCACCAACGTACAGGCCGTCTCATTTTACAGAGCACGCTATGCAAAATCCCAGAAGCCCATTCGCAGGGTCAACCCCGTTGGACGTGTGTGCTCTTCACGCACCAAAGACCTTGACACGGTCCTCGAGGGGCTTGAAGTCCTTGTCGCCGGGCTCGGCGGCGCGGCCACCAAAGACCAGCTGGGCATTCAGCTTCCAGCTCTTGGGCAGGCCCCAGGCGGCGGCGACCTTGTCGTCAATCAGCGGGTTGTAGTGCTGCAGGTTGGCGCCGAGGCCCTCGAGCTCGAGGGCGGTCCAGAGGAGCAGCTGCTGCATGCCGGCGCTCTGGGTGGCCCAGCCGGGGAAGCGGTCGGCGTAGGAGGGGAAGGCGGCCTGCATGCTCTTGACGACGTCGTCGTCCTCGAAGAAGAGGACGGTGCCGGCGGCCCTTTTGAACATGGCCATGCGGTCCTCGGTGTGCTTCCACTTATCGTCGGGGACGATGGCGCGCAGCGTCGACGTGGTCATGTCCCAGAGCTTGTCGTGCTCGGAGCCCAAGAGCACGACGGCGCGGTTGGACTGCGAGTTGAAGGACGAGGGCGTGTGGAGCGTGGTTTCGTTGACGAGCTCCCGGATGCGGCTGGCTGAGACGGGGAGGTTCTTGTCCAGCGCGTAGATGGTGCGGCGGGCCTTGGCCATCTGGATGAGGAGGTCGGCGGAGAGCTTGGCGGCAGACATTTTTTCCCCCTTTTTTTTTTCCCTCTCTTTTGTTGAGGAGCTGGCTTTTGTTCTTGTTGTTGTATCAAAGTACAGAGTAGGTACGGAGTAAGGTGAGGGTTTTTGTGTGTGGCCGGTGTGTACGGGGTTTGTCGTGATGAGGAAGCTCTATGTGAAATATATTACTGAGTGTGCAAATTGCAAGATGGTTCTACTACTCAGTGCCCGTGGTGGGATACGGGCATGAAATATATGCTTTGATCCAAACGGGATTACCACTGCGGAAATACTATAGGAGCCGTATCTTGATTTCCGAGGCCGTCTGAGAACCCACATAACAAATCAAGTATGTAAGCAAGGTCCCTCCGCAATGAGAATAAATTAGCTCACAGTGTTCATTTTTTAGCTAGCTCCATCGGCTAGTGTGTCTGACGCATCGCGATGCGTTCATGGTGTCTTGCGTGGTTAGTTACGGTTCCCTGGCGCCCCCCCCCCCCTCTTTTTTTGACCCCATAATTTAATGTAAGCAGGGTTTTGCGGTTTTCATTGTTGTTGATAGGAAGAGAAGGGTAAAGAAAAGTACTAAGTGACCCCACAGCTTCCTGACGGCATGCCACAGCCGGGGGGCCCGAAGCTGCCAAAGCATTCAGTCAGCAATTGGTCGTCGTCAAAATGCGACGGAGGTGGGGGTGGCAGCGGAGGGCGGCAAGAGCATCATTACTGTACAGTATAATCTGTTCCCCGCAACGAGACCCTTGTCGAGACCGAGGGCGGTTTCACGATTAAGTCTAGGCTTTTGATATTGCCAACTCAAACAAAACTGCAGCCCAACAATAAAAAGGAAAGAGGCCCTGCTCAAGGCGCAACAGGCAGTTATCTTAGATTCTTTATTTCAAGACGACGTTTTCAAGGCCCGTCTGCCGAAAGATTCATAATAGGAACGAACAGGCTTGTGATAGTCAAGACACTTCTCTGCTCATAGTTCCTTTTTGACTGAGAACCTTGCCACACTCGGCGCCAGGCAGGGTACAGAAGAGGCTACCGAGTAGGCATTGTTCTCTTTTGTTTTTGTGGATGCATATGGCATGTACGGGAGGCACGGGGTCTCAAAGACAAAGGCGAAACGGTCCAAGTAGATTTTCCAACAAAGGTTTCCAGCGCCATCAGTCTATTGCATGTCCTTTATCGCCCGGCAATGCGGCTCCCTGGGATAAGCCTGGCTTGCTAGTGGTAGATGTAGACAGTACCTTGTTGTGCGACTAACTTTTCGCGAAGCGTTTTACCTTTGCCAGCATGCCATGCCGTCTTTGCACCTGCGCACCATGGCGAGAACCAGAGAATATCTGTCAATTTGATCATATGGTCGACCATGTCATTAATTCATTAAACATACAGATAGCGACCTGGCCTGCTGGCCGCTCGTTTTATATACCTACTTGAGCTGTAACAACATGCCCTCGCCTGCGAGTGCGCTTCTATTTAATACATCTTTTCCCACGGGAACGTGTGGGTTTCGTCTTGCTAACTGAGTCTGGTCCGCGACTTGAGGCCTTGAGTCGAGCGCTGCGACGTAAACCTTGGGTTGATTCCTGAGTCGGCATCTTGAGCCCAGGTGACTGGCTGCTGTAATCTGGTCCGCGACGTAAGGCCTTGAGTCGAGCGCTGCGACGTAATCCTTGGGTTGATTCCTGAGATGGCACCTTGAGCCCAGGTGACTGGCTGCTGGAATTTGCGTCCCGGACGCTTTGAGTTTGATGCTGATCTAGTTGCTGACTTGCGCCAGTTGCTGGGTGATTCCGTACTCGTAGAACTCTGTTGCTGGTTTGCGAGTCGTGACCTCGGGCATTTGACTCTAGTCTCTTGGGCCTTGGCTGCGTTGAAGAGCCATCTTTGAATGCGACTCTTTTCCTCTTTTGTGGCCTGCTCCCTAAGGTTACAGATTCCGCCTCGGCTGCGGTCAAAGGCACAGCCTGCGCCATGCAGTGACTGCCTTGTTGATCAAGTTGTCGGTTCATGTCTGATGATGCGATATTTCTGCTGCGTAAAGATCTTCTGTCTCTCGTGCCGGTTCTGCTGTTGTTTGGTTGTGAGCCATACTTTGAAGCGTGTGACTTCTGTTTTTTGGAGCTTGTCTCTACTATGCAGCCGTCTTCGGTTGAAACTTTCCTCTTCCTCATGGCCTCTCCCCCCAAGGTCCCAGCTTTCTGTTCGTCCTTGATTGAGGGAGTCTCCTCCACAGCCCATTCCAAAAGATTCACCTGATTGACTACATCTTGGTTCGCATTATCATAGTCAAATGTTCCACGAACAAACTCAAGAAGAAGATCATTCCGCCGCACGATAGAGTCAACCGTTTCTCGTGCGTTTGAGAGTCTTGTCCTAGCCTTAGCTAACATTTGCACGCGCCGTTTCATGGAAATGTTGAGGCGATTAGGATCCTGCTGCGTCTGATGGTAAACATTTGCCGCTTCTAATTCTGCATCTTTCGCAGCCTTCTTTGCGCGGTCTTCATCAACTTGGCGTTGTAGGGCAGACGCGCCCCTGCGAATGAAATCCGGAGTTTCGTTATCCTTTACTACCCCCTGTTTCTTTAACTCAATCCAAGCATTATCATGCTTTAACTTAAGGCGCTCTTTTAATGCAGTATAACGGTCAAGCCACCAGTACTCAAAGCCTAGGTATTCGATCCATGTTGTTAACTTATCCTGTTGCTTTGGATCCTCCGCTAGATAGAACGATCGCGTGAAGCCATGCCGAGCTAATCGCGCCCTCACAGCGCCCTGATAATCAGAGAAGCTATGGCATTCAAGCTCCCGCTGGTATCGGCGCCGCCAGTTGCAGTGTGTTTGCATAGCATGCCACCACTCGCCTGGCTGCTTCAAAGAATTTGGATCGGCTTCAATCCTAGCTGCCTGTTCGTCCCAGCCTATCTCTCTATATTCGCGTTTTAAGTCCTCAACATAAGCCGAAAAAGCCTCGTCATCATAATCGTCTTTGTAATTAATCCCTCTGTTATTAAGTTGCCATTTTCGGAAATTCTGCCACCGGTGCCATTGTCTTTGTAGTACGTCTTCAGGACGAAGGTAATCCGCCTCTGATGGTTTGTCCGATCGCGGCGGTCGCCAAAATGGTTTCAGGATCACGAAATACACATTGGGGTCTTTTGAGACCGATTCTAGGAGGTTAATTTGGTATAGCGGGTGACCACCATCATTGACAAGATTATTATACGCTTCCATCTCTTTTCGCTTATACATCTCTTGCGGACTTTCACTCGGCGGTTCAGTTACCCTTTCACTTGAACGCGGTCGGTCGTGAGATGGGGAATCTTGTCCGCTGGCTACATCACGCAGAAGCGCGTCGAGCTTGTCCAGGTCAAGCGGACGCGAGTTCGCCGCGGGATTATCGGCTATTTCCCGCTGTATTAATCTACGCGGGCGTAAGCGGATGAAAATATCCGGAAACAGAAAAAAGAGAACGTACCGTAGTCTTTCAGCAAGACGATCCCGCTCTTCTTTGGATAATACGGTCCAGTCATCAACAGGAAGCTCGATTGAGCCGTCACGTTGGCGATGTTTCTTCATATATTCGCAGAGCTGTTCGTCGCTCATTGCGAATAAATCGTTGACGGTCGTCATCTGCGAACGGGACATTTTGTTGCGAAGGATTTGCGGTGCTCAACCAGAAATGGCTGTCGTACATGTTCTCAGGACTTGTGTTGGTTCTTGAGGCACTTGGGGTAGGGGCTAGTAGTCCCATCGCCCTCAGAGCAGTTAAGGCTCCAACGAGGTCACGGGACAAGGATTATAGCCAATTAGAAGCGCACATTTTAGGGGTACATGAATTTCCCCCATAATTTACACTATGATTAAAGTACTAACATTCCTTTGAGTTACAAAGGGCTACATTAGAAGTCTCGCAGCCTCAACGCGATTGACGAGCTGCCCGGCGGCGATTAAGGGCATCGCGATCCCTTTGATTGTGTTAAGACTGAATCGCTAGCGCTGGCCACGTAATCGCGTAAGGGCTGTAATGTTGTCTGATGTAGTGACTTGTAACGAGGTGTTTTTCAAGGACTTTAATAAATGACTTAAATGTACCTTTTGAATCTAGCTTCCTATTGGATACACATCCCCATCCCTCCAGAAATCGGTCCCCACTTTTCTGCGATACCTGGCGGGTACCTTTTTGGCAATAAGGTCAGCCACTCAGCTGCGATATGTGCGATGTAGCTCTTTGTGACTCACAGGATTACTGGTACTTCTATCATCATATTATTTCTTGCTGGGTTTAAGTACCTCTTAATGCACGGTTTTGGCTAAAACCCGGATTCGATACCTGACTGGCACCTTAACACATTCAAAGGGATAGATCCCGTCTGGAGCCTGAGCACAATCAGAGGGGGATCCCCACAGATACCCGTCCACGCGGGTTGCGAAAGAGGCCGCACACCTGTGTGTGTGGTTGTGGGTGCGGGGTGTGCGGCCTTTTTTGCAACCTGCGTGCCGTCTGAGGCCTGAACATGGTTGGGATACAGTGCGTAACATAGTACATACACTAGCCTAATAAGAAGAATACACTAATATACTAAGGTATATTGTAGTATATTATAGTATACAGTGCGATACTCAGGTACCTTGCCAGGTTGCACACTTTACTGCATATGCAGACAGCCTGATAAAATGGGCGCGTAATGCATCTCAGAACCAACATGCATTTCACGCCCAATGATGAGAGCCACGTAGCCGCCCTCAGTCTCGAGGAGCTGCAGGATTGCCAGCACGATTGGACAGGGTATGTGAAATTTCCTCCATTTAAGCCGACTGTCATTTGTTATTTGTGGCAATATGCCTCCTCCTAGTTTTCGTCTCAACCCGTCATCGGACAATAAACCATGGACGTCAAAGACCTCATTGCTCGTGTGTACCCCAGTGTCGATCCTCACGGCCATACTGCAGAAGCCATCAGGGCTAGTCCGTATTATGTGCAGTCACAGTCCCTATCTGATGAACCGCCAAAAAAATTCCAGTATGGGCGTGATGACAGGGAGACAACTGAACCCACGCAGGAAGAGGACGCAAAAGTGTCTGCATATGATGGCAGGCCCTTCATCGAGATTAGATTCAGCAAGATCCCACGATCGTCTCATGGGGTCATATTCGGATGCAATAGGAAGAGTGATGTTGTTCTGCCTAATCTACGGGGTCTGAGCCACTTTCACTTTAGCTTAACTTTTGATGAGCGAAGACGATTTATCGTGAAGGACTTGGGTTCCCTTATGGGAACTGAGGTAACTTACGACAATAAAGGGAAAGGTAAGCGACGCAATTTTAACTGGATTATTAGCGGGGACAGAAAGGCTTTACAGGAGCAAAATATCATTATCAACATACACGAAAACGTTAAGTTCGAGATCGTGGCTATCAACCATAATATCACATCCCCATCATATATCGATAATGTTGAAAAGTTTTGCCAAGGGAGTGTGACCGCGGAAGGCCTCTTGGACGATCTAAATATCCCTCTTCGGCCAGACACGGAGTTTGCAACAGAAGCGCATACACCAGGAGAAGGCCCCATCTGTTTAAAAAAAAAGATTGGAGAAGGGGCATTTGGTGTTGTCATTCATTGCTGGGATGTGAGCACCGGCGACGAGAATGTTATAAAGAGGCCAACCGACGCTACCATTAGGAAGTTCCTCAGAGCGGGCGCCAACAAAGAGGCTAAACTTGACAAAGACCGGAAAAAATGGAAAGCAGAAGCAGAAAACATGAAAAACCTGATACATGTGAGTATACCTCTACGTTCATGGAGTCATGGCTCTAACCTCAACAGCCTCATATTGTACAGCTGTTCGATGTTATCGACGATCCATACCCCCAATTGGTCTTGGAGTATATCCCGGGAGGGCCTTTGTCCCAACTAGAGAATATAACGATTTCCGAAAGTATGCTGGTTCTTACACAGTGTCTCTCGGCTTTAACGCTTATACATGAGAACGGGTTGGCGCATCGCGACATATCACCGAACAATATTCTTGTTAAATCGCGGGAACCCTTGGTCGTTGTTCTCGCTGACTTTGGACTATCCAAAGATGCGGAGCAATTGCTCTCTAAATGCGGCACTGCTCCGTTTGCCGCACCGGAAATATTCGAAGATAGAAGTTTTGCGCGCTACTCGGCGGTGGTGGACATCTGGTCCCTTGGTGTGGTGATGTGTAGGATCCTGGGAATTCTCCCAAGTTACTCTATGCACATGTACAATCTCAGGCATAATGTTACCAAACTATCTTGGTGCAGTATGGTGGTTGATTCTGTCGGAAAGCTTTACCGCCGCCGACCTGACAGCCTGAAACAATTTTTGCTCCTGAGCATGCTAGTCCTATTTCCAGAAGGACGAAGCTCTGCTCGGCGTTGTTATGAGAGAGTAAAGGAGCTACCTGACCGCATTGTGGGCGATGAAGCGTGCGATAGGATCTCGGACGTTCTGTGGCGCGAGGCTACAGTTGTCTATGCTAGCGACACCGACACAGACGAGCAGACCACTGTGCGGCCCAGGGATGCAGCACCGGCAATTACTGCCGGCGAGGCGAACGATGATGAAAGGTCAACCGATGGGATGAGTTCCAGAAATTCAAGCTCCGGGGGTGGCAGCACAAGGCAGAGAATTGCCGCAGCGCCACCTCCATCACGTCAGTCAGAAGCTAGGTCAAGCTTGAAGCGGCCAACAGCAGAAATGGCGTCCCAGAACCCCAAATTGAAGCGCCGAGGGCGGGCGTCCATCTCGCAATCAGACAGCTTTCTTGATACTGAAGTCGGTCCGGAGGCTGTCGAGGCGGCGGCGGTGTTGCAAATGTTGGAAGACGCTCGCGCACAGGTATGTTGATCTTTTCTCCATTGTCCTTCGAAACTACGGAGTAACTAATGTAGTAAGAAGCGATAAATTACCAGAGGCGCCCCCTAAAGTAATCATTCATGGCACCCAAGCCCAAGGCTCTCAGGTCCGTTGCCAACGTGAGCCCTTGCCATAATAGGTGTAACATTGACGCAAGGCTGCCCGTCGGGGGTCGCTGCAAGCGAGATACTGCCTGCGGCAGCTGGATTCGGGCCTCTTGAAGCTGTTGAAATCGGGCCCTTAAGGCTGCTGCTACTGAATTCGAAGCTTTTCGGCTGAGTTGATTGAAGCTGCTACAGGGTTAGCTATAGCTATTCAATCTCCTAGAATTTTTTTTGTGTTTTCTCTTTTTGTTTTTTGTTCTTTTTTTTTTCACACGGGGGCCGCCTGTAACGGGCTTCCGCCCCCGACGCTTCTTGAATGATGTTATTGTTATTGTGAAATTAATTGTGTGAGGTCGGCTAGAAGGCCAAGTTGCTAGGAAGATGCCTGCAGCTCTCAACACTAAGAAGGCAGGCTCGGGATAGTCCACAACAATACGTGCCAATACGAATATTCAAGTCAAGTTAATAATACTACCAGACTGTCTATAGCAGGGTATATTTGCCCACCAAGAAGGATACACTACTATGCTATACTATATTATAACGTAGAGCGCGGTAGCCAGGTACTGTCTAGTCAAGTACTCTTCGTCTCCCACTGTAATTCCAGGCCAGGCCATCTAGACCGATACCGAGTCAAGTTTGAACTATACGAGGCTAGTAGTTGCAGTGGCACTGTATTCATAGACTCTCATTAAGGAACAAAAGCTACAGGGCTCCATGTCGGCACTTGCTGCACGCTTTCGGCGCAGCTTTATTTTTAATAAAAGCCGCCATAGCCCCGCGAGGGCGGCAAATTTGGGGATTGATTAGACGGATCTCCAGCTATCGCGATGTAGGTTGTGATATTGAAGGAAGGAGAAAGAAAGAAACGCCCTGACGGCTGTAGCCTATTAAAATCCGTCCACTTTCAAGATGGAGCTTTTGTTGTTGTGAAAAGCCGCCACGCAACGGGTACTGAAAATATACTGCGAAGTGTTCCTCGGGAGCGGGACTGGGCAGCGGCCACTTTGACACACCTTACAGTACATTTGCAATATAAACACGGCAAAGTGAAAATGTGCTTGTATAATTGGTACATTAATTTCTCAACGGCACGCCTCGGGCGAGCTCCAAAACGCCCCAAGTGGTTACCGGTGTTTTTGTTAAAAATTAAAAACATCACTGACCAAGCCTTTGGTTTCTCGCCTGGGAGGTCTGCAGATGTATTCGATTTTTGCAATTGAATGCTACCGGCTCTACACATTTACCCATACATATCCATATGAACGTCCAATACCCAAACCTCAAGTTTTCTCTTTTCTTTTTTTGAAGCACTCATCCGACCCAAAATGCTCACAGCGGTATTCCAAATGGCCCGCTTCCCAGCTTCAGAATGTGCTTCCTCTGCTGTCTCATGCCAACATGGCAAACCACATGAAATCTCGCCACATGATATCTGCCCATAAAAACCACCGTCATAACGCCACTCATGAATAATGCATGATGAATATAGGCTGACCTGTATCCGGCCTGTGCTTTGCGACCTGACGACTATATATTCTAGCACGCATAGCCCATCCATACTTTTTAGAAGCCAAAGAGATGACACAAGAGGAAAGAAAAGGCCGGCGGGCCCAGCCAAGTTTCCGTTTCCAATACAAATACAACACAACACCCACGGCCGTGTACAGCCCGCCGGGCAAATGAACATGACTGGGAGCTGACATATTACCAAGTCTCAGCAATGTACTGTCCGGCCTCCTTTTTGAGCTGCCAAAAGTTCTTGGCTTCGTCGCGCTCCAAGTTACCCTTGGACATGGCGACATCGACAAGAGAGTCTTCAACCCCTTCGCCCATACCCTTGGAGCTGCCACAGACGAAGATGCGACCGTCCACCGAATTGGCAATGTACCATACGAGGTCGGCTTGGTTTCGTACCTCTTCCTGTACATATCGGCCCTCGCCCCGGCGGCTTTGCACCACTCTCTTGACTTCGTCTTCGTGTACACCCCATTCACCGCTGTAGATCTCATCGACTAGAGAGTCGCGGATTCCTTGCAGAACCCACACCTTGTTGGCACAGTTTGCCTGCTTCAGCCGTCGCTGTACGAAGCCACGGAACGGGGCAATGCCAACCCCAGCACCAATGAGCAGCATTGGGCCGTCAGAGTTGAACTGTTTCGCCAGAGGGTTGGCCATGAGGCCCTTGAACATGGGGATGTAAAACTCGGGTGACTTTTCGCCAGCCTCCTGCGCCCTGATGTAGCGTCGGGCCTGTCTTTCGAAAAATCCAGATCCAACGCCAGTGCGGCAGCCCTTCTTCCAGTCGTTGGTCTCATGAACGGTAACGGCAATCTCGATGAGACGATGTCGCTTCTGGTCGCGAATCTGGAAAGACTCGTGGGGATCATTGGATAGCGAATAAAAGCGCGGCATGAGCGGTTGCAGGCACGACAACAGCTCATCCAATGGGGGGTGAGAGCTGGGGAAGGCGTTGAGGAGCTGGGAAACAGTGATGTGAGGTCCGGTGCGGAAGTCGCAGAATGTTCCCTGGCCTTCGGATGAACAAAGGAACATTAGTATCTTCTTCTCGTTCTCGGCTACAGCATGCTCAGCGAGGACCCTGAGAAGAGGCTTTGTCGGGGGGTAGGACTGAAGATCAGTACACCATGTGAGCAGGTCGCGACGAGTAGTAACGAGTTCTCGTGCCTTGTCGTCGCCCCAGACGGTTGGCCATCTGCCTTTGGTTGTGGTCAACATGATGGGTTTGTCGCGGATGAACCGAGGCACCATCAATGTATCAAGAACGTCCTCGACTACCAGTTCACAGTTGGGAGCCATGACGCCAATGGCGCCGCCAACTTTGAAATCATTGCCATCTTCTTCGGGGTAGTCTGTGATGTCAAGATCGAAATGGTACGTTCGCTTCTCGGCACCATCCTTGGTCAACTCCCGGGCGGTATGAATCTTGGCTGGGTAAACGTGGTAAGGAGGATGTGGTTGGACAAATCTGGGAGGCTGAATCGTGGTATCAATAGATGAGAGCGTCTGGCTGAGACCTGCATTGTCCAACGCGGGGCTTGCATCGCTTGGTCTGTGTTCGCTGTCGAAGCCAAGCGAAATGGCCGAGTCTGTAGGGGATGGGGTACTTCTGGGCTTCGAAATTGATTTGAATGAAATGGTTTTCTCTGGCATCTCGACAATCTTGGTCAATGTAGTGGGAATGTCGCCAATTTTGAGCCCAAGGGATCGGAATGCATCATTGTCCGGCAGTGGAACGGTCTCATATTCAACGCCAGAACGGCGAGAGCCTCCCATCAAGCAGCAACCGCCGCCGCAGCAGCGACCAACAAACTCGGCAGTCGTCTCGCCGGTAATGCGCTGGATGTCGCGGGCATTTTGGGCAATCAGTCTTGTCGAGGCCCGGCGTTGGCGAGGTTGCACTCGACTGGTAGGTTCGTCCTGGTCCTCCGACTCCTCAGAGTATGTCAATGAGGGAGCAATGGACGGTGCATCGGGCTCCGAGGGGATGCAATCGGATGAAGGGGACACAAGGTCTTGCATCTGCGCCAACTCTGTCATTGTAGGAGAGGGAAAATGCGTTGAAATCAAAGACGCTGCGTGGGGTTGGCGCAAATCGGTGTTGGCAACTGCGCGGTGGCAAGACGCAGATACGAGAGATTTGTCTGCCGTCGGCTGTCCGGAAGAGTACTTGAGCCCGGAGTACTTCGGCACCGACTGAGCCGCGAGCAGGTACTCAAGCAGGGCCAAGGGTCAGGTATTCTTGCCGTGTTATAGGCGTGCGGAGGTCTGGTGCAATCCAACTTGGAACGCAAAGACAATCACCAAAGGAATGTGTGACTGTTGAGATAATAGTGCGGCGAAGAAGACTGGGGACCGAGAGACTCGGGTCGTTGGAGTGAGGAGAGATCCAAGGTTATACGGAGTACGGAGTAGGAAAGTTGAATTGAATCTGGAGTCGAATTGACGCGAGGACTTTGGCATGCAGTGAACGAGGAAACGAAGGGTATTTGGGGGGACACCAGAACTGGGGGGCGACCCTCCAAACCTCCGAGGACTCAACTGGGGAGGGGGTCGAGGGATGGGGGGGTGCGAGTGGGGGAGTGTGCCGGACACCGGAGAGAGCACATGTGCAGCCGTTATTGATGAGGGTGTGTGTAGGTTTCGACACTGTGCTGGACGGTGCAACCGGCAGGCTGAGAAACGGCTACGGCCAGCCTGTGGCCCGTGGTCGATGGATCAATTGGCCATGATTACTACGGAGTACCTAGGGAGGAGGTAGCTTCGAAGCCCCTCTTGGTTCCATTGATGAATTATTAATTTATTACAGAGTGCCGAGTACAGCAAGCGACAGACGAGATTTATTTGCGCAGCCTGCTTGGTTCCTTGGCCACTGCAGAGCACTTGGACGTTTCGAGCGTGCGACAGCTAAGCGGGAAGATTGATTACGACATTGACCTCGCCCAACCGGTGGATTGATCATGATGACTTCATGTTGGAAGCATGGATGATGGCTGGACAGCTGGACCCGGCGTCACAGCTTGGATATGCACCCACCGGTAGACCCTACAGGGCACTCCCACAGGGCAGCCTCCCCTGGCTTTCCCATGTCAGTTACGCTAAGAATGCCTTGTGCAGCCCACAACGCATCAATCATGACTTAATCGTGTCCCCTTTTTTATCAATCGCCAGCGATGCGAGATGACACCTGTGCTTATCCATCAGGCACGACATGACACCATGCATGACTGGAGCAAGCGTCAATCAGTACTAATCTCGGTCGCGCGCGCGCGGAGACTGCTGGACCGGGACGACCGCGCAAGCCGTGCGAAGTCGCATAAATTTGTTTGACAGCCATGGGGGGAAGCTTTTGCGTGCCGCTCTCTTACGACGTGATGAGGCAGCAAAGCAGCTAATGCGGCCAAGTGCGTGAGGCAGATGCATCCCACGTGCCCCCCTCCCCTTGCCCCGATCAACGGAGCCGGCAGAACACCGGCCACATGACTAGGTCCAGTCTGAAGCCCAACTCGGACCGGGCTCGAAAACCTGGAATGAACAAGTTTATCAATCAGCTCCGACACATACCTCCAATCTTGAATGTGTCACTTGTTTATTGCAGGGACTTGGCTACACAGCTCATTCTCATCGCGATCAAATTTGCTCCCCCTCCCCAGGACTTCACGCACAGTTAATAAATAGCCTGCCAGCTGGCAAACATGGCCTTGCATCTGGGTCCCTGATTCTACAACTTCGTCTGAAGGAGTCAACGGTACATGATGCATTGATGACCTGTTGGGGTGGCCGTCATTGGCCAGCAAGCCAGTCCACCAACGGCTGACTGCCGATTGATAACGGGCTGCATGTTGCATGTCGCCTGTTCCGCTTTGATCCCCGGATCGAGAATGGAGGCTTCCCACACATGCACTCGTTACTATCGAGACAAATACGTATTCTCAATGAGCCCGTCGCATTTTGGCTCTTAGTTCGGGCCAGCCTTTGCAAAACCGGCTCGCGTGCCAATGGCAGTCCGCACTCTGGAAGGAAGGCGTAAATGGCTGGGCGGTAGTCCCGCTTCCTATTCGACTGACGGTACCAGTGCTTGCTTCGTTCCAGGCCAAAGAGAGGGAAGCCTACTATGCTCACACCCCCCGTTCAACACATGTCATGCCACGAGCACCGTGCGAGCCCGCCAGTTCTTCCCGATGGCGTTCTTCCCAGCCGAAATTTCCAGCCGTCTTGTTCCGTCTCGACTGATGCTGATCCGTCGATGCAGCGATCCCGCCATGGTCTGGGACTCTAACGGCGCTTTTGTGACCTGATTCACGGCTTCAAGCTGATGCGTCTTCATTTTAGGAAAAAATGGCCATCCGTTGAGGCAGAAACTTTTGCCCCATGCCTTTTGGCCGAAAAGAAATATCGCCCCAGGTTTCCATTCATGTGTCGAGATCCATCACCACGTCACATGAGCGTAAAAATGGAGCCCTCGTGCAGCTGACGCTCAATTAAATTGTTGACGTGTTGACGTGATTTCCCAAGACGGAAAAACTCAGCAGTGCAAAGCATGAATTCACCACGTCTGTTGATCCGTTCCAGTCTCGGTGGGCCGGCCACTGGCGTTTCGGCGTCGCGAGCCTTCCTCACCTCACATTTTCGTGGATCTGACTAATAATTTCCCATCCGCTGGACCGGGTCCGATGAAAGGCCACGAAACAAGGACTCTCTCCTGTCATTGCAATGTCGCTTGTTAGGAATGTTCCTTGTAGGTCCATGTGAAACGTGGGTAAACAGGATCGTGGCGGGGCCAATCGGAGGCTCCTGTCCTTGTTGAGGAAAAATTTTCTTTATCTGATCATCTTATCAATCAGTCTGATGGCATCTATCCCTTCCCCCGTTCCGGCTTCTTATTGCCCGGACATGACGCCGTGGTTCACACGCGCCGAGCTCGGATCTGATGCGCGTTAGGTGTAGCATCTAATAACTTAGAACTATTACTCCTTCGTCCGTTTATTCCATCCCATGCTTCCACCCCCTTCTCCTTATAACGTCATACATACATACACATTTACAAGGAACGTGTTCCGGTAACCAGGTTCTGGGAGGGTTTCTTATTTCAAGATCCTGGCCGTTACTTACACCAAGTACACACACTGTGCCTTCTTGCGTAAAATTAGTCCTCGTGTCAGTCTTCTGACTCGGGTTTATATTCAATGCGAGCTCTAACGCGTCGTGATCCCTTTTGAAAAACGACGATTCTTCCCTCAAACCCTCTTGGAAATTTCAACGGTGAGCGTAGTGTAGGCCCTCGGGTCCCATAACAACGTTGGATACGCGTAAAGCGGGTGATACAGCCGGCTGGGGTCTGAATTTTGCCAAAATATGCCACCAGTGTGTGTTTATAGAGTGGTGCTTGATACGCCGCCATGCTGTCAAACGGTCCTCGGCCTTGGAACAATCTGCCGTTGGGCCGTGGTTGGACGGAGCACCTTTGAACAAGCTTGCATAGCCGATTGCTAGTTGCATTAGCATCGAGAAGCCGGGGTATAAAAAGTACTACGGTACGCCATGCCTGAAGCCAAGAAGCTCCGACACGGTGGACATGATTAGGAAGGGCCGGTGACTGGCATTGTCTCGTATTTGGTAGGGCTTGGTGACTGTATCCTGGCTCGGGGAAGCTACCCGGGCCTCAGCATGCATTCCGTCAGTTCTCACATGTTGGCCAGACCGTGTCAGGGGCGGGCGCAGACGTCTTCAAAATATGAGCTTATCACGGAATTTCCGGCTACCAAAGATGAACCACTTTCGGGTCGGAGTGACGCCGCTGCAATAGGAGACGGAAGGGCAAACGCCAAGTCTACCCATGCCCCAATCGCTATTTTTGACTTTGGCCAAAGACCTGTCTCGTTTTGGAGCTACAAATACCCTGTTCTGATATACTAGCAGTGAGTCATGACTCCCTCCTCTCGCTGTACGGAGTGCTCGGTAGGCTATTCAACATCGCCGTGAAGAAGCAAGGCCTCGTGGCGGCCGCTGCCGAGGATGTAGGTTACCTGACGCAATTTGTCCTTGGCAGGAACCGGTTTTCTTCTCCGTGCATCGCCTATACTGTACCGACTTGGGCAATAAAGGGTGGCATAAAAACTCACCTTCGCCTACGCCGTACAGCAATCGGCTATAAGATGGGGGAATCATGTAGTTATCATGAAGGCAGGTGTCCAAGCTGCATTAACAGTGAACGCTCTGCACACATGGTAACTTGATGTCTTCCTGTTCCCAAGAAAAGCAATGACATCGGCATTCATGGCCTTGAAATGTTACCTTTGATCTGTCCCAGTTCTTATCCTGCATTTGGTATGCTGCAAGGGGGAGCATTTGGGGCGGATTGTCACGGCCTTGCGGGATCCCAAGCCTCGAATGAGCATCATGAAACGGAGGTCCTGCATCTAGGCCAGGGTCAGTAGTTCGTCTTTATACTCTTGAATTTCTTTTGCGATATAGACACTTCTGTATACACGTACCCCTGGTTTCATCATCGGCAACTACATCGCTTTGATGCAACTTTTGGCATTGTGTAGCGGCAACAGCATTTTAGTTGCATTTTCAGACATGTCGTACTTGCACAGACATCACAATCCTCCATGGCAAGTTGTGTGGGTAATTCTTTTGATTTGGCCGGACGCCCATAAGCATGTTACATACACAATCCAGCCCATTCCGGAACGCCCTCTCGCCGTGGTAAAACCATGCGGTCAAATCGCATAACATGAAAGAAAGATTAACAGATATCCCTGAGCAGGCATGCAAAATCGTCGATGCACAGATACAGCTCCAAAAGTCAAGTCGTAGTAGTATGGTGGGAATTCCCCGTCAGCCGTCCAAGCAGCAATGAAAATGACTTGGAGCTCGTGAACACTTTACGTCCAAGTTCCTCTCGCTCTCCGTTTACGACTTATAGCGCTGGTATTCTCCGGCAACCAAACAATGGTCACGCTCGAAAGGTTCTGAGCGTTCGTGTTAGCTGGATCTTCGCGGTTGGACTGATAAAGAAAAGAGTCGTGACTTACCCAGAGTAAGCTGGAACTTAGGCTTGATGGCCTCAGCTCGCATCTTCTGGACTTCGCTGGCAAAAACCTCAGCAGGAGGGGCAGTGCTGTCGATGCAGTTTGCCTTGATGGAGATAAGAATACCGCCACCGACTTTGAGGAACCAGTTGGCATTCATGGCAACAATACG
Organism: Metarhizium acridum; assembly: GCF_019434415.1. Lineage (NCBI taxonomy): Eukaryota > Fungi > Ascomycota > Sordariomycetes > Hypocreales > Clavicipitaceae > Metarhizium > Metarhizium acridum. Next base: position 1,477,090 of record NW_027094020.1, on the reverse strand, counting down.
TGCCTGGTCAGGCTGAGCAACGTCGGCAAAGATGACGTCCACCATGGGGACAATCATGCGGTAACGAGCGGGCTGACGGGCATCTTCGACAATGGGAACAACGTTGGTTCGCCTGGAGGCCATGCTGATGAGGTCACGACCAGATCGGGAAGAAAACTCGACGGCGTAGACGTATCCGGTAGGACCAACGAGATCGGCAACGTGCGAGACAGAGGTGCCAGAGGCAGCGCCAAGATAGAGGACACGGGAGCCAGGGCGCATGTAGATGTCGTCGGCACCTCCAGCAATGGCAGCACAAAGCTTGCTTCGGAAGGGGTTCCACATACGGTACTCAACCTTGGTTGTTGTGGAAGTGCCGTCGTCATTCTTGACAGTCTCATCGACAGAAATGCGTTTTTCGCCATAGACAGACTCGCCGGGCGTTAGGTTCCGGGTTGCGATGCCATCTTCCTTGCCGCCACGGACAACGAACACGCCGGGGTGACGGTGAGGCTCCTACGAAGAGTTCTGGTTAGTCTTCCGTCTGGACGGAGGGAATGATCCCAGGACGATGTAAGAATAGAGACATACAATGATAACCTTGGCACCACCCTTCTGGCCAGCGCCCCCACGGGCACCGCCGCGTCCAGCACCACCGCGACCACCTCCCCGACCTCCACGGCCAAAAGCACCGCCTCTACCACCGGCACCACCACGGCCGCCTAAACACCAGCAATTTATTAGCCTTCATGTCACGACAATGGAGGACAACAGCAACCTGAAATTAATGAGAATACCATACCTCGAGCACCACCACGGGCACCACCGCGACCACCACGATCACCGCCAAATCCTCCACGGCCGCCTCCACGACCGCCTCCACGAGCACCGCCGCCGCGGGGACCGCCTCGAGCACCGAAGGCCATTGATGAAGAAGTCGTGGCTAAAGATTTAGATAATACAGATTGAATGCAACCTCCGAGGAGATTGGACAAGTCCTCAAGCGTTCCTGTGAACTCTTGATGTTTGATGTAGAACTTGCCGCTGGCGTAACTGGCTGGGATATTCTGAATACTTGCAGCGTTAGGTGTCGAAGAAATTTTTGAAGCTTTTCCCTGGAGCTTTTTTCAGGCCCCACTTAAAATTACTCTTCTTGGTTAGAGTGCTTTTCGCAACGACCCTTGCTCGATCCGACTTTATTCCGACTCTCATGGAGAAACAAAAAATGCCAAATGACACAGATCACGTGGCGCTGGGCCTAGGAGAGGAGTGTAGGTGAGAACCTTCCATAAGATGCAGCACTGAGATCAGGCCCAAATCATCAGAAAATTAGATATTAGAAAGAATAAGAGTTTCAAGCATTTCTTTCACCCTAGAAATTTAATTTTGTTTTATTGCACTCAATCTTTCGTAAGTTTCTAGGCTGGATTTTAACCCAGGGCGTGCAGCGTCTAGGGGTGGCCACATTGGACTAAGGAGGGCAGCCAAACCCTAAGACATTCCCGAATCGGTAAGCGAGCTTTGGTCCCAGCCCAGCGCCCTGGGCAAAAGTTCTGAATTTCTCAACTCCAGCCCGCGAACCCACGTCGTCGAATCAGTCACCACATCCAAGCCGTCGAGATGGTGAGTTTTGCCCTGCAACAAACGGACGATTTTGATTATGGAATAGAGAGTCCTGTTGTGCAATCGCCCCTTGCACCTTCAAGATGTCGCTATTTCAACGATGGAAGATTGAAGATTGAGGGAGGTTGAAGTAGCAACAGAACGACGGCTGACAAGTTGGTGCTCCCCGAAAAATAGGTTCGATACGCCGCGACCGAGATCCAGTCCTCCAAGTCGGCCCGCGCCCGCGGTGCCTACCTGCGAGTTTCCTTCAAGAACACCCGCGAGACCGCCCAGGCCATTAACGGCTGGAAGCTGCAGCGCGCCGTTGCCTTCCTTGAGAACGTGAAGGAGCACAAGGAGGCCGTCCCCATGCGACGATATGCCGGCAGCACCGGCCGCTGCGCCCAAGGTACGACCTGGATCTATGGCGATTGAGAGCCCTGAGAACCTTTTTGCTGTTGGGATATGGGCTCGCCCCGCCTCGATCTCGATATTGGATCAAATGTTCAACACATGAAGGCGAGGGCGGGTTGTCCTGACACGGGAGTTGACAGTTGGCATCATTTTTGCGGCCGAGAGGCATCACGGGGCAATTTTTGCTGATACAAAATTTGAATAGGCAAGCAGTTCGGTGTCTCCAAGGCCCGGTGGCCTGTCAAGTCGGCCCAGTACCTCCTGGACCTTCTGAAGAACGCCGAGTCCAACGCTGATGCCAAGGGCCTCGACACTGGTGCCCTGATTGTCAAGCACATCCAGGTCAACCAGGCCCCTAAGCAGCGTCGCCGAACATACCGTGCCCACGGTCGTGTACGTTTCCCAGCATCAATCTCCGCCCGTGTACGATTCAGGGGGTGGGAAGAGCACTGAAAGCTAACACGATGGCACAGATCAACCCCTACATGTCTAACCCTTGCCACATCGAGCTTATCCTGACCGAGGGCGACGAGGTCGTACAGAAGTCTGACGAGGTTGTCGGCCGTGAGGCTCATCTCAGCTCCAGACAGCGTGGTGCTCGTCTCCGCAAGGCTATCACTGCCGCATAAATTTATTTTTTGAAAGCGTGAGGCAGGGATGGATTGTTTTTGCGGAGGGCGATGAAACAGGCGTGGGAATACTTGAAACCTTCATATGTGTTTTCGGGGCGATTCGTGGCTTTTTCATCTCCTTGGTGTATGGCAGGCTGCGGTGGGAGCATGGCATCAAATAAAAAGGGAAAAAAGAATTTCGCATACAAATTTTTTCCTCTTTTTGCTCGGCAAGGGTTCTTGACGAAAATAAATCAACGACATAAAAAGGTCACATGGCAATCCTTGTCTTGTGTCACTGGTGCTCTGCTTGTGAAGTTGTGAAATGGACAACATAAGGCGTAACAATATTGACTTTTCCTGTTTGGTAATCGTAGTCAGCATCGGGATTTGACAGTAATTATAGCTGCAAACGGAAGCTCGTTGCGTGGCGATACGCCACTTTTTCTTATATGCTTTTCTCCTCCACATTTATGTGACAATTGCGCGACAAGAAAGGCTGCCAGCTCCCGCCTGCTCATATATCTAACCCTGGCTTGGCAAAACTGTGAGTCTCGCTATATATAAAAAGTTACAGCAAATAATCAGAAGCGCCATCCCGGAATCAAACGCAGTTGAGCCAGCCAATACATAGCCCGGCCCTTCCAGTGTATAACAAATAAAAACCCCGCACTTGGCAACCTGCCCAGGATCTTGGCCAAACCCAAACTCTACCCTATCGGTGCGAATGGTAGTGAATGAGTCAGTAGGCCTTCAATTGACATCATTGGCATAGCACTAATTCCATCTGTTTGGAATTAGTGCGTCTTCATACCATACGCCACGATCGTATGCTTCAAGTAGACCACTGAAACGACCCTCGCCTGGTCTTTGCACCCCATCCTTCCTGGCATCATTGATCAACCACGCGTCGTAGAGATTTTCCCAACCAATGGACATGCCAAAGGCATTGATGAGAACGGCTTGTTCCTTTTTTTTCATACACTGGATGATGTTTGCCAGCAGCCTGTCTTTGCAAGACTGCATTAGGTTCATAATATCGTGATTGCTGTCGTGATTGCTACCGTGAATGATGCCGTGTCCAAGGTGCGAATCAGGAAGAATCTCTCTTGTCTTCAAGTAAGCTGAATCAACCGAGACGTAGCCACATGATTTGAAAGACAGGGTATTGAGGCAATACCTATGCTCATCTCCTCGTAGATCGGCAGTATGCGGGATATACTGGGTGACTGCGCCAACCTTTTCTGCCAAGGCTGCTGACACAGTGTCGCTATCGGATTGTTCAGCCAACAGTTGCCTTATCTTCACACTCGGAGAGAAATGATCGACCAGCCCTGGCCATGTGAGCAGATCTGGCTGGCGGAGCCAGTCTGTTGACGAATGCTGTGCATTATCATCACCAGGAGGATTGATGGGTAGATTGAATTGCGGCAGCGGCAGTTGTGTCAACTGTGGCGGCACGATGAGCCCGGGTGCTAGGCCACCTTGAACCACCTCTACATCTGGATCATCATCTTCAGGTGCAATGATACCCTGGCCGGGGACAGGGACCGCTGCCTGGGCCAGGACAACCTGAGGTATGATTGTAGGAGGACCAGAAAGGGAGACAGACTCCAATTCCAGCTTCTCAAGAGACGAGAGGGCGAACTGGCGAATTGCTTGCAAGAAGATATGCGGCGACGACCAACAGTTTTTGAGAGATAGGTGCTTCACATAGGGGAGTTGTAGCAAGCTTGATGTGTCATCCCGAACGGCCGTCGGGGTGACCATGAGCTCTGGTTGATTGACAAAGGGGGCGGGAAGGATATATGAATTGCGCTGATACGAGCTTGGCGCAAATTCACCGCCGCATATCCATTCAAAATGAAGGCTCTCGATATTGGGGCACTTGCCGACGTGAGCGCTGAGCAGTGTGAAAGCCTTGCCGACGGATTCAACAGGCGATATACTGATATCCTCGACAAATCCGGGCGTAGAGACAGTCATCTTTCGCCAGTCAGCAATGACGCCAATTGATACGTTCTTGAGGGTGGGGATGCCGTCCCAAAGGTCATCTCGGCAGAAGATGTGAACATGGCTTCCCGGGACCTTGGCGATTGTCAATGTTGTAACGTGCTGGAAACAGCCAATGGAAGCGTTATCGATCAAACCCAGCACGTAGGATTGAATCATGGCGCGATGTGCCCATTCGAGCTCAAGCAACATCTCTTTTTGGGCTCTGGTGAGATTCGCAGGTATCAAGGGCGAGTTTGCCACGTCCTTGAAGGAGTTGAAGGGAATGACGTGGCCCAGAACTCCGTCAGGGCCAAGATTTAAGGCGAGTGAGGTAGACCTTTCGTCAAAGTTTATATTTGCAAGATTGACGTTTTCGGTGTCAAGCATGATGCGCACTGCTTCCGGGACTTGACGTCCTGTGTAGCCAGCATCCTTTGCCATTCTCTCAAGAATTGTATTCCGGAATGCCTTGGGATTGGGGAACATGGACTTGTGTTTGTCTCGAGAAGCGTCGTTAAAGTCGGCAACAGTGATGGCAGGCTGATGGGCGCCTTGAGCCGATCGTTGATGGCGACGCCAGTCCACGGTTGCAAACACAGGGTGATGGCCACGAGCGTTTCGTGCCAGCTTGTCTGGCCCAAGCAGGAATCCGAGGCCGGCATCGCAACACAAGCCGATATTCTGTACCTTGGTCAGACACCCAAGTGCAGCCCTCATCCCCTCGGTTTCGTCAGCGGTCTGCTCGAGGCCCTCAAGATCGGTATACCTATGGTAATTTGCATGTGGCCAGCGGTAGATGCCCCAGAAGGCCGGAACAGCCTCCTGGATAGGCTTTACTGGCGGATAGGCGAGCGAGTCTTCATCAAGCTCGAGAGAGAGTGCAAAGCGGAGGATATGAGGCCCAAACGACTCAAACATGTGCATTCCATTGGAGAAGAGGTCAGAGGTCGAATGGCGCAAGGAGCCATATTCATCCCGACTCAGTGCGCTGTATAGCTCGGATCGGAATGGGACCACGACATTGCGAAAGTACTGGGCCGAGACCTTGGCTTCAAAGTCGCGAGATACCAAGCGGAGGTTCCTGAGCTCGGCCCTGCTCAAATAAGACGTGATGATGTCGAAGATCTCCACCGGAACTTGTGCCATGGGCCATGGAATGAGACTGGGAGAGGATATGGGACAAGGATTAGCTTGCTTGCTGCGCCGAGGCAAGAGACGGAGCGAGTATGCATATATTGAGAGGGTTGGTGCAGGACATGGCCCGAGGCGAGGTCCTTGTCAAGGGTACCGCGGCGGAGAAGGAGTTATTGATGGCTATTGATGGTAGTTGATGGTAGTTGGAAGTGGTTTGGATATGCTTTTGGGTGGATCTGAGATGGGAGCCTGCGGCGTGGCACTGGAGCACTCCATGTTCATGTTTGAGTCAATCACTCCGTCACCACCTGTGGCACGCCACCACCACGGCACTCCACCAACATGCTGCGGACTGGTTGGGGCCACACTCGCTGATCAGATCTGGATCAGTGTTCAGGTGGTGTCTTGTTGGTTCGGGTTGGTCCGCCGTTTTGGAGCTTGGCCGCGCAAGCCGTCTCTTTGTGTGGTTTGTGTCCCTTGGTGCCATGCATGTGTTGTCCTACCAATAGGGGAAGAGCCTCCCGGAGAAAAGTTTGCTTGCTTTACTTTGCCATGGCCAACTTCCAAATTTCTCTTGCTTGTCTTTCTTTTTGTTTGGGGGACACGGATGTTTGGGTCGACTCAATTTCGATTTTCAACTGTCCAACTGTATGTTATGATACACCAAGAGCCAACAAATCACACCCGCTAGAACAAAAGGAGTTATGTACAAGCATTCTCTCAGCAGCAAAGAAATAGAGTGCCACAGAGAAAAAGAAAAGGAAAAAATCATCCAAACTATAACATAGCATGGGACGCATCAGTCAATCAATGATGTCAGGTACTAGGTAGCCCTGCTCAGCCTCATCTTTCCAATTCCAACTCTTCTCCGCTTATCCATCACCTCTTATTTGTGCCCTGCCAGAACCAATAACTATTTATATGCGTCAGTAACATGATTCCAAATCACAAGCCATGCGCATAGCGGTGGGTGCGTGTGCAGAAGAATACTTACACTGCTGAATACTGTACTTCGAATCTCGCAGGCATGTCCTTGCAAGTGGCTGGTGGCGAACCGCCAGCCGTGTCAACACGGTAAACGTCCTTGATGTCTCCCGTGGTACCATCCATGGCTGTGAGCCGCAGCCAGGTTACGGCTTTCTCGCCCTTTTGACCAACGGCAGCGGTAGAAGGGGCGTTGGCCGAGCTGTTCTTCGCGCAAGGCACTTGACCAATGGTTAATGCTGGCGTGTCCAAGTTGAAGAATGGAGTTGAACCGTCGAAGTAATGCACCCCAGACTTTGCCATGGCTGTGGGACCAAGCCTTTCAGCCTCGTCAAGCTTGAATTGTACAGCCATGGACGGGATCCGTGAGAGGACGTCTGGGTATAGAGCCGCAATACAGCTGGCATTGAAGAGGGTAGCCACGGCTCCGGCAGCCTTGGGCACGGCATCAGCGGCGTTGGGATCACAGGTGTAATTTTGTGTCCCGCGTCCGACTGCTACATGGCGTACAGTCAAGCCCTTATCTGGAAGAGGGAGTCCGTCGATGCCTGTAGGAGGAGGTACATGTTAGTTATACCGTGCCATATATTTTTGGCTCTCGGCTGACGCGCAATTGCATGCTTACCAGTAGGCATGTGGGCTTTTGACAAGTCACACACCGGAGCCGTCGAGAGACCTTTGGCTACCTCAACCTTGGAGGCGATGAGATTAAAGTATCCTGACAAATTGTCCAGAGCACTGAGAGGATTGTCGTTTGTATCCAAAGTCGGAAAGGTTGGCGCAGCGCTGGCAACCGCGACAAATGCCGCCATAAAAATTGTAACTGAACGCATCTTTCTTTTTGTTTTTCTTTCTTTCTTGTGGATACAGATAGCACCCGCCGCAAAAGAAAAAAGCAGGCGAGATGGTGTCTTGGTCTGAGACGAACGGCGCAGAGATACGACGCTGCACCAGAAGAATAAGAATCGTAATGGTCAACAAGGGACAATTTCGTATCAATGCTAAGCAAGACAGGAATATAGATAGGCGCAGTAACAAGAAGAGAGAGAAAAAAGAAGAACCGAAAAAAGTCGATAGTGATGTAAGATGCAGATGACAAAGGGAATAAGGAAATAAGAAACTAGAAAATAAAAAGGAAAAGAAAACAACCCCAACTGGGATAGTTAAATACCGGCCGGTTGAGAATTGGTTCTGTGCTTCAGAAAAAGAGAAGATCAGACGGACGGCCAACACAGAGGCAAACGACTCTATTATAAGCCAGTATTTGTTGTTTCCAAGCACACGGCTACCGGCATGACATTGTCTTGAATGGGTCAAAAAACCCACACATCTGGTCTGCAGCCGCCCGTCTAGGCCCGGCGTCAAGCATGGCATCCGTAGCTGTAGGTCCATCATTGGTTGGGCAAGGTCTTGGACAAGCCAAAGCGAGGGCGGCTGGGAGACAGCAAGGCACCGACATGGGGTGATGCTTTTTATGGCACGGCGACAAACTGACCATGGCTCGGAGCGCTTGCCGTCCAATTGATTGGCGCACTGGAGCTTCTGAGATGGCGGGAGGGCGGGAACGGTGGGCGTTTGATTGGCCGCTGTCTAAGCGCCGTGCCAGGCGGGGACCTGCTATCCCCAGAGCTCCCCTTGCTTGGCTTGCTCTCCCCAGTGCCATGTTGGCCATTGTCCTCCTGCACACAGTCAGTCAATGATGGGCGAATTACCTCAAACCATGTATTCCGATGCATCTGAATGGTCAGCGGCCGGTGACCAACGCGGAAGATGGACATGGAATGTAGTTACTTTGATGCAAACGTCTTGAATAACGTGGTCCGAAACGCGGCCAAATGAGCTGCTCTATCCAATGGATCAAAATTGACTCCACGCCTCGCATCTCGGGCCAGCGTCACCGATCGACGCATTACGCGAGCACAGCGATTCCCTGTCTTTACGTCACACCTTGTTGCTTCGGCGCGTAGGATACCCGCAAGGAGAAATATCAGGTGAAGTCAGCCGAGTAATCAAGAGAAACATGGTTAACTGGGCATTCCAGTTGTGTGCCCATGATTGGGCACCCACCATTTCATCCTAGATCCCACGGCCAGGCCGCCATTTCGGGCCGGCGCCTCGCAGAAACTACTAGAAAAAATGTAACCAGACAGGGATTGCTTGGCTCGACCTCCCCAGGAAAAATCTCGACGGTACAGAAGCCCCATCCCACAAAGAATAAAAACTGAGCAGCCAAGACTTCTCTTGTTGGTCCCTTCTCTATATCTACATGTCCTTGGAGACTACACAAGCAAGTGGAAGCCTTCCCATATTGATCATCATTTCTTCCCTGTCTCGCTTTGTCCAGATGGAATGCCTAGCTAATATCGTAATATGACATCCCACATTAATGATATGTGCATATGTATACTTTGGAGTTTGCCTGTACCTCGGTCCAGCCTGATACTGGCGCCTGATTATTTCCGTAACTTGGCCAGTTTCTAAACGTCATCACTGCCTGTTGAAACTATCTTGCTTCCAATCTCCTTGATTTGCACCACCACTTGCCGCCTTGCCTGCGCCAGCTGCAGCCGCTCCGGCAGCAGCGGCAGCAGAGGAGCCCAAACTAGACGCATGCTTATCCAAGTCTGCGCTGCCGAGCCAGTATAGTGAGAAAAAGACCAGTATATGCAGCGCTACACAGTATGCTGCAAAGAGGTTTCTGCTTGTACGGGACGCCAGAACCATGCGCGTGATCGAGTACACCATCCTCTCCGGGAGGCTCATACGCCGATAGGCTCTGGCCGACTCTCGACCACGAAAAGCCGCAAACGGTGATATGTTTGACTCATAGGCTTGGCGGTATCTGTCCATGGCCATCCCCGGATTGCCCGTTCCGCCGATGGAAACCGCCGAAGGATTCGGGTTGGAAGAGTAAGCTGATGACGAAGTTGCTGTCACGCCGCCACGGTTGTATGTTGACACGTATCTTGTTTTCTCGTACAAATTGAGGTTATCCTTTTGCAGCGCAGCAACTTCTTGCCGTAGTTGCTGGACAGTCCGATGAGTCTCGGACAGCTCCTGTTCTAATTGGGCGTTTTTCTTTTTGAACCGATCTCTTTGTGCTGTCACCATTGGCAGGATACCTGACCCGCCTCCCATCGGCTCCCGCTTCTCCCGCTGTTGACCGTGGATCCAGTCCGCTAATGATGGATGAAGTAGGTGATATCCTACCTTTTCGTGTCTGCGCACGAGTGACATACGTGCCGGCGACAGAGGCACCAGACGGGAAGGCGTTGGCTCCTTCGGCCTGCATGTTCTCGAGGTCTTCCTCTAGCTTCTGATTCAAGTTTTGTGACTTCTCCAACTCCGCATTTGTTCTTGAGAGTTCCTCCTGCAGATCTTCCAGTCGAGATTGTAGGTCTTGGTGTGAGACACGGAGAACCGTTAGCTCGTCACCTAGTTTCTTGTTGCGGGACAGAAGGAGCTTTTCTAAAGAATCCCCCTTATCCGTGCTGCTTTCGAATTTTTCTCCAACTTCTTCATCATCACCGGTAGAAAACTCGATGCTTTTGAGAACCTCGAGTTCCTGCTTGATATCTTCATAATCGCTCCATTTTTGGACCTTGGCCTTTAGCGTCTCCTTTTCCTCTTTCAAATGAAGTGCCTCACGTTCCATCGTACGCTGCTGAGAATCGAAGCTTCGCTTCATCCTTTCCTTTTCTAACCTGGACGCATCTAGCTTTCGGATCAGGGATGAATTTTCGGACCTCATGCGCATGTACCCAGGATCATCTTCCAAAGACTTTTCGGGTTGGTTTGAGATGGAGGATTTGGCCTGGGCCAATTCTAGTCGCAGCTGCTCATTGCGAGCTTCGACCTCAGCTAGCCTGGTGCTGGTGCGCTCAATATCAGAATGGAGCATTTCCAGTTCAGCGCTTGAGGCTTTTGCGTGGTGGTTTTCTTGATCTTCTCCTGCTTTTCCAAGGCGCTGATTCACCTCGTAGCTGGCACGCATTTCGTTCAGAAGGCGCTCTTGATTCTCTACCTTCTCTTCCAAGCTCTTCTCTTTAGCTGCCCAGTTGTCTTTCTTTTCTTCCATGACGGCATTCCAAGACGACTCAACCTCTTTAACCCGCTTGTCCAGGTTGTCCTCGATTTCTTTTCGCGCGGTTCGCTCTGACTGAAGCTTGCTTTCGACATCTTCCAGTTGGGAAGTGAGCTTAGAAACATTTTCTTGGAGGTGCTTATTTTCTTCTGTGAGTCTGGGAAGCGTCTCCTCCGAGAGGAGCATAGGAGTCTACCGAGGCTTCCAAGAGTGGGTATGGGTCTGGTGCTTCTGATATCGATGTGTAGGCCTGGAGGAAGGCTGAGTTGACTGATTTGGAATGATTCGTGAGAAGATCAATGAAATTTTGATAGGCTTGCACTATTGTCAGCTACAGGAATATAGAAAAGGCTGCAGCCGGAGGCAAGACGGGATCCCATCTGGACTACCTTTCAAGAGACCTTTGATTTCGGTCAATTTGCTTGCATCATCAAGCTTTCTGAAGTCTTTTGTTTTTTGTGCCAGCTCTTTACGCTGCACTGTCGAGTCTCGCTGATACGTCACGATTTCTGACGCAGTATTATCGAGGCTCGCGGTCAGGGTTGTCAAATCAACACCTATTCATTGCAGTAAGCAAGTGCAAAAAAATGCAGTTCCAATAACCTGGCTGAGGCGGCGTACTTCTCCAGGACGAAATAGCATGCTGGAATTTGTTTCCTGCTCCCTCAGCGGTCGGCGCATTGGGCCGTGCTGCGGAAGGGGCAGCTTCGGCAGCGGCAGGACCGGCTCCAACAACCTGCGGCATTGTGATGGCGGCCTTTAATTAACTATCGGGAGTCGGAAGCTGCGCATTCGATCGTTGTATAAATCTTGCCATCAACCGACGGCTGCAAGAAAGCGGTGGACGATCAAGATGGCGCGATAGTAGAATCGCGATGCTGGAGCTGGCGGATCCAATCGTTGGAAGTTGACGTGTTCGTCACAGAGAAGGGACCAGACTGGTCTGGTCTCAACAGAACCAGCCACAGACCGCTGAGCCAACTGAGCCACAGAGCCACAGCTTGGATGCTAGGCACCTACCCGTCTGTAGCTGGCCCAGCCCCACCGAAACCTTGGCCTCAGTCACGGAGTACCAGACCTCTGTCGACACAAAAGACGACTTATCCGACCTCCGAGCTGTGCCAACCTTCAAATGCCAACACCACTTGACGGAACTACCAAGCCATTGGTCTCCCTTGAAAAGACAAATCATCGTACGCGATGCGCCACAGCCTGCAACTACAAATATGAGCGTGGCATTACAATAGGCCTCAAATGAATAATTCCTTGCCATGGCATCACAAACTAGCCTGGCTGCCAGCTCAGGCCAGCAGGCAGCAGTCGAAGATGGGCCCTATATCTTGCGACCGTTATTGGAAGAGATCCCGTTGGCATCAGACGGGTCCGACAGCAACGTGAAGATTAATTGCGTCGAGTTTTATGGTGGGTTTATCTCAGATCAGCCTATAAGAACACGGAAGCTAAGATATATACCATGCAGATGGAAACCTCTACATTGGCACGTCGGCATCCGAGGTGCTTCATTTCGTACAGATTCCCCCCGATTCAAATGATATAACGGCACGACCTGTTTATATTCAAGCTTCCAGACTATCACCAGTTTCTGTCGAGTCTCCCTCTTCCCGATCGGCTGGTCAAGGTGTGCAGGAAATTCTATTGCTGCCACGGATAGGGAAAGCGTGTATATTGTGCAACTCAACCGCGGCGTTTTATTCTCTACCGGAACTGAGCCCGGTGTCTGGAATAAGCGTCGTCAAGAACTGTACCTGGATTGGTGGGGTGGACTTGAATGATGCGATTGCTACAGATGGCTCCGTGGCTACGAGCGGTAATGATGCCACCATACTCCTTTCTTTGAAATCCAAGATACAAGTAGTCCGCCTTGCGGATAAAGTGCTTGAGGCACCGGTGAGTTTCTTATATTTTTGGGTCATTGTGAACACTGGCATGCTTGCTAACTTATGATATCAGAAAGTAACATTTGCTGGAAGCATTTTGTCCGTTCGCCGGGACTCAATAGCTTGCGTCGCCGACTCCAGGTCATACGCGCTATTAGACATTTATAGGCAACTCACAATTCCATTGATGAGTATCTCAACCCTGGATGAAACACCCTTGGAAGATGTTGGACGAGCTCAATCAATTCGTGATACTGTTCCAGATCCTCCTGTCCGGACAGGTCCGACAAATTTATCTACTCGGAGTGCAAATACGCCAGGCCACAGTCGGAATCCGAGCCAGAATGACAATTCCTCCAACCCTCAACAGCCGTCCTCTCCGGTGTCTTCAACAAGCCCAGAACCACGCTCTAATTCCAAATCACCGACGCCTCCTACAGACAAACCTTTGCCCTTACCCCCTAGCGAGGATACATCGACTGATAAAAATGTGCAGCCTACAAAACACCAAACGTCAAACCTGCTCAAGCCGCACATTTCATCACCAAATTCTGAGGAGTTTTTATTGGTTATTGGGACGAAACTATCAGAACCAGGTGTTGGCATGTTTGTTAGTCTGGATGGCGAGCCTACGCGGGCGACGCTTCAGTTTGAGAAATATCCAGAGCAAATTGTCGTTGATGGCAACAATTTTGACATGACTTCGTCTCAAACAGGTTTTGGCGAGGAAGAAGATTGTCACGTGCTGGCTTCCATATCTAAGGAATCTGAAAATGGGCTTTCCCACGGCATAGAAATTCAACACATAAACGCAGGCCAGGAAGCAAATCCAAAAAAGCACTGGCTGGAAGCAAGACGCTTTTCTATGAAGCACCCCTACGGCCTGAGGACCTTACTCGGAAAAGGGCAAGTCCGGCTCGACGAGATTGTCTCCAAGCTCAGCCAAAAGCGGTTTTCTCCATTTCCCGGACCATTGGAGGCATCTACCTCACTCAAGAGCTCAGACTCTAGGACCGCACTGTCGATAGAACGATTGTCCAAAGAAAAAGAACTTTTCGAACGTGATGACTCGCAGGACGATAATTCACTGCCGGAAGGTTGGGAGATAACCCGTAATACTGAAGGGGAACAGTTTGTGCGACGACTTGCTGACGTTGAAACAAGACTGGCTGTCTGGAACGGCAATTGTATATGGTGGGCAATGCGAAATCCTTTAATTATCCAACTTGACGCGTTGTTGGACGAAGCATGCCCCAATGGGCAAATATCAGACATGAACAAAGGCGCAGTGTATGCTGTCCTGAAACTTATTCGCGGCCGAGATGCGAGGACAGAATTAGAATACATGACGTTGGATTACCTGCGGCAAAAAGCTGGCCTCCTCCTCCTCATTAACATTCTATCTGTCCAAAAAGAGCGAGTCTCTGGAGGCGATCTCAATGCCCTGGAGAAAATTTTGGTGGACAGTAAACTGGACCCTCGAGTAGTCCTGTCTCTCATACCCGGAATCAGAAATGACATCATTGAAGGGAAACAAGGCATTTGGATCTATGCAGGGGTAAAGAAGATTGCTGAGTCTTATCTTCGAAGCGTCACCTTTGAAAGACCAGCAAAGAGCGCTCTGCAAGATATCGAGCTACAGATTATGCACTTTTTCCGCCGATTCCTATCGGCTTGGAGGAAAATGAAGGGATTTGGTAGTGTTCCTGACGAAGTTGAAGTATTCAGGACTGTGGATGCCGCACTTCTCATCTCCTTGCTTGAGCTGGACCAGCGCTCTCCTCGAGGTACAGTTCACGGCGGCGCCGTTAGGTCGGAGCTCAATGACGTTGTTGACAAAGGAGTGGATTGTTTCGACCGTGCTGTCGACATATTAGAGTCGTACCACAGGCTTTTTCTGCTGAGCAGACTCTACCAAAGCCGTAAAATGGCCGGTGAAGTTTTGGCAACCTGGAAACGCATTATTGAAGGGGAAGAGGATAGCGCGTCCGAATTTCACGACGGCGAGAAACGTGTCCGAGACTACCTGAAGAAAATTAGCAGTCAAGCTCTGGTTCAAGAATACGGAATATGGCTGGCCAAAAGAAACCCACGATTGGGAGTGCAGGTGTTTGCCGAGGATGAGGGGAAGGCTCCCAGGTTTGAACCAGCGCGAGCCGTTGAGATTCTCCGGGCAGAGGCCCCCGATGCGGTCAAATATTACCTAGAACATCTTGTATTTGCCAAGGGCCTCACGTCATATGTGAACGAGCTCTTGAACTACTATCTTGACGTGGTTCTTGGGGATCTCAGATCTTCGGCAGCCAGTCGAGGGACAATTATGGCTACATACGAGGCCTACAGGGCGTTACAAGGACCCAAACCGACTTACCACCATTTTCTAACAGAAAACACGCCCCCGGATGGCGAAATATGGAAGAGTCGCTTACGACTGCTCCAGCTCCTTGGCGGCGCCCATGACTACGACACCACGGCCATCGCGGAACGTATTGGCAGTTTACCGGGCGACTTGCTCGTGCCTGAGACCATCATTCTAGCTGGTCGTCAGTGTCACCACGAAGAGGCACTACGGCTGCTGGTCCACAGGCTTGGTGACTACGATACAGCAGTGTCGTACTGTCTTCGAGGCGGGTCCAGTGTCTACGGGCACCTGGATGGTCGACAGGGTGGAGGTAGCATGCCAGAAACAGAGCAGCAGCGCCGTCTATTCCAAGTAGTCCTACACGAATTCCTGAGCATTGCGGATGTTAGTGATCGAATCGAGCAGACGGGCGCACTACTGGAACGTTTCGGTGGCTGGTTCGAGGTGGAAGAAGTGCTAGGCTTGGTGCCTGATACTTGGTCCGTAGACGTCGTGGCCGGGTTTCTCATAGGAGCAATGAAAAGACTTGTACGGGAGAAGAACGAGAGCGTGGTGAGAAGGGCACTCAGTGGCGCAGAGAACTTGAGGGTCAACTACGACCTGGTTGTGGGAGTCGAGCAGAAGGGCCCGAGTATCGAGGCACAGAACTAGCGCTCTGGTGTCTATCTGAATACCAACGCGAGGAGTGTAAATTTAGCGGGCATGTGTAATATAATGAGAACAACGTGGACACTTGGGCGAGGTGCGACTGATGTTTGAAAAGTCTTGGTAGTTTCGACGAGATGCTTCCGTCCAAAGTGGTGGCACAGCCATCACACCCGGCAATGGGGATTCAGCTTCGGTCAGCTCGGTCAATTAACTCAAGAGGCAGGGACTAATGTACGGTACAAACACCAATGGGCTGTGTCCTACATGGCTAAACCACGTATGTTAGCCAAGGTCTCTCGGGTTCAGCAACGAAGGCGAAGCCGCTCTTCCCCCCCCCTGGCCACGATGCGTGGGCCATCCTGTCTCTTGTCGGCACACAAAATCTCGCCTCGCAGCTGATCGCAACCTCACTTGACCTATGACGTCCATGGAGCACACGCCGATGTCCTTGCGAGCCAATAGCCTCGAAGCCAGCGCCGAGGATATGAGCGTTTTTGCCAAGGGACCGACGTCCCAGCTGAGAAGACGGGCTCGTCCACGACATGGCGGTGGCTTGAGCTGAACAAACTATTGAATGCTTGACGTATAAGCAGAAGCCGGGATCTTGTTGTCTATCGGCAGGCAAGAACCGCAGCCCGCACAAAGTTGGCAAGTTTGGCAATCGAGCTTGGCTTGTGGCTTTTTTTGCTCCTCTTGGTTTTTTCGCGGAGTTGCTGTCGGAGACGGCGCCGAGACGACCAAGATATAAAGGGAGCGGTGGTGCTGGCCGGAGCCGCATTGCGGGAGTATGGAATATGTGCTTTTTCTTCATCACTTGTTTGATTTTCTTCTATTCCATTCTACATGGTTTGCTTTGGCTCTTTTTGCGGGACAGCACGCCCGTCCTGCTGTGTATTCCCCGCGGCTCAGATACAACAAGCCTTTGCTTCCGCGTCGTGATATCCTCCTCCCCGTCTTATGAACATACCCCCTCTCTCATCCTGTCTACCTCGAGGCCGAACTTGTGCAAGCGCTTGACGGTTAAGGAAGCCCTTCATCTTCTCACGGCCCGTGTAGAAGTCGACCACTACCTAGCACCTCTTGTCGGGCCCTGTTTGATGGTCACTTCACCTGGGAAAATGACCCCCAGAGCGAAGGCCAAGTATTCCTCGGGCTGGGCCGAGCCGTGTCCCTTGAGAATGGATGCACGGGCTGTTTAAAGCCATATAACTGGCTATTCGACTCGATGCTACTTGCAGCGTCCACGGCCGCATTTGGACCGAGCAGAATCGTGGTGCCTGTCTTGGTATCATGAGGCATCAACAATTAATTCACTTGGCTGGCAAACTGATTTTTTTCATCCGACGTATCGACGCCTCAGCTCAGACGCGCTGCAGAATGCGGGCTGCCCCAACGCAAAAAGTCGATTGCTTTGACAACGAAGTGTTCTCAGGCACCACCACCACGAAAAAGGACCATGGTTCCTCCCTCGTGGATAAACGACAAACCGCATCACAATGGTTCAAAAAATGGCACATGACTTGGGGGGAGAGTTCCTGTCCCATTAAGAAATATCCTAAGAGGCGTTGTTAAATCGCCGGAAACACCACCACAGTGGAGAAAACATAGGGTATCGAGATTCGAAAAGATAAAAAAAAGAGGTCCTTGGACCGCTCTCAAAGCAGGAACGATTCGAGGAGCTGGGTTTCCCATCCATGTCATCCATCGTAATTAAGAACAACCAAATGTCCATACTCATGCCAAAACCGAGAGGCTGCGGAAAGAGACAAAAAACAAACCTGCACAATATCAATAAGTGCGTGAAAACTCCGAAAATTGAACCCCCGTGGGAAAATACCAATCCGACCCAGCCATGTCCCATTATATCCAAGTCAATTTCACATGCGCCGTCTTCCTATGCTCCCCTTCTAATATGGTTATGGATCTCTAGCAAATCGAGTTCGTAAGGTTTCAAAACTCCATTCCGTGTGCTAGGGAGACGAGAAGATGATGGCTCTAGTCGAGCAAAGGACATTTAAGTGGGGGCACTACTCGTCTTCAACATTTCCTGCATTTCCTTCAGCTGTTCCTCCGTGGGGTCATCAGAAATCCAAGGTCCCTTCTCATCGTCTGTGGCGCCAAGGAAGCCCTCAGCCCGCTTGAGCGTTTGGACATCAAGGTCCGTAACGTATGATTTGCCATCCGATAGTTTGATGCGAACCTCATGGTCGGTCGAAAGCATCATGTCGTCCTTGGCCAATCTGCGGGACCCATCGAAGACAGCCATAATACGCTTTCGCATCGTCATTTGGCCCTTGTCAAAGCCCCAGGATGATGGGTAGTCGCGGCGGTTCTTGCGGCCACGAGTCTTGGTAGCCGTTGGAACACCTCCTCGAGAGTGTGTCAAACCGCGGGACTTTTGCACACCGTTGACAGGGTTGCCTTTTTTCTTGATTGAGGGCGATGAGTTGGCTTTGGAAGAAACATCATCGGCATCCTCGTCCTCGCCCATGTCCAAATCATCCTCATCGTCCTCATGCAGGGAGGTCTGCATAGTCGGTGTTGTAGTTGGGAGGTTGTTCTTTTCCAGGGTATGATGGACCATCTTGTCGTTCTCGACCTCAGCCAGCCGCTGTGCATTGATGGCCTCTGCGGGATCCTCCTGTTGCACAATTCGAAGGACACAGTCGTCCAGATGCTCGTAGAAGTCCTGGGCATTGGAAAATGTCTGCGAACACGTACTACACTTTCCAGTGGCATCGGGAGCGTAGCCAGTGAGCTTCTTTCCAGTGGCGACGCCGGCTGGCGTCTTCTTGCGGCTGTTCGGGGGAGTTTGTTCAACACCATGAACTGCGGTCAGGTGTCTCTTGAAGACATCTGCTCGGTTGAACGACTTTTCAGCAGGAGACCCAGAGCCAGGGCAGAAGCCGCAAACCATGGTGCCCTTGTAGTGGGTCAGTGTGTGGCGGTTCTTGTCGTATTTGCGGGCAAAACCCTTGATGTGGTATTCGCAGGTCTGGATGGGACACTTCTCGGGTCGCTCATTCTGGTGAGTGAGCATGTGCGCCTTTAGGTCCTTGAATATCTTGCCACAATCGGGATAGGTGCATCTTTGCTTCTCCTTGGTTTCATCGCTGCTAAAGTCGGCAGAGCCAACCGGGGAAATGAAGTTGGCCATGCTCACACGGCGGCCATTGGCATCGATGGGTGCACCGTATGGGCTGTGAGTGTAGTTGGGACCAAAGGGGCCGTTGTGGAGGAATGGTGAGGTGCTGTCGGTTCGAACCATGTTGGGCTGTGGTGATGAAGATAGTGAGGGCGAGGGCACAAATTGGTGTGCCTGAGCGTGTTGAAAGTGGCCATCGTAAGGCGAGATTGGCATCGGGGGGCGGGCAATTTCTGGGTGTATGAGGGAAGGATCTGCGACAACGGGAACAGCGTCAGTGAGTGTGGCCGCGGATGACATGGTCAATTGCTGCTAGCTCGGGATGGCGTTGCAGAATTGAAACAGAACAATGCAATCGAAGATGAAATGGAAAAGTAAAAAGTGTCTCGAGGGTTCCGGATGGCAACAACATAGGTTGGGTTGAGTGAACCGAGGCGGGGTGAGGTGAGCTGCGGTTTTGGCCGAGGACAAGAGGCCGCCCAAGACGGGTAGAACCACCAACCGTTGACGTGCGGTGGTCTCGAATAGGTGCGAGAAACGAGAAACACCTGGGGGGGGGCCGCCAGCAAACATTCAAGGGACACCCACTGTGCTTACTGGCCGCCACATGCCCGCTGGATGAGACACAGCAGCCGGTCACAGCGACTCGTCACAATCGGCCAGCAGCACTTGGGATGACTGGAGCGCTCGACTCGCGCGCCTCGACCGAGCTGCTCGACCGGCACCGAGGGCACACCACTATGCAGTAATAGATGCAGCGGCATGCACTCCGTACTCCGTACAGCGAGCAGTGAAGACAAAGCAAAGCACAGCAGGTAATTGGTACGTCGGAGCGCCGTTTGGCCGTTGAATTGTAAAAGTCGGCACCCGCACTAACGGAGCCACGACCCAATTGTCTCAGGCATGGCGCGCAATGGCAAGCTGAACTGCGGGGCCCCCCTGGCAAACCCAAATATCGAGTATCCAAATCAATCACATAATAGTGCATGATGATTCGGCCCACAGGTCCAGTATGTATGAAAGATACGGAACAATCATGATGCATCTCTTTCCTTTGGAAGGTGAGCACTGGGAGGGAGGTGTGCGGGTATCCCGTAGGGAAGATGCATTGCTTTCTATCCAGTAAGCCAGCCAGCCTTGCCTCGGAAGCGACCAAGCCCCAAGTCTAGTTGGCGAACAGGGTGACAGAGATAGATGGGCGATGCACAGAGGACGACACAAAACGTATCTGGAACGGGCAATATTCGGCAGCAACTGGACCTTGCCGAAAGGCGGAAAATGCGGCCATGAAGAGTGAAAGAGAAAGGGCGAAAGAGAAAGGGCGGAACGCAGGCGCCAGGGAGGGCAAGAAAATGTTGTACTTACCAACAAAAGATTTTGGCTGTCCGCCAAAGTCGAAACTGCTGAAATCCTCCACTCCAGATCCATGAAAGTACTCGGGAGCGGCCATATAGTCATTCCCGACAACGCTGGGTTGCATATTCATTGTGTGACTGGTCCAGTCAGTCACACCCAAGTGTCCATTGCTCGACTGCGGTGAACCGACTGCTGAAGATGGCGCTGAGGGTAGGGAACCAGATGAAAGACCGGAGGACGACAGTCTCATGTCACCGTCCTCTGGGTACACACCAGGAGACGCGTGGCCGTTGAGAATGTAGTTCGGGGTCTCGGCGTAAAGCAAGGGCTCAAAAGCCATCGACGTTGTGCTAGGAGGGTACGTGACACCAATGGTCATTGGAGAAGCAGATCCAAAGGCGTTCTGCGGGGGTTCAGGATAATTGGTGTAATCGTCCGTACGTTGCTGTTGCGCGAATAGGTTGTTGTAGGGCTGCTCAGCCAAAGCGGCCATTGTGTTAATGACGATTGTAGATTGCGAATGGCGAGTCTAGCGTTGAAGAGTCAGCAATACGCACATCTGGTTCACGATGTTCATCTCTCTTTGAGACGTCTCCGCACAGGACTGGGCTTGTTTTAATATTGCCCTTACCTCGAAAGAACCACACAATCTCGTTCCACCCCAAAGCCTCTGCCGTTACAAATCAGGTAGGCTTTGTCTCGCGGGGTTGCCGAGGCCGGCGGGGTCACAAGAGACACTTCGAAGTATTAAATGTAGAGGCAAAAATTCGACAGGTCGCTATAGTTACAATGGGCTCGTTCTGCTTCGCCTCGTCGTGGCCTTGACTGTATGCTGTGAAGAGATAGCAATTCTGGGAACAAGTGGTAGAGAAGGCGTGATGACGCCAGGGCGAACAAGAGTAGTTGCGTTGTCAGGCGTTTCGGTGTGACGATGCGGTATCGACAATAATGCCCAGATGAGAGAGGGTTGGATGTATTTATATGACAAACAGATTCAACGGGATGATTGACTGGTGTTGAGGAACAACCAGAAGTTGATCTGGTAGAGAAGGCTGACAACAAACGTTTGATGTTGTTGGGGACTTGGACGTAGATATATAGACAGTGTGCATCTAGACTGCCCGAACCAGGGCCTGGTGGACGGGATCTACTTTTTGACAAAGTTGAGATTCAGGGCCAGTAGGGCAGAGGTGTTGAACTCCGCCAGCCTCATCCGGGAGACAGGGGGTGTGGCCAAGAAGGCTCCATCACCGCAGAAATTGAAGAGACAAAATTCATTGCACAGGGTCATTCATCATGATGCCGCCCGCGCAGCATGGCTCTCGGGCTGGTGGGCTTTTCGGTATTCATCAAGAGCCTCGTCTTGAGACTGGAGACGACCAGGGTCAGGCAGAGAGGCGTGTGTGCAAGACAGGAAAAGGAAAGAAGAAAAAAGGCGTTTGCGTGCCTGGGGCGTGGTTCGCAGGGCGGGCGTGTGTGGTCGAGAGTTCATGAGGGTTTGTGGGATGGATCGATGGAGCCACTGGCGTATTTGGGCGGTCCCCGACGATCATCTGGCGGAAATGGTCAGTCCCATCGACATGTATCCGAAAGTATCGGTACCTCGTTCACCAGGCCGCCTTGGAGGGGACGGGAGTCGGCAGGCAAGAACGAAGGCAGTGACCTGATAACCGTCAAAGTTAGCGATGTGGTCTGGTACCATTGCAACGGGTCATGTATCTGGTACATAGACCAAAGTATCGACCCGAGAAACGAGCAACCCAGCAACCTCAGAACGGCCCATGACTGGCCACCCAAGCGATGCGCGGCGACCCCATCGCAGAGGTGATGGGGGTTGCTGGGGTCTCGGCATGACACTCTCCCCACTCTCCCACGGTCACACACAACCACACCGTGAAGCAACACTCCAGAGACAAGTCGTCGTTACCCACCCGCCAGCAAACCAACATGATGCCAGGGGTATCGGACATGCTAAACCTAGATGGGACTCGCTGGTCTTGCGACAGCTCAAGAGGATACACTTTGTCAAATTGGCATCAGACCCCCCCCCGGAGCCCCCCACAAGCCGTCTTTCTATAGGCAGGCTGTCTCAGACACACAGCAAGCTTACTAGTACCTGCCCTTCGAGTCCGTGTTTTTGGTACGGATTACCCATTGGGAAACCGATTGAATGTAACTACTCCGTACCAAGGAAACGGTATCTGCCTCGCATCCAGTGTCTCTGGTCCCTGTTTCCACTGGAACCCACAGCCGTAGACAATTGAGAATGTGGCGTCTCGTGGCTCATGGCTCCAGGCTTCTCGCCTCCTTTCACCGACTTAGATTTAGGCCATTGATGCCATTTCAAACCCCAAGTCAACGAGGCATGCAGCCTAGGGTTGCAGGTTCACGGTGATTTGCAAAGGATCCACCAACTATCGGGCCCTTTGTCTGGAACTTGGGAAAGTCACATCATGCTGATCAAACAAGAGGTGAGTAATCTTACTTCTCGTCGAAGGGCTGGCGACAATCCGCAGCGCTGGTTTGGAGCGTCAACCCGGCACATCGGATATAACCATTAGTCTGGATTGTACTCCGTATATATCTGGCAGCTCGAGCCCGAAATCATGGTAGTACTACGTACATCTGTACGCTGAACCTTGTAAATGCTCTACTCCGTATAAAGCCCAATTGACTGTAAGAAAGAACGGTTAATTCACCCAAGACAGAAGGGTTCCACTCAAATTTGCACAGGACTGGTTTGTGTCAGTCACTCTGGCCCTGGCCGGTCGAGATGACAAGCACCGACAGTGCGGGCACCAGGACGTCGTCAATCACTGAATGGTTCTCTCATCTCAAAAGAATTTCTTTCAATAGTAGAAGTCCCGACCCAAAGCAGGGTCCGCGTCGACCTAGCACCAGATGCATTGCACGGCAGGTGCTTGTCAAGCCAACAGAAACAGATTGCAGCCCCCATCATGGTCTCACAAACCGTGCTCAACCAGTACTTCGGGTTCTAACCCTACTACCTATGTCTGATAAGCTCCGCGGGGCTGCGGGCCCTTGGCCGAAATCTTGAACTATGCTACTCTTGGCTTGAACCACGAGTGAACGGTGCATTGCATTCTGAACTGGAGGCCATCTAAACCGGGAGGAAGTGTATCAAGCAAGGGTACTGTACTGACCGGCCCGAGGTATCGTTCGGAGAACGGAGTACTTGATACTCCACGGATGGTTCAGTACTGTGGTTGGCGTTGGCAGGCGCATTTCGCTCATTCGGTCGCGAGAACCTCGAGTCTCCCGACATGGGCCCCGCAAGCCCCTTCAATGTATAACAGAAGTGAACCACTCCTATTAGAAACTGGATTGTGCAAGGCTGGTCGAAGGCGTCCTGGACAATGTTGCGCGGCTAGCCTTGCCAGAGGCGTGAAAAATGTAATTACCTTGTTATGATGCTTATCCCATAATGCTGGTGGTTCCAGCTGCCCAGGTTGCGTGTTTGCCGTGTCGTCTTGTATGAGGTCAGAGCGCATCTCTTGGTCCTCAATTTCGTTTTTCCATGGTCAGGAACCGTGTCTTAGCTGCTGACGAATACTGCCATTTTCAGAGCCGTGAAACGCTCACGCAAGTAATGAATTGCAACTGCTACAAGAGAAGGGTGTGAGAAGCGCGGTACGGCGAATCTCAGCGTTGCGTCGGCCACCAAAGACGATTGGCGCATGAATCTGCGGGAGCCGAGACATTGGAATTCGATTCTAATCTGTCTGCCTGCGCGTGGACTGGATCCATGCTGGCCACGGAGGGTGGACAAAGACGGCAAGGAAAAAGAAACAACTGCATTGGAGGATAACCCAATAGCTTGGCATGGCGGCTTCGAGCCTGAATTTTGGAACCGACGGGCGCACGCACAGCCCGCCAGGCAGTTCTCACTCTCCATAGTTGGCTCGCAGAGCACGTTGCTGATGGTGGCAGCAGTGGTGCACGCTGTGCTGGCTGTCTGGTAGTATGGGGAGTGGAGAGGGCGGCGATTTTGGCCAGAAGAGACTAGTCGACATCTGCACACCCAAACGACGACAGACGAGGCAATCGGAACTATGCCAGGTTGGGGAATTCGTGTCCCGCAAGGCGATTTCGTCTGATGAGTTGGCGAGGGCGCATTCCCACGCCAGCAGCCTCGCGGGTCAAACAATGCTTAACGGGTTTGGGCAGGGTTGATTGACGATTGCCAGTAGCAGAGCATGGAGTTGCACGGAGTTGAACAGTATGGGGCAGTTAGTATATTGCATGACTGGGCAGGCACGCGGGCAGGAGTTTAGTCCTTGGTGGCCTCATACTCCCACTTTCCTAACGTCGTCAAAAGGCAATATCAAGTATTTGCTGACTGCAGTCGCTCCGTTGTTCATTTGTAATTGATAGTATAATGATACATACAGGATTATCCGAGGACATGTTTTCTGTGTTGTAGTCCACCTCAAAAGCCCACCAAACCTTTGCTTTTGCCAAGCCATCACATGTTGTCTCGCAACAAGTCCAAGTTCTGTGATTTAAATACTAGATAACTTGTCCTATGTCTGTGTAAGCACGATGGATATGCAGACGACGAATGCACCAATAAAGAGCCCTTATGCAATAGCTCCAGACGAAGACATGAAAATACCACCCTGTGACAATGTTATTCCTTGTGGGCGTTGCACCATGGGGCAGCAGACTAAGGCCTGTGCCTTGCGGTTCATGCTGTGTCAGTTGTTGATGAAAGGTACAGAGTACTCCATACTCCATACTACTTAAGTAGTCAGTCATTACCTAGAATACAAGTGGCGGGAAAACATGTGCCCTGGACATTTTGCCAATAGTACTATTCACCATGTGAGTTAAACTCTTGAGAGATTTGCCTGGGCCCAACTCTACACGAGAGTATATTACTACTATTCTTCATCTTCAAACCTTTCGACTATCTCCTGACTTGGTCATGGGTGCAGTCGTAGGGCAGGCCAACCAGAGGCCCGGATCGGGGCCTGGCTTGACAGCGGTGAGCCACAGCGCGCGGAACTTGCCTCGTGGCGGCGAATCTGTTTCCGAAGTCGAGATTTGCTGTTCACATCATGGACATCTGGATTCGACGAGAAATGATGGGGCCTCTCCCAAATCAGCCTAGCGATATGCACACTCGCTTGTGGCTACCAACGTTAGTTAGCTTGAACGGTGGAGGTGGCTCTGCAGCGGGGTTGATTGGGCGCAGAATGGCAAGCAACATTGAAATGGTTGACACGCCGACCCTGCAGAGGCGGGCTCTAATTTACCTTTACGCCGACTGGGATTATCCTGGTTAGCCTTGCAAGTTTACCTCATTGCCTCACTCTCTTCAACTCTCCTCAACCCTCAGGAATATCCTGCCCGGGAGATGGGAGCATATCCCTGCGGCGCCCCCCTCCGGACCCCCCCTTTTGTCCACACCCCTGGACGATGAGGCTCTGCGGGCAAATGACCACATCCACTTTGAAGACCCGGCTGCTGGCTCATGGAAGTTGTCGTGGCAGCCTGGTTACTCCGACAGTGAACGAATGGATGGCCCTGTCACAGGCCTGTACCGTTGGGCCTATGAGCTCGAAGAGTCTGATAGTCCCATCTGGGACCTTGCCAAATCTGCAGGCAGAACCAACTACAAGGCCAAGTTTAGCACGGGTCGCCCGAGTCCCAATTGATGAAAGATTACAGTGCCAATTAACATGTTCTTGCAGGTCTAGACATTGAATCCTTCACAGCCCAATACAGCCTAGAGGTGTCTTACTTTCCTCCCACAGCCGACGCAAGCAGCAGTTGATGTTGATGGCATCGGGGGAATGGCCCCCAACTTGGCGCATGCTATAACTCCGGAGAACATGGAACTCTGTTCAGAAACTCCAAACTCTGTGGCGATCCTTGTGGGTGCATACGGGCGCATCTAGTAGTACTCAAGATCCATGACTTGTATTACAGCAACGCAGAGGAGATGACGTGAAATCTGGAAAGGAACAGTTCGAGACGTCCATGCGGTTACATTGGCCGCGCATACGAGTCGGTTGCATGCGCCGTCGACAGGCCTATCGGGAATTGACGAGCTGATGCAGTACTGCTACAGAGCTGGTGAGTGCGTACGGGGCAGAGGAGGAGTGGGTGAGTGTTGTATCGTAAGTTATTGTACGACGACGCATGGAGAGAGAAAAAACACCGGATGCGCCAATTTGTTTTCCAAGTCACGGAGTAAACTGCAGTCAGACGGACATGGCTCCAGTGTTTCATTGACGTCGTATCGACTTAACATTATGAACTTTGGACACATGCAGGGGACTTTCTTAATTATACTGCATTTACAAAACATGGCATGGCATTTCCCACAACACGTCTGCACAAGCACGGAGTGCCGGACAGCGACTTCGGGGAGCCTCAGAAGCTTGGAAGCCAAAAGCTAAAAAAAGAATGTCCAAAGATAGGGCGGCCGGCAGCGGCAGCTGCAGTGGTTGGGCAATTGGCCATTGACCGACCAGACTCCACAAGGACATGCTCAGTACGGAGTAGAGGCCCTTAATACCAGGGACTCTACGGAGTAGCATCATTCTACTACTACCAGACTGGATGACACCAGACCCCTCTCATGTGCCTGCCCAAGCTGCCCAATATACCCCAGTCTGTGTCCATCCATGTCTGCTGCTGGCGCCTTTGGCGACACATGCTGGTGCAACCTCTAACCACAGCATCTCCCCACGCGCCAAGCATAAGACACATGGCGAGCATGGTAGTTGTCCTGCACCAGTGGACAGGTGTGACCACCCATCTTGCTAGCCCGTCATGGCAATCACTGCGTGTGTGTTTCGAAAGAGCCTGGTAACTTACCTACGTACGATTCTTGCGCAGCGAGTTCCGGTTCTGGAAGGGGCGCAGGAACGTGTTTCCATTATGCAATCTGGTAACTTGATTTTGCGCACAGAGTGTCTAATGATGCTTCCTCATACCAGTATGTACATATGTACATACAACTTTCTCACACTCAAATTAAGTTGGTGCTCCAAGTCCCCTGGAGACTGGCCCAGAGCGAGCAGGCTTTCCGGTCCGCTGTGGGGCTCCCTAGTTGGCCTTTGGTAATATCTTTTCGGCATATTAACACTGAATAATGATTGTGCAATGATGGAGTTTTTCTACGGAGTAAGTACGTCTAAACTGCATGTGTTGTATAACCTACTAGTGATAAAAGTAGGTACACATACGGAGTACCTTCTGTATGTATGCGTCGGAGTCCATTCCCCCCCCCTTAAGTTGGCTCGCGACGCTCCAGGCACTCGGTGCTCAAGAACATGTCCGACATGACTGGTGTAATCGTACACAGAAGCGGCCATGCAAGCAAAAGGGGTGGGGGGCGCGCAGGAGAAAAATCTCTGCAGATTTTCCACATGGTCAGTGCCTCATTCCCCTTTCTTAATCTCGATAGTTCTGCGTGGAGAGACAAGGTTATTGGCTGCGACTGCAACTGCCACGCACCGCTTCACGCCCGTTTCTGCAGTCATCAAATTGGCCAGACGGTCCAGCACACTTTTGAGCCTATGCAGCTGGCGCTGCATCTCATGTTTGAGCGCAACCCATGCCGCCTCTTCTGCCGTTGCCGAGTCGCGTGCCATGCAGTCGAGCGTGCATGTCATATGCATGGAAGGATGGCCGACACTTGCCACGCGTTCCATTTGCCCAACATGAGCAAAGTACCTGGTATGCTGTATGTTCCCTGAGCAGCTGGCTGTGTGTACGTACAGTATGCATGCAGGCTCCAACATTGGAAAGTCAAAGGGTTCGCCGAGGGGGCCATCAGCACGGTGTGGGTGTCATCGACGGGCACGAACGAGGCTGTGGCACTTGAATCAACGGATGACTCTGAAGTTGGAGGTGATGAGACGGGTTGCGCCGCGTCCGAATCTGGACATCACTAGCGACGACACGAAGTTCTCCATACCTGAAGCTATGCGCCATGATGCAACACGACCAGTTGACCATTGGATGTCGGCTCCAGCAATCGTTGCAACGCTGGTCTTGGTCATGGTCTTGGGCTTGGCGCACGCGCTTCAAAGCTGACCACATCCAGCGCAGTTTGGGCCTGAAGCCTGGACGAATCCTTTGCTGCTACGGTGAGGATGTATGCAGATGCGCCATGTGCATACACTTATTTCCTCGCCTTCAGCGCTTTCTCAAAAGAGGAAGGGGGGGAGGCATAAAAACGTGGGTTGCGAGTTGTGGGCTGCGTAGCAATCTCAGCCCTCAGCCCTACGAGGTTTATTGCTGTTGACGGACCAACGATGCGGTTGGGGAAAAGACGCGGTTCGAACAAACTACATTACGGATTTGCAAAACGGTTCACTGGTTATGACTTGATTTGACACAGTTTCGTTGACGGGCGGGCGCCAAAGCGCAAATGCGTCTCAATCGGGACAAAACTGACGACAGGAAGGCGACCCAATGCGAAGAGCCGATCCGGCCTTCACGTCTGGTTGGGAGAAAGAGGGTGAGCACCACCAAGTCCGTCATCTTTCGGGATGTTCCTAGATGGGCTTAGAGCAAAACCACCCCGTCCATCCACGCCCTGTGCTTGGAGTGCTTGGAGTGCTTGGTGTGACTCTGGATCTGCGAGCGTGAAGAGTGAAAGGAGAGTGTGCCAGTGCCATGTGCTGTCAGCGAGAGCCGGTGGCTGTATCACTGTCCGCCATCTGGCCCGGCCCAAGGAGAGAGGGCAAATATCTTGATTGCAGAGAAAAGAAGCGCCCAGGACGCGGAGCTCAGAGCAGATGGCTGTCCGTGCCACGGGCCGGGGGTCAATATCTTTTGCACCCGGGTCGAAGCCCTCGAGGCCTGTCACTTTGGACGATCCGGTTGGATGGATGGCAGATGGGTCGCAATATGTATGTACATAGACACACTAGGTACATGCAAATAGACATGGGGACGCAATTTGATCGCATCTCAAATTGAGGTGTGTGGTCGGTGGTGCCTGTTGCCTGTTGCCCGGTCTCCCAGTCAGTCTCACCCAGTCTGCTGTTTGCCTCAAGGCCAGCAATCCTTGCTGATGACTTTGAATCTGGTTCGTGCATTGCGAGTTTAATCATGGCGTGCACGTCTCTCCGCTTGGTGCGTCCAACAACTCTCCCCGGCTCGTCCCAAACGGGTAATCAGTGCGATTGTGCAACCGCAGGCAGACTTCTCGGGTCTGTGTCGTCTGTGTCTTCACTGTCGGTTTCAAATGAGGATTGAAGCCCATCATGTCAACCAGTGTTTGGCTGTGCGTGCGCCGTCAATCTGGGTCGCCCCGAGATCTCGACGCTGCCAACGGCTCTGTCGTCTGTGGCGCGCTTAGGGAGTCTGGTACACTCTACGATATTCATGGCCCGCGCTATATCCACCCCCGAAAGTGTGTTTTGTATTATTTATCCGGATAAAAACCCCAACTTGACGAGATCCTGGGCCGCGGGTCGCGACTTTACATCGTGTTGCCAAGTTTATCGCCCTCGCCGTATCCAGACATGGGATCGACAGCCGGGGGGGTCGGGCGCTGGGAAAACTCAATCCTCTCGACTGACTATTTTACCTTGAACATGGCCATACCGGCGAAATTGCAACCGCCAGTGTCCACAATTTCGGCCAATGCAATCGACACACATTGCCCTCTGTATTCTCTGTTTGTATGTCGGTACGCGCTGGCGGCGTGATGAGTAAACTGGTTGACTGGCTCCCGCTACACAATGATGTCCATGACTGACCATCATTAGCACACTCGTCGCGTCTGTGCTTAGTGCTCACTGATTACGTTTTCCCCCCAGACGGAACAGATCATCTCAGGGCCGTCGGATAGAGGTGTCAGGGCCCATGTCTCTCCTTTAGCTGCTGCCGGAGTAGCGAAGGAACGGGGCGATCCCAATGGTCATGTTTCACCCCTCCAAATTTGGGTCGACGAGAATAGAAGCAAACATGCTACTCCGTAACCCCCCCATTCCAGCAGAATCGCACATTTTCTAGCGGCAGCGGGGACCCCTCTTGCCCCTTGACTCCCTTGCTTCTTTCTACAAGAGTCTGAGAGTCTGGTCGTAAGTTGACAAAAGAAAACCGCTGGGCACCGACCAGATAGCCTGGAGGCCGCGAACATGTCAACTACTCTTAGCGTCGCGCCACAGCGGGAACAGCACAAAGAAGCGCCCAGAGAGGCATT
The DNA here is from genome assembly GCF_019434415.1 of Metarhizium acridum. Taxonomy (NCBI): domain Eukaryota; kingdom Fungi; phylum Ascomycota; class Sordariomycetes; order Hypocreales; family Clavicipitaceae; genus Metarhizium; species Metarhizium acridum. Next base: position 1,446,680 of record NW_027094020.1, on the reverse strand, counting down.
GGCTCTGGTCAACGCAGATCATCATCACGCGGCATGAGCGTCACCTATCCCATGCTACCGGGAGCCAGCCGCCGGACTAAATACATACCTGCAAACAAACAAAAAAAGGTAGGCTCGGGTTGGGGGCCAGGCCCGTGTTGTCATTTGCCCTCATTTTTGCACAGACCATCTGACCGGGACTCGTCATCCATTTTGTTTCGCTGCCACTTTTTCCTAAATACCTGACCTCGAGGTTAATCCGGAGTTGACGTCGTATCGGGGCATCAGTAGTCGGTGACGATGGCAGTTCTCGGTTGGTCGATATGGCTTGGGCCGCTGTCACGGGGAAAAACCTCGTGGGGGGGGTCTGGCCGTTTCAACACGCCTTTCAAATACCAGACTAATTATAATAAACTATGGCTAGTACTCCGTGCAAGTGCTGGTCAACGAACGGTATGTTCCGGCAGCCCATCGAGATTGGGGAGCTCAACTTTTGGTGGCGCGGTACAGATGATAAAGGCCATGGCGAGACCCGGCATTGACCGCCACTCGGGTTCAAGGAAGGCTAAGCCCAACCCGCCTCCCGAAGTGCCGTAGAAGAGATGCTTGCGTAGTGTATCTAGTGTGTATGTGTATGCGTGTGTGAAGGTTTTGCAAGTCAGTTTGGTCACCGACGACGTGGGACGTGCTGTGCTCCGTACGATAGACTTTACAACGACATGGCTCTGAATGGGAGACGGGGCGGGTGCCTAAATGGGCTTAAATTACCCTCAAATCTGTTCTGTCAAGCAGATTCGAGCTGATGGGTGCTAGCAATTTGCCCGCAAGGGAACATTCGATGATGCTGCGTCTGGCATGGCATGCAGCCTGCCGCAAATAGGGTTCGGTGAACAGACTGAGCCTAATATGAAGTCTATCGGTATGCTGGCGTGACTTTGCATGTAGATCGCCACGGGCAGGGAAATAATCATCACTTATGGCTGAATGGCCAGGGCTTTCGGGATATGGGCATTCTGGTCGTCACCGTAAGTTCTACCTGAATTAGGTCCCCATGTTGAGACGCTTTAATGTTGAGTCTTGTCACCTGCTCCTCCTCACTACCAACCAACTACCGAGGCACTGATATGCTATGCTATTACGGAGTACTCCGTACAGATTAGTAGTATACCAGTTGACAGTGTCAGTAGCGAGCAGAACGCCAAGACAAGAGTAAGTAACCAAGCCTTGTGACGCCATGATAGATATGATAGATTGCGGAGAGCGATAGCCGGTATGGTCGCTCATGACGCGGGACGTGGGGGCCAAACGTGGTGCACTCACATCATCACACCAAGGATATTGCGCCAACCTTGTTTTCTTTTCTATTGTGCGCGATTGGAGAGAGTATTTCGTAATACAATAACGGGTACGTACTCTGTTTCAAGGTAGTGAACTCCCTCCTCCCACTATCCGATGCATATCATGTATCATTCCTGCGTGCGAAAGTAAAGGTACCAATAGAGACGGAAAAGCGGCAGTTGGCCAGCTCAGTCGGGGAAGGAGAGAGTTGTTAGCCCACTTTAGCTTCGACCTCCGAGTGTCGTCTGCCACCATTCCTTGCCGCCGCCTTTATTTCTATTTTTTAATTCACTCTAGTCAAGCGGATAGCTCCGTCAAAGTACTCCGTATAACTATCAGAGCGGCCGGTCGCTTGGTCCAGAACCAGTAAACACGCCGTAGGGGTGTGGTCTTGATCGAGTGCCATTGGCCCCCAATGAGGAGGTGACACTTCTGGTGGCTTGATGGTCTGGATGCAAAAGAAACCTCACTAACAAAAACCGACAATCTCGAGGCGCTATGGCCCGTGTCGGTGTCTACCGCCTGAGAGGCGGTGGGAGGCGTCGCATGGTGTCTCTGATGGCTGTCCGTTTGATCCTGTGCAACACCATGTTCCTACAAGTGGCTGCTTCATACCGGGCATCATTCCCAGAAGCGGACGTGTCAAGGCTGGCGCGAGAGCCGGGGACTCGGTACTCCTGAGATGGCGTTCGATGCTTGCATATCGGGCTTGCATGGGCGCTCTTTGAACTGTTTTGCCGTGTACGTTCTTTGTCATGCGTTCCGACGGTGGATGCATCACGACGCACTGACAAGCGAGGTTGTTGTGTATTGGTATGGAAAGCTCAAACATTGGATTTTGACGCGCGGCTTCCTCCGCGTAGTAATTCATCCGGCGAGCAGCAAGGCCGTGTATGCAAGCATTCGTTCGTGTTTGAGTCCCGAACACGGGGTACGGGGTAGCTTCAGCCATTGAAGCCTTGGTGTCGTGTCGATATAATTATCCCCAAATGTGTGTCTCTGGCATTCCTTGGCTGGCTGTAGGGCAGACTCTGAGTGTGGCTGTTGTCTAGCCTCTTGTCTATTCCAAGCACGGCAATGCCACCACCCGCAATGAGACGCCGGGATGGTCGATAGCCGTCATTCATTGTTGCTGATCGGTTGTCGCTGTCACTAGAGACCCCACGATATCTGGGCATCTTGGAGGTGGGAGGCGCAGCGCCGGCACTCGATTCGGGGTTGGGTTTTAGCGCATTTGCCTTGTGAGGGCGAACTAGATCGCAGAAAACATGCTTTCGTGGACGAGCTCGCCTGATCAGGGGAGATGGGGGAGATGGGGGTGCGATGGCCGGAATGTGGCAGACTCCATTAGCGATAATGGCGCCTTTTTTTTTACCCCTTTCATCTCGGCCATATTCACTGTTTGGATCTAACGAGTCTCTACAGGAGCAAATAGTCGCGACCAGCATAATACACCCGCTCGCTGCAAGTATTCTATGAGAAGGGAGGATTGCGTTCACCAATGTTGTCTGTTTTTGCACAAGCATTGCAACTACGCATGTACATATTCACCCGAACCACAACCACAACCACAACCACAACCACGTTTTTGTCGCGGCGATGCCGGGACAAGGGTGCGACAAAGGCAATCCCGTCCAACCCATCATTCCGGAGTTGCGGCAAGCTCAGCCACATGCCAGGTGTCCAAGCTCGACCCGACACATTGGGTGCATGTCCACCTCTTCAAAGACAAGAAAAAAAAGTGTGACGCTCACATCTGCCTTGGCAACGTGGTCCTGCCTACTATTAGCCCATGTCATCGCGGACCATGTGCCATCCCTGAAAAGTCGGTCAGCCGCGTAAAACAACCAGTTGACATTTCCGCTCTCAGTCGCGCCGGCCACTCCGCCACAGGGGCGAGAGGCTCCGTACTGTTGGGGTGTGCTGGCTTAAATAGTTTGGCCATCATCTTGAACGAAGACTGCGGGCGGCAAGGAAAGTGTCGTAATGAAAGGATTGCATAGGCCGCTTCAAGGCTGGCTGGCGCCAGAGTCTGCAATACACAATACTACTAGTATTTATTATTACAAGACGCATGAACCAAGCACATCTGTTAAGGTGAGACATCTCATCGGGTCATGTAGGTAGTGGCCGCGCCACGGTCCTTTGCGATCTAGACCCTTGGGGACGTCTTGCGCTCTGCCCAAGTTTATCTACAACTATCCGTATGCCATTATACAAGACAGTTGATACACACACGGGTCTCTACGTCTTGAACGCGAGTGGGCATGCCTTCTCAGCATCGACATGAGGCAGAGGTGCTAACACACACTCGATAATTCCCCGGGCACCAAAGTACATACAGAGTAAGAACAGCATAGTACGTGCATGCACGAATTATCCCTGAGCGACTTTTCCACTCGTCCTTGCCCTGATATGTTTCTCCCTTCTCCCATTCATGTCCCGTTTCAGTTCTTCGTCGTGTCAATGCGTGGTCGTAATCCCAAGCAGGCATATCGTAGTTTTTCTCTCTCTCTCTATCCCATCTTGGTCAGGGGTGGCCATGCCATCTATTTTCACCTGCAGGACCACCAGGACTTGTGCCCAATAAAACGTGCATGAAATTTGACACTCCAAAATTCTTCCGTGAAGAGGACATGGTCTGCCGTCTCCTATCAGACCCTAACGACGACCGGGCCAACGAGCCGCCGCCTCAGACAATAGCATGACTGCTAGCGATGCTGCGTCTAGCAGTCTCGCCCTGGGATGAGATCCAGGCCAGTGACAGGCATAACGTCACGTGGTCAGTGAGCCCTGGTGGGATGTACCGAGTTTGTCACACGTACGTAATAGTAGTACTCCTACTCCGTACTATTATCTGCATATAATAACACCCCAGCCTGGCACGATCGGGATTTAGCAGGGATCAGAACCCCGAAATGTCCGTCACTAACAGCGCCCCAGAACCAGGTCAGGTCAGGGGCAATCATTACATTACGGAGCACATCCAAGGGTAAATTAGGACTTTGCCCCCATATTGCTGGACAGAGCCAATGCCAATCCGCCATCCCCTCCTTTTCAAGTTTTGGGAGAGGTCGCTGTGAGTGAGGTCTCATGAGTCTGTCTCATCACTCAAAACTACCAATAAGCCAAGGCATTGTGCAGGGCACGTATTTTTCGATGTCTCCTGGGCCGGGGCAAGCAGAGCTTGACAAGCCTGTTGTTGCAATACAAATCTTCACAAGGAGCCTGTCTTGGGTCCCCTTCGGCAACCACAACAACCTCGAGGTCTTCTAGAAAACAAATATCTGCACCGAGTACTGCAATGCTATTTTTGTCTCTAATAATGGCACGCGGACGTGATGAGCTGATAACTGAGATTGCGACGGCCATGCCATTCTTGGGATATAGACAACCGGGATTGGAGCGATGACTCGCCGCATCCTATATTGAATGTAAAGTACGCGTACGGTCCGTGACCTAGGCGGATAATCAAAAGCGCTGTTTGCAAAGCGTTCCAATGGGCAACCCAAGCCGGTCGTCTACCGTCTAGATGGTGCCCGCCGCCACGGACTCGCTTGGTCGAGCGGTTGCGTTTAATAACGCAGAGTCGCTTAATCGCGGAACACGATTCCGCCAGGCAGACTCTTGGGCGTCATGGTTGTTACTGTGTTGGACTCCTCCCTGCCAGTTGTTACGGACCGAAGTCCGTTTGTCCACCCAGTGGTTGGCAACAATTTCAGGTCGGACGGCTAGTATAATACGGCAGACCCGTAGGCTCTGCTTATTCGAATTCCGGTTCCTGTACGGAGTAGACGTCGTGTCCCCGCTTCATGCGGCTCTGTGGCCGCCGTATTGCCCATTGCAAATGACAATTCGCCTGGTGTTGCTGCCTATTCCAGGGACAAGGTTCGTCGCTCCGGCTGGAAGCCCCCTCACCGTCTCTTCTGTTGTGCAACATGCTCCATCGGGAGGGTGATAAGGCAGACAGTATCAAAATTATGCCCTCTTCGCCCCCGCACAGCAATTTGCTTGGCCAACCAAGTCTGGCGGCAACCTAATTGCGCTCCTTTTTTTTTTCAACCGTTGATGATTGCAGGGACCAGGACAGTTCGCGAATACCAACCGCTGTTGCGGACTGTTCAGGACAAGGTTCTAAACCGGCCAAGTAGCACGCCCTACCTTGAATCACACACCAAAGAAGAATGGATAATCGGTCAGTTACAGAAGTAAGTGTGTTCGGTTCCTCGGCCATGAGAACAATCTCTTCGTCTGTCTGTCCTGAGTTTGTCTAGGGTAGCTGGTAAGACCGTTCAACGTCTCGCCCCAGCTTGGACGTGACAGACTCGGCATTAGGGTAGGGTAGGCTGAATAACTGACATCAAGTATGAACATCGGAACATGTCTCTGTTATTTCTGCTTTGAAACGTTGGCTTGTCACCTTCAGAGCATCTCAGAGTTGGTAATGCCGCAGCCATCACTGAGGATTGCGTGCCTGTCGCTTCCTTATGGATGTACCATACACTCACTCTGACTCCATACCTCTCTCTGTTCTAACAACGCCGTGCAAAGTATTGCCTCTTTTATCGAATGTGAACTACGACGAAAGACTGGACCCAATTTATGGACTGCCATTTGTTTACACAACCGCAATCGATATATCATTACCTAGAACCAGAATCTCGGCTGAAGAGGCAGTGGGATATACACAACCACAAGAAGTACGTTGGGCAGGGAAGGCATATTCGGCTAATTACCGGATCTTATCGGAGCTCGTCTTCCTCAGGAACTCTGTCACGTGCCGATACCGCTACTCGGCTTGCTCCTGCGTCATGGGTGGATTACGGTCAGGGAGCTTAGCATAACGTGGCATCAAATATCCGTGAGCATATAGCTTCGTTCCTGGCGAACATCCAAGCTGCGGCTCCTCGGAAACAAAGATGGAGCTATAAGACCAACCCAAATATTTTACTACGAGATTTTTCCTGCTTTCCACAGAGACAGTCCCGATGCCCAAGATGCGCTTGGGGTGGTACGCAGGGGTATGTTTGACGACGCCATCATGAACCGTTGCAAGGCTCGAGGCCCTAGATATCTGGATCGGAATTGACTCATCTCTTTAGGTCTCCACGGCCCTTGCTGGCGCTGTTGTAATTTCAGCCTTCCAGCAGCGTGCCAACTTCTATTCGGCCATGGTTTATCTGGCCCAAAGCAATTTCTGTCTTCTGGTAATAGCCTACCCTCACATTTGTTGTATCATGCACGACCCCAAGCGAGCGCTAGCTAATACTTTCCCCATAGGCGCTGGTAAACTTCAGCCTCTTGCTATATAGCAGCTTTATCTATGGCCTCACCAAACTTTGCTTTGGCACTCTTCGAGCCGTCGAAGTCGAACAGCTTACCGAGAGAGCCTGGTTTGCCATCACGGAAACATGCCTGGCAATGACGATATTTCGCGAGGAGATTGGGGCCTGGTTTCTGGTCATGTTTACTTCCTTGGTTACCGGGAAGGTATGGGGTTGGATCGGCGACGGAAGAGTGGAATTTCTAGAACAACAGCCGCCAGCAAATCCCCGACTATTCCACCTGAGACTCAGTGTCTCCCTGGCCATCAGCTTCATATACGACATCTGGATCCTCAAATACACCGTCGATACTGTGATCCAACAAGCAAGACCGAATATGATGGTCATGTTTTTGTTTGAGTTCGCCGTGCTGGCCACGTGTTCCTGGCGAACTGCAGTTCGCTACATTCTCTCAATTGCAGAACAGAATATTGTCAAAGCACAAACGAAAAAACGTCTAATTGAACGGAGACAAGAGATTCGACGACAACGAGAAGCTTTGATTCGCGAACGAGAGCAGGCTGCTGCGGCTGGACAAGAGCCGCCTCAACACCAAGAGCCCCTTCCCAGCGAGGACGACATAGATGAGATGGATATTGAGGTTCCTGGTTGGACCACCAAAGGTGAATGGGTACTTTGGCTGGATTTAGTTACCGGTAAGTTACAGAGTAGTCATGGACATGGCCGACCGTTGGTTGATTGGTATCTAATTATGCACAGACATGATAAAACTCGGTATTTACATTGCCTTCTTCTTCATGTTGCTGAGGTTTTACGGGCTGCCTATTCACATCATGAGAGATCTCTTCATCACATCGAGAGATTTCATTAAGCGACTAAACGCACTTCTGCGATATCGCCGCGCTATTCAAGAAATGAATCGATACCCCGATGCCACCCTGGAAGAACTGTCCCAGGAGAATACTTGCATCATATGCCGAGAGGAGATGCGACCTTGGGATCCTGTCAACCACCCTGGGGCAATTGACCGTGTCCGTCCGAAAAAGCTGCCATGTGGTCATGTTCTACATCTCGGCTGCTTGAAGAGCTGGCTTGAGCGTCAGCAGGTCTGCCCGACGTGTAGGAGCCCTGTTACCATGGATCGTGTCCGAGGGGGGCATAATAGAGCAGCGGGCCTGCAGATTCAGATTGGTGGTCCCGCCCGAGTACTGGCTGGACAACCACCGGCCGACGGTGGTAACAATGCGCCAGCCGGTCAGCAAGGACATAATGGCGACCAAGCTCCTCCCGGCAGGGACGGTGGCCCTAGAGTTTTCAACTTGGGACCATTCCGACTCGGCTTTGGAGCAAATGACCAACAGGCCCGCGAACTTGCTCAACAATTTGGCATCCCTCAGGCCCAAGGGAACCGTGTCGATCATGGTCTTCCTACACCAACCCCAACCCAGACACAACAACAGTCTGGAGACAGCATGCAGCAAATTGGGAATCTACTTGGCCAAACAGAGCAAATTGTGCAGAGGGAATTGCAAAACCTGCAGGCAGCCCAGCAAGAGCTACAGGTAGCCTATCTTCTCATGGCCGAACTTCAGCGACTCCGCCAGCGCCGACAGCAACAGCCCCATGATCAGCCATTAAGAGGACGTGGCAACGCGCCAGTTACTATACCCATGGCTCAAAACCAGAATTCTCATGTTGCAACACAAGGCAATCACGCCCAAGTTCCTTTGGGTAACGCGGTTCCTACCATTCCTCCGCGGATAGGCAGCCCATTTATGGCCCGCCATGTAGTTCCAGCAAATGGTGTAACGATACCTGCAGGTAGTCCTGATCTCCCAGAGGGCATTACGCTACCTCCTGGCTGGTCATTGATACCGCTTCAGAGACTGGATGGAACACAGCCGACTCACCACCCATCTCATACCACAGCAACATCTTTCAATGCGGAAACTCCAAATCCTAGTCAGTCGACCAGCCGCCCTGCGGCAACATCGTCTACTGCTGAGGCTGCCGGCGATGAAACTTCCTCGTCCATGGACCCCAACATGACCTCCTCCCGGTTGCCTACACCAGGGGACGGTGTCAGGGATGGCACTAGTGCGGGCTCCCAAACAGTGAGATCAACACCTGTGGTTTCCCCAAGTCCTCTCATACCAAATTGGGGCGGTCCTGCACAATTATTCAGTAACAACAGATCGCGTTCTGACGTCGTCGATAATGCTGTCCGAACAGCAAGCCCCCCTGTTGATGCGGAACCGTCGAGGGACCAGGGTCGCGATGAGCCTCCAAAACACTCTACACAAAAAGATTTAGCTAGCAACGAATTGCATCATCATGGGACTGTGGGGTCTAGCACCGAGGTCGTCGTAGACTCGAGTGATAAAGGGAAGGCCAAAGCCGCCACGGTTGAGGAAGCTGAGGAAGGCGAGGAAGGCGAAGAAGATTAAACTTGCCTGGCCAATATTACTATGTTAGTCTTTTCAGCAAAATCGAATGTAATAAAATATTTAGCCCAGTATACAGAATCTGTGGTGACGAGACCAAGACGATGCCAATGCAAGAAAATGAAACGTCACGACAGCGCCTAGTCTGTTAGCGTGTCTCACGAACTTTCAGGTCTGGCTCGTTGATCTCTGCACGGCTGCATCTTGTCTAATCTTTTTTAAGGATCACTGAAAGTCATCAGCAACGTGCAGAGGTGCCACGAGCTACGAATAGCCCACGAGTGATTGAAATAGAAACGTAATACGGAGTACATCAGTTCAAAACGTAGAGATGGACTGTTCTTGTAAATACCAGAATGTTGAACTCCAGTTAAAAGATAGACAAGGCTGATATGCAGGAAATCGAGAGTACAACAGAATGACTACTTTATTGTAAAAGTTGAAAGCAGAAAAGATCGTGCAAATACTCTGGTCATGGTTCATTATATGTATAATACAATAAGTAAAAAAAGACTCCGAGATTGAACTCGACAACACGCGTTCATATGACATTATACGGCCAATTTCGCTAGAGACCAAACTGAGATATCCAAAACAAAGGGCAATGAAAGTTGGACTGATGTGAGAGGTACAATATGGATGCTGCGTGATGTGTACATGTCAACCACAAGAGCACAGCCTACTCGGACACAGCCTATTCTGTAAATTCTTCGACAAGGGGAGCCGAGCTGCCTTCTTTAGTCGTGCTCTCTGGCGATGCATCGTCACGATCGGTCAAATCGGCGACGAGAACAGCCGTTGTGGACTTCCCTCGTATAGGTTGCGGGCTTAAGACGCTTGTAGGAGCGGATTGTGTCACATACGTCGGTGACTGACCGGGTTCGGATCCAAAAGGCAATGGTCTTGATGGAATTTCGTGACTTGCCATTTTCCCTGGCACGCCATCATCGCCGCTGAGTTTCCGGAGTAATGCTTCAGATTGTTGCTGGGCTAGCAGTTGAAGCTGGGCAGCCGGATCCTTGTAAGGAAGTCCTACGTCAGCCAAATCGCACCGGCAATCGGCAGGCCCCCAGCGTCTCCCATGCACACATACCCATTCTGACTGTGATGGAACACCCTCAGCCATTGGAAGCAACTGGGCATTCTCTGCTGAGTTGAAGGCTTCGTCATGACCCCCCCACCATGAGGGACGCCTGATCGGTGCTGGCGTCACTGGTAAGCTCGGCCGTTCCAATTCTGTTGGAAAGTCTGTTACTTTAAACGCGGCTTGTAAAAGTCGCCGTTGTTCCACTCCTTATCTGCCCCCCCGTTCGACGATATCTCTGCAAGCCGTCGACGTATCGGCTAATTTCAGGCACATCGTCCCAAGCATTGACTCGCGAGTAAGAACTCCAAGGATCACCAGGAGCTGGCGCTGGCAAAGCAGCACCAACGTCAGATGCTGCGGTATTCCTGTCTGTCACATCACTACCTGAGAGTCCCGTTGCAAATTGTTCAGGGAGTGTGGCAAATGCCTCTGCAGGAGTTGGCTCTTGATGTTGTTCATCTGACTCGCCGGGTTGTGGTTTCCCAAAGGGCTCGTCCACTGTTGTAGTAGTAAATGAGCGTGATGGGGCGGGTTGGCGGGCTTCCCACGGAAATATTTGCTTTGGAATTTTGGTTGATGGGGATGGCGGTTCTTTTGGAACCTCGTACCACATATTTTTGGGTGGGCTGGGGTAGCGTACGGGTGGAATAAAAGGTGTAGTATCTCTTGACATCTCGTAACGAGTCGACGGGAAATCTATCGCCTCTGGCTTTGAGCCGGGTGGGGGGGGATGCCTGAATTTGGAGAAAGGTCAGCAATTCAGTTAATCCAGACCCTGCGAAGTACTCACCTTTGGGCATCCCAACTAGCCAAGGCCAATGCGGGAAGCTGCCTCTGACTCAGGGCAGAAGAATCTCGTGGAGTCTCGACATGGACCGGGCCGTGACGATCTGTGGACATCTCAGTAGCTGTTTCACCTTCGTTACGCGCAGGACGGAGTGGCTGGGGTGAATATGACGCATCGATATTGGAACAGTTATGTGATGTTTGCCGGGTGAGTACTCACCTGCTCCCTCTTCAATGTATGCTTGGCTAGTGTTCTTGCCCTCATCACCTCCTGGAGGCAACTTTGTAGAGGGGTATGCCGACGCGAGAGTTGTGTCTACAATTCCTTGGCTTGGACGTCGACTTGAAGTTTGCCTGTAACTGGGTTGGGCAGCGGACTCCTATACAAAAGCATTAACAAGAACTTCCATCAACAACTTGGAACAGGAAGATGGCGAGTTGTTCTACGACCGACTCTCAGGGTTGAAAGGCGTACCTGTGCTCTATAATGGCGATCATAGACAGCCCACCAGCGACCGACCATCTCGTCGAACGGAGTGTTACCATGGGAAGCGCTGCGACCAGAAAACCAAGGCTTATTGGCACCAATGAAATGGACCATGCTGATGCTAGATTGGAAATGACGATACGCAGGTATGTACTGGTAGTGGGCGGATGGCGTAACATTGTAAGTAAACGATAAGCGATTCAGACTGTGTTTAAAATGCATGTTTATGAGGCCTTGATCTGCACCATCAAATGAAATTCCTCTGTCCGCCATGGCGAGCATGGCGTAGTAGTCACCCATATTCGGAACAAGAACCATGACACCGGTGTTGACAAGATCCGGCCATCCAATGTCCGGAGCGGCGGAGAAGGCATGAGGCAGCTCAAAGAGCTCGTCTGGAGCTCGATAGGCCACTACGTCGGCGTCGATGTAGACTATTTTGGAAAACTGAGTTTGCTTCCACAGGTTGATCTTGGTGAAAGCCGAGTGCAAGTCGGACCTTTTCATAAGGCGTAGATTGGCAGGCAGCTCATTCCGAATTCTTGGGACAGGAAGGACATAATCGTAGACGGTCTGTGAAAGTGCAATTTCATTAATAGCCATTTTATGAAACGGCAGGTGGCATTTGTGGCAAACTCACCTTAAGCTGGGTGATGGTCTCTGCCGAGACAGAATCCAATGTTACCAGAACCGCGAGCCGCTTGGAAGTGCCGGCATCGCGCAACGAGTGGGCGAGGACCAGAGCGCCGGGTAGGTAGGAATCGCTCAAGAGAAGCTGAGGGATGGTCAGTAAAACAATTCGCTCAAGTTTCCAGGTAGAAATGCCGTGTATTGTCTTCTGGAAGGACAGAGGAAGAAGCAAACAGAAAGGCAAAAGCCAAGACAAGAACGAAACGACGTACCGTTGCATAAAGCTGCTCTCCTGTGGCCGGGTCTGCCGCTGACATTGTGACCGGCAAGGCGATGCTGGTTTGCGACGACCTAGGTCATATCTCCCTTCGCCCCTTCCTTCTTTTTTTGTTCCTTCCTTATTTGCCCCTGCAAAAGACTGGGCGACGAGAAATCGATGGAAGCTTCAGACGCAACCTGACCGAGTCTTCGACGTATAGCCACCAGGTGCGGGGCGCGACGCTGCTCAGTGTGGCAAGTCTATCGAGGTTGACTCGACGTCCACCAGATTGACCATTGGCCGGCCATTCAATTCCTCTGGGGCGAGGGGAGGGAAGGAAGGGGTCATTCAATCAGCCAATGTTGACGGTTGGGAATCTGGAGAAACATCAATGGCAGAGACCAATTCAGAGCAGAGATGGCACTCGGGTCCCCCAGGCGACAGCCAACTAGCCATGACGTTGACGGCGCAGTTTCCTGTTTAGCGTACCAAAGGTCCACAGCCCGTGGCCCCAAACGAGCACATGCATTCTATGAATTAACCCAAGCTTGCCCAATTGATCCAAGCCGGTCGGCTCGAAGCTTTGTGCCGCGTGGCATTTGACAATGCGGGCCGCACAAATCTGCCCAAAGCTACATATGACCTACCTACCTAACTATAAAGTGCGCAGTCTGGTAGATAACGTGAGCACCGAGAGCTGCACAATGAAGCCTGGGCGCCCCCACGTGCAATTGCGAGAGCTCTCTTTGCGGGGGACTGAAGAGCTTTGCCCAGGTCAGTATTGAGCCAATTGCAGGTGTCATGAAACAGCCCTTGCTTGCGTCGCTCCATGGCTCAACATCTCAAGAACTATGGCGTGAGGTGCTTGGACATGTTATGCCTGGTTCTTCTTTAACTAGGTACATACTTAGGTTACCTGGTTAGTAGTCATGCTTCTCTTCACCAATGCAGGATGCCAACCAGCAAAAAAAACAAGACGAACATCGCACACCCCGCATTTGATACTACTCTACTGCCAGCTTAGGTCCGGCATGTTCCGGGTGGACCAATGTGCCAAGTTTCGTGACCCGCCGTGTAACTAGTAACTGCATCTTGGCAAACGGATCCTTTGATGGTTCTGCTTAATAAGTCGTGTAACCAAATGTGAACAACATTGAACCCTTTTGCCAGACAACCGAATTTTTTTTGAATGATTTTGGCTTTCATCGTGATTCATCTGCCCCTCTAATATTCACCAGCCTCCGACCCAGGTTCGACCAAGGATTAGGCACATCGGTCAGTACATACAAATGTTCAAACGTTTGCGGTTTCATCAACGACATAAAGTTCATGATAAACCAGTAACACCATGTATTCCCAGTACCGATCAAAACCTCGACCCTGGGGGATCGACCTCGACACGTGGCGGGTCTCCCTTGGCTTCTGCTCTTGCCCTGTACGTCGTCTGACGATACCCAGCACCGCTTAAATATCTTTCTTATATGCATGTTCAGGTTTATGTGTTGTCTCGTAGTCGATATGAACATACGCCCGCTCAACATCCGGAAGGCTTTCCAACTTGAACTGAAGCTCCTCAGCGGTGTCATGAGTTTCCAGCAGCGTACCGGCAGGGTTCATGACAATGTCTACCTCGGCAATCAGTCGTGGACCAGAGTGGTAGACACGTACGGTGTCGATGCCTTGCACAGCAGGCGAATGCGTGAGGCACACGTAAGTGATGAGTTGTTGCATGTCAACAGATGCGACGACGCCTACCAACAACATAAATTCGTTAAATGCAGTTCGGAGCCAGACCCACGAGATCAGGACTGATAGCAAGATGGCGCCCATTGGGTCAATCCACCATTGAAGTTTGGCACCACCGACAGATGTCAGGATACCAAATCCGTTGACCAAGAGATCGTTCCGATGGTCTTGCCACAAGATGTTGACCTGACTATACTTGTTTTTAAGAGACCAGCAGTACAAAAACAGAGAAAACTTGGTAAGGAAGGCAGCACAGACAGAAATGACGGATGGCAAATGGAATTTCTTGCTTGAATTCGATTGACTGAGCTCTTGAGCGGCAAACGCGATGATAATGAGAGACACCGACGTCATGAGGAAACAGAAAATGATGTTGCCAACTGTTTCAAGTCTGGCTTTGCCCGCTGGGAAACGGCGGGGGTCAACTCGTTTGATTGCGCGGTTGGAGAAAATAAGAGTGAGCGTGCTGAGCGGATCGAATATGGCATCTGCCATGGTTGTGAACAAAGACAAAGACCCAGAAGAGATGGCGGCGTATAGCTGCAGCCCGGTGAGAATGACGTTGGCGGCAAGAGATCCATATATTGCGATGCGGAACTTGACCTGGTCGTCGCCTTGCTCTTGACGGGCTTCGGCGCGGTGTTCCTCCACGGACTTGAGCATGCGTTCGATGGCTGCGTTCTGATTCTCGTAAAAGCTACGGACTTTTCGAGCATTATGTTTTGGGCCAGGCTGTGCACTGTTGATGGAAGATCCCTTGGCGGACGGACCGCATATTCGCGACCCACCTCTCTTGCGAGAAGAATTAGCCTTGATTTGATCCAAATCTGATTCCGTCTTGTAGGAACATGAGAGCCCATATGGATCGCTCTCGATGTTAAGACGTGGCAGCCTTGAATTTGGACCGGCGGTCATCTGGCTCTCCACGTCTGTGGCGTGAGATGGGTGCCTCTCAAAGGCATCTTGCTCTTGGCCAGGAGGTGCAACGGGCTCTATGGAAGTACTAGCGGCACGATGCTGTTCATGATGGTGGTGGTAATGATGCTGGCTTTGGCGCGCGGGCGAGTGAGTGCCACTTCCGCTGCTGGGGGACGAAAGCTGTTGGAGGTGAAAGATGGATGGATGGTGAGTGATGGTATTGCTGCCGTCTGGCGTCATATTGAGAGTCTTGAGGGTCGCCCTCAGCCCCGGGCCATAAGGTGAAATATTATATATGACACCAAAGAGGAGGAAAATGGGAAAGAGGGGAGTGGGTGCGTCCTCTGGAAGTGGCGACGACAGGATACTTATGGAGGTGCGAAAAGGGCTGCTGATGTCTGGTGTCTTGGAAAGAGCGTGTGGTGTTAGGTAGGTAGTTAGGTAGGTGACTACCTAGGTAAGTAGACATGTAAACCTTGGAAAGCAACCAGTCGACTACTTGGCTGAACACCCGCGGCAAAGGCACAAATCTCTCGAGCATCAGTCAATAAATCAAAAAGGTGAGCACTAATTTTGGTATTGCGGCACTCGGATTGACTAGTTCAGTACCAGCAATAGGTCTGGTGGACTATCAAGGATGCTCGAGTGGCAGTCACCACCTCCCTAGGGAGATGACGAATTACAGCGAAGATCCCAATGCGAGCCGACTCAGACACGCCTCCTCTATAACTGCCTCCTTACCTAGGTACTTAAGTAGGCAATTAGACCACTTGTTAACACACTGCAGCATCTGAACTCTGGACGAATCTCATCGACGGGACCCGGGGGTCCAACTTCCTGGGTGCTGGTTCTTTCCAGCAAGCCAATTGGTGGGTACTGCTTACATGGCTGCGCTAACAAATGCTAGAGTTGTCGTTATTCACTTGCGTCACAACAGGAAGGTGGGCAATAGGCAAAAACCAACTGCCAACCTTTGTTGAGGTTTTAGCAATCATATCCCTGCCCAAGTACCTAACTCGATGTGCCCGCCGTTGAAGTCCACTTTATTTCACATCGTTGATTGATCAACTCTTTTGGTTGAGCAGGCAGTACATAACTAGTCCGGTGCTATCAAGCCTGATCCTCGGTCTCTGCCACACCGCCCACAATTCCCCTTCCCTAAAGAGTCTGGTCTGGTCTGGTTGGCAGCTGTTTGTCCAAGGCGTGACAGGGGGGGCCGTGCTATTCGTGCTACCAACCCTAACTATTCGTGCTAATGCCCCACCTTATTTTTAGGCCTACACCCTAACCTACCACGCCCCGCCATATAATTTCACATGCATTGCCCTAGTAATAAGAGAGTTATTACGAAATACGATTCAAGACGCAACGACAATAAAGACTTATAATACGGTCGCGAGCGCGGTTAGGAAACGCTATAAATCGCACATAAACTCGATCAACAGGTAGACAAGCCACGAAGTAAGCAGTAGTATTAGGGTCGCTGGAAATTGAGGAAATTATCCCTTAAACACAGCCGAAAGAGCCGCAGCTTTAATGGATAACCCCTTGGGAGCCCGGGCAGCGCCCACGGCGGCAGCGGAATAATTAACGGCCCGTGAATGTGTACACATTCATTAAAAACACCGGAAATCGCGTTTTTAAGCGATTTGTGCCCTGCCGGTGCTCGCCCGAGCTCGTGTTATTGAAAAAATGATACCAGCTTTTAAATACTACTAATTGAATTTTTAAAAAGCGGGCGCGACCATGTGGGTGTATGCGAAAATGTATGGTGGGGTGTGGGCAGCTGACCACTAGGCTAAATCGAGCGGTAGTAGCACGAATAGCTAGGGTTGGTAGCACGAATAGCACGACCCGACAGGGGAGGCCTCTCATCTGAACATGACAACACACAGCGTCGTGGATTGCCCCCGAAAAAGCTTAACCATCTCCTGTGTTTACCTGTCTTGGTACAGTTGGGTATGATTGAGGTGGAGTTTCCCCAGCAGTGCATGTATGCATGTATGTGAATCTCACCCAATTGTATAACCTTTCCGTGCTAAGTCAGGTAAGGGACGAGTCTTTGAATTAAACACCGAAATATTGTATATAGCTATAGTACCCAAGTACAAAATAGTTTAATACATTTCAAATCTTATTGCGGATTCTCTTTTGTGATAATTAAATTTGGCCCACGAATTGCAAACAAGCGATGATTGGTAAGCTTTGTTCGGCGAGTATGGGTTTCCACTTGATAGTATCTATTATTACACCAGACAGTTTTGCTCTCGCGTTACCGCTGCCCAACTAGAGCTTTGCTTCGCGAGGTTCAGCCATCCCCGCGGATGCGGGACATCGCTCTAAGATCCATTCGATAACGTCATTTGTGAACTCATCTTTGCAGTGGTCCGCATGAAGCTGGTGATACGCTCCATGATATGACTTTGTCGTCTTGTCGTCGACGCTGTGTTGCTGTTCCATGAATCTAAGCGCAGCATCGTAGCTGCATGCCCGATCTTCTGTCCCGTGAGTTAGGAGTACGCCCTTGACGTGCTTGCCAAGCTGAACTTGACCAGATGATAGCAGAGCTGTCCGATCAAGGAGTGAAGCTAGACCTTCAAGAGTCCCAGTATCATGGCAAAGAGGATCATCTCGCACTGCCTGAACAACGGTCTCGTCCCTACTAAGGTACTCTGGTGGCACGACGTGTTTCAGCTGCTGCTTGGGTAGAAGGCGACCTATGAGGCGACCGACGAGTATCTTGATGCTACTGGGCTCCTCCCCTACCGGGAATCCAACAAAGGGACATTCGAGAATCCATCCTCGGACTTGGTCAACCAGTTCAGCATATTGTGAATCCACGGCAAGGGTCAACACCTCGCCGCCACCCATAGAATGACCCATGACGAAAACCGGCGATGCGGCCGCATCATCCTTGGCAGGGAGCTTGTCCCTTATAAAGGCAGCAACATCGGCGATGACCTGCGAGGTCGGTCCAGTAAGGCCCTTCTGAGCAGGCTTGGCGACACTACGCCCCCAACCGCGCTGGTCCCAGCCAAATACCTGAATACCCTTCTCAGCAAGCTTTGGGAAAAAATCGTTGTAGCGGTTAATATGCTCGCTGAAGCCATGTACGAAGATCAACTTGGCCCTTATGGGCCCAGCTGGCTGAGAATTGATGAGCTTGGTCAGCATCCTGAGGGCAGAATCAACGGCACAAGTGAATCCTGCGTACCGTCCATGTTTTAGAGTAGAAGCTGGCATCGCCATGCTTGAATTGGCCCTCAGATACCGTGAACATGTTTTGACTTGCCATCTAGAGTTCTTCGCGTTGAATAGCTATAACTGTATAGGTCCGGGACAGGGCTCTACTCGAGAGAGGCGCTCAAGACTCTTTGATCCCTCAGGAGACGCTAGAATACAGGACGACAGTGAAGATTCATACAAGAAGGCATACCAAAATTGGAGGCACAGGCACCATAAATGGCGGAATTGACAATTGACAAGCGACGTTCACCGACACGAGTGCAGATTGATGGCTGGGGCAGCATCAAAGGGGAGGGAAGTGGCGCGCAGAGACGCTAGTGGACAGCAGAGTTGGCATGTGACAAAACATGATGTCGCGGGTTGCAGCATGTCTGTGCGGTGCTGCGTGTGGATGGCCACTGGTGCACGCTACCGGCATCGAACTAAATATTAGAGACATGGAATCAATGTGCCTGGCATTACTTTAGTCAATCATGTCTGATTCCTCTCACGAACAGGCCCCTTGCGTCCGCTGAATAGTTACTGGAGTCTTTTTTATGTCACCGCACACATGTGCAAACTAACACCAGCCAGGCTGTAACAGGCGCCGCAGGCCAATGGCGTTTGCTGCAAACACTGTGCTTAAATAAGGCTAGTGACGAAATCATGAATGTGGATTTTTTTCTTGTATTTTGCTACATTATAAATAGCTCTTGTCTACGGAGTAGTTGTCCCCTCATATTGCTATATACAAAAGAAAAGGTACTGATACTTCATCCTTCTTCTCTGCTCCTACACGCCGGTATGCAATCCCTCCAAAGTGCGAGTGGAGTTTATCGAGATGTCTGTCTGTATGCGCCTTCCAACCCCGGCCAACCGACCAGACCCTACTCGAAATAAAATACAATGTGCCCGAAACGGACCAGCTCAACAACCGCTCAAATGTACGCGGTAATTCACCCAACTTGCTGCAAAGATCGCCAAGCAAACCATAAGCCGGGATGTGTAGTTTGCTTATCCGGGCCTCGGTGGCCACATCCCCGAACCGAGTCATTGCTTACCGACGTTGCTGCACCCCTTTCTCTTCTCGTTCTTGTTGGTCTTTGCGCTCCTTTCCTGGTTCTTCATGAAAGTCTTCTTCGCGTGCTAGGTCATCCTCTATTTCCTCTGCCTCAGTGATCCCCGGGCCAGAATTAGATGGTCGCTTCTCTGGAATCTCGCCGCCGCTCATCTGCCATTCCATCAATTTGCTGAATGCGCTATGCTTATCTGCAGCAAGTTGGCTGTAGCTTCCAATCTCTGCCACCTTGCCTTCGTTATTGAGAACAATGATTTGGTCCGATCTCTTAATTGTCGACAGTCGATGTGCAATGGATATAGTTGTGTTGTGGCCACGCAACAGTCCGGCTAGAGCTTCATTAACGAGCGTCTCTGACTCTGCGTCCAAAGCCGACGTAGCTTCATCAAGAATGAGGATATCCGGGTCCTTGAGCAAAGCTCGAGCAATTGCAATACGCTGCTTTTGTCCACCAGACAATTGTGATCCTCTAGCCCCCACTTGGGTTTCCAGGCCATCGGGAAGGTCGCTGATAAAGTTGCAATTGGCTCTTCGTGCAGCTGCAATAATCTCCATTCGGCTTGCACTCGGCTTGCCATATGCAATATTCTCAGCAATCGTGCCAGAAAACAGTACCGGTTCCTGTGACACCATCCCAATCCGCCGTCTTAAAGATTTGACATTCATGGTTGATACGTCGACTCCGTTGATGGTGATTGACCCAGATGTTGGATTATAAAACCTGAGCAGTAGTGAAGCAACCGTGGATTTACCACCGCCCGAGGGCCCTACCACACAGACGTTGCTCCCTGATGGAATCTCAAAGTTCAATCCGTTGAAGATCTTGACTGCCGGTCGCGTGGGGTAGGCGAAGCTGACATCACTGAACTTGATGGGGCCTTGTGCAGACTTGACTCGAACGCCAACCGTTTGGTGAATACCTGGACGACGATCCTGGAGCTCAAAAAGCCTGCTCGCCGCTCCAACTCCCTTCATGAGTTCTGAATAGAACCCTGAAAGTCCAAAGAGACTTGAGCCAGCGAAAGCAGTGTACATCATGAACGAAGTAAGGTCGCCTAGAGACATGGCGCCCGAACGAACAAAACTGCCTCCAACAATCAGCATGGCCAGGATGGTCATGTTGCCAGCCCAACCGGTTGAAGCGAAAAAAGTGGCGGCGATTAGAGATTCCTTTTTCCCAAGGGCGAATATTCTTCTGATTTGTTTGTTGTAACGGCCAACCTCTTGAACTTCGCCGACAAAGGCTTGGCTTGTTTTAATATTTCCAAGACGCTCTTCCGCGATTTTGGTGAGAGTACCCAAGTTCTTTTGGATTGTCCTGCTAATATTACGAATTGCACGGCCGTAAAGGACGGCGCCCACTGCTATGGGCGGAAACATTAGAAGAAGCAATCCAGTCAGCTTGGGGCTTGTCCAGACCATGATGGCGAAACCAGCGCCACCGCTAAACAATGCTCGGAGACCGTCGCTCAGATTTTGCGTTACCGACTTGCCGACAATGACAGTGTCCGAGCTGAGTCGTGATATGAGATCTCCGACTCGGTTCGCATCAAAAAATTCCGCATCCTGCACGTACGTGCGCCTGTACAACTGCGATCGCAATCTGGCAACGACCCGCTCACCAACGATTCGGAGCAGAATAACCCTGCCAAAATTCGCCATCGCGCCTAAGGTAAGGATGGCACCAAGGCCGATAAAGAATTGATTCAGAGTAAGGCCAAACAAACGTATATCGTCAACATCGCCCTTTGTGGCAAGATCCAAGATGCGGCCCACAGAGAAGGGAATAGACATTGTGACACTAGAAGATATCACGAGGAAACAGAAGGCTAGCCCAAGCCATCGGATCTCTGGCCGGGCGACCTTTATGAGCCTCCATATCTCCCCAAGCCCAGCCTTGCTTTGAGATTTCCCTTCTTTGGACAGTCTCGCTGATAAATTTACCTCAGCAGCCTTGGCCGCCTTGTCACTTTTTTTGAAATCGTCCTCGTCCTCGTCGCGGGGCTCCTCTTGAATTTCGCCCCTGTTGGAAACGCCCGAATCGCTATTCGTCTTGCGCTGATTTTGCTGAAGGATGAGCCGCGTGGACGAAAAGAGGCGGATACGTGAAGATGGGCTCTGGAAGTGACGGAATACCACATGGTGAGTGTGCGGCTTGGGGTTCGAGGCTGCGTACGTTTGTTTGGTTCGTGGGCCAAACATCGTCGATGAGAATTGTGGCAGTACATGCCTATGCAAAGGCGTTGAATGAATGAATCTCAATTGAGGAGAGTGTGAACTGAATCTAGCATGGCCAACAGAGGCGTCAAAGATTTCTCCAAGGTTGAGTCGTGGCGGCACTGCGCGCCGCACCACGCCCGACACCATGTTGAGAAAAGCGCAGCTCAAGTAGCTTGGTACTGGAGCATTATAGGTACCAGCTGCCGGTCGCTGTATTGAGTGGTGATAACTCTGACAGAGACGAGGAGAAGGGCAAACTGGCACCTCAGGATGCCGTCATTTTCGCGGGATTTGGGGATGGCCGGGGTTGGAAGATTAACCTGAACGCCGAAAATTAAAGTGGGGGTCATTGAGATCCTCCTGGCCCAAAACATCCTAGTTAGCAACCCAGCCGCACCTGCACATCGTAGCATGTGGCTCATTTGTAAAAAGGTCGGCCTCGGATCGGACCTACAGCATTAAACCGCCGAGAGTGAAGAGGTGTTTGATCATTGTTGCAAAAGCCTATCAATTGACTTATTTTATAGCCATTATAGGAGCAGATTGTCGCACGAACAAATGCTCCATGCCGAAATTGGCATCATCTCGTCCATCTTGCTTCTTAATTGCTTACCTACCTCACTCTTATTACGTACCTAAGTACCTACCTACCTAGGTGCCTACCTAAGTACGAAATTCTTTTTTGACCCATCAAATGTGCAGAAATGTTCTCATTTAGTGCGAGATATCGAAAATGTCCAAGGCAGTAGTGTAGTTCAAACTTGACTGTACAAAATCCGGGCAACCCTGAGCACTGCTTAATCCTCAGGCCATAACCATGATCCACGCTCACGTCTCGGTGCTATCCTTCAACATTTCGGCTACCTCAGGTTCGATACCATCATCGCCTCCGAAGTCAGGGAAGTCTTCCGAATCATCTACCCGCCGTCTCTTCTTCGAACCGTTTGTTGAAACAGGTATTGACTGAAATGAGTGTGTTGAGTCTTGTTCTGTAGAGGACAAAATGTTCGCCGTCTCGGATGCCTCGACCGGTTCATCCGCGTCCTCATCTTCCATCTGAGGTGGAGTGAGAGCCTCCATCTCTGGCCTGTCTAGTTCGTTGTGAGGGCTTCCAGTGTCACCCTCTCCCGGCTGACCATTGCTCTCGGTAGGTCCCAAGGCTCGCATGATCGCGACCTCTACCTGCTGCTTTTTGTCTTCAATCTCCGCTTTCCTCTTGAGTAACTCGCCAGCTGCACTTTTGTCGGCCTCTAGAGCAGATCGACTTTCATCCAACAGCTTCTCCAAACCCAATACCAAATGTTCGCGGGCTTTCACGCACTCTGCGACGGCGCTTTCTGCGTTTGCTAGTGTTTTGAGCAGACCATTTAGACGGGCTGCATACACTGGAGCGGACGGTACTGCGACATTTGGGTCCATTTGTTTATCATATTCCTGGTTTGCAGAAGAGATCGTAGTCTGCAACGGCCCGCTAAGTTTAACCGTCTTCTGATGGGCTGCGATCAAAGGGCTGAACTCGGATGGCACAGAAGAACTTCCGAACGGCGAACCGGAGAAACCAGATTTTGGAGCCCCGCGAGCTTTGTCAAGTTCTGTCTGAGTGTTAGTGAAGGCAAGAAGCAATGGTGAGTATAGGTACGTACCGTCAAGGCGAGACTCGATGGCCCTCTGAATCGGTGCCTCGAAGATAGATCTGTCTTTCCAGACATCGATCACGCGCCGAAGTTTCGCCTGGATCTCTGCAGGCGCGCCCTTGTATGCTATAGAGGAGGCTTCGGCGACGATAGGCGAGAATGCTATAACGAAATCTTCCTTGTGACGTATTCTTGATTGTTGAACCACCTCTGTAGAACGAACCATGTCAGTGGGCCGCTGCGTTCGCATTTGATTACGCAGTCATATACACATGTATACGACACAGAAGGATCACCAGGAGCTGCTTACCGTTCGCGAGATACACCAAACTTAATCGCTTTGTGCTGGAAGAATCTTTCAGGCGTTGCATCCAAAGCTGTACGGTGCGGTCTGCATGACGTCTAGGAATAGGAGCCAACATCAGTGAGATGTTGCGCACAAAGTATAGACGTTATAAAAAAAATCTTTACCTGTGGAACATGATCCATTGGGCAGCGGTAGCGATGCTGTCGTGACTCTCATTGAGTGATGACAGCCGCGCCAGAACCGAGTCATCGTTGTACGCCATGCTTTCGAGCTGCGATCGCCGACAACGCGAGCGAGACGGAAGATCTACTTGCTAAGGAATCCAGGTATGATCTGCGTAATTCGACGGAGAGTGATCCAGGTAAAGTCGTGGAATGCTTTACAATGCGATCGAGGTGAATGTTACTACGGTGAAGTACTCTCGTGCTTTGAAGGTTTTCCCCAGGTAGACTTCGAGGCGATGATTGTTGGAGGTGTCCTTGCTCTATGGCGTTCTCAATGATATTCAATGTGTAGCCCAGCCGATCGCCCTAGAGGATGAAATAGTATTTTTTGCTAATAGCCCAGTTTTGCACGGTCCCCTAAGTGCTGATGTTCAGAGCTGATGTGGGCCAGAGGTTAGAGCTTTTGCATCAACCGAGAATCACAAACATGCAAGGGGCAAATCGCCCGTTGGAGTCCTGGTGCTCAAATGCAAAGCCCCATGATATGCAATATCCGGAGCGGTGGGTTCTTCCTTGGCCCACCGCCCGGCAGAATGCTGCCCCTTTGACGCTTCATGCCAGGTAGATGGGCACTTGGATGATCATAGCGAGCTGTGGAGAGCGCATTTGTCACTCCAATACTGCGATCGTAAAGTGGGAGTAATTCTCACAAAACAACACAACAGGAGCTTGTGTCAAGCAAATAGGCATTCTTCATAACTACACGATGGCAGATCGATTCCCGTCCCTAGACGACTTCGATTCCGGAGGTTTGTAATCTATTGGCTCAACTTCGATCACCCTCATCTACAATTTTACTGACTTGTCTGTTACAAAGCGCAAACCGAAATCAAAAATCCTTCCGCTGAGCCATCGGCCGACGACTTTCTTGCCAGGGAACGGGCTTTATTGGGAGACGACGCTGAGCAGTTCGCGACTAGTGAGGATGCCGTAGCTTTTGCAGAACCAAGCGGTGACCTCCTGGATCAGGATAACGTTGGCGAGTCAACCTTCGAATCTCAGTTTCCCGACCTTGCTAGTCCCTCTGCAGTATGAACAAGACAACTAGTTCCAATAGGTGCCGCGCTAATATGCTGAGCAGGGCACTACTGGTCCACCTGGAAGTACCTCTATCACTGGACCATCCATTAGTTATAATTCAGGTTACCAGTCTCATGTAGGCGATGAGGAGGAGCCGGAGGTTATCAAGCAGTGGAGAGAGCAGCGTGACGCACAAATTGCCAAACGAGCTGAACAGTTTGCTGCCCAGCGTGAGGAGACTATAGAAGAAGCGCAGCAGAACATTGACGATTTCTACGAGAATTACAACAGTAAGAAAGAAAAAGGAATTGCACAGACAAGGAAGGACGCCGAGCAATTTCTCGCCAAGCGCGAAGATACAGTTTCAGGCGGCACAAGTTGGGATCGCATTGCAAAGCTCGTGGATATAAGTGGCAAGAGCACCAAAGGGGGTGCAACTGGGTCCGGCAAGGAGCGCTTCCGCGAAATTTTGACAAGCCTACGAAAAGATGAGAAGGCGCCTGCAGCTACGGGATATTGAACACGGAAGTGCGATGTGACAGCATGCATGAAATCTTTTTACTCTCAAATGCACCAGTGGGCTACGAGATGCATTATCATTAATTTTATTGTCAAATGCAGCCCTTTCCGTGTAATTTAGAGGAGCTATGAAGTGGGCGGACTCAAGTACTCAAAACAACACTGATCTGCAATTGATAGGAGCTGGACGTTAACATGTCTTCCTACTATATTCGAAATCATGAAGTTGAGCAAGTAAAGTGCGCGTAATATTTTATCTGGGTTCGTCTATCGAACGGCGTACTAATAGAAAAGGTGGTACATGATCTCTGGACTAGCGCAAAATTGAATGCCCAGTTGCGCTCCGTATGTTTAATCTTTGCCGAACCAGGTGTTGTGGCCCGTAATCTTGCGTCCAGCAGCGTACATAGTGGCTAGATGGAATTAGCTGCGCGTTCAAAGCTGCTTTATTATGCTTGTACGAACCTCCGAATCCTCCCCAAAGGACAATAAGGTAGGGAGTCATATACCAACGGCTACGAGTGCCCTGTATGTAGTCAGCCAAATGATGACATGGTTGAGCCGGGCGATCCTCAATCGAAACATACAATCAACCAAAGACGGGTATGGGCCTTATATGCCTGCTGGTAGAATCGCTGATGCTGAGGCACCTTGTTCTTGGCGTCGACCAGACTGCATCTTGGTTAGCTAATGATTCCGTAAAGGCTGTCGTGAAAACTCCAAAACGAAGTCACAATTGACATGGGTGAATCCGAAAGGGTCGCGGCAGATAAGTATCGTTGCGAACGGATGGCTTACCCCATCTTGAAGAAATGTGCTCAAGTTCGTGTGAGGTTTGGGGGGAAGGGCAATCGTTGAAGCGGAGTGCTTGTGCTGTGACCGAGGATGTGGAAAGGCTCGCATTTAGAAATGAGGCCATTGTAATTGGGGTCAGCTGTTGATGACTCAGCAAAGGCTTCCTTTGAGGTCGTGCCGAGACACGTGCCGCTTCTGGGAAAGTACTTGCTTGGCGCTAAACTGCAAAGAGAGCTGCGGTTGGTGCCATCCTACAAAGTTGGTGGCAGCAATAATATCGCAACACTCGTTGCTCATCAACGAAGCGTAGCAGCCTTTGATAAAGCTACTGTGACCAAGTCCAATGAGTAGCCTGGGGTCATAGCTGCAACTGCATGAGGCGCATTGGGAATGCGAAGGTCGAGGCTGACTCTTCGTCATTCGCCAGTTGGTGTGCCATGGCCCCCAGCGGCGATAACCCATTTCCAACATTACTCCGTTCGATCCTTTACGAAAGATCTCACTGCTCTAGTATGGTCTTCTGTTACATCGAAAACGGTTTCTGCATTGAGTAGAGCTCCCGTCACTCGAAGAGGAACGCTCATATCAATATCGAGTTCGCCGAGCTATTCACTCGCCTGCCAGTTCAGTCGCTTGTTAGGCTCGTCAAGATGGAAGTTAGGAGGCAGGGTAGGGCAGGCTCCTATATGCCATGCGGCAATTCTGGCTACGGAAGGTCAATCGAGCCAAGCGGGGTCATCAGGACGAACCGTTCTCCAAGATTTTGAGATGGCTTTTCAAGCAAATGATTCACGGTCATGGGAAAATTGTGCCTTGTCGGTTCGTCGAAATCATGGCTGCGATGGGGTATGGGAGCTTTTTGGGTATATTCAAAACAATGGACTTTTACAGATGCTGGCCAACCATGACACACAGCGCCTTCGAGACGAAATTATTACCGCTGCCCTGCATCTCGACTCACGACTCATGGTCCTCGTCAATAGCGCACACGAACTCCTCAATAGCACCAAATTTCGATGGCCAGATTTATACATGAAAATTGTCTATCATATGCTCGACCACGAGCAATATGATAGAAGTATTCGGTGGCACCTTCAACTTGCGCCAACGTTTCCACCATCGACAGAGGTCTTTGGTGCCTTATTCTCAAACTTTGTTGTCGACCAATCACCGGTGATGCAAAGCAATTTAACAGCACTGTACGTTTCCAGCACAGAGAAACAATTATATGATCATATAGTTCCTGTGCTCTATGCGGCCGGTCTTTCAAAACTTGCACGAGTATGGAGGAAAAAGCTACTCGTATTTCAAGACTTTCCAAGGACGAGCAAATCCAAACCGTTTCTTCGATTTCTTGCCCGATTTTATCCGACAATCAATTTGACTGCGGAGGAACGAGAGATCGCAGGATTTGCAGCCAGTGCTTTCGACACGAACCCTTCGATTCCAGCAAATAATGATTCAGAGTTAAGCAGGGGACAATACAGTGATGCAATCGTGGCTCGATGGTTTGCTAGCACATGGACTTCGGTTGAGTTTGCCATTAATCTGGCGCAGAGACTGGGTCTCCGCGCCATAGGGCCAAGATCACTCCAATCCCTCGCACTGCGAGAGTCCGACTCACAGGCGATGGCATCACGTATTGCGCAAATCGAAAAACTCGATATTACCATTTCAAATCAGGTCTATTGCAAGGCACTGATTTTCTTTGCTAAACACGGGGAAGATGCACTCTTAGCGAGTCTTTTGGCTTGTGATGTCCACCCAGATGAGTTTGATGACATTGAAACCCGCCAAATGCTAATGGCTTCTTCTGTGCGGGAACAGAATTGGCAAATGGAAAGGTTACTTCAGGGTATCGAGTGGGCAATCGAATATGATCCTGCAACTCGCAGACTCCACACACTTCTTAACTGCGAACTGTCAAAGCGGGGTGAACTTGATAGAGCAAGACATGTTCTCGAGCGTATGGAAGCATTAAAGGTCAACATGGGTCAAGAAAGCGCCTTGCAGCTTCTGGAAAGAACCTTTCGAGGTCTGGGTAAACACCCTAAGGGACGGAAACGCCAAACAAGAGATGGTTCAAGCAAGGATTTCGAGGCTCTTCTGAATAGAGCCCTCGACGTTACCCGTCGTGTTGCTTTACATGACGTTGCTATACCCTTGAAGTTCTGGAGCTTGTTGTTTTATAATCTTGGTCGTTTGGGTCGTTTTGCTGAACTGGAACAATTATCTCTGGAAGTAGTTCAGCTTTATACACCACCATTCGGCGGCTTGATACCAATTCATGGCGATGATATGCCGCAAACCGAGAGCAAAACAGGCAAAGAAGTCGGTATGGTGCCGTGCCAATTCATATCTCCAATGCGGGATAAGAGCAATATTAGCCGTTGTTCACCAAAAGATGATCAGCCACTTAGTGGTGCCAAGGCAAGTTTTGAGCTGCGAAATGGGCAACAGCCAGGAAGCGAAGATCCGTCGAATGTCAATCAAAAACTTGCTTCTATTCCTGTTTTGAACGTTGGAAGCACTCGAGGCGATACTAGAATCGGGGACGGACTTGGCCCTGCATCAGTCAAGGGAGATTTGAAGGAGTATATCCCCGCAGACTTACCTTTTAGCCATCGGAAACATCCAATACAGAGGTTATTCAGTACACACCTCCAGCGATCCATTGTTAGATGGGGCTTCGATCAAACGTTGAAGTCGAAGCCAAGTTCGGTGGCACTCGTTGGTTCGCCTTCGACTGGAGTCTCAGCATTCGATGTAGCTAGTGGTGTACGGCTATTAGCGTTATTACGAGATCAAGGCGTTCTAATCGATTCGCAAGTTCTCCGAACAACGATTGTGGCGAGGATTGCTCTAGGACAAGTTCCAGGTCGTCAAAGGCATAGATCCCGAGACAGGCATGAGCTGTCAGTAGAGCACATGAAAGCATTGTTTGATGAGGCGTGGGGATCTGAAATTCTTCCCAGTCCTTCCGAAATAACACGACAGATTGAACATCAGAAGCCTAGGCTGTGGAGCAGATACTCCAAGCTATTCGGTCAGTCATTTGACAAGGGCCAAAAGGAAGGCGACCAGCGGGGTCAACTTTGACGAAACTGTAGTATATGTTGTGTGCATACACGAACGTACTTTGTGTATCTGTAATATATATAATAGCCTTTTCCAAGAGACTAAACTACCACAACTCTGGTCGCTCCCATAGCCACAAATTTTGGTGACACGCCTATGTATACACTTCTATTAATACATTTATTTGTTAAATCAGTGCCAGGTCAACCCGGTACCAAGTCCGACCGGAACTTTCGACGTAATGCTGGCCAATATCAATCATGTCTCTTTGGCTTTACGAGCAGGAGAATAAATAGTCCCGCAATGATTAGAATGAGGAGAAGGATTATTTTTCTCTTGGTAGTCCTTCTCTGGTAGCCTGAGGCCACTGTCAGTTCCCGGTCAGCCCCTTTGACGTTCTCATTCATTCTCTCCACGTTGTAGTCGATACGGTCGAGCATTGTGCCTTGGTCTATGACCATCGTTTGAAGGTCGCGAAATATATCAGATAGTTCAATAATCCCTTGCGCAATTTCCTCGATCTCGCGCTCTCGCTGAGCTATCGCGGCGTCATTGGAATGTAGGAGTTTCTGTTGCGACGCGGCTTGAAGTGTAGATTGCGAAAAAGACCGGTCGGCGTCTGATTCTTGTAGCGATGAGTCCATATCCGAGACTGCATGCGGCATGAAGGATGAGTCTCCTGGAGTGAAGGTGCCCAGTCCTCCCATGTCTCGAAGTTCTAAAATGTAAACAGTTAGCCGACTATGGAGTCTCTACCCAGGATTCTGCCGGCCTACTCTTTAGATATGCGCTTTGCTTCTTTCTGAAATTAGCGCTCGCTTCCTGAACCCTTGTTGCAAGAGATATCTGAATATTCTTTGCCATCATCTCTTCAGCTTTCGTAAGAGTTCCGGACTCTTTGGACTCGCGAACCATTTGCTCCACGCGCTGGATCCTCCGGTGGCAGTCATGAAAAGCCCCCGTTATTTGTTGGGTCAGCCGTTCAATCTGTGTTTCTTGTGCCTTTTTCGCCTCGTCGTCGTTGAATCCCGGGAGGACATGCTGCTGATGTAGCTTCTCAAGTTTGTGTCCTTTGGTCGCTACGTCGGCCAGCAACTCAGTAATCTCGTCGGAGACATCAGCCCAGCGAGGCGGTAGTAAATCCATCTCAATTACCGCGTCTCCATCGTCGTCGAACCCGCCACTTGAGAGCAGCCCCCTTCGATCTTCAGCAGCATAGCTGCTACTTGAGTACGCAGCAGAGAAGGCGTTGGAGCCTGAGATATTCGAGCCGACATACTTGTTCCGCTGAATCGGATGATGCGCGTACGATTGACGATAGGAAATATAGCTGAATTCAATGCAAGTCAGCAAAATGCAGAGAGTCATGCACGCAAGCTCCTGCCTCCGGGGGTCGAGGCATACTGGACTTGGAGCGCACATACAGATTGGTGCGGTCTCGCCACATGGCGGACGCAGATAGCTTGTTTCTGCGACTTCCGAGACGGAGTAGCCTTCGGAAACTTCACAATGCAGAAAATCAGGGATTGGAAGAGCTGTAACAGTATCCAAGGATAAGACTCTTTTCTGTGTCGTGCTGTATCGTGTCGCAAGTAATGGTGTGCGCGGGTTGGAGGTGAGCTGGCTTGTCGCAAGCCGTGGGACAAGGCAATGACGAGGGGGGTGGCTACGTAAGTAGAACTAGAACTGAAGTGGCACCTGGGGCCAACTGGCATTGGAGCACTGTCACCAGACACTAAAAAGCCTTGACGGCGCCAGGTCGGGTCAACTGGTCTGGTCTGGTCAAGTGCTATGCGCCAGGCACTGGGGATTTACAGCATCCGATGGCCAGTAATGGGCGGATTGGCGGGTTATTTCAGCGCGGTCCTCTAATAGCTCTCCACTGTAACCCCGTAACTGCCAAAGCATCCAGGATTGAATTATCATAATCCCGTCCATGTCTGGTAGACCCCAACACAGTGCGATCACGGGCTTGAACATTGTTCGCCAGTAGACTCGTACCTCGGGGATCGCATTCAGCTACTGAGTTGACGCAGCCTAATATCCGTGCCTGGTGATTCCTGAACATTGAGACGCAGTCCGACGCGGGTGCTCTGGTACATGGTAGGAAGCGGCACCGTCATATGGTTGTGCATACAGTGGCAGAAGATCTCTCAAGCTTGCAACGGTGAAAATTGAATGCTCAAATGTTTCAGATGTTGCATGTAATAATAAGGGCCACAAAATCATCGTCGGCGTCGTGCCTTGATTGATATCCTACTAGATATCTACACCAGAAGGTAAGGCAACTGGCGAATCACACGCACACAAACCGGGCGAATTGGGGCGACAGGGGTCTTGGGCGGCCGTAGGGGCGGTCTTGGGCCATTGATCGCAACGTCAAGATCAAGGCAAGGCATCTATGCCTCACCCCACTCTGCTTTCCTCCTTACGACAACCCCCGAACCAAAGCTGCCCATCCCTGAGTCTGAGCCAAGACCTCGAACTTGCATCTAACCTCGCGCCTTTAACAACTCTTCGCAACTTGCTGCGTCTCCTTCGCCGTATCCCGCTCGCTCTATCCACGTACCTACCATGGTGAGTTAAGCTCAGATTTCCACCACCGTAATCAGTTTTGCGTCCCTGTGCTCTGCAACCCCGCGCTCTTCCTGCGCTCCTGCCTCGCAGTTGGGTGAGGGGCCGGCTTGCTTGTGGGCGGTGGAAGCCGCTGCGTTCAACATCGTCGTCTTAACTAATTCGGTTGCACCACAGGCCGACTCTCTTACCGAGGAGCAGGTCTCCGAGTTCAAGGAGGCATTTTCTCTGTTTGTAAGTTGAAAGACAGATCTACTGCCTCTGTGGGTTAGGCCTTCACCTGCTAATCTGTGCCTTTAGGACAAGGATGGAGATGGTAAGTACCGCCGCTTTTGCACGGCCGGGACGAGTCGCACGAGTCGCAACAAAGTATATAGGGCGCATTGTTCACCGTTCCATTCCCTTGACGTAATTGTCTACTTCTTGTGCTGAGAGAACATCGATCTCGCGACTTCATAGCTGATCGCATCTGTGTTTAGGCCAGATTACCACCAAGGAGCTGGGCACCGTCATGCGTTCCCTGGGCCAAAACCCGTCCGAGTCGGAGTTGCAGGACATGATTAACGAGGTGGATGCTGACAACAACGGCACCATCGACTTTCCTGGTAAGACTCATTCCGAATTTGTTACAGACCAGGGTGATCTCACTCACAGCGACTAACACGCGATGTGCCCCCCTTTAATTGTAGAGTTCCTGACCATGATGGCCCGAAAAATGAAGGACACTGATTCCGAGGAGGAGATCAGAGAGGCATTCAAGGTGATTTAGCCCGCATCTATGCTCTCGTCACAAGTGACTTGCAAAACTCAACTTGAACACAGGTGTTTGACCGTGACAACAATGGGTTTATCTCGGCAGCAGAGCTGCGTCATGTTATGACTTCTATCGGCGAAAAGCTCACCGACGACGAGGTTGACGAGATGATTCGGGAAGCTGATCAGGACGGCGACGGCCGAATTGATTGTATGGAACCATCAAACTAAGCGTTACGAAACGTTCCTCCACTAATCCGCTTGGCAGACAACGAATTTGTCCAGCTTATGATGCAGAAGTAAGAAGTCGTTTTTTTAGAACAAAAAAGTCAAGATGGGTGGTTCTCAATGGTCAGCTTGCTGGCTTATGCTAGAACCCCGATCAGAACGTTCAGACAGCCACCTACATGCCTCAGCTGTTGGCCCATGAACGCGATGGCGCTTTAGAGGGCTGGAACAGGATTTGGTGACTTGCCTCTTCTTCTGTAATGTTGGAGATTCTACTAGTCATCAGGGAATATCAATGGATTGGGAATTGTTATGTTTACAGAGAAGAAGGGTCTATCCTGGGTGTTTTGTCGGTTCTCTATTTTTGTTCGCAACGACCTCCGCCTTTTGCGGTTATCTATTTACCTGGGTGCCTACGTACCTGGATAGGTAGAATGATTGTGTGTTGGTGGAATTAGTACGGAAAGCAATTCACTTATGCCTTGTGAAAAACAAGGCATCCAACATCCAACTTGTCGTTAAATTTCACTTTAGTACCAGACGCAACCTCCAATATTGCATTTGAGCCGTACCTATGTGTCTGAGCGAAAACTGTGACATCCTCGCCGGAGGATTACATAAAGTTATTGCAGATTGTCTCCAGATTGTGCGGGCCGCAATACCTGGGCTAGACACTGAGACGAGCGCGAGGACTATTATTAGCTTCCAGTGGCACCAACTAATAGTAATACTACTACGATGTTTGTGTGTCCATCGGGCCGTTGATTTTCCTCTGTCCCAGTATTACATTCAAGTAAGCCAGTGGCTCTGTGTGGATACCCAATTAGGAGTCTCCTGGCTGAGCAAGCATCGGATGCCCCACGTTTCGACATCTTGCAATCCCAAGACGTCTGTCTGGAGACAGTCTATGCAGCGGTCGTCGTCTGCCACTTAATTCCCGGTTTCTCGAGCTTTCCTTTACATTGGCACTGGACGGAAATAACTGAAAGCCACAGATACCTTGTTGCTATATTCAGAAAGTTGGGGCATCGAAGGGCATAGCGCCTCCTTCCGCGAAACACTTTACTCCTCGACCCTGACCACACCTTGACCGATAATGCTTATGTTGGGCGCCTGCAAATCAAGATGAGCTCGCGTAAGGCCTTCCCTCAGGAGGGGTCTTATTTTCCATTTGATGATTAACTATATTCATAGTAAAGCAATTTATTCGTAATGTTCGTGCGGCAAAGACCATCGCGGATGAGCGCGCGGTGATTCAAAAGGAAAGTGCAGCTATTCGCGCGAGCTTCCGGGAGGAGAGTCATGACCATGGCGTTCGGTAAGCTTTCGTAATACACCTTTTATTCCATTTGATAAGCTAACGGTTTCGGACCAGCCGCAACAACGTTGCCAAATTGCTCTATCTCTTCACGCTCGGCGAACGAACTCATTTTGGCCAGATTGAGTGTCTGAAGCTACTCGCCTCTCCTCGATTCGCGGATAAACGTCTGGGACACCTTGCTACGAGTTTGCTCCTAGATGAGAACCAAGAGGTTTTAACCCTAGTCACAAACTCACTAAAAAAGTATCTCGATTCTCTGCACGTTTGACATCGGGATCAAAGCTAACGAGCTTGTAGTGATCTTGGCCACTCGAATCAATACATCGTCGGACTTGCCCTATGCACTCTAGGCAATATCGCCTCTATTGAAATGTCGAGAGATCTATTTCCCGAAATTGAGAACTTGATATCCACGTCAAACCCTTATATTCGGAGGAAGGCCGCTCTCTGCGCCATGAGAATCTGCCGCAAGGTCCCCGACCTACAAGAACACTTCTTGGATAAAGCCACACATTTGTTAGCGGACAGGAACCATGGCGTCCTTCTCTGTGGCCTGACCCTGGTCACGAGTCTGTGTGAAGCAGACGAAGAAGAAGGAGGTGAAGAAGGCATTGTTGACAAGTTTAGATCGTTTGTTCCGGGTCTGGTCAAGACACTGAAAGGTCTTTCAACCTCCGGCTATGCCCCAGAGCATGATGTTACTGGCATCACGGACCCCTTCCTTCAAGTAAAGCTCCTTCGACTGCTCAGGATTCTTGCCATTGGCGATCCAGAGACAAGCGAACAAATCAATGATATTCTAGCGCAAGTCGCAACCAATACAGACTCATCGAAGAATGTTGGAAATTCTATTCTTTATGAGGCGGTTCGTACAATCCTAGATATCGAAGCAGATTCTGGACTGAGGGTCTTGGGAGTTAATATCCTCGGCAAGTTTCTTGCCAACCGTGACAACAACATCCGTTACGTTGCTCTGAACACCCTAATAAAGGTTGTGGCCATCGAGCCCAATGCCGTTCAAAGACACCGTAACACAATCCTGGAATGTCTAAGGGATCCAGATATTAGCATACGAAGACGTGCTCTTGATCTCAGTTTCACTCTAATAAACGAGAGCAATGTACGAGTCCTGATCAGAGAGCTGCTGGCCTTCTTAGAAGTTGCAGACAACGAATTCAAGCCAACCATGACAAGTCAAATTGGAATTGCGGCGGACAAGTTTGCCCCGAACAAAAGGTGGCATTTCGATACCATGCTTCGGGTGCTGTCATTGGCGGGGAATTACGTCAAAGAACAAATTCTCTCGTCGTTTGTTCGGCTTATAGCAACCACCCCGGAGCTTCAAACGTATGCGGTACAGAAGTTATATGTTAACCTTAAGAAGGATATCACACAGGAAAGCCTGACTCAGGCGGGCGCTTGGTGCGTTGGCGAATATGCCGATGCTCTGCTCAAAGGGGGGCAGTATGACGAGGAAGAACTCGTTCAGGAAGTCAGAGAACACGAAGTGGTAGACTTGTTTACGCTGGTATTAAACAGCAGCTATGCGACACAAGTCTCTACTGAATACATTATTACCGCCCTGATGAAGCTCACCACTCGCTTTTCAGAGGCTTCGCAAGTTGAGAGAATAAGGCGGCTTCTACAAAGTCACCAAACGAGCCTCGATGTCGAAGTACAGCAACGAGCAGTTGAGTACAGCAATTTATTCTCATTTGACCAAATTCGTCGCGGTGTCCTGGAGAAAATGCCTCCGCCACAAATCAAAGAGTCATCTAGAGTTCTTGGTCCAGCGCCTACTAAGAAGGCAAAGGCTACGAATAGGAAATCCAGGGTACTAAAGCCAACAGAGCAGGACCTGCTCGACCTTATGGATGCTCCTGCTCCAACTACCTCGGGGCCAACTCAGACTACAAACTCGGATCTTCTGGCAGACATTCTGGGAGGCAGCGCTTCAACACCGCCCCCGACGTCT
This sequence comes from Metarhizium acridum, assembly GCF_019434415.1. Classification (NCBI taxonomy): domain Eukaryota; kingdom Fungi; phylum Ascomycota; class Sordariomycetes; order Hypocreales; family Clavicipitaceae; genus Metarhizium; species Metarhizium acridum. The sequence goes on along the minus strand of NW_027094020.1, from coordinate 1,410,770 downwards.
ACATCGCCGCATGCTCCTCAGCCAGCAAATGTGCCCTCAATTATGGACTTATTCGGGACCGGACCAAATCAGTCAACCAGTCCGTCAGCACAAACCCCTGTGGGCCTGAACTTGATGGGCAATAGCTCTCCTCAGACACAGGCATCTCAGGTTGAGCTAGGACATCCTTGCTACAGCGCCAACGACCTGAGTGTAACCATTCAAGTTCAAAGAAACGCAGAGGGTCTCATCCAAGCTGTGGCGCGTTTCCAGAACCTCTCCGCATCAACGTCACTCTCTCATGTCGGATTGCAAGCTGCCGTTCCCAAATCCCAGAAACTCCAACTTCTCAACATTTCGTCCGCAGAATTATATCCTGGCGCAGATGCCACTCAGTTGATGAGAATATCTGGATGTAAAGGGGTAAGATGGCTCCCCGTGTCTCAGTCTCGTAGCAAACCCCTTTTTCGTTCTTCCACGGTCGTTCTCGCTGTGTCTCAATATATTTCATATGTTTGATTGATTGCTAACGTTTTACCCAGCCACTACGCCTGCGCCTCAGAATCGGCTACGATCATCCCTCTGTCGGGAAAGTCTTGGATCAAGTGAATTGGACTGAGCCTTCGTAGGTCACTAGAGTGAAAAAAGGCAGGTGGCATTTGATGGGGCAACAAAAATCGGACAAAATTACACGATGCTATTAGATACTCTCGGTTCAGAGTGTAGAATCAACCAGAAATTCCTTATAACGATATCACAGCCACATTCCTCTGAAGTAACCTATTCCGGCTGGATGTTTCTAACGGCCAGGCGTCCCTTCAACTAATGAAATTTGTAATATCTTCAAAGACTGGAACTGGTTATCCTTGTAACACCAAAATTCATGCTGATTCGCAGCACCAGGAATAGCTTTCAATGACTCGGGCATGTAAGTAGGCGTTAGCTCCTAAGTACCTACCGAACGAACTTGGTTAAGTATCCACTCCCATACCTCGGTGCCGCAACTCCCGTAGAAGTGACTGTCCAAGTCAGAGACTACCTACCTAGGTACCTAGTAGAAAGGTTGCAGAGTGCAGTACTCTGAAATACACCATCTAAATTATGTACAAATTCTGCAACGTCTTGCACTTTCTTAAGCAGGGTTCCTACAGGACTGATACATTCGCAAGATCGAGATTGCGTATCGGTAATCTGCCACGCTTCAGCAGTTGCTGCAGAGCTATGACGAGCTGTCGCACGGCACAACAAGCCCACTAGCTGTATTAGGTATCTGGCCACGTAATGCGTACGGAAATTAGATAATGCGCATAGCATTCGTGGAGCCGAGCGCCCCTTTTTAAGAGGCGCATATAATTCTCTCTTTTATAGCTTAATTAAGGCTTTTTATTATTATTCTATATGTTATTTAGTAATTAATACCCGCTTTTATATAATAGTTATAAGCTTAAGAGAAATTTAACTCTTATAACTTTTATAAGCGTATTAAGCCTTCTTTATATATGTAATATACTTATTCTTTTATTTTTTAAGCCTATAATAAGTGCCTTAATTAATCTATTAATAATTATAGTATTAATTCTTATCTTAAAGAAGCTACTTTAATTCCTATTAAAATAATAGAAATAGTTTAATCTTTTATACAATTATAATAAAGCTTAAAAGATTTAAAATAATATAAACCTTAATTAAAAAGAGTAAGAAATTAATAGTTTTCTTACGCTTTAATAATTAATAATAAAAAGAATTAATATCTTATTACTTAAATATTAAAAATATAATAAAGGTCTCTCTCTTATTAAGCTATATAAGAGTTTTAATAAGAATTATATTATTAAGTGTAATAACTATTAATATAAAGAGAATTACACGTATATTATACGTACTTAAATCTTTAGTTTAATTAATTTAAGTATTTATAAGACTACTTATATTAACTTAAAGAAGTAAAATTTTTAATTTTATATTAAGGTAACTATTAAAAGCACTTAAAAATTAGCTTACTTTAGCTTAATTAAGCGTGTAAGAGAAGACTTATAAAATCTATTAAGTAAGCTTTAAAGAAGCTTAACGCGTTAATTAAAGTATTAAATAATAGTATCTTAGTTAAAGTAAAGCTTATACTTACGCTTATATTAATAATATTAATAAGATAAAAGGTATTAACGTTATTTATAATTTTCTTAGTGCTATTAAAGCGTAATATAAGTTTAGTTAAGCTAAAATAATACTTAACTTAATTATTATTAATAAAGCTTAAGAAGTTAAAGAAATATAAACGCTTAAAGAGTTTATAAATATATTTAATATTATTATTAACGCTTATAAGACTAATAAGTAAAGTAATAAAAGCGTATTTATTACGTTAAGTAAACACTTAAATTAAAATAATTAAGTAAGAAATAATAATAATAATACTTTAAAAGAAACTAATATTTACCCTTATAAATTTAAGTATTAATAATAAAAAGCTTTTACCTATTAAAGGCTACGTTACGTAATTATTAGAGATAAGAATATAAAGCTTAAAAAGTACCTATTAAAGAAAGAAGTTAATCGTATTAAAAACCGCTATAATAATAAGAAATAAAAGGATTTACACGTGAAAATAATAATAGATAGCTAAGGTAAAGGCTTATAAGTATTAAATAATATTTATTCTACTAGTAGAAGCCTTAATATTATAATTATTAACCTAAAAATAATTTAATTAATTAAATAATACTTTAAAATTTATATTACACTTAAAAAGATTAAATACTCGCTCTCTTTAAGTATATTATTAAATAATTATAGCGCTTTATATCTTACTAATAACGTTAACTTACTTAAGCTAGGCTTATTTAAGAAGATTATAAGCGAATATATAAAGGTAAGTATAATTACTTATTTAATTATTAGAAGAGGTACACTTATACTTAAGAAGATCTTAAATAGTAAATAAGATACTTAAATTAAAGACCTTATTCTTAATAATATAACTATTATTAAGAATTTTTATATTAATATAATCTTAATAAGTAGCTTATAAGTAAAAGGCGCTTAGGTTTATAGTTATAATAATATATTACGCTTTAAAACTATATAAGAAAGCGTAATATTAGCTTTATTACTTAAAAAGTTTAACGTTACCTTTTTAAAATATAAGCCTTTAAATAATTATATTAAAGACTCTTAAGGTAACGTTATAATATTAAGCGCGTTAACTATTATTATAATAAGCGCTTAAGCTTAAAATATATATATATAAAGCTCTTAATACTAGAGATTAAGTAAAGACCCTTTAAAGCTAAGAGAAGATATACTAGAACTTTAATATTTATAAGTAGGTTATCTTAGTTAAGCTACGTTAAAGAAGCTTTATTTATATGCTAAAAACGTGTAAATAAAAGAAATTAAACGTAAGAACTATAAAATCTACGCTTAAGTTACTATATAATAAGTTATATTTAAGTGCCTAAGAGAACACGTATTATTAAGGCTCTTTTAGCGGGTATATTAAAACCTTTAGAACTATTAACCTAGTTATAATAGTATAAATTAGCTTTTAGTATTTAAAGATAAATATACTAAGATAATATAAGTATATTTACTTTTAAATAAAGCTTAAAAAACCGTTTTTAACGCGTTATTTTACTTTAAGCGCTAGGTTATAAGGTAATTTAAGCTTTTTATATGTAAATTTATATAGAATAATAAAGGTATAATAATTAGGTAAGTAAGGGATTTAATATTTTAAAGCTAGGCACGTATATAAGGTATTAAGCTTAAAAACTTATTATTATACACGTATAAATTAAATGGTAGTATTAAGTAAGTAGGTTAAATAATTATAAAACGCTTAAATAAAATGCTTATAAGCGTATAACTATCTATAAACCTATAGTTAAAAAGTATATAAGCTATAATATACCTATATAATATAAGCTTAAGCTAGCTTATAAGCTAAAAAACCCTAATAAAAACCTTTAAGGCTTAGTTTTATAATAATACTCGCTTATTAATAAGGGAATATACGATAAATCTAAGGCCTAATTAAAACGGAGTTTACGTATATAGCTACCACGTATATTTGCTTAAGAGAGATTATAAGGTAAGTTAAAATAAACGGTACTATAAAATAAGCTTTAAAGGCTATATAAGTTATCTTATTAGGTACTTTACATTTAATATTTATTAAATATAAATTTCTTAGCTTAATAAGGTAATAATAACTAAGAATATAATATTTAATAAGTTAATCTTTTATAATTTACGTATTAAAAGCGTAAAAGAGCTTTTAATAGTAAAGTTAAAGGCTTAATTTTAAGCTTTTTAAGTTAATAATAAGCTAAATAATAAGCTAAACTTACTATTAGCTCTTATAAAAGAAAACTCTATTAAAATTAAGCTTATTACGCTTTTTAACTTAAGGGTAAAAGCTTAATTAATCATTTAAGATAAAGAATTAAGTAAATAAGAGCTAAAAACGCGTATAAAACTTTAAATACTACGTTAAACGCTAGATTATACGATTAATATTAGTTTAATTAATATAGCTATTAGGCTTAAGTAATTAACTAATATATTAAAAGCTTAAATAAGTATAAAGTTAATACTTTCTTAAATAAAAGAAACGGTTTAATTTAAGGATAAGGCTTATATAATTAATCTATTAGGTAATAATTAAAGTAAGTAAAGATTTTTAATAATAAAAGCTTATTAAGTAAATAATAAATTAATTACTCGCTTAATTACGTAATTAAAAGCCTTAATTATAATAGAATTATTTATTATTAATAACTTAAAATTAAAGAGCTTATAAAATATAAGAGTAACGCGTAAAAGCGTAAAGCTAGCTAGTAAAAAGTATTAAAATTAAAGTACCTTACGTAAAAAGCGTTTTAACGTGTATTTAATTAAGTGTTTATAAAAGTAGCTATAATAGAATATTTTATCTAATTAATAGAATATAAAGTTAAATGCTATATAAAGCTTTATAATAATATTTATAGTAATAAATACGTATTATAATAGGTTAAATAAAGCTAATATTAATTAATAGCTTAAGTTAATAAATATTTATTAATCTTAATTAATTAAGCTACTTAAATCTTAAAGAGAGATATTAAATTACCTATTAAAAGCTTAATAGAAGAAAGTAATAATAGTATAGGTTATAGTATTACGTAAAAGAGGTACCTAAAAAGAAATTAAGCGTATAAATACTAGATTTAAGCTATTACCTTTAAAATAGGTGTATACTTATAAATTTAATAAGAAGAGCTTTCTAATAAAGTGTAAAGCTTATATTTACGTGCGTAAAGACTTATAGAAACGCTTAATAATTAAATAAACCTATATAATAACGCTTATAACGTATACTTTTTAAATTATAATAGCACTAGCTACTAGGTATAATATAAAGATAAGGTAATATAACGTTAATAATACCTTCTTATATATAACGCGTAATAAGTATATAATTCTAATAACTTATAAGCTTTTTAATAGTTTTAAGATATTAGGGAAATACATAAAGTTACTTAAGGCCTTATATAAGCTTAAAGACTCACTTAACCTATAGTTTAAAGAGCTAAGCTTAACTCTTAAGAAAGCTAGGCTTATTTTAAGTAAGAAAGAGTCTTATATCTTTTATAATAAAGCTTAAAACGTTTACTTAATTTTCTTTATAAATAATATAATAAGTACTTATTATAAAATAAAAAAAGTAAGGAAAGTAATAAATTATATAATTAAATACTTAAAGTAAGTATATAATTTAAATGAAAAGAGTAAATTAAGCTTCTTTTTAGGTATATAAATTATTAAGAATTAAAAAAATCATAAAATATACCTTAATTATAAAGCTTATATTAATAAAATAAGTGAAAAGTTTAAATAAGTATAAAAAGGTACTTTTCCCGCTATATTAATCCCTATAATAAAGCTTATTACACGTGTTAAAGAGGTAATTAAGCTTAAAATTAAGATATACTAAGAAAAAGTTAGCTTTATACTATATATGATAATTATAATACGGTTAAATGTAATCTACGTGGCTTTTAAGCTTTTATAATTCCTAATAAACCTAGGTCTTAAGTAATAAAAGGTAATAGATTAAGCTATTAAATATTTAGCTATTATAAGTAAAGTTACCCTTTATTATAAAGGTATAAGGGAAATTTAAGCGTTAAAAGTTATAAGTAATACTTTATATACTAATAATATAAGTATATAAAAGTTATTATAAGGCTATATTATAATGTTATTTAAAGGGCCTATTATTTAAAAAGCTACGCGTTAAAGTATTATAATTATATTTATAATTAAGGTAAAACTACTTACTTTATAGTAAATAATAAAGGAAATTATAGCTTTAAAGCGCTTTTTTTAGGATATTAAATTTAACCTTTAAAAGAAATATAATATTAAATGCGATAATTAATAGACTATTCGTTTTATACTTAATTTAAGCGAGCGAATTAACACGTATTTACGTTATATTAATATTTATAATATATAATTAAAGTAAAAATACGAAAAGAAAAGCTTTAAAGTTACGTATTTACTAATAGTTAAAATACCTATAAATAGATTTATAAAGGTATTAAATAGATAGCGTTTTAAATACTTTAAAGGCTTACTTAATTTAATAGACTTATATAGCTAAAAAAAGATCTTATAGCTTTATAATTACGCGAATAAGAGTATAATTAAAGGGGGGTATTAAGTATATTTACCCCTTAAATATATAAGCGTTTACCCCTTTTAAGTAAAGCGCGCTTAAAAGGTAAACACGATTTTATAAGGTAATATTAAAACGTTAAAACTTTAAATACTAGTAGGTAAAAGTAAGCTATGACTTATATTAAAATATACACGTAAGAAAATAATAAAAGTAAAGCTTACTTCTTTATAATTAAGTTTATAACCTAATTTAATAAGGCTTTTACTTAAGTTTTCTTACTTTTCTTAGCTATAAATAAGCCTTTAATAGTATTATTAACCTTAATACTAGTTATAAACCCTTTATATATAAAGCTTTACTTTATAAGAAGATTAAATTATAATTAAAGTGCCTAATAATACCTATTATATATTTAAGGCTTAAATAGTTAAAATTAAGTAAGAGATTATAAATAATAAAGCGTAAAGATAAGAGAAGCTTACCTTATTATTTACGTTTAACGTTAATAGTATTTGCTTAATAATAGAAATTAATATAGCGTAATTATATATAGAATTAGTAATTAAATAACTAAAGAAAAGAGAAATAAGCTTATTAAGAATAATAAGGGTAATTACCTGTCTTATATAAGTAGTATTATTTAAAGTAACTTTTAATTACTTTATAATAGTAACCTTTATTACCTTTACCTATAATAGTAGCTTAAATATAGCCTTTATAAGGAATATTATAAAGTATATTTAGCTTTAAAAACGTAGTTTAAATAATTAACGTATATAAGATAATAGTTTAAAGCTTTTAAGCTTAGCTTACCTATTATCTCTTTACTAGTTTAACACCTAGTAAAGAGTAATACTACTTTAAAGATAAAGAGAGCTATAAATTATTTACCTTATTATTAAAGGTTTTAATACTATTAAATTAATCCTTAAAAGTTATCTTAATATTAAGATAAAGAAGGTTCTTAAAGATATTTTATTAGGTATTCTTAATGAGTTTTTAATTAAATTTAAGGCCTAATATAATTATAATAATTAAAATATAAGCTTATAATTATATAAAGGTAATTATAAAAGAAAGGAAAAAAAGCTTATAATACTCTTAAGAGATACGTATAAATATAAAGAGTAATTAGCTAATAAGCGTATAAAGCTTACCTTTAATTTACTTTATTAATACGAGGCTAAAATAATAATATAATTAAAAAGGGGATAGTATAATAAATCACGTAAATATTATAAAGAGTAAACTAGAGGTATTAATAGGCGTGTAAGAGCTTTAATTAAGTGCTTAGCTAAGCGTAAGCTTATTAGCTTAAAGGCTTATAATAGCTTTAAACGTAGCTTTAATTAAGGGGTGTATTACACGATATAATAAGCTTATTAGCTATATTAAGTATTTAGCTACGTAATACGTACGAAAATTAAATAATACGTATAATATTCGTAGAGTTAAGCGCCCCTTTTTAAGGGGCGTATATAATTCTCTCTTTTATAGCTTAATTAAGGCTTTTTATTATTATTTTATATGTTATCTAGTAACTAATACCCGCTTTCATGTGACACGAGCAAATTAAGCCACCTCGACCGAACCGCCGAGGAACCAAGAGAAGCTGTTTGTGATGGCCCCTGCAAATGACTAGCCATTTCTCTATTCTCAGTTTAATACTTTCCTTCCGTATTCATTGTTTTTTACGGCTTTCAAGCCATTGCCGGTGTCATATTGATCGAGGCTAACAGATGGCACCTCATCCGGCGTCCAGGAATTACATTCTGTGAAGTTAAGCCATATTGATAATGTCAATGAACGGGTCAGGCTCTTACGGCTGGAGCTTCGCAATGGTCCCGTAAAGGCAAGTATCACTCCAGCTACCTCGATCAGGACGGTCAGGGAAGCAATATATATCGACTTGCAACCCTTGGGAGTTCTCGCTGTCATCATGACTGACTTGATTATTGTCGGCGCGCAATAGTTCTTGCCTGGCCAGTGGCTAGATACGTATGTCCCTGGAATCTCCAGGGCAGGTGGCTTTACTATCACTTGCGCCCCTTCATCAGCAGCCTCGTGCGATGGTCTGGTTGCGCCCTATCTCGAGCTCGCCATTCAGCAGTCTCCGGAGAATGCGGTCGCGGCATGGCTATGGCAGCCAGCGGAGAATATTATCGGCTCAAATTTGCATGTCCGCATCGGGGGCAGCTTTGTTTTCCCTCCCCCTTCTCGTCCTCAGTTGGAGAATATTGAGAGGATTGTTTTCGTGGCAGGTGGCGTAGGCATCAACCCCCTTATGAGCATGTTAAGCTATATCGGTGAGACGGATGGCTTTTCCAAGCCTGACGTATCCGTCTTCTATGCGAGCAAGTTGCCGGACCGGGGAGGCTTGGAGAGCATCTTGTTTGTGCAGCGTGTAGCGGCCTTATTCGCAGATGGCCGGGTCAAGGGAAAGTTCAAGATGTACTTGACGGGCAGCCCCGAAAGCCTTCAGCGCTTCAAGAGATGCCGCAAAGCTCATCGTGTCATAGACAAACTCGTTGAAGTTCAAGAGGGCAGATTATCGGCGGCTGATTTGTGCCCAGATCCGACGAATGGGGACCGGTCTTCGAGCATGTTTTACATTTGCGGTCCTCCAACCATGACAGATTCCATGTTTACGTCTCTGACTTCTGGTAATCCAGGATTGAGCATATCGCCAGCACAAATCATGACGGAGAGGTGGTGGTAGGCGGTGACTACATCTGATGACAAAGGATCAAAAGTATCATTCAACTCCAACCATGGTATCATATTGCGTCATGGCATATTGGTCATAGCCAATTCTAGTTAGTCATCTCCATTTGTCTGTCTCATCAATGCCGTGATTGCCTTTGAACGCCAGGCTTTTCCTCCTCCCGAGAGTCAAATATTCTTTCCAACCACACCGTTTCGTTCCCAGACCCTGCCACGAAATTCCTCTTCTATTGCTTGTTAGGAGAAGAGGTCCTCGGCCCTTTGTCTTCGCTTTGAACGCGCTGGATCCAGCAGCTCCTTGCCTGCATTGCTTGCGCCCAGCTTGTCGGGGAACAGCTCCCGAGCACTCGTGGCAGCAGCTCCTTTTATGGAAAACCCAGCCCTGTCGTCAGCTCTCTGGTTGGCCAGACCTCGAATGTTAATAGAGTTGCCGGATTGGGCGTCAGAGATGTCGACGATCTTGGGAAGATCCTGGTCTTCTAGCCTCGCAGAGCCAATGGAATCTTCAAGTTGATCCAGTTGGCCACCTCGTCCACTAGCTCTGGTTGGGAATAATTCTTTGCTGCTATTATCGGCAACTATACGATTTTTGATGGATCTGGCCTGGGCTCTATTTCTGTGCGAGGATCCGTCCATGTCATCCATCTGGGCATCCCCGTCGCGGTCTCGTCGGGGGGAAGCCGACCTGTCGCGCCTGGTAGATTTTTTCATGAATAGCTCTTTTCCACGGTTCTCCTCGGCGTACGATCTCAAATTGGCCGCTGGGGCCGAGTCTCGTTGCGAGCGACTCGAGCGAGGAATGTCATCATACATGCTAGCCTCGAACGTCTCGACATCATCGTCCGAGTCGCGTCTTCGCCGGCCAGCGCTTCTGCGATAATCGTCGTCTCTCTCTCTGTACCTTGGCCTGTTTTCTTTGTATCTCCGGCGCCGTTCTTCGGGATCATGTTCCGGGTGTAGGAGATAGTATCTGCTGCGCAGTGCGGCTCCAGCCTGTTTCTTGTCGGTAGTGACAGCGAAGCGAACATGTAGTGAAATTTCTGGCTTTCCATCAAACGACTTCGCCGGCAGAGTCTCTCCTGGCGGCAAAACTGTCACGTCGACTACCTCAATAGCGCTCAACGCCATGATGGCATCTCGGGCTGTAAGCTCGTTGACAAACACCAGGTTTGCCGAACTATCGTCAATCCACTCAATCTTGTCCACTGGCCCAAAATGACTCTTGATGTATGCTTTTATATCGTCCGTATGTAAGGTATCGACACCTCGAATATGAAGCTTATTGGGAATCAGAGTTTTGCGTTCGTTCTCATCCTGGTTGGCAGATTCGTCCTCCACCAGCTCTCCGGGCTCCTGAGGTTCGGCCGTTCCCTAAAGTGTTGTTAACTCAGGCACAGAAAAATGGTGGCGGGTGGGCTAGAGAAAAAGAAAAGGATGCATATAATACCAAAATATCATCTGCCAGTGGCAGTTCCTCTGCTGGCAGGTCTTGCGTGACCTGCGCAGCGTCTCCCATCTCAATGTCGAAATCCATTGTAAGAAAAAACGATGCAAAAATTTTCCTAATCAGAGAGACAAGTAACTGGACAATGCTCTCGATTTGGTTCAATCCAGTAAGATGCCAGGGAGGTGGTATGCACAGGCGCAGGTATAGCGACGCTGCCTGCAGTGAGAGTGGTGTCCGGTGCAGGCCTTGTGCAGATCTGGTGCAGAATAAGTTGCGGCACAGGGGCAGATGCGGCGTGGGGCCCGGTGGGTTTCAGCGTGTTGACACGCCATGCACGAGAGTCAATCCATTAGTATCGATGGATGGCTAGCTGGCACTAACGTATCAGCACATCTGCATACCTTAGGTACCTAGGCAAAGCACCAAGAGGGTTACTCTACTACTTACGCCTTTTCAAATCTTGATATACCTCCCTACTTGCTTGACCATGGTGGGAGGCTCCCAATTGAGTGGGAATGGCAACATTGAAACGACATGGGCCATCACTCGCTCCCGGGTAGATGACTCCCATCATATACAGAAGGGCGGCCCATAGCTTCCATCCGCCAAGCCTTGGACATGGAGATGCCTTATTTGAAAAGGGCCATGGGATACTCTACGTAGCTTCTGTCACTTCAACTGGTTCTACCGAGATAACTGTGAGGATGGCTGTGTACATGCTAAAGTTGAGGGCCATGGAATAACGTTATTGTCTTCCCGGCTAGAGAGACAACCCAAGTGTGATACATGGCGTTTGGGACAATATACGTAACAAAGTTTTCGCAGAGGGAAGTAACTCCTCCTTGCTGATCGTTGACAGCCCTCTGGATAACCCCATGTCTTTCGGTGGTACCATGACCAATTGAAATTGCTCCTAGTACTCCGTACAGCGTCATGTTTATTAAAAATTTTTTGTTTGTGTCTGGAGCAGTGATTTTCTAGCTCTGTTCTTGGGGGGCAATGGTGTTGGCTGTCCTTGAACCGGAGCAAACGGCTCCATCTTGAGCACTGGCGGCCGGGGGAGTTATTTGAGTCTCTGAGTCCTTGAATTCTCGAGTCTGGTGGTTTCAACCACTGCAATAGGGACAGCTAATAACTAATATGCGCAGTTCGATGTCGGGAGTACCTCCCACTACTAGGTAACTTACCTGCCCCACATCCTGCCCAAAGACTCGAAAGCCCCGTGGCACCCAAAATTCAATTTAATAACTACTACCTAGACTAGACTTGATATTATCCATCTCCAGCTGTGCCAGCAGCGCGACCAGTCTACCGTCGACCTCACTTCGTTTCGCAGCCTCGACCGCTGAAGAGGCATCCTCCCCGCCCGCAGGGTGTCCTTCTTTGAAGCCACGGGTCGTGCTATTGAGAGAATCACACCTGGCATAGAGGACTTTCCTTCCGCCTTTGCAACGTGCCGCTCAAACCCTCAACCCTCGTCATCTGCACCAGCTCCCAATCCTTTGGTCAGCCGACGCCTTGTCTGTCTCGGGGAAATGCCTCCGCTGCCATAATCATGCCTCAAGACCCCGCCACTACCCTCAGCGCCTTGCTGCGCGGAGCCACCATAGACGACCACGATGAAATTCTCAAAGCTGCCAATGCGGCCCTCAAGGCCGACAAAACCGACGAGCTGGCACAGCACACGAGAATTGTCGCTCTGTTGAAGCTGGACAGATTTAGCGATGCTTGTCGGGCAATATCCGAGAGTGGGATCAAGCTGGAAGCCAATTGTGTGCTCGAGAGGGCATATGCTCTTTACAAGTTGGGAAAACTAGACGACGCAACCAGTGTCCTTGCATCCGTGGGCATTCAGAAACGAAGCCTTAGTCATCTTGCGGCTCAAGTTGCATACCGTGCCGAGAACTTTGATGAGGCACTGTCCATATATAATCGACTTCTCGCCTCTGATCCCAATGAAGAGGCCAATGATCTTAGCATCAACATCCAGGCAGCACTGGCTCAAGCCCAGTGGAAAGATATCTCCACATCTTTTGTCTCGGATCCAGAAAAAACTATGGAGGCCTTTGAGCTGTGTTACAATGCTGCATGCGCAAATATCGCCAGAGGATCGTTGCAACTGGCACTGAAACTTCTGCAGCGAGCCCTTGCCCTCTGTGATGCTTCTGATGAGCTGACAGACGAAGATAAAGAAGAAGAGCGCAAGCCCATTCTTGCTCAGCAGGCTTTAGTTTTGGCCAAGATGGGAGATCTTGACCGTGCTAGGGATATATACTCTTCCATAGATATCCCTGCGTAAGTAATTGTGACTAAGTTTGCAATTGTGGGAGTCTGCCAAATTAGACAGGTATGCTAACTGACCTTGCTCGCAAAATATAGGGAATGCGACCCCGATTTCAAGATAATCACCCAGAACAACTGCTGGGCGCTGGAGAAGAAGCCCGAGAATCCCTTCTTGGTCGAACGCGAGGTAGCGTCTTGGATGTCGGCAAGCAGCAAGGCTAAATTATTCAAGTTTCAGTCTGATGTTCTCGCCCGGAATGCGTCTGTCGTTGATTTGCGTGCACACAAAGTCAACGGTGTTAAAGAGAGGGTGAAAAAGGCGACGACAAAGGACCAAATGCCATCCTGCAATGCCGATTTAAACGGCATGTCCGTCATTGGAGCTGCCGCAGAGACGCAAGGTTTAGCCCGCAGGGATGCTCTGCGATCACTCCTTAGTCTTTCCAAAGCAAGGCCCAACGATACGGGGCTTGTCTTGACCATAGTGCAGCTTCACTTGGAGCGGAAGAACCTCGGTGCCGCCCTACACACTCTGACGTCGTTTTTCTCGCGACTGGAACAGTCCGCGGATGAACAATCCCAATGTGTCCGTTTCAGCCCCGGGCTGGTAGCTCTCGCAGTAGCGTTGAAGAAGACCCAGAAACGGGAGACGTCAGCCAAGGCCGAGCTTGTGAAGGCTGCCGAGTTCTGGCGCGACCGTCCAACCAGTCCGGTTGTTTCCCTCCTCGAAGAGGCTGGCATTGCACTTGCGTCCTCGTCTAGCCGCAATGAATTGAACCTGGCACGGGTTGCATTTACAAAGCTACAGAGTGAAAAGCAAACATCACCTATTACTTCTGCTGGGCTGGTAGCAGCAGTAGCTGCTTCTGATGCTAGTGCGGTGGAACGACATATTGCGCAACTTCCTTCCGTGGAAAGCCTTGTCAGCGGCATTGACGTAGAAGGTCTCATAAACTCTGGAGTGGCTTCTACCATCGAAGCTTCAGCAGGAAGCAAGAAGAGGCGGTCCCCCACCGCTCCAAGGAGCGAGCGCCCAAGCCAGAGAAGAAAGAGGATAAGGCTGCCGAAGAACTTTGTTGAGGGTCAAACCCCTGATCCTGAAAGATGGCTTCCACTGCGTGATAGGTCAACATATCGGCCAAAGGGAAAGAAGGGACGGAAGAAAGTTGCCGAGTCTACGCAGGGTGGTGTGGTAAAGGAGGAGGAAACCCTGGGTCTTGTGGGCGGTGGCGGTGTTAAGGTAGAAAAGGCGTCGGTGTCAAGCTCATCCAAGAAGAAGAAGAAGGGTAAGAAATAAGTCTGATGGTGGCTGTGAAGCCTAACTGTAGGGTCCTAAGGAGTCCGGGATGGGAGACTACGACCTGGCCGGATAGTACATCAATACAGAGGCTATCGAGGCATTATTTGCAATACTGCACAACTCTCAGTGAGCCTTAGAAGTCATGCTACAATGATACAAGCTGATCACTACCACGGAGCGAAATGGACATGTTTTCAAATCATGCGCCCTCCTTCCGTAGCGTAGATGTGTGCTCAGTCTCTCTACCTGACGTCCGAGGATATTGTCCGTGCCGTCAAATTCTATAGATGCAAACACATTGCAATATCCTCGCCGCAGTTGTGAGGCTGTCTCCAGTACGTTCTGTCTGGATGAAATCATTGCGGACCATTGTTCCCAGTACAGAAGGAACCAGCAAGAACACACGATCACAAGTGCAAATGCCATGTTACGGTTGTATGAGAAGCGCTGCTTATTATTGCCTTTTGTCATACCCTGAATTCTCCCAGTCGCTCCCTTGATTGTTTTGCAGAGCTTGCGAAATCCCAACGCTAGTATAAACACTCACATGTAAATTGCAGCTAATCATCTCCTCTTCTAATCGAAGTCAGAAAGTCTCTCAATTAGACACTCACAGCCTGTATCGGCTGAGTTGCTAGGGTCTCAGGCTCAAGTCGTGTGCCTTCGTCGTTACCACACGACTCGTCACTCTCACAAACTTCTCCGTCCAACTCCTTGTCCTCGGTCACGCTTTCACTCACTTGTGAACATGCCCCTGCCTCCAGGTCCTCTAGCCGCGTTCCTGATACTATTTGGGGTGATTTTCTGCCGTCGCGGATGCTAGGGCTGACTTCACTTTCACCATCCGATGAGATTGCAAGTCTTCCACCGGAAGCGCTCCTAGCTGCTTGTGCTGATGAATATTTCCTGTGAAGATCTCTAAAGCTACGAGCGGTGGCAGTGCTTGTACTAGCTACCGAGTTCCTCCTGCTACTTGTGCCGTTCGACTCGGATGGGGTTTCGAGTGCGGAGTGGAAGTCGTCATCAGGGCTGTCGTTGCCCAGCAAAGGGGTAGCTAGCTGGTCTTGCTGGTCTTGATGCAATGACTCGTGCTGTTTCCGTGACATCATCTTGTCTTCTTGAGACAATGTCTGCAGCTCTGTGCCCAGATTGATCACCGAGGCTTTTTTACCGTGAACAACAAAGCTACCAGTTCCACGGGACAGCGTCGTTTCCCGGGTCCCATCATCCACGGAACCAACAGCTGGTGGGCCTGTGTCTCTGCCCCTCTTGCTGCGATGATGTGAAAGGTGACCTGCACTCTCCCTTAGAGTTCGCTGCAAGCTTCTTCTAATCTTGCTTCTTTCTAATTTGTCTCGATCTGTCGTAACTGAGTACTCGGTGCCTTCTGTAACTGTAGACATAGGTGTCCTTTCTAAAGAGCCACGTCTTGATTTTGCCTCCCACAGCCCGGCTTGCTTCAAGAAGTCCCGTTCGTCGGCATCCACATCATCTTGGCCAGTATCAGACGTTCTAGACGAACCGGCGACGTCCTCATCCTGAGAAGCTTTGGCATGAAGTGTTGGGGTTAAAGGCTGTGCTGCAGCTGCGGCAATGCTTGAGATAGATCCATGCCTCATACTTTTCGCGTCAGATTTCGGATGCCAGGGCTCCTTACCGGCAGATTGTGGAGGCGTCTGGGGGACGCTCGTTTTGGTCGGAGAGTCGATGTCTTTGCCGGTACTGGCGGTACTCGGAATCTGAGATAATGAGTTTTCTGTGGGCGTATGAGGTTTTTTCTCGTCAACAATTTGACGTTTAGACTTTGACTCCAACCGAGTCAAAGAGGGCTGTGGCGTGGATAAAACACTCTGTGAATTTGACTGCAAAGCAGACTGTAGCAACGGGACTTCGTCATCTGCAAGATCTTGAACGAGAATATCTCGGTGACATTTTTCCCGCCAAATCTCCATACGAGTCCACCTCAGCTGCGCAGACATGCGGGCTGCGGCAAGCAAGAGCTGCTCCCTTGTTCGTGGCTGGATTGGTGCCAGAATCTGGAGGTGCCTTGCATTCCTCAACTGTTCCTCCAACAGTTTCTGAGCTTCTTCAACTTTCTTATCAGCCTCGCAAATCTTTTGTTGCATGCCATCGCGTCTTGCTGTCTGTATATCTTCGACCATTTTATGATCAATGTAGCCCCGTGCGATTGAAACAGGACCAGTGGGAGTTTGTATTAGTTGCGTCGCGTCAGAGCTGTCCAAGCGACGCATGCCCCGGCGACCTTGACCATCAAAGTTGGCTCCCACCACACCACGCATCCGAATTCCCGATGTCCTAAACGCAGCAGCATAGTTGAGCTTGGCCAGCCAGTCATTGCGTTCTTCCTCGCTGTCTGCCAAGAGCACCTCATCTAAGCCACCTTGTCGAACATATAAGAATGCGTTTTTATGTTTCTTGTATGTAGTGTCGACGAGCGCCACAGCGGCATGTGTAGACATCAAAGCATCTGGTTTGAACTCTTCAAGCGGAGGTTTGAATATAATTGGTATACCATCATGCCCACCTTTGAGATGGCCCTCATATTGATGAATTAGATTCTTCACCCAGCTTGTATTTCGGAAAAAATACAATTGGGCTCCGGTCAAAATCGCGCCCCATTCCTGCCACGGTGAACGTGTCTTCCTCTTTTTGGCATCCTTCCGCCACAATAACCCAACTTTGGTGACTTTGATGTCCACTATTCCCGGATGAGCATCATTGGGGTTTGTGGCCGTCTTTTCCGACATGAATGCATCTGGTCGTGATCTGGGTGACACGATCTGGAGGACCCCGGTTTTAAAAAAGGTGTTTTGCAGGTCCTTCAGATTGAAGGAAGGTGCAGTCCCTAAATAATTATAATGATCATCCAAGTGCATAGCCTCCTTCAGATTTGGCCGCAGAGCATCTAGATTGCCGTCAATAATGAGCGTGTAAGGGTCAATGGGCTCCTTTGCAGCGCGCTTTGCCGGGTCAGCGCCATTCCCAGAAAGCAATTTCTTTTTGGACTTGTTGTTTTGCATGCGGTCGTTCGTCAAGTCCAGGTCATCCTCAACGTGAATGAAAGGAGTGTACGATATATTGTCGTAGAAGCATTCAAGGACATCATCAAATATACCCTCTCCTCGCGTGTTCTTTAAATAATCCGACTTTTGCATCTTGTGCTTGTTATTCTTATTGAATACATCCGTGTGTAATATAAGGAGTGAGAATGCTATAAAGTAAGCTTGGTCTGGAGATGAATAGATACCAGGATTGCATTCGTGATAGCGGTTAGCAAACGCCTGCAAGCATCGATCAATTTGCTGAGTTTCCTTGGGTAGCTCGGCCTCCATCAGCAACTTTCTAATAGCCATATCCATCGGATCCCCGAAGAAACTAAAGCTTCGCATGTAACTTCGGAGCACGGCAACAGAAAATGGATCAGCTCCCTTTGACAAGGCAGATGCAATGACCCCTCGGCTTACCACACCTTCCAGACGAGCCAGGTACTTCGCAGGGGACTCATTGCCTTGGCGTTCTGGCAGGATGACCGAATCTCTTGGCAATTGCAACGAGTTACTCTTGGATGTTATTGAGCCAGGGGTGGCTGGTGTCAGTGTTCCTTGACGACTGAGTTCAGAGTTTTGTCTGATCCGACCAAGCCCAAACAGGTCGCCGAAGCTTTTACGGCCAATAGATGTCGATGTACGGGTAGTTGGAGGTGACAGATGTTCATCGGTCGAGTCTCTACCCATTGAACTCATGGTAGAGGACCGACCTCTGAGTAGATTTGTTCGTGTAGGGGATGATTGACCGGAGCGCTGCCCACCTCCCCGGACGAACAATGCTGAAGCAGCAGAGCTCTGTGTTATATGGATTTCATCTCCATCACCGTTGGAAGCTCGAGGAGTCGCGGCGCTCTGCGATGACGCTGGGCGAGGAGTGACGCCTGTGCCAAGAGAAGCTGACGATAGATTCTCGCCCTTCCCTCTATTCTTTTGCTGGAGATGAGCTAGAGGAAACAAAGGTTCTGGAGGCTTCTTGGATTTGCGGAGTTTGAAAAATGGCGTGCTAGAGGGAGGTTTCTTGGGGGTTGTGGTTGGACTTGAACGGGAGACGTGGTCGCTGGAGCTGGCATCGGATCTGGAAGATTCTGATTGGCGATTGTCTAATGCATTGAGGGAGGCATTATTGGGCAATGCTGTCGCCTGAGTTGATGGCCGATGATATGCTAGCTCATCCGACGCCCGGCTGGACGTATGATCTCGACCATCGGCCAAGTGGTTTCCCCTGTGGATGGTGTCTAAGGAGGCATCACGTCTACCGCTCCTGGTAATATCATTGGACCGGCGAAACTTTGCGGCCAAATTCATACGTGACGCCACTTTTTTGGGGCCCGCGATATCGTTGGTAGGGGCAGTTGTAATGATGGCAGGTGCTAAGACACTTTTGTTAGAAGCAATTGACTCTACGGGGTGCGTAGTACGCTCGGCCAGGACGTACGCCGTGGAACAGGAGGCGGTGCTTCAGCCTGTTGCTTGGCTCTTAAAGATAACTGAGAATCGGAGGCGTTTCGATATCGCAGGATGGAAAACGGGCGGCGTTTGTTTTGTCGTTCAGACTCGGACGTGGGTGGCTCCCGACTATGCTCGGGCGGCTCGGATTGGTGAGTTTCCGGCTGAGACAATGAGTAAGAGTCTCCCGCAACGACGGGCTGTGCTGCTGATGAGGAAGAGGGTGCGGTTTCATAATCGTCGTTGTCGCCATCATCGTCGGACGGCCGAGGAACGTTGAAGGTTGCATGGCGTCGGATATCCGTCTCACTAGCCATATTACCTCGCCGACGAAGGAAAGGCATCGCGACAGTCGACTCGCATGTTACTCTGCGACGCTAGGCCGCTCGAGTGTGAGGCTGGCCTGGAAGGCCTTGAACTATTGGCACTGTTGACATTGGGATAACCGCCAGAAAGAGTTGGACTCGTACGGGGATCTTCCGTCGCGGCTTACCTTGGGAGGAGGAACCAACTCTCCTCAACCTAGGAATCTAGTTGAAGCCCATTTGCGTCAGCTTGTCGCTATTTTAAACACGGCTCCTGAGGCAGATTCGATCAGTCCATGGGCGTGGCGTCGTGAAGCGAATGGATGGTGATAGTTTTGGGAGAATGGCTGTCGACGCAATTCTTCAAGGCTCATTGATGATGGTTGTGGCGTAAAACCAGAACAGTTTACGTTGTGGCTTCCAAGCAAGGGGCTACATGTCAAAAATGGAATTAGAGGCTCAGCTCTCCAAAGTCGGTTAGCACTAGTACTAGCTATAAGTTAGGTACCCAGGTACGGAGTACGGAGTACCTGGGCTCCTACATGGCTGTCTGCACGAGCCAGCCAACATTGAACGTGTGAATCTTCTGCCAGCTGCCAAAGCCTCAAGAACACGGCCCGTGATACAAATCTCGACGATTTCCAACGCTTCATTCTGGCCGATCATTCTGCTGATGACACGGTGCGACCACTCTTTTCTGTGCTGGCTGAAGTGACATCTGGGCGTCTGTACGCCTTGCCTCGATCTACTTACTGCCGAGATACTTGAGAAACTATCCATAGGCATTTAGGTAAATCTCTCACCGTCATGGGCGCGGATGGATTTCATCGGTACGGAGCTCCGAGGCAGGGATCGGTTTGACTACTCCGTACTTTTGTTTGGTTTCGCCGATGTGACGCGTGGCAATTCATCTGCAGCCAGATAGATACCTACTTAAGTAGGTACCTTAGTAATGCAGGAGGCAGTGTACCAAAGACCAGGTGGGCATGTTCCTCGAGAGAGCACTCGACTAGCGATGGGGAAGAAGGGTCCTTGACTTGTACGACGGTGTTCATCATGAATCAGTCGGTCCCGAAGATTTCCGTTCGATAACAGGTGGTCAAGGGGTTCGGCAGAACAAGCTCGGAGCTTCGAAGCTTCACTTCTACAAAGGGTCTCATATCTTGCGATTTAAGCCTGGGGCTGCACAGCCAAACAAGCTTCATGCTCAATCCAAGTATGTACATAACAAGGACGAATGCCTTGCTGCGCGCAACGTCCTGCCACTGACGTTGTAGCACCTGTGCGTACGTGATGCAAAAGGTCAAACCTGGGGATCGGCCTGGTCAGTTCGTTCGTGAATGATTTCAGGCTTTCAAAATTCCCAGTGACAGGTCTTGTGATCCACGCTTGAAGTTGCGCAACCCGTAAAAAGCATGATAGTGATAGTTGACGTTTGGGCTGGATTCAGACCCATCTTTCCATGACCCATTCATTCGTCTTCCTCCACGATCCAGTACAGTGTCTACCAACTGCACATCGGTGTACGGAGTACTAGTGATGCGCTGCCTCCGCCGCCTGTGGAAAAGCCGAGCGCCCCACCTATGTACATGTCTACGTGCGGTCTGGTTGGCTACATATACGGAGTACTATCTCCTGCGAGGTAAGGCGTGTGGCTCCAGTGCTGGGTAACTCCCCACGAATCAGGCCGCCCGAGTTTGCAACGGACATTCACCACTTGCCATCACCACCGCACCTTCGGCTTGTGCCTGAGCGGCAGCCGACAAATTCTGCCGTTGTGCCGCCCACGTACGATCCGAAGCGACCTGGGAAGAAAAAGAAAGAAAAGAACAGAAGAGAGTAGGCGAAGAAAAGATGAGAACCGAACTCGCCAGCCTCGTGACCTCTGGGCTACTGCTGGTCGTTCAGCACCCCGGCTTAGGCTTTGCAGCAGGCCTTCATCCTCAACGCCCTCCAAACAGTGGCAATCGCAACATACACCTGTTTCCATTCTTGACCAAACTTCGCGACAGCGCAGTCGAACTCATTTTCGGCCGTCATCCTACGAAAAATGCCGACCAACACGCCCTTCCATTCAGTTTGCGCTCCCGATACACCAACGAGCTGGTCTTGCGCTTCAATGTCACCACACCTGAAGAGGAGACCGCACTTTCTCAGGCGGCAGCCCAACTTTTTCTAGATATTTGGGCATTCACGGATGAATTCGTCGATATTCGTATGCACCGCGATGAAGTGTCTCCTCTCCTCAGTCTTCTCCCGCCTTCGCTTCAAGTTGCTCAATCCACCCTGATATCCGATCTCGCCTCCGCAGTCTATAATTCAATGCCGTCCCACCATCAAAAGCCAACAGTTGAGGCTGGTGAAACACTCTTAGTGTCAGAATCGCCGCTTTCAGAAGCGAACGGCAACCTTTTTTTCCAAGATTACCAACCATTACCTGTCATTGTTCGTTGGATGCGTCTGCTTGAGGCAATGTTCCCATCATATGTCGAGTACTTTTCCATAGGGAAGTCCTTTGAAGGAAGAGAAATATCAGCTCTACGTGTTAGTCTGTCCTCAACTATTGACCCTACGAAGCCGCGAAAGACAATTGTTGTCACCGGTGGTCTTCACGCCAGAGAGTGGATCTCAACCAGCACTGTAAATTATGTGGCGTGGTCTTTCATCACATCCTTTGGAAAGGAGCGTATGATAACAAAACTTCTTCACGAATTCGACATGGTATTTGTACCTGTGCTCAATCCTGACGGCGTGGAGTACTCCTGGCAGGTGGACCGGCTATGGCGTAAATCACGACAACAAACAAATATTCGGTACTGTCGTGGTCTTGACCTGGACCATGCGTTCGGGTATGGATGGGATGCCACTCAAGCTCAAGCTGACCCATGCTCGGAGAGCTATGGAGGGGAACAGCCTTTTCAGGCCGTGGAAGCAATGAGGTTAGCAACCTGGGCTCGAAACGAAACTCTTAAGAATGTTCAGTTTGTGGGCCTCGTAGACCTGCATTCTTACTCTCAACAGATTCTCTTCCCTTACGCATTTTCTTGCCAGGCTATGCCTCCGAACCTTGAGAAACTGGAGGAGCTTGCAGCTGGAATTGCAAAGGCTATCCGCTTGGCAGATGGAGAGTCGTATGCTGTCACCTCGGCTTGTGAAGGTGCTACAGCAAGACAAGACCAGTTCACACCGCGTGTTGAATCAGGAGGCGGCTCTGCAATTGACTGGTTCTACCACGAGATGGGCGCGCATTTCAGCTACCAGGTCAAACTCCAAGATACTGGCACCTACGGTTTCCTTCTGCCCAAAGAATATATCAT
The DNA here is from genome assembly GCF_019434415.1 of Metarhizium acridum. Classification (NCBI taxonomy): domain Eukaryota; kingdom Fungi; phylum Ascomycota; class Sordariomycetes; order Hypocreales; family Clavicipitaceae; genus Metarhizium; species Metarhizium acridum. The sequence goes on along the minus strand of NW_027094020.1, from coordinate 1,388,234 downwards.
ACCCAGTGGAGAAGAAGTCTTTAGTGCTATGAAGTACTACGGCGACTATCTTTTGGGAAACAATGGAATCGAACGGCTTTTAGCAGGGACAAGTCGCGGCGATCAATTGGAGTCGCCTGCGTACGACGGCTTGCAAAGCAGCCAGGAGCTCAAGCGTCGATGGCTCCGCCGTTGACGAACGGCGAAGTTCAAACATACACATTAACACGCCCTGCTACTACATCACAAGCGCCAGATGCGTCCAATTTCTTGTGCTGTACTACTTCACATGGTTCACTATTCAAACAGTGGATGACGCCATTTGATCCCCAAGCGTCGTGATACGGTGAGGGACAGTCTCCTGGCTCAGTTTCCAAGCACGAGCTTAGCAGACGTGTAAGCAGCCATTAACTTCAGAACAAAATCTGATAAGATAGAACCCATGGCGCCACTCCAAATACGTTAGCACCATCCTCCGACGGCAAAAAAAAAAAAAAAAAAAAATCAACGGAGGACTGAAGTTGTAGCGGTTGGGAACAAATGCACTTACGTTGTTCGACCCCGGGGGCCGGCCTGGCTGGTATATCCGAAGAGATACAGAACGCGAAACACGGTCCAAGCAGCACCTATGGCAGCAGCCGCCACAGGAAAACGCAGGCCACTAATAAGGAGGGCGCCGAGGAACGACGTGTGATTCTCAGTAAAGTTTGCGTGAGCACGCTGGGCTATTTTCTCCAGTAAGTTGCCTGATATCAAGAAGTGATGTCAGTGAGAGCTTGGGGCAAAATCTACCGCAATTGAAGGCATAAGCGTTGCCGTCCTTTTCTGCCTGTTCCGCCGAGGCATATGAGTTGGGGTACTTGATACCACTGGCATTGCGAAGCATCGAGGTCCGCAGCATATGGAAAGTGTTGACAAAGAAGGTACTGCTAGCGACAGCAAGCACCAAGCTGTGTACCGTGACGCGACAGACATGACGTTAGCACTAGTACTTATGTGCCTCCAGCATGATTAAAATTGGTCATTGCACAATGTGTCCTTGAAGTGACAAGAGTTGCAAGCGACTTGCTCGACATAAGGTAACGGTACATAAGAAGGAGTTTCAGAACTGACCTGTAGTGATTCGGGAGCTCGAGAATGAGGGTCATTTTTTCTGTAATGTAGTCTTGAGTGTATTACTTCAATATGTTTGTGTCTGTGGATGGTTCTTGCATGTGCTTGCAACCTAGAGTAAACAGAGTATCTCGGAGGCGTATTGTCGTGTTTTGGGAGGGGGCAAGTCAGAACGACAGCGGGTGGCGATGTGGGCTTTATGAGTGCGCAAGCGGACTAGACATGGAGGGCTCTGGGATTTACTTTCCTAGGTTTTTACAGAGATTGGAAATGGAGTTGACAGAGGCTGGTGTCGGGACGGACTTGGTGCTTGGATTGCGGGCTCTACGGCGGGGTGGCATTGCGGACTCGGACCAGGCTATGTGGCTACATGACAGCTATTAGCTGGATTCTACGAAGCATCAGACCACACAGGTTGATCACCAGAACACGTAATATTACGTGCCTGGCCATGACACATCCACTGTAAGCACGGAGTAGGGGAAGACTCCTCGCTATCCCGTCGCCTTCTGGGCTGGCTGTGATGACTACGCAGCTAGCCAGCTGCCTGGGCCATCGGGCACATCGGGCCCAGCCGTGTTCCTGCATCCCCTTGAATGTGCGCAGGTCGAATTGATGTATTCGACCCACTTCTTTTACAATACTTTATAATGCTTCATTATAATTATTAATATATACTTATAGCTTTTTATATCTTATTAATAATATATACTTATAGCTTGTTATATCTTATTAATAATAAGTACTTATAATATTATATAATTTCTTAAGAAATTTATGTATCTTTAAAATAATAATTTTTTTTTATTGGCCAGAAACCTGGTACGGTATAGCAATTGGATCTGCGCACATTCAAAGGGATAGGACCGTTGACGTCACCGACGCTCACTGCCCTCCAGAGGTCCGCTCAATCTCCGCATCCCCTGCTCCGACGAGTAAACTCACGGTCTTATAACTTTCCCGTTGTCTCGTTTCCCGTTGTCTCGTCCAACGCTTCATTCAGAGCCAGCGCTTTAAAACACGTATCGTGAACAAGCACCGTATCTTCTCCATCGCGCTACGAAATGAACTTTCAATGTTGTGTGTCATAGCTGTTGCGGCGGTTCGATGATTCCAAGTTGGGGGCGGAGACGCCCTACACACTTCAAGGTTTGTACGCTGAGCTATGTGAGTGGCTCGATAAACTCCGCTACCCTTGTATACTGGGTAACTACTAGGTACCTAGGTATCTACCTACCTACCTACGCGCGCGGCCCCTATTTCTAGTAATAGCATAACTATTATAAGATAAGTCTTAAATTATTACTAATTAATAAAAGTCTTATATATTAAGTAAAAAATTCTGTTTAGCTATCTTATAATAAATAATAGCTAGAGAATAGTCTAAGGTTTTCTAGTAATTATCCTTTAACTATTATCTATTATAAGACAGCTAAATAGATTTTTTTACTTAATATATCCCTTTAAATGTGCGAAGGTGCAGCTTTTGTAACGGACCCACTTTTTCTGCGATACCTAGCCGGTACCTTTCTTGCAATAAGGTCAGCCACTAAACCTTCCACACTAAAATTATCATACTAATAATTCCGGCCTTTATAATAGAGCCAAAAAGTGACATTATAAGTATCTTAATAGCCGATAATGCGTTATTTGTTTGCCTTGAGCCGGCAGAGATTTTGGGCGAGCGACATTTTTACGCCCTTATCACAGCATAATCTTGTCCGACGAGGGAAAAGGGCTTAATGCCACGCTTGTCAAGGCTTTTAATGTGGTCAAATTAGGTTACAAAGCCAAAAAACAGCGCTTACAGAGGTCTCCGGGAATAGGGCCAAAAAGGCCCCGTACGCCCAATTCGGCTGCGATAAGTGCGAGGTAGCTTTGTGTAAATCCAAAGATTGCTGGTACTTATATTATCATACAATTTCTTAGTGTGGTTAGGTACCTTTCAATAATTGGCTTCTTATTGGCCCATACCCCGGTCTGCTATAAAAGCTGCACCTTCGCACATTCAAAGGGATAAGGCTTTTAATAATTATTAATAATTTAAGACTTATCTTATAATAATTATGCTATTACTAGAACTAGAGGCCGCGCGCGTAGGTACCTAGGTAGATAGGCATTTAGACGTCGCGCGGTCCCTGTTTCTGGCCAAAACGCCTGGTTGGCCACTTCGCACAAACGATAGAGGGACAAGGACAGCAGGCTAGGCTGTGTTTCGCCTTTCCACACATGTATATTAAAGAGACTTAGATTTATCCATTCGTTCCTTCGCTCACCCTGTGCATCTTTCTGTTGGATCTCGCCAGGTTAAGCCCAACCCCTCAAAAACCCGCCTCTCTGCCGTATCCATATCCGGTGCCCGTTGTAGACGTCGTCTGTCATGGTTGGAGCCCTCGTCTGACGAGGTATACCGGCTTTCAAAGTCCACCCATGTCCCGTCTGAGCGACGGCGAATCCCGCTGCTGTCAAACTTGAGGCCCTTTTCTTGTTTACAATATCGTCGAAGATCTCGTTGAAATGTTGTGCCACCGCTCCATCCCAGCAAAGCACACCCAACAGTTTTCCACGGGCTGATAATGATGTCCACCCTTCGATGTGGTGCATCCTTTCCTGATTTTTTTTTATCTTGCCACACGACCATGGCTTTATCAAGTGTATCAAATCCAGATCCGCGCCTGGCGCCCTCCCCTCGCCAGGCAAGCGGGAGCTGACCTCGTTCACTATTCTTGGTCCATAAACTGAGCGTATGCGTTATGAGATGGGCTTGCTCAAGACTGACGACGAGGTTATTTATCATATTCATAGTTTGTGATTCGTCTCGATGACTTAGAATGACGTCCACGTCACCGCTTTCCTTTTTCCCTCGTCTATAACCTCCCACTATGGCCATTTGGAAACCAGCCTCGATCTTGCGCGCGTGTTCAAGGACGAGACGTGCGATTTCTTCAACTTCTTGTCGGGGGATCATTTGTTGAAACTCGTCATAGAATTTGACCCCTATTTGCTGGACCCGAGTGAGAGACGACCAGCCGTATTCCACAAGATCGTCTAGATCCTTCCATCCTTTTTTTTTTGGAGATTACAAAGTCAATATTTGAATCTTTTAAACTTTATTTGTTGCTGCATATAAATTGCGGATACCTGGTCACAATCTTACCTTTCTTATAGAATTCCCTAGCCGTAGTATCGCCTACACCCCATATGTCGTAAAACAGCATCAAGGTAGACATCTTTGCGTCTGATGCTGCTGCAGCCGTCTCTTTGGTTTCACCATCCTTCAACCATTCTTGGTACAGCTCAGCAATCTTAGTGCTACAGCCGGGCAATCGCTCAATGTCTGTTGCGAAGTCCATTTCGATTAGCCTCTTTCCAATAAATACAGGCGTAATGTAATGCGGTCGATTACATTGCCCCTCAAGATATCGTATTACTTGCCATGAGAACTTTGGATCACGTACGGGTACGCTGACAAGGCGGCAATCGATGTCGAGTATGCCCGTACCCCGATCTGATTGCCCTGAAGAAGTCTGAGGGTTCGGATTTTTTTGAGCTCCAGGATGAACTTTTCGTTTGGAGGATGCAAAGGTGTTGGCCGCTGGCAGGAATATGTTGTGTGAAGGTATTCCGGAATCGCAGGAAGCTTGGTGTCATGTTCGGAGGTCGTCTGTCGTTCCAATGTTGGTGGCGGGTGTCTACTATGGCGTGAATCATGAACATTGAAAGGCAAGGGTGACGATGCCGCCCGATTTGCGGTATTCATTGCATGGTCCTCAGCGGCACGGCGAAGAATTGCACCACTGGAGATATTCTGCGTCTCAGGTTTTTCTCCGCCGGAGTCGACGTCTGACGAGATTTTGAAGCCTTCATACAAGAGGTAATTGTCAACTGGAAGAAGCCTGCCTTGGGCAAGACAATCGGTCAACCACGACAATTTAAGAACCTGAACCCTACCATTCTGCGCTGTCCGATAATCTGGATGTTGAGCGTCTCCTATTTTTCGACGTTTCGGACCGGGATGCTCTTCAACAACTACGCGTCTTACAGGTGCAATGGCGCGCACGGTAGAATCAGGATCTCCGCCTGAGCCTGAGCCTGAGTCTGGTCGAATCCTCAATTTATGCCGCCTTAATTCGAATTCAGCACGCTCCCGTTTCGATATTTTACCTAGCACGAGGTCCGCTTCATTGATGTCGTAGGTGAGAGACGGCACTGCTTCCTCGAGATAGTGAAGCTGCGACGGCTCGAGATGACTAGGTAAGACGTAAATGCGTGGAAATCCCAAGTTGCTGGCCATTACAGAGCATGGAGGAGGTGCCGGCTATGTCTTGTCTGTGACGCGCGCTTTCACCACACCCCTTGTTAGATGATCTATGGGGTTGTCTTATTTTGTTCAACGTTTGAAGCATGAACTGTGGAAGTAGTGCTACTGGACTGCACCGGACGGTAGGGGTATGCCTGCATGCGCTTTTGGACGTCGTGCTGGGAGACATGGCGGCGGCGGCGACCTGGACTTCCGTGGCGTCACCTTCAATATAACGTTTGAACCTCGTTGCCAAATGGGACGCTCGAGAAGAGCTATGCTTCGAATCCGAAGGGCTCCATATGTTCGCACCCCGCGGCGGCGCAAACCCCCCTCCCACCCCCTCTCCTCTTCTTTCCACCCCCGCAAAAAAAAAAGAAACATCTCGCCATAGAGATGGAGTACACACGATCCGGTCGATAGAGACAACAACTTATGGTGTTGACAAGACATACCTACTACGTGGGTAGGCGCCTAAGTACTTAGCACCCCTAGTTCAGCCCAGGCCGGGAATTGTTAGATCAAGTCATCTGTCAGGAATTAGGGACACAAAACGAAAATTTATCAAGCATTGGGAATGATTCCGTTCGCTATCAAAAGACCATCCGGCCAATTTCTGCCTCGGAAAGCTCTAAACTAAGCCCCGCATATCCACCCCCCTGTCAAATATCTTCAAATTCCATATCCTCGTCCTCATCCCCAGTATCGTCGTCGCCTTCAAGGCCCTCAGATTCTTTCTTAATTTCTTGATCTACTTTGACTTTCTTGGGTGCTCTTTCATCCGCACTATCTCCATCTCGTGACAGTATAGTAGAAACCTCACGCTTGACGGCCGCGGTACTTGGCGTGCCTAGACCGGATGTATTCCCAGTTGCGGGAACGTCTTCGAATTCGTCTTCATCCCCATCATCCTCTTCCGAGTCAAAATCTTCGTCATTCCCGCCATGTATGATTCCTTTAGCCATTTCTGCAGCTTGCTCAGCCTTGAGCTTTTCGAATATGTCATCAATCTTCGCAGAAGTGTTTGCGTCCACCTTCTTGCCCTTTAATGCGGCGCTGCTTTCGTCATCCTGTTTTAGCGAAATCAACCCGTCGCTAAGTGTTCCAGAGAAGGATTCGCCAGTTACAGTGCTATTCGACATCCACGAGGGAAGCGCATTTTGTTGGGCGATCTTTTCCTTTCGGGCCTTTTCGGCTTCCTTCTCTGCAGCGGATGGACCATCTGACGTTGAAATATTCACTGCGATAGATTGAGGGCCAGTATTGGTGAGTCCTTTAACGGCCATAGGGCGGTTTAGACCACTCTCGACCGGAATGGTAGCTGCCCGCTGATGTGTAGCATCACGAACGACAGGGCGGGCCTTGGCCAAAGCTCGGTCAAAGTCGCATTCGGGAATGTGAACTGCATCAATCTTTGGTAAAAGCTCGCTTATGAATTTGAACTGATCATTTAATCGAGTGGACTGCTCATGCCCAGTGGAAGTTCGGTCCGCCTCGAAAGTGAGAGTATGGTGGCATCGATGACACAAGAAGCCGTTTGGCCCAACACTATCAAGAACTTCCATAGCAGTCCACTCGGCCTTGCAAAAGCTGCAAAAATATTCCTTCTTCTCATTCGCTGGCACTGGCGCCCCTTGAACTTCTTTGTCGATCGTGTATACTCGCCACTTGATCGCATCGATCGTATGTCGATAGTTGATATAATACCATGTGCGGTTACTTGGCCGAGGGTTGCCGTCGCGCAGCTCGGATCTTGTGTGTCTGGTTCGGTCAATCAAACAAACAAAGTAAAGAGCGGAAGGTAACCCCAGTCGTTGGCTGACTAGGTACATGAAAGACGCACACTGTCAAGAAGCGATCTTCTCGCAATTTACCACATATTTTATGCAGGTCTTTCGTGTTTATAGCCATGAGATATGCCAGATCGTCGTCGCGGAGGCTATTAAGCAAGTAAGTATTCCATCATTAGCAGGTGCATTTTCCATACAAGGTCCTGGTATAAATGTCATACGCTTCGTGTAGAATCAGGGCATCCATGACCAATATGTCGCGTGTCGGGTAGAAAGCTCTCAACACGGACTTTATGAGAGTAACGGCGAGATCCATTTTGACGGTTGGTTTTATCGGTATCGTGTCGGTATTCCCTAAATCTTTGACCAACGTCTTTCCGGTGTCTTCCGCGGAAGATGTCGCTACTGCCCCATCACCACTTGAATGCAGACACACGTTCTGGCAGCCGATGAAGATACGCAGTGAGGACAGGTTACGCCCAGGTCGAATGGCGCGGGAGATGTATTTGGAACGGTGTTGTGAAGTTCAGCATCTCTGGGTCTCTATGGCAGCATGTCGAGCGTAAGGTTCGGCGATGCCACGAAGCGCGCCACTTCGAACCATTAACGGCGCGCCGCGCAGACCAAGGGCCTTTGTGTTCGTGTCGGTGATAATATGAATCCAAGGGTCACCTTGAATGGACTGATTCACCAGAGGTGTTTGTGCAAGAGATCAAGATCCTGTCTGTACGTACATACAAACAAACAAACAAAGATGCGACGCTGGAAAAGGACGGCTGGATACCTACCTCCGTGTGCGCATGTGGTCGGTCTGGTGGAAAGTTTTAATATCCTCCCTGCTACCCTGGATTGGCGGTACTATGTGACAGGTACCTACCTAGGTACCTTAGGCTAGCCAAAGTGACGGATGTCTGTCTGGTCCCTTCTTTTATTTACGGTGGTCCGTGCACAGCTTTCTACCAGCGAATGTGCGGCTTCGGCCATGGTAGGTCTCAGATGCCACCTGATGAGCTCCTACAAACGTGAGGAAGCCCAGTTGATATCTACCTACCTACCTTGAGTCTTGGGAGGCCACATGACTCAGGGCCCTTGAAATAACCGTCGCAAGGTGCAAATTGCCCTGGAGATGGTGGAACTATCAAATTTGCACATTGCCTTATATATACAACACATCCATCCACTCAAACTCGACCATCCGTTTGACTCATCTTGTCCGTCATCAAGCTCGTAGCAAACATTTTACATTCCCTAATGTAGCAGTAACTCACCGGGCTTTTAGCCTAAAGTACCAATCAATACATCACATGTTTTTATTGGGCTCACATATCCGGTCTTCCACGCTTCATTAACTTCGAGTCCTCGAAGCAGAGTCCCGAACCAGGGATTGAAATCATCAGGCATACTTTCTCAGCTGAAAACAGGGTATTAGTTCAAGTAAAGTAGTGCTTAGGAAAACTCGACTCACATCCAAGGTCAAAGTTCTTGAACTATTCACCTCCTGGTCTCGATATACGCCGACAAGACTTTCCGAATCTTGGAAAAGTCCCGTCTTCAGGCTGATAACTATAAACTGCATTCCAGGCCCGGCGTGCTCGCGGATATACTTCTTAATCTTGTCGACATTTGCGTTGTCAAGTGCAGCATCTACCTCGTCCAATACAAAGAAAGGACTTGGCTGGTAGCTATGAATGGCGAAGAGCAATGCCAGTGCAGCCATGGTCTTTTCTCCGCCGGACAAGTGCTCCATATCTCTGAAGCGCTTCAGGGGTGGCATGGCATGGTACTTGATACCGGAGAGGTAAGGCATGTCTGTGTCCTCTTCAATGTCGAGATACGCCTGGCCACCTAGCGGATACGCCTCAGATCGTGTGAGATCCTTGTACACGTGAGATATTTGCTCTTGGATGTGGGTGAAAGCCTTGTTGAAACGGTCGTATCGCTTCTGTTTAATCTTGGCAAACGCATCCTTCGCGGCCTGTGCGGTCGTCTTGGAGTCTTCATACTCCTGGTCCGTTTGTTTTAACCTTGATTCGACACTTTCAAGGCGTTCCATGGCTCGCATATTCGGGTTCAACTTTTCGAGTTCCGAGGCTAGCAGAGAAATTCTTTCCGTCAACTTTTCCTCGACTCCAGGGTCATCGGACTACCAAAGTTAGTAATATATTCTTTGCGGTTAGCACTTGGCTGGAAGAAACTTGGGATATTACCTCCTTCAGGTCATCGTCCAGGCCCTCGAAATTGATGGCGATGCCATGGTCGTCGAGGGCAATGTCCATCATGTCTTCCTCGTCATCATCGACATCCATTGCATCAGGATCCTGTCGAAGCAGATCGTCCTCGTTCGGAAGATTGTCCAATGTGCCTTCAACTAGGGGGATCTGAATTTGTTCAAGCCGACATCTCCGCAGCAGTGCAGACTTGCTGGCACTATTCTTTTGCACTATTGTTTCTAGAGTGTTGATGTCACGCTGCCGTGCCTCAATATCCTTGCTCCGTTTTTGCAGCTCAGTCCTTGCCTCGCTCACTTTTTGGTTCTTGTCTGCGAGATCAGCCTTTTGCTGCTCCAGGGTGTCTTGCAAGGCCTCAAGTTCATCTTGGTCCCGACGAATGGCTTGTTCGATGTCGGCCTTCTCCTTCGAGTATGTCTTGATATCCTGCTTCAAACGTCGGATGTGCTCTTGCATTCGTCGGATCCGCGTTTCCGTGTCCCCATGCCTGGTCATCTCCCATTTAAGACGGTTCTCCAACCGCTGCTTTTGCACCTCAAACTGGTTCCTTTTTTCTGATACCTCTTGCTCCAATTTCCCTTGAGAGGCGTCGTATGCTCTGATGTCGCTGTAGCCAAGCCTCCTGCAGAAGTTGGCGAATACTTCATCTTCTACGCGGGCAATCGCCGCCCTAAACTCACTGAGGGTGGCATTATCGGTTTCCAACTGCGACAACTGTTCTTTGTACTTCGGTTCAAGGTCTCTCAATTCCTTTTTAAACCCGTCAAGCTCTCGCTTTTTGCTCGTCCAATTCTTACCGAAGGCCGCAAGTTCTTCTTTCATTGAGACCAAACGTCGTTCTAATCCAGCAAGATCAATTTGCAGCGATTCCTCTTGCGTTCCACGTCGATCAGATTTTGGGAGCCGGTCTATTTCGTCCTTGAGTTTCATTGCCATTCGCTGAAGATTCTGCACGTCGATTTCTTCGAATTTCCGCTTGCCTCCTTTGGGTTCGGGGCCACGACCTCCAGTCATCAATCCAGCTTTATGAATAATATATCCTTCAAGAGTAACGGCTTTCACCGGTATCTTTTTATCGTAGCATATATGCTTTGCAATGCTCAGGGAATCACATACCACGGAACTGCCGCAAGCGTATGACACCGCTCTCTCAACTGATGTGTCGAAATTGATAGTATCGATTGTCAGCCTCGCGCCAGAGAATCCTTTAATAGCTGTATTGACGGCATTGACCTTAATATTATCCAGTGGGATGAAAGTCATGGGCGGAAATCTCTGCTCTTTCAAGTACTGAACACAATCTATACCAACCTTCTCGGTGTCTACGACAACTGAGTCGAAATCTTTTCCAAGCGCGACAATTACAGCCTCGTCGTATTTCTTCTGCTTTGGCGTGCATAGATCTCCAATGCGGCCTCGCACACCGGGGAACATGCGCTTCAACGACGTGACCATCTCCTTCATTCGGGTTTCGCGGTCATTCTGGCGACGACCGTCATCGGCTTCACGCAGCTTTCGAGCTACATCTTCAAGCTTCTCCTCAAGTTCCGTCCGTTTCTGGTTCGTTCTTACACGTTCGGACTGCAATTGATTAAATTCCTTCTTCTTCCTTGCGATCTCGTCGGCAATTTCCTTAGACGCCGCCTCGGTAGAGCTTCTGCGCTCGCCGATATTTTGCAACTCCGCTTCAGCTTTTTCTATAGCTGCGGTGATGCTGTCAAGCTTTCCCCGAAGGTTATTAACAGTAACCTCGTCTGCTTTGCGTTGTCGCTCCAGATTTTCCAATTTCGCTTGATTTGTCCCAGAGCGAGACATTACTTCTGCCCGAAGAAGATTATATTCCTTTCGATCTGTGTCACTAATGTCTCGCCCTTGTTTTCTCATCTGCTCTTTTGTGTCTTCCTCGAACACGGACTGTGCTTTCTTGACATTTTCAATATCTTTCCGGACCTTTTCCACGATGGCAGCTTGTTCATCTCGCTCTTTTGCCACCTTTTGGCTTTGAGCATGGAGCTTCTCAACCTGCTGTGAAGACTCGTGAACTTTCTCATCAAAAGGCAACAGAGCGTTCTCTTTATCTTCGATGTTCCTCTGCCTCAGCTTGATCTCTTTCTCCGTTCGAGCCACTAATCGACCAGCGGTATTCTGATCCCTCCTAGCATCCTCCAACCGTGCCTCAAAAGTTTCTACATTGCGTTTGAGTTCCTTCAGATCCTCTTGATGGTCTTGAATAGTAGCACTAGACTCATCCATGGCTTTCTGGAAATGATAGAGCTTCCAGAGGCAGTGTGATACAATGGCTGCATCTCTTTCTTCAGTTTTCTTTTGAAAACTGTCTGCTTCCTTCTTTTGCTCGCGGTACTGCTTGATTTCGGAGTTGATCCCGCGACGGCGGTGTAGCTGGAAGTTCTGGTTCTCAGCGGCTTCTTCAGCATCGGCCTGGAGTTTCTCGTACTCCGTCTTATATTCCAAGCTGCCTGATATTTGCTCAATGAGACGAGTAAGATCTTGGGGAGACTGAGAAGCTATGGCTTCAACATCGCCTTGGAATACGAGGAAGTTGCGAGCTTTCATGAGGATATTTTCTGTTTCCAGTGCTTCATTGTACTGCTGTGCCGTGACAACCCTGTCATTGATACGATACTCGCTGGCTCCGGAACTGGTTATGGAGCGCTTCCATCGCTGCTCATCGCCAGCATCATCTTCATACACTGCCATGACCCAGGCGGTTTTAGGATCGCCTCGGGAAGCTTTGTCGTCGCCCGTCGTTGTCGCGACGTCGCTATTGTCCTGCGTGTCTGCGGAGCCATCATCATTGATCTTGGAGGTTCTGAGGACGCGGCCACGATAAACAAGATCCTTCAAGTGTGCTGAACGTAAATGTGACGACTTAATGCCCAGGACAAAGGATATCGCATCCATACTGAAGCGATGTTAGCATTCAGCGTTCACTTTTTTGGTGGTTCGACAGAAATAGGATATCGCCAACTTACGAATTGGATTTCCCCGATCCATTTGGCCCGATTATCGAGGTGAAGTACGAATCTCCAAAGAGAAGGGTGTGATGTCCTTTGTAGGACTTAAAGTCTGGGAGTATGGATCGTCAGTAGCCACAAGTAATTGAGTGATGGCAATGGCAGTGTAGATCCTACTAAATAGTTCTAGCCGTATAAGCTTGCCCATGGTTGTAGAATCGCGCGCAGCCGAGGATTATAAGGCGAAGGAGAATATGAATGGCGGCGCTTGATGGAGAACTTTCGAATGCCTGGATCAAGGATGCAGTCCACGAGATAGCTCTTGGTAGACCGCCAGCAGCCTGTAGGCTCCTGAGAAGAGCGTTTATTTCACGCGCTAAACTTTTAACTTGATGCTGCAATTCCTCATAGTCAGACGGTGGCAGTCAAGTTGAAGGTGCGGGCAAAACGATGCGCGTGGGAAGTCTGTAGTATGGCGAACGCGTCGCGCGACACTCGCCTGCTTAACTCCGAGCAGGTAACTAACTTCCGTGCACACCTGCACCCACTTCTTGTGGTTCGCAGCTTAGAGCAATGGCCACAGGAAATTAACAAATACGTCATGTGATATGGCACGTGATGATATACATTTGAAATTACGTCCCTAGTACGCGGGCGGCCCCTGGTTTTGGTAACAGCATAACTATTATAAGATAAGTTTTAAATTATCACCAGCTATTAAAAGTCTTATATAGTAAGTAAAAAATTTTAATTAACTGTCTTATGATAAATGTTAGCTATAGGACAGTTACCAGAAAACACCTTAGCGCGCTAAGGTACCTAGGTAGGTAGGTTGGTATTATCGGAATCATAATGTGCTGATAATAGAGAACTTGGTGGATGGGCCAACCAGAGTCCGCGATCTCTGCACCTGGACAATCAGGTGGGCTTAAGCAAACCTAGATGTGGCTGCCGCAGAATAGTTCAACTGCAAGACGAGGTCATACGGCTATTTATTCCTTTGCATGCTGCCTTTTAGCTGAAAGGCAATGATGATAATTGGTCAGAATGCAAAGCCATGAACCGCACCACCCTTAAGTACCTAGGTACTAGGTAGGTACTAGGCAGCCAGCCGTTATCTTGCCAAGCCCATAAGTTACCTGATGCCCACTGCGTCTTGATCACTTGTCTATTCCATTTTATTTTCTTACTTGTGAATTCTACCTACCAAGGTCCCTGGTGGATTGCAGTTACTTTAGTTAGTCGATGTACTTGTTCTGCGCTCTAAAGTTTGACCCCAAGTTATCATCCTGGTAACTACCAACATTCCGAACGGGGCACCAGTGCTCCACACGACTGTTTGATATGACCAGTCATGTTAGCCAACTCCGTACAGCACGGCCCTACAAGACAGACACCTATTGCACGTGTCTGTCACTCGTAGCAGGGAACAATGAATCCCTCATCCCGCTAGATACGGAACCGGAGGTCACAAGTCAACGTGACTATTGTACATTTGGAACTGGCACTGACCGCTTCATGCGGTGATGTTACGCCATCATCATCTCCCCTCATCGGATCACAATAAGCAACTGCTACGCGTTAACTATTTTTGGTGATTACAGGTATGTTTTGTTCCTTTCAGTCGTTGCCGCGCATGTTCCTGGAGTTCTTCAGGTCTCCCTGGCTCAAACCCTACTTCGAAAGCGACGGGTTCGAACAATAAATGGTGTTAATCATTTGGCACTCCTTTGGGCTCTGCTGTCTGCGGCGGCTGGCTTCGGCAGAACGATGCGATGAATCATTGCTGACATGATTGTCTTGACTCCCAGATTTTTTGGAAATGGACGATGAACCTGTCCCTGCCCAGTTTTCCAGCAATGACACTCACAACGACGCTATACCCCCTCTCAGCTCTTCTCCCCCCGATACTATAATCCTAGAGTCCCCAAGCTTGGATGCGACTACACCTATGAGCCCCCGTCTATCTAGGAATCCCTCCTTCTCTGGCAGTAGCTCACATCACGACGACTGGGACCCTCTACCGCCGTTGGACCGATTGACTGTGCTTGATCTCCTTGACAATCTCGCCCTACCTCAACAACTGGAGAAACTTCAAAAGGGCATCTCAGCACAGACTGACAAGGTCCGCCGATCCAAAGATGCACTCAAGTCGAGAACGCAGCTCGCCCGTGACCGGATGGTGGAGGAATGGCGGCGTCGCGTCCCCTCAGCCGATGAACAGTTTGATCGATACAGGAAAAGGATGCGACAGCGCGTCGAGAAACTGGGCAGACAATGGAATGACACAAAAGCAATCACCTTACGCGAAAAGATATCCTTCATATGTGGTGTTATGAATATCTTCATCAGTGGATACCTAATTGGCGGGTATCCTCAGTATTTCCACCTATGGTACACAGCTCAGCTGGTCTATTTTATGCCAATTCGGTTTTTCACGTATCACCGCCGCGGGTACCACTACTTTCTCGCGGATCTTTGCTACTTCGTCAACATGCTACTTTTTCTCAGTATTTGGATCTTCCCCAACTCCAAGCGGCTTCTCACCGCAACTTATTGTCTGGCCTTCGGTAATAATGCTGTGGCAATCATCATGTGGCGTAATTCCCTCGTATTCCACAGCTTTGACAAGGTCACATCCCTTTTTATCCATATAATGCCGTGTGCTACACTTCACTGTCTCGTCCATTTGTACTCTCCCGAGGACCAAGAATCGAGGTTCCCCGCCATCTGGGCTATTAAAAACTCGGCTCCTGGTTCTTCCACTGCCTACGCCAATGTTATTTCCATGCTTGCATGGAGCACGATTCCTTACGCTTTTTGGCAGCTGAGCTACTACTTCTTCATTACTGTTCGTCGCAGAGACAAAATCGCGGCTGGCCGACCCACATCCTTCACCTGGCTTCGACGATCTTATTCCAAAACCTGGATTGGAAAACTCGTTCTTTCTCTCCCCCAACCTCTTCAAGAGCCAGCTTTTATGATGATACAGTATAGCTACGCAGCATTGACAATGCTACCGTGCCCACTCTGGTTCAACAGTCGATTCGCCTCTTCCGCATTTCTGCTTGTTGTTTTTGCGTGGAGCATTTATAATGGTTCAACATATTACATTGATGTCTTTGGCAAGCGGTTTCAGAAGGAACTGGAGGCAATGAAGGCCGAGGTGCTGAAGTGGCAAAACACTCCAGACCTCATGTTGCAGTCGCCGCTGTTGACACCTCATCCCGACATTGTCTCAGCGTCGGCGGCTGGACAGGAATCGCAGTCGTTGGACCCAGGGCCAGGTACTGTGATGTCCGACTTCCATAGTGGGCGATCACCGAATGGAGTGTCGAGACCTGGCGCAGATATGGGTCGCACCACCAGTTTGGACAAAATTCCCTTACTTGATGAAAACATTGGCGCAATAAGCACCAGCGTAGACGGCGGAGCAAAGGATATCGCTGGAGAGAGAAAGCTACAATAATGACACGATGTTTGCAAATCTTCGAATGCCTATGGCTTTCGAAGGGCTCGCTGGTGGCGAGGCCATTGCTCTGATTTTAGCTTTTAAGCAATGTATGAAATTGAGTTGATTGCCTGTAATGCTTATCAATCTGGTTGGAAGGTGAGCATAACCTGTTCCAGGGCCATGCTTCTTGAAACAACTGAGCCTACTTCCAATGGCGCTTAAAACCACAATACCCTTGGGCTAATACGTGCAGCATGTAAGAAGACATGAATTATGAAAACCCAAGCCAGAGTTTGACGTCTACGAATAGTTTTGTGTCTATGTAGCCCAGCACGTCTTGCAGACCTGGGTCGAAAATCACTTGACACTTTGCGGTTTTAATGTCTGATTACGTCTCCTGGTTCATTGATGAGCATACCTGAAGAAGATCATATGATATCAGTATGAGGCATCAATGTTTCTTAATCCACGCTATGGCAAGTATGTTTAATAACATAAACGCTGTTGAGTAAATGTCATGCCCGCTACACGAAAACCACCATGCCACCATCTAGTATTCAGATGACCAAGAGCAGTCTCTTCCACGACGGCCTGTCGAGACGTCGATCCATTCCAGTTCTACAAAGTAATGAGTAACCACGGAATAGGATCTTTACAAGTTGCCAAATTTGACCAGCTTAACAAAGCGGATTGCCCCCGGTCTCGAAAATTATGATTCATGCGCCATACGCCAATGCAACGATCGCTTATCGCCCAACCAAACCTGTGTAAACAACATGCTCGTAGGAAGCCCGCCTGTCTCTAAAGGCAAGATTCGCAAAACACAAAATGAGACAGTCTGGGTATTGTCGCCAGCGCAAACGAAGCTGATCGCAGCGATGTTAATGTTGAAGTCTCCATATTATCTGATGATGCCCCAGTCCGCGAGCTTGCCACCGCCTGCTTCTCCCTCTTCTCTCGTTCCAGGGCGACGACCAAAGACCGACCAAAACCTCAATGTCTCGTCGCCAGCGCCGGTAACAATAACACGGCCATCTGGGCTCATCGCCAGATACAGCACACGGTATGTATGGCCAGTGAGGCTGGCAACTTGTGTCATTGACGGGTATTTCCAGACCACAATCTGATTCTGGCTATATCCGTGTGTAGATACGATCTCGTTGGAGTTCTTCGACCACGCAATGTTGCAAACTTGGCTTCCGGTGTCAATTTCGTTGACGACAGTTCCCTTCACCGTATCGTGGAAAATAATCCTCCTGTCTGCTGTACCGCCGCCTGAAGCAAGGAGACCACGCTGATGAGGGGACCAGGATATAGCCTTGACAGCTGCGGTGTGATCTGAGAACTTCCACAGAGGTGATTCTGATAGTTTGTCCCACACCATCAACTTGTTATCATTGCCTCCGCTCGCAAGCTGACCATCCTCACAGTTCCATTTCAGCCCGCAAACCTCTTGTTTATGGCCCACCAATTTCCTTAGCCACTGATCAGGAGCCCGGACATCTCTGTGGTATATTAACCTGTCGCGAGATCCCGAGGTAAGAATATGGGTGTTCCAGGCCAAAGAGCCTACTCGAGCAGTATGACCGGTCATTGTTCTCAGCCTCCTCGTCTTTTCAGCATCCCAGATCTGAACCAGACCTTTGCCAGTGCCAATGGCGAGATGTGTACCTTTTTGTATCCAGGAGACGCTCGTAACAGTATCATCTTCCAAGGTGCATAACTTATTTACCTTACTTGTTTGAGCATTCCACATGTACACACTCGACCCAAGACCGACTCCCAGGACGTTAGCACTGCCCCAGTCCACCAGATTCAGGTAAAAGTCATCGGCTAATTCAGGAGCATCGAGTACTTTGTACGGCACCTTGCTCACGGCTCGAGGCTGTCGGCGGGGACTGAGGAGCATCTGCTGACTGCCGAATCGAACTGGTGACAGGCTATATATTTCCGCTCTGGTATCCAGGTTTGGACCATGCCGGCTCTGGGGTGTCTTAGAGGGGGTAGGATGCCCAGCTGCATGGCCATGATGCCGCGGAGACATGTATGAAAAAAGATTCTTATGAGGTGTTGACGGCGTGAGTGATGAGGGGAGAGATGTGGCGAGACTGTTGCTTGGAGGGGTGTGGGCTCTTGTTCCATCAGTGGGTTGTGCTACGGACGAATTCCTAGTTTTTGTTTCGGGAGAAAGGACTGGAGGGCTTGTTTGAGGCACGGAATTCGCAAAGAGCTCGGCACGAAGAAGGGTAGAGAAAGTACGGTTTGCTTCCTCGGCTATCAAACTCGGTCGTTAGCACAACAAGTTCAGTCACGTCTTAACAATGTAAATACTGGCTGGGAGCAGAAATGTGCCTACTCTTTTGAAAATGAAGTTCTCCATGGGGGGTTCGCTTTTTCTGCTTTGACGGAGTAGCTGGAGAACCGTCTTCATGCAAAAGGCTGAAGCTAGCTTGCAGGTCATGTCCAGAACGAGTTGGGATGAACCTGTTTGATGTTAGAAGGCGGCATATTCTTAACCCACACTACATTCCGCGAGGAATGAACTTACCGATCTCCATTTATTCTTTGTCTTTTTCTATGCGGACTTGTACCTGGAGTGCTTTCCCGGTGCGGACGCTGAAGCTCTCGCAGCAAAGCACTCTCCACAGCATTGGCATCAAGTTCAGTCGGTCGCAACACCTCGCTGGCGGCCATCTTGTTGCGCAGTCGTCTACTGCTACCGCTCTCGAGGTTGTTTTTTGACTCAGATCGGCTCATTTCCAGAGGCAGTGACGGCGGCGGTGGTGTAGCAATACGACCAGGACCCGACACCGATTCCGTGTTGGACCCGTCGCTCCGAGGGGTAGGTAGAGTAGCAGCCAAGGAAGACGAAGCCTCTGCCTGCATTTTTATTGTATATGGCGTGAATTCGGGGCTTCAAGATGTCCGTTTTCAAGGTCCACAACGCCGATTGAGCCCGTTGAGATCCTGCTAGAGGAAGCTGACGTCGGTTGTGAGGGCAGATCCAGGACTCTGCCAGCCTGCCAGCAATGTCTTCGATGCGTGGCGGATGCTGAGGGGCGCGGTGGCCCTTATCGCCAGTTTGATGCTCTATATCAACTCAGATTCTGCAACTTTGGGATCTCTGTTTATCGGGGTCACCAGTTGAGCAGAGATGGGATACGATGTGCTGACGACTAGCGATGTTGTTTGCAGCAAATGGCTAGATTGAATTGTAACTTAGGATAGATCGGCACATTCATTCGGTGAAGTGATGATATAAGCCAGTTCCAGAGCCTTGGGTACATCAGTGAGGAACTTTGCAGGCTGGGGGGAAGGTATCTTGCAGCTTGCTCAAGAGATACTCCAAGGGTTTGGTGGATGGATATGAAATGGCTGTTTGAGGGAGTTGAACTCTGGAAACTTGGGAGGGAGCGGTGGTGGGCAGCGACGGCGCGCTAAGCATTGCCAGTCACGCTATACTTGATTTGGAAGAGTAAACGGCCGGGGAGGTCGGGTCCCGCGCTGGCATCCCGCCACACTCCCTTTTCCCTTCATATTGCCCCCATCTTGGGGCACGTCGACTGGTCGCAACCTAGCCAATGTTTTTGTTATTGTAGTTGGCTTCTCCCGTCCGGTATACTTGTTCAAAGAAAGCCGGCTAACAAAGGCCCAGAATTACCTTCAATCGTTCAACTCCGGTCCACCTAGATTTCGGACGCAGCGAACACACCAATATAGCGCACGTGTTGTCGTGAAGCAAGTTCAAATATTCTTTAATTAAATGAGTTCATGATGCGGTATATACAATTGCCTCGACCAGCCAGCTTTGCCCGCCCAGACCCTTGTCTACTAGGTACCTAGTAGGTATGCACCTAAGGTCGATGTGGAAACATGTACTTGGATCAAACACTGACGGGATTTTTTCTTCTTTCTTGTTTTTATTTAACTTCTGAAAAGCTAATTCTCGTACCCACCTCAGTAGCCACTTTGCATCCTTAGGTCAGAACTTCATACCATTAAATTCTTTTCACCCCGTAATTCACGTACGCATAGCATGTGGTAAGCGGCGCATGGCAGGTAATTGGGACCGAATGCCGGGGGTGTAAGAGAAGAGGTTTCGCACGTCAAACGAAGTATAACGCGTTGGGATTATCGTTTGTTTATTTACTTCGCGGCCCTTTCTAGGGCGACCATGATGCAAGCCTTGGCCGCCATGCTGGACGCGCCGGAAGATCACTCGGTTCTTTTCATTGGGCACACGCACTATGTGCGAAGGCGAATCGGCGCAAGCTCATTTGAGAATGTATTGATCAGCTGCTTGAAGAAAAACAAGGCCCAATACACGGCGAGCATCGAGTTCCATAATCTCAGGTAAGTCATCGACTCGAGAGTTACCACACATGCGCCGGCAGGTATTTTGCATAACGCAAATGCTGCAATAATGCAGGCTTGAACCGAACGCGTTGCCAGCATTCACGCGCGCGACGCGCCATTGCCGCGTTTAGCGTGCAAAACACATCCGCAAGGCTCGGCGCCACCCCTCGCCCATTGAAACCTCGGGGAAAGACCGCTAATTCCCGCGTTGTCACTGTCTCTGTGTAACCACGTTTTGCTGCCTTTGGCGGTTTGCGAGACAAACCCGACGGGCTCTATGGAATAGCCAGACGCTTAATTTACGTTAGCAACGGTTAACTCAGGGAGGACATTGCATATCACAATTCACTATGCATTTTGGATCAGGTATTGTATTCGTCATATATCTAGTGGACTCTAAAGAGAGATAGAGAGAGGGGGGGAGAAAAAGGGGGGAGAAGAAGAAGAAGAAGAAGAAAAGGAAAAAGAAAAAAAGTGAGCTTAGAAACTTTGGTAACAATAGACACTCGACAGGTAGTTTGTAGCACATCTTCTTCTCTATCAGTGAAAACATGAGAAAGTAGTATTTGCTCATTGGGTATTAGTTGGGGAGGGTATAAGAACAGACAAAAATCAAATACCATTTCTCAGCGCGGGAAGCGATAGCAATGTTCAAGCAATTATATCTTCACTTCACCCCTACGATTTATGGGTGTGAAAGGTCTTTCCGCTTCCGACCGTAGGCATCCTCGACCGTTGGATACCTCCGTCACCGCTGAATATCCGCTAAAGGGTACCTTCCGACTTCCAGAGCCATCTAACGGCCGGCTGCTAATCCAGAAGGGATTAACTAGCCCTTCTGGACCCTTTGCAACATAGCTGTCTTTATCATAATGGAGTTCTGCCGCAACACTCACTTCGTCATTCCCAAGCCTGTGAACCCTAGGTAGATTCGGTCTGCGAAAGAAGTCGTTGTCGCCAGCCGTTGCAAACATCTTCAAAGCCCCCAATTACCTCCCCGCAAACGTTTGCACATTCTCTGTTTTTAAGACGCTGACTCCAGTTGCCTCGAGTTAACCAGCGCTCACCCTCCTCCCGCAGCTCCTCTTCACGTCGCATCTCGGACACGAGCTCCTTGGCGCTCTTTAGTCTTCTAGTTGCCGTGACTGTTGTTTGTCGAGACATATGTAGTGTGTCTGAAAGATAGTTCAGGGTTTGGATTAATTCCGATGTGATAGAGTGAAGGGCCGTCAGGGAATTGAAGGCTGTTGTCGAGGGCCTGGGCATGTCATCTGATAAAGAAATCAGGAGAGGTACTAAGCTATCAATTGTCTCAGTATCTGGTGCAGGTGCCGGGGGAGACAGTAGTGGGAATGTCAAGCCATGCAGCTGGCGAGTTTGGTGTGCAAGGTGTGTAGTAAGAGCTGTATGGGCCGTTATCAACCTGTGAATTGGTCAGCTGGTAGGGTCCGGACGTCCAGTCCAACGCAAGATCTCACCTGGACGCATTTCCTTCAACAGTTGACTGCGGGCCCAAGTCTCGAAGACCGTCTGTCACCCGTTGGAATACTTCATCACCGGGGCCACCATACTTTTCTGTGCCCCTCCGAGTGAGAGACTCGATTGCATCGATTTTGGCGATTAAGGTTGGCGGCATGCCTGCAGCGTCTAGGTCTGACTCAGAGCCATATTCGCTGCCGTCGTATTCTGAGATTTTCCTCTGGTGGCCTCTGCCGTGTGGCGAAAGCAATCCACTACTGTTTTCATTTCCACTGGCAATATCCTTAGTCGGTGTAGAATTGTAGCCAGCTCCTTTATCTCCTATACCGTCGGCCGTGGCTCCCTGCGTTCCAGCGTTTCGCGATTGTGAAGTGTTTTCTTGGTCCCCATATTCCCCATCCTCGTCGTCGTTTGAGTCAGAAAATGCATCAGCAAGTTCGTCTGCTAAATTTCCCATGCCGGGAGCGCCTCCGCTAGCTAGGACACCAAGGTCTATGCTATCCTGATGGCTTGGGTCATTCGAAAACGGGGTCGCGGGGTCATTAATAGAAGATCTGGATTGTCTTCGTGCGTGAGAATAGTTGTGCAGGCTATCAACAGCTGACGAGTTTCTCGAGTGTTGTGGTGTAGTCGGTGATGGAGTCATTGTGCCTCTAGGCAAACGCTGCCTGGAGAGCTCGCAAATATGGCTAATGGCTCAAGTAGGTTTCGGAACCGTCGACAAATGAACGCACGTCCTTCGTCTTCCTCACACATATATCGTCATGCCCCAGCACCCAAATATCGATCTAGGTGATGGCAGAGAGCGCGAGACTCCGCTCAAAGAAATGTGGTTGTCGCGAGTGCCGTGTCCCTGCCCAGACTCACTCTCGTAAAGCGTGAAGCTCTATCAAGCATGTGGCAGTGCCAAGTTGCTGGGGCGGTCTAGAATCAGGCTCTGGGGTGTGGGGCCAGAGCCTTGAGGGGCCAGGCTAGGTGTCAACTACCAATTGAGAGTTGTCAAGTTGGTAGTAGAACCAGGCTACGCTGTCGCAGGGCATAGAAAAAAGAGAGGTCGAAACTGAAGTGACAACAAGTCCTCGTGTTTCCACACAGCATTGACAGGACCACCAATTCAGCTGATCTCAAGCACCTATTGCGTCTCTGAATCAATAGAGATGTGTAATATATACTGCTAATTCTACGGGCATAAATACTGCTGGTCAATTTTTCATCACAAAGACCCGCGCCTCGAGCGCCCAGTTCAAGTACACCCTTATCGGGCATATACAACCACATCGGCAGGCTCGTTTGAGAATCTGCCTAATACAACATCCAGTCGACATAGGCGCAGCTACTCCTGTCTTTCTCCGGCATATGGGTGTGGTGTTTAGCCCGGGAGCATCGTCGGTCAATGGAATAACCGCACTTATCGGCATTCTACGCAGCGTGTACCATTGCAAGTTGCTCTGCACATCCGCATAGACATTTTCAGCCAGTTCCCAGCGACCATGGCAACCTTTCGGCGTTTTCGTCCTGATGACGTTAACAAATTCTCAAAATGCAACTTAGATCCCTTGACCGAAACATACGAGTTGGGTTTCTACTTGCAGTACTTTGCCAAATGGCCCTCTCTATTCCAAGTGTGCGAAGACAAAGACGGGAATATTATCGGCTACAGTAGGTTGTGTTCGGACTAAATATATTTCTTTGGCTAATGTTTTTGGTCGCTCCAGTCATGGGCAAGGTTGAGTCGTCACCCAATACCTACAAGTATTCGGAGCATTACCTCCCTTGGCACGCACATATTACTGCTCTGACTGTGGCACCGGAAGCTCGGAGGCTGGGAATCGGTAAAATATTAACAGACCAGTTAGAAACGGCTGCAGATGACAATGATGCCTGGTTTGTGGACTTGTTCGTCCGCAGGAGTAATCACCGAGCAATTGCCTTTTACAAAAGTTTAGGCTACAGCGTCTTCCGGGTAGTCAAAGATTACTATGGCGACCATGCGACAGATTCAACCCAGGCTGGCGAGGATGCGTTCGACATGCGGAAGCCTATGAAAAGGGACAGAGATCGCAAGCATATCCGAAGCGATGGCGAGAGTCATGAAGTAGATCCCGAAGATGTCTGGTAGTTGACCTGCAAAGTTGAGATAATATTGTCGCAATTCCCGCAACTTATTTATCCTCCAAATTCATCCATGCCAGCGGGACCTTGTTCCGATGAGTTGTGCCTCTCTGCTCTTTGACAGTGCAGGTCCCACAGGGACAGGTCAAGAATTTATTTTGGTGGTGGTCGGTTTCATGTTGGCGATGCAGAGACATGAATCGCAAGGGGCCTTCAGTTACAAAACAAGACGTCAATATGTTTAGTTTATTAACCACAAGACCTTCTACATTTATATTCCGTCGTATTTGTGAAGCTCCAAGAATAGTGAGCTCTCGCGTGACCCCAATTAAATCGCTTGAGTAAGAGAAGGTCTGATAGACTATGCCAACCAACGCTGGGAAACCAGGATTTGCGAACGAGTAATTGAGGCCCGGTAGGGATTTCAGAGGCAAGCAGAAAGCGTCCTTAGCAACTTTTTGCAAGCGCAATGGAACCCTGGGTTGGGGTTGATGAACTGCTGTTTTCCAGTATCGTGTTGGCGATATGCCCATGATGATAATTCGACTCCCTCCTTAGTATAGGAAACTGAACCATAACTACGAAATGGATAAGCATTAACGTGAGTACAGTTACGCGGTCAACTCATCGGCAGTGTTGCAACACATTTGATTGAGTGTGTGGCTGGATTCGGAACGGGCTGTGAGTGGTCAGCCGCCTAATCATCGGCTTTCCCTTCTCTTTTGCAAATTCCATCCAGTCAGAGCTCCCGCTCAGCCATCCTGCCCTTGTCTTTTTTCTTTCCTCGTCACGCTGCTTGAGCTCGCACGCTCTTCACAACTTCATCTATCAACACGCTGACGATCCTTCGTCGCTGGACACTCGTGCCCCTTCATCTTGTTATTTTTTCTTCTTAATTAACCCCGACGTTCCTTGTATTTCTATCATGGCAACTACCTCGATGGATTACGAGGCCGCCGGTGGTGATCGCTACGACGGTAAGCTGGACTGCAAACAAACGCGCACGTAGAAGATGACGCTTTGCCTAGCACGAGCGCGCATGCAAGCTCTGGCTAACACTTGATTTTGGGGGTAGACGATGCGCCCCGCTACGATCGTGACAACAGAAGCGCCTCACCTCGACCGCCCCGTGATGAGAACGATGGCGGACGTCGTCGATCAGCGTCACCAAATGGAAATGCCGATGCGTAAGTAATACCCTTGTCTCGCTAGCAATAAACGTTTCGCCTCTCAAGTAAGGTGTTCCTATGCTTACATTGTCGGACTTGGTTTCGATCGTCTCACAGCATTCCAAAAGAGCCTTCCGGTTCCAAGGATGATGATGACGGTGCCGTCAACCCTGGTTCCAACCTATTCGTAACTGGCATCCATCCTCGCCTAACCGAGGCTGAGGTCTCCAAAATGTTCGAGAAGTATGGAGATGTCGAAAAATGTCAGATCATGCGCGATCCGCACTCTAAAGAATCCCGTGGATTTGGTTTTGTCAAAATGGTTACGTCAGAGCAGGCTGAAGCCGCAAAAGAGGGCCTGCAGGGAGAACAAATTGAAGGTCGCACTCTAAGCATTGAGAAGGCCCGTCGGGCTCGTCCCCGCACGCCTACTCCAGGCAAATATTTCGGTCCGCCGAAACGAGGTGAGTAGTTGTATGAATGAATTCTCCTTTGAGCCTGCACCGACTAATGAATATAATAAGATCCCCGTCCTCGTTTTGATGACCGACGTCGGGGTGGCTACGGCGGCGGCAGCGGCGGTGGCTACGGACGTGATGACTCCTATAGATACCGCGGATACGAGCGAAATTACGAACGTCGGCATGATGATCGTGGTAGTTATGACCGCGGTGGCTATGATCGTGGCTATGACCGTGGTTATAGAGATGATCGCCGATACGACGACCGCAACTATGCTCGAGACGCCGAGCGTGGAGGGCACGAACGCCGGGAACGTGATGATTACTATGGTCGGGAACGGTATGGAGGGCGCGACGACCGTGACAGATATGGACCTCGTGGTCCCGGCGGTGGGTACGACCGTGATCGATACGACCGTCAAGCCGAGCGTGGCGCGCCAAGGGAGCGAGAAACAGCTGCTGGGGCTCCTGGCTACGGAGACTCGGGTCCCCGATCTGAGGCCCGCGATGCATATGGGGGTTCGTGATAAAACTGTCATAAACAATGACCACTGCTGACTTTCGTAACAGCTGATCCATCTGCTCGGTGAAGTCGGATGTCTCAGCGCCTTGGTACACCCTCTTACCCATGGGTCAAATGCCATTCAGTGCTGCAGTCTTGAACGTCACTTCTTTGCCCTCTCTGGCCCTAACTCTTTTTTGAGATCTTTCGTTCAACCACAGTGCACACCAGAGACTAGGTCCTGGTCCCACCAAAACCCTTCCCTCAGGTGCAACTGTTAAGAAAGGGGATGTGTTATCAGTTGCCTTACATGTTTTACTATGTTTTCGGTCCTCAGCCTCAGGGGTTTATATCCTGGTTTTGTTGCCTATTTCCTTCGGTTCTGTTCGCACTGTTTATATCGTTTCGTTTTTTTCTTTGCTGGCCATTTATGGGACGAACGGGTTTTCGGATGGACCACATGAGGCAGCACCCGAAGCAATGCAGAATCAGTCTCGTATCGCCTGTCACATCGCACGGCAGATTTTGGTAGCTTTGGCGACACGGCACAACCCAAAGCCATCGGCAAAAGCAATTGGCCAGGTAAACCAATGGGCTCTTGGCTTCGCAATCGACAACGTCACGCTGCGTCGTGCAGCTACATGTATCAGTATCATGAAACAATATCGCACATTGGCGTTGCCAACTAAATGGATCACAACTATCGGTATTCAGTCTCTGAGAACGTTAAAAAGTCGCATACTTCTGTTAAAATCGCTCTGGCTTCGATTAATTCGGAATGAATCGTGAAAATGCCGCCATTCGAAACGCCACCCAAATAGTACTGTAATCGCCGTGTCACCAACCGCCACGTCATGACGTATTGCCGCCAATATACTTATGTTTGATTTCTCGGGTTTCCCCTTGGCAAGAGGAACCCGATATTGATATCCTCATTTTTTGTGCTATGGTACATTCGGTTCTAACAGAGTCTAGAGCTCGTGCTTGTACTGAATCATAGGTGCTAAGAGAGCTGAGTCATTTCCAGGGCTTCTTCCTTTACTTGTGAGCCGTCTTTTTGATCTGTTCATTGCTAATTCGTTTGCTGTTCGCGCAGGAATTGCTGTCCATTTCTCAAGACGCGTCATCCTGGTTTACGCCTAATATTCATAGTTTACATCCACAACTTATTCTATTTTGTGGTGGACCAACCCCATTTGCTCAGCCAATACAGGAAAGCCTTCAGAAAGACAGAACTGGCTGAATCTTTATACTGCACTGATATTAAGGACACGTCCAAAGTTGAGTTAATTGAGTTTTCAACACGCGAGCTCGGCGGCTTGGCAACGTCACAAGGCGTACATAGTACGATTCCCTTAACGCACCTTTCCGTCGAGGGCAATCCGGAGTGGCTGCCGCTCAGGTGAATGTTCCTAGCGCTTTTATGTTGGTGGAAATCACGCTACGCGCAC
Source organism: Metarhizium acridum (assembly GCF_019434415.1). Lineage (NCBI taxonomy): Eukaryota > Fungi > Ascomycota > Sordariomycetes > Hypocreales > Clavicipitaceae > Metarhizium > Metarhizium acridum. The sequence continues at coordinate 1,360,865 of NW_027094020.1, read as the reverse complement.
GACATCATAAATAGCACGGTTTGTCCACAGCTACGGCACCTAGCTATATGGTGAACATGTAATGAAATGCTCGATGCGCTTGGGACTATGTGAATGTGGAGCAAAATAATGACTAGACTGCCAGTTGCATAGGTTGCGTTCAGTCTAATCTCCCACTGCAGGTACTCAGTTAAATACTGCTCCTGTCTTTGATCGACAATTGTCATCTGGGGTCGAAAATTCAAAGCAATCTAAATATACATATATATTCATCAGCCAGTTTCTTTCTTATTTTGGCCGACATTGGCTCCGATTAACCACCCAACCCCAGACACCAGCGTCCCAGTCGCAGCTTCACGAAGCTGATCTCGTTTACGGATTCGTGAGAGTGACTCTCCTTCATGCTCATTGTTGTTGGCATCAACGCCCCTTCTGATGCTTTGTAGGCTTGGAATAGCAGTGAAATTGCGCTGAGCGGCGCGAGCAGTTGCTCTAGACAGGTCAAATAGAGACATCGGCGCTTCCTCTGTCTGTTGAGCTGCTGCACTAGCAGTCATATTCCTAACAGGATACTGCTGCTCAACATTAACTTGATCGAAAGCTCCTGGAAGGTTGTCAACCCTGGCTTCTTCACCCCAGGCCAACTCGTTGGCCGCTTCCTCTTTAATTGCCGAATCAAGTTGCTCTTCACAGCGCCGAAAGCTCTTGAGGATTTCCTGAAGCTGACTCGTTGGCGCCACTCGCAGCGCGGTGGCGAGGCACTCAATACGCTGCTCAAGGTGTCGTATCTCAAGATTGCCGCTTGCCGTACCTAAATGAGTTGGTTGTTGTGAACGCTCTGTTCGAATATATTGACCAGCCTGCAGCGCAGCCTTCCAAGACCATTCATCCACGACTGGCCAGGGCGAAGCATCAGAGTCTTCGGGACTTTGCATGCTTAGACGACTGGCAACATAGGAGTATGCGGTTTCAAAGTCATCTTCCTTCAAAGCAGCTTCAATACACATTGCTGTTATGCGTCGTTCTGCAATATCGACAGCGAGATTTAGTTCCGAATCAGTTGTCAATATTGTAGAAGGATCTAGCTTGCGATAGGACGGTAAACCTGCTCTAACCATGTTCATGCCCATTTCCAGGAACTCCTGGAGGCGCGTATAGGCTCGAGGATTCTGTTCCAAGACCTTTTCGATAATGAATATCGGATCGGAGTGTACCCTGAGAACTACAGGACTGAAGGGTTCCCCTTGCTTAAGAACCAAGCGATAGTCACTCAATGCGTGAGTGGCTTTCAAGAGCGCCATTATCCGCCTTGTCCCTGGCAGCGACAGGCCCACGGTTTTGGGTAAGGCATGAATGCTACTTGTGGTTAGCTCAGTAGCCCGTGAGATTGTATCATCGTACCTACATTTCATCGCATCTTTTCAACCCTCCTCGGGACCTATTCGGGTTCGTGGCATTGTCGAAAGCACTCAAAGCCGAGTCGTAAACTGAATCCTGTACAACCTCGACTGGAAGACGTACAGGCCCTCCATCATCGTACAAATTGCGCGCAAGGCTATAGCCTGGTCAAAGTTAACTGGCAAGTTCCAATGTACTGGAAACAACTGGTTCGAGTCGTTACATACGTTCTCTGGACAATAATAACTTCAAAAACTCTGCTTCCACATATTCCTTACTTAACATGCCAAGAGCACCAGCTGTTGCCGCTCCAGCATTAGGTTTGCCAGCAGTGCCATTGCCCCAGTCCCGTAGCCAAAGCAGGAATTCTCGTGCCTTTAGTAGAAAGTCGTCATTTTCTTTGGATGCTTGGGCTGCAATGGTCCTCAGAAGTTTCGAAATTTCAGACTTTTGATCCCGTTCGTCATGGAGAAATATGAGGTCTCCAACGCGCCTCAGTGAAGAGGGGGAACCAAAAAGGGTCAAGATGTAAGCACTTCGAGTGAGAGCGAGTGAAAGATTTGTGGCATCTTCACTTGGTCTAGTAAGTGGGTTGTTCCGTCCCAATAAATCATTCCTCATATAAGTCGCGACTCGATCATTGTGAAACATTGACATATCTGTGAAAGACAAGTCAGGTAGGGCTTTCATTGTTTGCTCAAGGGACATCGCGCCACCGTCGAGGCCAAGATATACTCTAAGATTCATCAGTATGGAGTGAATCCTTCTTAAGGACTCCAAGGTAGTGTCCTGCACAGTATATACACAAGCCAAGACGGTTGTAGCGTATGTCTGCTTAAGATAATACTTGTGCGCAGCTGGGAGGTCGAGTGCTATTCCGTGAACGAATTCCACATCCTCTGGACCACTCCAACGTTCGATGGCCTGAACAGCAGTTGGCCATGAGAGGGTGGCCTGAGATAGCAACCACTCGCAAACTTGGTGCCAACCGGGACAGAAAACCTTTGACTCGCCATCCTCTGAGGAACTATCCCATCGATCTGTATCATAGACCCATGGCCCTATAATACTCCTCAGGTCACGATCAATATTTTCTCTTGGTTGAGCGCGAGAATCAGCTGGGCACAACAGGAAGTCAACGGCCTGGTGATCAGGCAATTTCTCGAACTCGATTAAAGAATATGCAGGTGATGTTCCGGCGCGAAATTGTAGACCTTTTCGTACATACGGCACTACTGTGGACATTGCCCATTTATGTATGCCAGGGTTGTGGCGTCCAAATGGTAAAAGTAGATCAAGCAACTGGGCGAGCATCCCAGTTTCTTCATTCATCTGATGGATTCTCAGAAACAGAAAGCGGCTGAGTGCGTCCCCCTGGGCGATCTCGGATGGATCCCGGCATATTAGTGGCAGTAGATGAAGTTTTGTAGCCCTCTTCACCGCTTCGTTGTCATCTATACTGTTGACTGGCGACGTATCCAATCCGGTGAGTTGGCACGGCTCGAAGCTATGATCAACCAACTTTTGCAAGAAACCAATATAGGTGGCTGGTCTCACAGTCTCCGGTAGATGGGTTAGCAGGATGCGCAGTAAAATTTCGTCGTGAATGATAGTTGTATGAGTGTTGATTAGAATCGAGAGACTATCAATGTCGGCATGTTGCGCGAAGTGAACAGCCAGGAGTAACACCTTCGCTGGGTGCAAAGTGCTTGCCATGGTGGGGAAAACGCTGCCCACTAAAAGGGGCTTTGCGCTGAGCATTCACCGTATTATATTTTGAAGCGTTTAGTTCCAGGTTGTGTGTCTTCTTATAATGAAAGCCTGTCGCTTGGCCGCTGCTCGCCGTTCATGGTCTTGGATCTTGACATCACATACGAGGGCAGTGAGTGATAAGTGTATATACATAATGCCCAGTGCCTATAGTGGAAACTGGCTTCTAAAGCTTAGGTACGATGTTATGCATCTAACGCGGCACTAAGGCAGACCCGCCAGAATGCCAAGGCTCACTATCAGCAGGTACAGCTATACTGCAGATGCTTTAAACCTGTACTCAAGTACTTTATATTAAGCAGGATGCCCCCGACAATCAGCCAATTGGATACCATTGGTACTGGTCGTGATTGATCCTCAACTGAACTTCAAATGACCCCCCAGCAAACAAACTCGGCAACACATTTGAACGTCCTAGAACACGACATATTGGCTCATCATGGCGTCGGGATATGGGAATGCATGGCGGTATGTTTCCAACATCCGATATCAACCCTTTTTCCTTCTGTGGCTGACCGCAATCGCTCACAGGCGTTGGACGCTGCTTTCCCTTCTGGCAAGAAGTCATGGCATGTTACGTCGTCAACACCACCGCCGAGGACGATAACGGGAAGAAAAAATGCTCGCCCGGGCTGGAGGACTACTACGAGTGTTTACATCACAAGAAAGAGGTCTGTGTTGGTGCCGGAAACACTCAAGCGTTGTAGACGCTAACAGTATGCAGCATGCTAGAGCCGTAGCAATGAAAGCGGCGTATGCCAGATCAGAAGCTGCGACACCTCGAGACGATGCCCCGAGCGCCAGACAAATACGGAATTTGGGACTGCTGGGTAAGGAGGAAGACACAAAAAAGGTGCTTCATCAAGCATAAATGAACGTAAATGAGCATGGGTGTCGCATCCAAGTGTGTACAATATATTTAAAGCCACGACGCTAGTTTATCGTTTGGAGCTGGAGCAAATATTGACAAAACGTTTCACAGCTTGCAGCTTCTCCTACTTGATGATCGTTTTTTTTTTTGGTTGGTTGGCGGTATCGGTTTACGTCTCTATTGGGTTCTCGTGATGTTGAAATTTTGTCCAGGCTGCAGCCTAGACTCTTACTCCTTAGGGCTGTTTGTTTCCTCTGAGTTCTTTTGGATTTCCATCTGTCGGAACGTACTAAATCGCCTTTTTATTCTAGTCGAGACATGTGCCTGTGATTCCGAGTCGTGGATCCCGGCTTTCGATTTAGCTTGAGACTTTGGTCCGTCGTGGCAAACTATCTTCTTTTCAAAGTTTCCATATTTTCTGTATACATCCCTAGCCATACATACACAGAGCTCGGCAGATTATTGGTCGTTGTTTAAAATATTCAACTGTGGCGAAGTACCCATTTTGGAAACTAGGCCAATCAAACTCTGATTCGTACCGTCACAGCCAATCGAGTGTTTAGTAATTTGCAAGCTGAATTAAAGACCTCTTTATATCGTAGACTTTTATTTCCGCCTTCAAGGGCATGTAATACCAAGCTTTTGTTTTACTCCGCACTGTGTTTACTTTTCGCCGTAGAGGCATGTCAAAACAACTTCAATGTTGTCAAGAAACCCCCCCAGGAAAAAAACCCCTCCAAGCAACCAACCAACACACACACAGAGGACAGAGAGAGAGAGCGCCAAGAAGGCACAATTATAGGCTAGATCTCGGGGCTATTCGGTCAAGGGCCGCTATTGCTGGATCTTTTAGCTCTATGACCCAACGGTCGAACCCGATAACCGTCATGACATATCTGCAGTGCCATTTACGACTGTTACGACGACTTCCAGTGCTCGTTGTAGAGTCCACGCAATCCCTTTACACAAAGATGACTCTCCCATGGGACTTACTGGATGTAGGGCTTCAATGGCAAGGACAAAGTGTATGTATTCTTTAGATCCGTCTTTGCCTCGTCAAGAAGTCAACTAAAGGGCGGAATACAACCTGAAAATCTTCAAAAAGCAGAGGCAGAGGCATCTATATATTATTAGTCCAATTACTGAAAGTTAGGCCAGTCCGCTAGAGGATGAACAGAGGTCTGAGCTGGCAGACTTCGTATAAGTAGGGGGTACGAAAAGGTGAATGACACATTGGAACAGATATGTCCTTGAAGTACCGGGGAGGAAAAGTTTTCATTGAAGCATCAGCCATGCTGCTATTCAAATTGGAGTGCCTGTGCTACATTCATCGTTCCCGTGGTTTGCCTATTGGAGTCGATACAAAGGGCTTTGTTACGCCCTGCTACATCCCAATAACATTGTAGTCAAAAATCAGAACTTCGGTGTTAGCTGTCATCTTTTCCATGACTTTCCTACTATCCTGAACTCTAAGACTGAAACGTCAAACACAAAAGGGGAGAACAGCAAAAGAAGAAGGGAGGGAAAACAAGCAAGTCCCTTTGGCTTGGAATCTACTATCTCAGCACAGCAGCTTGCCGCAATGTTCGAGTCTCAGGTATACTTAATAGGAGCGGGTCAAAACTTCCAGGTATTCGCTCCCGGCAGGCATGGAGAAGCCACCAATTCAATTTATAATGTTTGTCTTGTGGCGTGATTCCTCCCAATCAGTCCCTCGTTTGGCGAAATGTCGAGATGGCACAAAATGGCATGCACCAGGTGGTCGACCCACCTTAACAATTGATGAGCCTCATTATGCGAAAGCTGACTTCAGAGTTCGAGTTGAGTACTTGTCAAACGCATTGCCATAGCAACCATATTGAGCGGGCCTGGTGAGAGCATAGCCTTCAAATTTATACGCGTCCAATCCAGACACTCGTATTCTCCCTATGCCTCATTGCCAGCTAACCTTATCTTGTGTATTTGTATTCAATCGGACCACCATAACACGGTGGCTGCATTTTGAGTTTGTGCCACTAAGTGAGAGGACGTTAAGCTTCTGGGTTGCCCGGGTTTGTCGAGCAAAGCAAAACATACAGTGGTACTGCAAGGCGTCGAGAAGCATCCATATATTCCCAGGAACATAAAGTTCGGCGCCCGTCATGGTGTCATATGGTTCTTGTAGCGCTCCGAAATTGGTAACAATGCTCGGTGCCGAGAGTTTCGGAATAGGACCAGAAAGCTTCTCCCAGCTGAGAATGTTGGCAGATCTCATTGTTCCTGGGAGGATAGTAGGGATTAGTTCACTATAGAGCAGGCATGGTCGCTGTATGCGTATGTTCCGAGTCATTTTCAATGTGCCAACTTGCGATCGAATTTGAGATTGTCAAGCGAGAAACGCGATCGCTGCCTCTCCGTAGCATGCTGCAGTTTCCGGACATGCTATTGATGGCTGGTTGCTGAAGCACATATTATTTAGGCTTTTTTTTTTTTTTTCCGGATGACACAGAGGATGCCATGTTTTGTCTGCAATGACGATGCACCTTGTTGCAAATCATTACTGCGCCGTCGGATTTGAAGGAAGGGTACACTGGCCTGTTGCAATCGTTGGGTGAAATCCTAACAACATCCGTCTAGACTGTATCTCATTCTCTCCCAGTCCGTTCAAGAACAGTGAAAGTCTCAGCTCCATGTAAGTTCTAGTGGGCATAAGATGTCAACGTTACAACAGCTCTGCGCAAAGTAGTTGCTCGGAATCGAGGGCCCTAAAGCCTTGGGCTAGGCTACTCCGTACAACACAGGGCGAGTTTTCACATACCTACCAGTACCAGTACCAGTACCAGTTGACAAGCTAAGAATGATCTGCGGCACCAACAGCCTCGCAACTCTGTTGTCTTGGTTTGAACCCCCCGGTCCCCCATCCGCCGGACTGGATTGGTTGCACAAGACATGTCCCAGGCCAGGGAGGGCTCATCCCTGTGCTACTCATGTTCAATACCGGTAGAATGGTTCGGGATCTCGGGTTGCGCAGTCGTATTTAAGCAAATCAGAGTCGATTTCGCCAAACTTGAAGATCCCCAACGAGGTGGTAGTTTTCTGTCATATTTTACACAGGGATGCTAATGGATGGGGGGTGCGATTAGTCCGAAGCAGCTGGTGGAAGGAGGCGACTTCAACGACTTCAACCGGCCGCCATTCCCTTTTCATCGCATCCTCATCCGGTCCTGAGCATGAGCACGTAGCACGTAGCACAATAAACTGCAATGCTATGATGAGGCAAGAATTCATCATGTACTAGGTAGTCAAGATGTCGTTGCGCTCCAGTGCCTGGCCCAGGCAGACATGGGGAACATTGAAGCTACCCACCTAGTAAGTAGATACGTGCAATGCGGAGTACTGCCTGGCCGCACAAGCCCGTTCTGAACGCTACTTGCCTCCTACATACCGAGTACTTATGTAACTATTATATGTGGCAGGTCAACGGTAGGCTCTGCACGGGAATGCACAGAACATTTGACGTAACCCAAAGTCCGGAATTGGGGATGGTGAGCAAAGGGCACGTATATTATTCCCTCACTTTGGTCGATCGGCACAACGTTGAATGCGCGCGCGTGTCTCTATGTTCCTATATTTGATTGACTCACGATGCAAAGTCGAAAAGCCGTAATGCTTCTTGACAATGCTTGAATCAAGTTTACCAGGGGGGAGGACACAGAGAGAGAAAGGAAAGAAACATCAAAAAAAAAAAAAAAAAAAAAAAAAAAGAAAAAAAATTACTCTTTTACAATATTGACTTCTCAAGTCAACGTCCTCGACCCACAAAACACACCAGACCTAATAGTCGTGCTTCCACTAATGCCTCGGGGAACACACCGCAAGGGCGGCAGGAGATCCCAGCGCCACCTGTCCAGTTCATCGGTGACCGTCCTTGTCCCGAGGGTCTTCTAACTTTACTGCCGACGGATCGACTGTCTTGAGGTGATGACTTCTTGGCGAGACACAGCTTTTCAAGCCCGCCAGGATTGCACGATTGCACAAGTCGGTGTCCAGGTGTTTAGGATCGGAGGCGTGGCTGAGAAGATGCCGCATTCAATATGCGATACGACAAAGACAGGGCCGCACCCACAAGTATTGCGTGTTTGGGATTTACTATTTACTACGGAAGAGTATGTACTACAGCACATAGCCATGTTCCATTTACTTTATAGAGAGTAGCTTGGCGGCCGCGGCACAGAATACGGAGTGCGCTCCGCAACTACGTATTTTCGGGGCCCTGAATCCTACTTTGTGGCCATGATGATGTGTATTCCAACGTTGACAAGCCATGCCTGGTGGAGGTGAGCACATGGAGCGAGCTCGCTCGGACCGATATTTGTCGGCTTCCAAAAACCGTTGGTGCAGGGGTTCTGGAAAGCAGGAGTTCACTGCTGAAGTACTTGGGTACATACAGATGAGTGTGTAGATACAAGCAATGAAGGTACCTATCAAGTGCAGATACCCACCAGGTACTTCAGTCGGCACAAACATGCAAGGGCAAGCATGTCTGGAACGCCTGGTGCACCAGAAAATGACAAAATTGGCGGCGGCCCACCCCCAGAACTAAGCCACGAAAACGGTGATGGCGGGGTCCACAAGCAGCTGGCGCCCGGCGACTTGACGCACGGGGCTAGCTAGCATTGAGACTGTGCTGCTCAGCTCAGGGCCGGCATTTCACCGTTAATCACCACCCTACGGAAACAAGTTGCCATCCGTGGAATATCATGGTGTCGCTTTTTTCTCTCTGTATGTTATTCTCCGTCATGTAGCTTAGATGGCAGGAATAATAGCGAGGTCGCGAATGGCTCAGGAATGCCGTACTAAGTGTCAGTCACGTCCACACATGTACAAGCGACAAAAACCGCCCCTCGTGGTCGATCTGTCCGCCCAACACACGACGCCTCCAGTGAAGCTCCTGTCTGTTCCTTGAGGACTGATAAGGACATGCTAGATAAATCCGCTGTCTATCCACAAATCACAGCTCCACCCAAAACAGGAATTGACCCGGACCGACTGATGCAGGCCAGTGACAGACAGTACAGTCCAGTATCACTAATCAAGGCCGTCACCTTGAGCCTCACCTCGGACGAACGATCGCCGTCGTCTGGCTTTACAAAAGAACCAGGAGGCTGCCGAGTGACCTAGGCTGCGTACACGTCCGGATCATAAATTGCCGCCAATACCAGTCATTATCGATGTCACTCCGGCGATTGTCGGGGTAGAAGCGCCAGTCACTTCTTGGAAGGATTGTACCGAGTAAGCTCTCAAATGCTGTCTGCCGTCTTTGCCCCCACTAGCTTCAGCTGAATGTCTGGTTAAATGCGTGCGACTAGCAATTGTTTGAGGTCCGCGAGCGCGCGTGTGTTTCTCACTTACAGTCTTGGTCGTCGTCGCTGCTATTGCTGCTGTGAGTAGTCATAATTGCTTACGAGTCAAGTCTGGTTCATACTTCTTCGTGGGTAAAGGCCTAGGGCCGCTGATCAGCTTGGCTCACGTCTCATCAGCAGCAGCAGCATCTTCTTACTCCTTGCGTTGGCTTCACTCCATATATATGTACTAGGGTCAACGACGAGCTACAGGTACTGCGTGTGGGGCGCGTGTGGGGCTGGATCTTGTGCGACGCACCAGACTGTACGAAGTGCGTATTACTTCGGTTTTCTGGAAGGCAACGTCAGGATGGGGTCTTGACTGATTGAGGCACAACCAACCATTCAACATTCCAGATTGCCATTAACATGGATGGGTCAGCCAGAAGAGTCAACGTCGAAGTATTGTTGTGCATGCATGTGTACCTGGGCACCTACCTAGTAGTATATGTACCCAGTAGCTGAGAAAACGCCCCTGCAACAAACTGCTAGGTACCTACATGAAGTGTAGTAGGTGGCCTTACCTCCGTATTGCTTGCGCACTCCGTATCACTGGAGCAGCTGTATACCGGCCCCACCACGGCCCATAGCCGAACGGCCTCATCCGTAAGCCTCTTCATACCAACCTAGGCACTTAAGTACTAGACGGTTGCGGGACGCCCGTTGACCTTTTTGCCTGTGCTGAATTGGGGTGTTGGGCCAACGTCCCAAAGCATCCACCCGGCTGTTCTGTTCGCGCATTGGCTGGGAATACGCTCTCCAATCTCTCAAGCCTTCTCCAGGCCTCAAAGCTCAGCGCCAAGAATCGCCAGAATGGGCGGCGGCTGCCACTTACCACCCCACCACCATAACGGAGCAAACATCCTCAGCCCTGCCGTTCGTGTCTGGAGACTTCGTTTCGGGCATTACTGGTACCCAAAGAAGCCTAAATCCCGAATATTACAAACGATTACATACTTTGATGACAAGGTCGCGATCAGGAGTGCAGACCCATTACATACTACCTAGTGTCTACTTAGCAGGTAGGTGGCTAAAGTACGTATGTACAAGCACATCAAAAAACGCGAGGCAGACAACACAGTCACCTGGTCCGCTGGGTATGCAGCTTTATCAACATATGAATCGAAGGCGACGGTGGATGTGCCAAGGCGCCTAGCAACCAAGTCATGGGGGAGGTGAAGAGGCCGTCCTGCAGAGCGAAACGTGAGATTGACGATTACTGATTGTGGAACCACATCCATGGATCAGGCTTCCACACAGCGGCGCGACCCTAATAACCGCTGGAAAGCCAACGGCGCCAGACCAGCCCCAGCATTGAATGTTTGAACCTCCCATTGCCGGCAACGAAACTCGCTTCCTGCAGGGGGGAAGGGGGGTGGGGGCGGTGCATACATATCTACCTAGGTGCTTAAGTAGGTAACTACATACCAACAGCCTTCCATCAAGTCCATGCATGTGCGTTGGTTGTACTAGTTGTAAAAATACCCGGGGTAGGTCAGGTATGTACGCACAGCAAGTCTGGCAGTTTTCCCCTACTCCGTACATATCGTACCATCTTGAACAGTCAGCATAAAGCCAACATCCATGACCAACTCGTGGCCAGCCGAAAATTTGCGCAGTCTCTGCCACCGTACTGATGATCAAGGGCCCGAGTTTCCGGAACATCGCCGCCTCGTTGCTACGGTTTACCAACCCATAGACCTGCTAGGTACCTAGGTACATACGCCAGTCGTGACGCCACTCCACAAGACCCCATCAGGTCCCTAGCACTTGCATAGTTCACTGTCGAGAATCATTGCCATCTCCCCAGGCAAATTACATTAACATGAGCGGACATCACTGGTTGCCGGTGGAAGGGACCAAGAGCATCAAGCTCGGAGGGAAAAGACAAAGGGGCGATCAGAGTGACTCCGACAGTTTGTGATTGGGTGAAACACAAGACATGCTTCCCTGTTCTCTCTTCCTATTTTAATACGTATAGATTGCCAACGGTCGGACCAAAAATGTGGAGCGCTCTGCCAGCAGTTGGGAAAGGGGGGGTTCGGTCAAGGCCAAGGTCTCCGCTGCATCGAGTATGAAGGCCGAAGGGCTCCCATCGAGATACATCTGGGACACACATCCCTGCATTTCAACGTTTTTTGTCTGCATGTTTTGGGCCATTTGTGTGTATGATTCCCCTAGCTGAGTGACAGAGAATTGATCACTTTACTAGGCCTTTCTTCAAGGAGAACAAGAGACAGTCACCATCTATACCCAGGAGGTGCGGAGTACATACCTACTAGGTAAAGTAGTATGTAGGTCCCCAGGCTTTGACTGGTTGGCTTCCTCCCTCCCATATTTGAAGGCTCTCACCTCAATCTCCAAGTTGATCGTCGCTGAGAAATGTCAATTGGTCTGGCGTATGAGTCAGCTATCAGCATCTCCATCTCCAGTGCTAGCACCGTTGACATCTCACGCGGGAACCACTGCCAAACCCCAACTACTTAAGTACCTAACCCCCGGCCCCCCCCTTCTCTTTGGTCAACAGTTCCCGTTCTCGCGGCTGACTTTAGCACTTGGTCCTATTACTAGTATTCTCCGGCTCATCAGGGTCATGTGACTCGTGTCGACCTCGACTTCTGCATTTTTGGATCCGTCAATTTCTCATCTTTTGCACGCAATTTCTTCAACACTTTGCTATACAAAATGGAGCCAAGTGCAAGTAGTGGACTGGGCTTCATGAGCTGCCACATTCATCGTAGTTTCGCACTCCTGCTAGCAGCCACGTGCGGCCAACGCGAGTACTGATATTGATCCGGATGGATGGGCTGCTTATTGGCAACCAATGCTTTGTTCTTAGACTTAGGTTAACGTTCTTCCCTTGAGACACAGCTTTCTGCTGAGAATATCAACTGGCCTTGGCTTTTTGTGTCCGGCCTTGTCAGTCGCTCCTTGGCCGGAATAATCCAAAGAGACAGATAAAGGAATGCGGCTGCAAGCAATTTGACTTGTACGAGTCGAGACGCTGCACATCAGATTCCAAAGCAGTTCCGCTCTACAAACACAATGCATCTCTGCTCTCACACGCGAGTACGGGACGGCCATTGAAAACAAGACATATTAATTGACACTAACGCAAAAATCATCTCTTTTCCCCATTTCCTAATATAACTCCAGATACGCCAGAGCAGCCTCGAGCAAAGTCTTCTAGTGACACATGCATGAATTCGCCCAACTGTAGTAGAGTGCTAGACCAAGTTCTGCCAAAACGGTCGGGGGTATAGATTGGCAGAATGTTTAACAAATGACCGCAGGTCTTGGTCCTCACACGACAGCGCAACAGACAGCAAAGATAAGAGGGGGAAAACGCTTAAGCAAGTGAGGCTGGACACCAGTGGTATGTTGACAATTGACGGCGCCTGCCCAAATTGTGAACTTGAGACGCAACGTCGCTCAAGTGGAGAGCTTGTAGCGAGCGCGTCGATTACCCAAAATCTCCCTAAGGTAACAAAAACAACAATCTTGAAGGCGGACGAATGTCTAGCATGTACCACGCATTTCGTCACTGTGCCGGGGCCCATGGACTCCAAGTGGCACTTGGGAGCCACGGCGGGAAACAGTATTGACAACGACAACTGACAATACACAGAAACTCTACTACGCCAATAGTGACGCGAGCCTCATTTTATAACCCATGTCGTTGCTAACTCCCTCGGCACTTGAGTCTGATGCCCCCGAATGTCGGGGAGGAGGCTGTGGTCCTCGCTGCGACTGCTCATGTCGCCGTTCTTTTCCTTCCTCCTCCTTCTGCAATGTCGGTAAAGTAGGTGTTGTCATGGGTTCGGGTGGACTGGGCAATGGGGGCAGGCGGACGAAGTCCCTACCAAACCTCCCTTCATCGAGCCTGCCCGTTGGACTAATACGAGGCAGCTGAGACTCTGCCGGGACGGGTTCTGGCCATCCGCGCAATGGAGGGAGCTCAACCTGGGGTATTTGAGAATAAAGTGAGCGTGATCGATCAGCTGGGGACGTCGTGTAATTGGCGCTTGAATCCAAATCCGATGGCTCAGAAGAACATGGTGATGGAAGGGGGCCATCCACCAAAGACCCAATCCGATTCCTGGAGCCAGACATAGGTGATCTAAGATTGTTGGGAAAGGGTGCGGGGAGTATCGGGCTCATGATTGAAAGTGGTGCTCGTTGCATACCATGATCAAATGATGGCAACGGCGAGGACGAGGTCGACGATGGTGATTCAGCTGCCGATGTTGGATTCGAAGCACGGCGTCGGCGTTCAGAGCGTTTCTTTCGATTTTGGCTTCCATTCCACCAGTTCTTGACCGCGTTATCACTTCGTCCGTCAAGGCGGCGGGCAATCTCGGCCCATCGTTTTCCAACAGTTTCTACCAAATACTCGATCTTGGCGCCTTCCTCGGGTGTAATAGGGTCATGGTTTAAAGATGGTTTAAGATTCTGGTGATAGCGTTCCCGGCATTGCTTTGGAGTACGGGATCCAAGAACTTGAGCGATGCGAACCCAGTTCAAAGGGCCTCGATTTCCGATCAGGCTCAGGAGAAAACGGTCCTCGGTATTGGACCAAGGACCCCTCCTTTGACGAGGTTCCATGGTTGGAACCCTGGCAATTCTCTGCGGTGGCGAAAGAAAGAAAGCGGGAAGCGTTCGTGACCGCTGTGGCTCAACTGCCCTGAGTAGGTCGTTGACTGCTTGGAACGGAGGACAGGTTTGCTGAAACTCCTTTAATTTATAAGATTTCTTGTCACGATGGGTGAAAGAACTAATAAGAAAATTAGAGTTACGCTGGGGTATCAAGCTATTTTCATTGTGTCGACAGGAGAGTTTGGGCGGAGAGGGGGGGTTCGCGACTAGAAGAAAGTAAATATGCAAGCGAATGCGTCAATGATGGGGAGGCCCGATGAGGCTCGGTGTACTTGTGTTAGCACCGCTGTCAGACGCACCACTTGACGCTGGACAAACTCTCGGTGGAGAGGGTGTGGATGTGGGGTGTGACTTTCAGAAGAGTCAACATTGAAGTACGGACAGGGGTGCCAGGGCAATTGGGTAACCAAAAGCAAGTCGCCTTGAGAGGTGACTAATAGGCCAGCCAGATAGAGCAGAAGCCCAAAGTAGCGACTGAAGACAGCCCATGGTTGAAATCTGGTGACAGTTACACTCCTGTGTAGCATGGAGGAGCGTGAACTCCCGTCTCACGCATTGGGCGTGCTGGGTGAACGAGGGGGTGTATGCATCGGAATGCTGGAGAATAGAACACAATGATCTGCAGCCGGGATGGCGCTTGCTTGGCCAGGGCCACCATCCCCTGGTCTACTTACCTCATTTGGTCATGTATTCCGTACCTGCCACCAAAACGTAGACCCTCGCCAATCAGGAGCCTTTTGCCCACTGAGTTGAATAGATGTTGCCTGGCGCCGAGTCCAGTTGTGCCAGGCTTCGTTCGGACTGGCACTATCTCATTCTCTGAACAGTCTAGTCAGTCGTTTGGGATTCTGTTGCCAACTTTGAAATGCTGCTGGCGAATCATACTAACTGCCTACTAGCTAGCTACTGTAGGGTTCTTGGAGCTAAATCCCGCGCGACTTGTACTTCTGGTCAGGGCAAAAACGGACAGAAAGGATTTTGCCTCTTTGTCTTGAAACTTGTAGACGGTCATGTGAGAGCCCATAGGCAGGTGACTCTTGCTGAGAAGGAAACCACTGGCACGCGAGGATGGGGGACATGATGCCGTGAAGCCTACTAGGTACCTCGGTAGGTAGGCCAAATGTGCCTGGGTTGCCTTCTAAAGTTTGCTAGAGTAGCAAAGGGGCAAAGTGTCAAATGCCCTGCCTCCTGCGGGCAAGCAATAAACTTTAAGTCGATCGTGACAAGTGCAAAACATAAAGGTTGATTCTGAGTTGTTGAAGAGACCTAACGCACACAATGAAAACAGCTTCCCCTACACTCGCCTTGGCAATTAACTTCCTTCAAACGACTAGTGCAGTTGGTTCTAACATCTTGGATGGCGCGGTTGCGTTGAGAGATCATGAGACAGGTTAGCAGAACCACAACAACTGCCATCGTTGCCAAGATGGAGCTGATCAGACCCAAGAGGTGGTATCCAGGCATAGTGACGTTAGAGAATCCACTACACTGTTCTCATTCACGGTTTTGACGAGCCATCATCTATCTGTCTTTGACAGGTCGACCAGTCACATCGAGTGCCTATCATCGGTCAGGTGCGGAGCCTACCTACCCACCTAAAGGCACTAGGAAGGTATGAAACTAAGGACATTGAACGTCAACTGGTGTGTACAATACCTACCTGGGTATTAAACATTGATATTTACGTGCACCGGATAGTGCAGGCTTGATTTCATGCCCACTGGACCAAACCGCCGGTGGCTTGACAGGACTGGCGGAACGGGCCCTGCCAGCCAGCCGCCCTGAGAAGCTACCGGACCAATACTTGACCCATATCAAGCCAAGCAGTCAATACGGCCGGCCGCTCAAGTGGCTTCAGAGCCATGCAGAGGCAGAATTAAATCCTAGTCGTAGAGAGCCTGTAAAACTCTGCTTACTCACCCCCCTGCCTACTGCCTACTAGGTACCTAGGTAGGTAGGCAAAAGGCTCAATATCAAGTCGCGAGATTCCCGTCGTCTACAAATAGTTATATATCGATTAATGCAAAACGCTTTGCTAAAAATGTCCCAACCCTGGTGTTCTACTACTTCTGACACTCAGGAATATCTAGCTGCCTGGCAACCAAGTATGATTAAGAATTACACTACTCCTCAAAGTTTTGCCAGGCGCCCACCGCTCACCGAATAAACGATGAAGAATCCAAGCGGCATAAAGGAGCATCCTCAGTATCAGTATATACGCGTCATGGATGGCCAAAAGCGCAAATTTCGCATAGTTTTTAGGTTTGCATCAACGCCGAACGTCGGATGGTGTGGTTGGGTCTGATACTTTTGCCGAACCGGCGATGGTTTTATGACTGATGCTGCCCTGGTGGTCATGCAACATTGAAACTGGCGTCTAGTGGTTCGAGAATGGCCAGAGGCTTGTCTTGGCACCAGACTGTCAGGGTTTGGAGCCATCTAGACAAGTTGCGATGATGTTCCAAACCCATCGTGCCGGCCACCTGCTAACCTCCTTTTTTACACTCGTACACAGCACCCAATTTTAAACACGGGCCATGGCTAGTAGACTTCGCCTAGAGAGGACCAGGCAGAACAATGGCACTGTCATTGACATACTGCCCTTGACTAAAAAAAGTCAAATAGATTGTGAGGGGCACCAGCCCATGTCAATTCGTCGCTAATTAGTGCCATGTAGGTGGCCGGAGACTACGCTGGGTTTACCAGTCTAGAGAAGCGTGCCCCTACAATGTTGAGGAACGGGAAAGCACGCTCTAGATTTTACTACAAATGGTTTTTAGAGTATTGATTCATGCTTAAATATCGACTAGCAAGTAAGGTCAGATGCCAGACGAAATAGTTCGATACATTGCTAGGTGAGTATGCGATTACGAGTCGAGGTAACGAACGTGCCGCTAATCATGGTCATGTTCATCATCATTTATCATCGTTATTTGGTCACAGCCTCACAGGGCAGTCGAGCTCTGTCAGAGGTATATGTCACCACCCGCACCATTAATCCACCTTCTCCATGCCTCTTCATATGCTGTCTCGAGGTCTTTCACCCATCTTCGGGTATTAAATAGGCCACAGTGCCATTTGCTATCCCACAAAAGTTTCCGTATGTCCGCCAGACGGCCACTGCTTTGTCCGTAGCCGCCACTATTCATTGTGTATTTAAGACTATTCGCCAAATCAGCCGCTCGCTGCTCATATTCTGCCTCAGTGTATGTAATCAGTTCCTCGGCTGCTTGTTGACCTTCCAAAGATCGAGGAAGTGCACCACGTAGAATAGACGCAGCCATCCGTGAGCACATTTTGTAAGGGTATCGGGGAAGAGTAAGTAGTGGGGTGCTGGACCACAGGACATCTGCAGCTGTGGTGTGGGCATTGCATTCCGGGGTATCCAGAAACATATCACAAACAGTGGCCCGCGAAATGTGTTGACTTTTTGGTGCCACATCTGTGAAAATGATCCGTTCTGCTACTTCAGGTCCGGCCCATGCTTTAGCTGTAGCCCGTAGGTTGCTCTCACCGGGTTCAGGAAATCGAAGAAGCCATAAAACTGCTCGTGGAACCCGAGCCAGAATGCGTAGCCAAGCCCGAAAAGTTGTCGGGTCAATCTTTCCACATCTCATTAGATTGACGGCTTGGGAAAATGGCAAAGTTAAAGAGGAAGGCTTTGTTTACTTACCTTGTAGAGCTGATTGAAGTTGCCGAGTATGATAGCATCGTTTCCAAGATTGGGAAACAACTCCTTTCTCATCCTCCACCTCCGCCTTTCCACCTCAGCCCATTCAGTTTCTTTCTCGTCAATTGCGCATGACTGTGCATGATCGCAGCAGAAGAAAGTGTCCCGGCAAAAGATAACATTTTCCGAATACACCCAGTCACCTGTGGTGTCTTCATTGTTGTCACAGAACACATCTTCGATTGACACATTATCTCTCCAAGGACGAAGAGTTGTCGACGGGACCGCGGTTTTGTCAGCTAGTATATAGTCGCACCATTCAGCACCCAACGTGCCAGCAAACCCCATAAACGACATTTGAATAGGTGCCGGCCTGGCTGCAAAGATTTCATTCCTTGCACCCCTGGTGTAACCATTTAGATTCACCAATATGTGAATATTGTCCCGTGTAATCTGTTCAACCAATTTATCTGGTGGCCAGTTGCTGACGTCTCTGAACACCGGCGCCTCGTTCTCAATCTGCTGGCGATGAACAGACCCATCACTTGGTGTGGTGGCATAGCAAATAGCTTGGACTCGATCCGGGTTGTGGAACCCGAAGGCGGATTGCATCCTTCAAATAAGTTAGTTTAAGAGTCAGATATAGCTCCAATAGCAGAGACGTTGAATAAAAAACAGACAGTGTGACTTACAAATGAGCCAACGGGTGGTTATTGAAATCTGAGGATATATAGCCCACATTCAAATGCGGATTCGGAGGGGAAGGAGGGGGGTACATTGTGGAAGGTATCCATGGTGATCGAAGTGTCGAGCTCGATATACGAAGAGCATTTCGTTGAGCAATTGCTCTTATTTGCTTCGCTGTTAAGGGACACGTGAAGGTATGAAATGGAAGCACTGTAGGTGCTGATGGAACACTAAGATTTTGCGGCAGTTTCGGTCTGTCGTATGACAATTTGTTAGTTTGACCACATAGATAACGATCTCTGTAGCTTTTCCTCAATAACACTCGTGTGGCACGCTCTATCAGTCGCAAAAGCCGAGATCCTTCCCATGGCTGATCAGCCCATCGGCGGAGGGCTTCCTCTAGTCGAAACGACGGGTCTTTGCAAAGATGTTGCAGTTGCTTTGCCAAATCACATATAGCGGATTCCCGCAACATGCCTTGCCCCCAGTGAGATGCATCCTTGAGTTGTTGGCTCACGATATCAACGACGCGCCTAGTGAGACCGCTGCTGCACCCACTAGTTTGAGCATCAATGAGCATTCCGTCACTATTGACATGCCACCGGTCGTACTTCCCAGATTCTAGAAACACACCGCCACGGCCACGCCAGTTGCACACGGAATTAAGGGCCGTAAAAAGCCCGCAAACGGCCTCTGCGAACCCAGGATTCGCGTTTACTGCGCGTCGATAGTAGTGAATGGCATCGTTTATCCGGCCCTTGTCTTTGACAGCATTGGCAAGATTCGTGAGAGCAATGTCAAACGTCCCGTCACAGGATACTGCGCGTTCGTACATTTGTATTGCCAGGTCCAGTTGACCAACATCTTTCAGCAAGCTGCCAAGGTTTGTATGAAGATGAACATGGTTCGGATCGAGTCGAAGGCCATAATTATAATACGCAAGTGCTAGGGCAAGGCCACTTCCAGGGGCAATACCAGGTATGCTAGTTTGCGACATTGTTCTACCAGCTGTGTTTAAGGATGTGGCAATGCCTTGTTGAACGCCAGCGAGGAGAATGCCAACATTATTGGCTGTAGACGGACTCTCCTGAAGCGACAAAGAAAGATAGTACAGAGCGAGTATATCGCCGACTTGCGATGAGCCACGAAAGAGGCCAAAATCCACTTTGCCACTAGACATGGCGTCTTGCAAGATTTTAGCTAGTGACAGCAATGAATTGCTTGTCGTTTGCACAGCAGCACGTTTAGATGGCCCGTTTCGGAGAAACTGGAGACCGGGTAGTTCACCGGTGCCACCAAAAACAAGTTGGGCGGTATGCCGGGCTTTTTCTGGAGATAACATCAACGGATGCAGAGATTGTGGCTTTTGGCTAGAGGCATTTTGGCATGTTCGTGATGAGAGCGCGACTTGGATACGACGTATAAGTTCCTGGATCCCAGTAACTTGTCGTCCAAGGCTGATCAAAACAGCTTCCTGGAAGGCTTCCGACGCACGCTCAGTGTCCTTCTGGCTATAGAGCAATGTGCCTTTCGCATGAACTAGGGCCAGCATTCTGCCGTTATCTATACCAGACAGCAAGTAACCACTGGATCCGAATCCAGGGGTATTGCTACCGTTGCTCCCATTCAGAAATTGAGACTGAGAGCCTGGTACAACTAGTTCATTTCCACTTCCTAGAATAGGCAGTGGGGCCTTTGGTTGGGTAGAGCTCGTACTGGCGATAACGGGGCCTAAAGCTTTCTGGACATATGCTATAACTTCGATAGCTTCCCCGCTCCGGTTTTTGTACAGGTGCCCTACTAGATGTTCCGTGGCATCTAAATAGCTTGGTTCTAGCTTTACCGCCCGAAGCCAGTTCTGCTCAGCTTCATCCTGGCGGCCAAGACAATACAGAGCTGCACCAAGATGTGTAGTGGCCTCAACTTGACTATAAGACCCTTGATTAGTAGATGAGGCAGTAATTCTTCATAATCAGGTATACTCACCCCGAATCCAGCTTGATTATTGCTGAGAACCATTTTAACGCGTCATCATACCGCTCTAGGCAGTATAGAAGGCAACCTCCGACAAGCATACCTTCGATCCATTGCCACTTGGTTTGTTCGCAGAGGTTCTTAAGGATGTCTAGAGATGTCAGAGCATTGGATATCGGCAATGGATGGACTGCGGATGTTATATTGCTAAAAGACGGTGCTGAGAGGCTCGGGTTTGCCGAGACAAGTTTTTGGTCAAAAAGGTACATGTTGTTACCACTGGGAGTGAATTGGCTATAGGGAGCATGACTGTGTAAGGACCGGTCGCTATCCAAAGTACATCGTCCACCATGCTGGGGCGAACCTTCACTAATACTATTGGCAGATGTCGCATTGGGGTTCGCGAGGTTGGCGCTTTTGATCATTCCAAGGCTCTGTAGCTTCGGTGGTTTGGGATACGCCGGCAGTTTGTGCGAATTGAAGGAGCCAGGGCTACTTCTTGTTGGACTCGTTTTGCCACTGGCTTGCAAATATGAAAGTAGTTCCACATAGCTTTGATAAGACTGCTGTAAGGCTTTCTCCCGAAGATGTGACTCTCCGATCGAAGTCACCCTTTGGCCATCAGTCCTTGAGCGAGGACCTTGGTATGTATGAAACCCCCACCGTGGACTGTGTCCAGAATATCGTGTCCCTCTATCTAGCCCTTCATACTTGGCGTATAATGGTGAGTGCTGAGATACGACGCTGCCATGTTGGCCATATCCGGTATGGTTTATATCTGGTGTCGTGTATGAAATACCAAGGCCGGTGTTTTTGTCATAGTTGCTATGGTCCCATGGCGAAGATCCCGAGTGCCAGCCCATATGACCAAATAGCAACGAACCACTAGTTGGAGCTGGAGGGGGGCAGAAGGCACGGAGGTTGTGCTCATGCGCTCGAATGACTGGCTGGTAAAGATCTGAAGGCTGACCCATGGCTTGGGCATTGCTGGTATTCAGCAAGCGTGAACCACTGTTCAGAACCGTCGAAAGATCCAACCCATTGGGTGTTGCATCGTTGTATGCCCAGGCAGCGGGCTGGAAGTTTGCGGGGGGGTGAGAGCCGTGGTTATAACTGCTACCGGGCACATTGAATTGGATGTGCGGCGGTTGTGTAGATCCCAACAAAGAGTCCGGTGGAAAGTAGGATGTTGAGCCAACTGATATGGGGAGTATCATCTGTTTCAATGGTGGTGGTCCCGGGAATGGTTGAATCGGCGAACCATCGTATCCCGCCTCGACCGTTCCGCCCGGCGTCTTTCTGCGAAGGTTATGCTCGGGTGTAAATGAACCAAGATGAGCAGTTGGCATGGCAGCCTGTTGCGTCGACTGCGATAGCCTGATCGGAAAAGAACGTCTATGGTTTGATACGAATCGGCGGATGTGGCCATCGTTGTGTCCGTTGGCTTCTCGTCCAGGTACATTGGATAAGCTGTTGAAAGCTTGTGGCCCTGGCACGGTACCAGGATGCATCGGCGGTGCAGGAAGCATATCCGAAGGAAACTTGGGGGGGTCTGAATCATACAAGGTCAACGACAGATGAACGACGGCTGGCAAGTCAGCATTCGATCATGGCTTGCCGCTCAACGCATGGCTGATGATGTGAAGTAGTCGAGACGCATTTGGGGCTGCTGACGGCGTCTTCCCTGTGGATGACGCTGGAGTCCTGCGGCTGTCCAAGGGTGTCCAACGTGATGTCCTGAGGACGGACCTATGATGCCGTCTCGGGGTGTGAGTACAATTGAAGGTGAGGCGCCGTGTGTCGCCGTGTGTCGCCGCTGTCGGTGATGTTGTGGGTTTCTGTGCAAGAGACGAGGAAGGGAGGGGACAGGGTCAGGAAGCGACGTGCTGACCTGCCAAGCACAGCACCGTTGAGTGTTGGTCCAAGGGAAAGGTGTTGCTTTTGGTGGCTTGTGCTGTGGCGCGGTGGAGGTGACCGCTTCTAAGAAGGCAAGCTTGCGACGACGACTACATAGCTGACTTCTAGAATGTGTGACAACAATTCCTCCAGCGGGGGAAACATTGCATAGTAAACGGGACTACCATTGAGCCCAGTTGCACATGGCATGCATATAATCTAGAGAGATCCTCCCGTGGTCCGCATGCTTGCTGCAGGCACAGTATCGAATCAATCTCTTACCCTACACTCACCAAAGTGAATCGCCAATCAATCAATCCATCCTGTCGTCTAAAAGTACCACCTTACTGCACCGACCTCAGAGCAAGCTCGCATCGAATATCTCACTGGTTCCTGGTGACTGGGCAGCAGGGGGCACCAGAACTTGAGTCGGAAAGGTAGCCAGCTCACTGGGGTTTGCGGATAACGTTGCGGTGACTGGTTCTGGAAATACGGTAACAGGTGCAAAGACAAGAAGCCCATGATTTAACAGAAAAAGCCCACCGTAAGTCATCGATGACATTTTGTGACCAGTAAATTCCTCCGTGGGGATAGCTGCCAAGCGGTCTTTGTCGCCAATGCTACGAACTTGTGCCATGAAAACAAGTGGTGTCCCTACAAAACAGCATGTAAGCGACACATGATAAATCAGTGAATTGGTGGGTAAATACCCTTTCCTCACGCTGTACGCGGTAGTGCTGTTATGACTTGATATTCATGAATATGGCAGAAGCCGCGCCCTCGAAGTATCAGTGATGACGCCCACCAAGGTCCGCAAAGTCCCAAATTAAAGCTAGGAGCCCGACGGCGAAAGTAGGTCCCTGCATACCAGACATGAGGCACAGTCTTGGCACCCAATAGGAGAACCAACCTACTCCCCACCACCACATGATGCTGTGCCCAACAATGAATGGTATGGTCTGAAAGCGAGCACAAGATGAAATGTCTGAAGTGGAGGACAACGGATTGGATAAAGCCACTTGTTATATTGTATTGACAAAGAGCACAACAGACATTATGATACCGCCAGAGAAGACCACAATATTCGACATTGACTTATTATGGATGCATTGATATTCGCTGGAGGTCGGGTACACGAGTCCCAAGCTATCTTTGGAGATATGTTGGCCAGATTTATGGACCACTACACCCAGGGGGCAAAAAAAAAGGCCAGAGTGTCGCGGTGAGTAAGGGGCCACAATGAGAATTATTCTTCCTCGAGCAAAAATTGAAATAGACCACCGTGAAGTCTGGTCAATCTCAGAGTGTAGCTGAGGGTTTATGCTCGCCATTTTTACATCACATCACGAGTCACTGTAAGGGGACTTTTCGAAACTGAACCACGTTGTCATATAGGTGACTACTATGCCGCTCATGATATGCCATTATCACTACACATTGAGCTCATTGCCGACATAGCTTGCTTAGACGAGTGTTTTGGTTTTTTTTTTTCCGACGAACATCTACTCCGCGGGAACTAGATTGAGCAGTTAGCAATCTCATACTGGCGAGTTTGAACACCACGGGTAAAGAGCTCAGAGAGATGGTGGTGAGACATACTGTCAATATCGCCATTGTCGATAGCCTCGATGATGACCTTGGGAGCCTTGCCGTCAACCTGGCAACCAACGCTGTAGGCGGTTCCCAAGATCTCTTTGACTGTACCCTTGAGCTCCTTAGCGAAAGACTTGTATCGCATAGTGCGGGCAATTTCAATGATTTCATCGAGGCTGACCGACTTGTTATGCTTGATGTTTTTCTCCTTCTTTCGGTCGCGAGGAGGCTCCTTCAGAGCCCTAATGATTAGGGACGAAGCGGTAGGAACGACAGACACGGCAGCCTGACGGTTCTGAATGGTAAGCTTGACAGTCACGCGCAAGCCTTTCTAACATTGGGGTTAGTAATCTGCCTGGGTTGATGCTTTACAACGTAGGAAGGAAAGTTACCCAATCTCCGGTAGCCTTAGCGATGTCTTCTCCGACTTTCTTTGGGGACAAACCCAGAGGACCAATCTTGGGAGCTAAAGCAGATGAAGCACCCACCTCGCCGCCAGTGGCACGGAGGTGGCTAAGTGAAGCATGTCAGTCTACGTTTTCTTCGAAGTGTCGCCTGAAGCACCACGAACATGATCTTGATCTCGTTGGGGTCGAATTTGGGAGCTGTCGAACTGTTAGTACCTGCGTCGAAATGGTATCACTTCATCAATTGCGACTTACGCATATTGACTGATCGGAATTGGCAGAGGCTCGTGGTTTGCGTGCCGTATGTGTTAAGTGATGATGGAAAGAAAAAGTTAACCACAAATTTCACAAGAGGCCCTTGAAAATTATGTGTGCCCCACTGGTCTGCCCTAACTGCACCTCGCGAAAGTACTCCGTAATCTGCCCGCCCCACCTTAGTCAGGCTCGGATTCACTAACACCTCAGGTGAGGCTTTTGGCTAGCTGAATTATCTGGCAACGAGATGCTAGCATATCGACAATGTAATTACATAATCATATCGGTCACTAGCCACTGGGAGAGTCCCCAGGCAATACTAGATACCTAGGAGGCATAAGGGGTATTTTAATGCCCATTACTAACCTCTTAACTATGATAAGACAGCTCGTTAGAATCTTTGTTTAATATGTTAAACTTTCAACAGCTTGCGATAATTTAGGACCCGTCTCATGATAGCTGTACTGTCACCAGAACCAGGGACCGCGCGCGTAGGTACTAGGTAGGTTATGGTATCCCTGTGCCCTTGTGAATCCACTACCGCTAACTTCCCTCTGAAATTACATGTTATTACCTACCTAGGTACGTACGTATATTGGCAAGCTTATTACCCCAAAAGACTTCTACCCCAGCTAGCTGTAGCAAAAGAACGCGAGCCAAAATGTCGCATTGCCAAGACACGTTATGCTAACTGGTGCCACTAACCGCAAGCCTTTTACAAGAGGTTAGTTGTCACCTGACTAAACAATGATATTGGGGCTCCGATCACTTACTTCATAAGGTGATCCATAAACGTCTGCAAGGATACATCGTCAGTGAAGATAGTTTGAGCCGAAGCGGTTCCGCCGCCCCCATATGGCCCCGTTGTGTGGGTTGTCGAGGGGTTCAACTTGGACAACAGGAATCGTGCCTGTGAACCACCCGCATCGCAAACGACGAACCGAGGCAAGGGAAACCGATCAGTGATTAGGTCCTGAAACTGATTTAGCATCATTTGGTTATTTTTTTTCCCCCATACAACTTACCCTGGCATCTTCCTTTGGTTGCTCTAACAGTGCGGCAAAGTTTTCGTAGCCTTCTTGATCTTGGTAGCCCGCTTTTCGCCACTCCGCGATGGTCTCTCCATGGAAGATGAGGATATGGAAAAATGTGTCTAGAAGCAGAATATGCGTCGGCTGGATTGAGGCAGAGTCAAGTAAAACAGGCTGTCCACCTTCCTGGTCAAAAGTATATGAGTCCAGTGTCGGCTGGATCATGATGAGAGAGTTGCCCACATCTTCGTGGTTCAAGACATGCCGGTCAAACGCAGTCTCATCCGGCGAATTGTTGAAGACTTGCAAGAACTGGCTCCTTCGGAGATGAAACATAAACTGTGGATACAGAGTGAAGTTCTTCTCCAGTCTAAAAGACGAAGGGTCATCCTTCCGGTAATCAGCAAACCTCGAACAAAGACGAATGAGCATTCTGTCTACCCATCGGAGCACGTCTGGCCCATCATCAACTTCTGACTTAAAGACCGCAATTCGAGACATGAGTACGGCAGCGGCTTCTTGGTCAAATGATTGAGCAATTGCGGGATCTCCAGCAGGGCCGCTCAAGTTCCGTGCAACAGTGGTAACACGAAGATGAAACTGTCCAGAAGAATGTTGGTAGTAAGTTAAGAATTGCATCATGCCTTTCTGCGGCGCTTGTTGGTGGGTCGCTGGGCCTTGGCTTGCAACTTCAAAATATATGCCGTAGCTCGCCTGTGGATCGATCCCGCACATCTTCCACGAACATGTATTGCCAATGCCACATTCCGTTTCACCCACCGACACGGACTTCTTGTTTAGTGACACAGCATGCCCAATCAGGCCAGTAACTTTCAACTCCTTCGTAGTGAGCACTTCCAGGACTGCATTGAAGCCCATCAAAAGATTGTCATCCCCGTCCTTTTCGAATATGCGAACAAACGATTGCTTAAACATCGATGATGTGAAACTGTCCGTGAGAATCATATGGCCGCCTGTAGAGTTGCACAGGCCCTTCATTTCTAGAAGGCCAACCTGATCGAGACAGCCTGCAAATATGTCAATAATGTGGCCATTATGGGCCGTCCGCTTCGCCAGGTTATCGTAAAACTACATCGAAAGAGTATGGTTAGTGACATGTTTGCTGGGCGATAATCTTGAGAACTTACCTTCAAGGCCTTCTTGTAGTATTTCACATTATCACGATCAATATCGTGATGTGATCTGATAGGTTCGCGAAGCTCAGGCCCTACTACCATTCCAGGCCCTTCGGTTGCAGGTCCACCGGCAAACAACATTATGCGGCCGCCGGCATTTTGGAATGAAGATTCCATTAGGCCGATGGCAACGCTCAAGGCCACACCTGTGCATCTAAGACTTCGCCGGTCATTGGCAGTAGGCCAAGGGTCTTTCTGGAGGGATTCCAGAGCCTTTGTGAGCGAAAATTCAGCCTGTTGAACTGGGAGAAGAAACCTCGAGGCAGGGCCCATTGGCGCAGGGCGTCCAGGCTGGGCGTGGCTACCAGGACGAATCACAGAAGAGGACAGTCCCAGCATCTCCTGGACCTGCTTTGCACTGTAATCCTTGCTACCTCGGAACACATAAGACTTGGCGCAACCTTCATATCCAATTTCATGTACCTGAGCCTAGATTCTTGTCATCAGCCATGAGTTGACACACACACTTGTGTTTCATTGTACCATACCATGGTGCCAAACGTGATGAGGCCAACAAGGGAATTTTCGGGCAAAAGGCTCAAGCTCATGACAAGAGACTCCTTTAATGAGGTTAAGCCATCTTCTTCCTGGCAAAGGTCGACCACGTATAGAAAAATCGGTGGAGCAGGAGCTGGCCGCGACAAGCGATACTCAATGGTAGTATTGGCCGGGTGCAATTCCGGCGGAATGGCGTTGGCAGTGATGTCTTTATAATGCGGAGGCAACTGGTTTCTCGAGAGGCAGAAGGGACATATCCAAACTCTGGCCCGGACATCAACTTGGCTACCGAAAGGGTTAGAGGCTTTCGAGTACAACTTGCCTGAGGGATGTCGGTTCTCCGTCATATTACTCTGGTTTGTGACATTGTGGCACGGAGAGACAAGTAGATGTGGAACGCACCAGAACGGGTTGAGAACAGAGCGGCAAGGTTGCTTGCAAGTCACTGGCTCAAATTGGAGCAGAGGCGTGTCGGGCTTCTCTTTCAAAGGCGTGTAAAGAGCTCCAATGGGAACCACGAGCCTCGAAGCTTCCTACAACTGCATTAGCAGTACAAAATGGCATCATAGGAGTATTTCGCCACTAACCATACGCGAGCTGGGGAAAACGTTCCAACTTAAGCGCACACCATCACGCTCTTCCACCTCGCTCCATTGCTCTTTGAGCGCCTCGTAATCCATCTTATCCTTGAATCGAGTGGGCGAAGGTCGGGGGGGCAGCGTTCGAGGGGGGAAGTACTTGATCTCGGAATGGAGGACGAGGTGAGCTAGAGTTTGGGTTCAGTTCAGAAACTGACATCAACCGTCATGAAATCCTCAGTTTTCAAAACACAGGAAAGTTTGTTGACAAGATCTCGATGGGAAGAGGAGGTCGGTTGAAATGTGGACAGCTGGCAGCCCCACATGTGTGATTGTTATCTTTGGTTATTGGCAGGGCCTGTCGAACTGTCCTTTCAGACTCCAGGGCGCTAGCCGCTAAATGGTGCCATGGCAAGCATACATATATTTTGCTTGAATTTGTCCCAGAAAGTTCTATAAAATTACCTGGTATTTAAATTGCGTCACTGAAAAGGTTTTTGCATCTATAATGCTTTATAGCCATCCCTTTAAAGGTCATTAACGGACAAGAAAGGGAAGCATCCCAGCCATATTTTTGGGACCCACACTGGTGACTTATCAAGACTCGTGACAACAGATCTTTCGCCCCAAAAGCGACTTTGCAAGCTGGATTTTTTTCTGTGTACCATTGCAGGCCTTTGTAATTTTTTTTCGCTGCTCGCAAGCATCACTATGTTAATATCAATCGCTTCTAGAGCCTATCTTAACTGCTATAATGTAGCGATGATTCGGGCTGCATGGCAACTGAGCAGACACTATTGCCATAATTCTCAACCCGAAGTTGTACGACCTTTGGCGTTCGACTTACACGAACCGCCAAAGCCAAAAGTAAATGAAACAACCTCGCCCATACTCTTCCTGCATGGACTTTTTGGTTCTAAGAAGAACAACAGAGGAATCAGCAAGTAAGCTTTTCAAGTTTCACACCAGCAGAGTGTAAAATGCTAAATTTTCCTTTCAGAGCAATCGCTCGCGATTTGGGCAGATACGTATATGCATTGGTTAGTCTCGGTGCTCATCATTCGGTATGCAAGATGGTCGTTCGCGTGCTAAACACCTATTCAATCACTAGGACCTGAGAAATCATGGGGAATCTCCGCATAATCAGCGGCATGATTACCTCTCGATGGCAGAAGATGTCTCGTCATTTATCAAGGACAAAATGCTTACTGACGTTAGTATTATCGGCCATTCAATGTACGTTTTATACATACAATCTATCAATTGATTGGCCAGCGAATTGAGTTCTCTAACGAGAGTCTGATGATTCAGGGGTGCAAAGACGGCCATGACGCTTGCTCTTCGCTCTCCGGAAATGGTAGCAAATGTGGTGGCAGTTGACAATGCCCCTGTTGATGTTGCATTGAATGGTGACTTCGCCAAATACATCAGGGGAATGAAGATGATTCAAGGTGCCAAAATTTCTCGCCAAGCCGAGGCCGACGCAATTTTACAGAATTTCGAAGAGGTACCATCCCTATCGCATACACCCCTCTACCAAGTACGTTTCTCGGGCTAACGCAGTGACAGTCTGTGCCCATCCGACAATTTCTTCTTGGGAATCTGTACAGGGTCCCCGGAGAGAATGTGCAGCAGTTTCGTATTCCTTTGGATATTCTAGGGAGATCGCTTGCCAATCTAGGGGACTTTCCCTACAAGAATACACAGGAACGGAGGTTCAAAAAACCGGCTCTTTTTATCCGAGGAACGAAGAGTCGCTATGTCGCGGATGATGTGCTGCCCGCGATCGGAGAATTCTTTCCTCGTTTCCGTCTCGTAGACATCGATGCAGGTCACTGGCTAATATCTGAACAACCCGAAGCATTTCGGCAAGGTGAGAACGTAAATCTGCTCACTTAACAAGCATATAGTCTAATTCTCCAAACAGCCGTCGTTTCATTCCTGCAAGAGGATTTAGATTGAAAGATTCTCGTGTTATTTGCTAGCTGAAATAGGTCCGTTCTAAGTCGAGCGTGGAGTTGGGCACTCACAGCGAAGGCTATCATCATAATTTTCTACAGGATGAACTCCGTACTCCGGCTGAAATCTTAACAAGCCTCGCGACCTGATCAATGCCTGGCCAGCTTCCTGGTACCAAGTTTGATATTGGGGGACCATTTGCCTCTCCAGTCCGCAAACAGCTTCACCACACCTATTTCTAGGCCAATATAAGACCAATCTGGAGTTGACGGCATGGTCAATATAGACACACACAACCACAACATGCATCACAGAAAATAGAATAGACCGCAGATTTCATAGAGTAGTAACAGAGCCTTTTTGTACCATTTACGGAGAATTACCGTTCTCCAACCGCGCCGTTGATGCTAGCCACAATGACCGAAATAATGCCAGAGATGAGTACATCACCAGTGAGAACCCCTCTAGTCTCGCACTTGCATGTAACAACTCTTAAACCTCAGCCAAAACTCGTTCCTTGAACTCTCGCTCAACCTTCTGGCCCTGATCATCCGTCCCCGACTCTCCGTGAAGAGCCATCAACGCACCCAGGTCAAACTTGGGGGCCTTCAGAAGCTTCACCTTGCGAATGTGCACCTAGATTGCTCTTGTTAGTTACGTGCAAGCAAGTGACGGCTTGAATATCTCTTTACGCACGTTTTGCAGGGGATAGATGCCAATGGTGGACTTCTCAATTTCGCGACCAATAACCTCGGGGATTAGCTTTGATGTCAACTGAGTAAGGGTGCAGCTGGAAGCTTCGCGCTGAATGATATCAGTCATCTTGCGTCGGATGGCGCGGATCTGCGAAGATGCGGCGTAGGTAGTCTTCTTGATCTGGTTAGGGCGTCGCTTAGTGAAACCGATTGCAAAGAGGCGGATGAGATAGTCATCGGTCGTCTTGACGGTGACATTGGCCTCAATAAGAGTCTGCCACTTGCGAACAAGAGATCGGAGCTTGTCGGAGGTGAAATCCAACCCATGGAAGTTGGTCAGGCAATTCTTCCCTTGAACCTCATCCACTCGAAGGCGAACTTTGCGGAAAGAATGCTCTTCGTCCTTCTGTAGATCGGCCAAGGAAACCTCGACGATACGGCCCTTCAAAGCATCATTTGCGTTCTTAAGACCAGTCGTGCGGTTCACGAGGGTCTTGCCGACACTATTTTTTGTTGTCAGCCCCGTTTTAACCCATGCACGCTTTCTGGGATCGCTAAACAAAATATTAAACTCACTCTCGAACGCTGAAGGAGCTGGGCGCCTGAAAAAAGAAAGGTTTAGCGAAATGCCTGTAAATTGTTGCGGTAGGTTTGAGCCCACCTTGATCGAGTACCAGTCCTTGCGGGAGAATGGGTCGACGGTCTTCTTCTTGAGACCTTTCTTGCCCTTGGAGAGTCTCTTGTTCCTACAATTCATTAGAAATTACAGTTATAGGTAGTCGCGAACGGGGGATGCTCACTTTCCAACCGCCATGATTGCTGGCCGATATGTGAACAGCTGGAGAATCCGATGATGCTGAAGGGATTGGTGGAGGGGCGAGAATAATTTCAA
Organism: Metarhizium acridum; assembly: GCF_019434415.1. Classification (NCBI taxonomy): domain Eukaryota; kingdom Fungi; phylum Ascomycota; class Sordariomycetes; order Hypocreales; family Clavicipitaceae; genus Metarhizium; species Metarhizium acridum. The sequence continues at coordinate 1,329,479 of NW_027094020.1, read as the reverse complement.
TTGTTGTGTGCACCAACTAGGTCTAAGCGAACCAGCAAAGTCTCACGGAGTGACTTTTGTCCGGATCCATTACCCAAAAGCCCGAGGAGACTGTCACGTGCGACACAGCCCCCAAAGATCCTCCTTCCCCACAGGCTTAGGAAAATTTTGACAATTCTTGGGCTTTCGTTGTGGCCCACTTCTTTACAGAGTAACTACCGGTGCTACCTATAGCGCGGCAAGGGGTTTTCTGGTGACTGTCCTCTGGCTATCATTTATCACAAGACAGCTAAACAGAATTTTTCACTCAATACATGAAACTTCTACTAGTTAGTGACAATTTAGGACCTGTCTTGTAATAGTTATGCTGTCACCAGAAATAGGGGCCGCGCGCGTAGTACACTTAAGTACCTACTAAGTAGGTAGGTACGTATGTACCGGAGTACTGGACGTAAGTTCGGGTTTCAGTTCCGTGTCTTCGTTTGACCAAACTTGCCCTGACTGTCAAATATCATCTCTATGCCAACTGCGAGGGCAATCTCAGGAAGAGTGCAGAAATGTGACTAACACGAATTTCATGATTCTCAATGATGCTACATACTGCCGTCTCATTCTTCGACTCTGTATTTCAGTTGAATTTCAGGGAAACGGCCAACTGCCCACCGAGCTCCGAGTATTTTGTCAGTACTCTCAACAGCATGGCCAACTCTGACCGTTACAGCGATAGTCCTAATAGTTGTCCACCATATGCTTTGCAAATGCAAATGCAAATGCATGCCCAATGAACCCTCTCCCCATCGGCGCTTGGAAGGATTCCCTCGCCGTCCACCGTCGTCTCCGTGCTTACTGTCAGTTAAGACTGCATTATGAAGGAACGGCTTGGCTCTGTCGATGTCCAGTTGTCGAAACTCGGAAAGCTAAAATAGGCGTCTAAGGGTGACTAGTTAGACAATTGCTGATGATGATACTTGTTTATACCGAGCTGAGGACCGACCTGTTGGAGTAGAATCTGAATCACATGCTATCTGGTAATTGATTGAGCCGTCTGAGCTACTCTGTTCATCGTAGGGTACGCTATGACCGTTGTGCTTCATTATTAAGCCTTCACCAACCACTTTGGTATCGCTTTGGTTTAGACAATAACCGCCCATCTTATTAAGCAGATACACCGCAGTTGGCGAGGCAGGGCTTACGAGAGCATGTCGGCTTGCGCTTTGCGTACTTATACAAGGCTTTGAGGCATCGCATCTGAGTAATCGCGGCCTTCGAGGGGGAGCTTCCTCGACCTTTTGGTATGTTCTCAGGTGCCCAGCGGCGGCACTTTCATGTTGTGATGCCATGGTGTTAGATGCTTGCTGTCAAGATGTAGAACACGTTGAAAGTGCATTTCTTAATCGAAATTCAACTTGCTTCGAATTATTAAGCTTTAATTTCCAAGCTTCTATACCGGCGACCCGACAATGATATTCTGGTCAACTCTTCAAGCTCGGCCGGGATTTCGATGTTGGGTATCAATATGATCGTCAGCTGACAGGCGGGTCCTCAGTTAGGTGTCAATGTGGCTACTTATCAAGATAGTCAATCCTACCCAAGAGGAGTTTCGATCTTTGTCCACGGACAGCTGAACACGTTGGAGGGAACACGTCTGGATTGACAACACGCATGCTGTACAGTAAATTGCGGGTCAAGTAGTATAGTGTGTATCGCCCACTGGCAGCGTTGGATAGAAGGTAGAAAGTATTTTTGAGTCAGGCATCATTGTCTACGAGGCACATTTATTTTAGGGCTCACGAGGCACGGAAGCATCTGTGTCGGCACAAGCAATATTGTGTTGAGGTTTGTAATAGTGATCGACTAGCTATTTAGCGTTTAAAAGATGAAGCATTTCTTCCCTCCTCAGTGATCGATACTGTAGGCCCATGAGCAAAGCCCTTGCAAGCCTAAAAGAAAAGGGGGGGGACAACTTACTCTTCCCACATCCTCCCCTGCACTGATTGAAGCTCATCAGCAGTGAGGCGTTTACCAGCAGTAAAATAGCCTGACAACAATAGTTAGCTCAAATTGACTACTTCGCGCGTTGACTAAGCTACTCACCAGCAGTTATTTTTGCGTCAATTTCAACTCTGGAATCGGCGGGAATCAACTCTTCTGGCAGCTCGACTCTTTCTAAGATTGGAATGCTAGTTGGGGTAAGCTTTTGGGATGGGTTCTAATTGTGGTCCTCGACCATGGCGGGCTTTCGCTCACCCCTGGCTAACGATAGCATCATGTTTCATGCTGTAAATATTTAGCAATTTCAATACTACGTGCCAGCTGCAGGCTTGGCGCAAAAAGCTTACTTGCTCATGCTCAGCATTCTGTCGATCTTCTGAATGCCTAGCCAGTGCAAAATGTCGGGCATAAGAGCCTGAAAGCGCATGTCTTTGACGCCGGCAATGTTTTCTGTCCTCATAAAATAATCTGAAGCTCGGTCCTCGCCTCGTTTCCGAGCATTGTAGACCACTTACAAACTAGTTAATGTACCTTGTACGAATAGCGTCATAGCATGAGGGACCCGGTTCGAATCTGGGCTAGACTCACGATACTGATATGACTGTTAGGTAAAGGCCAAGTAAAGAACAACGGCATATCACAACATAGTAACAATAGATATCGGTGAGCGTCTCCTGGACATACCTTGGTTACTTCGCCTAATGCTCTGCCCTCCTTTCTGAAGTAAATTACCACCCCACTCCCACCATTCTGTGCCTCTTTGACAGCTTCCTCGATACCGAAAATAAGATACGGACGGCATGTGCAGATATCAGATCCAAATACGTCGCTCCCATTGCACTAACAATGTCAGTATGAAGCGGGAAATTGTTGAGCTGTAATTGTCCCACCTCATCATGAATGCGAAGAGACAATCGAACATTTTCGTCCGACATCTTCTCTGGATCTCCGAAGCAATAAACGGTCAGCCCGCCTTCAGATTGTTAGCACTTGTGACTCTTGGAAATAATTGGAATGAAGCGGTTACCAATGGGTGGAAGAAAAACTTTGATGTCACCGCGAGTAATCAGCTGTGATTGTGAGCACACGATCGCGTATACAAGAGCGTTGCGTCGCACCTCAGGATAGCTGCCGCCTGTATGTTCGAAAAGTGACCGACGAAGGGTAGCCTCATCTGGGCAGTGTGAGTCGCAAATTTCATCAAGGAGTCATCTGAACCGCTTACCAATTCCAAACCTTTCCGCAACACCCGGAAGGTACCAAACCTAGGGTTTGTAAGTTTCGTTAAGAACATTCTGATTTGCTCAATCTGTTCTGATCACGAATGACTGCCAACTCACAGGTTCAACAGCAAATTTTGTCACAGCAAGCTCGCCTAACTTGTTCAGGCATACCTTGCCATCGGGCACGCTTGCAAAACAATCAGTTATGGTACCGTGTTGTTGTAATTGGGTTAGTCATCTCACAGTCTCCCGGCTTTTACACTCTCCTCTAATTCAGGCAGCTGTGAGATGAAGCGTATTAGAAGTCCGCCGGGACGACAGTATTCTCATGCCAAAAAGATGTAGGCCAGACGTACTTTCATGTGCGCTTTTGTAATAGCAATTGTTGGTCGTAGATCAACTAGTGTCCAGTCAGCTAGGAAATCCTGAAACTCCACTTCCGTGTCAAGTACCGTGCTCTTCCTCCATGATTTTCTTGAATGTCCATGGCGTAAGGTGTCCCCAAGGGTCCATGGCCACAATCTTATGGGGATCTCCCCATTGCGGGAAGGGGCCGATACGAGTTGCGGGTTCAGTATTAGTGTAGTCGGGCCTTCAAAAAGTGTCGGTCAGAAGTCATCTTCTATCTCTACTATTAGGCAGAGCACGCACCTGTGGTCTCTATCAAGCTCTTTGCTGGCCACAGCTAGTGCATAATATATGGAATAGGACCCTCCACTGGGTATAAATTAGTGCTATTGCCGTGGCACATTAACATCATGGGTAATCCTTACTGTGCTGTGTACTGTTAGAACATACTCTGGGGTTGGTGTGGGATAATGCCTAACCTCCGATGGCTATATGAGAAAGGACAAAGTACATGTCAATACCTGCTCGTCATTATTTTTGTGGGCTAGGTAAAATCACAGACCATTGCGACGCCGGATGGTCGATGGAGATCTCGAAACTACAACTGGTCCTCGCTTGGTCGGATCCGGATTGCCCCAATCCATTCGCAAGGGGTTTATTCCAATCTGCTTTGGGTACGTCCTGGCGTCAATTGACTTAGCGTTATGATAGAAAGAGAGAAATTTTGCAATAAAAGCACGACTTACGTGAGAACTATACGGGATGTGAATGGGGACCGAGGACTCGAGATGGGAAGGGCGGATGCTGCTGCATTAGGACCGGTTGATTCCCCTCCACTTCGCACTTCCGAGCTTATTTTTGTATGAGATGAGCCATTTGGGTCAGATTCCACGGCACTTACCCTCTCGGTGAGGGACTCAACAGCCGTTAGTAACTGTGTTTGTGTGTGCTGGATTTGACGAAGCGCATCTAGCACCGCAGGGTCTGGCGTTGCCGAATTCATCCTCGAGCACGTATGCTAATTTCGTATTTCAGTCAGAGCCAAAAGGAATCTGTTGACACTTCACAATGAAGGGATAGAAGCATAGAAGAATACTTCCTGCTTCATTCAACCGGACTTGTCGGGGACCTTGAGGTCGTGCTCGGATAGAGAGAGGGAGGTCACGCGGTTTTAGACCTCGCACAGTTGCATCCGATCGCTATTCCTGTGCATAAGCGGCCCTGTGGCTTGCCACCTGTCAGGTAAGTGGTGCAACACCGCGCGGCCCCTGCCCGAAAAAAGGAAAGCCAGCGACAGCATTGGTGCTCGCGCTATCTACCCGTTTATCTGCCCATAGCCTGATAAGTCTGGTGTTTACATCCCCTAAAAGCAGCGAAGACTACAATTATGTAGCTGCGGGGTTAACATTTTATATGATAATATAAGTACCCATAAAAATCTAGGCTACAAAACGCTACATCATAAACGCCATAATCTTCACTATTATTAATGTCACTTGAAGTCACCAGCTGCTATCCAGGGCCCTGTGGATACTGTGACCTAGTTGTAGTCTTCGCTGCTTTTAGGGGGTGGGATGTTGCATGTCTGGTGTATTTCGTTCTCCTGTAATAGGATGACGCCCGCCAAGGACAATGCCACAAAGGCTCTTTTATTGACATATGCGTGCAAGTGGTCAGTGGTTTTGCTGGCTGATTAACCCCTGCTCCTTTCCCGAAGCCTTGCACACCGTACAAGCCATTGGGGGAGGGGTAACAAGAGTTGGGCTGTTAACGGAAGCATGTCAGGGGGGCGGTCATGATCAGTCTTGCTCAGGCCACTGTTTCGGTTCGATGCCCAACAATGGTAGCACAGCTCGTCCAAATGAGGAGTACATGCGCAAACGGCAGCAAGCCGATCTGCGGAAGCACGGCTGGTGCGGGGTAACTACGGGGAAACATTGAATCCAACCACGAAAGTTACATGGATCCTAGGCACCTAATGTTCCTAGAAGGTACCTAAGCGAGTGCTCTGGGCACCAGCAACACCAGTGATACACTCGATCACACGCTCTAACCTGCGCGGCTATCACTAATTGACCATCCACGTCCACATAACCACATAACCCCTACCTTAGGTTGCTAGGGTATTGTAGGTAGGGTACGTACGGCACTTACGGAAGCATAGGCGGTACAGTACCCGGAGTGATGAAGAACCCACCTACTAGGTACCTAAAGAGGGAGAGTGTTTTAATGACCGTCACTAAATTGTCAATTATAACAAGAGAGCTTATTAAAGCTTTTTGTATAATATATCAGACTTCTAATAGCTGGTGACAATTAAATTAGACCTGTCTTGTGACAGTTGTGTTGTCATAGAACCAGGGGTCGCGCGCGTAGGTATCGATAAGTATTAAGTCAGCGCCAGCCAATTACCCCACCCACTCACTATCACGGCAATTGCTCCTCGGACGCGCAACCCAAATACTCCACCCACTGGATAAATAAACCACCGAACCTCTATTATATCACTCGCATCTCAGATCCGCGATGGGAAAACGCAAGAAGTCGTCGAGAAAGCCAATGGGCCCTAGAAAGGTTTCTCCTCATGTTCACAAGTTTTTTTTTGTCTGAGGGGTGGCTGACGACTTATGCTCTAACTTGGAAAATGCAGTCTGACCCTTTACCAACAACATTCACTTGTCTTTTCTGCAATCATGAGAAATCCGTCAGCGTCAAACTGGACAGAAAAGCGGGTGTTGGCCAATTAGACTGTCGTATTTGTGGCCAGAAATTTCAATGCGCCGTTAACTGTCTGTCTTCGCATCATTCTTTACCGCGTAGCTTATTGATTCAATCAATCTGGCTAACGCTCTGGCGCGTACAGATCTCTCTGCAGCTGTCGACGTGTATGGTGAATGGGTAGATGCCGCCGGTAAGCGAGAAGACGATTGAATTCATATATTGATGTGTTAACGTGTATGAATATCCTCGCTAATCACCTCCGATACACAGATGCAGTTGCGAAAGCAGACACGGCAGCGGGTAACTACGGAAGCACGACGGCAAGGGCATTCAACGCAACTAAAGGTGGTCAAAGTGGCAGAGCTACTCAGGGCGAGGCCGAGGACGATGCACATTATAAAGGCGATGGAGTCGTTGCGGACGATGAAGAATACTGATTAGCCCTGCAATGACTTGTTCCTCACAACTGAAACACACCCTCGACCAGATGACGAACGACCCTAGCCGTCATACAGGTGTACATTTCCGAACCTTGGACGCTTCAAATTGTATAGAACCTGTCACCAAAGTCTCCTAGACCCGGGATGATATAGCTGACGACGGTTAGCTGGAGGTTCACTTTGTTCGTGGCTCATGAAATCATACTTCTTCTCATCCAAACCCTGCGTTGTCCACGGGTCAGCTTGTTACATCAACAACTATGGGCAAAAGCTGGGTGACTATACCTGATCAATGAAAGCAGTGACAACTTTCAGCCGAGGAAACTTAGTGGCAAAATTATTAACGCCTTCTGGGCTAGCGATGATGTTGAGGAAAAGGATGTGGTCCTCCGGTACTCCGCGTGCCTTTAACACTTGTACTGCCATGATGGCAGATCCTCCTGCATGATACACGAGCAGTTAGTATATCTATCAATCGACTGCAGGTCATTCACGACAGACGCCTGGTATAATTCACCTGTTGCAAACATGGGGTCCAATAAAAGCACCCAGCGATCAGCAATATCTTCTGGTAGCTTATCGTAGAAGAGTTTCGGTTGTGCCGTATCTTCATCTCGTTGAATAAGAATCTTGCCAATCCTAACAGACCGACAGCAATCTCTCAGTCCTTGTTCCATCGCTTCACCTGCTCGCATAATCGAAACTCCACATATCTTCCCTTGGAACATCAGCCCATCATATGTGCGGCCAACTGGTGTGGTAATAGTCTGTGCTATAACAGGAAGATGATTAAGGCCTTCCTCTACCAAGAGGCGAATAATGCGGTTCGAATAGAAAATGAAGTCGGCTCGCTCGGTGTTCTTATTTCGTATCATTCTGCAATATTAAGTTGACAAAAAGACATAGTATTCCCGTACTTCTGTAAACTTACGAGAGGAGTGCAATTAGCTGTGGGGTTTGAGGAAGGATGCAAACATTATCAAAGGTGACTCCCGCCGAGAGCGTGGCACTGGGTTTCTCACCAGTTGACCGGTGGCTTGGTCCAATGCGTTGTGTAGGAGCCGGTCTATCTGACATCGTCGACGATAAGGGATGCTATTGTGGAAAGTGCTATTGTGGAAAGTGCTATTGTGGAAAGTCGGGTTGCAAGTGGTTGAAGCCCCAAGGCAGCTTCTGTGGAAGAGCTATAAGCCATCGCGACGAGGAGGGGTACCAGGGATAGCGTCTCATCGGGTGTGTTAACTAAAGAAAAGGTGATATTTAATTTATATAATTTCTTCCCTTATTTAAATACGAAAAAAAAAACTTTTTTTTTCTTGGTCTATTAATTGCTTGATTTTTTTTTTTCCTGCTATAATGCTTGTTTATTTTGTTTTGTTTTTTATAACGTGTTTAGTGTGTTGTATTATAGCGGCATTCAGTGGATTTTGAAAAAAAAAAAACGTTTCTTAGAGGGGTATTTTATAAATAAAACTAGCTATTAAAAAAAGAAAATTTAGCACGAGTCTACCACTATCAATACGAGTATTTACTCACTCTGAATTTATTTACCTTTCATAATTTAGACACACTTTGATAAAATAAATCAAATTGTTTTTTTTTTTTTCAAAATAATATTATACAAATTTGCCAGATTTCAGTCTTTATCGTCCCTCTCCCTCTCGCTCTCCTGCCCCGCCGAAGCAAAATTGAGATGTTTCCAGTCTTCCAACTCCTCTGTAACTGAGCGCATCCTATCCCGAATGCTCTCAATTGCGTAGCTCCCCAACAGCAGCCTCAGCGGCGGGTATGTGCAATGTGCTAACTGCCACACAAGCTCGGCACATTTGACTGCACTGGTCGGCTGGCGGTCCCCGAGCCACTGAACCATTCTCCTTGCGTGAAGCGCTGGAGAGGTTGCATTTCCGTATCCATTACTTGAGGGCTTGATGAGAAAATGACCCCAGGTTGGGAGAGGATTGTCGCCAGCATCCGGCTCATCGCGTCTCACCAAACCCGGCTCAATTAACGTGGCCCTGACATTAAAAGAGTCGGTTTCATATAGCATCGCCTCAATCAAACCTTCAACAGCGTACTTGGTTGCGCAATAGGGTCCCAACCCTGGGACTCCAAGTGCTCCAGAAGTCGAACTGAATATGAGATAGCGGCCACTGTTCTGTCTTCGGAAGTAAGGGAGCGTGGTGTGAATTATGTGAAGCGTTCCAATGAAATTCGTCTCAAACTGATTACGGAGGTCATGCTCATCCTGATCTTCGCACGAACCTATGACTCCGTGGCCGGAGCAGTTCGCAACGACGTCAAAACGTCGGAACCGATATAATGCGTCCTGAACAACCTTGGCGACTGAATCACGAGAACGGACATCGCAAAGGGCGCCAAGGCAATTATCATGTATGTTTGCAATGTCATCAATGTTAGATTCGTGAATTCGTCCGACTGAAGTGACCAAGTCCCCACGAGACAGTGCGTATTTTACGAGTGACCGGCCCATATGGCCAGTTCCTCCGAATATCTGAGTGAGAATATAAGCATACATCTATATAAACGTAAAATGCGTATAGAAAAGAGCAGGAGAGTTGCGCTCACTATCCATACAAGCTGCTTTGCGGGTGAGCTCATCGATGGGGGGTCACAGCTCGCTGGGAGCTGGAGTCGCTCGCGGCTTATTGGAATTACCATCTGGCACGTCTGGCACATTCTCGTGAGGTAGGGAATCCATGGAACCGGTTAGCTCTCCGTCGCCTGCGGGGACGTACGTATTTTAGCTATCGCTTTTGTTATTGATCAACCCTCTCACGATGGCACCTCTGGTTCCCATGGCTACTACAAGTTAGATTTGAGCGAGACGACTGATGGAAAAGTAGATCTGATACAATGGCCCACATTGCTGTTGGTGGTGGTGGTAGTGGTATTTGGCTGCTACGTGTTCTTGGCGCCTTCACTGACCTATAGTCTTCGGCATGTGGCGGGTGGGGTTTGCAGTTGCTTAACAAACAGGAAATTCACGAGAAGTGGGAGAAGAAAAAAAAACCATATCAATGCACTCATTTCCTGCTACACAGAATGACCGGATCCGGCATTATGTAGTGCTGCCATAGCTACGTTCTCTCGCAACTCCTGCTATCGTCTTCCCCAAGACGGTTGAATGATGACACCCCGTTCTCCAGTCGCGCTGAAATTTATTGGCTCAAGTATTGTCCAACATAAGCCTTACGGAACGAATTCTCCTTCAGCTCTGCGCTTCTATTCAGTGGCGTCCATTTGGGCTCGTCCTTAAAGAGCCTCATGGCATGTACGTACTATTCGAGGAACCTGGTCAATAGTCATGGAAAACAAAGAGTATGATCAACAAAAGCACACGTACATTGGCTTCGTCCGTGGTAAAGCGATGATAAATACCAGCAGGAAGGATGAGCAGATCATCCTTCTCGAGTCGCACTCGAACCCAGTCATCATCTTTGCTCCGAACATCAAAGAAGCCTTGACCGCCCTTAATGTACCGAATCTCCTCGTCCTCGTGCAAGTGTTCATTGAAGAACATTTTGACTTTATCTTCGTACACGTCGCCCATTTTTTCAGGAGAGACTGTGATTTCGTCCCGATTTTTGTATCCGCGATCAGCGGCCAGTCTATCTACATCGGCAATGTCGGCAAAGTGGTAGTACAGCACGCCTAGTTTCCCCAGCGCTTCGGTGCTGATGGCTCGGCCGGAATCGTGGGGTAAGCGCTGATCTCCCTAGGCAGTGAAGTTGTATGAGCATCTTTGTAGCATAAACCCAGTGATCCTGGTTACTTACCGGTTGGTTATCGTACATGTATGCTTTCATATTGTCCAGCTGGTGGAACGGCGTCCGTGGAGAGAAGGGCCGCAGAAGTGGAAAAGGACCGCAAGGCGCGGACGTTGTGGTTGAAACAAGTTGCCTTCTTACACGGTCGATAATGGGTATTGTACTCGCAGCTCTACAAATGGCTAATCAAGTCTCGAGTGCTGAGGCACGTGGGTAGAGGGCCATGCAAGGTGAGTTTGGACGGGCGCGCATTTTCGGTCGATCGTAGTTCATCGTCCTTGTACCGGAACCAGGCAGCTCGGTGGGGTTGGGACTGAGGGATGCACAATGCACAAGGCGTGGAGATATTACTAATTCAGAGAATGGCGTCATCCCTCCAATTAAACTGCGGAACCACCGTTGTGCCGTCCGTCCAACGGCTTAGCAAGTTGCACATGTCATGCATACAGCTTCTTTTCATTTACTCAGTTCCCATTCCATTCTTCTTTGACGTCTTCGCTCTTCATGTGAGCGCTCTTCCACGAATTCGCTCTTCCACGAATTCGCTCTTTCAGTTCTTCAAATCTAGGTCTTCATTTTTCCATGAGCAGCTGCCTTCTACAGGCTAAAAGGCTTCTCGAGAAATACCCGAGGGGCCAAACCTCTCCGGGGAAATCGAGCACTCTGCTCGACCATGTAATTTTACAGGCGGCACTGTAATCCGGCTGAAAGGATTTTATAGCTCATATAAAGCCCAAAGAAACCCAGTTCAACGCCTATGTCCATGCCAAGATAAAAGTCAAAATATTTCCTCTTGTGATAGCAGTATGGCATGGCCAAAATAAATCATCCATCTATGTGTTGGGGTCCGTGGCAAGCATCCATGCAAGCACGATATAATAGATTGCCGTGCCTAGAGCTCCAGAGGTTGCTACAAGACATGTGCTGCTGCGGGCTCCCTCCCGCCAGGGCCAGCTGCAGCAATGAGATCGTTGTTTAGCCCCTCTTGAGACTCTTCTGTTCCCCGGCCGTCGAAAAGACGCCGCCACCATACAGGCGGATCCAATGGGCGAGATCCATTATGAAGAGGTGGATAAACATCATTGAAAAAGTACCAAATATGGCCTATGACCACGCCCATGATTTCATCTCTGGGGATGGACCCATGCATGAAGAGGCTGAAAGCCATGAGAACCCATGGTAAATATGGCGCGGTAAATACCAGGAGCCCAAGAAAGCTGAGTCTGGTGTCGGGATTGCGCCGAGACCAGATGTATACCAGTGTCGAGGAGAGTGGCTGGCCAAGAAACGGCATAGAGACCAAAGGCGACAAAACGATAAGACTGGTCATGGCATAAAAAAGAAGCCAGGAAAAGTGAGCCGGTGATCGTCCTGATGACTCCTCAAGCAGTCGGGCGTATCTCTGTAGGAAATATATGTGAAACAGTAGATCGAGTGAGAATGGTCCAAAATAAAGGAATGTAGTGAAGAGTCGCCAAAACTGAGGCCAGATATCAGCCATGGAACGAGAGAAAGATAAGTGCCAGAACAGAGAATTCACAAACGCTCAGCCGCAAAAAAGGTATGCTGGGCCCTGCAGGCATTGAAGGGACAAAATAAAATGAGGATAGCCTGCGCTCACATACCTGTGATTTGGCAAACACGGCACGAAAGCTGTAAAAAAGTTGAAACGGAGTGACCATGTGACACTGGACAAGGGCACTTGTCAAAATAGTTGCAGCCGTCCACCAACGGGTACAGACAGGCATTTCCCAGAACCATTCCTCCAGCGGCAAACGGCCGCCGTCCATGACTTGGTCCATGATGATGACCTAACAAAAAAAATGACTTAAATGATGTTGTTCGCTGTTTCCGAAACTCCGACTGTCCGAGTGTCGCGTTGCTAGTGACAGACAGACCCAGCTAGGGCAGGCAGAAAATGCGGACGAGTGAGAGAAATGGGCTTCAGACGTAAAATATAAAATGCGGCCTCATCTATATCAGTTATTTTGCATCAGACACAGACCCTTTTCTCCTGGAATGGGGAAGCTTGGGAATCAAGAACAAATACTTTCTGGCCTTTGGCGTTAAAGCGGGTATGTAGAGGTGGCCTTTGTGACAGCTGGGAGCCACTGGTCGGCCTCAGTAGCCAACCGTCCCTAAGAGTTGGGCCAAGGCATCTTTTAACTCGGCCAAGCCGACATTACATAACACAACCTAACAGATTGGGTAGCCAACGCGAGTGTTGCCTGCACGGTGCTTTCACTGTGCGCAAAACTTACACTGTACGGCGACCCCTGCATGGCAGGCCACAGACAGCACACCTAACTACCTACCTAGTAGCGGGCATTTGCCTCGACGCGTGAAGCCCATGATCCAATGCATCATCAGCCTAATATAACCGAATTTTCATTATGTGCTAAGCAGAATACCTGATTGCGCTGAATCCCAAAACTGGCATCAACTTCCGCATCCCTCCGAGTGGGTTTTCTACCGCCCGTATAGATTGGTGAGTAATTACCACGTTCCAGACAATTGTGTATGTTTCCGCCATCAACCAAAGCCCCTGATCCTTTACTTCACGGTGGACCTTCTAACTTTGCCCTCGCAGTATATCAACTTCCAAATTTCCGGTCATATGGCGAGCATCTGGCTCCTCTTTCCTTTGAGACATGGCTATGAAGGTGAGAAAAGCCAGGCCAACTCCAAAATGGAATCCTCGACCTGGGGATATTCAAGGTTCGTGGATGACTTTCTCACCCACAATCATATGTATTGATTCATAGGCTATCTGACCATCTTGATAGCTGGTGACCCTGTTCCTATACGACAAAAAAGACGGTATCGACCAGGTACAACAGCTCTACGTGAGATTAGGCAATACCAGGGTACCACGAAGCTTTTGCTCTTGAAGTTGCCATTTATGCGCTTGGTGCGTTCGTATGAGTTCCTATATGTATATTTATGTACTTACATGTCGATTATGCAGGTACGGGAAATCGGCATGAATTGTCGACCAAGAGGCAGAGAATTCCGTTGGCAAAGTCAGGCTATTCAAGCGCTACAAGAAGCAGCTGAAGCCTTCATGGTTCACTTATTCGAAGACGCCCAATTATGTGCCATTCATGCGAAAAGGGTAACAATTATGCAAAAGGACATTCAACTTGCTAGACGAATTCGTGGTATCTGGGCGGGCTTGGGCTAGGGAGAGACCTGATATTTTGGCTAAAAAGATTAGAATTTCAGACAAATCCAGCTTATGGTATCCAGTGCTTTGATGTTAGTGTTTACAAACTTCAGTAAATGTGGTTTTGCTATTCATATGTAGAGAATCCTTGACTCCCGGTGCCCCGAACCCGTGTCTCTGTCTCTCCCGTCATTCTGCATCTCCCATTGTCGAGACTTCCAGCCCTCTCACTCACAAATAAACTGAAACTCAAATCGAAATATCGTACCCTCATATTACGTATATAAGATTAATTACCGATCTAGGAGTTACCTAGGCACGTACGTGGATTGTCTCGCAGGCACCAAGCTGAGGACCGAAACTCATCGCCCCATCCATCCCTTTGCCGATTTTGTACGGAGTAGTGGGTCCACTTTTCTTCGATACCTGGCAGATACCCTTTTAGTAACAAGATAAGGTGGAAATTCCCCCCTATCATGATGAATATTATATAGCTCTTTGTAAGTACGGAAATTATTGGTACTTATATCACTATATTAATTCTGAGTAAGCTTATGTTTCTTTTACGTTAAGGGTTCTCATTGGCTGATATCCTTGCTCGATACGAAAGTGGCACCTTAAAGGGATGTGCGGCTGTTTCTAGGGATGACGTAATCGAGTGTCCCTTCGTTTCCAGCAGGACCCCTCATGTTGTGTAGACAACTCCTCACAACGCATGAAGTAGTAAGTAGCTTTACTATTCACTTTGCGATGAGCCGTGTTTTCCCTTTTCGCAGCCTTCGGAGACCGGCCCAACTCCTGGCTATTGGAGCCGGCACCTGCATTTGCACCAGCTCAATCCTGGTAAACGGACCGTACGTTCGGCTCGATGCCCGACCGGTACTCAATCCGTCCTCTACGCCATCACGGAATCGACTTCGGCGCACTAGGATATCCCCCGAGGTTGTTCGGCAAATCTCTAACGGTAGTCTTGCAGGTCAGCAACTGTCTTTAGAGCTGTTTTGAAATAAGGCCCCAGATGTTGGCTTGCATTCGTCATTACTGATATGATTCCTTGACGGCAGGCCTCTTGGCTGGACTTGTAACGGCCTTATTTTCTCGAACTCTTGTCTTCCTTGGTGGTGCTATTGCCCTATCCTTCCACGTGAGGAAATCCCTACTCTCACCCGATGAATTGGCTAGGTGCCAGGCCTGGAAACCAATAAACAGGGCTTGCTCTGGTTGCGCACCTCATTTGTCTCGATACTGACGCAATAAGTTTGCTTCCAAATATGGATATAACCTGTCACACCTGGCTGGAGTTGGTCGAGTTCCCGGAGTATCTGCACTTTGCCGGGCTTGCACAAAAAGCCCATGGTTCACATGCTCATTTGCTATAACATATGTATTGGCCGCGTTTGTTCATCTTTAAGGGATAGTAAATAGTGTGGGTTCTTTAACGGTATAACTATATCTACTCAACTGGTCGTGTCTCCCGTGTAAGCCATGACATTGTCAAGTCATCACCTTCAAAAAAGCCCCTGGTGTTCTTCAGAACTTCGTCATTGTATGCATTCAGCCAAGCCTTTTCATCCGCAGTAAGCATATCTCTCTCAATCAAGCTTTGACAATAGGGAACCATGGTGACGTGTTCGAAGCCCAAGTACGACTTGTCTCCAAAACAATGTTCCGTCTGAACCTCTCTAACCATCATGATATTCTCAATCCGGATACCAAAATTTCCGTCTTCATAGTAGCCTGGCTCGTTGGAGAGCACGTTTCCGGGAGCCAGTGGGACTTCGGTATACTGTACGCGGGTCCCGATACCAATCGGGCCTTCGTGGACGTTGAGATATGAGCCCACGCCATGGCCCGTACCATGTCGGTAGTCAAGCCCGTTTTTCTACATGCAGAGGGCGTAAGCGCATATTGATGTCTGGCTGTTGAGCATCGATACTAACCCAAAGGTGCTGCCGAGCTAGGCAGTCCAGGGCAAACCCTGTGGTGCCTTTCGGGAAGACTGCTGTATCAAGACCGATGAGGCCTTTGAGGACAAGCGTGTATGCCTTTTTCTCGGCATCACTGGGCTTCCCAAAGTGTAGTGTTCTCGTTGTGTCTGTAGTCCCATCACGATACTGCGCTCCGGAATCGCAGAGATACACGCTTCCCGCGTCTATTGTCGCGCAGCTACCTTTCTCGGGGCCATAGTGGATAATAGCTGCGCTGTTAGAGTCGTACGTCAGCGACCGACTGCAATGGACGCAAGAGACACAGACCTGATTGGTCTGTCAGATTGTCATGAGTTGGGTCTAGCTCTTACTTTGCTCCGGTAGAAGATATGGTGGGAAAGGACAAGCCAACAAAATGTTGCTGTTTCGATCGCAATTGTTCTAGTTTGTCAGCCGCTTGCACTTCATCAATCATGATCTTCTTGTCAACGAGCTGGTCCTCTAACCAAGCAAAGAATTCAATTAGGGCAGCTCCATCTCTGACATGGCAGGCTCGCATGCCATTCATTTCGGTTTCATTTTTGACTGCCTTTGCATCACCGACTGGGCTCCGCATCTCCTCTACTGAGCCGTCACCCCCGAGCGCTCGGCTCATTGCCCATGAGGCCTTGTTCGATATGAGGAAGTTGCCTATCACAACACCATCTCCACCGGCCTGCCGCTTGGTCTTGACCTCAGTATGCAGGTGGCGGGCATCAGGCAAAAAAGAGTCATAAGGTTTGACCTGAACATTATTCTCCCGTAGGTGTGCCCTGCAGGAGTCGTCTAATTTAGACTCGTCAACGTATAGGATTGCCGTCTCCGGCGTGATAGTGGCATATGAGAAGAACACCGGGTTGTAGGGTATGTCACTACCCCGTAGATTGAAGAGCCACGCAACTTCATCCAGCATGGACACAAAGAAACCAGGGCAGTTTTTTTTGGCTAGTTCCTGGCGCAGCTCCTCGATTTTTGTCGCGACCGGCTTCCCGGCAAGCTCGTCGGGTAGGACGCTCACTGGTTGACAAGGACGTTCGGGACGGCTATCGCCCCATGCTATATCTACAATATTCTCGTCGAGGGGAACCAGGTCAGCACCGCCCGCCTTGCGGACCTGGTCATTGAGTTTCTTGGCAGCTGACCCAGGGAGGAGTGATGGGTCAACGGCCACGATTTTCCCTCCCGCAGACTGGCTGGCAGCCCATTCTTGCCAGGTAGGGACATCTTGCAGTCCTTGCTTCAGTAAGGTCCAGTTGCCGTCTAGTTGTTTAGCAGCTTGGTTGAAGTATCGACCATCTGTGGCAAGCGCGGCGGCCTCGAGTGTGACGATGGCACACCCTGCTGATCCCGTAAATCCACTGATGAACTCCCGGCGGGCATCGCAGGCGGCGATGTATTCTGAGCTGTGGCTATCTTCGGACGGGATAACTGGGTTGATGCGTTAGGGCAATGTACGGCAGCTGGTTTGCCGGTTCACTTCAATCGGTCAGGCTGTTACCTACCATAGACATGGACCTTCCTTTCCTTCATCAAGCTCCTCAGCTTTGCGAGCTGCGGGGAGGAATCCGCCATGGCTGTGGTAGTTATTGGACGACGCTTTGCGTAATTGTACAGAGGGTATGCTCGTAATGTGCGTGGTAACGCGGGGAGTGGTCTACCGAGCATTGACCGACCCTCTGGTTGCGCAATCGGAAGGGAGAGTGCCAGCTGGTTGACGGGTGCGGTCTTCTTATGGCAAGCTTTGCAGTTGGGAACGTTGTGTTTTGCAGTTGTGATCTGGGAGGGGTAGATATTTGCATAATAACTAACTAGCCGATATGGTTTCGGCCCATGCTGTCAGGCGTAATACCGCGCGCTGCTTAGCTACCTACCTAGGCAGGTAGGCACGGGTATGGACGGCTCTGGACAACCCGTGGTGGCGGCTGGGTGATGTCAAAGGAGGAGGAGTGGGTAGTGCCATTCCGGTAAGGACGGGCAGAGGACTCACATCAGGATCACGACGGCACAACGCAAGAACAATTACTCTACAGCAGTCATGACATATCATCACAAAGCCAGTTACACCAAGTCATGGCCAGAAAAGCTACTTAAATATATGGATCTTAAAACTAGCATGTCCTGTCCCGCAAATGCCAACAAGCATGCCGTGGAAATTCCCGAACACCGTTTTCGGTCTAGGGTGGCTGGCTAGATCTCGTGTTCTCTCTTCCAGTACACTCCCGCTCTTATGGATATCGGAACGCATGGCATTCGCGCCAGCTCAGAATAGATTGGAACAAATGCCAACCGGGTTGTATTGCCGTTGGTTGTCTGCCTACCTAGGTACTTAAGTATAGCCCCAAGCCCTCTGATCACTGAATACCATGCCAGTCAGGGAAATAAAAAGTACCTCGCACAGCCTAATTGTTCCGCCGGTAGGGAGATTCCCTTTCTGTAAAGCTGTCTAAGCACCACATGCAGGACCACGGATGGTGTTGGCTTTTTCAAACGACAATGTATGGCACACAATATTGTCACCCACCGAGCACCTGAGTGTGTAGATAGCCACCGTCTGATGGGACTTGGAACGGGCCCGGAGTCGACCTGTCCACATTCGTGTGTATTCATTACCCAGTAGATACCTAAGCACCTAGGTATTTATTGCCCTGGACAAATTGGACCAGGAGGAGTACGGACTCAGGAGTAGTTACCTAGGTATGTTCACAGGACCCTTCATCATCCCGCAGTGACACACGTGATTGGCCCTGATGCAAATGGGAGCCCCACATCACACATTCGTTCCCTGGCCTGCTTCTCGCAACCTGGCCAAGCTACCTACCTAGGTACCAGGGAGGCGATCACACCAAGCCAGGCCAAGCTCGGCTCCCGGTACGTTGCAAAATTATCGAGAGACCTCAACCACGTAGGACACCCGAACTTAGCGATGACCGAAACACGATACGAATAGCCAGATCATCGCCAACAAACTATCCCCCTTGCTTGCTCGATTGGTGAGACACGCGCCTATTGCATCATATACGGAACCTACTATCTCACATCCAAGCTGCGTGCCTAAAACTGAACTAGATGCAGCGCCTTAGCAATAAATCTACAGCCGTACGGCCCAAGGTCATATTCTCAGGGATCCAGCCTACTGGCATACCACACCTGGGCAACTATGTTGGCGCTTTACGGCAATGGGTGCAGTTGCAACACCATGAGCCCAAGGATACAAAGCTGATATACTCCATTGTCGATCTCCACGCTATTACCACGCCCCAATCGCCGGAAAAATTGAAGCAATGGAAGAGAGAAAGCCTCGCCGCGCTTCTGGCAGTAGGAATTGACCCAGAGCGGTCCATTCTCTTCTACCAGTCGTCCGTAAGTTCCAGAAGGACACCTACCAAGGCCTCTGCAAACAGACCGGAGCCAGAGAGCCTGACAAAATGATACTAGGTACCTGCTCATTCAGAGCTCATGTGGATCTTAGCCTGTACAGCGTCCGTTGGATATCTCTCTCGGATGACCCAGTGGAAGGTGCGAATAGTGTCCGCGTTTACCGAGACAAAAGCCGGTTCCCTACTGCGTGCGCTGACAGCCAAGCTAGCAAAAACTAAACCTTGCACCAAATTCACAAATGGAAGACCGGCCGGCTGAAAGCCGATTGAAGCTTGGGCTTTTCTCCTATCCAGTCCTCCAAGCCGCTGATATACTCGTCCACAGGTGTGTGGCTACACCCTCGTCATGGTGGGAGCCTATGTCGAATTGAACTCACTATTCTGTAGAGCCACGCATGTTCCCGTTGGACATGATCAGCAACAACACCTCGAATTCGCCCGGGAGTGCGTCACAAATTTTAACCACGCATATGGGGAATGTCTAATTCAACCGAAAACTATTACTCGTATGTGTATCAGTCCCGACTGCTCCATCATCATAGACTAATCACGTGGTGCATCTAGCCCCGGTACATCGAGTTATGTCCCTTTCAGACCCAACATCGAAGATGTCCAAGTCACACAAACTGGCTCGTTCACGAATTCTGATCACAGATACCCCTGATGAGATTAGACTCAAGATTTCCTCCGCTCTGACTGACTCCGTCCATGGAATATCCTATGATCCTGCTCTAAGGCCGGGCATATCAAATCTCCTGAGCCTCTTTTCCATATTCGACGCGGAGAAACGAAGCCCCGAGCAGCTTGCACAGGCATACAGTGATACTCATCCCCGCCTGTTCAAGGACATGGTATCCGATGCGATCACTCTTGGACTACAGGGCATTAGGACTCGGTATACAGAGCTCATTGACGGCGATACCCATTATTTGGATCATGTGGCGGCTGAAGGTGCGCGAAAAGCATTGCAAAGTGCGGAAGAAACAATGGGTATGGTGAGAACAGCTGTGGGACTGTGACCAAGGAGGCCTGCAGCGCCGCTAATACCTAGGCCTGTGTCTCATCGCTCTTTGCGGTGAACTTCGGACTTGAATAACAGTAGGACTTGTGCCCTCACCTCCGTGAACAACAGGAGTGCCCGTAGTGCCGGCGCTGCTGGCCGCATGAGAAAGGAAGCCGTCGTACTTAGGCTCCGTAGCCACCGGTGGAGGAGCGTACTACCATCGGACTGAGGCGTTTTGTACAATAAAATGTCACCTTGTAATATATTACGGTGGCGAGAGTAAGCCACTCAATTCCTCACACACAATAAGTATCGATGTGACGCTCGTGGACGCCAATCGGGTCCATTCGGTATTGTCAATTTATGGCAATGCATGGAATGATCAGGAAAATCACATGCCCTCATTGACTGTTGCTTCTCCCGATAGCCAGGAAAATAACATTTTTTTCATTGAGGTGTCGAATGAACATCTTGATCCTCATAATGAAAAGCCATCCATATGTTCATATATACGACTCCATATCGTTAAGAAGCGTATGCGAAGCTACTACCCCGAGCGGACAACCAAAAATCACGCACAACCTGGTTCGTAGCTCGAGAGCCTCTGAGACTGTATTCGGAACAAGCGGTTGGCATACTGACGAATTGCCGAATGTGAAAGGGCCGTAAACGTACCTTACTACCTTCTTGACAAATAATGCCTTCTGTTCCTCTGTCACCTTGGAACTTGGAAACGAAGTGTGACCAAGCCCGTTTTGTAGCCACTCTTTTGCCAAAGGGTAACAATTGACCAGTCTCTTTATAGGTTCGCTAAGCCTATCCAGCTCGCTTCTTGAGGCTCGGCCTCCAATATTTCTAGCCAGGCTTCGAGCAAGGAGAGGACCTAGAGTCCCCATCGCTTGCTCTGCAGCATCAGATGCTTCTGGATGACCACCTTTGAGTGTTATAAACGTTGCCTAACATTGATGAATTATTATTAGTCTTTGACTTCTCTCTAGTAGCTGACAAGGTTATATCCTTCAGTCCAGAGATAAAGGAGGAAAAAAAAAAAGTGAAGGGCTTGTCAGAATAATAAATTGAGCAATCGAGCCACCTGTGTGGGCCAGGTAACCAGGATACATACCCAGAACTCTGCTGCTGCCGCCTTTGGTAGGGGTTCACTACCATCTAAAACCTGTATGGTGAAGAGGAAGAAATACTCAGCGGCACTTGTTGGCTGCAGGTTAAGTAGGGTTGTTGGGCTTTTGCTCAACAACCGGCAAGCAAAATCAATGCTATTTTGAGATAATTCTGGATCATGCTCTGGGTCTATTACACCCAAGATAGACGCAAGGCGAGGTTAGTGGCTTGATCAGCGACAAGTGAATGAGCCAATATTTGCGTACCAGGTGATTGTTGAAGCAGCCGTACTACCCACAATAGTAATGTTGTATATACCCTCCCTTTGTTGAGATTCCCCTGTGTATAGAGAGAGCTGACAAACGAGCAAGCAGTGGAAACAAATATCCCTGGCCTGGGAATATTTCCACCATGACTTGTCAAGTAGCTGGTGACATCTTGAAACCCCAGCACAAATGGTCCTGGTTCGCTTTCAGAGAAGCCACAACGGAGGACGGCACAAACGAGTTCGCTGACCTCGCTATTTCTACCAAAAGTATCTTCAATGTCCATGATGATTCGAACAACCTGTCTGTGAAGCCCTTCCAACCGGTCATCATACTCAGCTTTTGGCGCGTTGCTTGCGTCAAGGTCAATGGTTGAATCTGCGGGAGTTTGGAGACCTCTCCCGATGCCAACTAAACAGCGCAGAGTCTTCAACGCGATATGTAGTCCGGGCGATTCGTCGGCGGAATTCTCTATGCATCGTTGACCAAAACATAGCAGCTTGGTACCTACAGGAAGCTGAGCTAGCTCCCTTGCGCGAGCACTATCGTTTTGAATAAATTCTATTAGCCTTGTGCATGCGTTGTATCTCCGAGGAGTGTCGGGAATGGCTTGTGCAATAGATGAAATAGCGGCGAGGACTCTTTCGGAGGATACGCAATCGAGTCTCTCCTGCTCAGCTAAGGCCTGATATTCATCGAGGAACCCGTTTGTTTCTGCGTGAAGGTGATGCCGACAAGAGGAGCATAGTCGAAGAATTGATCTTGATGCCGGTGCCGCCATAGACGGATTTCCCAACAGACTGAATAAGAGCCTTAATGCGGGAGCAAGGGAAGAAACATTTCGTTCGAAGTATTCCGTATATTGTTCTATGAGATACAGGCATGTCTGCCGCGTCCGTAAGGTGATATCGGTGTCCAGGGATGAGAGACGTGAGAACAAAGAAGATTCAAACACTGATCCCAGTGCCTCGTCTAGGCGAACATCGTCCTTGCTACAATCCGCCAGACCAGCAAGACAGAAGGCAGCTGTCTCTAGCTGTAACCAGGCACAGTCGTTTAATGCAGTGAGTACGAGGTTGGAAAATGTGGCTACCAGCTGAAAGCCTGATAGACTATATGCTGATTGTAACAGGTCAATAACGTCCTTTCGAGCATCTGAGAAACCTACTCGATCGGAGGAGTCCCACTGGCTGAATTCTTCTGCCGGGGGGTAGGTGATTTTACGGCATGCGACTGAAACCACTTCCAGAACCTGCGATAACGCCGACTCTGCCCAGGGAGTGGCAGAGATATCATCCAAAGTGACAAGATCTGACATGACTTCAGTGAAGGTGGACCAAAATTCGATGGCTGGCACGAACACTCTGTTCTCAGCTACTGGATAGCCATCGGATCCAAGTAAGCCACATAGCCTAGAAAGCAAGGCTTTGCTTCTTGGGTCTTCAGACTGCATTAGCCACTGGCACTTTTCCTCGCCAAATGCCAAGAGCAACTGTCCAAATTGGGCTGATTCGAATTCTTTATCGCCTTCGAGGAGCCGCCTGTAACGTTCATCCGCCCAAGAACTAACAAAGAGGTTCGCCAAAAGGTTAAAATGGTGCTCTGATAGCAGAGAAGGATAATTAGACAAGGTATCTATCAGTAGCTCAGCCGAAGCACCGAAGCGGCTTTCAGAAATAAGAGATTCTATGACACTAGGCATCAGGTTTCTCAACAAGGCCAGAACGTGACTGTCGCAAGAGGATGCTTTCTGAGCAAAGAAGATCCACGACTAGTTGTGGAGCTGTTAGCTCATGGTTGATACTTAGTTGCATATGCGATAGTGGACTGAAATACCTGGAAACACTTAATACAGTCGTTACTGACAGCGGCCATCTGGGTCTCGGCCAAGCCTTTGGATAACAGAGTTGTTGCATCCGTGGCTTCTCGAACAACGGAGTTGTAAAGATGGACCCTCGAATACATAAGCATTTAATTGCTATGCCCAAGGTTGAACTAACTCACCCATTTGCTGTATTCCAGTCAATCCTGATGACATCCTCCACGATACTCGTGACGACCCATAAGACGGCTTTTAGTTTGTTCAGATCTAGCGTATCCAGGACACGACCTACATCGACGGAAGATTGTAGAGAAAGAGGGTCATAGTACTGCCATGAGGCCAGGCATATGCTAAGGTGGCGAACAAAACTAGGCCACAGTTGATGGAAGTGGAGGAAGAAAGTTGCGAGGGCTGATGATAGTTTGCGCGGCACCAAGGGACCAGTGTAATTCTCAAAAGAATCTCGATACCATCCAATGAGGTGCTCTAATAGTTCTTGTGCATTTTCGTCACTAAGCGACGAGCTGCGATGATAGTTAGCTTTATCTTGCTGACATCTGCAGGGAACTCGGCATAGCCAACCTTTCCCTGTTGAGCTTTACGATGATGGTGAGAGCTCCAAAGAATTTCCCCTTCTCGTCTGGTCGCCTTAGAAGCTCATGGGCCAAAATCCAGGCCTGAGGGGAAGATTGAAAGTTGGCTAGCAGGGCCTGCGCCTCGGTGATGGCATTGGGCTGACCGGGTTCGTAGAGTGAGGAAATCAACTGTTGCAGGCTGTCTCAGCAATGACTGGGTGCATGCAAACATAGTGTAAAAAGCAATGACAAGCAGCAACACCACTTACAGATTCAACTCTATCAAGGCTCCAGGGAAGGGTGTTGTCTTCCATTGCTTCCATTCCTTATTTACATGTCAGTCTGGCATGCACTTGTGTGGGTGGATGCATCGTGAGAACATTACTTGCTCAAAGTGGGGTGTGCAGGTTGAACAGAGCCCCGCGCTGATCCTCCTCCAAGATCAATTTGCGTGTAGTTTCCTGTTATGCCCACGATTGTCCCCAAAAATAGTGGCATTAGAACTGAGTCACGAGGTCAAAAGGCTAAGTGGTCTTTCAGACACTTTTTTTTTTTTTAACACGCCGGTAGTAATAACCACAGCTTACAATAAAATTAATATTATAAAGCTCGGATTATAAAAACCGTAGGTATAGTCTACTATAAAAAAAAAAGAAGTCAAACATGCAACACCAGGTGTTCGCTGGTCGTCACCGACCCAACTACTAATCCGGCGCTCGCCAGTTTATCGTTACGAGATCGGACGGGATCGTGATTTAATGATCTGGCGGCTATGGTCGTATGTGACACTCAGCTGCGCAAAAATAATTCATAAATACTAGACTAATCTGATTGTTCTATTGGGGGGGGGAGACTTGGGTAGTTTCGACTCCAATAACGACAAAAAGTAACTGCTCGGTTCCCGCAACTTCCGGCCTTGGAAGACTCTTTGTGACAAGCCCAATATATTAGATCCATATTGTTCGAATGCTCCCGCAACCCCAATCGAAGCAGTATGAACTTGGTAATTATTGAAACAATGAACACGATTGATGTTTCTCAGAACGTTCAAGGTAGGTAGTACATCGTCGTAAACCCAAGTTTTGAAGAAGGGAATGCCGTTAATATACTAATAACCGTCAAATTGATTAAATAAAATGTCCAAATCGAACACTGGTCGAGTATTAAGCAAGGCCATTTAACGCCACATCGCACGATTGAGAAGTTGCCACCTTGGTTTAGTATTTTCCACTTAATTTTGGTAGTCGGGTTTGTTGTTGGGGCGATATATAAGTAGGCATATACCGCCGTCGGCGTCTGTCGATACCGTATGTGAGGTATACTGCTACCTGGATTATGTAGTAGAGATAGCGCTTGTAGATTGTAATGGTCTTATTCTACTGTGTAGTGATCACTAGAATTACGATATGAGTAGCTCGGTCATATAATACATCGAGGACGCTAAAAATACATCAACATGGCTTACTTATTTGTAGCCAGTGGTTGCCTTAAGCCAGCCGCATCCTTGAAGCGACGAGTATTCAGTAGATCTTCCACCTTTCGCGGAGTGCCCAAGCCGCCTATTTGACCCAATTGTGACCAGATATCGCCAAGCTGATCCAGTTGCTCCGCTTGCATGTCTTGAGAAGGGTCGAGACCTGGCTGACTGAACTCCCATACATTGGCCTTCATTCCCACGCCATAAAATTGATGCCTTCTGAGATATGCTAACCATAGCTGCACTGTTTCCGGGTTTCCATCCCTGATTTGGATCATACGACGTAGAGTAACCCGTTCAAAATTTTCTTGTGCCTTTTTGAAAATAAAATGACTTTTGGGCACGGTCCATCGTTCCGTAATCCTTGGCAGTGGAATGGGCCCGTAGGCTGGTAATCCAAGATAGTAGGCGGCTCGCAACGCGAAGTCGGAGAAAAACTCGAGTGGCTGGACGCTGAATGAGCGCAACTGCAGGTCGCATGATGGTATTCCAAATTCAGCCTCCCGCTTCAAAGGTTTGAGGTGAAGAGCTTGGAGGGACCTGGGCTGGCGTACTTGGTCCATCTGAATCGGTTTAGCCAACGACGTCGTGGTTGAAGAACGCGATTGGGAATTGTATTTTACGTCATGATCTGAAGTGCTAAGAAGTGTTAGTCTGAGCATAGCTTGACGAACTGGCAGCGTTGCTTGACAAACATAGATGCAAAAGTACTTCTCGACGTCCTGGCTGGGGTGAGAGGCAGGCTAGCCGGTATTGCCCTGGCTTTGGACCTCGGGAATGAGCCAGGCATGTTGAAGGGCTGAAATCAATCCAAGATGTGGTCGAACGTAATTGTCCCGGGGTGGTTGTGTCGCCGGGAGTGAATGGTATTGAGCAGAAAAAGCATTCATTTACGCACGGACCAACCATGTGTGCGGTTTGGCTCTTCGCCACGATTTACCCAAATCACTCCACCGCTGTTGACTAAGCATCGTCAATTGATCCTTTCGGCTTTCGGTCGACACGCGTCTAACCAAGGCATGTACGCTGAAAGGACTGATATTCCATTATTCACACTCACGAAGTACCCGTTCATGCATTACAAATTTTGCTCGTCAATATTCATCTTCATCATCTTAATGATCGCGTAGCGTAGTTCCGTCTGACTTATCATTATGCTCATTCCCTTAACGATGGCAACCCTCTGAAAGCGAACACCCGAACAGTCCTACCGAATCTGGCGGGGGTCCTGTAATATTGGCTAGGCTATGGATTTCCTCCTCGCCGGAGGCCCGCCTCTCCGTGATCAGTTGGCGTCAACTGCCATAATTCCGCACATGCGCTGGGCTTTTTGCAAACTAAGCTCTTCTTGGAGAACTTGAAATACGCGACCCTCTCATCATCAGTGCAACATGGACAACACGGCCCTGGCTCGATTGGTAGCCATCTGGACAGCTAACTGGTGGAATATATGCCACGGGAAGCTGGTTCATTCGATTGAATCAATAAATCCCCCACATTTCGTCGTATTTATTTTCTCCTTCGTTTTGATACAAGTCTTTGATAGAACGCTTTCTTTCCAGAAGCTTTTGTGCGCTGTATCCCTGCGTATTTTGTCCGTAACTTCTGCCCGTCTACGGCTCCTATCATCTCTCCTGATAGGGTAGCTTTTCGATCTCGTTTCGTAAGCCTGGCGCTGAAGAAGTCCGTTGGACCAGCAATGACTTCTCCGACTTGGGAATATTCCGGCACAGCAGCTCTAAGAGCCTTTTTTTGATGTTTTGGATCTAGTACACTGCGCATTCGCAATAGCTGCCATTCGCGTTTGAATTCCGGAGTAAGTGCCGTTTTTGGTAGATCAAACCACTCAGATCCAGCAGTATTCTGTGAATTGGTTGGCACAGGTCAGTGCTTGCAATAAGAAAATGAACGATGCTGAGCAATGCAATGCAGGCGACACATAAAGACGCAGAAAAGGATTCAGAGTAACTATGATATAATGAAAATCATGAAGCCATGGGATTGTGACCCAAAACGGATACTAGTCCCAAGTCAAGGTACCGAAAACGGTTATTTCTCATCACTATCCTTCGTTGCACAGGGATGCCAAAATGACCAAGACCACAGGGGTTAAGAATGAGGCAGTAGGGTAGAGTTGACATGATGTATCCGTACCTTATTCCTTTTCGCTGTGAATGACTGTGTTTGAGGCTGGCGGATAGAAAGGTTTTCTTCTTTGGATCTACCAGCGTGTACGTTGCCTAGGGTTTTGACCGCAGATGATGATTGGGCATGTTTTGATGCTGAGAACGATATTTCGAGTCGTTCTTCGGCCTGGCAGAGGAGCTTGTTCACCTTACCATCTACCATATTAGGCATTGCGCTTGATAATATACGCCCTACCGCCCGCGGTACGACAACTTGCGAGCTGGTTTGATTTTTTGAATACAGAAGCTGACTCCGGATCAAATGACCTCGGGGGAGGAAAAGAAAAAAATTCGGAGGTGCGAGAGTGTGAATATTATATAATACACTTTATCCAATGAGCGACGAGGTAGCTTGGCCCCGCTACAGGCTCCAGCTGGTGGTTGGGACGGGGCTGGTTTACGGAGTACTGAACCTTGCCTAAGCAGCTTGGGCGTCTGTGCTCCGTACACCTACATCGTCTCAATCGGCGCATCTCGACTTGGTCTCTCGACGACGAACACAATTGACGGCCTTTGATTGTCACTTTTATTATTCTCCGAATCTCGGCTCCCGAAGAGTGTCAACGCGGGATATTTAGAGCGCGAAGACTATTTCACTACTTGCTCCGTCTAAGAACTCGAAATTCGACGCCGATACGGCCGCCGGACGTTTCATATCATTTCTGTTGACGGCAACATCATCAACGCTTGGAATGGATACGCAGGCGCAGTCGCAGCAGTCTCAGGCACAGCCGAACCGTTCGGCTCCAGCTTATGACCCTAGCCATGGTGGTCACTATGGTAGGAGCTCCTACATTCGCTAGGTTTCGCGGACTTTGCTAACCATTCCGTTATAGGTGCATGCGCAGCAGTTCGTCCAAGTCTATTCAACTTCTTTTAGACTACTCTAACTCTTCTATTTAGCTTGCATCTCAAGGTT
Source organism: Metarhizium acridum (assembly GCF_019434415.1). NCBI lineage: Eukaryota > Fungi > Ascomycota > Sordariomycetes > Hypocreales > Clavicipitaceae > Metarhizium > Metarhizium acridum. The sequence goes on along the minus strand of NW_027094020.1, from coordinate 1,301,111 downwards.
TTGCACCGGCTGAGCTTTACACTGGTCCCTGGGCAAATGTTCGTGCCGTTCTTCTGGTGTGCCATGTTGACTCTAACTCGATCGACTGCTTAATAGGTCCATCAAGGGTTGACCGGCCAATACAAGGATATCTTGACTACTTACTGGCAGCAAACCATAACCCACTTGGAGAGCGATACACATGACTACAAGATTCACCAATTGCCACTTGCACGTATTAAGAAGGTAATGAAGGCTGATCCGGAAGTAAAGATGATTTCAGCCGAAGCGCCAATTCTTTTTGCAAAAGGATGCGATATTTTTATCACTGAGCTTACTATGCGTGCTTGGATTCATGCCGAGGAGAACAAACGTCGGACTCTCCAGCGCTCAGACATTGCGTCGGCATTGGCTAAATCGGACATGTTCGATTTTCTAATTGACATTGTCCCAAGAGAGGAAGCCTCATCTCATGCGAAAAGAACTGCTGCACAGTCCACCGGCGGCCCACAGGCTGTGCCTGCACCTCCGGGGCAAGCTCAGATGGCTGGTCAGCATGCTAATATGGCTCAGTCTAACCATGCCTCACATCCCATGGCCACAGCGGAATATATGGGAGGCCACCATCTTCCTACTGATCAAGACTACCGACAAAATCCAAACATGTACGCTGGCCAGGTACCTCCCGCACCTTCAGCGCCCTACGGTCAAGCCCAAGCGCCAGCATCTATGTATGGAGAGATGGAAGGCATGTATCCATACTCTGCCATGCAAGCGCAGCAGGTGAGAAAATGCACTTTCCAGCCACTTGACGAGCCCTGAACTGATCTGTGACGTACTCAAGGCGCCAATGTCTTCCGAAGAATTTGAGTAGCTGAAGTATGCAATTGACCATTTCGCCGCTTCGCTCAAGTTTGACGCGTGGAGAAAACTGCATCGCTTTTGTATATATGGTGTGACAGCGTGGTGTGGCTTGGGTAGGCGCATGGTTTTTTTTCGTGGTTTGCAAACTCAACGTATTTTGCTGTTAAAGCTTATCGTGGACAAGTACGTTTACTTGTCTCTCTTGTAAGGTAGTCTTTAAAGATTAAGTTCAGTCTCTATTCACAACTGGCTCATTTCATCATGCCAAACCGTGACGATAAATTCGACAGGGGCGCAGCTCTGCCAGCAACTTGCGATACGGGCGTAAGCCTGATGAAGTCATTAGTAAGTACGCATTCTGCGGAGGTACTAGACAACGCACTTTTCCAAGAGCACTGGACCATTCAGGGCATCTACGCGGCCGTATTTCTTGTTTCGAATGGAGATGTCGAAAAATTCGTCATGGTTATCTGATTCCATCAGGTTCACAGTCTGCTGGAGCTCATCCAGATTTTCGCGCAACATCTGCCCGTTTTCTAGGCTACTGACGAACTCAGTTAGGTACTGGACATCAAGTGCCAATGCAGCAACCCCATTGCTATTGATATTTTGGACTTCAGGAGACAGGGGTAAGGCCTATAGATATAAATTAGCGCAAAAGTCTGCGTTAATATTACAGTATGGAGAGGAATGAAAGTGCCAACCAGAATTTTGTTAGCAGCGTGAGATAAGGCATCAAAGTAAATCAGCTCCTTAATTTCTCGCGGTAGCCCCAACAAAGTCGAGTTCATGATATTGGATAGGTAACGAGTCAAGGTTTGCATATAGTTACTCGGCTCTGGTGCCACAGCCGTCGCCAACCTAAAGAATGCAAGGGTCAGCTATGTCTCAGCAGGGAGTAGATAAATTGCACCATACTCACCAATCATATTCCGCCGTGTCAACTAGGTCGTCAATTTTGCTATTAACGAGCTCGAAAATTCTTTTCTCAGCAGTTTTCTTGTTATTGCGAAACTCTTTGGTTGCGTTCAGTTTCAAAGGCCCGCCAGCCGAGCTTGACGACCTGGCACGGATAAGAAGCTGTTCAAGTTCTTGACATGCAATTTCAAAGTGCTCGAGATTGATGAGAATCTGAACAATTTGTCCCAAATACTGGGAAGAGAGTCTCTCAACCAATGATCGGCAAACCTTTTCGGTGAGAAGCTCGTCTAGTGACTGTCCAATGCTATTAGCTAGGTGTCACGTTGAATCCCTGCGCGATGAATCGTGTTTATGCACCTTTCGTAAAGTCTCATCAATTACTTCCGCGTGCTGGAAATGATCATCGGAAAAGAAATAAAACTGGTTGAGAAAGTTCCGAACATCTATGCAACATAAAGGGTACATCTGCGAGAAGGGTAGCACACAAGGGAACCTGATGCCATCAGTAAACAAGTAACAACGCTATGATTTTCTCCTGAACATACGTCACATCGTCGACAGCTTGGCTTTGCATGAACCAGCTGACGTTAATGACTTTTTCATACTCCTCACGAGAATTAATGGCCATTGGCATGTAGTCATCTGTAGAGACAATCTATGGGCAGATGTGATCATTAGAGGCATATCAAATGAATTTGGACACATTATGCTGACCTCCTGAAAATCTTCACTAAATCGATGCTTGAGAAGCTCAGCATATTTGTCAAATAGCGTAAGTAAAAACGTGTCAAGAGTGGAGATCGAGTAACCCCAGCCCTGTATGAGATTAGGAAAAAGCGATCAGCAGCTTGGGACGGCACATACCTCCATGGTTTGAACAAACAGGGCGATGAACCCTTTCATTTTAAGGAGGACTTCGGCATTACCCACGTCGTTCAGCGCTCGAGATGTTAGGCTTATAGCAGCACCGCACATTGACTCCCAAAGCTCCTCGACCTGTCAAATGCAGGTGTTCATGTTAGAAATTGCTCCAAGGGTAAGGGACTGCGGACTCACGTCAGGCTGCGGAACGTAATTGTGGTACACGACGCATGGTTTCCTTTTCAATGATTGAGAATCCCGCAATGCCCTCTAAGAGGCTGCTTAGCGAAGGACTCGTCATCAGTGAGTAGTTCAACCGTGCTGGGTAGAAGTAGGTCTTTCTGCTGCCTTCTAGTAGCGGCATATTCTGCACGAAATCGATCACTTTGGCCAAGTGCGTCATGAATGTGCAGTGCTTCGAAGAGTGGTGTGAAATTGACTTGCAGTTCTTCGTTGTCCAGTACGTCGAATTCCTCGCTTTCATCGCATACAAGTTCAATGGACGAATTGAGCTTAAAGTTAGCTAGGAATTGGTTGTCCTCAACCCGCTTTCTCTGCCGGGACCGTCTCATTTCAGTGTGATAAAACGCCACTTCGCCAAGGAATTGAGACGTCTCTCGAACTCTAAACAGCCATGTGTTGAGGTCTGTCATGACAGCTTCCGAAATAGCTTTTCGAGAGCCAGGTAGGGATTTTTGAATGACATCAGCCAAGCGATGCTGCGTAGCATATCGATTTTGTAATATAGGAACTAAATGTTCGTTTTGCAGATCCTCAAGAGATTTGAGAGCAGAATAGTAATTTTTCTGGCGAATGAGGTCATGGGCGTGATTGACAGCATGTAGTACCTTCAAGGAGTCTCTCAGGGCCTCAGTTGCATCGGCAATGTTCTGTCGAATAGCTTTTGTATTGACCAGGGCACCTTTCTGCTCAGCTAATTTCTCTGTGCTAGCCTGGATGGATTGGTTGAGTTTCAAAATCTCCGTAGTGAGACTGACAGTGTCTTCTCGAACATGTTGTAGTCTCGAAACCGATTCGAGGAATTCTTCGTGTTTGGTCAAGCCAATACGTTCGATATCAGCTTCGCGGTCCTCGGAGTATCGCGTGAGGCATTGTATTAGGGCCGGTATCCGTCTGGAGTTTGCTGCATCTTTTAGCACCGGTATCAAATGATCGAGAAAATCGGAATCGGTAGACGCGATAATGATCTAGTGAAGGTCAATGATGGGATGTCGATGAGGCATCGACTTCCTGGAATAACAATGCACGAGGTTTCGTACCTGCGGAACGGCAGAGGTATAGTCGTCAAAGGCAGCTTGGCGCCGTGGCATTGTGATGCATGGATATATGTAAGTCTCCCAGCGTACTCTGCGGTCTTCATCACATGAGATGATGGTGAACTGCTATGACAACGGGATTGTGGAAGAAATGGGTAACTGGTCTCTGTGAAAGGGTATCGACGCATCCAATGGGCCTGGTGGTACGGAAGTCTGGCTTTATCTTAACCCCACCCACCTCATCGACAGCCGGGCCGTTTGGCACAGCCACTTGCCCCATCATTACAGCTAGCCTGGTGCCAAGGCTCGATCTAATTCGACGGCGACATTACTCCGTATTCGACGACAAACAGGGTTGGCCACCCAGAGTTAGTGCTCTTATTCGTTTTAAACAGGCCCAAATTTCCGTCTAAATTTTGCTCGTCAGTATGATATTTCCAACATTAGGGTACCGAAACGAACACAGTCTCTGCACAGCATCTTTCAGGAATCAAAAAGCCAAACGAGCTGGCAATAGATGCAGGCTGCTGTTGCCAGAATGTTGGCAGCGAAAAACTGCAACGCCTTGTATGAACGAAAAGAAGAGACCTAGAACCTAAGTGTAAGCAAGGACCAATTCATTCGTGTCATCATTCTATACGGGAGTCAGAACTGCGTGAGGTATTTTTTGGCATTACTTCCTCACGATTCGGATAGCCCTTACAGCTGTAACAGTACTTATTACCTACCTAGGTACCTAAGCAGTTTTGGGTAGCGAGATGCTCTGCAGGATGGCGAGCCATGAAGAGAAAGTTTTGCTCACTACCAAGTGATAAGTTGGACGCGCAGTGAATGCGTGAGATGACCGTTGTGGCAGATTGATGCCGAGGGGAAGGAAGGATCCGAGTGGCCTGCCCGGAAACCAAACGAATGTGATGAAGGTCCCAGGTTCTGGACAGTCGAGGCAGGTGCCACTGTCTCGCTTACTACCCATTTCTTCTTCTATGGCCACTTTTTATCCCGAATCACACTTTTCAATTCCGCTTTCCCTCCCTTTGAGCCACTTTCAAGGTTGTTGTCCACGAGGTCCCTTCGGCATTCCTGCACTCTGTCTGTACAGGACGTTAAACAGCACTTCAAGTTCCCTGAGCGAGAGTCTAGTGCAATATAACTTCTACAGTCTGTCTGTCATGGCTCTACAGCATGACAACCCATCCTCCTCTCCCCGTTCTTCAAGTGGGATTGAAGAATCACTGAAAGGGACACCGAATACGCGTTTGACGACCATTTCACCAGAGGGGAAAAAAACGCAAACCACGAGCTTTCTTCATGTTCTTCCGTTCTCTAATTCAGCCGCCACATCACCAGTGACAATGGGAGCAGGTGACAAGAAGTTCGGCCCTGGCGTTGGGCAGGAGAGGGATCCATTCGTAACTCCTCGCCATAGGATCAGCACAAGATTGTCACCGACTGCTTCGGCTTTCAGCCCTTTCACTAACGTCAACAGTCTGGGCGAAGCTAGTAAATCCAATCCAGTTGCAACCGCACTCAGCACTGAGCTAGGGCTGTCCCGGTACCTTCTCGTTGCATCAGATACCCATTTAGAGGCTGAAGAAGTCAGTATTTGGTTAAACGTATGTTCAAAGCCCGCTTAGGCCGTCTAGCACCTCAAAATGTTAAGCTGACCTGACTCGGCGTTAGGACCTCAACATGCATGGACGGCGGTTTCATGGACATAGGAGTATTGATACGGAAAACGGAAAAGTCTACGTGCACTTTAGAGATATACGGGACGCTTGCTCCACGCTTGCAACTACTTTGACGTCTAGGAAAAGCTGGAAAGTTGAATATTGTGGTGCTCTTTGCAGAGATCGGGTAAGAATCCTTTCTCCTGCCCCTCCCTATGCGGATTCCTCGTGGTTAATGGTCTATTTGTAGCAAAACCCTGGCTCGGAAACTGAATCTCCCGCTTTGAACACTGGTCAGATTTTTCTGGTAGCTACCATCTCCCCCAGTATCAGCCTTGATGTTGGTCAGATATTCGACATCGCACAGAACTTTCTCCATTCGTACGGGCGTTTATTTGCCTTTATTAAAATTCCAAATCCGTCAAAAACTCCTTCTTTCAGAGCTATTGCAGAATTTTGCGACATATCTCATGCCACAAAGGTGATAGCCAACTGCGCTCATGTTACCACACCTGAGGTATGCTCCCCTATAATGTTGTAAAATCTGTGGAAAATACTGATGAACCCAAAGGGAGTGCATTTGGTGATTTCGCCATACGAAAATAACAGTAATTTTGTGTTGTCCCCAAAGCCAACTCAAAATGTCACTGGGGCAAACACACAAAACAATTCCCAGCATCAGCATTTGCACATTGGTTCGGCCTCGCGGTCTGTTGTGCCGGTAGAAGGGCGAGTGAGCCACCCGTTCACTATGTACCCTTTGATGGTCCAGTCGCCATTTGTTGCAAATGTACCATATATTCTGGACTCTCTTCCGCCGGGAAGTAGTCAAGGTTCTGTATCGCCGATCACTACCCTGGCTCCGTCCTATCCAGTGCTGGGCCCCTTGTACCATGCACCTCCGTCGCCAGCCCTAACTGTGCAAAGCAGTTATAGTCCATCCAGGGCAGTGGCTGGTTTTTTTCGATCTGACGGCCGAAGACAAAACGCAGCCCGAGTTACTAGATCCCCATACAATAACTCTACCAACCACCACAATTACGTTGATATCAACCGGATTCGAGATGGCATTGACGTTCGCACTACGGTACGTATGAATGAGTTATTTATGACGCGGGAGCTAACGGGCGAAGATAATGCTCCGAAACATTCCCAATAAAGTGGACCAGGCTATGCTGAAGAGGATTATAGACGAGTCTAGTTGGGGCAAGTACGACTTTATGTACTTGCGCATAGATTTTGCGAATGACTGCAAGTAAGTTCATACTTGATTCCTGATGAGTCCTCGCATTTGCACCAAATACAAAAGTGCTAAAATTGCTTCTTAGTGTTGGCTACGCATTCATTAATTTTGTTGATGTAGGTGGGAGCTTCTGTAACGAGAAATGCCCATGCTAAACTTAAGCTAGCCATTAGATATTATTGATGTTAGTGCTCAAACAGTAGAGGAAATTGACGGTAGCTAACTGAGAACAAAGTTTGTGGAGGCCAGAGGCAATCAGAGATGGCACGTTTTCCCGCATCGTTAACATGATTATTAGCTAACATGCCATACGCAGGAACTGCTTTAAAAGTGACAAGATTGCCGAGATATCATACGCTAGTTAGTATCTTCCGTCCTGTCTCCTTAAGAAGCAGACTGTTCACAGATGGTTATGCAGCCATCCAAGGCAAAGACTGCTTAGTCCAAAAGTTCAGGAACAGCTCCGTCATGCTTGAGGCTCCGCATTATCGCCCAAAGGTAATATGAAAATCCCACACCAGAGCAGAGAGTGCGTATGCGACGCTAAATGACACCGTAGCTCTACTTTACTTGCAATGGCCCTTGTCCTGAGTTGGCAGGCCAGGAAGAACCATTCCCGGACCCAGACAACCAATCTAAAATGAAGAGGAGCTGCGAGAATGCAGAGCATGTTGGTAAGTTTTGCGAGAACAGAGTAGGCCGGGCCCGGATCTATATACCTTACTCATCTATAGGTCTCTTCACGCCTAATGCCGGCCAGCACTATCGCGACGAGCAGCGGCGCAGACGATCTCAGTATGACCGTGGAACTAGGCTAGCCGCCCTCGAGGAATACGACTACGAAGCTGCAATTCAAAATATGTACACCATTACACCACATTGACAACCTTGGTGTTAGCGGGTTCCAGTTACAGGACGGGTGAATGCTCACTGGGACCATTGTATCGCTCACTCAATCTCAAATCAAAATACTTGCGAGGATTTGAAAAAATATGCATTTGCTTATCACGATATTCGCTCCTTTGTTCTTATAATAATCTATGTAAATAAGAGGAAGTTTTATTAAGAAATCGCTTTCCCCTTTTCACAAAAAGGCAAGCGAAGACAAAGATAGAAAGATCGCGACAAAGTTGGGCGTAATGCACACACCAAAAGCTCATGCCGAACAGAAACATATCGGGAATAGACAACTTTCATTATTCATTGCCACATTGTATCATTTTGCGAATGTCGGATCACAAAATTGATGCCGTCTCGTTGCGTATGCTTTCTGACTAGATGCAGATCCATTACGCTAAGACTACGTATTTATAATTGTACCTTTGCTGTCAAATATTGAGAACTGTGAGGTGACCTACTCTCCGTATGATGAGCGAGGGTGTTCCGGTAGCGAGGGCAGAGGCTTTCGAGAGCTGATGTGTGACGTCCCTCCCAGGCGGCGAGGAAGAGTATGACTTGACCCAACTGCAGAACTGGCGTCACTTGATAACGAACTTTCGCCTAGCAGATTGGGACTAGGTGGTGGCGAGAGACGTTGAAACGCAGAACATTCGCTTTTTGGTTCATCTCTGCCCTGGAACGACACTGCTTCAAATGGTAACGCCTCAGCCGAAGTGCTATTACGAGCCTCGCCAGGATGAAGCATCTGTACCTGACATGGAGGATCAGATGGCTTAAATGATGATTGGCCTTCTCTATGGTGCCCCTTACTCAATTGGTATGAAGATTGTCGCGGTGTTGCTGGCGAAGCTGGTGTTGCACAACGTGAGTTGGAGGGTTGATCGAGCAATGGCGCTAGAGATGGAAGTGAAACCCCCCGTGAAAATATAATGAGAAAGAGGCATGATAATAGGATTATGGCTTGAATGATAGCCATTCGTTTCTGGAATACCACTTCATCCGCAAGGAGGTTGAGTCTTGAGCTAAGGGCCATCATATCTCTCTCTGAACGGTCTCTTTGGCTCTCTAAAGCTAGAACAGTGGATTGCCATATTTGGTCGTATTGCTCGCGAACAGTATGGAGCTCGGCCAGGACCGTTTTGTTCAATTCATCTAAAAAGTAGTTTATTTTTGCATGTTGCCTCTGCTCTCTCGATTGCAATGCTTCCTGGATATGTTTAGATTGATCCTCGACATACTTCATGGAAAGAGTTAAATTCGACTCGACATGCTGGAGTCGTTTTGTGATGGCATTGAAAAAGCCCTCTTGCATAGTCGGAGATGCAGCTGAGGCGCCTGTAGTCCCGCTACTTCGTGGTTTACCATTCTGACCACTCGATGCCGATAACTTAGCAGTTGGGGTTGCGGCATTGTGTTCGCGGTCGATCGTCGTTGTGTTAACATTTGAAGCAGCTCCATTTAGAGCCCCGGTGTGATTGCGCATGCGGTCATCCTGTGATATGGAGATGAGGGTTGAATAATTCATGGACGCCGTGGCCAAAATGGTTTTCGCCTGTGCAATCGATGAATCGCCAGAATTATCAAGAGATGCGGAACGAGCCTGTGGTACGTCACTGGAGACCAGGTCTGATTCTTGCGATGTCCCAAGGCCAACTGACGACAACTTCGGATCCGTGATTGAGGAATTGGCCCCTGCTGAAGACGATGCAGGGCAGGTAGCGTCCACGTTTGTGAACATGTCCAAGGCGTAACTCAAGCTCCTTGCACTCGTACCATTCGATACCGTCATAAACACATTAGGATCTCTCGATGCTGCAGCAGCAGCTACTTGATGTTCGTCTTGGCGGGTATCAGTTCCACCGGATTCATCACCATCAATCAATGCCTCCTCGTCCCGACCGCCCTCGCTATCTTTCCACGAATCGAGCATGCGGGACCCATGAATTCGTAGGAGCGAAATGGGACAATAATATTCGTTACCAAAATGGGTTAAGAACTCGACCCTGACATATTTGGCCCAGATTTGTGGATTTTGAACCAAGAAGGGTTGAATATCGCGAGAGTTTCGCGCCTCAAACGTCCCGAGCTCACGCCACTTATCCATCTTGACAGGATATCGGTCGCTTACACTGACGCGAAAATGGCGTACCATGCTTGAAAAGAACTCGAAATTGGCCAAAACAACCGTGTCCACCGAAATGTCGTCGCTCAGCTCGATGATGACGTATTTTGAAGCGGCGTCACACTCCAGAAGCATGTACGTGTCCTTGTTTTCGACCAAGATCGCTCTGGCATTCTTAGCTCCAGGCGAAGTCTTTAATATAGTCGCACCGGCATCAAAAGACGAGTAAGAAAACCGCTCTTTGCAAGTTTTACCCGCATCCTTACTCAGATGCACAGTAGCTGCTTTGCCTTCCTCATATAGCAACGCATCACCGGCGGCGGGCTGCTCATCAACACCGTCACCGCGGGAGGATCTGTGAGACGCAAGCTTTTGGTGGTCTCCCTTGCCATAATCGTCGAAGTTGAGGGATATTTCGCCCTCTTCCCCGAGGCCGGCGTGACCGGATTCCGGAGAGTATCTGTCATCAGTGTTGTGCTCGCTCGGTTTTCGAGACCGCAGGTCCTGAGGATCTTGCCCGGCCCGCCGGAGCATCATTTCCTTCCAGTCCTCGAATGACATAAACGTCGTCGCCGCTGGTTCCGTGACCTGCACTTCGGTGACATTGTGATCTAATGTCGGCGTTGGAGGCCGTGATGGTTGGTTTTCGGCTCCATGATCTGACCCATTGCCTCTTCCATGTTGTGAGACTGCAGGTGCAGTAGACGTAGGAGCTGGACTCCTCCAGGAGCTTGTGAGGCATGACTGGGGCAAGGCATGTGTAATGTAGTTGATCGTCCTGGCCTTGCAGACTTCAAGCGTGCTTCGTGGGTCGACAGACAGAGGAACGCTACCAGTGACATTGGCTCCTCGCGGGGCCTGGGGCTCATCAATCGCGCTGGTTATCCCAAAGGCGAGGAGGATGGCTGCGGCTAAGCTTCGAGGGAAAATTGCGGCGCGTACCATAGTGATGCGTATTTATGAACGCCGTCCATTATCTGGCGTCCTCCAGCAACTCGGTTTGGTGTTGAGGAAGATGGTGTTGAGCCGATCGGCGAGTGGAACTCAGACATGCAAGCCACCAAATTGACATACCAGGCAAGGGTACTCGTACCTGACTCTATGTACGTACTAGTACGTGACGCAACCGGAAATAGCTCCACCCCTTCTACTTGCATGATAGTTATCATGTCGCCTATAATTTTATAATTTTAGGATCGGTCCTTGAGCCAAATTGTGACTACTATGCAACCCCCCGGCGACTGCATATCTTTCTAAGACTTTTCTAATTACGCGCCCTCGGCCCACCACGCAGCGGCTAGTCGGATGCAATGGCTGAGTCAGATCTAGGTTTCTTGCTCTTGATAGAACAATAGAGAAAAAGTAGTCACACTAGACTGTCCCTATGCAACAAGCGGCGCTTCATAAATAATGGTAGTGGTAAACGTGCCTGTCTAGTTGCCCGTCTGGCTGCTTCATTGATGTGTTGAGTGTGACGTAGTTTCGTACAAGGTAGCTCGACGCTAGTCTCAATAGACTAATTCCGTCAGCAAGAGTGAGTGACAGAAGCGTGTAGAGAGGACAATGTGAAACTGGGGGCTAATGAGCCAGTGAACGGTGAATTTGTGACGGACATGCTGAGCAAGAATTGCAAGTGGGCAGAGGTATTTGGCGGAAGGCGAAAATGGATGAGAGGCGGGAAACAGCAGATTTTATAGCACCATATTCTTCATGGCCGTCCTCTAACTTGTCATCATTGAGTTGGTCACTTTTCTTACCAATTTCGTGTGGACAGGTAGCCTTATATGTTGTGATTCATTTGGGGACCAGAAGTCTCGCACTCAAAGAGTGCTCCTCGTATTCGGACAAAAGCTTTAGAGTTTCAAATTGCTTCTAAGTACCGATAAAGCAACATCGTTGTTTCCAACAGTCAGTAGTGAGATAAGGGTGTTCGCCAAAATGAGAGCTGAGAGATCCTTGGAGCCTCCTCCATTTTTACATATATCTAGAGCCATGGCATAATAAGCTGAGCTCAGATAACCAAGTCCAAGCAGCTGGAAAAGGCGACCCATATTATAGTAACGTTCAGCCAATGCGTAGTCATCACCATTCGTATCTTGTCGAGCATACAGCGACAAAAATGACTGGCCTTGCAAAATCAGATACTGACGGTTGCTTGACTGTCTCTTCAACCCGTAGTGCACATAGGCTAGCCCGAGACTGAGATTTACCATGGCATTACTGGGATCTAGTGAGCGTGCCCGAAGGAAGTAACCTGCGGTAGTCAAAATTAGCCTCGTCGTCTGTCCGCACCTCTTCCCCTAAGAACCATGCATACCCAATGAGTAAGAATAACTAGTGGAAGTGAAAAGAATATGACCATAGAGCATCAAAAGGCATATGTCGATGTCCAAACTAGTAGGATCACCTGCCTCTTCGCTCTCCCCTGTACCTCCCCGGCGCACAGCCGCGGTCTCATGGCTGACATCAATGGCTTTTATTTGGCGCAGAATATACTTTTGCGCTGGTCCTGATGTATACCAAGACGCAGGTGACTGGCAAAGCATAGATAGTAAGGCGAACATTCGATAAGAATCGGTGGTCGCCCCATCGCGCATCAAATGCCGGGCAATTGCTACACACCGTTCCTCGTCGTTGGTGTAGATTGCACATACTCGTTCTGGTCAGCGTTGCGTATCCCACTACGGGCTTAAAATCACCTTACCGCTCCATGCCACATGAATGATGAATCCGTGCTTTGAAGATTGAAAAACTGTAGAGTCTTTGGCGGCCTCACAAACTTGGTACGCTTCTTGTCGCCGATGAGCAATTGCCAAACCAATAGCATAGTCGAGAAATAAATCCAACCAATCATCGAATGAAATGCCTTGATGTGTTGCAAGATTAGGAATAGCCGATGTGTGGCTGGATTGCTCAGATGGTGGAGCGATTGCTTCGATGGTTATTGTGTTAGCATAAGCTTGCATGAAACAAATTAATAGAATGAGTGGCTCAAACATATTGTTCGTGTTTGGTCACTTACAACGCGTCAATCTTTGGTACATTTGGGAGAGTTCGGTCTCTGGCTGGTTTGCGCTTGACTTATGCAATAAGACTTTCGACCCGAGAAAGCGCAAATAGTTGTCCCAACTGTAGAATCGCTTCAGAGACCTGAAGTCATCGACTAGTTCCTTGGAAGATGCCATCCAAGCAGGTATTAACTCCTTATGGCCTTCTGAAATGCGTTGTTTTAGATCCCGCACAATAGCATACTGTTGAGAAAGTTTGAGAGCACGTATTTGTTCGTCCTGTTGACGTCTGTCAGGGCCAGCAAGCTTTTTTGACCGATGTCTTCTAGGAATGGCTGGCCGCCTGGTTCCATTACCCATCAAATTTGATCTGTCTGCGTTACCACCCCCTTGAAATCGTCCTTGTGAGGCTCGTTGCCTACGGCTGCGGGAGGGTCGGATTCGGACCTTGGCTATGCCAGCATCCTCGATGGGATGATCCTGGTCTTGGACTCCACGAAGAGCCAAAGCTTCAGCCGCCAATATCAAAGCTTCCTCATCCTCTCGAGCTTTCTCGTACATATTTGCAAGTTCAATGCGAGCATCTATATTGTCTTCCTCCGCATCTAGCGCGGCCAATAAGTACTCCTCAGCCATTGCAGACTCTCCAGTACCCAGGTAGCATCGGCCTAGCTGCAATAAGACCGCAGCGTCAGGGTCCCCAGACATAGAGCGCAACAGTTCAAAGTACCGGATTGCCCTTGATGCTTGGCCATTTTTGCCCAGTTCCACACCCAGGTCGTATATCAAGAACGTAAAGTCGCCAGCAAAAGCTTTGGTGGATGGATCGGCTGGGTCCAAGTGATCCAAGTGTTTCTGAGGACCTTGGTTAACGACACTGATAGGAACCGGAAGTCATGAAGGGGGATGGTATACCTACCATGGCCTCTGAATGATCACCGTTCCTAAGTCGATATGTCGCCAGTCGGACGCGGAGGTCCAAGGGCAGGGACTGACCAAATTGTGTCGAGTTGTTGCCAAGATGAGAGAATTCTGGAACAGATGCACGCCGGTTGTCCAATATGTCCCATTCTCTGTCGTCGTCTCGCCAGTTGTCCCAAAACGTTTCGGCAGAGCGTCCAAGAAGCCATCTTGAAAGTCGTTTCAGCTCTGAAATCGCTTCTTGAACTCGTTCCACCTGGGCAAGGAGTCCCACATAGATTCCAACATCGTGCCAGAGCATATCTTGAGCTTCAAGCTGCATTTCGCTCATTGCATGGTCAAAATAATGTCGATACGCATTTATGGCGGAAGGCACCAAAGTTGCTGCGTTTTTCGAGTCGATGCATGCCTCAGCAAGTTTCCGTATGGTATTAAGATCGTATGGACGTCGTTTGAGAACAGTATTATACTCCGTGATGGCAGCAGAGAGGTGGCCTTGTCTATGACATACATCAGCTTTGTTGAGACGAGCTTCAAAATTTGTAGGATCTGCTCTGAGAGCTGCTGAATAGCAGAGTCGAGCGGTGTGCAGGTTTCCGGGCTCATCATCTTCACCAGTAATGGAATCCAATGCAAATGAGGCGCATCTGAGCCACTCAGATACATCCTTTGGCCGAAGATGAGCTGCGTATACCATTGCTGATAAAGCTCTGTCCATTTCACCGCGCTCTCTAAAAATCGAAGAGAGAGCCGTCCAAGCTTGATGTGTTTCCGCGTTGATCCTGATGACCTCGAAAGCAAGGTCCATGGCTTGTTCATAGTCACCACTTAAAAAAGCCTGATTAACCTTAGAGAGCCTGGCCGTGATGTCGCCTCTTGGCTTCGCTGCTTTACGCGGACCTCGCGGCGCTCTGCCCCTGGATGTACCACGCGATAGTCTGGGAACATCTACTGTTCCTCTATGTGACGCGAGGAATTCTCTGACGGATTCATCAAACTTTGCGATATCACCTTGAAGCTCCTCAAGGTCAGAATCCGCGTCTGACACCTCATCGAGGGTCCTTGGTCACATCAGTTAGCCAAGCAACAGTACTAAGAATTAAATGGCATAGTTTACCTCGGAGGCGGACTATTTTCCATGGCTTTCGTGTAGTGAAACTTTTTGCGAGTTGTAGATCATATTGCTACCCCCTTTCCACCCTCCCGACCGAGCCCACGACCTCGTGGAAAATGCGTGGTACGGAGTACACCCCACTAAACAACCTTGGTTTCCTAGTGAATAACAAGTGCAAACACGAGTCCCAATATCAGCTAAACCGTAGGTCCGTTATAGATTATAAGACATAGACCGTCATGTCGTGGGTGCATCAAAACCAGTGACAGCTTAGTCTTGCTGGGGGTGCTGAGTGCTTGTTTTCAAGGTATTATACGGACGTTGGAGAGATCTCTAGTTTGAATTCATGCCCATGGATGTACTTCGGTGGGTCTCTCCAAAGCCACACTTGTTAGTCAGCGCAATCTTCAGAAGCTGGAATAGCTCGCGGACGCAGTTGTTGTAAAAAGCCAGCAGGACTTGCAGAGGTCCAGCCAGATATAGTCACTGCCGACCTACCTAGGTAAGTTGGTAACTTAATAAGTGTGTACTAATCTCGAGAACTAACAGCTTACATGCATTGATAAGCACTTTGTCACGTCTACTCTCTAGGTTGCTGATACGAGTACACAATTTATTTGAATGAATGCCCTTTATATCAGGTGCCTGAAAAAAAATTGCAACGCCAGTTAATTTTCAGCAAGAATAACAACGTATATTCACTGTGTGCCATCACCCTTTCCGGGAAAGAAAAATGCCAATTCTAGTTCGTTTATTGGATAGATTTGCAATTCTAACCACTTAGTTATCATTTCACTACTTGCCAGTCAGCAGCACTGATCTGTGAATTTGCATTCTCATAGCCTGCCTTCGGCTTTTGCTTCTACATTTTGCGTCAGGTCACCGCAATCGTTTAGTTATTACTGGGGTATGAAATAAATACCTTTGACTTGCTCAAAGACCTTGAGCATCTTTCTTCGTGCACCTAGTGCATTGACGCCTCGATCTTCTAGCGCCTTATCATCGAGTTCAATCAGTTCTGTCCATTTCATGTCTCTCAGGTTTTCTGTGTATTTATGCAATCGAAGGCTGCGGAGCCAACTTGGAATGTCCTGAAGTAGCGTTGGATCGGCCGGATCTTCTGGTGCCTTGGAACTACCCCGTCGACCTCTAGGTGAACGACCTCGTACTATATCGGAATGATCGGACAAGTAACCTTCGTGACCAGTCATACCTAGCTGGCCTAAACTTACGGCTGGAATACCAGTGCCCAACAGGCCAGACGAGCCATCGTAGGCGCTCAAAAAACCGTTGTGTTGTGGTGAAGTAAAATGCGGCACAGGCCCCAATGTCTGATGCATCGCTAGACCAGGAGAGCTAGGGCGGGATCTTTGCCCTCCAAGCCCAATACTCTGCTGCGCTTGCATGGCCAACACTTGCTCATGGTTCAAAACCTGACCGTGCTCATTGATCATCACTACATTGGTACCCGGCAGGTTTACAGCCTGGCTGGGAGGCGACACCTGAGCGTGGGTGCTGCCCGGTGCGTCGTTAGATCTGGTACGGCGGTATTTGCGTACGTCATCCAAGGCAATACGATTGTTGACGGTTGAGAGTGCAGCAAGTTTCATGACGGTGGCATTTGCCATCATATCGGCTTGCTTGCCACCGGTAGTGGCTGCATTGAACGTCGGCGCCATTGGAGTATTCACCATGGATGCCCAATTTCCGCTACCCGACTGATATGGGGATAATAAAGGCAGATCAGAGGGATTCTTCTCGGGAGCATTAAGTGTGGTGCTTTGTAAAGGAGAACTACCAGTCATCTGTGGCCGTGGGGACCTAAGGCCGCCCGAAGGCGGTGGCTGCACAAACTGGCCCATTGGCACCTGTGATGTATTTCCTTTGGCAGCTGACGGCTCAGTTGCAGCGCCGGCACCCCATGGGGAAGCTGGGTTCGGCGCGCCAACATCACGGGCTTCTTGTCCACCTGAGATAGACATGCGGGCATCGATGGCGGCGGAGTTGCGGTTCGAGGATGGGGGGTTTCCAGTTTGCTGGGTGAATTTTGCTTTCTCTGTTGCTATCGCTGCCGCAGCGTCAGGAAACATAGCATTAATGGTCGAAGGATCGAGGCCGGAGTTTCGCTTAGTGGAAGCTACGGTTGAGTTTCGCGAGAAGGAGTTTCGGGGCGAATCAACATTTAACTTATTCATAGCGTCGCTGAGGCGATTGGACATTGGGTCTGCAATCAGTTAGAGACCCAGGCTAGATTTCAGGAGGTTGGCAAAACGGCAACCTACCTTTGTCAAAGTTTGCAGGCGACAATACACCAGACATAGGGTGGTTTTTCCCCATCTGTTGAAGCACTTGAATGAAGAAGCGAATCTGTACTTGAGTAGTTTGTTGTAAGAGAGCGTACAAGGCGGCAGTCCGCTCTGCCTCGCTCAAGACCCGAAACCACTGCTCTATAGCACTCAACTCATCCTTGAAGTCCTGGTCCAAAGTTGCGGCAGCCATTTCTTCCAAAGTTGTCTCATACTGGTCAATGTCGGCAATCCATTGCTGTGCGATTTTATCTTGAGAGTCATTTTCTGCGTTCCCCTGACCATGCCCTTGCTGAGCCTGGCCGTAGAAATCGGAGGAGGGCCGGATACGATTAACAGAAGATGAGCCTGCGAGGAGAGTCATGTCGGCAGAGGCTCGAAGGGAGCTTCCTGACCCAATTGCCCTCGCCGAGGGTGGGCGTAGCGTCGAGGTACTATTGGCCTCTGGGGTACTATTTCGATTTCCAATGATGTTATTACCGGACATGTTGAGAAATATTTGGTCGTCAAGTATAAGCCTAAAGAATGAAACGAGCCGGCGTGAATATCAGGCTTGGATCAGGATCCGGAGAGAGGCTTGCGTAGACTCCTGCAGTGACCGGCTGACCTCAAAGGAGTTTAGACAAGAACCAGCAAGTTACTGCATGTTCCAGCAGAAGAAACACAGGTCGAGCTGAGGATCTGTCAACTTCATTCCTTGAAGAGAGAGTATGCCCAGGGACGGTTGAGTTGATCACAGGAGCAAACCCTTTTGTTGGGGTTGGGCCAGGACGAACGCTCACTTCAAGTGTCTGAAAGATACTTACCACAAAGAACAGAAAGAGCGTGCCCACAGGTGATTAATGAAATACACGTTGTGTCCGTCTGCTTCCAGGCAGGCAAAGTAAAAGAAGTGATAGATTCTGCCGCGTGGCGTGCGGACCAGAGCCCTGTTGGTGATGTTGTGGCAGGAAAGAGGTGCTGGCATGAAGCACTCTGGTCAGTCGTCTGGTTGAGGGTGGGTTCCAAGTTCCTGCTCTGATGCACCATAAACCCTGGACGGGGGCTCAAGCGCCTTAGGTAATGAAAGGCACAGGCAGAGGGGCTGGGCGCCAGAGGCCCGAACGACGAGGGACCCGAAATCTGGGGCCACAACAGGCGTTGATTGGCTGGGCAGCGGTGCTTCCTAGCTTCATTGACAAGGACGAATAAACGTATATCTGACAGGGAAGAAGACTATCAAATGAATCTATCGAGCAAAAAGTTCCCTGTGCACCCGACGCTTTTATATCGACTGGCCTATTTAGGGATCATCAGTACATATCCTAGTCCATACCTTATCTCGCTTTTCGGCGTTTATATTTAGCATGTTCAAAGTTCAACCATTGTCTGTTTCAGCCTCATGACAGTGCCAATCTCCCGTGTGGCAAACCATCTAAAGTGTTCGTGTCCTCCCTACAAAGATATAGACTGTGCATTCATTGATGCACACTTGTTTAGCTTCGTACGTAAATGGATCGAAAGGGTTGGAATCGTCAAAGCTTGGCTGACGATTGTAATGCGATAGAAAGGGCTGCCTGATGCTCCTCCAGTGCTGCGAGACTAATAAGCATGCAAAATATAGAGGAAGAGACGGGATGAGAGGTTGAAGAGACGCAGAACCGGCAGCAAGAGTGCAGTAGGACCCACAATAGCCTCCTTATGCTCATCGCGACACAATTACTGGCAACCACTTTTTTCTGTTTCATTTATTTTATTTATTCTTCTTTCTTTCTTTGCTTGGAGAGGAGGAGGGGGGGTTCTCATTGCGTCCAATTTGTATTTGCGAGATAGTCCAGATCCATGCCCCAGACTTTACTGGGATTCTGGCCGTTGAAGCAACTTGACTTATTTAGTGACTGGTTGAGGTCCAGGACGCGTTTGGACGTTCGACCTAGAGCGCCACTAACAGCCTACACTACAAACATGTAGCGGCATCACTGGATGCGCCCCCCAACACATTGAGGCTTAGATTGCGCGTGCCACGCATGACCACCAAGTGATACCGGCGAGACGAAATCATCTTCCCGGGCAACATTGAGTCCATACAAATATAGCTACATGGCGCCTTCGAGGATTTGCAATGGTAGTTTTATTTGTGTATCGACTACGTCCTCTGAGATGGACGATAAGCATGAGTAGCATTTCCATTCGATGCCTGTATCAACTGCCGCTTGACCTCCCGGGGTAATCCAGCACGTTCAGTGACCACAACGACCCAGCCGTGATCATATATCCTCACACAACTTCTCGCTTGCCCTCCTTCGCTTCCTTCTGTTCCATTGGTCAGTTTCGAATTATAGATTCGTTATATCGGCAAAGTATTGCATACCAATGCTTTAGCGGTACCGTGGAGAGCATGGCGGTGGTTTCGTCGAAACTTGGGGTCTGTACCCTTCAGAGAGGGGTACCTCGAAGTCTTGGGCTTCTTGATGCTGCAATCCGTTAGTATTTTGCAATCACAATTTCGTCGAGATTTGGCGAACCCGTTGCGGTGGGCCTTGCGCCACTGATTGTGCTGCGAGGAATTCTTTGACTCTATCCATCGAGTATCAGTAGACAGTATACCAAGGACAAAAGCTGTCGCTTCACTTACTCGCCATGGCTGCTTCCCAGATGTCTGTTGTCAAGGATGACCTCGTGATAGTTCCAAATTAGGTTGCGAAAAAAGTGTGTGATGCTACAAGCCCTAGACGATGTGCTAGTGGCCCGCTTTGCTGACATAATAGAAGCCTGGACAAGGGCTCCACCTCCGTGCTACGAAGTTGGGTGGAGGGTGGACAGGCCCCGTCTTGACATGACGAGTCTTTCAGTATTCTCACGTAATCTGTTTGCTTTCGCATCTCCAGAGCTGGATTATGTAGAGGCACCTACGTATGTAGATACTCGGTAGGTAGCATTTGTGTTCTCGAGTTCCTTTTAATAGAGAAACGAGATCTTCATCATCAATAGCTTGTGAATTCGAGGATTCGCAATTGCGAGGCATTGTACGTAACTCTCCGCGCTATTCAAGCCTTGAATTGCTGCGTAATGCATAATCCCCTAAGCGTTGGACAATGCTTCTCGACGGCAAAAGCAACTACACTTTACCCTCAAACGTCGTATTATACCGTGGAATGCAGAAATCTCAGGCAGAAGGTCTAACTAAACGTGTACAAATGCGCAGAGAAAATACGCAGAGAAAATACGCAGTGATATGATAATCTAGATTTGTTTTTGACCAAACAGTCGTCTCTCCCATATCTGTTACGACGTTGCAAGTGGCTTCGAAACATGAAGAGAAGTGTGCTGCGCCGCCAAAGATGCAATATCCGAAGCCTTGCGTAGCTGAGTTGATCGAAGAGATTGCAAGTATCGCAGGAATAAGACGAACAAGAGCTCCACCCTGTTTTCCTGGTTAGCTCCATGTTCTATTTGCAATGGCTGATTGTCGGATTTGTGTCGCCCACATACCTCTCCTTTGTCATCATCAGAATGCCCTGAACGAGAAAGCCTTTGAAAATCTGAGGTCCAATGCCTTTGAAAAGTGAAAGAGGTCCCTCATTTTCGATGATGAACTGCATAACTTCGATAAAGCTCTTGAACGGCTTGCCTTTCCTCGCCGGTGGGGCCCTTGATTGCAGACCGACTTTGGCGACGATTAGAGGCTGGGTAGCGATGGTTGCCAATGCCTTAGACAGAGCCCCCAGAACTACAGAGTGTCGACTAGTTAGCACTGTGCAGTTGCGGTGCGAAGAATAAGTTTGCCTACATACTGAATGCCTCCCACGGCCGCAAAGTGGATTTGCCGTTGAAAAGAACGGTCCTGAGTCGTTCGTACGCTCCGTATGTGATGGCAGGGTTGACAACAAGCACCAAGCTGGCCTTGAGCCCACGCCATAATCCGGGCACGCCATCTGGGCCTTCAACAACTTCTCGAGCTGTGGCCAAAAGACCCTTACGCTCATCAGCTCGCGCCGTTTGCTGGCGCGTTGTTACTACAGCCACAGGAATTGTGAAGAGTTGTGCGAGAGCACCGGCAACGGCCCCGAGAGCGAGCTCCACGGCCATCGACGGCGGTGGACCGGGAGTCTTGTTTGCTTTAGCATACAAGGACCTAGCAATCGTATACCAGTAGAAGTATGCAAAGTTTGTTGACGCGACACCGATAAGGGAACCATTTATGCCAGCATACAAGCCCTGAATTCCATCGTCTGCCACTATTCGTGAAATTGCATCCCAAGTTGATGTGTAATGCGGACTGCCCGAGTCGGATGACGCCTTGTCTTGGCGAACTTGCACTTGGAGCCTGGTCTTAACACTATCTCATCAATTTGGAATTAGCAACATTATCACTGTTACGACCAGACAGCACGTTGCAATTGGGCGGGCGTACATATCCAGAGGGTATACCAGGGCGTTGGCAAGGACAGCTCCCGTAGCTCCTGCCGACGCGCGGGCCCAGGCCGAAATCTCGGGTTTCGACTGCGCTCCCATGGTGAGATTGCGCTGGAACAGAAAGACGTGGACGTTGAATGGGTCGTGTCGTTTGGTTAATCTTGAACAAGTTAACAACCAGGGTGCCCAGGTAGTTGGTAAATCCGGCACTATGCGCACACTGTGATGAAGCAAGTGATATTGCAGCGGGGATACTAGAGCATACCAAGAGACCGGCACCAGAGCGAAGTCGAGGATCGTTATTTTCGTTCAGCGAGAATTGGTCGAGGAAAACCATTGATGGCACTACCCGAACGGAGTGGACGGAGTGACACCATTGACGTCTATGCCGGGATAATATCTTGTTCTTGGCCGTTTCGCCGGCCGACGGATTAGGCGGTCTCTTTGGACCTCGGTCTTGCGGCTTTTAGCCTGTGCCAGGTGAAGCGCACCGGTACTAAACCTGGTGACCCACAAGTGCATGGTGCGGAACATTCAACCTCGGTTCTCAAGTAAGTACATATGTAGCCTAGCGCCGCCAAGTACTGGTTACTTGGGATGCAGTTTGGTGCCTACAATGAAGTTAGTTACTGACCTCGAGCTTCTGCAACCTCTCCGGTCTGCACATGTGGTTCAAGTGTCGCAATCTATTCAAATGATATTCTGCGGTGTGCAAAAATCTTGGGCGGGATATAAGCATGCTCGAAATGAAATTGTTAGTCAGGTGCCCTGCCGAGAAAGTTGGTGTTTTGTGCATGTCTAATCATGAAGCACACCAGACTCTTGATAAAAAGCCCTCGATAGCCACACATGCCAACTGCCAGCGTTGCCCTCCCAACAGCCGCTACCAATAAGTTCGGTCCAAGGAGATTTAGAAGCAATCACCCGAAACACGTCATTAAGGCCTTCCAACGTACCTGCCTACAAGTATGTACGGTATTCAGGTAGGTAGGTCTGCTCTGTGGATACATTAAGGCCGTGTGTGTTCTACCTCAGTACATGCTAGTCGATTATGGCTTCGAATTTGCAGTAAAGCCCATGCCATAATATTTCGAAGTTTAGCATATCAGGATCACCATATTCTGACGGCGTACTGCTTATCAAGATGCGCGCGACACTGTAACACTCTGATGCGACACGTTCCTCCACTGGGTGCACATGCGCTGAAGTAATGGGCCAGCTCCACTGATGACATCTTGCGAGCTTGAAGCTGCCCCACTTACACCTGCCCCCGCCATCACCGTCATTTTGCTCACGACGACATGGAGCTTTGTTTGCACCCCTTGGCCTACTCTAGCTCAAGTCCTATGCTTCAATATTCGACAAGGTGGCTAGGCTTCCAGTCTCGGAGCTTGTCTTTTGTCACTCTACCTGAGGAGCCTTTGAAGCCAAGGAACTCCGTCAGCATTCTACCTCCGCAATGGTAAACTGATGTATGAAATATTGGCTCGCCATGGAGAGGAGAGCGCAGGTAAGTTGTTGTTGCTCAGTTGAAAGCACTCCTCAACTAGCAGCTCGTTCCATGATGGCTTGTCATCCTCTTATCATGCGTAACCGCGCCAAATCGAGTCGGAGAAGACTAATTTGTTCAATCACCTGGACAGGCCGCAGAATCTCTAGCGACTGGGGCCGCAGGCAAAGATGCGCTGAACAATGCTATCAAAGCTGCTGAGTTATACATGAGAGCCGCAGGAGAGGCTGGTAGCCAACCGGACGCCGTTCGTTTTAGACGAAAGTGCCGGGAGATGATTACATATGCTGAAAAGCTCAAGGCTGCTCTTGGTGGAGGAGCAAAGCCTGCAGAATTGCCTGCCACGCGGCCGTCGCTGTCCGAATCGACGTCGGCATCCATCTTGCGACTAGGTTCAAAGCTCCATGGAAATGACTTTCCCATCTGGCAAGAGGGCCCCGGGATTGACGAGTTTGAACTTTTGCCAGGCCAGGATCCATTTACGTGAGTTCACTCCTGTTGCTACAACTAACACGATATACCGTAACTGCTTGACTGACAACCATCCTTGGTCTTAGAGATGATACAGATTTCTGTTTATCCGCAAACCAAAGCGACAACTTTGCGGCGTGGGTGAGGCCGGAAAAGTTATTCAACTTGATTCAACAAAATGATAGAGCGGCCTGTGAAGATGCTATGATGCAGGTTTCTGACCATACCGATTTGATGCAAGACATCACGACGGACTGCTCTGTAGTTGCTAGTCTTTCGGCGGCCTTCAATGTACTAACGGGGAAGCACTCGGTAAGAATGTCATCGAAGGCTGAAGCTGCCACAATTGCTGATGTGCTGTGCTAATCACAAAACTTCACCCTTGCTGGCGATAGGTGCTTTCTTCAATTCTGCATCCTTATGATCTTGCAAACGATAAACCGAAACTATCCCCTTCAGGAAAGTATGTGATGAAGCTGAACTTCAACGGATGTGCCCGCAAAGTCGTAGTTGACGACAGATTACCCTCATCCCGAACAAACCGGGCTCTATTCGTGGTTGACAGGCAGAACCCATATCTCCTGTGGCCAGCTCTGCTTGAGAAAGCGTATCTCAAGGTCAGGGGCGGCTACGATTTTCCAGGAAGCAATTCAGGCACAGATTTATGGGTTCTCATAGGGTGGATCCCGGAGCAACTCTTTTTACAAAGGTGACCTTTATGATCCTGCTAACGCAAATTCCTCGGTAATTTACTACATGAATACGTTTACTAATTCTTGAAAAGAGAGGACATCGACCTCGAGAACATCTGGGAGCGAATACAAGCCGCTCACAAGTCGGGAGATGTGGTGATAACTCTGGGGACTGGTCGGATATCAGCCGAGGAGGAGGAGGTAATGGGCTTGATCGGGGAACACGACTATGCCGTCGAGAACCTTGACACTTCTGGCTCCAGTCGGCGACTATTGATTAAAAACCCTTGGTCTGACGCCCCATCTATGACAGCACTGGGGTGGTTAGGCTCTGCATCTTCCACTCTCATCAAGCCGCCCAACACCGGCCTATCAACAGAAAGGTTGGCACATGACCCAAATTCTAGTAGCAGACTGTGGGTGGCATTCGAGGATGTCGCGCAGCACTTTGAATCCATGTATCTCAACTGGAACCCAGCGTTGTTTGCCTGTCGCAAGGACCACCACTTTTCATGGGAACTCCCCGCCAAGGTATACGGCGCATCGTTGTCCAGAAACCCCCAATTTTCCGTCACCTCACCTAGTGCCGGCACCATTTGGGTCCTTGTCAGTCGCCACTTCGTCGATGCTGAGCTGGATATTGCTCGTGAGAGGCGAGACTCGATGGCTGCTGCGGCCCGTCAACTCGGTTTCATGAGCATATCAGTCTTCGAGAATGATGGGAAAAAGCTTCAAATTTGTGGCGGCGAAATCTACCGGGGTCCGTACGTCGATTCACATCAAACGCTAGCCCGCCTCGATACCAGACCTGGACAGCCGTACACAATCGTGGTTGATCAACACGAGCTCCCTTTGCCTCGTTATAATTTTACAATGTCTCTATTTTCGCACAGCCCGCTTGAGGTGGGAGAAGCTTTAGAGAGCATGTCACATTTCACTGAGCAGCTTGGAGCCTGGACGAGGAGAACCGCCGGTGGCAACGCATCATGTGGAACTTTCTTTCAAAATCCTCAGTATAGGCTCTCCGTTAAAAGCTCAAGTCCACTTTCCATCCTCCTCTGCGCCGATGCTAACGACATTCACGTTCATGTGGATCTTATATGGGCGCAGGGCCGTCGGGTAACAGCTGTGAGGGTAAAAGATTTGGTAGCTTCCTCGGGGGAATATCGTCGTGGCTGTGCTGTGGCAGATATTGCGATGCTTGAGCCAGGAGTTTACACTCTTGTCTGTTCTACTTTTGAGGCGAGCCAGTTGGGCAACTTTTCTGTGCGAGTCGCGTCGATGGTACCAACCACTATTGCTCCTATACCGGCAGATGGTGCAGGTAGCCTCCTGACGAAATTACCACATGTTCACTTGGCAGAAGGAGATGAGCGATTCCGTTTACCAGTTAACGTGTCTTGGTTAACAAGGGCAAGCGTGTCTCTACACAGCAGTGCTACGTCACAACTTGGTAGCAAGATGCAGCCACCATCGTCCCAGATGGTTCGTGTGTCGGTCGTTCACGGCTGGGGACCAGAACAAGTCACAATAGCAGTCTCTGGTGACAACGAATTCCAAGATCCCAGGAGTACAATACGCACCCCCCAGTTTGACATGGAGCCTAAGCGCATACGAAAAGACGGTCTGTGGATGCTGATAGAAAGTATAGGGTCCCATGGCGTAGCGTTGACAATTGATGGAGAGATTCTTAGTGACTCGCCTGTACGGATTGGCAGCTGGGAATCTGTGTGAATAATGCCGTTCAGTTTAATAGACAGGCGCATATGAATGTCCGATATTTGCAGCATTCTCACATGCCGTGGCATATGTATCATAATAAATATAGCTAAAGGGAAATCCGTTTTGTAAATCCTCTAACCGTCCCACGGCACTGTAACCAAGGGAGTGCTCTCCATATCCTTTCTAACGCCTAGATCATTTGATGTCATTTGTTCTCTGTTGGTAACATTGCGAGTTCTCAACAGATAGAAGACCCGAAAATCCAAATTAATAAATACATGCAGCTCAGACGCTTGTTGCCCCCTAAAAGTAAAAGAATAATTGTGGACTCCCACAGGATATGTGGGACAGAATCCTCATGAATAAAGACAAATGGTATGTTTAGCCTGGTATATATAAAGCCTTAACGCCGAGCATGTCTTCGAGGGAATTAAAATGAACAAGGGAAAAGATAGAAGAGTCAACACCGTGAGAAACAAATGGTTTTCCCCACAGAACGAGGTAATGCGTTTCGGAACCGTAGCTCATCAAATGCAAGAATGCCGTCCCCGTGGCCTAAAGCTGGACTACACGTCTTAAGCGCAAGCCTAGGAGCTCGTTCACCAGCTGAGAAAAAAAAGGCAAGCGAAGGTCAGAAAAACAAATTGCTCAATGATGTTCGTAAATCTCGTGAAATGGAACCTGGTATCCGCTGGTATCATCAGGTGTACTCATAAACAAACAAATTTTGGCGATTGGCTCTGCTGCATTGCACCTCGGTCCGAAATCTCGGTTTGACCGCAAGCCAACACTACGATGCAGTCCCCCGCCTTCTCCTACCACGGTTTGGCCCATCAGGCCTCTGAGATAATACCTCTCGAAGCATTGGATCATCTTTGTCCTTGTCAACATGGTGGACCCGCACATGTCTACAATGCAGACTGCATTAGTATTATATCCTCATATTTAGGTAAGTGAAAAGTACCGACCGTTGTAAATTATCAGGTCGCGGGTACTTATGTTCCCGTTCAGGACAGAACGGGCACACATAGCCCGGTGAATCGTGGACTAAACCGTGCCGTATCATTTCGTTCTTTCGCTTAAAGCCTTTGCCGCCCTCGCTCCGAGGACATCCTTGGACAGGGCAATAATGTGGGCGAGCCGATGAATGTACATTAGCGTGAGAGTTGAGCAAATATTGAGTTTGGAATGGCTGCGCGGTGCATCCCGCAAAGTTGCAAGCATATAATCCAACGGGTGGATTAGTTATACCGTCAATGCTCATTCGGTCCACCACGGAAGTGGTTGTTGATGGCGTTAGGGCAGATTGGTCGGTGCTAGGTGTTTCACCACAAGCGCTCGACACATACTCTGTGTTTGGCCGATGGTTGAGTCCGTTGGAAGTGTAACCGCTGTACGGACTGGATGCAGGTAAAGACCTTGGTGACGGCAGGCTGAGTTGGTAAGGCTCATTCGGAGAGATGGGAGGAGAAACATGTGGTGCGGACATCGGGGGCAGGCGTCTCATAGTCCCTGGGGGGGATCGGGAGAAGTGGGCGCTGGATCCGTGCAGAGTCGGCATATCCTTGTCGGCTGGGGTTGGTGGCTCGGAAGGGATGCGATTGATATCGCCAAGTGTAGACCGTATGGATGGGAGAATATGACCATTGCATTCGGATTTTGGGGAATCCATCTGTAGAGGCGGCAAGCCGCCGCTAGCTGGCGTGAGCATGGTGATGGGAGATTTGTTTACGCTGTTGGATGTTGCGTTTTGTTTCGATGGATCCCCAGAGGACAAATGATATGTGGTGTTGTGTGGTCGGTCATCGCTTATTGATAAGTGTCGGGTTGAAAATGCGATATCTGGCGTCTCCCTTGGTACGGAGGCACGCACAGGATCTGTTGTGACAGCCTGGAGAGCATCAGCCGCAAGATGCTGGAGTCTAGGACTTGTCATGGCACCCAGAGACTGCGGTACGCTACCGCTACTTCGAGCATATACTGGCGATCCTCCAACTCGTCTCGGGGAAGAAGGGTCTCCAAGGAGACCGTCTTCTTCCTCCTCGTCGGCGCCAGGAAGCGCTCGATAGCCAGCGGCACGAGCAATCTCTGGGCGGCGACCGTTGTCGAGATATGCCACGAGAACGGCATCCCCGGAGCTGGGGCGAATCTTTGGGCGATTAGACCTTGGAAAGCCGTCGATGGGAGGAGGACTAAGACTGACTTGTGCGGGAGGAATGTCCGGGGGTGGACTGGGGGAGAGCTCGAGCTTCGGGTGCAGCGCTTTCATGAGAGGACTGCCTCGTGGAAGAACTTCATCAGGATCGAAAGTCTCGGCAGCCAGTTGATTCTGTAGCTGCAGGTGCTGCTGGGCAGCCGTAGTCATACTTCTCAGCTCTGCTGTCAGCAGCTCAATTGGCCATGGCCCTCGGATTAAAGGGCAGCAAGGGCATCAAGCAAACCACAGCTCCAATGCCAGAGGTAAAAGACGAGTACGGCAAAAGAAAAGAGAGACAGAGAAGGGAGGGAGAGAAAGGGAGGGAGAAAGAGAGAGAGAAGATGAAGAAGATTGAGGGAGGATGAATAAATCTAGGCGCTATGCGGAGCAGGAGGTGTGATTGACTGAGAAGCTGGTCCTTGCAAGAGTGGCACAATGACTCTCGGAACGATCAGAAACCCAACCCAAATACCGATGCTAGCACTGATACCAAGAAGAGCCCCTCTGTTTTTTTGATGATGATAAATGGGTATTCTCTTTTTTTTTATAGCACGGTATACGACGCAGAAAATTTCGCGAATCCGACAAACCTGACAACAGAAGCAGTGATGGAATATGTCCTTTTTTTTTTGGGTAACCGAGGCAAGTCTCTTGTTGATTTGGTACAAACACGTACACCACCGCTTCAGGTTGCAGGCTCAATAGCCAAGCAAACGATGTCAGTATGTGAGAGCCTTCCTATGTATGAAATGACCAATCAGTGAGAAGGTTAACGCAAAAGAAAATGGCTACAGAACACCGACTCGCTCGTAGGAGAAAGCCCGACCAATGTGACTTTGAGGGTCAAGATAGGAACTCAAGGGCAATCATGGCTTATTGGACGAGTGTATTGCAAATCTTGAATGCTCATTGAAAGAGAGGGTAGGCGAACCGAGATAGTCTTGCTGAGGGTTGAAAAAAGAACCTCCCCCCTCCAAGATAGGTCTACAGAGGTATTGGTTATGGGTTCTGTCCGAGGGTTGTTGCGGTTTGGGCAGTGAAATAGCCCGCTTTTGTGGTCGCTGAGGTTGAAAGATGTAGGTAAGGCTTGGGTTGTGTAAAGCGGCCGGCGGCAGGTAAAAGGCGGCAGCCAACCTTGGAGGGGACGATGACCACAAGATCAAGCGCAGGTTGAAAGATACAGAAAAGTCGAGGAGAGAACAACCATCTCCAGGGTGGGGGAAGAACGAAAGAATGGAATGACCAGCGCGTGTGAGTTGGGAGATGGTGAAGACGGGAAGGAACAGGGTCATTGAGGGCTTGCAGAAGACAGGGTGCGAGCGAACGAGCAAGAGCTTATGGCCGGGCGGTTGTCATCCCTCTCGACCCTCTCGACCCTCGAGGAGAGAGCGGGGGCGCGGGCGGGCGATGAGGGCGGACTGGCGGGTTCGCCAGTGGAGGGACGGGCAGGGCTGGATGGGATAGGATGGACGAGACAGGAACAGGAACAGCTCTGGGCAATATTAAAAAGGGTCAACCTGCCTCACATTGCCTTCGTCCGTCACAGTCGAATGCCGCCTCTACATACATTTTTCCGACCCAGGTGCCATGAGCGGTTTAGCCTGAAGCTTTCTACGATGGCACTATCCGGCCTGTGGCAGTGCCTGGGGATTGCGAGGGCTCCATTACTTGCTAAGTACCTAGGTAGGTAAGGAATTCGTCAGCCGAGCT
Organism: Metarhizium acridum; assembly: GCF_019434415.1. Lineage (NCBI taxonomy): Eukaryota > Fungi > Ascomycota > Sordariomycetes > Hypocreales > Clavicipitaceae > Metarhizium > Metarhizium acridum. Next base: position 1,271,231 of record NW_027094020.1, on the reverse strand, counting down.
GAGCAGGTGCTTAGGGTGCGATGGAATTTAAAACGGGTGTTGCTGTCGCGAAGCTGTTGTCAAAATGTTTGTGAAGGTTTTTACTGCAAAGCAAAGCCTGACAGAGAGGTGAGCAGCGTAGACCAAAGCATCAAATGAATGGAAAGACGGTGCGATGAGTACTTCTGCATTGCCACAGCCCGACCAGCATGAAGAGTCGACTGCTTCGCTCAAGTACAGGTATCTTGTACGGAAACCAGACCGCACGTGCGGTGAGCAGCGTTGAGTGACGTTTGGAACATACAGTGCCTAAAACCACAGGACTGGTCTCCATCAGTGCGGCCAAGTGGCCTGGAGTGCTGAACAGTGCATCGAAGGAGGAAGAACTTCAAAAGCTGGGACATGCAATTCGCCAGAGAGGGGGAGGGATTAAGTTATTATGCCTGGCTGCATCCGAGTCTTCTTCACCCCCATCGCCAGATACCAGCCGACACCTTCAGCAACCAGGCATTTTTGAAATTGTACTCCGTACCGTGGACATGCAGATGATCAGAGGGGTGATCATGTAAGTTACCTACCAAATCTACCTAGGTACCTAGGTAGTTACACCACGCAGCATCCTCTAGAACGTTTGAAGAGCAACATTGAAGCAACATTGAGCTCCCTAGCTTTAATATTTTACTCGCTGTGCCAGGCCATCTTTCCTCCGTACCAACTTGCAGGTGCCCACTACCCGCCACCAACGGCAAGGTTAACACACCCCCGCCAAAGTGGTTCGGTCTTCCGGTCGGGACAGCCTCGTGCACTCGACCAGGGGGTCCTGGCACTGCGATGACAGGTCAACGGTTAATCATGACAGCTCGGCGACCCAACCTGCTTAACCTGCTTCATGCTTGCAACCACTTTGAGCCAAACAAAGCCAGCCAGTCACCTGCTGAGCCAACTAGGCACCAAGATGTCGAGCTCGTGCCTCAAAACAATATGTCGTCAAGCCATTCACTAGCAACGCTGAGGGACGTTCGGATATCTATCCCACATTCAGTCTCTTATCTGCTTAAGGACATTTCAGGATGGTGGCAACCCTGACATCATTCACGTCACCATCAGCCAGCCAAATTAACTCATCTGGACGTTGTTGGAGGAGTAATCACCGGACACAGAGCAAGTGCTCCTCCTTATTTGCCTTGGGTTGGTGGTCTATTAGTTAGCCGCTGTTCGGCACAGGAGAGCCCAGCCGGCACACTACTACATGTCAACTGCACCTGGACACCTCCACCAGTCACTCTCGGGGACTTACTCACCCTCACCCATCGCTCGCTTGCTCATGGGAGCCTTCACAGCCCGCATGCAACGACCGCCGCTCCGATCAGAACAACCTAGAGAAAAGTAAAGCGCGTCTAATTGCACCATGGATCCGTGGATGCCTTCGACTGCTGTTGTGACCACCGCCCGGATCATTGCGAGAGATGGACAACAACAGAAATCTAAACCAAAAGGGGGGCAAACGGGGGGGGGGGGGGGGGGGGGGGGGGGGTACGACAGATGCCTCTGGCCTAGTGGTCGATGTGGAGCATTCAATGGTTGGTTGGTGTTGACTTCCGTCTGGACTCGCACGCCTCGTCCAAGGAAATCGTGTCTGGTTCTCGGAGTATGTAACTACTGTCTGGTCGCAACTGTGCACCATGCAGCCTCGGATAGCGCTCCACGAGGGAAGTCTTACCCAAATCGTCGCCCCAACTCCGTAGGCACAGACGGGGGATTCTGTAAGCGGGACCTGTTGGCTGCTAGGTTAGTACCGCACTTGACGAGGAATGCTGCAGTCTTTGCTCTCCTGTTAGGCCCAAGGTACGGTAAGCCTCAATCTGCCGGTACGGCATTATGCTGCCGGGCTCATGGGCCGCTGCCACCCTCCATCCCCTTCGTCGGCGATGAAAACGCGGGAGATACATCACGTCTGTGACCAGGGTGCGGGAATGGTGGAGTGATGGACCAATTTTCCAATCTTCCAATCGAGGAGGCGGCGTCTCTCTGGGTGCACAAGTTGAGTTTTTCCACCGCTTGAGCAGCTGATTGACATCTACCTACTTACAAGAAACCTAGCAGATACAGTGTGAGTTCCCGTGTTGTTTACCTTTAGGGGGAGCGACCCGGTAAGTCGGGTCGCGCGAAATGGCACGTCAAATGTAATAGCCATTTGTAGATGATTCCGAACCATAATGTGTGTGTATCGGATTCTGGGAATATATAGCACAATTCCCGAGCTCCTTATTTAAATTCGATATATAGGACGCGAAGTAAGCTAATTACCTAACTACTTCTCTACGTAAATGGTATAACCTGCGCGGGAAATCGTCGCTTGCAAACGAAGTTTTTCGTGTTTTCATCCAAATTCGTGGTAGAATGGGGGAAATAGGCGAAAAGTCACTTGGACGCAGCAAATTTTCTTAAAGGGATAGCGAGAGGTCTCTGCAGACATCACTCCTGTCGTCGCTCTCTTCTATTACACTGACACAATGCTTTAGAAACTGACGCGGCATATGTATAGTTCCTTGAACTGGCTCATGCAGGTATTTGCAAGGGGCCTGGAAATTATTGGGCCGTCCTTGAAACATGTTCGTGTTTCCGTAGCTTGTACGCCGTAGCACGTCTTGCGAGCAGACCCCAATGATCGGGTTGATCGGCTGGTTGTTGACAGCAAAGTCGTAATCGCGAAGCCACGACAATACCAGATGAAGCATTACGCTGACAAGTGCCATGAAAGCTGAAAGCAAACAATTCGCAAGCAAGCATCCGTGTAAAGCTTTCGGGGTCCGATAGCCGGTCCACCAAGGCTCGAGACACTAGGATGCGGTTTTTCGTCGATGCAAATAAGAAGCCTAGCAATATTCATACCAGAGTGAAGATTATGGTAACCTGCCCAGATCGTTGGTCGCTGGCTCATGACAAGTTGTCATCTTGACCAGCTGGGCCTCCCTGTATCACAGACTTATCATGAGGTCAAGACCACACATCGCAGTCCGTTCTGAACAAAAGTAACAGAATGTGTATTCCTATTTAACTACGAAGCTGTCTGGGCTTGGCGTCCGAGATTTTTGCTTCACCGTGAGTTTGGTTGTAAATGCATGGGACGCTCTTGAGGGATCAAACAATGGCTGTGAACTATTACTTTTCGCTAACCGGAGGCGTCGATTGGTGGTTCTTGCGCTTACTTGGTCACGATCTCGATGCGCTTACCTTATTACATATTGAGTTTCTCATATCTGATCTGTTCCAAAACCCAACAAACACCCCCTTTTTGTCCATTTCCTCTACCTACCTACCTATGTACTGTCTTTGACATTGCCATTCTGTCACGTACCGGTATTTAGGACAGCACAAAAAGAGTACAAAAATTGATTGTAATCTGGGTCGGTCATGAATTGTTGGCAACGCTCTCGTCTTCCAGCAACTTGCAATCCCTAGATATTGAAGTAGCCTCATAGTCTAGTGGTCCAGTAACACATACAATACACGTGGTAAGTAGACCCTACCAGTTTACCTCCTTCCAACTTAGACTAATTGACTCGGTTTCTTCCCACTGCGTTTCACCGGCTTTGCAACTTGTCCCATTTTGTGGTTACATGTTAGTTATATAGTACGGATAAGCCCAATTCTATGGCAGAGCAATTTTGGGTGGCATGGGCTTCATCAGCCGCACCCCGCCCCGCCTGTGTACCTGGGTCCTGGGTCCACCCGTGCTGGAGCAAACTCCCCCCAGGGGGACGTCGCGGCGCGGTTGGGCGGAGGATGCCCGAGCTTAACGAATAATTGACTTGGCCTTGACCCTTTCCTCAGCTCAGGGAAGTCGTGAGGCACCTGCCAAACGTCTACGAAGCCCATCTCAGACATGAAACAAGCTGAGTTCGTACAGCCAAGCATTAAGATATACTTGTTGCTTGGTAATCGAACGCGTGCACTGCATGCAATTATCGGGAAGTACTGATTGACACAGCTGCTTTGTACAATCCCTTTGAGTGTGCGCAGGTGCCTGTTATGTATATACTCCACTTTTCTCTAATACTTGCTAAGTACATCTTTCGTAATGGGGTAGCCTCTTATATGCTTGTAAGTTGTAACTTTTCGTATATAAGGTACTTTCTTTATCATATAAGCTCTTAAGTGAATTAAGTATCTTTTAATCTTATATCTTTAATTGGTTAATATTCTTGGTCGTTACCATAATGGCACCTGCGCACACTCAAAGGGATACATGCAGAACTCCGATCCCCTCTGGTGCGTTAAGAACTTAAGGCTCCAATCGAGTATCTGTAGGGATATATATGTCTAATAAGAAGCTAAATTTAAAAAGGAACATTTACTTACTAGAAAATTAAGTGATAATAAGTGTACTTAAATAATAATATCTTATAAGTCACTACATTTAACTTCATATAATCCTAGCGCGATTAACGGGTCGCCTTACGGTCACCCGCTATCAGCATGGGCATTGTGGGGCCACCAGAGGGGATACAAACCGTACTTAAGTAGGTAGGTACCCCTCGAGGTAGCCAACCTCTGCAAAAAGATGAGACCCCAGACTCCTGCTACTCCGCCTCCACACGTCGAGCGACACCCATTGAACCTCTTCCGTAGGTTCGTTCTTGTGTTCGTTTGAGCCGCCACAGAGAAACCCATTTCATCACACCAGTAGTTCGTAACACTGCAAGAATGATCAAACTGTAATGTAATTCTTCCTCTTGCGTACAGCGAGGTAGATTTCCCGCCTACTCTACTCCGTACCACGTGCGCTAAATCTGTTCAAGCAGCATGTCAGGCTGTGTTCATTCTGCGTAGAACACGTAAAGGACTCGCTGTCTCTGAGCCTGCGACTCAAGTCCACGTCTTAGTTCCAAATCACTTGCGTGGAGTCCATCCATGCGTTAGTTAGCTGTGTTCATTCTACGGACTGGCGAGACGTAGCATAGGCGGCCATTGTGGAGCGATGTAATCTGAAGTGAATGGCACACTATTTGTAGATTAACGAGCTCACTACTACACAAAGGCCCCATCCGCCAAAGGCTATGCCAACACAAGCCATACCGAGTGTGCTTTCAGAACGGTTCTAGACGAATAGGACGTTAGAGCGTCTTGTGTACCTAGGTAGCTACAAGGCCCCACACATTGAGGTGGTGACCCCTCATGCTTCAGCCTCGGAAACAGCAAGAGCATCTAACTGTCCTGGATCACATTCGAATTTAACCTCTCTCATTACCAAGACCTAGAAAATCTACGTGGGCCGTCCTAGCTCAAGGCGAATCCCTGATCATGAGTCTCCCAACGACCATGAAAGCCGTCGTATTCGAGGGTGCACGTCAGGTAGCCGTTCGGGATTGTCCGGTACCTCAATGTATGTATTCTACAAATTAAGAATTGGGTGCGTTGCATGTTGCCTGGGTGAGAAAATGCCTGACATGAGCATAGTGCAAGACAGCAAAGATATCATTATCAAGGTGCAAGCGACTGCCCTTTGTGGCTCGTGAGTAGTCATGCTTTCCCAATTTTCGCCTGAGAAGGACTGGGTTTCAGAGCTCAAGGCTGACGCCAGCACTTCCCAGCGAGTTGCATGTATATCGTGGGCACCAAAAGTCTGACTCTGGCTTCATAATGGGTCACGAGTTCACAGGCATCGTGAGCGAGACCGGATCTGATGTGCATACCGTACACGTAGGGGACAAGGTTGTGTCTCCTTTCACTGTATCATGGTACGCTATGCCTGATCCCAAGATGACTCAATTAGAGATGTGTCGTCCAAAAGATAATGAATACTTAAAAATCCCGCTAACATGAAAATCCATAGTGGAACATGTTTCTATTGTGAGAGGGGCTTCACAGCTCGCTGTGACCATAGCCTGCTCTTTGGCTCTGCCGGACTGGATGGCGGGCAAGCCGAATATGTGCGAGTGCCATTTGCTGACAGCACTGTTTTCAAGGCACCGGAGACTATTTCTGATCGTGCTTTGCTTCTAATGGCCGATATTTTCCCCACTGGCTACTTTGGAGTAAAGAATGCGGTAGAGCTGTCTCCAACCGTAGACATCACTCAGTCAACCATCGTCGTTGTGGGCTGTGGCCCTGTTGGCCTCTGCGCGATAGCCTGTGCGTCTGGCCTCCAGCCTCGCCATCTCTTTGCAGTTGACGGGGTAGAAAGTCGACTGAAGATTGCTCAAGACCTAGGTGCAACACCTCTGAACTTCGCAAGTGATCCTGAAGGGATGCGCCAGCACGTCATGGCAGCAACAGATGGTCGTGGTGCAGATATGATTGTGGAAGTCGTGGGTCTGAGCCCGGCGCTGAGGACTGCGTTTGATCTTGTCCGACCATTTGGGGTAATCAGCAGTATAGGAGTCCATAACGCAGAAGTATGTTGACGCTCGGCAAATCCCTCTTAGCTTTTGCCTGACATGTTTTTTAGATCCCGTGGACCGGAAATGAGGGTTATGGGTAGGAACAGGACCTTCTTGTGTTCTTAGTGTCGAGTGGAAGAGGTGGAAGAGTGCTATAGAGAAGAGGAGTGCTAACAATTTTGCAGAAAAAATGTTCGTCTCCAGATGGGTAGATGCCCGGTACGTCATGTTTTCCCAGAAGCATTGAAAGTCTTGGAGCAGAAGCAGCACCAACTGGAGTAAGTCGTCAATAAGTCAAGCCTATCAGCAATGTTTTCATTACTCTTATCAAGGCTTCTGCTGAACCCTACACTGGGATAGGCCTGTTGTTTGAGGATTAGACTGACCAACACACTTGCCACCGCAGATTCATGTTCGACCACGTCATGCCGTTGAAGCACGCTGTAGAAGGATACGAGCTTTTTGACAAGATGAAGGTCCAGAAGGTCATTTTCCGCCCATAGTAAGTGATAATTATTGGCCAGTGGTGAAACCGGATTTGGAAGCCTTCAGAAAAAACTTTAGTTTTGGCGAGGCTTCACCATCCCTTCATGCATTAAGTAGTAAACCACGGTGGAATCATTGTGAAGAGTAGCCAACAAAATCCTCTTTGGCCGTGCGCCGTTGCTAGGTACCGAATTGAAAACAGCCGCAAATCTGGATAGGGACCATGTCTCAGTGATATGCACTGGCAAGACTAATTCGTACTCTGGGTTTTGGAACAGCTTTTCGCCAGTGGCTTCTTCGTGGGCGAGAGCAGCAATCTGGTCGTCAGGGTGCAAATACAGCCGCTTGGGCGGCAGGCCTTTTATCAAAGACCGAGGCTGCTCAGGTCCGTCGCGGAGCTCCAGGCAAGTCCAGTCATGCTGGTCTGCCAGGTTATGAAGGACGGTGTCGCAAACATCAGTAACCGCAGCTGAGGGGTGCACGTTTGGTTCGGCCATCATTCCTCGGCCCAGCCACTGGTCGGACAAAGACAAGCCAAAGTAGTAATGGTTCGGGCGCCGTACTCTGTAGCTACCTAGGTAGTTGGTTCAGATGCGATGGCGGCCAATCCGACGGTTTGCTGGTAAAATCTCTGAACTTGGAAGTTGTGTAATGGTCAAAATCTTGGTTGCACAAGGTATTACACATCCCTTTGAGTGTGCGCAGGTGCCACTTATGTATATACTCCACTTTTCGCTAGTACTTGCTAAGTACATCGTTTATAGTAAGGTAGCCACTTATATGCTTGTAACTTTTAGTATATAAGGCACTTTATTTACCATATATATTCTTAGGTGACTTAAGTATCTTTTAATCTCATGTCTTTAATTGGTTAACATCCTTGGTCGTTACCAAAATGGCACCTGCGCACACTCAAAAGGATGGATGGCCTTTTTTTTTTTCACTCGCAGATGGCCCCCACCACATCCAGGCCACACTAGGCCCTTTCTAGGTTCCACGGCTGCAGAGTCCCCCACGCTGATTTGGCTTAGTTAGGCCGCAACAGCTGGCCTTGTGATGGCGACCCCGACAGCTAATTCTGCATCATGCTCATTGACTTTTAGGGCAGGTAAAGTCCAATAATCAGACGGAATACATCGTGCTGCGGCGTCTTCTTTCTAGAGATAGGGGGCTTGTCTACGGAGAGAACAGAGAGCAATAATCAGGTTTGCTTGGCTCACCATGCCACATCTCAAGCTTCAACATTAATCGATGTGTAGGTGGTCAATCGCACAGTAACTACCCAGGAGTTCAAGGGAATGGCTGAGTACTTATTAGCGCGCTAAGAGGTTTTCTGGTGACCGTCCTCCGGCTATTAACTATGATAAGATAGCTAATTTAAATTTGTTTACCTAATATATTAAACTTTTAATAAATGGTGATAATTTCGGACCTGTCTTGTGATAGTTGTGCTGTCACCAGAAACAGTGGCCGCGCACGTAGTGTCGCACGGCACAACAAGCCCACTAGCCATATGGGCAGAAGGCCACGTAATGCGCACGGAAATTAGATAACGCGCGCAGCAGTCGTGGAGCCGAGCGCCCCTTTTCAAGGGCGCACACAATTCTCTCTTTTGTAGCTTAACCAAGGCTTTTACATGTATCATTAATGTGTACGGAGTAATCTAGCTGTGATGCCCGTTTGCCGTGCGACACCTACGTACGTAGTGTCGAGTCTGGTGGTTCGGTGTGTCACCGTGTGTGGGCAGGTGCAAGGTGGCACATGGGGTTTAATGTCGGCCCTACCTAGGTAGTTAGTTAACAAGGCACCGTTGACCCTTTTTGTGGCTGGCTGTGGCTGCGACGCCTAATACCGGGCCCCCAACTTTTGTACAATCCCCCCCCCTGTATGTTTCTACACGAGTGACCTGACAGGGTAGCTATAAGCAGGGGGTAATACACTATCTATAATCTACATATTTTAAGTGGTAATATGTTAAGAAGGCTTACAGGGTTTACGATAAAGACCTTAACTTACTAAAAAAATCTCGGGAAATCTCAGGTACTTTTAATACCCACCTTTCTCTTATAAAATTATTTTTTATTGGTTATTACCAGAGCATTAACTGTAGTGTAGTTTTGTAGTTTTGTAGTTTTTGTAATTTCAAATATAAAAATTTATATTAAATCTAATAAAATACTTATAAGATTATAAGTTTTACGGATAAATAGTATAAATCTTCTACTATAAGCTCACATAAAAAGTGGGTCCTTATAAGCTCTTATAAGCCTAGAACTGTAAAAACTACAAAATGTAGTTTTTATAGTATAGTGTAGTGTAGTGTGTTTTTAGAAAATTACATAATCTAGTTTTTAAGCTTATAATAAGCTAGAAGGACCCACTTTTTTATGTGAGCTGATTGGTTATAATATTAGCTAATTTATGTATTTATTATTATAATTCAAGTATTTTATTAGATTTATTATTAATTATTTAAGCTTTTTTGAAAATTGAAAATGTAGTTTTCTTGTCAATGCTCTGGTTATTACCCCCCCTATTAGGTCACGCATGAAGAAACATTCAGGGGGGGGACTGTACTTACTTACTCCGTACTAATTGCTAGTAAATTCCGACACCGGCAGCTGAATGGGCCCAGCCACAGAGGGGATGCTTGTTACGGCCCTGCAGCCGGCTGAAAACACTGCATAACACGCACAATTATGGCGCTTACCCATTTTTAATAAGGGATTTACACATAAAGTTATGGACGAAACCCACATCATTTATAAAACACTGCGACCCCCCTGTTCATAATGTACTAAGCTAGCAGGGACCGCTTAGATCCCTATAAAAAGCTTAAATGCCAAGCTTTTAGCCAATTCTACCACTAACTTATGAGCTAAAAGTACTTAAGTTATCCGCCAAAACGTGCTGAACACATTATCATGCTGCTAGTAGTTAGCAAGATCAACTAAAGACGTGGTGGAGTCAACGGTATGAGGGAAAACCCCCCACTATACATATGTAGTTTAGTGGCGCAAATCTCTTCTTTAGCCGGCTGACGTTCCGTCGCGGTTTAGATCAGGGCCTAACTAGGGCCTTAAGATTAAGTCTGGTTGCTGGCGCTTGCTCCATGCTCCCCAACATGTTACTCCGTACTTGGATATTCCTTTGTCCTAGGTCATCCATCTCTTGTTTCCCGACATCTCTCCACCGGCAGTCACCTTCGACTCTATTTCTAGGAAGTTGGCGATATAACGACCCTACCATCGCCAGCATAACTCACAGTGACGCGAAATTCTACCAAAGTCTTGCGCTCAAAGTCACGAGAGAGTTCCAATACCCACCATTTTGCCATCGGCAACAGCCTTCGAACGGCCGACCATGTCCGGCGCCAGAAAGAACACCGCGGACATTGAGTCGTTCCCCCCAATCGAGCAAGGCTCGCCGATAGAACTTGCGCAATCTCCAAGTGCCGATGGATCAAAGAACATGAGGGAAAATCGTCCTGCTGCATCATCATCTCTGAGTGGACGCCTGCGACGTGTATCCCGAAGCTTTGAGCAGTCTGAGCTGCCAGAAGGCTTCTTTGCAGCAACAGGTGGAATAGCCTCGTCCATCCTCTCACGTCAGGCTGGCCCTCGACCTGTTTCTAGTTCGATTGGTTTGGCTAAGGCCCAGCCAGCTGTTCCCGGTGAAAATGCCCTGCAATCCACCCCAGTTCATCCTGTTTCCGAGGAAGGTCGCGCAGAAAGCAAGAACGATGGTAGCTCAGGTATCCAGACAGAAGCCAAATACGAGGGCGAGCCCCCTTCTGCGGCGCCGTTTCCAAACGGCTATCATTTCCCTCCGAAACACTCGTTTGGCGAGTCGATAACGCTCGGTCTCCTTGCGTTCTGGAACTATTTCTTCACGCCTGTAGGGTTTGCCGTCACTATCTACGGCTTGAATGTGGTTGCATGGGGCGGAATGCTGTTTCTGCTCCTTTGTAATGCCTGTAAGAGCACCTTCAATATCGGTTTCCAGGTAACATGCACTAACCAAGCTCTGCAGCTCCTGCCATGTGCTACCCTTCTTGCAACGACATCAATTCACCACGTCGCAAGTGGATCGAGGTCGACTCGCAGATCCTCAACGCCCTATTCTGTATCACTGGATTTGGACTTGCCCCCTGGCGGTTTAGAGATCTATATTTCCTGTTACAATACCGACTAGAGAAAAAGAAAGAGGCTCTTCGGCGACTGGCTGGCATTCACCGGGGGTGGTTTCGGCTGAGAGGTTCAAACGAATTACCGCCAGCCGTTGGACCCCGAAATGTTGACAGAGATGAGTTTCAGTCGATCTCGCGCTTTGCAATACCATTTCCCGAAACCAAGATTCCCGAGGCTCCTCTAACCGGAGTCCGAGCCCGGCCAACATTGGTTTGGAAGTTAGATTTGGTTATCTGGCTTATGGTGGCCAACACGTTTCTGCAATGCGTTCTCTCTGGATTCATGTGGGGTATGAACCGGTATAACCGCCCAAGCTGGGCTACCGGCTTATTTGTTGGTCTTGGCTGCGGGGTTGCCGGAATTGGAGGATTCATTATGTTCCTAGAAGGCAAGACTGTTAAGAGTATAGAAGGGGTGCCAGTTAGCCAGGCAGATATAGAACGTTTAGAGCGCGACAGGGAACAAGGTATCTGGCACTTCAACAACATTCAGGATAAGAATCTCGACTCCAGGAGAAAAAGGGGCAAAGAATGACTGTAACTATTCAAGTGAGTCATATCTTGCCGACCACTTCGGGTTGTTGACTGGCTGGCGTTCTTGGGTGGTTTCGTATATTGATTGCCAGGAGGATACCTATTGAAATATATATGACCTAAGTATGGTTGGATAATGCCGTCATTATATTTCAACACTCTTCGTCTCATTTCGTGAACCATGCCAATGCATTCCTATGCTTCCGTACTGGGCATGACCATAGCTGCCTGCCTACCTAGGTACCTAGGTAGGTAGGTAGGTCAGGTAGTTTTGCCGCCTCGAATGTCAAGACTAGGAATGTTTTGATTACAGAATGCTCAAGACGCCAACCGCAATACTGGACTTCTCGGTTGATCCAGATATCTCTAAAAACAAAGTGCAGATTTAGTGATTGCGACCTATCCTAATTGCGCAATCGCCTCCGTCACCAGATACTTAGCAAGTACCTGGGTACTCCGTACCTTGGACAGGCTGGGATATTAGCCATTGGGCCCGCCACTTACCCCAGTACGGCGTTCCGCCTGACCAGTGCTGACATGGAGGGTCACGTCTGCCAACGAGGGAGTGCAGTCCAAGACAAACACCACATTCATCCCACATATCAATCAAATCGGGCAGGATAGAGGCACTTCTTTTTCGTTTTTTTCTTAGAGTTCTTGCGCTTTTCGCTACCCTCACAGCCTGCCGCATTTTTCACTGCCGCGCATTTCGTTCAAACTTCGAGGTTCAGCAAGCCGTCCTGGTCAGTGGTCACCCACGCTCGGTTCGTGGACTGCCGACGTACCTAGGTAGTGCCTGGAGGAATCTACATTGAAACGTCACGAGTTCACCGAAACGACCTGCTACAACCCACAGTGTTACACAAACCCCTCAACCACTTTTATCAACCTCCTTCGCTTTCAAACCAACTCCTTCTCCACATCGTACCCCTAGACACACACAGATCTGGCGACATGGGTCTTTCATACAACACGTATCTAAATAGCAACAAGATATACGGCTGCAAGACCTGCAAGACCCATTTGGCAAATCATGAGGATATCATAAGTCGAGTATGTGGATTCCTACAGTCCCACTTACTTCCAGAATGACCAGCACCTGGTTCTACCGCGAGCAAGAGCCAAGTAAGGTCTGCGAGCATTGCAGAATGAAAGGCTCCTTTTGCGTCAATGACATGCCGCAAGCTGAATGTGCTAACCGAGATATGACGATAGAATTTTCGCGGTCAGCATGGCAAGGCCTACCTGTTCCATACCGTTGTGAACATTGAGGCCGGTGAGCCAAGTGAGCGCAACATGACGACCGGTAGGCATATGGTTCGCGATATTACTTGTCGTCAGTGCAAGGAAACAGTGGGCTGGAAATATGACAAGGCTTACGAAACCTCCGAAAAGTACAAAGAGGGAAAGTTTATTCTCGAAGCAGAGCTTCTCTGTAATGTAACTTGAGAAGACAGCATTTCGTTCCATGTCCAGCGAGTGTGTTGGATGGGGGAGACCAGTAGCCACTACGCACAGTGCTTGAGTAGCGACATGCAACATTAGTAATTGTATGTTGTCGGGAAACCTGATCAGCGCTGTGAAATGATGACATTCTTCGCAGGGTTGAAATTTGCGATATTCAAGTTTGGTTTACAGGACACTCAAGACGTCACGCGTCTAGAGCTGCAAGGATGAATAGTGACCATCGTGGGTTTTGACGTGAAGACTTCTAAATGAGAATTTGTACTTAGGAGCGATGAATTACATGGCACGATAAATAGATTCTCTGAAATCTATACAGTATTCCAGCTACCAAACCAGACAATTGCGCTCATGGCCCTCGAGGAACATTGCATTAAAACAACAAGTTACTGGTGTTCGATGGGTTCCTCAGGGAGCAGTTCCTCCACCTCCTCGTTGATGCGCAAACTCTCCAGTGGAGGTTGTACAATCCCGTTGAATACAAAAGTCGAATATACCAGCAGCGCAAACCCAACGATTTGAAGGAACTTGAATGACTCCCAGCCAAGTCCCAGTGAGACGATCCAAATGAAGAGCGTTCGACAGGTATCAATGGTCGATCGAGAGGTCGCACTGACACTACGTGTGACGGACAGGCCAAAAAAGTTGAAACCACTGTAGAACGCAAAAAGTTTTAGTCGACAAATCAAATCATTTGGCGTATGGCTTCAGAGCAGGCTCACCCAATACTGATCATAATCAGAACGCTAGAGATCCAAATCTTTGGTTGGGACATTTGTCGAATACCCTCGGCTATGTCAAATGGGCCATAGCGCCCAGTTTCTGTACGCCCAACCAGGAAGTGCATGACAACCATAACCAAGAGTGTGAACGAGAAACCAAAGATACCTTCCCAGCCGACGACCTTGATCGGCGCGATGGTCGAGTTCTCCAGCATCCATTCCTCTAGCACGAATTGTGTTGCTGTAAATATCTGAGCTCCAGCTATTAGGAGTACCCCGATGACAGCTCTTGCGGCGCCTGAAAGTCCTCCACTGGAACCGTCATCAACGACAGAGCTGCCACCATTCTGGGATATTTGTTTCTCATCAGGCCAGATAGCCCCAGCTAAGCCCACGATAGCGACACCTAACACAACGCCAACGAGAGAGAGCCATTGGAATAGATAAAGATGTCTACGGAGAAACATGACGCTGAAGAGACCGACGAATAATACAAGGGCACCTCTAGTCATTTGATAGATGGATGCAGCAACGAGGAGTAGTCCTGCATTCATAAGGGTGGTACCGCAGATATCGCAAATTGCAGGAAGCGCCAGGAGAATGACGCGGAATCCTCGGAGGACGGACGGACAATCCCCGTCTGGCTTGGGCCTGTTTCTTTGCTCTTCATGTTCTGCATTATCAGTGGTGTTGACAGTTTCGTAGCCGCGTTCCTCGGGGGACGGTCGAGAGACGATGCGCCGATACGCAGCCATCAGTGCAATGACGAGCCAGCACCCCATCTCGCCTACGAACATCTGCGCCGTTTGGAGCACCGGCTGCTCAAAGAGTTGGGGTCTTTTCCCATGACAATTCCGCACGCATTGGTTATCCTACACATCATATCAGCGACTGTCAAGTCAATGTAAGAGTGTGGCATGGGGATTTCGAATGAAAAATGACAAAAACACTCACCTGATATTTCGTGAGAAGTGTGTTGCACACTCCTGTGACGAGCATCATCGTCACGAGAAAGGGTACTGCGGCGCGGGAAGCCATGGTTGGTCTTATCTACCGCGGCCGGAAGTCTGGCGGGCAACGAGTTGAACGCACTCCGTAATGTGGTAGCAATAGCGGAGGAAAATGAGCAAGCTTGAATTGAAGGACAGAGAAGAAGATAAGAGGAGTGAAGTTCCGGCCAGTAATAACACTGGCGTTGGTCGGTTTCGATGATGGATTGTAATCATAGAAACAAACCAACGTCAGACTGATGAGATAACGCCAGTGTTGCCTCGAACCGGAGATCAGGCGCACGGGACGCAGCCGCGTGGTTCCCCCAGACGCTCAGTCCACGTCTTGACCTGCGCGCCAATCAGCATTCGGGCTTGAACTACACACTACCACGGGAAAAGGCAGGTAATTGACTTGATTCGCAGCCGCGAAATACTAATACCGATACGAAGCAGAGTGCAAAAGTTGTGGAGCCTTCTCATGGGCATCTATCTTACATAAGGCCATGGGGCCGCCGCTGCCGGTGGCATCCGGTCAAGCGATGGTCTGGTACTCGCTGAGGTTTCTTCCTAGGTACCTAGGTAGGTATGTACTGACTGGTTTGGTTTTTTCCATTGGGAAGTTCTGGACTGGTATCTCGCATGCGCGCATATACTGCCTACCAGATACCTACTTAGGTACCGAGTACCTAGGAAGCGCAACGGGTGTTTTATTGACCATCACTAACCTCAGCAGCTATAATTAGACAGCTTTGAGGATTTTTTATTCCATACATTAAACTTTTAATAGCTTATGATACTTTAAAGCCTGCATATGTGTTATGATAGCTTTACATCACTAAAAATAGGGGCGCCTCGCGTACTTAAGTAGGTAGTAAGTACCTGGTAGATAAGCAATTACAAGGACTTGACATGGCGACAACACCAGTGAAAATGTCAATAGACACCTAAGGCAATGCTATTTTAATCAACGAGGGCCTGAATTCTTCTTGCAAAATGCCATATATTATTCCATTGTCTATTTACCTCTTGTGCGTCGAAACATACTTCTGGTTCTGGTCTAATGTTAACTTTGCTCCCCTTTTTGTCACTTGCAAGTGGGCTTTATTTAGAATTTCCTGCTCGTCAACAGCCGCTACGGCGCGGGTTGTCGCGAAAGCGGCGTTCTCTTCCCATCCTGCCCTGGCAAGAGTGAGAAAGAGGTTGGTTGTGAACAAATACTACTAGTACCCGACTTAAGTACCTAGGTAGGTAGCCAGGTTTCGACTCGCACGTTGACTTCTTCCCTTTCTGGATTAGTGTTTGGGGCAGTTTGCCTGGGGTCCGGGTCGTGAGTACGGCACCTGGGCACCCATTTGCGCAGGGCCGCATGTATCCCGCGGGTAGCCAGCCTTTCTGCTCCGGCTGGCCGGGACTTTGCGGTCCAAGTAGCTGGTCCAACATATTTTTTTTTTCCCGCCAAGGTCCGATGCAGCCCGTGCAAAACCTCCTTGAGCTATCAACCCTTTGCAAATCTGTCCCTCATCTGTTGAGTTGATGTTGGTGCACACTCCATGACTAGACTTTTCTGAATTTTGTACGACGTTTTGTTCCCCCTGCCTTCCCTCTCTTCATTCGTGTTGAATTATGGCCGCCCGAGAACAGGTTCCGAATTCCACGGCCACAGGTGCAGGCATGTTACTCTCCCATCGTTTGACTATGGCCATTCCAGGCTAGGTTTGTTCCAATTCTCTAACAATGCACCTTTTCCGATGTCACAGAGGCCGCCCAAGACTCTGCCAATCCTATGGCTGTCGGTACCGAGTCTGATTTGGACGCTGAAGCAGAGAATGGAGCTGAAGGTATGGTTCCGTTGCGCTGCAGTCTGTGTTTTCAGCAGTTTTACTAATTGATGGAATTCCTCAGCTTTAATAAACCTGTCAATCGTCCTGCCCGATTCGAATGCCACAAGGATGCAAATAATGGTGAGTTGACATTCTGCGGACAAAGTACCTCATTAGTAACATATTAGCTTTAGGTCTCGTCCCAGGAGCAAGTCCACGAGGTCCGCCAATCCATTATCGACTTGCCTGCAGCATTTCGCTATACCTGTTTTCATCTCGAGTATCAAGGCAACAAGATCAACGACTTTATTTCGATTGCCGAGATCCCCGGTCTCGAACCCGAGCCCGAGTTCCGTTTGATAGAAGACCCATATACGGAGAAGGAGGCACGAATCCATCTTGTGAGGATTCGCGAGCTCATTGGTGCTGCCGGTGATCGCGTAGACGTTTATCAAGGTGTCCTCCCTGGACTCTCGCTTTTTGAAAGCGTTGCTCGGCAGGCGCAGAAAATTTCTGGTGCTGCTCAAGACGCCTCACCCCTGAAAGATTATGACTTCCAGTCTGCTCCGTCCTTGGATAACCTTGTCCCCGACTTCTTTGAACCCGGCCCAAAAACGATCAAATCTGTTTCTCTTTCTTCATGGAATCCTCCGCCATGCCACTTGAGACAACGCGGCCACCTGCTCTACATTGTAGTCACCACCAATGAGGGGGAACAATTCCAAATCACCTCTCATGTATCGGGCTTCTTTGTGAACAAGTCATCAAACGCCAAGTTTGACCCGTATCCTCGAGCGTCACCTAAAGGATACTCCGCTCACTCTCTGCTGGAGCTCATTAGTCTCATCTCACCTTCTTTCTCAGATACATTCCAACAGCTGCTGGAGTATAATAATCAAAGAGATCCTTTAGCAACATTTCAAATAACCAATGCCATTCCATCGGCACCATGGGCAGTGCCTTCGCCGACGTCAGCCTTGTGTGCTCATGTCGCTGACCCTACGCGCCCCCAAGAAACGTTGTTGCTCTCCGGAGTTGAGAACACAGATACCTTGCGTGACTGGAATGAAGAGTTCCAATCAGCCAAAGAATTACCGAAAGAGACTGTGCAAGATCGAGTGTTCCGTGAGAGATTGATATCGAAGCTATTCGCAGACTACAATGACGCTGCTACCAAGGGCGCAGTGATGGTCGCACGTGGGGAGATTGCGCCTCTGAACCCTACGGAGGGTAGAGACGCTCAGATATTTGTGTACAATAACATTTTCTTTTCCTTTGGTGCCGACGGCGTCGGTACTTTCACATCTGAGGGCGGTGACGAAGCCGCCAGAGTTGCGACCGGAAAAGATGTTGCTGGGGTAAGACTGGTTAATCAGCTTGACATTGAGGGCTTGTTTGCTCCTGCTACTGTTGTTGTCGACTATCTTGGTAAACGAATCGTTGGCCAGAGCATTGTGCCTGGTATTTTCAAACAACGCGAGCCGGGAGAAAACCAGATTGACTACGGTGCCGTCGATGGCAAGGATGTTGTTGCAGATGACGCGCGTTTCGCCGCGTCGTTCGCGCAGCTGTCCAAGGCCCTCAAAGTAAAAAAGCATCCAGTCTGGGACAAGGACGGAAAGCGATTTGACTTGGAGGCTAGTGTTGAGACAAAAGGCCTTATGGGAACCGATGGGCGAAAATATGTCCTAGATCTTTACCGGATCACACCTTACGACATCAATTGGCTTGAGGAAACGAAGCTCCAGACCGAGAAGGGACATTCCAAGGCATATCCGCATCGTATGACCGTCCTTAGACCAGAGCTCGTTGACTCGTTCGCTCGCTTCAAGATGAAGCAATGGGTTGACGCTGAACTTGCACGCCGTGACCGAACGAAAGCGGACGAAGATGTTAATAACGAGTCCAAGGAAGCCTCCGACGAAGGGAAGTCTAAAACACAACTTGACCTCTCCGATTTCAAATTCTCGCTGAATCCCGATGCCTTCAGCGGCCAAGTCCCTCAATCAGATGAGGAAAAGGTGCAACTTGAGGAGGATGAAAAGGAGGTGCGGGAAGCCGGAAATTATTTGCGTAACCAGGTGATTCCAGACCTGTTGCGGGAACTCTCTGACTCCGATATCAGCTTCCCAATGGATGGCCAGTCTCTAAGCCGCCTATTGCACAAACGAGGTATCAATGTTCGATATCTCGGAGCGGTTGCTTCTCGGGCTACCGATGGAAGGTTGCGTTGCCTCCAGGAAATCTGCATACAGGACATGGTAGCTCGTTCATTCAAGCATGCGGCCGCTGTCTATTTGAGGGACCTCCCAGTTCCTTTCACGGCTTCCTGTATATCACATCTCCTTAACTGTTTGCTTGGCTATGAGATGAACGCCAAGCCCAAGGCTGAAGTTGATGCCTTGCTCAGTTCTCTTTATTCTGACTCCGATTTGTCCTTTGAGCTGGTCACTCCTGAAGAGCTTCGGGCCAGCATCGAGGAACAGGTTCTCAAACGCTTCAGATACAAACTGGAGGATGGCTGGTTTAATACCATTCGCAAGTTCCAGCTATTACGTGAGATTTGCCTTAAACTTGGTATTCAAATCCAAGCAAAGGACTACAGCTTCGACGAAAGGACAAAGGCTTCTGATCAATCTACTGAAGCCGTTTCTAAGCCATCGAACGGGCAGCAAAATGGAGAATCAAAGGACAAAAAGAAAAAGAAGAAGGGCCAGGAAGCGTCAATCGTCGCCACTACGCCGAGCACCGCGAACATGACCTTTTCTCCTAACGACGTAGTTGACGTAGTCCCCGTTATCAAACACTCCACGCCACGAAGTTCTCTAGCAGAGGAAGCCCTCGAGGCCGGACGCCTCTCAATCATCCAAAATCAGAAGAAGCTGGGTCAGGAACTTCTTCTCGAATCGCTATCGCTGCACGAGCAGATTTACGGAATTCTGCATCCGGAGGTAGCTAGAGTATACAACAGCTTATCAATGCTATACTACCAACTGGATGACAAGGAAGCGGCTGTTGAACTGGCCAGAAAAGCTATTGTCGTCGCTGAGCGCACTGTTGGTATTGACTCTGCCGAGACATTACTTAACTACCTCAACTTGAGCTTGTTTCTGCATCAGGTAGGGGATAGCAGAGGAGCCTTGGCATATTCAAAGCATGCGTTGGTGCTTTGGAAGATCATATATGGACCAGGCCATCCTGACTCTATTACAACCATCAATAACGCAGCCGTCATGTTGCAACACCTGAAGCAGTATCATGAGTCGAGGCTGTGGTTTGAAGAATCACTCCGCGTGTGTGAATCTGTGTTTGGCAAACAATCCATCAACTCCGCAACATTGCTGTTTCAGCTGGCGCAAGCTCTCGCTTTGGACCACGATTCAAAGGGAGCCGTGAACCGCATGCGTGAGTCGTACAACATATTCCTCAGTGAGCTCGGACCAGACGATAAGAACACGAAAGAAGCCGAAAGCTGGCTGGAGCAATTGACCCAGAATGCCGTGTCAATTGCCAAACATGCCAAGGACGTCGAATCTCGCCGTATTCGTTCGGGGATTCGCTTTCCGGCCACCGTTCCGCCGGAACAACAACCTGGTGCTCGGTCCCAGCGCATGGCCCAGCCGTCGCAGATTGATGCACGAAGCATTGATGAATTAATCAAATTCATCGAAGCGGGAGACCAAAAGTCCAAGTCTTCAAAGAAGCGACCCGGTCGAGGAAACCCGAAGCGCCGGGGACAGTCAACAACGGCATAAATCCCCTTGCTACGCGATGAGATTGGCGTTCCATTGCAACGGACAGAAGGTCACAAACGATCAACCTAGGGAAAAGGAAGTAGCCAAGAAAAGGTGGAGCTTGTATATCTATGTTAAACTAACTGTAGCAGGTCATACATCATTGAGGGGTTTGGGGAAAGCTGTGTGAAGAAGCGCAATGGCGTGGAAATCATGGGAGGCATGCTTCGGCAAGGTTGATCGGTAATGTAACATTGGGCAAATGCATTCACGAGTGGAACCAGGAAACATCACAAACCCTCCCATGTACGCCTGATGGCGAAGATTCGCCAAGAGCATTCTATTTTTTGCAGCATCTTACTTCTACATAGCTTCGTAGGGTGCCATAATTAAGATCTCAGCTCAACATCATGCTTTCAGCCTCGTTCAAATCCGTGGTCCTGAGCCATACTTGTCTCTACTGCTGTTTGCCCTATATGGCCAAGTGCTATGAAGGTGTCATTCTAGGACGGTACTGGCTGACCAACATGATCCTTTTGTTTTAAACCAAGGCGATTCTTCACCTTCTTGGTAGAAACCCCAGAATCAAGAATTGTGCAGGTGTGTGAAACCTGTACTCCCGTCGCACTTCCTTCGAAACGGGCGGCACGTGGTCGCGAGCTGAATCTGGTTCTTATACGTTGGCTCAGCTTCTTTCGTCTTCAGACATCCGTGTATGATTAAGTGCTAGCACGTAGCAGAGGCATCGTGGTGCCATCTTCGGGAATGCTGTCTTCTTGTCGAAAACGAAACGATCCTTTGCCAAGGTCATGAATTGCCAGGCAACGCATTAGCAACAGGTATTCCTCTCCCAACTGGTGCATGGTATGAGCCGATGCTTTGAAAGCCCCTGAGTTAAGGTTTATCTCATTAGCACACGAACACAGGATTCTAGGTAGATATGGTTCATTTCGAATGAGACCCAGCAGTACCTATGGGTAGATAGAGGAGGAGCGGAAGGGAGTATGGCATACTTTGTTAAATCGAATCCTTGGTCCTCTTCCACATCGTCAGAGCCCTCACTTTCCCGCATGGTACCTTCCAGGGCTGGGAGCCTTTGTGGTTTAGAAGGGCTGCTAGGTGGCGACTTGCTAGCGCGAGGTGGGCTACTGCTCTGAGACAATAATCCCCCGGCAGGTTTTGAAGGACTGAATTCGTATGGAGCGGATGGCCGTAGCGGCGTGCTGCCGATATCGGCATACTTCCAGAACGGTGCTGGCGAGCTCGTAGGCATATGCTGGCTAGGTCGTTGGGCGGTGCTTGGTGGCGCAAGCTTCGGATGAATACGCGGTGGTGCAGGTGTTACAAAAGAAGCGCCTTCATCTTGTAGATACGACGAGGTCAGAGTGGGAGATTGAGGATTGAAAGTCGAGATGGACGAATCAGGCGGGATATTTGTCGACTTGCGATGCCGTGGCAGTGGACTGCCATCTTCTGTTAAGTTGGCATTTCGTCCGATACCCCGTTCTGAACTTTGTTGGGGAGTTGATTGCGCAGCACGCAGAGATGATCGAGGGGGTGGCGAAGCTATAGGTGACGCTCGTCGTTTTCGAGCAGACCCTGAGTCTCTAGATGCCATATCTTTTGGTCCTTGGGTGATGTAGTTGAGTTGATTCGGCGACGATGGTGCGGAAGAACCCCGGTGACCGCCACGGCCGATCTTGAAGGCATTTCTGGTCATTTCTTCTCTTGCTTCTGGGACTATTTGCCATTTCATGCCCTTCCCAGGTTCATCAGTAGATCTGGCGACTTTATCAAATGATTTGTTAAGCGAGAGGTTGTGCCGAATAGAATTCTAAGACAAAAGACACCGGTACAGTTAGTTTAAAAGATTCCTCTACACACCAGGCAATTTTCAAGCCCCTGTAACGTGCCAAAATGGTACTCACCTGCCAGCCAGCGGCCTGTTGATGTCGATAATACGAGTAGCTGTTCATAATGAAGGTGTAGATGCCGTTTAAGTTGAGCTTCCCGTCAGGGGCATTCAATATCGCTTGTGTGATCATCTGGGCGTAACTATATTGTGGCTTAATATGCTGGTTGTGATCATGCCTCAGGTCTACGCCATGCGCGCCAATCAGTACTGCCGGAGTACTGGCTTCTGGGGATTTGGCCATCGAGGCTCCTCTTCTCTGAGTAAATGGGGGCGTCCCCGGCCGTTTATAATCGGCGGGAGCTGGAGCAATGAACGGCTGTCGTCGAGATGTAGGGGCTTTTGCCACGTCCGGACTTAGCCCACATCGTTGCAAAAACATGGGGTGGACATGCAGAGGAGATATTTCGGATGGGAGCACAAACATCATCTCAACAGTACCAATTTCAATGACCTCGCCAGACGTGAGGGCATGAAAAGCCCGAGGTTTAAGGGGTTGCCCGTCAATTTTTGCGCCATTACGACCCTTTATTTGAAGAATCCACTTTTCATCTTTAGAGTCGAAGCAGATGGAGGCATGTTCGCGTGACACCATCTTGCTCGGGCCCAGGTCGATATGAACATGGGCCTCGTCCCCCTCCTCATCATCGGCATGGGATATCTCGGGTGCGCGACCAATGTTGACTGCAAGCTTCGTTATGTAGAAAGTCCAATCTTGAGCTGCCACTTTGGCATAGGCTTTGACACCATTGCGATTAGCTTCGTGGATCGCATTAGCATGATCTTTGCTTGCTTGGACAGGCTGGGATTTGAGTTGCTGGGTGACTTGTGAGACAATGTGGTCATCATCCGTGCCTGGAGAGTCTTCGGCATCATGAGCCTGAGAAGTTGATGCGTTTCCGGAGAGGAGGCTAGAGTCTGCCGGGTCTGAGGATCGAGTACGCTTGCGACGTTTGGCGGGGCGGCTAGGAGAGGAATCCTCGACATCAACAGGGTTGGCTACGTCCTTGTCTCTGCGCAAGTCGCGGCGGGCGCGCTGGGCTCTCTTGGCCGACGGCGGCATGGCACTGGATGAGCGAGCAGTGAAATCGTGGGGTGTTGGCTTGTCGTGGAGATGAGAGGTTGCGCAAGCCCGTGGCCAGACGAAGAGGGTGGATGCAGACGCAAGGTTGAAGAGCCAAAGGACAAGCTGGAGTTTGTTCAAATCGGGATTTTCGAGAGGAGGTCCGTGTTAGTCCCAGTAAAATTGAAACGAGGGACAAGGAGCGTAGGATCAGTCCACGAAGGACGTGCTCGTCAGGCGCAGGAGTGAAGGGCGAAAGGTGCGAATGCAAATGGTGAGTTTCGGTTCGATCAATCAATTAAAGTGTCGGCTAACCTTCCACGCGGGCAACAACCGCGTTCGCGTTTTGGCCTCCAGGGACGGTCGAACAGTTGGCCATCTCAAGGAACTTGGGGTGGCTACAGTCAACGAATTAGAATTGCACGTTCACTCGCAGGTGGGGTAGCTCCATGCCATGGGGAATAACCCCTGGAAGGGAAAATCATTGTCCCCTAGGCCGTACGCTCCAATCACCTTGGCAGTCCTCCACCAGCCTGACCAGGCGCACTTGTCCAGCTTCAGCCTTCCCACCATTCGATAGATACATGGCACATCCATTTCCCTCTCTCCCTCTCTCTTCCTCCATTTCCGTCTCCCTCCCCCAACTCCCTTTAATGCATTCGGCGGCATCTGCTGCGCACCACGGCAAACTACCGGGGCATTTAGCATTCTTTACGCACCAAGGTATCGCCAATTCCTTCCGCCTCGCACCCTGCACCGTTTCGATTGCCGAGACGGCGTAATCACGGCAGACATTACCCGGGCTTAGGAGCATCTTGAACGCATACTCGACAGTATTCGACAGTATTCGACGCTACAATTAAAGGCTTGTTTCAATGTCGAGCGATCAGGTTTTCGGCGTGACACCGCCCATCTCTGTAGGGTTGCCTACCGAGGCTGAAAAGCGTGCAAGCGATGCCCTCATCGAGGAATTACGGCGGCAAAAGACGTTCGAAAGTCCTTCCGATACCCAAAAAAGGTGCGCTATATATCATGACAACCTAAACAAGCCCTCAAGCCCTCCTCCCCCCTCTTTGCGCCCATCGAGATATCTGAGTTCATTCTACCGTGCCCCTAACTCTTCCGTGCTTGTAGGTTCAAAGTCCTCGAGTCACTGCAAGCTATTTGCGATGAGTTTGTCAAGCGCGTCGCTCGAGAGAAGGAGCCCAAGAACGATGTCCTTATAAAGAACGCCCGTGGCAAAGTATTTACATATGGCAGCTTCCGTCTCGGCGTGTTCGGGCCCGGTTCCGATATAGATACACTCATCGTCGCTCCTAAATACGTCACACGAGATGACTATTTTAAGTACTTCCCCGATTTGTTGGAGGCCATGGCTCCCAAGGGCGCCATTACGGATTTAGCCGCGGTCACCGATGCATTCGTGCCTATCATCAAATTTGAATACTCCGGTATAAGTATTGATTTGATCTTCTCGCGAATCATTCAGAAACAGCTCGCCCCTGACTTTCAAGACCTTAAAGACTCCGGTTTGCTTCGAGGTCTTGACGAGGCAGAGCTCCGCTCGCTTAATGGCACACGGGTGACCGATGAAATTTTGACACTGGTGCCCGAGCAGAGCACATTCAAGCTTGCCTTACGGGCCATCAAGCTGTGGGCCCAGCGTCGTGCAGTGTACGGCAACATCATGGGGTTTCCCGGTGGTGTTGCTTGGGCCATGTTAGTTGCACGGGTTTGCCAATTGTATCCAAAGGCTGCAACGTCTGTGATAGTCAACAAGTTCTTTTTGGTCATTAGTCAATGGCGTTGGCCTCAACCTGTTTTGCTCAAGCCTATCGAGAGCGGCCCTCTGCCAGTTCGTGTGTGGAACCCAAAGGTACGCGTTTTTGGATACTCTACACCCCCTTCTCAAAAGAGGAAAAAATGAACATTGCAGCTAATCTATGTTATTTCAGATATATAAAGGCGATTCATTCCACCTGATGCCCGTCATTACTCCTGCATATCCCTCCATGTGTGCCACATTTAATATTAGCCGCTCTTCTATGGCAATTATTAATCGAGAACTTCGAAGAGGCTTAGAGATTTCTGAGAGCATTATGGTCGGCAAGCAACCTTGGAGCGACCTTTTTGTGAAACACACTTTCTTTACTTCAGATTACAAGTATTATATTTCCGTCATATCTGCCAGCAAATCCAAGGAAGCACATAACGTTTGGTCAGGATACGTTGAGTCCAAAGTACGCATGCTCGTACAGAAATTGGAACAGCATCCGTCCATCGCCTTGGCCCATGCTTTCAACAAGGGATACGAGCGTCGACATGAATGTAAGGACGACTCTGAGATAGCACAGGTACAGGAGGGCAGTCTCGATTTCTTAATCAAGAATGGTGAAGATTGCCAAGCTACAGCGAAACTCAAATCCGAAGAGCCAAAACATAATGCAACCGAAAATGGCGACACAGAACTCAAACGGCCAACGGAGGTCTTTACCACAACCCATTACATCGGATTAGAACTAGAGGAGGGTAAGTTTCAAGTCAACCCCCCCCCCCCCCCAACAAAACCAAAAAAAAAAAAACCACAAAAGCCAGCTGGAATGCAAGGTGACACCCATAATTCCGATTCTGTTGTTCCCATGCTACTGGATTTCCGGCCAAGACTAGCTGTACAATATCTAATGGAATGGCAGCCGCCAAGTCTCTTGATCTCTCCTACCAAGTAAACGAGTTTAAAGTCCTGTGTACGCAATGGCAGAAGTATCAAGACGAGCTGAAACCACTTGTTTCTATTGGCGTACAACACGTTCGAAAGTAAGTTCTTGGACCTCACTTTGAGATTTCGGCGATCATGCTAAGTTATCTATTAAGTTTTAATCTACCTAGCGATGTATTCGATGTTGGTGAGAAGAAGCCGCAAAAAAAGGGCGCCAAGGGAACATCGAAGAAGCGTGGCCCCTCAGAGGTAACCCTTGTCGCGACAGTTACAAAGACCGTAGCCCAGGGCTAACTTGCACTTAGGACAACCCACCTCCAGCAAAACGACAGCAGGCCTCTATTGCAGCTGCAGGTTGAGTGCCGTATCAAATTTCGCAGTACTCCGTTTACGAACTCGTTCAAAGAAGTTGGCAACGGATAGCAATCGAGCCGGCCCGCCAACCAACATGAACCTTGAAAAGGGTTTGATGGCAATACTCGGTCCCGGCTGGATCCCCCACTTTGATTCAATCTGCTGACGTACGTAAATTATCAAAGCTTGCAGGCTTTGTTTCTAGGCGTCGACTCCTCAGGTTCCTCAGGTAGCTAGTAGATACTGCATCCCGCCTTCAATCTAGCTTCCGCTGTACGACAACGAGCAGCACACACAAGAACGAAAGGGTCAGCAGCGCAAAACACATTGCCAAGTCACGGTGAGCACTTCGGTGTCGATCAAATTATGGAAAAAAAAATTCTCGGGGGTATACTAGCCCAATTTAATTGGTGGCATAATTTTTCGCACCACACTTCGCAGGGTGTGGACCGGCTAGATCCAGCGATAGATATGCCATAGCTCTCTAGGATAGAGTGTATTTAGAGCCAGCCCTTGATTTTGTGGCTGCGCTAAACTATGAATAAAAGCATTCAGTGTTCAACTTGGTTTTCCCTCCACTGCAAGCCGTCTTGGCTCATATCGTAAATCACAACTCGTCATCGTCCTCATCACTGCCACTGGACCAGTCATCTTGGTAGGCATCAGCGATTTCAGCAAGGCTATTACTCAGTGCCTCACGCTCGTCTAATCGGATCAGTCGAGTTCCGTGGGACCTCAGGTCTTTCATTCGAGTCGAAATTGACGTAGTCGTCTTGATAACAGTGTGGACAGAGATACTATGCCTGTGCATTACACCTCTGTATATATGTGGGTAACTGTCCAGCAGAGGAAATTGTAACTTCGTAAAATAGCTAGAGTGCTGAGTAAGCCTTTACCCAACAACCACTGGTCAATAAGCATGTTGGTGTTTCATACTTGCTTGTCAAAGAATTGCCAAGGATTTGACGTCGTCTCGTGTCCACCGTCTCCTCTGGCTTCGTTTGCTCTGTGTTTGGCCCACGATGGCACATAATTTGTCCGAAGATATGTTCTGGTCGATTCTTAACTTTGCCGCTGTCCTGGCCAATTTGGAAAAAGCTTAAGCTGTCTCCTACACCCATACCGTCACTGGTGTCTGTCGGAATGAACATTCCTGCACTGGCAATGGTCCGGGTGCCGCTTGTGTTGAGACTCTCGGCGCAGTCAGCCAGTGAAGCGCCATTGCACCCCTTCAAACGGGACGGAAGCAAGGCACTCTCGGAAACGGTAGCAAGCAGTGACGAAACGTGCCACGAAGAATTGCAATCCAACTCTATGTGTGGCCGTAGTTTGCTTTCGGGCAGAGCCAGAGGCGCAAGCGTTGAAGCTTGTGTATACGCTTGTTGGAGGCTTTGGGCCGTGTTTGATAGGCGTAGCAGACGCTTCTCTCTAGAGATGTCCGCCAACGGGCTTTGAATTCCCCAGACCCAGATACAAGATTTGGGGTGCTCATCCCGCAGTGCCTCTAGGTATGATGATGCAAATCCCCCCCATGCATCGTCTATGGTAGTGAAGACTTGCATGCCTTGCATAAGATCGCATTCCTCAACAAATGGCCGCCAGTCTCTATCGAGGATATCTTGTTCTTTATCCAGTGACGTGAATAATTCTGTCCCCATGTCGAATTTTTCGAACGGACGTATTGCGGAATCTAGCTCAAAATCATAGAGTTGCACGAGCGACTTTGGGTGAAAGTACGCTCTAGAGAAGTCTGACCAGTACCTTACAGTTGACGTCGTTAGTGGAGGAGGTTTCGTTCCAGAATCCAGACTTTCTTGATATGCACTCGGCTTGACCAGCTTCTGCTGGTGAACAGTCGACGGACCCGTCCTAGAATATGCGACACACCGTACGAGTAAGCAGGTGCACAAGAGTTTGCCCTCCTGGGAGGGCATGAGCATTGAGCCGTGTGGTGGCCCCGTCGAGATGTCTTTCCCAATCTTACCATAGTGAATCAGCAGCCACAGTCGTGTCTGATGCTGCGTCGTACAACGGGTTGATTTTCCGCAGAGATCCAAAACCACCTTTCAGGTCGTATAGTACAGTTCGCGGAAGGAAGGTTTCGGTGCCGTCAGCTCCTACACCAGCCCGCCAGTGAACGTTGTGATCCACCAGGGACTCTTCCTGTCCGGCGTATGTGAAATATGACTCTTGTGCGTTCCAGAAGTGGGTGGCTGTATAGTTAGCGAGATTGCCCAACTGTAGAGTGATGATCTCACGCATTACGCCAGATATCAGTTCAGATGAGTCCTGAGTCCTGAGTCCAGAGGCAGGTATTAATTAGCAGACGAAGACGCACGGCAAATGAATCAGCTGCGTTACTCAAACATCCTTGCCCAAAATGAACGAGCATGCAGGGCAGTCGGTATGTACAGAGCAGCCAAGTAACTGGTCGATGCCCCACCCCCGCGGGTAGGCCTGGAAGTTCTGGAATTTTTGTGCACGAACAAGTTGCAGGGTAGCCTCCAAGCCCGGTTACCTAATGGTCGTCACCGGCAGCGCCGAGTCTCGTGGCATGTCGTCATAAACAGGGTCGAGAGTTCTATTTAAATGAACCTAGCATGCACTCCGAACAAAAATCCAGGCCGGCACAAGTGACCTTGACGACAGGACCTCAAAACCAACGGACAAACGCTACTGTCTAGCCTAATAATCATGCCTGAGCAGGCTTCACAACAAGCTCCCCAACCAGCTGCGACCAGGTCAGGGTTCTGGGCAGAAATAGAGTCTATGAAGTCGCCAAAACCTAAGGACGTCGCGCCGGAACCAAAGGTTGGGGCGAACGCACCGACTGCACCTGAACTCGTTTTACCAGATGGGAGGAAGACATTAATACTTTTCTTGCGTCACTGTGGCTGTCCCTGTGAGTTTTCCATTCAAACTGCAAGAGTCATCTTCTTGCTGCCAGACTCCGTCTCCGCCCACGTGGATGTATCGCTCTGTACTCTTCCGGGAATCAGCTACTCACCCGGAAGTATGCGGTGGAAGATTGACTATTCTTTTTGCAAGTCGATCATGTGAGACGGATAGCTGACGATAAATCTAAAGTTGCAGAGAAAACCTTTAAAACATTGACAGCAGTGTCGGAAAAGCAAAGGGATGTCCACTGCATTGCGGTGTCCCATTCCTCATCCGAAGCCACCGAGCGTTGGATACCCCAAGTTGGAGGTGCTTGGCATACTGACGTAATTATCGACGAAGGCCGTGATCTCTACGCAAAATGGGGGCTGGGACTATCCAACACTTGGCACGCATTCAACCCTATAGCTTTATACTCCGTCTATCGCCTAGGTGCCGATGAAGGCATCTGGAACCGTCCCACCGAGAGTGGAAGTCGGTGGCAAAAGAGCGGAGCGTTTGCAGTAGATGAAGCCGGAATGGTGCGTTGGCGGCACATCTCCAAGACTGCCGACGACCTGCCTGATTTTGACGCGGCTCTCGAAGCGCTTGGTATCGTCTCGGAGGACCAAGGCAAAAATTAATCAATAGTTCTACGGCCTCTGTTGCGCCCACTCATAGTCTAATTGATCCTGGAGGTGTTGAAATCATGAAATTGGATATAGATTGCCAGCTAGCATTATCTTACACGGTTGCAGTATGTCGTGTTAACAAATCATCGAATTGTGGGGAAATTATGAGTAGTATCATACATTGGTAGCGTGTAATTCATGACCTCTCATATGGTCCTTGCTAGGGTGGCTGCGTTGGGGGGCTCCTCAGTGCCTGCGCCATTGATAGAACACCAGCTGGTCAACGGCCGATGCTTCAGACCAAGCACAGGCAAGGGGGAAATTTGATATCCCATTGATGCATTAGTTCCGGCCGAATTACCCAAGCTGCAACACAGCCGAGAATTCCGAAGCTGCTAATCAATTCCAATGTCAACTTGCCACCGGTTTGTAGTTGACTCACTAGCTCTAACAGGCCCAGAGGATCTTGATGGGTCGTAGTCAATGAAGGAGCCGAAGTCCGTGAAGACTTGGGAGATGGTCGACTACGTCTCGTCACAGCCAGCTGTTTTCGGGTTAGAGACATGCTCTGCGCAACCTGTTGCCGTAACCTTTCTGCGACCAAACTCTGTCGTAGCCCCTCAGCCCAGCTTGCCACTTCAATTCGGCCCCGGTCTTGTTGATTGAGGGTTTGGTTTGTAAAATGGACTCGGGAAAGGCCAAAAAGCGGGGACAATTTCGTGCATGTGAGCGCGGATGGCAGTAAGCTGCCTTGATGTCTTTGTTGTCGCATCCACTTGATGGCCTTGCAGGCTGCAGAATGACGAAGCCAAGTGCTCCCTTCCACGGATAGTAAGTCTTCGACCAGGTGATCAAGGTCAGTTGCAACCAAAGGTGGAAGATAGTCCGAACTCATGAGAATACTGGCGTCGATGGTTTCAGCGTCTGCCTGGGTCGCACTAGAGATTGCATAAATACGAGGGTGATCCTGAGCTCCTTCCGGAGTAGTGAAGAAGAAACAATCCAGATCCGCGGCATCGATGCCCCGCAAAGTGCGTTTCTTTGCTAAAAGACGCTCTTCGGTAGAGAGTTCATCAGCACGCGCTAGCAGTGGAATGACATTTGTTGCATTTTGTAAGTCTCTCATACATCGTATGTCGTTACTAGTGGGGCCTATCATGGGTTTTAGCTCAACAGCGATTACTCGACGAGTAAAAGAAGGAACATACCCGAATGTGGGAGTAGATAGAGAACCACATCAACATTCGACTCTGCCCCTCCACTTAACAGGGCGCGGAGATCCGGGTCGTTCATAGACTTGTGGGCCAACTGAGCCAGCCGAGACTCGACGTAATCGACGGCAGGTGATGATCCCTGAATATAAATTAGACGGTGCTTCCTTAGCAAAGAAAGTTGCAATCTGTACCTGAATATCATCTCCGTACACCGGGCAGTCCACAAAACAGATATTCCTATCCAAAACTTGGTCTGAAGTTGACGACCGCCGTCGCCCGGAGAGGTCATGATCTAGATCTGTTCTCCACCAGGGCTTTGGGCGAGTGCTCGCATATACATCAGTGGCCATGTCTTTCGAAGCTGAAACGACCGTATCCATGTGAACAATGTGTGCGGACGACTGGGCTATAGCGAGGATGAGAGATGTCTTTCCGATGCCTACATTTAGCGTTAGCTTGGCGTCGCGACCTTTGCTGCACAGGGTGGAAACCTACCGCGACGGCCCGTCACAAGGACTTTCAGTTTCCCTAGCGATTTCCCGATTTCCGAAAACGGACGACGTTGAGGAACAGTCAAACTAGGCATCACAAGCTGGGGTGTGAGGCCCCTCGGCACAATCGGCGAAGTATCCGTGACTGGTGAGTGACTTGGGGGGAGTTCCGAGAGACTGGCGGACAGACTGTGAGCATCTTCCGACATGGCGACGCTTGATACTTCTCCAGGTGACGAGGGAATGCTGTTTGCCGAGCCCGGGCCATGGCTGCTGGCGAATACCGGCGTCGGAGGCAACGATCTCCCTTGCCCAGCATTTGACGACGCCGCAGATGATGGAGCTGGGTCGGGCTGAGGCAACAACCAGGGACCGTCGGACTCGTGCATATTTTGGTTGGTGGTTGCTTTCTGTGTATATGTATAATCTTGGACGGTCGAAATGGCTTCAGCCCGGCCCTGGGTAGAATCATCGTCCATTAAACTGGATTCTGTGGTAATAAAGCAATCCAGTGAGGCTACTGGTTTTGGTTGCGAGAGTGTGTCACAGTTGTCATGGTTCTGATCTCGACCCGACGAGTTGGTGATCGCGGATGGCAGAGGCCTCATGTTGCCTACCTAGTTGGTGATGCACCTTATAGGTACAGTCATTTATAGTCAAGCAATAGAAACGGTACTAAGGCGCTCGATTCGAGGGATGGCGAAACTTCCGAAAACGACCTCGAGGTTCAGTGTTGGGTCGGCCGCAACTTTCAGAGGCAGGGTTAACCCAAGACCTGACGTATCTTATCCGTTACCGTTGGACCATACTCAAGAGAAAGCCAATTCAGCCCATGAGTCCACCTCTAGAGCAGTGGTTGACAGCATCACCAATGGACCACATTGCGTGAACGAGCTGCCACATCTGCGTGATCGACTGATGGGGATACCCAAGAACCCCACTCTGAGGGGTACGGTCTTCAGTTGGAGCATGTCTTTGCGACGCAAATAACTACTATATTCCGTGCCAGTACGCAGGGATATCGGCTTTGCGGGGCGCTGCCCCTCTCCTTCTGAAATTGCCCTCGTAGTTACTCCGTAGCCAACACTGAGTCAAGGTCCTCCCTTGATGGTAGAGAACTACGCTGACGACGAGTTACCACGACTGGCCTTGCATTTCTTTCTTGACACCGCAACAAGACTGGGGTTCTCTTCTCACCGACGCTGAAACTTTTACAACATGGATGGCAAAAGGCATCCCAGCTCATTTCAGCAGCTGGAGAAGCTGGGCGAAGGCACCTACGCAACTGTTTGTATACCCACCAATCTGCGGCCTTCCACTTCGCGCGCACTTGTATCAGCCAGCGGATGAATCAACTGACTGACGCCACGGCATCTAGGTATTCAAAGGTAGAAATCGACAGACTGGTGAACTCGTCGCTCTCAAGGAAATACATCTTGACTCCGAGGAGGGAACCCCGTCGACTGCAATTCGAGAGATCTCTCTTATGAAGGAACTCAAACATGACAACATCGTTGCCCTACACGACGTCATCCACACAGAGAACAAGCTCATGCTCGTCTTCGAATATATGGACGGGGATCTCAAAAGATACATGGACATGCATGGCGAGCGAGGGGCCCTGAAACCCGCCACTATCAAGAGCTTTATGTATCAGCTCCTAAAGGGCATCGACTTTTGCCACCAGAACCGGGTCCTGCACCGCGACCTAAAGCCTCAAAACCTTCTCATAAACAGCAAAGGACTTTTGAAACTTGGAGATTTTGGTCTGGCACGAGCATTCGGCATCCCCGTCAATACCTTTTCCAACGAAGTCGTCACGCTTTGGTATCGCGCTCCCGACGTCTTGCTGGGCAGCAGGACGTATAACACCAGCATCGACATATGGTCTGCAGGGTGCATCATGGCTGAGATGTATACTGGCCGCCCTCTCTTCCCGGGCACTACAAACGAGGACCAGATTGTCAGGATATTCCGCATTATGGGCACGCCCACTGAGCGCACTTGGCCCGGCATCGCACAGTTCCCAGACTATAAGCCTACCTTCCAAATGTATGCCACTCAGGACCTCCGCAATATTCTCCAAGCCATCGACCCTGTGGGGATCGACCTGTTGCAGCGAATGTTGCAGCTGCGTCCTGAACTGCGAATTAGTGCCCATGACGCTCTTCAACACCCTTGGTTCAATGATTTGGTCATGCATCAGCAACAGCACCACCAGCAGCAGGCACTGCACGCCCAGGCAAGGGCCTACCAACAAGGTGTACCAGCGCAGAATTACGATACTTACTAGTATGTAGCAACTTGGTCCCTGCAAGCTCGGACCATCTTGATTTCTGGACAGATTGTCGATTGTCGCCAAAGTCCTTTGTGCGGTGCATTAGACACCTTTAGGGGTACAGGGGCTTCTTCTTTTGTTGGAAACATGATCGATCCTTGGAGAATTCGAGATTTTGTTTGTCTCGGCAACCTGATGATTGTCAAAACGGGAGACGACGGTGTTTTGGGGGTGTTGAATTGTCCTTTTTGTGTTATACTAGACTTGGGAGACGGCATGCTCTTTGCATCGTTTTGGCATTTGACATTTCTTTCTTTTTCTTTCCGGGTCACAGCGAGTATTCTGTTAGAACGAGCTTTGCATCATTGAGTCACGTCATAGTCATGAGGGATTAGGAGATAAATTAGAACCTAATAAGCCTGCGATACCACTGGGATCAGATTGTGTTGCAATTATTCTAAAAAAGTATCCTCGGATGACGGATAATACAGCATGCTACTCGTACATTTCAAGTGCATCAATCGTTGTTGAACACGCTTCTAGATATTTCAAATCTAGAGGATGCTTTTTAGACTCTATTTACCAGACTGCCATCGACTGGGCTTTTGAACTTTCGTTTGTTCGGTTCCTTGGACCAAGTGTCAGCCAAAGCGGCAGTTTCATCTTGCTCAGGCGGCAAGCCTATGCTTTCTCGGAGTTTCGCAACTTCGTCCCGTACCGACTTTGCGACCTGAATTCTCAACTGAACAGCCTCGTGGCCGTGGGTGAGAAACTCGTGATCACCCTTCTCCACGAGCTGTTTCCATTTTTCTCGTTCGCGCCCAAAGACAGTATCAACATTGGCTGGTTTCCCGATGACGACACGTATCTTGTTGCCAATGCGAGGCAGGAACCTTGGGAAACCCCTATCTTCTGGCATAATATCTTGTGTGCCATGAATGAACATTGGGATAAACTCTGGAGGCGGGTCACTTTCGAGGATGAGCCGCGATATGCCCCATTTGAAATAACGTAAAGTGCTCTCATGACTCTGGTGGCAACAGGCTTCTGGGAATACGTGAACCCACGAATTACGATTTGCAGAGTATGCCGCCGGTGAAGGAAAAGAGTCCTTCCCGTCCGTCGAGAAAGATAGATCTTTGAAGGAGCTTGATTGGCCGGGGCCTGATAGGAGGCCGATTGCCTGGGTCATTGTAGGTTGGAACAAGCCACCGAGTGGTGAGTGCCAGAGTCGATGGGTAGGTAGAACTTGACCAAGGCTGAAAAAGGTTGAGGAGAGCCTGACAGAAATCTTCGGCGTCAACAAGAGGTTCAATTTCACAAAAAAAAGCTGGTATGCAGAATAAAACACCAACCACCACTAAGAGTTAGTACACGCCGGGATCAACTGACTTGTTTTTGAAGCATATGTCATGTGCACCGAGCCCCCAACGTAGATTTTCGGGGTTGACGGTATAACGCAAAGGCAAAATCCCCCACATTAGAGGGTCATCGAGACTGCATTCCCTCTTGCGTTAGCGGATGAAAGATGCATAGGATCGATTAAGCGGTATATGAATAGGGGGGTTGTATGCCACGAGAAAACAACGCAATGCCGAGACTGAGTACACTCGAGTGCTTCTAACTTACACAGCCACATGATTGCATACTGTCAAGAGACCTCGCTCCCGACCTTGTGTCCGTCGACGGTCGAGGGTTTCAAGCAAATGGCCCAGCCCAATCACCTCGACATTGTTGAGTCCGTATAAGAAGCCCCGAGACAAAACACCCACAGTGCCCATGATAGCCATCGAACCAAGTCGCCATGGCAGGCTGTTACGCGTGGCCGGGGCCGGGCTAGACATGATATAATTCGGTGGTGCTTCGATGAGGTTGGTGAAAAGGGACTTAAAAAATAATCATTATTCGGCTCACGCGTTGCCTTGCGGGCTACAGCTCATGGAGAACCGGTGCTGTTACGAAACTATCTCCCCTCGTCGTGATTTCGGTTCTCTACAAAGGAAAAAAAAGCCGTACTCCGTACGTGAGTAGATATCTACTAGGCACTTAGGTGGTTGGGAGGGTTCAACTTCTCCAAGCTGGCATAATTGGCCGGCGACGATGAAATTTCAATATTGACTCGAGGACATCTGGAGAGAGGGAGCTACTACCAAGTACCTGGATATCTGGCTTGACTGGGTCCCTGAGTCCTTGGGTACTAGGTAGGTACCCCAGCACTCCAGCACCAACCAGCTTTGCTGAAGCGTCAGAAGCTGATATGGACCAGACCCATTCCGAAGTTGCAGCACAAAAGCTGCAGGGATGCGCCTAGGCGGCGCGCCTGCCACCAGTGGTCCAGTGGAAGAAAAGTCTGGTGCAGATGTCAACCGGCCACTGATCAGCTTACAACACGTCAACTACAGCACTCGCGCAGACTCTGGAAACTCAGCGGACCACATGACACAAGACCAGTGCACCGTAGTTCCTGACTGCTGCTTTGCAATATTCAGAAAACTCCAAACCAGTCGATCCTTTAGCAAATCTAGTGCATTGATCTGCCCGTTCATAAGCCACTACTACGTACCTAGAACTCAGCTTATTCACATCATTGTTGCTACTGGTAGCCTGCTCGACCACCTGTTGCAGTGAGTTTGTGCACCCAGACGTCCTGGTACTTTGCTCCTTGGAAGCATCCTTCACGCTTCCCAACATGTCACACAGTAAGGCGACCTGGATATGCGCTCCCATACACGTTGCATTCCATGGCACACAATCTGATGAAAGCTGATTGCTCCAGGTAAACGAAACACCTCTCGTGCCGTCTTTACTTCGCACGAGCGAGCTCTCGCCAAGGCCAATTGGTCCTCCAGTTCCGCTCGCCTGAATCGCGATTCCTTTCTCCCCTTCGGATCTTGTGGCCTTTGCTTAGAGGTTGCTCGTGACCCAGTTGCCTGCCGACTAGGTGACATTTTTTGCCGCGAGTGCGCCTTGGCCAATCTATTGGCACAGAAGAAGGAGCTCAAGAGGGCCGAGAAAGCCCGTCGTGAGGCCCAGCACGAGGCGCTTCGTGCAAAGGCCGCCGACGATGATGAGGATCAGAAAAGGGCCGTCCTTAATTTTGAGCTGACCCAGGCTGGACTGACTGGCTCGAACAAGGGAGGCATTCTTTCGAATCAAGACAACTCGTGGGATCACGAAGCACAATCCTCCCGTGCCGGTGCCAAGCGCAAGTTCACCCTTGATGAAGATGAGTTGATTCGCATAGCCAAAGAAGACAAGGCAAAAGCTAGGAAAGCTATTGAAGATGAACGGGTAATTGTTTATTCCCATATGACATGCTATCCCCCCTTTTTTTTCTATATGGACAACAGTTGACCTTTTTTTTTCTCTTTTTTTCTTTGTACACAGGCCGCCAAACCATCACTTCCTTCATTCTGGACACCGTCCCTCACGCCAGACGTCCAAGATAGTAAGCTCCCTGCAGAAAACAAGGCAACCAGGACCACACCAACATGTCCTGCATCCACGGAAGACAATCCCCACGCCATCTCAATGCAAAAGCTAGTCACTATCCAGTTTCAAGAAGGCAGAGATCAGTCCACAAAGGGCGGTCCATGGACATGCCCCTCATGTCTCAAAACGCTATCCAACTCCTCAAGCCCAGTCATGGCTCAGCAATGTGGCCATGTTTTGTGCCTAAGCTGCGTCAAGAAGTTTCTAATACCCGCAAGCAAGGAAGTTTCCGCACAAGAAGTACGGCTCATGTGCTATGTATGTGAGACCCCTATAGTCGGCAAGTCTGCAAAGCATGAGCCATCAACGGGCAAATTGCCAGCTGGCTTGGTCTTGTTGAAGTCGGAGGGCACAGGGTTTTCCGCTCGAGGCTCCAACACCGTGGAGCGATCTGGCGTTGCATTTCAGTGTTGATTCTCAGGAAGCAGCATATACAGACTGTACGTCGGCCAAGGGGCTTTCGCTACAAGATGGATTTGGCGTCGATGGCATTTATCAGATACCACGCTGGACTCCTTAATTTCATGGTAGCCGTTTGCGCAGCTGTGGATGTGAAAGAATCCACAACCGGATGATAAGGCGATGTATGAGTCCTTTTGTCACCATTGTCAAGCCATGGCTCAGGAAGCCTTTCAACAGTTCTCCCTGGAGTCCGTCATAGAGTGCACGCAAACCCTCCTTGGTGATAATTCGGAGTATGACACCAAATACTGTTCTATCGAGCGCGCCGCGGATTCGAGAGATGAGGGATTTTGTGTTTTGACCTGGCGACTTTGTCTCTAGCCCTTTTTCGCAATTCGTTGAGTCTTCAGAATCCAAGCCAGTCGGCATCTGCAGTCGAGTTCGTCCCGTTTGAAATGGATAGGTTAGAATGGTAGCAGTTGATTTGCTGAT
This sequence comes from Metarhizium acridum, assembly GCF_019434415.1. NCBI lineage: Eukaryota > Fungi > Ascomycota > Sordariomycetes > Hypocreales > Clavicipitaceae > Metarhizium > Metarhizium acridum. The sequence goes on along the minus strand of NW_027094020.1, from coordinate 1,233,005 downwards.
TGCCGCCAGGAGAAAGGCAATCCACGCAACCGGCACATCTTCCTCTTCCAAGGCAGGGATAATACGCTTCGCAAGCCGGCGATTGATAAAGAATGTAATGCTGGGGTTCATGGTGAGGACCAGAGTGGCAGAATAACCAGACCACAAGCCGGAGATACCACTCTCTTTCTTGATGTCGGCCAATGCCTTGCTCAATGACTCTGTATCTGGCTGCATCTGCATACGAGTGACTACGTTTGAGATGGGAGTCGTAATTGCTCTGGAGCAGGTACCGGCGAGCGCCCCCATAGCGAGCTCTTGTATTACACGCGGATGGCGAATTTGTTGGCGCAAATAGGTATAGAAGCCAAAGAAGAGAAAGCTATCCACCAAGGATTTACCAATGTCCAGCCCCAACCCGTTGTAGAGGGCTGCGATGCCGCCTTCATGTGAAGCAATGACCTTTAGGCCGTCAATTACTCCATCATAGTGCTCTGAGCTCTTCATCTGGCGTTGCGCTTTTAATCGCGTTGTGACGAGGTCAAGGGGGAAAACAGCGGCAGTCGAGACGCCAGTGCCTATTGAGCCAGATATAGCGTGGCCCAAGGCGTCGAGTGCCGCGGTAGACGACATATTCTGGCTCAAGCAGGGCGGCAGATGGGAATGGTCAAGTAGGCGGCTGTTTGCAAGCTGCAGCTTGTAAGCGGGTAGATGGCTGCAAATCAATGCGTTGGGTGTGTCGGTTGCACTCTAAGGCGGAAGTGATGCAAAGATTATGTTGCAAACAAACCTTTTTTTTTCTGAACAGGATCTTGTTGACTTAGAATAATATGAGAACCGAGGTTGAAAGCACTTCCTGTCAGATGATGTCGTGTGCAAAAGAAGCTGAGCCGACGTTTTGTCTGGACAATTGACGTCATATACTCGGGTACGTACTCCTTGGCGGTGCTTAACCAAAATGATCACGGCAACTCCAATCAGTTTTCACACGCATGATGGCCTCGGCTAAGCTTGGACGACACAGACACGGCTACCTAACAGTCGCCTATCACCTGAATACGAATATCACCCCGCACAACGTCTCAACAATGTTGCGTGATCAGCCACGCGTGATGAATTCAAGTTTCTAATGCAATGCTTGCACGATATCATGCGTTATAACTACAAAGCCATCGCCAAAGACCCCGCCAAGCCAAAATAGCCCCTGTATGCTGATATCCGTTTGTATTCTGTCGATGTCCATACCGTTGTCTGGGAAACAAGTCAAACATCCAATTCCCAGTCGTGAAATCATTACGCTTCCATGCCAAAACGCCGAACCCGTTGGTATCTAAAACAAAAGTAAAACCGAAAGAAGCGGCGCCACTCCAAACTTGCCCATTGAAAAGAGTAACGCACAAAAGGAAAGAGAATCCTTCCAGGTCCGTACTTCCGCTTCCCAAACTTATGCCAAGGTAAATTCATCCGCACATCTAAATATAAAAAAAAAGCCATCGTCGTAACCAACGTAGTCAAGTCAAGTCCAAGGATAAGAGCACAAGGCCTGCTCAGGATTCTCCGGGACGAAGAACACGGCCGACGTATTTCAGCCGCGGCTTGTTACTGATGATCGTCTCTGTGACACGGTTGCGGCACCAAAGTTCGATGATCGGGCAGAAGCAGGAAAGCCTAGGGCTCCAATGTCTGGCTCGCCTGGTGCATCTTCCCCTTCAATAAGTCCGGGGTGTCCTTCCGGGAGTTTTTGAGCGCCGTATCCTACCACATGAAAAATGTTGGTACGACCTCCATTCGTTGCCAGCTGCAATTGTTCATGAAGTCTGGAGAGCTGATACTGTCGTTTGATTGGAGTGAAAACAGGTTGTGGAATAAGCGGTTGGGGATGCCAGTGGGATAAGGCGCTCATTACGGCTCCGGTTTCCTCATCAGAGTCAACAGGACCGTTGTTCGCGTCATCCTCGTCCTCAACGGGAGCGTTCGCATCAAGAGCAGCCTCTGCAAGGGAGCGGTAAAAACGTGGTTAGCAGTTGACATGATAAGTGAAGGGGCGCGAATGCACCGGGTCTCTAGAGGGGTCAAAAAGCTCACTTTGTTGTTTTGCTTGATTTTTCTTCTGGTATGCTGCCAAAAGCATATCGTACGGAAGAGAACGGCCTGCAACAGCACGTTTTGCCCCCATGGAGTGGCTCTTGCATGTAAGCGATCGAGCGCATGGTTGCCCGTTGGGCAGTATGACACCACACTGCCTTTCAACATCAACCGGCCCTGATATTCCTCGTTAGCCAACCAGATTATACTCATCGTCCCACAGCACAGATTGATTCTGTTCGTACCTTTAGGCTTTGGAACCTTGGCTTTAGGCTCGTCCTTCTTCTTTTTCGCCTTGGGTCCTTTGTCTGGCTCGCCGTCGGCTTTCCGTTTTTTGCTGCCCTTCTTCTCGTCCTCGGGCTTCTTGCCTGCTTTCTTACCCGCTACATTTACTTTTTTATCGTCGTCGTCACTGTCATCATCTCCATTCTCTTCATCAGCCTTTCGAGCCTCTTCCTCCCTGGCTGCCTCCTTAGCTCTCTCTCGCGCTTCTCGCGCTTCCTTCTTCCTCTGCGCCTTCTCCTTTTTCAGCTTCAAACATTGCGCAATATGTGCCTTGGCTGCAGTCTTTAAAATACTTTTCTTGCAGTGCTTGCATTGCTGGAGATCTGGACTATCCTCCAGAGGTCGTCCTGTCGCAAAGGTCTCTCGAGCAGTGTCGTCTAGTTGGTTCACGACTGGGCCAGGAGAGGCCACGGACGTCGAGGGGGAGCTCACAGCTTTCTTTTTCTCATCTAATAAAGTCACATGAGAGGCAGCTCAAAGTTACCGTAGGTGTGCGGTTAACGTACCTTCGACAACACTACCGTCCCTCCAGTTTCCTGGCTTGTTGTGCTTTGGGGGCGGCTTCTTCAGCTTTATGGTGCCTGATTTGCTTTCCTTCTTCAAAACGACTTTGTTGATTGGGTCATCACCTGAAAATCTGAGTTAGCTGCTATTTGGACTATCTGGAACGCGAGCCTGGCTTGCCTTTGCGAGGTTCGGCGTCGGGCGCCATGACGGTTTGCCCTTCTCGTAACCAAGCAGCTGCTTAATACTGCTGGTATATTGGTGACTTCACCCAAGGAATTTGCGACTCTATCATCCACGGCGCAACGCCTTACGAATGATACAAAGAAATATAATGGTCATGGAATGCACCACGCACGACGTACGACGCAGCGATCGGGCAACGCATGGGCACCTGGTAGTCCAACCCAACATGTAGCGCGGATCGCTGCCCGGAAGAGGGAAATTAATAGTCCGAAACTCGATGCTAACCCCGGATTCGATGACCCACCCGACGTCCACTCGTTCACAGCGTGCGTGGAAGCACCCAAATACCAGGTTCCACATTACACTTGACGTGAGTTCTGTAGGGAGCACGAAACCTGACCTACTTGTCCAACACGCGAAGCAATTTTGTATAAGTATTTCAATAATTGAGTATTCAAGTACGTTATACAAGTCATGCCCTTGGATGGCTTTCTCTCGTTTCACATCATTTCATTTCATTTCATTTCCTTGTATATCTTCCCGTTCTTATCTAATATGCAATTTGGTGGCATGAGAAGCTTCGTTGAAAGTCAGCTATGCAAAAACCAGAACAAAATTCAAGCCAGACCTCCATCTAAGTGTCTGAGCTCATTCTGCTCCAGAGCCTGTATATGCGGTTACGAATTGCCATGTGTCCCAATGTCCGCTGTTCATGGCGAAAATCAGTGTCAGCTCAAGTATAAATAGAAGATAGGATAAGCCATTGCAAATTGCTAGATCAACGCCATGAGGGGTATTTGCAGTACTTACAGGATGAAATGTTTTGCCATAATATGTAGGCACATACCACATGGAGTTTTGAGTGATAATTTCTCCTTGGCTAGTTCGAAGGGAAGGATCTTCTCTCGCAGCTTTGACCATCAAGCACAACGCCAACTCACCCCAATCGCCTGATTTCTGAGCAGGGTCAAAACAAGTATCTGGATTTATCAGTGGTGAGCTCCGGGGAAGTAGTTCGCTATGGTCGGATCCTGTCATCTGACTTTGGAAGCCATGGTGGTTGTCTTTGCCTCCGACAAGAAAAAACCATGTTTCATTTCTGGAATAATCTGGTTCAGTGACGTTGGGTTCGCAGAAACGATGGCCTTCGAGAGCATCGTCGTAGTCCACAAACACGACCCTGGGCTCTATGAAGTCGGCGTTAATAGCAGAAATTGAGCGGTTAATCTTGTCGTTTACTGAAAGAACCATCTTGTTCATCCTGCGGCGAAGTTCGCGTTTCAATTGGGCCCACGCCACCACACTCCAAAGGATCGTTCGTCGCAATCTTCGGTATCCTCGTTGAAGAAGCGAGCGTACCCCGAGACCGTAATGGTAAACCAGGGCCTCTTCTCCCACTGTACACGGTCGAGGATTTCCATAATGGCCAAACGAAGGTAATGTTCAAACTCGGGGCCGTTAAGGGCTTCTTCGGAATTGCGTAAAGCATCTTCGCAGGTTCCTGAGTAAAAGCTGTAAAAGCGAAAGATGCAGCTATTCATGATGTCGAAGAAGCCAAGATCATTGCCACCAATGGACAGGAGCGCAAAGTCTGCATCCGCCGTAGCATCTAGGCCATCGATCTGACTATGGTCGGACCCCGCGAGCATGTCGCCGATTGTGGAGCCCGTACAGGAAAGAAACTGCATCTCCGGTGCATTACCATGATGCCCGCGGGCGCGGCTGAGATCTCTATGGACCAGAACCGGATAAGCATGCAGACCTTGGCGGCAGTCGTTTTCTGTTCCGTTGAACCCGGTGCCTATACCCGCTGAGTAGGAGTCGCCAAGGGCAATGAAGCCAGAGACGGGCCGGAACGGGCGATGCGGAAACTTGATGTCGTGTTCTTCCACAGAAACCACTGGGCAGGTCAAAGGTTAGTTGAGTGTAAGCACTTTTGGTTTGTTCATAGCTGTAAAAGAAGGTGGCCCGTACACGGGGGAGGGTTCAGGATATGTTGTTGCGGTCGTTGACCATGACTAACTGCAGTCCATGTTCGCTCTCCCGAAGGTTTAACATGGAGAGGCGGTAGGGGGCTTTTGCGGGCTGCGAGGCAGAGGTTGAGGACAGGTAAAACAAGGCCCAAGAATCGCATACTCTACATATAGTCAAGGGGTGCTTGGAAGGCTTTCGACTTTTCAGGCGATAACGGCTGCGCGGTTGCTTGGAGGACGATTCGATAACCGCAGAAGTGCAGAGGCCAATATGTGCGTAGTGTGAGCTGCGAGCAAGCCATGACTCTGCGCTTCGATCCATGGTCACAGGGCTGAGTGAGATGTTGCCGCGTGTACGGAGTACGGAGTACGGACCTCGGATTGACACAGTCCGACTCGAGGTCTGGATGTCGGGGTGGACGATGGCGGGCGTCCATGTCCACGTCCCCAAGTCCGAGGGTCCATGTCAGAATACGCACCAGTGATTTGCAGACTTGAGACCACGAGCAGGCAGCCAGTTGAACTGTACGGTTCAAATGTTGGGGCAAAGCGCGTGGCAGCAGGGAGGGACCAGCCAGTTGGGGGGGATCCAGTTGACATGGAGCCAGTTGACTGACTGGCCAGCCGTTGCTCTTTTCCCCTCTCAGCCAAGCGTCATTATTCGTTTTCGAATCTCTCTTCACTCAGTGCCCCTCTTCCGTCTTTTTGTCATTGACGGTCAGTCTAATCGAGTCACGCTGCTGAACTCAATATGGCTGAAAATATCGGTTGGCACTGAACAATGACGATGGTCATTTTGTGGGTTAGTCGGTAGGCGATCACCTCCCGAACACCGCGCTGTTAACCGGCAAGCCAAGTATATCCGTCCTGCGATCCGAAAAGCGGCCATACTATGATGAATATCGGGCGATTAAATTTGGGGTTGATCGTCGTCTAGAGTAGCAAAATACGGACCTCGTGTTAGATGGGCGACATATGTAATACTACTTGGCGACACCTAAGTATCAGAGCTTGATTGAGCAAGGAGAAAGGAGAAAGGGTGTGAGTTGACTACGATCCGAGCACGGAGTCAACGGCTAACTTTATTTACATTTCTCAACGACCATTATGCTCCACAAGAATAGCATTCGCCTGTTCGACAGAGATTGAATAGTACTCTAGTATATTACTCTTCGCCCATCTTGTAAGGTAAGGGGAGACGTTCTGCCAGGGACAATGCTCGCGGTGACTAATATCATATGGCTCGAGCAGCCTATTGTTAGCACTGTCACTCTTGCTAGGGGGATGGTCGTCCTCCCCAAGGCAGACCCTCAGAACCAACTACCTGGTAGTCATAGCCTCATTGCAGTTTGTGAACCAGGTATAGTTACATACCCAGGCTGGCTACTCTGTGGCTTGGATTGTCGCTGCACTCAACACTATGACTCACACACCCACTAGCGACTTGACCTGCTACACGTTATATATTCCTCTCCCTCAGTGCGAGCTACTTTGGCATATTGGTATCTAGAACAATCTACCTTCTTTACCATCAAAGGTGCCATTTAACTTAGTTGTAGCAGCGATCAAGCCTCGCGTTCATACGTTGGGGCCGCGTTGTCGCCTAGGTGAATGACGATACACTTTGACCTTTACTTGGATTGCATGCATGGACGATTCTGAGCTATCATATATTGAAGTACGTATACTATTCGCTTCAAACTCTGGGGTTACGCATATCATATGTTATGCGTCTCAATTTGTCGACATGAAATCGGCCACCCTACACAGACTCGGAGGGTTGTGCCCAACTTCTTTCTGCCTTACCCTGTCCTGGAAGTAGAGAGGGCTCAACGTCATCCTCTGTTTCGAACACCACGTGGTTCGGGAAGATCTTTCTTGGGAGCTAAACGTCGTCGTACGTAGTCGCTGCTGCCTTCATGTTTCTTGTTGCTCGGGTGGAACCAATGGCACTAAACCCAGTCCGTTCTCCGCCACACGGCCCCAGACGCCGTTCCGACGATGCGATTGCTGGCAAGACGTCAATACGTCATCCATGCAAGCGAGGCCTAGTGCTTCTATTTTTCCGATGTCCGAGTCTCACGCACACCCAACACGCCATCCCACACCGATCGACAACATCGTCATAACCAAGGCTCCATCGGATCGCCTTGTGGCTGCCACCAGATTCCAACGGGACTGGAATGACATAAAGTTGTTCAGAATCGGGCACAAAGACTCTACCACCCCTCGGCCTTGTCGGCTCACTTCCAGAAGCGTGCCGCTCCCGATTGGCTACGACGACTAATCATGAATCGGCTACGGCACAAGACCAAAAGGAAATTGTGAAATCCGGCTTACTGCGCCAGGTTCCCACCAAAGGGGCCTTCATGGGCGGCTGCAGTCTGGGGGCAAAGGGAGAGAGGCAAGGATTGCCACTAAATTGGACCAATTATTGCTGACTCTGATACACCATATCGCATCTCCCTTTCGTACTGCTACGACGTCAGAGAAAACACTGCTACTGGTTCTAGTTATGATTTGTAGCGCCTTGTTTGTGTGACAAAGTGTAAATCCGTAAATTGTCATAAATAGCCCGCTATCGAAGGCTATCCTTGACCCATTGTCCTCCAGCAACAATAACCCCCTCGATTTGTCAACCCTCCAAACCGATATACCCTTTCGCCGTGTCAAGTACCTGTCCAACCTCGATCCTTTGCTCTTACAGCCAAAGCAATTTTTCTCCCACACACTCTCACGTGCCAAAAAACTTGGATCGTAGAGTGTTCGCAGATCCCGAGGCCGCCATGGAGACCATCAGCCACATGGCACAAACTGCAGCGAAAGCTGTATGGGGAGATGGCACAGAACATGACGAGCCTGTTTCCGGCGTTCAAGGCGACGTATCAAAGGGCGAGCCATACGACGGTGGCAATATGGGTAAGTGACCCACGACCAACTTATAAAAGGTTGCAATGGCGAACGAAGGCATCCTAATTTGATGTGGATTACAGACCCCAGAGACCAGGAGAGGAGAGACTCCAAGTTTGGCACAGAAGAAGAGGAGTCCTTGAAAGAGACGCAAGACAGTAAGAAACAAACGGAAGCCCTCAGTTCGAAAAGAGAATCTGCGGAGAGCACCACCCACGAGCCCGACGACGATTCAGTCCAAAAGGGCCACGAGAAAAGCTTACAGGCAGATGATGGCCCCAGGCCCCTCGCAGCCGTTGCCAAAGAGAACGGCGGTGACGCCGGCAATATCCAAACCGGATTCGAGTCTGCATCCGCAAAAGGCGACGCCGCCACCGCCGGCCACGCAGACGACAAGAGCCCTGAAAGCAAAGGAACGGGCGAACAATACGTCAAGACCACGGGTCTCGCTGCAGACGGCGGAAACTTTGACGCGACAAACCCCGGCGCAGGGAGAGAGGCTGATCGTAAGTCTTGTCCAGTTCACACACATACACAGGCGTTTCCCATTCCCAGTCGAGTCACGCAGATTGAAGGCCCTATGAAATTGAGAATTCACAATTCCCGCACCGCCGAAGTCCACCCATGTCGTGCTGACACAATATTGTTTTCGGTTCCTAGGTCTCATGGAGGAGAAAGGAGTCGACCGCCAAGGTGGTGTTGACCATCCCAAGCCTGACTCATCTTCATCTGGTAGCGGCGGCAAGGATGGAAAGCCAAGCCTTAAAGAAAAGATCAAGGACAAGCTGCACATACACAAGTCTTGATAGGAGCCATGTTGCATAAAGTTATTTGAGTAGGGCGGGAGACGCCGTTTGATACAAACTGGAACATGTGTTCATCTGGGTTATTACTCTTTCGTGGAATCGGCCGACTGGCCATTGTCTGAAGAATTTGTTTTTTCCTCTTTTCCCTTTATTTCCATTTTAATAGCTCACCAAACGAACTTTCAAGTATCGTGCGGTTCTACATCCATACCTCATACCATGTAATGGTTCAATGTCACGCTACCCACGGAAGCAATAATATCGTATGAACAAGTTTACAAATACCCCATGTACATTGTTTTAGTGTGCCATTATCGCCACAGTCGTTGCTCGTATCTAAACACATCAGAACACATCGGCCGCATTCATTGCCAGCAATACTCAAGTCGACCCGACAAGAATCGAAATACAAGCTAACTTGGTCTCACCAAGAGTTCAACCCCACTTCCTTTATAAAAAAAAGATCCTCATGTCTCCAAATATGCAGTACTCCAGTCTGTACATAAGCATGATGTCAGAACATAGCGACGGAACGCCAACCATGGCACTGCATCAATAGAAAATAGCACTCAAATCTGATTAGCTCATTCGCCAATGAATCCGGAGCATCAGAATAAAGTAAACAGGGACATTGTCGGTCCTAAAAAGTGCTGTCCCAATCCATCTCGATATAGATTTAGCCAACGATAGGCCAAGCATTTAGGCGCTGGCCGTGTCCCTTGGGAAAGCTGACCAAGTAAACTAGTTGGAGTTCTTGCAGCTATGCCAAGATGATCACGCGTCCCAGTCATCCACACGACGTTGCAAATCAACACGACGAGGGAAGCAGAGTCAACTGAAACTGAAGACCAAGTGTAGACGCGGAGCCTTGGCTGTCCCTGTCGTGACACGATTCGGCTGCTAGCACATCTGCGATTGACTGGGCCATCTGCCCACAGTTCTGCTAGAACTCCCTTCCGTCGTTTGATTGGTATCTCTGCGAAGTGTTTCATGTGCGTGGTGATGGCACTCTTCTGTTATAGATGAGGCGTGCGCTAAATTCTTTTCATTCAACTTGGTTGAGCGGGTTGGTTGAAAGATTCGGTTCATTGACTCGGTTCATTATTTCACCTCCTTTTGACTTAAAGGAACCCAGATTCAGCCAAGACTCTATAGTAGTAAAAAATAGAATTGTCAGCCACATGTTCATTTTCTTTAAAAAAAAAACTTTCTTTTGGAAAGGGAAAAAGTCATGGCGGCGAGATATTGCCAAGCATACAAGGCGAGCGAGACTGATGACATTTTCTGAAAAGCTGCGCCAGAAAGTATCTCAATGCCATATACCATGGCGGCTGCGCCCGCTGTGCAACGTACGTACCTCACAATTTTTTCGTCTTCTCGCTCTCTTGGTTCCACTTGCAAGCTCTTGTCGTACATTTCATGTACGTCGCCGGCAGCTTGCATGTTACTTAATATGTAATCTTGCAGTTCGGGAACAGGCTGCAGAGAGTATCCCACATTTTGGTATTGCTGAATGTCCCGGATTACTTCTGCAGTCTTTGCGCGTTTTGCAAAATTGATCAAGTTCGTCTTCTTGATGATCGAGGGAATGCCATCCTCAATGAAAGTGAGATCAGTTAAATAGACGCCTAATCAATGCATTAGTGAGAACCCAAAACCTTGTCTGATTTCTATACATACCAAAAAAAGGAATACATGGCGGATTAGCTGCATGAAGAGCCTCACGATACTCGCCAAAATTCTTGGTGCTAGCCATTACCCGACGCATAGTCTCCAGGACTCCTTGTGTTCGCTGGGGCACTTGGTCCCAAGTCCGCTTTAGTCGAGCAATCGGCGCTGTTCCAAGGGCTGAAATGATGGAAGTCAGGGTAGAGAAATTGTTAAGACTCCGGCATTTCTGTTTTCAGGTTAGCAAGAGATGGAATGGCCAGAAACAATAGGCAAACGTATGGAAAGAACGTGGTGAAACATACATCTGCTACGGCGACAAAGTGCTTGATCACGACAACTCGTTTCTTCACATCCATCTGGGCAAGAATCATCTCCGCGACCCAGTTGGTCATCTGATTGGAGTGGAGAATCAATGCCTTTACATTGGGTGCCAGATCGGGTTCACCTTCCGCAACCTTCTTTTGCCAGGTCTTGTTCAGGCATTCTGCAGCCTTGATCTTGCCATAAAGCCTCGACTCAATAATGGTGAGCTGGCGAGCAAACTCCGTGACATCAATATCCAAAAACTTCAGTTTCTTCATATTCTTTGGAACAATAGGTGTTGGCGTGCTTTGGTTCAATGTTTGAATCATTCGACGAGCACCGGCTTCTTTACCACTCAGTCGCTGGTCCAAGACAGCCATTAGAGGGCCTGACCCTGGGGTCTCTGTAGATTTGACGGTGTCTCTTGCAAAAGTGTAAACGTCGCGAATCAACTGTCTAGATTCATCGTTCTGCTCCTCCATCCAAAAGCTATCAAACCAGCTCTTGAGGATGTTCACAACACGAAAACGAATCAGCTTTTGCTTCCTGTCACGCCAGGATTCGAAGTCTGATTGGCTGAGACCATCTGGTGGCTGTATGCCAAACCGTTTAACTAACAGCTCAAACAGCTCTCGCGCTGAAGTAAAGGACCGATAGGTGAGAAGAAATGTGTTGTTAAAACTCGAGTCTAGCTTATCGTGGCGGGTGAGCTGTTCAACTAGTGCAAGAAGAGAACCTCCCTTTACCGTGGGCGACGCAGTCTTGGTATCCCATGACACATCGTTTTCGTAATCAAGCCGTAAGAAGTCGGGGGTATCATCGTTGGCCTGCATACCAGTTTGCGGCGACGGATCCTCCCCAAATATCTTCTTGACTTTGGAGTAGTCTCCTTTTCTGAAATTGCCAGCTGGGGGGTCGCCTTCACTTAAGGATTGTGCCGACAACAGGGACGGCCGGCCAGGGGCAGATCTCGACTCCGACCGCTGATGTGATCGTTCATATGGCAAAGTTCCGCCCCGTTGCAACGTTGCTCGTGGGACCGAGTCTTCTCGTGTACGAGACTCGGCATGCTGTGGAAGCTGCGGGTTTACCTGAACTTGCTCTGAGAGAAGTTGCAAAGAAAACCCAATGTGAGATGAATTCGTCTCCAATGCTCTAGCACACTGGCGCACATATTCTAGACGGTTTTCAAGAGACTCGCCCCGCACTTCGTTCCACTCATCTGCCAACGGTCCGGCAACTGCCTGGCAGCCAAGAATCAAGTCCGAAATATTGTCGTATAGGCTTTGTTTATTGACACCAAAATCGCCCAGCTGGGGAGTTTGAAAGCTACTTCCCAGCGAAGAAAGATCAATAGATTCAATCATGGCGATCCACATTTTGAAGGTTTCGACAACCTTGCCGCCTGCAGAGCATACATTATTGCCCACAGTCTCATGACGAAGGGACGTTACAATCTTTTCGGGAGTGATCAGACTCTTGTCCAACTCGCGAATGCTCGATACCAATATGCGTTTCTGTTCGTCTAATCTTTCGAGGAGTTTGCTGTTCAGAATTGCCGATGGCTCCACCAGGCCCTCTTCATCTTCCAGGAAATTGGCTGTGATGGGATCTCTTGGCCCCAAACCATTGTTCTGCCAACTACCTCCAACGGTACTGCCAATCACGAAGCCAGGGAACAGACGGGGTATTTCTTCCCCACGTTGTTGTCGAGCTACCTCAACATAACTGAAGACTCCAAGGAGAACCCCATCTGCTTCTTGTAGGCACTTTTGTACAGACTCGGCGTTGGGCCAATCGGCAGCAGCAATGTGTGACGAAATGACAAGCTTCGAGAACTTTGACATCATGTCTCGGAAATGAGGATACAGCGCCTTATTGGTCGAAATGATGGACGGCTGCCCAGAGTGATTGTCTGTTGTACCAGAGCCGGCCGCGAGCAGAAGTCGCAAATGATCCGAGATATCTTCAGCTCTAGCAACATATTCTGATCGGCAATTTCTCGTAATTGCCTCGCGATATCGGTCGATTGCACGTTTCATGTTGGAAACTAGCAGGCTCCACGTTAAAGGGGGTGTAGACCCGTCGTCAAAAAAGGAACGCGGAACAGTTGCAGTTGTTGGCAGATTGTACGTTGTGCTGGTAAAGGAAGTGGCCGAGGCCATATTCGGGGGCTGTAAAGAGCCCTGCTTGCCGTTGGGGTGCACATCGCTTCTTTTCCGTCGGTTTGGAGATGCACCGTTTATTGAGTCCATAGAGGTAGAAGGTGACAAGACGCCGCTCGTGGAAGCTCGATCTCTCCCCTATCTGACGATTAGTGACCAGATGCGCAGTGGGGTATAGAATGTACGTCAACATGTGCTCCATGGATCCATACCACATAGCCTCGAGAGGCGAACATTAAGGACTCGCCTTCGGCTTCGGAGGCAGAGGTTGCCGAGTCGTCGTCTTCGTCTTGGGTCAGCCCGCGCGCCATCATCTCGGGAGGAGGTCTCGTTTTGTCTGGAATGTTAACGTTGGCCCGATCCCTGGGACCAGTTTCGGTTGAAGACAAGGGTGACTCCAGAGGTAGCTCCATACTCCTATCGCCGGTCATCATGTTATAATAGAAGAGCCGTCCGTCGGGAGTAGCCTGAGGGATCCAAAAGTCGGCTCTTGATTTGTCCCCAGAATCGGTGCCTTCCAGCGGCAGTCCTGCGGGATCTTCTGCCTCGGAATCGTCATCTTGGTCGAAGCTCTCGTCGAAGCCCTCTGGTTCGTCCGGTTCGTCGTCGACCTGGTCTGTAGGGCCGTTGTGGCCGTGTTCTGGCAAGTCCTCCGGGCTCGCAACTATTTGGCAGTAGTTGCTTGGGAACCAACCGCGGACCCCATTGATGACACCGTCCCACCAACCACTCTCCAGTTGAGTGATGACCTGAATAACATCGCCTTCGTGGAAACTCAAACTTGTTCTGTCGTCTGCCTCGTAGTCGTATAACGCTCGCACATACATGGTGCCAGGCGGCGCGGTGCCCACAATGCCATCCATGGCGAGTGCGGGGATTAGAGGGGTTAGCCTTCAGAGGCAAGGCGCACACAAAATGCCACAAGACGGCGAGAGCAGCAGGTTCTCCGTCGAGTGGCAGATATAAAGAGTTTGATCGTCAAGTGGTTGATGTGGCGGACGGGGAATTGAAGTTAGGTAAGCAGGGTCAAGATACTGCGACGTACGTCCGACGTTGCCAAAGACAAGCAGAAAGTCAACGGTTGAAGACTTGAGCACTTTGGGGCTGGTCGGTTTTCGGCGGCGTGCTGATTGATTGATGCTCTCAGGACATGGCCAAACCACGAGTCAGCCCTTCCCCGAGCTGGAGGTGGCAGGTTATGAATCCGCAAATGCAACGATCATGCCACCTGCAAAATGCGCTGTGTGCAGAACTTGGTGCTTGCCGGCGCGGGGAGGTTTAAGGGGACGACGAATTGGTGGGGGGTTTTTAAAACAAGCACAGAAGAGGCTGTGCGGGTTCCATGATGTGAGGCTGGCTGGCTCTAGTAGGCGGCGCCTCTGTGCCTGGGACTGGCACCAGAGGGACCGACCAGCGGGTGTCCAGGCGGCACACAAATGCTCCAGTGCCAAGTCAAGTGCCCACGTCGTACCATTTACCACGCAGCTTGAGGCACGCTTGGCACCCGTTGACCAGCTGAGACCAGACACGGAGCTTGAGAGCATGGTTCAATAACATGGCTAGATGTACGGAGTAATAAAGTGAGCGACGACTCGAGTCCGCCGCGCAGCCGTGTCGCAAGCTGTCGGTTGACCCAAGTTTGTCGAGTAACTTGAGCTTGAGTACCGTTGACTAAGAGAGCCTGAGTGTCGGTACTCCCAACGCTAATGCCTCGCGCCCCATACGCCACGTATCTGGAGACTTGAGTCTGGTGCCGCCAGAGGTATCTCGGTACTTGTAGTCCGAGAAACACGGAATATTCCGAAGGGGTCATTGCGCAAGTGTCCCGTCAACTGGTAAGAGCTCTGACTGTCCCTCGCCTCAAGGCATCGTGAAAAGTCTCCCTCACATCCTCCAGCTAGATGTTGACTTGATATCATCTGGACTATTTTGAGCCCACACTATATGCTGGAGGTCCCAGTCCTGGACCCTCTGTCTGCACCAGGGGCTCGGAAGACGACAGCAAGGGCAAGTGAGGAAAGCCCTTCTTCACCCTTGCTTGGTTGCTCACTCGAGCTTGAGTTTGGGCACCTCGAGCCAGCTTCTGATACAATACAGTTCAGAGTCGAGGGAATCGGAGTGTCGCTTCAGGAACACGCTACAGGATACGTGCGGAGTTCCCCCAACAACAACAAGGCCATTGGCCGTCACAAACCGCCTCAGCGCGTCAACCCCTTCTTCCCGGACATGAATAGAGAATCGTGACAGGTCGTTGGAGCACCCGACAGATCTCGAAGCACATGCTAGGTAGTCAAACCGTGGGCCAGTCTGTACTCAAGTGCGCCCAACAAAAAGCGCGCAGACCTAATGGCCACCTCACTACCACGCTGGAGGATTATCTTCTACTCTGGATGTGTTCGCTTGACGCTGTCGGGCATTTCACGACGTAAATTCCTGGAGGTGATCAGGTTCCGCTCTGGTTCATGAATAGGGCCGTCGCATCATCGCCCTTGAGCCTCTGAGGAGCACACGACTCTAGCTCCAGTGTTTTCTGTTGTATGGCTTATTAAGCAGCCGCCTACCAGGTAATTCATTTGCGCGCGTCTGTGCTTTTTCACGGGCACACATAATATAACTGTCCCTACAAATTTCTTTGTATTTTAGACATGTTGAGGGCGAGAAAAACATGTGCGCGTATGTACCTAGTTGGTATGTATAGGACGACGACTCGAGTCTGACAGTCTTCTCCAGTTGTCTACACTCGGCAGGGCCCATCAGTGTGGCATGTAATCGAGGCAACAATCTTTTGCGGCAAGTATCAGTTACAGGGTAGTTGCGTATTCGCACATGTAACTCGTGCGGGTTCTAGCTTCAATATTACCCCTGGTGAAAGATGCTCTGGGTATACATAGCTCCTTCCTATCTACCTAAGTAGGTACCTAGGTAGGTAGGTAGTAGTTAGTACCTGGGTAGCTGAACATTCTCGCAGCTAAGGTGTTCTTATGCTCGACTCCAGTGATGTGCTTACATAGGAAAGGAAGTAGCTTACATACTTAAGTACTTAAGTAGGAAAGGAAGAATGTTGCCGGGCGGTGAAACACACCCGACACGAATATTTTGATAGCTAGAATTCCCGGTAGCGAAAGGGCGAAAACACGCAGAAGCCATGCTTATGATCGGTGCGGAATCTGTGATCCAAGAATCAGACATACAACATGGTAACAAAGGGCTATCGAAATCGCAGGCACATCACCATAGCCAGGGCGTTCCCGAGGTATGAGAGACTACTGAACGTCAAGCGAGAAGTGGGGGGAGGATAACGGGAACCCTCGCCCGAACTTTGCTGTCATGCCTCTTCGACCTCGCCTATTGGGAACGACATATGCCATCTGCTATGACATCGCGAGCTTAGGGCAATGCCGTGATGGGGACCGAGGGTGACTCGCCCGTAGCCGCCAGCTCAAGCTACATCAATATGTCTAATACTGGCTACCTACTGCATCTCTCGCATACGCTCACCGTACCGACTTGATTTAGATTCTGACCGATTGACAGATACTCTGCAGCAAACAGTCGCTTGCAGGGCCGCAACCAATCCACATTTATGCCGCGGAATATGCATGGCGGATTGGCTACCAAGTCAAATACGTAAAGCAAAGTCTGGGTCGTGGAAGGGAAGAGGGCAATGGACCCATGGCAAGCTGATGCATAAGACATACGAATGCCAGGGAACGAGGATAACAACACCCATGAGCACTGGAATACTACATCGCAATACGGAGTACGGAGTACTCCGTACATATATCAGATTATCTAGTCAAGAGATCAATCAGCAGCTCGTGAAAAAGATTCAAGTACTACGAACTCGACTGGAGCTCTAGGGTGGGCGAAAAGCGGAAAAGGAGGTGGGCCATAGCTCCTGCTCTGACAACCATCCCCATGGTGAGACCACGTGGGTCTCATCCCAGACCGGTGGCCATTTCTGGGGCCGGAAGCGTGCCGCGGACCCGCCCTCTGTAGGATGTAGGATGTAGGATGACAAGACTGCGCATGGAGCCATGGTGTCCTCAATCGTCGCGACGTCCTTGCAGGCTCAAGACGTCTCTGTACGTACATGTTCCATGTCATGCTCGTTGCGGCAGATCGCTATGGCTGCACGGTCGCGGTCTCCGAGAGCCAGCTCGTGCAATGATGACTTTGCCGAGCCATCTATATCACGCTGGTACAGAAAAGGATCGGTCAATCGCTGTCACGGTTGTCCATTCACCTCTGTGAGAGCACAACACACAGCGCCCAGCACACGCAATTTGGCCTCGGCAATCTATATTGCTGACCAAGTACTCCGTACTCCGTAAAGCTGCCTGGCGCCCGCCCCAAGAATGAGGTATTCATGCCTACCGCGCCTTGATAGCATACGGAACAGTCGGTACGGAGTAATGCATCGGCCAGTGCCCAGTGAAGCAAGGAAGGCAGGGGAAGATGGCGGTCTTTCCCGACAGTGACCGCTCTTTGGAAACTGACCGTAAATAAATAGACAATATATTCACTAGACCACCCCGGTTCCTTTCCAGGCCGACGAGTAAGACTTATTCTTTTGTGTTGCTGGCCGATACTCCAACGGACCGGGGCACGAGGAGGATGGGAAGGTTTCGATGGCGGAAAGGAGAAGAAGGAAAACTGTCAGGACCATGGTCCTGCAAAGATGACATACATAGGTGACGAAAAGGGGCAACGGCAACTAGTAAAAAGACGAAGCCACATTGCGCCTTGGTTGAAGGGTGAATTACTAGTTGTGATAGGTTCACTGTCAAAGTTCCTCTTGTCTTCGCGTGAGACAGGCGGACCTGAATGAATTCCTTATTCCTGCTCAGGTACGGAGTGCATACTTAGTCAATTGTACATGCCGTCCTAAACAGCATCAGCGAAATGGCACGTGTATGATGCACACAACAATGGAAAAGAAAACACCCAACGAACTATAACTGACATTCATGTCTCCGGCGAGATGGCAGAGTAGAGTGCTTGCTTTTGGGCACTTCACACCCGTTGTCAAAAAATGCATGGCCTCCGATTTATTGAGTGAAGGATGTGTGTGGTGTCCTTCGTGTTGGCAATAAACAAGACAAAATTGAGCGTTGCACAGTGCCTGCTTTCACCGAACCCGCCGATTCCACAACGTGCCCGGGCCCAAATTGTCGGGTAACGATCTAACGATTAAACAATACCGATCTACGGCGTAGTGTTTCTGAGGTTCATCCTTATCGGAATGGAGTGTTCGGCGATCCGAACTGAAGTCCTGTGGCACTACGGAGTACTTCCTCGTCAATTCGAAGTGGAATGATGACCAGGGTGTTACTCGGCGCATGGGCATTTTGCGCCTGGGACATCGCGTGTGGTGTCTGGTAGGGAGTAGTCGACACCCCTGTATATAATACTGGTATTGTACTGTACAACACTGTGCTCTCCCAGACATGCTAATACTGTCAATCGGAGCAGCCGGTATCGTAAAGGCCTATCTATTATTAGGTAGGTATTATTGTCGGTCGTGTCATGGCTGTTCAAGTGGACAGAGGAGCCTGTGCTGTGTGGCCCATTGACTCTCGCGCGGCACGGATCGGGGGGGCGGGAGGCGCCATCGTTACGTGGTGACCCGATGAGCCGCCAACCTTGCTTGCTTTTTTTGTAGAATTCGGGTATGGCTGTGCTGAAATTGGCCCAGGAGACAATGAGGGGCGCTGAAGTCAAGGCGATGGGCTGCTGCGTAGTTGAATACATACTAGCTGACGGGCTCAACACAGGACGACGCCAGGGAAGCCGGACTGGCCGTCATAACGCTCGACATGGATGGAGTGACTCGAGCCAGTGTTGGTGTGGGCACCCACTGAGAGCAACCTCACTAAGAAGAACTCTATCGTAGAAGGGGAATATAGGGATCATGGCACAGGAATTCAGTGAAATTAGGCCCATTCTCTGACTCGAGAGAGATTGCCCGTCCCAAGTAGGGGGGGTCCTCGCGCCTGGCCCGCCAGGCCAATCAAGCAGCAAACAGTGCCAATCGTCGCATAAAAACGGTCCTAGACCGGCAGACACACATCGCTGGTACAGTGCGGATACCTGCGCACCGAACCACCGGACATGTCAATGCATGCATTTCAATGTTTGGTCTGGTGATGGGGCAGCGGCTGGGTGGGTTGGGCGGGAGGGCACCCGTCTGGGGGGGCACGGGGGTAGTTGAGACCTCTGTGGGCCTCGAACCGCGTCTTGCTGGGATTCTCAGCTCAGGCGTGGTTTAGCCTGGCACCGGTGCCTTGGAAGCAGGTTGCATGGCCCTGCAAGAAGAAGCATGCAAGGTTCAATGGCCGGGCGGTCTTACAATAAATAATAGGACGAAAAAGAAAGTGTCTTGCGAATGGACGCGTAGACTGGACTGGTTTTGTTTTATTTTATTTTATATTTTAAAACACCCGTTGGGGCAGTCGTCGTATTCTGATCCAGTGCCATACTCCTGCCCTTGTCATGAATAGATTGCCTTCAAGCTAGTACCCTGCGCCGCGGTCCCGACACGCCATTGCCGCATCCTTCGACTTAGAAAGTTAAAATCAAATGACTGCAAAATGGAGTTTGCGAGGTCCGTCTCCCTGGAGAGTACGCTGGAGGGCGTGCCGGGCATGTAATACCTTTGAAATCGTCCCTGTTCTGTGTCTATCTTGTGCGGACCGGTACGGTAGGCACCGTGTCTTCCAATATTTGACCAGACCACTTGAACAGTCAAACTATCATCAAGTTACTTCAAGTCAGCACCTAGACGAGTTGCCAATGCCAAGTGCATCTTCCCCAGCCCAGTGGAGCAAATATCGTCAACGTTGAAAGTGCCAGTTGACGTGCATGTAGAGCTTGGTTTGACATAGGAAACCTTGAGGATCATAATTGGTACCTAGTGTCAACGGTTTTCCTCGCCATAGACTCGGTAGTGAGCCAATCACTGTTCCATGTCAATCTTCTCCCAGGTGCAATGTTTGGTACCAGGCAGAGGGTACTAAAGTCGGGAGGGCGGTCTAATCAAAGCTTTAGCTAATTGATCCCTTGCCCGTTACCAAAGCGCCCATGGTCCGTCCACTGTCTGTACCAAGCCAATTGATATCGGGTGATTCTGGAGATCCTGTACCCAAAGAAAAAACAAAAGCCTTGAAAGCGCCTTTCCCAACTAAACTTCACCCATTTGGCATCGCCGCCTTCTTGTGATGTTGTCCTTACGAATATACAACCTGACCCCTTGCATCCTGAATGGATACCATGCAGGTGACATTGACCGACTCTTCTTCAATTCATCGTCACCTGAAAAATAAGACAAAAAGAAGAGACAGCACTTGAGATGTGTTATTGAACGTGAGCCACTAAACACGCATCGGTCGGTTTTTGACCACGCATCAGTTACTAGTCCTAATCGGGCCAGGTACCTTCATATAATTTTAGCTGTAAAAATACATATGAGATCTCTCTCACAGCCACAGGAGGTTGGGCCAAAAACCTAGCTGCAATTGAGGGCCTGTTGTGTCAAGTTTCAACCACACGAAGTACCTCCATATATAAATTTATATGTAAAAATATATGCTATCGCGAGATAGCTTTGGACAGCGCGCCGCGATGTATCACCAATCTTGCTAGCGTGTCTGACGCATTTATGGTGTATGACGTGGTATTTTACGGTTCTCTGGGTTGGTACGGCCAAACACGGTGTTTCTAGATGTAATGCTTGCACGATACTTGCATTATATTTGTATTATCATTCTCTGTATTGGAAAAAAGCCTCAAAAAACTGAATTAATATACAAAACAATATATTAAATTTCTCGGCTAACTAATAAGGCTGCTAGCTAACTTCCGACCGATGCGTGTTTAGTTGCCCCATCAGCTACCACCTATCTCTGCCCACTCGCGATCTGATGTACAGTCACTGGACAAAAGTCTCGATAATGACCCATTTTTACACCAAAACTTATACTTTTTAAGTATAAATAAATCAAGATTTTTATATATAAGTAAATTAATAAAAATTTAAACTTAATAAATAATTGATTAAAATTTATTATTATTATTTTTTAATTAATTTTCTTATTTTTTTAAGCATAGATTTTCAAGCTTAAAAAACGGAAAAATTAAAGATTTTAATTATAGTAGGTTATAGTAGATGTTATAGGGGATTAAGAGACTAAAAAAATCTACTTATATATTTAACCTTTAATTATAAGAGAAGTACTTTATTTATAATTATAAAAATTATATATTATTATAATTATTATAAGAATTTAATATAATTTTAATTTTTATAAATTTTTATTAAAAGGTTAAGTAATAATTCATTAATAAAAGTAGTAAGTTTAGGTGTAAAATCGCTAATTATCGTGACTTTTGTCTACCCACTGTACTATTTAGTCTATGCCAACATGAAAGGGTTATTGCACTTGTGCGGACTGGATACCCAAGGCTGGAAAGAGTCAACTAACGCCGACTATGAACATATTCCAGGCATGCTTCACGTACGAAACACTGTGTCGAGTCTTGCTTGAGCCGTTTCTTGATATATAAATATACCGCAAGAGTACGGATTATGTATTGACCTCTTCGGTAGGTATGTTTATTCTCCTCATATTCCATCGGTTGTGTTAAGGCTGCAAGCTCGTACCGGTAGGGATTTTCATCCAATTAAAAACCAGATAATAAATGGTACTTTATTTCATACTTAAATTACACTATAATAAAAGTCCTAGTTAACATCCTAATTACAAAGAGCTACGTCCCATACATTACACCCTTAACGGGTCCAAGTGACCTGCTTGCAGCCTTAACACAACCGATGGGATACGAACGGACTACGTTCCAAAAACCATTGTACGGGGACTGACTACCTACCTAGGTACTTGGATGTAGTTACAGTATAATTCCTGTTCAGTACTAAGTATGGACCTCAGTCGTAAGCGGTGCCGCTTTAATGGTGATGGAGGAGGTGTGTGAGCTTGCTCGGGAGCTCAAGTGCTATCTGCTCTCTCTCTTGACAGAATTTTCTTGGGACGGGGTTACGGACTATTACTCCATCAAGATCTTCCTCGGGTGTCCTTGACAACGCCCTGAACGTGACACCAGTCGACGGGTGCCGCCAAGGCAAAACGGGCAGCCAACTGGTGTGATCAAGTGGGTAGAGTGGCTACTTGGGTCCGGCATACAAATGTCAAGTAAAAGATAGGTTCCTTGCGTACTTAGTATGTACCTGAGCATTCCGTGAGGGCGGCCGGGGCAGCTTGACAAACTCTCGTACTTACTTGTGAGCCTGCAAGTGCGCGAGGAAAATAGTAACAGCGGGCTCAGCGGGCAACGGTACCTGGGAGAGGGGCCAACTAGCCCCGCTACGACTAGACGCCCCTCAATTTTCCGCTAAGAAGCCCCGCTCATCACTCGCAATGGGCAACGGTGCTCCGTAGAACCCGCTCCCTAAGCAAACGTATGGAAGGATGACAGGAGCAACGCCCAGTTAGCCAAGTCTGGCAGCACTTCAAACACCGCAGTAAGCCAGGCAGCTTTAGAACACGGGCTGCCAGAGCCGGGTTCCAAACCCCACCCCTGGTCTCTTGCGCGCACACCCTTTTCTCCCGTGTCACTCCGTCTGGTCCAAGGCCCACCTCACGCGTCGCTGCATTGTGCGCCTGTCTGTCTATTGCTGCGCTGGCACGAGCCACGCACTACGAACCACGCTGTCCTTGACACGGCCACATACCACGATCCATCATGCCCTGGGCCATTCGGCTACGTACTCGAGCAGATGAGAGTCCAGGTGTCACGGTCTGCCCATGGCAGGCCGTTGCTGAAAAGTAATACTAGCTTCAAGCTCCCAAGTGCTCCTCAGCCACCCAACCCCTCCATCCCCTCCTTTCCTTCCTCTCCTCCCACTTTTCTTTCCCTCTGTCTATCGCGCGCGCCCCCCTTTCCTATTAATCCAACCCCCCTGTGCCGCTACAGTGCTGTGGCCCCCCAGGCTCTTTCCCCTCCCCCCTCTCTGTTCTTGACTACTACTAGTTCTCTGGCCTCTCCTCTCGCCTCTCCCCTCTCCGTTCCATCCCATCCATCCCATCCATCTCGCCATCTCGTCGCTTGGAATCACCATCGTCAGCATCCCATTTGTTAGGAGCTGACCCTTCGAGGCCTTATAGAGCCTCCTTTTCTTCTTAATTCTAGAACCCCTCACAGCCTTTCCATGACCAGAATACCATCATCACCAATGACCAACCTCACGATCGAATCCACCGCTGTCACACTTTAAATCCCACGGGAGCGCGTGCGAGCGAGGAGCTAGGAGTCGAGAGCAAAAGCGAGAGAGTCTTGACCAGACGATATTCAACCATCGTGCTGTCAGCATCTATCTTTCAAATTTTGGCCCGAATCGTGACGAGAGAGCAACCACTGTCGCCGTGTCTGCCACCATTACTTCGTACCGTCTTTCACAGATCACACGATTTGGTCATCAAGATGCCCGGAGCCAGCGTCGCAGTCCTCCCGCCACAAGCGGCCTCGACACCTTCCTCGAGGAAGGCATCTCTCGCGCCAGAACGCAAATACAAGTGCCAGTTCTGTAACAGAGCCTTCAGTAGAAGTGAGCACCGGAGTAGACACGAACGTTCACGTGGGTGCCCAAGCCAGTTCAGCCTTTGCCGCCATATTGCCCCCCCCGGCCCCCCTCGCTGTCTTCTGGAGGATTTTGTTGTATTCTCTTGGTTCTTCCGAGATGAATCTTTGAGCGTGCTTCTGCTGTTCCGTCAAGCAGCGCTCTTGTTAAATTTTCTTCACTTTTTTTCTTTTCTTTCCGTTTGCGTGCATCGTCATTTCTCCCTGGTGTTTTTTTCTTGTGGATAGTCCAATATTCGAACTTAGCTGACATCGTGCAGATACCAAAGAGAGACCTTTCAAATGCATGAAATGTAGAAGTACGTTTGTCAGACGCGATCTTCTCCTCAGGCATGATCGAACTGTGCACGCAAAGGATGGAGGTGTCCCTCTACACAGCGACGGCAAACGCCGTGCAGGCGGCCCCAAGACGCGCGCAATTGGCGGTCCATCCAAGACCCAGTTGGCTCTGGACACGTCAACCTTGGAGCAGATGGAAGCGGGCAATGATAGCCTCTTTGACGTAGAAGCTGCCGCCATGCTTGTAGCCGATTTGCATCACAAGGCTACTGCTGCTATGCGCGGTGACGATAGCACCTACGAAGACAATGCTTCCTTGGCATACTCACCTCATGGATCAACTATCATGGAATCGACCGTCACATATCCCTCAGGTGCTATTGCATTGCCTCAAATGCAGTGGGATGGCTTCATACCCCCGACTGTTGACGAGCCCAAGACTCACTCAATATCGTCTAGCGCGTCTGGGTCTTTCGAATCGCAACAATCCTTCACCTCGAACGCTACCATTCAACCTCGCGCAAACCAGCTTCCCCCTATGGCTGGACAACATGGTAGCGGACTTGTGCCTTCTCTGCAGTCCATTATTCAGGCTCTTCCTGATGCTAGTGCCGGAACGCCTACTCCGCAAAGTCCTTCCCTCGTTGACCCTGCTCATGCTGGCTTTCACCCTCCACAGGTGACAGGGGACGAACAACGCAATGCCATTTTGGATAATATTCGCAGTTATGATCGTGAGCACGCGATTCCTGAAGGGTTTCGTCTGCCTGGATTGGGATCCTTAAATCGCTATCTGTCAACTTACTTTGGTTTGTTCCATCATCACCTGCCTTTCCTCCATCCAGCATCTTTCAACCCCTCGCAGGTGTCACCCCCGTTGCTTCTGGCTGTCCTTAGCATTGGCGCACTTTACGCTTTCGATCAGGACCAGGCATACATGCTCCACATTGGCTCCAAAGTGCTCGTCAACCAATTTCTTCAAAACAAGGAGAATTTCAGCTCGCGGAAATGCCCTCTTTGGACCATGCAGAGCTCGCTTCTCAACATGATCTTTGCTAGCTGGAGTGGTGACCCCAAAGGCTTGGAGTGGGCTTGCTCAATCAAGAGTCTACTGGCCAACATGGTTGCCGGCAATAGATACGAGTTGAAACTTCGCCAGGAAGCACGGGACTCCGCTAAGCCAAGCCGTGCAGAATGGATTGAGGACGAGGGCTGTCGTCGCACTTACTATGCAGTCTACATTTTTTTCGGCCTGCTAACCTTGACATACAACCATACTCCGGCAATCAGCTTTAATGAATTCGAGGATCTTCAACTACCCTCTACGGAAGCTATGTGGAATATGCAAGGCATTGAGGACGGTGCGTGGTCAGAGCTCGTCAACAACGCCACTGCAGTCACATTTATGGAGGCCCATGACAATCTCTTTCAAGGCGAAACTCTCCGATACAGCGCATTTGCAACTCGCGTGATGATCAATGCTTTGTTCCTAGAAGTTTGGTATCACAAGCGCAGCCCTGAGGCTCTTCAGGATGTTGTAACGGAATACAAACT
Organism: Metarhizium acridum; assembly: GCF_019434415.1. Taxonomy (NCBI): domain Eukaryota; kingdom Fungi; phylum Ascomycota; class Sordariomycetes; order Hypocreales; family Clavicipitaceae; genus Metarhizium; species Metarhizium acridum. Next base: position 1,207,652 of record NW_027094020.1, on the reverse strand, counting down.
CCGCCTCGCCCTCGAAACTTGGGAGAAATCCTTGGATATGTGCGAACCAGAGACGATCGCTGTCCCGCTGAGCGCACCACACAAACGCCATCCGCTAATCTTCAATGCCAAGGCCATGTATCGCAATGCTCGTGCGCGATTGGAGGTCGACTTGAAGAGTGTACAAGAGGCTCTCCGCTATCACGATCCATATGAGGTAGCTGCTGCTATGTCTCACGCCCGCGATCGCGTAAAGCGATCGAGTGAGATGATCAAGGTGATTGAAGAGTGTTACGTCTGCATTGAAACTGCTGTGGTCCAAGGAGTTCGCTGGGTTGCTCGCACTTCGCCGACAAATTGGAGTGTCGAACATCCACTGTGCGGCATGGATCTGATGATTATCCTTTCCTTGTGGCTCTATCGCCTGGAACATGACGAAGAGCCAGCAACTCAGGAGGAACTCGCCATGTATAACAAAGTTCGACAGCTCTTTGCTAAAGATCTGGACGAAAGCTATATGTCGCAAATGAGCTCAATTGTGACCCGCCTCTGGGGTTCCATGCTCGACGAGGTAGTTGTCTGGGGGTAAGTTTCAGTCTCCCAACTCTGAGGCCACTCGCTGCAGAAGACAATGACGATTGTATAGAGAATGGACTGCTGACATATTTGCGACAGTATAACTCGTCTAATGGGCGAATCCTTCAAGCTGCACTCCCAGGCACTGGTCGGCTATGTCGACGATCTCGAAGCTTCCTCAAATGTCTCTACCCCGTCGATGACCTCACAGGGGGCAGACGAGGACAGCGTGTATTAATAATACTGAAACGATTGAAACGAATTTTTCTTTGAGTCATCGGAGTCGCCTTTTGGTCTCCCTTTTCCTTGGCAAATACCTTGGTTGCTCTATGTTGTCGTTTTGTTCGTGTTATCCTGTTGAGATGGCTTGTCGACTTTTGATTTCGTTGATTGCTTGCCGTCCGGCGCGACGGTTTCGGGAAGGAGTATTGCATGTCCTGATTATTGATTAAATCTGGCATTTCCTTTGTCACAATTTCCTTGCGGGTCGATTCGAGATCTCTTACGGCGCTTGAGACAGAGCAAGTGGCCGACAAGCTGCTTTGGCCACTTCAATTGTGTGCCGTTACTTTTTCTTAATGGAAGGGGGTATTTGGGCAATAATCTGCTTTCGGCGGTGAGGCAGGGAATGCGATACGGACGGGATATATTAGGGTGCGCTATTTCTGGGCCTCGGCGGATAAAGTAGGATTTTTCCAGCGGCAACGCAAGCCGAAGCCTGCAGATAGCGAGTCGATTGGCTGGTCCATGACGGCGATGTCGTCTTTCGCTTCTATCGTCAGTTGTTCGATTAGCCTTGGCACCTACTGGCTTTAATTCTCTGCTCTCTGCTTTATTTTGCCCTTGTATTTTTGGCGATTCTCGCTACATTCTTATTAGCAGCTTTCATTCCTCGTTTGTGCTTTGTCTCTTCTATCCCTTTTTTTGGTTTACTTTTCTTTTGCTTCTCAGATACCTTGTTCGATATACAGATTGTTGCATTTCCCTTTGAGTGGTATTTGGTTGTTTCCTTGGGTCTTCATATATTGTTTTCTTTGTCATGTTTATGCTCATTTTTTTTGCCACTGCTCTTTTGCTCGCTGGCCACGCAACCACAGAACAGGCGTCACGTTGAACGACAGGGGCGATCGCTCTACAGGGCCGGATCGCAGCCACAATGTGTGTGAACCCAATAGTTTTGAGAGGAGGCAGGCCCGCTCGCTAGTGTATAGATACGTAGTATTACAATCAATCAATAATCGCTTCTCTGTCATCTACTTCAACCCGCCCGTATGCGTCAATTTGGAAACGCAAAGGTAGTAGAGGATACTCTGAGTGTAACATCAAAGCGTGGAGTTTAGGAGCACTTGCACGGCGTGTTGCTACACCTCGGGCTCTACCTGGCGTCTTGGTGTCTAAAAGCTACCAGTTGACGTCTCCTGCAGATTGGTGAAGTCTTTGAGCCCTGCAGGATACCCGAATACATACAACAGAATAGCTGGGAGGGGGTTGTGCCTGCCTGCCAGATAGCAGACATGAAAGGTTCGTTCTGGAGGTAAGAAGACCTTCCCTGGTGCGTCGTCTCTCAGTCGATGATGTCTGGTGTGATTCAGAATTCAGAAGTAGCACCTGAACGCTATTTGATTCCTACATTTCTGTTTGTCGACATCTTCTGACACCCTTGCTGAGCATTCGATCCGCTGAGTCTGCATTGGTACGATAAAACCTGTTTACTTATTGCAACGAATTTCTTGTCAATCAAGAGACTGAATATGACACAAGGACCTGTGTGTAGGTACTGACAGAAAAGCTCATGAGCTGAACAGGCCAGCGTTTCCAAAAGGACACCAGGAAAACTGGAATCATCTCAAAAACAACTTCAATGTCCGTCATGCATTGGACTTTGGCATTTAGTCTACTGATTGTGCCTCGTATCGCCCTCGCGATATGTACCTGCGGATATTCAATGACTGGCCGGCAGCCTGGAAATAATCCCATATTATTTACGGACAAGCTAGGAACGGACTTTGCATCGATTGAGGACCTATCGCAAGCTTCTGAGTGGACCAAGCAGCAGTTTAATGTCTCTGCTAAAGCTGGCAGAGGGACATATGGCAAGACATTTCTCCCGGAAAATGTGTTTCTACCCCCGGAACCGCAAGACGTACAAGGCGATGTACACCAGCCAAAAGGCATAGCTCTTCGAGTCGGTAGTCAAATCACATCCTTGAATGCGATATCCGCTGCCGAGCTGGACACAAGCCGAAGGGACATGTTCTGGGGGTCCTACCGAGCAACAATGAAGCTTTCGAGTGTTAGTGGTACATGTGCAGCGTTTTTCTGGGTACGTATGCGCTCGAAGTATTTGAGGAGCAAAGACCGATACTAAGAAATTATAGTATTCCAACGACACACAAGAGATCGACATGGAGTTTCTCTCCCGACAGTTTGACGAGGTGAAGAAGGTCTTCCCCGTGAATCTCGTCATCCACTCCAGCCTATCGGCAAAAGATGGTTACGACGCGAGCAAGACCGGGACGTTTAAGACGACCAATTTAACGTTTGATCCGACCAAAGGCTTCCATGAATATCGCTTCGACTACTTGCCGGGTCACGTCTATTTTTACGCCGACGGGGAAAGGTTAGGCGAGATGAAGGGCGAGAACGTTCCGTCAAGTGGTGGACACCTCATATTACAGCATTGGAGCAACGGCAATCAATTGTGGTCAGGCGGTCCACCATCATCGGACGCTGTGATTGTCGTAAAGTCCGTGGAGGCCTATTTCAACTCTTCCGACGCCAAGAGACGTGGAGACTGGCACAATACGTGCAGAAGTCATGGTGAGAAGGAAACAGTATGTGCTATATCTGACGCGACACCAGCAGCCTCTGGCCAAGTAGATCATTCCTCCCATGACGACGTGAAGACTGGTAACCATGAGACGGGTGAAGAGAATGGTAGTCACGGATCCCATCTGGCCAAGTCGCTGAAGACAGCGCTGGCCCCGATGATGGCTGTATACACATTACTGATGACGGGGCCGGTGCTGGGATCTGGGCTGAAGGTGTGGTGAGAATGATGGAAGCGCCAAGCATTGTAGATATGAAGAGAGCATTGGCGTGCTCTGTTTTGGACGCTCAGCATGAAACTTTAGCCGTAATGCCAGTTTGGTTCTCTGTACTAACTTGGACACCATGTGTTCTTTTGCACATGAGATGGTGATATAATAGAGCGACGCCGCTGACCAAAATCAGTAGACTTCCAACTCTATGGGTGGGTGGCGGGCCAAGATGCGACAAGCAAATGATGGTTGAGCGAGGCGCAAACATTGAAGTCATCTGACGAGAAGGAGGTGCGGCGGAGATGGCGACGACGCGATGCAGATGGTTAACCAGATGCGAGGTGACCACCGATCGGCAAGCTGGGAGCATGTCACGCTCCAGCCTTGCTCTGATTTGCGCTCAAAAGAACAAGCTTTGGCTAGTATCGCTCGGCATAGCACTAACAACAGTACCGGACCCCAAAGCCATCCAGCAACGTGATGGAATGGAGCGAAGTACGGGTGATGGCCGGCGGCGGGCGACGGCTGGTGGCTGACGAGCCCCGTGAAGAAGAAACGTGGAGCACTTGGGAGAACTTGAGAACACTTGAGGATCGCCGGCAGTCCCGTGGCCTTGACGATGCCATACGGCCAAATGGCCAATGGCCAAGATTGATGTCATCTTGTGCGCTCCTTACGTATGCCACCATTCCCGACAGGCGAGCTAGCCACTGGGCCTGACCGATTGACCCTGGCGACAGTACTCTGTGTGGTAGAATATATTTGCCCACATGCATAAGAAGTAGTTACACACTAATACACCATGGTATATTGTGGTGCGTAAGCGCGATAGCCAGGTACCTAGTACTCTGAGATCCGGTCTGCAACGGCACGGCGCGACGAACCCTGGGGCCTTTGGGGCTTTAAACTGGGGCACAAGGTCATAATGGCATAGTCAGGAACTCCTCTCTCCACACCAAGTTGATCTCCAGGCAAGGGGGAAGGGGAGGGGGGAAGGGAGCTGGAGGACAAGAAGCCGTCATGACGTCTGGTATAAAGTGAAGTCCCGCGCGTCCAAGGATCACGGCTATAGTCTACCCATCACATCTTGTCAACGTGCCTCTTTGGAGAGACGCTTTCATGAGAATCACGATTTGTAGTCCATATCCAACACCCCCCCCAGCCCCTTTCCTGAGACGCGAACGTATGTATTTAAACCTCTCACTCCCTAAACTCACGCACCTTCTAACGTTGAGCAATAGAGATATCCTAGCAGTCAAACAGGAAGAGAAAGATCGTCATCATGGCATCAACGCTCAATGTCATTCTTCGCAACGACACTGGCTCTGCACAGCTTTATGCTCACATCACCGGCCAGGATGATAAAGGGGTCATGCTGCTCGGGTCAGATGGCAAAACACCATACCGTCCTGCCAACCCCAGCGATACTCTCCAGCCGCTCGGTGCCGACTGCGCAATTCCAATCGGCGCTTCCGGTACCGCACGAACCATTTCCGTCCCTCGCATCTCTGGCGCACGCATCTGGTTTTGCAAGGAGAAGCCTCTGACTTTCTTCATCAACCCCGGACCCGCGCTGGTTGAACCGTCCGCAACAAACCCTGCAGACCCTAATTACGACCTGGATTGGGGTTTTTGCGAGTTTACTTGGAATCAGCAAGAGCTGTATGCCAACATCTCCTTTGTTGACTTTGTCAGCCTCCCTGTTTCCCTGCAGCTGAAGACGGGAGACGGCAAAGTCAAGACTGTGCCCGGAATGCCCTCAGACGGCCTGGACAAGGTTTGCTCTGAGCTCGAGGCCCAGGGCAAGAGTGACGGCAAGGGCTGGGACAAGCTCGTCATACGGTCGCCCTCAGGGACCAACCTGCGAGCTTTGAGCCCGAATTCAGGCAGCGTCTTGATCAATGGCTTGTTTGACGGGTACTATCAGTCTTGCGTCGATTCTGTATGGGAAAAGTACACGTCCCAAGACTTGACTGTTAATACTCAGTTCAAATGGGGGAACGCCGTTGGTCGTGTCAAGGACGGCAAACTGACCTTTGGCTCGGTTGGTTCCTTTGCTAAACCGTCAGCGTCTGATATTTTCACTTGCAGCACTGGGCCGTTCGCCGGTGGCAAAGGTGTATCCGATGAAATGCTCAACATTGGAGCACGAATTGCTGCTGCATTTAACCGCTCCACGCTGCTGGTGAATGCGGAACAGCCCGAAGGCGAAAAGGTAGATACGTATTACAAGGACGCGGTTACCAATCACTACTCGCGAATCTGCCACCAGGTCAGCGTCCAGAGTCGAGGTTACGCGTTCCCCTACGATGATGTCGGACCGTCATCTGGCGAGGACCAATCTGGGTTCGTAAACGATCCAAACCCCCAGGAACTGACAGTTTCCGTCGGCAAGCCCCTCCAAGGCTAGAGACCACCCGTGACTATTTTCCAGCTACAGGAAGGGTGCTGGATTCAATGTGTAAATTTATTCTTGGCACGGTCAGCTACCGTATTCACTCAAATTGCGAGCCTCGAGGGGCACGTGTACATGTCCATGTCCATGTACGGAGTATATATGATTGAGAGATTGAGAGAGAGAGAGCTGTATATACTGCTGCTTTCACAGCTGAATTGTGTATATATTACGAGGCACGGATTGTTTGCGGTCTGTCATTTTGTGTATATATGTTCTTTTTTTATATATGGAATTTTTTATTTCTTCCACTACTTCTTGCCTGGCCATCTGGAGCACGAATTGCTGGAAATCGGCCGGACCGTTGCCAGTAGGCAGCACCGAGCCTTGTTTTCCTAGGGCGTTTCGGGACGTTTTGACCATTATAGAGGCGAAGAGATAGCACAAACGTAGTTTCAGTACAAACAGTTCCAGACCATGACTGTATGGACTAGTGTGTAAATACCTAGGTAGGTGGATGGCTTACACACCTAGGTAAGCGGGCAATGCTCGTGAGCCAAGTTACTACGAAGCCTTGGTCGCCAAGCGTGGATGACCACTCGGGACACATGCAGAATTGGTTTAGGCAAGACGACTGACTGCCTATTGATGGATGACTGGAACGAGGAAAACTGGTCGAGGGGGTGGAGAAAGATGGCTCAAAAGGGTCAAATACAGATGCATGTTGTTGGTTGAAGAGTTCGCTGAAGGCGCTCGGGAAGGCCGCTCCAACCACAAGCCAAAACCAACCAGTGGCACAAATCACAGGACGGCTGGATGACGGCTGGATGAGCCTGACGTGAAATTTGGGGGCGGTTTCCGGGGCCGGTTGGGGTGGGTGGGTGGCTTGCATGCAAGTGTGCAGAGGGATGATGTGCATCGTGGTGCTGCCGTATCTAGGAAAACATATTGCGTAGCCGGTGAGTTCTGGACCTTGCATGTCGTACATGTATAAAATCTGCCTACAAAATATATTACTCCCGTATCTACCTAGGTAGTTGACGTGCCATCTGTACAAATACGGAAGAGTAAGGCATGGCTTGGGGGTCCGTTGACGAGGGATAAAGTTGGGGGGCTGCATTTGACAATCTCAATGTAACCCCCAGGCTGCAAGGTCTCGTGGGATTAGAGAGACCACTACTCCGTACCACTTGAGACTTCTATCCGTCAGCGACCAAGTGAACGAGCCACTGAGTAAAAAAAAAAGTACACTGACGAGCTCCTTGGCTAAATTTACCATTCCTTGTGCAGTTGTGTATTGTTACTTTGTAACTGGTTATTCCAAAGTTTCCCATATGCTTCAAGTGGCCTCGAGTGCTTTGCAAGGACTAGCAACGCGCTCAAGCGCTTCTCCCGCGACGCCACACTAAAATGCCGCAGCCGGATTCCCGCCCTCACCAATTGATTGATAGCACCGTACAGTAGCTGCGCGTCGTTGGCTCCTTCCCAGCGCCCAGCGACCCGGTTTCCTAGAGTCAAGTCCCCTCCTCCTCCTCTATTTTTATTCCAGTCAGCATACGGAGTACTCCGTACTCACCCCCATATAAACATGGCCACGTGGTAGAAGCGACCAACATTCGCCATAATACAACAGTGCAATGCTCGATGGCCCGTTCCAGCTGACAATGACAACATTCTCTTCAACAGTCATCATCTCGATGCCTTCATAGAAGCTTGTCGTCAAACATCACTCTGTATGTGCCTGGAGCCTCTGCGCCCCCAACTCGGCCCAACCTCAGCTCCTTCTCAGCCCTATCCGTACGGACGGCAGCCTCATTTCTCTCTCTCCTTTCTCGGCACAGTGCTCAACCGAATTCATTGTTGGCTAGTTTTTGACCCAAGAGGAAACATTTCTCTCGCAACCTTTTCCCACCATGGTGTATTGTGGAAAGCCCTCCAAGGGCTGTTCCAACTGTCGAGAGCGCAAGATACGGGTGAGTTCTCAATGCGCAACGCTCGCGCCTCTCGCATCAAAGGCTCCATCTCATCATATCCTTAAACCTTTTTCTTATACTCCTCCTGCATTGTAGTGCGACCAGAGAACCCCTACCTGCGGCCAGTGCGAAAAGCGCCAGCAGAAATGCCCTGGATATCGCAACATTGTTGATCTCATGTTTCGGGATGAGAGCCACCATGTCATCAAGCGAGCTACCACAACCCGAAGGCGACCCAAGAAGGCCAGACTTGCCAGCGCTATTATTCCAGACACGCCGCCATCCCCGACTCGGTCTTCACTATCTTCTTCGCCGTCTTTAGCTATCCGACAGCCCCAACCATTTTTGGGCGAGGCGTCTCCATCAAGTGAGGAGGACTACGCTGCTGACTGTGCCCGGGGAGAGACTCGTGTGAGCCTTTCCGGCAGCAGTCATCGAGACTACAGCAGTCGAACCTCCACCGCCCTCACCGCTACTGCCATCACCAATACTAGCAGAATCCCGTATGGCCCGACGGATTCTCTGCAGGAGCGTGGCATAGCCTTTTTCTTCGCTCGCTATGTTGCCACTGACCACGGCTGCTACCAAAATTATGACTTCATCTACGATGTATGGAAACCGCCGCCTACCTATGACACGGATTCGACCGACTGCATCACTGCTAGCATGACGGCTGTCGGCCTCACCAGCTTATCGAAACTCACTCGATGTCCCGAGACGTTTAGACGGGCCCGCCAGAGCTATACTATTGCACTCGGCCTTGCCAACTTAGCTCTCAGCAACCCAACCGAGGCGGTCAAGGATAGCACTATGCTGGCCGTGCTTATTTTGGGAACTTATGAATTTGTCTCTGGCCGTACCCCGCAAACCATTAGGGCCTGGCAAGATCATGTCAACGGTGCCGCAACCTTGGCGAGCATGAGAGGAGCTGCCCAGTTTCGCACCAAGGCTGGAACCAGAATGTTCATCATGCTCTGCCACACTGTCCTGATCAGCTGTATCCGTAGCGGCTTACCAATGCCGCAGTCTATGGTCGACCTCCGAAACGAGTTGTGGCACTTGACTGACACCAGTGGTCCCATATGGCGAGTTGTTGACACATTGTACAATGCACTGCAAGTCCGGCATGATATCAAGTCTGGCAAGGTTTCGGGGGTTGACGCTGTTGTAAAGAAGCTGTGCGATGTGGAAGACCAATTCTCGGCCTTGATCGCGAGCCTTCCGCCCGGGTGGTACTATCGTCAGGCGAAGCTATCCAAGCCACATCCGGCCGTTTTGGGAGACACCTGCCACATCTATCGGGGCCTTACTCAAGCAACTACCTGGAATGGCATTCGTACCATGAGGATGTTGGTCCAGGAGACTATTGTCGAGGTTCTCTGCGGCAGTACCGAAGACCCGACAATGCTGCCAAACCATTACCAGCTTCAGCTTGTCAAAGCCATGAAACTCATTCAAATGCTGGGTGAAGCATTTGTTTCCAGCGTGCCACAGCACTTTGGGATTGTCAGTGGCAAGGATATCGTTCGCGACAGACAAGGTCGCCACACCGTCGCGCCTGTACCTACCACCCAGCTTCCGCACCGGATCCTATCGCCATCGGATCAAAAAGCATTACCCGAGGCCTCTAGCAGCACCGCAGGCACCGCTTCCTCCCTCTCGGCCGCCGCATCTCGAAAGCCTACTTTGTTTGATCCTACCCAGTCAAGCGGACATGAGAAAGGAGCAGAACGGTTCCTGACTTTAGCTACAGCTAGTCATACCATCATATGGCCACTCTATACGCTCGGCATGTCGTCCTCGACGACGCCTGATACACTTGCATATGTTCTGGATCGCTTAGAGGCCATATATCAAGAAACAGGATTTGAACAGGCCCGCGTCGTGTCTAACATTGTCAAGGAGCAAGTTCACACACTGCTGTGGGATCAGATTCCAACCTCGAAACTGCCTTCTCTACCGGACACTGCATTGCCAATGATAGTGTGAAACACTGTAGTAGTACGATCGAAATGATGATGGCTACTTGTTGTTGATGTAATTTATCTCCAATGTATGCTATGCTTATAAATCCACCATTTATGGGTATTTGAATCCACCAATTTAGCGAGGGCATCATTCAGCGTTGCAGTTTCGCATTAGGTAGTTCCCTTCTATGGCAACGTCGCTGCTTACAGCGGCGCTATGTGCTCAAATTCATTGGATATACTGAAGCTTCCTTATTGTATCAGCTTTTGTTTCTTGTATATATTATTTAAACCAGATAAGGACGGGGTGTGAAAGGACCGGTGTTGGATAACCACACCAGAATCGAGAAAATGTGGACGAAACGGAAAATCAGGAATAAGAGTACTCAGTATTATAAACGGAGGGCGGTTGACTCTTGTGAGATGTGTGATTTTACAGTTTCTAAACAAGACAGTACAGTCAACTTGTTTATGCCCACACCGATCAACTCCATAGATATCATTACACTCGACTTGATTTGGGGGTACGATCTGTGCTGTTGGGTGCATCTCCTCTGCTACCAACTATCAAAGTTGCCAAAACCTCCACTTCCCTTCATCTTCTTCCGCACTGGCTCTTCCCAACCCTCCAGCCTTGAGCCAAGAGCCTCTGACCCGTCACTCCCATAACCTGAAACAGAATCTTTATTTAAATATTTGCCCACACTGTCCTTTCCGTCGGCCGGGACGATGGTCCCATCCCCCCGTATCCGCTTCCCCGTCCAAGTCGTCCTGTCGTCATCAGTGCCGCCCTTGCGACGGATCTCTTCCTGCTCGTGTTCTTGCCGTTCTTGTTCCTTCCTCTGTGTCTGGAACTCCTCGAAGGGGTCTACGAACACGACCACGTCTCTAATGAATATTTTGTTGAGAGGTCTGTTGGACCCGTCCGTCTGAACCGCCTCCATCTTGGAGAGGACGTCCTTGCCGTCGACCACGAGTCCAAATATCGTGTGTTTCCGGTCGAGATGGGGTGTTGCTTTGTAAGTAATGAAGAATTGGCTGGAGTTTGTATTTTTTCCCTTGTTGGCCATGGACACTGTGGTGAAAGAAAAGGGCGGGGGACGTTTGTCAGCGAATCGGCGGCCATGAACCAAAGTGAGATAAGTAAAGTCGACAAATGGGATATAATGTACTCACATATGCCTCTGGTGTTATGCGTGTGTGGCCCGTCAAACTCGTCATTGAAGTACTTGCCCCATATACTTGAGCCTCCCTTGCCGGTCCCCGACGGATCACCACCCTGAATCATAAAGTTGGGTATATTTCGATGAAAGGCGACGCCTTTGTAGTAGCCCGTCTGCGCCAGCCTGACGAAGTTCCAGACTGCTCTCGGCGCCGTGTCGGTGTGTAGCTCAACGGTCAAGTCGCCCAGGTTGGTCTCTATGCGAGCGTAGCCCTTGGTTTTGACCCGCTTCGGCTTGAGCATGAACTCCTCATCGGTCAACAAGGCCCGCTCGCCGCTGGTTTCCGGCGTCAAGCCAGTACTCGTGAAGCTCGCGGCCGCCTTTCCGGTGGTGTAGGCAGCTGCGTTTGCGGCCAGCTTTTTGTTCTTGATGGCAGGCTGGGATGCCGCCGTGGTCGACAATGGACCCGTCGATGTGGCTGAGGGTTTTGCCAAAGCGCCAGAGCTCCGGTTGACATCTCCCCCGGCTTCTCGTGCTTTGCGGGCCTTCTCAACAGCGGCTTTTGCCTTCAGCACCTTGTCTCCCATGCTTCCCAGCGCGCCGGCATTGACGCCACCTGCACTGCGCTCCTCCTCTTGCTCCTTGGTAAGCTGTGCCCCTTCTCCGTCTCTGAGGTACTTGAATTGCTCGAGATTACGACTAGCGGCATTCTGAGGATCTTGCAAGGTAATAATATCGGCTCGGGTAAACGGCTCGTCGTCGACGAGGTCCTGCCACAGTTTGGCCTTGATATTCATGCGCTCTACCGTCTCCCACGCAAACACATTCGCATACGTGCCATGGCGAATAGCCACGATGTGAGTGTTGTCGGTGAAGATTTTGTAGGTGACTGGATCGATCAAGTCGCCTTTGCCGTCGCTCAGCCCAGCACCGAGGGAGTCTGAAGTAGCATTGCGCGCAAAGTTCAAGCGGATTAAATCCTTCTTGTGAAGGGGTTCGCCATTAACGGGATTCTGGTTTGGGTGTTTCTCGAGCCATGCGCTTATGACCTCGACATCGAAAATGGTGCCATCGGGCGTACAAACTGGGTTCTTGAAAGGTTGGAGACTGGCGGCGCAAAAGTTAAAGGGCAGACGACGAAATGGAGCAGCCCCAGGTCCGCCCAGTGACGAAGACTTGGCGCCTGCACTGGCGGAATAGGCACCCGACGACGACCACTCGGAATGTGTAATCTGCGACGAGGGAGAGGGTTAGCAGCAGCAACGGAGAGACAGAGAGAGAGAGAAAGAGGTTGATGGAGGGCGGGCATTGTGTCCTTACATAGAGCTTGTCAGTCCCCTTTCCCATAATTCCTGTTGAGAAGCTGGATGTGCTACAGAGCTATGGAAGGACAGCTATCCTGATTAGCTCCCGAATCTGGAGAGACTACCCGATGTGGGAGTGGTTGGTGATTTCAATCCAAGGTCATGTTTTTGCTGTTCTACACACATCTCAGAGAGTGTTGTGGCTGGGTTCGTGGCTTGACTACGGTATTCGCCGCCACTTGCGCGCGCTTGTGGTCAAATTGGATCTGCTGAAACCCACCCAGAGTTTAAATAGCACCGTCACAAGGAAGGGACTCCCGAACCTGAGCCATTAGAGGCTCAAGGAAATGCATGCCTGTGGGAACAAGGCGACAGGCAGGCGACTTCTTCCCACAGGCATGCGATGCCGCCGAAGTTTCCAAACCGACACAGGGCCTATCTCGTTGACCCTGAGCGCCGATGGATTACTTTGGAGACGAATACGGGGTACCTTGACTGGAAGTGGCCTTTCAAGGGCATCTATTTAGCTGCGACACTCAACGAATCGTTATGCGCTAGCCCATGGTACAGGCAGAACTGCAAGGAAACTCTATTGGGAGTGAGAATGCTATTGGCCTGCACACGAGGAGGACGGGTGGCTTTTAGGGAGCACGACGTTCATCCGCGCCGGAGAGGTCGTTCATGTATTATGTATGACCTTAGGAACGTCATCCGTACCGAGATAACGTGTAAGTGGGCGCTGGGGCGCGATTCGAACGAGTATCTAACCTCTCAGGGGCCCGGACTTTTCATACAAGAGTTGCTTCACCGTCCTTATTTATCCATTATAGAATTCGTGCCAAGCATAAGCATCGGGTAAAATATTTCATTTCACCAGTGACTTGAGGAAACACAGGCAGCTTGAAGAAAATATAGAGCAAGGTCACTCCTTTCCTTTTCCCTCCGTTGCCTTGCCTCTCTTTCGTTGCGCGTCTTTTCCAGATGAAGACACCTGTTGAAAGGTATCCGCCTTGGCAATCCTCTGCGATGGCAGCTCATAGTTGGGATGGAATGTACCGCCCGCCCGCCTGAGACGCTGAGCCCCTCTGCCCGATGACGAGGCTAGCGCCTAAGCCTTTTCCCGTGCCTCCATCGCCTGTTTCCTAAAGAATCGTTAGCCTCATATTAATAAGAAGAGGCTAGACTGTCACGGACCTTTCAAAGTCGAAGAAGGCAACTGGGAGATCACTCCTGCTTGTCATCAACGTGTAATGGAGACCATTTGTTGTTCGCTGGTACGCGTAATTCTCGTTGAGGATGGCATCGTTGATTTCCCACAGACGCTTTGTTTCGAACTGTTGTTTAGATTGTTTGGACATGTTCACCGCAAGGAACGCGTGCTTACATTTGGGGTGTTGGGACACACGATCAGTCATAGTGAGAAAGTGGCGAATACCTTCTATTTCAAGACCAGCATACCTACCTAGGTAGTTAGTTAGTAGTTCTCTGCCTAGAAGCACATGCTGAGTCTCCACCTGCGTGGGTTAGCTGCTGCCTAAATCCTAAGCACCGAACAAGTTTTGACTACATATCACATCTGCAGATGCAAGAGGAGTTGTCCGCGTCCCGGGGGAGTCTGGCAAAGGTCACTACTGCGGCATGCGGGATACGTAGTACTACTCAAGGAGGAGGAGTCATAATTGATCAGGTGAGGTTATACGCCCAGAATCGCCATCGGTGGCCGAGATAAAGCTGTTGTGATGTTCACCTCGGAGTTGCATAGTCCGATTGCGGGGCTTGACGGCATAGACAATGCCACTATACATGTTCTGTAAAAGTGTCAGGCGGCTAGAACTACCTATGTAGGCGGCCTAGAGGTCGATGTTGGGCGTCGTCTGTACCCCTAGCCAGCTTCAGGGATATTGTCGGGCCTGCCACCTGAGATGGGCCAGATCTGGGAGGTTGGAAGTAGCTGATAGCATCCGGGATGCGAGTAGCCTTCTTAAGATAGGCGGTGCATTTCATTTGTTATCCATCTATCTGGAGCGAACCGAGAATACATCCAGTAAGGCCTAGAGTATGTGTTAGGCTAATTAAATGCGAAACGTCTTCTATTAATTGCGAAGACGGGCCACATGCGAGGTCAATATGGGTAGAGATTTGAATGTGCGAGAAAGGTTTCGCGAATTTGGAAGAACTTGGTGGCACAGCTGATCTATGCTAGCATTCATCACTGTGCTAGCAACCCCATCTCCCAAGCATTTCTTCCCTGTGCCAAATCGCCTTTGGCAGCCCAAACTGTTATCCCTCTTTGCACTCCGTATTGTCAACTGAGCGCCGGTTTCCCAAAGGCCTTTTTGACCTGCGCGATGTAATCCTCCTTGTCCCTGAGTTTCTTTTCAATAAACCCCTGGGCTCCAAACCCCCAATAAGAAAAGAAGACATGGTCGAAAATGGATCCACTGCAATGCTCCTTGTTGAAGAGCGGCTGGATATTGGCATTGAAGACTCTGAACATGCCCTTGGGTACCTTGATGGCCTGGAAATACCAAAAGCTGCCTGTCTCCCACACACGGCGCATGATAGGACCGTGAAGCAAAACGCCATTCCTAGCCTTTTCCTCGGCTTCGTATATATCAAAATATTCATTGAACAAAGCGCCTAACTCAGAGACAGATTCGGTATCATCGAAAGCGTCGATGGGCTTGGACGCAAGCCAGTAGGGTGGAAGCTGCATTTCTATGGGTTGCGACTGCGCCCACTCAAGGTCAATAATAGTCTGAATATTCCACTGCTCGTCAACGAAGATGTTGTTTTGTTGGAGATCCGTAAGCGTGTAATAGAAGGGGCCGCCTCGATAATCTGTACGAATAAATCGGTGCATAATGGCCCGCAGGGCAGTTAAAGCCGCAAGCTGCATTTCGCCATCGTCTTGGTTATGAATGGCGTTTGGTTGATGGAGCAATTTGTTATCATGTAGGCCAAGAAAGTCGGAGATGTAGGGCTCAATTGAAGAGTAAGTCCTCTCCCGTGGGATGCCGGATGGAACGCCTTCATTCTCGAAAAGCTGGAAGTACATATCCAGTGGGCGGTTTGACAGACTGACAACGCCTGTCGAGTCAAGGCTAAGCGAACCAATTCGTGGCAAGGGATTTCTATTCATTGATAGGCAGATGCGCGCTATGCCACGTAAAAGTCTCTGTCGGTAAGCTTTATCGTGTCGATGCTCTTCCCAAGAGGCAGCAAGAGCGCAGCCCTTGGCCTCGCCGAGGATCATATACCCCGAGTCGAAAGAGTTTCGCAACCCACGTCGTATGTAGTGAGACGGGACCGGAAAGCCGAAGAAGCCAAGTAACCGGCGTCGTAACCCCCCTATCATTCTCGGGAGAAATGGTGTGTTCTGCGGGTGTGAAAACTGTGCAAGTCAGATCATGCTGAAGTAGCCTGGCACATGTGGCATAGAGCTTACGCAGGTTCCGTCGGGAAGACCAAACCCGTGCAGAATGGGAATGGGGACATCGGGACAATGTTGTTGAAGCCATATGTACGTCGCGATTTCGGTTCGCAGCTTTTCTTCCACGTTACCCCGATGCATAGCCTCACCAACCTTATATGGCAGTGGGAAACGGACAAAAACTCGCTCGCTACCGTGACATCTCTTAGTCCGAATAAGGACAGGGAGTACTACGTTGAAACTGCCTGCTTTCCAAATGTCCATAACACAAACATAGCACCAGTCAACGCCCAAGTGATAACGGACCAGAGCTTCGATATCGGCTTTGCGTGCTATCAGCGAGGCCCAGAACTTCTTCTGCTGCCCCGGGTATCGTAGCTGGGCCAGCACGTCGTCATCCTCGTCTAGCGCATCTTCGAGGCTAACTCGCCCTCGAAGCGTCGCAAGGTCGGCCATTGAAGCAAAGCAGGACGGTGTACAAAGCCATCTGTCCTATTCCACAAGGTTGATGATGAAAATTCTGAGGAATGAGGTCTCCTAGGGCATATTGGCGAAAATGTTGTCAGGATCATGGCAGCGAAGACATGGAATAGGAGAAATGTGTCCTCGCCTTGTTGAAGTTGATTGACGCTTACTAATAACTATGTTTCAGCCTATTTCAGCAAATCGATTTTTGGACACCTAAACGTACCGAAAAGTAAGTTATCAATTGTACCGTTCACGTCTCAGTGGGGCAGGTGGCTAGTAAAGGACGCTCAGCTACTCCGCAGAGCTTCAGACTGCCACGTCTCCACGGCCAAGCCTCGACTTCTCGGGCGCAGCAATTCTTACACAACACCGACAATCGCAGAATAGTCCTGCTTTCGTGACCGGGATTCAGGCGATTCGGAATCCCACACGATATCAATATTACATTGTCGCTCACTGGATTCTACTCCGACACTCGCGCCCTGAAGAGATGCTCATCACATTACGGAGCTGCCACTCGAGCTGAGGACTTCATACGAACCTCCAACATCCTATTCTACCTAATAGCCCACTGCTACGCTCAACCACCGGCCTCATCAAACCGCTGTCGCACCGACGAAACCGAGCCCCAGGTGGCAACACCTACGTCCTCTCCCTGTTACTTGCGCTTCTCGACATAGCGATCTTGCTGCAGCTCTCTGTCCACCATGAGGCTCTTCCTCGGGCTCCTTGCCTTGGCCTTATCCTTCTGGACGTCCTTGGCCCACGAAGTTGCCATTGTGAGCTTGCACAATATGCCACCTACCTTGAGAACCCTACTCTGACGGCTTTTGTTCCATGACAGGATGACACAGATGCCAATCATCAATATTGCTCTGGTTCGCAACCCCTTGGCCAGCATTATCGCGACCCATCTAACAAACTCTTGTAGGCATGTACAGTCGGCAGACATGGGGCGGACCGATTGACCCATTTATCCTCGTCAAGTTTTTCAACTCTAGTATACCAGAAGGCACCGACCCCATCGTGAGCTTGATAATCTTCCAGTGGCGAGATAATAAATTTGTTGGCGTCCCTGACCCAGATGGCCAAAGACGAGTACGAGCCCGTCCCCCTTTCGTTTGCCAAACTCCCAATGCTGCGTTGTATCTTTGCATTTCTGATGATCGCGATATATCTAACCATTTCTCCTTCTCCCAGCAGCTACCCATTTGTACCGAGGAGTTTGTAAAATCTGGACATTGCAATACCACTGATATCGGCGAGTTTGTTGTTTCTCACAATGCCACCGAGAAATCAAACGCCCTCATCTTGACAAAGGCTGTTCATCTCAAGGACGCGAGTCCAATTCAATATTCCTTGAAGAAGACTGGATATTACTGTGTTGTGACACAGGGCTACACCATCGACAAGTACAACGCTGTTGTTGAATTCCGAAATGCTTACGGTGAATTACAAGCCACCCAGATTCCCAAACTACCTTTCTACGGCGCCATGTCCATCATCTATGCGCTCATGGCAGGATACTGGGGCTTCCTGTACTACCAGCATCGCCATGACATCTGTATGTCTCGGTCACTCACTGCCTTTTGAAAAACAGAATACCCAATCGCAATGCTCTAACACATCTCCAGTGGCGGTCCAAAACTACATAACGGCGATATTAGTCTTTCTAGTAGTGGAAATGCTCATTACATGGGGTTACTACGGTTTGTTCAGCCTACAACTGCCAAGGGCCTAGACCTTGTGCGCTTTTACTAACTTATGCCACTAGATTTTCAAAACAACGGAGGCTCCGGCGTGGGATCCAAGGCCTTCCTCATTGTAGTCGGCATCCTGAATGCTGCACGGAACTCTTTCTCATTCTTCCTTTTACTCATTGTATGCATGGGATATGGCGTCGTCAAGCCCACTCTTGGGCGTACCATGATATATGTGCGATGGCTCGCGGCTGCTCACTTTGTCTTTGGTCTGGTCTATTCCATCACCAGTCTTGTTGTCTCACCTGAAAGTGCCGGTATGTATTGAGCGATAAGAAAATTCTGCAGATATCACACTGTCGTAGGGATTTCCGCTAACCTGCCGTTTAGGCCCATTTGTTCTCCTCATTGTCCTACCTCTGGCCGGAACGCTGACAGCATTTTATGTGTGGACTCTCAACTCCCTCAACTTCACTCTGAAGGATCTTAGACAGCGGAAGCAGCATGCAAAGGAGGCTATGTACAGAAAACTTTGGTGGTCGATTCTTATCAGCATTATTGTCATCTTTGCCTTCTTTTTCTTCACAAGCTTCACTTTCGCCTCCATAAATGATCCCGACTTTGTTCCCAATCATTGGAAATCACGGTGGTTTGTCCTGGATGGCTGGCTAAACATTGTCTATTTTGTAGACGTTGCATTCGTCGCCTACGTATGGCGCCCTACCGCTAACAATCGTCGTTTTGCTATGAGTGATGAGATAGCTCAAGATGACGATGGGAACTTCGAGATTGGTGACATTGGCGTCCCCGACGATTGGGATGATGATGAAGACGCCGAGGCTGGCAAGAATCAGCCTCACCCACCACCTATCACCGGAATTGCCAGTTCTGCTCCGACTCAACCGAACAGTCATCAGCAGAACTCCACGCGGAGCATCCCGCGAGAGTCTATTGATGGGGAGACTATTTTTGCTGTAGGGGAGGACGGCGACAGGTTGTCAGATGATGGAAGTGACGAAGAGAATGCCAAGCTTGTACGAAAATAAGTAATAGACTCAGAAGGCGTCATTGATTGCACGGGAGGGAATTTGGTCATGCTTTCTCCTAGATTTCTTATAGTTCCAATTTATTATGGTAATATTACGACTATCTAGGTCAAGCTTGCTCTGGAGCCATTGACTCACATCAGTCTATACTCCAGCTTTGCACTATACAATGGGTTTTACATTGCCTTGCATGAAACCTCGACCATACAAATATACTACACGGGTCATGAACTTGGTCGAGCTACCTGGATAAAACATCGCCCCCAAATCCTACAGGGCGTCTTCGACCATCATTCTCAGGCAAAATGGCAAGAGCTTTATAAATTTTGCCCATCCCGCTGGGTCCTCGATCGACAAGTCGCTTCCATGACTTTCTAATTCTCTGCGCCGTTGATTCATCGGTGCCTGCAGCCTTGATGAGCATTTCTGCCCGCTCTCGTATGCCCATGAGCTCAAGGAAATCGGCTTGTGGCACTGGGCCGTGAACCTCAACTCCGTCACTGGCCAGGGTAGCAGCTTCGGCAATGGCTGTAAAGTCCACATCGGCACTCAGGTCGACAAGGCCTGGCGCTGAGAAGGGACTGACCAGCTTGTGGTGTCGGATACCTCTCAGGGAATTAATTGGGATGGTGTCGGATGTGCCGTAATCCAAAATTAAAGCAGCACCACATGGTTGCGGCTTTTTCACCTTGTCAGAGCCACCGATGCGAGCGGCAAAATCCGCGGCATACAGAGAGGCGTCGGGACATATTTCGACCACAGAGCCTGGGGACTGCTTGAGTTGTCGGTACCTTGGAGACGACTCGGGAAGGTAGCGAGAATGCCTGGTAGGCTTCGAAGAGAGAATGAGCTGAAACTCTGCGGCAGAAGTCTCCCTACCAGCTGCCTTCGCTTTTGCTTGATCTGAAGCAACCTCGGCAGGGTGCGTGGGCGAAACCATCATTTCTCGCCACTCGTACGCCGGCGACGAGTTTGCTTCCGTGGGGGAAGGTTTGACCGTCGATGTGCGGGTTGATGCTGTCTCGGGGGTTGATGCCGGTGCCGGAGCCGATTGAAAGCAGTGAATCGGAAGGGCATCAAAGAACTCGTGTGCCACAATGAATGGAACTTTGTTGGGTTCTACCAGCAAGTTTGGTTACGGAAAAAGTTTCTAGAAGGCAGACGCAGGAGCCAGACTTACCAATTGGAATTGACTTTAGGCTTTCGGCCCATACGACGGGCTTCCCTAAATGTTTTCCTGTGCTGCGAGAACCAGCTGCACAGTCTTCGGACGGGGCATCAGAGCCGCAAAGAAGCGTTTTCTGCTTCTCCCGAAGCTCTGGACTTGCCTCGACCATGAAGACCGATTCAATGCTGTCAACCATGGCGGGAAAGCGTTTTATGGTCTGGGAAAAGACGTCTTAGAGTTGCCGGTACAATGTACATATTGGTGCAATAAGGCTATCAATAGTAAAGACGGCTTGGGAAGTGGTAAATGCGAACTTACTCGCAGCATGTCATCCATGAGCGTACCGCGACCAGGTCCAACCTCGATCAACTGAACTCCCTGTTTAGGCTGGCCCTGGCTGATCCATTCGGCAATAAACCACACGCCAACTAGCTCACCGAATATCTGAGAGATTTCAGGGGACGTGACGAAGTCTCCCTTGACGCCGAACTGGTCGTGATTCTGTCCGATTGCACCGGTATAATAACCGCCCAGATCTCCAGTCAAACACATGCGCATGTAGCTCGCCAACGGCACTGGGCCCGTCGTCTATAGGGCGGTTAGCAATGACCTTGATGGCGCGGCGTCATGCTAAGCTGAGCCAAGGCTGTTCCGTGAACCTACCGATATAGCTTCGAAGAGCTGCTTCGCCAACGGCGTTGACCATTGTCTCTCCTGTCCGAGAAAAGAGGTAGATGCCGAAAAGTTCCTTGTAGCTAGAGATGTCTGCAGTTTTGAAGCGCAACGTTGACTAGGGGATGAGACGGCGCATTGACGTGAGATGCGCTGGAGACCTCGACAGGTCACTGCAGCTAATATCGATCTCATGAAGAGATACCACAAATAGTTACTGCAATTAAAAATGGAATTGAGCAGCTGGCCTCTTCCGACTTTTCCTGTTGCGTGGCCTGCGATGGGCGTCGTGGATGCGGTCATTCGACCTGAACTTTTTGAGGTCGTCGCATCTGGAGCTGCGATAAGATAAAAGACGGGGGAGAGATGGATGGATAACGAGCGACCGCCGGAGCTTCGCCGCCCCGCGCCCTTTTGTAGTGCAACACCTTTTTATTGTATATTCATCCTTCCATTTGTGTTCCTACATACCTGCTGCTTCTCTTCCTCTAGGATAATCGGGATAATAAGCGTTTTCGAATATTCAATTGCCCGAGTTTCAATCTCTCCAAAGATTTTACCGAACCGCAAAACGACAGAGCCCCGTACAAGTCCGCCCAAGCTCAAACCAGGCTGTTGCTCTTTTCTTTGTTTTTTTTTTTTTCGGGCTCGCCGTCATGGCCAGCAAGGGCAAGTCGAGATGGGCAGACACGGAGGAAGACGCCGAGTTAGACGCAAGGCTGAAACAGGAAAAAGAAGAGAAGCGTCGGAAGAAGGCAGAGAGGGCGCGTAGGATTGAGGCAGACAAACAAACGGCGCTTACCGCATCATCTTCACGAGGCCCGGAGTCGGGTCGCGACAACGAGACTGACAGACCGTCCAAACGACGCAGAGTCACGCCCGAGACCGGAGAGAACACGACACAGGGAAGCACCAGCAGCAACGACCCCAAGCCAATAAAGCTCCTGCGGTTCGAGGATACGGGGACTTGGGGCAAAAGTCGCAGTGTTGACAACTACGACAAGCTCAACGATATCGAAGAAGGCACATACGGTTGGGTCATAAGGGGAACAGAGCGTGCCACTGGGAAAATCGTAGCACTCAAGAGGTTGAAGCTTGAGCCGTCGGATCGAAATGGTCTGCCGGTGACGGGGTTGCGAGAGATTCAGATCTTGCAGGACTGTAAGCATCGCAACATCGTGCATTTAGAGGAGGTTGTCGTTGGCGAGGATACTTCCAAGCTGGACAAGTGAGTCTGCATCCCCGAAAGTCCCTTGCCACTCGACCACAGCGGCCCTTGTGCGTGCCCTAACGCCCATCCCGGCAGCTCCGTATTCCTCGTCCTCGAGTTCGTCGAACACGACCTCAAGGGCATCCTCGAAGACATGCCCGAACCTTTCCTCTCATCCGAAGTCAAGCGTCTCCTCCTACAACTAACGTCGGGCGTGTCCTACCTGCACGAAAATTGGATCATCCACCGTGACCTCAAAACGTCCAATATCCTTCTAAACAACCGTGGCCAGCTCAAGATTGCCGACTTTGGCATGGCTCGCTACGTCGGCGATCCGGCCCCCAAACTGACTCAACTCGTCGTGACATTGTGGTACCGCGCCCCGGAATTGCTCCTGGGCACAAAGACGTACGACGCAGCAGTCGACATGTGGAGCGTGGGCTGTATATTCGGCGAGCTCATCACGCGCGAGCCCTTGCTTCAGGGCTCCAACGAAGTGGACCAAATGTCCAAGATCTTCGAATTGTGCGGCGTGCCAACTGAGGAATCGTGGCCCGGGTTTCGAAAGCTCCCCAACGCGCGAAGCTTGAAGCTTCCCAAGACCGGGCTGTCCACCGGGTCCGTTGTGCGAGCACGATTTCCCAGCATGACCACCGCCGGGGCGAGCCTCTTGAATGACTTGTTAGCTTTGGATCCGGACCGGCGGCCGTCGGCAAAGGAGATGCTCAGCCACGAATACTTCCGACAGGATCCTAAACCGAAGCCTGAGAACATGTTTCCGACATTCCCTAGCAAAGCAGGCCAGGAGCGGAGACGTCGACATGAGCCAAATGCGCCCGTCAGAGGACAAGCAGTCGCTTTAGGAGATGTCGACCTGAGCGGCATCTTCCAGGGGCGGGACAAGGAGGAGCGTGGAGCTGGCTTCACACTGCGAATGGTGTAAAGGTTATGAAAGTCGTATTGAAGACTTCTTGGCCAGATATATTTTGGTTGAGGCTATTGCTTTTTGTCTACTGCATCGCTACCATAATACTCCAGGCAAAACACGAAATTTTGATTCTACTGATGATGGTATTTCGAAGCGCAAAGACGTCATGTTGAAATATCAATTGGGATTTAATCATGGAGACACAAGCATTGTCCAATAGGCAGCTAAAAAAATAAAAATTAATTAATGCATCTAGCTTCATTAGAAGATGTATACCAAGTCCAACTCCACCGGCCATAAATCAGTACACCCTAAGCCGAAAACCCAATTTCCAAAATGACTCGCCCTGTATTTCCTTCCTCCAAAGTAAATGCTGCAAAGACTTCAAATGCCCGGCCATAAGAGTACCCAAAACGAGAATACATATGTGTAAGAAACAATAAAATCAGGCTTCAGCTTAAATTTTCATCCATTTCTTTCAATCAACGCCCGGCATCAAGCAGGTTTGCGACAGCTGCAAACGAGACAGCTTCCGTCTTTGAGTCTCGACCAATAAAGTCGGTCAAAAACGTCGAAATGGCATTTCTAGAAGGATATTGCCTCTGTGCAAGATCCGGCAGGATTCTCTCAATGTAATCCTAAACCGGCGACAAACCAAGTAAAGCTCAGGAACGTTACAATGCTTGTGATAATAGCAAGACCAACAGCTTGACGGTCAAAGGCCGAAGAAGCAGCACTGCAAGTCCCCGGGCAAGTCCAGTCAGCATAGGGCGTGTATGGCTGGCCAGTGTACATGCCGAATGTATAACTAGTAAATGCACCAAGATAACCGGCTTCGGGAGCCTGGGTAATGCTGGCATCTGAATCCTTGACAATTAAGGTGTATTGCTGAACACCCAGTGGGCTTTGGATGTCGTTGGCTTGCTTTTTGGTGTCCCACACGTAGCTGACTGCGGTTGAGAAGGACATGTTGCCAGTCAGGGTCCAGGTCTCGCTTGCTGCGGAACAACTGACAATGACATCAATGGCAGTCGGGGTTCCTAGCAGCGAGGTGTAGTTCCAGGACCAGGTAACGTAGTCACTAATCTTGTATAGCCCACTAGGCTGCAGATTAGTATTAGGTGTCTGCATGCTGATACCGGCTGGGGGGGCATCCGCGGAAAACTGAGTGTGCGTCGCGGTTGCCTTCTTGGTTGCAGTGGCAACAGTGCCGGACTTTCCAGTCTTTGTCGGCTTTGCGGTATTCAAGTCGCCAGTTGTTTTGCCGCCGGCTTGGGAACTCGCAGCGTCTGTTGCGGATGCTGATACTTCTGGTAGGGATGTTTGAGAAGGTTCTTTTCCAGTAAGTACTGAAGCCTAGGGTTAATAGAATAAAACAATCACGGCGGGAGCAACATGAATAAGTGAAAGTGTGGTTGATTAATGGACAGGGCTTCACCACACTTGTAGAACATACCAGAAGTTTGGCCAGAGTCGCTACTACTATCGGCTCGTACGATGAGGGCATCTAGCTCGGGTAGCCATCGTGGCCATTCTAATGCCGAGGCAACAGAGCCACAGGTTGAAAGGCACAGGGCCAGTTGCACCAAGGACTGAGCAGGACGCATGACGAGTATGTGTTGCTGGGGGTGGACAGTCAAGTGAAACGAAGCTGCAACGGCCCAGACGCTAATAACGTCAAGCAATCACGGCTGGTAAAAGATAGTCGACGCAAGAATATGACAACTCCAATAATTGACCACGAATGACACTGGATAAGGAATACTTTTCTTTCGTTGACAGCGAAGGCGGTTCAAACGGTCGGGGCGGTGATGGCAACGGGGGGAGACTGGCTGAACGTTGGTCGACGCGGAGCAAAGTTTCGGGGAGAGGAACGAGACGAGTGGGAGGCAGAAGAAGCGAGTGTCGGGAACAAATCTAATCGGAAAGCAAGTGCAGCAAAAAGCGAGAGACAAAAAAAAGAGTGACGAGGCAAGAGTCGTCGTCTCTTTTTTTTCCTCGGTTCGGGTTGACCGGGGGAGAGTTGGGCAAAAGAGAGGCAGATGAGGACAGGGTGGTGGTGGGAACCAACGAGGGTGCGTGTGAGTAAATGTGAGAGGAACCCCGATCTCTGGGGCCAACTGGCAAATGCACGTGTGGCCAACCAGGCGACGAACCAGAGCAACCAGTCAGCCCCTAAAGGCTCTACTAGCTGTGGTGCTGTGCACAAAGAAATGTTCAGTGTTAAGACTGTTGACTCCCGAGCCGTACAGTTGACCGGGCCACTGAGTGAGCCGCCAACAGCCACTGGACGGACTGGGCCTACTTGACGAATGCATCCACCACGGCACGAGCCAGGCGGTGCCTCCTGTGCACTTGGCCCAAACAGGCGTAGCTTCATCGTACTTAATTAGAAATTGTCCCACAATAACATTTGCATTCACGATGGCTTGAAGCACTGCAGAACTCCGCATGGGGACCGGGCTGTTTTTCGAGGGTTTTTTTGTTTCCGGGCCAGGACAGCCACAGCTTTGGCTGGTAATGATAACCCCAACTGCGTTCCAAGTGATAATACTAGCCGAGGGCAGTAGGTGACTGAGGATTCAGGAAGGACCTCGCTGGATTGCACTGTCCATGATGCATTTTTCCCTCGGCCACCTCGAGCAGATGCTTGGCTTGCGCCGCCCGCCCGCAGCATGTCTGGTAGCAAAAATAACAATAGACCAGACCTATTTAGAACGGTTTGAAGGGGCGTGGTGGGTGGCCACAGACGCCAATACGGTGCACGTGACCTCGTGTTTTGAACTCGGCCCTCTTTTAACGTATCATGCCTCTCTCATCTCTCATGCATCCCTTTGAGTGTCACCGTGTCACAGTGTGCGCAGGTGCCAGTTATGTATATACTCCACTTTTCTCTGATACTTGCTAAGTACATCTTCACAGTGAGGGTAATTTGTTAGTATATACTCATAGCTTTTAAACGTACCTATACCGATTTTAATCATATAAATTCTTAAGTGAGTCAAGTATCTTTTGATATCTTCAATTGGTTAATATTCTTGGTCGTTACCAAAATGGCACCTGCGCACACTCACTTTCTCCTCTGCCCGCCGCACACAAATAGACCTTGCCGGCCCAGTTATCGGATCCCATTCGGTATCAGGCGTTCACTGCGTCCTACAGTACGTGCTAGCGGGAATAGTCAACGGGATGGGTTGGGACTTGGGACAATTAAACACGCATTATTCGGTTTTTTAGCCCCCATTATTCGCTAGTCCAAATTAGGCCGGACGGCCCACAAATATAATTTTACTGTGGCTTGCGTCTGTTCAATTTCACAGCCATATCGGCGCCCGTCGTAATGTGTGTGTGTGTGCGGTTTACGGTTAAAGGTGCGTTTTTTGAGGTCTTTAAAAGATGTGTGTGATTTAAAGCTATTAACGCTGTTATGCCGGCGGCTCGTATTAAATAGATTCAACTTGACTAGTAGCCTTATTAATAGGGTTATTCCAGATTAGTTGACTTAGTGTTGGTGTAAAAAGAGGTGTTTATTTATTAGTTAAATCTACTTCTACTAACTGTAGTCTGTGATAGAGGGAAAGGAGTCCAATCCCCTAAATGCAGCGAAGGCGGCAGCGAGGTCACGAGACTCACGACAGGGATTTTCAGCCAATAAAGCTAGTATTTAAAAGGTACTTAATTTATATGATAAGAGAAGTCCCTATAAACTTTCATATTACAAGAAACTATATCACACATATGATATATCATGACCACACCATTATTAGGCCTGATACAGTTATTATCAATCAATGTCACTTAAGGTTTCCGGCCGGTGGCAGGGGCGTTATGGAGCCCGTGACCTCACTGCCGCCTTCGATGCATTTAGGATATGCTTGAAATGCAGCAGTTGTAGCTTATTGTGAGCTTGGCGGGCCCTTAATTACAGAGCCTTGTGTGGCTGAGAGAAGTTTTACAGGTATTTTTACAACGAAAATTATATGAAAAGGTACCTGGCCTGATTGGATTAGCGAATAATGCGGCTAAAAACCCGAATGATGCGTGTTTGTTTAGTTGTCCAACGGGTTGCGAACACTCGCACGTCGTGTGATGGTATTTGTGGCAGCGTTGCTGCCCAGTGGAACCGGCACCTCAAAGTTGCTGCTCCCTCTAGCCTCGATCCATCTCCAGAAAGAATACGGAATATTCGCCAGGTTGAATGTCCCGTGCCTGGCACCTCACGCCCGCCCTTGCACTTATATCATTTCAATAGACCTGGCTCTTTCGCATCGTGAGCTCCTCAGGCAAGCCCTCCTCAAGCCTTCATGTAGGTTCGAAGGACTCCGTACTCTGGCGGTTTCATCTTCCCCCCACCAGCCTCATTTGGCTCTGCACATACTCCGTACATACGTCAAATATACTAGGTACTTCTTCATATGCATAGCTTGTTCAACATGGTGCCAATGTGGCTACTGCCGAGCGTTGATACTCGCAGCTTCTCGAGTCTCGAGTGAACTCATGACTTTCTTGATCGAACACAAGAGGACCAGTCGGCACTTCAAAGGCCACGTCTACTTACATAAGCGACTGGTGGTGCCCGAAAGTCCATTCCTGAATCACGTTTGCTTAATAGCTCTCGAAGCCCATTCACACGGCCACGTCTGTCTACCTGCTCAAGACGCAAAGAACATCAACCCCGGCGCCCGACTGCTTGTGGCTCCACGGTTTGATTCATTGTTGCGCAATTGCACAAGAGAATGATATCTATTTACATTTACAGAGCACTGAGGTAGTAGGGACTAAAGCAGTCTGGACAGACCCGATGTCAATCCCAGGTTCATCTCACGTACTCCGTATAAATGAAGTAATCAGCCCAGCTTATGTGGCCAAGCGCCCTTGTATAATGAATAATCTGGTAATTTTCTGTTCTTTTTTTTTTCTTTTGTATTTTTTCCTTTTTTTCTAATGAGCCATTCGTGCCATTTTGGTCGACAATACCTGAGAAGCTTGGAAGCCGGCTTTGCTTGTCTGAGCTGGTCTTCTTGCATATGCACGTGAGCGTCAACAGCTGCCAGTTGCCTTGTTCGTTTGTAAGATCATCTGGCAACTGCAGCCTAACTTTGTCCTTTCATCGTCTTTCGCCTGCTCTTTGCGTTTCATCCGCGCTTTGCTTTTCTTTCTGTCCTGAAACTGCCATTAAGCAGTCATCAGGTGATATACTTCCAGATGTCAGCAGTACGTAGCTCCTCGGCAGCAGCTTTTCAACGCATTCTCGATTGCTAAACTGACCTCGATGCTTCATCGTAAGTAGAAAATGTCCCTACCGGTGGCAGACCCCGACTTCAGGCTCCCAGTCCTTCAAATTACTCGAGATGAATATGCGAGTCTTGTTAGGTCTGCCCAACAGTATGGTGAGGAATTCTTTCAAAGCTTTACACCGTCCCCTCTTGGTTTTGACTTTTGGCTGTGCTCATAAAGACACTTTATGCCGCAATCTTCTCAATGGTGGAGTATCAAGAGAAACAATTGAGGTATGCAAAATGCTCCTTCTCCATTTCTGTACCAACGTACTGTACTGTTGACATCCATGTTCATCGCTCACAAAAGCCCAGCTTCTCAGCACGCAAAGTTCGTCTAATACCTCCGAGCCCCATACTGTCAACCATGGCTCTCAAGTCTCTGCAAGTGGTCCTGGCGGCTCGGATCTAGCTCACCAATTCCATGCCTCATCTCGATCATCCCGGGGTAGTCATGCGAGACCACATGCTTTCTTACCGTACTCGAACTCGTATTCAAACATGTCTACTGGGGACGGAACCAAATTCAACGGCTCTGAATCAGCCAGCAACTCTTCTGCCGCTTCAGAAAACGACAGCATGGACGACGATGATGCGCCATCTGGAGCCCTGTTAGCACGCACCACCTCGCAGCCCATAGTGGAACCAACAGCTACACGAACAGTTCAGCTTCTGAACCTTCCAGAAGGCACCACCATTGCAGATGTTACGTCTATTGTGAGGGGAGGGCTTCTTGTCAACATATATTTTCGAGCTAGGGATAACATGGTTGCCCTGTCCTTTCTCCACTCAAGCGATGCTCACGCCTTCTATCAGTATGTCCAGGCCAACGGACTGTACATTAAGAATACAAAGGTTGTTCCTTTTGGCAAGTAAGGTCTACCATATGCTAACTCATGTGAGTATAGGTCGATATCAGATGGGACGACCGCCAATTCATTGTGGCCGGTCACGTTGCACACAAAATTGCTCTGGGAGCATGCCGTAATCTTGTCATCCGGTACTGCAATCCAAATCTCACCGAGCAGGAAATACGCAATGACCTAGAGCACATACATAACCTTGTGGTTGTCCAGATTCAGTTCATGGGAGGGCATTGCTTTATCAGCACCAACTCAGTTGCTGCTGCCATGTTCGCTCGCACTTGCATGATGAGTCGGCTGTGAGTTTATTATCCTCTCCCTAATGCATAATTTGAGGTCTACCAGACCCTTTCTGTTCTCAAATGCGAATATACTTATACCGATTTTCAGAAAATACAAAGGCACCTCCCGCATCGAATGGGGCGTTGACGAATGTGCCCAGCCGCTGCACAAAATGCCAATGCGTTCACAGAAGCCGGTAACTCAAGCAGCAGCAGTCAGAGGCACAAATATCTCAGCTTCGAATCGCTTTCAGCTGCTTGCTTTTGATGATGAGTAAAATTTTCAAGACAGGTATCAAGGACGAAACCAGCGGCTTTATCAAACGAGCGGGTGCTTAACGGAGAAGGTGTTCAGCTTGGTTGATTTTAATGGAGAGACGAGATAGAAAGGGGCGCCTGAGATTGTAACGGGAAAGTGACGAATTAATGAGCTACACACATCGAGCTGAGAATGTCTGGGCGAAGGAGATAAAATTATGTTATGACAATACGGTGCACGAGGGGATAGCCAGATCGGCCGGCGTTGTTTTGTAACTGAAACACTGTAAAAGGGTTCTTGTGCTAAATGTTTAATCTCCCAGTGATTGATTATATTTCGCTGCTCATGGTATTATGCCAACCATAGATTGCCCCCCAAAAAATGGGGGAAGCAAAAAAGTTCCTTCCCATGGAGTGATGTTAACACGCAGTGAAGGTGCTTGATACAACGAACGCTGGCAAAATTATCGACGTCCGGCATTGTTGGTAACAGATTGCAAATAGTCCAACAAGAAGGTTTGTTCAGCAGGTGAGATGGGCGTCTCCCCGCCTCTAGACACCATTGATGAGACTCTCGACGACGGAGGGTCGGCGCCTTGTCTAGGATCCGTTCCAGAAGCCGGTGCTGTGTCTTCTGGAATTGGTTGCTTTCCGAATAAAGATAACAGCTGTTGCTTTTGTTCGCGAGTAACATCAGGGCGGCGGGTATGATGTCCGGTATTGGCCATCAAGGACGACTCAGGGGCAGCCGCAGGAAAGCGATGTGCACCGTTTTGCGCGGCAAGTGGTGAGGTTTTTGGAGACAAATCGCTCTGACGGACCGTGGTACTGGAGATATCGTCGAGACGCTGCCCCCGTTGAAGGATGCGGGGTGGCTGAGGCAGTTGCCCGTGACCAGAGACAAGTGGCGATCGAGCAGGTTGCTGCTGCTCTGGCTGGGGTGGCTGAGAATATTGATACTGGTGGTGGCGATGGGCGCTTGGGCTCTCTCCAACATGAGGTGAGGGCACAGCTGATTGACTTGACTTGGACTGAACAGTCAGCTGCTCAAGAGAGAGGTGCTCGCTAGATGGACCACGATCCGCCTGAAATTGCCGGAGGAACATATTTTCACCCTGTTCCAGCTGCCTTTTGGTGGTCTCTTGTCGATTTTCCTGCGTAGCTCCAACCTGGGACTGGTTTGCTGTAGTATTTGGAGGGCTCTTTTTGAACATGTCCAGGAGAGCAGAACGATGCGAGTCTCCTTTAGTTTGGACAGAAGACCCGACTAATTCTGAGACATTTGTTTGCTGGGCAGAACGACTCGAATGGCCGCCCAGGAGATTAAGCGAGGAAATGGGCGTACTATAATCGAAATACGGAGAACTTTGAGCACCAGGCGGAGCGGCACGACCAGTACCTGTTGGGTTCATAGCGACTTGGTTGTCCTGCGTAGTCCCAGTATCCCGTTTGAAAGCATTGAGGAGAGCAAGGGATGCTCCGCTAAGTTTCGCGGATCCAGGACTAGCAGACGTCTGGCTGTTCTGTTGACTATTCAATGACCCAAGCCCGGTTGCGGAGCCAGTAGGAACATTTTGCGAGGTACCGACAAGCTGAGGTGCAGCTTTACTCTGGAATGAGCCATTCTGAGGCATCGATTCTTGAGCCTGGCGTGGCGGGGCCTGTGAGTGAGTCGAGGAAAGTTGGTACTGGCCTGGTTGCTGATGTCTGGTCGTATCGATATGATGTTGCTGTGAGTGGGGAGGCTGGTTCGGATTCCAGGACACAATTCCATGGTCTGGAGCATACGGGAAAGAAGGCGGAGGCTGGCGTGACTGAACATGGATGGGATTAAAATTAGCGTGGAGATGGGGATTCCGTGGTTGGGGAGGCTCAGATATCGTAGCATCCAGAGGAGTGTGCGGCAATGGAACGCTCCGTTGAGTCGGTGGTGCCGGACGACTAGCATTGGATTGAAGAATCGAGAGGAGAGCTGTGCCTTTATCTTCTTGCGGCGGGGGTTGAAGCCCCTGAGTAGGAGGCTGCATTTTCAACAGCCTCTGTAGCTCCTGGGTTGCCCCATCCAGGGTTTCAATAGCAGGCACATACGATTGCTTCTCAGGGTTACCAGGTGCCCATGTATCGTCTTCGGTTATGGCGACCTCGTCAACGGCTGGGTGATGGGGTAAATGACCATAGGCTCCGCTTGTTGCTCTCTTGTCGTTCAATTTCTTTTGCGAATAAATCCATTTCTTCAGGGGAACAAGGAATGGGGCAACCATGTAGAATTTGTTCACAGCTGGTCCATTACCAGTATCATTCTGAATTTGGGCGCCTTTCTTACGGAACGCAGGAAGTTCTGATAGCTTGTACCATTGAATTTTGCTGATTTCCTTGCGAGTCCGCGGCTGGAACTTGGTATCCGTAGGAATGTCCCGGAAAACGTAAAGCCGCAGCTGCTGCTCCCTCATCGAAATCTCAATATATTTGGGCTTCTTCTCAGTGGGTACGAGACCGGCGGCGCGAAGATCAAGACCAGTCTCCTCATAAACCTCGCGGACGGCACAATCTAGATCATCCTCATCTTTGTTGATCTTACCGCGCGGAAAACTCCAGTTCGCCCCTTTTTTCCAGCCCTTGACCAATACCACAGAGTCCATGGCATGGTTGAGCATGATGGCGCCTCGGACGGGGACTCGGGTCTTGTATTGAAGGAACTCCTCGAATGCCTTGGTATGGTTCTCAACGGAGAAGGATGCAAGCAACGGGCAATGTTGAAAGATTCGCAGGCAAAAGGTCCTTAGCGACATTGAGGGTAAAGTCGGGTCAAGCGGTCTAATGAAATCTTCGTAGAACCATTGCGCCTCCTCGACTTGAAAGCATATTCGGGCAACAGAAGAGAGATCTTCTTGAGGTAGATTGATGATGAAGCGGACGCATAGGTCGTCCAGCCCTATAATCGCGAATTAAAGTTAACATGTGCCGCATGATAGGCGCAGAGGTCCCGGATGTTGGTGCGCGTCAAAACATACAGTCTTCGAGCTGCATCTCGGTCGCTGCCATTGTGCCGCTTTGGCCTATCGCCCATGCCCCGGATGTACACGGCGTATGTAACAGGTTGCGTCGATGAATCATCCAAGACCTCGCTCGCTCACGGTTTTTCTAAACAGTCCTCTTCAAGTCGTAGGTATGAAGGGATGCTTGTCATGGTCGGAGTTTAAGGGAAGCACGGAAAGGTGGTCGCAAGTTCCAGAGAGCGCGCAGAAGCGGGTCGGTCTGTTCTGGAAAAGCCCAAGCGCCACCTTGAAAAGTCGAGATGAATGGGATAGCAGATTCCTTCAGGTGAATAGCAATTTGCCTGATTTTGCAGAGTGCGTGATCGCGGTGTTGGGAGGAATAGGCAAAATAATCTCGATTGTCGAGCTACCTAATGCAGGCAAATCGTCGATGGAGGCGAACGAGCCGTAGAGCGGAGAGGGACGGAGGATAGCCGGTGATTGGAGGAGGAGACACACTGTGTTTGGACGTGCAAACAGAGGAGACGGTGTGTCTCAGACTCAGTTCCATACTCTGTCTGCATGGGGTCAAGGTCTACAGTGCATAGTCTTTACGGGCAACGGTTTCGCAACAACTCGGTACCCAAACAAGGGTGTGGCGGTGCTTGGGCTGCCGCTGGGAGGGAGCCGTTAGCTTCGAGTTGTTAGCCACAAACGACGAGCAGGGAGACGGGGCCTGACAAGGGGGCCCCCCCCTTCGCTGAAACAAGCTTTTGGACCAACATTGAATGAATTACATCATTGGCGCCTTATCAGAGGCATCCAACCCCAGGAACCAAGACCGGAAGTTTCGCAGAGCGCTCCGGAACGTCTCGCCAAACTTCTACATAAGAGTGTACGGGCTGATTGTTGATTTCATCTTTGGACGTAATTTTGTCTTCCTCCATCTCGGCCTTGCCAGTCTCGAGGCGCCTTCCGTACGTACGCCTACCATGACCTCGTACATCGCAAAGACTGCTGCCAGGAAATTCCTAGGCAAAAAATTACAGGAGAAGTTCGGTCAAGGAGTATGTCCATGTTCCCTTTGGAGGACACCATACTGATTATACCACGCCTGTCATCAACATGTACGGTCTCAAAGGGAAGGAATTCTAACAATACAGGAATAGGACCCTTACTACGAAAAAGTCCCTGGCACAAAACGCAACGGAGAGCCCACCGGCAAGCAGGTGAAGCAGAAGCGCGGATTGCCCCCTGGTCTATCGGAGCATGATGCCAAGGTTTTGATGAGAGTAAGGAGAAGAGTTCATCACTTGGACTGGTCGTTGTTCACAATATTCGGAGTTGGTTTTGGATGGAGTACAGTGATCGGCATAATTCCTGGGTGAGTCCTTTCGTCAAGTCCCGTCACCCTCACAGTAGTGTATCAAAACATTTGCTAACATCGAGCAACAGAATTGGAGATGCCATCGACGGGCTAATGTCGCTGTCGGTCTTCAGGAAATGCTGCAAGGTTGAAGGTGGCCTCCCAGCGTCGGTAAAGTTGCACATGATGGTCAACGTAGCCCTCGATTTCATCATTGGATTGGTTCCCGGGGCAGAGGCAATCTACAGAGGCAACACGCGGAACGCTCTCCTTCTTGAAGATTTCCTGAGAGAGAGGGCCGAGGAAAATTTACGCAAGACGGGACACCTGCCCGATCGCGCCCACACAGAAACTAGCCGACGTCAGGGCAAAGGGATGCGCCGAGAGGATTCGAGGGTTCAGAGGGATGAGCGCCGCTACCAAGACGGTATCATTACCCCTGATGAATTCCCGGATGGCCATGGGTCCACAAAGAAACGATCTGGCCGACGATAAACTCGGGTTGCCTCTACGTATTGAACGCAATCTGGGAAAGAAACGAATTAATGACGCAAAATGCTAGAGCTTGGGGCTTTGTCAACGACTTGACTAATTATTGAATGGGGAGAAAACACACAAGGCAGGTTGTTATCGGGGCTTTTGCATATACCAGGGTTGAGCAAGCAAGTGTGTATGAATGTCTTTGATATTAAGATGGATGCAGAGAACAAGAAGCCACATAGCCAAATAGGTAGAACGATAATCGTATAAGTTTCAGCAACTACCTAGAAGGGATCAATTGCTCGTAGTCAATAGCACCTGGATGTGTACCGTGGTGCTTTCGCAAAATTAGATCGGAGTGGACGGTCCATTGAACGGCACATTGAAACACTAAGCGTACTCTGGAGGATAAAGAGGCAGCATTTATCAATCTTCCAAGACACACGACGCAGATCCGATAACGTTTGCCTGCCCCATATACGAAGTGCAGGTTACCAATTAGTCATTCCCTGAGCAACTCGGCTGGTCTCCCCTGGTTCAAAGGGGGCGTGAAGACGGCATGTACCTAGCATACTCAGGTGCCGTTGACTTAGCATTTTTCCGTAAGCCCAAAATACCACCAGACACCGAGTGCTGGCCAAGGGAATAAGAGCGCAGTGTCAGGCCATCTCCGAGATACCATGCCGATGCCGAGCTCCGCCAAAAGCCGACGAAAATGCAAGGATTTCACAATACAGACACGAGAAGTGGGTGTTTGTTTGCTGATTGATGAACTGCAAATCATGACAACAGCTCCAGCCAGTCGTGGCAATACTTGGGCGCGACGAGCCTCTGCACACGTCCGTTCCCTGCAAACCACATTTAAATCGGTGGCTGGTATGCGCAAGCCAGGGCAACCGAGCGCCCGAGCGTGCGACTGGAGGACCCTCATGTGCGGGCGCAGGTACCCAGCTTGTACCTCTAACGCCCCACCTCAATACTTGGGCACGCACTTCCGACCTCTCGGCCGCGTCTTCCCCCTCTGAAAACACGTTTCGACGCGTCTGGTGCACGTGACTACGCACCTCTGCGTTCGGCTCAAGTTTAGTACAAAAAGCTCTGGCGCCACCATCAACTCATTAACGCCTTCTCTCATCATCGCGTCTTCAAACCACCTTCCCAGGCCGAGTTCAAGCTCAATTTCTTCATTGTGATTGCTCCTTGCCTACAATTGTCACACATTCCCTCCCGTAACATTACATACATCATAATGACTACCCAGGTCACCCCCTCCAAGCAGGTAAGTCGTTGTCATGGCTGGCACTGGCGCGCCGGTCGCCATCTACCCTTCACTGTTGAGAAACTGACCGCGTTTCCAGGCCGCTTCAGCCATTGATTCGCTGAAAATGGAGTCACCAGTCAAGAAACTGGATTTTGGTGTCGCCGACAAGGAGAACAAGCCTCTCGATGAGGCCGCCGTCGCTGAGCAGCTCGATGCCGAGCACGAGCCCAAGATTGAGAGCAAGGAGGACGACAAGCCAGCTGCAATCGCCCCTGGCATCAAAGCAGAAGAAGCCGACGAGCCTCTTCTCCAGGAGAATCCTCAGCGCTTCGTTTTGTTCCCTATCAAGTATCACGAGGTACGTGACGCGTCAAGACGCGTAAAGTGGTGTATACATGGCTGGGTCTAACATGAGTGGATACAACTAGATCTGGCAAATGTACAAGAAAGCTGAAGCTTCTTTCTGGACGGCCGAAGAGATTGATCTCTCCAAAGATCTGCACGACTGGAACAATCGTCTCAACGACGACGAAAAATACTTCATTTCTCATATCCTGGCTTTCTTCGCTGCCTCGGATGGTATCGTCAATGAGAATCTAGTCGAGCGCTTCAGCGGCGAAGTCCAGATCCCCGAGGCCCGCTGCTTCTACGGCTTCCAAATTATGATGGAAAACATCCACTCAGAAACCTACTCCCTGCTGATCGATACCTATATCAAAGAGAATGCCCAGCGCACTTACTTGTTCAATGCCATTGATACCAGTATGTTCACGCGCGCTACTATTTCTGATCCGCTGCTAATTCAGGCTAGTTCCCTGCATCCGCAAGAAGGCCGACTGGGCCATCCGATGGATCCAGGACAAGGAGTCTACCTTCGCTCAGCGTCTCGTCGCGTTCGCTGCTGTTGAGGGCATCTTCTTCAGCGGTGCATTTGCGTCTATCTTCTGGCTGAAGAAGCGCGGCCTCATGCCTGGTCTGACCTTCTCCAACGAGCTCATCTCTCGTGATGAGGGTCTGCACACTGACTTTGCCTGCCTCCTGCATTCCCACCTCAAGAACCGTGCTAGCAAGCAGATCATCCACGACATCATTACAGATGCTGTCGCTATTGAGAAAGAATTCTTGACCGAGGCTCTGCCCTGCGCTTTACTCGGCATGAACTCCAACTTGATGAAGCAGTACATTGAATTCGTTGCTGATCGCTTGTTGGTCGCTCTTGGAAATGAGAAGGTGTACAAGACGTCCAACCCCTTCGACTTTATGGAAAACATTTCTCTTGGCGGCAAGACCAACTTCTTTGAGAAGCGAGTCGGTGACTACCAAAAGGCCGGTGTCTTGGCCAGCGCTGCCAAGAAAGAAGACGGTGCTGTTTCCGAAGAAAATAAAGATGGCGGTGACTTCACCTTTGACGACGATTTCTAGGCTGGCTCACAGATAATGGAGCCACTTGGATTTTCCAAATATTTTCACCCTTGCGGTTTTCCTTTGTCATATGAATTGTATATTTGCAAAGCCACTTAGGGCTCAGATAACGGGAGCGGGGGGAGTGCTGAATTGGCTGGTTGGTCTGTTTTGGTATTGCCATTGGTTGTGTTTGGGAAGGTCACTGAGATCCTTAATAATGGCCGGCGTTGCGGGGTTTGCGGTTTTTTTTTTTTTTCTGTACGACCAGGCACTCAAAAAGTGCCGTATTGAATGGATAGATGGGATCATGATGTATTGCAGCACGCTAAACCCACATTTTGCATAATAAACGCGCATTGGAAATGAAGATCCGATCAGTCTGGCAAAGACATGTCCTGCGCCTTCCCTAGGTGTGATCAAACAAGCGTTGATTCCAGCTGTTTTTAGGTTGATAGCCTTGTCCTCCCACTGGGTCTGGGAATATTCGTCCTGGTTCTTCCCATTCCTTCCCCAACCCGCAACCCGAGACCCCCGGTCATCGACCTCCCTCTTGTTGCCTATTTTCTACCCTTCTTCTTCTTTTTGCCGCCACCTTGTTGTGCTTGTTGCCCCTGCGGTTGTTGTGACGCCGGCGTGGCCGCACCGCTACCCTTGTTGTCTCCGTCACCGCCGTCAGCAGCACCACCACCACCACCGGATGCATCTGGCATAGCCTCCTCCGGAACATCGAGAGGCATGGCAGCCATGCCCCGACCCAGGCGACCCAGAGACGAGTAGACCAACCGCGAGACCTCGGCAGCCTTGGTGGTGCGGTACTTGAGCGTGACACCACTGACGGGATCATATGTCTTTATAACCAGGCTACCGCGGGGGGGTTTCGGGGCGTCATTGACGGGCGTGTCTCCATCGGCGTCATCTGTTTTCCTTTTTCGTGATTTGACGGGCTGTATGGAGTATTTTGTGGTAATGCGAGTCTGTAAACGTCAGGCGTCAGCTAACCCGCTCTCTGTCTGTCACCTCTGTGTCCCCTTTTGTAGGCGGTGGAGCCGGCTTCGACGCAAATGCAAGCTTTATAGCGACACGTACGGTAGAAGGTCTGGCCTCGAGGAGAAGCGTGGATTGCTCAAGCCATTCCTGGCTCGACTTGAAGTATGGCATTTTGGCGGATTTTCGCCAGCGGTGGCAAGTGTATATCCGGCGATATGTGTCCTCTATAATAGATTGGTTGATCTGCGCCGGTACTTCGTGGATCTTGGAATGACGAGGGGTGGTGTTTCGCAGCAGGAGGAGAGCTGAGTAAAAGAAGTCGCAGCAGACATGACGGATGGGCGAGGTTGGCTGTGGTCTGGTGGGATAAAATCTGGTGGGGCATAGAAGTAGTGAGGAGGGACGGGACAGGAGCCGCTTGGTTGGCGACGTGGAGCTTCCCTCCGCGGACGGTGGTGACTCCGAGCAAATGTTGTGTCCTACCCTAAATGTCGGGGATAATTCACACGGAACGACCTTTGCTTTGACCTTTTTTCTTTCTTATTTTTGGCATGCTGAGAAGTCTTTCAGAGAATTGAAGCATTCCGCCAGGGTGGGATCTCCCGAGTACGAAAACTAAACTCTTCAATCAGAGCGATCTTCAATCAGAGCGAGTTCGATGTGTGTTTAAGGCGATACAGGGGCTGGTGACGGTGGAGCTATCGATTCGAAGAATGATAAACCCGCGCCGCGAGTGCTACCGCCCCAGTACAAAAGTTACGACGTGATACCGAATCAAGGAACCGTGCGTACGTCACGATTTCTGCACGACTACCCAAAGGCAGTCAGTCCGCAGCACTAATTCAAGACGAAAGGGCTATATCCCTCACCCTTCAATTCAACGGAGCCCGCGGGCCAGATATAGCTTCAAACTGTTATGTAGTGAACGCATTGTAGGTTGAAGCAAAAGTACTGTTCCACCGTCGAACCTCCAGGTTCAAGGGTATATATATTGTCCCCACCACGATATATGCAGTAAATAGTCATCATATCATTATAAAAAACCCAACCCAACTCCACACCACAACCATATCCCAACTCAAAGCACCGTCTAGGTGCTCATGTAGGAGGCATCCGGTAACCAGAACAGTAAATCTTGATCCGCCGTGGCAAAGAAGTTGAACCGGGGGTTAAAGGCAACAACGGCTGTTTCCCTCTTGTCAGGGAGCGTCCAGTTGGGCTCCAATACCTTATGGTCGGGTATCGAGGACAACGAATCCCACACCAAGATATCCTGCCTTGATCCGCTTATGATGAACCGGCCATCTGGCGCAAAGCAACAGTCTCCGCTGCTGTCGAAATTCGAAGGATCCGTCGCAGCATTACCGTTTGATAATGAGGCCGTCTCACCTGGAGCTTGTCGCCTGGTTCCGCCCGTAGGCTTGCGCAGGTAGGCCTTGAGCGTTCCCTCAAACGCATCTAGGAGGAAATGCCCATTGCCCTTTGTACCGACAAGCAGCGATTTGCCATCATTGGAGAACTCTAGCTTGGTCCAGCCCTTGACAAGGTTCTGCTGGTCGATCTTGCTGCACTGCTCCACCACGTCTACGGTCGAAAAGGGAGCCTTGTCATAGTTACGAACGTCATATAATAGCACGGTTCCGCTGCTAGGGCAGGCAACGCCAAAGACCATACCCGAAGGGTCGTACGCCGCAAGGTACGGCGATCTGAGAAACAACTGCCCCTGCCAATGTTTGGACTGGGTGTCCCAAAGACGGACGGTGTTGTCTTGAGAGCACGATATGAAATTGTCGCTGCCGGGATGAACCGCGAGATTGGTCACGCTGCCCTCATGCCCTTCGAAGTAGCGTATGAACGAGTTGTCATGGGTCGCAAGGTATCGAATGGCGTCTGGGAAGCAATGTTAGCTGGCAGGTCGGCAACACGGGCTCATGGGAAGCGGGCCACGTTACTGTTCTGTTTTGTGCTGGCATATATGATGCTCGAATTCGTATGCGTGAACTTGGCCAGCTTGACGCCGTACTTTTTACTTAGAAGGCTCTTGTCGTGGCGACCTTCCTTTACATTGTAGATCTGTATCGTTTCGTCGCTTGCGGACGTCATCAACAGCTCGCCCTCATCATCGTAGTCGATGGACAGGACATGCGGCACTGGGCGACCTTCTTTCAGGTCTTCGCGTCGGAGCAACTAGGAGCGCACAAACTTGAGTTAGAAATAGTGCTCAGCATGTTCAAACGCGCGACTCTGGCGCTGGCGAGAAGAACAGGGCAGAGCAGAGGAGAGAGCAATACCACGCCGGCACACTCACCTTGGTAGGTCTAAAACAGGATATGACGTCGCTCAGGTTAGATACAGATGCTGTCCCGCCAAACGACCTCTGAATATTTAGAGACTGTCCGTTGATGGACACGCCGCTAGGGCGGTCCAGATCCATGGGGGTTGACGACATGATACAATAGCTCTTGCGGCAGCGTAAAAACGCGGCATACGAGGCATGCGAAACGCGCGGGTAGAACGGCCTGTATGATGCGACGGGTCACAGCCCTCGCCGGCAGGTTTGGAACGATGTCGTAAATTTCACCCCGACCACCGGATGCCTGCTTTGTACGCCAGGGATAGGATCGCCGAGCAGGTGGCCGTCGTCAACATTCAGGGGGGAGCGTCCCGGCGTTTTACAGATACTGTGCAATTGCCAGGCTGGCCACTCTGTGCAGTCTCTAGTAGCAATGCATTGGGGGTAGTGCATTCATCGATGAGCCTGGAAGCGGTCTTGGAGAATTTGGTGAATTGGATTGACCACTTGCCATGGAGCACAAGCCACAGGAGCTTCTTGCTGCTCGCGTGAGGCTTGGTCCTGGCTGGGTTTAACCTTTTGCAGTTTAAGCATGTGGACCGTGTTTGCGGCTCTCGCTCCAACTCGCACCGATGTTCTTGTTGAAACGATGCCGCCTCCGGGGTCGGGCGGGAGTTGCAACATCCACGAGGCAAAGGGCATAAGGGCAGATTCGAGAAGGGACCAGGAGTTAGGGACTTGATACAGTGGCGCGTAGTGCTTTGATCCAACCAGAGGTCAGCGGTATATACTTTGGAAAAGATGATGCGAAGCCGAGCCGCAGCCCTCTTATTCCAGTCTGGTTGGTGCATGGCGATTAGGTGAGCCAAGGCGGTTGAAATGCTTAACTTAACCCTCTGATACCCGAGGAGGCAGGGCACGGTCCCGAGTTTGTCAACTGGAAAGAACATTGAAGTCTGGCTGGATTGAATCAGCGGATGCTCCAGTTAGAGGGACTGGAGAATGCAAGGCCAATGAAGTTATTGGTCAAGTCAATACTTCATGTTTCAACGTCCGGCTGTGTCAGCCTGTCTAGTGGAGTCCTGCGCCTGAAGCCCTCCGCCCTTCAGGCACGGTAGTTCGCTGCATGTGCGGCTAGCCTCGATAATAACTGGACCCAGCGCAGCGCAGCGGTGAACATCAATCAATCTTAGTGAGCCGACCCGGCCCCCCCTCGGCCCCAAGGTTCAACATCGACTCTCGTCAGCGTTGATTGGGGGGGATTTTTTTTTTCGAGGCTGCCTAATTGTCCCAGCGCCATCCTGGAGCGGCCGACGGCCGACGTCGGCACAGAAGATGCGGCAGTCGACCCGTTGGAACACCCACCATGTGCGTCGCAGATGAACCTGTCATCTTCGTCAGTCACTTTGGTCTTTCCTGTTGACATATTTTTGGCATCCCGAGTTTGAGAATACACCCCGGCTGCATTGAACAACCCCAGCTGCTCGCCGGACAGGCTTTCCGACTGCCTCGACGCAATCGAGCCTCGAAGGCCCCCCGTCTAACCTTTCACGACCCTACAAATATCTTGGGCGCGCCTGGCCTGGGCGCCCTGGTATTTGAGGCTCTTGAAACAGCGAGGCCGACGCGGCTTTTGGAGTTGACGTGCCTGTTTTGCACCGCATCCTTTGACTTCGTCCTTTTGTGTACTTTCCCCTTCGGGCTTTTCCTTGCGCTCTTTGGACCGTTGAGAACCGCACACCAATCTAGTCCGCGGATTACTCGGACGCAATGTCGACGACGCTTGGGTATGTGCTTCCACGGCGCAAAACGTTCATTTGCCACCTTTTTTTCAATATCGTATTTCGGCACTTTGGCAGAGTAGCTAAGCTAACCTTTTGTAACGTACAGAGCATTTATCGCTGGCGGCATCGCAGCTTGCGGTGCTGTTACGGCAACCCACCCATTCGAAACCGTCAAGATTCGGTACGTCAATTTTTGTCCCGCCCGCCTCATTCTATGGCAATTCGTTTTGGATTCAATCTCATAAGCGGCCCTAACTCTTGCCCTTATCTTCGTCGCCATAGGATGCAGTTACAAGGCGAACTCCAACAAAAGGGACGCCAGCCACACTTCTACCGAGGCCCAATCCACGGCGTGGGCGTCATCCTACGAAACGAAGGCTTACGTGGTATCTATCGTGGTCTGGGAACAGCCTACATCTACCAGATCCTCCTCAATGGCTGCCGGTTAGGTTTCTATGATCCTATGCGCAAGGGTCTGGCAACCTTGTTCCTCGACAACGAAAATGCCCAGAACCTCGGTATCAACATGTTTTGCGGTGCCTTCTCTGGCGTCATTGGCGCAGCCGCCGGCAGCCCGTTCTTCCTCGTCAAAACCCGTCTTCAGAGCTATTCGCCGTTTTTGCCAGTCGGCACTCAACACCAGTATCGCAATGCTTGGGATGGCCTGTCGCAGATCTACCGTGGGGAGGGTGTAGGCGGTCTGTATCGCGGTATTGGTGCGGCAATGATCCGAACCGGCTTCGGCAGCTCCGTCCAGCTGCCGACATATTTTTTCGCCAAGAGACGGTTAATGCGACATGCTGGTATGGAGGAGGGCCCTGCTTTGCACCTGGCCAGCAGCGCTGCCAGTGGTTTCGTTGTCTGTTGCTTCATGCACCCTCCTGGTAAGTGGCTGTCTTCACCAAAGAACGCAAAACGCGGGCTCAGAAGAGGAGCATCCATCGCTGACACAAATGCGTCATCTATAGATACCATCATGTCTCGCCTCTACAACCAGAACGGCAATCTCTACAAGGGCGTTTTCGACTGCTTGGGAAAGACGATTCGCACCGAGGGCTTTTTCGCCATCTACAAGGGGTTCCTGCCTCACCTGGCAAGAATTCTGCCTCACACCATCTTGACGCTTTCGCTGGCTGAACAGACTAACAAGCTGGTAAGGAAGTTTGAGGGCCGGATGTTGCCAATGGTTGCCAAAGCATAATTGGCTTTTTGACACTCCGCCGTGATCCGTTTGTGCTGCATATATATATGCTAATGCCCCATACAATTATGAAGTTTGGGGATTCGTTTGATACTTGGTTATCTGAGAGTGCTGGGTCCTTTGCTAGACAAAAATTAGACTGCGGGCATTTGTACTGTACAATCTTCGCCGAAGAGATGGGGATGGACCAGGAATTTCAATAAAGGCAGAGGGGGTGCATCTGAGCGGAGTTTTAACAGTCTAGATATTTACATATAGACAATATTTGAGACACATGCCTATCTGGGTATCTTCCATATTCCTCCCTCATTATCGCTTACTAGGGCGTCAATGAAGAGAGCATAAAACTTCTTTTGTACTTTTTTCATTTAAATTTCCTTTTTCTTCGCTCTTTTTCTTTCTCTCTTTGTTCCTTTCATCCATTGATGGATCTTTTGCATCCATAGCACAAACTCGCAGCCCGAGAAGCGGCGTCATGCGTATCCGCATCGTCACCAAGCTCACCAGCCCACCGTGAATCACCTTGCTTGTCCAACGTCATGCCACACATGAGACAAAAGTGTCCGCTCGCGGCTCTGTCCAGCTTCCCCGTGGTCCGCACGACGTTGGCCACAATACCCGACTGAGGACCCTCCACGGCGTCAAAGTACCGTTCCATGACTTCTGCAATGCTCAAGTCTTTATGTGACACGACATTGCTCGCTGTTGAGCTGTCCTCGGAAATGAGTTCCTTCAAAGAAGGCACGAGATCGAGATATGTCTTGATTTCATTCTTGAACAGCTCCCTCAACGGATAGTACACCGGCATGTGCGCCTGCGACACCTCCTTCATCCCGGCAGAGCCAGGCCGGGCATCATACGTACAGACGGCAAGCGGACCGTCGTTTATCTGCCAAGGAACGGCAAATCCGCGCCCGTTTGCCACCTCTGCGAAAGTAAGCGCCGCAAGAGCCGATGTGCTATGTCCCAGGAGCAGGGCCGAGTACGACCTCTCCAGAGCCAAATCCAGAAGAATATGGCGTATCAAGAGCCGCAGGATATCCGCCTTGGAAGTCACGGACGGCAGCGAGTCGAAAAACTTTTGCAATCGCCCAACGTGGTCCCCCCCGGGCTCGCCCATGTCTGGACATCCCAGCGCCGACCAGTCAAGTGTCTTGACGGTGCAGATTTTGCTCAGATGCACGCACTCGAAGGAGATGTTGGGAAACCGCTCCCGGTA
The DNA here is from genome assembly GCF_019434415.1 of Metarhizium acridum. NCBI lineage: Eukaryota > Fungi > Ascomycota > Sordariomycetes > Hypocreales > Clavicipitaceae > Metarhizium > Metarhizium acridum. Next base: position 1,162,981 of record NW_027094020.1, on the reverse strand, counting down.
CTTGGAGAGCAGTCGTTGCGCAGGGCCGTCTTTCTGGTCAGCGGAATGCGACAAGTCCGTGTCAACGTGGACGGCCAGTGGCTCAAAAGCAGGAGACGACTTCTTGGAGCGGTAGAATTTCGCGCAGATGTCTAGGAGCTGCATCATTACGGTGGAGGACGGCCCAAATGATAGACCGCCGAGATATCTTCGAGGCCCTGGTCTCCCCGGGGGCCTGGTGTCCCTGCCGACAGCGCCGAGACGCCGGCCTGCCTTGTCTTCAACATACTCGACAAAACAGTCGCTACAGGAATCATTTTTGTCAATATGCCAGTTTCAACCAAACAGGCACGGGGCGGGCAGTCGACTCACCGGCATGCTGGGCCGTTTCTTAAATCGTATTGAGCGTCTGGGTTTTTACAACGCTCGCATGGCTTTGGGGTGGCTGATGCGGGAGCCATTTGGCACGATTAATTGTTGCGGGCTAAAAAAAGGGTTCACCCGCCCCGATGTTGAATATATATGTGTGTGTCTGTGTATGTATTATTTTTATTTCTAAAAGATATAGACGGAGAAATACATAGTCCCTGGTATAGGTTCCGGGATCTGATGAGGCTTGCAAGAGTGTGTAGTGGGTTCTTTTTTTTTCGGAGCAAGGCTCTGCGATGAGAATTTTTGGTGGCTCAGCATTCTAATGTGCGTCAGGCGGCTCCTGGCAGAGCTCTCAGAGGTGTCGCCGATACCCACCTGGGCACTTGAGCCGTTGCGCAGCCGGCATGCGCAGCCGGCATGCGGCCACGAGCTTTCTTTCATGTGCTGGGCAATGCTGGAACGGATTATTTCCAAGAGGTGACGAGGGCCCGGGGCCGGTGGTTAAACGACACGGACCAGGAATGACAGCCTCATGATGATTGTGGTGATGACTGCGGCACACGGCAAACGTATAACTACTAGGTACCTAGGTACCTAGTAGGCACCCGCCAAGCGCCAACCTAGACTGGACTGTTTGTAGGACATTGAAATCTTACTCAAGTATTGAACAAGGCAGACAATGGCAGACTTCCGAGACATGCAATTCTTCCCGTCTACCCTCAAAGAGGCTGCACCGGTTCGTCACGGGTGTCGTAATCGCCCGAAGGGCCCAGAGACCGGCACTGGCTTCCTCGACGTCTTAGGCAAACACTCGCAAACGACCAGTTTGACCCATGGACGGGTGCAGCGAGCATGACGTCAAAAGCGCAAGCCTTGTATGCACTTGATTGAGTACGTGCAATTGCTGACCCCTCACTAACAGCTGGAGCGTCCTAATGTTGCTTAACTTTAAATGTGGCGGACGCGTTGCGACGATACAAACCCAGCCGGTGAGGGTGACCTGATCAATGGCCGAAACCAGCCGCAAAAGCCTCCAAGTGGATGAAACCCGCCCTTTCGCCTTCAATGTTCTGTGACTGCTTTGCTCTGCATAGCCGACTGTCTCGGCTCTCCTGTTGAGGCTGCTTGCGACCTGCAACACTTGACATTTTACATTTTATTCATCACGCCGCGGCATTCATAAACTCCAAAGTCGACTCGACTTCATTTGCTGAGGCTGCACCAACACTGAAACAACCCCTGCTCTCCTCCGGGGCCGACTGGGACCAGGCCTCTTTCAAGTCTGCAAGTCCGTTTTGTTGCCATCTTCTTTCTACCCTTGTGGTTCATTGATTCATCCATTCTTTCTTTTCTGCAACAAGACTTGCCGCTGTTTTTTCCTGAACATCATACGAACCACACGTGCACCCGACACGCACGCGAAAACCACGACGCCACTGTCCATCTCATTGTCCGACCGGCTGCGCCTTCCTTCCGTTTCGACTTGGCCCTTCTACATCTGAAGCACAAACCAGTCATATACAACGGCGCCCGTCACTGCAAGCTGTGAGGCTCTTTGTCTTTTTCAGCCGCCATCTCGAGCCTCGGACTATTATGTCTTGACGACCCAACTTGGTCTTGAGCTGTCTCGAGCACTGCTGCAACTTAATTACCTTGCCCGCCCCGAATGGTTCCAACTACGGCTGTAGCTTGGTGGTAGCCAAACTTTGTATTGCTTCTAGTTGCCTTTTCATGCTGTTGAGCAAGCGCGAGAGTGAACGAGGACGAACTTTCCCTCCCTAACCCAGTCAATTGGATCGTCCCACCAGCGGCGCCGCAACATCGAGGCTAGCTCGAGCTAACCAACTCAACCCGTGCCTCTCCTCCGCAATAAGACATCGTCCATTACCGCTTGATTCTACCTTTCAGACTCGAATCCCAAACTTCTGCTGAACATTTGTCGTAGTACGAATCACAACAGACCGTGTGTCCGACCCGGCGGAAGGGTTGTTGCTTCACCCCAGAACGAAAATCGCTAAGCGCCGGCTGCTATAGCTTTCTCTACTCAAACACCAGTCTCTACCTTGGAAACCACGCCTATACATCGAGTCCTTCGCCTCCGATTCAGTTGGGACGGTTACTATTACGGGCGTCTTTAGAACTGTTCACCATGGCTGCTACTCAGGCGATTGATGTTGCTCCGCAAAAGAGTACTGTCTTGGGTAATGTTGGCGAGACAGCCGGTGCCTCCCTGTCTCAAAGCCGACCAAACTATAGATCGCTTGCCAACGTCAATCAGAATGGCTGCTTCGAGTCTGATCGAGTAATCAAATGCGGCTATGTTGAAAAAAGGACTAAAACAAAGGTTCGTTGGACAAGTTTCTGGCGTCTTTTCGTCCTCTTGGCCCTGTTGACTGACCTATAACTGCAGAACTGGAAGACGGTGTACCTTGTCTTGCGACCCAACACCCTATCGATATACAAGAACAATAGAGAGACAAAACTTCGCCATCAGGTGCATCTATCAGATCTTTCGGCCGTTGCCTATCTCAAAGATCCCAAGCACAAGCGCGATCATGTCTTTGGGCTCTTCTCCCCTTCTCGCAACTATCACTTTCAAGCCCTGTCACAGCAAGACGCCCAGGAATGGGTCGAAATATTACGGAGGGAAGCAAGGATAGCAGAGGAGGAGGAAATGTTCCTCTCAAGCCCGTTGGCGCGGAGTGTGTCACCTACGGGACTAATGTCTATGAAAACAAGCGGTGTGCCAAACCTCTCGGATGGTCGCGACGCAAACAGAATGGTGTCGAGCTCGCCTGAGACCTATGGGCCTCCAGAGCCTGGGTTCGTAATTGACGCTGATAATAGACGAAGGTCATATTTTCTCGACTCCTCGGGCATGTCAGGCAATGAACTACCGTCACACTCTGACCTGTCAGATAACGAGATACAGAGGCCTCAAGGTGCGTCCGTGGAGGGTCTGGCAATCGTGAATCTGCCACCTGTGGGTACAAAGCTAACTGCGCATCCAGCCAACGCAAACCGCTCGGGCAGCCAAATCAGTATATCTAATGTCATGGGCAGCAGCCTTGGCGCCCCTGGAGAACAGCATCCTGACAGAGTCATCTGGCAAGGGCGGCTCTGGCAGCTACGGAGTAGGGGAGTGAGGCCATGGAGGGCAATGTGGGGAGTACTCCGACCCAGAAACCTCATTCTCTATAAGGACCAGGATGAATATACGGCTCAGTTGATTCTTGAGCTCTCGGCTGTTGTCGATGTTGTGGATACAGATTCCGTCAAGAACAAGGACAATTGCGTACAAATCATTACGGAAGAGAAGAGCTACAGGTTCTGTTTCCATGATGAAGAGGCGCTGGTGCAATTCATTGGCGCTTTCAAGAGTTTGCTTGCGAAGCGGCGAGGGCTCGAGGCGAGGACGGCTGCCCCATCCTTGTGACCTCGATTGAATTTCATACACGAAAATTGGATGGACTGAGTTTCGTGGTCAAAGGGATCTGAACCACTCCTACCCCCAGCAAGTGTTTACGACTTACGACAGCCACTGCATTTATTTGATTCTTTTTGTTCAAACCAGCCGGATATTTACAGGACTTGATGTGTCCGTCTGTCCAGCCTTTCAATATCATCGGCGTTGCGACAGTACATTCTTGTGCAAAGGTTGTTTGTTAGCATCTTGTTTCTTGTTCTTTCAAGCGGCCAAATGCGCGCAATACCATCCCAGTTTATTGGTGGGAGATGTTTTCTTTGTCTTTGTATTTCTAGATATCAGGCGTCCTCTGGTGTATTCACTCGGGTAGCCAAGCACACAGCTGAACCATGTGTTTTGTATTCTATTTAATCGAAGAAGCCGGATTAATTTTTGTGTGGACTGAGTTTGTTTTCCCTACTTTGGATAACTGAATAAGTTATCCACTTTTAAGCTTGACTCGAAGTGGTATCACGCGACAAGCTTTCGGGTTTGGCTGGGGCTGTTCTCGTGCCCTTGCCCGTGCCTACATACATCGTTCTGTTTGGGCCGCTGAAAAAGCTCGAGGATGTTCACAAGGACAAGCAGAGGCGTGTGCAACCGATGCGTGACGTTAATAATGCGCCCGGCCAAATGGAGAGCGCCACTGACAGCCTTGGAGTTAAACTGCAGCTCGGCGTGGAGAACTAGAAGATTGAAACGGCTGACCGAGATGAAGGATCTCTCCACACCATTCGACTGAGATGTTGCAGGCGGGGAGCGCGGTGCCGACGACGGATCGAACGAAGGAACGAGCTGCCGCCTGGGGTGAGGAGCACGGGGCAAGGCGATCCGATCCACGCAAATCGACATGTACTGCAGCCCACACCAACGACATACGTACATGCATGAGTCCTGGACGATGAGGTCAACAAACCAGACACTTCTGACTGGCCATCGCCGAGACTTCCCACCCTGCAAGGGTCCGCGGCCGCCATCACCTCCCGTCGCGCTCGTGGTCCGAACTATTCGCCCGTTCCAAATTTCGAAGAGGAACATGGTCTACGGTGTGGACTTTGGTCCACGCGAACCCTATCTCGATGCACCGCTGGGCTTGTTGATCGCAATCGCCCTTGATCTTACTGGGTCACGAGCAATCAAAGCTTGACGTCGTATGTGTATACGTCTGGGATATAAATGACGACGCAGGTCGATAATAAAGGCGCTCATGGCTCATGGCCCTCTTTGAACTAGCCTCCTCGAGTCTGGCTCGCTTTCTCACATTGTGAGAGAACCATCATCAGCCCCGAGAAAGTCACTGCCGAAAGTCGCTACAGGGATTTTTTTTTTAACAAGCACCATTTTCCCGTGTGAACTTGCGGCTTCACTCGGCAGCAATGAAATTCATGGTGCAACTACTAGCCCTCAGCTATGGCTGTCTCTCTCTCGCTGCGACTGCAGCAGACAAGCCCAATGTGCCGCTCCGTTCGTCAAGTCGTTGGATCCTCGACTCGGCCGGGAAGAGAGTCAAGTTGCGCTGTATCAACTGGGCCGGTCACATGGAGGCCAACATTCCCGAGGGCCTGAACAAGAAGCCCATCGAGCACATCGCCGACTGGATCACCAAACAGGGCTACAACTGCGTTCGCCTGACCTACTCCATCGACATGGCTCTCAACCCGGCCCTCAAAGTGCAAGACTCATTTCGCGCGGCAGCTACAGCAACAGGAATCGCGGAAGCCGACATGATGCGCGTCTATACGACGGCCGTCGAGAAAAACCCCTTCCTATCCGGTGCCACTGTTCTCGAAGTCTTTGACAGAGTGCAATCTGCTCTCTGGAACCGTGGCGTCATGACAATCCTCGATAACCATGTCAGTAAAGCAAGCTGGTGCTGTGACTTGTCCGACGGGAACGGGTGGTGGGACGACGCAAAGTACTACGCGGCAGCCACGAGCCGATACTTTGACACGCAGAAATGGCTCGACGGCCTCAAAGCCATGGCTCGATGGAGCGCTTCGCGTCCCGGCATTGTTGGCATGTCTTTGCGCAACGAGCTGCGCGCACACGTCACCCAGATTCCCTGGGCGCCCAGCACCTGGCTCGAGTACATGTCTCGCGCGGGAGACGTCGTGCACGCCGAAAACCCTCGACTCCTCGTCATTGTCGGCGGCATCAACGGCGGGACGGACCTCTCCCCGCTCCGCAACGACGCCATGAAGCTCGGGAACTGGGCTGACAAGCGTGTCTGGGAAGCCCACGGTACAGCTTCACCGTCGTAACACCCAGTCTCGGAAGCTGCGACATTCGCAGGGCCGAATATGGCGGCTTGTTTGGATTCGTGCTCGAGCAGGACAAGCCTAGCACCGGCCCCTTGTTCCTTTCTGAGTTCGGTGTCGGCATGACTGGTGGACCACACGATGGTCTCAGTGACGAGGACAACGACTATCTCACGTGTCTGGTAGGGTACATGGAGAGCAATGACGCAGACTGGGCTCACTGGGCTGTCCAGGGGTCGTATTACGTCCGTGACAAGACTGTCGACTACAACGAGACATGGGGTGCACTGGACTACGAGTGGTCGGACTGGAGAAACCCCAAGTTCAAGGGCATGCTGGGCAACATGTTTGCCGTTACTCAAGGACCGTAACAAGTAGTATACGATGTGCATACAAGCGCGGAGAAACAATAGCAATCAGGTTTACATCTTGTTTTGCCAACTGGCCAGTGGGATGCCAGAACCACGGGCTTCTCCTCAAGCTTTCCAAACAATGGGTATATCTGTATTTGTGACAATAATGCTTGCTATCGTGAATCCCTAGACGTGCCAACTCAAATACCATTCCCGAGTTCCCAATTTTCCCAAATTTAGAGAGTCGTGTGTGCGTACATCCAGGTCCAATGGCTCGTACATGCGTTACATCAAGAACCCTAGACTTTTCCTTTGTAAACCGATCAAAGCAAAAAAAAAAACGTCCCTGTACCACACGCCCCGTGTTTAAAACCCAAAGTTTTCCTGTCCCGCATCCTTTAATATCCCGTCTTTGACCAATGTCCGCAAGAAAAACGCCGCGAGGTCCTGTTGCATTTTTTTTTGTATTCTCCACCTCTTTAAAACACTCACTAAGCCTCGTCAATTTTATCGAGGCCGAAGAAATTAGCGTCAAAGTCACCGTGCTCCATAGTATCGAACGTGTTATCACGGTCATTCATGAGATCGTCAAACGTATCGCCGCCCATTCCGTCTCCGAGACTAAAGTCAAAGTCCATGCCGTCGGTCTGCCCGCCGCCCGTAAACACGTCTGCCAATGCTGGTTGAGCCATGGGCTCCTTCTTTTCTGCCCCTGTGTTGGGTTGACTATCTGCCGGTCGTCCTTGTGGTGCATTTGTTGCAGGGGCTGGTTGCCCTGTCGAATTGGTCGGCAGCATGTTTTCCAGAGAGGACATGTTGCCGGTTGCACCGTCTGTAGCACCAAACGAAGAGAGATCAAACGACGACTCGGTGCTGGCAGCTGCGTTCCCACCGCCACCTGGCTGGTTCTGGTTATCATTCGTCGGGGCTGGCGGCGCCAAGGTGAACTCCATGTCCGTGAAGTTCAAGTCCGAGTTTGTCAATTCCAGCGCAGTACCGTCACCACCACCAATGTTGGCTTGGGTCCCTTCTAATGTCACATCCATCGGTGCAATCGGCGCCTCGTAATTTGATTCTTTGCTTTCCGTTTTAACGGGCCCAGGGCCCCCTGCATGGACACCAATTGGGGCTTGGGAGGACATATTCTCTTCCTTGATAGAGACAGTAGGCTGGGTAAGGTCTGACATGCCCAGATCCAAGCCTAGGCCCATGCCCATGTCTGGGATAGGAGCGCCGGCGGGCTTGTTGCCGGGGCCATCGTTCTCGATTGGTTCCTCTTTTGGGGCTGCTAGTGGCGATGACTCTATCTCGATGGCCATGGGAGACTTTGACTGCGGTTCCACCTGCGTTGGTTGGGCGAGCGACCGTGATTCATCAGAAGAATGGTTCTGTGCCTTTAGTTGGTTTAGATCGCGGAGAAGCACAGATTTGGCACGAATCTAGTGCATGATTAATTGGGGACATTTCCAAGTGGCTAGGCGCAAGGGCCAGGCGGGGGAATGGAATATTGCTCATTCTTACAATGTCGTTTTCGAGATCGTCAAGAGCCGAGTGGAAGGCCCTGATGGTGTCTGGCAGCTTGGGCTGCAGAACTCCTTGAGGAGGGAGGTTACCTTGACTGTCTCGTCGCGAGGCACGGAGGGCTTTGCCGGTTTGCACGAGCTGCGAATGATTTAGCATGGTTGGCTATTCTGAAGTAGTCTGAACTTGCGCAATGGCGAGCGAGACGGCGACCGAGCTGTGGACTGGACGGTTGGGAGAGGCACACTTACCACATCATTGACGAGCAGCTGGAGGGCGTCCAACGGGTCTTTTGCCCTGGGCGTAGTCATGATGAAGCAGCGGATCAACAATGTATACTGTCTGACAGGGTGATGCGGCGTGGGAGCTTTTGTCGTACTTGTGCGCGCGTTGTTGCTCTATAAATGGATAGAAATGATTGAAGGCCGATAGTCCAAGGACGCAGAGTGTCGGCGACGAGCGAGCGAGCCAAAGCGCCATGTGAGCATGGGTTGAAGACAATGTTAGTCAGCGCCTTGGTGCATCCTCTAGCCTACCCTAGAACGCGTTCTGCTGGTAGTGGGGTTCCCCATTGTCGCAATGGGATATAAGGGGGTATAACACATAAAATACTGTGGCGTGGCCACGCCCGTTTTTTGGTATTTTTTCGTGTGACACCCATGTGAGTACGGAGTAGTAGTGATGTCAACTCACATTCTACCGATGATAGTAATGGCCTGAAAAAAAAAAAAATAAGAAAGAAGGACAGAAAAGGAGACAAAAAAAGGCGGGCAACCAAAAAGTGCAGATAGTGGGTGTTTACCTGATTGCCTGACAACCCACCAAATGTTGGTGTGCCGTATTGACCACGCCCAGGTCCAAGTTCTAGGACCACGACGAGGGACCCGGACCCGGACCGCCTTGGTTATCCCGACCTAGCCCTGCCAAGCCAAGGTCGCTGTGGAAACAGCTGGACGGGTTCGTCTGTGATACCGCTCCCGGGTTCCCGGTTCCCCATTCCCGGCTGCCGGCTACCAGCCGCTGCGGTGGCGCCGATGGTGGAACCCGGCCGACCTGAGCGCGACGGAGTACCGAATATTCAATTCGGACATCAACTATCGCGGTATTGGCTTTGCTGAGAACTTCTTGCGTTGTCGTACAAAGCTTCTTACAAATTTAGAGAGAGGACTGAGAAAAAAAAACAAGACAAGGCTGTAGCACTCAATGACAACCGAAACAGTCATGTCACGGGTTGGGCTTGTGTTTCTGTGTCCAACAGCCGCTGTCTCTGGGAGGCTGACCAGGGTCATTCTTCAGCTCTATATCTCGCTGTGCCGTGACGTGCCCGTTCGGTCCGTTCTAGGAGAACAGCTCCCTTGACCGATACTGGACTGAGCACCTTTTTTAATGATACCTCCTCGCATGTTGACCCCAGGCGCCGGCCCGCATGTCTTGTGTCCCTGGTTTTAAATGTCATGATGCTTCAGACTGCTAATAACTACATAATCCCAAAGCATGTGTTGATGGCACAAACGGCTCGAATATCGCGGCTGAGTTGTCAAGCTTGGACCGATTAGAGTGTAACACGTCCATGGTCAACCGATCAATTGGTCCATCTGCGCGGCTACAGCCTGGGTGCTTGATACCGTCACTACGGCTCACACCGTTCTCCGCTTTTGATGGGATACCTCGGCAGGCAATGAAGATTACAGAATCAAACTCTCCGTCGCATCACGATTCTCTGCACCTCAGCCCTGTGTCAAGCTCATTGGCTGCCTCAGCTACCTACCAAGTCGAGAGCACGGGCATCCCATGTATAGGCCGAGTGTGTGCACAGGTATGCGCGGGTATGCATCGGTATGCACAAGCATGCACAAGCCTGCACCTAGCTCCTAGGAACGGAAGGACTCACCGACGTTTTCAACCCGCAGCCGAGATTATTACTGTGCCAGAGCTTTAACATGTTGATATGCACCGGGCCATGTATCCCCAAGCACGAGAAAAGTTCAGTCACATCTCGCATCTTCCTCCTCCTCCAACACAACACAACAATCCACAGGCCACTACCGACTATTTGCAGTGGCTATCCGCATTGAACCAGCCATGCAAGAAGATGCACAGCGTCGTTTCGGCTCCAATGCCTTCGGTGACAACAATGGCAACAGCATCTCCCCATGCGATTTCGAGTTCACCTTTGAGTCATCCATGCTCATGATTGAACCCGATGTACGCCATCGCCCCAACATTTGAATGCCAAAAGCTTCCGACCAGAGACTTTGCTTGCTAACGTAACTTCGGGAGCTTTCTGGTGCCAGTTTGATGAGATGTAAGCTCTTCCATTCTCGTGAAGCATGGGCCGACAACAGACCTAGCACTAGCTGTTTTGCAATATATCTTCACCTTCTAACAATTGAATCCTCTGTCCGTAGAAGCGATGTCGCATCATTGTCAGACATGTCACTATCTGAGAGCGTCCAAAACTACCCCGAGTTATTTGGTCGTACCTATCACGCCTTTCATGCTGGGTGTAAGAATCTGCCTGTTTCCATGTGTCGTCGTCCCTCGTGAAGCACGACAGCTTAGTCTTAACCTCTAGCCTATGCTTTCCCCAACGATGAGTTAGAGCAGGAGAGACTGGCGATCCAGCACTTGGCCATGCAGAGGCTCATGGGTGAGAAGCTCTTCTTTGCTCCCGTCTCTGCCGAAGCTCCTCCGCGATATATTCTGGACCTTGCCACAGGAATTGGCGATTGGCCTGTCGAAATTGCCGACGAGTTTCCCGACTCGCAAATCATTGCCACCGATCTATCCCCCATACAACCAACCACCGTGCCTCCCAACGTTCGGTTTTATATTGAAGACTCGTAGGTGCAGATGGTTCAAAAACCGCCAGGGCAGTACATAGCCTGACCCCGACCGTCATTTTCCGTTGTATCCTTGTCACGCACATACGATGGTTGTATTAGTCCTAACATGTTGACATTGTAGTACTGAGCCTTGGGACTTCCCGTATAAATTCGATTTCGTTCACACGCGGCTGACCGGCGGCTGCTGGGCCGATTTTGAAACTCAGATCGTAGCGCAGGCTTTCGCCGCTCTTAAACCAGGCGGCTGGTTTGAGTCTCAAGAGGTCGACTGCAATATCAGTTGTGACGACGGTACACTGGACCCCAATGGTCCAATTGTTAAATGGATCAACGACCTGATGGTTGCTGCGGAGAAGCTGAATCGCCCTGTACTCTTGGGACCTATTCTTAAGCAAGCATATGAGCGGGTCGGCTTCGTTGATGTACAGCAGCGCGTCTACAAAATGCTTCTCAACCCGTGGCCCAAAGATCGTCTGCTCAAGCAAGTTGGGCTGCTATGGGGTGCTAATATCTTGAAGGGACTATCCGCTTTTTCTTACCAGCTTCTCCATCACGGGTTTAATCGTTCTGCTACCGAAATCGAGGTGAGCAAGTCCTGAAGTCACAAAGGTCGCATGTGCCAGGTATTGATGGCGCCAAATCTAGGTGTCTCTCGTCGACGTTCGGCGGGACCTTAACGATACACGCATCCACTCGTACATGCCTACGTTCGTTGTCTGGGGCAGGAAACCGTATCCGAATGAAGTGCAATGAATTGACAGTCGATGTGGCTTAGGCTCGAGGAATTACATTAGCCGGGATGCCGAGGCTGTACTGGAGTTGGACGTGTTTGGCGTGTTGGACATTGAACGGGTTGCGTGGGTAACAAGCCGAGTTGAGCCAGGGTGAGTATAGTCTGGTCAAAGTCTCCTCAAACATTCTACTTGAAGTTGCAAAGGTGCTCATGCTTGTAGTGATGAAGAAGACGTCATCGTGGCTGGTCTTTACGGAACATGTGGAATGGTCGAGCGATCCCTCATTTGACGTTTCATGGTGACGATTTGCCCCTCAAGTAGACGTGGTCACTGCTTCTTGGATCTCGGACAATGCAACCTCTCGTGCCTAGTTCTTGACTGCCTCGTACAAGTGAGCATTCTACCTTGGCCAGGGCACGGTTAACGTGATGATTCCCTAGCATGTTTGTGTGATTTGGAAATCCCGCGGACTGTCGTGTTACGTACAACTTCCTACTGGCTAATGCAAGATCTGATCTCGCTTGAACGGCCCGGCAAACAAGGGGACCAGACCCTAGTCACAGCCACAGGCGCGGGGGGGCTTGAGAGGTGCTTGATATTCGCACCCCCAAGACAGGTCTACCGCTCTCGGCACAGCCACACGCTACAAATGAGTTGCTTGCGCACTTGCCTTGCGTCTATCCCCTAAGCAACATTTGAACCAACCTCACTTGTGAACAGTGTCCCGACAACACAGGCTCACAGGCTCTGGAGCTGTAGTGTCGGCATCATTCTCATGCAATGGCCGCGTGAAGCCGTGTTAACGACTCGCTTGCCGATGAAAACGCAAATTGCCAGCAATTGCGTGCCCCAAGTCACGCAGATAGTCGGGAATATGAGGGTGACGGCCGAGGGGCCCAGCGAGTATCCCGTCACGGATGACGATGAACTCGATTTCGGTATCCGTGGCTCGCTGCGCAAGCTCGTGTAGCGCAGTCCGAAGCGACAACCCTTGTCTCCTCATGAGCATCCATCCAAACGCTGTTGGTCGCCTCGCCAGCTTCGATCTCCTTGGGGAAAGAGTACATGTCGTTGACGAGAGAGAAGTGATCAATGACAAGGTCACGAGCCAAGGATACATGGCCATCGGCCTCGACATACTTCTGCACATTGAGCTCGAGTGACCACTAGGTCAATATAAGGACGTATATGCCGAATATGTTGACTCGTCGATACCGCAGATAGCACGCCATGCTATCCATGCAGGTTGAAGCTTTGGCAGTGTTTTCGCTTGCGGCGCTTGCGAGGACGTCTTTAATTTGGTCCTGAAGCGGAGCTTCATGCTGACGGGTGAATATTCGGACAACATTTATTTCCTGCACGGTGGCAGTCATCTTCTCCAGCGGCAATACGGGCCTTGCCATGCGTCAATGGTGCGAAGCAGGCGCTGAAGTAGATTGGTTCTGTCGCTTTTATTTTTCAGCAAAGTGAAGGCGTCATCCAGCAGGGTCAGCCATGACATGACTGCCTGGACAGCGAAGACCCTTTCTGGCAAGCAGTGAGCATACACCATTCCCGCCCACTTGAAATGTCCTCTCCCAGATACCTGTCCGTCCGCGGCGAGTCATGTTTGGTTTCGTTGAAGATGACCATGACATAAGGACGAACCCAGATAGTTACATGATCTTTCAGCCGCTCTAAGTCGGCGTGCTGGAGCAGTGGGAGGGTAACACGCAGAGCTGGGAGGCAGTAGCTCATCCAAAATTTCACGCCCCTAACGGCCCAATGGCTATGGAACGTGTTGTACATGGTGGCTTTTCCCTCTGTCCTCTAGAAGAGACAAGTTCCTGCCTCTTACATTTTCAAGATCGAGGCGTGTAATCTTATACAACCGCCGTTGCCTGAGGCGGGCTTTGGTCCATGACTCCATAACATGTGGCCGGGTGAATGGAGAGAAGACTAAAAGGGTCCATGTCCTTCTAAATTGAAGCCAGTGCGAGTATAGTTTCAATATTTTCTCGACCAGCGAGATCCACAACTTGCCAGAGGAGCAAAGCACTCTAGCGTCTCGTCAGATGGATTATACTCAGTGTCAGTTGAGAGATGCCGAGACAGACACATGGACAACACCCCTGGGCTCTTATGACCAATGAGCCTGAGAAGCACCACTACAAACAGCACAGGGACCAAAATGCTGGTTCATGAATATTATATAGCTATTTCGACACTCAGCAAAATGGCGCTATACTGCGGTGGTGATCATATGAGGTCTGGTTTGTTTTTCGCCCTTTGTCCCCCGGTTTTGTTTTCCTTTCCTTTTTGGTCTCAGTCAAGCCAGCTCAGGTTACGGAGCATCTAAACCCAACTTCCACTCTCCTCACCGCGTCGATCGACGGCTAGCGAGAATTATTCAGGAATGGTTGCGGCCTCTGTTGGAATCTTGCAAGAACTATTGCAGGACGAATCGCATCCGCCCAAGTTTCCAGGCTATTATAAGATAAGACGCATGTCTTGGCTAATCTCCACGACGCCGGGTCGCCTAGGAGCGTTGACAGCAATTATTGTTATTTGACTCTGCAGTTACAGGGACTATACTAGCTACACAAAGACGTGTGTCACCTCCCACCTAGTTATCCTGGGTATTTGATATAAGCGAGCCGACGTTTCAAAATGTTGGCGCAGCATTACAGGATAGCCCTGAAGACGCTTTCACCCTTGACCGCCAGACGACCACACCAACGCACACCCAAACCGGCCACCTTGTCCCATGTTTGCCGTTTTGGAAGCGCTTGAACCTGGCTGGAATGTCCTCGACCGCAGTCGAGACTTTCCGGATTTCTAGAACGCTAAAGCAGTGCTCTATTCCACCTTGTGGAGATCAGCGGACATGTAACTTTATTTATATTCTTCGAGGATCTAGATGTCCCCGAGCAATAATATCCCGCATTTATGGTGCATATCACAGCGCCTTGTGAAAGTTCTTGGCCATACGGCAAAGGTGCGTCTGACGCTCATGTTATGTCGTCGTAGAAGGCGGATAGTTCGATTGAGGCCAACGATAGATGGAATCTATGGACACGAACCTACAAGCATTGTGATGGTTCAGCCCAATCGGGCCATCGTGAGTGTCAGCACCAACCACCCAGGCTTACGCCTGATCCATTGACCATGGAGCCAAAGGAGTACGTATTGAACTTGCTGCACACAGCTAGCTCAATTGACACTATACGGGCCAATGTCCACAGGCTTGCTTGGGCTGTAGCCCAAGCCCATAACAAGCATTAATAGTAGCACTGGCCCACAAAGCCGTGACCAAGGTCGTATTGTCAAATCTCGATATAAATCAGTGTGTCTAAAGAGAATATGAACAGTGAGTTAATGAATGGAACACGGGGTGAAAGACGTACGTGATGCCGTTAAAAAAACGCTTGCTTACAAGGGGAGAACTCTAAGCGAGGACACGGAGCATCAAAGAATACCCCAGACAGAGCCGAATTCGGGACGGAATAGACAATCTGGCCTACTCGTCACGCTCTCTCTCGACACCAAGTTGAGGCGCCTCCGGGATATGATGTGGGATTTTGGGGGTTCAAGTGTTGGTTGGCATGTCAAGTCAAGTCTTCCATGAATCCATGTTGCTTTGGAGGCGGTCCGGTGGGTCAAGGACCCGCTGGGGGAAGGCACGAACATTGAAAGGGCTGGGGCGTGTGTGTAGCGGGCGGAGGCGGGTTGGCGGGCACTAACGTGCCACCCCACAACATCGTTAGCCCCCCATTTTCGTCATATCTAGGGCTCTATCACAACACATTAAAATTGAGGCATTTTTTAACGAAAAGGGTATATATTAGCTATTTATAGCTAGAACGTAAATTTTATATTAGACTAATTTATACCTGTAATTTTAAGGGTATCTTCTTTAATTATATAGCTATAATATTCTTTATAAAGAGCTATTATATAATTAACTTTAACTTTAGCTTTAATAATATTAGGGATAATAATAAAGGCTTAATTAAGGTCTTTTTTAATAGCCTTTTAATTAATAAGCTTTGAAGCGTTAAATTTAGCTTTAAGATATTTATTTTTAACGGATAAGGTTATAATAAAGCTATTCTTTTAATTAAAGCTATAATTAACCTTTAAAGCTAAGATTTAATATTTATAATTAATACTATTAAAATTATAATATAATATATTTACTTAAGCTTAAATCTCTTTACTATTACAAGGCGTTTATTAAACCTATTATTTATTAATTTTCTGCTTTTTTAATATTATAGGCTTATTTTTATTATTATCTTTAATAATAAATTAAAGAGCTCTTTTAATATTAATAGAAAAAATACTAGTAGCTTAAAATTTAACTTAAATATTTATTATTATAAAGGCCTTTTTAAAAGCTTTCTTATAAGCTTAAATAAATCGCTATTTTTATTATAATAATAAGATATTAAAATTAATAATACTAGCTTACTATTAATAATAATAGGTTTTTAAGGGCCTAAAAACGCTTATATTTAGTAGCTAGGTAATATATAATATCTTTACTAGAAGAAAAAGAAGCTATATATAATTAATATAAGCTATATATATTAATTTAATTAAAATGTATAGCTTAACGCTATTTAAAATAAGAATATACTATAAGAAGAGGTTTTTAAGCGTTATTTTTAGTAAAAAGACCTCTTTAAATTATTTTATTATAATTTAAGTATTAATTTAATTAGAATTACTATAAGTAAAAGCTTAATATAAAAAATAATTAAAAAACTATTACTCTTAAAGCTTTAAGCCTTTTAAGATAATTATAAGCTTAATATAATAACTTATAGTACTCGTATATTTAAGAATTAAAGCCTACTTATAAGAAGACTTTATTATTCTTATTAAATATTTAATAAAGCTACTTTTAATAACCTTATTAGCCTTAAAATTCTCTTTTATAATACTAGTTTTATTAAAGTTATAAATTTAAGTTAACCTAATTAATTAAACCTTAATTAAATAATTAAGAAGATTATAAAAAGCTTATATTTAATCTTTTATTACGTTAAGGGTTCTTTTAAACTTAATACCTTATAATACCTTTATTTTAACCTTTAAGTTATATTAAAGAAAGTAATTAACCTAATACTTTTTAATTAGGTTATTATTATTACCTTAAGCTATAATAATTTATATAATAGCTTAAACGTTATAATAATTAAATAGCCTATTAGCTTCTTTCTTATATAAGATCTAATTTACTAGGTTTTTCTCTTATCTTTATAATAGTTATTAAGAGTTTATCTTAGCCTCTTAAATTAATTAATAATCGTAAAGTTAATTATAAAGAGTTATTTAAGAAAAGCTATAATCTTAGGCTACTTAAACCTTTAAAAGGCTAGAATTAACGTCTTTAATAGCAGCTTTAATTCTATTCTTATAAGTGATATTAGCAGACCTTTAAATATATTATATTTTTTGTATTTTTTACTATACTATATTATATTATATTATATTATAATATAATATAATATAATATAATATAATATAATATATAAATAAAATACCTATAAATGTATTATTAGAATATTTAATAATAAATTTTAAAAAATATATAATAATAATAGATTTTTTTCTTATTATAATAATATAAAAATTATACTTAAAAGTCTACGTATTAATGAAATATTTTACTTTAAAAATAAAATAAATATAAAATATTATATAACTTTTTATATAAAATAAATTAAAGAATAAGGTTTTTTTTAAGCTTTATAAAGACGTTATATTATATAAATTAAGTAAATATTTTTTAAATAATTTTTTTTTACTTATATTATATATAAAAAACTATAAAATATATAATATATATTAATTATTTTAAAAATATTATTAAATAATAAATAAAAATATATATATAATATTTATTTATTTATTTAAGTACCCTAAAGCTATTATAAGCTATTCTAGTACTTCTACATATAGTTCGAATAGGAAAACCCTTTATATAAAAAGAAAAACCCCCCCGCTCTTATTTTAGATTATCCCTACCCTATTATAACCTATAGTTATATAAAGCGTGTTTTAAATTGTATAGGTTAAAGATACCTATTTAAAGCTCTTACAAATATAGTAAATACAAGTGTATTATATATTATATTTTGTATTGTATTATATTTTCGTGTATTATATTTAAATACATTACATTACATTACTAAAATACCTATAAATATATTATAAGTAAAAAAGACCCTTGTTTTTTTAACTTAGGATTATAAGGCTAATTATAAGGGTTATAAGGGAAAATTTTATATCATTAAAAAGAGCTAAATTAGCTCTTTAAAATGCCCCACTTCTTACTATTATAAGTTACCACATCAAAAAGTTATAAGTAATTGAAAACTCGCCCCACTTTACTTACTTTTTATTTTAAGACATAACTTTAAAGCTTAATATCTCGCTTAATACCCACATTTTAAGGTTAATTTTTAAAGATTTAAAATCACGTGATTTTTAGCTTTATTTTAATATATAATATGCTTATATAAGCATTTATTTATAATATTAGATATTTAATACCCTTATAATACATTTATAGGTATTCTTATCTTATAATGTATTATAATATATTACAATACAATATAATACAATACAGTATAGTAAAAACTACAAAAAATATAATACATTTAGAGGTCTATACCTATTAAGCTAGCTATTCTAATAGTAGTTTATTAAAGCGTGTATAGTAAAGGTCTAGGCTAAGTTTAGGTTAGCCCTAATATACTAATTAAGTAGTTATCTTAGTATTTAGGTATTTAAGGCGATTACGTAATTATCTTTAAGCGTTATATTATACCGTATTATTTTAAGCTTAACGTAACGTTATATCTTAAATATTTTTAGTGTAATTAATATATTATAGTAAACTTTACTTTATTCTTACTTTTAAGGCTATTTAACTAGACTTAGCTAACTATTATTAGCTATTTAAGGCTTATTATAGCCTTTATAAGAGCTTTAAATTAAGCTATTAATTTTTCTTTCTTTCTTTTTTCTTTAAACCCTTAATTTTTATACGTATAATCTCTTTTTATAGCCTTTAATATTAGGCTAGCCTTATAATAGCTTTTAGCTCTCTTTATAAGCTTATTAAAGTTATACTTATATTAGCTTATTTTTTAAGCGTTTTTTAAGCGAATTTAATTAACGCGCGTTATTTTCTAGGCTTTTTCTTATCTCTTATAACTTTTATAAGCTTTTTTTAATTTAAGGTAAGTTTTTACCTAATATTAGCTTAATACTAGGTGTCTCTCTCTCTTATCTTATTATTATTTTTAATTATATATTAGTTTATTTTACTTTATATATTTACTTAACTTTAATTTAATCTTAATATCTTTCTATTAATATTGTATAAAAGCTTATTATCTTTAAAATAATTATACTTAATATTACTCTTAAGGTATATTTTAATTAATTAATTAACTTTAATTTAATAATAATATTAACTTAACTATAAAAGAATAGCTTTTTTAAGAGTAAAATACTTACGCTTATTTAAGAGAAAAAGGCTATTAAGTAAAAGGTTATTATAAGTATACCTATTTTACTTTAACTTAATATTATATTAATATTTATATAGGTTAATACTTAATATTAAATTTTATATTTATCTTATATAATTTACGTTATTTTTAACGTAAAGAAAAGCTATACTTATCTTTATTATATTATCTTTAATAAGATTATTTTTATACCTTAACTTTAACTTAACTTTATTAACTTTTATAAAATTTAATATTATTACTTATTTTAATTATTAGATTTATAATTATCTTTACTTAAAGGTAAGTTAAGTTTAACTTAACTTTAACTTATAATCTTATTATTCTTATATATTAATTAATACTTTATAGGTTTTTATTAATATTAAGACTTATTTAATTTTACTTTAACTTTAAGATAAGCTTATTAAGCTTATTAATACTTTTAAGCTTTAAGTATATACTCTTATAATCTTATTATACTCTTAACTTTAGCTTTAATTTAATTTTAATTTTTAGTTTAATTAAAGGCTAATATAATTATTCTTTAAAAACTATATAATAAGCTTAAAGGTAAAGCTATTATTAGCTTAACTTTAATTACTTATAATAATAATAATTAAAAGAAGTTATTAACTATTATAAAGTATATTATTAAGTTAATATTAACTTTAAGTATTACTTAAAAGAAAATAAATAATTTATTATAATAATTACTTATTATTATAAAGAAAGCTATTATATTTAATAATAATATTAGCTTATCTTTAATATATTTTACTTATTATTTTCTTATATTATTATTTATAGCTTTATTATAATTAATACTTACTTAAGAATTATAATTTAAGTATAAGTAATTTAATAAAGATATTAAGTAATAAGTAAAGTATTATTTACTTATCTTTAAGCTTAAATCTATTATTTAAGAGAGAGAATACTTTTAAGAAGAATAATATAACCTAATATTATTAATTAAATTCTTTTATTATTATACTATTAAGCTAAATTTAACTTTAAGTTATAGTTTATTATTATAATAAATTAAGTTTCTTTTATTTAATTATTTTTTATATATTAAACTTTAATATTATCTTAACTTAAGTTTAACTTTAACTTACTTTTAATATTATTATTAGCTTATATAACCTAACTTTCTATAAGTAATATAATAAAATAATAATAAAAAAGCTTACTTATATTTAATAGCTATTAAGTTAAGGTTTATATTAGGCTAGTATTTCTTAAAGCCTAATAAAATTTCCTATAATTCTTAGGCTAATCTTATAATTAGCTATTATTATATAATAGGTATTTAATAATAATATAGTATACGTTTTTTACGTTTATTTTATATTAATATAAGGGAACTTTATCCTAAGAACACGCTACTTATAAAGGAATTTATTAAGACTTATATAGCTAATACGTAATTATATTAGGGTTATTATTTCGTATTTTAATAGGTTTAAGTGTATTTCTTTATTTTACTTAATAGGTTTAAGTTAAAATACGTTTTTTATTATCTTAACATTTCTTTATAAGTAATAATTTTTAATCTTATAATATTAATAATAGAATTTATATTATTAATTTACTTATAATATCTCTTATATAATATATTTTAGCTTTAAGTTTATAGCTATTATATAATTTCTTTATTAGGTTTTCTTTATAAGCTACGCTTTTATTTAAGTACCTTTATTATAAATATATATATCATATAAATTTAGCCTAATATTCTTAAGTTTTTAAGCTATTATTTAAAGCGCCTTTTTATATAATTTAAATAAAGGTTTAACGGTAAAATAACTACTTTTACCTTAAGTTAAGGGATTAAAATAGCTTTAAACGCTTTAATAATAGCTTAAAAGTATTTTAATTATTTACTAGTAAGTTATTATATAATACCTTTTAACTTATTATATATTTTTATTAGTTTATAATATACGCTTACTTTATAGGTAATAATAGATTAAATTACCTAATTATATAAGTATTTAGCTTCTTTATAAGAGTATTCTTAGGTAAATATTATAAGAGAGGTAAAAGTAAGCTATTATTAGGTTAACTTATTTTTAATCTTTATTTAATATTTATTTTAAGTAAGCTTTTAATTAAGTTATACGCTTAAAAAGTATACTTTTATAATTATTAATAATATCTTTATATTATTAAGGTAAACGCGTATTATTATTAACGTTTATATATAATTAAAGTATATAAGCTTACTTTTTATTAGATTAAAGTAAACTTTAATATTTATTACCTAATTTACGTATATATTTTAAGTGGTTTTAAGATATTATTACGTTTAATTTAATATCTTATTAAAGGCTAGAATATTTATATTATTAATAAAACCTATAATAAGAATATTTAATACTTTTTAAAGTTATTTATAAAGTAAGGTAATATAAAGTAAAAATAATATTAATAAAAGTAATAAATCTTATAGAATACTTATTAATATTTAATAAATCTAAAATATTTATTTATTAAAGTATAAGTAGCTTATTTTTAACTTAATTATAGCTTAAATAAACGCGATTATTTAATAAAAAAGCTTTACCTTTAAAAGTATTTAAATAAGTTTAAGGTAATTAATTATATTAAAGATATTATTAATATTTAATTATAAAAGTAAGGTAATATTACGTTAACTTTAAGCTATTTTAATTACTTTTATTATAATTTTAAGTATAGTTTTAATAAACTTATCTCTTTTATTTTCTATTTATAAGTTTAAAAGTATTACCTTTACCTTAATAACCAGAGCTCTTACGAATATAGTAAATACAAGTGTATTATATATTATATTTTATATTATATTATATTTTCGTGTATTACTAAATAAAGAGTTAAATAACTATAATTAATACTTTTATTAAGAGAATATTAGTTAAAAAGTAATTAATATACTATAATATTTTATTTAATTAAGAGTTAATAATATTATAATAATTATAGCTTTTTAATAAATACTCTCTCTTCTTTATAAAAGATTAGTCTTTTATTAAGAATAAGTTACTCTTAACTTTTAATTTTAAGTAATATTTATTATTATAATATAACTTAATAAACCTTATTAAGCGTTTTATATATACTTTTTTAGCTTTATTTTAATATTTCTTTAATATAAGATAAAGGTAAAATTAAGTTAAATATACTTTAAAGTAAAGAATATACTTTTCTTTAATATTTAATATAATAATAAAATAACTTTCTTTTTTATTTTTATATTAAGTAATAATATATTAATTATATCTTAATATTACCTTATAGTATTTAATAATATAACTTATCTTATAATAATTATAGTATTAATATAAATTAAGGGTTTTATTATAAAGTTTAATATTAAATATCTTAGCCTTATATATAAGTTTAATTTAATATAACTTATTTACTTACTTTATTTCTTTAACTTTTAAGATTAAAACTATTTATATTATAATATTACTTTAAGAGTAATATATTATAATACGTATAATTTTCGCGTTATTATTCTATAAAAGTTAATTATAAGGTTTTCTTTTTTAATATATTAAATAAAGAAAGCTTTTATTATAATACTAAGAATTCTTATATAAATTATTACTTTTAACTTAAAGATAGCTTAGATTTAATTTATATTTTTCTTAAAGAAGAAGATATTATCTTAAAATATAATAATTATATCTTTATTAAGTAGCTTATATATAGCTATTATTATATTACTTTTTAAGGCTTAATTTATAGC
This sequence comes from Metarhizium acridum, assembly GCF_019434415.1. NCBI lineage: Eukaryota > Fungi > Ascomycota > Sordariomycetes > Hypocreales > Clavicipitaceae > Metarhizium > Metarhizium acridum. The sequence continues at coordinate 1,140,202 of NW_027094020.1, read as the reverse complement.
TTTTATTATATCTTTAATAGTTTAATTTTAAAGTACTTTTATAATTATAATACCTTTAATAATAATTTTATAATATTAATAGTTAAGAATAATTAAAAGAGAAGATTTTTAAGTTTATATTTTAATTAAGCTAGCTATAATACTTATTTAAGTTCTTTATTAAGTAATACTATAAAGTGCTTTTTATACTATAATTATAATTATATTATAAAGCTATACTTTTATAATTAAAATATTATTAATAATAGCTATAACTTTAACGTAATATTATATTACTTTTTAGGTAATATACTCTTTAAGTAGTTTTTATATACGCTTTAATAAAGCTATTAAAATAAAATTAATTAATTTATTATAAATAACGCGTTTTTTATTATTAAGTTTATTTTAAATTATATTTAACTTAAAGTTACGTAATACTTATTTTATAAATTATTCTTTACTTATATTTAAGTAATAATAGCTTTATATAAGCTCTCTTTTTTCTTTATTTATTACTATTAATATTATATTCTTTATATTACTCTTATTATAGCTTTAATATAATATTATAATAAGAGGTAATTAAGTGTAAGAAATTTAAATCTTAGGTTATTTTTCGTTTTAAAGGCGATTTTAAGCTAGTATTATAGTGTAAAAGTAAGAGTAAAAGTTTTTTATATAAAGATAATAATAGTATTAATTACTTATATATATAATATAAGATACTTTTATAATAATATATCCTTAATAATATATATTCTTTTTATTTTTCCTTTACTTATTATTAATTTAAATTATTTATTATATTTTATATTTTAAATATTTTTATTAATATAATATAAATTATATATAAATTATATATTATAAAACTCTTTAGCTTTTTTATACTTATTAATATATTTTATAATTATAAAATATTTATATATACTTATATATACTATAATATATATATATATATATATATATTAAAAATAAATTCTATAACTTTTATTATATTATATATTTAATCTATTATAACTTTATAAAAAAAACGAATTTTATTATAAAATTAATATTATTTAAAAGCTTATAATTCTAGTTATTTAAAAATAATATTTTTATTTATTTTTAATTAATAATTATAAAGATATTATATATAATATTTAATAGTATAAAGAAAGTAAAGTACTTAAGTTACCTTACGTAACTTTACTTTAATAAAAACGCTATATTTCATAAATTAAAATATCTTTATTAATAATAGATTAAAATAAACAAAAATAAAACTAATTAATAGCTCTTAAAAAGCTTTATCTTTATATATTAAGTGTATTTTTATAAGTTTAATATTATAAAAGTTATATTAACTTAAAGTTTAAAAATATAAATACTTCTTATAATATATATATATATATCTTAGGTGAAAAAACGCTTTAATATAATATAATAAAAAGCCCTTTATATATTATAATTACACTAATATATTTTATTATTTTATAATAGTTATATTTTATCTTATAAATTTTTCATTAGTTTTTATACGAATATACACGTTTTAAGGGTAAGTTAAGCATTAAAAAAATGCTTAAAATTTAAGGTTTTTATAATATCTTTTATTATATTTAAACTTTATATATTAATTATATTATCTCTCTTTAAAGTTTAAAATTCTCTTTTTTTATATTAACACTTTAACACCTATAACTTAACTAATATTTTACTTTTAATAAAACTTTTTTTTTACTAAATAACCCTATTTTTAAGGTATATAATAATTATTTTTTTTACCTTAAAACTCTATCTTATTTATTATTAAAAATAGCTAAAAATCCCTTTAATTTCAAATCTAATTTATTTACGAATAATAACTCTATTATAAGTCTTTTAATGCTAAATTAATATTAAAATAACCCTAAAAATAATAAGAGCTATTAATCTAATTTAAAATTATATATCTTTTAATATAATCTCTTTGATTTTTAATTATTAAAGATTAATTTTAATAAAGAAAGATTAATTTATTATTTTTACACTTAATAAGACTATTTATTTACTTTTTATAGTAAAGTAAAGCGTTTTTAGTCTTTTAATAGTATTATATACTATAAAAAAACATTCTTTTATTATAACCTTAAAAAACAAAGAAAATTCTAAATTAACGTGTAAGTTATTATCTTTAAACTATTCTTTTAATATATTAATATAATATTATAATACTTTAAAGATATTAATTATTAATTTATTAATATATAGTACCTATTATTATAAAATTACCTTTATTATTTAAAATATTAGCTTAATCTAGTATATCTAGTAGTAAAAGAGGTAATAAAAGACCTAGAAATAATACTATTATTAGTGAATTTTCTAAGGATACTACTCTTATACTAGCTATTAAGTTTATACTTTAAAATAACCTATCTTTTACTATTATTACTAGTAAAAGCTTTAAAAAGCTAATAAGCTATTATAATAAGTAAGTTTATAATATTATATTATATATTTAATAATATAATATTATATATTTAATAATATAATATTATATATTTAATTATATAATATTATATATTTAATAATATTAACTTATTTTAATTAAGATATAAGCTTTTTTTACTATTAAAATATACTTTCTTATATAAATATTTTATATTTTAAAATAAAGAAGAATATAATTAATATAATTTAAAATTAAGTTAATAAATTAGGTTATATATTTATTTAACTTAATATTTAAACTTTTATTAATTCTAAATCTTATTTAAGAGTTATAACTAATTAGTTAAACTTTAAATTTAATTTAAAATACTATTTAATTAATTAGTTTATTATTTTTATTATATATTATATTATTATTTAACTTTTTAAATTAATTATATTTAGAATTTAAATATTTACCTAATACTTATACTAAAAGTTTTATTAATCTTTATTTTAATTAATTATTATTAGAATATAATATAAAACTAAAAAATATATTAAGGTAAGTTAATTATAAGGTTATTTTATAATATTTTATTAACTTATTTCAAATTATAGTTTTATTAGAGATAATAGCTTTAATAATAACACTTTTCTAACCTCTTTTTTAAACTTTTATACGAAAAAAAACCTAAAACCTTTTAATATTCGTTATATAGCTTATATTTTAAATATTATTATTAAAGATATTATATTTACGTTTATTATTAAATTAATAATATTTAAAAATAATAGAAAACTTTTACTCTTACTCTTATACTATAATACTAGCTTAAGATTACCTTTAAAACGAAAAATAACCTAAGATTTAAATTTCTTATACTTAATTACTCTTTATTATAATATTATATTAAAGCTATAATAAAAGTAATATAAAGAATATAATATTAATAGTAATAAATAAAGGAAAAAAAGAGCTTATATAAAGCTATTATTACTTAAATATAAGTAAAGAATAATTTATAAAATAAGTATTATATAACTTTAAGTTAAATGTAATTTAAGATAAACTTAATAATAAAAAATATATTATTTATAATAAATTAATTAATTTTATTTTAATAGCTTTATTAAAGCGTATATAAAAACTATTTAAAGAGTATATTACTTAAAAAGTAATATAATATTATATTAAAGCTATAACTATTATTAATAATACCTTAATTATAAAAGTATAGCTTTATAATATAATTACAATTATAATATAAAAAGTACTTTATAATATTATTTAATAAAGAATTTAAATAAGTGTTATAGCTAGCTTAATTAAAGTATAAATTTAAAAACCTTTTCTTTTAATTATTCTTAACTATTAATATTATAAAATTATTATTAAAGATATTATAATTATAAAGGTACTTTAAAATTAAACTATTAAAGATATAATAAAAGCTATAAATTAAGCCTTAAAAAGTAATATAATAATAGCTATATATAAATTACTTAATAAAAATATAATTATTATATTTTAAGATAATATCTTTTTTTTTAAGAAAAATATAAATTAAATTCAAGCTATTTTTAAGCTAAAAGTAATAATTTATATAAGAATTCTTAGTATTATAATAAAGGTTTTTCTTATTTAATATACTAAAAAAGAAAATCTTATAATTAACCTTAATAGAAAAATTAATATAAAGATTATACGTATTATAATATATTACCCTTAAAGTAATATTATAATATAAATAATTTTAATTTTAAAAGTTAAAGAGATAAAGTAAGTAAATAAGCTATATTAAATTAAACTTATATATTAAGCTAAAATATTTAATATTAAACCTTATAATAAAACTCTTAACTTATATTAATATTATAATTATTATAAGATAAGCTATATTATTAAATATTATAAGGTAATATTAAGATATAATTAATATATTATTACCTAATATAAAGATAAAAAAGAAAGTTATTTTATTATTATATTAAATATTAAAGAAAAGTATATTCTTTACTTTAAGGTATATTTAACTTAATTTTACCTTTACCTTATATTAAAGAAATATTAGAATAAAGTTAAAGAAGTATATATAAAATGCTTAATAAAATTTATTAAGTTATATTATATTAATAAATATTACTTAAAATTAAAAGCTAAGAGTAACTTATTCTTAATAAAAAATTAATCTTTTATAAAGAAAAGAGAGTATTTATTAAAAAGCTATAATTATTATAATATTATTAACTTTTAATTAAATAAAATATTATAATATATTAATTACTCTTTAATTAATATCTCTTTAATAAAAGTATTAATTATAATTATTTAACTCTTTATTTAATAATAATAAAAATTCTTTATTAAAATATTAATAAAAAGAATATACTTATATATATAATATTATAATATAACTTTAATATTAATTTAATAATAATATAAGAATAAAAAATAATAAGATATAATTAGTCTTTTAGCTTAAAGCTTAATAAATATTACCTAATATATTATAAAAAAAGAAATATTATATATATTAATAAAAGATATAGCTTTAATATATAAAAGGCTTAAGAAGAAAAGAATTAAACCTATATAATACTTAAAGACATTAATATTTTTTTACTTTATTTAAAGCTATTAAGCCTTAATTAATAAATACTATTAATAGAATTAAAGATAATAAAGCCCTTAAATTAAAGCGTTTTTATTAGTAATTTTAACTAAAAATACCTATTATAAAATACTAATAATAAAATATTTAATAAAGTAAAGAGACTTTTATAAATAATAAAGTAATAATAACTTATACTTATTATATTATATAAAAAGCTTACTTAATAATATTATAATTATAAGAATAATACTATAAACTTAATATAAGCTATAAAAAGCCTTAAAGTAATATACTTAAGCGCGCTTAATATAATTAAATTTAATTATATTTTATAGTTAATTAATATTAATCTTAAAGAGAAGAAGCTTATATTAAATACCTTACTATTAAGGTATATATAAAAGAAGATAAAAGATAATTTAATAGTTATAAAAGTATAATATTACTTTAACTTAAAAATAACTCTAATATTAATTTAAAACTATTAAAAGATTAATAAATATATAAATTAACTTATTAAGTAATTATAAGAAATTATTTAATTAATAGCCTTAAAAAAGAGAAAGAGTAAACTTAAAAGGGAATTCTAATAAACTAATTATATAATTAAGGTAATAATAGTTACGCGTAAAGTAAAGAGAGCTTAAGTTAAAGAATATATAAAGCTAAATTAATAACTTTATTATAAGATAAAAAAAGCTTAAACTTAAATTATAATTAAAGAAAAAAGAAGTATATAATAAAATACCTTAAAAAAGGTATTATTAATTAAAGAAAGCCTTTAAAAACTAAAAAAATAAGTAAAACTTTAAAGTTATACTCCTTTAAAGTAAGTTAACCTTCTATTATTATATTAAGGTAACTTAAATAATCTTATAAAGTAATTAGCTATAAAGTATATTAAAAAGGCTAATATTTTTACTAAGAAATTCTTTCTTAAGTTTATAGTTAATTTTAACGCTATTTTAAACCTAATTTTCCCTTAACTTAATACTATTTATATTTTAAAAGAAAATTATATTAATCTTATTAAAATAAAAATAACCTTAATATTTATAATAAGCTAAAAGGCTTTTAAAAATAATAAGATACTAATAGGCCTTTTAAAGGCTTATAAGGGATCTTTTAATAAAGTAATTACTTATTTTCTTAATAGCTTACTTAAATACGCTTACTTTCTAGCTTAGTTTTATACTATTAAAGTAATTATATTATAAAAGCTAATAAAAAAGTTAAAAGACTATAAGTAAGTAAGTAGCTAAAAGCTAATATTACTTTTAAATGTAATAAGTAAAGTTATAAAAGCTATAATTATAAGATAAATTATATAAGTTATTAAGGTAAAGGTAATACTCTTAAACCTATAAATAAAAAATAAAAGGGATAAGTTTATTAAAATTACGCTTAAAATTATAATAAAAGTAATTAAAATAACTTAAAGTTAACGTAATATTACCTTACTTCTTTAATTAAATATTAATAATACCTTTAATATAATTAATTACCTTAAAGTTATTTAAATACTTTTAAAGGTAAAGCTTTTTTATTAAATAATTACATTTATTTAAGCTATAATTAAGTTAAAAATAAGCTACTTATACTTTAATAAATAAATATTTTAAGTTTATTAAATATTAATAGATATTTTATACGATTTATTACTCTTATTAATATTATTTTTACTTTATATTACCTTACTTTATAAGTAACTTTAAAAAGTATTAAGTATTCTTATTATAGGTTTTATTAATAATATAAATATTTTAGCTTTTAATAAGATATTAAATTAAACGTAATAATATCTTAAAATCACTTAAAATACGTGCGTAAATTAAGTAATAAATGCTAAAGTTTACTTTAATTTAATAAAAAGTAAGCTTATATACTTTAATCGTATATAAACGCTAATAATAATACGTATTTACCTTAATAATATAAAGATATTATTAATAATTATAAAAGTATACTTTTTAAGCGTATAACTTAATTAAAAGCTTACTTAAAATAAATATTAAATAAAAATTAAGAATAAATTAACTTAATAATAGCTTATCTTTACCTATCTTATAATATTTACCTAAAAATACTCTTATAAAGAAGCTAAATACTTATATAATTAAGTAATTTAATTTATTATTACCTATAAAGTAAGTGTATATTATAAACTAATAGAAATATATAATAAGTTAAAAGGTATTATATAATAACTTACTAATAAATAATTAAAATACCTTTAAGCTATTATTAAAGCGTTTAAAGCTATCTTAATTTTTTAGCTTAAAGTAAAAGTAATTATTTTACTATTAAACCTTTATTTAAATTATATAAAAAGGCGCTTTAAATAATAGCTTAAAAACTTAAGAATATTAAGTTAAATTTATATAATATACGTATTTATAATAAGAGTACTTAAATAAAAGTATAACTTATAAAGAAAACCTAATAAAGAAATTATATAATAACTATAAACCTAAAGCTAAGATAATATTATATAAAAGGTATTATAAGCAGAGCATTAACAAGAAAACTACATTTTCATTTTTTAAAAAAGCTTAAATAATTAATAATAAATCTAATAAAATACTTGAATTATAATAATAAATACATAAAATAGCTAATATTATAGCCAATCAGCTTATTTAAAAAAGTGGGTCCCTTTAGCTTTTTGTAAGCTTAAAAACTAGATTATATAGTTTTCTAAAAACTTACTACACTACACTACACTACAAAAACTACAAAATGTAGTTTTTGAAGTTTTAGGCTTATAATAGTATATAAGGACCCACTTTTTTTATCATAAGCTTATAATTTTAGATCTATGCTAGTTATTCGTAAAACTTATAATTCTATAAGTAATTTATTAGATTTAATATAATTTTTTATATTCGAAACTACAAAAACTACAAAACTACAAAACTACACTACTTCCAATGCTCTAAATAGTAGGGACTATTTATAAGTATATTAGTAAATTATAAATTTATAATATTATAAATATATAAATTAATAATATAATAAGATATAAAATAATAATATAATAAGATATAAAATAATAATATAATAAGATATAAAATAATAAAAGAAGTAACTTACTAGTTATTTTATCGTTTTCTTCGGCTTTTAATATTATAATAGTAGAGTGTTTTTTCCTATAATATACTAAACTATTAAAGAATTAAAAACGGCTAGCTAGGCAGGTAAAAGTAAAGTTATAGCTTAGCTAGCTGTAAAAAAAGGTGATTTCTCGTGGTTCTTTTAAATTAACTGCTAAAACCTTATAAGAAAAAAGGTTATATTAAATAATATATAATCTTATGCGAAATTAATAGCTCTTATTATTTATATAGTCTTTTTTAATTAAAGTTTACTAAGAAAAGCTTAAATTATTCGTAATAATAAGAGGTGTAATTCCAAGAGGATATTATTCTATTATAAAGGTAGGTTTAAAATAATAAATAGTTTTTATAAGATAGCTTAAATTTAAGGCTATTTAATAATAAAAAAGTTTAAATAAAAGTTAAGTATTCCTAGAGTTATAAGGGTAAAAAGATTAATGTAAAAAAGAAAGGTTTTAAACTTTAAAGCGAAAGAATACAGTTAATATATAGAATAAATTTATAATATAAATGGTTTTAAAAACCTTAGAATTTAGGTATTTTTTTAATGCTTAACTTACCCCTTAAATATGTATATTCTTATGGAAAATAATAGAATAGTTTTACGAGAAAATGTAACTATAGTAAAACAGTTAAAAAAGCTAGTATGCTTATAATGTATTAAAGGCGTTATATTATATAATAATATACTGTTTTATCACTTAAAACATCTATATATAGCTTATAGGAAATCTTTGTATCTTAAAACTTTAACCGAATATAACTCCTAGAATACTAGACTTATAATTATGTAACTAGTATTAAATTAAAGGGCTTTTTAAGGGCTATTAATTAGTTATAAGCTTATAAATTTTACTTAAGTATTCGTAGAGATATTAGGAAATAGAAATTATAGCGTTTTTTATTAAAGTAGGGTAAAATGCTATAGCGTTTTACCTTAATTAACTTACCCTACTAAATACCACGGCTATTATCTTTATAATTAATAGGTGAAATTAAGTAGGGTTAATATTTTTAAATAGCTAAGATTATAAGCTTTAAAATAATATTACTCTTATTTTTAAACTTCTTTTTTTTATAAAGTTATAATAGTTTTAATATATAAAATAAAAAAAACTTAAGAATAAAGTTTTAATATTTATATTAATCTTTGTATATATAAAATTAATTATATTAAATATATATTTAAGCTTATAAAATACTTTATAATATATAAATTAATAATATATATAATTTTACTTTAATATAAATAATATATATTAATTAAATTAAAAATATATATAATTATATATAAAATAATTTATATAAGTTTTATTAAATATATATTAAATAAAGTTATACGTTATATATTAATAAGCTATTAAAATAACTTATATAAAATATAAAAATACTTATTACTTATTTTTATAGATTTATTTTAATTAAATAAAATATAAATAAAAACTAAAAATATTTTAAAATATTATTTACATATAATTAAAGTAAAAAAAAAATATTTTAAATTTTTATATTAATGACATATATTATATATATGTAAATAATATTTAAAAAGCATTTATTTCTTATTAAATACTTAAAATAAATTAAGTTAATATCTTTATTTTAGAATTCTTTAAACTTTAATATCTTACTTATTAATTAACTTATAAAGGATATTTTTATAGCATTATAATAAGCTAAAATTATAAAATTTTTTGGTTATTTTTATAAGCTTATAAGTCTACTTTTAAAGCCCTTATAATTACATATTACACTATAAATATAGTTATAGTATAGTTAAACTACACTAAAACTATAAAAACTATACTACACTAAAAACTACACTAAAAAACTACATGTAGTGTAGTTTTTTTGTCAATGCTCTAGTAGGGATTTATACTCTATTTTAGTATATAAGTAAACCCGATTTAGTCTCTCTTTATAAGTAACTCTTTATACGTAGTACCTAATTTAACCTCTCTTTATAAGTAACTTTATATACGCGTTATAATTATCTCTCTCTTTTAGTATAATTATCTTTAATTATTATTAATATAAGTAAGCTTTAAAGGTATATTATTCTTATTAAAACCTAATAAGAAAAAGAGTAATAATATTATTCTCTTTAAATTCTTATAGTCTTATTTTTATTCTTATATTTTAAGGCGCTATTTTAAGGTCTTATACCTTTATCTTATTAGGTTATAATTATTACTTTTAATCGTTTAATTATAATATTTACCCTATTAATATATATTACTCTTACTTTATTTTCGTTTTTAATAAAGCTTTTAATTAAGGTTTAATACTTTTTAGGGAAGAGCTTTATAGGTTCTTTTCTTTATTTTAATAAGTATAATTACCTTAAAAGCTTACTCGTAAATTTAAGATAAGGGTAATTATAAGTTTACTTTAATATAAATTTTTAATCTTATCCCTTATTTTTTCTTTCTTATTTTAGCTTTATCTCCCTTCTCTTTCTCCCTTAATAGCTCTATTTCTTATTATTTAAGTATAAATTCTTTTTCTAGCTTTTATATATTTTATATTTCTATTATACTTAGCTATTACTTAATATTACGTTTACGATTCGTATACGTTCCCTATCTTATAAACTATAATAATACTTATTAGACTTAAATTTCAAATATATACTTAATATAATACTTTTATTTATATTTTCTTCTAATATAATAAAGTGTTAACGTTATAAGTTATATTTTTAACTTAAAGTTATATTAATATTATAACTAATTAATCGTTTTATTACTAGGTTAATAATAGTTTATTTAAGTGTATTAAGCTAAAATATATTTTATTATAATTAATAAAACTTTAGCGTGAATTATAAGTATATATTTATTAATTTTAACTTATTTTTAGCTTAAATCTTACTATTATTATTATTATTAGGTTTCTTATATTAACCCTTATTACTTTTAGTTATATTTTATCTTATCTTTTTAATTATTATATTTAAATATAATTATTTTAATTTATATAATATAATATATTATTAAGGGCCTTCTTATAAATTATAATACCTTATTTTAGCTTTCTTTATACTCTTCTTTATCTTTTTTAATACGTACTTTTACCTTTAACTTTTACTTTATAAATTATAATTAATTTAAGTATAAGTTACGTTCTTATACTCTTATACTTAAAAAAGCGCGTTTAATTTAACGGTAATACGTATTAATATTCCCCGCTTATTTTATAAATATATTTTTCCTAATAAGGTAAATTTAATTTAATATTAGATTACCTTTTTAAATAGTTCTATTAAATAAAGTAAGTAATTTATTATTATTCTCTTAAATTTTAATTTTAACGTAATTCTTTAAAGAATATTATAATTATTATAAATATTATATTATTCTTAAAGCTATTAATTATTATACTTATAATTTTATTAGATTAAACTTTAACTTATAACCCCTTTAAAACTTTAATTAAATATAAAGCCTTAAAGGAAAATATTATTAAAGTATTTAATATTAAATTAAAATAAGTTTCCACTTAAAAGACTTTATATTAGCTTAATTTTACGCTTATTAACGTTATTACTTAAGCTTAAATAGTTTAAATAATAAGAGATAAGTTTAGCTTATCTTATAAAAGTAATAACGTAATATTAAAGATTTAAGCTTATATTAAAGCTTAATAGAAAGATTCTAATATATATAATAATAATTAATAGTATTACTATATATAATCTAATACTTAAATAAGTATTTACTTAAGATTAATTTTAATTTTAACTTTACTTTTTTAATTAAAATTAAGTTATATTATATTTACTTTATTAAGAGGGTTAAGAATAATTATAATTATTATATCTCTTAAAGGGGTTTTTATATTTATATAAGTATTAAATTTAATTTCTTCTTAATTTTATTATTAATTAAAGATAAATATTATATAACCTTATAGCTAAGAATTTATTTAACTTAATTTAAGTCTTAAAGTTTATTTAAGTTACTTTTTTAAAAGAATAGCTTATAGGTAATTTTAATTATAATTATAATATTTATATAAAGATCTTTACTCTTTTACTTTAACTTATATTTAAGTTTCTATTAACTTAAAAGACTTATTAAAGTAGCTATAACTTATCTTTAAGTAATAAGTTACGTAATATTATAAGTAATTCTTAGGTTTACACTTTCTTAGAATTATTTTTAACTTAAATTATAAGGTCTTTTTATTTATATAAAAAAGGCTAATAAAATTAAGTTTAAGTTAAAAAAAATAATTTTTACTTTTAATTAATATTATACGTATAAGATTTAAATTTAATTTCTTTAGAATTTTCTTATTAACCTTTCTTATTTTAAAGTATTAAGCGTTATTTTAAATATACCTTTAAGCGTATTCTTTATTTTCTTTTTAAGGATATTTATTACTACTTTTAATATACTACCCTAATAGATTTTTATAATAGCTTATTTTTATACTTAAAGAGGTTTAAGAGTATTAAAAAGGTTTAATAAGTTATAAAAACGTTTTTAATTAAGCTAAAATAAAATAGTATTATTAAGAGTTTTAAGAAAAAGAAAGCTTATAAGAGCACTAATTTTAATATTAAGGCCTAATTATTTAATACTTAATTTCTTTATTTTAAGTCTAATATAGCTTAGAATATTTAGCTTATTTTAAAGGGAAATAAGCTTTAATATTATACTTCTTATATATATTATTTAGTTAATTTAATTAATATTTATTTCTTATACTTTTTTAAGCTAATCTTTATTTTAAGGTTTTTACGCGATTTTATTTCTTTTTATAACTAAGAGTAATATAATATAATTACGTATAGTATTAAGCGTATTTATAAGGTCTTTACTATTAAGCTATTAATTATACTCGTATAGTTATCTCTTTTACTTTATAAGATAATATAATTAAGCTTCTCTTTAAATATAATTCTTAATACTTTTTACTTTTTATTTATTTTTATTATCTTTTAACTCTAATATTAAAAGTATTTTTAACTTATTTATAATACTCTTACGTTAATACTATTATTTTAATAGGCTTATATAAAAGATATTATAAAGTTTCTTATATTAAATTAAAAGTATTAAATAATATACTTATTATTTAACTTACTTAAGAATTTAAAAAGAGCTAATATACTTTAAAATTAGTTTATTCTTTTTATACTTAAATCTTATATTTTTAATTTAAAGTAATACTAGACTTTTATTTTAAAATTATATTAGTTTATATTTATTATTATAATATTTTACTTAAAATATTATTACTTACTTTTAATATTCTTTTATTTTTTATTTTACTTAAAGTATTTTTTTAACTTAATTTCTTACTTTTAATACTCTCTCTCTTGTAATATTATCTTTAATATTATAATATATATAAAGCTTAAACCCTATTAAAAGTTAATTTAATAAGGTATTAATTATTAAATTAATAGTATTATTACACGTAAATTATATTATAAGTAATAAAAGTAGCTAGTATAATTAATTCTTTATTATAAAGGCTTAAAAATAATATTTTAATATTTAATTACCGCGTTTTATATATTCGTTTATTTAAGGGTAATATATAATAAAAAGTTATCTTTAAATCTTTATTAAATAATATAAATTTAATTAAAAATAACTAATAAATAAAGATTCTTTATTAAATATAATTCTAATAGAAATATTATAGGTATATTTAACCTATTTATAGAGTAATATTACTAGTTTATTAGTTAAAATTATATTTAATATTAGGTGAAATAGTAAGTACTTTAGATAATAGTCTACTATTATTAAAATAATATTAACGTTTTATTTATAATACTAGGTCTCTAGTAATTTTATTATAAAGTCTATTAATAATTTAGCTTATAAGCTATAAGAAATTAATAGTAATTTTAATTTACTATAAGGCTAATACCTTTACGTTATAATTCTTTAATATATTATATAAGATTTTACGTAATCTTTTATATTTATACTTATATGTATTTAATAAAACTTTCTTCTTAATAGCTTAGCTATTCTTTTTATATTAAAGTACCTAGCTAATAAGTTATTATAGTATAACTTAAGTAATTCTTAAATAATAGCTTTATTTAATAAAACCTATACACGTTATTAATATATTAAGATTTCTTAATTATTTTAATGTTATTTATTAGTTAAATCTTAATTAAAATAAATTCTTATATATTTAGCTTTTATTTAAGAATCTCTTTTTTACGTATTTAAGATTATATCCCTTAAAAGCGTATTTACGTTCGTTTTATAAGGGTTTTCTCGTCTTATAGTATCTCGAATTTTCTCTTAAAGTAAGGGTAATTATTAGACCTTTAAATGTATTGTATTTTTTGTAGTTTTTACTATACTATATTATATTATATTATATTATAATATATTATAATATATTATAAGATAAGAATACCTATAAATGTATTATAGGGCTATAAAATATCTAATATTATAAATAAATGCTAATATAAGCATATTATATATTAAAATAAAGCTAAAAATCACGTGACTTTAAATCTTTAAAAATTAACCTTATAATGTGGATATTAAGCGAGATATTAAGCTTTAAAGTTATATCTTAAAATAAAAAGTAAGTAAAGCGGGGCGAATTTTCAATTGCTTATAACTTTTTAATATAATAACTTATAATAGTAACAAGTAGAGCATTTTAAAGGGCTAATTTAGCTCTTTTTAATGATATAAAATTTTACCTTATAACCCTTATAATTAGCCTTATAATCCTAAGTTAAAAAAACAAGGGTCTTTTTACTTATAATACATTTATAGGTATTTTAGTAATGTAATGTAATGTATTTAAATACAATACACGAAAATATAATATAATATAAAATACAATACATAATACACTTGTATTTACTATATTCGTAAGAGCTCTAGTAATTATAATCTATCTCTTAGTTTTAGGTTAAATTAGCAGCTTAAAAGGGGTAAATCCCCTTATAAAGGTATCTTATTATGCCTATTAGATTTTATAAAGACTTATAGACTTTCTTTTAGTAAAGGCTTTTTATTATATTTCTTTTAATTAAGTGCTTTATTTAAAAATAATAAATTATATTTTTATACTTAAATAGATCTAATTAAACCTCTAAATGTATTATATTTTTTGTATTTTTTACTATACTATATTATATTATATTATATTATAATATAATATAATATAATATAATATATAAATGAAATACCTATAAATGTATTATTAGAATATTTAATAATAATTTTAAAAAATATATAATAATAATAGATTTTTTTCTTATTATAATAATATAAAAATTATACTTAAAGGTTTACGTATTAATAAGATATTTCACTTTAAAAATAAAATAAATATAAAATATTATATAACTTTTTATATAAAATAAATTCAAGAGTAAGGTTTTTTTAAGCTTTATAGAGACGTTATATTATATAAATTAAGTAAATATTTTTTAAATAATTTTTTTTTACTTATATTATATATAAAAAACTAAAAAATATATAATATATATTAATTATTTTAAAAATATTATTAAATAATAAATAAAAATATATATATAATATAAGATACTTTTATAATAATATATTCTTAATAATATATATTTGTTTTATTTTTTCTTTATTTATTATTAATTCAAATTATTTATTATATTTTATATTTTAAATATTTTTATTAATATAATATAAATTATATATAAATTATATATTATAAAATTCTTTAGCTTTTTTTATATTATTTATATATTTTATAATTATAAAATATTTATATATACTTATATATATTATAATATATATATATATATATATATATATTAAAAATAAATTTTATAACTTTTATTATACTATATATTTAATTTATTATAACTTTATAAAAAAAACGAATTTTATTATAAAATTAATATTATGTAAAAGCTTATAATCTTAGCTATTTAAAAATAATATTTTTATTTATTTTTAATTGATAATTATAAAGATATTATATATAATATTTAATAGTATAAAGAAAGTAAAGTATTTAAGTTACTTTACGTAACCTTACTTTAATAAAAACGCTATATTATATAAATTAAAATATCTTTATTAATAATAAATTAAAATAAATAAAAATAAAATTAATTAATAGCTTTTAAAAAGCTTTATCTTTATATATTAAGTGTATTTTTATAAGTTTAATATTATAAAAGTTATATTAACTTAAAGTTTAAAAATATAAATACTTCTTATAATATATATATATATATATTTTAAGTAAAGAAACGCCTTAACGTAATATAATAAAAAGCCCTTTATATATTATAATTATACTAATATATTCTATTATTTTATAATAATTATATTTTATCTTATAAGTTTTTTATTAATTTCTATACGAATATACATGTTTTAAGGGTAAGTTAAGCATTAAATAAATGCCTAAAATTTAAGGTTTTTAGAATATCTTTTATTATATTTAAACTTTATATATTAATTATATTATCTCTCTTTAAAGTTTAGAATTCTCTTTTTTTATACTAATACTTTAACACTTATAACTTAATTAATATCTTACTTTTAATAAAACTTTTTTTTTCATTAAATAACCCTATTTTTAGGGTATATAATAACTATTTTTTTTACTTTAAAACCCTGTTTTATTTATTATTAAAAATAGCTAAAAATCCCTTTAATTCTAAACCTAATTTATTTACGATTAATAACTCTATTATAAGTTTTTTAACGCTAAATTAATATTAAAATAACCCTAAAAATAATAAGAGCTAATAATTTAATTTAAAATTATATATCTTTTAATATAATCTCTTTAATTTTTAATTATTAAAGATTAATTTTAATAAAGAAAGATTGATTTATTATTTTTACACTTAATAAGACTATTTATTTACTTTTTATAGTAAAGTAAAGCGTTTTTAGTTTTTTAATAGTATTATATATTATAAAAATAAAATTCTTTTATTATAACCTTAAAAAACGAAGAAAATTTTAAATTAACGTGTAAGTTATTATCTTTAAACTATTCTTTTAATATATTAATATAATATTATAATACTTTAAAGATATTTATTATTAATTTACTAATATATAATACCTATTATTATAGAATTATCTTTATTACTTAGAATATTAGCTTAATCTAGTATATCTAATAGTAAAAGAGGTAATAAAAGACCTAAAAATAGTACTATTATTAGTAAATTTTCTAAGGATATTACTCTTATACTAGCTATTAAGTTTATGCTTTAAAATAACCTATCTTTTACTACTATTACTAGTAAAAGCTTTAAAAAGCTAATAAGCTATTATAATAAGTAAGTTTATAATATTATATTATATATTTAATAATATAATATTATATATTTAATAATATTAACTTATTTTAGTTAAGATATAAGCTTTTTTTATTATTAAAATATACTTTCTTATATAAATATTTTATATTTAAAGATAAAGAAGAATATAATTAATATAATTTAAAATTAAGTTAATAAATTAAGTTATATATTTATTTAACTTAATATTTAAACTTCTATTAATTCTAAATCTTATTTAAGAGTTATAGTTAATTAGCTAAACTTTAAATTTAATTTAAAATACTATTTAATTAATTAGTTTATTATTTTTATTATATATTATATTATTATTTAACTTTTTAAATTAATTATATTTAAGATTTAAATATTTACCTAATACTTATATTAAAAGTTTTATTAATCTTTATTTCAATTAATTATTATTAGAATATAATATAAAACTAAAAAAAATATTAAGGTAAGTTAATTATAAGGTTATTTTATAATATTTTATAATATTTTACTAACTCATTTTAAATTATAGTTTTATTAGAGATAATAGCTCTAATAATAATACTTTTCTTACCTCTTTTTTAAACTTTTATACGAAAAAAAAACCTAAAACCTTTTAATATTCGTTATATAGCTTATATTTTAAATATTATTATTAAAGATATTATATTTACGTTTATTACTAAATTAATAACATTTAAAAATATTAAAAAATATAAAAATAATAAGCTTTTATACTTTTTAATAAAAGAATTTAATTAATTATCTTTTAAAAAATAAAAATAATTTTCTAATTTACTTTTAGGTATTTTAAGTTTTTTTTTATTATATTTATATATATTTTAAGCTAATTATTATATAGGAATTATTGCCTTCGTGGCGTAGTAGTTAAACGCTATAGAGCCCTGCCTTAGTATAGTAGGGAGCCGGTTCGAACTCGGCCGGAGGCACTTGAATTTTCGGCTTAGTTACCCGGAAATTTAGTTAACTCGTAATTCTAATTACGTAATTTTAGGGGTGGAATTAAGCTAAGCCTACCTAAAAAATTAGCTAATAGGCTTAAAGCTCTAAGGTAGAGGAAAATTAAGCTAGCACGTATTATAGCTATAATATAATACACTATAAAAAAATTAGAATAATAGGTTAAGAATAGGCGAAAGTAAATAATTAATACCTGTAACCTATACGAGAAGGAATATACCTTATATTATACTAGGTATAAGGTAAGCAGAGTATTGGAAGTAGTGTAGTTTTGTAGTTTTGTAGTTTTTGTAGTTTCAAATATAAAAAATTATATTAAATCTAATAAAATACTTATAGAATTATAAGTTTTACGAATAACTAGCATAAATCTAAAATTATAAGCTTATAATAAAAAAAGTGGGTCCTTATATACTATTATAAGCCTAAAACTTTAAAAACTACATTTTGTAGTTTTTGTAGTGTAGTGTAGTGTAGTAAGTTTTTAGAAAACTATATAATCTAGTTTTTAAGCTTACAAAAAGCTAAAGGGACCCACTTCTTTAAATAAGCTGATTGGCTATAATATTAGCTATTTTATGTATTTATTATTATAATTCAAGTATTTTATTAGATTTATTATTAATTATTTAAGCTTTTTTAAAAAATGAAAATGTAGTTTTCTTGTCAATGCTCTGAAGGTAAGAAAGGCTTTACAAATGCAAGTAGGTTTTTCTTCCCCTAAGAGTTTTCCTACTTAAAATACGGGTTAATGTACTAGAATAGCTTTAAAAGAGCTCTAGCGTATTTAATATATACATATATAGGAATTATTAGAAAAGTTAAAAAAGTAATAATTCTTCTTAAAAATAACTAATAACTTTATTCTTAATGGATTAAAGCTTTAAAAGAAGCTAAATTTAAGGGCTTTATAGCTAAAAATAATAATATTATAAAAATACTATTAGGTAAGTTATATAATATATTTAATAGCTTTTATTTCTATTAAAACCTTAAAAATCTATTTAAAACTATTAATAATTATTATTAACTATTTTTACTTAACTTAATAAACGTAATAAAATGGAATTTAACTTTTAGAATAATAAATACAACTATTATACTTAAAAAAGCTATTATATTATTATAAAACGTTATAAATATAATAGCTTTTAAAGATACTAATTTAATAACGTAAGAATAGCTTAATTTAAAGACTCTATTAAGTATTTTAAAGGTTTTTAATAAGCCTATAAAGAAATTATAAAGTTAAGCTTATAATACTATAAGCTTAATATCTTTTTATATCTTTAAAATATACTTTCTTCTTAAAAATATATTAAAAGATTAAGAAAGTTAACTTAAAAACGTAAGTTTTTTATATTTTTAAACTTTTTATATTAAAATAATAATTATTTTAACTTATTTATAAAAAACCGCTTATAATCTATTAATTAAAGCTTTTATTTTAGCTTTAAATATAGGTTTAAAGAAATTAAATTACTATTCTTTAAAAGATATTAATAGTAATTATAGTTTTTAAAAGCCTTATTTATTTACTATTATATTAGGCCTTAAATTTAATATTAAAACGGTTAAAACTTAATTTAATATAAATTTAATTACTTTATATTTATTATTAAATAATTTAAAAATAGAATATTAAGAGTAAGTATAAATAATTATTAAAAATAACCTTTTTTTTAATATTTTATACTTAATTATATCTTAGAATATATAAATTATATATAAAAGACCTTAAAAATAAGCTTATTTTAAATATAAAAATAAAAGAAGATTCTTCTTTTAGTTTTAATTTAAATAATTAAGTAATAATTAATTTATAATAATTAAGTAATAATTAATTTATAATAATTAACTAAGAAATTAATATCTTATAAAGATTTTAAGCCTAAATTAAAGCCTAATTTATTTAATAACTTATTTTTTAAGTAAAAAAATAAAGCTATTAAAGAAACTAAAAAAAACGAGATTTTTAGTTATTATAAGCTTAATTTAAAAGATAGTAAGGTATTTTTAATATTTATAAGCCTAATTATATAAAAAGAAATATTAACTTTTAATAGAAAGATATATTTATTTAATAGGCTAATTTTATTAAAGCTTTTTTAATTCTTTTAATAATAACATAAAAATATTTAACTATTTTAACTACTTTAAAAGCTATAAAAGAGAATTTTAACTAAGAAGGTAACGTAATTAATAAGCGAAGAATCTCTTTAATATATTCTAATATTTAAAAAATTTTATTATTAAAAAACTAGGCTAAAAATAAGGAAAAATAAGTTAAAATAAAGAAATATTATAATTTATTCTCTTATTTTAGCTTAAATTTAAAAGAATTAAAATGAAATGAAAATTCAGCTTTTTTTAATAATAATAAAGCTATTTTTAAAGTTAAATTTATAAATAGTATTAAAAATAAGAAAGAAGAGAAAGATAATAATATTTATAATGTATAATAGCTTTATATTAGTATAAAATAAAGCTTTTAATATTTTTTTTAAATTTATAATAGTAAGAAGAGCTTTAGCTTTATAAAGATATTTATATTAATATTATAAGCTATATATTTAAAAAGTTACTTACATTTATATTTTTTTAAATTTAATATTTACTTTTAAGTCTTTTTATAATATATTTTTAAATATATTATTAAGAATTAATTATATAAAAAATAGTATTATATTAATATAATTTTAAGGTTTATAATAATATATTATTTACTATTATATTTTTAATAATTATTAAGATATTAAATAATAAAGCTTAAAAATTTAATTTTAATACTATATAAATTAAGAAAAAAGGACTTAAAAATAATAATAATTAAGTAATATAATTAATTAACGCGTTAATAACTTTAAAGTATTTAATTTTATAAAATTTATATATTTAAAGTTTAAACTTTATATTTTAAATTTTTAATAATATATTTTAAATAATAAAAATATAAATAACTCTCTTATTATATAACTTATAATAATATAAATTAATGCATTTTAAAGGACTAAAATAGCTCTATTTAACTATATAAAAATATTTCTTATAAGCCTTATAATTAGCCTTATATATATAAGTAAAAGTTTACTAGTATTTTTTCCTAATAATTAGAGCATTAATAAAAAATCTACACTACATGTAGTTTTTTAGTGTAGTTTATAGTGTAGTATAGTTTTTATAGTTTTATTATAGTTTAACTATACTATAACTACATTTATAGTGTAATATATAGTTATAAAGGGAAATTTTAATTATACATATAACGTTAATTATAAGACTTATAAGGTTATAATTAATATCTTTAAATAAAGCTAACTTAGCTCTTTATAATACACTACTTTTTCTATATATAACTTATAAATTAAGTGAGTTATAATAGGTTAAATCTTAGCTAAAAATTAAGATTTACTTTTTTAAAATAAGAGATTTAAAGCTTAATAACTTACTTATTAATAGCGCTATAAAGCTAATTTTATAAGATTTAAAATCACGTGAATTTTAGCTTTATTTTAATATATAATATGCTTATATAAGCTTTTTTTTTAATGAAACTTTTTTTATAATAAAATTCAAAAATAAAAAAGTTAAGTAAGAAATATAAAATCTATTATAATATAAGAAATAATATATATAAAAAGAAAGTATAAAATATTATTTTATATGAGAAATTTTAAGGTATTTAAATATATTATTTATAACTTTAATATATTTCTTATAACTTAAATATTTAATATTCTATACTTAAGTTATAGGGTAATACTATAAATATTATTATTTTATAAGATATTTATATATAAATAATAGAATTTTTTATTTTTATTATATTTAATATATTTTACTTATAATAATAATATAAAAATAATACTAATTTACTTAATATAATTCCCTTATAATTCCCTTTTATTTTATTTTTATTAGTTTTTTAATCCCTATTTTTAGCTTATTTAAGCTAGCTAATCCCTACTTACTAATACTAATATTAGTAAGTAAATTTAGCTTTATTTTAGCTTACTACTTATATTAGCTAATAATAGCTTATAAATTAATTAATACTATATATTACACTAATTTTTAAAATGTAATATAGTGTAGTAAAACTACACTATATTACACTACATTAAAATTCACTAAAAACTATAAAACTACACTACTTCTAATGCTCTGCTAATAATACATTTATAGGTATTTTAAGAATATAATATATTATATTTAAATATAATACACGAAAATACAATACAATATAAAATATAATGCATAATACACTTGTATTTACTATATTTATAAGAGCTCTAGATCTAACAAGCGCTTTATTTATTTACGTTATCTTTATACGAATTTCTTTAAGAATTATAGGATTTTTACGTAGTCTTTTCGCGTAGTTTAATTATTTTAATAGCGTATTAATAGGGTTTCTTTTTTTTACTTAATACTTAATTATAAAGTTAAAAGGGGTTAAGTATAAATACTATTAAAACTATCTTTTATTTAACTGCTTATTACTTATAAACGTTTATAGGTTATAATAGTGTATTAAGACTTTAATTAGCTTTATTATATCGTTTATATAATATTACTAATATTTAAATATATTCTTAATTACTAGTATCTTTTAATTAAGCGTGCTATAATAGGTCTTTATATCTTATAATTTTCGTAATTAAAAGGTAATAAAATACTATTTTCTATTATCTTTAAATTATAATAAAATTACTATAATTATAAAGATTAATACATTTATTTTAATTTAAGTTTATTAATTAAAATTAAAATACTATAATAATAAAGCTTTTATAAAGGTATTTTTTAAGGCGTAAAACGCTTTTATTTCCTTTTAATTAAGTTTTATACTCCCTAGTTTTCACTTATTTTTACTCTCTTTTAATAAAGCTATTAATAGAGCTATTACGTAAAAGTATACTTTAATAAAGCATTAATAAAAGTTATAAAACTTTAAGAATACTTATATATTATAATAGCTTTTAGGTTTTAATTAAAACGTAATAGTTTTAATTTAAGTGAGATTTATAGAGATCTCTTTTACTAATAAAATAAACCCTAGAAATTTTACTTAAAGTTAAAAGAATTTACACTTAAATAATTTAACGTATAATCTTACGTTTTTCATTTATTTTAATACTTATATTAGGTGTTCTTTATATTTCTTCTTTATCTTAAAGAATACTAAGATATTATTAAGGTATATAATATAAATAATATTATTTAAGCCTTATAGCGCTTAATTTATATAACTTTAAGATATAATAAGTATATTAGTTAACTTAAAAGGTATTATTAAGTATTTAAAATACCTATATTATATTTAAAAAGTAGTTTTTTATTTATTCTCTTTCTTAATTTTAATCTAATAATAAGCTTTCTTAATATTTAGTTTTAAGAATACCTTAACTTCTTATATTTAATTTAATATTTTAATAATTAAAAGAAGTAAATATTAGTTTTTAATATTAACTTTATTTAATTCTTAATAGTTTACGTAAAAGTAAAGCGTTTTATTCTTTTTTAATATAAATAAAATTAATACCTTTACTAGGCTTTTAAAGTATTAAATTTAACCTACCTTTAGGTTTTTATTTAAATAGTCTTATAATATTATTAGCTTCTTTAATAAAAGTAAGTATATAGGTTTATATAAAAGCGATTCTTCTTTTACTAGGTTAATTATATAATTAATTAAATAATATAATAATAGTTCTCTTATCTTCTTATCTTTAAAAACGTTAATATATTCCTATAATATTAGTAATAAAAGCATTACTTTTAAAAAGAGTTTAATACTATTTTCTTATAATAATATTACCTCTTTTACTTTAAATATAATAAAGATATATACGTGATTTTACGCTTCTCTTTTAAACTTATATATTAAAATTACCTTATATTTACTTTTCTTTATATTATACTATTATTATTAAGACCTTATATTTATAATAATATTCTTATCTTTAAAAGCTAATATTTTAAGTAAGAGAAGATTCTTACTTATATTTAATATTATATAATAAATCTAAGTGAACTCTCTTTATTTCTCTTATAAATTTATAAGAGTTAAAGGTATCTCTTATACTTTTAACTTTTATAAATAAATATTATTAGGTATCTTTAGAGCTCTTACGAATATAGTAAATACAAGTGTATTGTGTATTGTATTTTGTATTATATTATATTTTCGTGTATTATATTTAAATACATTACATTACATTAGTAAAATACCTATAAATGTATTTTAAGGAAAAAAGACTCTTGTTTTTTTAACTTAAAATTATAAGGCTAATTATAAGGGTTATAAGGAAAAATTTTATATTATTTAAAAGAACTAAATCAGCTCTTTAAAATGCTCGATTTTTTACTATTATCAGGTATTACATTAAAAAGTTATAAGCAATTGAAAATTCGCCCCGCTTTACTTACTTTTTATTTTAAGACATAACTTTAAAGCTTAATATCTCGCTTAATATCCACATTTTAAGGTTAATTTTTAAAGATTTAAAATCACGTGATTTTTAGCTTTATTTTAATATATAATATGCTTATGTAAGCATTTATTTCTATTATTAGATATTTTATAGCCTTATAATACATTTATAGGTATTCTTATCTTGTAATGTATTATAATATATTACAATACAATACATTACAATATAGTATAGTAAAAAATACAAAAAATACAATACATTTAGAGGTCTGGGTATCTTAAAGCTTAATAGAATCTTATTTTAGTAATATAATATTACACGTTATATTAGAGTAATATTAATTAAGTTTACTTTAATCTTAGTATTTAAAGTTACTTTAATAAGTATTAATTTTTATTCTTAAATTATAGCTTATATTATAAGGCTAGCTTTTACTTAAATATAATCTTTATTAATTATAAACTAGATATTATTCATAATTAATTCTCTTTTTTTTATAGTATTCTTCTTATTTTCTCTCTTTTTATCTTAAGTTTTTATATTATTAATCTTTCCCTTTTTAAAGTATTTATTTTAAAGATATTTATTATTACTATACTTTTAATAGGTAAAATTCTTTTTCTCTTTATTATTAACCTTCTTTTTATCTTTATTTTAAAATAAGTTTTAGCGTAAAAAACGCTTTTAATTAGGTTTTAAGAACCTTTTTTAATTACTTTCTCTTTTAAAGAAAAAGTCTTTAAGGTTTCTTTAAAGCGCTTTAAAGAGCCTTTTATTTAAATTCTCGTTTTAAGATTACTTATTATTTTACTTATCTTTTATATTATTTTAAAAATAAGTGGTAAGAGCTATAATTTTCTTTTAAGTTTCTAGTATACTTAATATATATATTTTAATATAGTTTTAAAGGTAAGAGTAAAGTTTTATAAAAAAGTTAAGTACTTATTATATCTTTAAAATATAAGGGAAGTGCTTTTTTAATAAGTTTAAGTATACGTAAAAGTCTTAAAGAGATTAATTTTCTCTTTAACGTATATCTTTTAATTATTATATTATAATTATATTTTAATTAATAGAATCTCAAATAAGATTTAAGGTTTATACTTTAATTTTTTTTTAATTAATATTTACGTTTAAATTATATACTTTTACTTTCTTAATATCTTAATTCTATTAAAAGTAATATTTATTTTTTATTTATATAATTATATATAAAATTTAAAAGTAATTCTTCTTAAATTTTTATAAAGTACTCTTAAAAGTTTATTAAAGATTATTTAATTAATTATCTCTTTTTCTTTAATTTATATTAAAAGATAACTTAAAGAGATTTTTAATTTAAATCTTTAAACCTTAATCTTTTTTTAAGAAGAAAAAGTTTTATTATTTTAAGAATCTTCTCTTATTATTTAAGAATAAGTCTTAAAGTAACTCTTACTCTTAAGCTTTAAGTTCTTAAATTTACTTAAGTTTACGTAAGTACTTCTTTAATTATACTTCTTATATAATAATAATAAAGTACTTAATAAGAGTTAAAAGAGTAAATAATTTACGTGTAAGGGATATAATAAGTATTTCTTCTTTTAATATATTATTATATAACGTATAGCTTTATTCTTAAATTTTAGTTATCTTTTTAAAGGTAATTATATAAAGAAGTTTTAAGAATTATTAAAATAAACCTAAAATATAAAAGAATTAAGTAAGAAATTAAAAAAGAACTTTATTCTTAAGTCTTTTAATAATATAAGACTAAAACTTATTTAAATTATTTAATATTTAAATTAATTCTTTTATACTTATTTATTAAGGGTTTTAGCTTTAATTTATACTCGCTTCTTACGTAATAATACTTATAATTTAAACTAAAATAAATAGAGATTTATACCCTATTTTAGTATATAAGTAAACCTAATTTAATCTCTCTTTATAGGTAACTCTTTATACGTGGAACCCGATTTAGCCTCTCTTTACCAGACCTCTAAATGTATTGTATTTTTTGTATTTTTTACTATACTGGATTGTATTGTATTATAATGTAATATATTACAATACATTACAAGATTAGAATACCTATAAATGTATTATAAGGCTATAAAATATTTAATATTATAAATAAGTGCTTATATAAGCATATTATATATTAAAATAAAGCTAAAAATCACGTGATTTTAAATCTTTAAAAATTAACTTTAAAATGTGGATATTAAGCGAGATATTAAGCTTTAAAGTTATGTCTTAAAATAAAAAGTAAGTAAAGTGGAGCGAATTTTTAATTGCTTATAACTTTTTAATATAATAATTTATAATAGTAAAAAGTAGACCATTCTAAAGAGCTAATTTAGCTCTTCTTAACTATATAAAAATATTACTTATAAGCCTTATAATTAGCCTTATAAATCTAAGTTAAAAAAACAAGGGTCTTTTTCACTTAAAATATATTTATAAGTATTTTTTAAATGTAATGTATTATATTTAAATATAATACACGAAAATACAATATAATGTAAAATACAATACACAATACACTTGTATTTACTATATTTGTAAGAGCTTTAATTATAATAAGAATAAGCTATATAAATATTAATAAAGATATAATAAAACTATAAAAAAACCCTTTAAAGTTATAAATTAATTAAATTACACGTATTAATACGCGTAATATATTATTAATAGCGCTTAAAGAGGCTAATATTTAAGCTTATATTATTATTAAAAGTATAAGAAATCTCAAGAAGTTTAAGCTCCTTTAAAAAGCTATAATAATAAGCGTTTATTATTATACGTAAGTAATATATATAAAAATAATACTTAATATTAATATTTATTATTTTAATAATAAATAATAGGTAATTAACTTAATAAAATAAGGTTTTTTAAGTGAAAAAAGAGAATTAAATAAGTGGTATAAGAAAGAATAAGGTAAGTAATAATATTTAAAAGAGAAATAATTAATAAAAGTATAAAGAAGCTATATTAATTTATATATACAATTAATTATATAATAATATAATTAACTTTAATTAAACGTTTAAATTATTTATATATTAATCAATAATATATTATTATATAATTAATAAGCGAGTATTAAGGCTATTTAACGTTTAATTAAAGTAAAAGAGAATAATTATAAGGTAATTAAAAAACCTCGCTTACTTATAATATAATTAATAATATTACGTGAAATAAAAGCTTTAAGACTATATCCCTTATATCTTATATTACTAGAAAATAGAATAAGCTTTAATTATTATAATATAGCTACCCTTACTTTAGCTACCTAACTTCTAGTCTCTCTTATAATCTTATAAAGTTCTTTTAAGCTTATAATTATTATACTTTAAAGAGTATTAATTATAATAATAATATATATATATAAGTTTATATTTAATTATAAAAGAGAGAATTATATACGCTCTTTTTATAAGTACGCTTATTATTAGAGTTATTTACTTATAATTAAGGGTTTACTCTTATCTAATTATACGTACGTAATTAATACCCGTAATAAGTAACCTATTTTAACACTCTGTAATAGGACTAGATAAGGCTAAAGGCGGGGTAGAAAAGTTGTGCGGTTAATTTAAGAACATTTTTTGTTTAATAATTTTAGACCCTTTAAGTTTAAAATAGCTTTAAAGTACTTGAATGCTAGTCTTATTTAGTTATTTAGGAATTTACATATATTTACTTTAACTACGCATAAATTATAGCTTATTTTCTCTCGTATTACATTGCCCTTATAAAGGATTATAAATTTGCCTATCTACCCTTATATATAGCTTTAGTTAATAATATTAACTTACTTAAGTTCCTGTTCTTTTAGTAGTGTATAAGCCTTATCCTAGGAGCTTACATTCTAGCTAGGACTATTTATAGCTTATATCTTTACCTTTTATTAGTGTTCCCTAGCCTAAAACTAACTGCTATTACGCATCTTTATAAATTCTACTAGAATCTTATACGCCCTAGAAGGTTCTTATTTAAGATTAAGTAAATGTATAAAAGATATAGTAAGGATAAAGGAACTTTCTCGTTTACTCCTTTTAGTAGCTGCTATAATAATAAAAACATATTCGCTTACCTATAATAGAACCTATTATTCGTATTAACCCCCTAGGAAGTGCATATTAGCAACCTAGCCTTCTACGAAGAGATACATGCTTCTAGAAGTTATAAACGTATAAGAACACTAGCTTTATTACCACCTATAGCGCTCTGTATATAATAATATCTATCGTAACTTATAAGTAGCGCCGTTTTTAACGTAGTATTTTAAATAACTACTTTTTTAAGCGTTTTATCCTAAACCTCCCCTAATGCTAGGAAATTCGTTGTATATTTAGAGTTAAATTTAACGTATTTAACTGCGAATATAAACGTAAATTAACTTAAAAAATCCAAGTAAGAACCTGGTTCCGTGCCTATAATTCCTATTATAGTCGCTACTCTCACTTATTTAAGTATCCCAAGAGGAGAAGAACCGCTAATTAACTTAGGAATAAACTCTCCATTATTCTTAGTACTAGAACAGAAACGACAGCGCGTGTAATTACTATTATAGCCTACTATATAGGTGCTTAGCTAGCTACTCGCGATAAGCTGCGTTTAAAGTTAAGGGAAGTCCTACTAACGCTAACTTACTACTTAGCTAGAACTAGCTAAATTACCTTATTTTTTAAATTAACTTATATGAATACGTTAGGATATAATAACACACTTAACTAGACTACGCACCCGCATAAAGTCTACTATTATTAATAAGTCTCTACGCTTTTCCCATAGGGTAATTAGGGCGGCTCCCTTGTATTGCGCCGATAGAACTTCTAAACTATAATAGCTACGTTATGCCCCTAGGGTGCGTATCATTTAAGTTATTTCTTATTAATATTTCACTAGTTAACGCTAGAATAAGACCCTAATAAGTAGGTCTAGCTACATTATTTATCGCGACACCATCCTATTCCTTAACCCTAACGTATTTAACCCGTAATAACTAATTAGAGTAGTGGAGAAGGGTGTATATCTTAAGAGATATATTATGTTATTCTTAAAAGGAAGTAAGAGTTTCATTAGCATTAAGTATGCCTCATAAGGGCTATCTGTCTTAGTCTCTAAGGTTAGGGACTAACCGGAAAATAGCCTTATATACGTGGAACTCTATGTAATAGTAGCGAGTTTAGCCCGCTAATTTAAGATTAAATTATATAATATTACACTAGAAAATGCTAAAATTATTCGCAACATGCTAGTCAGCTATACGAGATATAGCCTTATAAGGGTTTACGTAAAATTATTAGCGGTAAGCTAAGAGGTAGCCTATCCTTTAAGAATACTATGCTAAGAGGAATACTAGCTTAATTAAGTGGATAAGAGAATAAAATTCATTATACGCAGATATTTAAGCAAAAACTATTACGTAACGAAATTATAGGCTCCTTAAAATAGGGACCTAGATATCTTAGTTAACTAAAGGCATTACATTAATTTATCCCACGCTACCTATTTGTCTTAGGTTTGCCTATCTTATCTAGGCTATAAGAGAAGGTGATCCCTTTAGTATTTCACAATTAGTGGAGTAGGACCAAGATATCTAGCTTCTCTAAGACGAGCTCTTTAAAGATAATAGCGCCGAACTCCATATAGCCGCCGCTTTTATTAGTGTAAAGATAACATTTTCTTACAGTATCTAATATAGTCTAGTCTAAGATAGCGTAATAGCTAAAGTAAGAGACATGTGCTACTATTTTACGGTAAGGGAGAGGGACTAACTTATATTATATATATATACCACTTCCTTATACTACTACTATATTAGGGCCTATATAATTACGTGTAAGGCACTATTAGCATAGGGCCTATATAGTTACGTGTAAGGCACTATATTACTATTATTATGCTAGTACTTTTAAGCTAGCTCTTTTCCTTTAATATATAATTAACTTCTTTACTTCTTTTAGCTCTCTTATAATATAACTTATTAGTTATATTATAAGCTCTTATAACCTTATTATAGCTCTCTTTTATAAGCTCTTATATAATAGTAATTATACTTACTTACTCTCTTAATTAAAACATTAAAATTTTAGCGTTATAAGGCCTTTTAGTTTTAAAGAAAAAAATATTATTAACTTTATTAAAATCTATTAAATTTTATTCTTAAATTAGGTTAATTTTATTTATACTCTTTAAATTATTAAGAAAATTCTCTTTAATATTTATATTATTAATATCTTATAGTTTAAGACCTTAAAGCTTTAATTATTTCTTAAATTAAGAAATTTCTTAATTACTTAAGTAAGCTAAGAAATAAAGATATATTACTCTTTAAAATTACGAATAAAGTTAAGTAAATCTTATCTTTAAATAAAATCACTTAATTAAAAGACCTTTATATTATTATTACTCTTTAATATAAATTAATAATATAATTTATTATTAACTTATTTTACTAGACTTTACTTTAATTATATTATATATACTAAAAATAAGCTATTGATAAGTTTACTTTTATACTTAAGTTAATATAAGTATTAAATTAAAGTTATAATCCTTTTTTTACTTTATTCTTTTAATAATAATTCTATAATATATAACTTTTTCTTATAAGTATACCTAAAAAACTAACTTAAGTCTTTACTTTATTTAAGAAATTTACTTAAAAATACTCTCTTTAATTATAAAATATTATAGCCTCTCTCTTAAATATATTAAAAGATATTTCTATTAAAAGTAACCTATTAGGTTCTCTTATAAAATTTAAAGAATTTTACACTTTAATAAACGTAATAAAATTACATTTAATTATAAGAAGAGCGAATATTTATTATATTAATAACTTATTATAAGAGTAAATTTAAACTTAATAAACTTTTACCTTAAGCTTTTAATTAGCTTCTTTTATTTTATTATTAAATAACTTAATACTCTTAAATAGCTTTTTATTATTTACTCTTATTTTATTATTAAAAAGAATAATTAACTTAATTAATAATAAAACCCCTTTAAAAGCTTTAGGTAAATAGTATTAATCTATTAACGTTAATTTCTTATTAAAGAAACCTATATACCTCTTAAAACCCTTTAAATTTTCTTCTCTTTAAGGCTTTTTTTAATAGTAAATTAAATCTTATATACGAGTATAATACGTATATAATATTACTCTTCTTTACCTTATTAAGAATAAGATAAATTTTAAATAATATACTTTTCTTTAAGCTTATATTATTAATAATATAATTAAACTTACTTATATAATTAAATATATAATACTTTTTAAGAAACGTTATCTTATTAACGTATATATTCTTTATTAATTACTTAAGAATAAAAATAATATTTTATTATTAACGCTTAATATAATTAAAATTATTATATATTTTAAGAGTAAATTAAATTATAATTATAAGAATAAATTAAAAACTCTTATACTTTCTTTTTATTAACCTTTAAAGTAAAGTAATTAAATATTTAAGAGATAGCCTTATAACTTTATCTTTACTTACCTTATCTTATAATATAATAATAACCTAGTTTTACGTTATATACCTTTTAAAGATTACTTATATTACTTATCTTCTTATTAAAATACTTACTTAAATAAACGATTTATATATACCTTTAAGGTAAACCTTCTCTTTTATAACTTTAAAGTAACTTTTATTTTAGCTTATATTAATTAACTAAACTAGCTAATAGGTAATTATAATACTTAAGCTATTTTAAATAATATTATATTAAAATTACTCTTTACTTTTACCTTTAATAATTATTAATAGTTTAATTCCCTTAACTTTAAGTTAAAAGCGCGTTTAATATATAACTTTAATTTATAAAAACGGGAATTATCTTAGTATTTTTATAAGAATTATAATGTAATTATTATATAAGTAAACGCTTTAAAGCACTTATTTATTATTAAAGATACTCTTTCTCTTTAATTTTATATTAATTAAAAGATAAGCTTATATATAAAAGCTAATAGTTTTAATAAAAATTTTATTACTTATTATATAATACTTAACGTAAACTCTTATTTAATAAAATTAATAAACGTTTTATAAGATTATCTTATATTAAGCGTTATTAAAGCTTAATTATTAACTTAATAATAAGTAGCCTTATAGGACTAAAATAATACTTAAAAGAAAGTGTAAAACCTATAAAAGTCTTTCTAGAATTTAAAGAATATATAATTACACGTAAACTTTAAATATTAAAATAATAAGCGTTAAAGCTTTTATTATAATTATAACTTATATAATAAATAAGATAAGCTTATTATAAATTAAAATTAATCTTTTAGTTAAAGGGATTACGCCTTTTTATTAAGAAACCCTTATATTAATATTAATTATTATAATAATAATTCTAATTATTCTAGAGTAATATAATACTCTTTATATTAGAATTAAAATAAAGTTTTAAAAGGTAAATATAACGTTTATTAATATAAACCTTTACGCTTTAATAAATATAATAATTATTATAATACTTATTAAAAATAAAATAATAATTAATACTAGCCTATTATTATTTTATTAGATTAATATAAAAAGATCTTTAATAAAGAAAGTCTCTCTTATTTTATTTAAGCTTTTATTTTCTTTATAAACTTTAAGGATTATTAAATTAGCTTAAATAAAGCTAAAATATTTAATAGAAATAATTAAAGCTTTTTATTAAATTAGCTTAAATAAAGCTAAAATATTTAATAGAAATAATTAAAGCTTTAATA
Organism: Metarhizium acridum; assembly: GCF_019434415.1. NCBI lineage: Eukaryota > Fungi > Ascomycota > Sordariomycetes > Hypocreales > Clavicipitaceae > Metarhizium > Metarhizium acridum. Next base: position 1,106,651 of record NW_027094020.1, on the reverse strand, counting down.
AGAAATTTAACTTATTAAACTTCTTAAAGAACTAGCTAAAAGATTCTAATAGTTATTAATAGAAAATAACGTATCTTAAATTATAAAAACCTTAACTATTAATAATACTATTATAGCTCTTAATAAACCTAATATTAATAATTTATTATTAATTTTTATTTTAAATTACGTTTACTTATTAATTATATATACTTTTATAATTAATAACATTTAAAGCTTAATATATTCTTACTTATAACTTTATAAAGTAGCTTTTATACCTATTAATCGCTTATATAAAGTTATATTTAATACTATTACGTTAATTATATTAATTAATTAACGTTTTATTATTAATTATTATTCTAAAACCCGCTTATTAAATATTACGCCTTTCTTTATTACTAGTATTAATAAATAACCTATTTATATTATATAAGTAATTAACTTAAATTTAAGTTTTTAAACTTTAAATAAAGGTAATTTAACTTATATTACCTTAACTTATATTATAAATAAATTATCTTATAAAATTTTTCTTAGCCTCTTTTTCTTATAAGAAAACTAATTATATATTAAATAAAGTTAAAAAATAAATAATAATTATCTTATCTTAATTAATAATTAGTTTATTCTTATATTCTTCTTAAAAAGAGACTATCTTAAAGCTCGCTTATTTTATTTTATTAAGATTTAAGCTATTATATTAATAATTATATTAAAAGATTATAATATTAATATTAAGGTAAAAATAAAGAAAGCTATACTTATTTACCTTAATAGCTATATTATAACCCTCTTAGTTTTTAATAATTATATTAGTTTTAATTACATTAGTTTATCTTACGCTATTATTATGAAATAAAAATACCACTTATAAATCTTTAACTTAAGTAAGGCTTTAATTAAGATTAAAAAAGGCTAAGTTATTAGTTTAATTACTTTAGCTTATATTACTAATAATTAATAGACTTTTATAATAAAGGCCTTCTTATATATTCCTTTAATAGATTTATTAGAAGATAATTATTTAAAGAAAAAGCTCTTAAACCTTTACTAGAATAATAAGTACCCTTTTAGCGTTTTTATACTTAACCTAATAATTAAATTTAAGTAGCTAATATCTCTAATAACTAGGGCTTAGAATATTAAGAATAAGTGCGTGAAGTCTTACGTAAATAGAGCTCTTACGTAAATGGAGCTCTTACGAATATAGAGCTCTTACGAATATAGTAAATACAAGTGTATTGTGTATTATATTTTATATTATATTGTATTTTCGTGTATTATATTTAAATACAATATATCATATTCTTAAAATACCTATAAATGTATTATTAGAGAAAAACGCTAGTAAATTCTTTACTTATATATATAAGGCTAATTATAAGGCTTATAAGAAATATTCTTATATAGTTAAATAGAGCTATTTTAGTCCTTTAAAATACATTAATTTATATTATTATAAGTTATATAATAAGAGAGTTATTTATATTTTTATTATTTAAAATATATTATTAAAAATTTAAAATATAAAGTTTAAACTTTAAATATATAAATTTTATAAAATTAAATACTTTAAAGCTATTAACGCGTTAATTAATTATATTACTTAATTATTATTATTTTTAAGTTCTTTTTTCTTAATTTATATAGTATTAAACTTAAATCTTTAAGCTTTATTATTTAATATCTTAGTAATTATTAAAAATATAATAGTAAATAATATATTATTATAAACCTTAAAATTATATTAATATAATAATATTTTTTATATAATTAATTCTTAATAATATATCTAAAAATATACTATAAAAAGACTTAAGAGTAAATATTAAATTTAAAAAAATATAAATGCAAGTAACTTTTTAAATATATAACTTATAATATTAATATAAATATCTTTATAAAGCTAAAGTTCTTCTTATTATTATAAAATTTAAAAAAAAATATTAAAAGCTTTATTTTATGCTAATATAAAGCTATTATATATTATAAATATTATTATCTTTCTCTTCTTCCCTATTTTTAGTACTATTTATAAATTTAACTTTAAAAATAGCTTTATTACTACTAGAAAAAGCTGAATTTTCATTTAATTCAATTTTTTTTAAATCTAAGCTAAAATAAAAGAATAAATTATAGTATTTCTTTATTTTAACTTATTTTTCCTTATTTTTAGCCTAGCTTTTTAATAATAAAATTTTTTAAATATTAGAATATATTAAAGAGGTTCTTCGCTTATTAATTACGTTACCTTCTTAGTTAAAATTCCCTTTTATAGCTCTTAAAGTAGCTAAAATAGCTAAATATTTTTATACTATTATTAAAACAATTAGAAAAGCTTTAATAGAATTAGCCTATTAAATAAATATATCTTCCTTATAAAAGTTAATATTTATTTTTATATAATTAAGCTTATAAATATTAAAAATACCTTATTATCTTCTAAATTAAGCTTATAATAATTAAAAATCTCGTTTTTTTTTAGTTTCTTTAATAGCTTTATTTTTTTGCTTAAAAATAAGTTATTAAATAAACTAGGCTTTAATTTAAGCTTAAAATCTTTATAAGATATTAATTTCTTAGCTAATTATTATAAATTAATTATTACTTAATTATTTAAATTAAAACTAGAAGAAGAATCTTCTTTTATTTCTATATTTAAAATAAGCTTATTTTTAGGGTCTTTTATATATAATTTATATATTCTAAGATATAATTAATTATAAAATATTAAAAAAAAGGTTATTTTTAATAATTATTTATACTTACTCTTAATATTCTATTTTTAAATTATTTAATAATAAATATAAAGTAATTAAATTTATATTAAATTAAGTTTTAACCGTTTTAATATTAAATCTAGGGTTTAATATAATAATAAATAAATAAGGCTTTTGAAAACTATAATTACTATTAATATCTTTTAGAAAATAGTAATTTAGTTTCTTTAAACTTATATTTAAAGCTAAAATAAAAGCTTTAATTAACGGATTATAAGCGGTTTTCTATAAATAAGTTAAAATAATTATTATTTTAATATAAAAAGTTTAAAAATATAAAAAAACTTACGTTTTTAAGTTAACTTTCTTAATCTTTTAATATATTTTTAAGAAGAAAGTATATTTTAAAGATATAAAAAGATACTAAGCTTATAGTATTATAAGCCTAGCTTTATAATTTCTTTATAGGCTTATTAAAAACCTCTAAAATACTTAATAAAGTCTTTAAATTAAGCTATTCTTACGCAGAGCATTAAAAGTAGTATAGTTTTATAGTTTTATAGTTTTTATAGTTTTGAATATAAAAAATTATATTAAATCTAATAAAATACTTATAAGATTATAAGTTTTACGAATAACTAGTATAAATTCTATATTATAAGCTAATATTAAAAAAGGTGTGTCCTTATCAGAGCATTGGAAGTAGTGTAGTTTTATAGTTTTGTAGTTTTTGTAGTTTCGAATATAAAAAATTATATTAAATCTAATAAATTACTTATAGAATTATAAGTTTTACGAATAACTAGCATAGATCTAAAATTATAAGCTTATAGTAAAAAAAGTGGGTCCTTATATACTATTATAAGCCTAAAACTTTAAAAACTACATTTTGTAGTTTTTGTAGTGTAGTGTAGTGTAGTAAGTTTTTAGAAAACTATATAATCTAGTTTTTAAGCTTATAAAAAGCTAAAGGGACCCACTTTTTTAAATAAGCTGATTGGCTATAATATTAGCTGTTTTATGTATTTATTATTATAATTCAAGTATTTTATTAGATTTATTATTAATTATTTAAGCTTTTTTAAAAAATGAAAATGTAGTTTTCTTGTTAATGCTCTGGTCCTTATATACTATTATAAGCTTAAAACTTCAAAAACTACATTTTATAGTTTTTATAGTGTAGTATAGTATAGTGTATTTTTAGAAAATTACATAATCTAGTTTTTAAGCTTATAACAAGCTGGAAGGACCCACTTTTTTATATAAGCTAATTGGTTATAATATTAGCTATTTTATGTATTTATTATTATAATTTAAGTATTTTATTAGATTTATTATTAATTATTTAAGCTTTTTGAAAAAATGAAAATGTAGTTTTCTTATTAAAACTTAATGCTCTGTTCTTACGTTATTAAATTAGTATCTTTAAAAGCTATTATATTTATAACGTTTTATAATAATATAATAGCTTTTTTAAGTATAATAGTCGTATTTATTATTCTAAAAGTTAAATTCTATTTTATTACGTTTATTAAGTTAAGTAAAAATAATTAGTAATAATTATTAATAGTTTTAAATAGATTTGTAAGGTTTTAATAGAAATAAAAGCTATTAAATATATTATATAACTTACCTAATAGTATTTTTATAATATTATTATTTTTAGCTATAAAGCCCTTAAATTTAGCTTCTTTTAAAGCTTTAATCTATTAAGAATAAAGTTATTAGTTATTTTTAAGAAGAATTACTATTTTTTTAACTTTTCTAATAATTCCTATATAATAATTAATTTAAAATATATATAAATATAATAAAAAAAACCTTAAAATACCTAAAAGTAAATTAGAAAATTATTTTTGTTTTTTAGAAGATAATTAGTTAAATTCTTCTATTAAAAAGTATAAAAGCTCGCTATTTTTGTATTTTTTAATATTTTTAAATGTTATTAATTTGGTAATAAACGTAAATATAATATCTTTAATAATAATATTTAAAATATAAGCTATATAACGAATATTAAAAGGTTTTAGGTTTTTTTCCGTATAAAAGTTTAAAAAAGAGGTAAGAAAAGTGTTATTATTAGAGCTATTATCCCTAATAGAACTATAATTTAAAATAAGTTAATAAAATATTATAAAATAACCTTATAATTAACTTACCTTAATATTTTTTCTGGTTTTATATTATATTCTAATAATAATTAATTAAAATAAAGATTAATAGAACTTTTAGTATAAGTATTAGGTAAATATTTAAATCCTAAATATAATTAATTTAAAAAGTTAAATAATAATATAATTATATAATAAAAATAATAAAAATAAGAAAAATAATAAACTAACCAATTAAATAGTATTCTAAATTAAATCTAAAGTTTAGCTAATTAACTATAACTCTTAAATAAGATTTAAAATTAATAAAAGTTTAAATATTAAGTTCAATAAATATATAACCTAATTTATTAACTTAATTTTAAATTATATTAATTATATTCTTCTTTATTTTTAAATATAAAATATCTATATAAGAAAGTATATTTTAATAGTGAAAAAAGCTCGTATCTTAACTAAAATAAGTTAATATTATTAAATATATAATATAATATTATTAACTTACTTATTATAATAGCTTATTAGCTTTTTAAAGCTTTTACTAGTAATAGTAGTAAAAGATAGGTTATTTTAAAGCATAAACTTAATAGCTAATATAAGAGTAGTATCCTTAGAAAATTCACTAATAATAGTATTATTTCTAGGTTTTTTATTACCTCTTTTACTGCTAAATATACTAGATTAAGCTGATATTTCGGATAATAAAGGTAATTTCGTATAAATAGGCACTATATATTAATAAATTAATAATTAATATCTTTAAAGTATTATAATATTATATTAATATTATATTAATATATTAAAAGAATAGTTTAAAGATAATAAGTTAATAACTTACACGTTAATTTAGAATTTTCTTCGTTTTTTAAGGTTATAATAGAAGAATATTTTTTTTTATAATGTATTATACTATTAAAAGACTAAAAACGCTTTACTTTACTATAAAAAGTAAATAAATAGTTTTATTAAGTGTAAAAATAATAAATTAATCTTTCTTTATTAAAATTAATCTCTAATAATTAAAAATTAAAGAGATTATATTAAAAGATATATGATTTTAAATTAAATTAATAGCTCTCATTATTTTTAGGGTTATTTTAATAATAATTTAGCGTTAAAAGACTTATAATAGAGTTATTATTCGTAAATAAATTAGGTTTAGAATTAAAGGGATTTTCAGCTATTTTCAATAGTAAATAAGATAGGGTTTAAAGGTACAAAAAGTAGTTATTATATACCCTAAAAATAGGGTTATTTAATGAAAAAAGAAGTTTTATTAAAGGTAAGATATTAATTAAGTTATAAGTGTTAAAGTATTAGTATAAAAAAAGAGAATTCTAAACTTTAAAGAGAGATAATATAGTTAATATATAGAGTTTAAATATAATAAAAGATATTATAAAAACCTTAAATTTTAGGCATTTATTTAATGCTTAACTTACCCTTAAAACGTGTATATTCGTATAGAAATTAGTGAAAAATTTATAAGATAAAATATAATTATTATAAAATAGTAGAATATACTAATGTAATTATAATATATAAGGGGCTTTTTATTATATTACGTTAAGGCATTTCTTCACCTAAAATATATATATATATACTATAAGAAGTATTTATATTTTTAAACTTTAAGATAATATAACTTTTATAATATTAGACTTATAAAGATATACCTAGTATATAAAGATAAAGCTTTTTAAGAGCTATTAATTAATTTTATTTTTATCTATTTTAGTCTATTATTAGTAAAGATATTCTAGTTTATATTATATAGCGTTTTTATTAAAGTAGGGTTACGCGAGGTAACTTAAATACTCTACTTTCTTTATACTACTAAATACTATATATAATATCTTTATAATTATTAATTAAAAATAAATAAAAATATTATTTTTAAATAGCTAAGATTATAAGCTTTTAAATAATACTAATTTTATAAGTAAAATTCGTTTTTTTATAGAGTTATAATAGATTAAATATATAGTATAATAAAAGTCATAGAATTTATTTTATATATATATATATATATATATATTATAATATATATAAGTATATATAAATATTTTATAATTATAAAATATATAAATAAATATAAAAAAAGCTAAAGAATTTTATAATATATAATTTATATATAATTTATATTATATTAATAAGAATATTTAAAATATAAAATATAATAAATAATTTAAATTAGTAATAAATAAAGGAAAAATAAAAAAAATATATATTATTAAGGATTATTATTATAAAATTATCTTATATTATATATATATTTTTATTTATTATTTAATAATATTTTTAAAATAATTAATATATATTATATATTTTTTAGTTTTTTATATATAATATAAGTAAAAAAAAATTATTTAAAAAATATTTACTTAATTTATATAATATAACGTCTTTATAAAGCTTAAAAAAAACTTTATTCTTTAATTTATTTTATATAAAAAGTTATATAATATTTTATATTTATTTTATTTTTAAAGTGAAATATTTTATTAATACGTAAACTTTTAAGTATAATTTTTATATTATTATAATAAGAAAAAAATCTATTATTATTATATATTTTTTAAAATTTATTATTCAATATCCTAATAATACATTTATAGGTATTTTATTTATATATTATATTATATTATATTATAATATAATATAATATAATATAGTATAGTAAAAAATACAAAAAATACAATACATTTAGAGGTCTGCTTATATATATATAAACTTATTACTTAATAATAAGTTTTATTATAATTATTTATAGTTTAATTATTATAAAACTTAATACCCTAAAAATATAATTTACTATAAATATAAGAATAAATAAAAGAATAAATACTATATTAAATATTCTATTAAAAATTACTAAAACCTATATACGTATAAACACCTTATTAATAACGTTAATATTAACTTTACTTTTAATAACGTTACTTATAATCCCTTTTTTCTAATAAAAGATATTAATATAATAAAAGATGTTAATATAATAAAAGATATTAATATAATAAAGCCTTTATTTAATAAGAAATAAAAAGCTTAAAGAAAGCGCGTGCTCTTATTAATAGGTAAATAAGCTTATTAAGTTAAATAATTACTTTAAGTAATTAGCTTTACTATTAATAAACTAAAAAAGATACCTTACTTAAATAATATTAAATTAATAATCTTTACTATTATTAATATTATAATAGCTAGCTATAAGAATAAAGCTATTAGTAGAGATACTTAAGGTAATACTAATACTACTAGTATAAATAGTATAATAGCTACTAATAGAGATACTTAAAGTAATACTAATACTATTAGTATAAATAGTATAGTAGCTATTAATAGAGATACTTAGGCTAATACTATTAACGCTAATAGTAATATTTAAGGTAATAATATTAACTTAATAACCGCTAATAGTAATGCTTAGGGTAAGGTAACTAATAGTAATAATAATATAACCACGTTAAAAAATAGCGCTTAGGCTAGGGATAGAGCATTAAAAGTAGTGTAGTTTTGTAGTTTTTAGTAAATTTTAGTGTAATGTAATATAGTATAGTTTTACTATATTACATTACATTTTAAAAATTAGTGTAATATATACAGAGCATTGGAAGTAGTGTAGTTTTGTAGTTTTGTAGTTTTTGTAGTTTCGAATATAAAAAATTATATTAAATCTAATAAAATACTTATAGAATTATAAGTTTTACGAATAACTAGCATAAATCTAAAATTAAAAGCTTATAATAAAAAAAGTGGGTCCTTATATACTATTATAAGCCTAAAACTTCAAAAACTACATTTTATAGTTTTTGTAGTGTAGTGTAGTGTAGTAAGTTTTTAGAAAACTATATAATCTAGTTTTTAAGCTTACAAAAAGCTAAAGGGACCCACTTTTTTAAATAAGCTAATTGGCTATAATATTAGCTATTTTTTGTATTTATTATTATAATTCAAGTATTTTATTAGATTTATTATTAATTATTTAAGCTTTTTTAAAAAATGAAAATGTAGTTTTCTTGTCAATGCTCTGAATATATAGTATTAATTAATTTATAAGCTATTATTAGTTAATATAATTAATAAGCTAAAATAGAGCTAAATTTGCTTACTAATATTAGTATTAATAAGTAGGGATTAGTTAGCTTAAATAAGCTAAAAATAGGGATTAAAAAACTAATAAAAATAAAATAAAAGGGAATTATAAGGGAATTATATTAAGTAAATTAGTATTATTTTTATATTATTATTATAAGTAAAATATATTAAATATAATAAAATTAAAAAATTCTATTATTTATATATAAATATCTTATAAAATAATAATATTTATAGTATTACCCTATAACTTAAGTATAAAATATTAAATATTTAAGTTATAAGAAATATATTAAAGTTATAAATAATATATTTAAATACCTTAAAATTTTTCATATAAAATAATATTTTATACTTTCTTTTTATATATATTATTTCTTATATTATAATAGATTTTATATTTCTTACTTAACTTTTTTATTTTTAAATTTTATTATAAAAAAAGTTTTACTAAAAAAAAGCTTATATAAGTATATTATATATTAAAATAAAGCTAAAAATCACGTGATTTTAAATCTTTAAAAATTAACCTTAAAATGTGGATATTAAGCGAGATATTAAGCTTTAAAGTTATATCTTAAAATAAAAAGTAAGTAAAGCGGGGCGAATTTTCAATTGCTTATAACTTTTTAAGATAATAACTTCTATTAATAAAAAGTGGAACATTTTAAAGAGCTAATTTAGCTCTTTTTAATGATATATAAATTTTCCCTTATAACCCTTATAATTAGCCTTATAATCTTAAGTTAAAAAAAACAGGGGTTTTTTTTACTTATAATATATTTATATGTATTTTAGTAATATAATGTAATGTATTTAAATATAATACACGAAAATATAATATAATATAAAATACAATACACAATACACTTGTATTTACTATATTTGTAAGAGCTCTAAGTGTAAGTGTATTTACTAAGTGTATGTAGTGAGAAAAGGAATTAAAGAATAGAAATAAAGGAAAATAAATAGAAATAAAGAAATTATATGAAAGAGGGAAACTTATTATACTCTTTATTATTAGAGTAAATTTCTTTTTTTTTTTCCTTTATTATTATAATAATAAGGCTATTATCTTTTTTTAAATAAAGGGATATTAAGGCCTATATAATCACGTGTAAGGCATTATATTACTATTATTATATTAGCACTCTTAAGCTAGCTCTTTTCCTTTAATACATAATTAACTTCTTCACTTCTTTTAGCTCTCTTGCAATACAACTTGTCAGTTGCATCACGAGCTCTTGTGACCTCGCTATAGCTCCCTTTCGTGAGCCCTCACATACCGGATAGTATCTATCCACAGCTATGAATAAGAAGCGCTTTTTAAGATATCAGATTGCTCGCCATAGATGGAAACAAATTCGTTGCGATCTCTAGGCTTATAATGAGATGAGTATACGCACCAGTCTCGATCTCTTAAGCCAGTGCATGATACTCTTCCACATCTTCTGGGACGCGTAACTTGCTTCTTCAACTACATTCTTTATGCCCACCGCAGTCCAGTGTCGTGAGCGTTTCGAGCGAGATCTCTTGAGCCGTGTACATTTGGATTGATGTTGGGCCTGAGGATGCCACCAATTCCGGCGACACCACCTTCTTGTTGAAGCGTAGATGCCCGCAGCGTTCGACTGACTCTATGAAACCGTCTGAATAACCCTCATTGATCCTATCGGGGAATTCTCTCTCTCTCTCTCTCTCTCTCTCTCTCTCTCTCTCTTTTTTTTTTTTTTTTTTTTTTAAACTGGAATTTGACCGGACAGGCGGGCAGCGCTAGAATGGAACTCGTAAAGCACGTCCATTGCGACAAGAAGGTATTCTCTATGTCTAGTGGTATCATGTCGATAAGGACTCCCTCTTCTTTTACATCAGTCAAGCGTCATAATGGCCCAGGTGATGCGTACGCTTCCGACGTCCAATTGCTCTTGGGATTGATGGTAGTCCTCACACCTTTTTGAGGCCACTGTTGCCGTCAATAGCTCGCCGGGAAGTCCTACAGGTCCATCTCGATTGACACAAGTGTAGGCAAAGTAGAGGATTGGAAAGCTGCACTTGTAACCCTATTCGTTGATATGCAATGTGTTGTGGTCCAAACATGCGTAGGCGACTCGGTTGAGCGCCAGCCATTGACCCAACCCACGTCCCATGACTCCTCACGACTTCCTCTAGTCAGATTGCCAACTTCTCGAGTGGAATGAAGACGTGCAGTGGCGGTGCAGCGGTATGTCTTTGCTGCGGGCCGCGCCTCTGCCTGCCTGCTGTTAAGTGTCCAGAGTAGGTAACTTATAGGTTATTTCGCCGCAACTCGCATCGGTAGTGATAATCATTACTTTAGTGTTTGAGGCTTGTATCAACCCACTTACTACTACCCAAATCACCCACCCAATCACCTCATCGGCTGCTAATTACCACCAGTTGACCTGGTTGCCTGGCACTGTTTTATGCCACCGGCTTGCCTTGCCTGCCATGCCTGCCAGCTGGCTGCCAACTGCACGCCAACCGCCACCTAAGGTACCCAAGGACCAAGGTACCCCCACCTCGCCAAGCTCTGGATACGTATCCAAATCATCAGACTCTGATGGGTCTGGTGAGCCCCCACCGCCACCAGTCGACCTCGAGTACGGAGTACGAGACGGCAAATGGCCCTGAAGTACTCGAGTAACTACCTGCTTAAGCTGACTCTGGAGCCTCTGAGCACTTGAGCCCTTGGAGAATCCAGATGGCCTAGCGCCAGTCCCAGCCAGTCCCAGCCAGTCCCGTCTGGTCCGTCTGAGCTCAAGTGCTCAAATATGGTGCCCAAGTGCTGCCACTAACCGTCTTCGGTCCTTCCAACTAATTAACCTCCACAATCCCTCCATCCTGCACCTCTCTCATTTACTCTTGGGAGGACCTTGCCAGAAAAAAAAAGGCAGCTTTTTAACCAGCATCAAAACGGGAGCGTCTGCGTTGGCGATTTTGGACCCGGCAATCTGGTGTCCTTTATTTTCCTTTTTTATTCCTTTGCGGGCGTTGAGCTTCGGTGCCTTTTCCTCATCGTCGTATTTTCCCGAGTTTCGTCTCTCAACAATTTCCTACGACCCTCGCGAGCTCCTCCAGTTTGGTGCTTGCCGTACTCGTGAGGACCTCCTTTTGATGTAACGACTGCATTTCTGCTGCCACGAACCGAATCGACCTTTCCGTCTACCCGTTGCGATACCTGGAGCTATTTCAGACGCACTGCATCATCCGTCCGAGCTTTATTACCTGTCGCCGTCTCCTGTCGTTTCTTCCTCTATTCGTTTCTCTTTGTTGCCTGTAGCTCCTAGCTTTTTGCTCTTGCTTGGGCATCGCCGAGGGACGCGACACCGACACCGTCCCTATTTGAAGTTGCCTACGCCCTAACCTAAAGTTGCAGGATACAGTGACTTTATTATACGTATTCCGATTTTTGAGCGCTTTGGCAATTTGGCACCCTGAACACAATGACGGATACGTCTGCAGCTCCTGCCTCAACCCAGTTGCCCCCCCAGGCACAGGCCGTGGCCGGCAATTCTGGCCAAAATGGTCAAGGAAACCCGACTCATTTGCCACCACCTCCGTTGCACATCCCGCAGAACACGAACCCCATCCCGACTGCTATTACATCTCCCCTCTCTGGTGGAGATAATGGCGGTATGATGTCACCTGGGGGTTCAGGCAACTTCCGACGGGCAGCCCCTGAGCCTAACAAGCGGGCGCTGTACGTTGGAGGCCTGGAGCAGCGTGTAACCGAGGACGTTCTTCGCCAAATCTTTGAGACTACGGGCCATGTTCAGAATGTCAAGATTATTCCCGACAAGAATGTACGCTATCTGCAGACGAGCACCATCCACACATCATCGCCCGGTCTGGGAACTTTTATGAGAACACACTGATCTAACCGCTGTGGTTTCTGTAGGCCAAAGGATTCAATTACGGTTTTGTCGAATACGACGACCCTGGTGCTGCAGAGCGCGCCATGTCAACCCTGAATGGGCGAAGAGTCCATCAATCGGTACTGTCAAGCTCTCTCAACGACGTCTTAAAGTTCGGGCGTCTTTTCCCAGCTGCTAACACCCTGATGCCAGGAAATCCGAGTCAACTGGGCGTATCAGTCCAACACTTCGAACAAGGAGGATACTTCCAGTCACTTTCACATCTTTGTTGGCGATCTTTCCAACGAGGTCAACGATGATATTCTCCTCCAAGCATTCTCCGCCTTTGGCACTGTCTCTGAGGCTCGTGTCATGTGGGATATGAAGACTGGCCGGACCCGAGGATACGGTTTCGTCGCATTCCGGGACAGATCAGATGCTGAAAAGGCATTAAGCTCTATGGATGGCGAGTGGCTGGGCTCGCGAGCTATTCGATGCAACTGGGCCAACCAGAAGGGGCAACCTTCCATTGCACAGCAGCAGGCGATGCAGGCTATGGGCCTCACTCCCACGACTCCCTTTGGTCACCATCAGTTCCCGGCTCACGGCGTGGGGAGTTACGATGTGGTTTTGAACCAGACTCCTAACTGGCAAACTACTTGCTACGTGGGCAATCTGACACCCTATACCACTCCCAATGACGTGGTTCCCCTCTTCCAGAACTTTGGATTCGTTGTCGAATCGCGATTCCAAGCCGACCGCGGGTTCGCCTTTATCAAGATGGATACTCACGAGAATGCAGCCATGGCAATCTGCCAGATGAATGGGTACAACGTCAACGGCCGACCACTCAAATGCAGCGTAAGTTGCATGGTTTCCCCCCCCTTTGACACTTTCTCGTGGCATTCAATCACTAACGACGATACTACCGCAGTGGGGCAAGGACAAGACACCTAACGCTCAAGGAAACTTTGACCCTGCTCACCAGCAGCCATACAGTCCTCAGAGTGCCCAGACCCCAGGCTTTCCAGGAACACCCACGTACTACCCTCAGTATGGTGGTAAGTTCTTCATTTTTGCTTGTCATGTGTGTGTGTGTAACCACCAGCTAACCCTGTGTCGCAGCTCAATATGGCGGACAGCCAGGCAATTTTGCAGGGCCTCAAGGTGGCTCGCCTGCAGGATATGGTGGCTCTCCCATGGGATACGGTGGGCCTCAGAGTGCAGGAGGTTTTGGTCGAGGCCAACAGGGCCCCAATGGCCAATGGAACCAACCTGGACCTGGGCAAAACTTCAACAATGGATTTGGCGGTTATCAGTCTTGAACAAAAGGCAACAGTGTCGACATCAGGCCGGCTCGTGTTTGGATGACATGATTCTGGAACAAGAGTGCACTGCCCTGGACGGAATGGACATTTAAAAAAAAGCATGTTCGTTTTTTGTCTTTTTGAGATCTCTCCGTACCTGTCTCATACCCTTATCTCTTCTCAAGCGATATGCTTCATCATGTTCTGTTTCTTCATATTCTCTCTTTTCTACTTCTTCTACGATGATTACGTTCCTCTTTCTACTTCTTTCCCTGTCTCTCGTTTTTGAGTAGGTGGGATTGGCAACTATTCAGCTGTCTTTGTGTGTGATTTCCATGTATCATGTTTGTTGTTTTTTGCTGAAATTGTCGCAAAAAGTTACCCAATGTGCTATGCGCACCTGACGACTAACGAATAAACACCATGCCGCCCCCTTTTCTTTGCTGACGGGGCCAAAGAACATTTACCGCTTTCGAGATACCATTTTTGTTATTTCTTACATTGAAGCCTAACAGTAACTGTCTAATCTTGCGCGTTTCTGGTTCAAGTTTTTTATTTTCCATTAGTTGGCTCAGTCTCCTCATGGGAGAAAAATAGTCTCGCATGGCATCTCCTTTTGCTCAACTTTTTTTGTTGGCACACAGGCTGGCTGGGAAGCCGCATGTCTTGGAGGGATGCTGCATTGGCTCTTGGTGGTCGACATTCATCGACGCAAGATTGACACTGTCACGCATACCATGAGTTTGCATTGTCCTTGGAAGAAAGTAGTGCCAGAGGATCCTGTAAAACAAAGCGGACGAATAAGCCATGGCTGGGGGGAACAGGGGCGGAGTGATGCGGTAGCCTGTGCTGGATCTGGTTTCAATATTTTGGCATCCCTTCCTGATGGAGTCGATGGTCTATTCTGGCGCGTATGAGATGAATCACTTGGAAGGAGACACGACAGGCATAGTTAGTCGAAATGGTAAGAAAGACTTGAGATTGCAAGATTTTGGAATCTACTCGTGGTTAAGATGAGATGCATTGATAACAATTGCACCAACTTGTGTACAATATAAAAATGGGGACAGCATTCTAAAAGTCGACAAGCAAAGACAACATGTGTTATCCTGGTCCAACCATGCATGTTGTCCATGACAATAGAATTAGACATGTTGTTGGAGCAGTAGCTGCTTTCGCATCTACACCTACTGGGCAGTAGCGAAAATACCTGCACTCTCGTGGACAGACGGGTACTAGAACATAGCATGGAAGACTGTCGATTGTACGACGTTTCATGCATGCTCAGCCAACGGGAGTCTTTTTGCTACGTCACAACGAGGCGTTTCTTAGCGCCGGCATGGGGACAAGAGTCCATAACTACGCAACTCCGGATATGGCGATGACGAACTCTTGTCGAGCCACTGAACGAGCAATGCTCGCAAGTTGAGACTACGGAGGGTGATGGGAGCCCGTAGCGATAGTGTTGCGGATGAATGCGAGGCACCTTTTTTTTTTTTTTATATTTTTCTGTGTTATGATTGTAATATGTTCGAATGTGCATACTAGTTCGCATTGGGGGGAGGGGGGGGGGTGTCTAACGGGCGCGCTTTGGAATCTCCATGGGCGGAGAAGCCGGGCGCGTGCATCCTTTGTCGAGCACTTGAGGGCCAGAAGAAGCTTCAATGCTTGCTTGATGTGGCATGACGATGAGCGAGCCATGCTCTCCAAGTGCACAATGCGGGCGGCCCCCCCCTAGCAGCAGATGTTCAGCGCAAGTTGGGTGCATGATGAGGTCAACCGGTGGCTCTGGGTGCCCTGTTTGGCTGCTCTTTGAAGACGCGGAGTGGACATCTGGAGTAAAAAGGCCAGTGTTGACCCAGACTTGACATTATTTGTAGAGGAGAACTGATCGATGCTGTTCGACGCCATTGTACGCCGAGTACCGTTGACACATAACGGTACCGAGCAGGTAGGCATGCATTAGCAACACGGCAACCACGGCATTGCTACTAGTTAGTACACATCGATTGATGTACGGAGTAGCTGTAGAGGCTTGGCCATGTGCATGATTCGGGTCCATGTCAGCAAATCAGCAATGTCGACATTGTTACTCCCTACTCGGTGCTAAATTACCCCATGTCACCTTCATTTTTCTGCTGGTGGTTGAAGTTGGTTACTGCTTGCGCCAGCTTGGGGTCAAATCCATTCTTGTCAAGGCCGGTTGACTTGCACAGAAAAGGCGTCCTGTTGCACAAGAGCCTTGTGGTTCAGGAAATAAATCCTGGCTTCTGTGACGAATTGCTCCTCCTGCTCCTCCTTCCATCGCTTGTTTTCCCTTTCGTGGCCAACCCCCTGTCTCTTGCGACAATCAGGCTGGCGTGATTGTGCATGCAAGACAACAGCTCACGAAGCATTTTTGAAATCTTGGGCGCCTGCCCCACGGCCGTCGGTGGAGTGATCGAGCTGCCCAACCTCCAGAGTGAGTCCATGTCCGCAGGTTGACCAGTTTGACGTCTCAGGTGGCCCCGGCCCAGTGCCATGTTGCAGCATAGCGCGCCAAACGCACCTGAGGAGCCAATCAATCCCCGCCGAGCCTACTGTGCTTGGGTCGAGTAAGTACATATGTATGTATGTAGTATTGACATTTTGACTCCATGTCCCGCGTCAAATCTCTCTCCACCCTCTCAATTGCCCGTGGTGCGCAGCCCAGCCGACTCGGCCAGTCAGCGGCAAGACCAGACTTCAATGTTGACTTCACACTATTGCACCAGACTTTACTAAAACAGTCCAGCATTGCATTCTCGAGCTCAACGGCGGCCGCAATCAATCCATCTGCTCCGTACTGATGCGGCAGCTTGAAACCCTCAATCAAATCCGCACACAGCAATTTGGTACGCACTCACTCACCCAACCTGGCTGCAGTGAGTCTGGTTGGTGGCTGCTTGAGCTCCGCCCAATTCGGGTGCCTCCTTGTGTCGACTGGTTCCGTCTTGTTTGAGGGAGGGAGAAGAAGAGCACTTGGAGCAGCGCTGGAGGGAAGCACTCTGGGCGGCAGAGCACCAGACTCGAGTCTCCCAGTACAGGCCGAAGTACGGTGCTTCCGCCCGGCCTACTTTGGCCCAAGTCCAAGCAACCAAGTTACATGCATGTACTCACTTACCCACGGGCAGGTACAACGTACGTACTGGCAGCAGCTGAAGACCAAGACGACAAATCGTCCGCCCCAGCGACCGACATTGAGCACCACCAGACACCCGTCCATTCTGTACCACATTCATCACCCGGCTGTCCCTCTTGGAGCTCGGGAGCTTTGCCAGCTCGCAGCGACGCCGCCCATTCCTGTTGCATCTTGCGCCCTTCTGTCGCCTCTCTGCACCTTGGCTCTCCATCGACGTCGGTCGCGTTCAACGGCGGCCCTGCGCGCACCTCACCGCCGTCCCTGCTGCTGCTGCTGCTGTCGTCGCTGCGCTCTCGCCCTCGTCGCTTCTGGTCGATTCCCGTCGTCGCCCTCGCCGCCGCCCTCGCTGTTGTCCTGCGTTCCCCCTCCATCTCCCCAACATGGATCCGTCGTGGCAGCAATATCCCGACTCGGCCGGTGCCTCGCGACGACACAACGGCGGCGGACAAATGCCTCGAGACTATGCCGGTCAACCTCCTCCTGCCGCCGCGCCCTACGGTCCTGACCATGGTCAATATCACCGCGCCGCTCTTCCTCAAGTCCACGTCCACTCCCACCCTCACGTCTATGGTCATGGCCATGCCATCAACCTCTCGGGACCTGGCAATCCCAATCCAGCCGCCGCCTCCCCAATGTCCATCGGTCCCTCTCCTCGCGACGGCAACGGAGACATTGCTATGCACGACGCCCACGACGCCCACGCCGGCATCAAATACCCCATGAGACCGCACCATCAGTCTCACGCTTCTACTGGTCGCTCCTCCAACCTTCAGATGCCCCACGAGCAACAGCCTTCTTCTGCTGCTCAACGATACTCGCCCATGGACACGCTGTCTCCGACCTCTCCCTACGCGCCCAAGTCGAGTCAATTTGCGAATCCACCCCCTCCAACGCAGTCCCCAAGCGGCCAGCCAGAGTATTCCCAGAGTCCATACTATGCTGCTGGGCGTCAGGCTGGTCAACAGCTGCCGCCAATCACGCCTTTCGCCTCGTCCCAAGAGGGCTACCCTTCCTCAGCCGTGGCCAATCTAGACGCAACCTACTCTAACGGGCCCAAGTCTCCCGCACGATCGAATCCTGCAGGGCAAAAGCCTGTCCCCGAGTTCCGC
This sequence comes from Metarhizium acridum, assembly GCF_019434415.1. Classification (NCBI taxonomy): domain Eukaryota; kingdom Fungi; phylum Ascomycota; class Sordariomycetes; order Hypocreales; family Clavicipitaceae; genus Metarhizium; species Metarhizium acridum. The sequence continues at coordinate 1,088,289 of NW_027094020.1, read as the reverse complement.
AAGGTTCGAGCTCTGACTGAACTACGACCCAAGAACAACCGGCAACCGGCCTTCCGACGAGCAAACCCCGAGGGAGGCTTTATCAGTGTACGTGCTTTGAGCCCATACAACTGTGAAGTGACAATTGACAATTGACTTGACTAATCAACGCAATTACATAGCCTCTTCAAGCCCTCACATCTCACTTACCGGCGACATACCGTATCTGCAATCCTGGCTTCAAATATGAGACTTCGCGAAATCCTCGTCGCGTCCTGACCAAACCAAGCAAGGGAGTCAAGAATGATGGCTACGACAACGAAGACAGTGATTATATTCTCTATGTCAATGATATTCTAGGATCCGAAGAAGCAGGTCACAAGTAAGCGAACTCTGCACCCCCCTTACGGCGGCATGGACGGCGGTTCGTTGCCGACATCAGCGACTCGGTGTATGTACCTACAGTTTTACTCATACCTCATTATAGGAATCGCTACCTCATCTTGGATGTTCTTGGCCAAGGAACCTTTGGCCAGGTCGTCAAGTGCCAAAACTTGAAGACGCAAGAGGTTGTTGCCGTCAAGGTCATCAAGAATCGCACTGCTTATTTTAACCAGAGCATGATGGAAGTTTCTGTTCTCGATTTGGTCAGTCTCTGTGTGCCGGTCTCGTAATTTTTTTTTTTTTGGCTCCCCTGTTGTTAACAAGTCTTGTGTAGCTGAACACGAAACTCGACAAGAACGATGACCATCACCTGCTGCGATTGAAGGACACTTTTATTCACCGACAACATCTTTGTTTAGTATTTGAATTGCTGAGTGTCAACTTGTACGAGCTCATCAAACAAAACCAGTTCCGAGGACTCAGCACCACCCTTGTGCGAGTATTTGCGCAACAACTTCTTAATGGCCTTGCCTTGTTGAATAAAGCTCGCTTGATCCATTGCGATCTGAAGCCCGAAAACATCCTACTCAAAAACCTGGAAAGTCCTATTATCAAGATTATTGATTTCGGTTCCGCTTGTGACGAGCGGCAAACAGTCTACACCTATATCCAGTCCAGGTTTTACCGCTCACCCGAAGTCCTCCTCGGCCTGCCATACTCCTCAGCCATTGACATGTGGTCCTTGGGGTGTATCGTAGTAGAGCTTTTCCTGGGTCTGCCCCTCTTTCCCGGGTCATCAGAATACAACCAAGTCTCACGGATCGTTGAGATGCTCGGCAACCCCCCGAACTGGATGATCGAAATGGGTAAACAGGCGGGCGAATTCTTTGAGAAGCGCCAGGACGAATTCGGCAGACGGACGTATCACTTGAAAAGTATGGAACAGTACGCACGCGAGCACAACACGAAGGAGCAACCCAGCAAAAAGTACTTTCAGCAAAGCACGCTGCCCGACATTATCAAATCTTATCCCATGCCGCGCAAAAACATGAAGCAGAATGAAATCGATCGAGGTTTGTAATGCTTTTGGCTTAACTATCGTGTTTTGGAACAAGTTCAACGCCACTGACACTTTTTTCCTCCCCTTTATCTAGAAATGAACAACCGAATAGCCTTTATCGACTTTGTCCGAGGATTATTGACTATCAACCCCCTCGAGAGATGGTCTCCTCAACAGGCCAAGTTGCATCCATTTATTACTCAACAAAAATTTACTGGTCCTTTCGTTCCTCCCATGAACCTCAAAGCGAGCTCCTTAAACCGATCTCCCGCGCCAGGAACGCAACAGCAACAACAGGCCGAGGCTTTGAGCAAGCAACGTGCTCAGGCGGCACAAGCTCAAGCTAATTCGGCTGCACATTCAGCCGCTCAGGGAGCGTATGCCAACATGGCTGCTACTGGCCAGTACCCTCAACAGTCAGGGCATGCTCAACCTCCCATGTACACCGCAAACCCTGTTTATTCGCCTGCTGGGAATCATGGCAATATGGCGCCGCCCTACGGACCCCAGGCACTTCAGTACGGCCCAATGGTCATGGGCCAGCAGCATACCCAACCAATGCCTTCTGCCCAGTATGGTAATGTTGCTCAACCGAATATGTATCAGCAAGGAGGCATGCGGACTAGCAGGCAGAGAGCTTCAACCATGGAGCAGCAGCAGAGTGGTATCCCGGCTGCTATTCAGCGAGTAGCAAGCCATCTTGACCCGAGTCAGCCTATCCGCCTGCAGCCTAGTCCAGCTTATTACCCCCCTCCCGGCGAAGGCGTGGTTAGCATGGATAATACTCCTGGACGTGCTGGTCGACGGGGAAGCAGGGTTCAGCAAGGTGGGAGAGGAAATCGCGATTTCATCCGCAATCTCGAGGAACGCACCTTGGAAGAAGGATTCATGGGAAACCAGAACCCGTGGCATTGAAGGCCCCTCTTGACCTTTTGGCATCCAGCAATCGCACAGTAGGAATTTATTGGAAGGGTACGGCCGTGCTATCCGCACTGGGCCATTTGACCCGATACGAGCAGCTCTGGCCCATTGTGCGGAATACGTTTGCACAAAACTCATTTGCTATGGTACTCGCAGTGGCGTCTTGTCATGTTCCACTTCCACGGTTTTCACGACGATTCCTTCACGTTGATATGGAAGAACCAACAACGATAGGATACCACGGGCGCAACAACTCCGGGGGAGAATGTTTGGGATGAATGCTTTATCCATAATTTGCAGACCCCAAGATTTAGCAATGTCAGGACACGGCAGGTCAACATCTGAAACGGTGTTGCTTGGCACAAATTGGCCCAGCAGACAAACTACATCTCGAGCCAATTTGTGCCTGACGGACAACTATTTTTCTCCGTTGCTTGGGCGTCGTCGCGTTCTTCATGCTCTCGGAACCTGGGCTGCAGCTGGACATACCCTCCCTACCCCCCATTTTTTTCATTTTCTGTTCACTTTTTGGGTTGTTTGACGCGGGAAAGAGCTTAGGCTAGTGTGGGATGTTGCTCACACGGCATAAGATTGAAATAGACGCAGAGGCATATGGACGGCGGTTCAGGATGGATGGGTTACTTGTTTTTTTTATTTGTTCTGCACGCAGTAGCATTGAGGGGGGTGATGAAGCCAGAGAAGAAGAAACAAGGAATTCTTTGTAGATACGACTATTGTTGTGTTTCCCACTATCATGTCGTGTGTCTCGTACGATTCCACCTCTTCCCCCCCCTCCTACTCCGGCTTTACTCCCCCCCTGTGTACAAAGATGAGAGGACTGGGTTCGAAACAAGAAGTGGACGTTTGCATAATAAAAGAATGCTCCAGGGGTTGGTTCTGGCAATTAGGTTAGTTTTTTGCCAACTATCTCACCCCATCTTTTTTTTCTTTTTGTGTTTTTAGTATCTACATCAATGGGGGTGGGAATCGTGTTCTTGTATGATGGGATGACGCGGGTTTGCGGAACAAGAGAGACGATGGAGCCTTGTGTGAGAGGGCCAAGAAGAATACTTCAACAAAGAATGCTTTTTAGCCATGTTGAACGAGTGCAATGTGTTGTTTTGAGTCCCGTGCCCTGCCGTAAAGATGATACCAAAGTACTGTACAATGTGATGACCTTTTGTTGATACTCGGGGGCTGCTGCAGCCGGCAGATATTGTATCGAGAATTGTCTCCAAACGCCCATACTCCTGACTTTGCAACCCCGGACGCCGTAATGATTATACATGATGAAACAGAAATGATCTAGCTGGAGGCCATGAGGGACCGCTCTACCGCCCTCTGCCTCTTGGGAGCCCCCTGCCCTTCTTGTTACCGGTCACCATTCTGTCGCTGTAAAGTCGGTTGTTCCCCGCCCAATTGGTGCTGCCATTTGTGTCCATGGGATCGGGGAAGCCCATGGATCCATCTACCACCTGATCTCGTGTTGACGCCTTTGACGATTTCGGTCCGCTGGGTGCGTTGGCGGGTGGTCCGTTGGTTGTGGCAGAGGCCTGATGACCGCCGACCTTGGGGTAGATTTGAATGACTCTTCCGTCGGCCTGGGGCAGTCACTTGTTAGCTTAGACTGGCAGGGACGGATGTGCTGAGCGACCGGGGGTACACGTAGCGCAAAAGGAACGGAAACCACATACTGTTTTATTGTTGAACGTCTCAATGACCCTCTCGCCGCCTTCTCGGGAAACAAACACCATCTCGGCAATTAGAAAAGGCTTCGTCTTGACAATCTTACAGCTGACCATTTCGCCGCCCACAGGCGTCATGGCACTCTCGATATCAGCTGCAGTGGTCCCGGGAGCAAAATTCTGGCCCAGGAGAGCATACGGACCGGCGAGACCGCGGATGGTGAGGCCCATGCCGGTCGTGGCTTGGGTTGAGGGAGTGACGACGTTGACTTGGTCGGTGTCCATCTTGTCAACAGCAGCGGCAAGCTTGGCCTTGCGACTGGCGGCTCTCTTGCTGGCGGTATTGCCGTTCTTGGAGCCGGGGACAGTGATGCGGGAGCTCAGGGAGCCCGCTTTGGCTGGTACGCGGTTGACAGAGTCGTGGAGGTCGTGTGTCCATTCGCCGTTGACGTTGCCAGCAGGCAAACTGACTCTGCGGGCATTGGAAGCAGCAGCAGCAGCAGCAGCAGGGCTGCGTTGCTACACCGTGAAAGAAACGTGCATTAGCAAGGGTTGGATTCGAATTTTGGCGGAAATGGTGACATCCATGGCGGGTGTTGAAAGAATGACCTACCTTCTTCACTCCGACGCGGCTCGCAAGGGAACCGCCGGGCGTGGGCTTGAGTTTTGACGGCGCACTTTGACGGCGACCGCGATTGAAGATTCTATCGGCAAGAGCTGAGTTCTTCTTCCGTTCCCGCGCTGTGTGGCCGCACGTTAGCAAGAAGGGTGAATCAAAGGGCTGCGGCTGATGCAGGCTGGAATACCATCGGATATGAGCTTTTGAAAATCTGACGCGGTGGACGCCATTGTGACCAATGCGCAGTATATGCCACAGCAGGGCCAAGTCTGGGAAATCTATGATGGTGGAGGGAAAGGCCAGGATATATGGCGGCAATGGCTAGAAATGCTGGACGAGGGTGAGGAAGAATGACGAGGCTGAGTTGATGGACGGCGGGTGATGTTTCCAGGGCTCTGCGCTGGGAGGGTGAGCAGAGACACGCGACAGCCAATCAATGTGGCGACGGACAGTCTCAAGGACGGAACGCACCTGGCATGTACCTACGGAGTACCTAGTGCTCGTGGGCCAGCCACTTACAGCAGGGGCAGCAATCCTGGCGCCACAATTGTTGGTCGTTGATAAGATCTTGGACCCTGACATTTTTTCCTTCCTGCCAGTCGATGAATGTCCCCTGAGCAGCTATTGTTCCATACATTGTTTTCGGCATCAACCACCTCGTGCAGGGACAAGCTGTTCTCAACCAGACGATCTGCCTCTGGTCGAGCTTGTCCACAATGGTAGGAAGCTTTCTTTCCTGTCGGGCATGTCTCCTCAGGACAATTCAACTGGCTGCGACAAGAGGTCCCATGGAGGCCTCTACTCTCAGAGCAGCTGTGCATCCAAGCCAACGAAGCAGAAGCTATGCGACGGAATCGCCGCCTGCAGCCCCCGCACCTGTCGACGCACCGAGGACTCTACAAGTGCCGGATGGAGAGAAGTCAATTGCAGTTGCAGAAGAGAGGCAGCGCGAGAAGCTGCAGCGTGCCGTCAACAAGCACCTGAATCACATGGACGACCCGTGGAAGATCGCACAGCATGTCGACCAGACGCTCGCAAAGGACCGGTTTGACGAAGCGCTGCTCTTGACGCAAAGGGCGAGTAAGGATCGTCAGGTCGTCGTTGCCTGGAACCATCTCATCGATTATCAGCTCGACCGTCAGCATCTAAAAAAAGCAATCAAGCTATTCAATGAAGTTCGTGTGCTCTGTCCGCCCCCTGATATACACCTCTAGTACCCTAGTATAACTAACTGACGCGAGTCTTGTAAATAGATGAAGAAACGCGGCCAGTTGCCCAATGTTCAGACATTCACTGTCATCTTCCGAGGCTGCGCCAGGTCACAGCACCCCAAAGCCGCAGTCGCCGAAGCTGTAAAGCACTACAATATCCTCATGGCCGACAAGCGTATCCAGCCAAACTCGATACACCTCAATGCTGTACTGAATGTGTGCGCCAGAGCAGGTGATCTCGATTCCATGTTTCTAATCGCCGACACCGTCAACGACTCCACACGAGCACCAACAGCCTACACATACACCACCATCTTGAACGCCCTGCGCCACAGTGCCCGGAGGGATATCAAGGAGCTGACTCACGAGCAACAGTCCACGAACTTGCAAAAAGTCGTGGACCGAGCAAACGGCCTCTGGGTGGAGGTCATGGACAAGTGGAAGAAGGGCCGACTAGTCATCGACGAAGAGCTCGTCTGCTCCATGGGTCGCGTGTTGTTGCTTGCGCCAAAGCGCGAGGACAAGCGGCTCGTCCTGGACCTCTTGCAGCAGACCATGAACATCCCCAACCTCACCAAGGCCCTTGGTTCAGACCCCTCCCGAGACGCTGACATGCAAAATGTCGCCATCGACGGCCCCTCCAAGGCCGCCACTTCATCAAAGGCCGTCTACGCCATCCCCGGCCGCAACACCCTCGCCCTGCTCCTGACCACCCTCGCGTCCTCAAAGCTCACAACCGTGGGCATCAAATACTGGAACCTCATGATCCGTCACTACGGCATCGTCCCCGACAACGACAACTGGCTCCGCATGTTTGGCATGCTCAAGGTAGCCAAGGCCAGTGCCCACGCGGCATCCATCCTCGAAATCCTCCCCAGCGAATTCGTCGACCCAAAGCCGTACCGCATCGCAATGGAGACCTGTGTCCGCGACAACATCAACCAAAACGCCATTGAGAACTCCACCGCCATCCTCAACTCCATGATGTCCCGTCTCGACGTCCCAGACATCCACACCCTTCGCCTCTACCTGCGAGTCGCGCTCGTCAGTCACTATCATTTCCGAACCCGCGCCCAAAATGGCGACCAAGCAGGCGCCAAGCGGGAATACGGCGTCCAGATTACCACGGCTCTCGCTAATCTCTGGGAACCTTATAAGAAGGTTCACTATCACTATTTCAAGGCTACTCCTACGCCAGCCACCCAGGAGGGCAAGGGCATTTTGTACAATGACAAGCGAGAAGTAATCGCTCTTGCGCGGCTCATGTTCTCCGCCTTTAATAAGGTAATCAACGAAAGTATGCTCCCTGAGAAGGACTTGCGTGAGCTGCGTGCTGTTGGGGCCAAGATCAACCGGGAAATCCAGGCCTTCTACTCCGATCGCGAGAAAACAGAGCCAAAACTGCGACGTTCGTCAAGTGTTGAGCATGAAGCCCCAGCTGAGGTCGAGGATGCTACTCATAGACAAGGTGGAGGGGACTTTGTTTGGGACACAACAAAATCGGGAGATCCTGTCTCGTTACGAAAAGAGCGCCGTTGAGGCCCGGGAAGAAAATTGGCCGCGACTCTGGGGAGGAAATATCTCAGCCATAGCATTGTATCATTACGCTCAGCAAAGCTTGTACACTACCACTTGGGCGGCGTTTACGCAAACGTCATCTCTACACTTGATGACAGGGGGGTTGGAGATGACCGTGCTTCAGGTTGATTTGAAAGCTACATGTACTAAAATACTACTCTTCATCATTATTGGTCTTCCAAAATTTCTGCCTGCCGTAAGACAGGGTTGGCGTATGTCTAATGATCTTTTGTGCCTATGCTGCGCCACAGATACCATTGAGTATCCTTCCTTAACAATGATGTTATCGTTTCACCATCATTCGTCCCTTTTTTCATATCCAGCGTCCTCAGAGGGGAGAAAGTTACAATCCCGTACCCCGGTTTTAGGGATAACCAGCTGTAAGCAGTCAGTTGGTTCTTCAGTATTGGACATTAGCCCTGAGTCCCCTTCTGAGTTGTTTGAAAAACGGCTCCGATATGTTTCAAATTGTTTTCCTCGTGATACTTTCCTCAATGCTGGATGTGGATTGGGAGTCTCCAAAGGAGAGTTCGTGGGAAATTTGCCAGGCAGTGACCCCATGCGCCGAAACTTGCTGACTAGCTCAGAGACCGAAGGGATGTTCTCCTCGTGAGACATGGAAACTTGACTGCTCCCAGAAGCCTGACGAGGGTTCAAAATAATTTCGGAAAAACTCTCTGAGTTATCAGAGGTACTCTTGGAACGAAGACGCCTGACCTCATTGCTGGAAATCTCCGATATTAGACTCTGATGACCAAAACTCCCAAAGTTGGACCCAGAGAGGCTGCGTAATGGTTGATCACTGTTGGAGCGGCCTCGACGATGTTGGCATACTTGTTCGGCAGGGGGAGACGCCACATCGTCTTTGTTGGTTGCAATTGTCATCGTCACTGAGGGTACCAGGCTGTCTTTGGAGGGGGTTGTGCCTGGGTCGAGTTGCTTAGCATTTGAATCTGTCTCGAGCTCAATATTATCGCTTGCGTCGTGTTCGCAAAGGACGGTCCCTATCGAGTTTTTAGATGATGCCGAATCTACCGTATCTTTTACAAGGCAGTCTCTTGTTTCACTGGAGACAGTTGGCTCAGCCGTTTGTTGCGGTGTCATGAATTCCCCAAAATCGAAGCTTGGGCCCAAGACTCCATCTAGCAAAAGAGTGGGCAAATGGCAACCTCCTTCATCGACGCCTTTAATAGCCTTTGTGCCTATTCGGGAAGACTCTGTTGACGCTCTTGGTGATAGTTGCTGCAGTTCTCCTGCTGTGGATTGTGCAGTCTTGACAGCATCCACAAACGTAGGTAGCTGGTACCGAGGACGGAAAGAACCTCTGGCATAAAATGGCAATGAAGTAGCGTTCGTCAGTCTTTGGGCTCCCGTATCTGTCATACTCTTCATCAAGTGTGGGTTGGATGGCGTTTCGTACTTGATGTTGATGTCAGCAACTGCTTTTTCCAGACATGCACGAAACGTAGAGGGCTCTGCCGACGAGTCATGAGAAGAATAATCAGATAGGACATCTAGACGAGGAGGAGGAGAGACTTGTCTCGGCTCCAATTTGGATGTGACGAGCTCCTTGGTAATTGGCGGGGCTGATTCCAAGGCTTCTGTCACCTCTGTTTCACGGCTGTCAGGTTCGTGTTTGTCTAGCTTATCGCGAGAGTATTTAGCTTTGACTGTCTTGAAGACATTGCTCAGGCTTCTCCGGTGGTTCACATTAACAGGGCGACCTGCACGGCGACACCGTTAGTATTGAGAACAACAGGACAGCGTGAGTGTGTAATGGGGGTAGGTAGGTAGTATGAGCGTACCCCGTTTCTCATTGAACTCAGCATCATTTTGATTCTTCGAGCCGCCGTGATTTGAACGTGACGCAAGACTTTCCTTGCGCGGTTGTGCCTTGGGACGAAAAGTTGAAAACCACCGGCGGGGTGTAGCTTTTGATGGTTTGTGCTGGGACTCCTGACCCTCATGGCCCTCACTTGACTGCAGTTGGGATCGATTGTTCCACAGCTTCTAGCTGACAACTCGATTCACATTGGAAGCTTTGTCCTGAGGAGCTTCTGTTTTGGAAGGCTGTTTGGAGAACAACATGTTGGGATAGTAGTCTGCGAAACCGGAAGCCAATATTTATGAACCGGTACAGCAAGGAATCAGAGAGCAGGTCAATCCAACTCGAGTAGAAGGTGGTTGTTGCAAGATGTGTGATAAAGCCTGGAGGTAGAGTGAAGAGAGTTGTCTACGGAGATGGAGATACGGTAGAGCCTGCAAATACATTAGAGATGTAAATGCACAGCAACAAGACATGGATGCTACAGAAACCAAACAAGAGCCCGAAAACAGTCGACCGCATGTCTTTACGAGGCCAGCCTTTGCGGGGACGAGGGAAGGAGATGTTGTCGACATGTTTCCGCAATAAAAATAAGAATGCGCGGGAGTAATGTGAGGCAAGAGACAACGGGAGCAATCTGCAATAACTCTACAGTTGAAAATGCTTGGAATATATGGTCAAAGAATGACGCATAGGGGTAGTTCTTGTATGAAGGCAGACATGAAAAAGACGAGAGAGATGGAGATGCGGACGCAGCGAAAAGGCCACACTTCGCGAAGTCACCAATCTTTATCCGAGTGAAGAGAACGGATGAAGTACCTAGGCACTTGACAAGTAATACCGGTGATGCCTGGTGTGAGGATGGTGAAGTGATTCCCACCTCGCCTTCCTGCCTCGCACGGGAGGATTGCAATTGCACCTGCCTCAGCTGGGCCAAGTGGGCAGTTGGTTGGCAGGTTGGCAGCCAAGTCGGCTAGTTGCATACCCCAGTCTTGGAAATGCCAAGCAGTTACTCCGTAAATGCACACAGTCGAGTGTCCGACCCACTATTACCACTTTAACAAACCCAGGGGCCGGAGTACGGAGCACTTTCAATCGAGACGCGTCTCGCGGTCGCGACACGGTACGGGACGCGACTCTAGACTGGTAGAACATCAGCAATCAAGTACCTCTAAGTGGCAGACCTCGTCCCTGCTAACAGTCCATGCTTGACTAGGGACTTTTCACCACCACGACCATCCACTACCTTGCATCGTTCTACCGTCTTGTTGTCACATAACCATCAGATGTGCAAGCTTGGCTCCTGTTTTGAATGATAGTCGACATTACTTCACAGCCAGCTCGCCATGCCCAAGGTTAATTACCGGGCAAAGTTCGCTGAGCTTCAAGCCCTTCGCCAGTCAGGCAAGAAGGCTTTCGACAGCTACAGCGTCGAAGACGCAGCAGACCTCTATGACGAAGTTGACGAGGATGGCTACAAGAAGATCGTTCGAGACCGCCTTAACGAAGATGACTTCGTGGTCGACGACAATGGGGAAGGCTACGCCGATGACGGCCGTGAGGATTGGGATCGTGTCCGCCGCTACGACTCAGACAGCTGATGCCGACGAGTTGCCTGTTCGTGGCAGACCCAACAAAGCAGGTTTGTTTTCTTGTTCCGTCCCATTGCGTTTTGACTTGCCCATACACTCCGCTGACTCGCTGCTCCCCAGCCCAGAAGAAGAAGGACGACAGCCAGGCCAAGCGCGATGCGAATGACCGCAACATTAGCGAATACTTTACCAAGGGCGCCGGGAAAGCTCAGCCCAAATCTAAAGTGAGCCCGTTGCACGCTCTAGGCATACTCGGGTGCAAATCTTTGACGGACTAACTGTGAAAATGGCAGGTCTCCAAGACCAAGGACGACGACAACTTTTTAGCCGACCTTATCAAGGAGGTGGACACTAATATTCCCTCACCTTCTCCTCGGTCAGCGAAGATTGAGAGGTCTGGTGGCCGCCGTAAATCCAGAGCCTTATCACCGGTTGTCGAACCCATTCAAAAGAGACAAAAGCGAACTGATACGCGTCTACTGTCACCGCCTGTCGCCAATATCAATTCAGACGACGGATTCGTCCCTGATGCAGCAGATGACGGTGTTCTGGGGACTCAAGACGGTCCCATGAGCGACCCGGCTCCGTCGTCGCCTGCAGCCAAGAAAGCAGAGAGACGGGCCCAGATAAAACCCGAGTCCCAGGACGACGAAGATTGTGATATGATGGAAGTGGCCCATGCAGGAGCCGTTCATTCTGCGAGTGTAAACATCGCTGGATCTCGCCAAGTCAAGAAGCTCTTGAAACAAGATCCGTACCCCTCTCCAGCCAGTTCTTCACCTTTGAAGCAGGTTCCGGGTGACGCCGTCGATTCCAGTTCTTGGAATAACTTGACCAACAAGCTCAACGTAGTCAACAGCTCTACAGAGACCCGAAGCATTGGTAAAATCGATCACGAAGATGCCATTGAAGCAGACGGTAGCCTCAACTTTTTCTGGACGGACTACACTGAAATTAATGGCAGCCTTTGTCTTTTCGGCAAGGTTCTGAACAAAAAGACCCAATCCTACGTCAGTTGCTTCGTCCAAATCGACAACATCCTCAGGAAATTGTACTTCTTACCTCGGCAACAACGTGTTCGAGATGGCGAGGGCACTGACGAGACTGTTGGAATGGCGGACGTTTATGAAGAAGTTGACGAGATCATGACAAAGATGAAGGTGAATATGTACAAGATCAAAGCATGCACCCGTAAATACGCCTTCGAACTTCCAGATGTCCCAAAAGAGGCCCAATACATGAAGCTATTCTACCCGTATACTAGTAAGTAATGACTTGAACCGCGAGCGGAACTCAGGTTCAATGGAGAGATTGCGAGCTAACGCACTATTCCCAGAACCACAAATTGATGTTGCCGCAGGCGAGACATACTCGCATGTATTTGGTGCCAACACAGCCCTATTCGAGCAATTTGTTCTTTGGAAGAACATCATGGGCCCTTGTTGGCTAAAGATTCAGGATGCTGATTTCGGTGCCATCAAAAATGCCTCACATTGCAAACTGGAAGTATTGGCTGAACATCCAAACATGGTGTCACCCATCAGCGAGTCCGATAATCTCGACGCGCCACCACTGACCCTCATGAGTGTTGCCATCAGAACCGCATTTAATGCAAAAGAGAACAGGCAAGAGATTCTTGCAATCAGCGCAAGAGTATACGACAAGGTCTCACTGAGTGATACGACGCCAGCAGAAAAGCTCCCTTGCAGAACATTTACGGTTATTCGCCCCCACGGGCCAAGCTTCCCTCTCGGCTTTGATCAGTTAGTCCAAAAGCGGAACAGGGGCCTCCTCGTTTTAAAGAAGCAGGAAGTGGACATCTTGAGCTTTTTTTTGGCTCAAGTTGACGTGGCTGATCCAGATGTCATTCTTGGGCATCAGTTTGAAGGGGTGGACTACAGTGTGCTTCTGAGCCGCCTCCACGAGAAGAAAATTCACCAGTGGTCCCGACTTGGCCGCCTCCGACGACGTGAGTGGCCTGCGTCCTATCGGTAAAGTGGGAGGTAATGTCTTTGCCGAACGTCAAGTCATTGCTGGTCGACTACTGTGCGATCTTGCCAACGACGCCGGAAAGTCAGCCATGTACAAGTGCCAAAACTGGAGTTTAACTGAAATGTGTAGCCTGTACCTTTCCGGAGATAATCGCCGGAGGGACATCGACAATGAGGCAGCACTCAACAGCTGGGCCAAAGAAAAACAAGGCCTCATGGATTATATCACGCACATGGAAGCTGATACGCACTTTATCGCTGCCTTGGCGTTAAGTGTCCAGCTACTTCCTCTGACAAAAGTCTTGACCAATCTTGCTGGTAATTCCTGGGCTCGAACACTGACTGGTACGCGAGCTGAGCGCAATGAGTACATTTTACTTCATGAGTTCCACCGCAACAAATACATTTGCCCGGACAAGCAGTCGTTCCGCGGCCGCCAAAAGCGGGAAGATGAGAACCAAGAAGAGGCTGTCGGCGAGGGGAAAAAGAAGGATAAATACAAGGGTGGTCTGGTCTTTGAGCCCGAAAGGGGTTTATATGACAAGTTTGTTCTTGTAATGGACTTCAATTCTCTATATCCCTCAATTATCCAAGAATTCAACATTTGCTTCACAACTGTTGATCGAACAGCTTTGGTAAGGGCATATATATTCTCAAGAACTTATTTACCTGAACATCGCGACTAATCAAGGCGAAATAGGCTGATGATGAAGATGCGGTCCCAGAAGTACCTACAGATCAAGATCAAGGTATACTACCGAGACTTATTGCCACTCTTGTTGGGCGTCGTCGCCAAGTCAAGGCACTTATGAAAGACAAGAATGCAACCCTTGAACAACTCGCCACCTGGGATATCAAGCAGCTTGCTCTGAAGCTCACGGCCAACTCGATGTACGGATGCTTGGGGTATACCAAGTCCCGTTTCTACGCCCGGCCACTGGCTGTTCTGACGACGTACAAAGGCCGTGAGATTCTTCGAAGCACAAAAGAGCTTGCCGAAAGCAAGTCTTTGCAGGTCATTTATGGCGACACTGACTCTGTCATGATAAACGCGAATGTGGACAGTGTTGCTGACGCTTTCAAAGTTGGCAACGAGTTCAAGAAAGCCGTCAATGATCAATACAAGTTGCTTGAGATCGATATCGACAACGTTTTCCGACGTATCTTGCTTCAGGCAAAGAAGAAGTACGCTGCTATCAATCTCATTGAGAAGGATGGTAAATTTGTCGAGAAGATGGAAGTAAAGGGTCTGGATATGAAACGCCGAGAATACTGCGCTCTATCCAAGGAAATTTCAAAACATCTTCTTGACGAAATTCTTTCAGGCGATGAGGCGGAAGTTGTCATCACGCGCATTCATGAGTATCTTCGTGATATAGCTGGCAAGATGAGGGCGCAGAGCATCCCTGTTGCCAAGTATATTATTTACACACAACTTGGCAAAGGCCCTACAGAATATCCCAATGCGGATTCTATGCCACAAGTCCAGGTTGCTCTTCGTGACATTGCAAGAGGCAAAACGATTCGCAAAGGTGATGTTGTGTCGTACATCATTACAGGCGATGGGACGAGTTCTGAACCAGCCCCCAAGCGTGCTTATGCACCAGCAGATCTCAAGTCAGACTCAACTCTTGTCCCCGATGTTGAATGGTATCTTGGAAAACAAATATTCCCTCCCGTGGAACGACTATGCGCCAACATTGTTGGCACTTCTACATCACAACTGGCGGAGCAACTTGGTTTGGATATCCGTCGTTATAGCTCGAACCAAACCCAGCAGAACAGCTCCAACGATGATCTCGAGATCCATCCTCTCGAGTCCCAAATCCCCGATAAGGTACGGTTCGGCGACTGCGCAAGGTTGTGCCTTCGATGTCGCAAGTGCAAGGCCAGCACCAGGTTTGAAGGTCTGGTCATCTCTCCTGATGGAGTATCAGCATCAGGCGTGCTCTGTGGTGGTTGTGGAGCAGTGATCCCGACTCTGTCCGTCATTGCCCAAGTCGAACATGCCGTTCGCAGTCAAACGTCTCGCTACTACGAGGGTTGGCTTGTCTGCGACGACTCTCAGTGTGGTAACCGCACAAGGCAAATGAGCGTCTATGGTACTCGTTGTCTGGGACCGAAAGGCCTTGCGCGCGATTGCCTAGGACGTATGCGCTACGAGTACACAGAAAAGGCTATTTACAACCAACTCGTATATTTTTCCAGCCTCTGGGACGTAGACAAGGCTCGCAGCAAGGCACTCGACACAAACAACTCTACTCTTTCACGCCAGGAAAGGGACACAATCTTGGCTCTTGCGGAACATAACCGCGTCAGATTTGGCACAGTCAAGGGCGTCGTTGACAAGTATCTCGATAAGTGCGGCCGACAATGGGTAGCCATGGACACGCTCTTCGCCAAACTCGGATTCAAGAAGCTGCTTGCTGCAGTGTAAGAGTTTAGAAACGACAAAAAGGCATACGGTGGATAGCTATGAGTGTGAGTATAATTGCATTTGGATACATCGTGAAGGCGTTGTTGGGTGAATGACTTGATATATGGTTTTGAGTCTTTTGACGACGCGTTGTTGATATAGTATCCTAACAGAACTTGTATATAGCGGACCGCGAGCAGGCTTTTTCTTAATGGGCGTTAGGCGTTGGTTTAGATGAAATGAGCTGTAGCAACAGCAACAGGAAATGATTCCAGCCAGGGTTGTTCATTATATTATGTAGCTCGACTCTGAAACAATACATCACCATATCTTTGGTGTTCGAGGTTCAACTGCGTTCGTTGTTAAAATTGGCAGTCTTCCCCGCATACCTAGTAGTTGAACGAGTTATTGCTTCATAACGATACGTAGCGATACTAATCTACATATAAATGAGGGCACACGAGCGATTCAGAAACACAAAGCATTTAGGAGAAACAAACAGATCATGAACAAATATGAATTTCCGTCAACTGATGAAAATCAGCCCCAAGTGCTCCATAAATTAGATATACAGTTAAAAAAAAGGCGCAACCACTAATGCCCACCAAAAAAGCATCCGTTGATTGTTTCTTCGATCCTCGGCAAGCAAATTACAGAAGTGTAAGCAAAGCGACAGGAAGACACCGGTGGCGACTGGTAAAAACTTCATGCAGCTGAGTCTTTGCTCGGTAACAGCTGGCGGAAAGCAAGGAATGCTCCAGCTTCCCCGAACAACACGGCATGACCCCTTGCGAATTTCATGGTTTGGCCTTCCTTGCGCGCCCCCCCCCCCCCCCTCTTGGAAGCGAAATCTCCAAAGTCCGCCCATGGACTCAACTGTGCTGGCATGGCAGCAAGGTTGAAAAACCTGCCCGGGCATATATCATCTCATAAAAAGACAAACGAACAAATCTCAACCACCTTTTTGGCATTCATCTTCTCCGACCTCGTCATCGCCTTCATTTCCACATGCTTTCCTATCAGCAGTCTCGATTCTGCTTTCATCCAATCGAGCGTGAGCTAGCTAGACAGCATCAACAAAGGCCCTCATATACCATGCTTGGTGTTCGCGTCCCTCGACAAGAATTAAAATATGTCAGAACAAAACCGAGGGACAAGCAAAGGGCAAAGCTGAAAAGAAGACAATCCGGCACCGTGATGAAAAAATGCGAGAAATGCTTTTTTGGCGCAAAACTGCTCTGCCTCTTCTGTTACCGCCGCCCACAGTCCCCTTTCTGCGTCTGGCGAGAGACTTCCCCGTTCTGATCTCAAATACTAGTCTATGGGTGAGGTATCGTGGGTCCAAAAAAAAATATGCGGCGCGCAACTTTTGATTCTTCTCAAACACGTAAGAACGCAAAATGGAATTAAAATGTAGAAGCCCTGTAAATGCAAGAAGAAACAGAACCCGCCAAGTCTATCACCCGAAATGCAAGGACACCGAGAAAAAAATTACGACACTGATTAAGTTCTTCTTTTCTTACTCGCTCTCCTTCTTATCGCTGTCGGGAACAGCCTTGGCCAGAAGAGGAGAGGGTCCTGCGGATGGAGGTGAGGCGGGGTGTTCGGCATCTACCATATTTGCGAGTAGGCTAGTGTCAGGTTAGCATATTGATACCACAGTGCAAGAGATGGGCAGGGTCCTCTTCTCACCTGAATGCGTTCGTGTTGGAGGCGCTGTCGCGAGTGGGAGGAGTTCCAGTTCGAGACGATGCTCCAGAGTCTTCACCAGGACGACCCAGGGAGCCTCCCGGTCCGAGACGTCGGCCACTGTTACTACGGGAAGTAAACATAGAGGATGGGCCAAGGGTAACGTTCTGGCTCGCGGTCCTGCTAGCAGAGCCCTTGAGACGTCGGAGGTCGTCCATGCCAACCTGGTTGCTGGTTTGCTGCACATAGCTGCCAGAAAAGTTGCGAGCATCACCACGGCCTATGGCAGGACGACCAGGACCGCCACGAGAGTTGGTTCGAGCGGACTCTTGGGCCTTGGCAGCCTGGGCTTCGGCTTCAGCACGCACTTCATCGAGAGTCTTGGGGCCCTTGTTGGCTTCCTTGGAGACCCAGTTGGCCCTACGCAAATCAAGAACATCCATAAGCATAAACTTCATTCTGCTCTGAAGCTCGGGAAGCTCAACCATGTTCTGGATGCGTTGGAAGTAAGCGTCCATCATGGGACGGCCCTTTTCGGTGGCATCCAAATTGGCACCAATGGTGCGCAAGAGCTTGCTGAGGGACTCAATTTCGGCCTCGTCAGGGACACCCTTGTAGTCGACGAGCTTGTGGACACATTCGTGCATGATACGCTCAGTCAACATGCCGAGCTTGTACAGCTCACCGATGAACTGGACAAGACCTAGACCACGTCGCTTGGCGGCGGCAGCTTCGTAGTATTCATCAGACAGCATAGCTGCGTCACCAAGCGTCTTCTTGGAGCTGTCCTCGGCACCCTCTTCCTCCTTAGGTTGAGGCAAGTTGGAGCTCCAGCCACGCTCAAACTCTTCCTGGCATCGGTTGAGAAGGTACTTCCTGAACAAGTTGCCACCGCTAACAACGTTGCCATTTTTATCCTTGATGCGTTCGTCGCGAACGTCTGCGCTCATGTTCTCAAGCATACGCTTGCAGAACTTGGCGTACATGGAAGCCCAGTGCGCTTCATCAGTGGCCTTTTCAAAGGTAAGCTGAATGACTTGACGGAGCGTGCGGCCATCAGACTCATCCTTGGATTGCCCGGCAATCGCGAGGATCTGGTCGGCGATTCTGTCAAACTTCTCGGGGGTCATCTTGTTGAGGGCGGCCTTGACCTTCCTCTGCACCATTTCAGGGTCAAGGTAGCCGCTGACATTGGCAGCAGAAGCAGAAGCAGGAGCAGGAGCAGAAGCAGAAGCCTTGTTACCAACACTGGTCGGCTTCCAACCGTTGGAAGTGATGGCAATCGGTTTGATCTCCTGACCAGCGGTTAGGGGCATGGTCTTAGCAGCCTGGGCTTCCTTGGTATTGAAATCACGTCGGCTACCGCGGGTAGAGCGGCTAGACTGGCGGCCACTGGGCGAGTTGGGGCCAGCAGTTCTAGACTGTGATGAAGTACGAGACATGGCGGTGCCTGGGAATCCACCACCAGGACCACGGAATGATCCGATTGAGCCAACAGGGGGTCGAGGCATAGTGCCACTGGACATGGCCATGCGCTGCTCAGAGGTAGTGCCCGACGGCAATGTGCGGCCGGGAGGAGCGTTGAACGTCCCCATGGAGAAGGTATTGCTGCCGCGGTTAGAGGGCTGTCTAGGCGTCTGGGCGCGAGAACGGTCACCGTCTCCGATTAGGGACTTGACCTGCTGGTGGAACTCAAGAGAGGGTTGCTCGGTGAAGACCTTTTGGAACTGCAGCAGGAAAGCAGCGTCATACTTGAAGCTCTTGCCCTTCTTGGCGACAGCGGCGTTCAAAGCAGGGTTCGGGGAGTTGATGCCAGTCGGGTAAATCTCCTGGTCCATGACCTGCAGGAACCGAGAGGACTTGAGGGACTGAAGAGCTGCACTGGGCTGAGGAGGATCGACAGGCTTAGTGTTGAGGGGTGCAAGGTTGAGGGCGGCAGGCTTGGCTGAGCGCTTCTGACCGGCGGCATCGCCAGCAGCCTTCTCCTCGGCAATCTTCATGCCAGACAGTTTGTCGGTAACAGAGTCGACATTGGCGGCGTCGCCGTCCCCGCCACTTCGGGCAGCAGCAAGGGCCTCTGCAACAGACATTGTCTTGCCAGAGGCTTCGGTCTCCTTTTGACGTCGCTCCTTTTCCTCCTCCAGGCGCTCCATCTCGCGTTCCTGCTCCCGGAGTCTGCGGTCCTCCTCGGCAGCGCTGGCCTTGCGATTTTCTTCGTCCTTCTTCTTCTGTTCAGCCTTTTCGGCTTCAACCCGCTTACGGTGCTCTTCCTCTTCCTTCTCGCGTTTGGCATCGGCCTCTTCCATTTCCCGAATCATGCGCTCAATTTCATCTTCTTCCGTGTCTGCCTTGTCTGCGACAGGCTCAGCGGCAGGCTTCTCCTCTTCAGCCTTGTTTGGCTCCTCGACTTTGGCAGTTTCCTCGGGAGCCTCGGCCTTGGCAGTACTAGTAGTGGCAGCGGCAGCGTCCTTCTCGGCAGAGCCGTCGGCCGGCGCCTTGGTTGGAGTGACAGTCTGCTCTTTGCTCTTGGCTTCATTTGCGGCAGCTCCCTGTGTAGCTTGCTTTATCTTCTCCTTCAACTCATCCTGAATCTCCTTGGCCGTCTTGGGGGTAGCCGTGCTCTCAGAGCGACCATGGGCAGCAGGTGTGGATGATTTGGGCGGAGGAGTAGGGGTTGAGGCCACAGCAGGAGGAGTCTTCGACTGCTGACCAGTGGGGGCAGGAGAAACAGGTTGCTTGAAAGTTGAAGTGTCCACAACTTCACCAGCGGCATTCTTGATCTGAATAGCCGCGCTCTTCCTAGGCTTGACAAAGTTGTTGGGTCCAGGTTTCCCCTGAGAGTTGGGAGGCTGCGACGAACCGACAACGAGGGGTTGGCCTTGCTGGCTGGCGCTGGAAGGTCGCTCGGGTTGCGACGGGGTGCGAGACATACTGTGGCTTTGTTGAGGAGCATAGGGGGGCGCAAACTGCTGGTTATACGCTGGAGAGTTAGTCTGGGGAGGGCCCATGTACGGCGGAACGTTGTTATAGGCATATGGCATGGACATGGGTCGGCCGTATTGATCCATCTGCTGCGGGGGGTAGCCATAGTTCTGATGCTTCATAGTCAGCCAAAGTTCAAATCCACCACTTTCAGGAGATAAATCAAGGGAAGATGCGTCTTGAGGGGCAAACTTGGGCAGAGGTGGAGGAGCATGAGGATGGAGATGATTGTGGTATTGCACTGCCGACCTAACGTCGCCACCGGACACTTCACTTCGACTGCTACCAATGTCATGGTCACGCCACTGTTGCTCTGGCCGCTGTTGGAAACGGCGTTGAGGCTGACTAGGGTCGCTTCCGCGTAGCTCGCGTATAGAGTCCAATGGGCGCCCTGACTGCAGGGACTTGGCGTGGTCTCGGCGAGCCTTGCTCTTCTTGAAAGACTTGAAATACAACTTGTCAGAGATGTCGGGGAAAGGGGGCTGTACTTGTTGATGCTGAGGCGCCATTGGAGGCGGATAATGGTACTGAGGAGGGGTACCCATAGTCATATTCGGCTGCATCGTCGCGGGAGGCATGTTGGGAGTATTCGGCATCGACGGGACGAGGGCAGGGCTTCGGGCCGGCTGGGGAGAGTTGGGATACGGCATGTTGCGCGGCTGAGGCTGGAATGACGGGGGCATTCCACGACCTTGGCCGGGACCGTTTCTAAACTGGTTGTTGGGCGGGTATCCCATCTGATTGTTGTACTGGTTGTGAGGGTTAAAACCTCGGCCACGGCCGCCTTGAGGAGGGAAGTTGGCTCGGTTGTCACCCTGGACAGAGTGGCTCGACTCGCGTCTATAATGGGCGCCAGGCTGCGATCCCATTGCATTCGGGTTCGGAGGGACAGAGCCCTGTCTCATGTGGCGCTACGAGAATCAGAAGTTAGTGGTGCCGTGTGCTTATAGCTTGGCGTGCCAAGGGGGGAAGGTTGAGATGTGGGAACAGCGAAGGACTGGGGCATTCTAGTCTTTTTTTTGTTCTTCATTTTCTTACCTCGCCATCGCTACTGAGACTGCCAAATGTCATCTGGCCACTGGCTGGGAGACCGGAAGGAGGTCGACCACCGCTGGCAGATGGCTGGGGAATCGGAGACGGAGAGTGTGCGGGCGAAGGCACGCGATGGTTGCCAGCTCCAGGAATAGGGATAGGAGCAGCATTAGCAGTGTGAGGAGTGCTGTGTGCCATGGCAGGCGAATCGAAGCCAAACTGAATGCCAGATTTGGCACCGCCATTGGCAGCGTAGGAGTTGGGACCGTTGGCAGCCATGGTGACGGAAACTTTTCTCGAGTGGTCCGCGCCGGAGCCGTTGGTAGAGCTACCGCGGGCAACAGCAGGGACAGCAGGGGCGACGGCTGGTTTGCCGTTCACAGAAGATGACGAGGAGGTGTTCGCATTCTGTGCCAGAGAGGCAGAAGAAGAACCAACCACGACAGGAGGTTGGGAACCAGTTGCGACTAGGGACGGTTGAACAGCTTTCTTAGGCGCACCTGCAGCGGAGGCATAAGAAGTCGCCGTGGTCGCGGAGGTGTTGGGCGCCGGGATCGGGTTCTGCTGATTCGCAGGCGACGTCATAAGGGGAGAAGTTTTGTCGGATCGCAAGAGGATTGACGAGGAGGCTTTTGTTGATGCGGAAGGCCGATGGGACGGATGCCGAAATCAAAGAGGGCGGCGGATTGAGGTCGAGAAACTTTTTTATGGAGTCTCGCTGCTCGCTCTCGAAATGTGGTGGACTCGACTCCAAAGCAGCAAAAAAAAAAACCAGGTTTGCTGTTGAAGAAGAAAACGAACAGGTCGCGAAGAAAGGCACGCGAAAATGATTAAATAAAGAGCTGGCAACTGATGGCAGTTTGGAGAAAGACAAATTCCCAAAGCAAGCCAGAAGAAAAAAGGGTCAAGGAGTGGAAAAAAAACCGACCAGGCGCGGACCGCAGGCGTCGCGAGGCACGAGGAGCACGGCGGAGGACGAGGACGGGATCCTGGATCTGAGCAGAGGGACTATTAGTCTTCTGGTAAGCGAGACACAGAAGAAGAACCCAATACCAACGGAGGGGAGAGGGGAGAAAAGGGTCTGGTGAGGAAAATAATCCACCTAGACCAGACGGTGGTGTTTTGGTTGGAGTGGTGAGGGTTTGGGAGGAGATTCTGCAAGAAAATTTTGGGCAGCAGGGTTATTAGTATGGGAGCCTGGCTCTGGCTGGGAAACGCGGGAGGCCGTGGACAGCATGGGAGCGCATGGGAGCCTCAGATGGGCGGAAGGGGAAAGAGCCGGGACCGTCAAGGAGTCCCCTGCCGCGACAACTGGTCTGGCGGCCGCTGGCCCGTGGCCCGTGGTCATGGCACTCGACGTCCACTGGAGGCGGCCGGCTTAGGGCAGGCAAGCGCCTGTTCGGGACTGCCCGTAGCGCTCCAGGGCTGCGGCCCAGTGCACCATGAACACTGGTTGACCACACAATGTGTACATGTACAGTGGGTGTAGTTGACGCAGTGAACGGTGCGACACACCTTCAGCAGGCTAGCCCCCGTAGTGCGTCACTACTGCTTCTGTGCACACTGTGCATGTACGCACTCTCGTCACCTGCTCATACAGTGCGCTGTCAAGGACATTTTTGAAGCACGACACACTGACGCCAAGTGGCCGTCACTCAACCCTACTCCGTACTGGTCTGCTCTCTCGCGCGCCACCTTTCGAGAGAAACTTTTTTACAAAGCAGTCCAAACAACTTTTGAGCTTAGTGAACCAACGTTGTCGATTTGATAGAGTACGGCGCCGAGTCTCTTCTTCTTAGACGCTTTTGGGCGCAGGCGCTTGCTCCCCAGCTGCCAGCCAACCAACCAGCTCGTTCGTCGTCACTTCCACGGAGCGATGAGGGTTCAATGCCGCATCGCCATCTGCTGAGTACTTGAGTACGCAGGTACCAAGGTTTGCACAAAGCATGAAGCCTATTCCAGTAGTGTGGGTTTGGATGTTTCTGCAAAACAATTGTGGCGTGTTTCCTTCTGCCGATGCCGTTGCTGGACCGGTGCGCATGGCTGCACGGCGACCAAACCATGGCAATAATACTCCGTACTCTGTATAATAGTAGTAACTGCGGACGGAGTACGGGCAGAAGACTTGGCACGGGTTTGCCTTTATGCAGCACATTACGGCAACTTACGCTGTCTGTGACCACAAGGCAAAGTATTTTGCCTGGTTGGCGGCCCAGGGACACGGCACAAGGAGGACTCTTGCGTCTTCTCAGCTGTCTGAGCCGTATTTGATTCACCGTCAGTACGTCGTCACTCACTTACAGTGCCTAGTGATGAGTCGCATCTCCGGGATTACAGAGCCAGAGGCCTATTGATTGTTTCCAGATAGTACAGTGCACCACCGAAGGTCACTCCGGTGCCGTCTCTCGAGTGTCCAAGTGCTGCTCACTCAAGTGGGCGAGTGTGTGATGTGTGTGATGTCTCGTGGGCCGCGACATTGAGCAAACAGTAAAACAAAGGTCATTGCCCACACAAGTGACATTATACGGAGCATTATTATTAGACTATTTTGCGACGCACA
This sequence comes from Metarhizium acridum, assembly GCF_019434415.1. Taxonomy (NCBI): domain Eukaryota; kingdom Fungi; phylum Ascomycota; class Sordariomycetes; order Hypocreales; family Clavicipitaceae; genus Metarhizium; species Metarhizium acridum. Next base: position 1,064,765 of record NW_027094020.1, on the reverse strand, counting down.
TTCCGCAACACGGCGAGACATGATTCGTCAATGGTTCGACACTTGGATGGGAGTCGGGCAGGAAATACAAAGGGAAACCTTGTCACCACCTGAGCACTATATGTGTCCTGGGAGGCAAGTTGCCGCTTGCCTTGTTGCCGCCCCTGTTGGCTGCCAGTCGCCAACTCGTCGTGACAAAAAGGTGGTGATGAGTGAGTGGGTCCTGCAACCACTTCAATTTGGCCCAGAGCTCCCACGATAAGCTACTTAAGTAACAATGAGCATGGTAACCGTCTGGAGTACGTTACTGCGTGCCGTACAGTAGCAGTAACTCGAGGCTGGACAGGTTCCATGCCTGGTCTCAGACCTCAGACCTCAGACCTCAGACCTCAGGCAGCTGAGGTGTTCGCGACACATTCGCGTCTCTTAGTAGTTACTAGAGCACGCCGGCATGGTTCCGTGCTTGGCCCCATGTCCCACATCGAAGTTTCGACGCCAGGGTTGCTCAAAGTACGGACAATGTAGCTTCGATATGACTCTTTGGTCAAAATAGTACAACACGGAAGGTAATTAGAAAAGCAGAGTTGCAATCTTTATGCGTCTCTCAAGTTAAGTTTGTGCTACCCTATCCAACTGTCACTTAGCATTGCCGGTCCCAAGCCGCAAATCCAAAGAGTTTCCTAGACTCCGGTGACCCGAGGACATACCTGCATCGTGCAAAGGTACCGTGAAGCGAGAACAAGAAAAGAAAGTGCCCTCCTGAAAAGGGGGCTGGGAGTTTAAAGAAAAAAGGGCAAGAAAAGTAAGCAAAACGACATGCTGCACACCACGGGAACCAACATGGCGGCGGGCACAGCCTGGCATGACATGTCATGTGATGTCATGTGTAGACACAAATCGTCGACCCTATAGCCCTAGCAACATAGGTCAGCCCTCTTAGCAAGACGCTAGTTGCGGCTCCCAGCATACCTACCTGGGTAGGTAGTATTATTGATTCGACCGACATGCGCCCAGCAGACATGGAGCATGACCACCTTACAGATACTATAATACCCGTCACTGATTGCACTCTGTCCATTATCATGACTCACAGACGAGGCAGCAAATGCCATCACATCCTGCATTCCCATCACCCAGTTCCAACCAAGAGCGCACCCAGTCCTCGCCAACTCCGTGGTTTCGGGACAGGCTGTGTGTCATGCGAGACTCTCCTACAGCAGCAACCTCACACGTGCACCGGCGTCAACGACAACGCACCGAGTCAACTTCTGGATACACACATGTCCTGCTCCCTGCACCTGCAGACGCTGCGAGAAAGGCCTGCCCAATGAAATACTCGGGCAGATTGCTTTGGGAGCGGGCGCTCAACCCCCAGAACACTGGCCCGTCCCCTTTATAAAGCTCCTGACGGAGCGTGTGACAGACACACCCACCCCTTTTCCATCCTTTTTCCCTTGCCTCCTCCCCATGATTTACAAGGCATGAGGGATGGGTGAATCACAGTCATCCATCCATCCTCTACTGGCATCTGTAGAAGGGGGAAACTCACTCCCTGTACCCCAAGTTTATAGTTATATAGGTATGCATGCTAACGCAGCACTGGTTCACAAGACCTTGGCGAGCTGGCGAGCTGATGAGCTGGCGAAATCTGAGGCTGAACCCCAAAAATGGCATTGGCTACTCGCAAATTGATCATCGCCCTCCTTTGCACCACGAGGACTCATGCAGATCGCCCGTTCCAATGCCGGTGGGGTGGAAATATTGAAGTGCCCTTCACGCAGGAGAGCCGACGTAGTGATAATACCTAGTCAGCTCGAGCCCACTCACCTTGATCATAGACACACCTTGCGCGACAACGCACACCAATGTTACTATAGAAGGACACGTGTATATACGTATTCAAGCTGAAAGACCTATAGTGTCAGGAACAGAAGCACACAGTCAATGGGACAAGAAAGATGACACATCTATCCATCTTGTCAACTATCCCTCAAAGTACAAAATGCTCTGCCATATATCAAACCCCGGTTCACGCCCAAATCTCAACAACTAATTCTTGTTTTCGCCTTCGCGAACCTCCAGAATATCTGGCTCTACTTCATTTTCATCTTCGTCATAGTATGTGGCTGGTGCTTCATCTTCATCTGCCTCTTCGGAAATTGTTTCTGGGACAGTCGTAGCAGATTCTCCTCCTTGCGCCTGCAGTTGTTGAAGCCTGGTGTTCGTCATCTCAAACACATATTGTCCCAAATGCTCGACATTTTCCATTACCACTTCCCCTTCCACAGGCGAGTTATCCTCCAAGTTCGGTCTCTCCGTCGGCCACATCTCCCCTGTTACAAGCATCAGCTTGTCCGGCCGCCCCAGGAGGAGATCAAATGCAGGTCGAAGCTCGGGGCACGCCTCAAATACCTCCCTGCGGCCAAGAATATACAATCCAAGTCTGGCACGAGAAACCGCAACCGTCATACGGCGGACATCGCGCAAGTAACCCACACGCGACGTTCTAGTCAGGGACAATATGATGTCTGCCATACGACAATTAGTACAGGTAGGAGTAGTACCTCAGGCCGCGGGGGGGCCAGCATGGGGTTGATGCATTCGTTCTAAACTTACAATCATTCTGTTCGCCTTGATACTTGTCCACCGTGGCAACAGCCTTAGGAAGACCGAAAACGGGGTTCTTGGCACATCTGTGAGCAAGTACATCCTTGACCAGAGCTCGTTGCCCGGCGTAGGTCGTGAGGATGCTTATCTTCCCCGCAGGGTATCCTAGCAAGCGCATGTACTGATAGATGGCCACTGCATACTCTGCCTCGCCCAAGTTTTGAATGAAATGTGGTGTCGGTTCTGATTCTCCATGGCCCTTGTAGTCGGGTACGTTGATAAACTGGTAATCGAACTTGAAGCCAGCATTACCTCTGAGATATTCGGCTTGGTTCTGCACATGTGGCAAATTATCCAGCTTGGGATACCGCCATTGATAGAGTTTCGCGATCGAGGGACGAGCACGTCCCTGTTGATCAAGGTTGACGGTCGGGACCCCGAGCCGGACTAGGCGAGAAAATAGTGACTGTTCTAGGTTGGCATAGTGGCGAAATGCTAAACTTTGAATGACTGGTGAGTTCTGGAGGTGGTCACCGCACAGAACGACCCGCTTCAATGGCATTTGGTTATTCGTCGGCTTTTGCATGGCGAGAGGCATAAATGTTTCAACTTCGGTAATTTGGGCCGCCTCCTCCATGATGACGTTGTCATAATGGAAGCCAAGTGAGGCAATCTCACTTCGTCGAATAGCAGCATGAGTTGTTGTCATGGCGATGATTCTAGCCTCATTGGTGAGCAAGTAGTTGGCCTTTTCTCGGTCACGGCGAAGGATTTCAAATGGAACAATATCGGCCAACTCTGAGAATATCTTGCTAATATGCCGGTAGCAGCCGTTGGCAATGTCTAACGTTGCCTCACGATCAGCATCCTCCGGGAACAGTGGTTGGGGCGCGTCGGCAAAGTATGCATGGAATGGGAAAGCCTTCACAAGGTCTGGGACAGAAGTCTCGCCTGACGTTGCGGCGTGCTGGAACCTTTTCCAAGCCGGTTCCACGTAGACCTTATTAAAATAGCCAGCAGTCTCTGCCGAGTTATCATGTGCACCTGGTGCCCCGAGGCTTGAAGCGAGTTTTCTGACTTCTTGTAGAAACGTCTGCCTGTTATCAAGGAATGATTCAACACGGCCATGTTTGCTGAAGCTTCCATCCGTGTCCAACTCTTCTTCTCCATGTCCCAAACGGAGCAGGTGTCTCTCGTCAATATCCAGTGCGACAATCTTGGCAAATAATTGGTTGAGTGCCTGATTACTGTGCGCAATAAGTAATGTCTTCTCTTGTGGGAAGTTATGGTAGATGTTGTTGATAATTTGAGTAGCCACATCTGTCTTTCCTGTTCCAGGGGGGCCGACGATCACTGTTAGCCCAGGCTGCGATCCAGACATGATAGCCTCGATCTGAGCAGGCGTGAACCGGACTGAATTCATCTTGGGCACGTCGACGGGGTATGGGCCATTATTTGGTGGCTTATATGTCGATACTTTAAAGGTATCAACCTCGGACTTCATCGTGGGCTCTGCGTCGCGTCGGCGCTTCTTTGATGGCCTAGAGCCATTAGCCGCCTCTACCTTGCCAGCTTCTTCTAGAACATATGGAGGGCCGAAGCTGCCCATAACATCGCCCCCCGGCTCAACAGTTTTGCCCGGCAAGCTTTCAACCAAGTGTTGCCAGTCAAGAAAGGTGTCCCGGTAGTCAAGCTTCTTGTTTCGGTTGGACAGGTTCTTGTAGTTTGCAGCCGCTGGATCGCCGTATCCTAAGAAGACTTCATGCAGCCATGACGGGAGAGGCATTTCCGACAAAACGAGCTTGCGAATAGACTCCAAAACTGGTTTGAAATTGTTTTCTCTTCGTCCCCTTCTTAGTAGCAAGTTTATTTGGCCGTACACATCAGGTTTGCCTGCTGATGCGCGCTCTGAATCTCTGGAGTACATGTATGAGTCCAGTCTGAGATGCATCCTGCGCTTGTTGTCGAGATTCACAGAGCCATCCCTGACGTGGCGCCCCTTTTCGTCTGTGATGTTGATAATTTCGGCAGATCGTACTGATATAACGCCGAGCTTCTCATGCTCAGACCGAATGTCATCACCGTTAGCAGAGGCGTGTGAGGACGGTGCTTCAACGGCCAACAGAAATACAACATCGTCAGGGCGGAGATTGTCCCATTCTCGTCGAATATTCTGTCCTAAGCGTCGAACATCAAACGAGATCTCAGCTTTCACCATTGACGGAAGCTCTTCTCCCACTAGCGGGGGGACAACTTCCAGAATTGACGGTTTGGAAATAGGCAGTGCCATTTTGGAGAATCCTGCAAAGTTTGTCACGCCGGGCTGCTTAGACTCCGGTCGCAGGCGGCGCAGGGCCGATTCCACATCCTTTCGGATGCCGTAGAATGCCTCGCAACGATACAAAATCATTGCCCTCCATAGGAAGTCTCCAGCAGATAAGTACTGCAGGTTCAGCTTGGGCAGGGCCAGAGGGTGCGATCCATCGTACGCATCTGCTCGCTGGGAGCCACTGTCAAACAAAGTTCGTTCGGTTGGCACTAACGGCATATACCGAGCGGTCTCACGGAAGGTTTTCTTGCGCTCGAATTTACTCAGCATGATTTCGATAAGCAACTTGCGATCGACTGGGAGTGCAAGAGACTCCGGATATGTAGATCGCATGTCGAGAAGTGTGAAGAGCTGTGTGAGTTCTTCATCCGTCAAAGGCTCAAGCAGACTTGCAAGTTCATCTCTCTTCTCAATACCTCCGTAATTTGAGAGGGCCAAGACCATGAGTTTCTCCTTGAAATGCTTGAGTGCAACTCGTTGCAACTTTCCAAGGGTTGCACAGTGCTTGTCGTATGCCTCCGTCATGGTCAGTTGAACTCCAGTTTGGTCGTCAATAGTGAAATGGGTATAATGCAACAAAAGAGAGTGCAAATCTCGCAGCAGCGAATTGTTCTCGTTGTTATATGTGGGCGAAAGTTTCATGACAGGTAAGACGTGTAAGTCTTGGAGAAGCGTATTGACATAGCGTCTTGTAGGCAGCTGGCTTTGAAGATCGGTAATGAATTCAGTAAATCTCTCACAATACAAAGCTTCATCTAGAACAACGCATCAGTCAAGGTGCACAAAGCAGGTAAAGAAAGAAATAGGGGGGGTTAAGCTAAACTCATACCTGACTTCGTAGCATCGTCATATAAGATACCTAAGAAGTCCAGAAGTAACGAATAGAGCCAGGATCTCTCGAAGCGAAGTCGAGCTTTGGTAGCATCATCTGCTGCTTCATAACGCTTCTGGGATGCCCTCCAAGCCTTTCGCAAATGGGTATTTTGGTCCAGTAAGGTCTCTCGCTGGGTCGCGCTAGACAGATTCTGCCAGATTCCTATTGACACCAGCGGTGCGCATTCTTTTCTGACAATGGAGCAATCTAGGCTCTGGAATGCGTAAATCAAGAAGCAAAGAAGGTGCGTTCGTATAGAAGTAGAGAGGGTACGATCGAGCAACAGCGACAGGACTCGACGGAACATGGACGAGAAATCATCAGGTCTTTCTTCAAACAGGCCTGCAAACAACGTCAGTTGGAATATGCCTTTCTAATTGACAAGGCTCTCTATACTCACTCCATGTCTCCAGATGTTCGCGCCGTTTCACGTTGGCTATCAGTACAATCAAAAGAACATGAAAATTGGACGATTCATCGGTATATCCCGGCCAAAGATAGCTGTTACATAAACAATATTAGCTGAGGCTGCCTGACTACGAGTGCTACAGCCTTATACTTGCCTCTCCAATGTTTGCAAGCTTTCCAAAAGGAGAAGCGACTTATAGTGGAAGCCATCCTGTTCCAGCACATCCCAGATGCCCTGCTTCAGAACATCATTCTTGACCTTGGACTTGACAGTCCTTTTCCCTGGCTTTAACCAGTGACTCCTCGCGAGTTGAACAAGCTGGTGCTCCTCTTCTTCGACTTCGGCGGGAGTCGGGCGTTCGTCTGGGACATTGGTGGCGGGCTCGCGGGCCTTGCCAGCTTTGGCTGCACCACTGCCCTTGAGGCGCTTGGCGTTAGGCATTGCGGCTTCGTGATGGCGTCATGAACCTATTCAGAGCTCCAGCATGAGGGGAGGACAGTGATGGCAGCTCGGTGTTGGCGCAGTAGCAAAGCTGCGAGTCGATGGTGGAAAAGTCAACATGCAGACGTCGTCGCATGCTCAGACAAGATTGAACTGGCAGAGGTCCATCGATTGGATGGCGTCGACTTGGGAGACTAAAATTTCAGCCTTGCATGAGACCCACAGCCAGCCAGGGCCAGGTTGCCTGGGTTTATTGATTGTTGACCTCCACTGGTGAGTGCCCCACCAAGGCCCGCTGTCTTGTACAAGCTTGAGGTGTCTTGTGCTGTCTTACGGCCTGGTGCAACCAGACGCCCATTGAGTCTGGTCAATGCCACCAGATGCCCTGCGACGCCCTGCAATGCGCTGCGCTACAGTGGGCTTCAGAGTGCCCGGGGCCAAACGGGCCCTATATTGAGTGCACCTAGGTGCCTGCATGTGGCCCCATTCAATGCGATCGATTGTCAGCCAAGGCTGTTCTTTGATTCCACGAGCTTCAAGTTCAGATCTCCACATGTCTGGTTCAAATGCTCCAGCAATCAAACCCACGTCAACTTCAAGGCCTTCCTGTCAAGCCTCGCCTTCAGCCTTCCGCACCGTACAACTACCTCACGATCCCGACTGTAATCATTGCACCGAACAAAAGTGCTGCTTCATGCGGCAGTCAATATTGACCGGCCCTGTAGAAGACGGCACAAAGGCAACATAAGCCGTCGTCACGCCACAACCATCGTCCGCCGCGCGCAACAAGGCCGCATCACACAACTCACGAGGAGCCAGCCTTGGTAAACGTGCCTACCTCGATACCGAACCGACTCGCATTTGTTACGATGCCGGCTCTCCATGTTCAAAACCCAGGCGTCTCTGCAGTCGCGAGATTTGGCTTATTATTAGATCAGTTCCTAGCTGAGGCCGCCGTCGTGAAATCGACTGCTACAATCGAGCCCACCCTCAACAAGTCTGATTTCAAAGACATAACCGGCCGGGTACGTACATGTTTCCCCAGCGATGCCGCTACTGGGGAAAACGGAGGAGGAGAAGTTTCTGGCCTTCACGAACAAGAAAAGGCGAAGCAATTTGCTATCATTGAGACCGCCTCGCGGGACTTGTTTGGCAACCTCATTGTAAGTAATCCTAGACCCGCGGGCCGACATTACTCGTGTCGAGGCTGATTTTTCAAGGCTGCGACTCCCATCGAATCACCTGATTTCGTCAAGATGTGGAATCTACTCGACATTTTATCAATATTGTCCGACGACGGCCAATGCGATCCGGCACTACTGTTTTGGCTCGTCGAAGAACTGCTCGACAGCCAGACCATTTCGGGATGTCGCATAGTGTTCGACTATCTCGAGTCACGTCGTGAACGCATCACGTCCAAACATTTCAAGCAAAAGCATCTGGTAATTCTGCGAAGCTGCAACGAACTCTTGCGGCGCCTATCAAGAGCTGAGGATACAGCCTTCTGCGGACGGGTATACATCTTCTTATTTCAGAGCTTTCCCCTAGGTGATAGAAGCTCTGTTAACCTTCGAGGGGAATACCACGTGGAAAATGTCACAGCTTTTGAGGGGTCGGCAGAAGAGGATGAGCAGCAGCGAGAGTCAAAGATGGAGGTCGACACGCCTGCAGAGACTCCCAAGTCATCAACGGATACCAAGGCATCTAACAAGGGCGTCAGCTTTGATTCCAAAAACTCAGAAAAGCCGTATGATCCGGACCGTCTCTACCCTCTATTTTGGTCTCTCCAGGAGAGCTTCAGTCAGCCACTTAAACTGTTTGACTCTACACATTTCAACAAGTTCAAGAGTCGTTTAGAGGTTACCATCAAAGCTTTCCAGGCCATCCATCAAAACGAAGTGCCATCCAAGTCATTGGAAAATCCCAGGAGAAACCTTAAGCGGAAAAGGGACGACGAGGGGTCTGAGGACGCCCCTGAAGCATTCAATCCCAAGTACTTGACCAGCAAAGATCTCTTTGAGCTTGAGGTGTGCATGATACCTCCATATTTACCCTACAATGCGCATGATGAACATTTGGCTAACTAGAGACACAGATTAGCGATCTCTCATTTAGACGCCACATCTTGGTACAGGCACTCATTATCACGGACTTTCTTCTGTCGCTTTCCATGGAGACAAGGGAGAAGTTGGCCGGCCTCAACACTCCTCCGCCAAACAAATCAGTCGTTTACAACGATCAGCTGAGCGAAGAAAATGTAGGTTGCATCAAATCATAGAGACGTAAAAATTGTTCTCCTGGTTTCTCTAACCAGGTCATAGACGAAATGGGCAACTGAGATGAAGTTAACCATATCAGACTACCTTAAGAGGGGCATTGACGGACCATACTTCTATCGGATGGTCGAGACCGTCCTAGCTCGAGACAAGAACTGGGTATTCTGGAAGATGGCATCCTGTCCACCTATTCAACGAGACCCTGTTTCTCCAGAGCTTTTTGTTGAGGCGAGGACCACGGCCCAAAAATTAGCAACCAGCAAACGACTGCGACCAACGCCCATGGGATCTGTATCTCTCGAGTTCCTCCGAGACAACGACGAGTGTTGCTTGGACCAGCTCAAGACGCCTGAGAGATATCAAATTCCAGAACTTGAAAGCTTTCAAAGAAAGATTGCCGATGACGACTTTGAAATCGAGATGCCAACAAATGATCAAACAAAGGCCGCCGCCATAGCCGGCAAAGCAAGCAAGAGTTGGCGGGCTCTAAGAATAGCGGCCCGCTCAAAATTAGCATCCTTTGATAAAATTGACGACTCCAAGAAAGTAGACATCATATTCCACGAGCTCCAAGACGAAGACCAAGACGAAGCCGACGATGAGCAGGCAGCAGCTGAGGACGACATGCCCGACAATCGCAGCCCCATTATCATATCTGGCCCCAAAGGTGTTGGCAAGTCCGCCCTTATCAACAGCCTCATCAAACAGCACAAAGGCGTCTTTGCAACAGTCGTACGACACACGATTCGAGAGCCTACAGAGGGCGAAGTCAAGGGCACGAGTTTCCACTTTGTTTCCGCTCAGGAATTCAACCAGCTACGCGATGGCGATCGCTTGATCGAGTACGGGACTAGAGATGGCAGCGAGTACGGCACGAGCAGTAAAGCTGTTGATGCGGTAGCCGAGTCTGGCAAGGTCCCCATCATTGAGCTAGACCTCGAGGTATGATTCCTAACCCCTGCAACTAATCCCAACTACGACAATCACAAACAACAACATGTGTCTAGTTCAAACTGACCAATCACTACGCGGCAGGCCGCCCAATTTGCCAGAGACATGGACTTTTCAGCTCGCTATATCCTCATTAAACCCCCGCCTGCTGAAGCATACCAAGCCCGTCTCTCGTCCTCCGGTTACGACGTCACCGTCATCAAGGGCATTCTGTCCAGACTACCCGAGGAATTAGATGACTCTAGAGTCTCTGCACTTTTCGACGTGACCATCTCCAATGAAGACGGATTAGAAGACGTCACCACGTCACTGAGTGAATACATCTTTTCAGAGGGAGACCAGGTAAACGGAGAGGAGAGCAAAGGCGGAGAAGGGGACGATACCTTAGGGGAAGGAAACCAAGATGCGCAGGGAGATGAAGCAGCATCAACTATAGCAGCAGCTACGTCTACTGGGACCGAAGCTGAGGTTGCTGAGGACGAAGGCATGAAGGATGTACCCGAGAATGAGGCGGAGTGAAATGACGATGATGCGGCGCAGTGGAGAATTGAACATAGACACTCAAGAACGATGTAGAATAAATACCGTGCCACTTGGCCATAATTTATCGTCACCAGTTCCGTTCCAGGCCTTGGCCATCTGATTTCATGGCGATTGATCATCAACAAGTGGGAATAAGGAGCCATCACTGGTATAGCAGGATGCAAGCAAGCGGTTGTTCTCGACTATACTACTCTGTGAAATACAATACCACAACAAGCAGTGACCTACACTAGGAATAGACCATCTCACAACGTTACAGGCAGTCTGAAGACAAAGAAACCCTCCTTTTCTCCTTCCAGTCTCTCATATTGGCATGATTTTGTTCCATCATTCCAACCATCACCAAGCAACTTGAAAACATCCTAGGACAATGAGAGGAGACAGATGATGACCAAGATTACTCATCCTCTTCCTCATCAGACTCTTCCTCGTCGGCTTCCGCAAGCCATTCGAGAAAAGGCTTGGCAGCCTGACGAATCTTTCTGGAAGTGTTCTTGTCAGTGTATTTCTTGCTGGCGTGGGTGCCCCATTTGGTAACCACCTCCTCGCTTATAAGGTCATGGTGGTAGTACAGCTGCAGAATTTTGACAATCTGCTGCAAGAAGTCTGGGTTCGACTCGGCCAGGGACCCAACCAGACGCTCAGTACCTCCGAGAAGCGCCTTTTCATGACGCTCAGAGTTGATGATCTGCCAAGTATGTTAGTGAATCAAGGGTATGTGGTTCTGTGGCTCAATCTCCCTAACACATCTTGATCTACATACCTGCTTGAGCATGCCAGCGCGCTTCGGAATCTGGGCGCAAACATTCTTATCAAAGAGAGTCTGAGCAAGCACCAAGACCGTGCGGTGCTTGTTTTCGATGCCCATATCCTTGGCCTTGAGATAGATTTTGATGGAGTCAACCTCGTCAATGCCACCCTTCTCTTCAGCCTCGGTCTGGATCCAGGTTCCAAACTCATCGTAGACAGTGTTGCCGCCCTCACCGTCATCCTCCTCGTCGTTGAGGCTCAGCTTCTGCTTGAACTCGCCGGGAAGTTGGGCCTGGCGGGCCTTGACAGCTTCCTCGCTCATATCCACAGCCCATTCGTCGTCCTTGACCTGGACAGCAGCATCTTCGATGGCCTCAGCCTGTAGCTTGTTGAACTCATGGTCGCTAACAGCATCACCATTTTCTTCATTCTCGTTGGAGCCATTCTCGGAACCTTCGTCGCCACCACTGACATGGCCGTTCTCGGTGGCAGTACCGTTCTGCTTGGCTTTCTTGGCTGCTCTGCGCTCAGCCTTGTCCTTCTTGTTCTTCTTGCTGGGCTGGTTCTTGAGAATGTAGCCACTCAGCTTGAGGCGCAGGTCAACAGCGGTACGCTGACCACAGGCCTTGCAGTCCAAGAGAATGCGGTCGTTGTCAATCTTGATGTCGGTCTCGGGGTTCTTGCAGCTCTTGCAAAGAACGAACTTGTTGATGAAACCATCGAGATGGTCCTGGAGCTTTCCAGCCTCATGAGCACCGTTGATGATCCAACGGTCGTCCTTGATGTCATCTCTGGTCATGGCACCAAGTTCGAAGCCAAAGTATTTCATGATGTATGACGCAGGGCGAGCAAGAGACGCAGCAACGCTGGAAACGTTGACAACAACGGTCTTGATACCGTTACCTTTTCCCTCAACTTTGGTCTGCAAACGCTCCATCTTATAACGATAGAAGGCGTCGCTGACGTCGCGGCGAACGTTGATGAGAGACATGATGGCGAGTTGAACGATGGTAAGACAAAGGCGAGGCTCTTTTTTTTTGGGTGTTTTTGTCGATGTGGTATAAGAGTTGACGAGAAGTCGAAGGTTTTGTGAGAAACTGAAGCTGTGAAGCGAGTTGCAAGGGGCTCTAAAGCGACGGGTTCGGCATGAAGGTTTGTTTCTGGGCTTGGGAATAGTTGACGAGGATGGTTGAGCAAGAGGAGATATCAGGGCTCAACAAGACGATCTATGTTTGACATGGGGCAAACGGGACGGTATCTCGGCAAACAGTAGGGTAGGCATGAACTCGAGTTTGGGAGTCTTCAGCCGTCGGAACTGATTTTTGGGCTACAAGGTTTTCGCGGTATGCGAAATAACTGCAGCTTGAAGAGGGGTCCGGGTAGAGTGAGCTGATCGTGCTGATACATAAACAGCAATATGCGCCCGATAGTCGCTAAGTGTTCTTGGTTCTGCTATACAGTGAGGAAGTTTCAAAGACTGCACGTGGGGAGAAATTGATCGTTGGCGTCTTCAACCAAGTCTCGGCGTAGTCAAGTGCGAGAGCAAGATGAATAGGTAGAGGTTGTGTTTCTGGCTTGCGGAAAAGCGGGCGAGAAGTTGAGGTTGTTGCGCTCCGACCGATGGGAGAGTCAACAGGCTAAATGACGGCTTTACTGGGGTGGTAAACGGGTATTGCGAGTGCAGTGAAAAATCCGGCGACGGACAATAGACTTATCTCCGAACAAAGATGAAGTTTGTTGGGTGTCAGCGTGTGGGAGAAAAAGGCAGGATGAAAAAGAGAATGGGACGTGGGAGGGACGGAAAGACAAAATGTGGACTGGAAATTCTGGCAGAGATTTCGGCCAGAGAAGCAAGGTGGGGTTCCGGAACTTTCGAAGGCAACGCGGCAAATGCAGGGCCAGGAAGGCACGAGGTGAGGTGAGGTGGCGTTGGTAGTTGCCTAGTCGGTCCTTGGCAACCAGGGTCCTGACATGAAGCCTTTTGTGCATGTGCAGACGGGACAAGTGATACGAAACTTGAAAGGCTACAAAGGGTCTCAGTGACAAATACAGGACAAGGCTGTTTGTACTATATAACGTCCGTCGTTATAGCGAGGCCTACTGCTTATTTTTGATCGTGACTCCTTTTGTTGAGCATGGATATTCTTGCCAGGAAAACAAAAGATGGGGCACAAAGCAATTAGAACAGGCAACGCTACGACTGAAAGGGACTTGCACGAGGCCTTGCAGAAACTGTGAACACAGCAGCTACTCGGAGCCAGAAGGTGAAGTTCTATCAATAAATCGAGACCAGACCTTTGTGGTGCAAGCAATCATTGCCGCTGATCTAGTCACGTGATTGGGCCAGGCGATGGCATTCAACCTCCTCTACGGAGTACGGAGTAGTTCAACACAAAAAAAAAACTATGGCAACGACCTCTAGAGGAGGGTGTACAAAGAGAAGGACATGTTCTTGGAGATGAGTGAACACCAGCTTCAGTAACAGCTCCTAACCAGAAGCCAGCGGGGCCAACGGCTACAGAACACTCATGGCGCTGTTGTGCGACTCAACGGGATGCTGAGCAGTTGGCCTCGTTGTATGGTAACGTCACAGCATCGGTTCATCGTGTCATTCGGGAAATCCGACACTACATTAAGGAAAGAAAACAGAGCAAAAATGGACGGGTAGGGGCGGAAAAAGCGGTTAGACGAGTCTCAAAGAAGGCCGAGCGGTGGGTTGGATACGCAACTGTCGTTGGACTTCCAAGGCGTGTCTAGGCTGCGTGTGCCCCGAACCAGGTGGAAAAGGCGGCACAAGGCCGCCTCCGCAAAGACATAACAACTTCACAATATCACGTCTTCTGCCTGGCTTTTCTCCCCTGACAATTGCTTTCTTTGTGGCAGGTCACCACCATGACGACAACATGGAACACAGACAAAGCCCGCAAGCTTCTGGAACTGAACCTTGAACAAGGGTATCCTTCACGCTCTGGAGAAGAACCTCTATCCACATTTGACTTGAGATGATGACAAAATTCACAAACGCCACGTACTATCTTGTCAAGACGGCGGCAACGACTCCAAACAGAATTGGCCTGCCTCGGTTGAATATAAGGGGTGATTGAAAGATTTTGCCCTACTCCTGATAACAGCGAGAAAAGAAACTAGAGATAACTTTGAAAGAGAAAGTAATATTAAAGAAGACAACGACACGCGTTAGGCAGATTAGCTCTAATGTGCTATTATCACTGGCTTTGCGCGTAAAGAGGTTGAATGAAATTACGCCAAACTTACCGCTGTAGCTTTCATTAAACGGGAAATCGTATTTATCAACGCGACCCATCCCGATTTGACCTATACAGAGATCTATACGCACATGTGGACATGCCTGAATGGGCGGTATTGGAATAACAGTGATGCCTTTGTCTAGTGACGACAATCAAAACGGGCCCTGGATTACTGACTAGCTGAAAAGATGTTGGGCAATGTTCTCGGGAAATGGTGGCTTGCATTCAAGGCGATGGCTATATCTCCAGGGTCATGGGAAAATATTCACATGCCTTCTCGCGGAGAATTCTTCTAGAGAACTTGTTTGGCATCACGTATTTTCAATTTCTCTCCGTCTCGTGCTCTCTTTTTCTAGCTTTGCTGGTTCTGTCTTCTTTTGCCTTCGAATACCGATAGCAGCTACAGTCACCGAGCCACTCAATGATAAATTGTATTTGTCCAAAAAAGAAAAGAAAAGAAATAAAGATGGCCATCAGGCCTTCTACTGTAAAAGTCCGCAAGCGAGCCAACAGAGTCAACGAAAGACATGCACATGTGTACATGTGTACAGAGAGCTCGCCGTGGATATTGTAGCCGTTGGAAGTATATGGTCCATTGACTCAGGCGCATGCTTACGGATTGGTTCAATGTGTTCTGTCCGTGTCCGTTTGTGTGTCCGCATCTGCATCTGCATCTGCATCATGTAGTTGGTCCTCGGGACTGTCGCCGATTCGGCCAACCGTCGACGTGACGATGCAACAGATCATGACCTGCCAGGTAGGTATGCAAGCGGAATGCCCGATATTGGCTTTTTTTAGATTGACATTGACAGCGGCACGAGTCGCTCTTCTATCAATAGAGAGTACGCCACTCCATTACTCCATCCACACGTAGTCGTGTCACAAACATCTCCAGATATCTCGCTGCCACGTTTCACGTTCCATCCCAAGCGGCCCATTGATGCTCGTGCTAAAGAAACGGCTGCCCAAGAATCTCCAAGCCCAGTCAGACCAGGCCATCTTGAACAGAACCGGGCACAATGGTCGTTCAATGGCACCGTGGCATCCGCAGGCATTTCGCCACGTATGGCAACCAGAGTCGTACAACCGCCACAATGGGCTCTCTATTCTCCACCATCTCTGTCTCCTGTAGCCGTGATGTATCTGTGCCGGTGTCTCCAATCTATGTCGACAGAAAGGTGAGCTGGACTGGGCATCCTCCATGGAGTCGTTTCGGCCGCAGCAGACGCTCAAGACATTCGAAGCCTTCAAGATCCCGGCTACAAGTTACAACATGCAATCGCGCGGGGCTCGGATTATTCCAGAAGATTGTACGACTCCATCGACTCAACGACCTCTTGACTCACCTTGTACGACCTGGGGGGTTGGCGACCTCGCGCCATTCACAACACCACACAAGCCGTAAATCCGCGATGTTTTTAGCCATGAATTTCTTTCCCGAGCGCTATGCTCCTGTTTTTACAAAGGTTTTTTCCGTTTTTATTTTAGGCATCCAGACTAAATCGATATAATGTATCCCCTTTATATCTTCGCCCGCGATGCCCAATCATGAATTAATTTACTCAGAGCCGCCCGTGGCCTTGACATCATCATCAGGCAGCAGATGAAACTTGAGCAGGCATTTCTTGCCCAATGGCCGAGTCGAAATAAGCTGGTCCGACATGGCCATGGACTCTGCCGTCATGGAAGCATCCGGCGTCGTGCTATATCGCGAGTAGACATCTCTGAGCAGAGTCTTCATCTCGGCAATGGCTAGACTAGAAAACGCGGAAAACCCGAAGCCGTTAGCATCTGCGGGTGTGGCATATCAGGGGAGAGAGAAGAGACGCAAATCCAAGCAAGCAACTCACTGTTTGCCAACGCAGCCTCGGCCGCCGTTGGAAAACGCAAACAGCAACCGACGTCTATCTGCGTCCCCCTCGGCCGCCATCCATCTGTCGGGGTGAAACGCGTCAGGGTCCGGAAACACGTCCGTATTCATGCGGTGCACAGAGTACGCTTGACAGCTGACGATTGTCTTCTCGGGGACGTGGAAGCCGTCAATGGTCCGGCCGCCCCGTGGCACGAGGCGAGGCAACGACATCGGGATGGCAGGGTAGTACCTGAGGCCCTCGCACAGGACGGCGTCCAGGAACGGAAGCTGGTCGATGCCGGCGTCGGGGTTCTTTTGTACCTCGTCGGACAGCCTGCGCTGCAGGTGAAGCGACCGAGGCTGGGAGAGCTCCCACATGAGGAAGCACAGCGTGTCGCCGGTGGTGTCGATGCCGGCGACCATGTGGTCCAGGCACTCGGCGGCCATGTCGATGTGGTCGAGGTCGCTTGACTTTTCCTCCAGCCGGCTCATGAGCGTGAAGCTTGCCATGTCGGTGCGCTTGCTGGTCTCCAGGACGTAGTTGTCGGCAAGGGGCACAGATCGCGGCTTGACAAACAGGGATAGGATGCCGGCAAACAGGCGGTGCAGCGTCGGGCTGTAGTGCGAGATGAGACGATCTGGGAGTTGTTCGTTTTGTTAGCGCATCTGCGGTATTCTAGATCCCGGCTTTCAAGGCGAGGCAGGGACATGTTGGCTTACTTTGCAGACTGTCATCTGCCGCTACCTGGTGCATCATATCCTCGTCTGCCTTGTTCCCGATGCAGTCAGAGCCGTTGGGGTGAAACAGATGGTGAGTGATGCAATCACACGCGTACGCATGGAGAGCTTGATGATGGTTAGCCATGTGGAAAAGAAGCTCTCTCAGCGAGCAGACTTTGTTGGAACATACAAATCTGTGAGCCGTTAGCAGCCAGTCTGTTTTACTTTTTGAAAATCCGACTTGGCCATGGTCAACTCACAAAGATGTCAGTAGCAGAATCACCCGCCTGAGTGCAGCGGTGCAAAAAGGCTCTGGATCGCTCCTGGATGCCGTCCAAGGAAACACTACGCATGATGTTCGTATTGGCATATCGATCTGCGAGGCTCCTCTTCCGCTTTGCATGCTGCCACCAGGCCTCGTCGTCAGTACACCATGTTGGCCGCTATACCGTCTCGCCACTTACATCTGCCTTGTTCAGTGTCGTAAACATGGTCCTATTGTTTGAAAAAGACGTGTCAGAATGTCTCTCCTGAAGGTTTTGGTGCCCGAAAGAAGTGGGTAACAATCAAGCAAACCTTCTCCCGTAAATCCTAAAGAGATTGTAAAAGTCAGACTTGTCGTAACCGCTCCCGCCAGAGCAGTATATCTCCTTGAGGGCCGGCCATGAAGTGTAGGACACTTCGTTGGGGGAAACTCGCACGCCAGGACCATATTTCTGATGCAGCGCATGAATGTAGGGCGTCCTTTGAGCGTTGAGCTCCTTCCACTTCAACACCAGGGACGTGAAGAGAGATATGGTCGGGCCCGGCAGCTTTCGGAGCGGCGAGGCGAGGCAGCGGGCCAGATGAAGAGCTGCCAGGACAAGGGCCGCGAGCACCAGATACATGGGCGAGAGGAACAACATGATGAAGACAAGCAAAGGACCACCCGTGGACAAAACAAATGAATTACATTTGACGGCTTGGGTTCAAACTCGAGAGTACGGGATGAAGTGTTGAGTGTCTAGGGTTGGAAACGGCCCGTCTCTCATCAACGGTCGAGAGGTACGGCCATCGGACCCTCGGCGGCGACGACTCGGGGTGCTCCGTCGACCAACCCGAGTTGATAACTGTTTAAAGTTTAAACAGTCTGGTGTGCTTGATGTCTGCCCCCGCGGCGTATCCGCTAATTTCCCCTCCAAAGTTGTTTCTCCCCCGCAAAATGGCATGCGGAGACTCGAAACACGCCCGCCACCCAATTACATTCAATATTTGGTCAGTACCGTGGAGGTATCGTGCTGCAGCCTATTGGCAGTTAGTTATTGAGCCTTCAACCCTCATCACCTCCGACATGCCATTAGTGGTCTAGGCGCCACCGTGGTTGCCCACGCACATTTCTGGCTGCAATACAGGATGTGTTCTACCCGGCATCGCTGCAAAGTATTTGGCATCAGAACACGTTTCCGTCCGCAGGCTACCAAAGACGCGGAACGATTCAACCAGAAAAAGTCAAGTGCACGTACAAGTAACCAGCCAGGGTCAATTAACGTCAACTGGGTTAATCGAGCCTAGCTGTAGGGTAGCTAGGGCTGTGGAACTGGACGGCCGCAGAGCAGAGCAATCACGGGACATGCACGCTATTTGCTACACGGGGCAAGGTGAATAAACTGAGAACAAGAATAAAAGTAAAATTGGATGGTGAAACAAAACCACCTAGGTACCATGAAAGTTCCTTCATACTACCCGACTGCATGTGTTTGGGTTTGATTGCCGCTTGCAGGGAGCGACACTCACTACATGACAGGGTTGGCCTGTCGCATCACCGTCCAAGGAAAGACACACATGACATGCTCGGGTGTTTTGATACTGGAAATATGTCTGTAAATTGCGAATAGTATTATAATGTATACACACACCATCACTCGCCATGACTCGGGGTATGGAGCAAGCAAACGAGAAACGCTTCGTTGCTTGCCAGCCTTCTTGGCTATTTTGCCTGCAACATGCCGTGTCAGGTTGTGTCCAAGTCGCTATTATTAGATGTCATGTCGTCGAGTGTTTGACAGTGATATTCGTGCCACCACCATGTTGGGGTTCAAAACGGCGTGCTGTTGGCGAGAGCTAACACGGCGTGCGTCATTTCGCAACTCCTCCATGTTACAAGCTGTTGGCCTACAACAGCGGCAGAGGGAAGTTTAACAGGCCCTTTGCCTACGGTGCAAGTTGTGCGTCAATGTGTGGCTTGTTTGCTGATCCCGGCACCGGGAGAACTCGATATTTGTATGATGCGCAGCCTGACAGGGAAGACAAGTCGCCCAGCCTGCAGACATGTAAACAAGATGCGTGGAAATTCAATCAACTGATAAGGACCCCAACAACGACATTTGCCATGTGGAGGTAATATTTCGTTATGCTGCAAATGGGCGTCAATGGCGCTGCGTTGCTGAAGATGTCTCTGCCTTCGGCCGTCGCTATTTTCGGACATGAGCGCTGACTCTGGCTTTCCAGGGTCTGTCAGCCTGTGTGATGCCTTTCAATGCCCATCTGCAACTGCAAATAGTGTTACCGACCGCGAAATTCGGCGGAGGATGGAGTGCACAAGTGAGACTCAATGTGGTATTACGGAGCACACATTGAAGATCCAGTAATCCAATAATAGAAACACCCCATCTAGGATCCAACCCTGCCTGAATTATGAGACCCTTGGCTCCATGATCCACAAGGCGCTCCAATCCGAACCGCCGCGACTCAGCCGGGGAATATCAGACGGTTCTTGGACTTCGGGCAAGCTGTGAGGTGGGAGCTGAGTGGCGCAAGCTCAGCTCTGTGAGTTCAAGCTCCAAGCCGAGTGTCTGCCTGACGGAACGAAGAGGTTGGAGCTCTCGAGAATCAGCAGCAGGAGGTCCTGAGTAGACGGAGCGGGCAGAGTGAGGCAGCAGAAAGCTCCCCAAAGCAGGCAAAATATGCTCAGCCTCATCGACATTTGATGGTTGACCGTGTGGTCGCCCTCCCCTCCTCCTCCTCCGTCTCTTGAGCTGAGCGATTGTGTCCGAGGTATCCTCCCCCATCACTCATAATCATCATCGTCGCCGTGCTTCTTTCCTGGTCTGTTCTAATTCCGTGGACGTGGAGCTTTCTTTGCGCCTTGCAACAAGGATCGTCAGGAATCAGGATCGTCACGATTCCGGATCAGGATCAGGGCATCAACACCATTGCAGCTTGGCGTTTCTCGGCACACACTGCGCGACGCAGCATAACGTGACAGGCGAGACAACTGTCTTGTTCAGCAGCAGGGATCGGGTCCGTCAAACTTGACGAATTGACAGGTTGGCGAGCACAGAGGAGGCCAAGAGGCCCCAGCACAGCCCTCTCGCTGTCGCTGGCTGCATGATCCATCCATCACCTTGGACTGAGCCTCCCCAAGGCCAACGGGTCCGTCTCCGTCTCGCTTTGCCGTTCCTGGATGGTGGTGGGCTTGGGCTGGCACACTGACGCAGGCTTGTCCAGCCCGCTTATCCTCCCAATACCCCAGTCTCAATTGAACCAGTCAAGCTGTCCCTGCCTGGAGGTGAGGGGTTTGGCAGAGCTGCGAGCCAAAAAAAGGAGCAGACGGTTGAGCAAGGCGTCAGAGACAACTCACCTTTTGCAGACTTGCCCTCGAGGAGCATCAAAGTCGACCATCATCACCATCACCGTCCTCGCGCGTCTCCCTGCTCGCCTCTCGCGACCCGCCTCCGCCACTCTCCGAGTCCCCCGCGGTGAAGCGCATGCGCAGGCCTATTGACGAGGATGCCGAGCTTTGGACGTCTGAGCAAGCACAGCAACCGATCACAGCACACCTTGCCGGAGCAGCTGTCGACGGGAGCTGCGGCTGGCACAGCACCGGCTTCACCAGCGCCAGCATCAGCCCCGGGAGCGTTGTCTGGCGCAGCCCAAACCCAAACCCAAGCCCAAGCCCAGGCCCAGGCCCAGGCCCATGTCCAAGCGCTTGGTGCGCAGGGCCAGCAGGGAGGTGGTGCCCTGGCTGGTGTAGCCCAGGCCGACTCGCCCTCTGAGACGTCCCTGCCGCCGGTCTTGTCCTCTGCTACAGCTCTGGGCTCCAGCGACCACCTCGACACGTTTGTTGACATGGACGCACGAGCACCTCCAGATTCGACGCAGCAGCAGCAGCAGCAGTTGCTGCACCAGCAACAACATCAACAGCAGCAGCATCACCCTCTTCCCCCCCCTCCCCCCGTCCATCTTTTCAATCTTCAGTCCTCGGGAGTCAATCCTTCCTCCTCGCTGCAGGCATCGGGCTCGGGTGTCTCTCCGGCTTTTGACGGCCACCAGCCGCCCACGCCAGTAGACTTTGACCCCTCCGTCAGCCGCTCGCAGAGCCAGCACTACGGAGCCTCCCTCACGCCGCAGCACCACCAATTCTACGGAACCGCTTCAGGGTCCATCGACGACCTCCCGGGAAGCGGTGGTGGTTATCACCAGCAGCCGCAGCAGCCGCAGCAACTGTCGGCCCCGGCGCCTGCTCCCCAGAAACGCTCGACTCGCAAACTAATCAAGGGCATCTTCACCTCTAGCCGTGACTCGCACGACACTCACCATCACCAGCAGACGCCGCCGCCGCCGCCGCAGTCTTCTGGCTACAACCCTTCGGGCCCCTACGATAACACAACTGGGCTTGCTCGAAGGCCGTCCAAGAGGGTGAGCAACCCTCCCAGTTTGAAAACGAGCCCGTCCCAGACGACACAGCTCTCCCCCGACCGCGATTGGCAACCCAAAGGCACTGGCAGCCAACAGCCGTCACCGCTCCGTGAAGTTGGCGAGGTCGACGAACATTCATTTTACAGACACGGATCTAACCTTGACTCCCCAATACAGGACTCTCGCATTCTTTTGAGCAACAACGGAATCCGCCAGGTTTCCAGTGAACATCTCGAAACGTCACCCTACGACGAGGTCTATCAACCACCGGATCACCCTCCCCCACACCAGCAACAACAGCAACCTCAACAGCTTCGCAACCAGCAAACGCCGCCTCCCTTGCAGCAACCACAACCCCAGCCCCTGCAACGCCAAGGGACGCTCCGAATCCAGGAACAGCAGGCTCAGTACGAGTTGCAGCAACAACTCCAGCAGCAGCAACGACACGGTGCTGGTTACGAGCTGCAATCCGAGCAGGGCCATCAACAACAGCCCAATTTCCACTACCCCACCACCTCTGCTCCGGGGTCCTATCAGCCCGGCGGGGATCCTCGACTCATCGCGAATCAGCTTGTCACTAGCCAGCAGCTTCAAAACCCGGAGACTATCTCTCAACTGTCTCACGAATCGCCCGTAACTGATTCAGACCCAAGGTCTGCCTTTCAGCAACACCCACTGCAGCCATCTCAGGCGGCCAGCCTTCACACATCTACTCCGTCTCAGGATATTGCTACCGACCAACCACCCGTTCTAGGAACGAACACGCAGGGTCAAGATCAATCCGCAATGGCCCCGCCAGCTCCTGGAGGCGGACCGCAAACGAGTCGCCGTGGCCAGGACGCTGAAAAGGTCCTTCGTGGACAAGCTGACCCTTCTGGTCCACCACCGGGATACCAGCGCCAAGGCAGCGTCTCTCTGAATGCCATGGGTCCGATTCCGCCGCTTCCCGGCCAAGGTGCGCCGCCAAATCCAAGCTATCGTGGTGAATTCACAGTATATTGACACGTCTTCAGGTGTCGACCAGGGCCGAAATAGCCCCCAACCCTCGGACCGAGACTCCGACCTTGAGAAGCAGTTCAAGGAACTTTGTTAGTCTCACTCATCGGTCTAATGCCATTTTGGTCTTTTAAGCAGCAATAGAGAAGGTGTAGGCTAACACGTGACAGCAAATAAATACAAGCACGTAAAGCGGTTGTATTTTGAAGGCAAATCCCAAATTGACATGCTGAATGGCCGAGTTGAGCAGTTGCAAAATGCTGTGGCCAACCAGCGTATGTCTCAGTCACGCACGGCTTGGGATGACAATGAATACTCAACGAGGTTCAATCGCCTCAATGGGGCCATCAACAACCTTTCTTTCAATATTCGAAAGGATTGGCGCAGCCTCCCTGTATGGATTGACAGTTTTGTCAGTGCGGATGCTCTGAAGACTGGGAAACAGGAAATGACAGCCATCGGGCGCGCAGTTGTGTCTAGGTGGCTAGTGGAAGAAGTCTTCAACAAGTGCTTCCACCCGGCTCTGGATACGCAGCTCAGCTCGCAACTCAAGGAGATTGAACTCAGCATCCGGGAAAACTCGTATACTATGCACCACCAGGAGGAAGTTGATGCTCATACGACAAAGGTTGTCAATTGGAGAATGGCCACCTTGGATGGACTTCAAAAGCGACTCAATTCAAACGCAGCAGCTGACAACCGAGGGATGCTGATAGGCAAGGTTACGAAGAACCTGACAACCTATCTCCACCAACACCTCATTAATCCGCCCCCGCCTGGTGTGGAGGGCAGCACGTCCATGATTGCCGAGCTGGCCGTTGCTATTGCAGCTAACCTACCTTTGGAGAGTCGAGATGTGTCCATCATGTACCCATTACCAGGAGACTTGGTACAAACGAATATGATGGAAGTTGAAAAGGCTGGGTTACCACCGTTGGAGGGGCAGAAGGCGGATGCAGATGCCGATTCGAATTCAGACGAAGATGATGTAGACGAGAAGGACAAGGGTGGCAAGCCACGAGGAGACAAGGGGAAGCCCGGTATGTTGCAAAAGAGAGCTCCCGGCACAGGTCGACTCC
Source organism: Metarhizium acridum (assembly GCF_019434415.1). Lineage (NCBI taxonomy): Eukaryota > Fungi > Ascomycota > Sordariomycetes > Hypocreales > Clavicipitaceae > Metarhizium > Metarhizium acridum. Next base: position 1,041,016 of record NW_027094020.1, on the reverse strand, counting down.
GCAGAGAAGACAGCAATGCCTCAGGGACAAAGTCGACAAATGCTGATCAAGATACCCCAGGACTGTCCAACGAGTTCAGCAGAGTACGATTTGCAGGATTCGTCGCTCTAGAAGTCAGAGGACGCCAAGTGCTCATGAAAGCACCAGTCTGGACACTCTGAAAATAGTCACGTGTAGCATACAGCATATTGCGAAGGCATCTGGCGGCATACCGTACTGGGGGTGAACATGTCCGGTGTTGTTTCGTTTCATCAGTTGGCGTAATACCGACATAGGACAAGGAGCAATCAAGGTGAGGCAAAAGAAAGGAGGGAGGAGGGGGAAGAGGAAGAGGAAGAGGGAAAGGAAATAAGGACCACTTTGCATACACATGTTTACGAAGACGGACGCACAATCTGATTGATACCAGGGAAAGAAAGGATATCGTGGTTGAAAATGAAAGGTGGGGGAAGTGATGAGCCGGTAGCTGTTTGAAGCTGGATTATGATTGTTTGGCTCGACAAGAACGGAGGCCGGCACGGCGGACAACTATGAAGGCAATTTTGTTTTTAAGGCAGTGTTCGAGGATGCTTGGCGCAGCCTCAAAAAGATTTTGCTGCGATGCCCATATTTGTTTCCCAGAGGGGCGATGAGTAATAGTGAGTCCATGAGGAAAACAATGGGGTGGTCGAAGTCAATTGGGAGCAAGAGTCACACTTGAGGCAGTGGCGAGGCGCCTGTGCCGCGATTGAGTCACAGGCTGGGGCCAACAGTGGGCCAACAGGAACCGATTACCGTAGAGATACCTATTAGTAGTCAAGCTTTTTTGGCAGATTCCAATCTTAGTCTCCCCTCCTGGGGACGTAGTTGGGCCGACAAGACAGGGTGAACAGGGTGCTAAGAATGATGTGTGATGTATCCCTTGAGTGTGTTAAGGTCCAAGTGAGGTATCTGACCCACTTTTCTGCGATACCTAACAGGTACGTCTTTAGTGACAGTATTAGCTACGATAGGAAGATGTAGCTCTTCGTAAATCTAAATATTACTGGTACTTATACTATTATATTACTTCTTGGGTGAGAATTTGTACCGTTTAACACGGTTTTTCTCATGGCCAGAACCCCTGCCCGGTACGAAAAAATGGACCTTAACACACATCACTGGGTTATGACTCTATTTGTCGCGAGTAGTGTTCCGCATGGCGGGTAGATCTCAAGACAATTATTGATTGAAGCGACAAAGGGAAATCCCGGCACTGCAACAGCCAATATTGACTACTACCTACCTAGGTACTTAAGTAGGTACCAGACTTGACTTGGCAACAGGTCACATGCAAGTTTGTCAGTCAACGCGTCGTTGCCGCCAACCAGGTACCTACTTGTAGGTAGGCAGTTGCAGCGCAGGTCGCACCTGCCTGGTGCAGCTGCTTGGTCAGACGTACCCGCTTAAGTTCGCTCGCGGCCGGCCAAGGCGCACACTCCCACGGCCCATCCTCCTCTCATCCCGCACTTGAGTGAGCACTCGCGCACTTTGTACTTAAACCCACTTCGCTTCCACTCCCAGCTGTCGAAAAAAATTCCATATCCATCTTGCAGCGTACTCAAGCCTTTGTCTCTTTCCTATCCGACACCCAGCGACCTCTGCTAAAGCAGTTCTTGTTGCTCACCAACCAGAATTGAGACACTTATAGACGGCGTTCCTTCCTGGAGAATGGCTGTACGAGCTCAGTTTGAGAACTCCAACGAGTATGTGAGACCCCGCGGCTGTCAAAAGTCGCAATGCACAAAAAAGCACACACACACATACACACACATCAACGACCCCGCCCCCGCCGTGCAGACCGAAATCACCTTTTTTTTGGCCTCTGGAATAACGAGCAGCCAAGACATGCCGAACCCTTGACTAACATACTCACTACTCTTCCTGACAGGGTCGGAGTCTTCTCGACCCTCACCAACTCATATGCCCTGGTGGCCCTCGGTGCCAGCGAGAACTTCTACTCTGTCTTCGAGGCAGAGCTTCAAGATGTCGTGCCCACAGTCCGCACAACCATTGCGGGAACTCGCATCGTCGGCCGATTGACGGCTGGTAACCGAAAGGGTCTCCTCGTGCCCACTTCCACCACAGACCAGGAATTGCAACACCTGCGCAACTCCCTCCCAGACTCGGTGCGCATCCAGCGCATTGAAGAGCGTCTTTCCGCCCTTGGCAACGTCATCGCCACCAATGACCACATTGCCCTGGTTCACCCTGACCTCGAGCGCGAGACCGAAGAAATCATTGCCGACGTCCTCGGCGTTGAAGTCTTCCGACAGACCGTGGCTGACAATGTCCTTGTCGGCAGCTACATGAGCCTGTCCAACCAGGGCGGCCTCGTACACCCCAAGACAAGCATCCAGGACCAGGACGAGCTGTCCAGCTTGCTACAGGTGCCCCTCGTGGCGGGCAGTGTCAATCGTGGCAGCAATGTCGTTGGCGCCGGCATGGTCGTCAACGACTGGCTGGCCGTCACTGGCCTCGACACCACGGCGACTGAGCTCAGTGTCATCGAAAGTGTTTTCAGACTCGGCGAGGGCATGGGCCCCAGCAACATCAATACCAGCATGAAGGATACCATGGTCGAAAGTTTCTACTAAACGCCATGTTCAATGGCTTCTTTGTTGATTAAACACTACCGATTTTTGTTCATGGAATGGATCATCTTTTTTCCAAGATTTGGGCTGGGCTGCGTCATTGATTAACCCTTTTCCTTAAACATGTTTTCTGGGGGCACGGTGTTTGGATTCAAAAATATCCTTCATGATTGTTATTTTCATGGTCTCATATAACAACCCCTCCTGCTTACTCCTCAGAGATGGTAGGATGTCCCGCCGGCCAGATTAGACGGCGGAGATAGAAAGGAATGTGGACGAATTTTGCGTTTTTGTGCCTCTGTGACTGCATCTGCTGCATGTAATTCATCACGTTGGCCATGCCTTATTTTTTTCTTTCAATCCCGTACATCAGCCACCCCTCCAACACCTCCAACACACACCCAAGCACAGTTGCAAATCGTCAAAATCCTGCAAAAGCTGCCCCTCAACCCCACCACCTCCAACCCCACCGCCTTCCATTCTCGTATACCCCTCCAACTTTGAGCTCGACCACCAACTGACGGAGTAGAGGAGTATCGGGATATACTAGTTATTGTAGTCTCGTCGGTCCAAATACACCCAAAAAAACACCAATTGAAACGGCTCAGCATGTCCCCAGAACCAGAGCACCTGGACCCGTCTGAGCTCGGCACAAAGGAATAGTAACCGCTACCCTTCTCATTCCCCCCCGCTTCCCTCCCAAAAGTAAAGTTCAAGCTAACAAGATGCAAAAGCTGGAACACCCTATACACGCGCGAACTGAGCAACCACGCCTCCGACCCCTCCGACACGGGAACATCATGGTTCGACGACTCGGACGCGGAGCGCAAAACGACACAGTTCCTAGAGTCCTTGTCGTCGGCGGCGCCGCTGGCCAAGGACACGGCGTCGGTGCTCGACCTCGGCTGCGGCAACGGCTCGATGCTCTTCGCCCTCCGGGACGAGGGGTGGACCGGGCGCGCCCTCGGCGTGGACTACAGCCCGCAGAGCGTAGCCCTCGCGAAGGCAGGTCGCTTCGTCGCGGGCTGCGGGGGACGACGCGGCCGCAGCGACGGTCGAGTTCGCAGAGTGGGACATCGTGGGCGGCTCGTACGCCGACGTCTTGGGCGGCGGGCAGGCGGATGGGTGGGACGTGGTTCTGGACAAGGGCACGTTTGACGCCGTTTCGCTGTCGGACCAGCGCGACCAGCGCGGCAGGCGGCTGTGCGAGCTTTATGCCGGGCGCATCGCGCCGCTGGTCAGGAAGGGCGGCATTTTCCTCGTGACGAGCTGCAACTGGACCGAGGACGAGTTGACCAACTGGTTCGTGGGCAAGGAGGGCAAGGGCGACTTTGCCGTGGCTGGAAGGGTGGAATATAGGACCTTTAGTTTTGGCGGCGTCAAGGGGCAGGCCATTAGTACCTTGTGCTTCAAGAGAGTATGACTGCCTAATCCGTGTACAATGGTGTGGATGCAATGGTCAAATTTTAGATTGAAAGAGAGCATAGACATATACGATACCCTTCTAACGACGTACCCACACACCTCCTTCAGCTACGTGTCCTCCAAGTCAATGTGAAATGAGGCTACAACGCCCGACACCCATCTTGAATCATCAGCAAGGTTTGGTTTATTTTCGTATATACTCCCTCCTTTCCTTTTACCATTTCTGATTGCTGGGGCAGACCTTACAACCCATTTTACAAAACTCGACATCTTTCTTTCACCCCAATCAACATTCGGATGGGACAAAATGACTTGGTTTTGGATTTTGATCAGTTTCTTTTTGTTTGTCTCCTCGGCGCAGAATCTAATTGTGGGTGGCAATGTAACGGAATTGCTTCATTACGTCTCTCTTACTGTCTCATCGCATTCTATGGTGATGTATTCATAGGCTCCCCGCCCTGCGCGGATCCCGTCGCCTCAGCTGCCGCCGTAGTCGCAAAGTATCGAACGTCCACATCGTCATCCTTTTGCAGTTTCGTCAAGTTGGGCAGGATGCGCTGCTGGATGAGCTCCTGGCCCTTGGGTGAAGGCACGATCTCGGCGCCCTCCTTCTCAAGTGAATACAGCGTCCCTTCATCCGGCAAGCGGCGCAGTGCGTTGATCAGAACCGAATAAGTCTTGGCCACGTTGAACCGGATGTTGGGGATATCGTCGTCGACCATCTTGTCAAGCATTGGCAGAATGGATTTGGCAATCACGTTTATGCTGACAACAGTAGCCAAAGTCTGTCATGGGTACGTGTTAGTCTGCAATCATAAAGGGAGGAATACCACATTCAAGCAGCGAACAGAAAACCTACCGAAATGGCAAAGCATGTGGTCATTCTGTACAGGTAGTTGGGATGGCTTCCCATACCCATGACCTTGGGAATGATCTGCTCACTAGCCCATTCGACGCCAAACACCTCAGTCAACTTCTTCAAGTTGTGTGTGGCGGCCTCACGGATAGAGAAGACAGTGTCTCCCAACCAGCCCATGCACAGGTTGCTGAGTTTCTCATCAAAGAACTTGACGCCGAGCTGGCTTGCAAGTAACGGGATGTACTCGATAATGGCGAGACGGACTCTCCATTGCTTGTCTTCAGCCAGTTGAACAATGGCAGGCAGTAACGACTGTGACAAGAGCTCGATGCCAATGACTGCTTCTATTAGCAACTATCGAATTTTGATGCAATGCTCCTCGTTTCGAGGTACTTGCCTTGATTGACTTGCTCAAGTTTTGAGATAATGTGGAGTCTAACTTCAGGGAACTCGTCCTTGAGCATTTGGAGGAACATGGGGAGGAGGTGGTCAATAGTCCTACAACAGAGTCAGACTCGAAGACTATGATGGGTTGCGGTGTAGAAAATACAACGTACTCTTGCTTGCCAAGAATAGGAGCCAGTCCGCTAATCTGCGTACCCAAGGCAGCACGAACGTGTTGTGAGCTGTCAGACACAAGGTCTTCGACACTGCCCATAATGTCGTTGAGCAGGGTAGATCGCTCGACCAAGGCGCAGAATCCAGGGATCTGACCGGCAATGGCAGTCCGAACTTCGGCCTCATTGTCCTTGAGCAGCTTGACGAACGCGGGGACGAGGTCTCGTGAAACAACTTCTTCATCGACGGCTTTGGCGATCTATTTCGACAGTTAGAAAATATGTCAAGGAAGAGGAGGGTCAGTGCCTGTTATACAACGTACCTTTTCGAACCTGTCAGCGATCATGTAACGAACCCTCCAGCTCTTGTCCTCTATCAAATTCCGCAGAGAACTCAACAGCACGCCATGGCTAGCCTGTTGCTCTTTGGGCACGACCTCGGCGATGGAGATGAGAATCTCCACGGTGAGTAGGCGCACGCTGTCCTGGTCGTCTTGGACGAGGTGTTGGAAGAGGGGTATCATTTCCTCGATGACGATGGACGCGGGCATCTCTCTGACGAACTTGGCCAGGTTGATGGCGGCTTGTCGGCGGACCATGGGGGTATCATCGTGGACGAGTAGGCCGAATTGCTGGCGAAGCTGTTCTTGGATGGGAGGAGAGACCTTGCGGTAAGGAGTTGTGAAGAGGCCGCAGCCAGAGACTTTTGATGTAAACCAATCTGCCTTGGAGAGTCTGATGGTGAGTGGAATAAAGTACTCTTCGACTTGTTGTGCGTCGAGGCTTTCGCAAATCTTGTTCAACGACTCGACAGCCTAGGGTGGCGCGATTGTCAGCGCGAAATGTGATGGCTGGCAAGCTGCGGCCTCAATTAGGCCCAAATGGAGGGGGAACAGTAGATGCTGACCTTGTCTCGAACCACAGGCTCTTCGATGGCAGCCAGATTCTCCAATGGCGACAGGAGGACATGACCATATGAAGGACCTCCAACGTACTCGATAAAGCCGCCTAGTTCATCGCTCAGGGCTACCAAGACTTCATCCTCGTCCTCGACAGATTCTATGAAGTTGAGACGGGGAAGGTTAGGATTCGGATTGTTCAGAAACCGATACTATGACGATGGTGATGGTGATGACGACACCATGCCGGGCAATCAGGTGGGCACGCGGGGAAAACGATACTAACCGTCGAGGAAAGGGATGAGCTCGTCTCTGGTGCGCTCGGCGCCAAGGGCAAGAGCAATGGTGGAGAGGCGGTGGATGGCGTTGAGGCGGAGCAGGACATCGTCGTGCTGGAATCAGCAAAGGCAGGATGGTTAACACAAGCTCGGAGGCCAAGGGGAGGCGATTCATGGGCAGTGACGGAAGAGGTGAAGGCTGGGTTGAAGTGGGTTGGTGCTGGGTAGCTGCTTGGTTTGTTTTTGGCTGCCTTACCTTAAGCTCGTCGATGAGAACTGCGATGGGATAAAGTTCGTCGTTTGTGTTGGTCGCGTCAGTCATGGCGAATGACGGAGAGTGACAGCGCGCGTCTGTCGGGGGGAGGGGGAGGGGAGGGAGCGTCGTCGAGATGGAGGAAAAGGCAGATGACGAGATGAGGGATGATGGATGAGGTGTGGTGGTTGGTGATTGATGGTTGGTGGTTGCGGCGGCGGTGGTGCCAGCGCTCTTGAGCAGTCCTGAACAGCCCTGAGCAGCCCTGAGCAGCCCTGAGCAGTCTCCAAGCACTAGCACAACCACTCGACCAGCCGCAGAAGCTGAAGCAGCGGCAGTCCCAGTTGGTGGACATGTGGACCGCCATCTTGAGCCTCCAGATGTTCTGGTACTCGCATTGTCACTGCTCTGCGCCCGGCACCCAAGTACCTGTATACTTGCTACCCAGATATGAACTTGAGAAGGGCACAAGGGCAGCTGTGATGCGATGCCCAGCCTAGCCCGGCCCCACTTTGGGCGATTCGACACATGCACTCCGTACTGACCTCCTCACACAAGCACGAGGTGACGTGCAATTTCACCGGAGATGACTGAAATGGCCGGAATATTCACCATGTTCGCTGGGGTGGGATCCAGTGCGGGACATGGGTTGTGTGGCTGGAGGCCTGACAAGGCGATGCTCGAGAAGCAGAAACAACAGGGACATTGCCGACTTCCTCTCACATACTCCCTACTCCGTACGCCCGTGTGCTCTCCTTTCATCCTGCGCCATGTTCCAATTGGATGGTGCAGATACAAGATTGAACTTGTCGCTTTGCACAGGCCGACTGATTAACGGCCACTGTTTCAGGCTTTTTTTTCTGTCATTTCAATCCCGCACCGGTACGGAGTAATCAGACCGTCTGCTTATCGCCGGCCAACAATCGGCCCCTCATACTAGTCCAAGAATTCAGTATTAGACTTCAAATGTTAGCCTACTTCCACAGCTTCAATATTCCAGTCATACATAAGCCCAGCTGCCCAGGAACTTTTACTTAGGCCCAACATTTGAAGCATCTTGGGCCAATAAGTGCACCAGACAGACTCTCCAAGTAAGCAGGCCCGGCCAGCCAGCCTTGAAAGGGAAATGTAAGCATGTAAGCACCATATTGGTCCGGGCAAAAATTGCTTGGTGACTCAAGGCCCAAAATCCACCCCGCAATATTACATGTGCTCTCTGGACCCCTTCGGAGTCCGTAAAATCCAAACCGCCCATCATCGCCTCTACGGCCATCGACCGCAATCAACGCAGTCGCTTCCATCTAGACCACTGCGACAAGAGTCTGAAGCATTGAGGCCCCAATCTAACCATGCCCACCATATCCGTGGACAAGTACAAGCTCTTTGAGGCCCTTGGCAAGAAGTATGTCTCTTCCCATCTGCGCTTCTGCCCCTCCTCCGTTTTGTCCTTTGTCTCTCCATCGCTGCGACCATATCTGTATAATTTTGCCAATGCTAGTTTCTTCCATTTTGCGCCTTCGCCATTTCTCATGACTATGCGTCATATCTTCAAATTCCCTAACTGCCATCGTACGCATGCCCAGATGAACTGACCATGGCTTGATTCGCAAACAGGTTTACCAAGGAGGAGTTCGAAGACCTCTGCTTCGACTATGGCATCGAGCTCGACGAAGATACCGAGGACCAGGAGCGTCCAATTGTCGATGGCAAGCAGGAACCCCCTCAGCTGAAAATCGAAATCGGAGCCAACCGCTATGACATGCTCTGCTTCGAGGGCATCGCCCTCAACCTCAACATCTTCCTTGGTCGCATAAAGCCTCCCAACTTCCGCGTCGTCGAACCCAAGGACGCCAACGCCCAAGTTATCAAGGTCCTGCCCGACACCACAAAGGTCCGCCCTTACGTCTCTGGTGCCGTCTTGCGCAATATCAAGTTCACTGCCGACCGCTACGAATCCTTCATTGCCCTGCAGGACAAGCTGCACCAAAACCTGGCCCGAAACCGAACCTTGGTGTCCATGGGAACACACGATCTGGACACCATCCAGGGCCCCTTCACCTACGAGGCTCTGCCTCCCAGGGACATCAAGTTTATTCCCTTGAATCAGACCAAGGAAATGAACGCTGAAGAGCTCATGACCTTCTACGAAACCTGACAAGCACCTTGGCCGCTACCTGCATATCATCCGCGACGCCCCCGTATACCCCGTCATTTACGACGCCAACCGAATTGTTTGTTCATTGCCCCCCATCATCAACGGCGAGCACTCCAAGATCACCCTCAACACCACCAACGTCTTCATCGAGATCACCGCCACCGACATGACCAAGCTGCAAATCGTTCTCGACATGCTGGTAACCATGTTCTCCGGCTACGTCCAAGAGCCTTTCACTGTCGAGCCCGTCAAGATCATTTCAGAGCACAACGGTTTGACCCGTGTCACACCGTCACTGAAGCCCAGAGTCACCCATGCCGAGGTTGACTACCTCAATAGTTGTACTGGCTTGAGCGAGACACCCGAGGGTCTTTGCAAGCTTCTCACCAAGATGGCCTACGACTCAAAGCCCTCAGATAAGGACCCCAACTTGCTCCAAGTCTCCATCCCTCCCACCCGTGCCGATGTCCTGCACCAATGCGATATCATGGAGGATCTGGCGGTCTGTTATGGCTTCAACAAGCTGCCTCGCACTGCCCCGACACGAAGTGCCACCATTGGTGCCCCGCTCATGATCAACAAGCTGGCCGACATTGTCCGATTCGAAGCCGCCATGGCTGGCTGGAGCGAAGTCTTGCCCCTCATTCTCTGCAGCCACGATGAGAACTTTGCCTGGTTGAACCGCAAGGACGACGGCAAGACTGCCGTGCGTCTGGCAAACCCCAAGACGCTGGAATACCAAATCGTCCGCACCTCCCTGCTGCCCGGCCTCCTCAAGACCATCCGCGAGAACAAGGGCCACAGCGTTCCCTTTAAGATCTTCGAAGTCTCAGACGTCGCCTTCAAGGACGAATCTGCTGAGCGCAAGGCTCGCAACGAGCGCCACTTTGCCGCTGCGTGGTGCGGCAAATCAAGTGGTTTCGAAGTCGTACACGGCCTGCTCGACCGTATCCTGTCCATGCTCAGGACCGCCTTCCTCACCCACGACGAAGGCCTTACCGCCAAAGAAAGCGTCGACTACCAGGTCAAGCAGAATCCCTGCAAGGCCGATGGCTACTGGATCGAGGAGCTCAAGGAGGACACTTTCTTCCCGGGCCACGCTGCCGCGGTGCATCTCCGCTTGGGTGGCAAGAACCGACGCATTGGCGAGTTTGGCATCATTCACCCTACAGTGTTGGAGAAGTTTGACTTGAGGTTCGTTTCCTGCTTCCTTTATGCATGTCTACGTTTATTAACATTTCTTAGATATCCCGTCAGCACGCTCGAGATTAACCTCGAAGTCTTCTTATGAAACATTAGAATACTAGAATTTGCCGGCGCAAAAGATGGTAGAATAGACCCCAGATGCGGAAGACAGAAGCCACGTTTGAAATGATACGGCCTAGATGATTGACGTGTTAGCATCGAGAGACGAGATTTACGAGATGAGACAGTTATAAAAAAAGAGAAGAAGGAAAAAGAGCCACCAAACGTATCAACACTTCCTGTGAAATGTCAATTCTTAAAGAGGTCGGAATGGCTTGAATAATCGGTTGTTATCAATGCTACGCTGTAGTTTTCGCCATCTATGGAACACCGGTAAAGTATATATGCATATATATGTATGTTTCGCTGCGCCTCTAAAATACGCCCGATTTATTTGCCATGGAATTACCCAATCACTTCGCCTTCGGCACTGTTCTTGCATGTTCGAGATTCAACCACGATTGTATCAGCTGATCGCCTTTCTCCGGAGGAGCTCGTGCCCGGTCGTTCTTCTGCTCTGAATAATGATTTTGCCATTTCCATGGCTGTGTGACCAATGTAGCCGGATGGTCAGCATTTGGGAGAGAGTCCAGGCAATACGAGGGGCTTTCAGCATCGCCCACCTCTGTCTCTTCTAGAGGCTCGACGATTGCCCACCCACAACTGATGTCATTTGTCGGGGTGCAACATCTAGGGAACTTACTCTTAATTGTTACTGTATGGCGGAATGGGCGAGGCCGTGGGCATTTACGAATAATCGTATTCAACGTTTCAATGACTTGACAAGGCTTCTGCGCGCCCTCGTCCTCATCAGGAAACATGACTCTCTATGTCATCTCGCGCATCTCTTGCTCCGTATGCGGAGCTATGGCTGATCCAGAAGCCTCCGCACGACCGAGGTTGCTTAGTATGCTTTTGCCAATGTTCAACCCTGACAGACCATCCCGAATGGCTGCAAAGGCGTTTGGACCTTCGGCAGATGCGCTGCGGCGCAATGCAGAATGCTTGTTATCTGATGTGATTGTCTCGTGCGCAGTTTCCACTGCTGTCAATACGGAGTGGGTGTTGCCCAAGCCCGGAGGTTTCGGTGTTCCTGAAGCCGATCGCGAAATTTGATCTGGACGGGGGCAACCTTGTAAACTTGACACTGCTGCAAGGCGGCCATTCTCGGCAGCGGCAGCAGCATTCAGAGCCCCATTCATTTCATCATCGGTGCGGCCAAACACTTGATGCCACCATCTGATTTCTTTGAGATTCGGCAGAATAATCCTCTCTTTACCTCTGATGCGATCATCGACAGTGGGATCGTAGTCGGGGTTTGTAAATTCTTGCTTTCGGCATAGGAAGTAGTCCCAGACAGAGGACGTCCGCTCACTAACCCTAGCATCTTTCCTTTGTTTCTCAGAGTTGTATAAGAATGTTCCATATTGACAGGAGTAGAGGTGATAAAGAAGACGGCGGAGAAAGCGTTCATTGTATTCAAAACGGGTAGGGTTCTGCTTGATCAACTGATAGGTACAGTCGAGGAACTGGTGGAACACAGGGCTCACCATCTTTGGCGTGGTGGCCTCCTCGTCGACTACTTTTCCAGAAGTGACCTCGCTGGCCGTGTCCAAGTCAGCCTCATCCTTGTTCGGGTTGAAGAAGCGTCTAGCGCCAGTGAGAACATTCTGAAGCGCATCGTTTCGACCGTCATTTTCCCCAGGTTGGACCTTGGATCCAGCCAAGGCGTCCTTCTGGATTGTGAACCAGTCCTCGTGGTTCAAATGTCCAGACCGGAGCCTGAACATGTGGCCAAATGATAGCCAATCCTTCTCCACTAGAACAATGAAGCCTTCTATTGTCCTGAAGTAAGGATCCAACATGATTTGTGCTAAAGCGCTCAATTGACTAGTGCGATCCCATCCGTCTGAGCAATGAATTAGCACGTGCGAGTGGTTGATGCCAATTCTACGGGTGATAATGGCCGAACCGTCGAGAATTTCATGAATGTGTCGCAACCAGTTGCTTTGATGCAGAAGGTCTCGATTTGGGGCAAGGGGAGATATGTCAGAGTCCTTGAGGGCCTCCACCACTCTATTCAGCGAGTTACGCATGACGTGGATATTCCCAATACTGAGAAAAGTCTTGGTGGCAAACTTGTACTTATCCATGTTCTCAGATCCCATGCCCTGGACTTGATTGACCATGGCGTTAATCGAGGGGCGAGCGTCGACAATCATATTGGCCTGCTGTCGCCCGTATATCCTCGTTTCGCCCGTCTTTTCATCGTAGATGGCGGCTGACCGCGAGATTAATTCATCTTCGTAGCGCTCCATATCTGATAACGATGCTTCCAACATGCTACTGTCCGCAGGTTCCTGTTGGCTCGCAGGTGGTGTAGATTCCTCCGATCCACCAGGCATCCAGGCGGAGAAAGATGCTGCGACAAGTCTCTCATCTTGCACATTTGTCCTTCTGGTAATGCCCGCTAGTGGTTGGGAGCTTCTCGTAATTGTGCAGTTGTTGATGGGGTGAATATAGGTTAAGACGGGAATACGATTCCGAGAACGAAAGTCTCTGGCGTATTTGAGGACATTATCCGAGATCTTGGAGGGTACAACAAGGAAGGCCGGGTAAGTATCGCAAAACGTATAATCCTTGTTGATTGTAGTAACTCTCCAGCCCTTGTCAGGCAACTTTTCGCTGATACCTTGCCTCCGGAACTCAGCCTTGGGGTCGTAGAACTCCCACCCATTCATTTCCTTTTCATTTTTAAGAGGTCTGTGGCTGAACGCATAGAGTTTTTCCACGGTGCCAAGCTTGCAGGTCCTCGACTTGATAAAGTCAAAGGCTTCACGGGCGACATCATTGTCGACAAAGTTGAAGGTGACAAAGGTGAAATCGCGACATCGAATACGGATAGACGGAGACTGCATAGATGTAGGAGGCGTTGGACGAAGGGAGCAGTACGAGAGGATCGGGTATGTCAGCCACCGCTCTCTCATCCTGGGTGGTGTCGCAGGGTCGGCCGGCCCTGCATGCTGGTCTATAGGGGCGCAAAACACCATGTGATAGTCTGTGAGTCGCAGGATGCCAGTGGTGGTTTGGCCACCGTATATGCCCTTGACATTGTGGATAACCTAGAACAAGCGAACCATGTTAGACCTCGTCTGGGTGGTGAAGGTTGTGCAGAGTGGTATGACTGGCTAGTCACCTTCTTGGCTTCCATCTTTCTGCCCGACACTTGTTGTACTTGAATGGCTCTCAAAGTAATGCGACGGTGTTATACTCCAAATTAAGAATAGCACGAAGCGTAAAAACTTGACGCCATAAACTGTTGCTTCTTTTATCGCCGCTGTATCCGTGATTCGTCGGTTAGAGCCGTCGTCGGCGCAAATCGATGGCAGAAGCTCGGAGATCGATTTAACTCGTAGAGAGGTGTTGGTTTAAAGACAAGTAGCTTCATAACAATATACAAGGCAGCTGAAAAAAGAGAAATGTTCTACTTGCAGAAAAGCTGTTGGGAAGCTGAGACTGGAATGACAAGGCGAAATGCTGTATTGGGGACCAGTTTACAAGCCAAGCTCCGGAGTAACTGGTCTCACGAGCACATTCACCATGGGCTTGTCGAAGGTGGGGTTGCTTCACGTCCTTGAGTGGTTAGTGAGCAACGACGACGTCAGGCGCGCTCTTGCCCACTGAATGACCTACAGCAAGCTCACCTGGCCGGCTGGTGACAGGTGGTGCAGCTCAATGCAGCCTAGCGTCAGAGTGTCGACCTTGACTGGGCGGGGGTCGGCAAAGTAGAATTTCCGGCATACCAGGAGCCCAGGTTGGGTAGTACTTCGCACAAGGGCAGTAACAGCCCCACATCCCACCGCCCACTTTCCAAATGCGTAGACCAAAAAAAAAAAAAGCGCGTGCAGGTTTAGGGCTCAACCCACAGCCGAAAATTGAGGGACGACACCTCTGAGGGCTTCGCCAGTCCCGCGCAGTTAGTTCATCGCGAGACCTTTCGACCTAAGCCCGCCGAATACCCTCCATTCCGCCCGTTTCGTCGACCGCCGTCTCATTTCGTCCTTGCGAATCGACACCCTTATTAAATCTCCTTCACCAAGATGGCTCACCCCGGTGCTCAGATGTGAGTTCTTCCCCGTCCTCGCCCTGCTATTTGTTTTTTCATCGGCCAGGTTGTGTGCATTCGACGGAGACGGAATTCTCTCAGCAAGATGTTGTGCGTGTGGTTGGAATAAATTGACATGCCCTCATATTGCGACAAAATGGGGGACTGGGAAGTTGGGACAGTTTTTGGAAATATTCAAATTGAGGCCGAGGGAAATTGCAACACCAATTCCAAGTATCTTGAAACGCACACCAACGGGGGACAGACCCGTCATGAACATCGATTTCAACATCTTTTTTTTTTGGCAGACCAAATGGACCACGACAGAACCATGAGGGCGGCATTGCTAACATGTCATTCTCATCCTAGCTCCAAGAGGAGAAAGTTCGTCGCTGACGGTGTTTTCTACGCCGAGCTGAACGAGTTCTTTCAGCGCGAACTCGCTGAGGAGGGTTACTCTGGCGTCGAAGTCCGCGTCACCCCCACCGTCACCGACATCATCATCCGCGCCACCCAGACCCAGGAGGTCCTCGGCGAGCAGGGCCGCCGCATTCGCGAGCTCACCTCCCTGATCCAGAAGCGCTTCAAGTTCCCTGAGAACTCGGTCTCTCTGTACGCCGCCAAGGTCCAGAACCGTGGCCTCTCCGCCGTCGCCCAGTGCGAGTCCCTCCGCTACAAGCTGCTCAACGGCCTGGCCGTCCGCCGCGCCTGCTACGGAGTCCTCCGCTTCATCATGGAGTCCGGCGCCAAGGGCTGCGAGGTAGTCGTCTCCGGCAAGCTCCGTGCCGCCCGTGCCAAGTCCATGAAGTTCACCGACGGCTTCATGATCCACTCCGGCCAGCCCGCCAAGGAGTTCATCGACACGGCTACCCGCCACGTCCTGCTCCGCCAGGGTGTCCTGGGCATCAAGGTCAAGATCATGCGCGGCTCCGACCCCGACGGCAAGGCCGGTCCTTCCAAGTCCCTCCCCGACGCCGTCACCATCTTCGAGCCCAAGGAGGAGCAGGTTGTCCTCCAGCCCGTCAGCCAAGACTACGGTGCCAAGGCTGCTGCCGCCCAGGCCAGCCAAGATGCCCGCGTCGCCGAGCAGGAGGGCGAAGCCGAGCCTGCTCAGCAGTAAGCAGCAACCAAGGGACCTATTGCGGTGAAACCAAAAAAGGAAGGGGGGAGACCACGCGGAGGAGGGAGGAAGGTGACTGTGGAAAACAAAGTTGTCAACAGAGTACAAAATCTCCTTCACAAAATGCTGATGATTATCCACGATACACAAATGGGACGTTGGGAAGACGACTGACAAGGCGAGACGGGGGGAAAGCCAAAGGGATATGGCGGTCTACTCTTAAGGCGTCAATTGATCTTATTTGCATCTGCTCAGGGCATTGGACGGTTTCATCTTGTTTTCTTGTAATGGTAGACCAAGCCATAAAAAAGAATTGAGACCCGAGAATCTGATGAACATGACTTGCACTGGAATCTTTCGAAACTTTGTGCTCTGTGTGACGCTACCTATGATGGAATGGTTAGGGTCTGATAAACAAAAGTTGGCTCGGCAAAAAAGCGATAGTCGTCGAGAGTATGCAAGGGCTTCATGCCTGACGCTGCGCCTAGGTCTACAGCTGGCTACAGGCCTGAGTATCGCACCGGCCGATTCCTCAACGCTGGCCAGCATTAGCTGCAAGAAGTCACTTTGGTGGCAGGTCAACATGCTCGCGGTAAAAGGCGGTTTGATATTTCTTCTAAGTCTACAAACGGATCCCAGAGCTTAAAACGGCCTGGACGCAACTCGCCCACAATTGAGTTCATCAGCGTTTCCAGACGTGCCCCTGGCTGCTCTGCTCATCAAAGCATTGCTGCCATCAAAACCAATCAACATCTCTTCTTTCATATAATGCATTCCGTGCTAGTCGTACAGGGAAGAGGTGTTATACCCGTCACGATCGCAGTCACTTTCCTTCCCATCTCCAATAATCCCAAATAAGTTCGCTGCCGCCGCCGATCTCCCGTAGGAAACGGAATTTGAACAAGAGCAAACAATATGATAAGCAGTCGATAACACAAAAAATCAACCAGAAGCGACACATGAACGCCGGGGAAAGACCAAAAATAAAATGAAAAATGAAACTCATCAGTCCCTGTCCCTCCCTCAACTTTTTTAGAAACCAAAAAATTCATGTAGATGTGTTCGCTTCCCCCCCCCCTAGGCGAATTGCTTGTATCACATGAAAAGGCAAAACAAATGGCAGGAATCTGTATCGTGCATGCATGATGATGTCGACCGGCGAAAATCTTACTCCAAATGGTTCGGGAATGTACAACGGCGATGTGTGTCCAGGGATAACATGCTAAAGTAGCAAAAAGAAAGGCCAGAAGGATGCAAAAGTCGCTTTGCACCAATCTGTCCTGGTGTTGTTGGTTGGAGATGGAAATCATCAGCGGTATAGTGTATGTCCCTCATTCTTATCTCTCAGTGGATTTCTGGTTTTGTAATTCGATGCCATTCTCGCACGGTTCCTTCTTGCCATTGGCTTTGCCATTGGAGCGGCTACCTTCGTCTTCACTCTCCTCCGCAAGGTCAGTGAGTCCAAATCCTGCGGCTTCCTCTTCGTCGTAAGCCCGGATCAGGCCTTCTCTGTCGCTGTGAAGACTTCCCATGCTATGCCGTGATGGGTCTCCGCTGCGCCGGGCTTGCATGCTGCGACGTGTTTGGAATCCAGATACCATGTCAGTGGGTGTTGCATCATATCCGCCTCGGCCGGCAATGAGTTTTTGACCGTTGGGGTCGCCACGAGAAAGGTTCAGCAGGTAGACTCCAGTAAAGGTGACCAGGAAACCACAAAGCAGCGAAAGCGTGTTGACTGGATCAGTTGTGTTGAAGCCGCTAAATAAGATGAATGAGGCACAGAGAGTGGCTGTGGTAAATGTCACATAATAGAGAGGATTGACACTGTTGATTATCCAATCAGTTCCATGAACCAGAAGAAAAAATTGGTGCAAGAAGTCGATTACTTGTCCAACTCACATATTAGTAGGGAACGAGGCCAAGGCCTTGTTGAAGTAGTTCATCTGCGTCAGGATACAGACGGCTGTCAAGATCAAGAATACATAAGTTGACGGGTGGCTGAACTGATTATTGCCAGCAAAAGTAAGTTTAAGAGCGATGCCAAAGGCTTTGACGGACATGACGGAGATGGAGCCGACGGTTGAGCAGATGGACAGGTAGATGAGGGCGTTCTTCTTGCCGTATTGAGGTGCGATTCTGTAGATCATGAAGACTGCAAATGCGACAACGGTAATGGCATACAAGAGGAAGCCTGTGAAGTTGTGTTAACATTTAATCAACATCGCCGACGATTGTCATGGCATTGTAGACGTAAAAAAGCACTTACCAGGTCGAAGTGCATAGTCCAGAATCTGGTCAATGGTCTCGATTTCCTCGTCGGGAGGAGCATGAAGGACAATGACTACAGCTCCAATGAGGCAGATGGCACTGCCCAGCTTGCCCAGGGTTCCAAGCTCCTCTTTCAAGAAATATGATCCCAAGACGGCGCCGATAAGGACACTGAGGGCGCCAAGAGGTGTCACGAGAATCGCGGGAGCAAAGGCATAAGCTGCAAAATTGCAAACTTCCCCGATACCAACTGCGCATGTGAAGATTAGCGGAAAGGCAAAGAGTGGTTACAGAGTGTTAGGAAGGCATACGAGTTGCAATACCAGCCCACCAGAGCGGACTTTTCAGGTAGACAAAGCCATCGCCTTCAAATCCATGTCTTTCTTCGGCATGAATCAAACCCTGGCGCGGTGCATGTTAGATATGGAACGGACCATTATTGTCGTCAAGGACTATCTGAGAGAAAAAAGGCAAACCTTTTTGGTAATGACGAAACTGGTACCTGGGAATGGACAGTTAGCGGAGGGGTCTGCGTGCGCCCGAGATGTGTGTAGAACATACCAATAGCCAATGCTGATGACATGGCAAGCGCCAAGCCGATATATCTACATCATCTGGATTAGCGACGAGACGTCCAAACAGGCAGGCAAGCTGAAGAAATTTCGTAGCTTGTGGTATGAGGAGGAGCTCAGGCTACGCAATCTCCAAGACGTACTTGTCTTCAAGCATAATGGTAGTGTCGTGCGCAAATGGCGTCCCGGGATCTCAAACGAATGCTCAAGGTGAGGGAGAAGGGAAAAGAAAAAAAAGAAAGACAGTCGTAACACGATGAAAGAAGGAAGAGGCGGAGGAGCGTCGCCAACAGCCTTCACCGGGCTGAATGTCTCGATGTGGGCAGAAAAGTAGCAGCCAAGGGCAATGGGCGGATAGAGTCGCAAATGGAGATCAGGCTGCGCCCATGGAGAAAGTAAGTTCGGCACGAACTCGTAGTACGACGCAGCGGCGCAAACCGAACCAGCGGACGAGAGAGAGCGGGCGATGGGTGGTGGCAGAATAGACGATGCGAAGGGCGCGTACGCAGCGGTGGCTGGCTGGTTGGTTGGATGGATGGACGGATGGATGGAGGTGGTCGTCCTCGCCGCTGTCGATGGTCGGCTCCGTGCCAGACGTCGCAGAATCCGCGTAGAAAGAGAGCAAGATGAGGTTGTGTAGAAGCGCAAAAAAAGGAACCGTCGATACGCGTGGGAGGAGAGGATGAGGGCGGTGGTGATGAGACGGGAGGACGTCGTGGCCGCAAGAGATGGTGTGGAGGGTCGCAACTCGCAGGATTCCAAGCCATGTGGACTGAGGGAGTGACGGAGTGACTTGACAGTGGGCTTGAGCACTCAATGGCGCGGTGGAGGTCTTTTTTGGCGTGGCTTCAGGTGGGCGAGGTGGGCTGGTTGTCGATCGGGGCGGCACACACATGCATGCTTGAGCGTGCAGTTGTGTGCACAGCAGATACAAGGCCCAAGGATACCGGGTGACCCTCTGTTGGTGCCTGGCCAAAGGGTCCAGCATGCCCTAGAGCATTGCCCAGGCACCGCGCGCGTTCCGACTTCTATCAATCATTGATGGCCTGAGCCGACAAGGTATGCAGGTACTTGCATTCCAAGTAGTCACGTCCTTGCGTCGTCGCCGTCCTCCTCACTACTACCACTATTACCCAAGTACCTAGTACCTAGAACCTAGTAGGTAGTCCCGTGTCGTATCATGGAACCAGACTGTATCGAACAAAAAAGTGCCTACTGGTACTTGTAGTTATTAGATTAGCAGCTTGCACACATCAACTTGGAAACTTTAAAAGGCCCGTTTCAAAGCATGCGATTCTGCTAGGTAATTTGGCGCCACGGCTTGCGCGAATGAGAGTCCCCACGTCATTCCTCAGAGAACAAACATAACAAGTCTGTCGGGATGCGAGTGCCGAAATCGGCACAACGTAACAACAAACAGTTGAAAGAAAACAAGGACCCGTCGTCACCTGACAGCATCAAAGCCAGTTCTACGGATTACTCAACCATTTAACTCCCTAACGCGACTCCTGTCCGCAGCCTGCACCCGGCGGCTATAGAGTACCATATCCTATTGTCGACGGGCTTTTTCCTCTTCCCTCCCTTCCCTCGTATCACAGAGATAGTAGATGCAAGATCAGTGGATGCCCCCAGGGTCCACACCCTCAGAGTTTTACTGGCCACAAATGACTGGCTCACATTTTTAGAGCCCACGGGTACCTGGACAGGGGCGGGGATCTTGAAGTCTGGAAGAAAACGCCAAAGGACTGCCGTAAATATATGTACTGGGTACTCCGTGTTTATACCTACCTACCTTATATATAAAAAAAAGTGCTTCATCCCTTTAATTAATTCAGCCCTCGTTTTTCCATTCGTTGCTTCGGGGATATCGTCGTCCAGGGGATATATAATGCAAACCATTGTTGCTTATGGCTCATCCTGTGAGCATATTGACGCTTTGCCCTCGCCTTGCCCACGCCTTGCAAGCAGTGTATGGAGTCTGGCACAATACTCCGTACCTACTCTATCTTTTCTCTACTGCACCCTCCGTATTTTCTTCGTCTTCGAAAAACTCTCCAAACTGGCCTAGCGCCCACTGCTTCGCCCTCCCCGTCCCCACCACGTTTCAAAGTTCGACTAGACACACCGAAGGCACTTAAGTACTTAGCACTTATTTATTAGTGTTTGGTCTGCCCCTGCATCCCCTGCATCCCTGAAATACAATCTGTCGATCGAGCAAAGCCTGCCTTTCATCCGGTGTCGTGCTTCTTATTCCCTCTAGTCTTTTCTTCCCCATCCCCCTTTTTTGGCCACTAGTGGTTGCTCAACATCGAGTCGTAAGTTTTTTCGGCACGGAGTCGACCCCAACCATCTACTGACGCCGTCACGCGGCCGAGGCTTTCCTGGCTCCCTGGTGCACCAGCACAACTTTGAACATGGTAGCCCAACGTGGCCATCTTTAACTCCATACTTACCGTTAGACATTCCGTATTAATGAAAGCAATTAAAACATCTCTGACGTGCCCAACCCGGGTTAGTCCAATCCATCTCGTCAACTCGCCCAAACAACTTCCGTTCTCTACTTGGTATTTCGATAAATGCCAAGCTTTCCATCGTTGACATGACATGGCAGGGATTCGGCTGGCAGATCATGTACCCGTCAACGTGGAATTTACAGTGTCTGTGGGGAACAGCCTCTCGAATAATAAAATTACCTGCCTCGCCTATCTAGTCCGACATAACCGGTATCCTACCAACGCCGAGCTAATAATGCATACTGCTGCGGATCGCCGTCCTGGCTGAAAGAACAAACCACTGGGACGCACTTCTGGAGCCGGCAGCTAAGAATCGGTCCAGGAGCTCATCGGAGCAAGATTGATAGTATACTTGACCTCGTAGTTGATAATACAAATCGTCCACCCGTCTTCGTTTCGCCTGTCCTCTCGTTTTCAACCTATGTTCAAGATGCAAAAAAAAAAAAAAGCCTCCTCCCCCTTGCTCCTCCTCGCTACCTGTGGTCTACTACCAAAACCGAAATCGTTTCATCTTCATGTGAAATCGGGTCTCAAGTTATGTGATAGTAAAACAGGCCGAGAACATACTCCTCTCTACCAAAAACAAGATCCCCCTAAAGTCCATCGCACAGCCACCTACGATTGGGGGAAGCTGCTTTGAATTGTTAGTCAAGTCTGCTGTGTCTTACCTCTTTGAAATGAATTTTGGTTCCAACTAATCCGACAGGCAGTTGAGTATTGGGGTATCATCTTTCTGGTTGCGCTGAAGATAATGTTGACATCTGTGTCAAATCCTTAAACAGATGTCTATCATATCTTAGTCAGACTGTATTATCAATCCACCATTTTAGGAGAAGGGGGACCGTTTGGTGATATATAGCTGTTGGGGGGATTTGGGGGAAAGATGTTAGCATCACATGTGCGGCTCTTTTTTTTTTGTCCTCTGTTCACTAGGAACGTAGGCGCTTGACATCTACAGAATGGTTAACTCTGTCCGGCATTAGACAACCGTATTAACTTACTTTTGTTATCGTCGACACCTAGCCCATCGTCACCACGGGCTCGTTTTACAGCACCGGATGACTCGTCTCCACCAACCTCGTCTTGCAGATGAGGCTCCGCTTCATCTCCCCAATCAATTTCTGCAACATCATCTTGCTCAACGAGGTCACCCACGGCGGCTTGGTCGATGATGGCATCGAGAGCCGCAAGTTCTACCGGCGTGGACGCCGCTTCCCCATCATCTTTCAACGTCGTGGTAGTAGTACTGGCATCCGTGGCACCAAACTTTGCATTGGCGTCTCCGAGATCATCCTGTGTAGATTGCTCGACCGTCACGGCTAGGTTACTATCGGACACTTCTAATGGCTCGTCGAAGTCCGGGTCAATCAGATCGCGAACCCCGTCTCCTACATCCTCAGAATGTCCACCGAGTAGCTGGTCATCGTCCCCTTCACCATCTCCAACGTCGTCTTCTGGAGCGAGAGCGCCCGAGACCACAGCTTCGTCAAAGTGCGGGGACACTTCTGCCGGTTCTTCCATCGCATTGCCATACTGGGGAACAGAATCTTCGGGCTCGTTGGCAGCTTCATCCTCTTCATAATCCTTTCCAATGCTTTCTTGTTGATCCGATAGGGAGTCTTCATCTACGAGCCGCTCCAGATGTTTCCCGCCCGTTTCTCGGTCACTCAAAACGTCCCCAACATCTTGTACCGCGCGGTCTTCACGAGAGCTGTCATCATGGTCCAACTGGCCACCCAAATTCTCGCCAGCTGAGATATCTCTAAGGCCCGCAGTGCGCGGTACGGGCGATTGGAACAGATGAATAACTTCATCCAGTCCCTTGCCTTCAGTAGCACTCTCCATCAAAAAGTCAAATCGTCTACCGGCACTGGGTCTAGTGAAAAGATAGGTGTACAATGGCCGACTGCTTTCAGGGTCCTGGTTCTTAACCAAAATGTCAAAAACCTCAAGGATTTGCCTCAAGCTGATGTTGCACAGAATGTCAGGAGGTGATGACTATGAAGTTGTCAGCTGCCGATTCTTCATATTTGCTTCATTGCCAAACTTACTTCTGCAAACTCCAGTCCAAGTTCGTCCACTTGAAATACGAGATCATCTTCAGGAGGAAGTTCATTCGCCAGTTCTTGTCGCAAACCATTCAACACTGACTCGAGACTATAATCCAAAACTGAAAGCTGGGAAAAAAAGCCTTCTGAAGAGAGCGAGAAGAATGGAAATTCATCACCTCTGTATTGCACTGTAATGGCTGGAACCCCATTCTCGTCGATATCAGAGTACTCTAGATCTAAGAGAAGATCTTGATCGACGTCATCCTGCAGGTCCCCATCGTCCCCCGTTCCATCGCCAGCTGCTTCCAGGTGCTCAGAATAGGAATCTTCTACTCTGGCGGCGTCATCATCATATGGCGCAGAAGCAGCTTGATTCTCTGTTTCGGAAGTAGATAGCTCGTTTGGAGACATATATTCGCCATTGCCAGCAGTCGTTTCATGATCTTGCAAGCCCTCCTCCACCGGCTCGTCCTCCTGTTCCCAGCTTATTTCATGATCATCAGCTTTGTTGTCTGCCTCTCCAAGTCCCTGGACCTTCTCGTCATGAACAACCTCTTCTAGCTGCCGTTGCTCCGACGTAGCTATTTTCTCATCACCATTATCGATGGCTGCAGGTGTATCACGGTGCGTAGGTTCGTCGAAATCGTAGTCTATTTCATGGGACGCTTGTTGGCTCGCATCGTGTCCCTCATCTGTAGTCCCCAGCTCTAGTTTGGGACTTCTTGCCTCGTCTTGTTCGCCACCTTCAAAAAAGTCCACTTCATCTCGAGGGCCATCCTCACCTGAGCCTTCAAGGCTGACCTTCCCCGAAACGGCGGCTTCGGTACCATACATCGCTTCTGTAGTTTCGCTGTGGCCGATGTTCTTCTCAGAATCACTGTCATAGTTGATTAAATCATCATCCAGGTGTCTTTCACGGCCAAACTGAGGTGCTGCGTTGACCTCCATTTCGGCCATGTGGAGGGGACAGCCCGGCCTGCTCGCTATCCCCGGGTTGTGAGTGATCGCAAATGTGACGTTTCGGGAAGTTAAGAGAGACCAGGTAATGGTAGAGAAAGAATGTGAGTTGCGCTGGCGATGTGCAGGCGTCTGGAGCTGGTCGACGATTCCTGATGGCGCTGCCGCTTGGCAGCTGTATGGAAGAACTTGAGGTCGGTTTAGGCTGCGTGCAAGCTGAAATTAAATCGTTTGTCACGAATCCCGTTGTGAAACATTGGTTAAGGTGATATTAAGGTGACGAGGTGTCATCAATAAAAAAGTATTTGTTCCGCTGTGATAAGTTCTCTTCGGCAGTGCAGAACGAAGGTTGCATTCACAAGTTGATCACGGAGGCGGAATGAATGCAGCTGGGTATCTAGCAGCTGACTGAGGGAGACGGAGTGGATCTGTGGATCTCAGCCCAAAGACAATGAGCGGACACAGACAGCAAGGAGAATGAGTGGGAACACTGTGAGACATGGAGGTACATACTTGTAGGTAACTAGGTACCTAGCCCAGGACCCAGTATGACTACTGGTAGAGATGCTGGTACAGAGATTGGTGGATAGCGTACCGACTTCCCTGTGCTTGCTTCCCTTCTCGCCCCACCGTCAGTCAACGCACCTGACTTGCTGACTTGGGAACTCGGAGACTTGGGATATTGGCCAGTTCCCGAGACGCACGCCCGCCATTGAACAGGAGTGCCAGATACAACCTGCCCGTCCAAGAATACAGCTCAGCACTCCCAGGTTGCCATATACGGATTGTCAAAATGGTGCGCATTGCATTGTAAAGAACCCATACTCAACTCCCCATTTTGCTGACCCCCTCCAGGTCGTTCTCGCGGCGTCAATCTGCACCCGCGGGGGGAAAGCTGTCCTTTCCCGCCAGTTTCGAGAGATGCCACGATCGCGGATAGAAGCCCTCCTCGCCTCGTTCCCAAAGCTGGCCGACAGCGGCACCCAGCACACCACCGTTGAGCAGGACAATGTTCGATTTGTCTACCAGCCGCTTGACGAGCTCTACATGGTGCTCATCACCAACAAGCAGTCCAACATTCTCCAGGACATCGACTCTCTACACCTGTTCGCTCAGGTCGTCACCAGCGCATGCCGAACTCTTGACGAGAGAGAGATTGTCCGAAATGCCTACGAACTTCTCAGTGCCTTTGATGAGCTGGTTACGCTTGGGTACCGGGAAAACCTCACCATGAGCCAGATCAAGACCTTTTTGGAAATGGAAAGTCACGAGGAGCGCATCCAGGAGATCATTGCCAGAGTACGTCTGCCACCGCAGCCACCATTTGCCGCCATACTATGGATTTATTGTGATTTACTGTCTTGCATGCTAATGCCATTGGCAGAACAAAGAGCTTGAAGCTGCCGAAGAGCGAAAGCGAAAGGCCAAGCAACTTGAGATGCAGCGCAAGGAGTCTGCCAGGGGTAACCGTGGAATGCCACGAACTCCAGTTTATCCGACCTACACTCCTCCTTCGAGACCCAGCGGTACCGATTCATACGATACATATGAGGCTGAAAAGAACAAGACGTTTAACAAGTTGGTTCAATCTCTATATTTGCTTTGCCTGTGGCAACGTGCCCAACTAACCCATATTCAGGCCCCTCGCACCAAAAGGAAAAGGCATGCAGCTGGGCAAAAAGTCCAAAACCACGGACATGTTTGAGCGAGTTCGCGGCGACATGGGCGGCGAGATTGATGACACTCCCCTCGTGGCTCCCACGCCGGCTGCTGCTACCGTGCCCGTCGAACCCCGAGTCTCATCAACCCTTGACCGCGATGCTGTCCATGTTACCATCTCCGAGTCAATTAGCGCCAACCTCTCCAGAGAAGGTGCTGTCAACTCACTGTCCATTAGTGGCGACCTTTCTCTTCGCATCTCCGATCCCAGCCTTACCAGGATTAAGCTTGGCCTGCAGGCCGTCACATCTCACGGCGCACAATTCCGTACACATCCCAACGTGGACAAGAATTTATTCAATGGGTCCAGGACGATTCAAATGAGCAACACAGCACGTGGGTTCCCCGTCAACAACTCAGTTGCTGTCTTGCGATGGAGAGCGTCGCCAAAGGCGGACGACGCCAGCTCTTGTCCCATCACCTTTACTGTGTGGATTAACGACAATGGTGGCAAATACAATGTCACAGTCGAATATGAGCTTACCGGCGGTGATGCCCTGAGAGATGTCAGCCTTGTCATACCCTATTCAGGAAGCGAGCCTGTCGTGTCTAGCTTTGATGCGGCGTATGAGGTCTCCGGAGATGTGCTGGAATGGAACATTGGCTCCGTTGATCACGAGAACCCTAACGGCGCCTTCGAATTCGAGGCTGAGAGCAGTGATGAGAACGATTTCTTTCCCATGACTGTGAGGTTTAGCAAGACGACACCATACGTGGATGTTGATGTGAGTGTTCTCGAGCAACATGGGAAAGTTGAGCAGCGAGGAAATGCTAACTAGATGCACAGGTTAAGAAGGTATCCCTGTTGGATGAGGGTGAGGAGATTACATTCTCGAAAGAGGTGAAGTCTACCGCGGACAACTACTCTGTTGAGTAGATAGACGTCAATGGAGTGAAGTGAGTCAGAGCTAGCTTTATATACGATGGCAAGGGGATTCGTAGTTCTGAGCAGCGACACGGCACGTTGGGCAGGCAGTTGTAAAAGGTCGGTATTGGGCGGAATGGCGACACGATTGAAAAACAAAAGTCGGTTCAACATTTGTGTTGGAATGAACTTTTGCAGTCTCGGATAATAGACAAATGTTGAAAGGAACAAAGAGGGAAAAAAAAATAATAAATAAAAAGTCCACATGTAGTAGAGTGCATACAAGGTGATGATGTGTTTCTGCGTCTGTTAGGCAAGTGGACAAGAATGGTGGGGTCTGGTTTATTCAATGGCTCAAGCTCAAGGTGGGCAACTCCAACTCCAGAACACCACCACGACACAAGCCCAACGACGCGTTTCTATTTGTATCCAGACTTCAGACTCCACGCGCCAGCTGGTTGACACGATATCGAGGCTTCCTAGCTATGAGCTGTGTAACGAAAGAGCCGTCTTTGACTCGTTGAAACGGCGCCTGGTCGGCCGTTATGGCTCAGCCGAAACGACTCTCACTCTACAGCGAGACGGAGCTCGAGTCCAAAGCCCCCGTGGGTTTCCCTTCAAGTTGTCCCACGCTCGACCTATCTACCACGTGGGATGCTGCCGACAAGAACCTATTCATTTACAGACCTCCCTGTCAAGCTGTTTCTAAAATCCACCAAGCTGGGGCTCCAGGGACGCAATCGTCAGAAGTGGTCACCGTGACCTGGAAACCAGATGGTAACTACATTTCAGCAGCCTTGGACCTACACAGGCGGCGGCTAATAGATTTCGATTAGGTCAATTTCTCGCCGTAGGATGGAGCGACGGAGTTGTCAGGCTTATGGGCTTGGAAACGAATAAAGCTGCTCATCACATCCCAGTGTGCGGAGGAACAAATGCCAACATCTCCCGTATTGGCTGGGCAACCTGCAATGTCGCAAGTAAATCACCAGGAGACCTTTTGATACAATCAAAGGATGGTATATTCACAAATACAACGACTTCCGATGACAATTTGCCTCGTAATTTACCCCAGGAGCTTACTTTCCTCGAGGTTGACACTGCCCTGCCCAAGGTCAGTCCCTTGCCTACCAGTAGTGCTGGCGCAGAGTAAGTTGATGGCCAGTCTCGTTCTCTGAACAGGAGTGCACAATAGACTCACTACCTTTGGCAGTGATGATGCAACTGTATTCACGTTGCGGACAGGTATTGAATTCTTGTTTCAACCACCGAAGCGGGAGGAGTATGAGCAAGTGAACGTCATGATAGTTGGCACGGACGATGGCAAGCTGCAGCTAAACATTTACGATTCTTTTCTTATTGGCACATTTCCCAGTCCCGTATCAGAGTCGTCAAATATGCCGCCATATATGATTTCTCACGCTGCTCACCCTCATTTATCAACACACGCTCTGGTCTTTGCACATACGCAGACTGAGCCGGAATTCCTCCACCTGGTCCCGATGGATCTGCCGTTCATTTCTTCGTCACCGATTAATTTGTGCCTGCTGGCTTCCAAGTTGACTACACTTCAGAAGCTGCTGCGATATATCAAACAAACCCAACTCCACATGCAAGTCGAATGGAAGAATACCCGAGAATTACCAACCCGATTTCTGCGCAGCGTGCAAGGGGATCTAGAAGAGCTGCCAAGCGGTCCCCGAAGCATCGTTCCAGCACTATACCACACTGTCGTCACCGGACATGCGTACGGGCCAGTGCGAGAATGGCTAGTCGATAGTCTCGCAGAACGTGTAGGTGCATTTCCGGCCTCCAACATGGGGGAATTGTAATGTACCCTAACATTAATCCTTCCAACAGGGTCACAAACGATGGGACAAAGCCGTCGTCTCCGGTCTCGAAAATCTCCGCAGCCTAGTCCACGAGAATTTTCTTCCGGCATTAGAGCGCTGTGCCATTATTCTCAGCCGTCTACGTGGTTTGGTCCAATTCTACGACGACAGAGACGACATTGGATACTCGGCTACTCAAACCAGCAGACTTCTCGACATAATCGCTTGTCTCAGTCTAGTCGGCCACAAAATTCTATCCAATGTCATGGACGAACTGGAGCATTTTAACGCGTTTTCTACATGGTTGCGACTTCAGATTGATCGCCAAGCTTCATCTACTACAACGGCAGATGAGCTCACCGAAAAAGAGGCAACTATGGACACGTCAAAGGTTCTCACGTACATTGAGAGTTATCTCACCCACAGTCCACTAGATGTATACTTTGACCAAGTCTCCGAGGAAGACCGGCAGGCTGACTTGGACCATATTGAAGACGGTGTCGGCATATTTCGCATCCTCGACGCGCAATTGAAGAAACAAGAGTCGGGACAAGCATCCCGGAAAGCTCTCCAGCACGTAGACTTCCTGGTATCATACGTGACGACTTGCTCTAGTCGAATGTTCAAGGACATAGCAGAAGCAACAAAGCGAAGCGTACGGTTCGGCAAGGCTGTCAAGCTGTCCATCGGGCAACCCATTACACAGATGGACACCCAAATATGCCATACCAGCGGGAATGCAAGTTGCCTCGAAGTTTCCCATCTTGATTCCAAATAGGTTAACTAACTAGCGTACAGGCAGGCAGGATATACACGGCGCTAGCGTCAAAATCATCCAGCGATAAAGGCAAGCACCCACGTGGCCATGGATAACGAGTAAAACAAATTTCTAATTATAGCAGTGTACATATTCCGGTCTGGCGTCGACATCAAGAACGGCATTAGTAGCAGTTCACAGACGACATCGACGTGCATTCGTCTCTCCAATAAGAAACTAGTCGACTTGAAGTTTTTAAATGACGAGACATTAGCCTTGCTGTGTACTCAAATTGGTAATTGTACCAACTTTTTTCCTGTATACCATCTTGACACCTTCTAATTTCAACTAGATAACACTTCAATCGTCACACTTGTCCCGGTCGAATCCGACCACCTCGAATACAAGGCATACGACTCATCACCGGATGATACACCACTTATCGAACTAGCTGATTTACAAGAGTTTGCAATCCCCCCAGAATACGCCATGCGACCTGTTCGAATGGAAGTCCATGACAAGACGGACCTTCGGGGAGAGCTGCCTGTCAGAATATGCTTGTTATCGAGTAACAGGACAACGTGGCGGACTTTTACACTCCCGCATTGATGTCATTTCTTGGACGGGGCCTGATTAAATAGACTATCAATTAACCCGCTCGAAGCAATAAGAATTATCCATAGTTGTCGGCATCATGTCCAATTATGAGTGATACATTCTGAGTTCAAGAACTGACCGCATGTAAGAGTCTCTTGGTTTCAGTGACGCTACTTCCGTGGTTTCGTAATGTTGAAGAACTCTGTCAACCCCTCTACAACGGCCTCGACATTCATATTGACCAGGGGCATTCTATCATATGAATCATCCCTCATAATCGCAACCAGGGCCAGGTAACGATCCACTTCCCTCAACATAATGGGCTTATTGCTATCGTGCAACACGAGACAACTCTCGGCCGTAGGACAGCCAATCTGCTCATCGAGTTTGGTATTCCACGGATCTCCTTCCAATTTCTTACGACTCTCGTCACTACGCTGCCACGTACCATATACCTCTGTGATGTCAATAATCACGTCAATATAGTCGCTGCAAATCTCATAGCTTGCCATGTCAGCCGTTGCATTGTCAGTAGCAATATAAATCTTGGAAAGCACATCGAAAAGATATGCCTTTTCAAAGCGACACGTTCGACAGAGATTGGTAAGCATGGATTCCAGCGTCCCTAAGCGAGGGATGAGTTTCTGTATGACTTTGCTAAAGGCCTCGAAGATGGAATGGTTATAGATGGAAGTAAGGTGAAATGTAACCGGTGCATTTTCAAATCCGTGATCAGACAGTTCGTCTTGGATGCGGATGGTGATGTCGCGCTGGATATCAAGCTTATAGTCGTCGGAAAGACCATCCACTTTGTGTATAAACACCTCGATATTGATGTTGGGATAGCCGCGTTGTAAAAAGAGAACAGTGGCGTTGAGGCGGGACACGGCTTCGAGATAGTCGTCTTGGGCATCGATCACCCATATCAGAGCGCCTATCTCACCAAAAATTGCATCCATATCGAAATTGGCGTTGTCGAAAACATCAATTTGTCCTGGAAAGTCCCAGACTTGGAAGTCCATGAAGGATCTGGCGATTTTGTCAACAATGCAATGGGCCTAAAATAAGACTTTTACGGTTTCTTACGCCATAGAGTCCTTCTGTATCCGTGCTGTCGACTCCAAGAAAAGGGTCTCATTGGGAGGTAGTTTATGGAATACAACGCTCGAAATGGATGATTTCCCGCTCCTGCAGAATTGTTAATATGCTGATTACCGCTTTTCACCGCGACAAATAGCACTCACCTTCTCTGGCCCATCAATAGAAGCCTGGGCTTTCCCTTGGGAGCCAGAGCTATGGTGGATGCACCGCGTCTAGCAACTGCCACACGTTTAGCAGCATCTTTGCTTTGCGCGCCAGTTGAGGACTGCATTTGAATACGTTGCAAGGTTAGTTCGGCTGGACTCATGATGCCAGAGGACGAACGAGCTGTCAAGTTCGTATCGTCGCCCAACTCTGCTAATAGAGTTTCGCGGAGAGGAGGGTTGAGCGTCATTGCAAGGCATGTACCAAAGCAAGTATTGCTGTATTGCTGTAAAAGAAAGGAAAACGGAAAATGAAAGAATTGCAAACTCAACGGCCACTATTTGGACCAGCGCTTGCTGATAATTTGGGTGCAGAGAAAGTGAACGCGAAAATAGTTGGCTTCCCGAATATACTTAGAAGACTCTCGTCATCGTCCACCTT
The DNA here is from genome assembly GCF_019434415.1 of Metarhizium acridum. Lineage (NCBI taxonomy): Eukaryota > Fungi > Ascomycota > Sordariomycetes > Hypocreales > Clavicipitaceae > Metarhizium > Metarhizium acridum. The sequence goes on along the minus strand of NW_027094020.1, from coordinate 1,009,691 downwards.
ACGATCAAACAACAGCCAACACAACTCTTACAAGCGCGAGTGCCATGTCACAAAGCCAAAGGAATGTTGCTACCCAAAGGGCCAAGTCATATGGCTTTTCGTCGCTCAAGGCGGCCGCCACAGTCTCACGAGAAGCGATAGACTCGGGATTATCTGAGATATGAGAGCGCTCCTGAGCCAAGGCAGCGACAGATTCTTGTCATGTTGTCGTCTTCTATTAAGCGATATAAGCCACACTGCCCTGCCTCGTCCTAACCTGGATGCACTTGCGGCCAGGCGGACGGCGAGTCATTAGGACAGATCAACATCAACAGAGCATGGACCCTGGAAGAAGCATGTCGTTGAGGCTCGGCCCAAGCCGCAACGCAACGTGGTCATTCCATGACACAGGCCTCCTTGCTTTGGCCCTCGGGTCGTCCTAGAACCCGACGAGGAAATGCATACGGTGCGATGCAGCCAAATTGCAACAGCATTAACAGCCCACTAGTTGCATCACGCTAGCCCGACCACACACAGGGTCCAAAAGAAAAACATCGTCGTGGCGTGGCCAGAAAGCGAAGATGCAAGCCAATTGTTCCGCTGTGTTACCCCTTTCCAGCACGCCACTCGGCAGCTTGGAAAGCGTATCAGGGATGAATGAATCTGACCAGTCAAGGGCAGACGGAGGCCAGATTTGAATATTTAGCTGTTGCCGAGCTTGCGAAACCAATGGTCATTTTCCTCTCAGCGCACTTAGTAGAAAGAAAGCAACTTGTGGTTTGCGCCAATGCGAATAGAAATATCAAACGAAAACATCTCAACATGCCAGTCACTCACCTCCATTCTGGAAAGGCAATGCTCTTAATGGTTGAAAGATGGCCTCTGGGGTCTCCGGGTATGATAGCGGGAGTAGGGTCACGGCGACCTTTGAAAGAGTCCACAGTGTGTGCAAGTCCAAGTGAGTTTTCAACTTCAATAAGAGCCTTTTGAGTGCGATGTGACCAGGGGTCATCGAAGGTCAAGCTGAAGCTCAAGCGAGATCGAAATGGACCCCAGGGCCGAGACAAAGACGAGTACGCAAACAAGTACTCTGCATCGAGTTGTCAAATCCACAAAGATGGGCCGTTTAGATTTGGGCACTCGGACCGTTGCTATTCGGATTTTTCTGTGGATGAGATGGCGACGGCTGATGGTGCACCCTGAGGCGTCGTCGATAAAAAGAGAGCGGCATGAGGTTCAAGGCCGTCGAAGTGATGGAGCTTGGAGGATGGAATCTGCCATTGGATGGTTAAGAGGTTTCAATGTTTGGGCTAAGGCAGTTAGTTGACTGGCTAGCTTCCTGTTGGCAGGAGGCAGGTACCTGTGGATGAGTGGCTCCTGCCTGTTTCCGCTTTCCGCAGGCGGTCAATTGTGGGCCGGCAATCAAACACGAGCACAGGCAGCCAATGTGGGCTGCGTATTGAAAGCCAAACCAGGAACTGCCTGGTTGACATCAGTCCGGTTGAACATCAGGACTGGTGCAGGAAACGCCTATCCATGGCCTTCTTAGGCCTACATACCCGCTCAATCGTGGCAAAATGCATGCGGCCAGCCACTCAAAAGGAAAACTGGCTACATGCAAAGGCATCAATTGCATATTACGGAGTACCATTGCATCTATCTTTGCCTTATCAACAGCCGCGTGATCAATCGCCGAGTCTCCCAAGCCTCCTCCCATTACCCATGATGAGATCATGAAAACATGAGGTCATGAGAGAATACAGCTTCTCTGGCCCATTGGATTCCGTAATATGGTGCTGAGAATTAGCTACAACGCACGCCTGCACCACCACGACATCCACTACTTCAGATATTGACAGCTCCTCCTCCTCACCAGCTGCGATCGACGCCATATCCAACCTGCCACGTTTCTACCAATGGTCTCTACCAATGGGGCGCCTTCAGCCAGCAGAGAAGGGCCATGTCACTCCGTGTTCTGGACTGCCCGAGGTTTGTTACGCTTGTCCATTATCCGTGGAAAAGGTTGTGCTCACCACCTTTAGATTGTCGCTACCCTAAGCGCTTGAAAGGGGAAAAAAAAAAGCCAAACTTGACAGCCATCTCCCACCAAGGCATTAGCTCATTTCTACGTCTTTCGGTGATCTCATGAACAGGCTATGCATAAAACTCTTCCGTTTCTTGCCTGTTTTCATATCCGGTGGAATCATCATGTCCCCGCTGCTCGTTGGAACCGCTGTAAGTGGTATGGCATCAACAGGAGGCACTGTTTTATCTTGTCGCTGAGACACCATGGACGTCATCGATGCAGGTTTCCGCAAAGTAAGTGACTAGACAAATCAGACATCCGAATCAGCTCCGAAGACACGCAGCAGGATGCTTACCTTGGACCTACGCCACTCTCCATCTCTACCGTCGTGGCCTTGCAAACCTTGCCCAACTGATGCTCCCATTGCTGCACCGTTTGCTAAACATTCCTCGACGATAGGCACAAATAGGACGAGGCCGCGTGTTGGGGTAACCCTGAGAGCTTGCTGAAGATGGAATTGGAATAACGCTGCATTTCGCCTGTTCGTATCGGGCTTGACTTGATCTGGCATTGCAGTAATCGTCATGATGTATGCTGGCTCGAATGAGCCACCGAAGAGCAGACACATCCCATGTTGTAAAGATATGACGATTGAGCTTATAGGGCGACTGTAACGGATCGACAAATGATATGTGAGTTCATTCATGAAGAGGTACTCGTTGGTAATCTTAAAAACCTTGTTAGCATTGTACTGTCTGGCGGCGGAAAACGGCGATGCATACCACAACATTAGTCTTTACCTCGACGGAGAGGAGTGATTCACTTCGCAAGATTAAATCACGCCGCAAGCCAATAGATTTGCTATGGGCCGGCCTCCCGGAGTTGGGCGCGCGAGGTTTTGCCAGGTTTGGCTTTGGCAGAGCGCTGCCGGGGTCATGACCAACATTCTGCCGTCTATTGTCGGGTGTTCTCACTTCTCCCTCTAGTACCGGCTCCAAACTAGACCGTCGTATGTGTTGACAGCTCCGTCTATCAGAGTAGGCAAGCTTAGGAGATGGGGTGCGCCGAGACGGCTCATGCAACATAGGGGTTGGCACATAGAGCCCATCTGCAGCTGGAGACGACACTCGTCGAGAGATTGGAGAGGAAATGTCTGCCATTTCTGAGGCGTTTTGCTCAACACGTTGCAAAAGAAAAGAAACAATGACAGCACGTCGGCGGAGATGACCTGTCTCTGTTCTATGCTCTATCCTCGATGGACGCCAGTCCATAATTCTGGTGCACTTTTCGGCTCCTGGAGGGGGTTCGTCACACAAGACCTCGCGGTCGTGAACAATGCTGAGTAACATTAAAGACTTGAAGGATGTGACAGTCCACCGAAGAATTTCTGGGAACTTTTAGAGTTCTCCCGGAATAGCACGAAATGGCGCGAGGCACGAACACTGAGGAATCTGCCAGTTGCTCCGTCACCCAGAACGGCTGCGGCAGCTGATTGAAAGTGCATGGCGCCCAAACACGAGAACCAGAAGCAGGGTGTAGTATATTGAACTTTCAATAACCACAATAACGGAATGAATAGCAATACTCGTGAATGGATAGAGGCCATAAGTTGAGGCTCGCCCCATGTGATTTTCATCCGCTGTGCATGACACAGAAGACGTGGAAACCTGGACGGGGATTAGGAGCAACAACTGTTTACGAGATGACTCGCATTACTCCCATGTCGTGACACTGCTGCTGAAACATGTATGTGCCACGAGGTACCGTCTAATTTTGCATACGAAGTTGCACGGGGACCGAAGTGACGATGTTGATTCTGGAGGTGCAAAACTGCCTACCTAGGTAGGTATACTGACTTTCAATTTATTGAGCGTTAGAAATCATTCATTACGTTGCGAAAACACCCAAGTCAATCCTACTTGAGAAATGTGCAGAAGAAAAAAAAACACGCCTAACAATACTGGTGCATCCTCCGACGTGGCCTCGGACTCTTTATTCCCGTTCCCAAAAAAAAAAAAAAGAACTCTCCAACAGCTGAAATCATCTCCTCCGAGGGTAGCGCAGCACTAGAGCGGCGGGAAGAAAAGGAAACGACGTCATCTTTGGTCCCACGACGTAGTTTCTTGGTAAATTACGAGGGAGCCGAGCCGTCCCGCAGGTGTAAAATAACTTCCATCTTCTTCTCCATAATTGCCTGGAAGCAAGCCGTCACCAAGATGAGCAACTCGAGAGGCACGAGAAGCACAGCCAGTGCAAGGGAAGCCTGGCTCTCTCTGCACAATGTGCCGAAATAGGGACGGGTGCTCATGGGTACGCTTTTCCAGCGACAAGTCCAGCTGTGGAACGAGTCGACCGTCGTGGAGGCGTTGATGGCGTAGAAGAAGACCATGGCGACGAGGGAAGCGATGAAAGCAACGACAGGCGCCGCGAGGCTGACTGCAGAATGGGCCACGATTCTGCCTCGAACCTGCGGACAAGTCTGTGTTAGAAGATTCCGGCAGCCATCTTGGACGTTGTTCACTCGTAACGGCGGCAACTCACAAACTTGTTCTTGCTCGCAATCAAGGATACCACATTTATAGCGGTGACTATCGCACTGCCGGCAACTAACGAAGTGGTGGGTCTGATGTCAAAGTCCTCTGGCCAAAGGGACAGCAAAAAGTCGGCTGGCAACTGTGTGGCATTGTATACAGAGAGAGTGTCTGCGGAAAGGCCCAGGATGGAGATGCCAGCAACCAGCGCCAGGACAGTCAAGCCAGTACGAAGACTATGAATGAGTCTGACCCTTTGCACTCGGGAATGAGACTGTAGTTCGTTGGCATCGACCTCAAAGTCCGAGGACGACAGCTCGTTTTTGAGGCTCGACGACATTTTTTTCTGGAATGAAGGAACGACACGGTCCGTCAGAGATGGAACCAACAAGGAAAATCAATAACCGGGGAAAAAAAGCAAAGAAAAAAAGACTGCAAACAGAAGAGGGTGGTGAAAATCAGCAAGATTGGAATTCTGGCATTGTCTACATGGAGCAAGGGAAGTCGACGAGTGTTATAGATATCGGACAATGTTCCATAACCGCTGGACTTGACGCATCCAAGCGCACACTCCTGCTGTGCTGGCATCTTCATATTCTTCAGACCAATTGGGTGCCCGGTTCGCTGGCTGCGGCGCTGATGGCCATGCAGGATAACCGCGCTCGACACGGCGGCTGCTCATGGCGAGCACGACATGGCTGACGGAGGTGGAAGCTGCTTGGCTTGGGATCAATTGATTGGCCAGAGGGCGGATGAAGGTGGGAGGATTGACGCCTCTGAACTTTCTGAAGTGTGCCACGGCGCTTGCACCAGGTCAGCGGCCAATCACGAGGCGATGCGAAGGTCGCTTTCCAGGGCAAGCGCCGGGCGGGACCAGGGGCCAAATCATTGCGACTCGATTAGTACACCATGCAGGCCACCCGACGATGATGCATATGATGCTGATACATGCAGGTGAAAACGTGATGCACTCTGCTGAGACTGGCGCGCAAGTGGTGATTCTGATCCAACGTAGCCAAAACTTGGCGTCCACCTCGCCCCAGCAGGTTCCCATACGATCGGAAAAGAAGTCAAGTACGGAGTATCGTGCCGCGAATGTCGACGAGAGCGACTCTCCGATGCTCACTTGTCACGTTTTCCCACAAGGGCAAGACAACACTACACCAAGCTTTCGCGCGAGTTTCAGTGTTTCCATGTGACGAGCACGTCAGGGCATGATCATGTGAGCTCTTATATTGCCGTATCAATTGCTGTTTGTAATGGCCCATGCCACGGTGAGTTCTACACTTGCCATTTCTCATGGGCGGTTTGATGCGAGACATCTTGTAGACGACCAGCTCTGGGGAAGCCACAGCCCACGTAAAACGCAGCACCTCTCGAGCACTTGAGGTGGTAGGCTGCCAAGCAGGACATCTCCTCCACGGCGAACACATTTCTTCGGCTGCCTGGAACAACAGTTTAGGTTATGACTAGAGTGTAAAAACGGGTACTCGTAGGCACCCGTGGGTATCCAAGTTTTTCTTGGGTTATTCGTAGGCTACCTATTTTATCATGTAGGTGATTTAGGTATATTACAATTTACAAGTAACCTAAGAAAAAGATAAGTACTCTATAAATACCTATAAAATGTATAATAATATAATATAATAATATAAATTAATTTTCTTAAACTAATTATAATAATTAATTATAATAATTAACGTTAACCCTTTAATATTTAATTATATTTATAATAAGTTTTAAGTTTAAAGTATTATCTTTTAATATTTAATATAACTTTAATTATTAGGTTTTAAAGAGTTAATTAAAGAGTTAATAAAATTAACTATTACTTTCTTTTCTTTTCTCTCTTTTCTCTCTTTTCTCTCTTTCTCTTATTCTTAGTATTTTTTACGCTTAATTATTATCTTCTTATCTTCCCTTATACGTGTAAGTTTAAGTATTTTTTCTCTTTTAATATTATTTAATTTTTCTTTATATCTTTATTCTTTATTTATTAATAAACGTTTTATATAAGCTTTATTTTTAAATTCTTTACCTTATTATAAACTATTATAATTACTTATAAGATAATTAATATAAATAATTATTATAAATAAATATAATTATATAAATCTCTTATATAACCTTATAAAAAGGTAATATCTTACTTTTAAAAGATATTTAGTATATTATATAAAGTGTAAAAGTCTTTAAGTATAATTATAATCAGAGCATTAGAAGTAGTGTAGTTTTATAGTTTTGTAGTTTTTGTAGTTTCGAATATAAAAAATTATATTAAATCTAATAAAATACTTATAGAAATATAAGTTTTACGAATAACTAGCATAAATCTAAAATTATAAGCTTATAATAAAAAAAGTGGGTCCTTATATACTATAATAAGCCTAAAACTTCAAAAACTACATTTTGTAGTTTTTGTAGTGTAGTGTAGTGTAGTAAGTTTTTAGAAAACTATATAATCTAGTTTTTAAGCTTACAAAAAGCTAAAGGGACCCACTTTTTTAAATAAGTTGATTGGCTATAATATTAGCTATTTTATGTATTTATTATTATAATTCAAGTATTTTATTGATTTATTATTAATTATTTAAGCTTTTTTAAAAAATGAAAATGTAGTTTTCTTGTCAATGCTCTGATTATAATATACTTTATATATTAACTTAAGATATTCATAGTTAAGTATAACAAGTAAATAAGTAATTAAATATATATATAATTTATATACTAATTAATATTTAAATTAATATTATTTTAGCTAACTTTTATAAGGCTTAAATTATATTAAGATTTTAATAAGAAATAAAGATACTTATATTATTAAACTATTAGTAATCTCTCTTATTAAGCGCTAGAATAATACTCTTAAAATAATAAGTAAAGTATTTCTTTAATAGCATTAAATTTCTTAGAGTATTATAGTTAATTTAAAGTTAAAGTTATAATAATTATTTATAGTAATTATATATACTTATTATTAGATTTAAAGTAGTATAATCTTTTAGCTAAAATTACTTAATTAAATAACCTTTTACCTATTATTTTCCTAGATTAATTACGTGTAATCGTTATATTTTTACTTAAAATACTTTATAATATTATTATTAAAAATAACTAGTAAAAATAATTAATAAAAACACTTATTAAAGTAATTATAAGCGGGAAAAATTAATAGTAAAGGGTAATAGAGTAAAAAAAAGAGGGTAATAGAGAAATTTTAATAGTTAATAAGAGCTATATTAAAAATAAGGCTTATAGGTATATAATTTTAATAGCTAATAAAAGCTATACTAAAAGTAAGGTCTTTAAGTATATAATTTACCTTACTCTTATATTTACTCTATTATTAGATTTTATATATTTTAACTTTTTATATATTATCTTATTACTTTTAGTATATCTTTTTATATTATTTTTATTATAAAATATAGATTTTATTAATTATTTTTAATAGCTATATTTATAGTTATATAAATTCTTTTTTTAGGGTTTTATTTTAACGTAATATTATACTAGTTTAACGCTATAATTATAATTAATTCTAATGTTTTTTATAATAATATACATATAATTATATTAATTATTTTTACTTATTAGGTTAATCTTTTAATTTAAGTAGTAAAAAGCGTAAAGTTAAGTTTAAGCTTTTATAAAACGTTTATATAAAGTAAGTAAGAGAACGTTAATTATAATTAACCTTTATTAGGCGTAAATAAGAAAATAAGCGAAATATTATACTTATTAAGTAATACTATAAATTAAAAAAATTACGTGATATTATAAAGTATAAAAAAGTATTAAAAGTAACGCGTAATACTCTTAAAGAAGAAGTTAAGTAATACGTTTAAGTAAAATAATAAGTATTATTTAATTATAATAATTATTTATATTAATTAATTTAATATAAAGAAGTAATTACATTTAAATTAAAGCTATAATATAATACTTATTAAATTAACGTGAGATAAAGATAATAAAAATTTAAATTAAAAGAATATTAATAATAATATTATAAATTATATAAATATAATAAGAAATCCTAATAAAGATATTTTAAAAGCAAATATTTAAGAGATAAAAATAAGCTTTTAAGATATTTAAATTAAAAAAATTAAGGTAAGTTTTATTTATATTATTTTATTTATATTACTAATATTAATTTAAAATAATAACCGTATTATATTTAAGCTTATACGTAATATAATTATTAAGATATTAAAGATAATCTAGTTTAAAATTTAATAATTTTATATATACCCGCTTAATTATAAGAGAGAGATTATTATTTAAAAGTATAAATAGTTTAATATTACGTAAGTTTTCCTTTATATTAAATACTATAATAAATATTTAATATTATTAGTTTTACGCGCCTCTTATAACTTAATACTTTAAAGGTATTTAATTTAATAGAGTTATTAATCTAATACTTTATTACTCGCTTATATTATAAAAAAACACTATATAAGCTAAGTTAATAGTATTAAGTATAATAAAATACTTACTTTTAGTAATTAATTATTATAATTATTTTTATTAATTATTTTTAGGTAATATTATAAAATCTATTAAAAGTCTTTAATTAAATAATACGTATAGGTTAATTACTTATATTATTTATATTAATGGTTAAGTAAAATTAATATAATTTATAATATTTATAGCTAAGGTTATATATATAACTTTAACGCGACTTAACTCTTTACGTTTTTAAAGTAAAAGAACTTACTTAATTTAGCTTATTTTTAGTTTATTATATTTAATAATTAAATTACTAGAGTAATTAAAAGCCTTAAGTAGCTCTTAAAAGAATTAGAGAATATAAAGTATTAAATACTTAAAAAATAAAATAAGAAAGTTATTTTAAATATTAATTTAAAGTTAAAGGTTTAAAAAATTCTTAGTAATATTATAAAATAAAAATATTAAAGATAATAAATAAATTATAGGTATATTTTTATTAATTAATTTTAATAATTAATTATTAGCTTAGCTTTTTAGTAATATAAACCTAATAACTCTTAGCTTATATTATCTTATAAGGTTATAGCTTATAAGTAATATAAAATATTATATGTAATATAAATAACTCTTTCCCCTTTTTAAGCTATTTATTACTAAAGATTTAACTTAATTATATAAGTAATAATTATTATATTATATAATTCTAGTATATTATAAATTATATATATTATTATTATAGGAAACTTTATTATAAAATTAATTAAGTATATAATTCTCTTAATAATATACTAAAATAAACTTAATTATAATACTAGTCTTTTAATACGCCTTTTTAAGAAGATTTATTATAGGTTTTATTAGAAAGAGAAATATTAATATTTATTTATTAAATAAATATATAAAGTAAACTTATATATAATATTTCACTTACCTTTTAAGTGCTATTAATAGGTTTTATAGTTTAATATTAACTTAAATTTTATTATATAATAATATATTTTAATCTTTTACTTTATAATTAAACTTATCTTAAATAATTAAAAGAATAAGAAATATAATATATAATACTTACTTATACGTTACTTAAGTTAGCTAATACCTATATAAGTAAAATTATTATTTTATATTTAATAAATAAAAACTTAAGAGTAAAAAGAGATAAAAAATAAAAACGCGTAATCTTATAATAAGAAAATGTTATATAAAACTATTTATTAATTACCCTATTATAAGTTACACGCTTATTCTTATTTAATAGGAATTTTATATATTATTTTTACTTATTACCCCTTTATTAAGGCTTTAAAGTTAAACCTTTTTTATTATTTCTTTTTATTATAGATATTAATTTTAATAATAATATTTAAAAGCATTTATTCTCCCCTTTTTTATTACTAATAATTTACCTATTAGATATTAATTTAAAGAGAATTATAAATATTAATTATCTTTTATATAATATAAGAGACCCTATTTAATAGTTTAAACTTTATAACTTAATAGTTAATAATTAAATTCTATTAACAATAAATAACTACTTATTTAATAAGTTTATTATTAAGCTTAATTATAAGAAGAATATTTTAATTCTTTTATTAGTCTTATATATAAAAGTTCTTTATATAAGGCGTATAATAGTTAAATAGTATATTAAAAGTTATATATAATTATTACTATATTATACTTACCTATTTATTTACTTCTTAAATTAATAATAGTATATTTATTATATTAAAATATCTTATTAAAGCTAGATTTTATAAAATTAATTACCTATTAGACCCTTTTAAAGATATAAGATAAGAATTTAAGGTAAGTAATATATTATTTATATGTATTAATTTTATTAATTAATTTATAGGTTAAAATACTAGAATAATATTAGTAAATATAAAAGAAGTTATTAGTCTTTATTACTTAAATATACTTAATTATAAATATTATTATAAACTTTACTTTTAGTAATATCCTTAAATTTCTTTACTTAAGTATTATAATTCTTAATACTTTATTAATAGTAAAATACATTTATAATTATATTATATTAATATAATAATCTCTTTTATAATATATTATAAAAGAATTATAAATATTATTAATAATTAATAATTAAACTAGAAATATTTAAACTTAAATAATACTTAATATATTATATTACTTTATTAATATAAAGTGAAATCTTTAAATAATTACTCTTAGTTTAATTAATATATTTAAGAATATATTTAAAGAAAGGTAAAACTAAGAGATTATTTATTACCTTTAATAGAATAATTTATAATTATATTACCTATTAAAGAAAGTTAAATCTATTACTAGTAATAATAACTCTTACCTTAAGTTAAAGTGCCTTTATAAAGCTATTTTATAATATATTTCTTTTAAATAATAATAACCTAAGATTTACTTTATTTATTATATTACGTATATTTTAAATCTTATTATTAAGAAGATTATTTATACTATTAAAATAATAGTAATTAAAAAGAGTATAAATTATTAGAATAATACTTATAAGCTTAAAATAAAGGAAATTATTAAGCTTAATAATAACCTTAAGAGTTATCTTTAAAATATTATTAAAAGCGCGAGTAAAATATATATAAATTTAATATTAATTATTATTTTTAAGGTATAAGATTTTTATTTATACTCTTATATATCTTACTATTATAAATCTAATATTTTTATTAATTATTTTTATTAATACTTTTATAAATTTAAAATCTTATCTTATATTTTTCTTAAAGTAATAAGATATAAGTAACCTTTATAAACATATAAGGTAACTTACGCTTAAAGCGCGCTTTATTATAATTAATACGTAACGTTATTACTTAATAGAATTTAATTACTTTAATACTATTATAAGCTTATAAGCTTTATTAATTAATTAACGCTTTTCTTAATACTAATATAACTTTTTAAGAGAGTAAATTTAATAATAAGAATTAAAAATAAGTTAATTATCTTATTAATATTAGCGCGATTTTTTTATAGCTTATAAATTTTATAAGTTATAATAATAGCCTAATACTTTTAGACTCTTAGAATATAATATAATTTATATATTAATATCTTAATATTACTTAAGAGGCTATATAAAGTTAAGCTAATATATAAGCAAAGCCCTTACAAATATAGTAAATACAAGTGTATTATGTATTATATTTTATATTATATTGTATTTTCGTGTATTATATTTAAATATAATACATTACATTCTTAAAATACCTATAAATGTATTATTAGGGAAAAACGCTAGTAAATTTTTTACTTATATATATAAGGCTAATTATAAGGCTTATAAGAAATATTTTTAGATAGTTAAATAGAGCTATTTTAGTCCTTTAAAATGCATTAATTTATATTATTATAAGTTATATAATAAGAGAGTTATTTATATTTTTATTATTTAAAATATATTATTAAAAATTTAAAATATAAAGTTTAAACTTTAAATATATAAATTTTATAAAATTAAATACTTTAAAGCTATTAACGCGTTAATTAATTATATTACTTAATTATTATTATTTTTAAGTCCTTTTTTCTTAATTTATATAGTATTAAACTTAAATTTTTAAGCTTTATTATTTAATATCTTAATAATTTTTAAAAATATAATAGTAAATAATATATTATTATAAACCTTAAAATTATATTAATATAATACTATTTTTTATATAATTAATTCTCAATAATATATCTAAAAATATACTATAAAAAGACTTAAGAGTAAATATTAAATTTAAAAAAATATAAATGCAAGTAACTTTTTAAATATATAACTTATAATATTAATATAAATATCTTTATAAAGCTAAAGTTCTTCTTATTATTATAAAATTCAAAAAAAATATTAAAAGCTTTATTTTATACTAATATAAAGCTATTATATATTATAAATATTACTATCTTCCTCTTCTTCCCTATTTTTAGTACTATTTATAAATTTAACTTTAAAAATAGCTTTATTACTACTAGAAAAAGCTGAATTTTCATTTAATTTAGATTTTTCTAAATTTAAGCTAAAATAAGAGAATAAATTATAATATTTCTTTATTTTAACTCGTTTTTCCTTATTTTTAGCCTAGTTTTTTAATAATAAAATTTTTTAAATATTAGAATATATTAAAGAGGTTCTTCGCTTACTAATCACGTTACCTTCTTAGTTAAAATTCCCTTCTATAGCTTCTAAAGTAGCTAGAATAGCTAAATATTTTCGTGCTATTATTAAAAGAATTAGAAAAGCTTTAATAAAATTAGCCTACTAAATAAATATATCTTCCTATTAAAAGTTAGTATTTATTTTTATATAATTAAGCTTATAAATGTTAAAAATACCTTATTATCTTTTAAATTAAGCTTATAATAACTAGAAATCTCGTTTTTTCTAGTTTCTTTAATAGCTTTATTTTTTTACTTAAGAAATAAGTTATTAAATAAACTAGGCTTTAATTTAAGCCTAGAATCTTTATAAGATATTAATTTCTTAGCTAGTTATTATAAATCGATTATTACTCGATTATTTAAATTAAAACTAGAAGAAGAATCTTCTTCTATTTCTATATTTAGAATAAGCCTATTTTTAGGGTCTTTTATATATAATTTATATGTTCTAAGATATAATCGGAGCATTAACTGTAGTGTAGTTTTATAGTTTTGTAGTTTTTATAGTTTCGAATATAAAAAATTATATTAAATCTAATAAAATACTTATAGAATTATAAGTTTTACGGATAACTAGTATAAATTCTATATTATAAGCTTATATTAAAAAAAGTGGGTCCTTATATAGCATTATAAGCTTAAAACTTCAAAAACTACAAAATGTAGTTTTTGTAGTGTAGTGTAGTGTAGTGTGTTTTTAGAAAATTACATAATCTAGTTTTTAAGCTTATAATAAGCTAGAAGGACCCACTTTTCTATGTGAGCTGATTGGTTATAATATTAGCTAATCTATATATTTATTATTATAATTCAAGTATTTTATTAGATTTATTATTAATTATTTAAGCTTTTTTAAAAATTGAAAATATATGTTACGAACGTTACTACACGAGACGCGGGAAGTCAGGCCGCACTAGTAAGGGTAGGCACAGCTATTAACTAATAAGGACATTAAATCACGTGATAGCTTATTAGATTATATAAATAATCTAATAAGACGAGATTATTAGAATTATTAGGCGATTTAAATAATCCGGGTTTATAATAGAGAGATAAACGAATACTTAAAAAGAAGGTATTCCTGTAGCTAGATAATCTAGTTCTTTATTAATTAATTTAAGTAATAGTTTTACTATTAAGAGTTATACTCTTAACGGCCTTATTATAATACTACTTAAAAGCTACTTTATAGCATTTAACTTAACTTACTTTCTAAGAAATAAACCTATTATACCTTAAAACCTAAGCTACTATTACATTTTAATTAATTCTATTTAATAAGTTACCTTAAAACTTTAAGTAGTAATAACTTTTAAGATATTTACTTTAAGTAAAAAGACTATTAACCTTAAGGAGATAATAAAGTACCTTTATAATAAGATTACTAAAATAAAGAAGTAGAATTAATAGCTTTTTAAACGATAAAATAACCTTTATAAAAAGATTAATAAGTAAGAAGAGAAACTTATAGTAGTTCGTAGAACTACACTTATAACCCCTATAAATACTTATAATATACTAAAATTTCCTAAACTAGAACTATATAATAGTTATAAGGGTAATATAAGAAACTTTCTTATATAAGTTTAAGCTTACCTTTAAGTTAATAAAAAAATCTATATAATACTTAAGTTATAAATTCTTTACATTAATAACCTCTTAACTAGAAAAGTAATAGAATAATAGGAGCTAACCCTTTGCGTATATCTTAAATATAGCGTTAAAGTTAAAGTGAAAGTTATTTATATCTTCTTTAATTATAAAACCTTTAAGAAATAACTTCTTATTACATTTAAAAATCCTAATAAGTATAAGAAAGCTATATAATAACTTACTTAACTTAAGTAAACTAAATCTATAGCTTATTACGCTAGGGAATTTAAACGTATTATAGTAAAACTTAACTAGAATACTAAACCTAAAATAGAAGTCTTTTATTAAGGACTTAAAGAAGAAGTAAAGGATAATATTTATTAAGAAGATTATCTTAAGTTATTTAATAACTTTATTAAAATAGTTATTAAGGTAAATAACCGTTTATACGAGTAACGTTATAAAAAAAGTTATAGGAAATTTAAATTATATACTAGGTTTAATAAACTTAATAGTAATAAGTTATACTAAATATTAATAGTATATAGGTATTACGCTAAACCTATAGAACTTAACGCTGTAAATAAGAAAAAGAGGAAGACTTATTATAATTATAATAAGGCTAGACACTTTACGAATAAATATAGAGCCTTAAAGAAGCTATAAAAGCTAAATCTTAAAGATAGAAAGCTTTATACTATAAACTAAGAAGACTTACTTACGTGAAATCTTAGTGTAATAAGTAATAAAGAAAGCTTTACATTAATAAATAATATTAATTTAAATAAAGATTAGAAATTTAAAACCTAATTAATACCTAATAACTTCTAGAAATATTAAATACCCTTATTAAAAAGTAAACCTTTACTAGAATAAATTTAAGAAGAAAAGAATTATTTAATTAAGAAAGATAAACTTAAAATTAAATATAAACTCCTTAATTAAACCTTTTATTATAATAATAATTACTATATATACCTTAATAGTAAGTAAGGTAGCGAATAGTTTCTACGAGAATAAAAGGGAAGAAGAATAACCCTTATAATATAATTAAAATTATAATAAACCGATTTAAAGATATTAAACGGGAAGTTATATTATACTAAGAATAATATATATACTACTTAAGCTATAACCCTATAATATAAGAAGAAAGAGAACTATATAACTATAAGTAACTTACTTAGCTTAAGTTTAATTAACACAAATAGTAGATTAAGTAATTACTAAGAAAGCTCTAATAATATATTAAAGGATAATTACTAATAATAGCACTTAGAGATACGCGCTAAATAATAAGAGAAGAGAAATAATAAATTAGGAAATAATTGCTATTATTACAATTAAAACCGATTCCTTAACGAAGATCTAATAGGTCTTTATATACTATAAATATTAGTAGTATAGTATACCTTATAATTAATATAACTATAATAGAACGAAAGATTTAGGTAATAATTAATAGTAGAGTATAAGGAAATTTTATCTCGCTAAATCTCGTTAATAGATTATAATTACCTTAAACACTTAAAGATAAGCTTTATTAACTTATAATTATAAAAGAAACTACGGTAAAGTATAGCTAAGAAGTAGTTAATATAAAAGTTACGTAGCTTTTAGTTAATATATAAGATATAAAACACTAAGTTACATTAAATATTATAATAATCTTAAAATATAATATTATATTAGGGATACCTTAATTATAAGTAAGTAATCTATAAGTTAATTAAAGAATCGGTTAACTTTAATAGAATTTACTAGGATATAATTATAAAGCTAAGAGTAGCCTATAAAGGGTACCTTATTTAAACTATAATAGGCCTTTAGAAATATATGTAATTACTAGAGAGCTAAAAGCTAAGATAATAAAGATTTCTAAGAAATACTTAAAGTATAGTAAGCTATTTAGTAGAGAGCTAGAAATAGGACTACTAGAGTATTTACGTTAAAACTATAAGATTAAACTCTAGCTTAGTATTAAATTAACGTTTAATAAGATTTATTCTTAGAACCTTAAGTAAAATAAGGCGCTTAAGAAGTATTTAAAGAATATACTATAAAAGGGATATATATAACTATTAAAGTCCCTAATAGAATACTTAATTTTATAGGTATTAAAGAAGAATAGGAAACTATAATTATATATTAATTACTAACACTTAAATAAGATTATAATTAAGAATAAATACCTATTATTACTTATAATGGAAATTAAAGATAAAGTTAAAAAAGCTAAATAGTTTACTACACTTAACTTAAAAGAAGCCTATAATTTTATACGAATAAAAGAAGGCTATAAGTGGATAATAGTATTTTAAACTAGTAGAGAATACTACGAATATCTAGTAATACCTTTTAGGCTTACTAACGTACTAGTAACCTTTTAAAGAATAATTAATATAATCTTACGAAAATAACTAGAAGTATTTATAGTTATATACCTTAATAATATTCTTATTTATTTAAATACCCTTAAGAAATATAAATAACACGTATATAAAGTACTATAAACTCTATAGAATAATAAACTTTTAATTAAAGCCTTAAAAATATTAGTTCTACTAGAATACTATACACTTTCTAAGGTATATACTTATATATAAAGAAATATAAATAAGCTTAAATAAGATTAAAACTATTAAGAAATAGCTTATATTAAAGAATCTAAAAGAAGTTAAAGGATTTATAATATTCGTAAACTTTTACCGTAAGTTCTTAAGTAAATATAAAGATATTTTATAACCTCTTATAAACCTAATAAAAAAAGAAGTTAGCTTTTAATAGAATAAACTAGAAGCTATAGTATTCTAAAAAATAAAAGATTTAATTACGTTAAAACCTATATTAAAAGTACTTAATTAAAATAAATCTTATAAGCTTAAAATAAACGCCTTAAACTTTATACTAGGCGAATAGCTTAAATAATAAGATAATTAAGAAAGATTACACCTAATTATATTCTTCTTAAAGAAACTCTACGAACCTAAACTTAATTATAGGATTTATAATAAAGAACTTATAGCTATTATTAAGTGCTTTAAAGAATAAAGATACTATCTTATAAAAGTAAAGTATTAAATTAAGGTTTATATTAACTATAAGAATCTTATATTATTCTTAACTATAAAGAATCTAAATAAATAATAGATTAAATGGTATAAAACCCTTATAAATTATAACTTTAAAATTATATATTATAAAGAATTTAAAAATAAAAGAGTAAATACGCTTAGCTAAAGAGAGAACTTAAAATTAAATGAGTAAGTAAGTAATATACCCTTACTACGCGTTACTAAGAATAAAAACCTTATATTAGGTACCTAAGAAATTAATATAATATAGTAAGTTAAGCTAAATAAAATATAAATATATTAGATTATATTATATATTAATAATAATAGCTATTTAAATAATTAAGAAACGAAAACGCATTTATCTAAGAAAGGTAAAACCTTCTTATATAATAAACGGTAGTATATTTCTAGTACACTTTAAGAATAGCTTATTAAGGACAGAGCATTAACAAGAAAACTACATTTTCATTTTTTAAAAAAGCTTAAATAATTAATAATAAATCTAATAAAATACTTGAATTATAATAATAAATACATAAAATAGCTAATATTATAGCTAATCAGCTTATTTAAAAAAGTGGGTCCCTTTAGCTTTTTGTAAGCTTAAAAACTAGATTATATAGTTTTCTAAAAACTTACTACACTACACTACACTACAAAAACTACAAAATGTAGTTTTTGAAGTTTTAGGCTTATAATAGTATATAAGGACCCACTTTTTTGATTATAAGCTTATAATTTTAGATTTATGCTAGTTATTCGTAAAACTTATAATTCTATAAGTAATTTATTAGATTTAATATAATTTTTTATATTCGAAACTACAAAAACTACAAAACTACAAAACTACACTACTTCCAATGCTCTAATTATAATACTACTTAAAAGCTACTCTATAGCATTTAACCTAACTTACTTCCTAAGAAACAGACCTACTATACCTTAGAACCTAAGCCACCGTTATAATATAGTTTTCTTGTTAATGCTCTAGATCATATAATTAGTTATAAAATATTAAAAAAAAGGTTATTTTTAATAATTATTTATACTTACTCTTAATATTCTATTTTTAAATCATTTAATAATAAATGTAAAGTAGTTAAATTTATATTAAATCGAGTTTTAACCGTTTTAATATTAAATCTAGGGTCTAATATAATAGTAAATAAATAAGGCTTTTAAAAACTATAATTACTATTAATATCTTTTAGAAAATAGTAATTTAATTTCTTTAACCCTATATTTAAAGCTAAAATAAAAGCTCTAGCTAACGGATTATAAGCGGTTTTCTATAAATAAGTTAAAATAGTTATTATTTTAATATAAAAATTTTAAAAATATAAAAAACTTACGTTTTTAAGCTAACTTTCTTAATCTTTTAATATATTTTTAAGAAGAAAGTATATTTTAAAGATATAAAAAGATACTAAGCTTATAGTATTATAAGCCTAGCTTTATAATTTCTTTATAGGCTTATTAAAAACCTTTAAAATACTTAATAAAGTCTTTAAATTAAGCTATTCTTACGTTATTAAATTAGCATCTTTAAAAGCTACTATATTTATAACGTTTTGTAATAATATAATAGCTTTTTTAAGTATAATAGTTGTATTTATTATTTTAAAAGTTGAATTCTATTTTATTACGTTTATTAAGTTAAGTAAAAATAATTAATAATAATTATTAATAGTTTTAAATAGATTTTTAAGGTTTTAATAGAAATAAAAGCTATTAAATATATTATATAACTTACCTAATAGTATTTTTATAATATTATTATTTTTAGCTATAAAGCCCTTAGATTTAGCTTCTTTTAAAGCTTTAATCTATTAAGAATAAAGTTATTAGTTATTTTTAAGAAGAATTACTACTTTTTTAACTTTTCTAATAATTTCTATATAATAATTAGCTTAAAATATATATAAATATAATGAAAAAAAAACTTAAAATACCTGGAAGTAAATTAGAAAATTATTTTTGTTTTTTAGAAGATAATTAGTTAAATTCTTCTATTAAAAAGTATAAAAGCTCGCTATTTTTGTATTTTTTAATATTTTTAAATGTTGTTAATTTGGTAATAAACGTAGATATAATATCTTTAGCAATAATATTTAAAATATAAGCTATATAACGAATATTAAAAGGTTTTAGGTTTTTTTCCGTATAAAAGTTTAAAAAAGAGGTAAGAAAAGTGTTATTATTAGAGCTATTATCTCTAGTAAAACTATAATTTAAAATAAGTTAATAAAATATTATAAAATATTATAAAATAACCTTATAATTAACTTACCTTAATATTTTTTCTGGTTTTATATTATATTCTAATAATAATTAATTAAAACAAAGATTAATAGAACTTTTAATGTAAGTATTAGGTAAATATTTAAATCCTAAATATAATTAGTTTAAAAAGTTAAATAATAATATAATATATAATAAAAATAATAAAATAACCAATTAAATAGTATTCTAAATTAAATTTAAAGTTTAGCTAATTAGCTATAACTCTTAAATAAGATTTAGAATTAATAGAAGTCTAAATATTAAGTTAAATAAATATATAACCTAATTTATTAACTTGATTTTAAATTATATTAATTATATTCTTCTTTATTTTTAAATATAAATTATCTATATGAGAAAGTATATTTTAATAGTGAAAAAAGCTCGTATCTTGACTAAAATAAGTTAATATTATTAAATATATATTATATTATTAAATATATATTATATTATTAAATACATAATATAATATTATAAACTTACTTATTATCAGAGCATTGAAAGTAGTGTAGTTTTGTAGTTTTTAGTGAATTTTAGTGTAGTGTAGTGTAGTGTAGTTTTACTACACTACATTACATTTTAAAAATTAGTGTAATGTGTAGTGTTAATTAATTTATAAGCTATTATTAGCTAATATAATTAGTAAGCTAAAATAGAGCTACATTTGCTTACTAATATTAATATTAGTAAGCAGGGATTAGCTAGCTTAAATAAGCTAAAAACAGGGATTAAAAAACTAATAAAAATAAAATAAAAATAAAATAAAAGGGAATTATAAGGGAATTATATTAAGTAAGCAAGTATTATTTTATATTATTATTATAAGTAAAATATATTTAATGTAATAAATTTAAAAATTTCTATTATTTATATATAAATATCTTATAAAATAATAATATTTATAATATTACCCTATAACTTAAATATAAAATATTAAATATTAAAGTTATAAGAAATATATTAAAGTTATAAATAATATATTTAAATGCCTTAAAATTTTTCATATAAAATAATATTTCATACTTTCTTTTTATATATATTATTTCTTATATTATAATAGATTTGATATTTCTTACTTAACTTTTTTATTTTTAAATTTTATTATAAAAAAGTTTTACTAAAAAAAAGCTTATATAAGCATATTATATATTAAAATAAAGCTAAAAATCACGTGATTTTAAATCTTTAAAAATTAACCTTAAAATGTGGATATTAAGCGAGATATTAAGCTTTTAGTCTCTTATTTGAAAAAAGTGGATCTTAATTTTTAGCTAAGATTTAACCTATTATAACTCGCTTAATTTATAAGCTATACGTATAAAAATTAGTGCATTATAAAGAGCTAAATTAGCTCTATTAAGGTATAATAATTATAACCTTATAAGTCTTATAATTAACGTTATATTTATAATTAAAAATTTCTCTCTATAATTACACATTACACTATAAATGTAGTTGTAGTGTAGTTAAACTACACTAAAACTACAAAAACTATACTACACTAAAAACTACACTAAAAAACTACATGTAGTGTAGTTTTTTTGTCAATGCTCTGCTTATTATAATAGCTTATTAGCTTTTTAAAGCTTTTACTAGTAATAGTAGTAAAAGATAGGTTATTTTAAAGCATAAACTTAATAGCTAGCATAAGAGTAGTATCCTTAGAAAATTCACTAATAATAGTATTATTTCTAGGTCTTTTATTGCCTCTTTTACTGCTAGATATACTAGATTAAGCTGATATTTCGGATAATAAAGGTGATTTCGTAATAATAGGCACTATATATTAATAAATTAGTAATTAATATCTTTAAAATATTATAATATTATATTAATATGTTAAAAGAATAGTTTAAAGATAATAACTTACACGTTAATTTAGAATTTTCTTCGTTTTTTAAGGTTATAATAGAAGGATGTTTTTTTTTATAGTGTGTAACACTATTAGAAGACTGAAAACGCTTTGCTTTACTATAAAAAGTAAATAAATAGTCTAGTTGAGTGTAAAAACAATGAATTAGTCTTTCTTTATTAAAATTAATCTCTAATAATCGAAAATTAAAGAGATTATATTAAAAGATATATGATTTTAAACTAAATTAATAGCCCTTATCATTTTTAGGGTCATTTTAATATCAATTTAGCGTTGGAAGACTCGTAGTAGAGTTATTATTCGTAGATAAATCGGGTTTAGAATTAAAGGGATTTTTAGCTATTTTTAATGATAAATAAGATAGGGTTTTAAGGTAAAAAAAGTAGTTACTATATACCCTAAAAGTAGGGTTATTTAATGAAAAAAAAAGTTTTATTAAAAGTAAGATATTAGTTAAGTTATAGGTGTTTAAGTGTTAGTGTAAAAAAAGAGAATTCTAAACTTTAAAGAGGGATAATATAGTTAATATATAGAGTTTAAATACAATGAAAGATATTATGAAAACCTTAAATTTCAGGCATTTTTTTAATGCCTAACTTACCCCTAAAACGTGTATATTCGTATAGAAATCGGTGAAAAATTTGCAAGACAAAATACAACTATTATAAAACAGTAAAATATACCGGTGTAATTATAATGCATAGAGGGCTTTCTATTGTGTTACGTTAAGGCGTTTTTTCACCTGAAACATATATATATATACTATAAGAAGTATTTACATTTTTAAACTTTAAGTTAATATAACTTTAGGAATATTAGACGTATAAAGATGCACCTAGTATATAAAGATAAAGCTTTTTAAGAGCTATTAATTAGTTCTATTTTTATTTATTTTAGTCTATTATTAGTAAAGATATTCTAGTTTATAGAATGTAGCGTTTTTCCTAAAGCGGGGTAACTTAAATACTCCACTTTCTTAACACCACTAGATACCGCATATAATATCTCTATAATTATTAATTAAAAGTAAATAAAAATAATATTTTTAAATAGCTAAGATTATAAGCTTTTAAATGATATTAATTTTATAATAAAATTCGTTTTTTTCATAGAGTTATAATAGATTAAATATATAGTATAATAAAAGTCATAGAATTTATTTTTAATATATATATATATATATATTATAATATATATAAGTATATATAAATATTTTATAATTATAAAATATATGAATAAATATAAAAAAAGCTAAAGAATTTTATAATATATAATTTATATATAATTTATATATAATTTATATTATATTAGTAAAAATATTTAAAATATAAAATATAATAAATAATTTAAATTAGTAATAAATAAAGGAAAAATAAAAAAAATATATATTATTAAGGATTTATTATTATAAAATTATCTTATATTATATATATATTTTTATTTATTATTTAATAATATTTTTAAAATAATTAATATATATTATATATTTTTTAGTTTTTTATATATAATATAAGTAAAAAAAAATTATTTAAAAAATATTTACTTAATTTATATAATATAACGTCTTTATAAAGCTTAAAAAAACCTTATTCTTTAATTTATTTTATATAAAAAGTTATATAATATTTTATATTTATTTCATTTTTAAAGTGAAATATTTCATTAATACGTAGACTTTTAAGTATAATTTTTATATTAATTATAATAAGAAAAAAATCTATTATTATTATATGTTTTTTAAAATTTATTATTAAATATTCTAATAATACATTTATAGGTATTTTATTTATATATTATATTGTATTATATTATAGTATAATACAATATAATATAGTATAGTAAAAAATACAAAAAATACAATACATTTAGAGGTCTATATATAAGATCCTAGCTTATTTAAAGCCTTACGTATAATTCTATAATAGGTAATTAATAATATAAAGGAGAAGGCTAATAAGTATAATACTCTTTTATATAAAGATAAAGATATATATACTATTATAGCTTTACTTACCTTAATTAATATTAAGTATATAAATTAGCGCTATTAAACGCATTTAAGCCTATTATTTCCTAGATAATTAAGTAATATAATTAAGTTATATTACTAAAAGGTATTTACGTAAGAGTATATAAAAATATATTATTAAAGCTATAATAAAACTTATTAATAATTATATACTATAAGTAAGTTATTTATTAAGGTCTTTAACTTTAGCTTTTAAAAGGTATAATTATTTTACGAATTATTTTTAATAATTATTTTTACTAATAATATTATATTTTATAAATAAGAGTAATAAACCTTAAATATTCTCGTATTATTTATTAGGCTTTTTTTTATAAACGTTAAAATATATTAAAAGATATTTATAGCTTTTAATAATAAATCTTAAAGTAACTTTTATATTAAAATATCTTAAGAATAGCTTAAAATTACCTTATTATTTAATTAAGTGTTATATTATTAAAGCGCTCTTAAAGTATTTATTATAATATTAATTATTATAATTAATATTATTTATTAATTAAAGTATTAATAAACCGTTTTTTTATATTAATTTATAGTTATAAGAGTAGCTAATAGCTATTATTATTAAAAGATTACTTCTTAAATACTAATATTCTAGTAATAATATAATAATAACGCTTATATAAGTTATAAAAGGCGCTTAAATACTTAAATATACTAGATAAGCCTAATAATATAAGCTATCTTTTATTAAATAAGTATAGTATTAATATAAGTATTTATTTTATATTTATTACTTAAATTAAGCTAATTATAATATAAATAAGAAATTACTTACTTAACGCGTAAATTAACTTAAAGAGAATAAGCTATATATATAATAAATAAAAAGCTTTAATATTTTAAGTTAAATATTATATAGCTTCTCTTCTTTATTAATTATATATAATAAGGTATTATTATCTCTTAAAGATATCTTAAAGCTCTTTAACTTAATAATTAAAGCTAAGTATTAAGGAATTAATTAAAGTATAAATCTTAAAGTATAAAATAAAAATAATACTTCTCTTAATACGCTTAATATATTAACTATTATTATACGCTTAAAAGATTAAATTAAAGCTTAATTATTAAGTTTAAGTTTAACCTTAATAAGTTTTACGTTAAGAAAACCTTATTTAATTAATTTAATATTAGCTTAAAATACTTATATATAAAAGAAATAATATATAAAGTATTTAATATTTATTATATTATATATATAAGTTAAAAGAAATATTTAATTAATTAAAAGAGAGTTATTATAATAAAGAGAAATATAATAAAATAATTATTATAATTAATTATTATATAACTTAATAAATATACTCTTAAAGTAATTATATTTACCTTAAAGGTAATAAGTAATTTAAGTATTCTTAAATTAAATAATAATACGCTTAATATAAATAACGTAAAGATTAATATCTTAAAATAAGAAGATAAGATAAAACTTAATAAATATACTTAAATATACTCTTAAATTAATTATATTTATCTTAAAAGGTTAAAGTAATAAATAAGTTAAATATTCTTATATTAAATAATAATACGCTTAATATAAATAATATAAGAATTAATATATTTAAATAAGAAGATAAGGTATAACTTAATAGACTCTTATAAGGCGTTAATTAATAATAATAAAGGTTTTAAGTTATACTTATATAAGTATTATATAAAGTAAAGTATAATACTTTAATACTTAATTAATAATAATAATTATTATAATTTAATGTAAAGAAAGTAAGTTATATAGGTTTTATTTAAGTACCTAAAAACATTTAATATTTTTAATAAATAATTATAGGTACCCTATTTCCCCCTACGAATCCATTTAGGTCTTTTTTTCCTACCTATACCTACCTAAAGCCCACGAGTAAGCAACCCACACGGGTACCCGTGGACCTTTTACACCCTAGTCATAACGGTTGGCTGCACTGTGCATGGGAATTGGAAAGTCCAGACGGAGGGCCATGAAGCTCATCGCGGACGCCAGCTGTGCCAAGGATGAATACTGGTTTGGCAGAGAAGGCCAAATACATAGTCCCTTCATGGCTACCTTCAAGTTCCTAGTAGTATGTTGGAACAAAAGATTCGGTACAGTCGCCCACCCCTTTCCATACCTAGACAGGCCAAGTACTATGTTGGCATATATATATATAACAACCCTCCGCAATGAGGATAAACCAGCTCATGGTGTTGACTTTTTTGCTAGCTCTGTGGTGGATTTTTTGAGCTTCCCGCCTCTTCTTCCTTTGTACAATATTGGGGTCTTTAGCGTACTTGACTCAATCCAATGTATATAGTGGGCTTTGCAGGCCATCGACGATAAGAAGCCTGTATGGCCCAGTCGCTTTCTGTGCCTGTCAATTGCTATATTTGTCAAAGCGCTTGAGTTACAACCTACTTAATACTCCGTAGGTAGGTAGTTATCCAAGATTTGACTTGGTTAGTATTTCCGGAAGGTGGGTGGATATCCTAATCGCAGGAAAAAAAACGAAACGGCTTGGAACGCTTCGGATGAAGGGGAAAGAGTCAATGATTTGCTGTCATTGTTCCCTGACCTGCACATGTTTTTTTTCTTTCGGGGGGTTGGGGGAAGGGGGCTTGGGGTCAACTGGTAGTTGCTGCCCGACAAGCGACGGAAGGAGCGTGCCGGCACGGGTGCAGGTGGCAGGTGGCTGGCCGTTGGCTCCTGCTGGAAGTGGTGCTCGCCCCGTCCCCCATGATTGATTCGTCTGGCATGCGCGTTCGCTGCAGGACGACGTCGAATACTCCGTACGTAGTCGCGAGATGCAGGCAACAGCAAAACATGGCAGCGATCGGAACCCACGCCGGGACGTCGACTTAACGTAGTAACTTGACTACCGACAGACGAGCGTCCCAGGTCCTTGGCTGGCACGACGAGACAACGCAAGCCGGCAAGCCACGGCCAAGACAAAGACAAGGACAAAGACACGATGCCAAGTTGCCAACCATCTTCATCCACCGGAGATGCGGCAGGTTGGTCTGGGTTTGCAAAGACTGCCCTTTTGGCCCTTTGACCAAAATGTCAGATTCCCTGGCTTCTTCTCGTCCATTCATTCCTCCCTGCTGCCACTGCCACCGACCGTTAATTTGACATGTCAGGCCCGTGCAACGCCGAATCTTTTCGGATGGGGTTATCAAATACCATCCGGGCCGATGAGCTCACACCTTTTGCAGAGTACTTTTGGTTCTTACTATTTTCCTTCAACGACATGGCTACGACTATGGAGTATGGAGGGAGCACTGGCATTCTTTTTTGATTGCCTCTACCGTCTCGGCTGTGACACGAGACCTGCAACCACTGGTACCCCAACACCCTGGCCTTGTTGGTGACCAGCCCACGGCGTGCAGACAAGGCCAGGGCCTCTCATGTACGGACAAAAGACAAAGGAGGACGACTGCCCTGGTCGCACTGTGACACAAGCCGGGCCGAGTACGAAACACCAGAACAAAGTGGAACAGGCGTCAGGCGCTTATTACGCTGACCGAAGGAGCAATATAACAAACATTCAAACCTACTAGCACGGTTCAACCGGTACCACTGCGTTGGCAAAAGTCCGCCACGGTCCGTCTGCTCGGTTCTTGTGGTTGGCATGGGCTCCATGAATGAATATTCGGCCCGCTAAACAACGACCATCGGAGCTGCCATTGCTCCGTACAGCATGAATCATGGTGAAACGATGTATTTGTGCTAGCTGGCTCTCTGGCTCTCCGCCAACGCCAACACCAAACTTCTTACCCCGGGTAACTACTCCGGACTGTCGTCCACGAATGAGGCATACATGCACGTGGTGTCTGACTGAATGCGCATAGGACCCACTCCGGGAGACAGGATTGCCATCGAGTATGCTAACCTAGAGGTCCGCAAGGACGTCCGTACAGGTCGGCCTATGACACTGATGTGATGGACTTCATGGCAGCACAACCCCGGCCGTATTTGCCGGACAACGTTATTTCAACATTGGTAAGTGGCTACTTCTATTTGATAATACGTACACCACGAGTACTGCATCCCTAATCCTGGGAGACTGGCACTCCCCACCCATCCTCGTCACACCGAGGCACTGACAGCGGGAGCTATTACGACACCATGCATGGGCGTGGTTCGGGGACGGGCATAAGAACGGGAAGCCAAGTTGGTAGACAAGGGAGGGCCTGCATACCTCAATAACTGGTGAGAGAGTTAGACTGCTGACTGGGATTGGCATTGACCTATTAGCCAGCGTCTAAAAGGCATGACCTCATAACTTCCAACTCGTCTTCAAAAGCCCGTGTGCCCTTGCCCTGCAAGCAGTCCCGACAGTTCGTCACCCCGGTATTATCTTGGATTAGTATAAGAGAACCAAAAGAGAAAAAAAAGAAAAAGGGATTGATTTCTTTTTGGGTGTGATATGGTTCCCAAAAGGCCCAACACTGTACTCACGCTATCTATACCATACAACTTAAGGACCGTTAAGCTATCCCAGGGTCATTACCGAATCGGTTGGTAATCCAATACGGACAGCAAACTTGAGTGTTCATCGACAAGAAATCGGTTGCTGGAGGTGCGCCACGCCGTATTCTTCCAAGGATCCTCCGCACTGCAAACAGGGGATCGACGGCGCTGCCGTTAAGCAAGCGACGGCCTCCAGGGGACCGCAATCTGCCCCCCTGCAAGAAAGGCCACTCAACAAGCTTCCACATCACAGAACCTTGCTCGGCGTTGTTGCACCGGTTCGCGCCCATCATCCAGGTTTCTGGGACCAGACATTACTGGAAACATTATTCGACATTGTGTTAGTGGCTGGTGCATAAACAAGCAGCATTGTTGTACCATAGGACAAAAGATTGCTATTTGGGTGGCAAGCACAAAGGATATGCCATACGGAGTACTCCCCCTGCAATTCAGCGGGCAAAAGATGGATTATCTTTGATTGCCGCTGGAGTCGAACTCTGTGTAATTTCTTGTCTCCCTCTGTTACCATATGTGATGGTTCGGGCTTCAGGCTGCATCACGACTGCATCACCCCTGGCAGCCCTCCCCCACGCCGTTGAACATGTTTCACAAGCCGCAGAAGATGTCGTTGATGGCGTTCCCGATAATTATCGCGGGGACTAGGCACGCCTGGCGAAAAGGTACTTCTCACGAGCACAAACACCGTCACATTTGGGGCGGAACCGGCCTTCCAATAGTAAATCCCTGACGGCTTGAGAGGCTTCGACCTGAAGACTACTACCAGTGGTAGTTATTTGCTAACAAGGTTGGCAGAAAAAACCCGCCCAGGATTGTTAGGGTTTACACTCTAGCACCGAGGCGTACTGAGCCAGCTTGAACAGTGTCTCATCCACACCAATCTAAGCCATGACACTGACGACGAAGAGATAGCTCACCAAGACGTTCAACCAGGTGTCCACTAAGACCAGTCGAGGGCAACAGGAGTATCTCCCATTGGCCTGGATACGAGCGGGTGGGAGTTTCCCAAGCCACCAGCAGCCCCATGCATGTCCAAGCCGACGGTAGTTGCACCTCGTCGTTCCAAACAAGTCAGTGAGGCCCGGACCCGTGCACCGCCAGAAGTGATTTGAGGCCTCTCTCGGGGGAAATTCTAGCATCCACTTCGCGGTTGACAGCAGCAGGAGCCAGTACCGGAGTTTGCTGCAACTTCAATTGTCCCGGGCGCCAGGACCAGGACCGCCGAACTCAGAACCCTGGTCCGCCTGAAGACGTGAAGAGGGGGGCGCATGGAGTATGGAACTAACTTGGGATCAATCAAATGTTGGAGTACGTAGAGTGGAGGAGGATATTCTTGAGTGGTCGCCGCCCCGGACACTCCGTACACACCCAAGGCCCAGGCCAACAGAATCCAAGCAATCAACGCTTTGCGCCGTCTCGTGCGATTTCAAAGGCGGAACGAGGACATCTCCGAGAGGTCCATTGTCTTTCCATTTTCGGCCATGGCAGTTTTTGGGTGTCCATCTCGGTGCCGTAATCTAAACATGCCTGTGGGCTAGGAGCAGCTCTAGACGCGGCATGTCAACATATGTCCCTCGGCCTGCAGAAGCTCCTAGACATATCTTAGTTGCCCTCACGAGTATAATAGCTCCCCACCCGCCTACCCCTCAACGGGCAGGGCAAAGGGAGGAAAAGGACGACATTGAAGAGTATAATAATCACGCCTATTTCTATTACTGTACGCCGTTAGGGCTTGACGCTTCACTTCTGTTTACACAACGTCTGTCCTTATTACATTTTGTCCATTGCCACAAGCTACAAGCTATTTCGGTACCGGGGGTCACTCAAGGCAGCCCTTGCATCCAGCATCAACATTGAGAGCTTGCCTGGACAAAATGGGAGCTTCCTGCCATCAGACAAGGCTTGCCGCAGTTCGAATACCCGAGAAAACCAATGAGACGGTGAAGCTTGTCAAGAATACTGTAGCTCCAAAACCTGCTGAATTCGTAAGTCTATTTGGATTCCTCATGCTTTGTGTGGTGGGCGATATAAAAGGCATACTCTAGTTGCGGTAGTGTTAGTTTTTGCCCGTGGGCTCTCGAGGCTAACGAGATCTCTCTTCCCTCTCATGGGCATGCAGGCGTTATTCTCCCAACTTCCACCAGAGCTTCGTCTGAAGATATGGAATCTAACTCTGCCCTCTTTGAGGCTGGTGTCGATACACTGCGGCGTCGAATCACCATCGCTCTACAATTCGCAATCTGGTACCACCATAACCTCATTTACTGGATGCACTTCAAATGCTCCGATTCCCATCAACATGCATGTGTGCGCCGAGTCTCGAGCCGAAACATTCAAGAGTTTCCGATTCGCCTTTGGTTTCGTGCGCACCCCAGGACACATCATCTTTAACCCGGAGAGCGACATCCTCTATTTCGGACCTCGAGAGGGATACATGGCTGCTGATGCTCAATTTCATACTTGCATGTCAATGTGTGACCCGGCGCAGTTGGCTCTCGTGCGCCGAATTGCCATTAGCGACGCTCTATTCTGGGTTGACGAGATATACAGCTCCATGGCGGCGGCGAGCCTTACGACCAACGTTATCAAACAGCTGGCGTCACGAATGCCCGCATTGGAACAGATCATATTCGTGCCCCGTGAGCAAGATGAGGCTACTCAACCAGCTTTCACAGAGGAGCGAATGGCGCGCCAAATTCAAATGGCTATGCATACCGTCTGCCAACAAGACTCGCACTGGCGTCCTCCGCCGTGGGCAATTGTGTCTTTGCAGACACTAAAGACAGCCTGTGGATGAACTCGCCAAGTCTAATGAGACACCTGTACAAAAGCAAAAGTGTGCTGTCGAGTCAAGCCGAGACACAACGGCCCATTCCTTGACTCGCCAAGCTACGTACATACGTACGGAGCACTCTGTACTACTGCAGAGAATGAAGGTGGTTTGAGCATAGCTTTTTGACAGGAATTATCCAGTTTACAAAGATGGGCAATTGGATCAATTAGATCGTCACCCAATCCCCGTCACCACCACCTTTTCTCTCCCCCTCCCCCCCGCCGCTAGTGGCACACGACATCCCTCCCCCCTGCGTCCTCGGTTTCTTCCCACCAAGATTGGAGTCGGATGTCTCTGGAGACCTCAGACACGCATGGCTGCTTGTGCTTGTTGCATACCACGCTCGACGGTGACAGCGGGAGGAGGCGAATTGCAGTGGAACGATTCCGCCTGCGATGAGCCTGTAACGGCCGGGTTCCAGACGAGCGCCGCGGCTTCATTGTCTCGCAGCCATGAGCATGATATAATTGACGCTCGCCATGATGGTGTTGAGGAGAGAGAAAAGATGATTATAGGAAGGCGGGGACGATCCTGGAAGGACGGAAAAGACAAACATTAAGTTTGGTGTATTAGCAGAGCAAGGGGAAAACTGTCTTTTTTGCTTCCATCTCATCTCATTCTTTTTTGGTATATTCTCCCCAGATTTCGTCTTTGGATATCCAAAATCGCCCAT
Source organism: Metarhizium acridum (assembly GCF_019434415.1). Taxonomy (NCBI): domain Eukaryota; kingdom Fungi; phylum Ascomycota; class Sordariomycetes; order Hypocreales; family Clavicipitaceae; genus Metarhizium; species Metarhizium acridum. Next base: position 977,692 of record NW_027094020.1, on the reverse strand, counting down.
CAACATGGCAAGGCGAGCGGCAAACAGCTGTCAGGCTGGCCTGTGTTTTCTCTCGCAAACATGCAATGAAATCATTTATTTCATGCATCAATTCAGTTACTTATGACTACGGAGTAATAATAATAATCTGCATCCAAGTCAAATGGTCATTGACCACTCGGCGTTGCCCGTTTGCTGCTTACTCTTGTTCACTTTTGAGCCTCATGATTTGCTCCGTGTTTGACACAATGTTACTTGTTTCGGACATGGGGTAACTGACTTGATGAGAAGAGGAGCAAGGGCCGCTGCATTGCAATTCCTTTGGATCAGGACGAACGCACGGTCCTGCATGAGAAACCTGTGATGATGATGAAATGAGCGGGAAAAGTGGCTGGATCAAAGCTTGCCGACTTTGCACCCCCCTGCTTTCTTCCCCCAGAGGCGCATGTCAGCTTTCGTCATGCATAAAATCTCCGACAAGATGGATCATAAGCACTCTATCTACGCACCGGGAAAGCGCCAGCTGCGGAACCTCTGTTTTACTTGCTGATACTTGCGATTTTGTTTTCTTCCGGAAGTCTTGCGAATCGGCGATATTAACGTGCATCTGGTTCTGCGTCAATTTCTTTTTTCAAAATGCTCAGACCACACCCGTCTCGTTTGGATGCTACGTTATTCTTGGAACACCGTTTGAACCCCAAGGCTGTGCAGAAGAGACAATTCACATCGCGGGTGTCAACAAGGTGTTTAATGTGGCCGACGGCCTTGGGAGGTGCAAGTTGGTTTCATCAACAAGTCAACTTTTACGGGGGGCTTGTCCCGTGTCCTGGAACACTATTATGCAGTCAATTTGTCATGCAGAAATACTGCTGCCTAGCCAGAGGTGTCTCCCAGAAGCGGCATATGGGAAAAGAAAGCGTCTCAGCTACGGTATGTGTTGATTGGAAGCTTGGGAAGCTAATTGGTGACAAACTGTACCCATGCCTTCCTTCTGCAAAATGTAGGGTCATGACGTTTGATTCAGCTATATACAATTCTTGAGATACCCAAACGACGACCTCTGCTCGGTAGTCTCCCCAACAGGATGATCTGAGCTGCCTGCTTCCTCTAATACTGTGAGTCTGTGACATCAATACACGGGCAAGATGTGGTCAGATGAGGACGGTCTTTGTGTAGGTGCCGAGACGTTTCCCATCTTGCAAGACACGACGTTTGGCAAGTCGTGCTGGGCAAATTCAACCTTGGGGGCCATCCATACGAACCAACCAAGCTGTCGTACGTAAAGGTTTGTTACAACTGCTGGCTACAAGGGAGCAAGAAAAACCTAGCTTCATATAGCTCGGTGACAGCTTCATCGTCATGATAACCGGCCGCGAGAGCTAGAATCTGTGCCAATTTCTGCACTGGAGAAGAGTGTCATGCCGTGAGTGTGACCGTTATTCATGTTCCCATACCAATCCCTTTTCGACGACCCCTGAGAAGTGCCTCAAGCGCTTGACCTACTGCTGGTAGATCTCCAAGCATCGTAAGGTGCCCTCTCTCCGTGCTGACTCTGCCTGAACGGACGATGGAATACCCTTCGGGCAGCATGGCTTCTCGTGCAAGAACAACTCCGTCTCCGGGCCGAAAGACCAAATCGTCATAGGCATCTGCGCAAGGTATAGCCTCTCGTCCTGCTACTTGGGCTGCGTATACGGTTGGAATTGTCTTTCCGTACAGAACAGCGTGTGGTGGATACGCATTTGATGATTCAAGTTTTTCAGAGTGTGCCAGCTCTGCCCGAAATTTACGAGTAGCAGCAAGCGTCCGTCTGAGGTACTTTAGATATCGTTCTCCATCTGTCGTCAACGTATTCCGAGTACCTGAGGGAGGCGACGGTGAACGCGGTGGAGATGGGAGCGGAGCGACTCCGTGGTAGTGGGTCTCGCCGGCGGCAGAAACAATGTTTTGAGTCTCATGAGCCTCCGGCGCCTTCTTCGTCTTGAGAAGCGAATTCGGGAACAGAGAAGACAATGGAGACGTCAATCCCTGTTGCTTGTCACGACTGAATGCCGGCAGCGCTGGTGCCACACAGGGACTGAGACGCCACTTGACCCAATCATCAGCATTGAAAAAGTCGACTGGGTAGGACTCCCCAGTTTCTTTGTCGATGAAGCAAAACCCATCATCGGGGAGCAGTACAAATGACGTACGAATCGAGAAATTCACTTGCGCGCTGAGCAATTTCTCGTTGAAGAGGACTGCGTCACCATTGCGGAATGGCCCTAGGATGTTGATACATCTTTGAGGGACTCCGGCGTAGAGTACGCCTGCAAAAAGATGCGGCTGGAGGTTAACAGCATGTCTTGTGATGAGTCCACCTAGACTGTGAGCGATGACGATAGCTCCACGAGACTCTGGGGGTGTCCCAGGCATATTAGACGGCAACTTTGCAAGGAACTCTTGCAATTTCTTTGATGACAAGGCAGGGCTCAGCCGCCAGTCATATCCGTAGTCCCATATGCGGAGAGTTCCATTGCGTGCATTTGGAGAAGACCGCAGTTTCTTGAAAAGCTTTCGTGAAACATCCACAGGGCCGATATGTTTGAGCATGCCCGAAGGAATGATGCGTTCCTCCATAGTTTCTTCATCCTCATCCTCTAAGCCTACTTCTAGGTTTGCTTTGCGCATGTTGAAGCCCAGCTTAACTGGCGCCCAAAGTTGCTGGTGTGGCGGCTCTGCTGATCGCAGTACAGAGCCACGATAGCCCCCTAAGATAACTACATCGCCGGTGAGGTCTTCCAAGACACGATCCATCGCCGCCGACGAAGTGCTTGTCTTAGGTGGCATCTGACTCGGTTGCGTAATTGGTACGTCTCGACTAATATCTGGCTTTGGTCGACTCAGTGTATTTTCTTCGGTCGAGCTCGAAAACAAGCCGTTAAGTGAGATTGATGACATGCGGGACGCTGCCTGCAAGCGGGGAAAGCTAGGCATCTTGAAATTGGGTACGTCTGGAAGGCTGTCTTTGATGGCCATGAACCGGACGTTGACCATTTCTCGGACATCGCTGAATCTGTTGTCATCTCCTAGGGAAGACTGTCTCGATAGGGTGTGGTAGAGGAGGCTTTCGTCAGAAGTAACGCGTCGCAACACAGGAGGTCGTGGCCGCGAGCTGGAGGACAAACTGGTCCTTGATGCGGTAGAAGGTAACGGCGTGTGTGTATCATTCTGCTCACCCTCCGCATAGTACCCAGCGCTATGGGCAGGGTTGGTGGTGGATGCTTGGGTCAGTGTAAAGGACCTAGGACGAGGACGATTGGCCAACTTGGAGCCTTGATTTAGACTATTTTTGTGGTCTCCCGTGAAGTTTGAAAGAAAAGAAGTTGGCAAAGAAGGTAAGAGATTGCCGTGACCGGTGAGAGATGGAAATGCCTTTTGGAGTTTCTTAAAAGCTTCTTGTCCAGTAGACCGTGAACGATGTTGTCTCGTCGGGCTGAATGCGGACCCAAGCACCCCTCGGGTTTGACGCGAACGAGATGTATCTTTGCTGATGACAAAGACTTTTGGCCTTGAAACCCAAGGCGAAGGCATTGGTAGCTGATCTGGGGTTTGAGAACTGGATTCGGCCAGGACTTGGCCATCATCCACCACCTCGTCTCTTAGTCGGGAACTTTTCGCTATTTCCGATAGCGTCCCAACGCCAGGACCGTAATTATCTTCGCGTTCATCTTCTTCATCGCCCTCGACGATGGCGCTATCAAAATACCCACCCCCAGGTACCCGTTCAAGAGCTGCTGCCTTCTCCGCCGCTGGAGTCTGAGCAGATGTCAGATGGCTGGCCGCAGCACTGATGGCTGGTTGAAGAGCAGCCTGGGCCTCATCTTGGTCTTCAATAAGGGCCTCGTCGGACAAGTTGGGCTCTTCGAGACCATCCGGGACACCATCCACTTGTCTTCCCTCAGCAGCGGAGGCAGACAATTGTGATCGCATCCTAGCCGCTTCATCCGGCAGCGGGACATTTAGCTGAGTTGTGATACTCATATTTGCCAATGAGCTGGTGTAATTTTGAAGATGCTCGGAGACAAACTCGACGGACTGAATCCAATGCCGTCTGAGATGCCAGTTCAAGGGGACGACCGCATGAGGGCTGTTAATCAATTTTCGTGACGTTCAAAGGCTACGCACAGCCAATGAGGGTGCTCCGTTGGTTATGTTCGTTTATCACTGCAGGTGGTTGATGACTGCTTCGTTTCCAACGTTGCCCAGATATAACTAGACTGATTCACCCAATTGAAGTAGCTGAGCCGAGTATGAAAACAGACAACGTAAGGGCGAAACGAAAGGCTTCTGACCGGGAAGGATGGAAGGAATTAAAGAATAAGCACGAGACGACTGTGTGATTGGCGGCGGAGCCACCCACCAGCTGAGCGGCATGGCACTCTAAGCAGGCTTCAAGCTAGTGGATCTCGGGAAAGGCGAAGAGCTGTTGGCTGTGTCGGCGTCATAATAAACACCGTATCCTTCGCCCTCTTGCCGGCTACAACGGAAAACCGGTACGGGATATAACCGCGCTGGACTGAATTGAGCTCTGCTAGGGCCAGGGTGGCTGTTGGGGCATAAGCCAGCGTCAGTTTGCAAACCCAGACTGGGCACAATTCGTTGTTCCAAAAGGCCGGCGCACCCGAACAAGGCAGCACCAGAACCCAAGACGAAAACACTCGCCATTCTATTTTGCGTTTCGTTTTGAAGCCGCCTTCCGGCCACTTCATGGATGGCATAGTAGCGCCCCCAAAGCAGCGATGAGGCCTGAGAGTAGGCTGTGTGGTGGCGGCGCGACAAATGACCTCTGTAATCAATGAGCCTCGAGCGGCAGCAGCCCGTTGATCGCTGCCGGCTGATTTCGCTGACGTCGTCTGACGTTGAGGCAAGAATTGGACATGCAAGGGCCAGCCTTGCAGGCCCGCCTCGTCTGCACTCGGGTGCTTGGCGTATGGCCCCTGTAATCATCCTGATGTATTTGCGCTCCTACGATTGATTCATTTTCTTGATTGAGACTCTTCCATGACATGTGATAATGGCCTTCAACTCTGTGGGGTGGTTCCGACCATAGCCACCGGCGTCGCTGGTCTTTTTCGGTATTGCCCTCCGTATTGTCAGCACATTTGTATGTCCAAACTGTCTCCAACGATGTAGGAAGGGGACCTCTCTTCCATTCAAGTCGCAGATACTTGGTGTCGATGCCACGTAATAGATCCTATCATGCAATCCAGGCTTCTGGCGTCGGTGGTGAAGCAATTGCAGTACAGGGCTTGCAAAATGGTGTTGGAGTCAATATTAGTTAGTTGGCAGCCACGACTGGGTCTTCCCAGGCGCTGACGCAAGTTGCAAACCCGGAAGGAGCAAACAGGACGGTCAAGGTACATGTAGCCATCCCCCCACTGAGGCTAGAGGCAAGGGCCGCCCCATGGTGTCGTGTCACCTTACAACTGTGCAACGGGGCAACTCCGTTGGCAGCGGCGTTCCTTCCCTTCGAACCTCTTCTGCCGTGAAAGTCCAGCGGCTCCGGACCCAGCGTCATTCATTGATTCGCCGATCCAGCTTGTCCAGCTTGGCCCGGAAGACACACACACTCCAAGCTTTAAGCTTAGTAACACCACGCTTGACGGACATTGACGGGCCGTACCGATCATTCGACATTTGGCTATAACTTCAATCCCGGACAAGACCTTGCAGTGCCCTCACCCCAGTTTCATTGTCGGGAACCGACTCAAGCAGCAAACCCAATTGTGTCACACCTGGTTGTCTCCGACCCCTCGCTCGCTCACCTTTACCAAGTACTTGACCATGACCACACTTGTGCCCCGAGCGCCATACAGCGACGCGGAGCTGATGACACTCTACCCGCCTCAGCTCCGCCTCCATCAAGTCCAGATCCTCCTACGGCATGGCGAGCGTACGCCGGTCAACGCGCGGTTCACGAATGCTGGTCTGGCCCCATTCTGGCCCTACTGCTCTGCAATGAGACAACTCCGTAATGCCGTTCTCGACCCGAACACGGACCGCTTTTCAGTGCTGGAGTGGAAGAGACGGCTCGAAACCATGGGGCCAGACGATGCTCCCGTAATGGCATCCGGGCCAGGCGGCGAATGGGATGGTATTTGCGACATGGGAATGTTGACAGATCGCGGCCGCGCCACCACGTTCCAGCTTGGGCAACGGCTTCGCAAGCTCTACGTCGATCAGCTTGGCTTTCTGCCTGCCGGCGTCAAAAACACCGACTTTATCTATCTCCGCTCTACACCGATTCCCCGTGCCCTAGAGTCGTTGCAGCAGACTCTCAATGGACTATATCCATTGCACACTCGCGCCGACAACTTCTCTCCGCCGACCATCATCTCTCGCGCGCTCGCGGACGAAACCTTGTACCCCAACGACTCCAATTGCCGCCGGTTTGCCGCGCTGGCTCGAGCTTTCGCGCAGCGGGCTGCAGACCGGTGGAACGACTCAGAAGACATGGCCTACCTCAACGCAAAGATTGGAAAGTGGATGCCGGATGAAAGCCCCAGAGTTGCTGTGGATTCACGCCCTCGGCTGAGCGGCATCATGGACACCATCAACGCGACCTCTGCGCATGGCCCAGAGACGAAGCTTCCCAAAGAGTTTTACGACCCCAAAGTCAAACATATCCTAGAAAAGATCGGTGTGGACGAGTGGTACTCTGGGTACAGGGAGAGCAAGGAGTACAGAACACTTGGGATCGGCGCTCTGCTTGGCGACATCGTCTCGAGAATGGTCCAAAGTGCCCAAGATTCCGCCAAATCTGACAACGGCTCGAAGCAGCAGTCCAACACACCTCCCAGAGTCCGCCTCGGCCTCAGCGGATGTCACGATACGACTCTCGCCGGCGTTCTTGCCAGCCTGGGCGCTTTCAACGAAGAGGCATGGCCCCCATTCACCAGCCACGTCGCAATTGAGCTCTTCCAGCGTACAGGAACCAACAATTCGTCTTCAAGTCAATCGTGGTGGTCATCCATTTTCAGGGGCTCGATTTCAAACAGCATCGGCCGCAAACCATCTCCCGAACTTAGTGAGCGAGAAAGGAAGCAACTGCAGGGTTACTACGTCCGTCTCCGCTACAACGACAGACCTGTTACTATCCCCGGGTGTAAGGTCCCAGGCAAACACCTTGATGGTGATGAATCGTTTTGCACCCTGGTGAGTCGCCCTTGCGCATATTTGAACAGTCCCAGTCCTTGCGAACTAACTCGCCCGGCAGGAGGCATTCAAGTCAATAGTAGATAAATTCACACCCCGTAACTGGAAGCAGGAGTGTCGTACGAACATCAAAGCTTCCGCTTTCCCTGCTAAACCCGAACCTGCTGGCTACTGAGACCGGATATCAGAATACTGGCATGTTGTTGCAGTGCCCTGCATGATGAAGGACTATTTGGAGCACATGGCAAGATGTCATTTTGCTGAGTTAAAGGCTGTCTTTCTTTCATTTTTTTCATATATTCATCATGATATATGGCGTTTGGGGGGGTTCATCTTGAGGGACTGATTTTACAAGTATTGGCATCAAATGAAGGCAGCACTTAGGGTAGATCAAGTACGAAGCTAAATATGTACTTAAAATAGAACCCGGCACCAAGTACACATGTTGTCCGATGTCAAATACCAGGTGCTTTGGAGAATCAGTTTCACAAGGACCTTTCTTAAGAGACAAGGTAAACCGTGTGAACCCCAAAACATTGCTTCTGCATTCAGTACTATCACTACTGCTACCGCTATAGGTCGCACATATGTTTCCCCTTCCCGCTTTCCCATCTTGCATGGACGAAAGCCACTCCCAAATACCGAGTGTCTATCCGCTTCTCGCGCAGACACATATTAATCTTTGCACTCCGCCTTTTCTAATGATCATGCCAACAGCCGCTGCACGAGCTGGCAAATCCTTCTCCTTGGCCACGGCTCTCCTTGTGAAACTTTGCCGTGTTTTCTTTCGTAGTCCACCTTCCCAGCGGGGTAGCTAAATCGGAGGAAATAAAGAATAAAAACATCATATACTGACAAAGAATAATTATCAAAAGTTAAGACAAATAAACGTATGAAAAGGTAATTATGTGTGCAGAAATGGCCCAGCTGGAGTGATTTTTTAAAAGGAAAAAAAAAAAAAACAATTCAGAATAATAAAAATGGTATGAAGACTCCGCAGAGCAATTATAACGATGAAGCCAAATGATCAGTCCCCTTCCCTGGTCATGGTGTAATATGGCGTGTAGGTTGCTTAGACACGATTGCAATAATTAGTTGGCCACTTCCTCTTCTACCCATCCATTAAGACCACCCTGTATAGCAAGGCCGAAGCCTGTGCCTCCCAATCCACCAAAGCTGGACTGATACTGATGGCCACGTCTTTCCCCGTCACTGCCGTTGCTACCAGCCAAGCTATTTGGACTGTTGCCGCCATTCTCGAAGCCAGGGGCAAGCACAGGCAAACTGACAGCCCGGCTGTGAGAACCACGGGCGTTGCCTGGGGCAAGGAGTCCCCCGATAGTTGTGGCACCAGATGAAGCTGTAGTAGGACCGTAGCTGTTCGAGATGGAGGCAGATTGGCCGTGTCCACCTAGGGATCCTTGCTGTGGGATTTCAAGACCTAGCTCATTAGGAGAGGATTGTGCCGTGTTGAAGAGGAGGTTCTGCTGCAAAGAGAGATGCTGCTGTTGCTGTTGGTGCTGCTGTTGATGAGCTTGTTGAGACAACTGGTTCAAGTACATTGTCAGAGGGTTGCTCTGGGCGTTGAACAATGTAGCAGATTGCTGAGGAGTCGAACCATTCGGTGGCGAGCCACTGTTCTGGGAGCCGCCTGGCGGAGGGGAAGCAACCCCCTCAGGACGAGGAGACTGGCCCTGCTGCTGCATCTGCCGAGGAGGATTTCCACAGCGGTCCTTGCCGAAGTTGACCTTGAACTTCTTGTATTCATCCCTACCACGAATCGCCTCAATTGCCTTGATCGCGTTGGCGATGTTTGTGAAATTGACAAAGGCGCAGCTCTTTTCGCGAAGCGTGTTTACAAGCTCGATTTCACCATATTCAGAGAAGTCCTGACGAAGACGGTCTTCAGTCCAGGTCTCGTCCAAATTACCTACATAAACGTTCCGAGATGCACCACCGCTGACAGCCAGGGCGATTGCTGGTGGAAGGGCTCCGGAGTGTTTCCCCCAACCAATCTTGAGTCTGCGGTTGTGTATCATTAGGCCTTGGAGATTGCTTAGCGCATAAAATGATGCCGCAGCCGTTGGATCAATGAAGGTAACGAAGCAAATGTGCTTATCAGGAATATATCGAATGTGGTGCAGCAAGCCCCCACGAACAACGTTGCAGATTTCCTCAATAGTCGTTTCGGGGTGAATGTTACCCAAGTAAATTGTACGGTTTCCTAGGTTGTTGATACCTCCGGCAGTCGTTGCTACGGCGGCAGCGGCGACAGATTGCTGTGCAAGAGCATTGGAGATCAGGTCACGATCGGCGCCGGTCAACATATGCGCATAGCCAGGGGCAATGCCGAGATACTGCGCAGCGTTCTGTTGCTGTGTCTTGGAGACATAGGCGCATCTGTCTTTGCCATAGTAGACACGACGAGGAGCCTGCCACTTCGCTTCTTGCGGAAGTTGAGAGACTGCCTTGATGGCATTGGCTATGGATAGGTAATGGACGAATGCAATATTCTTTTCCCGCACAATCTTGACTGTGTCGATGGCACCAAACTTGCCCAGGTCTTCACGAAGTTCCTCGTCAGATACATCCTCAGGCAAGTTGCCCAAGTAGACATTTCGTGAGGCGCCGGACTGCTGAACAGCCAGTGCGACTGAGTTGGGGACTTGAGATGGCTTGCCCCAGCCTACCTTAATATCCTGACCTTTGATGCAGAGCTTTTTCAAGATTGCATCAGAGTGGAAGTGAGTCGCAGAACTGGCATCGAGGAACGAGATAAAAGCACAGTTCTTGTCAGGTAAGAGACGAACTGACTCAATTTGACCGCTTCGAACGTGGCCAAGGATTTCCTCGGCGGAGGTGTCCTGAGGAATGTTGCCAAGATAGACTGTTCGGCTGGTACCACTCACGACAGAAGATCCCAATACAGGGGAAGCGGGCTGCATTGCCGATTGCATGTTGAAGCCTCCAGTAGGGGACTGAGGAGGGTAAAACTGAGGGGCGCCATACGTGGACGGCGACACCATGGCCTGATATGACTGAGGCGAAATATTTTGTTGAACAGGGCTAGAGACACTCCCACTGTGCTGAGTGTTATTTCCCACTTGTTGCTGGCTCTGTTGGAAGGCAGACAAGTTTTGGAACTGAGGGCTGCTGCCAAAGGCGGCCGGGCTTCCCGGCTGAAAGGGGCTTCCAAGCAGAAGCTGTGAGGGAAGAAGAGGAGTAAACTGCATATCGAACGCAGTGCCAGGTGTAGTCATGTCGTTTGCATTGGGAGATGCGGGTTGATTCTGATTCATGGACTGGGTGTTGAGAGAAGGGATGTTTCCACGACGAGGGTGACGGTCAGCAAATCCAGATATGTTGGACGTAAAGGCACCGTGAGAGAATCCAGTGTCGCTATTAGAAGGCTTTGATACATGGCCTTGAAATCGGCCGTTTGAATTTGCACTGGCACCCTGGCCAATGTGCCCGTTGAGGTCCTGCATGCCAAGGAGATGAGGGGGGACAAGAGAGTCCCGCCCGACTTGCGAAAGAACAGCCGTTTTGAAATACAATACGTGCCCCGTTAAAGGCACGCCGAAGGCCGAGACGTGGAAACAGAGGCGCGAGATCTAGCCTCGATATCCTAGTGTGGCACGACTTCGTCGGTTATCGGGAAGTCGACAGAGCTGACTTGACACAAGGGATTTGGCAGATGGATGGGCCTGTTGTTGATGAAAGCAAAAAACGAAAGTAGCGTGAGAGGAGCAAGAGTTATTAAACTGAAGGCGGACAAAATATATAGTCAATGCTCTGGAATACGAAAGCCGCATGTATGTAAAGTAATTCTGTTCGAATAAAGAGGATACTGGTCTGGAAGATACGCCAAGTAAAGGTAGGATTCCGTTCTGGGCACCTAGTGACGAAATCGTTTCTGGGACGTAGGACCTGGCTGCTGAAATGAGCGTGAAGATGGCAGCAACTTGTTGTGTCAAGTCAAAAGTCGTCGGAATTAGGGAGAAGGGATATAGCTGGTCAAAGCATACAGCCGAAGGTTGAAGCGAGAGGTCCAGCTAGAACGATTAAGTCGAAGAGATGGTGTGCAAAGGACGAAAGCCGTTGAGACGTGGATTTTGGTCTTTGTTCGTGGCCAAGGAATATGGAACCAGAGAGTCGAACGACGGGGGGACGGCGGCGAACGGCGGCAAACCAAGGAAGAAATTAAAAATGACAAAATAGGCGAAACGAGTGTCAATAATAAGATGAAGAAGATTGGCGTCTCAAAAGAAAACTTGTAAGAACTGCATCTGGAGCAAAATCGCCCACAGAGAAACCAACTTTGAAGGCTCAGAGGAGAGAGAGATTGGAGCACAAGAGCTGGCAGAGGCGCGTCAGTCGTCGGAGACAGAAGAGGCGGCTTAGACGAAAGACTATGTGGAGGTCGACGGTACCTAGGAGATTGGACGGCCTGAGGCTTGCCTTGAAAAAGGGTACAGAGTGGAAGCAGCCGTAGGGAGAGCGAGTGAGAGATGAGAGATGCTCAAGTGGTGGTGGAGCTGGCCGGGGGTGTAAGAGGAAAAAGGGACAGGCTCGAATAATAGGGCCTCCGTACTCGGTACAACAATGAAGAGGTGAATGATCAACAAGGGTCATCCCCCTGGTCAATTGGAGAAACAGGTAAGGCGGAAGAATAGAAAACGGCAAAAGCGTGGATGAGCACGGAGTTGGGAACATTAAAAAATAAAACTGATGAAGGGAAATGAAGAGGAGAAAGGCTGGGTAACAGAGTGTGCACCCGTTGAGAATAGGGGAGAGGAGAAGGATGAGGGTTACGGAGCAGGAAGCAGAAAAAGACGAGGACAAGAGCTGAGGGCAAGGAGCTCTGTAGGATGGCAGGATGGAGGAGAAAAGGCACGATTTTACTTCAGGAACCAGGCGCGAGACCAGTGTCTCTACTATTGACATGTACAAATACATGCACTTCTGGCAGCTTTCCGAAGCGGCTAAGCCCAAAGTCAAGAGCTCAAGTGCGCAAACAGTGAACGCAGGTGCTCCAACGGCACGTTGGCAGTACCCAATACTGAGCACGGGGTACCCAGTACCTGACAGGTGGGTCTCGGGCAGTTTGACACGCTTCTTTCGTGAAGAGATAGATGAGGTACCCGACGCCGTACCTGGACTGAGGGGGGTGGGCTGGGTTTCGCAAGCCGTGGTTGGCCAACAGACGAAGGGGGCTGAACAGGGGCAACAGTGACATGGTGGATGGAGCGATGCTCGAGGTGATGGAGTGGGCACAAACATTGAAGACACCAAGCACCAGACACGAGTCGAAGGCACAAAAGACCAGCCCTTGAGCTTCTGTCGCCTCAATTCTCGCCGTTGACGCCGTTCTCGTGGTTCCCGTGTACGCCATTTCCAACGACCCATGAGTGTGGGTGTGGACTTTTACCCAAACTGGTCTCCTAGTCGTGCTAATAGCCCGCTGACACTCCTCGGTACATGGTACATGTTAGTTTAATGAACCCCTGGCAGGGATCATGGTCCAGGTCCCGGTCCAGGTCCAAGACCAGGGGCATACCGTGATGCTACTCTGTCCAGACCATGGGAGTACAATACGGAGCACGGAGCAATGAAGACGCTGCCAGATGTCGAGCTTCTGAATTGCATTGTACTCGGTATTACTCCGTATGCTGTATGGAATACAACCGAAGCGAGGCATCGAGTAGTACCTCGATACAAATACGCATGGCGTACGGAGTACACTGCGCTCTCGGTAGCCAATGTCACAAGCCCGGGATATATTAACGTTAGACATGGCCGCGGCAAAGTGCAGTTCACCAGACGGTGTGACCATGGCCAATCTTAATCTCTTGCATGCAATTCAATGGTGGTCCATATCCGGAAGGCCATAGATGAACTCTCTTCTTCTCGAGCATCCGCCACACGGGATGCGGACATAGCATGTAGGTAGTATTACCTCAGTACTTCGCACCTTGGTATTTGGGAAATTGCAGACATCTCAAATAAATGCGCACACGTATCGATTCCTTCGTAAGGGGTGCCTAGGTACCTAGGTACTTTATCGAGAACCATGACGAGTACTTAAGTACCCGCGACTCCCTTTGAGTGTGTTGAGGTGCCAGCAAAGTCCCTTGCGGGGATGATATCCAATGAGATTTAGGCGTTAAGTAAGTACATGTATACTCACGCATTTATTGATCATAAAAGTATTATTAATCGTCCCTGGTACATTAGTTGGCAGTATTTTAGGCTTACATACAGGTAGAAATACTCGCCAAGGGTGTTCTGGAGTAGATACAAAGGCGGCGCCTTAACACAGTCAAAGGGATGGGGAGGTCGCCATAAAAAGAGGCAACGAGTAATGGAAGCCGGCCTCGTTCTTGCTGTCTCTGTGTAAAGTATGTATGTAGCCCTTGCGTGCCGACTTGAAGGCTTGACATTTAACCTGCCGAGTGATTTTTTCCCCCTCTCCTTTTCTCCTGTTTTCTTCTCTCTGCATCTTCAAGCAGTTTTACGTCAGTCATTTCTGCATCCACCACGATGTGTTCCCGCGGCAAAAATGTGTTGCACAAATTGGACCAAGCACTGGTGGACTCTGTCTGCCAATCCTGGATAATAATACTTCACGTATTGGCCAGCACCACGCCCATGAGTTCCGGCAGTGCAGTGGGCGAACATGGAATATTCCGTATTTCCGTCAAACAATTGTTTGTACCTACTACTGTCATGTGCCACGAAGCGCATGGCCAAGAATGCCCTTCTTCTTTTCATTTCTTCTGGCATGATTCAAGCAGACAGGGGGGGAATGCATTGAGGAGGCAAATATGGAGTGGTCCCCCAACACAGTCCAAGTGACTCCATTGTGCAGCGGCCACGACAAGCACGATGAAGCGGCACCGAAACAAACACACAAAGACTTCCTTTTTAATGATTTCAATAGGCAGGCCTGGACCGGCTTTCTAACAGACAAGGCCGCGGCGCTCCAATCGCTCCAACTCCATCACGGCGGGGGCTTTGTGATGTGCAAAATGAGGGTTAATGCACGACATGACTGTTGCCCATCAATACGGGGTACAACTATTACGTACGCTGTTGCAACAATCGAGTCAGCATTAAGACAGAAGTGGGCTGGGGACATGGAAAAGCCTATTCCAACTGCCGCTCGCTCACAGATGCAGGTGATGCAAAGAATGCAGAGTACAGTCTTGTTAGTACTAACACCCAAAATGCTAGACAAGCCCAGAACCAACAGTACCAACCGAGAGGTCGTGCTCTACGGCCAGACCCTAATCATTGGGGCAGCTTGTTTGCCGTCCCGGCCTGGGCATGAAACGTCCGCCATCCTTGTCCCTTCCGCCATAGTACGGAGGCTATTACTGTTTGACGTTTGTCTGCGTTTCTCCATGCCCGTTCTCGCCTGTGCGATTACGTACTTCTCATCTCTCCCACGTTTGTTTACCAGCCTTGAAACCGCAAAAGGGGTCCTGGAGTTCTTGCCGCAGCAATGATTCGCATGTACTCCGTAATTAATATCCTGATTCCCTTCCCGAAATCTTGTGGCAGATCGGGCAACCTGTGGGGTCGACCACCAATGCAGCGTCACCCATTCCCTCGACTCGTGGACTTGTGACTGCATCAAACCCTCAGAGGGCCAAGGCCGGGTCAGGGGTCTCTGGGGTTTGTGGTATCCCGTTGTTAGTGTGGCATGGCCGCCATGCGGTCACATGGCTGGCATGTCATTGACGCCAACATGTCAGGAGCGTGTCCGGATGCACAGCAGGGGAAAGCATACAAGCATATTCCGTATATGCAACTTGACCGCATTGTACACCCAAAATAGGCCAAGCTCAGCCCGGCTAAAACAGTCAATATGTTACATACAGTCAACACGCTGTCTTGGACCCTGTTGTTCGGCTGTTAGGGCAATACATCTATCTGCTCCGTGGTTCATGCTTTGTTTGCGGACTGACAAAGCCGGGTCAGCATCGGGCGTGGCGGGGTTGGCCAAGACAGGAGCAGGAAGAGAACGCAACGGGACCCCTTAATCGAGGTCAGTTCTGAGATACGGAGCACAGCCCAATGAAACGACAAGTTTCCTCTAGACGCGCCAAGCAAGCACGAGGCGAGCTGAGATGTCTGTTCCGGGCCTCGAGCCTGGCTGCATGCCCTTGCTGCCGTATCACCGATGGCCGTGTGCGGCCGTTACGCAAATGACAACCCGGCTTACAAGATCCCATCCTCCCTGCCCTCTTCTCTATCATGAAACTCAACACCTCACACAAGACCTACGGCGCCGCCAAGACCGTCTCCTTCTTGTTATTGTTATAAACCGGCGATTCCTCCTTCACACCCGCCTCCCACCAGATTCAACCATCCCCCCCTTCCCCACCATCGAGATCTGATCATGGGTCGTCCAGCCGCCGTGTCAAGACCGTCAATACATGCGCACAAATAAACAGGATCCTCTATAATCATTGTCCCCCAGCGCGTCGACGATACCGCGCATGCCTAAATCATCAACATCTTCCAACCCTGCAACGAGTCATCTTCGTTATTTGTAGATTCGTCCCCGCTGAGACGCATGCGAAGCCCGGCATGCACCAAATTCTCGGAACTCGCGTTAGATAGCAGACCCTCCTGGCTGGCCGTCCAAACCATAGAGCCATTGGTAAAGTGTGTTGTGCCCCAGGGAAGTCGATACACCGCCGGATTCCAAGTCTCAAGGTGTGCTATCACTCATTAGAGGCAGTGAGCACTGGCGAGAGGCGAGAACATGATGAAAATTCGTCGAAATGAGGAACCATGACTGTTGGCGGTAAATCTCGCTCAGTGCCCTCAACGCTGGTACCGTCAAGCCGTGATTCCCCCGGGCGTCCCAATTTTCACATCCCACTCAGTGACGGCACGCACCTTGGTTTTCTTAGCTCTTTGGGTCGCCTGAGGCATCTGCTCCTTCATCATGTTGTGATCGAACGTTGTGAGAATTGGGATGTCGCCGCAGTCGATCATGGCCCAGTTTTTGATGGGGGTTGGAGGACGGCAGCTTAGCGGATATTGGTGCCAATTCAGGCACCCTGTTCCTTTCTTGGCCGTTATTTGAGGTTTATGAGCGTGGCCTGATAGGGCGAGTCTGAGCTGTAGGCGTAGTAGATGATGGTGAACCGGGCCGAATATGAAACCGTCGTGTGAAAGGCGATGCCGATGATGTCAATATCAAACCGTATAGAGACATCAAAAGACATTTGACGTTGTTCAGGGGAGCGAATGACCGGGCTCCATGGAATGCCCACTACTGACAGTACATCCACATCATAATACAATCATTCAAATCCAAAATCAAATCCTACCTCGTAAGCCCATTTAGCTTCCGACTCGGCCACCTTGACCAAATCCGCTTTCATCCAACCCACCCCCCCTTCCACCATTGTGCCCTCCAAAGGCGGTCCGCGAAGCCGTAGAAGAGCAGGAGAGCAGGCCTGCAAAGAGAGCAAAGTGCCCATCACTTTCCATGGCTGTGTATCAGCCTCGACCGCGGCGATATAAGTGGTAGCACTGATAGTAATATATCAGACACTCAGCTGGGGAGGAAACAGTCGAATTGCTTGAATTTTCGGCAAGCCTACAAGCAACAGCACCACATATACGCCAGACTACAACTCAACTCTGCGGGACACGGTCGGCACCGCCGTTGCGAAATGGACGAGGATTGCCGGCAGTGTTTTGTCGAGATGCCGTCGCCGTGAGCCAAGTACACGTACACGTACACGTACACGTACGGCGTAGATGAGTGACTCATGCTGTGCCTGCCCTGGGTGCATTTGGCCAGCGCTCATTTGAGCACACGACGGGCTAATACCAGGACGCCACGGTAATTGGGTGATTTGACAACCTTCAACGAGTTGATGCTGCGTGATTACAATGAGTCAAGAGCTGTGTGGAAAGCTCCTAGGCAGAGTAGTAGGTGGGGAGAAGGGACATTGAGGGCATGAAAAAAATGCGAGTTGACATGTGAGATACCGCTCGTCGCAAGTGCACGCTTGCAGCCATACATGTCAAGCGTCAACTGCCTGGTACTTCATATTCCCCAGCTTCGGCCGTAGAACTACACAATGGAACTGATGATCATACTACCAGGCATCACCCTCCAAGTGGCAAGAATCAAGTCACGTCTGAACAAGGGACAAGGAGCCAACGGCGGAAATGTAACTCTCCGCCAATATATCTACAAATGCTTGATACATCATCTGAGACAAGAATTCGATATAATTGCACTCCAATCGCCAAACTATCCTATCGAAGCATCAATGTATGGAAAGGTTAAATAAAAAAAAGTTGCCCGGTCCCGCCAACAGAAAATACAGAGTAACAACAGGTAGCACCGCAGATCCCGTCTTCGAAAAATCAGTGTCCGAAATAGCGCAGCGGGATGCTTACTTATCCAGCCCTATAACAACGTAGCAATGCCATGTCTGAAACAGTGTAGCCCACTGCCATCGCGGCTGGTGTCGGCCAAATGATTCCGCGAGCACAATATATCTGCTAGAGCAACATAGCCAAAACGTTCTGTCTTCCAAATATGAGATGCTTCATTTCGCTGCCTTGACATATACTCGGGCTCTCGCACTCCGTTGCTCCTTGATCTGGCAGCTATGCCACAACCAATGCTATTTCTTTCACCACTGTTGGTTGGTGTCTAAATTTCAAGGCCAGCCAGAGGCCTCCTTCACCTTCTGGCCATGTAACAATATACCAAGGTGAAGGCCGCATCATTTCATGAAGTGAGGCATAGGAGTGTTTCTTTCCCTCTCTCTTCAATTTCATCCTTTGTCTTTATTTATTCGCGGCATGGGGTATCCTTAAAGGATTAGACATTTGTGAGATTTCTTTTTGGGCATCGGTGGTTCTAAGGCGGCGACGATGGCCTAAAATTGGAAAGTCAGGAACCTATCTCTTTCAGAGGCGGAGAATGGAGAAGGCGTGTTTTTATGTCATGAGTCTGCTCCGTGGTCAACCTACCTCATCAAACACATCCTTCAGCTTGAATTGCGTAAGCGCACTGCATTCGACATACTTGACGGCGTGCAGCTCCTTAGCCATGCGCTCGCCGTCTTCTCTCCTAACAGGCGTCATCTTCTGCTTCATGAGCTTTTCTTTGACGCTGGGATCGTCTCTTAAGTCGACCTGGGTGCCAACAATGAGGCAGGGAACACCAGGGCAGTGGTGGTGAACCTCGGGAAACCATTTTTCGCGAACGTTTTCAAACGAAGCAGGCGACGTAACGCTAAAGCAGACGAGGAAGACGTCGGTCTGAGGGTATGAGAGAGGTCGCAGTCTGTCGTAATCTTCTTGACCGGCGGTATCGAATAGGCCGAGGGTATAGGGTTCGTCGCCGATCCTATGGCGCGATCGAGTTAGAATTTGTTGGCATCGTGCTTGTGTCCTTGCCTTGTCGCGAAAGCTGGCCACGACACCCACGACACACAAGCAAAGGCCTATATTGGCTGTCGCGTCCCGAGCCTCAGCCACGTAGGGCACATAGATGCGCATCTGGCTCGAGGTGTTTCCCAAGGATGACGAATGGGTTTGAAGACCATGCCAAAGGGAAAAAAAAAACGGCTACTCCACTCACATTACCGTAACGGCATAGTTATCAAAGACCGTCGGAACATATTCGGAGGGGAATTTGTTGGTGGTGTAGCTGATGAGAAGGCACGTCTTGCCAACAGCACCGTCGCCGACGACAACGCATCTAGTAAACAATTGCACGAGCGGTTAGCCAGAGTCTGATACATAATGCATGGTGGAGCACGGCCGGATGTGGACAGAAAAGAAACTATTAGCACGGCACAGGCCACTTGCTTCGGCCTCGAGGAGATCAACACTCTCAGCGTCGGGGAGAAGGAAGTAAGTGTGGTGAGGTACTATTTTGGTGATGAAACGGGTGCAATAAATAGCAGGGGACGTTGAAGATGCGGCGATGGAGATGGCGCGGGTGCTCTGATAGAGAGAAACGGGCATCGAGCAACAGGTAAGAAAAAACGGGCAAGGACGCTGTGGAGGGCGTAAAAAAGGAAGAATGCGGCGGTATGGATGCAGCATTGAGGCAGCAGGATAAGGATGGCGACCGACATACTTGATGGTTGCGACGACGGCCATGATTGTGGTGGCGCTTCGCAGCAAACAGAGCGTGAAGAAACGATGAGAGGCGAGAGACGATCGGTCGGGTCGAGTCGAGTCGAGTCGAGTCGAGGCGAGGCGAGGTGAGGTGAGTCGGGATGGGGATGGGGATGGGGATGGGAGACGGAGGCGCAAAAGGCCAAAAGTCGCAGCGCGGGCTCTTTTTGACGTTGGGTGATGAGGATCAAGCTTCAGACACGGTGAGGACTTGAGGACGGAGGAGCCCTTGAGGAGCCCTTGGAGTAGCAGAGAAGTCGAGCCAAGCGCTCGGGGGGTGCAGGAGGAGTGCAGGAGCGCACGAGTACGGGAGTACACGAGTATTACAGGAGCACAAGAGTGCAGGCTTCCTGGGAAGGAGGGGCCCGTCAACGTGTGGCAGGTGCGGCCGAGAGGAGCCAGTGGGCCAGCGGGCGAATGACATGGTGACGGTCAAGTGGTCAACAGCTCGACATTGAGGTGCTCAAGCTCCTTGTCGAGTTCGGGACGCAAAGCACGTATCAACGGCCTAGGTAAGTTGTACTCGCCGTGAACACGAGCAACTGACCTGGGTGCAGAATGGCCCAAAGACACCAGGTTGACTGCTCACTTCACACGACCATGGCCATGCGGAAGACCTCAAAAGTCAAGACTCTGGGACCAATCGAAACGCATCCAGACTGAATTGGTGCCGCACAAACGTCCTGGTGCAGCAGCACAGTCCACAACTCGACCAGCTGTGCCCCAGATTGGCAGAAAACAGAAAAGGCCTTCCACCCTCCTTCAAAGAACATCTGCAGCCAGAGGGCAGGTGTGAGTGAGCAAACAAAACGTCGACTTGAACCCGACTCGACACCATGGCGCATTTGGCATTTGAATGCAAAGCACTGCACAAACCCGCTTTAACCTGCCTGATTCAACCTGCTTCCGTGGATACCTTTGCCTCTTCCGCCACTCTGCGCCCGAACCGTGCTTGGCGTTCCATCTTGTATTGTGTCGTAATATGTATACGGAGTATGGCGCACCACGTAATAGCACGGCAGTCTATTCCCCAAACCTTGTCGCGCCCGGGCTGTAGTAGTATGTAGAACTGTCTTTTATCGGCATGTTGTCTAGGAAAATACCTAGGGTGCTATGTCACAACCCATGCCGTCATCGAGACAGAGGTTTGACGCTACTCTGTTCTCGTCCCGTGAAACCAGGGCACAATACTCGGTCCCATACGCCACACAATACAATAAAAGTTCCTAACCTCCCCTGCGCCGCCCAAACATTCTGATTGTTTGTCCCTGGTACGGCATACCGAGTACACGAGTATTATAATGTCGTCACAATTTGCTAGTAGCAAGGCTTTGTGACATCTGCGGTGTGGGCTATCGACTGGCTGCGGCTGTGCTGTGCTGTGCGGTGTTGTGAGCCTGTGAGCCTATGAGCTGGGAGGAGCCTTCTGTGATAACTCCTCAGTCCTCGTACCTCCCTCAGTCCCTGGCGCTTGTGATGTGGCTGCGGTATATATCATGTTTGTCTCAGCCTATTATTGCCTACTCTGTGCTTGTGTATTGTGCAACGAAACAGCGACGTAGATCAACAAAGGTCTTTCAACACCAGCGTGAGTCATGATTGTGCCGTGAGGGGCCGTCTTGATGCCTCTTTGATTCAGTATGCGTGTTCTCGTGGCCTCAAGGCCTGGTCCGTCGAACGGTTTTCTAAGCTCCCCTTCCTTACTCAAACTGACAATGGGGGTGTCTTTCGGGTGAGAGGCGAGCGGGGCAGCTGCAAGTGCTCTGGAAAGCACCGAGGTGTCTGCTGTTCTGTTTGGCGTTGCGGACCGACCAACGGCCTGCGTAAGAGCCCGACCTTCTCTCAACTTCCAACTGTCATTGGGCTACCTGGCGCGCGTTTTGGAACAGGGTAGGAGTGGTGTGGTGGACTGGCAAAGATCTGGCCGGCCTCGGGCTGGTGCAACATTCAAGCCATTTGGGAAGATTGAGGTGCTGTGACGTAGAAGTTGCTCGCAGGGCTCTCACACGAACCGAACGGTCCAAGACGACCGAGTCCACGAAGCTCTTTGGCCGTTGATGGCTTGGCTGCAGCGTGTGTGATATACGACGCTGCCCTATGTTCAAATAGGAGGCGTGAGGACATGAAGGGCCCATGAGACATGCAGGACTTTCTACTTTGTTTATGCAGTACGGAGTGTGGAGTGCAAATTCGCCTTCGAGGTCAGAGCACGATGAGGCAAGTACGATGCAGTCAGCGCATATGAGAGACTATCTGGCGCGGAAGGAGCGCCGCATGCCAAACGCATGCCAAAACGTGGGCAGGCAGCCATGTCAAATCTGAAAGGTAATCCCTCTCGATCATGGTATTCCACCTTACGTCGTAACGTTGTCCACCTTTTATTTGGGCGAGTACCGAGTAAGCTGCAGTGGCAGTCGTCTCGACCACAACATGGCAATTCTGATATGGAAATCGATCGTGTTGATGTGCCAATGCTGATGAGAGTCAAACTAGTTTTTGTTATGAAGAGTCTTCATGCAAATGCGAATGCAGTCGGGCACACTAAGGGGGACTAGCCAACACGGATCAATTGATGGCTTTCGCCAAAGCATCTGACTTCGTCACCAACCGCAGTCAGATGATGTTTTCAAGACTCCGTTGGCCAAAAAGGGTTTGAACAAAAGGGAGATCTGCACTCAAAATTAGTACCCTCAGTGGGCCAGGGGTAGTCCCAACCCTGCAACTACAGGGTATATTCGACATGGAGTCCCAGGGCCACGTTTCCATCACTGGCTTTCCTTCTGCAGGCCATGGAGAGAAGATACCCCGGAATAGGCTACAGGCTTTGAGGAAATCAAACAGCCATGGCGCCTGGGATACCTCGTTTCATCAATTTGTTTCTTGTGACAAAGTCCTCACTCGCTGTCTTCTATAATGCGTGTTTGTGAACGTCCCATGTCTGATTTAGCTGGTATTGTAAGAGGATGCAGGGGGACCGAGACCCTTTAAACCTACCAAGCTATCTCCATCTCGCGCACCACGTACTTGGATGCTATCGCATGATGTGATGGATTGACATAACTTGGCGATGTATTTATGCATATGTATATCTTGCAGGAAACTGGATACTCTCTTGAATAGTTTTCGTATGTGAAAGATTTTGACGGCCGCAGCAGACATATCGATGAAGCGGCCCCTGCCCACAGACCGTTCCAGGCTGTCCGGCTTGCTTACGTTGTATCAAGCATAGCGAGGTAGAAGATATCATGTCCATGCCCTAGTCGGGACTCATCGTTCTCTGATAGTACTTGACGCCACGCGTGATATGCGACAGGGCCACATGTCTCGATCGTCAAGGGTGATGCCCACCGGGCCGAGCCCGTGCTACAAAAAGATTTGCTGTGCGAGGCAGGCATCCGTTGGCGCAAGAATTCAAGTAGAAGCGGTTGAAATTAAACGCTCGATCGACTCGTTCGAGGACTCGTCTCGGAAGGTTGCAGCTGGACAGGAGGGCATGGATACAGGCCGCCTGCCATCCTGTACCTTGTCAATGGTCCTTCATTAAACAATCATGCCTTGGCCAATGCTTTCGTCGCCAAAGAAGCTGTGGCATAAGCACCTCTGACCACTACACGTGGCAGAACAGGTCGATACGTTTGCTGACGGAGCATTATAAAGGTGACGGCGGCAAAGCAGCGGAGAGAGTGCCCTGGGATTCGGGATTGTTCTGCGTCAAATGCCTTTTCTGAGCTGATTTATGAGCCTCAACGCTCTCAAACTGCGTGAAATTCTTTACGTCAATGGCGTAGCATGGAAACTTTGACTCCCGGCACCCATATTCCTTTTTACAAGATGCATCTGAAGTCATGTCGTACAACTCTGAAGCTGCATCGAAGGCATGGCCGGCCCATATCGTTCGATTCTCACTTGAAATCTTCTCCGCAGGACCAGCATGAACTTTGTAGCTGGGTGATGAGCGGGTGATGAGTGGCTCCTGACTGGCTCGGGGGAAGGGCTGGATGACAGGACAATGGCTGCCGGAGTTTCTCGTGGCAAAGGGAAACGGGAGTAGTATTATCCTACTGTGTTGAAAATAAGCATGTGTAGCTGAGACGCATTGTCTGACCATGGTTCTTTGTCAGCAACAACCTCCCGGCGGCACGAAGAGAAAAGAGTCTGCATTCTATAGTAGCATGCTTTGCAAAACGTACGCTTCTAAATATCTCGGCCAACGCATTCTGCTTCTCGGAAAATGGGGCCTCAAGTAAAACTAACCCCCGTGGTGCCCAATAACCGATCACGCAAGGTACTATCCTTCCAATCGAAGCCATGATACGTCGATGTGACATTGGCTGTATACTGTCTCCCAGCTTCTTCTAGCGGCCTAGATCATTGTCCAAGCGCCGCATGGCATGTCTTCTGGCAACGAAATGTAGGAGGTCTGACCATTAACGATGCTACTCTATCTGCCACGTAGTTGGTATCCGGCCCATATTAAACGATCTGTCTCTAGATCTAGCGCCTCCGGGGGCACACACAAATTGCCGTGGCGATTCGGCAATCCGGAGCTCGGAGTATTGGCATCTTGCACACTCAGGCTTGACTGGAGATATGCCGGGCATGTGTCCATGGGTTGATTCCGCGTACGCGTACGCGCACGACTCGAGCTAGAGATGAAGCTTAAAGAGTGCCGTCTTTCCGAACAGTTGTTTGTAAAGAGTGCAAAACATTATGGAGAGAGGACAACGGAGCTGAGAAAGGAGGCCAGGTCGGGTTTTTTGCATTCAGTTTGCAGTGATTCATGTCCGGTTTAGGAAGTTGGCTGGTTATGCCTTCCTTCCCTTCGTCCATCTTCCCGGCGACTTCACCATGACAAGAATTGAGCCATGTCTTCTCCTTTGAAAACCAGCCACGGAAGACAAAACCGTCACATTCGCTCCTGACGCCTACGTACTTGCACTACCCACAAAGCTCTGTAGCGTTACATGGTGTCTTTCCGGAGGTTGCGCACTGGCTGAACATGTACATACTTTCCATCTCAAGCATTACGGTCCGGAAAGACGGCACCAAACCGAAACAAAGCGTCAACAAGCTGTCCATCATTTTGACTGCAACTGGGGCTCCTGAAGACATTGCGCAATCCAAGTCGGACAGTACCAGCATTCGGACGCCTACGGACGGATCTTCCTTGGGACGGCCGTGAGCTCCCTTCACGTACAACGGCACCCACACAGACCCAGACTTTCAGCAGCTCCGAACCCGGCTTTGAGGCTCCTCCTCCGCTGCCGAATCTCTCAAACAGCTCCGTGTTTAGTAGCCGAAGAGTTGTGTGCTGATCCATCATGTAGTTTGCACCAAAACGTGGTTTCGGGACCCGCGGACTTCTATAACCGAAGGAAACCTACTTGGCTTATACTCTACAACCGTCGTTCGTTAGCCGGAATCCATCGCTGTGGTATGATATTTTAATACGTCGAAGCCGTCTCTTTTTCTTCGTATTGCTGTTCTGGCGGGTCCATCTCAGCTTCCCTACCATTTTTTTTTTCCAAGATTCGTTTACAGACCCAGACCTTTATAAGTATACTTCGAGACCATTATTGGCCAACAACGCTGAAAAGGAAAACGAGAAAACATTGTCCCTAGAATGAACAAGCCTTATTCTTACCTTGAAGTTTCTTATATGATATATTTTGTTTAAATTGAGAGATCAAAAAACAAAGCACCTGAGAATGACGATATTGAGGGTTTGGGACATGGTGACAAGAAGGGGTAAACGACCTTGGCTCTTGGAAGTGCGCTCATCTGTGACTTTTATTCTTTTGATGGTGGCAACTGCTGTTTTTACTGTGCGTATTGTCTGGAAAAAGATCCAAATTTACAAGTTGGTGCTAAAGTGTGATCCTAGGATATCTTTCCCTATGCCGTCATCGTGCCTGTACTACCGTATGCCTTGGAGTCACGAGCTGGTGTTCATAAAAGTAAAGGTAAGGGGGGATTTGTTCAGGTAGCCGCTCAAAACTATTCGCTCATGCTAAGCGGTTATAGTGCAATTTTGGATCTCTGTTTCGCTGGCGGCC
The DNA here is from genome assembly GCF_019434415.1 of Metarhizium acridum. NCBI lineage: Eukaryota > Fungi > Ascomycota > Sordariomycetes > Hypocreales > Clavicipitaceae > Metarhizium > Metarhizium acridum. Next base: position 952,283 of record NW_027094020.1, on the reverse strand, counting down.
TTTGGTATAGCCGTCTTCATTTCCGCACGTGAGTGAATCTTTGGTAGACAAAAAAAACCATGAACTGACAGAAATAAAGCCGTCTGGGGTATTCTCGCCGATAGAACAAAGAACCGACGAACTCCGATGCTTGTTGGGCTTGTCATCCTTACCGCCGCTACGTTTCTCCTTTGCTTCATGAAAAATGTCGCCATGTTGATGCTCGGCCGAATATTGCAAGGCATGACTAGTGCTCTGACGTGGTCAGTTGGCCTAGCTCTTGTCGTCGATACAGTGCCCACGGAACGAATAGGCTGGGCTATGGGATGGGTAGGCATCGCCCTAGCCCTGGGTACGTTGAGCTCACCTTTGCTGGGAGGCGTTGTTTTTGAAAAGGGTGGCTATTATGAAGTATGGGCAATGTGTTTTGCTTTGGTTGGTGTTGATGTTGCCTTTCGTCTCTTGGTGATTGAAAAGAAGAATGCGACGAAATGGCTACAACAGGCGGAAACAACGCAATCTGAAATCAGCCACGTACCAAGCCGCAGCACGTCCTCAAAGGCAGATGATGCAGAGGAGACGTTACAAAGTCAGCCATACGACGACGAAAACCTCTGTAGTGAAAAGCGACCCGGCCAGCTGACCGTGAAGGAGATGTTCGGACTGTTTACTAGCCCGAGACTTCTTGCTGCGCTTTGGGGAACGGTGGCAGAAGCTGCTGTCTTGGCGGCATTTGACAGCACCCTTCCGATTTTCGTTCAAACGACATTCCGATGGAGCTCTGTTGGAGCAGGGCTCATATTTCTTCCGCTGGTCTTTCCCACATGTCTTGGCCCTGTCGTAGGACACCTCTGTGATCGATACGGTCCCCGGTGGCTGTCTGCGTTTGGATTCATGACATATACTCCTTTCCTTGTCTGCCTTCGATTTGTGACAGCCAATACAACGGCGCATAAAGTCATGCTGTGCGGTCTCCTGGCGGGAGTTGGTATTGGGGTCGCCTTCACATTTGGCCCCGTCACGGCCGAAATTACATATGCCATCGAAGGGCGATACAAAGATCAGGGAGTGAAACCCATCGCTCTGGGCTATGCATTGTACAATATTGCGTTTTCCGCAGGAGTCATGATAGGGCCTCTGCTGGGCGGGTTTGTAAATCAAAGTGCAGGATTCGCAACTGTGGGATGGAGTTTAGCGATCATCTCGGCCATAACGTCGGTGTTGTGTGCGACCTTCATTGGAGGGCCGCCGTTGTGGAAGAAGATGAACCAGCGCGCCACTGAGGAAGACACCTTGTCATCGTAGACTAGAGTATATATGGCGAATTATGTTTTTATGCCGAGAAAAGTTGTGTGTACTCCGTACTCCGTAAGGCGTAGAGAATTGGAGCACCAGAATTTGGTTATCTGCCAGGTCTCACCAACGGCAGGCTGACCAGTGACCACATGCAGGCCCACTTGAGCTTTGGAACTTGGAATTTGACTTTGGATGCCTCAACGCCATCATCCGTGCCAGACACCACTGAGCCCAACAAGCTAACTCTTGCAGGCAAAATCCAGGGCGAAGTCTGCTGTGCAACTCAAGTAGCCTCACAGCACCTCTCATTACTACTCCTCTCAGCCGCACCCGTCCGTGAATCACATCGCCGCTCGGGCACAAACCCGCCATGTCTTCGGACCGAGACAAAGACCAAGGTCACATCGACCAGCTTCTAGAGCGTTATCTCGCCCTGCTAGACGAGTACACAGCGCTGCGCAAACAGCTCTCCAGTCTCCAGTCAGACGTATATCACAATATCGCCCGGGCGAACTTTTCCGGCGAACGTGGCCTGAGATATGGCCAGGATCACTACGATGAGAGAATGAGAGCCAGTCGACGGGTTGGCATAACGAACGCTGAAAATGGGCTTCCCAGATTCACTGTGACGACAATTTCTCAGGAGGATTCCACCCTTGTAGAGGCGGAAAAGAATGTGCAAGAAGAAAAACTTGCGGAGAAAGCTCATGACGTATCTGGAGATGGCCAACCCGTCAGGTCGCCAGGTACAGGAGGAGAAGAGGGCGACAAGGAGGAGACGAAGAGTAACGAGACGGGCGATCCTCTTCGTTGGTTTGGCATTCTAACGCCCATGCCGCTGCGGGCTGCTCAGCGCCATTCCATCAGGGCTGTCGAGGACGTCGTCCCGCGCCTGGTGTCTGTCAATGCGGAGATGCAGCATGTTGAGATCGAAGTGAGGAGGGCGCGCAAGAGGAGGGCCAAGGCAGCAGCTGCGCAGAGCAAGGGCAGGGCTGCAGAGGCGGCTACTACGTTGGGCCAAGAAGTCGGGGCTGCTTAATACACCGTCGTTCTCTCGAATACGAACCCAAATGGCCTGGTCAGACGAGTTGTAAAAAATTTCGACTTGGTATTCTGGTTTTGACTACCTGGTTCCTAGCGTCAATCCATTCAATGTATCTACAACGTCTTCCATCGCCTCGGCCAACGCGTCGTCCTTGCCGATTTTCCGCCGCAACGGAGCGGCAATCCCCTGAATCGCAGCAATCGACTGTCTGTATCTGCTGCGCATGCCGTCGCTCGCACCAACCAACAAAGTGCAGCATAGTTGCAAAACAGCAACCTGCAACTCTTGTGCTAGCGGTGAGACGTCCTGCGTGGGGACATCCCATGCTGCCACGGCAGTGACGAGATCCATCCATTCCTCCGAGGTACCCGACGACTCTTCCTCAGCTACCGAGAGCAAAATCCGCACGATTTCAATGCCCCTCGCGGTGTTGGCATGCTCAATCTCTTCGGAGCATTGAAAAAGACTAATGAGGTCTTTGCTCAGAATCTTCCACCCGTCGTTGTGGAGGAATAACTGCCGCCCTTGCGGGAGGGTGACCAAGGCTTCCATGCCCACCAGGATAGCGGCTCGGAAATCCAGCTTCTTCGAGGAACTGCTTTGATAAAGCTCCATTAGCATGTCAATCAAACCGGTTGCTTCCTTTCGAAGCGTCTCGTTCTCGTCTTCCCTTAGCCACAGCGCTAGCGCCCTCACCGCCGACAAAATCAATGGATCCTCATCGGCTGTATTCACCATGGAGTCCCATGCCAACGTCCGATGCGAGCCAGATGCTGTTTCGGCATTGGAAGCTCTCGCATCGGGGTGCAGGCCCATTGCTCCGGCAAACGTGGCATCCCACCTGTCACGGAGGTACTCCACCGTCACAGACATGGTTTCTGAAATGCCTTTACGCAGCTTTAACAGAATGTCTGGGGACATGATGAGCGTGTCTAGGGACTCGTCTTCGAGACAGCGGACAAGATGTCCGATGAAGATGGAAATAACGTCAAAGGCGGACGCTAGTCGACGGGAGAGTTTGGCGTACTCGGGACTGTTTAGTTGTTCGAGGAGTGTTGGCGCGGATGATCGAATGTCGATAAGCATGAGATTTATCAAGAGGTACCCGAATGGTTTGTCGTCCTTTGTGTTTTCGGCGAAGAGTAGCTTTGGTGTTGATTGTGGGTAGGCCTGTAGAAGGGATGCAGCGGCGTTGGTGTAGGCTGATCTGGCGGCTGTGTTGGGACGACTGGTGACGAGGGTATGGATGAAGCCGACGATTGTTTTAAGCCATCCAGGTTCATGGGGGAGGACCTGTCATCATGGTTAGCTGCGTATTCTCTAGAAATGGGTTTGGAAGGACGAGGTGGCGTACGGTTGGGTCAGCCTGTCTAAAGAAGGTTCCCAGAAATTCGAGTAGGGTAACACCATCCGTCCCCGAGAATGAAGACACGAGCGATTGGATGGTATCAACAATCTGGTTGATCAACACGTGCTTCTCTATATCGATGGCCATGCCATTCAGCCACGCGAAGCAAAGGATATCCATAACAAGGGCATGTGTTGGTGCAATCTCGGTTAGGGCGCTGACATCACCTGCGCCGATGAAGGCTTTTGCACCCGCTGGCGTGCTGACGAGCGTGTGAAGAAGTTGTAGTAGCAATGCCGTTGTCTCGTCAGAACTGTATCCTGTTAGCAAGCTTTGCAGATTAAAAAAGAAAAGAAAAAAAAGAAAAAAGAAAAGGGAATCTATCTAGGGTCTGTGACATGCCTGTACAATACAGCTCCTACGAGTCCAGGTATTCTCCCCGTGAACTTCTCCTCGCTCCTCGCCGACTCAGGCAGCAGCGCAGCAAACGTGTGCATGACAGACACAACGAGGTCCAGCATCTCCTTGGTATTTTCACCCGAGGGCGTGGACCCTGTTTTTATGAGTCTGTCCAGAAACCGGGGGGATATGCTGTCCCATAGGGTCTTGACGACTTGCTCATCCTGCCGGAGGTTAGGCGTGTTGTCGAGGACGGACTTGAGCAGAGCCAGGCCGACGAAGCGTTGGGTGTCGTCCTTGGACCTGAGAAATGCTTGGATTTGGGGGATTGTGGTAATTTTGAGTATTTGAGGAGTCGGCCTGTGAGGATTGGCTGGGTTGGGCGGCTGATTGGTGATCCATGATGAGTTGGATGAGGTTGACGTTCAAAGTCTTTTTCTCAAGACCGATGTGGGTGAGTGTGGGATTTCATGGAGGCTGCTACTGCTGCGGAGGGGTTTTCGAGTAAGAACAAGAGTTGCGTATGGTGTCATATGTATTCAGAACGCGGACAAACAGTCACCTGGTATCTGCATTGTAGAACACACCATGATGGCTGTTATACTGGAAGTTGCTGTCTGATGTGGTGATGAAAGACTGCCAGAAATCCATGACGCGCACCAATCAGCGTGTGAACGACCTCCATGTCAGTGGACCCTCTCGCTATTAATCGCGTCATTCCGCTAGTATTTGGGCCAGTGGCGGTTGATGACCCCTGTAGAGCGGCGCCTAGCGCTACAATCCAGGTGTCAATCTACGGATGCCTCTGCTAAGCCACCAGTTGACGCCTCTTCTTGGCCAACTTCAAGCCGGCGCAGTGCGACTTCAAACTTGCCCAACATCAAACCCATCCCAGCTTCATCCCACGGCCGCTGGAAAATGGGATGAGCCGCATCATGTCTGGAGCCGCCCAGCACGATCAATTCGCCTCTGCCTCTGCCTCGTCCTCATCCTCGTCTCGTTCGCCCCCGAATGCGCACACGCCGCCATCCACCGACGACAGGGACGAGCTCGACCTCCTTGACGAAGAGAGTGACCACGACATTGCCGCTCATGGCCACGTCCTCGACGACGACCCCTTTGGCCAGGACTTGAACATCCCGCTGTCCTTCAAGCGCAAGCCGAAGCCGTCTGTGCTGTCTGGTCCATCCCGCTTCTTCTCATCCCTCACAGGCTCGCCGTCAGCCCATCGACAAGACACCCCGTCTCCTCAACGGCGGCACCAGCGCGGTGGAAATATCTCCGTGGTCACAGGTTCGCCACAAAGGACGCAATCCACCACAGTTAATGCGGCTTCCAAAGATGGAGTGTCTCACGATTGGTACACCGAAGGCCCTGGCCGACGAGTCGGGTATGAGGACCTGACAGCCATTGACTGGATCTTCGAGTACACCAAAGAACGACAGCGAATGCGTATGCTGTCATCTAGCGCGAGCGGAATCGTCGGCTATTTCCAACATTTCATAGATGCCAGTCAAGTCTGGGTTATTCTGGTCTTGACGGGTTTGCTCGTGGGCGCAATTGCCGCGGGAATAAACGTATCAAGCGACTGGCTGGGAGACCTGAAACTAGGCTTTTGTTCCAGCGGACCGGAGGGCGGTCATTTCTATCTCAACAAGAACTTTTGCTGTTATGGCTATGATCAAGGTTCCAAATGTGCTGGATGGAAGTATTGGAGCGAGGCTCTCGGTGTCCAAGCTGCTGGGGGAAAATGGGTCGTCGAATACCTCTTCTATCTCCTTTTTTCCGTAAGCGTCTCCGCGTGTATCTACAAATCCTTTCTCTGCCCTGGCTGACCAAGTTGCAAGATAACACTAGCATACTGTGCTGCTCTTCTTGTACAGGAATATGCCATGTATGCCAAGCATAGCGGTATCCCCGAGCTCAAGACAGTCCTGGGTGGCTTTGTTATAAGAAGATTCTTAGGCACTTGGACATTGATCACGAAATCCATTGGTCTGGTATGTTTTGCCGTTCGTCTCTGCTTGAGCACTGCCCTGACGAGTCTGTAGGTGCTTGCTGTAGCGTCCGGCATGTGGCTTGGAAAGGAGTGCCCATTGGTGCACGTAGCTTGCTGTTGCGCAAACTTGTTCATCAAGCTGTTCCCCAACATTAGAGAAAATGAAGGTTAGAACCGACCCTCTTGAGCCAGCCCAAAACTCTAGTCCGCCCTAACAAGCATCAGCTCGGAAACGAGAGGTTCTCTCGGCAGCCGCCGCATCTGGCATCTCTGTGGCCTTTGGCTCGCCCATCGGGGGCGTCTTGTTTAGTCTCGAGGTAAAGCTCCTACTTTCAGAACCACATTTAATTCTCACACGCCCGTGTTAATATGAACGCCAGCAATTGTCGTATTACTTTCCGGATAAGACCATGTGGCAGAGCTTCGTATGTGCCATGACAGCAGCCGTCTGTTTACAAGCCTTTGATCCCTTCCGATCAGGCAAGCTCGTCCTGTATCAGACCAAGTACAGCGTGGATTGGCATGGTTTCGAAATTATTCCTTATGCCATTCTGGGTATCTTCGGGGTATATTTCCTTCACCTCCCGAGTCCAAGCACGAAACTAACACGCCACAGGGCGTTTACGGTGGTCTCTTCATCCGGACCAACATGGCAGTCGCACGCTGGAAGAAGACCCAAAGTTGGCTTCCTGGACCGATTATTCAAGTTGTTGCCGTGGCTCTCCTCACAGCTCTCATCAACTACCCAAACTTTTACATGAAAGTCCAGTCGACTGAACTCGTGTCGAGTTTGTTCTCGGAATGCTCCCGTGTTCTTGACGACCCCATTGGCCTTTGTAGGACAGGCACAGCATCTGCCGGGACCGTCGTGCTGCTCATCTTTGCGGCAGTGTTGGGCTTCTTCCTCGCAAGCATCACCTTTGGCCTCCAAATTCCCGCCGGCATCATTCTTCCATCCATGGCAATTGGTGCATTGACAGGCCGCGCCGTGGGAATTATAATGGAAATCTGGGTTCACAACCACCCCAAGTTCGTCGTCTTTGCCTCCTGCGCACCAGACGTCCCGTGCATCACCCCAGGAACATACGCCATCATCGGCGCGTCCGCCGCCTTGGCAGGCGTAACTCGAATGACCGTCTCCATTGTCGTTATCATGTTCGAACTCACCGGCGCACTGACCTACGTCCTGCCTATCATGGTAGCCGTCATGATATCCAAGTGGGTGGGAGACGCCTTCTCCCGCCGTGGCATTTACGAGTCGTGGATTCATTTCAATGAATACCCATTCCTCGACAACTCGGAAGAAATGACCATCCCCGACATGCCTGCATCCCAAATCATGACGCGGATCGAGGATCTGAGCGTCCTTACCGCCACGGGACACACAATTTCTTCCCTCACTACGATCCTCGAAATGCACGCTTACCGCGGATTCCCCGTCATCTCGGATCCCCGCGAGGCCATTCTGCTGGGATACATATCCCGCGCAGAACTAAGCTATAACATCCGCACTGCAACGCAGCCGCCCCGTTCCTTGTCCGCAGAGACAGAAGTCGTCTTCTCGCATCAGTCGCTTGCCGATCCCCGGACAATACTAGATCTTCGTCCGTGGATGGACCAGACTCCCCTGACGCTCCCGTCCCGTACGGACCTGCACCTCGTAGTGACGTACTTTCAGAAACTCGGTCTTCGATACGTGCTATTTGCTGATCGCGGCGTTCTGCAGGGTCTCCTTACCAAAAAGGATGTGTGGTACGTTCTCAACGGAGCAGATGAGACGAGGAGAACGGGGACTGCGCCAGCAGGCAATACGCGAGCTAGTGGATTGGACAGCAACGACCGCGAGCAAGACACTGGTGAGGAACATGGGTTGTTGAGGGTCGAGGATGCAGACGATGCAGCGAGCATATTATAGACTTTTTCATTCATCATGTATCATGCAGCGATTAGACGTACGCATTGAATGTATCTGCTTGCCTAAGACATACATTGACCTCCCATCATGCATGTGAGCCACAAACGCCGAGACAACACTCCACCAAGCTACTTCAACCAACAACCATACTCGACGTAGTGGTGATTTGGAAAATCACAACCGCTTTGTAGTACACTAATAAACATGCGAATTCCTTGGCTGACGCGAATATCGCAATCACTCAGTACTCGAAATCATCGTCCACAGAAGGGCCCTTGTTCTTCGTCACGCTCTCCTGCTTTCTATACATCTCGGCAATCTGCCTGCTGCTCGTCGCCTCATCCGGCCTCTTATCGTCGCGGATCTTGATGAACCGCGGGAACCGCAGACTGATGCCCTTGTCGCCCGCCGGGTCGACGCCCTCCTTGCAGCCAGCCTTGTACCGCGGACTGAGCGTCAAGTCGGCCGTCTTCACCTCCCAGACGTAGCGGGGTTCGAACCACACGTCCGGCTGGTGCTGGCCGCCCGCGGAGTGCGAGTAGAACGGCTTGGGGCGGTCGATGACGATTTCGGATAACTGGGCGTGCAGTTCTTCGAGGACTTGCTCCGAGAAGCCGGTGCCGATGTTGCAGACGGTTTCGTAGGTGTCGTTGGCAGGGTTATAGCAGGCGAGCAGGAACGCGCCGTAGACGGAGGTTCGTTTTCCCCGGCCGTGGTATGCGCCGAGGACGACGAGGTCCAGCGAATCGCCTACGCCGGCGAGATAGTCTTTCTTTACCTGGAGGGATGTCAGCAATTGTTTCCGTCTTTCTTTTTCTTTCGTTTTGATGATGGCTGAGGCCGGCCATACCTTGAGCCAGTTTCGACTGCGTTTGCTGGGCTCATATCCACTTTCAGTTCCGTCCAGCATCTTGACCATCAGGCCTTCGCATGAGGCTTTGACGCTCTCATCTAGAAATAGTTGGATCTCATCTAGTTCCTGGCCATCCATGTAGGTCGCAAACGAAAATTCGCCCTCGACCGGCGCAAAAGACTGCTGGAGCAGCTCTCGTCTTTCACGCAGCGACTTCTCGACGACGGGGAGACCGTTCAAATACAGCAAGTCAAAGGCAAACACGCATACTTTGACCTTGACATCTTCCAACTTGACGTCCTTTTTCTTTCGCGTCATGAGCTGCTGGAATGGGAGCACCTTCTTCTCAGAGACATCCCAAGCTACCGTCTCACAGTCCAACACAAAACTCTTGGTGTCATTCTTGACCCAACTGTGCAGCTTGGCGAGGATATCGGGATATTTCTTGGACAGGTCTTCCGAGTTTCTGGAGAAAATGCTAGCGGACTCCACCGGCTGCTTGTTTGGCGGCTCCAGAGGTTTCCCGGCTCAACTCCTGACCTGAATCCCTGGCGACGTAGTGAATCTGAGCTCGCTCGCCGTCGTATTTGTACTCGCAAGTGAATTTTTGACCCTCGAATCGATCCAGTACTTCGGTAATGGCTTTTGTGGGCTTCGCCAACATGGGCTTCAAGGGCACGCCAGGACGCAGCTTACAGCACTCTCTCAGCTTCATGATTCCATGCGAAAGAACTGCTGGGATGATGGCATCGTAGCTAGGCAGCTCACTATACACAGTTTAGCGACAAGAAAAGCTTGGTTCGTCCTCGCGGTTACATACCTGTACACCGTCTTGAGAATAGATTCTCCATTCTCCATGTCGGTGGTGCTGGGAACCTTGCCCTTTTGTTCAGCCTCATGGCAGACGATGGCCTGGGCAAGAGAAACCAGCACAGTTCTTTCAGCAAGACCCAATCTCAGCTTGCCCTCGAGGAACCTGATGATATACTTGGCTTCACTTGGACCGCCCTTGTCCTTGGTAATGTCTGCCTTGACAGTAGAGTAGGCATCGGCAGCAGACAAAAGCTTCTTGATGCCGTCGACCTTTCGGCCCTGAGCACCGTTACCAGTAACAGTAGCAATGTTCATCAGACCCTGGTGCACGCCTCTCACCGTAAGCGGCTTGGGCTTGAACATGGTCGGCTGCGTAGATCTACTCTTGACTGCCACGAGACCTAAATCACCAATCTCTTTTTGATCCGCCTTGATGACTTGCAGGCTTCGCCCAGTGGTCTCGCCAATAGCCTTCATGATGAGAGACTCACCAATACCGAGCTCAATTCCAGCATAGTCAGGCGCAAGTTTGTTAATCATGAGAAGAACCGTAGGGAGCAAATCGTCCGGAGTGAGCCGCATAACTTGCCGGAGAAACAGCGAGCAATGCCCCATAATGATCAGTCGCTTCGTCGTCATCTCGATTAATGAGAATGTTTGGCATAGTGCTGCATATGGTACAGGACTACCTGGTTTCCAATCAGGATAAGGGTGCTGAGCAGTCTTGGACTGGAGCTGTGTTTGCACCTTTTTCCCTTGCCTTTGCAGCAACTTCTGGCTTCTCATCGACGTCTGCATCCTCTGAAGCCTCGGAGCCAGACTCTGAAGCCGCCTCTTCTTTGAACTCATCATCTGCGGTCTTGATGTGCTTGCGGTCGGGATCCGGACTCTGGCTCTTTTTCTTGATTTTTACATCTTTGGCGTCTTCTTCCTCTTTGGGAACCCCTTCAACGGATTGTTTGATTGTCACATCCTTGACATTATCTTTTTTCTTGGGCACCGACTGGGCAGGCTCATCATCTTCGTCTTCCTCGACCTTGACTCTACTTCTTCTCGCTCGCTTAACCACAGGTCCTTCATCCTCCTCGTCTTCGAGTTTTACGGTACTATTTTGACTTGGCACACGGGCTCGCTTCTTGGAATCTAACCAGCTCACGTCAGCGATCCTCTCTTTTATAGCGAAATAATTAGCGTCGCAGTTCAATAGAAACTCACCATGATTGGGATCTGTATTCTCCTTCGCACTCGCATCCTCGTCGCCCCCCTCCACAGCACGGGCTTTCGTCGCAAACGTAAGCTTCGTCTGCTGTTGTGGCGCCGGGTTCTTCGCACCAAAGAATTTCCTACAGGCGGCAAAATAAATTCCAATTAGTACTTCTGAGTTCATATGCAAGCACTTCAGCAACACTGCTATTCATCATAATTTAAAGCTTTCATCACCAATTCACGCACCCCAAAGTGCTCTGAGTACCCTTCACATACCCCAAGGTTGCCTGCTTCGGCGGCGCCATGATGCGCTGTCTTCCAAGTGCCAATTGTACCAGAGACCGGCGCAAGATGTTTCCCAGGCTCCTGTAAGTAGCCAGCGTGAAACAAGTCGTCGAGTACGGATGTGGAATTAAATGAGTGATCAAGATGCTGCGGCAGATGGTGCCATTGATAAAGCCAATTATTACCATGACGCGCCGCTGCCAGGCAGAAGCGCGTTAATTGGCTTCACGGCCAGGAGCTAAGGCACGTCGCGAGCTAGAATCACGTGCAAGTCCTTGGAAGCCTTGGCACTGCCTGAGCCCCACTCAATACTAGAACCATGCATTGCATGGATATTGGCCTGAAAAGAGTAATGGCCACTGAGCTGCCTAACACGAGACCCGTTTACGACGTACACGACTATAATTATTGCCAGGCAGTAACTGCTCTCGTCTGTTCAATTTGCAAGCACAGAGGTTCTTGTAGCATCCATTACAAGTCATATCCAAATTTGGATCGATTCCACCCTGCTAACTATTCAATTGAAAACAACAAAGAACACAGGCTTGGTTTCGAGCTTTCCGGCCCTCTATCTGAAGGATTATAGTACAAAAGGCGAAAAGTCCAAGGAGTCATTATAGATAGGTTGTTTTTTTCATAATCGCCACTACTCCGCACATAGGTCGATTTCTCATAGGTCCCCTGCCAAGGCAAAAAAGAATCCTATACAGGGCGCTTAAAAGTAGTAGTTCTCGTCAGGGGTACGGCCACGGATGTACTGGGGCTCGGATCCCTTGACGTAAATGTCTTCGAACAGGATTGAAGGCTTGGGCTCGGGCACAGCCATAGCCTCGGCAATAGCAACCTCCTCATTGACATGGCTGCGGGCCTCCTTGTCAATCTTCTTCAGCTCATCCTCGGTAGTGACCTCCCAATCCAAAATCTTCTGCTTCAGTCCGGCAATGGGATCGTTGGTGGAACGCATGCGCTGAATCTCCTCACGGGTACGGTAGGTAGTGCCGGGGTCGGACATGGAGTGACCTCCATATCGGTAAGTGACATACTCGAGAACCATGGGGCCCTTATCGGCGGCGGTCCACTCCTTGCCGTACTTAACAGCAGCCTTGACAGCCAAGACGTCCATGCCGTTAACCTTGAGACCGGGGATGTACTGTCCACGCTTATAGTAGTCGGTCAAAGCGGATGATCGAGCAGCAGAAGTGCCCATACCGTACTTGTTGTCTAGTGTTGAAGTTAGTTAATACGATCCTATGGCAGGTGTCACGTCACGTCTGCAGGGAAAAAAAAAAAGGACAAGGGAAACTCACTCTCGCAACCAAAGAGGGCAGGCAAGTTCCAGAGCTTAGCCATATTGAAAGCCTCAAACACTTGGCCCTGGTTACTTGCACCATCACCGTACAGGATAATACTGGCGGTCTTGCTATCATTGTACTTGTGGGCAAAGGCTAGACCAGCCCCAACAGGAACCTGGGCACCAACAATACCGTTACCGCCATAGAATCCCTTGGAGAACATGTGCATGGAACCGCCCTTTCCGTAGGCAATACCCTCACGTCGTCCGAGCAGTTCGCCAATGATGGATCGTACAGTACCACCGCGCATCAGGGCGAAACCGTGGCATCGGTAGGCGGTGATGATGTCGTCGAGCTTGGTGATGGCGTGTTCGATACCAACGGCAACTGCCTCCTGTCCAGTAGACAAGTGGCAGAAACCACGGATCTTCTTCTCCTTGTACAGGCGGTCGGCGGCCATTTCCATCTGTCTGCGGGATTATCAGCAAATTGTATACCCCCCAAAAGTAAGCTCCGATCCTTCAATCAGAGGTGTCTGCAATTGTACCTGATAGTGACCATGTCGTAGTACATCTTCTTCAGCTCCTTCTTGGTTACCTCAATGGTGTAAGAAGGGGGGTCCAACTCATAGGTCTCGAAGCTCTCATCACTGAGGGCGACCTGGAAAGGCTCGTCCTCGGACTACGTCGGAAAAACTCGTCAGTGAACCAATTGCCAAATTTGAGGGCATGTTATTGCGTTGTATTCTTTTAGGCATATTGTGTGCCGATTGGTGTTGGAGGATACACCCGTGGAAGGTGTACAGAGTCTTACCTGAGGGACAGAGTTGTGAAGAGACGCAGAGGCAGCGTCAGTGGTAACAGATCGTGAGGCCAGGGCAAAGGGTGCCTGGGCCCTGATGCGCAGAGGCATCGCCCTTTGGACTCTAAAAGCTCTGGAGAACATGGCGCTGGCGATGTGGTGATGGCCTCTGTTCAATGGGGAAAGTGAGGGATGGTGGTCTTGAAGAATGAAATGCTGTCTGCGCTGCCCGCCAACAAGGAGAGCTCCGAGATTTCACGACGTTGAGCGTTGAGAGCTCTGTTGGATCACGCTAGTCCAAAATGGTGCTAGCCTCTTCCACACGTGATGCGACATCGGGCCATTTTGTTGCAGACATTGCAGGCAATGTACAGGGGTTTGAATGCAAGTGGCAGCCGTTCCCGTGCCACTTGACAGAGCAGAACTGCTACAAGCCCGGGAGATAAGGGACCAATGGGTAAGGTAATGGAAACGTGGAAACGTCTGGTCGAATGGCATCAGCCGACCACTTGGCCTGACCCAGCACACCCAGCCAAGGCAGACAATCAGCCTCAAAAAGAGACATGTTCAATGCTCAGAACTACTGGTTTTCTTGAATCGTCTTTACCAAGACGCTGTTCTGACTGTAGCTTGCTAGCTATATCTCAAAACAGTTTCGTATCATGGTATTATGGCTAAAAATGCCTTCATCAGCCCGTAATAATAGCCTTTGCATGAGCCATCCCGGCGCGCTCCCTTGAGTCCTCATCCTTCCTCCATTCATGATCAGCTTGACCCTAGAACCCAATATTTCTCCAGTATCCTCGTGCGTATTGTATAGTATGATAATTCCCAAAAGCCACCCATAGTAAATAAAAAAGTAATGCAGGTTTCGAATGCTGTAACAACGCCTATTGTAACATGCTTCCCACAAAGCCTCGCCCGCCTTCTATAATCTGGAGGCTGTCCAGATATGAACAAGTCAAAAGCCCGGCGGCCCCAGACGCCAAATGCTAAGGTTAAGAACTCAAGCAGAATTGTTAAAAAGGGATAGAACAAGTTTCGTACGGCCTCGGTTCCGGTTTTATGTCATGCACGAATCAGGCGGCTAAAATTGCTGGCATGGTGTTATCAAGACACCAGACTTCCTCTGCCAGGAAATGCCACTCACTAGTCGTCATGGAAAAACGTTTTGTTTCGGCCTTGTAACGGTGCGGTAGATGGGCCTGCAGCGGCGCCAGCGTCTTGCATGTCAACATCTTGGTTCTCCCGGCTAGGGCCCGCTACGGTTGGGTCTCCAGCCTTGTAATCGAGTGCCATGGCGCTCAGAGGTCTGTTGGGGTCCTCGAGTAGGCGCTGCTGAAGAGAGAGCGGCCGGTCATAGAGCTGTTCCTCAGGTGGTGAAAATGACCAAACCTGCATTGTTGTTAGTCCTGTTCACAACTGACTCTACGAAACCGGAACACGTGGCTTACCTCCATTACAGTGCGGCCCTGTCTCAAAGCCAAGGCGACGCATTTCTCGTCTTCGAATGCAACCCTCCAGACAGCTTCTCCCTGAGCAATGAGCTCTCGGACAAGATGGCCAGTTTTAAGATCCCATATCTTCACACGGCCATCGCTTCCACCACTGACAACTCTGGTGTCGTCAAACTGTAAACTAGTCACGCTGTTGTCATGGGCTGCAAGGCGGTGGATGGGACACATTCTCTCAAGTGACCAGACTCGAACAGATCCATCAGATCCTCCGGTGACAAGAGTATCTCCGCGCATTTGCAACTGCCCAACCAGCGATGTGTGGCCTTGCAAAATGGCAAGACATTCACTGAGAGTACATTATTAGTTAGAAGTAAATAGAGACCGTTGATCAAGTGAGCACATACCCAGTAGTTGGATCCCAAACTCTAACGTTGGTATCCAAACTGCCCGTTACTACCCTTTTGCCATCAAAGGCAATGGCATAAATCTGACTGAAGTGGCCCTGCAGTGTCTGGAGACATCGCCCTTCTGAGATGCTCCACACCCTTGCAAAGGTATCATAACTGCCTGATACAACGATATCGCCCTTGATTTCTAAGCAGCGCACGCTGGACTGATGTCCAACTAGTACATTTCGGCACAATCCTGTCCTTATATCCCAGATTCGAAGAGTCGTATCACGAGAACCAGATATTGCAGTGTTCGCATCGGCCATCTTGAGGCATCGGACTGTGGAAGTATGGCCTCGCAGTATATGAAGGCAAGCACTATACGCAGGCACATGTTAGCATGTTTAGGTCCTTCCGGCCAGAGTGAACATACCCAGTTTTCAGGTCCCAGACGCGAACATCACGATCGCAACCACCACTAACCATGGTATCCTCCCATGGCACCATGGCCCAGACGCCCATGACATGTCCTTGCAGTGTGCGCTGGGAGTCTCCATTAGTATCAAATACATGGATCCTAGCATTATCCAGAGCCACAATAATATATTTTGGAGTCAAATGCAAGCTCGTGACGACGCCGCCTTCTTGAGTGATGTTTCTGTGAACACTGGTGCCGCCAGATCTCCACGCAGCCTCAACTAGATATCGCTGTTTAAAGTGAGACTTATACGATCGCAGTTTGGGTCGCGCTTTGGTGGTGCCGTCGTAACTTCTAGAACCAGAGCCATGGCCGGAAAGCGGATATGAACCGGGGAAACTGCTGCTGGTCACCATGTCGTAGTCGGCATTCGTAAGAGTATGAGCAACCGACCTCATCGGCAAGACGGGTGACGGTGTGTTATTGATTTCCGACAACCGACGGCCATAGTCATGTTTGACGCAAAGATTTTTCCATGTCATGTCGTCACTAAGGAGGTCTCGCCATCTTTTTGATACTTGTGAAGCCCGAGCCAAGACTTTCGGGTCGTCAATAAAGGACAGGATCTGTGTTACTTTGGTCAATCACACGCCAAATTTGCATTATCCCACAAGAAGGGTGGGTAGACGGTGAAAATAGAGTGTCTTGTCATGTCTTACCCTCAAACACAACTCGTCTGGTAGGCTGGTAAAAGGATCCTTTTTGAGAAGCGGACTAACGAACTGATGAACAAAACTCAACTGTTGACTGGTGCAGAGGTTGAGCAGATCAGCCAGCACCCTCGTTCGCTGCGGACCTGAGCAGCTCTTAAAGTGCTGGCGAACCTTGGCGAGAAAGAAGTCCTCGTCATCTGCCGCATCGCTCCAATCCGGCTGACATTGCGCAGGGCCGGGGGACGCTGCGGGCGTGGGAGGCGGTGGTGGTGAACCCGTCAGCTGTTGGTCAAAGTCGGTCGCCGGCGTGGGCATACTCGGAGTCGGAGGTCCTCTGATCTGTCGAGCGTGCTGCTGAGGCAGTTTTTCTATCCTGGGGTTGCTCATGGTGGTATTCCCGGTATTGAGCGCCAACTCCTCGGTCAAGATGCTTCCCCTCCTCTCGGAGAAGCCCACCGGTCGGTTATAGCCATCCATGATGGCAGACCCTGTATGTGCGTCGTGAATCGTATTCTATTTTTCGCCAGCTGTAGGAGCTCGTGAGCGAGGACGCAGATGCAAGCCGATGGATGAGGATCCAGCGTCTTGCAATGGGGCTGAATGGAAGGTCATGCAAAGGGCCGACGAGGGGGTTATTAGAGCCAAAGGACGGGCCTAGCTAAGCCTGGGACAGGTCATGTCAGCTCCCAACGCATGAAAACACACATTCGCAGAGTGTAGGATGATGGCAACAAGGAAAGGAGGTAATGGGATGTGCTGAACGCGGGCCCGGGAGTGTGGCGATGTGTTGAAGGAGAGGGCCTGATGCCATGCCTTTGAAGTCAAGGGTGGATGCACGAGTGGCCTGGCCTGCAGCACCTGTGGGCCGGTTATTAGCATGGACGCAGCCGGCGTTGGCACAGGCTTTGAGAGGGGGGTGGCAGGACGCGCTAAGATACGGCCCACAGGCAGAATACAGAATACACTTTAGGCGTAAATACCTTTATCTTTATTTGATGCGCGCGCTGCGTTGCTCAAAATGGCATAGAATGGCCCAAGCAGAAGCGCCAAGACGGGTTTCAAGGACATCAAGAGCGCCACAGAATCAACAAAGACAGCAGAGGCAGTAGAAGCGAGGGCAAAATCGAAAGAAAGGGAAAAGGGCAAAGGGAAAAGGGAAAGGAGAAACACAAGAGCCCAAAATTCAGCAATCAACAGAATGGAGCAATGTTTGACGATGAAGAGTGGAACATTATGCAGGCTTCGGTGGTAACTGAACAAGGGCAACACACTCACTTGGACAACATGCAGCAAGTATTAGCCAGGGTCAAGTATGTCAAGTATCGCGGAGGCGAATCCCTTCCTTCAAAGATGCTACAAAGGGGGTAAGCAGACGCATATCAAATGCCTAGTCCCTTGTGCTTGTGCTCACTTCCTAGCCAACAGAGCAACACCAGCCCTGGGGAAACACAGTTCATGGAAAGGGCTTGGGACTGACGGACCGGACCTCGGTATGGAGGGATAGAGTAGCAGTTGGGTAGGACTACTCGGTACTACTGCACAATACAATATTAGTGGTAGCTTCCAAGGAGGCGGGATCAAGTGGGCCGAACACGGAGTAGATTGGCGAGATTTGCACCCAAGGGATGGTCGATTTTCGGTGCAGCCGCGGCTTCTGGGCAATTGACCAGCCCAAGTCCTTAATCAATGAATGGCCTTGGCTGTGGATGCCGTACTCGAATGTTGGAATTGCGAGAGCGACTGGGAGGGGCCTTGCCCAGTTGTCGAGGGCCAACTGGTCAACCACAGGGTGTCGACAACCAGCCACAGTTTGTAATAGGGGTTGGAAGTTTGTCGAGGACTCGCCTCCTGGACCTGGGCTCTGACTTTCAAAAGGATCAGTTGATTTATGAGTACCGAGTGCCTTGGAGTGTGAGCAAGGCGGTCTGGCCAGCGGTGGGAACCTGCACCAGCACCAAGGACTGCATGAGTAATGGCCAGGACGCAGCTTCGAGTCTTTTTCCGGCACAGGGCACTGCCAACTTTTATGAGTAGATGAGCATAACCATAGAGTCACCGAGTTGGGAACTGCTGGCTGCTGGACGCTGGACGTGGCCATGGTGTGTTATTGTACGGAGTGTGGAAAATGGGGTTGGGGCATTTAGGTGGTGCTGAGCTCCAACATCCAGGCCTACACGAATCGGGAGAACGGGTTTGTTGCAAGAGATGCTCCTGCCAGGGGCAATATATCCGCAAAATCAGGCCATCCATGATTGCCACGACGATCCGGCAGTATTAGTGAAGCCGCCACGACATCGAGATTTGGTTGTGGTAAAGTTTGGTTGTAACTCGGCAGCGAACACGGCTATGGCGAATGTCTTGACTGCTACGGAGTACTATTTTAGTCTAAGCACATTGGGGGGGGGGGGGGGGGGGGGGGGGTAATCAGGAACATCGACAGTTCTACCCGGGCACGAAAAGACATGGCAGGGCAGCCTCAGAAAATTACCAATGTGGCCACAGGTAAGCAGGATGGGATGCTAAGCAGGGTCTGAAGCGGTGCGAGTAAGAGAGGCGGCATGAAGCAGCAAGGTTGACAGACATGGGTTGTCGTTGGTAAAGAGCGGTGCTTCCTGGTGAAGCCGCTAGGATAGACCAGTTGACATGGAACCACTTGGCCGTGAACCCAGATGTTGCTTAATCTAGCCACAGCGTATTGTCCATTGTCGAGTCCCTTGATCACAAAAGAGTCGTAGCTTGGTCCAGAGCTTGAGTCGGCAATTTGCCATCGGACGCCCATCGAAGGTGTCAGATTCGAAGGCGGGGGGAGAAGGAGCAACTGGCATTTGCCTCATCGTGTGCCCAAGCTCCTTCCCAAACTTCAATGCGAACCAGCTAGGCCTCAACGCATCGAAATCTGTCTGCCTGACGGTGGCCTGTGAATGCTAATGGCCAACCCATCACAATCCAGAGCAACCCTAACACCAGGACAAAGAAGTTGGTGGCGCGTGAGGCCTCAAGACTTGGGCCCACGACCTTGGTAATGAATCCAAACCTGACTGCTCTACTAATAAAAGTTACAACTAACACGTAAGTTACCAAGGTCCCATACTCCAGACAGCCATGAGCCCCTAGATCCCCGCCTTTCAGAAACTATTTGCCCGACAAATTCGGCCATGGAAATTGGGTTCGACTGCTTTCTCCACAGGTTTGAAATGGATCCTGAATTGGCCGGCTTCCTACAGACCTGGTTGCACTATCAAGTCCGACGGCTCCTACCTATCGATTGATCAGCGGCACATGCCTAAACGTGGTCATATACTAACTACTACTTCGTAGAACCTTCTCTATTCTGTCAAAAATACGGCCAACAAAGACATGCATGTCTCACCTGCCGGCCGTTTTGGACTGGAGTCAAACAACCGTGAGAAAGACTGTCCATCATGTGCAGCAAAAACTGACCACATATACATGATCCAACATCCTGAGCCACCATGGCACACGGGTACCACCACTCGATTTTGCTTCGAGGCGTGCAGAAAGATAAGGAAATCGTCGCCATATACGGCATTACGCACATTGCTACACCACTCTCGGGATTGTGGAATGGGCTGATTGGCTAAGAGAAGCCTTTCTCTCCTCGTTAATTCGTCCGCCATTGGTCGTACAAACCCTAATGTCTTATGCATCGTAACGACTACATCACCAACCGTCACAACCGTCTGCAGCAGCCTCATGTTGGTGCGCAGCCTCGCCGCCATCTGTAACAGTCGCAGTCACGGAATCAACGGCGGATCTCATGTTGGTGGTTCCTAGCGGTTTCGGGAATGCCCACCTGACAAACCAAGGAGTGCAACCTCGGGGCGCAACGTCTTGACGTGAACTCATGTCGGCTGTTGATTATTGGCCAGGAAGGCATCCCTCGTTTTGCGTATCTAATAATGACTATCTTGTTCCTATGTTTAACAGGACTTTCCAAGACTGAATAGCAACCCGATATTTTAAAACATTGAGCGCGAGCAGGAATCTACGTCCCGGATTTTTTTTCCCCCTCCAAAAATTGAGTCCATTTGAGGCACTGCAACTACAATACCATGCCGATGGCTAGTACACATCGGATTTCCTGCCTGTCGGATATTGACCCGACTCTTTACCCCCGCACCACCACATGCATCTTCCGCCTCAGTGTCTTACGTTCCCGTATGGATCACAGAGCAGATGTTGCGACACGGCACCCCTGGTATTCAAATCGGTGGTTTGCAGTAGTAAATTTTCTCCGAGTCAGAGTATGAGACATGTTCCCATTCGTCTCGGGTTCCTCCCAGCTACCTTCTCTTCCCCTCCATAAATTCGGCCTCTCAATAGGCTGACAACTAACGATGAACAATAGATAATAACGACCTATCTGCAATTATTATTTACCCAAGTGTTGGACGTGGAATTATGCAAACTACTGAATCCGGGTGTCCCGGCAAACGGCCCCCAACCGAGGCTGCAGTGGTTCATTTGCTCTGCCCGTCATCCGTCATCATGCTTCATGCCTATTTTGGCTAGACATTGATAGCCTACCAACCAATCTACGAAAGGCGTAGTCATAAACGCAGGCATAAGCGCTGATGGTTGTAGAAATTATGCACAACCTCTCGTCTTGTGACTCTCACGTCGGAGTACCGTGTCATAGCAAACCCAGAACGCATGGACCGGTCTTGAAACCATGGCCTGAGTTCACGTCCAAGCTGGCGTCTCTGCACCTGAGCACACCGTGAGAACTGACTCCTAAAGTTTATTAGCTACCTAGGTACCTAGGCAATTGTGGTTGTTCCTCGGTCCAGCCTTGTCCCGTCTTGTGCAATCGAAACTAATGGAATATCACAACCTATCGAAATCGCAGCGCTATGGTCTATGTTACAGTCCCACTTGGTAACCTTATGATCATATTCTGTAAATGCCCTTGTTATATGGCTTTTGAATGTCAATTGAGGAATTCGAACAGTCAGTTTCTTCTTCACTTTCAACCCCCACCCCCTTTTTTTTTTGACCTTCAATTGTCACAAATGCAATTTCAATGATGGTGTCCAAACTGCGTAAGAAGTGGCAATAACATGCCCGCAACTGTGGCCAATGTATCACGGATCTCGGGCCCCTTTGGTTTTCGCTGAACACTCGGTGTGCCGTCCGAGTATCCATTTGTAGTGGAGTGGCTCTCATGATTATGAGATGAACCGTCTTCTTGCATGGCGTGCATTGCTACGTATCTGAGGGGAAAAGAGAAAAAACTGTTAGCGGGACACAGAGGCACTGAAAGACCAAATTGAGTCACCAAACTTACAAGAATGTCCCGCCCGAGAAGAGCAACAACATTCCCGTCCACCACATGCCGGCATCACCGTCAAGGTGATCACCACCAAGCAACTTGATCATGAGCCACGTAGACAAGGCTCCAACCGGCGCTGCTAGACTGAAAACGACCAGGTGGCCGCGAGCTGCCCGTTTCGACAATCCTTGCCTTAGAAGGACCGAGGTTAAGCCAAAAGCTGCAGGAGCCTTGTGAATCATAATGGCAATGAAAATTATGAATCCAAGCTTCACATTGGAGCTTGCCGATGAGGCACCCATGGCGATGCCGTCCGCAGCAGCATGAATAACCAAACCAATTGTCGTAGCCAAGGTCCTGGTATGCTTCGGTGTTGGGGCCAGCGAACCCAGGAAGCCTTGCTCTTCATCTACCGACGTGGTTTCAATGCCGTTGCCACCCAAGTTATCCAAGCTAAAATGCTGCGGTTGCGGACCCGACTGTAGACTATCAGACGCATGTTTTGGCAGCCGGTCGATGAGGAACATGAGAATGAAGCCGAGGATCATGGAAAACCCGACCTCAAAAGCCGGGATTTCTACATGCTCTTCCTCTTTGTGTTTCTCGCCCTCCTTCTTCAGCGAGTCGTGGCTGTTATAGGTCGGCGCTGGTTTGGAGAGTTGGTCATCTCGTTTTTGGTCGGGGGTCGGTATACTTTGAGAAACAATGATGCGCATCGGCTCTGAGTGCAACGTTGCGCCATCATACCTGTTCACCGGGCGCCTCGCCGTGACTGCAGCGACTTGTTCGATGATTTCTCCTTCTTCGAGTCCAAATTTCCACGGGCTTCGTCGCGACAGGCTTCGTACCTTGTGCGCATGTGATGAAGTGATGGGGGATGACGCGGCCGCTTCGATTCCTTCGGGAATAATGACTATAAGCGACGTCCCTACCAATACTCCTACACCAATGCTAGATATAAATCGTAGTTGTGATTGTGACAATGTCATGGAGAGTGGGAGAGCTCCGGCGAGGAATGACCTGCATCGTCATTAGCTTTTGTCTTTCTTCGGGGGGGGGATTCGCTCTGCAGTCTTACGCAACGGTCATTACCACCTGTAGTCAAACTTTCGGTAAGCTAGCTGTCCAATCAAACTACGTGCTGCAGAGAGACGAATTGGCTTACGCAAAGGCCGAGAAGTAGCAACATGCCGGCCATGGTGCTGGCTGGTACATGCGTCGCAAACGCCGCAGTCGACAGTGGTGCTTGCGGCCTGTCAAGGTGGAAATGGAGAGCTGGTTACCAGCGCATCGTGACCCCATCAATTGTTGGCGATCGTACAAGTACTCGCGTGAGGAAGATGGATGCCAGAGGCCAGCGTTCGACGAAGGAGACAAAGACTGGAGATGCCTGAGCGTGGGAGAAAGGACGGCTTAGGTTTCTGTACCTGGATGGCAGAATTGTTGGATTCGTGGTCGTTGCGACACCCTGGTCACATTTCTAGGCTTGGCCGAGAGCCCCTCTGTGGCTCCGTGTCTCGATCGCTCCTTCCATTCCATTTGCACACTGGCCGAGCCCCACGTTTAACGGTCTTGGCGGTCGACTTGTCAACTCTGATTCTTTGCGCTCGAGAATTGCATACTTCGGGTTCTCTGCGAGCAACCACGGGCGTGTGTCATCACATCACCATAGGAAGAGGCTGTCAAGGCATCTTTTTTCTTTGTTTTAACTTACCACGTCCTGGTACCGCCGCAGTGACTATGGCTTCCTCGTCATGGCAGATTCAGCCCCGTCGAGAAAGCGGCGTCACATTCTGTCGTCAGTAAACCAGGACTTACCAAGCTCGGCATCGCGGGCGGCTTCCAACCACGATGGGAAAGACGCCTCGCGTGAGTCATCTCCAAGAGCGGAGAAATCATCGCGAAACACCCAATATGAAGATGGAGGCGATGATCTTACCAGACCTCGTCAGTCACGACTGAGGCTCAAATCAGACAAGTCTCGTCGTCGACGATCCGGAAGCGGACACAGAAACAATGAGGGACATGGTCGACACGGAAGACACCAGAGTCACGATGGAGACGAAAGGGTGCATTCCTCAAGACCAAGCAGGTACCGCCACCGACGTCGACATCGACGCCGCTCGCCAACACCACCAAATCCTTTCGAACCTCCGCCACTCGACCCCGAGGCTGCCTTCCGAGAATCTCTGTTTGATGCCATGGCTGACGATGAAGGGGCTGCGTATTGGGAATCCGTCTACGGCCAGCCTATCCACGTGTACTCCAATGAAAGAAGCGGCCCGACTGGTGAGCTGGAGCAAATGACGGACGAGGAATATGCGGCCTACGTACGACAAAAGATGTGGGAAAAGACGCATGCTGGGCTGCTTGAGGAGAGGGCTAAACGTGAAGAACGGCGCAAACAGAAGGAGGAGGAAGAACGCATTGCTCGCAAGCTGCACGAAGACATGGAACGAAGCCTACGGCGTGGAGAAGAACGACGGCAAAAAAGACGGTGGGTCGAGCAGTGGGAGAAGTATACCAGGGCATGGGCATCATGGGACGGTAAATTAGATACCTTGGCGTGGCCTGTTGATGGCAGACAACGCAAGGATATTACTGACGACAAAGCCGTGCGGTCGTTCTTCATCCGCGGGCTGGGCCTGGAGGACATGGGAGAGCAGGCGTTTATGGCCAAGCTCAAAGAGGAGCGAGTTCGTTGGCATCCGGATAAAGTGCAGCAGAAGCTGCGTGGCGATGTAGACAGCGAGGTCATGAAGGACGTGACGGCTGTATTTCAGATTATCGACAAGTTGTGGGCGGATACGCGAGCAAAGGCGTAATTGTTTAAGGGAGATGCATGGAAATGTGCGTTGGGATACGCTGTTGATGCGTCAAGTATTACACTATAATCAAGACACTGATTTAACTGACATATACTCCAAGTCAACTGGTATTTGTATAGGGTTTAGAGTATACATGGTATAAAAGGCTACAAACGCGTCACAAGCACACAACAAGGAAGCAGGATTCACGCGATATGTCGCTGTTATTCATCTATCTTGGACGCAGTCGTCAAATGCCATATCCGGGGCCAAACAACTCCCAAATTATCAAGGTGTATTTACATGTTCATTACTAATGGGGGTATTTTTTTTATGCACCCACGTCGCAGATGCTCCGTGTTCCATACGTTCGTCCCGTGATTTTATGCAGCTTCGTGCCAAACCCCCGTCGCCCATGTCCACTCTTCTTGGGGACTCTTGGTCGGCGCCAGACTTAGAAGTTGGCGAAGAGAGCAGCGCCGCCCACGAGGGCACCGACGGCCATGGCAGCGGTGGGAGCAGGGCCGTAGGCACCGCCGGCGGTGCTCGACGATGTGCTCGACGCCGAGGCAGAGGCGGAGGCGGAGGAGCCGGTAGCAGCGGCCAGGGAGCTCGTCACCTTGGACAGCTCGCTCTCGGCGCTGGACTTGGCGGATCCGGTGGCGGTAGCAATGAACTGGCTCAGGCTGGAGGCCTTGACGCCGGCCTCGCTGGTGGCCTTTGCGACGTCGCTGGAGACGCCGGCGAGAAAGGTGGACGCGTGCGACTTTGCGCCGTCGACAAAGGTCGAGGCGTCCGAGTTGACTCCCGCAACAAAGGTGGACGCGTGTGACTTGGCTCCCTCGGCCCAGGTGGATGCTCCGTCGGCCCAGGTCGAGGCGTGCGACTTGGCGCCGTCGACAAAGGTCGACACGTCCGAGATGATGCCGCCTGCGCCGCTGGTGATGTCGCCCCAGATGTCGGGCTGAGGCTCAGGCGCGGCCTACCGGGATGTTAGTGTTTAAAGGTTTGTGGTTGTAGATTGGATGAACGACAGCATTGGAGGGGAGGGGACAGACCTGGACGGCGGCAGCGAGGGCGAGAATAGCGGTGCTAGAGAACTTCATGATGAAGGATGGCGTGTTGTAGTTGCGATGAAGATGGTGGTGTTGTATATTCGAAAGTAGTCAAGGTCAGACGAATGGCCAAGGGAGCACGAGAGAGAAAACCCTAGGCTCCCTTGAGTACTTTAAATATCTGCTCCATAATCCTCATTTCGGTATTTCGGTTGACACGGCGATGCCCTGTTGGGCTTCTCCCTGGTCGACTGCCTTGGTGGACTCCTTGTTGGTTTGTAGTCAATCGTCATCCAAACCCACTTTCTAATCTCGGCGTGGCTATTGCCTCAGCAGCGCATCAACGCCTCTTTGGGACCCCACACCCACCTTTTTCTTGCTCTTCGTCCTGGGGTCCAACAAGCCCTGGTTAGTTTGGCCGTGATTAAGTTTGGCGATCTGCTGAATCGCCAAGAGAACGCCGGCTGCCTCCTGCAGGAGAGGGAAGACGAGTACCAGTTCAGTTGGCTCTGTCCTACTCGGCAGTCTCGCAGACTGAATGGCCATCAGAGCAAAAGCCAATTAATTCATCAATATGCTCACCGAGGCATGCAGCATCACCCAACAAACATCAGACCGACGACTCAAGACGACGGCGACCCCAGTTATTTCACCACTCTGTGATACCTCCGTACGCCCATTAAGGACGGTCCGTAATATCGCGGTCGAGAGCACTCTGTGTTATGTACGTGGCACCCCGACAACAGCAGGAGCTCGACAAGCAGCAGACCAGACCCCAGAAGCCCTGTTCCTTGCTGCGCGTTCCCCCATCTCAGCACAACTGGGAAGACGCCGTACTGACTACTCCGTACTAGTACATAGTTCCTAATCCTGAGCATTGAAACAAACCGCCGGCCAGCGCGGTGGCGTCACCCATGGGTTCATGGAGCTGAACCATCTGGTCGCTCAGCCACATGTGCTCCGTACTCCTGGGTTCGTGATGCTCGTGCAGCATGGCTCGCGAGGTGGACCAGACTCCTTCAATCTTGCGTCATGGTGGATCCTTCCTGCAAGAGTTGTTGCTTGTCATGGTACTAAGGATCAGGATCAGCACCAGCATCAGCATCAGCATCAGCATCAAACTGGGAATCTTCTTACGGAGTGCTGTTGCTTGGGGGACCCGAGGGGCGGCCACTCCATACACGCATCATGGAGTGCGAGAAAAAAGGAGGACTGCGACTGCAAATCCTCAGAAAATGTGCGACGCAGTTGAATGCAGTGCCACCAGTATAGAATTATCAGTCACGCAACACGCAACGTCCAACGTTTGACGTCCCAACGGCCAACGCACCACGCACCACGCACCACGCACCACGTACCGCTGTCCTTGGCACGAACAAGACAGCTTCTTCTCCGTGTACGTAGTAGAAGACGCGGTGAAAATGCCATGCCACGAATCTAGAGCCCGACTCGGATGACAAGCCGCCTCATGTGCCGCCTTTTTTTTTTTTTTTTCTCTTTCGCCACAAGGCTCGATGGCTGCGGCGGGATGTGCATCTTGCAGATTGCGCACAAGAAGGTGCTGCACCACGCGTCGTGGTGCATTGACATGATTGCAACACAACGGGTTCATTGTTACACGTATTATAATGATGTGCTCTTTCTTCCGTCTACCTAGGATATACTTGGGAGTGCCGAATCGAGCTGCAATTCATGGCCTTCAGCTGCCAAGACGCACGTGCGTCTTATTCTTGTTCAATGGCGCCATACCAAGATCTCATACGAGACCAGCCTGGTTTCTCGGAATACTCCATTCCTAGGTACATTTTGAAGCAAGATTTCGCAGTTGTCTAGATCGGCATACACCACACCGAAGCCCACGGATGCTCAAACGGCCGCGCATCTTGGGCTCAGTCTTCAACTCCCCACACAATACAGCCACCCGCCGCGTCTATGCTCTTTGTTGTCCGTCCACCAAAGTCAAACTCCTTCGGAGTTCGGGGTCGCCCCTCCTTCCCAGCATGCGTAAGCCGTAAAATGGTTGCCTGAGCTGATCTGGCCCTTGGCTTTGCAGCCACTCAGTTACACGGCCGACAGGCCTGATAGGTCTTGCTGTAACGGGTACCACCTCTTCTCTATTCAGCGGTATCGTTGCGTGGCCCGGCATCTGCCACACGCGCCACCGCAAATCTACACTTCTCTATACGGCGAAATACCTTTCTTCAACTCGGCCACAATCTCTGCTGCCTCGTCGGCTCCGCGAGCCTCGAAATCATATCGCTTGCTCTCTGTGGCTCTGTAAATCACCAGCTATTTTGGGACCGCACCGGTCCAGTCCGAGTCAGCATTATACTCCCCCAAAGCGTTGATACAAGTAATTGTCCACGCCTCTGCAAATGCATGGGTTATTCTTTTTCTGGAAAATGTAGCAATGCAAGGGCAAAGAAAGAAAGAAAGAAAGTTTCATATAGAGCCCGAGATAGAGCCCGCATACACATACCTTGACATTTGTCGGGTGTTTTCGCGGCACCTTGCAGCCTACCACGTTGCTAAAGTGAACTGTTGTCGTCTTCCCGCCGCCGTCGTGGACCGCCTTGCCCCCAGACGCCGGGACAATGTGGATATATTCGCCGTCAATGACTAGAATCCGCTCACTCATGCCCACGAGACGCATCGGCTGCTTTCGCCAAACAGTATACTTCTTGTAGTTGGCGGTGCCAAACTCGTCTTGCTTTAGTGCCTCCTGCGCCAGTGGATGCGGCCCGAGCATCTTGTCCCTCTTGTGTTCTCTACGTTGGGACATGCCCTGGCTGCTGGGGAGACCCATTGTCTTGGGAGAGGAACTACTCGGCGAGCCAGCCATGCTCAGCGGGCCGTCCGTGGCGAACCGCCTCCTGTACAGCTCCAGATCGGATACGTTGCCAATCGACGACACGGGCCGATCTATCATGACAACAGCTCCTGACCGAGGGAGCTTCAGCACATGATTAGCCTTGTCCAGCTGCCTCTTACGGCAGACAATGTCGAGCACTTCGGCGAGGTATGTATCTGTTGTGACGTCCACCGTAACCATTTGTCCTGGGGCCACATCCGAAGACATGATGTGGACGCGGAGTAGCTTCTGCTGGCCACGGGTCGTATTTGGTACTGTGACGGGCACTTGCGGAGAATCAGCCAGAGGCATATTTGGCCGGTAGGTCGTCGTCACAATTGGGTTCTGTCGCGGTCGGCTGCTATCTGCCAGGGGATTACGCGGCGGCGCAGGTGCATTTTTAAGACTAGAATCAGTGTCATCACCGTGGCTTACGGGACGGCTCAGGGGCGGTGCAGCTTGTTGCCCCTGCTGCTCGGCTTCGTTGTCGTCTTCCTGAGGGGTCAGACGTTTGTTTTCTTCGTACTCCTCTTCTGAAGCGGGCACCAGCGCAAATTCATCGTAGGCCGTGGAGTTGGACCGCATCCTTCCCCCGCCCCTTGCACTCGCATTGTTGACTGTTGTAAATGAAGCCAACGGCTTTGTCCTCTCAAACGGCGGGAAATCGTCGTCGACCTCGCCGTCTTCCACCATTCTCAGGGTCCACCAGTTGACACTGTACTTGCGGGGTGGAATCTGCGGCTCCCTTTTCTCCTCAGTGTACCGGTACAGACTCAGCCCAATCAGGTCTGTAACTGAAACCACTCGCTCGGCACTCTGCCCATCGTGGACTCTGGGGCGGATAAGTACCTCAAGGGGCTTGCTTGCCGTCTTGCAAAACGGGGCATAAATTCGCACAGCGATAGACCCCTGCGTTCCTTGACCGCTGAAATGGGCAAACTTTTGAAAGGGGACAGATGATTTATGCTCCTTGGCTTTCAGTGCTGCCGAAAGCAAACTCGTGGGCTGGACGAAGCTGGCGGGTCGAATCATGCTCATGGGCCGGGGCGGGGGAAGAGCTTCTAGAAGAACAGGTTTTGATGGTAGCTGCGACTTGCGAATGATGGAGTGTCGCGGGAAGTTTCGAGGCGGTGTTCCCACGACTTGTTGTGTGGGTGAAGGGTTGATGGGATTCTCCACGCCGTCGAGAATCGAAGCAGAATCCATACTCCCAACGTAGTCGCCAGACATGTCGGAGCCCTCGTCCGAATCATCTTCCTCCTCCTCGGGTAGAAGCTGTGTATCGGCCCTCTGAAGACCCGGAGGCATGGGTTCCTCATTGATCTTTTCTTGTAATCGCACAGCTCTTGCCGCGGCGCGGGCTGCCTCCCGGTGTCTCAGCGCCGCTGGCACGTCAAACTCGTTCTCGGAGGATATCTCGCTGCTGGTGACCGTGTCCCTACGCGGCCGCTCTCGCACCGTCTCCAAAAATGACTGAGATCCTCGCCTTGGCACACGAGGCGAGGTCTGGGGCTTCACAGGGGATACCTGTACTGGCGATGACCCTGCTCGCTGTCTCACTGGCATCTTTGCGAATTTGATTTGCTGGGCGGCCCGTTGCTCCTGTTCTTCGTCGCTCTCATCGGTCAGGTCGCTGCTGTCGTCCTCCTCCATCTGCTCCCGGCGCCTGCGCCTCTTAGTAGCCATCCCGGGGCCCATGGTGTCCGCTCCTCCGCCCGTAAGCATACCGCCGTCCTCCTCGCCATCCTCGAGCGTGAGACCTGGCTGTCGTGGCGCCTGGAAATATTCGGACGCAACGGCTGTAGGAATTGGAGGAGAGTACGTCCTCTTAATATGGGACGAGTTGGGACGCCATCCCGCTGCTTTGAATGCGCCCGAGTTCAGAAAGTTGTCGTTGACGGTGAGCAATCGCTCGCCCACACCGTCTGCGATTTCGTCGAGGTAGCTCGTCCGTAGTTGGTAGGACACAAGTCTGGGAGTAGCCAAGTGTCAGGTACGCCCTATTCCTGATTGCAAGTTAGGTCCTCGAGGTAGACTTACTCTTCCAACTGAATGACAGACATGGTGGCGTCGCGCAGGTTCAAGCGTGTGCGGCCTCGGCAGCCCGTTTCTACATGCCTGCCGACCCGCTGGCACAAAGCTGTCACTAATTCGTATAGCAGCCGGCAAAGTGGTGAGAAGAAAGAGATGGATTGAAGTCGGGACAGGTGGATGGCAAAGCACTCAAGCCGCAATGAAGTAACATCTGAACATGGGGGTGCTTGGCCCCCACCAGACGGCATGAGGCTAGCTGGTGAGATTCAGGATTCCCAGATGTCAAGTCCCCAGTCACCCTTCACTACTACCTAGTACCTAGGTAGGTAGGAGCCCCACAGCCGCAGCTTCCTCCCATCTGAACCACATGCAAACATTTGGGCCGCGTCTTCTCCTTCTTCAGATATTTGGGCTAGAAGTCGTCCTTGAAACACTTCTTCACGCATCATGGGCCTCGTCGACTACTCCGAATCCGACTCGGGCTCCGAGGCGGAAGCTCCCCCCAAGCCCGCGTCAAAGCCACTGCAGAGCACGTCGAAAAAGCCCTTCCCGAAAGTAGTCGACCGTGCCAATCCAGGCAAAATCTTGGTCAGTTTACCAGAGATCGCCAGCTCCAGCAAGTCGGACGAACCGCCAGCAAAACGCGCCCGGACGACAGGGGGAGGGCTCTTTTCCGGGCTCAACTCGCTCCTACCACCGCCCAAAAACGCAGGGAAGCCCATATCTAAACCGTCCGGCAGCGCGCCACCGAGGCCGGGCATCAACTTGAAGACGAGCGCAGCACCGGGCTTCAGTCGCGAGGCTGACGAGGATATGTCGGATGTGGCGAACGATACATCGTCTGTGCCGTCGGAGGGGATGAGCCTACCGCCACCCAAGAAACAAGATGCCGCGCCGAGTATACCAGAAGGTCAGAAACCGGCCGAGGAGGTGAAGCTGGTCGGGAAACCACTCATGTTCCGGCCATTATCAGTAGGTATCAACACCAAAAAAAAGAAGAATAAATCAAATTCCATCCCAAACACGACATCTCAAACACCACCGCCTCAACCAGATGCAAACGGGGCAGCAACAGCTTCAGTAGCTCCGGCGGAAGCACCGAAGAAAAGGGTTTCCCTATTTTCTATTCACGCCGAAGAACCGTCAGACCCTACACCATCCTCATCAGCCGGCGACTACGAACCTCTCTTTGAATCCGCATATCAACCAGATGCCCATCCTACCACCATGTATGCAGACTCGGCGCAATATCAAACCACTACCACCAATTCATCCAGCAACCCCGAGTCCCTGGACACCGTTGCCGATGATCTAAATCTCTCGGCAGCAGCGAGAAGAGAGCTCTTCGGTCGTGACGGGAGTGGCTTCGCAGCCAAGAAGGTGGTCAATTTCAACATGGACAAGGAGTACCAGTACAACGAGAGTGTCCGCGCAGCAGGCGACCAGCAGGCTCACAGGGCCGTTCGCTCCATACAGGGCGGTGGTAAACATTCCCTCAAGCAATTGGTGCAGAATGTGCAGAATCAACGGGAGGCATTGGAGGATAGCTTTGCAACGGCCAAGAGCAACAAGAAGGCGACGAGCAGCAAGTACGGCTGGTAATAGAGTCGATATATAATGATACCCTCAAATCCTACATGCAACAGATTCTCTTGGGTGTGCAATTTGCACGGCTCGGGTTTACATGGTATTCTCGCTTCCCAAATGCTTAGTCTGCCATGCTGAAAAACAGAAACAAAAATGCTCTAGCATACAAGAAGGCATAATTTCGTGAAGTGTGTCCATCATTTTCAACACGTTTCTACTGCGACGGTTCGGCCCCCGCGAAACGCATTGTTAACCATCAGGAATCCCCATTCTCCCCTTGTTATGGGCGATATATCATCGTATCCGTTCGGGGTCATTGGTACAGGACACGCAGGATCTCCATCGGGACTCGTCACACCCGCACTCAAAACATTGTCTATCGACGTCGCCCACAGTGTGCCTCCTTGCGGCGCCGTCTCAAGAGGTCGTGCCGTCATGTCGCCGCCCTCCTCCCCATCTCCCACCTCGTCTTTCTTGTCAGAATCTTCCTTTTTTTCCTTCTCTACATCATCGTCCCCGCAATCCGGTTTGCTCCTCAGCACAGGCTTTGCCCTGAAATTGGTCCGAATCTTCAAAATCGGGCCCTTTGGCGTAGGGGGCTTTCTCATTTCAAACGTCGTCACTGCGAGTCCAATCTGCGTAGGGCTCAGATCGGGGTCGTCGTCATACTCAGTCAGGAAACCATAGTCTTCGTCTTCGTCTTCGTCAGAGCGAATCGCTGGCTCGGATGTAGAAGATGGGAGGATCGTGGGTGACGGGGGTCCAAGTCCAGATATGGCGCCCACCTCGTCTGGTCCCCCGTAGGCCCTCCTGTACATTTTATCCAAGTCCGACAAGGCGGACGGGCTCACACTCAGCCAGTCATATGAGCGTAATAGATCTGATTTGGTCACATTTTCGCCGTTGTTGGCAAGGATATACCGACGGAGTTCGTCGACCGCGTCTTCGAGACGAAAGTGGGCCTTGGTTTTGGAATAACTCGACAGAGCGCTCTTGAGGCTGTACAGTCGCTCAAGTGAGAGGAGGGTGAGGCCGTCGGAAGAGAAGAGGATTTCGTTTTGGATGAGGGAGTCGGTGATGAGATGGGCAGTCAGGCCGCAAGTTGAGGGATCGACGGCCGGCGAGAGGGATGACCTTTTTTTTTTTTTTTTTGACACATCAGTGTGAGTTTCAATAACACTTGACCCTCTTTGTATTGTTTACAGGAGCTTACCCCAAGCTATACTTCTGTGCTGTCTTGGTAAACACAGCTCGCTGGATTCTTTGATGCTTGGCACTTAAATCCGATGCGTGGATAAAGCGCATCCCACAAACCCCCGGTGTCATAGGGCCAGTGTAATCCGTGGCAACAGACGAGGGTGTACAGGGAGTCATGGGAGGCGGAGATAAAGGCGTAGAAGGTGAGAGCGGCCATCGAGATCTCGGACCAGGAGAGTCCAGGCTTGTTGTGCCCGGTGACGACACAGCACTCTTGGAGCCGATGGACTGTGCTGGTTCCGAGTTCTGGCGTGACCCCGTCCGAACAAGCTGCTTCAAGGCGGCGACGGGACTGGTAGAAAAGCTGAACTTGCTCGAGGGCGGAGAGGCCGGTGTACTTGGAGTAGACAGGCCCGGTGATCCCAGCGGAGGAATCACACTGGGTAGTTGGTAGTCATTTCGGACGACGACAAGGGTAAGATGGAGAGACTTCCTGGCAAGTCGAGACGAGGCATATTCGAGAGCGGGCGTCAAGTGATGAGGAAGACGGCGAGCATCAAGGACGGATGGCCCAGCCTCGAGGGGCGGAGAAATTTGCTCTTTTAACGTCATGGTGTTGTTGATATCAATGAAACCCGCCCTTGAGAAGAGGGAGAAGAAGAAGAAGAAGAAGAAAGATGGTGAATAGTACAAGAGAAGTCAGAGATAACCAAGCGATGACGTGTTTAAAGACTGGTAGTAAAAGGAACTTGGGATGATCAACACTCGCTTACAAGGAGCATCGAGCACCGAGCATCCACAGAAACATTGAGCATTCCGCGTCTCACCAAGACAGCCAAATACCACCAGACGGCAAAACGATACGAACCGCCCTAAAGAGTGAACACAAATCATATAAAAACGCAGATCACAAGCTCCCCGAGCGGCATCGAACTGGATTGCAAAACAAGTGGGTATGCGGAATATATAAACTATGCGGCAAGACGCGCATCATGGATCATGGCGAAGAATAGCGTGGTTGCGTGCGTCCAAATTACCTCGGTGACGACAGCCGCACCCAATCGCCAACCACGAGGCGCACCACAGCAATTCCAGCCGTTCTGAAACTCGAAACGCTTTGAAACATGAAACAGGCCACCGGGAACGCCTCCCTGACAATCCTCAGCTTCGTGGGACCAGGCATGGCCATGTGGGCTGTTGGTTTGGGCAATGTCACCAAGAACATGGGTGAGAGAGAGAAAACGACCCAAGATTTTCCCGACTGGAGGAGGAAAACACCGGGGGCAGCGGCGTTTACGCAAGCGTCAATTGCCGCCCAGCGTGCGAGAGGTTCATCTTGCGTCGAAAATAGGCATAGCGTCTTCCCCGCCAGGAGGACGAATCCCAAGCATAAAAGTTTGCCATGCAATATGCAACCGTCAATGCAACAGCAAATGGATGCAATGCAGGAAGGAATGCAGGACCGATCCGTGGGGCCAATCACTTTCGCCCACGGGCGTCGTCGGCGGCGGCTAAGTGCTATTTTGGTATTTTCGGCGGCGGCGGAGAGCGAATTGCCCGCCCGTGATTGGCTACTCTAACCGTGCCAGACTCCCCACTGCTCCCCCACGCGCCCAGTTCCGGGAGCGGACGCCCGCCCATGATCCTTGCAGCTCTGCATGCAGCTCTGTAGATTTTCTGGATTTCTCACGCGTCTTAGTACCCTTGGCCCTGCATTAGTCGGAATGAGTGCGTTTTTGTGAGGGAGCGGCAAGCCCGGTAAAAATAGAAAAGAAAAAAAAGAGAAAAGAAAAGGGAAACGTGGCAGTCGGGACTCGAGGCTTGGTTCGGAGGACGGGACGAAACGCCACTTTGACAGGATAAGTGGCCAATTCTGGACTCCGAGTAAGTAGTTACTTGGACTTGTTCTCGCACCGTCAGTCGGACACTTTGTTCGAGTCGCGTCCTCGGTGCTTCACAGACAGCTTGAACAATAATGGACCCTTTTGCATCTATGAACCACTCAAGTCATGTGTCCACGTGCCAACAAGATCATGCATCATCATCCTGGCACACATGACCAGTGCTACCCAAGCACACAGATGAGATCTCGCCTGGCGCCCGGCACTTCTCTCCCATGTCCAGCTGCCATGACAGGGGCTACGCGAGGTAATAATAGTAGCTCGCTGCGTCGACAGCCTTGACTCGACCATCTTCTCCATGTCATGTCGAACCAACATCGCTGTAGCCGCTCACTCACTTCCCTCGCTCGTTCCCCAACACTTTGACCAAGGCCGACAGTACTCCATAAATAGTGTAGAGGCCGTAACAAAGAGGTCCCCGAAACCGCATCATTCATCACCAGAAGGAATTCAGCTAATCTGCGGCCCCAACATGCGACCTTATCCTCCATTCTAGAGAGCCCCGTCGTATGACCAGTCGACTATTACAGCCTGCTAGCCTGTCCTGTCTTCCCAACACCGCCTGATGCCATTTTCACATCTCTGCATTTCTTTTTGAACCTTGTCACCACCCCTTATTCTTATGAACCTTGTGACAAATGCAATGCTGAGCTGGTATCAGCCTTCAGCTCCCATGCCCATGCATTTACCGAATCAGTTATTCATGGCAAGTTACACAAAGCCCGAAGTGAGAAAGAAACCCGTTGACTCCTACGCGCCTTGTCATTCATTGCTATCTCTACCACTGCTATCCACCTACTCCAAATTCTGACCTGTCGACCATATCACGCACATCATACGCTGCAAGCCCAAACCCACGGGGCCGTCGCTCGTAAACAGCCCCGCAAATCGTCGTCAACCGAAAAAAAAACCTGCTTCCTTCCATACGCCGAGACACCGCTGCTATGTGCATCAAACACAGGCTGCTCGTACTGACAGCCTGCTCCTTGTGTTGATCTAAGTCTTTCATAATTCATTTGTCCTTCTGTATCGTGAATGCTGGCAGTGGAAAGATCAAGAGACGCCCCGAATAATAGCAAAAAGAAATAAAAGAAAGACAGCCGGGAGAGCAAAGCAAAATTCTCGTGTCGAGATTCGGATCCTTCAACGCTGTGCACTGTGCTGTCGGCCACGGACCTCCGCATGGTCTTAGTCATGTAGATGATGTCCTGTCTGTGCCGACGCGCCTATGTTGGCATCCATGAATTCCGATGAGCCACATGAGCCATCCCATTCTGTTCCTCGTTAGTCGTGTCCCCGAACTGCCGTACAACCAAAGAGAACATACCAGACCCATCGTCCTCTATTTCGTCCACAAGCAATCTTTGCAGGGGGCTTGTTATTTCTAAATAACAGTCAGCACATCATCTCTTGATCCAGTATGTTGTTGCTTCGCATACCCCCTTGAATGGCCCGGAACTCGGCGCTGTCGTCTGCATAGTCATTCATTTCGTCGCTTCCCTCGTAGAATGGAACGCAGTAGCCAATGACACGTAGGATGTTTCCTGCTGCATTGCGCTCAAGCTGTATTCTTCCCCGTACATGGACGTCCCGGAGGTACATCAGGCACTTGATTCCGAGCTGTCGGATAACGTGCTCTAAAGTCTCTGGTTCTAGAGCAGCGTTATCGTCCTGCCCATCAAGTACGTCAAGTCCTACGGGCGAAAAGAGCCTATCGTTGATAAGCCGCTCTGTCACGCCCCTTGTGTGCTCGTCGCCGTACACTAGCAGGTACGGTGCCCACATAGGGATCGCCTGAATAACGTAGCTTCTACGTGCGAGAGCCAGACTCTCGTTGGGTCGGCAAGAGCGCAGCATCAGGTCCACAAAACCCAAGAACGTAGATCCCTCATTGTGTTGGAGACTGCGTGCTTGTGTGCAAATATGCCTGATGAGGATATGCACTCTCTCCAGCGATTCACTGCATTCAGCATACCGCCCGGCTGCCCGGATGGACGAGTCCATTGGCTGCGTTGTCGTCTCCCCTTGGATTTTCTTTCGGAGGGTGTTGAATACCCTGAGATCCAATTCTTCTCCGCTCTCGACCAATCGTCCAATAATGCTGTTTGTCAACTCTGGTGCCTGATCCGTCTCCAAGAGTTTTTCCGTGAAAAAACTAGTCGCAGGGCCGTCAGGGTGGTTGTGAACAGCCTGGACTTCCTCCGATGTCCATGGGAAGGGCTTTCGTCCATCGCGTCTATCCTCTGCCTCGTCCACAATCACATCTGCGCTCAACATAGGTTCCAGCTGTGCCATGAGGTAGTCGATGAGTGCCAGAATTGCAGTGTAGGAAGCCGGCTTAGAGTTGAAGCGCCGCATTAGGTTATTAACCATGCGCTGATAGTTGGGCTGCAACTCCATTGACGGATCCGCGCTGATGATATGGAGTAGTTTAAGCAAGTAATTGTCCGCTAAGAGACGGCCAACCTCGAGTTCTCCAAGTCTGGCAAAGGCGAGCACCGTGCCGAAATATTCGTCCCAGGACCTTATGTGTACATAAAAGAATCTCCAAAGGTGGTTAAAGATGCTCATGATTCCTTGTAATACTGACGGTGGGGGCTCTGAGTCGTCCCAGTCATCCTCGCTATCCATACTAGCTTGGCTGGAGCCCGTTCTTGTTGGGACTGGGCAATGGTAAAGTCGCGGAAGACCGCTTCGAATCTTGGAGGCCGCAAGTACAAGCGTCTTGCCAGTAAAGCTTCTGATGTCTGGATCTGGGTTTCGCTGAACCAACGAGCGAAAAGCCCCATGACGCACATGGAAGTAGCTGTAAAATGCAAGTGCGCAATCGTAGCACTTTGTAACCGCAGATCTTAACATTGACGCAAAAGATTCCATCAGGATAGAGTCCTTGGTTCTGGAAACCACTTGATCGAAATGAGACAGAGACATTTCCATGGCCAAGTTCTGCAAGGTGTGGGTCGAACTATCTAGATCAGAACTTGCACCCCTTCCCACCTCCTCGTCGTCTTCGCTTTCATCATCATTCTTTGACGTGCGAAACTTGGCCGCCTGACTTTCTCCAAGGAAAATGGAGTGGCCAAAACATTGCTGTACAAAGACACTGTGGCCCGGATCAAAGAGGCATTGTCGGCGAAGTAGCACCTTATTCTCATTGAGAATATGCTCCTTCAATGGAGCCGGGACCTCAACAGGTGGTGGACGGCCATTAATCGTCGCATTGCCAGATGTTGAATCATGGTGTAGAGATGATGCACGCTGATAGAAAAGCATATAGGCGCTGTAAGTCTTGTCATAAACGATACCATTTATGTCGTGGAGGGACGACTGAGGGTCTGGGCCGCCAAATGTTGCGCTTTCCATCAGGGATGGATCCCATGGAAGTACAGAGTCGTCATTGAATTCAACCCAACTTGGTCGACCAAAAGCTTCTCTCTCTCGGATGTAGGAATAGTAGTGTCCGGATTCAGCTGTTCCCGAATGGACGAGGATTCCAACTAGTTCGAAAATGTCGCTCCGAGTCGCATCCTTCTCGGCGTTGAGGTACTCGACTGTGTACGGGGCAAGGTCCAAACTCTTGGGGAACGTGAAGTAGTCGTTAATTTTCCTCCTTTGCAAGGTTCGCAAGTTAAAATCAAAACGCTTGAGGTGGAATATGAGGTGGTCTGGCACGTCTTTCAAGCACGCTCGCTTCACTGCATCAACATGACGGTCGCAAGTCGAACACTTGTACTTGTTTTCACCCTCCATCACCTCGCCGTCCACGTAAGCTTGGAGACTTTCTTCAAGTGTGGCTTTGCCTTTGATGTCGCATTGGATAGCCGAGAATGGCTCGAGACGCTCCGAGATATGTTGGCATTCCTTGGACTTCACCTGCTGGACCAACTGGCCCCCAAAAAATGAACGCAATTGTTTCTTATCATCCTTGTTGAGCAACTGCCCTTCCCATCGATCAAAAAGTAAGTTGTAAAACTCGTCAACATCCATCTGATTATGAATATCAATGGGGGTGTCGTCATACGTCCTTATCGAGGTCACCACATCAAAAGGGTCCACAAACCGTTGGTAGCTCTCCTGCATATAACCAAATAGCTTCTGGGTATAGAAGAGTAGCTGCTGTGATGCTTGTGGGTCTTGCACGGCGACAGACATAATGAACCTTCGGAATTGGGTGTTCATGAACAGCTGAGTGAGCAGTGAATTCAGATAGCAGGTGTTGGAGAGGTTTCGTAATCCAACATATCCACATGGGGCTCGGATTGCTCTAGACCGATCGAATTGATACGGAAGATCGTAGAGATAAGGGTCATCTGCACAAGACAGACATGCAGTCAGTTGCGTGCAATACGGGGGGGATTCTAGTGGAGTTTCTCAGAAACCTACCAGGCTCTTCCACGTAAAATGGCACAAGACCGTTCAACGTATTAAGTATGTGAACGAAAGAATTTAAATCGTATCTAACGCAGCGGAAAACTACATCGTAGAGCTTCCTTCGCGTGCCCGAATTGAGAATCACTTGAGGAACGCAGTCCTTGTCACCACGTCGTTTCCTTGGAAAGAGATGGCGCCAAAATAACCGAGATATTGTGTTTCTACTCCATTTGGTAAGTCTTCATAAATTTAGTGGAAGCAATGAGGCAGACGATTCAAGCGTACTCATCAAAATTCTTGGACGTGCTGTGACTTTGGCTATTCTGTACACAAATGTGCAGCACAGCCACTAGGCCAGCCGCGATTGGGTCTGCTATATCCGGCCGATCGATTGTCTATCAATATATGTTAGCTCCTGGAGATACCATGCAATGATAACACTTTTTTCTTACTTCTATGCAGGTATGCTTTAACAGGAGGTCCCGTGCCACTGCTGCGAGAAGGTCAATATCCAAGGCCTGAGAAGTCATTGTGCATGCGCGGGCAATCAGATGAAGCAGGGCTCTGAAGTACTCCTCAGGCTGAGACTGGTGGATGAGGCAAAGTGGCAGACCCTCGATCAGAGCGGTACAGATGGAAAGCAAAACGGGTCTGGTTTCCTGGCTGCCATAAACAGAGTGGCCGCTTTCTGGTGTTAAGAGCTGAGTTTGTGGGCCCGTGATATCCTCGATAAGTTCAACAATTGTTTGTCTCACCTCCTTTCGAGGATCTTTCAACAGAAAGTTCTTCATTATGTCGAGAAAAGAGGTTGATGTTACAATTGTGTTCCAAAATTCCTGGTTCACCGAGCCCACGCGCAAGACTGCTGTGCATGCACTTTCTATCAATGCTAAGCTGGTGTCACTTGTGTCGCCTTCCACCTTGGTTAAGATGTCTATGAGGCGAGTGGGATGTGGCAGCACGTCATCGCCAAATTGCAATAACGTTTTGTACCTGGTAGCTTCTGAATAAACAGTCAGTATCACAACGCTCCAAAACGAAAGGATATCAGCCCTAACCTGTGAACAGCTTCACGAAAACTTGCAGGATTGTAGCTCCAATTCGTAGCTGCTGGACAGCCGGCATTTCATCTAGCGTCTTGGGATCGCCTATAGCCTTGACAATCAGGCGCAAGCCCCTCACGAGGGCCTGTTGGTAAGATGTCAACGTGGTTCCCATGGAATCGTCGTGACTCGTTGTGGATGCAGAATGTTGAGCAGCCTCGATATAGTCAATTAGGGCATGGAGGCCATATAGTGTCTTGAACGCCTGCCCGTTGAGGAATACTTTCGAATGATCATTCTGATCCGATTCAAACTGCAGCATGAAGTGGCCATCTGCCGGAAGCTTCACAAGAAAGTCGTAGACCTGCACGAGTTAGTTTCGCTTGTACCGCTCCCCAGCTTATACGCACTCACTTCTTCAGCTAATTTCTCGCCCATACTCAGATATTCCCACAAATCTTGAAAGTGGCCCAGAATTTCAATCTCTAGTGGCGATGAACCAGGGCGTATATATCCTGCAAGTGACGCACTACCTTCTTCCTGTTTGACCAGAATAAATCCATCACGTATGCCAAGCTCTTCTAAAGACTTCGTAGTTTGATGTTCCTTGGGAAGGAGCGGCTGTCCACGATAATATATGCGGTAATTGTCAAATCCGGTCAAGTTTTTTATACAAGTTAAAAGGGAAGCAATGGAGTTCCCAAGACCAATACTTAAGGGCTTGATGTCGGAGCGATTATAGCTGTCAAAGGCCTGATACTGTAAACATGCTGACTCGCCTTTTATCTCTTCTACCGTCGTCAGCATCAACGGTCTGAAGTCCGCAACGGAAAACCGGCCGTGCACCTGGTAGCTTTCAAGAAAAAACCTCATCAACTGGAGAGAGCGTCTGAAAACACGCTCTTGTAGCTGGATCTCTTCAGTGGTTGCAACAATCACCATTGATTCATCGTCATCCCCGATAACAGACTCAGCGGATCCGTTAAGCTTCTTAGCCGCTTGTTTCATCTGGTTCAAGCATCGATTGACCAGCGATATGTGCACCTTCCTCGACCGACAGACCGAATATGACTTGATAGCATTACTTTCCAAGTATAGGTCGACTGCGAGCGTAGAGATAGCCCGAGACACCAAAAGGGGGTCTTCAGCTTCTAAAATGATCCGCCAAAGCTGCTCAACACCACTGTGCGAAAGGGCTTCTGCGTCATCCAAGGCAAAGTTACTGCCATCTACGGCCAGACACAAGACTCGCTCTCGAACGAAATCGAGCATGCCATCTGAGAAACAGGAAGCTGGAAGGCCAGGCAGGTACCTGGAGAAGCAAGCTTGCAAAAACGCGTTCTTCATTGATACTTTTCTCATCACATTTGTGATGACATACCAGCCAGCTTTTCTGTCATCGGCACAGGGTGATTTCGGACCAACAATGATATCCAGCAATAGGGCGCCTAGCCCGTTATTCAAAGCTGCCGGTTGAAATTGAATAATGCTGGCGATTAGATCCCTTCTGGGTACGTTGGGCGCGCCAGAAATGACGGCAAACGCACCCGCTTGTTGCCCGGCATGGACTGCATGAGCCAATTCCTCTACAAGAAGCCTCGCAAGGTCGTGATTCTTCGTGAGATTCTCGACTTCGTTGGGAATGTTTCCCCGCATGGACATGGACAAGCACCACAAACTTCCCAGTGCTGTAGGCGACTTCTTGGCTATGTCGTCCAGACAGCTCAGGTGCAAAATGTCTAGATCATCGGGTCGTGCGGTGGTCAAAAGTTCCCTCAATTTTTGTATGGCAACCATTTGTAAATCGGGATCGGCTACTCGCGATCCCGCCGTGCAAACTGAGGCTTCCCTTAATAGCCTCAAGCAAAGATCGAAGGGTTCGAATGACGGTGTATGCCGCTCTGATTGACATTTCGATATCAGGTCATTCATAACATTGTCCCAGAGAGTGCGTATGGCCGGCGAGAATGCTTCAAGCGGCACTGTTTGGAACTTTTGACACCAGCCTAGCAAACCATCGTAGTCGAACAGGTTGGTTATACTTGTTACCATACGTGCTAAAGCCTCTGTAATGCGAGGATCTTGGCAGAGCATGAGACTTTGCCATAGACGGTCGGTGTGGTGCTGTTTGTAGAGCTTGGTAACAATCAGAAACCCTAACACATTCGAACTCTCGACAATAATCTCAGGATGACAGTTCGGGCCCAATATGTAATCGATCAACCGAGTCTCCAGTAAACACTCCCCAATAAATGCCAGAAATCTGTGGCTGCTTTCATCACCGGCGTCTATGGTGCTTTTCCATACTGACACGAGGTCGTTACACAACCTGGTAATGGCCATAACACGAAGCTGCATTTGACTTGAACGTATTAAACGGTCCAAAATACCGAGCCTCCATTGCCAGGCAACCGCCTCAAATCCATGAATATAAGGTAGGTTGGGATATTTTTGCAGGTGTTGGCGCAGAGTGTCGTATGCTGATCTGTGTTCTCCACGCAGCGTCCACTTCAAAACATCCGTCAAAGCTTGTATTAGAATTGTAGCTGTGTCAACACCTAATTGAGTAACGTGTTTCTCAATTACCATTTCCAAACAAGTCGAAATGTTGTCCCAAGTAGTAGTACCTATCTCCAATTGGCTGTGTGCTTGTGCGACTCGGTCGCCCTCCGTGACGAGCATTCGTACGGATTCTCGCAAACAACTACTTAGAATTTTTGCGATGGCTGCCAAATGTTCCATCAGTCGTGGGAACTTTGGGACAAGGGCTGTCAAGGCAGCTGCCAAATGCGAGAAGGCGGACACGCTGCCACCTTGGCTAGATTGTAGTTTAGTAAGTAGGTAGGACCCGACTTCATTTTGAATCCAATCCGAGCCAAGAGATCTCTCTTCGCCGGTATTTGGTGAGGACACATCGGTGACTATTATGTCATGAAGCTGTAGGAGGTACTTTGCGGAGTACAGATCGGGAGGCTCCTGATTGGTCACTCCAATGGTGGATTGCATTTCTCGAAGCACCAGAATGTCCAGAGCAACCATGCGAGCCGCTACACAGGCAAAGGCGGAATAGACCCCGATTATGGCACTGCGCAGCTCCGGTGACTTGACAAGCTCGGAACTTTGTAAATCGTTAGTTAACATCATCAGCTAAGCCTTTTCACAGTCGCTCTTAAGCTAGACCAGGCTGAAAAAGGAGTAACATTGAGGCCAAACACGGAAAAAAAAAATGGCAAGAGCACGGAGGGGGAAGGGGTTGCGAGAGGAGATGGCCAGACACATACCTTCTTAGCAACAACTGCAGCATTGACTCAGGGAACATTAACCAGAACCTTTTATTTGCTTGCCGAGAGTCTAGCACCGTCAACTTCTCGGCATTTCTGGCAAAACTCAGATAATCTTGGATCCAAGCTTGTAGTAAGATAAGAGCCTCGGGGTTAATAGGAGAATCTGTAAAGGTCTTAGTACCAACCACTGCTATTACAAAATGGGGATTTGACGTAGTAAAGAAGGTGAAAAGAATAAGAGAAGGATTAAAACGGCCATACCAGCTTTGAAGTGATGAATAAATCGAAGCAGCGGCAGGGATGGCTCTTCATTGCGTTGGATATAAGGAAATTGCGGAGTAGGGTCAAGAGGCAATAGCCCGCGACTCAGAATTCCAGTAGCCTTTTCGTCAACGGAAAAAGCCATTTCATCATCACTCTCTTCGTTTTCATCGTCGGAGATGGCGATGAGTTCAACTGGTGGGCTTGCAGAATCCGACATTTGGGCAGTCTGCTCTTCTAACCTGGCGCGCTGCGGCACCTCCACAGTCAGCTTTTGTTGGCGATCGCCGGTGACGTTTGAGATAACCGGTGGAGCCTCGTCGTTACTCAATGACGGCAAAAGAGTTTCTGCAGAGTTAGTGACAGGGTCGGCGACTTTTCTCAGGTTGATGGTGACCTTGCTGGAGGA
Organism: Metarhizium acridum; assembly: GCF_019434415.1. Lineage (NCBI taxonomy): Eukaryota > Fungi > Ascomycota > Sordariomycetes > Hypocreales > Clavicipitaceae > Metarhizium > Metarhizium acridum. The sequence continues at coordinate 907,982 of NW_027094020.1, read as the reverse complement.
TAACGGCGTCGGGCTATTGCTTTTGGCGCTGTCTGTTGGCGTTCTTGGAGTACATGGGAGCTCAATTTTGTCTGCAGAAGACGTGACTGCAATTTTTGACTGTTGGCCCATGATCATTGTACTGGTGCTGGATCTCTTGACGGCCGACTTATCGTCTGCGGATACTTTCCCAGATGTCGATGCGCCCGAGCTTGCGGATGCGGATGCTGATGCTGATGCCGATGCCGATGCTGGTGGTGGGGGTGACGCAGAGCCCGAAGTTCGACGCCTTTTGCGGGCGGAGAGATCACTATCATCAAAGGGATTTGGGCGAGTAGAAGGCGGATCAGGTGAAGGGGCATGGCTATGGTCCGGGTCGTTGGGTGAGGCCGTCGCGGCAACGTTCCTTGTCGGACTCGCGGCCTGATCCGTCTTGCTGTCCGTGTCGTTATCCATGTCGAGTGCTCGAGCGATCAGGTTCTGACAGCTCGAGCCGGCTGCTCAGCTTGGATGCTCAGCTTCGGCAGCCCAAGGTTGGAAGTGTGGCGGGACGATGGCCCTGGAGAAGTGTTGGAAGTCGATATCTTCACACCAAGGGCTAAGCTCGAGGTAAAGACGTCACAGCGTCGTGAGGGCCGGCTGGGCGGCAGATGCACAAATTTAACATGTGTGGTGCGGAAAGGAAAAGCCAGAAGCCCTCTCAACTCCAATGACCAATAAGGATCGGGCCAGGCACAGTGATAAGAATTATAAAAGTTGTAAAGAGACAGTTGGTGAAGACATGCGTCTTGCAGAGGACGAAAGCAGGCCAAGCTGTGAAGTGCAAAGCGAGCGCTCAAGTGGTGTGTGCCTGGTGCTAAAGTCAGGCAAGTACCAAGCGTACCTGGAAATGTACCAAGTGTACATTGGGTATTAGGTGTACTTGGAGGCGATGGCGGGCGCGGATTGGCTAGCGGGACGCGGTGCTTGTGTGGAACCGTGACGGTGACGGGGCGACACTGTAGGGGACTGCAGGGCTTAGAGGTTGGAGGGGTAGCTCACTTGAGCAAGCTAGCTGGGTACGGAGTACTCGGGTACTTCAAATGTGTCTTCGGTAAGGTGTCAACCTTGGGAATTTCAGGTGTCCACTTGTGTCGAGGGGTCAAGCCGTCATGCTGTCATGCCGTCATGGTGAGCTAGCTCAAGATGTGGCGACATACAAATTGCCGAACAGCACGTCCAGAAGCTTCAAATAGTTGTTGTGTTTAGTACGCGCAAGAAAGCGCACGATGATACACGTACATACCCAAAATTACTCAAGTCCTCAAGTAGGAGGTAAACTTATGGTAATGCGTGTTGCCCATCCGCCCAAGGCGTCAACGGTACCTCACTGTCCAGGTACGGAGAACTTAAGTACATAGTACTTTAAGTACCTAGGTACTCTCTGCAAGGCTTATGAAAGTCGGTGCAGACCCCGGCGGCTGGCTAGTACACAAGACGAAGAGATGGTTGTAAACATCAATGATTCAAACATTGAACCTTTCAGGACTCGCTTTCGCTTTCGCTTCATCAGAAACTCGGAACATGAAATACAGTGACGGTTTTCTTGGCCAAATAGAGCCGTCGATCCTGTCACATGCACATCTGACTAGGTACTCTTCCCTTTTCAGCACAGTTCAAGTCTCAAATATGCCCTGTGGTAATATACCTGGGTAAGTACTTGAGTACTTGTTTGGAAGTAGCTTGGTGTTGTGGTTCAGTCAACTGGTGTTTTTCTGAAGGGTCTCCTCACCGCGGTCCTTAAGTGATGCAAACATTAGAATTCCTTCTCCGTCATCGCCTTTGCTCGTTAGGAAGTCCGGACATGCACTTGCACCTAGCTTCATCACTAAAACAAGCTTGTCAAGTGGTAAAGGGCATTTGACTCTGGTTACCTTCCAGTACTATAATTGGTTTTCAATGAAAACCAGCTATAGACTTGGCTCAGCGCCATCCCTACCCTGGGCACGCAGCATTCTATCAATTCAACAGTGATCATTGGGCACGCCAGCGCCTTTAAACTTCTCCACTTAGGCCATTTGCTTGCCTTTTACTCCGTACTCGGTATCACCTTTCAATGTTTTTTACTTATGTGTCCGTAGGCTGTCTCTTGGCCATGTTTGGCAAATACACATTATGTTGAGTGTCTATGCTGCAGCAAATGCCAAAAGGTGCTTGGGGGCAGTCTGGTGCGCGAAATATTGTGCCATACCCTGAGACATTGCTGACCTCCAAACGCTTGACTCCACTCTATTGACGCTACTCCGTTGACCTGCCCAGGTACGGTAATGCAGATTTCAGTACGGAGTACCTACCTAGGGTGCCTAGACATGTATCCACTTTTTCACACACAGTGCCTCGTCAATTCCCTGCTTACTGACCCACTGCTGATTTCAATGTTCTTCCTATTTCGACTATTGGAGTAGAGCTAATTGTCAACTGATCTTTGCACCAAGGCAACCCAGACCCTCTCGCCAAAGAAGGAGGATTCACAATTATAATTCCTGGAACAATATCTGCCTTCGCCGTTTTACTCTCGTTATATGCTTTCTGGAACACATCATGACAACCCCAATTGCACCACCTGGTCGGAAGCGCCTGGCTCATCATCTTGATACGCCGTTCTCAACAGTATCGTGGTATGGGGGTCCCCCATGATGACTTCCTTGAGCTTCTAATTTATCTAATCAACATGAAAGGCCTGAAATTTCGTCTGATGATCAAGATACTATCCTGGAGCTTCTTTGCAAGTAAGCAGGGTCAGAGTCCGCATGGTTTCTCCGCTGACTTCATCACCAGTTTGCTGAGTCCCATTGGCCAACATAGAAGAACACATATCAAGCCTTCGAGAGGCAAGAGAGCGGCAAAACTTGAAACCAAAGTCTCAAGGCAGGGTGCCGTCCCTCCAGTGACAAATATTCCCAGGCCTCCAAAGCCTGTACTATGCAATCATGTCGACATAGGATTCAATGCGATTACTAGAGGATTCGAATCAATCTCCGGTTCAAAGTCCACGGGGAAACCTGAACCGGAAAGCTCAAGACAACCCTATTCCATGGTTTTCGTTACTCGAGGAAATCAGTCTGCTGCTTTCAACTGCCATTTCCCAAAGATGGTTGCTACCTCGTCACATCACCTTGGGCCCCATCACAACATCAAATTGATTGGCTTCTCCAAACCTTGTTCAGATAGGTTGAGCTCTTGTTTAGGGATCGTCAGAGTATCCGCTCTTGCTATCACCAGAGATGCCCCGGGAGCAGATGCTCTTTGGGCGTTTGTCAAAGAGCACGTACCGACGATTCATGCTGAGTGGTTGGGCGGCATAAATGATTCTCATTACCGACCGACTCAAATAAGCTCGGTGGAGACTGTAGTTGGTGCCAAGAAATTGAAAATGACGCAGGCTGCCAGACTACTTAAATCTGAAAAGGAAGAGCAGGAGTAGCAGGTATAAGCCAGAACGATGATAGCGTGGATACTAATTGAACGGCAACCATGTGTGTTATTATTATATAAAAATAGATGTCAATATATCGTCAAGTTGAGAATAGAAGTTAGCCATGGCAAAAACCACAACTAAAATTGACCTTTTGTAGTTGCTGGTTATTCCATTGGGTGCGTCTAGCCCTGATGATCTCCATATAAGTCCAGAGGTGCCTGCTAATTAGAAATCGGCTACTTAGCTCAATATCGGAGAAACGTGCAGTGAATTATGCAGACAGGTCGGCGATACTTATGCAAACACTGAGACTCGGGGTTGGCAGGTGCCAGACAGCTGTCGCCCCATACGCAACTATCAACGTCCACGCACCGTGTTTTTCCTTTTCTTTCTTCATCCTGCTCTACTCATAGATGAAGTGATCTCTCCGCTCGAATGAAATATCCTTTAATTCTCGTCTGATAAGACAGAGATGACCGCCTTCAACGATCCGCAGAAACTAGCGGATGCCATCGCACTTGCCCAAAGCTTTAAAACAGGGCAGTTCAGCGAGAAGAGACACGGAAAATCCAAACCACGAGTGGAAGCCATCGACATTGCGGGCAGCTCCGAAATACACCGCGATCCTACCTCTCACACGCAACGCCAGCGTGTCGCAGGTACGTGTCACTGGCAAATTATCTTCACTTGTCTTTCTTAGCATAACCAATAAGCAGAGAGAAATAGACAATATGCTGCTGCCGGATTTGTTCAGCCTTCTCAAAGGCACTATAGCAGCGATGTCCTAGAAAAAGGTTGGCAAACTGGACAATCAAGGGCTGAAGATGCAGTAATCGGGAGAGCCGTGTTCGACTTTCTTAGTCGAAATGACCTATCCCCGACGCCAGCTGCGACTCCTAAGCCCACAGTTAAGCATACACCGACTTCAGAAACGACTGGCAATTTTACTGGCCCCAGGTCACCAACATTAGCTAGTGCTAGTACGCCGCTGACACCCGAGAGCCTAATTCAAGGGCCCGGAGACAAACACACCAGCCCGGCAGACAGTCCTCAGAAACCTGCCGATGAGCAGGAGGCCGACCAGCTTGCCGAACTTACTCAGCTCTTTCTCCTTCGAGGAGAAAAGTCCGACAGGGGATGGTCCAGGAAACATCATGGATAGATTTTTGGAGTTACTAGCCAAAAAAGTTGATATGTCTGAACACTTGGGCCAAGACAAGCAGTCGTGTGTCAAAATTAGCCATAATACGACTCATTGCGATGCTGAAGAAGAAAAAGGTGGTTTCGAAGAAACCACTGCGGCCTCTCAGCATCAACCAATGAAGGCGGACCAACCTGTCATCGTCAATGCAAATACCGTGCTACTTGCAACGAAGGGCAAGCAACTCTGCCCCAAGGCACCTTCTTTTACACCGTCTAAGGCAGAGTCTGCTAACGGTGGCATAGGAAGTCCTTCACCGAAAGAAATTGAGGCTACAGATAATGATCAGCATCAGGAAGAAAAATTGCCCTTTACCGGTTCAGTTCAGTCCATCCTCGGACGGTACGCCATACGGACACTGGCCAGCTACCGAAAAAGCAACCCCTGCACTTCCTTTGACTTATACAGTTTGGGTCCCAGTTCACTATCCCATGCCTAACGCGTACTCTGATTCAACAATGGCAATGAATGGAACGCAGCTTGCAGCCCCAAACTTGGGCAGCCGCCAACCACAGCCAATGCAAGGTCTTTCAGCTTCCAGATGGGCACACCACCCACGAGAGTGTGGGTGATTGAGCACATACGGGGGGTATGCACTTGCAGGGCATCTACAGCCGGAGGCTTCCGATATCGAATTCCGACATCGAATGGTGACTTCGTTTATTAATAGTGTAAATGCTTTTGAGGTACAGGACTTTTTTGTCTGACTGCATGGTTGGGTGTCACATGATGTGCTACATGCCAGCCAGCACTGGAAGATAATACGCAGGAACGATGGGATGCGTCCCAGAACATTATGAATTGCAAAGAGAAGTATCAGTATCTTCGTGGTCCAATTTTATCAGGCACTTGGAGGAGATTGAGACATAAGGTTAGACAATCGCTATGCAAAGAATAGTCTAAAAATTTGACCGTATTTATCCCGACATGCCTTTTTCCAACATCTTGACGCCTTCTCTAACCTTTGGCGAGAAATGCTTTCTTAGCAACTCTCCTTCCCACACAGTAGTTGCGAACGGGTTGCTTCCCTCTACCGAATCGCTCAACGCATTATATTGACCATTGCCCTTCCGCTCCTCGGTATTCCACAAGCTGTTAATCTTCTTGCCATGTGTGTGTGCGACATCATTAAGCAAGGCGAGGATGGCCTGCGATGATTTCTCTGGAAGTTGTAGTGCGGTAGTCATAAGCTGCTTCGTGAAGGCGGCGAGGCGCAAAGGAGGCACTTGACGGATGTTATAATTAGGGAGCAGGATGCCCGTTAGCGAGCGGAGAAGGAGCACTGTCGTGGTTTGGACGTTGATCTTGGAGATGGCAGAGGACGCGGATAGACGGGTATTTTCGAGATCAGGTTGAACAGAAAGAGAGAGCAGAGAGCGGAACAAGTGTGTAGTGAAAAATGACAAGTCAAGATGTAGGTCGTTTCGTGAATTATGGGCATCCTGGCCTGCTAGCAGGGCGTATGCAGTGACGGTGCACAGGAGGGCCTCGCGGGTGAGATTCCGTACCGAATCTTCATCCTCTTCCTTTTCGGCGGCTTCCTCACCCGCGGGACCCTGCTCGGCATCTTCGTCACTGTGGCGGATGAGATCCTTCAGCGCCTCTAATAAGTCGCCAAAGAAATCTTGATTTATCAGGTGTGAGTATTTAGCGAGTCCTTCCAGCACCGCGCCCATCAGATGCGGTGACCGCTGCTTTAAGATGCGGAAGTATGTGGCAAAGACAAGCTTCAACGTCTCGGACTGCATTCGTTCTCGTTCCTCGTGGCTGACGAGCGCATCGGCCAGAGACATGTCTTTTTCCAACAATTTCTGTTCCTTCATTGTCTTCCTTTCCCTCTTGGTACGGAATTCGCGCTTCTTTTTGGTCTTTGGTGCCCGCTGTTGCTCCACGGTGTCCTGAGACGCCTTGCCAGAGAATTCAGAGAGCAAACGGAGACTGAGGAAGAGGTTCAGTACGCTTTCGTGAACGGCAAATTCCTTGGCCTTCATCATTTTCGTGATGAGAGAGACGGCTTCGAGAGAGGGGCGACCCTCTTCGTCGTCGCGGAAGAGGGTTTCAAGGGCTTGGATGATCTTGGCGGCGTCCTTGTCGATTTTCCTTCGGCTGAGTTTGCCGACGAGAATTCGCAGGATGTCGGAGCGGAAGTTGAAGTGTGGTACGGATGTGATGAGGGTACATGCACATGTGACGGCGACATTGGATAGGCTCTGTCCGCCGCGGACGGGGGTTGTTTCTGATCTGGCGCAGTGGGCGAGTTCCTTGATGTACGCTTGGTAGCCGGCTATGAGGGACTGTTCGAACTGCCGTGTGTTGCGGACCTCCTTTGACAGCTTCTCTTTTGGCGTATCTTCGGATTGAGGTCGTATTCTATATCCTGGAATAATGTCCTTGTATACCGTCATTTGCGTCATGAGCGCCAACATGCGGATGGTGGGGATTTTTGACTGGCTGATCTTTGCGAGCGTCTTCAAGTTGGCGATGTTTTCTTCAGGGTTTTCATTGAGCGCCATGGCGGCTTTGGCTAATTCTTCCTGTGCTTCCAGAATCCGCTGGGCCTCTGGAACTTCTGCGGCCTTCTTCTCCCCCACTGCTTCTTCGCCCTCCGATTCAACTACACCATCACGGCCCTCAAGCCATTCAGTATCGCTCTCGATGGAAGCCGCATCATCGTCAGGGTCAAGGCCCTTGAGAAGTTCTAATCGACCATCTTGCGACTTGATGGGGAGTTTGGTATTTTCCTTTTCATTCTTCTTCCCCTTTCGTGGTCGAGACTCGTAGTCCTGCTCGAGATTCCAATTGGATGCGTGCTTGAAGAAGTCCTTCTGCGCTCGTTTCGACGTTATTGGAGCCTGGGATTCATCGTCGGAGGAGGTATGAGTTATTTTTCTTTTCTTATTACCATTGGCGACCATTTTGTTTGAAGTTGTAGTGCGCGAAGGCAGCGATCGAGACGGTAGGCAATTTTTTTTATTAATATGTTGGCGCAATCAAGTTCTTGTGGCAGCAGCTCCAATCAGATGCGGCGGTTGACCCTCACCGCCAAAATTTTTGGAATTTTCTGCCGGACTTTTTTTCCCTATCCATCTATGCCCCTCCAGGCCAAAATTTCCAGCCCAGCTATTTTACTTGCTTGATTAGTCTACAATTTATACCGCCGGCGCAATCAACTCAACTCTCACAATGGGCTTCACTAAGCCCCCTGTGCAGGCGCTGAAAGCGGCAAACAAGTTAAAACGCCAAGAACTCTTTGTCCAGCACAAAAAGGCGTCTGGAAAAGAGCGAAGAGAAGCTCGACACCGTCGGAGAAAAGAAGAGAACAGAGAGCCAGAACTCAAGGCTGCCCGATTGGCCAAGAACAAGACTCTAACGTTGGATCAAAAGCGAATATGGGACGAAGGCGATGACGACAGCCTGGGCGCTCAGGTTGACTTGGAAAAGTTGAGGCGGAGGCAAATGGAGGAAGCTGAAGCTGAGGAACGGGCAGCTCTCGATGCGGAAATGAAAGATGATGATGAGGAGGAGGAGGAGGACAAAGACAGCATGTTGGGTTCGGATGAAGATGAAGATGACGAAGCGAGGCAGGATGTGTTGGAGAAGCAACGAGAGAAACGGGCGAAACGAGATACTAGCGTAGCGCCGTCAACCACAAGCACAAACCTCGACTTGACACCGTCGTCCCTGGCGCTCAAGTTCCCGTCTCTATTCAGCGATATTCCTGCACCAGACCCCAAGGTCCTGGTCACAACCTCTATCAACTCTACCATTCACTACGAAGCGCAGCTCTTAGGCACCCTGTTCCCAAATAGCACATATATCCCCCGATCCTCACATCGCTATGGCCACAAGTATTCGCTACGAGAAATTTGCAAGTTCGCAACAAATAGGGACTACACTACTGTGCTTCTTGTTAAGGAAGATTTGAAGAAGCCCACTGGGTTATCGGTTGTCCATCTGCCGTCTGGGCCAACGTTTTATTTCTCAATATCAAATTGGATCGAAGGCAGAAAACTCCCTGGCCATGGAAACCCTACCAACCATTACCCGGAACTGCTTCTCAACAATTTCAAGACGCCGCTGGGCCTTCTCACCGCCAAGCTGTTTCAGACACTCTTCCCCCCACGGCCTGAATTCCAGGGTCGTCAGGTGGTCACTCTCCACAACCAGCGAGACTACATTTTTGTTCGCCGACATCGATATGTTTTCCGTGAGAAAAGGGCTACGGAAAAGAGCATTGTAGGTGCTGATGGAAAGGAGATGAAGGGCGTAGAGGGGATCCGCGCAGGTTTGCAGGAACTTGGCCCGCGATTTACGCTGAAGCTGAGGAGAGTTGATAAGGGCATTGGACGGGCGGGCAGCGAGGGCGAGGATGCAACCCAATGGGAGTGGAAAGCCAAGATGGAGAAGGATCGCAAGCGGTTCAACCTGTAGGATGGAAATATCTTTGGTTACGGCATTTTCAAGCGACCCAATACCGAGACAAGTTGTGATGGTGTGACCTGTCCAAGTTGTGCGAGAAGAGTTGGCCCACAGTAGGAATACGACCATGGGTCGGTTGTGATGATGCAAATAAATTCCCCGCGGTGGAAAGCCAGGTAAGCCATGAGTGACGTGAATGCGCGGGCTGGATGGCTCGGGATAGAACACAAACGACAAACATTTGACGAGAGGGTGGCTCACTCAAATTGCACCGAGATCTGCAGGAGGCCAGACCCACCAGCCAGCCACCAGCCCGCTAGGGCGACAATTTACAGTTTTAGAACTTTCCACCAGTTGACGTTTTACGTTTTACACCTGGCCATACCAGCTGAGTCCCCAAGTTTGCCAAGTTCCTAACGTACCACCGTCTTGTGGCGGCACGGCTTCCGCCATGCAATAATAGTGCGCCACCATGCCAGCGTTTTGTCACTGGCTTTTGCGCAATTTTGATATCCAGCCGCATCGCACTCATGCTTTTTCCATAGCATCGTGCATTTCACTCAACCGTCTGGGCAGACCTGCTGATACACACTTTCGAACTGGCAATTTGCAATCTGAGCCTCTGCACCACCCCTCCCGTCCAATCGGACACCTGTCATGTATGGTGACGCAGCTGTGAGCATATGAGGTCAGCTGCACCTTCCGTCATGACACGACGCCAAACGAAAGCGGCATCGTCATCTTCATCATCATCGCCGTCCTTGTCTTTGCCACCCGAAATTGCTGCATCGGTGGTTTCGGACGGGGTAGGAAATAGTGAGTGCGGCGTTTTCGACACGATGCGTATGCGTATCTGGGAGCTGCTGACAGTGATGTATCGCAGGCAATGCGGTCAACGGCACACGCGGCTACTTGCAAAGCCTTGACGTATGGAAACGGGCACCAATACTCAAGGGCACGACGAATTTTGAACCTCGGCCAGATGTTAAAAACATCATGATAACTGGAGGTGCGGGCTTCATGTGAGTAGAGAACACGACCTTTCGTCGATAAATGAATTGACTCTTCCCACAGAGCTTCTTGGGTCGCGCGTCACTTGACTCTTACATACCCAGAAGCGTACAACGTTGTTTCATTTGATAAGCTGGACTATTGCTCGTCTCTCAACAACACCAGAGTGTTAAACGACAAACGCAACTTCACATTTTATCATGGGGATCTCACGAATCCAAGCGAGGTCTTGGACTGCATGGAGCGGTACCGAATTGACACGGTTCTGCACTTTGCAGCGCAGTCTCACGTGGATTTGAGCTTTGGCAACTCGTACAGTTTCACTCATGCGAACGTCTACGGGACACACGTGTTGCTAGAGAGTGCCAAGAAAGCCGAGATCAAGCGCTTCATCCACGTTTCCACTGACGAGGTGTATGGTGAAGTGAGGGAAGATGACGACGACTTGGTTGAGTCGAGCATACTGTCACCGACAAATCCTTACGCGGCAAGCAAGGCAGCAGCTGAGATGCTTGTTCAGTCTTACAACAAGAGCTTCAAGCTGCCCACGATAATCGTCCGAAGTAACAATGTGTACGGACCGCATCAATACCCCGAAAGTAAGTTCAATGTCGGAAACAATGCTTACACGCATCCTCCCCTCTTCACTTGAATATCTACTAAGTCTTGACAGAAATCATAGCCAAGTTCACTTGCCTTCTAAACCGTGGCCGGCCCGTCGTATTGCATGGCGACGGCAGTCCTACAAGGCGATATCTTTACGCTGGCGACGCCGCAGATGCATTTGATACTATTCTACACAAGGGCCACATTGGCCACATTTACAACGTGGGCTCTTCTGATGAAATCTCGAATTTAGATCTCTGTTCTAAACTACTTGACGCAATGGGCATAGATCGTTCAACGTCGGAGCAGTTTCGTAAATGGATCAAATATACGCACGACAGACCATTCAACGACCGCCGATATGCGGTAGACGGTACGAAATTACGCATGCTCGGATGGACTCAAAACACTAGCCTTGAAAGGGGTTTGAAAACAACGGTAGACTGGTACCTCAAGTATGGAGAGTCGTGGTGGGGAGACATAAGCCATGTGCTCACGCCGTTCCCAATGGTCAGCGAAGGGGAAATCGTACCAGATTTCGAGCATCTGATGAAGGATGACCCTGTTCAACCAGGAGATGAGTGCCTGGCAAATGGCAAGAAAGAGGTGTAGAAATGTTGCAACATGGCGCGTTCTATAGATGAGGACTAGAGAGGATGGCCGAATGGTGTCACGGACAAAAACACACCACAGGCTTGGATGAGATGAAGTGTGTTTTTTTTTTCTGGATACGAATGTAGCATGGCGATGCGAAACTGCGATAGAAGCACGACTGCTCTTTTCCCTCTCTTTTATTTAGATCACGAGCTCCGTACACTGTGGGCTGTGTATTTCGGAGCTGTCGCATGAACACCGTTGACGATCAAGGTCGGAGATTTAACGTTTGATGGTCATGGCGCGCCGTAATTCGGGACATGATTAGCGTCCGCAGCCCCCAAAATTGCGGGTACCGACGATCAGGCAAGGGCATGGAGTTCATGTCTTGAGGCAAATTGGCAGCACTCACTCGGTAGGATATACTTCAATGAACAGCAACCTTGTTTCCGGAGCCTGCCAAGCTGGGGCCGCCGATCGCAACAGTCGTCAATCAATCGTGGCCATCACTCGATATCATTTATTTTATCCGGAGCCATCCGACTCCGTCCAGTCACACCCGCCACTGCTCCGCCTATCCGTGATGCCAGGCTGCTCCGTGATTAGCGCCGATGGGTCCACACCAATTCGAGCCAATTCCAGTTCCAGCCAGACCCAGCCGAAGTAAAGAGTCAAAGTTGTAACCGACACCGAGCCTCTAAATCCGGCCAACTCCCCAGTTCCTCTGCGTCCTCTGCGACTGGTCGGGGATGCATGCTCATCCATGTTTTCTGCTTGTTTCCCGTCATCACATCGACTGACTCGATTCGACGTTGCTCTACACCTGCTCACGTTACATAAATGCCGGAGAACCCCTGTAGCGAATCCATGCCTCAGCTGCAGACATTTGCCAACGGTCCCTGCATTACGACTCGGCAACCTGCATGTGTTGTCACACACAAACTCAGTCTGCAACTTGCGCTTTCTGGCCAGTTGCAAGCCCACGGCAATAAGCCTCTCTAGCATCTGAGGGGGCCTCCGTCTACGGTATCATGCCGTTTGCCCGGCATCCGCACTGGCACGAGATAGTAGGGGCCTGCGTAATCTGTTGACAGTCAGGAAGGATAGAGAATGGTCCGCCAACAACATTCACTGAGGTCGCCCTCCTTTACCAACCCACCGGCCGCCAATCCTTCTCACGTACCTGTTGGGGATACCAATAACGCTGCTGAAGCCGGAATATCTCGCGGGACTCAATCGCAGAGCGATGGAGCTGCGAGCGAGGGGGCCCAGGCAGTTGTGAGCAGCTCTGCGGCGGCTGATAACGAGTCCGGCTCCCGTCACATTGGCTCAGATGTAGAAGACGACGCTCCAGATCACGGTCGTGAGGCAGTATCATTGTATCCTGGAAGAAATTATCATCGACGTCCCAGTGCCAGCTCGACGACAGCATATATCGTCCGCAGCTCTTATGGGCAACCGCACTCGGATAGGTAAGCCGCCGCCCTCTCTTCATCCTCCTCCGTCTGCTAACAGACCTACTTACATTTCAGGGCCGCATCCACGCGGTCTCTGTGGGCACGAGAGCTTGACTATCGAGAAATCGGAGGCCGTCGCTACTGCAAAGAATACTTTATGCCCAACGATGAGATTGAGCAGCTACGCCTGACCATACAACACCAAGTGCTCATGCATGCATTCGACGGCGAACTGACAAACACTCCCTTGAGCAACCCCACGCACGTGTTGGATGTTGGAACTGGGACTGGAGAATGGGCCATTAGATTCGCCGAACTGTTCCCCGATTGCGAAGTCGTAGGGACAGACATATCTGCTATACAGGAGACCCAAGGAGTCCCGATGAACGTCTTTTTCGAAATCGAAGATGCAGAAGAGTGGGACCGACCTGTAGACCATTATGACTTGGTGCATCTGCGAGGCATGGAAGGAGCCTTTCGCGACTGGAGATGCATTTATGAAGATGTATTTGATTCACTGAAGCCCGGCGGCTGGATTCAAGTGACAGACTACGACGGCAAGGATGGATCTATCCAGTTTTTCTCTGGCTTCTCTCCGGAGTCGCCTGTTTTTAAGATGATGGATGACCTCTTTGTTGGAGCAGAAAGGTCGGGTCGAAAACGAGGCATGTTTCACCTTGACCAGCAATACTTCTTGGAGGCGGGTTTTGTGGATATCCGGGTCTCTGAACATATCCTCCGAATGAATCTACAGGAAGACAACGTGGGTAAACTCTGGCTAATGTGCTGGCTGGATGGAATCGAGGCGTACTCCCTGCGCACACTTACAGAACAGATGGGATGGGACGCTGATGTTGTCAAGACGGCGTGTCGCGAGACGGCTCGGGAAATTGCCAGTCGCGCGCAAGACTCGGAATCATGCAAGACCATGGTACTGAAGATGCGCACTGTTTTGGCGAGAAAGCCCTCTAGGGACGAGTCTTCCTGCTCCAACCAGCTCCTCAGACGAGAGCACTGATCCATGAAGAAAGTAGTGACACAACATCTGAAATAGATGATTGATGAGATCGAGGGTGCTGCTAAACTCGGAGGACACATGGCTATGGCAGGATGCACCGTGCTTATTATTGCAGCCACTTGATGGGCGGCACTGTTTCCGCAACGGCATTTTGATGTTCATTGGTATTTTGGATTGAGGCCATCATCGTATTGATGTTGGGGAAGAATCATCCCTAGGAAGAGCATTGAGTAATTTGAACTGAGCTGCGGTCTACGGTGTTCTGTAGGCACGATCTTGTCAAATGTCCGAATTTGACGATAGGGACATGGGCTTGTGGCCGCGGTAAGTTGCTTTGGCTTGAGGCGCTTGACTAGGCAGACAAAAAACGACACATCACTGCTAAATCAAAAATCTCGAATCAAGTTGACCGATATGAAAATCCTCTCGCTTTGGTCAAACCTATGTTACTGGTGAAAGGGGCTAGACAGTTTGATGCTTAGAGCTTTCACGACCCGAGCAGGCAAGCAGGCAACAAACAGGCTGCCGTCCGTCTGCCCAAATGCTCCGTACAGATGTGGAGATGGAAGTCAAGTTGTAGTGGGGAGCTCCTCCAACCACACACCAACATCGAGCACGCACTGAACCTCGCCTCCATGATCCTGTGAGCTTCACCCGTGCAGCGTCATCCAACTTTTACCTGGCTGCAGTGACCTGGTCCTATTACGTGCCCTTGCGTGCGAGAGGAGACAAGGTATCCGATCCGGATATGCGGCCGTAGACCTCCACCATGTCCTTCAATCCCAATGATGGCTTCGTGGCCACCGCACCGACCGGAGATGCCTCTGGCATCGACGAGCTACCCATCTTCAACGTGGAACGCGCCCAAATGGCATTTTCTGTGACGGCGGAGTTCGTAGCGGCGCAAGTAGCGAACAACATCATGATCCTGGCCTTGTCCAACGGCCGGATTCTGCGCATCGACCTGAAGCGGCCGGAGGACATTGACGGTACGTCACCTCTGGAATTCGCCGTACTGCTACACATGAAAGCTCAACATCGTTCCTAACTATCTGCAGATATTGATCTACCGAAAAGAGCATCCGAGATCGGCGTTATTCGGCGCATGTTCCTAGACCCGACTGCCTCTCATTTGCTGATTTGCACTGCGCTGGGCGAAAATTACTACCTTCACACGCAATCAAGGCAACCTCGGCCTTTGGGCCAGCTGCGCGGCGTTGCAATCGAGAGCGTAGCGTGGAACCCATCTCTTCCAACTGCGTCAACACGGGAGATTATCCTTGGTGCCTCTGACGGCAACATTTACGAAGCATTCATCGAAACCGCCAACGAGTTTTACAAAAGAGAGGTCAAGCATCTCAAAACTTTGCACAAGCTTCCCGATGGTCCTATTACAGGCTTGTGGGTCGACGATTTGAAGGGCAGCCCGGATATTCGAAGAGTTTTAATTGGCACACAGGGCAGATTGTTCCATTTGGTGGGCAAGGTTGGGCGGAGTCACGACGGCAGCGGCTCGGTATATACGAAGTTATTTGAATCGGAACAGCCTGTGATTCATGAGATTCCGCGAAGCTCATCCGGCGGCCATTCGACAGTGGTGGTATCTCCAGATTCTGCTGAGGGGGGACGTGCAGATAATACTCCAGACAGGGCCTATGCGTGGTTGTCGTCGCAAGGAGTGTTTCATGGCAAGCTTCTAAATAGCCCCAAAGACAGCAGCCTTGGATCCAAGGTCTTTGCAGAATCAAAGACGCTATCTAAAGCACAAATTATTGCCCCGGAGTCAACAGGTCGGCATAAACCGACTGCGGAGACTGTCGATTCGTTACTTCTCACCGAGTGGCACATGCTCAGCCTGGTTGGCAACCGTGTTATTGCTACCAACCGCCTCACGGGCAATACTGTATCTGAACATGACGTCCTTGCAACTGGTCAGAAGGCTATTGCCTTCACTATGGACATGCAAGAACGAACGTTTTGGCTCATCACGTCAGACGAGATATACGAGATTGTCGCCCGAGACGAAGAAAGAAATATTTGGCAAATAATGATGAAGAACAGGCAGTTTGATTCGGCATTGCGGTATGCTCGTACACAGACGCAAAAGGAGACCGTTGCAGCGGGCTATGGAGACTACCTTGCGAAAAGGGGACATTGGACCGAGGCGGCTGTGCTGTATGGTCGTAGCAACAAACCATTCGAAGATGTTGCGCTCAGCATCATTGACAATAATCAGCCGGATGCCTTGAGACAGTTTCTATTGACGAAGCTTGCCAACATAAAGAAGTCTGCGACTCTACAAAGAACGATAGTTGCTAGTTGGTTAGTGGAAGTATTCATGGCCAAGCTCAACTCGCTCGACGACACAATCATCACGCAGGCCGAGCTTTCAGAGACTATGAATCCAGCAGAGTCAAAGACGACTCTAGAGTCTGTTAAAAAGGAGTTCCACGATTTTGTCAACAAATATAAAGGCGACATGGATCGGAAAACGGCATACGACATTATCAGCAGCCACGGAAGAGAAGGAGAGCTTCTATACTTTGCTAACGTGGTCGACGACTACAACTACGTTTTGTCGTACTGGGTACAGAGGGAGCGTTGGGAAGAGGTCTTGAACGTTCTCAAGAGGCAGACGGACGTTGATGTTTTTTACCGATACAGTACGGTTCTCATGACTCATGTTCCGCAGGAAACGGTCGAGATTCTGATGAGGCAATCCGAACTAAAGCCTCGCAACCTCATCCCAGCATTGCTCGAGTATAATCGCAGCTTCTCTGGAGATGCAAGCGCTCAGAACCAGGCAGTACGATATTTGAATTACGTCATTTTCCAACTGAACTCCACCGATGCCGCTATCCACAACACGCTCGTTTCAATATACGCTTCGCACCCTTCAAAGGACGAGTCAGGACTGCTTTCTTATTTACAGGTTCAAGGCGATGAGCCACGGTATGATCCTGAATTTGCGCTGCGACTGTGCATCCAGCATCATCGAACTCTTTCTTGCGTGCACATCTATACGAGTATGGGCCAATACCTGCAAGCAGTTGATTTGGCACTGTCTCACAATGAGGTTGAACTAGCGGCAGTCATTGCCGACCGGCCCATGTCAAACCCCCAGCTTCGAAAAAGACTCTGGTTGGCAGTGGCTCGAAAAGTCATTGCCAAATCAGACGGAATCAAAGCAGCCATTGAGTTCCTCAAGAGATGCGACCTTCTCAAGATTGAAGACCTGATACCATTCTTCCCTGACTTTGTGGTGATTGACGATTTCAAAGAGGAGATTTGCCAAGCACTGGAAGACTATTCTCGGAATATCGATAGTCTGAAAAAAGAGATGGACGAGTCGTCACAGACGGCAAGTAATATCAAAATGGACATTGCGGCATTAGATCATCGATATGCCATCGTCGAGCCTGGGGAGAAGTGCTACGTCTGCGGACTGCCCTTGCTTAGCAGGCAATTCTTTGTGTTTCCCTGCCAGCACTCATTCCATTCGGATTGCATGGGGAAAAAGGTGCTCGAGTACTCGGGGTTCGGGCACTCAAAGAAGATACGTCAGTTGCAGACGCAGATTCACAAGGGGTTGGTGAGTGGGGCCAAGAGGGAGGCGGTGGTTGCTGAGCTCGATGCTTTGGTGGCATCAGCATGGTAAGTTTGCATTCACACAGCTTGGACAAATGAATGTAATGCTGACTGTTGGCAGTATTCTATGCAGCGACTTTGCCATCAAGAGAATAGACGAACCGTTTATATCTGCGGACGACAATCCTAATGAATGGGCTGTGTAGGGAAGAGACGATTGTATTATATTTGCAGATTAGCGTATACCCAAATGTATTGATGCCACGCCTGTCGAATCCCGCCAAGGAGGTGCACCAGACATCTTTCTTAAGCTGCGTTATACCACCAAAGATTGATTCGGGCTCAGTACCTGCACTCGGTGACGTCGAGGGTAGATTTCGTGATCATCAAGATGGAAACAATGACACCGTAAAGGCCCAGGACTTCGGCGAAGATGAGGATCAGGACCATTCCTACGTATAGTCGCGGTTGCTGGTTGCTCGCCCGCACTACCTCAGGTTAGCCAACAGCACCCAACAAGAAATAAGATCATCGTCGAGATTGCGCTGCCAAAGAGCAAAGTTTTGTGTTGCGACAGTCGTCGCAGAGTGTCGGGACATACCGCCAGCATCGCCAATGATGCCAATGGCAAACCCAGCGGCTAATCCGCACAAGCCGACGGCCATGCCGGCCCCGAGCTGCAGGAAGCCGGTGTGGGCGGGCATCTTCTCCCTGATGCCATTGGACATGATGACGGCGGAGACGAGGCCGTATATGGAGAGGATCTGGGCCATGATGGAGCAAAGACTGCGCTTGTCAGCGGCACAATGTACTTGTTTTACATGTTATGCCAGCAAGATGCTGCAGCCGGGAGCCGCACGTACGTGTTCTGCATCAAACGTTCGGGTCGGAGCACGCCGCATGAGAAGATGGCAATGGACGACTTGGCCGTTCCGTAGGCGGCTCCGAAGGTGGTGAAGATGATGGCGAATGCGATGCCCATTGCTCCGAAGAAGGACTAGATATATGTGAGTGAGTGAATGCGAGAGTTGTCGATGGAAGAAGGAACTGACGGAGTACATGGGACTATCAAAGTCAGAATTAGCAGTGTGCTTTGGAGTTTGTGTCGGGGACTTTGTGTTCAAGGGAGGAGTGTACCAGCGCTCCATGGAGGCAAAGACTTGGCCGTCCATCTTGGTGTCAGGGTTATGGGAGTTTGTGATTTTTGCTTGGGGTTTGGGAAAGGATAATAGATGAGGGAAGTCGTTGCGGAAAAGTAGTTCAAGTATGACGCTGGTTATATTTGACATGTCTGCGGGAGGCATCCGAGGGGGAGTAAGCATACAGTCGTCCTCTGGTGGCTGCACTGTTGCCTGAATGGCGTCCCGTCAACTCGATTGGGATGCTACGTCGTTTTCAGGTGGAATACTATAGGCTAGTAGGATGGCTTACGGCGTGAGATTGTGCTGGGGATGGAAGACGTGTGTGTTGGCTAGGCAGACGTATTCGGGATGATGATGGTGCGCCTATGGGGACGGCGGATGGTGGTTTGGGGGCTGAATGGGCAGAAGGATTAGAGGAGTGAAGAGCAGTGGCACCTTTTTGACGGAAACCTTGCGGTTTAATGAGGTTGAAGGGTTTTATTCATTTGATTCTGTTCTCGCATCACGCCATCGCAAAGTTCCCGACATTACGTCAACCAAAGCCGTATCAAGAGGCCGGCAGAACACTCAAGTGAGCAGCCATGTCGACCCTCCCCCCCAAATCTATGGTAATTTTAAGAGGAATATAGTACTGTTGACAGTTGCAAGAGACACCAAGCTCGTCATTGCTTCAGCCAAAAACGTGGCGTGCGAAAAAGTAGTCTGTGCTGCAGGGTAGGACAGCCACGTCGGACATGGTGAAGGTGGTCATTGGACTTTGTTTCTCCTTTCCTTTCCTTTCCTCTACTTCCTCTTAGTGTTCTATCACTGTAGTTGCCCTAGTCGGCGCAATATAAATTGGGAGTGCGTAGATTGACTGTCTTGCTGTGTTTGTGCTCAGTGGTTCCCCCTTTACGGCATCATCAAAACCGAGACATGGCCAGAATAATCAAAACATGATGTAAATAGAGTATTTCCTCCAGCGAATACCCAGGAACCGTCTAGGTACACCGCAAATCTCATTCAACATGGCCTCGGGTGAACCTGGCGGCCCTTGACCCAGACAATCTTGGTGTTGCGGTCATCGCCGTTGTACACCCACTTCGCCACGATATTCTTCCAGTTGCACAAGTCCCACTCAAACAAATCTACATTTCCATGATCCTTGTGGTCCCCTTGTCTGTGGTCACCCACGACATGCAACCCCACAAGCTGCGCATCCCAGTCCTTGCCGACTTCAAACCCGCCGACTTTATCCTCCAAGCCGACCACCTTAGCGCCGCCCCTCGTGGCCAGATACAAGACCTGCGCAACAGAGAGGTTGACCTTTTCGCGTGTCTCCTCATCCGGGGCTTTCATGGCCAGGTGCCTGCTGACGAGGACGGCCTGCCTTGCCGCCTCCAGGATAGACGGACTATATCCGCCGCTCATGTCTGTCCCCAGCCCAACGTCGATCTTCCTGTCCCATAACCAGCGTACGCGAGCCTCGCCGCTCCCAAGAGCAGAGTTGCTGCAGGGGCAATGGGAGACCTTGGACTCGCGTTCACGAACAAGTCTGGCCTCGCCCTCACTCAAGTGCACAGAGTGCCCGAGAATCGTCTTGGGCGTCAGCAGACCGTGCGTATCGTATACCTTTGCGTACGATCCCGCACCTGGATAGAGGCAGGCAACGTCCTTTATCTCGAGAGGATTCTCAGCGATGTGTGTCTGTATCGGCAGATGCAGCTTGCGGTGCATCTCGGACAGCCCGTCCATGGCCTCGGGAGTGCAAGCCAGCGCGAACCGGGGCGTGAGAATGGGCGAAACAAGATCGTGCTTGGGGTCCAGGTTGTCGATACACTCAATCACCTCGCTGGTTCTGCGGAGGGCCTCCTCGCTCGATGCATCTCGGAGGCACTCGGGACCCAAGTCCCCGTCCCTGTCCATGCACACCCGGCCGATAAACGCCCGCTGGCCCAGATGGAAGCAGATCTTGGCCAGCCAACTCGTCGCAGCCACATGGGTAGTGGTGTAGTAGGCGGCCGTGGTGGTGCCGTGGGCCAGAGTCCGCCGCACGCACGCCGTGTACACTTGCTGCGCTACTTTCTCGTCGCTGAACCTCTCTTCGCAGGGGAAGACATATGTTTCCAGCCAGTGTAGGAGGGTCGATTCGCCAAACACGCCCACAATGGGGTACTGGGAGGCGTGGACGTGTGTATCTGGGCCATCTGTGCTTAGAGCGTGTGGAAGCGCGCCGCCCCGGGGGTGGTCTTTTCTTACCTATGAAGCCGGGAAAGAAGAATTGCCCGCGTTTGCAGGAGTAGATGTCTACGTCGTGCTCGTGCCAGCGTAGGCGGCACAGCAGCTGCTTCTTGGCTGTGTGGACATCCCCCGAGTCGTCGTCGATGCCGACAATCGTTCCTCGCTCGTCGACGGCAATTGCTGCGTCGAGAAAGAATTTCAGTTCTTCACGTGTACGGCTGTGTACAAAGTTGCCCAGCATGAGGCTCTTCCTTCTTGGCGGCTTTGAGGATGATTCCATGTTGTCCTTGATTTTCTTTTTTTTGCTTTTGAGTAGGTATACCTTGTCAGAGAACGATGCGTCTCGGTTGTCAGAGAAGGATTTTTCTTCGGTCTCTTAATGCAGACGGAGAATAAGAAGAAATAGGATCCGTGGTTGGCGAGATTGAAAAGTTGGACTAGGGGGGTTTATATTTTTTGACTTCACCACCGACATCGCTTACTGCTGTGCTGCGCTGAACATTCTTCCTCTTGGCTCTGCCACACATTGCTGTTAAGAGAAGAAACCCCAGGTCGTGCGTTGCAATGTATGTACTCACCTCTCGAGCGGTATTAGACGAGTGCAAGGGTGGCGAGTCAGAACACTGCCATGGAGAATGTCTCGGCCGGAATCCTCGACGCAACGATTTGACAACGAATCCAGACCCAGCCAGTCACCGAGATGTTGGCGAGCGGTCGATCTATTACGGAGTACTAGGTGCTCTTTGCATGTTTCACATGGGGGGTTCACACGAAACGGGAAAACGCAGCCAGCCACCGCCCAGCGACTTGCATGCAACCACCATCTGTCCCTCCCATCCTTGTTTTCTATGAGAGGGACTGAACTAGTTAATTAATAATGTAGTTGTACATGTGTCTTGTAGGTTCAGCCACTGGTAATGCGTGACCTGGCTGGTGGTTTCAGTCTGGACTCTGTGATGCTGGATGAGGCGAAAGGCTAGAGCTTCAAGCTGACCGGAAACCTGTCCGCGTCCCAGCATACAGTAACTAGAAAGGCGCCAGGTGGTTCTGTGCAAGACGGCTTATATCCGACGAGTAGACCTGTCAAAACAGCGTCTTTTACTCCATTGGAAAATCATGTGGCTGGCTGAACTGGCTACGACTCAGGCATGGCATGTTGACTGGTGGCGCTGACTTGCAGTGTCTGCCATGCACGTCACTCTCTTTGTAGGTTTGCCGATGCAAAGGCAACACACCAAGAATACTTGCCAATGTTGATGTCTCCTGTCTTCAGTTCAAAATGCTCAGTTATAGTCGGCTTCTTTTTGCGCAGCAGAGAAGAGAGGTTCAAATTGTGCCAACAGGAGATGTTGCTCTTCAACACCTGCCGTTTCGACGTGGGACTCTCGAAAACTCCCAATTACCGATTCTGGAATAACAGCTCCCCACTCTTAGCCGCTACTTAAGGACGGCCCGGTCCGTAGCGTCTTTTCTCTATCCCGCTCTTGCCTTTTCTCTTGCGTTTTGGCTCTTGTTGTTGCGGCGGTTATTAACCACAGGTTTTGCCTCAAAGTGTCGTTAGTATCTGAATATGTACAAGAAGGCCCTTTTATTTTGTTTAAAAGCTCTGGCAGCGTGTAGGGGCCAGCGTCCATCACCTAGAAGCACCTTTCGGAATTTGAACAATACCGCTTTGCCCCCGGGACCTTGGCCAATACCATTGTCAACCCAAAAGTATCCCTTTCACTCCAATTGAATAATATCCCCCTCAATAAGCTCGTTGAAGGCAGAACCCACCAAAGCATCCGTCATCTTGGCTGTAACGGGGTTACGGTATTGTCCAAGTCATCTTAGCAAGGCTATCCTTGGTAAAAGATAGTCAAAGTCCTATAGCTCTGCTCTGATAATCTCTGCACCCTGGAAAGCGAGCCAATGGATCTTCTTTTCTGCCTCCCTAGCGTTTCCTTCAGGATAGAGCTCTACTTGTAACTTTGTAAAAGTTTGACCATTTCAGACATGAGTGTTATTTCTTCGCCTTCCTGTAGCATGGCAGTATCCACTTGTTCAATATATAATTGAATCGCCAATAGTACCATCTTTGTGCCCAAA
Organism: Metarhizium acridum; assembly: GCF_019434415.1. Taxonomy (NCBI): domain Eukaryota; kingdom Fungi; phylum Ascomycota; class Sordariomycetes; order Hypocreales; family Clavicipitaceae; genus Metarhizium; species Metarhizium acridum. The sequence continues at coordinate 885,202 of NW_027094020.1, read as the reverse complement.
GCCGGCATCTTGGGGTGCCTTGGTCGCGGTTCTTGTTGCGGAAAGTCGGGAGCCCTCTTCACAGTACCCGAGGGCCGAAACTGCATTCTCCGTCCCCGCAGCCGTATGCCTAGAAGCATTTGGGTCATGGCATTTTTATTCATTGCCAATGGAACAGTCCAATCCATGGACACGATATTACGAATCGGACCTTGTTTCAATATAAACGCGCGGAGCGCCTCTATTGTAAGGCCACGGCGAAGAATACCTCGTACTGTAGGCATCCTTGTGTTGTCCCTGCCATTGACCTTGCCAGGCTCAACTACTTTAATAAGCTTTCTTTGAGAAAGAAATTTCTTCATAAAGTTACTTCTAGTAAAGCCCCAGTAAAAGACATTATATCAGTTGAGAATATTTAAAACCAGTGGTATTGTTCGTTGGGATCAGAATATTCCGCAGAGAATGCGTCACCCCTTCAATATGGTCAACAAAGAGACAAGCAATGTCATAAGTCGGGTAAATATTCCACGTCCAGCCAGTTCTATGATGGGCTGTGATTCAGCCTCCCAGGTTGGAATCGATAAATAATGGGGTCACGCATTGCACTATTTGAGCTATGCGTGCGCGAATGCAATACCTTGTACCTAGCGATGTCCCTTTTCGCATCTCTTCGAACATGGCAAGACTCTCGGCAGGAGGCCGATCTCGCTGGATGCTAGGGAGGAGCTTGTATCGATCTCTCTTCTGATCTCTCTTTTGAATCTCGGGCTCCGTATCGTCAGAATACGCATTTTCGTCTGAAATTGATTGCTGGCATAGTGCGTAGAGCTGCTGGAACTTATTGCTTGTATATGTGCGCAGTAGTTGGATGCCCAACACCGCCAGATCATGGGTAACTGAGTCCTCAAACTCCTGTTCCTCTTGACTAGGGCTCGTGTCACCGAAACGCAGGATAATAGATCCAGAGAAAGCATGATTTGCGAAATAGTCATTCTGCGCCGAGTTTCGCTTGAAGATGAGACTCGTTCGTGTTGTTGGCTGCTGAGGCGTTATACAATCTCAACACCCGCAAGACTGCTGGAAGCGGGCAGTGTACATACGGGCGGAGAGTTGGCATGTTTAGTATGTGATCCCATTGTTCATTGTTGTATCAACTTTGCTCGGAGGGAACTGCCCTTTCTACTCGGAAGTAGATGCGTGCATCGGATGACGCTGCATCACTCATCCACGCGTGACTACGAGCCATTGGGCTTAGAAAACAGCCATCGACGGATAAATAACAGTCATTTAGACTTCCACCCGGATCCAAGGTCAAAGATACCCGATCACACGGTGCCAGTTTCTGGACACGGACTGCCCGCATAGATGTCGAGTTGCCCGACAAGACGCAAAAGGCTTACCGGCGAATTGGGTATGAGCATGCTCCGCGGCGAGTGCAAAGGGGCAAAAGTCATCCGCAAGTACACTCCTGATGGCATTCCTCGCCCGGTCGCTTGAGGCTCCTCAGGTCGGACCCCAATACGTATTTCTTCTTGTCCGAGTTCATGGGCATGACTCAGGAACTACCAGACATCCGCAAGTTCTCGGCCATGCTTGCTAAGCTCCACCGTGACAGTATGGTTGACAAGGATGCCCCGAAGGAGTTCGGGTTCCATGTCATGACGCAAGAAGGTACCATGTACCAAGATCTTTCTTGGTGCAAGTCATGGGAGGAGATGTATACGCGTCGATTCCAATCCTTTGTTGACCAAGAACGAGTTTCCCAAGGCCCCAGTAAAGAACTTGACCAGATCCTGCCGGGATTTATAAGCAAGGTCATCCCTCGTCTGCTACGCCCTCTCGAAACCCACGGTAGGACCATCAGACCTGTTGCATTACATGGAGATGTCTGGTATGGAAACCTAGCTGTAGACGCAACCACAGGGGAGCCAGTGTACTTTGATCCATCAGTCTTCTGGGGCCATAATGAGTGTAAGCGTCCGACTCTTACATTCCATATCCCGTATCGCTAGCTTGCACTCATATCATATAGATGACGTTGGAAGCATGGCTACCCCCCGTTACGGACTTGGCCGGGACTGGATCGTAGAATACCACAAGTTCTTCCCAGTTTCAGCCCCAGAAGAAGATCATGAGGCTAGAAACGCCCTTTACGCCATGTAAGCCATGCGAAGATGTCGCAACGCGTCAGGTAGCTGCTGACTAGTCAAAAAGAAGTGGGCACTTCTGTGCTTCAACGCTATATCCAAACAACAAGACCTTGCGCAAGATGTAGGACATGTCACACCCTATCGAGGAATCTGTACTAATATACAGTATTCACAGGGCGATTGAAGAGATGAAACGACTACTCCAAGCTTACCCCCACGGATACCAGGGTGAGTAATGAAGAAAGGGAATATGTGGTCAAGCGCAGCAGAGAAGAGATGATGGGCATGAGGAATATTGGATAATAGCACAAGAGCTCGGTGAAAGGGAGCCCGTTGCAAACGCTGAACAGCTAAATACGTAAAGATCAATGAACAAAACCGGCTCATCTTTACATTCCACCCACTGCTTGAAGTAATCCCAAGCCGAGACCCGACATTCCGCGTTCCGCCGAAGCAGTGGCTCGGCTCTATACCCTCAGCATGAAAGAGTATGCCACGTCGAGCCCTGACGAAATGTTTGGATTCCATGTACCCACCTACAACGGGACGCTTCCGCAGGACAATACTTGGACCAAGCCCTGGAAAGAATTCCACGTTGCGGGAATGGAGCGGATGCTAGCTCTAGAGGAAGAAGCAAGAGAACCGAGTGACGAACTAAAGAGACTTTCGGAACCCTTCCTCAGAAGGGTCATCCCAAGACTTCTCGATCCCCTGGAAACGAATGGTACAAGTATCAAGCCTGTGCTTCTTCATGGCGATTTGTGGCTGGGAAACGTCTCATGCCAGAAGGCGTCTGAAAATAAAGATCCGCTGTTGTTCGATGCTGCAGCTCTCTGGGGCCACAACGAGTGTCAGTTCCAATTTCGCATCTTCTCCTTTGAACCTTCTTTCCATCCAAAACAACCAAACTGGGTGTTATCCCTTTTAAAGTACGCACGCTGATGGTGGTGATTTAGACGAGCTTGCTACTTTACGTCCTTTGGCGGATGATTGGGCCAAAGAGTGTTATAGAGCCTACCACGAGCTCGTTCCAAGATCCGAACCCGAGGAAGACTGGGATGCCCGTAATGCCCTTTATGCAACGGCCGTTTGTTTCACCGGGAGCTACGCAATCCTTGTAAGTGACTAGCTTTCTCAGGCGCGTCATCGTCCACGACTCGGCACTATACCCGCATTAACCTCACTTCAGAGAGACGTAGGTCAATTTCTGATTCCAGGATGGACATTTCCTAATCGTTTGATAGGTTGATTGACGAGATGCGAAAGCTGGTGGAGCGGTTTGCATGAGCTCGGAGAATGTGCCATACTTGGCTAGAATAGCATCAATTCATGGTTTTTGACACTCTTTGACAATCTGTGGCTGATGAATTTACCGTAAAGAGTGTGACGACCTGAAGACGTAGTTTGCAGGCGAGCGTCGTCCATATGAGCGTATCAAGCTATCTATAGATCTAATGGAGATAATCTAATAGCAAAAAAAAATTAATTTTTTTCTTCTATCGGTGTTTGAAGTTGAAATTTTGGGGTTGAGTGTAGGTCCCAGCTTTGAGACAACGAGAAGCTTTGTTACTCGCTGACGACAAATGTCCACGTTAATGACCCAAGTTTGAGGTGAAAATACAACACCTATCCGGTATCTACACCTTTGTAAACAGGCGCCACTTTGCCAAGTGAAGCTTGCAGGCAACAAAAAAGAGAGTGCCAACACCGAGCATGACACCGCCAAAGACCTGCAGCTGCCAATAGCTGCCTCCTGCAGCCGTGATGAGGCCGCCGCCAATGGGACCCCCCATCAAGCCGGCGATGGACACGAACGCGTAAATGGCTCCAGAACGTGTGCCGATATCGCGAATGTCGGTTATCTGAGCTATAAGCGCAGGGGCCAACGCTGTATATGTGCCAGAACTGAAGCCGAAGAGGGCGGAGAATGCAATGGCAGTTGCACTGCTGTGGCCAGGAAGCCAGAGAGCCAGAGTGAAAATGGTTGAAAGGCAAGCGGCGAGGATTGAGATGTTGTAGTTGCCTGCTCTATCAGCAACATGCCCGGAAATAATACGACCGACTCCACTGTAGAATACACGAGTTAGTTCCTCAACACGTTCTGCACAACTGTAGCGGGTGAAATGTGTGAACACTGGACACGGTGCGGCCCATCTGTTGGTGATGTTTGGTACTTGCCTGGCAGCATTGAATATCGAAACAAGATACCCAGCCAGAGATGTAGACATGCCCACATGAACTCCATACGTTACCATGAAGATGATGGGGATGAACATGCCCATGGAGTAGAAGAACCCAGCCAGCGCTGTAAGTGAAAAGGCCGGATCCTTGAACGCTCGGAAAAAGTCCAACGGGCCGGCATCTTGTGGTTGAGGAGCCAGCCGCGACTTGACGGTGAGATTTGTGATGATGAGCAGCCCGAACATGAGGAATGCACACGTACGCATGGTCCAGCCGTATCCAATTTGGTTCATCAACCGATCGACCATGATTGGCATGACGGTCCCCCCCAAGCTTGACCCGCTGGTCGTGATGCCCATTGCCAGGGCTCTTCGGCTCCGGAACCAGGTCGCGACGCAAGCGAAACTAGGCTGCAGGATCATGCTTGCGCCGATCGGGCTGCAGATGGATTGTGACAGGATGAACTGGTAGTACTTGGACGAGATGGACGCCATCATCAAGCCGAAGACGTGCAGAAAGGTACCGACCAGAAGCAGACTACGGGGGCCAAAGTGGTCGAAGAGCTTTCCAACAAAGGGAGTCTTTCGCCAAGGGAAGTGGTTAGCTGCAAACACCTAAGACGTGGAGAATACTACAGCATCCATGGCATGAGGTCACTTACGGAGATGAATAGCACACACGTGTTAAGAGACGATATCCACGACACTGTGCTCGGCGAGAAGGATCTCAGCTGATGGGTCTCGTAGTATGCCTGGAACACGCCAACGCCTGTAACAGAACCATGAGTGCCGGGTCTTTTGATGATCTCCAAGATTCACAGCCGAAGACTTACAGTTTGTCCAACCAAAGCTGCAAAATAGTCCAAAGAATGCTCCCAGAACGACTAGCCATGCCTGCGCACTCCCGTCTGGGAACGTATCGGGAACCCCAGCCTTCTCCTCATCATGAGACCGTCCTTGAGACTCTTCCTCACTGGAGTTGGCTGTTTGACCTCTCTCTCTCATATCGTAGTTTTGTAACCTTTCGCGGACAGAACTGTTGGACTAATGTGGGAGGAAATGGACATGGATGATGGGGGGTGGTGAGGCACAGCTCAAGTTACGACTGCACACAATAAATACTCAAACAACCATGCCCCCACTGCCTGGAGTCCGCGGTATAAATTTCTGAGCCAGCGGGGGTCCGAGGCCAGTACATACTGCCGATTTGGCCGGCGTCGGCATACATGCATCGCCGTGGTGTTGAGGATTGACTCACTTACACTAACGGCTCGGAGCCCCACGGAGGTCCGCGGTGGTCCGGTCCATGTGAATGGAACTCAATTCCGTCAAACTCGCCTCGAATTCTCGGGCGTCGTCTTGTACGTTAACCTTGACCCTTTTCCAGCGGCCAGCAGGCGTGCTCTCAAGTCGACCCTCGCAAGTATGAAGCGCTTACATTCGGATATCGAGCCGCCGAGACGGAGTCCCTGGCAACTACCCGCGTCGTGCATCTTCTGCCGACAAAGAAAGATCCGGTGCGACAAGACGCGACCTTGCTCCAACTGCTCAACTCGGGGGATTTCCTGCAATTATGCTTCATGTGCGTCGGTATCATTGTGTTTTCCAAGACTGTTTGCGTAGTATTGTTGCCTTTTGCCATCTGCATCTTGTATTGTCCAGCGGTAGATGGCCGGGAACCGCCTACTTATCACTCGACAGGTTCGAATGCGGAATTGGCAAGATCCAAGCCAACTGAAGGTCTTGTAACTGAGAGAATTTTGTCTGTGGAAAGGTGTGGCCACCTATACACGCATACTTTGGTGCATTAGAGCACATACTGAACACTAACAGGAACATCGCCATTCCCCAGCATGGCAACGACAGGTTGCAGCCCCGACGCAACTCACAGAACCCAGATGATGACGCTCTCAAAGGTGAGGCGAATGGCATGTGGGCTCACCTTGAGGAGGTTTCCTCTACGCCTCGCGCCAATACCGAAGAGCTGGGCCAAGGGGGGTCAGCGACATCGACGTCGCTCCGAGGCAATCCTCCGTCGGGCGGCGAAGATATCGGCGCACTGATTGTGCAGCTACCCAATATCTACACGGCGCGCTTGCTTCTCCAGCACTACATCCAGACCGTAGATATCCTTCATCGAGAGCTGCACGCCCCATCTACTCGCGCCCTTCTGGAAACGACGTATACTCAATTGTCGAATTCGCACCCTATACCGCGGGAGGTCCTCGCCTTGTTCTTCGGTATTTTCTCCTCCAGTGCCTTTCACATCTGTTCTGGACACTCGCACTCGCACTCGCGATGCAAGGAGCTACAGAGCACAACTGCGTTACACGAAACCTGGATGAATATTGCCTTGGATCTGCTCCTGCAGAAAGGTCTAATTGTGTCTAGAACCGTCCTTTCGTTGCAAGCGTTGTGCATCATCATCTACTTGATATTGGACTCAGAGGGCCAGACTCCGACTTACAATACCCTCAGAGGTATCGCTCATACAAAGGCTTTGCAAATGAAGCTTCACCTTCTTGACGCCGGAAATAAGCTCCCAGATGAGGATGTAATTCAGGTCGAGATCAAGCGTCGGCTGTGGTGGTGCCTCGCTTGCACTGATTGGTGAGGCTGGATGCAATAGAGCTGCAGGGACAAACACAACCACTACTAACGGATCGTCTAGGGCTGTCGCGACTGTCCCTGGGCCTCAAGAAGGAACGTATTCTTTCAACCCGAAGCAGTTTCGCGTAAAATATCCGTTGAACTTGGACGACGAGGATCTTCGGCCAGGCATGGGACCCGTCGAGGGACGGCCGGCTCACGAGCCAACATCCATGTCATTCTTTATAGAGGAAATCCGGTTTGCGGAGCTGAGCCGCGATGTGTTGGACAGTATACAGGAGTCGCAAGTCTCAATTCACCCAAGTAGCCACGACCTGGCCATCCAATCGAGCAATCGTTACCAGGCCTTCATAGATGAAATGCCCTGGTTTCTCCGGCCTGGAGAGGACACAGGAGATCAAATGACCACGCTCTTGGAGCACCGGCCTTACATATTCCGACAGAAGTATGTCTTGCTGCATGGAATCTATTCTCGGATGGGCAGACTCCATAGGCCATTCATTGCACGAAGCATGTACGAGCCGAGGTTCGCCTCGTCACGCGCTGTAGCCATCAACTGTGCCAAGCAACAGGTGAAGCTCTATCGCGCTACTGAGCCCGGAGATCTCTGTCCGTATGTTCGCTCCCACAGCATTGACCAGCACGTTTTTGGAGGGTTGGTGCTTCTGGCCGTTGACATCATGGCGAATAAGAATGAAAGCGGAGTGGAAAGCCGGGTGAGGGAACTGATGGAGACTGCGGCCATGATTAAGCGGAAGCAGCAGGCTTTCAACCCTTCCAACGTGACGGTTGTTGTTGCCATCGACAAACTCATTGATGTCTTGCAGACGATGGGAGCGGCGGAGGGTGAGGGTGACCAACAGGCAGGTCTGGAGGCAGACAAGACTATCACAAGGACCGCAGGGCCCGTTTGTAGGCCTATGTCATGTGAGAACGCAGAAGCCCGGGGATTCGATCCGGGTAATATGTTTCTGCCGACCTTTGTCAATCAAGATATGGAGGAGTTGTGGGAGGAGCTGCTGAGTGGTGTCTCCTCGGAAAATGCCTTTAACGCATTATGTATGTAGTTGCGTCTATCAAAAAGCCTCGCAGTGAGTAGACTGTTTATTCCTCATTAATAGCAATAAACACAGAAGTAACGTGTCAGGAAAACCTAACAGCGTGGGGGATTGCCTCCGAGGCTATTCGTCGAAAATGATGCTCATGATTTAGTTTGGGCAACCTCGGGATTTTCCCATGTGTAGGCCTATATATCAATATTCATTCAGGGAGAACTTGTAAGCCTCACCTTAAGGTGCGGCTGGCCGACTTGTCTCGCACGCCAGCTCCAGGTTCGCAAATTGGACGGTAATCTCCCCTGTTACAGTTTCGCGGCTATGGTGGCTTGCCATCCTAAATTACCAACACTCACTCCGTAGATTCCTACCATCACACAACTTGCTCGAGACCGCTGGTCTTTCTGCGCCGGCGACTGTTTGATAGTGCATGCCCTATATTAAGCTAGACTGAGCGACATTAAGCTAGTCAAAGCATTTTGGTTTGTTACATATATTAGCTGTCAATGCAGCGACTCTCCCTGGTGCATGTCAGCGAGTAGGGGAATCCAGATGCATGTCTGGCAGTAAGCTGTCACCAATAATAATAGCATATGTATTGAGAGCCAGCCTTGTAATTGAAAACCTCAATCAGGCGTCTAGATCAAGTGGATTGCTGCACCAAGCTGTTGCCGCTGGCACGCAGTCGGAAAACGTGGTCACCAGGGCCGGCATCACGAGGTAAGAAGAGCCCTGTGCGAAACTGGCATCGAACAATGAGATTTCTGATTCGAGAGGTTGATGTTTCGCAATGTTGAGACGAAGGTGGTCACGGTGCTAAATTCGGACAAATCTGATACTCGTGTGACGTGTCAGATGGCGTACTAGGGGTTTGATCTGTTTTAGCATGAAAGGCGTTGAGCGCTAGGATACTTACTGTTAAAGTGTCTGTTACCCTTTTTGGAATATTAGATAGATCAATAAGCAAGCAACTTGAGGCGTACGCGGGTCTGAAAAGGCTCGGTGATGGTGATGGACTGGTTGTTTGCTGGGCGCGGTGTCTTATGGCGGGTTCTAGGAAGTAAGTGAGCAGAGGCACCCGCCAACTGGTTGATCCATCGCATTGCAATCATACCGTACTCGGAACTCTATATATGTTCTGATATACGGAGTACTGCGCGAAGACACCGGATGGCCTTCGGCTGCGTCTTTTCTCTGATGTTGCGATAAACATTCGCTAGATCAAGCCGCATGTTGTTGATCTGCCGCGTGGCCATGTCCACTCCTAAAATCAAGGGGAGGAAGGAGCACACAACGGGACTTGCCTTGTTCATCCATCATCATTCAACGTCGCAAACAGTTGTCGATCACATCAACCTCCAAACCTCCAATTTGGAGGCGTCAAGTGCAGATAGTCGAACATTGACATCTTTAATGACGCCAGAGACGGCACCCGCCGCAACATGCCAGTGCCTAGACGCCCCAGGGCCAATGGACGCTATCTGGCGCTGAGGAGATGGGACGTGGCGTTTTGGTCGATTGGCGAATGCCCCAAGTGAAACGAGCATGGCACGAGCTGAGCACCATGCTATTTACCCGCGGGCCAAGGACTCCAGCTATTCTTGGCAACAGCAACAACCCTCCCTGGCCCCGAACATCCGACTGCTTCGCTGCGTCGTACCTCTACAGCATCCTGACGTCGGCTGCTGGTTCCAAACGTCCTGACACCACCGTGGAAAACGAAAGCAAGGCAAACAGTACAGACGTCATGTCAGTCATGCAATCAATGCACGAAGTTGAACAACTGGTGTGAATCGCTCAGGCGAATGAGCGCTGAGCTAACCAAGTCTTTCGTGCCTCCTCGGGCTTGGCATCACGACATATCCACTCTGCTGGTTCTACGGAGTACCATCTCTTGCCGGCCAAGTTTTACATGGGTGTAGGCCGCGCGTCTCGGTAATCAGGGGCTCCATGGGCTGGACCCTGGAACCCCCCGCAGGATCTCACTCGTTGACAGTTCCTCAACACGGCATTGTTCTTCCCGTTCCCCTTGTGGCGATGTCTGGTTCATGGCTGGCCTTGGCGGTACCACCAATCTCCACGTTGCGTGGGAATTCTGACGAGGCCAAAAATGGCATCCTCCCAACGAGAGCTACTAATGTATCATGAGCCGCAGGCATCGGTCTCCGTGGCTTGGGGCATTTGTGTATTAGCTAGACATTCGTTCTGATTCCTCATGTTCTGTTGCTCTATCAGCAGACTTGCGTCTCATTGCTGTTTTCTCGAGAGCCTCGCCATTCATTTCTCCAGTGCCCTTCCTTTCAGCCTGCCTAAACCCCTGCCTGAATCTCAACTTCTTTTAAAAGATCACGCACAACGCCACGAGTAGGCGCAGGCACCCATTGTCCCGAAATAGCCGTCCTATTCCCCAACTTCGACGATCTGTACTGTCGGCTGCATGCGACGGCACAAGGTAGCGTCTCGAAAACACCGACGAGATTACGAATCCCAGGGCCCACTGAGCCACAATTGCCGATAGCACCGCGCAAGGGACTACGCTCAAACAAAGTTCGGGCATTACTATACCGGCTGTTTTTCTTCCGTGAGGCTCGAAGCCAACATTGTAGCCCGATAAAGGGGGCAGGACAGGTCGGTTGAGTGGCAACTTTTGCGTCTCGAACTTGCGTAATCGACGCCAGAACTTTGGGCGGGGGGTCAAGCACTATTCCATCTCACGACACGACTTTATACTTGGTGATATTTATTCACAGAGCGCGACCCACGTATGCCATATGCAAAATAATCAATCAATGCAGCATACATATACACAGTCAATATGAACATAAAAATGAAACTCCTTACTTTCACCGCTCTTCTATCATATGTCCATGGTCTGTCAATACCAGATCGGCAAGATGGATCGCCTCGGGTGGTTGGCTTGCCGCTACATCGCGGTCAGATTGGAGACCCTGTCACACACGATAGGAACAGGATGCGGAAAAGAGATGGCACCGTCAATGCAACAATCGATAACTTGGTACGGTATCCTTTGCAATTGACACTCACTTGCCATCGTAACTCACACATTCACAGCAAAGTTTGTACTTCCTAAACGCTTCACTTGGAACTCCGCCACAAAGTGTACGATTACACATAGACACTGGAAGCAGTGATTTGTGGGTTAACACACCAAGTTCTCGGCTCTGCTCGATGAGGAAAAAGCCTTGCGCCGAATCTCTCGTGTACACAGCCAATTCTTCGTCAACGTACAAGTATGTCAGCAATAACTTCAACATCTCCTACGTCGACGGATCAGGCGCAGCAGGAGACTATGTCACAGACACAATAAGCTTCTCCGGGGTGAAAATAGCCTCATTTCAATTTGGAGTTGGCTATGAGAGCACCTCACAGCAGAACGTACTAGGGATAGGGTATCCTAGTAATGAGGTTCAAGTAGTGCGATCGGGACTCAAACCTTACGACAACTTGCCAGCAAAGATGGCCGCCGACGGACTAATCGCGTCTAGTGCATACAGCCTGTGGCTGAACGACTTGGATTCTTCAACCGGCGAGGTTCTATTTGGCGGTGTTGATAAGGATCGGTATCAGGGGAGCTTGATCAGTCTGCCCATTCAGAAGGTCAGCAATGCTTACAACGAGTTCTTTATCACCATGACCAGTCTCGATATCGGATCCAAAAATATTGGCAAAAATATGGCATTGGCTGTGCTTCTCGACTCGGGCAGCTCATTAACATACCTGCCCGACTCAATGGTGGAGAGCATTTACAACATGGTCGAGGCGTCGTACGAACAATCTCAAGGTGCTGCTTTCGTTAATTGCTCTCTGCAGAACAAAATTGCCTCCATGACGTTCAATTTTAGTTCGCCGGCATCTGTTACTGTGCCTATGAACGAAATGCTCATCAATGTGTCTGACACGGCGGGCGAGCAGCTGACTTTCGATAACGGCGAACCAGCCTGTCTGTTTGGCATCTTGCCAGCCGGAAGATCGTCTTCTGTCTTGGGCGACACTTTCCTCCGTAGTGCCTACGTGGTCTACGATACAGATAACAATGAAATTTCGCTAGCGAATACCAGGTTCAACGTCACGACATCCAACAAGGTTGAAATCAATAGTAATTCAGCCGTACCATATGCAACCAAAGCCAGCAACCCCATCACAGCGACCTCTGGAATACCTGGAGGGGTCAGCGTTAAGGGCAGCACACAGCAGCCAGGCAACGCGGCGATTAGTCTCGCCCCATCATTAACAGTGGTTTTTGTATGCATGATGGCAGGGATTCTGATTTGAACCGTGGATTCTTGCGGCACAGTTGATATATACATGCGCTTGATTTGGGGCCTGAGATCTAAATATAGACAGGTTGGTGCATTGCGATGGCGTTTAGGCTTGGATATGGCTTATGAGCATGGGATGAAACCAATCGTTAGATGATATAACTACCATATGGCTAAGATTTGCAACACATACTCTCGCATAGATTACTCATCTGCGTCTCAAAACCCCAAACACAAGAGCATGTCTCTCACAACATCTTTATGGCCGCCGGACCGTGGCGCCGACTTCCATGCCGGCCGCTCTGCCCCGGGCCCACCCCGGGCCTGCCCCTCACCGGCGGCCAAAGTCGGCAAGTTGTGGACTCTCCGGGCCATTTAGAATGCGGTCGGCCGATATGATGCGACTTTTCTTTGAGACGTATACTTGCATAATGACCTCGCGCCTCATCCTTCCTTATTTCCAACTATTCCCGACCCGCGAAACAGCACGGCAGCAAAGGCGTCCTGCCAGCCCGACCTGCCGTGGGAGTGCATAAATTAGTCGTGGGAAAGTATCTGGATGCACCGGTCCCGAACGCCCATTTGTCACGGACATGTCAACGTTGTCGCCGGTATCAATCTGAAGCCCTTTTTAAAAGGGGGGCAGGCGCCTTGCCATCTCGGACGACAAAACGGACACTCGTGGGTGTCGACTTGGAAACTAGTGGAGGGTACGTGACGTTTTTCGTAGACGAGGCGAGATGGATAAAAGTGCAATTCGCGTTTCACAGATGATGTCATCATTGGGATCATTTATACTTTCTCGCCGAGAGGGGATTCTCCAGCTGACCTACCCACATGAGTTGGGAATAAAGATACTTTACACAAGACCGCGTCAAGGGTCTCCCTGCCTACATACGCCAAAACGCGCCCTCTATTTCCGGTAAACAAACACCACACAGCCGTAGCTTGCGCCCCGACACCATCCCCGTCAGATAAGAAGACGTGATTTTCATACAATGCGCAGTCATATTCCTTCCTGGCCACAGACGAGAGGACGTCAAGACCCAGACATATCCGTCTGCCACGCCGCGGACTCGTTCCAAGACTCCCAGCCCGCCGTTGTTTCGTCAATGCCAGCCATTGTGAACAATGCTTCCGTGACGGATGAGGTGAACAACGTGTCCTGCATAGATTGCATTTGCGCGGCTTGCCACATCTGAGGGACCATTCTTTCCTGGAAGACCCTGAGATCGAACCTGTTCTCTTCGGGAGTGTTGCCCAGCCCAGGCGGCGAGGTGTGACTACTTCCTGATAGAGGATCTGAGCCGCCTGCGCGATAAGCTGGTGAAGACGTTGACGAGTTCGTCCGGTCTGGCAAGATGAAAGATGCATCTCCCAGCGGATTCCGCATATCGACTCCAGGGGCAGCGCCAAACGCGGTTGCCTGATTTCCATTGCCTGGCGTCTCATCCGCCTGGCCGTGCATCGTGGTACCCACGAGTCCGACAGAGGGGCTTGCACTCGGAGACATCCTCTTTCTCTTGTGTTCCGTTCTGTCTCTTGGTCCAGCGCCGACATTCCGAGTTACTGCACCGAGAATCGGCTGGAAACAATCGGAATTGATAAGCTCCCTCACGACAGGTTCGGGCCCTCTCGACGTTAATGGGGGGAGGCCCTTGTCTAGTTTTAAATGGCCTGGCAGAATTTTGCCCTGTGGGTTGTTCAGTGGGAGCCTTCCGGGCAGAACAGGCATCACTTTGGAATGTTTCGATATCGAACTGCGCGAGATTAATGGAATATTGGAGTTGTTGGCGCCGCCAAAGATTGAGCGGTACTTTTCCAAGTTCGGGAACCCCAGCACGGATGCGAGCCCGTTCCTTTCAATATCCGAACAGGCTTGCTGAAGAAAAGCGCAAGTGACTTCGTGATTTCGACCAATCGCCTCCATTGCCTGAATAATAATTTCAAGATTTGACTTGTCCAGCGGTGTTAGACCAGACTGGGGATTCAACTTGGCCAAATAGACGTATACCGTTGTAGAGCAGTACAGCGACAACGCACAAAGAGGACTTTTCTGTGAAAGGCGTCAACATCCGTGGGGGAAAAAAAGGGGGAGGAGGTCATGGCCTAAGTGGTTCGATTGAGTGAGCGAGTAATACTTACAAAGATAGAGGTAGAATGAGACGACATTTTTACAATGTTCACAATCTCCTCTGCCGACGTCCTCAGTCGACAGAGGCTTGTTCGCTTTACATTTTCACCTAGATCGTGAAGGTTTGCTTTCTCTAAAGCTGCGTGATGAAGAATGATGACAGCGGCGTGCAGGTTGAGGTTCATATGAATAGCCGCTGGATCTCTCAACGCCCTCGGTAGGCGGAATCTCGCAGGTAGAAACATGAAGATGCTTGATAACTGATTATCTAGATCACGGTGCCTCTTCCAAAACGGGCCCTCCATCATATCCTCGGGGTTGTCGGTAGGCTTGGATCGGTGCACGTGTTTGAGAATTACTCGGCAAATCGAGCACACGACGAGTGTACCGGCAAAGGAGCTGAAGGATGCTCCGGAGAAAATCTCGTCCAGAAATGGACTAACTTCCTCCTTGCCAGAGGAAAAGGCTTCTTCTGACGCAGGTAGACGCGTCATTACCTAGAGACTGTTAGCTCGTGTCGACTAGAAGGCGATTCGCTGACGCAGACGTCCTTACATCATCGGGATTTATTAATGCCGGCCAACCTGTGGATATACTGGCATGAGAGTCGATGGCAAAGGCGCCCCAAAACACTCTCCTCCTTTCCTCCAGCTCCTCCCACGTTGAATGCGGACCGAGCGCCGGAGGCAAATCATCGCGCGCACCGTCAAGCCGGTCCAAGCCCATCATTTGGCACAGTCGCACAGCTTTGGCGCAGCTTGTAGAGGCTCTCGTAAAGAGCATACATTTGGCCTCGAAAGCAGCGACCAGGCACAGGGCCTGAGCATGAGCAATTGTGATGAAATGCTCCCCGTGGTCCTACATGCGTCGTCATCAGTTGATATGCGTGCTACAATACCTCACCCAGAAGCGGCTTCTTCTCACCTTCATCTCATCAGCCTCGATATACTGACGAGCTCGTTGATAAAACACTTGGGAATACTGGTCATATCTGGCATGCCCGTTGGCGGCCATGGCCCATATGGCATACTGCAGGCTCATGGGCGGTTTTCGCAACGGCCCTGCATAAAATGACCGGTAGTACCTTCCAGAATGTATGATTGGGATGAAGTGATATGGAACGAGGAAGAATGTGTTATTGCTGGGAATGTTAGCCGCACAAGTTCATGAGGATGCATGGCAGGGACCATGGACAGCATACAGGTCTTCTTGGACTTCAAGGGGCGGCAACGTCTCCGAATAGCCTAGCCCTATGAGCGAGCCGTCACCCATAAACGTGTCCTCCTGGGTTGCAGAAAAGTCGGGAAAGGAGAAGGCAGTCCCTTTTGGTTGCTGAGAATCAGCGGCATCACTTCCCGTAGGTCCGCTTTCAAAGGTGAAGTCTCCTTGCCAAAGCGGCGGGTCGGACTGCTGGGAGGCATTCGAATTCGCGCCTTCATCGACACCCTTGTTTACTTCCTTGAGATAACTCTCTACTTGAGCTGGTGGGTATTGTCAGCAAGGGGTTTCCTTTGCTATCCCAACGGGAAAGCAGCACAGGGTATGTATGGGGGTATACGACGCGGGCGCGTATGACGGACAGGCAAATGCTTACCAAGCCGGGCTTCAATCTCCTTCACATTTCGTCGCTTATAGGTTGGCTTCCTGCGTGATTCTGGATATACACATTCACCACCCACTTTGCGGCAGCGCGTGCATGACGGTTTGATTCTGTCACACTTCAGTTTCCTGGACCTGCACATCACACAGGCCAGCGGCTCCGTGGCCGACGAGACACCGGAGCCGGAGGGTTCCGACGGCGGCTCGGGAGACATGGCCGGCAGGTTGTCGGTGATGCCTGACCCGCGATCCGCAATCCGCGGACGATGCGGGAATGCGATGGATGGAATAGGTCGTGGTTTACGGACCACGGAGGATGGCTGAGGTGGGGCTGCGGAGCCGACCGACAACCAAGGTCCAATTTGCCGCAGCACGTTCCGGTGCTACAGGGCAACAGGTTTGAATGTCTGCGCGTGCCTTGAGTGTCTTGGTTTTCCCTCAGCGACGCGTATCTCGTCTGTTGACCGATGGTCGTTATGTCTGGTGTCATCATTTTCAGCGTCATGGTCACTAAAGTGGACTGGGGTACGGCAGTCGCTTACCAATAGCAGCTCATGATCGCTCCTGCCAGTGTCCGAGTTCCCGGCTCCCGATGACTAATGTACATACTAAGAGCTGCACGGAGCGTTTTAGCCCCGACCTCCGAACATTTCACCCATCAAATGAAAACTACCTACTCCGTACTCCGTACCTAGGTAGGTATGCAATTGTGAACACTACTATCAACTGGTTCTGGGCAAAGGGCGTCGAAACCACCATGAATGCGTCTTGTTCACCATGGGCTGTATACAACGCAAAGCGTGGAACTGGCATTGGTTGCCCAGAGCCGCTCCTAAGGACACCAAAACCCCCATGGGGGTGGGCGAACGTCAGCGAGAACCGCAAAGAATTGACTCAGTGCCGCTCGGTTCTTTGAGTAATAGAGTTTGTGCTATTGATTTTGACACCTTGGCTGGGGCATGTCACTGTGGCAAAATCCCGAGTTTCAGAGAACAAAACTTAGAGCCCACTGATGAAGGGTCAGAAACCTTCTATGCTTGCGTTCTCGCCTCCACACTCCGGCTCGTGACTCTGTATGCCCGCCCAGCCTTGCAATAGAACTAGTCAAACGCAGGGGCATCATGAATCCGGATGGCGAGTAGCCGTATGTATGTATCCACATGACAGTGCATGCAGCGTTGAAGACCGCGCTGAGGCATTTGCATTGGAAGGCCTCTCCATCGTTAGTGCGCGCCGATCACTCGTCCCAAAAAAGAGGAATATCGACCTTCATTCCTATGTTGCGTCCAATGTGGCGACTTCGACCTTGTAGAATGAAGGGATTTCGTCCCGTGCGGTCAGCAATGTCACCCGTTGATATGCACGTCATATCCATTGATCCGCTTATCAGTCTGTTGTGATGTGAAAGCCTAATTTTCATTAATATCAGATGTAGGTACGTAGTAAGCAGGGGCACGATTATTGTTTCAATTTTGTCAACCTTGTACGGACAAGGAAGAGTGGGTGGCCAACAAACACTTGCATGTAGTGATCTGGCAGGGCAAGATATGCTCTGTTTTCCGACGGCCCTGATAGCAAAGAAGAGCTGCACTCACCCTGACATGCATGTGTCCTGATTGTTTGTTCTTATAAACTTAAACGGCATATGTAAATTTTGTCAGCTTATAACTGTATTTTTTCTATATACATGTCAGTTTTCATAGATGTGCTAATGGTACTATCTAGATGAATATCAATTGATTGTCTAATGCGCCAGAGAAATTAGTCCATACTCTCTTGCCAGTATCTATACGACTGGCTTGAAGCCTTACGGAAAAGAAACGGAGACAGGAAGTAAACCTAACCGTCGTGAGTGAGAGCCTTTTAAAAAAAGTTACGTTTGGACTGTCGATATATCGGCCAGCATGTTGCCAAAGGCCACTGTAATAAAATCTATTATAAGGCCCCGAAGGAAAACGGCAAGGTCAACAATTTCCCCCGAAGCTACTGTCAGCAGGATAGTACTATGGTTGAAGGAACGACCAAACAAGCCAGGACTAGGATTGAACACAGCAATCCGTTGTTATATTGCAACCAAAACTGAGCGTCAATGCCAGGGACTCCTGACCGGTGCTTTCGCAGCAAGGAGAAAGGCTATGGGCGCCGCGCGCAACCTGCAAAGTGTTGAATTTGAATTTGGCGGGTGACCACAATGCATGTGAGTACAGCCGCTTCTGCCCTTCACAAACGAACGCCGTGTCTGGGGAGCATGATTCAGGCTCTATCCATCATTACAAGTTTCAGCGAGCTCCGAGGAAAACTGAGGTTTGGTTTTTATTAAGATATAGTGTAGCCATAGGCCCCGTGAGACTAGCTAGGTATGAATAGTCTGTGATGTGCTTTGAAGACCAAGGTCCGGAACACGGTCTCGTCATAGCCCCAGGATGGTGGATCGTCGCGGCAGAATTGGCAACTCATCTGGGAGAGCATGACTGCGTCTGCCCGTGCGGCGAACACGGTTGCTGTTGTGAGGACGAGATGATACCCTCGAGAGAACCGTTACTAGGAGGTTTTTGTCGTCGGTCTTCGGCTAATGACAATTTGTCTGGCAAAGCGTACTCGGTAGAGTATGCGGGGAGTTCGCTCATGGTGGCTAGTATGTGTTGCGGCTGGGCCAGGACCAGCAGGCGAGCGCAAGAAGCCCCATTTCCGACATGAATACATCGGCCGGGTCGAGTGGGCGTGAGCTGAGCGGCGATCAATTTTAGTCCATTGCTCCGTACAGGTTTCTCTTATCTCTTCCGCCTGAGCAGACGTTCTGAATCCACCACCTTGTCCTTGGCCCTATCCCTTGGTCCGGTATTGGCCAGTTGGCGCCAGGCGCTAAAGTGATTGTCAAGGATGTCATTAGCCGACGGACGCCAGCTCGGACCCCGGTGGTGATCTTGTGACACGCGGAGTACTCTAGTCTGTACAACAAGAGGGAGCGACAAGTGTGGCTTGAATCGAAACGGTTAGACCGATGCCGCTGGTCCGATGACGAATCAGCCGCCCGGCACCGGCACCACGTGCTTGGAATGATAAGGTTGAATAAATATGTCGTACATGGCGTTAGCATTTTCCAACCGTCGCTTGGCAGGTTGCTTTGACTTTGCCCAAGAGGATGCGCAGAAGAGTTCATCCGGGGGCAAATTCCTGTTGGCTCACATGCCTTGGCTGTGCAAGTGTGGCTTGCGTTTCAGAGACGAGGTTAAAGCTAAACATAGACAAGCCAGGTACTTGGTGCGTGGCTTTGGCCTCGTGGGCGCCACACTTGGTTAGTTGTCAACGGCTAACCTGGCAGGCAAGGGTGGGCGGCTGCTGCAGCTGTCTATTTCGGAGTACTGCATCGGAAGTTCCGAACAGGACATGGACAATTTTGCCAAAGGGGGTCAAGTCACCCACAGAAATAGACACTTGATTGCTGTCCTGCCAGCATATCAAGGGTGGTGAGACAGACGGGGAGATATTGTAGTTTAATACTGCGTGTGCTGAAAATGACAATATCACGGGGGCGATGAAGGATCGCAAACGTTTGAAGCTTTGTACGGAGTACTTCGCATAGCATGGTGGTCATGCTCGAGGTTTGATGGTTTGACGGTTTGTTAGAGTTCGGCGTGCTACTCCGTACATTGGCGCTCTGCTCCTGCTTCCGCGCCGCCAGCCCTGGTCCCCTGTCGTCGCTTCCCTTGGCAAATGGCATCATCGGCCCATGTTAAGTAAGCCCTTACCAATCGACCAACTTGCCTGAGGAAGGCGGGACCGGAGCCCGGATTCGAAGTACAAATCAGTCACGCAGGTTCCAGCAGTAACAAAGTACTCGACGCTTTTGCATCATTCAACAGCAGCCATCTTCAATTCTGATGTCTGGGCCCAAGTCCTTCCAAGCCACCTCTTCTTCATCGTCCTCCAGATGCCCACATGGAACTGGCCCGACATCCGTCCTGTCATCTAAGACAGTCGCCTTTGCTCCGTATTCCCAGGACCGGGGCCATGCGTGAGGCGTCCTGGGCGCTCTCCGTGCTCCATTAATAAATATTCCTTGCCTGTCAAACATTGCTCCGTATCCTACAATACAACAACACGTATGTATGTACACATGTGCAATGCCCCGTTAAGAGGAGTCTGTGGCTGACAGCGAAAGACCAGCGCACGTGTGCGCTGGCCGGTATTTACTACTGTAAAGTCCGTCCGCCGTGGATTCATAACCCCCGAACCTCCACATTCCAGTGACAGTCTGCAGTCCGATGATGCCAAGGGTGCCAGCAATCCGACTTCTGGCGAGTGAAACAAGCGCTCCACGCTCAGCACCCTGCCGTGCATGATGGTGATGTCTTGGCTGTTGGGGGCCAGATTGTCGGCCTCCCCTGTCGGGCTGATGATTGCATTGAGCAGCGCGGCGCACTTGCTAATAGCTCGTGCGTCCTGCGTTAGCAAACAGCCACTCACGGCCTCGTCTGTGCCCTTCGAAAAAAATTGAGTTTGTTAGCCCTGGCCGGTGCAGCGGATTTGACACCTGCCCTCCACAACCAAGGCATGGAAGCTTGGGCCAAGGGCATGCAAAGCCGCTACGTTTACGTTCACCCCTCCCGTGCATTTCCTTCTACCTCCTCCACGCCTCCTCAAATCGAGCATGGATCGGTGTCGGCGTCAAATCATATCTTGACATGTCGTGTATTGGAAATCGGTGTTTTCTTTTGGCTCCCCGTCGTTCGCGAGACAGGCTGAGGCTGTTCGGCTTATAATCATATATTACACGATCTGGATACTTCCGCTGGTCGCCCTCGGTACCCGACTTATTCAACATCCTACACCGATGCACGAGCCTACGCAACGGCACACCTTTCGACCGTCAAAACCTAGATAATCCGGCCATGTCCTGGCATGGAAATATGGAGTAATGGGAATCTTATGAGTCTTGCCTCTCCTACATCATCCCAGTGTTGCTAGACCAGCCGCCGCCTTCTTGTCGTGGCATCTTGCCACACATGGTTTGTTATTCGGGCAGTCGTCGGTCTGTCACCCAGATCTAGTCTCCCCACATGGGGAGAATGTTTGTTCCCGCCAATGTGGCAAGCTCCGTTATCCCTATGTACTGTACCTGGCATCCACTCAACTCGGCGCAGATCTGGGCTCAACTGACAGGAAATTGTCACTTCCAAGGCATACATACCTTCCACCAAAGACCCACGGAACCACTTGGATGGGTATTTGGGAACCTGGAATCTCTTACCTACCTAGGTACTTGTTTGCTTCAGGAGTGGTCTTATTTGGCTGCCTGGATATGTGGAGAATGTGAGCTTGTTCCTGCACGCCCTGTCCCTAGCTCACAACATGAACGAGACATGTACTATGGACTACCGCTTGCCAGACTCTTCGGAAGTCTCGCATTAAGCTGGATGTGCATTTATGGCCAATCGATCACTGTTTCACTCCCATGCAGTACATCGGACGCTCGTATGCTCTTTCCGATAAACTCACCAATTAGATCCTTGAGGGTCGTGTAGCCGAATCACCATGACAAGCGGCACCCGGAGAGTTGAGGGGTGTGGCCTCGTTCAGTCCTTGAACAAGCCCATGTGAATGGCAAGCCGCTACAGGGATCAACAAACTGCCGCACTTCACAAGTGACAGCTCTGACCTGCTTTCACTCTTGGTCCGCAGTTTGTCGGGTCGTCAAAAATGAACAAATGGCCCGACTCCCCAGTCATTCGGGTCTTTGTTGACAGGCCTTGACCTTGCCGATCCAGCGCCTAAAGTGCCAGTCGGCAGGCAAGACGATATTTACAACATTACTCGACATGTTAAGCTTTTTAGCCACACTGTCCAGACCATTCCCAGGGCTTGTCGCCAAGTATTCAGCATGTGGGTTGGAGGTAACATGTCACAATCACCGAATAGGGATTGGCAGGATAGATACGAAGTCCATCTGTTATTATTAAATATTATTCGCGTGCTTTATCCCCGAGGGGTATTAATATTATACAACCAAAATCAAAAGCATATCCCTTTCGACCAGGTTCTTCGTGCTACGGGGCAACAATCACTGCTGTTGTGAGGGCAATTTTAAGACTATGGTCTAGGATTAATGCAATGTCAAAACTGTGCCTTTCTTTGGCCTTTGTTGGACAGCGTTCTAGCTTACTCCTCTCTCTCTATGTTGTAGTACAATGCGGTACAGCCAGGGGTAAAGATGCTCTACGCACCTGGAATAAGAATACCCATGAAATCGAGCAAAATGGAAAACAAATACCCCCAAACGAGCCTTCTGCAAATGCGATATCCTAAGCCCGTTCCAATTCCGTTACCCAAGGTATCCATCCATCATCATGTCATGTCCAGCAAACTCCATCAGTAAAAAGCATCAAGATGAACCCCCGCCCCAAAAACCTGGGAAATATCCGCAAGTCCACCCAGATGTTGCTAGAAAAGGGAATCACCCTGTAATTGGTAAAAAAACAAAAAAGGAATGTACTAAAATGGTCCGCGACTAGTCGTTTCCTACCATGGCAGGTAGGATAGAGTTGATAAGATTTGCCACACACTATGTGGTGCGGCAAGTTGTGGGAGACTGCCGCACTAGTCATGCACGGCGAGGCACTCGGACCGACAAGGATTCCTCATTCTTCCCCCGTACCCATCTCACAGGCTTAAGCGGTCGGTAGGTCCTCGACAACGGAGCTTGTTCACATCATCGTCGTACCCGCCTCCTTCACCATCACTGAGTGGTAAACCATCATCGCGCTTTCCAGCATAGTCAGAGCTCTGCTCTGTGGAAGCCAACACGGTGCCATCACCGCTGCTTCCACTGGGGCGGCCATTCATAGCGTCAGACTCGGCTCGCGCGTTGTTGATCATTGCCGGTAGCTGACGCCGTCGGGCATTGATAAACCAGTTAGAAATTTGGTCTACATGTTATCAGTTAGCACTGCGATCAGTGAATAAAGTATGCTTGTTGTTCCGAGAGAGACGTACTCATTTGCAGGCCGGTCTGCCGCATTAATTCTTGTTTTTCGTCCTCTGTCGGATACGGGTGCTGCAAGTGGGCTACAAACCAGGACCGCAGCTTGTCTGTTGTTTCTTTGGGCAAGTTGCCACGCCGCTTTCGCTGTTTCGCATCACTGCCGATGCCAAGGTTGCCGAGGTCGGTATATCGTGACATGCTCGAATAGTGGTGTCCGTAAGAGGCCCCTGGTGAGAAAGGACCACGGCTATATGACCGAATTGAGCTCGTAGACAGAGACTGAAACCGTGATGGGTGCTGGTAGGCATAGCCATAGTCTTGGCTTTGGTACGACGGATGTCTTTCCATTGTTGATGGCATAGGGCTCGCTCCGCTAGGTCCTGAGCTGTTGGCTGGTTCCGCAGTCGTTTCCAGCGGTCGGTGAATCGGTGGTGCGTCTCTCTCGAGTTTAAGAGACGGAGGCAGGCTTGGTAGAGCTGGTCGCGGATCAGGTCGACTGCTCGCTGTGGCAGCCGAAAGACTGGTGGCGTGAGAAGAATAAGTAGTGCTTCTTGAAGGGCTTTCTGCCCAAGGATTCTTGGCACCAAAGGGTGTTGGCTGACCCCGACTGGGAGAAAGTTGCCTTGTTTGGGGCGCCTCAGGACTACGATAAAGCCTTGGGACCTGTTTTGCCCTCAAAAACGCTTGCTCATCCTCGTTGGAGATTCGTCGTTTCTTATTAGCATTTGGAGAGTGAACATATGCAGGTGATGCCAAAGAGCCAGACATGGGCGGGGGTGCTTTATGTACTGACGTGACATTAGGAGTCACATCAGCCAGTGAGCCCTCGAGATGGAGCTCTGGGAAAGTCTTGTGTACAGAAAAATTAGCACGTCGTGGGATGTTTTCCTTGTGATATAATGTTATTGCATACCTGGCGGATTGAAGGAAGTGCGACGTGTTTGGACTCGATGCGAGGACGGGAAGAGTCAGAGGATGCTCGAGAGGCATCCCAAGGCAGGTCATTTCTGAAAGCCGGATATTGCGAAGCGGCTGACATTGTGAGAATGGACATCTTTGGTTGTTGGGTGTAGTCGCGCTCAGAGATTTTGCGAAAGTCGTTATGCCGTGGAGGGCTACAATCCATAACCGATCCAGCCAAATGATTGCTGGGCTCAAATACTTGCGTCCCTCGTACGTTAAGCCAAAAGAAACTAGTCAATAGTCGATGAAATCGTCCAAGCTGAACACAATGCGGACAAGTGACAAGAGTAAGGTTGGGCGCTGGAAGCCCAACGTCTTGGTGCAGTTACGGCTCGAGCAAGTGGAATGGGTCACAGGTTGATTAGTTTCAACGCTTTGTGGTCTCGTAGGTGCTGCTTGAGGAATGCAAAAGACAGACGGACAAGTCGCACTCCCTGGATAGCATGTATGCGTTGTTTGTCGAAGATGTCACCGGGCCGATGTCACTGAGTTGGGATTGGAAGGGGGTGTCCGTGTCTTTTTGTATATCAATGTAGTGATAGTACCGGGGTACACGCTTGTGAGACTAATGGGCAGCCCTAGGGAATGGCAGGCCAAAGAACGGGAAACTCAGATCAAAGCCCAGGGGCTCGGATTAAACATCCAGAAAGGGGAGTGGTCGAGAGGTTCGCCTCCAGCATCAGCAGCATGTCCACCAGGGACGTCAGGTCGCCAAGGTTGTCATTGAAGAACAGCCGACAGACAAGCACCGGCAAGCCAAGCACACCAAGTCCACCACTTAGCCCAAGTTGGTACGCCAAAGTGCTACGCCTTAACCCCACGACGGATAGCGGCCGAGGACGGGTCTGACCAAGGAACCAGTGGATCTCGTGGGAGAGATGGGAATGAGCCATGACCTCGAGATGCACCAGGCGTACGCATGGAGTACCACCTGTGGCTTTCGGTGGCCACAGCCGATACTAATCAACGTGGCCAGCGGGGTTGGGTTTGGTATGTATGAAGACTTGTCCGTTTGCTGGCTGGCTCGGAACCACTAGAGAAGAAGCTTCACGCCCGCCTGAGCTCTGATCAGATGGAGAGGGAGAAAGCCATGACCGCCTGATGAAATAAGTACGGAACGCCATTCCGCAGTATGAATCGCTCCATACTCAAGACACGGTGACATACAGACCCAAGGACGTCATGGCGTCCGAAGCCGCAACATCGTAGAGTACGGAGCAGGCCTCTAGGATTCCGAAAGATACGCTGGAGCATGTGGAACACACCGGCGCCACGCCGACTCAGATAGATTGTATTCTACAGAGTGCGAACAAGTCTTTGAATGGGGTACATATGGACACAGACTCGATTGTACTGGGGCTTGCTGGTCTTCGGCCCAGAATTTGCATGTTCTCAGTTTAGGAAGTTGGATAGAAAGCCGAAAGAAGCCCGGACGAGTCTGCAGTACGTAGGTGAGATGACCCGGCAAACTCACCAGGGCATCAAGGCATGCATGGCCCCTTGCTGGGGTGGGGATAGAGAGACCTTGGAGGAGGGGGTGCGCAAGTGCGACGCAAGAAGTCAGCCTAGACTTCCTTGACCCTGGACGGACGAACATTGAAGTCTTCTCGATACTGCTTGTACATACGCAAGTACTCCGTAGTGTCACATTGACATCCCGCCGCTGGCCCAAGACGATGGGTCTCCTCCTCAGCATTAGCTCCTGGGTTGACACAAGCGGCCTGGTTTCCGCAAGTGTATCGAGGGAGATGCCATGGCAGGAGTTCGGGGATGGGCTAGTAGCAAATTTAATCCCGCCAAGGTATGTCAATAGCATCAGCCATCATCGCTGCGAACGCTGGAGCTGAAAACTCTAAGCTCCAAGACCCAGGCCTCGGGCGCCAGGCGATCCTTGGAGGCGAACCTTCCCATGACATGGTGATTTCTATCAAAAATGGCACCGTCCTGGCCAGATTTCGGGATCCAACATTGTCGGGTACTTGGCGCGTATTTAAACGACCTGGGACCTCGACACGATGCACAACAGCAAAGGCGCAACCACTGCCAGTCCTCGGACCGCTCAACCGCCGTCCATGTTGGCCCACCGACCAACCTGGCAGCTCCGGTTACACGGCCTTTTTACCAGGCTGCTTCGAGGGCAGATGGACCACACATTAGTGTCAGACGGTTGGTAACGACGTGGGTGGCGGGGCCAAGAAACAAAGGAACCCGGCGTGCCTCTGCTTTCTGTCAACCGAACCATGTCGGCTCCACCAAGCAAGGCAGTTGTTGAACTGGGGGCCTTGGAGACTGGCAGTCAACATGGCACTCCTAAGAGGCGGCGTCGGGACGCCATCCCCCTGCCAGCAACGATGTTGTCATTGCCCCTGTCACCGAAACAGCCTCTATTGTTCGTGTGACTAGATGTGCCGACGTCTCTTCCATGGACGGAGGGTTGCATAAAGTTGTTTAACCGTCTGTCCGGAGCTCGTTGTTGCTTCACACAACCCTTTGCTAGAACATCTGAAAGTTGCATGCAAATTTGCGTGTAGTCCATATGAGGAATGCCGACGTTCAAGTTATCAATTGGTGATTAGCCCAGTATCTCTGTTGGTCCTGTCATAACACACCAAGGTAGGACGCGTGAAGCACAACCAGTTGAAGTGATGACATCCAGATATTCGTGGCTCTATCATGGATTTCGCCTGTGCAGAGGTTGAACATTCAAAGGATGAATCCCGCCGTCTTAGTGTTTCGCGTCAAGAACACTGCGATAAGTCGCGCCAGGGAGGAGTTCGCGTATTCTAGCATCTCTTTGCGTTCCTGGAATGTCTGGCACATCCATCAAACAGTGACACTACCAAACCCGCCCTGGCGGTACTGAAAGATGGTTTAGGGCCTGGCGCTGAATGCTTCCATTTCAATGGCCCTGCCCTAGTATTTTTTGTTTTTTTTCCTCTTCTTCTTTTTCCACACACCCACCCCCTTATGTTCCACGCGTGCCGCGATGCTGGGACGACGGCTTGAGCGAGCTGTCTCCAACTATTTGACTTTTTCCAAGAATTTCCCCAGGGAACTAGCTATTGTCTCAGGTAGCCTATCCCCATCCCTG
This sequence comes from Metarhizium acridum, assembly GCF_019434415.1. Taxonomy (NCBI): domain Eukaryota; kingdom Fungi; phylum Ascomycota; class Sordariomycetes; order Hypocreales; family Clavicipitaceae; genus Metarhizium; species Metarhizium acridum. The sequence continues at coordinate 858,179 of NW_027094020.1, read as the reverse complement.
TCCTTCAAAAGATGTTGAAGCAGTAGTACTTCGAAGGCGGCGACAAACTCAGATATCGGCCCCTATTTCAGTGGGGTATAGCAAGAATGGGTGCACATGTGCACATGTATGTATGTATGTATTGTAAGATGAAGATCGTGCGCACATACACACGATTCCTCCCGACCATTTCAAGATAAAATGTGGCTAGCTGCTTGGGTGCATTAGCCGTGTCCGATGAGAGTGGCAGGTTCATCCACACAGAAGCACTACGTGCTTCAGCTGCATGGATAGTTCCCCGCGGGCTTCTTGCAGAGAGATGGAGCAGCAGGGAGCGCGCGGTGGCATGGGCGGCTGTCAAGTCAAAAAGGCTTTGGTGATGTCCAGGTTGCACCGTCGTCTGGAGACAATCCCACTCGGAATCGGCTTTGCGACAGAGTCAGTCCGTATTGTAGATTCCGTATTCGTGGCGTATGACAGCGACAAGGCAAATAGACTGAGGGCCCCTGTCAATCCTGCATGTGTTGACAGAAAGCTGTGTCAGCGAAATTCTCGAGATGCGACTGGGCGGTCAAATTGGCCAGCCCACACAATGGGGGAGTGGGCGATCTCTTGGTCCAAATCGAGGCAAGCTGAGGCTCATGGGGCGACCTGTCAGTGCAAGTTTGCTCCACGCAAGCATTCTTAGCCACGTCCATACTGGGTATGAATGTACGCCTCACGGAGTTTTGTAGCTATCAATTGTGTGCGTCGGAGAAACTCTGTTTGTCTAGAGACGGCGTTGAGGACGGGGACAGAACAAGGGCGACAGTAAGGTTTCCACCGGCGTGGCCTGGACGACGAGCAACGTCCATGCACGATTGTGCGTGTGTTTGCGTTAAGGTTGAGATAGATGGGCGTTAGAGACGCACGTGGACATTTTCTTGAGAACATTTAAAGGATATTCGTCGGGGTCATGCTTCAAAGGTTTGACCAAAAGGGAAGGAGCGCCGGAGCTCCTGCATGTCCCGCATATGCCGCATGCACCTTCGCCAACACGTAGACTGTATGTATCCCTTTGAATGCTTTAAGTGCCACCTTCGTACCGAACAAGGATGTCAACCAATAAAAAAACCTTAATATGAAAGATACATAACCCCACTAAGAAATAGTATGATGGTATAAGTACCAGTAATCTCCCTGCTTACAAAGAGCTACATCGCACTTATCGCAGCCCGAAGGTTTAGTGGCTGACCTTGTTGCCAAAAAGGTACCCGCTAGGTATCGCAGAAAAAGTGGGGCCGTTACAAAGGTGGCACCTTAAAGCATTCAAAGGGATGCATCATGCCCCTCAGTCCCGACGGGATAACCCAGACTCAATTACACACATTGTACGGAGTATAGGCACAGTTAAACATCGGCATTTCTGTCATCGCAGCGCGTTAATGCGCCCGCGTCTAATGCGTTCTCTCCGTTTCCGATGACCAATTGGAACATCAACCCTTTGCTGCAGAATTTGATACACCAGCACAGCCAGAAGCTGTCTTGTCCAACCAAACTCGAAATCAACTTGCATATGATTTACGGCTTGCGCACCATCTCATTTAGACCCCAGACATTACTGTATGGAATCCGAAGAGCTGGACCAGGTCTCTGGAACAATTACTGTCCAAAGAGGCCAGCTTGCTTGATGAGAGCTTGCACTCACCAGCTCCTCGACAAAGAACCCACACAATTGCCGCGATATCCTAGCCAGCTGTGGCCAAAAACCAACCAGAATGCTTCTCCTGCATATGTTGTATCGAGCACAAATACAATACTACCACCGAGTGCATTATGCCGCCATCTACGGAGCAGTGTGCTATTGAACTGCATACCGAGTACATCGAATATTATAACGAACAAGCCGCTGTCTCACGGACAGGTTGTTCAAGTTACAGATAGCAGAGATGATCAGCGGGAGACATTCGCGTTACCTGGCGACCTTTTCAATTCAATTGGGGGCCGATTCCCGTTCGTCTATTCCCGTTGTCGAGCTCGAGGTCAATAGCCATTGGTTGTTTCCCGACAACTCGACGAAAGTTTTGGCATAATTTAATGAAGAAACCAGGGACCCCCCATGGTTCAGCCAACCACCATCTAAATTGGCTCCTCTATTTGCTTCACGGTGGATTCCGACGGGGGGGGCTTGAGCGACCCGACTTCCCTCTGATGGGCCATCCGATGGACGCATGTCACCCCATCCGAAGCCGTGGCGCCTGTAAGGCTTGTCCACCAAATACAATCCACTGGCCACCTCGTCATGGAGCAGGGAGTAACGGAGTTTCCCGTCCTCATAGCTCGATCACTAATCTTTGTGTGTCAGATCTGGTGGAACACTGCCTCAACGACCAGTTACTAGTGTTGCCAGTTCAAACTGCTGATAGTCAAGGCCAGCAATCCAGCCCGCAAACAGCCTGCCAGTTTGCTGGTGGATCCTTGGTCTCGGCGAGCCTTTACACACCCCAAGGACTGCCAGGTCACCAGGGAATCCCTGAATCTGTCACAAAACGCTGGCAGCTTACTCCGTAGTGCTTGTGGCCTTGAGCACATACCTAGGTATGTATGATGTGTCCGAAGTAATGGAAGATCCATGTCTTTCGGCCTTGTATTGGCCGACTGAAGACGTGACAAACACTGCGACTGCCAACTCATAAATGCGGCCTTGAAGCGCTACATATTTCCGGTCTTGGTACGCGATGCTGCGATAAAAGACGCACGTCTCAAGTACTCAATCGTCGTTTTTAGCTTTTTCTATAATTCCATGTGTACGGGGTACTCTTCCCCAAAAAGGATTATTGGTGAGACTTGCATACGAATGACTCGGTACCGTCTGTACAACGATACGGCACAGAATTACAGGACTCACGTAAGGATCTGTTCGGTTCATGTTTCACATTATCCCTGGTGATGGTTGGACCAAATACTATTCCCAAAAGCAAGGCACCAGCTGCAACCCAAGTTGACAGGTTCTAGTTGACCCTAGTGAATACGATGACGCCGGTACCCCATCCTCCATACTCAACAAATAACGCTACGCAAACTGCTACCTACAAGTCATTCTTGGGCTGTCATTATTGCACACGGCATGTTTGCACAACGGAGTCCCTTGCCCCAATCCAACCCCAGCTCTCATGTCACTGCTTCAAAGGAGGTCAAGCCGGCCGCTCTCGCTGTGTCTCACGACATGAGCGTTGTCAGTAATTAGCTGTTTCTAACAATAAATACGATGGCTTAACTACACGTGTATCTCACATGCCGTGACCAGCTTCGCATTGACAAGAGAATCGCCCATGGCACCACTTATCCGTGTCGGGTGCAGGCTCGATATTCAGCGGCATTACTTCGTGTGGCGTATCACAAGCACCTTGGACCCGACAACATCATTCAACTTGGACAACTTACGAGAGCCACCATAACCGCCGTGGCGGTGTTCGGGAATGTGCATCCAAGTCGATCTGCAATGTACTACTGCCCATAGAGAGATAAGATATCGTGTCCGAAAAAGAGGAAGGGGGGCGTGTGTGCGCGGTGCGGAAGGATGACGAGGCTCAGATGAACACAACTCCCTACTATTCTGTCCCGCTTGGTACCTTCCATTGGTCACACGACGACCATATAACACCAGACTCCTTCAGAAATCGGCAATTCTAAACAAGGGAAATAATGGCCGATTTGGGACAAAGCCTCCACTCATGTGTGTTTGACAGCTGCTCGCAAGGTCGACTGAAGTGGGCAAGGGGGCAGCGTCGTTTGGGCAATCCCAACCAAGATTACGACTGCTTGCCGGAATGAGGCAGTATGGCGGTATCCGCGCGGGCCCCAGCGGGTCTGTCATTTACTTCAATGATTGATGTTTGCTTGGCCCTGAAACCTGTGGCGGTTGTCGGTGGGAAAGGGTCTGAATGCTACGGTAGTTGACGCCGCAGTGGCGTTCGCTAGTCGGAACTCAGATCTGTTTCCAGCTCACATTATTCAGATTCCGGTTCCGATGGACTGGTACAACGTCTCCGCAAACTGACTCGACGGATGCGCAACGTGTTTCGGTCAGCGTTTCCCCAACTAAAGATGTAGCTATGTAGGCCGACACGTTGGAGGCACAAGACGGGGTCGCCGTCTCTCTAATGCCAAAACCGTTTCCACAACTCGGCCTGATTGTAGCAGGGCTCTTCAGTACAAAGTGTTCAAAGTTGCAGACGAAGAGGGTACCGGAACCAGAAGTCAGGAAGATGGCATGACGACACTTGGACGCACACCGCATCGAGTAATCGCACAGAGCGTTTTCTCACATCGCTGTTTGACGCTACATCTGCGTGATCCGGGGAGTTTTCTCGGCCGAAGCATCCCGTGTTGCAGCGTATCGTACGGTAAGTATCATGTGAGGCTGTACTTTGCGCCGTACGGAGTATCGCACGTGGTACACATAGCGCAAGCATTCATGATTCTGAACCCATCTTTGGCTGGTCAGAGCACCAGACATACCTAGGTATATAATGGGACAGTCAAGAAAGCTAGTTGTGAGGGCTGTGTCGCTTCGTCCTGCCGATATATTTCAAATCAAATTCGAGTCTTGATATGTGAAAAATTAGGCAGGCACTTGTAGAAGCTCTGCAAGGCTATCCATCTCCGCGCAGGGTCTCACAAAGGGATGGAAATGTTGCCGCCCCCGTCTCCTCCCTTCAAGCTGGCGTTGTATTAAGCATCAAGCTGTATACATTGTCACACGTATTCACTGACAACGAGCTCACGTGTATAAGAGACATGGAGGGATGTGTGTAACGATTTTGGAACCGAGTAGCAGATACGGGTTGTGTGGTGGCATGGTTTGTGAAGCCTGATGGGAGACATTGGCATCCAAATGGATGTGCTGTGCGACGGGCGCTATAACCCTCGTGTGATATTCGAAGGACCACGAACAGATTATCCATCCGTCTAGTTGTCGACAAAGCCCGTCCCGCGATCTGGAGTCTTGTACGAGATGGAGCGAGAATGCTTACAGCATATTTGCTTCCATTCTCCAAGCCAGCGTCACCTCTAGGTGAATGAAGGACACCCTTGAATTGAAAATCCTCTACATGAATATCATGTATTTTGCGCATCTCCAAGCTAGCTAGGCTCTAGAAAACTCGTTAATCCCTCCGATGTCTGGAATACGAAGCCCTCGTTCCGCTACATCCATGACCAACTCGACGCCAGCACTTGCACCAAAACACACGCAACACCAGGATCGCCATCGTGTAACCACACCTCTTGAGAAAAAAGTCCACCCCCGCCTCCCCAAGCACAGGGAATTCTCGATTCCGCCCTTGTGCGCCGCCGTGCCATGTGCCATTCCTCGTGAGCGGAGCGGGAAAGTCGCACAAAATAAAACGTCAACAGGGCCAGCGATGCCGGTAAATTACGCCACGGCAGATCGGATGTTCTGCTTCCATCTGCATGCACGAAGCCATGCTGTGAAATTGCTTGTTGCACGGCTTGCTTCTCCGACAGCGTCATCGCCCCCCGTGCTGAACCTCCGCGCCCTGCACTGTCAAACCGCCGTAACGATCATGAGGGCCGAGTCTCATGCAACGACTGAAAAGCGAGGAGCTACTGTTACCGGCTCTCTGGCTCCTTTGCTTGTACGAATTGTGACCCCGGATCCGAAATATCGGCTTACAATGTTTATAGCATAGGTGGGGGGGAGTAAAAACCAAAGTATCAATGCCACGATGCCCGTACAACAAAATACAGAACAGACATTGTAAGATGCTTGCTTATTATTTCGGGCGAGGATAAATATAGCTTGCCAGATAGTGTAAGCCGTGTTTCGAATGCTGACACGGCCCAGAATCGCCAGAGACCCGTGAAATAACGACGTACGAGCACAAGAAAGCGTGCAGCGTATCACCACCCGGCACCGGGAACCAATAAGCTGGTGCGAAGGCGGCCTCCTTTTTGAGAAGCACCTTTGTATAACAAGTGGGTGAGGAGTTGTGCAGTAGATGCTGTGCCACATGGAGGTATTGACTACCATGACAAGGCGGATAACCGGAAGATCAAGGGAAAGTGGCAAGGTGTAATTTCGCAAGGTGTAATTTCGCAAGGTGGATGCGAATGGTCTCTCCTCATAAGACTGTTGCAAAAGGATACAGTTACTCCTAGACTAACCTAATCCCGAGCCCAGATGCATATTTTGCACCCCCTCCTCATTAGAGCCTACGTAACATGCAGAAATAAAACCTTCTCCTAGATGACATGGCCTCGAGTGGCAAAAAAACAACTCCGGATCCATAGCGCCTTTGAATATGGTCAGCCACATACCATTCCTAACCGTGCCGCCCGAAGACCCAGAAACTAAGTAAAAATGTAATGTTAGCCTTCACCGTCGGAACATCTTGTGCAAGAGGCTGCCCCCGCGGATGCCCGAGTTATCTCCGGGCACGTTTGACTCCGGGGAGCCTGGGATTCGAGACGGCGAAGCCCCTGGCGTCGGGCCATCTTTAGTCACTTCGACATACTCGGCATCAAAGTCTTGTTCTTGTCGTTTGCCAAAGTACCCCTCACCGTAGTCTTCTGAGGGCATCTTTGAATGGTCAGGTGCAAATGTGGATGGAGGACGAGCTTGCACGGAGCGCATCTTCTCCAAGCCACGGTCAAGATATTCCACCAGGCCGGCCTTTGCCTCGAAATCATCCGCGCCGATACTACTCTGTTGAATATCCATGGCTTTGCTGAATAAAGCCCCGCAGCGAGCTTTAAACTCAGCCTCTAGATCTTTTTCCTGGGTTTCCAGCGCTTCAAATCGCTCCGGCGTTTGTGTAGGAGATGTAGACAAGGGTCGCGCCCGATCTTCGTTCTCTACTTGGTCCAGCCAAGACGAGTACTCCTCTTCAATCATTTGCCTGTCCGTCTCTGTCGCCAAAACTGTCGCCTGGCCGCTGACCCAATCCTTGGCTTCTTGTGTCATCTTAATCCCAACAATATACTTGTCAAAAGTCTGGCAGAATTCTCGGTAATGGCCGCGTAGGATGAAACATTGTCCCACCCATCCGTGCTCCCGCAACTTTCGGACGATGAGTTCTGCAGCCGGACACTCCCATGAGGATTCCAGTCCACGGCCGTAGAAGACAATACACTTGGCCGTGGGCCACTGTGATAGCTGTTTTCTTCCTTGTTCGTCGGGTATAGCATGCTCAATCAGATCCAACGGTGCAGATTGGAGAAAACTTCTTGGGGTGCGGAGGTGAATTGCTCCGTAAATGTGTGACCTCTCATACTCGATGGAGGATCTCAGGTCAAATAGTAATGCATCTCCGGGTAAGGAGAGTTCTAGTAGCCGGCTCAGATCGGCAGCCAAAATCATTCTCGGCCCATTAGTGGCTTCGTATGCAACATCCCTGAGCTTCATGTTGGTCAGTTTGTGGGATATTAAATCCCTCTCTCGGCGACGATGGAACCACACTTCGAGGTGCCATGGTTCAATACCCAGATTCGACGCTAGGAAAGCACTCTGGGCATCGTTGGGCAGAGGCTGTTCTTGATAGTACTCTTCCAACCGCTGCTCTACATGGGCTGCGAATTTCTTCGGCTCGGGAACGTCGTCACCGAATGTAGTTCTTCTCATGGATTGTTGCTGATTCAAAATCATTTGCCGGGTAATCATAGGATTACCACTGCTCATGGGAGGGCCTGTTGCCTGCCGCTGCAGTGAGCTGAGCGACGTGCTAGAAGCCACTGGTCTCACTGACCGTTGAAGACTGCCGGGGGATGAAGATAGGGGAGAAGCTGGCCCCGCTGGCGTTGGCGGTTGACTAGCGGATACAACGCGTGAGCTACCATAAGCAGACTCTCTTGAGGACGAACCATATGCCGGTGCCCTGAACGGAGACTGAAGAGACATGTGTTCCGTGGCAGCAAATGTTGTACCTGACACGCCGGTAACAAAGGAAGATGCGTCATTGATTAGTTCTCTCTGGCGTTGCTGGGCGGGGGATGGGACAAGCACGCGCTGGGGTTGTTGTTGTTGTCTTTGGATAGCCAAATTGTTGGACCGAATGAATGCGACAAATGACACGGCAGGGTCTTCAGGCAAGAGATCCCAGACCATGACGGGCATAGAAAGGAGCATCATGGTCGAATGACTCTTGAAAACGCCTTGGATTTTGACGTACTTTGCCATGGCAGGAAAAGCATTCAGCCACTGCTCCCAGGCATTGATGTCTAGACGCTGGTCATCTTCCAATGCCAGTGATATCATTACGTGGGGTGCATCTTCATTAGGCTCGCTCGAAACAAGACCATTGGCAACAGGATCTCCCGAGTCAGCGGCCCGCCCTGTTAGTAATGGCGGAGCATGATGAGAAGTCGCCGGTTCCGGGGCCTTCTCGGGCGGAAGCAATCGTGTCATCTCAATGCTAGGGGCTTTGTGGTTGGCCGTCATCATGAAATGAACAGGGGTTGACCGTGCTTCGAAATGCTTCCCGTTGATCGTAATGGGACGAGGATGCTTGAGGCGTGCCAAGACCTCTGCGTGAAGCATGGCGGCTGAGAAACTTCGTAGGCGCCATTCTTGTAGAACCTCAATCAGAGCGTTTGTGAAAGAGTATCGCCCGGGATCTGGAGCAATAGCATCCCAACTTGAAGCCGATATTGTCTCTGTAATACTGTTACCGTTGGGAAAAGTCGCGCTGGCAGCTCCAGCACAGCAATCCAGAAGGATAAGAACATCTGACTTGGATCGCTCGAGAAGCGTCTGAATAGCAGACCATCTGTGAAGTAGGTATTAGAGCGCTCCGTGCCACGTAGCAAAGTTAGCATGCACTTACTGTAGCCAGGGAGACTCTGCATCCCGGGTTCTGAATTACGCGTGTTAATATGCGTTGCATGAAGTTGTAGTTCCAGCACTTACGCGCACCAAGTGCTCTGTCTCGATTCGTCAATCCGGGCATGACCCCCATAGTATATTAGGAAAAGCGTATCTTGTGATTCATGTTCTCTGATCAACTGGCCAACGCGCATCATCAGCTCCAAATGCGAGTTTTCGGACGGTATGGCAAATATATCGGTTCCAAAGGTATAGTCCTCCCGAAGACACCTTTCAAGATCTTCCAATTCTGGAAGAACAAAGAGGTCATCGGAGCCCCAGTGTAAGAGAAGAGCCTGAACCTTTTTGTACCTCTGAGAAGTCCGGCCTCTATTTGGAAAGGCCCGCGTCGCTGACTGAGTGAGGTCTGCTATTAGTCTCTGGCTATGATGAGAAAAGAGCGTTGGTGAGTGAGTGAACCAACATCTTCGAGTCTCCGAGCAAACGCGCCGATATGCTTCACGTGGAAGCTGGTACGGCTAATGTCATGTGTCGCCGATCTTGCGAACCCATCGGCAGACGCGCTCATGGGCTTGGAGGTGGGATACATGTTAGTGCCATCTGAACAACGACGCTGGGCAGACGGACTACGGAGAAACCTACGGCTGGCCCTCCTTGCCGTGTCCCATCTCCATCCGCAGGTCTCCAAGACCGGATCGTATAATACGGTTGCTGGTCACCCATGGTGCTGGTCCTTGCAGTTGCGGCCTCCGCCGTCGGGTCCGGTACTGAAATATGCGATTCCTGGTCCCCACGGTGCGATGCTGTTGGGGACGAACAGATGAGCCGTTATCGAGGCAGAGGAATACCTGGCAGACGACGCACACTCATCGTAAATGCAGTCAGTCCCGTTTATAGTCGCGTGGGCACTCGAGACAAAATTGATTGCGGAAAGAGATACAAGTGGCGCAACGCTGCCAGAAGTGCCATTGTGCTTGAGATAGGAGTCGGTCGACATGTCGTTGAGCGGCGAGACCGCATGGCCTTTGGGGGTCTTCGGTCCCCAAAGCGGTTAGACTGGGGCACCCGGTCGCCCAAAGAGGTCGATCAAAGTCGATGAGGCAGCTAGTAGGTACTTCGGTACCCCAAGGGTATCGGCTACCACAGCGGGGCTCGCGACTTGCGCGAAGCCAAAGTCCTGGCTACATTGGTACGCACCCTGCAAAGACATGGATATGGGACAAGGCGCCTGGTACTTACGGGATTAATACGCGGAGAAAAGTATAACAGCATAACAAGGGAAATAAGCTTTGGGAATCTAGCAACAATTGACGTCTCTGTTGATGTAGACTCCATCCATCCATCCGCACATCATCTAACGGAAATCTAGCCCAGTCACCAGCGGCTGTGTTTCTATCTATTTGCTTTAGTCCTCATTGCCAGCCCACCATGTACACCTGCTTAACAGGCAAGATTTTAACTCCCTTACCAGAGAGATGAGACAACACAATATTGTACACCGCAACGCGGCCTAAATTGTCGAACTGTACGGAGTACCGGTAGACCAGTTGCCGTTTCCAAATGAGGAATCAATGACTCTTTGATTATGTTAAGGCTCCAGTATCTGTAGGGATGTGTATCTACCTGCCTAGGTAGGTAGTCAGAAGCTGGATTTTAAAAGGTATATTTATTTATTAATAAAATCAAGTGATAGTAAAAGTCCCTCAAAAACGGATCTTTACAAATCGCTGTATCACACACGCTACAGCTACAGCCCTATTCTGAATTTCTGACAACCCAGTGAACCCACTGCCGGGTGTCACCAAATTGACAGCCTGAAACCTGTTGTCCACTGCGGCCACTGGCCTTTTAGCTGCATGTGCAAGTTGGCACTAGGCAGCACTGTTATGTGGGGCTGTGGGGCTGTGACAAAGTTGGCATCTGGCCGTCTGCACCAGGTTGGCACCTTGCCTGTCGACCAGCCAATCAGGCGCGTCGCCTCGTCGTCCATTCTCCTCCTGTCTTTTGGCCTCCAAATCGACACCGAAGCACGGGACCAGGACAAGGCCGCAAAGCACTATTTGTCAACCACCCCCGATTTGAATGTCGGTCTAAGTAGTGCCTGGAGCTTGGATCTGGCACACCTACCTATCGTTTCGGTCCTTTTTGCCTGTAGGCACTCTTGTTGTGTTGCTCTCTGCTCCCTGGCTGCCAAAGCACCCATCAGCCCCCCCGACTCCCGCATTACCCTCACCTAGGGGGACACGACTCGGAGCAACATGAAGGAGAGAGTCACATTTGTCCATGCCCAAGGGGTCGACGTTGACCCAGGGCTCCTCAAAGTCGACGCCAACCAACTTGACGGGCCCTCGGTAAGGGCGGCCCGAGAAAACAGGCTAACGGTTGAAGTAGCTGAGCTACCATCGGAACTTGCTGGCCTCCTTCAAGCTTACCGAGATATCAGCGTTCGGTGGGCCAGCCCATTGACCTATGACACGGTTGAGCCTTTTACTTCGCGGTTGTCGCCAGGTCTTCATGTATTTTCTACACCAGCTAGCGAGAACGCTGGGCATGAACAGTGAGTGAAGGGCGTCCTTCTTTTTAATAGAGCCATCTGGCATCTCGTCCAGGTGCAAATTGTTGATTGGCTTGCAGGTTGAGGCTGTGTACTTCTCTGCAGGCCTTTGGCTCAATAGACTGCATGTCAGCCGAGGTTTGTCAATGACATTTTCCTGCCTTTCGCCTTTCAAAGCTTGTGGTTTTCTGACTTGATGGCGTCGCTAGTCGTTTACAACACATGGCCAAGGACAGTCTGTTAGCCCTCCAGCGTCCACCTTTTACCAAGAGCTCGAGGATCTGTCAGCCTTCATTAGCTGGGCTACCAAAGAGATATGCTCCAAGGAAGACTCTGTTTGCCAGAGCCGGGCGGAGGCCTTATCCAATGCCGTGAGCTTGGATATTTTGTGGGACTCGACACTTCAATCTTTGAGGATCTCGTCATTGTTCCCGTTGGCTGAGCAAAGCATCAGTGTGACCGGCTCTTCTACCAGGCGAACAGAGGTGGGCATCTTTTCCAAGGATACACCGCCTAATCAAAAGCCGCACGAAGTAGGAGTATCTGGGTTTCTCACTGTTCTTGGCGAGAACAAGAAGCCTTCCGGAACACTGTTTGGTTTCCCGTCGCGACATCGCGTCGCCGACACTTATTTCTCATCCGACTTTGTCTCCCCCACAGGCTTACACCCAACTTTGCGATTGACATTGAGCTCAAATATACCGCCGCCCACAGAGGATGAGTGCGGTCTTCACGCATACTTTACTCTCCCCAGGACGATTTTTGCAGATCGATACCAGTTCGCCGACCAACTTTTCTTAGCGTCCAAGAATTTGACAGCTTCATGGTACACAAGCCTGCCTGTTGACTTGGAGGCACCAGTATATACCACGAAAACATGGGGCTCAAGCGTCTTACTGCAATTAGCACCTCCTAACCCCAATGAGCCGGAAAGTTGGACAGCCGAGGTGCCTCTGCACCTTCGCTACCTTGAACCGTCTGTGAGCGGCAAAGTTGACATTGAGATTCCCTACCCAGCTGTGTTCTGGGCATGTGAGTCTGGGGCTCACGTAGACCTATCCAACAATCCCTTTGACAGGACTCGGCTGGGTTACGATGGGCTATTTAGCGAGAATACAGTGTTTTGGCATGCCACGCCGCGGCCTGCTACGGGAGACAGGATCATGACGCCCATCTCGGTACCAGTTCTGAAGCAAGATGGGGCTTCGTTGGTTGGACTTGGAACTGCTGCAGCCGTAGCGCTGGGTTTCGCATGGGTGTTATGGAAGTTGGCTGCTGTATTTGCAGTATCTGGGTATGGGAGCCTGAGCAGCGAGACGCAAGTGGAGAGCAAGAAGAGGAAGTGAAGGGATAGAAACACTGTGCGCAGGTTTCTCGTGTGCAAGTTCGGGGACCCTTCGGACTTGTAACATGAAGGCAAGAATGCAGAATTTTTTTTTTGTTTTTTCTCTGTTGTAAACCTCACCGAGACTTGACCAGTCGACAAAACATGCACAAGTACTCTGCAGTTGGCACTGTATATAGTAGTTACAGAGTCAACGTCAAGGAACAGCAAGACGTGGGCGTCGACTGTGTATTGGCAGAGCATCATGTATCACACATATTACCGCGGACAAGGCAAGGTCGAGCAAGGCCTGCGTGCATAACCACCGACACCAGGGGCAATGTGGACTGTTTGGTTTGCGGTTTGCGGTTTGCGGAGAGGATCCACGTGACTGAGGAGGAGGACTCGTAATGAGTTCGATCTTCAATCCGGGTTTAGCGGCGATAAAGTCAGCAATGCTTTCGACGTTTTAGCTTTTGGAAAATCGACCCTACCCAACCAAAAAGACAATCCTTGCTTGGAAAGGAGAAAAAGAAATAGGCAGGTGACCCAACGATTTATCTTTGTTTGTTTCCGTGTGTCATTCATTTGTCACTTGTCCTTCTCTCGCCGTCATCTCTGGGACCGAAAAGTTGGAGGGGACGGCCGCGCGCCATGTCACTCAGTGTGATCGGTCTGGCTCAACTACAGTCCGCGTCCATGATTTCCGATCATTTTTGATCAGGCCAACTTGGAGGACATTGACCAGACCAAGGGAGGGTCCAAGTCGGGAAGTCTGTACACCTATGCGGAGTGAGAATGTCGCCTACGCCACCCGGTCAGGGTAACAGCCATGACGACAGAACAAGACGAAACATAGCCTGCGTCAATTGCCGCAATTCCAAAGTGAGACACGCTGTATTGATTGTGCCACTGGAACATTGACGGTGCAAAACCATTCTCAATTTCGCCGGACACAATGGGCTGACAGCTAACACGGTGCCTCATGGCGGTGTAAAAGGTGCGATGCAGAGCGAATCAAGTTCCTGGCGAAGCCTGCCAACGATGCGCCAAACTCCAAATATCGTGCGTAGTTGACAAGTCTCACAAGAGAGTCACCAAGAGAAGGTACGTCGACCGTTTTGTTGAGCCGCGTCTATTTAAGCTTATTGTTGCTGTGCGACACCTTTGATTTTCATCCTGCGGCTGCGATAGCACACTGGCTCACCCACCGCCATCACAGCAAGCTAGAACAACTCGAGCAGGAGTTGAAAAGCATCAAGCAAGTCGTCCAGCCCGCGGCCAATGGAAAAGCCCAGTCCGCCTGGACGCCGCCAAGCCCGCGCGCCGCCATCCCAGCATTGCCAGACCAAAGATCCGGATCCGCTGCCGGCATCAACACAACCACACCACAGCCGCCGACACCTCAGCCAGAATCGTCAAGTAGCCGGGGACACCCTGCCCAGAGCTCTGAGCGGCGTCTGAAAACCGGCCCGACAGAGGCTCGTATCCTGGGAAACCACATCGTGTCTGGTGAGGATATCGATTGGTACTTTACCAAGTGAGTCCCGTTCTGCAAGCGTCACAGGTCTCAAAAAAGAAAGCCCTTGGACATGCCCAGATGCCAGGTGCTCACGCAAAGTTCCCCAGATATCTCCGACACTTTCATCGATTCGTGCCGGTCCTGCGCAAAAAGGACCCAGACGACTGCTATGAGGCAAACCAAACCCTCTTCTGGCTCGTCATCCATGTGGCCTGTCGACGCTATGCCAGAGATCGTTCCCTCTTCCCATTGCTGACAGACCACCTGGAAAAGAACATTTGGACAATGTCATCGGCCCCCGCCCTGGATTTCGACGCCGTGCAAGCCCTCTTAATCATATGTACCTGGCCGATGCCGAATATTCGCTTCGTCGTAGACCCATCGCCAACCTTTGCCGGTATAGCGACAACCACAGCCTTGGGACTGGGTTGTCACACAGGCCAGGGGAAGAATTCTCAATTCTTGGTTGGCCTGCGTCAGAATTTCCATGCCACAGACGAAGAAGCTTCTTCCACATGGTTAGCGTGCTGTATGCTCTCACAACGGTACATGCTCGCTCTCTTGTTCCCCCCGGTCTCAAACAGCCACAACAACACGCCTAACACTGATGATAGAACCGCCGCGAGTATTGGCATTCCGCCGCCTTCCACACAACACAGCGACTCCAAGGCAAAAGCAGCACTCGATGCGTCGCAATGGGTCGACCTCATAATCATGCACGATGTGCAACGCTTCCTCAACCGCTTCCACACAAGCATGTTTACACAAGTCACAGCCCACGGCGGCGTCCACGAATCCGAGGTGGCAATGTGGGAGACGGAATTCGAGTCTCTCAAGCCCCTCATCACCAAATACGACTCAGGTACACATTTTACAGATAGCCATCCCCCCCTCGCCCTGCCAACTGTACGTACCTAGCTAACTCCCCCTCCCCCCCAGACATATCCCGCTTCTGCCTGCTAGCAGCACAGCTCGAAATCCAGCTATGCTACTTCATATGGCCGCCCAACACCGCCGTGCCGTCGATAAAGTCGCACGCCGTGCGCGTCTTCAACACGGCCCGCTCCATCGTCGCACACAGCCTCGACCTCGAAGCCCGCATCCAGTTCCTCGCCCACGCCCCGCATTGGGCCACCAGGACCAACATCGACGCCGCCTGCATCATCATCTCCATCCTCCACTCCGACTGCTCGCCGGGCATGAGCGAGCCCGACGCCCACCTCCTCGTCCAGCAGGCCTGCGGCGCCGTCCTCCGCGCCTCCGTGCGCGACGCCGACCTCGCCCACCGCGCGAGCATCACCATGGAGACCTTCTGGAGCATACGCAACCTCGTGCCGAGCTTTGGTGCCGCCCCCGGCGCGAGGCCGGACCGCTCGTCCGCAGGAGTGACATTTTGGTGTCTAAACAAGTTTCGCACCGCGCTGAGGGACGCCCAGAACAGCACCGATAGGGTGAACAATGCGCTGGAGGTGATGCGTGAGTAGCAACAACCACCCCTTCTCAAAGTCTGGGACGACGAACAAAAAGAGAGGAGTTTGCTGACTTTGATGTTGTAGAGGGTCCATGTGCGAGTTACACCACCCCCAGTACACAACCTAACAGTAGCGAGCCACAGCCCGGAAACTTGTCCACGGATCCTATCCAAGATGTAGACTGGACCATGTTCATGGATGACTTTGGATGGGTGGGAGACGACGCTGCGCTGTTGGGCTTGCCTTGAGGCCGGATTATTCATATACATATGCCATGTACAAAAAAGCACTATAATTGGGATTTATTGCATTCACGTGGTGGGTATGAGAGGCATGGAGTATGGGACGTTTCCGTCCTTTTAATAAAATAAGACTTTTAGTATTGAAAAGTCTACAACATCTAGTATGATTAATTCAAAAGCATTTTCCAACGCCGTGCCGTTTCGCAATCATTAGTTTTTCCCTCCAACGCCCATGCGTCAAAGTCCTTCATGCCACATTTTGGCCGCTCACTTAATCATAAATGTCCTCATCCATGTCGTCTCCAATTATCTCATCGACAGCGTCTCCCTCATCCTCCATCATATCCTCATCATCGCTCATCTCGCTGTCAGGATGGTTCGACAAAACCGTAATCTTGTCATCAATAAGCTCCACTCTAGCAGTTTCACCATCGCGAATGTTGTTTCGGAGAATGAGAATAGCTAGCTTGTTCAGGACTTCCTTCTCAATCAGGCGGGCAAGAGGCCGAGCACCATATGCAGGCGAGTAGCCAGCGTTGCCTAGGTGGTCCTTGGCTTCGTCAGACACGTCAATCTTGACCTTGCGTCCGTTATCCTCGAGACGTTTCTGGATTTCGTTGATGCGAAGATCCACAATCTTGCGAATCTCCTTGCGTGTAAGTCTGTTGAAGATGACAACCGAGTTGATTCTGTTCAGGAACTCGGGAAGGAAGTAGTTGCGCAAAGCGCTCATGACCAGTTCGCGGGTTGAACCGTCAATCTTGCCTTCTTTAGCGCCTGGCCGAGTGAGATACTCAGCACCCAAGTTGGAGGTCATGACCACAATGCAGTTCTTGGCGTCAACGACTCTGCCTTGGCCATCCGTAATTCTGCCGTCATCCATGAGTTGGAGCAGTACAGTCAAGATCTCCTTGGCGGCCTTCTCAACCTCGTCGAAGAGAAGAATCGAGAATGGCTTTCGGCGCAGAGCCTCTGTAAGCTGACCACCAGCATCATGACCGACATATCCAGGGGGGGCACCAATCATGCGGCTGAGCGCGTGTCGCTCTTGGTACTCTGACATGTCGAACCGAATCATAGACTTGGGATCATCGAAAAGGAACTCGGCAAGAGCCTTGGTGAGCAATGTCTTACCGGTACCAGAGGGACCGCAGAAGAGGAAGCTGGGAGGCTGGTTTGGATTGGCAAGTCCAGATCGTTGCAAACGAATGGCGTTGGCGACAGAATTGACTGCCTCCCTTTGACCAACGACGACTTTTCCAAGCACCTTCTCCATGTTAATCAGCTTCTCCTTCTCAGAAGTGCGCAGTCGAGTGACAGGGATACCGGTCCAACGAGCCACAATCTCGTTGATGTGATCGGCAGTGACAATGTCTGTGACCATGGCCGTTGCAGCTTCGCCGCCAGCAGCATTGAGAGCAGCATCTGCGGCAACCTTGCGAGCTTCGAGCTCTTTGATCGTCGTTTGTTGCTCAGGAATAGCACCGTACTTGATATCAGCAGCCTTTGCATTATCTCCCATGTTCATGGCATCCTCCAACCGCTTCTCCAATTCATCGAGCTTGAGCTTAGCCTGGTGGATCTCCTCGCCTCTCTTGATTTCGTTTTGGTACTTTTCGCGTAGAGGCTCCAGCTCCTCCTCAACGTTCTTGGCATCCTTCTTGGCCTGCTGAAGACGAATCTGAGATGCCTCGTCCTTTTCCTTCTCCAATGCCGCAATCTCAATCATGAGCTGCCTGAGCTTGCGCTCAAGGGAGTCAATAATTTCTGGCTGGGACTCGCGAGCGACGCGGACCGCAGCGGCAGCCTCGTCAACGAGATCAATGGCTGAATCAGGCATTCTTCTGGAAGTGAGGTATCGAGCTGCGAGATTGGCGGCAGCAACAAGAGCGCTGTCAAGGATTGTAACACGATGGTGTCTGTCGTATCTTTCCTTCAGGCCTCGCAAGATTGATATCGTTTCGGGAATGGTAGGCTCCTTGACCATGACTTGCTGGAATCGCCGCTCAAAAGCAGCATCCTTCTCGACATATTTTCGATACTCAGCCAAAGTGGTGGCACCAATACAGTGAAGCTGTCCTCTGGCAAGCATGGGCTTGAGCAAGTTGGCAGCATCCATGCCTCCTTCGCCAGAGGAACCAGCGCCCATGAGCAGGTGGATTTCGTCGACAAAGAGTACAATCATGTCTTTAGAGTCCTCAATTTCTTTCAAGACTCCCTTCATTCGCTCCTCAAATTCACCACGGAACTTGCTACCCGCAACAAGCGCGCCGACATCCAGAGACAGGAGTTTACAGTGCTTCAGGTTGTCAGGCACGTCTCGGTTGACTATTCGCTGGGCAAGCCCCTCGACAACAGTAGTCTTACCAACACCAGGCTCTCCGATGAGAACAGGGTTGTTCTTTGTGCGTCGAGACAAAATCCGAACCACTCGTCGAATCTCTTCTTCACGCCCAATGACGGGATCGATTTTCTTGTCTCTGGCCATGGCAGTCATGTCGATGGTGAATTTGGCCAAGTTCTCATTTTCTTGTTCAGTGTCAGCGGTCTTGCTGTCCACTCGCTTGGTGCCTCGAATGGCTTGGACAGCATCCTGGACCAGCTTGGGCTTGGGAATGCTGGCCTCTTTCAATGGTGCCTGCATTGAGGAATCGTCGGCCAGGGCAGTAATGAGATGGTCAACGCCAATATAGGTGTCTTTTTGGACCTTTTGCAATTCCATGGCTTTCCTTAAGACGGCATGGAAGGAGGGGGCCAAGGACACCTGCTCTGGCGGGGGATCTTGACTCGGAAGCCGGACGAGAGTCTTCTTCAGGGCCCTGTCGAATAGTTGAGGGTCACCGTGAGCTTTCTCGATGACTTGTCGAAAAAGGGTAATTGTGGAATTTTGGGGAGCATTTTGCTGGTCCTTTGAGAGGTCGACTGGTGGTTCCAGTAATGAGACGGCAAGATGGACTGGCAGAAGCTGTGAATGTCCATACTGCTCGGCCAGGCCCATGGCGTCTTCGACAGCCTTTTGGGCCCGGTCTGTAAAATCCATTCGGGAAGTCATTGTAGGTCGTGTATGTGTAGACAGACGGTAAATGGCTCGCTGTATGGCGATAAAAGGGATTGTGTGGGGTGTTTTGATCTTTCGTGAGAAGCTCGGCTCAAAAAAATGTGAGGCTTCTTGTCCACAGTGAAGCATAAAAGTTGGGCACCAGCTAGTGTCTGGTTGGCCAAAAATATCAGCCTTCAGGTTGATGTGTTTGATGTACGAAGGAAAAATGAAGGAAAGAAAACATACTTCAATCGCCACGAGGGAGGAAATATATCTTCGGTGGTGTGGTGGATACAGTAGCCCATTGTGCGGGAGATGGAAGAGCTCTTTGTTACGGCAGATGAGCCTGGCAACTGCTGGAAGCTGCTCGGATGGCCTGGAAAGCTACCCAGGTACCCAGAAGCCACCAGAAGCTCGGAGAGGCTGCGTGATGTCACTCGAAATCCGGCTTTCGGTGGCTCCATAGGCGGGGTGTCGTCCCTCTCATTGGACGGTGCCATCAATGATCTTATCATGACCTGATGGCCCGCTAAATCACCAACCGTTACGGAGTAACTTGAGGGAGGACTCCATCCCCTTGGGTGTTAAGGCTGCAAGCTCGTACCGGTAGGGATTTTGATCCAATTGAAAGCCGGATCTTTGAGGGTACATAATTCCACACTTAATTTATATTATATTAAAAAACTCCTAATGATTGTTTAAGTTACATGGACCTATATTAAAACATATTATAGTGTCACTCCAGGTACCCAGCTGCAGTCTGGTCGATTGATGTGGGTCCAAGCGACCTGTCTGCAAAGGGGATGTGCTTCCCGACCACTTTTTCCGCCTTCCAAGGTCACATGACTGCGCGCCAGTAGGCGATGCCTCGATTTTCGAGCTCGGCCTAGGATGCTCAGCTGCATTGACGCCATCTCGAAGCCCGGTCTCAACGACACCCGACCACGATGAATACGACATCACGGCCCCGGCTTGGCCAATGGTCAAGTATAGTGCGCACATGTCTGCGGCAAGTGCACACAGGTCGAGGGAAGGGCTTCCAGGGCCCGGAAGGCCACGGAGAAAGGATTTGGGTTTTTCGACACCGGAGATCTGACCAAATAATCTACTCTTTTGACGAGAGGCTGGACGTATGTCATTCAACCCAACATTTTCTTTCCCACAGGGGAACCTCTCAATTCATCAATGCTGACAGTTTCGGTACAGGGGTTCCACGCACTGAAGCAGCTGCCCTTCAATGGCAAAAAGACAAAGCCGGCAAAGTTCCGGAAAGACTACTGGTCGCCCATGGCTTTGATTCAATTCCCTGAGGGCCAGGGGGCTGTCGGGCGTTCCGTCTATCAAAAGCTACGCGAATTGAAGCACCTGCACGAGGTGTCCTGGACCGACGAGTTTCGATACAAATCGCCCCAAGAGTTTACCGCCGCAGACAAGAAGAAAATTGCACAGGAAAAGGCCGCGGGGAACGATTACAAGCCTGTGAGAAGCAAAGCCGAAAGAGGTATTGCGTTGAATGCGCAAAAGACGAATTCAATTGCTGACATGGCGGCTGTTTTGGCTGGTCATGGGAACGGAAACGAAATTGCTGTTGCGAACACGGCTACGGATGGTCAGCCTGATCCGATTCAGGTTTCTATCAGGTGGGCGAATGATCAGGATAAGGAGTACGCGGAGGCATGGTCTAAGAACGTCACGCATGAGCTGTTTGACGAGCCAGCCTACACTTCTGGGAAGGAGGCGGAGTCTACGGCCTAGAGAGGTCTACGTCTACACTACGGGTTAAAGCGGAATCTAAGACGTCCATGTGCAGGAGAAAGTATTGCCCAACTTTCATTGGGACAAGGGGGGAGAAAACATGGTCGTCAGAGCGACCTGAAATGAACGAAGAGCCAGTGTCTAGGCTCGGGACTGTGCCCGACTCAAAGAACAGCCTTACGCTGCTGGAATCTAATTGTACGAACAGATAGAGGCTACTGGCCATCCATGTATCATATGTAAAGTCAAGCCCTGCCAGAGCATACACCAGAAGCAATTTGCATCCTGGTGTTTTCATGACTCTTTTGTTTCCTTCCCTTGCGCCTTACATCCAACTGGTGCTTATACCTTGATGCAATATTGTTTCAGGTACTCATAAAGGGGAGTATTAGCATCAACAGTCTCGCGGATGATCTTTTGGGCCTCCTTGCCGTATTTGGCTTCCCAGTCCTTGTTTTCGGCCTCAACAGTCAGTGTTTTCTAAGCATAGTTAGTTTCCTGGACCAAACATCATTCACTGATCCCTTGTTTATATTATATCGTTAGCGTACCTGGGCGTGGGTTCTACCCTTAAGTTCCCTGTTACTGAGGGCATCATCATGAAAGCCATTCCACTTCGCAAACAGCTTCTGAGCATGCTCCTGATCAGCATCGTTCCACTTCAGCATGCTCGGGTCAAACGCGAGACCTGTTCTCTCGCAGTACTTGCGGATCATAGCCTCAGGGTTATCAAGCAGGTCGTCCGCATCAACAACTGTCAACCGATCCTTGTCAACGAGACCCCTTTCGATGGCCCAGTCCAAAAATTTAACAAGCTCCTCGTATCCCATCTCACTGGGCAAGAAGTAATCAAAGCCACTGACTTCTCTCAGCGGCGGGATACAGCATCGCCAGTAGGAGGGAACAGAGCGACGGGGATGTCGAATGAGAAATGTGAAGTGAAACTGTTTGAGCAAATCAAATGGGATGACGGTTGGGTTATTTGGTTCTTCGCCGCCGCCGAGAGATGCTGCGATTTGGGCCTTCTCACCGGGGGCGGGGAATAGATAGTAGGCCATGTCCTTGATGAAGACGCGTTTGCCCTGGATGACAATGGTAAGTATAAATCCCAGGAAATTGTGTTCGAAGATCGGTTGCGTAACGGCAAGTCCAAACGCCCATTTCAGAATCACCAAAGACCCAACCAACGATTTTGTCAAATTTTGCAGATATGCAAGATTCATACGGATAAGGAAAATTCTCTTCCCAAGTTGGACTAGGCCATTGATGCAAGGTCTGACTGAAGTGAGCAGATATGGAACTGCACTACTACTGCTCCGTTCCTGCAGGTAACACAAAACATGGGCTTGTTGTACATCCAAGGCTGGAATTGCAGGCCCTGATCAACCCGATCGGAGACTGGAATCCTAAGTCTCCACCTCACTTGAGGTATCAACCCTCTCTTATTGACCCTCTGGAGATGGCATCATGGCCAGACCAAGCATTGTGCGAGTGGCAGAGTGTGCTTGTTCTGTACATTCATGCTCCGCCACCCACGACAAAAAAAAAACAGAAACACGGGCGGAAGAACACAGATTTGCATATGAGAGAAAGCGAACCTGTCTTGCCACCTCGTCAAATCCTTCTAGTACGCTCTTGAACGTGGCATCCGATACACCACTTTCTTCGCGGCGAGCAGGGTCGTCCTTGAAACGCTCACTGACGCATTCTGGGCCAAAGTAGTATGCGTCCCCAAATGGCTCATGCTGGCTAGCCAATTCGTCTCTGCGGGTCATGAAGACCTAATATCGTGTTATTAAAAACCGCGACAAGGAAGAAGGGAGATTTTCGTCTTGGCGTTCTCAGCCGTCGACAGGAGCTGTCGGAAGAGCACAGCTTCGATTACCTACCCGTTCAAAAGCCGTTGAGCAGGCTCGCGGGTGCGTAATGGTGAAAATTGGTCGAGGCGCCATACTGTGTTTCGTAGGACGGTGTCGTCTTTGAAAATACTAAGTGGGAATACAACACGGTGCAAAAGAGAAAGCAAGAGAGGGATTGCTTCGAGGCGCAATCTCGGGGGGATGCTTAGTTCTTAAGAAAACGGCCGCGGCTAACTTTGGGCAAGACGAGCTGAACTGGGTTCGAAAAGTTTGGTACCGGGCCGTCGCTGCAAACTTTGCGCACCGCCGAAGTATCAAACCGTCGTGACGCAAAGTTGTTCATCAAATACTGGATCTTCAAGCCACATCCATGTGTTGGAGGAGGGGCGTGTCAACGTCAATGGCTAATAAGGATGAGCCGATCCAGCGAGGCTTCCTGCAAGGCCGCCCCGTCTGGGAGGTCGAGGCTCTGGGTGGGAGGGGCGCGTCGGCTCGTCAGTGGTTCGGTGGACACGTTGGCGGACGGCCCTGAAGCACTTATCAGGGCACTTGGTACAGAAGCCCTCGTTCTTGCAAGTACGGGTTGACAATTTTTTGTTGTCGTACTCCGTACTGAGTACGAAATGGGTGTTCGAATCGACTTGGGTCACGCGGTGCCTGTCGATTGGCCCTCCCCATCTGTTCTAGATCGAGTGCACCTGCCATGTTCAAGTATGACATCTGTTCATCTACATAAATGCATGTACATGATCTATGCTCCACACGTGTCACTCAGTCAAGGTTTCCCACCCGCTGACGGGAAGGAACACCCGGACATGCCATAACCTTGCTGAAGGAATGCGCGCACCCAGCCTGCTACTGCGTTGTGCATGAGCACCCCAGATGCTTGGGAGAGGCCGGATATAGCATACCGTTAGAAGCTGGCCTGACGCTTTCATTCCTGTTGCGAATGCATTTCTCTCAAATCTCCCAATGCATCAAGCATGCAAACTCTGCCCCTGCCATGTGGAGCATGATCCAGTCTATGATCACCACTTCCCCCCACATCGTCTCGCCCCAGTAGTACTAGTAGTCGCAAAGTTTCGGAAGTCGGAGGGACATCTTGCAGGTGCCAATGGCCGACGACCCGATCCATCCGCTCCATCGTGAAGGCGACTCGAATAGATCGATTTGGCATGGCGCCAGGGAGTTTACTTTCGCTGGGAGCGGAGATTCGGGATACCTGGGATGCATCATTCCCACTTGATACTGACCCTAGACTTTGGCAACATCAAAACCACAAATGTTAGAACTGCGGTGGTCACCGAGGGCATTGTTAAAAGCATCAAATTCACTTTTCGAGTCTATCGTAGTAACGCGTCTATGTATCGTCGCGTCTCTATCCATCCATCCGTCCATAGCAAGTCCAGAGCCCCGAGGGTAGCAAGTACGTTGTGTATCAACTCCGAAAGGATCCAAGTGTCCTTAAAATGTTCACAACCCAAAATGAACTTCCATGCCTCCAGAAGCGTGTGAATATATGTAGGTCAATCGCATACAACTTCTTATGATGGATGCATTGCGCCCTCCCAAAACGTCCCTGTCTTTGTCCAGATGCTTCACTAATGCCAAGCTGAATTGCTGTCTCCAAACCTTGTTAATCTCACTCAAGAAATACTTCAAGCCAAATCAAGGCTATCCGAATCGTCAGTCGCAAGGCCCTTCTTTCTTGTTTTGATCAAACCGTTTGTCAACATTCTGAATGACTTTGGTCCTATTATGAGTTAGTTGTTGCCTCGTCCTCGGGATTTGGGTTATCCCTGCAGGACGGCGCTGACACGCCTTCACATACCTTTCGAGTCTGGATTGAGCTTGTCCAAGCTCCTGAGTTCATACAAGCACCCGCCAAGTATGTTTAGCTTTTCCTTCAATCTGGACCGCTCTAGCTTCTCCGCAGGATCTTCTTCAGCAAGATGCTGTACATCCGTGTCGCTCATCTTGTAAATATTTCGGGGCTCAAAAAGACTTCGGAGTTTTTGAATTAGGCAGCATTCTACCCCTAGAGTGCTGATGTCGTCAATAAATTTCTTCAAGGACACCTAAGTAATTGTTAGTCGTGAACTTTGTTAAAGTGGAATCAGTACAGACACCTACGTTGTAGTAGGCTTCCAGATAGTCCACAGCCAAGGAACTACCACACAACTTCATATCAACGTCTTCCTCAGCTGTGAAGATATCCAAGATAGCTTGTCGGGTTACCGTCAGTGATTGGGAACTCCATACATTAACAGGATATGCCTTTTCAAGCTTAACTTCTATCCTGCGACGTCGTCTTTCAGCCTGCGCCTTTCGAACGTTCACCGTGAGCGCTTCGTTGTATGTAATAGGGTGTATTTTTTGATATGGTTCGAGTAGACTTTGGAAAGACTCTTTCAGCTCTTGACCCAGGGCTTGAATGGCTGGGCTAATGAACCGTCTCAGCCTTGCAGCCGTGCTTTCAACTGTAACATGGCCTATGATTGCGTCACTGACGAAGTAAACTGAGTTCAAGACTTGGATGAAAAGACTTCTGGTAATTTCCTCCCAAGGCCTGCACTGGTCAAAAAACAACTCGCCAACGATGAGCGGATTGAGGGTCCCCGGCAGCTCACAGCCACGGTTTCGACTCATCAGTTCCCCGACTTCTTCGACATAGGCTGATCTAAGCACTTTGTTCCCGGTCAAAGTCATGCCTTCGCTATCTGAATCATCTTCAGTGTCCACGATTTCTTTAGTGCAACCACGTTCATTCATCTTGTCTTTGAATTTGGTCAATAAACCTTGAACAACAGCTCGGAGACGTTTCTGGTAACCTTCCTCCGACTTTGAGCTACCGAAAAATGAATCGTTATAAAATCCATCGACTGCTGCTTTCATCAGATCGGAAAATGCCTGGCTAATATGGATAAGGTAGTGGCGTTGCTCGATTATGGTCTTTCGTGGCGGTCCGAGTCTTGTGAGCTGATGTTTGCATGTCTTGATGCCAGCCTCAACATCATTCACTAGGTTTGGAAGTTGAAGAAGTATTTGATTTTTGAGAAGATTGCTTAGACGAGGCTTTAGTGCTTTGACGCCAACAGTAGATGGATCAAGCGCTGCCCAAGGGCCTTGGGAGAAGAAATCCCTCTCCGCATCGTCGCGCTCCTGTGAAGTTGCCTTGTTCAACGTCATCTTGTAATCACGGTTCTTCAAAACATGCCAGCCCAGCTTGAATCGCACATCTTCGTTTTGAGCGAGACGAATATACGCCGCTTCGCTCTCTGAGCCTTCGTCTAATGTGTCCGGCTTAGTGATGAGGCCAACGGTGCGACGTCCATCCGGATCCAACTTTCGAGCAAGTCGAGTAACCTGCTGCAACGCGAAGTCACTCTTGGCAGAAACAACCGCAAGAATGATGCTTCTTGGTCTTTCCATGTATTGAAGCGCAATTTTAGTCACGGTTTCGGAGTCTTCGTCAGATTGCGTGCTGTTGCCAGCCTGAAAAAGTCCTGGAAGATCTACCATGGTCAAATGAGGCTGGTCAGGCCCAGAAATCTCAACTCGCAAAATATCATTTCGAAAAGCTTTAGAGGTTGGGGTTATGCCCATGGCCAACTTGGCTTGTTCAACCACATGTGACAACTCCAGGCTGCCTTGTTCCACCACCGGGCGGAATCCTTTCAGTTTTTCTTTTTCGCCCATCGGTCGACCTGCTGCTGGGAGAATCGATATCTTGACGCCCACACTTGTAGATCGTCTAAGGATAAGCTCAGTGGCAAACCGCGTGCACAGGCTGTCCTTGGTAGGAAAAGACATGCCAGAAATGGCTTCTAGGACAGAGCTCTTCCCTGCAGATTGATCCCCTGTAACAACGATCTCAGGAAGCGCGACATACTGATTGATGCCCCTTTGCACGAAGCGTATCTATCAGATCTAGAAGATCCTTGTGCTCTCTGGACTGTAGGTCAACAACAGCCATTTTCGCAAGAATGACGAAGCCAAATAGAGATGATGCCCGTTGATCTTGATAGCGAAGAAATGCCAATTCCACAGAGAAATGTGCACCAACACGGGAAGTTTGTGAGGCGTTTGTGACGACCAAAGGGGAGTAGAGTGAGATGAAGAGGAGTAGGAGGAAAAATAATTCAGCTTGATTGAAAGGGATTACTTTATACTGGCCTCCCTCGGCTTGCCAGTTGTCTACACATGTCAACGGTTCTCGCCAGCTGCTGCGCTGCAAGTTAATGCCGGGTTGCCGAAAGCTGCCAGGAACCTGTAGAAACATATCATCAGTTTGATCTGGCTCGTAAGCATGCCGACGACCGTACTTTGCATTATGGTTTCTTTTTTTTGTTTTGTTGTTGTTGTTCAAGCCTATCGCCAATCTACCTGTACCGCTCCCAGCTCCCGAGCCATCGCCAGCTCTGGGCAACCTGGCCAATCTTCTCCAGTGCCCCCTTCACTCGACCATCAGGATCATCATACCTGTGTCCTTCAAACTCGACGAAAAAAATATACTGGAATGGTGCCAACAGACTTGGCCGGCTATTGATACTCGTCAAGTTGAGATTGAATTCCCGAAAGCAGCCAAGCACATCGGCCAGGGCACCAGGAGAAGTATGAGGAACAGTAAAAGAGACAAGTGATTTGCTTCCCGACTTGGCAATCGACAGCTTTTGCAAATCCCAGTCATCCGGCACTGAGGGATTCGTGCCAATTACAAGAAACCTGGTGGTGTTGTCCTCCCGATCCTCGATATTTTTACCCAACAGGTCGAGGCCGTACAGACTCAAAGCCAGGTGGTTGGATATGGCGGCCCATGTGCCAGTTTCATCTTGACTGACAATCTCAGCGGCTTTGCTGGTGGAGCTGACATCGATGATCTCCACGCCCTTGAGATAAGTGGAAATGAAGGCATTGCATTGCCCAAATGCTTGGGGATGTGAGTAAAGCCGCTTGATATGGCTGAGACTGGTGAGGGGCTTCGACCTTGGCTTCGGTGGACTGGGATGCGTAGCGGTGGGAGTGCAAGTTCCAGAAGCCTCGTGGGTTTCATCTAGCTTGTCGTTGGGGCTCTTGCGGCCAAGCAGGCAGTGATGGACATCAACAAAGATTTCGCCATCGACAGTGATGTCCTTGTATCGGCCATTCCGGTCGGCCAGGTTATCCAGGGTGAAGACTACGGATCCGTTGGTCGAGTTCTCGAAGGGCACTACACCAGCAGTGACCCGACGATCCTGGACTTCATCAAACACATCTATAGGGGTGGTTCAGAATAACTTGGATCATATTGCCGGGGGGGAAAGAAATGCCTAGTCAGCCTATTGACACTCGGGCATTAAAACTTACCGTCTATAGTATTCACAGGTCTCAAGTCCCATCTGTCCTCTGGGAAAACCTGCCGAACCGCCTGTGGGAAAATAAAGCAGTCAGCAAAACGTCGATCTTCCGTTGAGCCCTGGGCCCGGAAACTTACCTGGTGCGAGTAAGAAGCCACGGGGCCCAGAAAACTGACCACGGGCTCGTTGTGGGATGCCATGGTACGATGTGGTCGATGGATGGACCTTGACACCAAAGGTTCCCACGACTGATGTTTGAGACGAGATGAAACCCAGGATCTTATGGCATAAGCTCAAATGAAACACAAATGACAGGAAGTCCCGGTAGTAGGTTGGAACGACCAAAAGACCCCGTGAGCCGAAGTCAATCGAAGTCAATCGAGCTTTCCAAGACTACACACGTCTTGAGTCACACCTTAGTGTTCATGTCGATGCCGTTATCTGTGATGGAGGATGGATGGTGGGTGATGCCAAGGCTGCCAGCCGCCAAGTGGGCCTTGCGTACTGTATTAGCAAGACGACGGCCGAAGCCGGCGAACGAACCGTTAAAGAGGTACTGGCTGGTCGTTATAGGGCGCAAGCGGGGACGACACCAACACAAACTGTGGAGCCGACGGGATGGTCTTGACTCTCGACCTCGGAGCATGTTCGGACGGGAGCGGTTTGGAGTAGTATTTGACAGGTTGTATCGCTGCAACAATGCTAACATTAGGAAGCCTTATTTCACTCGCGCTGGTTTGCGGATCAGCAGACAATTTTGTTCCGAACACAGGGTCTCGACCCCCCTTTGGGTACCAAATATAATTAGATGGATAGCATTCTTGGTGTCGGCTGCAACGCTGCCACGATGCCCATCTCTGCTATGCGCCGGAGTTGTCAGGGGAGACGAGGCCTCACCCATACAATCCTCCATTCGTGCCCTGTAATTCTCTTCTCTCACAGTTCGTCTTCGGAAGCCATACCTTTGATAACTGAAATGAGAGGAGCCATGTGCCAATGCGCCAGTTGTCTCGAGATACCCTACACCACTCACGATTTCGTGCCCCCATCGGCTGCTTCATGTGGTTGCAGTAAGCCAAAGACATGGTGGAGCGGGAATGACTCGGGAGCAGCCTTGTTCAACGTCCAAATTCGGACCTTGAGAGGCCCAATTTCGGAAAATGGCAAATGGAAGGGCGTAAAGGGCATACAGGAACCACCAAGTAGGCTGGTAGAGAACCAGAGAAGCATGGGCATTTGACACACAGTGACGTAATGCCACGAAATATTGCCTCATCACACTGCCGTGCGCGTTTCAGACAATACTGGAATCAACAACCGAAAAAAAAAAAAGAACATACGACTGTTGGGAAAGGACAACTACGGCCGGACGGGATTGACTGACTGGGCATGGGTGCCGTTGCCGTTGCCGTTGCCGTTGTTGGGCTGCTCCGACTGGGAGATCTTGAAACACGACGCCAAGCAGCTCGCGAACTGTGCGGCGCATTACCAGCTCGCCGGGTGGCCAGGGCCGTTCTCGAAAAAGTTTGATTTCCAGGGCATGTTGGCCGGAGCTGCCACCGGTGCAGATGCAGATATCAACGGGTGGTTAGGAAACAAAGTTTTGACGTGTTTGACGAGCAAAATAATTTGGTGCCGTCGCATCACGAGGGCAGTTGTTTGTGTCCGTGTGTGCATGCGAGACGCCGGCGTTTTGCTGTCTAGGCAGCTAAGAAACGAAACATTGGAAAAAGGCCTAGAATGGTCTTTATACATGGCTCCAAAACACTTACATGCCTAGGTTCTAGGTATACATACAATGTGTAGGCAATTTGGAAAGACTGCCGTTTCCAAGCAGGCGGCTTTGTCGAGGGTAATATAAGTTATACGAAGTACAGTGAGAGGCGGAAGGTATTTAGGCAAGTCAGGCATCTCTGGCTATCGTGTTCCATGCTGTGATATACCACAGCATATCAGTGTGTACTTTTTGATGGGCAAATAACTATGTATATTCCGTCGCAAACTGTGAAAGCGATCGGCACTTACGTCACACCCGGGCCAACCGACAGGGGTAGGTTCACCATAAAAAAAAAAAAAAAGAAAAAAAAAAGAAACCGCGGCTCAAGCATCAAGTTGTCCCTTGTGAATAAAGACTGCGCCCAGACAGAAGCTATTCTAAGCATCCCAATATCTTCAGTTTCAGGCAAGGAAAGTTTACTTTTAAAGTTTAATAGGGCGTAACAGACGAGCATGGCCTGAGGCGGTGATGGGGTGTTCTCGGCCGTGTTTGGATCGCACCTCCATCTCAACTAGGCCAAAGAATGAGTGAATAAAGAACAGATAGTCAACACAGTCACAGAAACTAGTTGCTATTACTTTACAGTTCTTCCCTTCCAGCAATCAGTTAGGACTGTATCCGTGACCGCCTCAGCCTCGGTCAGCCTGCCCACTCGAGCCCGATGCCGAAACGCTGCTGGTTTCATATTATCCGAGCTAGCAGCCAATCATTTGCAGAGCTGCCCCTGATCGAGCTCTCCAAGCGGGGCGCGCGCTTTTTAAGTGGAGGCAGGGGTCTTGACACGCTACATAAAAGTGGGACACTTCCAACGTTTTGGTCATTTTTGCCATGTGCAGAATGCAGCATCACCGAAGTCTGAGCAAGAATCCTCCCACTCGACAGACACAGACGGGGGAGGGGCAAAATTTTGAAAACAGTCAAGATGGTGTCACATTGGGAACTGCTGGCTGCCAATGACTTGCTGAGTTTCCTGGAAATCCTGCAGGCGGCAAGAGGGGGGGATGGGAGGGCCATGTCTGCAATCAAAGCGATAGGACCATGTGACTGCCTCTGGACAAAGAGACAGAACTTGAGGCGTCTCATGTCTGTGTGTGTGCTTGAGGGCCTGGTGATGCCGTATGACACTGTTTATTTCGCAAGACATGGGCATCCTACGGACGTACAGACCGCCCATACGAGTGTGGCATTGCATCTGTGACCATTACTGGGGGATCTGCCACGAGAAGGCTGGCGATGCGAACGGCTGTCGTTTATTCTTAGAACAGCCATATCCTGGTCTTCTTGAAGCAAGGCCATGGCAACAGGCCAGCCCTGCGTACTTGAAGCATTACGCGGCGCCTTCGTATTGTACTGTGCCAATGTGCATCTTCATCTGTTCTCGCGACCAATATACGGCAGTCAGCCCAAGCAAGGGTCCTCCTGGCACAACCACGTCACTGCGGCTTCTGTTTTTTGCCTAAGCATTGTATCCTGAGAAGCCAAGAGCGGAGAGCTTGCTCGAATCCGGGGTTAGTAAAAGGCAAAATGAAATCTGTTGAATGCACGAGCGTAACGAGCACCATGGTGTTATTGGCTGATGGCTTCGTTGACAAAACGGCCAAGCAAGACGTTTGGACGTTGCATGAACCATGGGTGGTGTTGTTAAATTTTAACTTTTCTGTCTTTTCTTTTCCTCGTGAAACTGGCCTAATCGATGCTTGCTTAACCTGAGGGCCGGATGGGATTTCCAATTTTGTGGTGGAGGATCAAGTGACCAGCCTGGTTGATATTGCTGTTCATGCGTTATGCGCCTATCTCTGGACAATGGCATATTGTAATGACGGGCCGGCAAAGAACAACGGGTCTGCTCCGTCGTGCATCAATATGATTCCATAACGGCGGTACATCAAGATTGATGTTGTGCATTGCAACCATGATGATTAGCATTGTGCATGCCTCGGATGCAACAACTGGAAGTCTTGGCCAAAGGGCTGCGCTGGAGTGGTGTTGTGCTGGAGACGCCTGATACCTGTCATGGCGTTGCATGCCAGATTTTGCATGCATGGAAAGTTTTTCACCGACATTTGTTGGTGACATGTAACAAGATGCTTGGGTTGAAGTATGTAGCCGAAAGCCACGATGAGATAGATCTCAGCCAAGTTGCCGAGGGACATTTTTAGCTTGCAGCCACGCACGAGTCCGGTTGTCCATCATCTTCCGACACGCCACAAAGATTCATTTAACCGGAGGGGAGAAAAGAAAATGGGGAGAGGGAGGCGAATAGAGAGCAAAAGAATCTTGTTTGTGTGTTTTCGGGCGATTTTCTGACAAGGTGATTCTGAGTCTGGAATTTTGTGGTGGTGCCCGTTCGCGCTGGCGAGTTTCAACTTTGCCGCCAGCCCACCAGACGGCGATGGCTTCTGAGCCGCCGCCACTGATACATCTGCGACAGGGGTGGTGGAGGCCCAGGCAAGGCAAGGCGAAGCAGCGGTGAAATTGCAGGGATGAAAGCTTCATGGCCGGACCTGGTGTCTCGTGGTTGTGGTTGTCCGCCGCCCCCAACTTGCAACGTCGTTGAGGAGCCAAGGAGCCAAAGAACAGAACACCAGATGTCCGGTGCAATCACGGCCGGCTGCTGACAGGACTCGGTGCTGTGGATCATTGATGTCAGCACCAGACATCTGGACCAGCACCACACGCCCGACTGCACGCGCAGCACTCTGACGCCCATCCGCCTCCACCCGGTCGGGGGGCTCGGGCGCTGGCCCTGCAATCGAATTGCCCAACACCGGGACCCTTTCTGCTGGAACAGACCCCTGTCGCATGGTGTTTTGCATCATGTTTGCTGGTCTGCACTCTTGGCCATTTGAGCGTCGTGGCTGCCTCAGCCGGAGCGCTGAGTGGACCAGGCTTGCCAGGCTAGCAGACTCTCAGGCTTCTCAGGCGCTCACTTGGGCGATCAATTGATGTCAGCGCTGGCACTTGCCGCGACAAACACCGAAAGTGACATGGCACCTGGGGACTTGGACAAAGAGGGCAACGCTGGCGACAGAAGACTGGAGCCCCCCGGTCGCCCGTCGTCCGCCGCCCGTTTTCCCGCCTCCAGTGCCCATGGCCACATCCTTTATTATTCAGCTGGGGCCCCCTTCTCTCTCGCCGTCATCTAAGTAGATTAGACTGCCCAGGTCAACCACTCCGTCCTCGAGTGCTGTTGACGACCGCCCTCCTGAAGTCGGTTATATATCGCACCTTCAAGTCGTCGACTTGTCGTGCTGGGCAAACTGCTGCTGCTGCTTCCGAGTCTCTGCCGGCACAGAAGCTTGGGAAGACGCAACGAACCAGTTGACCGGACGTGGAGTTGCCTGCCGTCGTGCATCATCCCCACGAACGTCGCCGCCGCTTCTCGACTGGCTGCAGTACAGTTAGCCATCGACACGGACTCGGAACACGTCTAGTATTCTACCACCGCCCGACCGGCCTACTGTTCTCTAATTTACGCATTAATAATTACATCATGGCGATGCTCTCATCAAAATCGCCTTTCCCGGCCGCCCTCAGCACCTCGAATCTCGCTCCCAGCTCCAACCTGCAATCTGCCTTGCCCACCTCGAGAAGACTGCCCGCCATGTCGACGAGCGCCCAGAACTACGCCAGCCCGACCGAGTCCGAGTTCTCCGAGACCGACGATGCCGATTCTGTGAAGCACTGGGACGAGGACCATGTCTGCGAATATCTCCGAAGCGTCAAGTGCGGGGACTACGAGAAGATTTTTCGCAAGAATCACATCAATGGAGAGAACCTTTTGGAAATGGACAAGGAAGTATTGAAGGAGATGGGAATCGACAAGGTCGGCGATCGAGTGCGCCTCTTCCTGTGCATCAAGAAGCTGCGCACCAAGACATATGCGAACCAGAAGAAGCGCAATAGGGTGAGTTGAAAGTGAACGAAACAAGCAAACGCCTGCTGCGGCTCTGCCAGCTGGCTGACAACCCCCTCTTTTTTTTTCACCCTTGCAGGACTCGTTCTCCGGTCTCGATGCCTACGCTTCTTTTCCTCCCACCAGCATTGCTGCCCAGACTTCGTCGTTGCCTCGCTCGTCGGCCACCTCATCCATCAACCGTCGATATTCGCGGCAGATTGATGTGCCTGCTCCCCTGGAAACTGGTGAGTTGACAAAACATGACTGACGGATGTCTCTGAGCCAACAAGTCCATCGACTGACTGTTAAACACCTGTAGCTCGGCAAGCTCGATTCCCTGCTGGTGTAGGCTACGTCAGCAGCGTTGGCCAGAGCCAGCCTTCAAGGCCCCAAGCATCAACTTCGGACCTTCCCACTTCCCGCTTGGTACCTACCCACACCAGAAACAATTCCAGCATGGATGGCTCGCTGATGGCTGCGTTGCCCCAGGGCCAAGATGTTATTCGCGTCATCTCTACCGGCGGCGTTACCAAAGTGGTCAAGATTGCTGATTGCAACACTTGCGAAGACGTCATGCGTGTCACCCTTCGAAAGTTTGCCCTCCGCGAAGATCACGAGCGCAACTATTGCTTCTGGGTCCTGACGGGCATTGACCCCGATCCTGCTCAGTGCAGAAGGCTAGGCGATACCGAGCTGTGGCGCATTATCAAGGACCAGCGCCGACCTGAACGCAATCGCTTGATTCTACGACGAGTGCCTGCTGGCGAGCCCGGTGAGGCGGAGCTGCAGCGTGCTGCCGCTATTGCTATGGAAGAGGAGCAGCAAAAGCACACCAAGGCTATCGAATCAGTAGACAAGAGAAGCCAGCTCAAGGTCCAGAAACTTCTTGGGGAAAACTGGGACGACCAATTACAACAGCCTTTATCTCCCGTTTTCTTCCAGCACCAGGATCGACCTCTTCCCCACGAGACTCACAGAGATGCGGACAGGACTCCTCTAGCTGACGATGCTCGAGCTGCACAACGTCGCAAGGATGGACTTCGTCAGTTTGGTGGACTTCGACCACCCAGTGAACTCATCGCCTCCGACTTGACCTCTTACTTCCCGGATCACCGCCGGGAGGACATTGACCGGACTGCTCGTCTTTCCATGAGGCGGTCGACCAGGCTGAGCAAGGTCAACAGTCGACTTAGTGTTGCAAGTAGCATCAGCTTGGCCTCGAGTGTGCAAGATGCTCCTCCAATCCCAACAATTGCCGACTCGTGGCTAAGCGGTGCCGCTCACGTTGCCAAGGTCCGAACACGCGACTCCCATGGACGCATTCCCGGCATCTACAATAGAGATTCTTTCGCCTCCTCCACGTTGGATACCCTGCAAGAGGAGTCACCAATGGAGCCGGACCGAAAGTCGTATGTATCCTTCACCGAGAGTGGAGATGATGCTACTGTTGATTCCACTGCTGTCAGCGTCACCGACCCTGATGGCAATACTGCCATTACAAGCTACTATGAAGGTGAGGGATCTACAGGGTCTGGCTCCTTTAATGAGTCGATTCGACAGGCTCTTTCAAATGACGGCGATGAACTTGACGAGGAGCTGGAAAGTTTTCTGTCTGGGGACTCGTGGGATGACAACCAGTGGATGAAGGGAGCTCTTATCGGCAAGGGCTCATTTGGTTCGGTTTATCTGGCTCTCCATGCCGTGACTGGTGAACTTCTTGCTGTGAAGCAAGTTCAGATGCCTGCCCCTGGAGCAACTGGACAGAGCGAGACTCGCAAGAGGAGCATGATTGAGGCGCTCAACCGCGAGATGAACTTGCTTCGTGACTTGCGCCACCCCAACATTGTGCAGTACCTTGGCTGTAGCTCGTCGTCGGACCATTTGAACATTTTCCTCGAGTACGTCCCAGGCGGCTCCGTTCAGACGATGCTGAATTCATATGGAGCCTTGCCTGAGCCCCTGGTGCGCAGTTTTGTTCGCCAAATCTTGATGGGCTTGTCGTATCTCCACGGCCGAGACATTATTCACCGCGATATCAAGGGCGCCAACATCCTGGTGGACAACAAAGGCACCATCAAGATTTCAGATTTTGGTATTTCCAAGAAGCTAGAGCAGTCCAACATTCTGGGCAATGCCAAGAACAACCGACATCGGCCATCACTGCAGGGATCCGTATTCTGGATGGCACCCGAGGTAGTCAAGCAGACAGAGTATACACTCAAGGCTGACATTTGGTCTCTCGGCTGCCTCGTTGTAGAAATGATGACGGGCAACCACCCTTTCCCCGACTGCAGTCAACTGCAGGCTATTTTCAAGATTGGAGGCGGAACAGCATCCCCGACAATCCCCGAGCACGCTAGCGAGGAGGCCAAGGCATTTCTTCGCCAGACTTTCGAGCTCAATCACGACTTGCGACCTAGTGCGGACGAGCTCATGCTCAGTCCGTTTCTCTCGCACATGACCTAGACGACAATTTCTGGCAGTTTGCCACTTCTTAGTTGTCATATTACTACTATTTACATTGGCCGACTTGGGCAGGTACCATAGCGCGTGTCCCTTTTTTTTTTTTCTCTCTCTTCCTTTCTGTTTGATAGATTACAAAGGTTTGGAAGAACGGCAAGGTGGATATGCATGATTTTGAGATTACAGGAGCATTTTGAAGACGCATGCGACATGTCTGGCAGGGCGTTTTGTGATACACATAGCTAATGGGGGGAAAAGACAGGGGGGCGGAGGGTTGGCTCATGATATCAAGACAGTGTATAATAAAGAATAAAAAGCGAATGAATCAACGACTTGTCCAAAGACTGAGTCTAAGCCGTGCCGCAGCAATTAGGGTGCCTTGATGCTTAATGTCCGGGGAGCCTACTTGGCATACAAACATTAGCATTCCGATTTCCCAACAGTCTTGATGGAATGATGCTCGACGTTGGGTGGGTGTGTGAAATGCTGTTGCCTTGGCTCGAGTTTATCCTCTTTGGGCATATGCCTTTACGACACACGAACGGCTAATTGGTGTTTTGTGGTCCATCAGTACGGCCAAGTGGTCTGCTGCCTTGGCCGGTTTGCCTGGGGCCTGCACACGTGAGCCTCACTCTGGCCCTTTGGGCTGTCACGATTCAAACTCGAGGCATGTCAGGCCACCCTCCTGCCCCGTCATCAACCATCAACCGACCGGGCCTAATATATATACATATACATATATGTCCTGTTGACATTGGCAGTGTTCACCAAGATTAAAGGATCAAAGGCAATTTCCCTTCCCGTGGACCTCCACGATACCCCCCACGTTGGTGCTCGGCAGCCGCGGAGCCTCAATCAAACCTTGGCCGCTCCCCCGGTTGCGGCGCATGGCACCCACCACCACCACCTTGCGGATTCCACGACAACGGCCGATAACCCCCGCCCGCGCGAGATGCCGCCCAAACGGGAAGACAGCCAGCTGTCGCAGGACAGCGTCATGACGGCCACGCCGGAGGACCGGCACGAGATCTTGTACTTTGCGTACGGGAGCAACCTGTCGACGGCGCAGATGCGGCAGCGGTGCCCGCACTCGACGCCCGTAGGGCTGGGGTACCTCGAGGGCTGGAAGTGGCTCATCAACGAGAGGGGCTACGCCAACGTCGTGCGGGTGTCGGGCGGCGGCGGCGGCGGCGGCGTCTACGGGCTCTTGTACCTGCTGCCGCCGCAGGACGAGGAGAGGCTCGACGTGTGCGAGGGCGTGCCGTGGGCCTACGAGAAGATGACGTGCGACGCGCGCTGGGTGAGGGACGGGCTGGGCAAGGCGCTGGACGAGCCCGTCAGGGCGCTGGTGTACGTGGACACGAGCCGGGTGCGGGAGAGCGTGCCCGGGGACGAGTACGTGCAGAGGATGGAGAGGGGCATCGAGGATGCCGTGAACAATTGGGGGCTGGACGGGGAGTATGCCGCGAGGGTCATGAGGAGGTTTTGGGAGTGACGCCGGGCGAACAAACGGCTACGCAGGCTACGCAGGGCTTCTGATGTGCGCTTTACGTGGGAGGGTTAGAGGCAGGGTTCGGTGCAGCGTCTGTACTGAAGAGTCGAAAAGTTGGTTGCGCTCCATGGGACACGGCATGTAGGTCGATGTGCAACCCTCCCCTCATTGACGAGATGTACGCACTCTGGACCAAATCGGATATACGGTGGAGACTAGAAATCTATATATATATAAGGTTTTTTTAAGTCTTGGGGGGAAAAAGGCATAAAAAACTCTTCATTCCCGTGCCTCTAAACGCCCAACTCGCTCTCAACGTCACCAACGCATCGGCTACCAAGTATTCAGATCCGGCCAGGATACTCGGTCGACCAAAGGCCAACAACCACGCCCCCTCCCCCAAGTCACCGTTTGTCGGGCAACCAGCTCTCAGGACAAGCCAAAGGCCTTCTTGGCCCGCGTCAAGTACGCCTTCCTGTCCTCGGTGACGGAGACGCCCACGCACTTCATGTACGTCTCGAAGCCCGTGTCGACATTCTTCTCCAGGGCGTCCCTGGACTCGGGCAGGCACTTTGTGGTGTAGAACCACGGGCCGCTGCCAAAGTTGTACTTGTCCACGGTCACCAGGGACAGGATGTAGTTGAGGGTGGCGTTGGAGGCGCCCTCGACGGTGGTGACGTTGGAGACCTTGCTCTGGAGGCAGGGGATGGACTTGGCGTACTCAAAGTTGAAGTTGGCCATTTGCATGTTGGCGGTGCCCTGCCCCGGGCGGCCGGGGAACATGTTGCGCTTGTACGTGAAGTTGCCCGACTCAAAGGCCATGAGGGAGATGATGGCGGCCATCTCGTTGGTGCTGTTGATCTGGTAGCGGGCCATGGACTTTTGGATAAAGGGGGCGGCCTGCGTGGCGGTGCGGCAGTCGGGCGTCTTGCCATCGCACTTTGTGTCGGGGAGCATCTCGTCCATGATTTTGGCAAACTTTTCGGGCTCGATGGGCGCGCTGGCCGCGTTTGCCACGGCCGCCAGGGCCATGATGACGGGTGCTGAGAAACGCATCGTGGGCTGAAAGAGTATATATGGAGAGAGAGTATGTTTGTATTGGGCAGGATCTTGGGGGAGTGTTGACAGGAGTAAATTAGAGTGCTGTTGCTTCTTCTTTTTTTTTTCTTTTTCCCAAGAGGAACGGTTCCTGAGAAAAGGGGTGGGATTTCAACTCCGTATATATGCAAAGTGAAGCCTGATGATGAACGATGGACCGAACAAACAAGCCGGTGCTGTCAAAAGGTAAGAAACGGCGCGCAACAAAGACGAGAAGGGTGACGGTTCATAACACGACGGCATCAAAGACGCGGGCAGACTGTGGTGTATTTGTACAATAGGCTGTTCGCCGGTGCTTCCCTTGTTGAATATGCTGCAGAAGCGGATTCTCGCCGATTGTGCCTCTTGGCGTCCCATTCATGGGCAAGGGGGGCGACGAGAGACGGCATGCTACGTGGGACTGCATTGTACATGGAATGAATGGCTT
Source organism: Metarhizium acridum (assembly GCF_019434415.1). NCBI lineage: Eukaryota > Fungi > Ascomycota > Sordariomycetes > Hypocreales > Clavicipitaceae > Metarhizium > Metarhizium acridum. The sequence goes on along the minus strand of NW_027094020.1, from coordinate 819,117 downwards.
TGAACAATGAGACGACGGGTTCATGGGAGCTTGAGGCCCAACCATTGTGGGCGTCGGCGTGGTGGTGAAACAGGAGCACCGAGGAAAGTGGATGATTTTTGGGGCGGGGCGGCCATGCAGTTTGCAGTTTGCAGTTTGCAGTTTGCACCGACGGCATTTGACGTCTTGTATTTTTAGTTGTAGGGCTACGTATTCCGGTTCCGGGCCGGGTATGAAAATGAGGGCAAGTGGGAGTTGAAGGTCGGGGGCCGAAATTACATTCAAGCGCGGATGGGTTACCATGACGACAAGGGCCAAAGGTGGCCCCGACTCGCTGGGAATATATTTTGGCTCCATGCCTTTATGATGTCTGGTGTTGTTGCAATGGTAGCTGCACTTGCGGTGGGCGGATGGGTTTGTTTCGGCGTGGTTGGACACGCGGCTAAAGTCTGCAGTGAATGGTGGTGAATGGTGGTGAATGGTGGTGAATGGTGAGCAGTGAATGGCGTGGCGTGAGTGAGTGGTGAGTGAGTGGTGAGTGGTGAGTGGTCAATGGTGAAATGTCATCATGTGAGTGAGTGTATTCTTTTTTTTGTCAGCTGTGAAAGCGCTGCTTGGCTGACCGAGGGCGTTTCATTTTCCAACAAATGACTGGGGAGCAAGTCTGTTGGATTCGCGGGCGTCTTGCAGAGCGTGCATGAATTTGTGGGTGGCTGTGTGAGATTTGCGGACGAATAAAGAATACCTTGTATGTCTCACTTTGAGCGCCCGAGTCCTGCGTGAGAAATGTCTGGTGAAAGAAGGCTGTGGCAGCGAGCCCCCTAATTCTTGCACGCTTGACTTTGTCCATTTCTAGAGCTCTTGCAAGTGCTGCATACGGAGCGTAAGCAACAAGCTAAGAAGATGAACCTCCTTCTCCTGGTTTCCCATTCTTTTGACCCCATGTAAGCCATGTCACTTCCCAAGAAAGACACATCATGTCACGGTGATGCCGACGACGCACATGCCAGTCTTCACACAAACACAGCGTAAAAGGCCGACAAGCCTCCCCGTGCATCGAGTCCACCATCTTTGTTTTCTTTCATCTGGAAATAGCGCAACTGCAGCCGTGTGAGAGGCTACACAAGGCGTCAAAAGATCCGGGTGCTCTACCGAAACCGCCAGTCATCTCGGCTCAGTTATTTCGCATCTTGGTGTCACGCAGCAGCGGCAATTAATGTGACCCTTGCAATGCGGAGGGAATACCCTTTTCTTCTCATCGCGACTTGCACTGACGGAGGTCCGACACCCGCGCCCCACATCAGCTCACATCCGTGGCCGACTCCCGCCCGAACCGCCGTCGCGGAGCCTCAACTTCAACCTCAACTTCAACCTCAAGCTCAATGCGCGCACCAGAACCATGCCGCCTCCGAATCTGCACGCCCTGCGCACTCTCTGCAGAGCACGGCCCCTGACTAGTTCCCCGCGCAGCTGTAGGACCCGTCGCCAAACAGCTTCCAAAGCTGCCTTCCCCCCCCGCAGCTTTCCCGCGTGGTTCGTCCGCGGCGGCACGTCCAACGGCCTCGTCATCCGCCGCCATGACCTGCCCCCGGAAGACCAGTGGCCTTCGGTCCTCCCCTCCGCCATGGGATCCCCCGACCCCGGCTCCGGGCGCCAGCTGAACGGCATGGGCTCCGGGCTGTCGTCCACGTCCAAGGTGGTCGTCCTCGGCCCGCCGTCACGCGCCGACGCCGACGTCGACTTCACCTTTGTGCAGGTCGGGATCCGCGACGGCGTGCTCGACAAGGCCGGCAACTGCGGCAACATGTCGTCCGTCGTCGGCCCCGCGGCCTGGGACCAAGGGCTCGTCGGCCCCGAGACGGCGACCGTCGAGACGGACCTCGGGGGCCGCCGGTGGGCCACGGTGCGGATATTCAACACCAACACCTCCAAGGTCATGGTCTCGCGCTTCAGGGTGTCCGGGGAACCGGCCAGGTACGCCCCCGAGGGCGAGTACGCCGTGGACGGCGTGCCGGGCACGGGCTCCGTCATCACCATGAGCTTCGTGGACCCGGCCGGCGCCAAGACGGGCAGAGCGCTGCCGACCGGCGCGCCCGTCGACACTCTGGAGCTGCCGGGCGGGAGCCGGGTGCGGGCGTCGCTGGTGGACGTGGGCAACCCGGGCGTTTTCGTGTCTACCCGCGGCCTTCGGGCTCGACCGGGCGGCCTCTTCGGCGCTCACACCCGCCGCCATTGAAGCAGACGCCGCGTTGAAGGCGCGGCTGGAGGAGATTCGGCGCGCCGGGACGGCCAAAATGGGCCTTGACCCCGACGTTGAAAGCGTGCCCAAGATCGTCCTCCTCTTCCCCGGGGGCGATACCCCGGACGGCGTCGACATTCGATGCGTCGCCATGTCCATGGGCCAGGCGCACAGGGCCGTGCCGTTGACCTTGGCTCTCTGCCTCGGGGCGTCGGCGCGGATTCCGGGCACTCTTGCTGCGGACTTGGTTGCCGCGAGACCGGGCGGCATAAGAGACGACGCCGTGACGATTGCGCACCCCAGCGGCAAGCTGGACGTGGGCACCGAGGTCAAGGACGGCAACATCTTGTCGGCCAAGTTGTTGCGCACGGCGAGGGTCCTGATGAAGGGCGACGTGTACTACTAGATATACCCGAGATGGCAATTTTCACTTGGGGAAGTGGGAGGGGATCAAATGAAGCGAGCACAAGGCGTGTTTACATCAAACGTAGTGTCATTTCGAGTGTTACCATCACCTAGACGCCTTCACTTATGCCTATGCTCGCCACGCCGCTTCACAACTCCCGAGATTTTGTACTCCTGTTTTCCCCTACCAGCAACCCATGTCAACAAAACACGCCGGTCAGATATGGCAGTTAGCCACATTCTCCCGCCACGCAAGCTTGGCATACGGCAACATGAAATCCTGAGACGTAAAAGTACAGTTGATATAGCAATGGACCATGTCAGCAGTAAAACCCGCACCAAGGTCTGCAAGCACATGGCTCTGAATACTATCATACGGTTAGCGCACGGCAAAATGCAAATCGCAATATTTGGCAACGTACAAGTCGAAGAAGATGAGATCAACTTTGTCAGGGTTGCTGCCGTCCTTGGGGAATGACGCCCGCGCCTCCCAATACCCCGGGATGCTGAAGCTAGGAATATCGGAGTGCTCGGTGTCATCGCCTACTTTGTATATTAGCAACCGGCGCCCAAGACTCGACCGAGAGAGCAGAAACATACCGTCGGTGCCCCAGTCATCCTCGGTGGTATAGCCGGGAACAACGGCGTCTTGGCGGCGAACAATCCCTCGAGATTCGCGCATATCGCGACGGCTCATGTAGCCGAGCGTTGGGTTGGTGCACTCATCGCTTGGGATGCGCGTGGAGGCAAAACGCTTGTCGACTACGCCATTGTTGAGCCTGCAAGTGAATTAGCACAAAGCCATCTCTATGGACCTCCTGGTCGACTAGTTGGGGGGACAATGAAAACGTACCGGCCGATAACCTTGGATGCCTTGTCAAAAGGAACATCCGCAATGTAAAAAAATACATCCCTAAACGGCGACACAATGAAGTTGTCATCATACGTGAAGGGTCCCTTGTGCAGGTCGAACCTGATAGCGCCAGTGTTGCCCAGAATAATACGAGACTTGTCCTTGCGGGTCTCGTTCAAGACGATGGCCGAGACGGCAGGGTAAATGACACCGGGGAAGATGTTCTTCTTGTCATCAGTGAAGGGCGCGCAGTCGATGCAATAGTCCTGCGGAGCACATCCGTACACCTGGCCAAGCTTGAGCTCCTCACGATCCCTGGTGATGTCGCCGGTAACTCGCAGGCCGGAATGATAGTCGTACGTCTTCTCAGTTTGCTTGGAGTGGTAGAGGAATGTTTTTCGATTCCAGTCCAAGTACCGTCTGGAATAGACAAACGGTGACTTGGCACCCTCCCTGGCAGGTCGAGAAGGGTTGGGCACACCATGAGGGTTCCCGACTCCGTGAAATCCGCTGTTGGATTTGTCGAATCCAGAGACGGACATCCAGCCCAGCGTCTCGCAGTACCGGCCAGACTCAATGCCCACGGCGTTGTCATCATAGACGGCAAAGTCTCGGATATGGGTGTGTCCACCGAGTAGCTGGACGGGCGTCTTGGGATGAGAAGCGCGGATGGCGTCGAATACGACCTTGAACGTGCTGTACTTGTCCGTGGCGCGAACGGGATTGTGGCCAAAGAGGATGAATAAGTCGACCGGCTTCTTGCTAGTAAGGGCCTCAGTGAACCAGCTTTCCTTTACCATGTCATTGGCTTTGATGACTTGTGAGGCGTTGGAGTTTCCTACGTGGGAATAACAAGTATGGATTAATTCCCTGGTTCCAAGTCAGCAATGTAGGGGACTGACGTACCAGTAAAGTCAAAAAGAACACCGAAAGCCATGACACGCAATCCGTTGGGAGTAGTGAAGTAACGATGGGTGGCGCCCACATATTCATATTCGCCGGTCTTATGGTTGAGAACTTTGACGTTGGACGTGACATATCGGTCTCCCCATTTCTTGGAGTAGTCATTGAACATTTGGTATGCGACCTCGCTGACGTAGAGCTCGTGATTGCCTTTGTATGGTTTAGCCCAGGTTCGAGATTTTGCAATTTTTGGCAGGGACAAGTGGTGAGATGCTTACCGATTGTCAACAAGTCATACTCGATTTCGTTGAAGATGGGCATCGACTTGGTGCCATCCTCTTTCGTAGCATCCGAAAGACCAGTGCCATCATGCAGGTCACCAGTGTCAACGAGAAGCAGGTCGACTCCCAGATTTCCGGCAGTCTGCTTCATGCGACGGCCAAAAGTGACAAAGTCGCCCCAGTCGGCGCCGTAGTTTTGCTCCTTCAAATGGCCTTGGAGCCAGCCGTGGGTATCTGTCTACTTCGTGTCAATTGGCATTCCTACAATCAACAGCATTGGCCCTTCTCTGAGACAGCTAACTCACGGTATGGAGGAAATTGACCTGGCCCCATTCAAGGGGTGCTTTTGGTCCGTATGTGGCATTAGGCGCGCCGGGCTGCATGCGCTTGACGTGACGAACGTGCTCGACCTTGTCAATCGGTCCGTAGCAATCATCGTGGCCACAAGCCAATGCGCCCAGGAGGATAGCAGCAATGCTGCCGACGAGCCCGAGAGACCTCAACATGATGGTGGTGTTGTAGAAACCCTAGTCGGCTTCCACTCGATTGTCCCAGCGTGTCGCGCTCAACCCAGTTGGAAGAGATTGACAATCTGATCCAGGACAGCTGCCTCCCAACATTGACATGTGCCACGCTCATGTCTTATATGTCAATCCGACCCCTCCCACATGTCTTGACGGACAAGACGTAATCGCAGCTTCAAAGTTCTGTACGGAGTAGTACTGCGCATTACCCACTCCGTACTGGGGGTAAGCACAGCAACATTGAAGGCAAGTCAACCCGCCTCGGCCACCTCCGGTTGAATACGACCCTGTCAAGAAAGACACGGGTCAAAATGGTTCGCGTGCAGATGTCTCGGGTTGTGTGCCTGGGGAAACGAAAGTTCCACCTTCAGCCGCTTATAGCTCACCAAATCGAATATCGCTCATCCTTGTAGCTCTGTTAACAAGGCATGAGTTAAGGCTGCAGGGCGGAATGGCGCCCGGGTTTGAATTACGGCCTTGTGCCCCTTGGACGAATTAATCCTGTGGCTTACCCGCAGATTCGGTCGGCTTGCATTCAATATCTCAATTCAAAGGATGCAATGGTCACCATACATCTGCACCTCGTCCTGTGGGTAGCGTCACAGGCCCATCATTGTCAAGACATGAGTCTCGAGTTCCGAAGCGTCCATTGTGAAACCTCGCGTGTAGGTGGCTAACTCGACTTGGATGATGTGCTTGAGTGATCCGCGAGAACCAAGACAAGTCTTGGATTGTAGGTTATGGTTCGCCCCAAGTATAAGCCCTCGTCAGTTCTCTTTCTTCCCAACCTCAAAACAACCCCTTACCTCACCGCCATCTTGCCATTCTCTCACTTGCCAACTGGGATGCATGAGGCAGACGAAGATGTATGTATTATGGATACAAGAAGCGAGATTTCCACATCCGAGGCCCCATGCGTCATTTAAGCGTTCAAAGTATACGCCCAAAATGGAGACGCCCACGCTGGCGCATCAATCCTTCTACATTGAACGAGGGCGAGACGGCGTTCTGGCCGACACGCTCGAATAATCCGGGCTATATCGATTTGTAGTATAGTGCAGGCATCAGGTTTACCAGCAACGATCCGTGGTTCTGATAAAGGACGGATTATGAGCCAGAAGAAACAAACGTTGGGCGTGTTGCCTGTCCCGTTAGAGGCTACTTTTTACTCTTTCAGCAGAGCCACTCGCAACAATGCTCTCCAGAATAACGACCAACATGACCGAGTAATATGGCTGTTCACGCCCGCGGTTGCGTCGAGTCGCACTTGGCATGACATTGAACGCAGGGAGCCTCTCGGGAAAAATAAATGGTCAAAATCGGCACTGTCTATTATTCTACAGAACGGACCAGTGTGTTTCGCCTCTTTCGACCACTGCGTCTGGTAGCAGTGGTTACCTGTGTTGGAGACTGCTTGCACGTCGACTGTGTATTACGTGCTCCCCTTTGAGGGCGACGAATGCGTGAGGTGGTTTCGGTGTCGTGTCTCGTGAGGGCAGGATTGGGATATATCTGCAGGTGGTTCTGCACAGAGTGAGCCCTTGTGCGCTCGGTAACAGGGCTGTCGAGAGTAGTTGGTGTTGGTCGTCTTTTGACGTTTCTCCTGATGCCTAGGACTGTGATCGGCTTCGTGAGCGTCAGCAGCTTCCGCCTTGTCATCTTTGCGAATTGAGCACGGTCGGATTTGCCGTTGAGATGAGGTCTCGCTACCCGCTAGTTCTTATCAGAAAGCCTCTGTCAATTTGGTGTCAAGATATCCTCGGACAGTGTCCTGCGCACCACTCGGCTCTGTTTTAAGAAACTCGGAAAAATTTGGACAGGATCCAATTCGGCCCTCTATCCAGCCGTCTATCATTGTGCCATGACGCCGGATTCTGTTGGCCTCCAATTGACGATGAATAGCTTGAATTTCCTCCGGATCGGGTCAAGGGTCCATCCCATATTGGATTGTGCCGCTAGCTCTGGCCTTCCCTTGGGTTCTGGAATTTGTTCCCCGGAATATATCCACATATCCCAGGGGATCGGTGATATCAAGGGAAGTGTCGTCTGGAAGCATGCTTAACGGCGGCAATGGCGGCGCGTGTGGTGAATGAAGGAGAGAGGTTGGAAGTTGTCGGCCACATGCAGGGGTCCGAGGGACCTCGTGTGTCGGACAGGCTGTTGGTGCACTACCAGCTTATCAATGTACCATCTCTTTCGATGGGTTCGAAATGTATCACAGGATATCAGCACCAATGTGATGCTGGCGATGCAAGCATTGGGTATAATCTTGACATATTGCTATTATTGCCGTTGTTGCCATTATTGCTGGTCCTGATGGCCCTGGTTTTTAATAGGTCTAGTAAGGTGGATGATGACAGTGGATGTCAACGGGGGATGTTACAGGGAATATTAAAGGTCAATATTAAAGGTAGGTGTGAAAGGTGAAGGTTAAATGTGGGCCCCGCGGGAAGGAAGCACTTGAGGTCTTATATGCATAATATATTAAAATGTGCGTAGCTGCTAGCACAAGATATGTGCAGCCGCTACGAGATATACCAGTTGACGTGCTAACTACCTAGGTAGTGTTAAGATGCGGTGTGCGCACCCACAGCCGGGCCTACCACACGGGAGTACAAAAAATGCTACCAGCACCTACCTTTCACCGTTGATTACATAGCCCTCAGTTACCCTGTTATTCCGACCTGCAGGTTTCCGCCTACCCCTTGCATATGTCTAGCACCTAATGATGTAAAAGCTATCTATTAATATGGCCATCGAGTGGGTATACAGTAAGACTCATTTATTGTTAAATATAAAGAGAACATTTAGTGTGGTATTCTGTCTAGTTTACCTATGACGAGGTTAATAGTACATCGGTATAGCTGAACTGCATGTCCGACACTCCCGCTATAGTGGGAGCTAGGCCGACGCTTGACCTACTAGGGGAGTAAAAGCTCGTGGCACTGGGAGACTTTAGGTACCGACTCTACCGAGGTGCCCGGGCAGTGGGCACTTCATGTACACATGCAGTCGCGCGACTCCATGCCGCTTTTGAAGCATCAACATTCGAAGCGCTTCGGATCTCCATCATCGAGACCAGCGCCAATGGCCATCGACATCAGAACCTAGCCCTCTTCATTTCTTTACTTCAGCACCTCTACATGCACGTAACTGCTTCATCACGTCGTTGTACGCCGTGAGCGTCATGGTTATGGACTCTGTGCAAGTCGTGAACCGCCGCCGCCTGCTACAGCCTTTGCAACACGTGGACGGCGGTCAAAGGTGAAGGGTCTTGATCATGATGGCCATGTGGTAAAAACTACCGGGACATCCCTGTGACGCCTTGCAAGGGAGCACGGTCACTGGGAGTAACAAGAACGCTTCGTCACCGTGACATCACCTCTGCGTGACACCAACGTACATACCCAGAAACCCAACGCATACCGCTCACGACAAAACTGCCTGCGTGCGGCACCCGAGGAAATTCCTCAAATTCTTCGACTCATTTGGCACCATTCATTCTTCATCTAGACATCGTACGCCTCGCAATACTTTGCAACAAACAGCAATGCGGATGGCCTTTCCACTCGAGGCCCTCCTCACAGAGTTCTGCAGCTTCAGAATGCCTAGAGAAAAGGTTATCGTGACAGCGGCTGCTGGTATAGGTCTCATTGCGGCGACTATATACGCCGTAGGGTTAAGACCAAACCAGTCCCAGGAAAACAGCAACATGGCGCGACGGAGAAGTCTAGATGGTGCGGCGGGCTGGAAGTCAACGGCGAACCGCAATGATGAGCAAGGACTACATGAGACGAGAGGCATTAGCAAGACGGGGCCCGAAACGCCTTCGAAGCGAGGACCTGCACATGCCTCAGAGGAGACGAAGTAGTTGTTTGCATCCATTTTCTTCATCACTAGTTGCACCTGACGGGCTTGAGTTGTGCTCTACGAGGCGGCGTTGCCGGCTGTAAGGGGTAGGCCAAGCAAGTCTGTTTTTAACTTTTGATGCAGATGTCTTAGGGACCGGGTGAATAACGAGAATGAGAACATGTTTAATCTTCTCGCGTCAGTTAGGAGATGTCTCGCCCATAGAACCCATCATGTTCCTCCGTTTTGTGAGCATTGGTCTCTCACCGTGGGCAGCCAAGGTTGTCAGTGAATGGTTGAATCAGAGTATCCTTGCCGCCGTGCCACGAATTCACCGAGTTCGGGTCCCCGTGGTTGCATTGCATTGCTCGTACCAGACATGATAAATATGGCTAAACCCTCGGCAGCTTGAAGCTGGCAGCACAGAAGTGTGGCGTCGGGTGTACTGCGTCATTCCAACATCATCCAACTCGTCAAAGAACCTATATTTTCCTCGATGAAAATTAAAACAAATCTCATCAATAATGTCGGGGGGAATCTCATCCATTTTATGGCAATACTATCCCTTATTCTCCAAGACTCCTTCCTTGCTACTCAGATTTCGGCCGTAACCCAAATTCACCCATCATGACTCTCTGGCAACGAATCCACGCAATCGCCGACTACTTCCTCTACTGGGTGAAGCTTGTACGTTGGAATACCGCAAATACGTCGAAATGATGTAGCCCACCACAGTACTTGTTAACCACGCATCTAGGAACAAAACTCGGAAGTTGGTTGGCGCTCGTTCAACCGAAAGGTGATGATCAAGAAAGGCGCAAACGACGTATCATTTGGCCGCTGACCCGGGGCATAGACGGGGAAGATAGAACGCGAAGAGCAATCACTATGGAAGAAGCTGAAACTACTTGTCCTGTTCAACCCACTCACCGAATGGATCGACAGGACGCATCTGATGAGGCTGTACATGCACGAAGAGTCCGTCGCAGAAGGTTCGCGCCACGGTTAAATCGACACTCCCAACGTCCCCCGCCGCCATCACCGTCGCTGACACAGAAATACCGCAGGCCAAAAGGAAAGGAGTCCCGGTTCCAGGAGACGCATCAGGGGGTTCGTGGACGCGTACGGCATCGACATGCGCGAGTTCGAGCCCACCGACATCACGCGCTACCCTACCTTCGAGGACTTCTTCACCCGCGCGCACAAAGCCGGCTCACGGCCCATTTGCGACGCCGACGACCCTTCCCGAGCCGTCGTGGTGGCGGACTCGAGAGTCGTCGTCTTCAACTCGGTCAACGAGGCAAAGGCGCTCTGGATCAAGGGCAAGAACTTTAGCCTCGCCAACCTCGTCATGAACAATGACGTGAGCGACGACTTTAAGCACGCGGCAATTGCGAGCTTCCGCCTTTCGCCGCAAGACTACCACCGGTACCACTCGCCCGTCCAGGGCGAGGTGAAGACGTACCAGAGCCTGCCGGGCGACTACTACCAGGTCGACCCTGTAGCGTTGCAGAGCAAGGTGGACATTCTGACGCGCAATCGAAGGGACTACGTCGTCATCGAAACAAGAGAGTTTGGAAAGGTCCTGTTTGCGGCTATTGGCGCGACGGACGTGGGAAGCGTGCAGTACGTCGACGGACCCTGCAATATGAAGAACAAAGGCCGCTGCTGACTCTTTTAGCATTTACAACAAGTACCGCAGCGCCGGGACAAAGATCAACAAGGGAGACGAGCTGGGCGTCTTTCAGTTTGGCGGCTCGTCGATCATCGTCGCCTTTCAATATAGGCGCATCAAGTTCGACGACGATCTTTTGCGCTTGAGTGAGCAGAAAATTCAGACTTCCGTCGAGGTTGGAATGAGTCTGGGATGTGCTACGCAGGATCTACAGGACCGATCCTCGCCTTTTTGATGGGGATTCTTGGTGAGGTGTAGTCGTTGGGTCCAAGAAACGCAGTTTGAATTCAAGCTCCTCAGTGCAGATGCCACGAAAGGCGCTGGCAGACCGTCATACTTCTCAATAATTGCTGTACGTAGTATACTAGTTACCACTTTTAAACAAGAATTCACCTTGTCTTCATTCAAGTAGTGGCAAGTTGAATTTGCGCGTAATGAGAGGCGCACCGTCCCAGGTATCACCATCTCCCTTTTTGTTGCCTTTCCTCACTCCTCTCTCGGACAGAAGGGTAGCCAAACCGAACCCACAACACACACTGTGTTTTGCAGGGGAGATAGAAATAGAAATGGACTAGGACCAAATACAGTGGCTCGGGGCGTTCGTAGGGCACGAGGGCCAAGTTTCCCTGCAAGTACAGTAATATTAAAACACTGGATGTCCGTGCAAAATATCGACTCGTTAGCAGCCTGCATACACCGCCTCACAGGTTCAAATTTGACTCTTCCAGTTTGCAGCTTCCACTCGCCATGTATGTATGAGGAGGCTCAACTCCACAACCGCAATGGCCAAGTGCTGATAAGAGTGGCCGAGATGAAGACTTCTTGACAAAGGCACAAAAGCCAACCATGAAATTATGCGCACAAAGGATTTTGGCCTAGCTTGTGCCGACGAACGTCGTCCCAATAGTTGGTTTGACAAGCCAGAAAATGAGCAAAAGGGGTTGCTGGAGATGAATTTAAGTCGCTGCAGGAGTTGTACGTGTCAATTGAGGCCACAGGACATGTGGCAGTACACCAGTAACCAGGGAGCATGTTGAAAGATTTCTTCTGGGTGGGCCAATATTTATGAAGTCTAGAAACCAAATTACACTACGTAATAAGTTAGAGTCATTTATTTTCTTTCATAGTCCACGCCGAGAGAAACCCCATCTCCTTTTCCTCTATCACCGAGTGCCACTGCTGTTCCCAAGCCTCCTCTATCAGATAGAGTTAGCCAGTCGTCTCTCGGCCTTCAACTCTACAAGCCGCTTAACAACATCATCTAGATCAATCATGGCACCCTTTTGCTGACTTGAGGGATCGTCACGATTTCTAATATTCACCGCTCGCTTCTCAATCTCCTCGGCACCCACAACCATGACAAAGTTGTACTGCGCCAGCTGTGCGGCTCGAATCTTCTTCTGAAGAGTGTTGCCCGAGACATCGACGTCCGCGTAGAGCTTCGCGTCGTGCAAAATGTCTCGCACCTCCCTGGCATAGTCCTCCGCATCCTTCATAATGGGGATGACCATGACTTGGCGTGGCGAGAGCCAGAAGGGCCACTTGCCCGCAAAGTGTTCAATGAGGATACCCATGAAGCGTTCAAAGGAGCCGATGACGGCTCGGTGGATCATGACGGGTCTTGCCATGCCAGAGGGAATATCGCCTTCTTCCTCTCCCTCGCCCTTGGCGCGATCGGCCGTAGATTCATTGGTGCGGTAGAGGAGGTTAAAGTTCTGGGGAAGCTGGAAGTCAAGCTGAATAGTGGCGCATTGGAACTCTCTACCCAAGGCATCGTGGACGGTGACATCGATCTTGGGCCCGTAGAAGGCGCCATCACCGGGATTGATAACCCAGTCATCGCCCTTGAATTCCTGTAGGGCCTTCTTGAGTCGATCCTCGGCAGCATCCCAGTCGGAGAGCTTACCCATGTAGGAATCTGGGCGAGTGGAGAGCTTAAGCTTGAATGGGAATCCGAACATGGTGTACACGTGCGTCATGAACTTGAACAAGCCTCGAAGTTCGTCGGTGACCTGGTCGATGGTGCAGAAAATGTGCGCGTCATCTTGCTGGAACTTGCGGACTCTAGTAAGACCGGTGAGCGCACCAGAAGCTTCATTGCGATGCAGAACACTGAAATCGGCGACTCGCCACGGAAGAGATCGATAGGAGCGCTCTTCGCTGGCGAACATGAGAGCGTGGCCAGGACAGTTCATTGGCTTTAGAGCGAATAGCCTCTCCTGTTCCAACTTTGCAACCTCGGCATTCTCGCCATCTTTGTCGGCCGGTTTGTTGGCATCTTTGCTAGCATCTGGCCCAGAAGCTGCTGAGGCATCCGGCGCTGCACCGTGGGTGTGCTTTAACGGCACTCGGAACATGTCTTCCTGATAATGATCCCAGTGGCCCGAAGTTTTCCAGAGCTGGGCATCATACATGAGGGGCGAATGAACCTCGTCGTACCCACGCATCCAGTATTGCTCTCGAAGCATTGCCTGGATGGCGTTGAAGATGCGAGTGCCGTGAGGAAGAAAGAACGGTGAGCCTGGCGAGAGCGGACTGAACCAAAATAGTTTCTGGTTCTTTCCAATCAGCTGATGGTCGCGCTTCTTAGCCTCCTCTAAGTAGGTAAGCCATTCCTTCATTTGATCATTCTTTGGGAAAGCGACGCCAGAGATACGTTGCAAGGAGTCGTTGGCCTGGTCGCCCAAGAAGTAAGCTGAGCTGTTGCCCATGATTTTGAAGGCGGAGATCTGCTTGGTATTCTGGATGTGCGGGCCGGTGCAGAGATCGACGAGGGAGCCGTTGCGGTACACGGTGGTGGAGCCGCCGTCAGGGACGAACTTCTCAATATAGTGCATCTTGTACTTGGAGTACCCAAACAATTTTCGCAGATCCTCTTTGGCAATTTCAACTCGCTCAAATGGCTGCTTCTCCTTGAAGAATTTCTTTGCTAAAGCCTCGAGGGCTGGGCGATCAGTCTCCTTGACGGCGTCACCCTCCCGCATGGCCATGTCGTAGAAGAAACCCATGTTGGTTGGGGGACCATGGGACAGCATGCAGCCAAACTGGTGCTCACAAGCCTCGCCGAGTACGTGTGCGGCCGAGTGCCAGAATACAGCACGACCCTCGGGATCCTTCGAAGATAGGTACGAGACGGCGCAGTCAGCCTCCAAAGGCCGGGTCAGATCCCAGACCTCGCCATTGACCTTGGCAACGACTGCCTCGGACGCGATAACCTTGGCAACGTGCTTCAACAATTGACCTGGGGTGGTCTCCCAAGCGGTAGCAGAGATTTCAGTGATATTGTCCGGGCCGGCTGTGAGCGACACAGTGATCGGGTTTCGAGGCTTCGCGGCTACGGCGTCGTCGTATTTCTTCTTCAGCTCTTCGAACAGCAGGTTCCTCTCGACGATGAAGTTGGGTAGCTGACCATCAGGCTGTGACGGGGGGCCATCCCTGACGGGAATATTGGTTGGTGCGGAATCGGCCGAGGAAGCCATGGTGACCCTGCAGAGTAGCGTCTTTTGGTCAGTCAGTGGTCCAAGGTAACGAAAGAAAATGAATATGTTGATTGACCATGACCGCCATACGGTCGTCGAGGTCGTTAGGGGGGAGAGCGGAGCCTTGCATTCAAATGGCAAGGAACGAAGGGAGAATGACTGATGTAACGAGAGCGAGGTCGCACCTACGGGAGGTGATGTTGCTGCCTTAGGCAATTGAAATTGGAGGCTTCCAGCCCCTAGAATTGCAGCTCCTCGACAGGAGTAAATACAAGAGACACGTCTCTGTGATTATTAGACGAGGTAAACGAGTCACAGGCCTGTATGTCAAAAAGACGAAGAAATCGGTGATGCCGCATTGACTGGCACGGGCCCTCCTGAGTCAGAGAGGGGCGATTTTTGATGTTTTCCCATGAGTCGGAGGGGCTGCAAGGACTGGAGCAACGATCCCAAAGAGTTTTAGTGCGGGGTTCTTGAATTCAGGCACAAAGGTACAGGGTAGCTACTTTTATGTCCGACACCACGGCCGAATTTGGGAGTGAAAATTAAGAGACTTCGAGGCGGCGGTACTCGGATTGTCATCTCTCGAGCTCGTCTGGGTAAAATTACTTGCACAGCAGCCTCACCCAAAAGGGAGATTTTTCTTCCCACACGCGCCAGAACCGCCATGGAATTATACGCCCTAGTGACAAGGCATCATCAACCATCATGACTCTGCTTCTAACTGCGTCACCAGATTGCAGACTCGAGCGCTTACAACACCACCGTTACCGGCCTAGACTTTACGAGTTTTCATGGTGATAATAAAGAAGAGGAAGAGAAAGAGTTGGGGAAATGGGGCGGCTATGACTCTGAACAGGGCAAGTTGTCCATTAGGTTTGTGTCTCCTAAACTTTCTCGTGTTTATATCTTGGAAGCAGCCACTTTTCGCCCCTATTTTTCTAGTTGTAGAAAATTAAAGGGACTGGATGCCGATGGGTAGGACTCGAGTGAAGCCAAGGTAGGTAATAAAAGCAAGCGTCTGGCATGCTGTGGATGACGCTTGCTGTGCTAATTCTTCGCAACGTAGCCACGTGGTATACCAATACCTTTATCCTAAGTCATTCTAAGAGTCACAAACAGGTCCTATCGATCGCTGCAGAAGCAGGCAACGTATCTATGTGACACCGGGCACCACGACGGAGCCTCAGCTTCGGAGCAGCAAAAGACCCCAGACTCGGTGTATGGGGAATTTAGGCCGAATAGACAGAATGTCGTCTTGTTACGCAGAGTTATTCGTGGTGAAGAATGTGAGCAGGCGAGGGTTTCGCATTTTTGCTGCAAACAGTCGCCTCGAGCCTTGGCACTGTTTGCTCTTGAGCGCAACGGGTTTTGTAGTTCCTCAGACCTAGGTATCAATACCTTCATGGGCCCAACATTTACTAATTTCCCAACAGTCTAGGGCGAAATACATTTGCCTGTCAAAAAAGAATACAATTAATACGGTGCAGCATATCAGAGCGGGTATCTGATGTGGTGAAATAGTTTTGTCTCCCACGGTATATAGAGCCTTTCTCTTTTCCCTTCTTGGACGGTCATCTATGTCAATGCGTGACGTGGTTCCTAATTTAGTTCGACAGAGCGCCCATGATATAAAAGCAGCGACTACATATATAGCCAAAATGCCTATACAGTATGCAAGTGAGTTTTATAATCCGCGCAGCAGAAGCTCTCACTAATTACTAGGTAGTTACCTAGTTGGTCAGCGTTTTTGCATCTGCCGAATCACTCGCAGCCTTCCATGCATACATCACCTTACTTGTTCTAGCTATATTACGTAAAAACAGCTAAAGAGGGGAGAAAAGATAGGTCAACTGGTAACTTAGTACTTTTTGTATTTTTAGGTTACAGCCCCACATACCGAACTAGGCAATTTAAGGGTCAGGAAGGACCAAAAGCTCCCTCCATCAACGTCATCGATGATGCGAATAAGCTTGAGCATCTCGCCGGTTTTGGTAGAACGTCTGCTGTTTTATAATACCTGCTTGCCTACTTGCTTAAATACCTTGTTTCTGGAGATCCTTATTTCGGTACTTTAACCACTCGTCTCTTTAACAACAACGAATTCATCTACCCGAAACATACCTCTTTTCTGCGCCATCAACTTCGAACTCGCGTCATGTATATCCCGGATGTACAGAAGATCGCCATTGCAGGCCTCGCACTTGCTAGCGTAAAATTAGGTACGATGGCTCTGTTCAACGAATTTCCGTCTCGGTTATCTAACACATAGTCCGTCTAGCTGGTGAGACCGTCTCCAAAGGCGAAGTGCTTGACTACGCCATAGAGAAATGCCTCGACAGTGACGGAAATATCCGCTGCTCTAAGCCCTTCCCCGTGAAGAAGGACTCTTGCTACAAACTGGAGTGGTCAACGGATGGCACGTTTTCCCACACAACCATCGAGGTTCGAGACGCCGGCAGTGGCGAGATGGTTTATTACAGAGACACAGATGGAGAATGGAAACCGGAAAAGAATGAGCTCGTGTACCTTGACTTCAAACCGAAGGTTTGGGGGACAGGGAATGACACTGTCCAGTACGAGGTTAAGAAGTGCGAAAAAGACCAAGAGTTGTAAAGGAGTAATGGTGGTTCATTAGGGCGTAAGGACAAATACAAGAAGAAGAGTGTGGTCTGGCAATGTCCTAGGACTTGTACAGCAATTGATTACAGTGAAACGGGAGGGCATTACACAATGGTCAATTGTGGGTGTATGAATCTATATTTTGCATTAGTGTTTATGCTTCACGTCTCGGTTTTTTTCAGAATGTACTGTAAGTCTTGACTGACGATCCAATGAACTAAACTTAAAATTCGAAATCACTTGTTGGTGTATCTTGATGGACAAAGCGACTATGCGAGTAGGTTTGACTCCTGTCATCAGACTGGTCTTTCTGAGAATTGGCCAAAGCTGGTTGACAACGTAGTATTGTCTAAGATGGCTATCTCTGAAGATCTGCTCGATTCCACGATTATCTAATCCGTATTGATTTGTATTAGTGCTCGAAGATGGTAGTACTAGATCGTTAAGAAGGTGGACAGACTCGAGGTGGAAGTGAAATGGACTGGACTAGAAAAGATCACCTATGCTCCATTTATTTCGAAGAATTTTCAGCCTCTGTGTCGTCTTTAATTCTTCATTCGACAGTAGTGTGACCTTGGGCTTCCTTGAGAAAATCATGACTTTGCATCCTGTATGCGCCAGAGCACGCAATCCCGCATCGTGGTCGACTACTCCAAGATGTCTACATACAAAGTTGGTATTGCAAATGGGCCTCTCCTCCGGCTGGTATTTTTGTACATTCTTATTCTCTAGACTTGATAGCGCGGATGCTCCTCACTGACACTGGAGCTTTGGCTGTGATGCTGTGCGAAGAGGCAACCTGTGAACTATCAGTGCCAACGAACAGACCTAAGAAAATCACATGAAGTCGCAGCCTAAAGACTCTATTTGAGACATTGCCGCCAACTTTTCCGCCAGAGGGAGCCATGATCTCTTGATCTGAAGAGAGATATAGTATTCTTGGCGATATTAGATCCTAAACGAGCAATTATGGCTCTTCGGCTCAATCGAGCCCATCCCCCGCAATCCCATACGTCGGCGGTCCGCGACATGCTTGACAGCTGGTAGCCAGCTGTCTTCACAGCTTGGCTTAGAATTCTCCCTCCACGTCCCGCTCTGCCCGTCTCATCTTCTTTCGTACCATATCATCTCAATTTGACAACCCACATCGTTTGTCTAATCAGCACACCCTGAGTACAAGTGGCTGGTCTACACGCCACGACAACCCAGTCTCCTAGTCGATGGACCATGGGTATTTCTCCTTAGAGCTAATCTAATTCAACTTCGCCCAATCAAGAACTCACAAAGAAGACCGCCCAAAATGCCCAGCAATAAGAAGTGGCCATCGAAGTCTCTCTTACTGTGCGAATATATCGTCGGCACAACCATCCCATCTGCACTCGGCCCCATCCCAAAGAAGCCTCGCAAGAAACGAGACGTCGTCACAGTGGAAGTGTTCACCGACGATGAAACCGAAGAAGACACCGTCAAAATAACCTACCCTCGCAGCGGAAGGTCTGCCAAGCCAGAAACCAATGCGGATGTAACTGTGAAAAAAGTCCGCTTTGAAGAAGAACCCAAGAAATCTGCCCTGAAAAAACCCCCAGCATCTTCTGAGTCTGAAGACACGCCCACCGATTCAGAAGCAGACATCGCGGCCGAGTCGAGCGACTCGAAAGCAAGCGAGCCGCCATCTCCCTCAAAGAGTAAAAACAAAAAGAATAAAGAAAAGGGAAAAGAAGCAGCTAAACCATCTGATAGCGAGGACGACTCCGAGCCCCATCCTACCTGTGAGTGTTCCAGTTGTACTCGCGGCCGGCAGAAAAAGCAGCGGGAAGCAATCAAAGCTTCCAAAAAAGCCAAGCAGTCCGATTCTGATACCGAGGCGACGACTAACGAGGAGCGTGAACAAGGTCAGAAGAACGGCGGCAAGAAGGGAAAGGCCAAGGAGAAGGAGAAAGCCAAGGTGGATAGTTCGGGAGGGGAGTCGCAGGAAGAATCTGCCAAGGACACGGATGATTCCGGTGATGAAAAGAAGAAGGAAAACAAGCAGCAGGGCAAGAAGGATAAAGATAAGAACAAGAATGCGAATAAAAATGAGGACCAAGCAAAAAATGGGCAGAATAAGGATAAGAATGACGATAAACCCAAGGATAAAGAACCGGAGAAGGAGCCCGAGAAACCCCCAACAGAGGCCACTGAAAAGAAAGCCTCACCAAAAGAAAAGGACTCCGAACAAAAGAGAGAAAGGAAATACCCGACGGCATACCCTGGGCCTCACCCGCGTCGTCCGAACCTCATTGCTCCTATGCGTGCAGAAGTCGTCCATACAGAAAGAGTCATCGAAACACCGGAAGATCCAATCCCAAATGCCTACTACGACGCCGAAAACAACATTGTCAGAATCTATCATGGCCCCGTGTACGGTCATCACCACCAGTCTCTTTATCCCAAGCGAGATCCGTCACTTCGACCTCTGCCAATTGGCATGCCACATCCGACTCAGAACCCGTACTACCATGGTTTTGACAGAGTGCAAGATAAGACAGGTATGGAACATGTGCCTATTACACAAGGAATGGCAATGCCAGCCTGGAATGCGTTTGCTCCTATGGGATATGCTGGGTATCCGGGCGCTTTCCCAGGCGGACCGTGGCCGCACATGGAGCCAGTCACTCAGACTCAGAACCAAAGCCAGAACAGAGGAGCGTTCAGTCTGATAAACCCTAACACGAAAACTGCCGGCGCTGCTCCATCAAGTCAAAATCAAGATGTTGCTGGCGGGAATAATGTCTTCCCTCCTGCGAAGCACAATTCGTATCTTCCAAACAAGACCAGATCCCAATTTAGTGCATACGGAGGCAGCAACGGCTCCGTACGGAACGCCAGCCTCAAGAACCCAAGTCCTGCCGGAATCGAAAATCAAGGCCAGATAGGCCAGCCGCAGCAGAGTGGCTGGGGCAATGGCAACGGTAATGAAGACATGAATGCAAACGGCAACGGAGGAGCTACAGACGGTTGGGGTAATCAGACGCAGGAGAGTGCATGGGACAGCAACAACAATGGAGGGCCGAGCGGTTCTCAGGAGTTCGATGCCGGAGATAATCAGGAGTCAAGTTGGAACAACAATAATAATACTGGTAACGACAGCGGCAACAACGGCGGAAGTGATTGGCCTAGTGGCGGACAGCCTTTTGCCGGCGACGCTACCTGGGAGAATCAGGATGCGCGGAATGGCAACAATGATAACGGTGCACAATGGGGAGATACTGTACAGGACAATAATGCTCCCTCAGCAGAGGCGCACAACAATGTAATGCCTGGTTCATGGAATGCCCCAGCGGAGGCCCCGGTATGGGGGGATGCAACGATGGCGGCGAGTACGGGTGGGAAAGTAGACGCGATTGGGTGGTGATGCTGTCGTGGCATACATTTGGGAAAATGACACGGCAATGGACTGTTGCTGACTAGATTGGTTGGAGTGATTTGCTAGTGGGAATGTACTTGACGGGAGTAAACATAGACAGTCGATTCTTCGCGGAACATTTGGCAACAGGAACTTCAACCGTTCATTCTATTTGCTGGTAATTAACCCTAGAGATATCATGTTCCTTATTTATTCATCGTCAAGTAATACAGGCTGCTAATGCTAATAACAAAGTCATGCTAACGAGATATATCTATCCAAACAGTCTCAGCCTCTCAGACACAATTTGTACAACAGGATTTTTTCAAGGGATATGTCCTTGGACATCAGTCCTCAGAGAATAGAGCAATTGTGAAATGACCTAACCGCGGCTCAACTAGATTAGCCCTGAAACTCTTTAGCCCTTATTCGCTCTAGCGCATTGAGTACGGCAGGCAAAGCAACGGGGGCTTATAAGGGAACAAAAAGGTAGTAACACTACTTACCATCTCGTCCTTTCCCACTCCAAAATCCAACCGCAACAAATCTTGAGTCGTTCACGAACACTAGATGTGCCTAATAGTCTATATTTTTCGAGGTCCTTCACCGGCAACATGCTGGCAAACCACCATGGGAAGACAGCAGGGTCGCTTGGACACTCTCCATATATGCCAAACATTCGGGCTGTTAACCATGGAACACTTTGTCCACGCATGCGGGATACAAAAGCCGTGGCATAGCTCATTAGATTCTGCGTCGACATCGCTTGTAGATCTGACGCTGTCCTAGGGATTGGAGGGATGCCTATTGGTTCAGTCTCTGGCCTGGTCTCGTCCGAAATTTCTACGGGAGCACTGTCCACCCCGGCGGAGGAACCACTGTTCAGAACGGCAGCATCAACATTCCTAGTCGCCGCAGCAGCTTCATAAGCTTCAACAGCTTCCTCCTCTTCTAGTGACATATCGTCGACACGTTCGGTTTTTGCAATTGTGTACCCATCAAGTTCTCCATGCCGCAAAACCCTGAATCTAGTTAGACCGACTGTTTCGATCAAACTGCGACCATCGGGATAGAATTCAGCGTTGACAATTCGCAAGAGTGTGCCTAGTTCGTAAAAATGGGTGTCGTCAGCGTCTCGGGGACGTTTTGGTAAGACCATGCCAAAGGTCCTATTTCCTTCCAATGCCCGCCGAACCATCAATCGGTATCTAGGCTCGAAGATGTGGAGGAAGGTAGGCATAGACGGAAATGCAAGCGTACAGACAAACAATGGTAAGTCGAGGTCTTGGTGCCGCGCAGCGATATCTGACGCAACATCTTTGTCTCGAGCTGCCTTTTCATCGGGCCAAAACAGCTCAATTAGCCGAGTGATGGATTCATTCGATGGGCATAGATCGGGATTTAGTAGCGGGTTGATGGCTAGCGTGCAACGACAAATGGGACATCGGTGTGAATGGTCCAATGTCCGATGTAGACACGAGCGACAAAAAGTGTGCCCACAGCCCGTTGTGAATGGGTCGTGAAACAACGCATAGCATACTTGGCAATCTACCTCATTGCGAGTAATAGTTTGCAGATGTTTCAAACCTTTGGCATCGAAATCCGAGAAATCATCTTGAGAGCCTTCTGGCGAAATGTCCTCATATGTGACTTCGGCATCGGCTAACAACCCTCCTTCTGCGGCCAAAGACCATGTCGCCACCAGCCGGCCACCTGGCATAATCCGAGGAACATGGTTGTTATCATTCATCGAAGGCAGACCAGCAACACCCCACGGATCTCGAAAGCCTATACTTGTTGAAAAGTTTGCTTGTGTCGCAGCTCGCTGACCTCGTTGAATTTCTTCTTCTATGAGCTGGCTAACTTTGTTGAGAACCACATCGAGTCCGCAATCACTCAGGGCATGTTCCCTGGAACAATCATCGAAAGGGCACATGAAACCTCGAAGTCGATCCGGAATAGCGGGATACGTGATGCTAGCTCGCACGTGGGTTGCAGGAACGCACGTCCTGCATATACTTCGGCCACAGGGCAGAGCTATGGCATTCTTGAACGGCTTCGAACAACGCCGGCATTGGAAGAGGCGGACAATATCTCGTATCTGCTGTTGTTGCAGCGCTCGATTCTGGTATCTACTATCCTCTTCCTCCTGTCGTTGGGCTTGAGAGTCTGGCAAGCTTTCATGGACATCTTTGTTTTGTGCGGATATGTCCACTCGCATCTCGCTGTCTGTAATGCTATGCTGCTCTTCACTAATCGCGCCTTCTAGTTGTTGAATATGACTCCCGAGGTTCTGGGTATCTTCTGGATTCCAATCGGCTCGAGTCTCAGCCGGTGAAGATGGAGGACGTGATGTCATGAGCATTAGAATTGGGGGAAGCAGCCTTGACGAACGGGTTGTTCAAGTCGAGTGTAAATTTGAAGATGATAGCTCCCTGAAACAGCCAAAGACAAGAGTCTATTGTGTCGCGTAATAGGTTGAGATATGGTCCCAGTTATCTTGGTCAGTGAAGACTGAGCCTTACTGTCGGCTGGAAGGCTCTGAGAATTGAAAGTCTCTGGTAAAGTTGGGGTCTGCAGGCATCGGCAGGTCGGGTTTCGGCCGATAAATATGCCAGCCTGTGAAGGACGCCACCACTCGAGGATAGACCGACAAGGCTGCTAGACGGAGGATGTAGACACCTATAACAACTTGGGCTGAGCGGTTTTGAAACGAAAGGAGCAAGGTTGCGCACCGATCGCTTAAGAGTTATGGCCACGACTACAAGAGAGAAAAACAGGCGCCCGGAAGGTGAAGAGGCGGAAATAGATAAAAAGGATATTTTGTTCCGTTAAGATCTTCGTGTTCTCTCTTGTGGAAGAGTAAGGCTGAGAGTTGGACAGACAATATGCCTGCCGAAGTTCACCTCATATCATCGAGATCCAACTTCCTCGGGTGGTAAAACACGATATCTCCACAATAACGGGCCAGCTCCCAAGTCGGTGGGGTGGCGTTGGAAGATGAAAAGATAATGTGAGTGGTCGAGCCGAAGGGAAGGGGAAATACCGTTGACGTAGGAGCCGACTCTTATGGGGGTGGAAAGTCATCGTCATGCATGGAGTGTGTCGACTGTGTCGACTGCAAGCGCCGAGTGGCCTCCAGTGTCCGGCGTTCTCCCGACCGCTGCTTTGCGCTGGGGAGGGAGGGGAATCCTTGGGTTTTGATGACGCTCCGACGTTGGCTATGGTGTGAAGCTGCGTGGTTATATTCAAATTCTATATATCCAACTTGATGCGTAGCCGAGCAGCTAGCGCTTCTATCAGATTGGAGAAGCAGGCAGCTCGCACCTTCCCACCGAGCCTATCTGAACACGTCTGGTAGGCTACGTCATATGTCATGTCACACAAAGATGGGCAGGAGCGAAGGGAATACGGCTCATTCACAAGGCTTTTGCGAACATTATTCGCTCTTGATTTTGAATTTTAGTGCTCAAGACAGTTCCAATGCCTTAAATCCTCAGCGTCCCTGGAAAACCTACATCAGACAGACACACTCTCCGAATCGTCATTCTGGACCCTGAATAATTGTTAGCTGTCCCCGACAACCTGTGGGCCCACAGTGGGGGTGATTGATGGAATGAGCAGTCACGACTGGCCACGATCCGCGTACAAGACGTCATTCTCATCATCGCCACTAGTCACGGCTTCTCATCTTCGCGAACTTCTAGATTGGTGGCGGCACCCCATTCCTGTGATCATACTACCTGTGTCAGATGGAGAGGCATAATGTGTTTTCTTTATTGTTCGCCAACGGTTCCCTAGGCGAAAGTCATTGGCGTCACTTCTGAAGTGGTGAGTTGCACCAGTGGGCTACTTGCCTGACCGTTGCAAGCCGATGATTTTGAGTTACAACTTACTACTTACATGACCAAGTATCGTTCAAAAGCTACCCTGGTAACTTACTTAATTTAGTGGACACTACCAGCCAATTCTCGAACGTTGCATGCAGTAACATCGACCATTTAGTTCGGTGCCTGGAGATATATCCTGTCGCATACTGCGTTCGCCAAGTCTTGGATTGCGTGCAGCTCCGGAATAGGCATCACAACCACCTACAATTTTTGCCTGTTTTGGGGTATCGCAAGGCCACACTTGTAACTGGTCAGCTACACAGAGGCTAGAGTATCGGCAATCGTCGGAAACGCGACCGCGGCCGTGTTGACGGAAAAGGACTATTTGTCTGGTTGCTCTAGAAGAAGTGAGAGCTTATCACCGATTAGAGTCCGGCGTAGTTCGCAAAACACAGAGACATCAAATACATATATGCAATCCAATAGATCGCAAAAGTTGAGATACTGGCCCGGTATTCGCCCCGGCCGTTCCTATATTCCTCATGGTTCTCTTATAACCAAGCCATGCGGGTATCATGAACTTAAAGATACAATTAACTAATACAATACACAAAATTCCAAAAAAGAAATGCAACATTAATATCCTCCAAGGGCCTGGTCGCCATGTGGCCTATCGGACTCCGCCCCATCTTCCGGTCGATCTGTTCCACGTCAGTCTGCGACCAATATTGCCAAAGCAGAGGCAGCTGCAAAACAGCACGCTGAGCATCCACACCCCCGTTTCAACCGTTTCTTGCGTGGCTAAGCCACCTAATGCAAGAGGATCGCTATGAAAGGCATTTGAAGAATTACGAGTAGGCAGTCCCGATGGCGCAGGCATTATCTCAGGGTCAACGCCGAGAAGGAGAATCGAACCGGTCAAGCCAACTGCAGCAGACAGCACGAACCCAGGCTTGCTGCGATCTATGAGCCACCATAACAGGGGGTTAACCAATGCCAATGTCGCTGACACTTGAAGGGTAGATACCCATGCTAGCTTGCGCTGGAAGGATTTGTCAGTTGCGCATTTTGGTATCGAGACGCCAATGTTGGATTTTGGACTCACAATGGCAAAAATGATGCCAACAAATGCGCCAATAGCTCGCATTACCAAAGCCCAGTCCGTCCCCGGGCTAGCTCCCTTGTCAGCAACATTGTCGTCCTCTTCGTTGCCAAAGGTGTCCTCCCACAGCTTGTCGAACCATGGTAGTAATGAGCCCAACCCAATGCCAGCTACACCCCAAAAGGCGAGGTATTTCCAGTTATTCCCGGGTTTTAAAATGCTGTCGTCAGGCATCTGGGGCAATTGGTTCTGCTCGTTGTGAAGACGCGTGACGAGGGCGCCGTAGCCTAAGCCGAGTAAGAACAACAAAGTGCCACGGAGTGTGAGGGACGTAACGGAGCCAAGAGCGGAATGGGATACGGCCTGCTCAACCCGCGCATAGGGCCCAAAAGAAGATATTCGCCTGGGAACGTGGGAGCGATCGCGCATCAGCTCGTAAGTCGCTTCGTTGATGCTGGGACGTCTGATAGGAGTGCGTGCACCAGTTCCCCAAGGCGTATCTGGTTCGTCGTAGCCATTGAAGAAGCGATCTCTACTGCTGGACGCTGCCTCGGAATATATTCCCATCAAGGTCGACGAAGTCAAATTCATGAAGGACTGCGGGCGGCTGAGTGATGCTGTAGAGTCGGACCGGTCAAAGCTTGGGTGCAAGAATCTTGGGCTTGAAAAATCAAGGCAGGAACCAAAGCTAGCCTGAGAAGGCTCATCGTCATCAGCAAGGTCATCGTCGGGGGGTGTCGCACTCGTGAGATTTAGGTTGAATGGTCGACGGGGAATCGGTCGCACGAGCTGGGGTTCGTCGTCGCTCATGGTTATTTGATATCCAGAAGCCCAAGTGAAAACCACTTCTAATTTTAAGGCACTGCGCAGAATGGCAAACTAATGGGCGCGGACTGCAAGGTGAGAGCGGAAAGATCAGCGATTCTATCTGACCGTCGGCGGCGAAAAGGTCGAAGTACCCTGGGCTGCTTGTCTCGAGGTGTGCGAGATTGGCTAGCCAGCATTAAGCATATGCTGGTCAGCGCAGGGTCTGCGACTGTGCGAGTTGCACAAGGTGACCACTGCAAGACTTTCACAGAAGGTCGCCAAGTTGAAAACAGAGTAGCCAGAACGAAGGCCGGGCGAGCTATCAAGCTGTGTCCCTCCTTTGCCTCCCTCCGGCGAAGGGTGTTTCGGGCTCAGAAGGGCGATTTACGTCGAGGGAGAGTTGTAGGTTGGTGCCTGTCGCTCATATGCTGAAAACTATATCCATAAACCAAAATTGAAATTGAGTGCGGAGTATGATGGAGTGCTTTAGGAGAACTAGGAACGAGGGAGTGTTTAAAGAACAGGCAGAGCTGCAGCAACAACACGATAGAGAAACACTTCGCCATGGGAGGATAGAATGTGGGTGCTTCCATGTTCTTTATGGGGCGACATGCGTTGGGGTGGTGGGGCGCTTCAAGGGTAGAGGTTAGCATGAGGGTGGGCTCATGAGCTTGTGGGCAGTGGGCGGCGCCTGGGGACATCCGGACCGCTGTAGACAAAAGCATATGCAAGTTCAGGCACAAAGGCGGCACTCAAAGGCAGCAAGCGCATCCACGGCGTCAACGTGGCTCGGCCTGTGATTCGCCCGCAATTCTGCAGCAATAATCGCCCTTGGCGGGCGTCGACCGCCGCGTGAAGTTGAGGGCGTCGAAGGCGTCGAGTGGCCACGAAAGCGGCCGCGGACAAGAGTCAAGCTTTGGGAGTCCTGGTCGCGGCTTTCACATGCTCTCAATGTGACGCTGCAACCCCCGCATCAAAATCTGTCTGGCATCTGTGCGCCAGACACATTTGACGCGCCATCCCTGGCAGCGTTCGACTGCCCATGTCTGCTCGGTAATAACTGAGGTACCGAGTACTTGAGCACGTCCTCCATGTGGTGCCTGACCTCGCTCGCATCTGACGCCGGTTCTGCCGGCTCAATACGAGCCTAACAGTCTACTGTGTTCTTACAGTCAACTTGATATGCAGCAGTTGCGCGCGGGGTGAAGCTTAGAATTGTAAATCTTTCCGTGTACTCCGTAGATAATAATTGTAATAATTGTATGTGTACTTTGCCGTTTGGACGTGGATCCCAGGTCGACATCTGGGCCGAGGAGCTTAGGGGACTTGGACCGAAAGCCACCGGGGTATTGCGGAGCCGCCTCGATTTAAGGCAGCAAGCACTTGGAAATTCAAGCTCAGTCATTCTCCGTCCTTTAGAGTTACTAGGTACCTGGGTACCTACGAATCTAGCATGCAGTCAAAGCAACTTGGCGTTTTGATGCTTTCGACATTCGAGGAGGGGACAACTGACAAATCCCCACACCTTCACTGGACGGGTGCGGCAGGATCCCTCCGCAGCCCCTTCCCTCTCGTCCTCGTACCATAACCGCGGTCAACCCTCGACTTTTGGCCAGATGTCGAGAAAGCCCAGATTGGCAACCCAGTCGACGACACAGTCATGGTGCATTTGTGTCAGATGGACGCTGACTGCCCAAGACTGTTACTAGAGCGACCAGGAATGCCGTGCATGTGACCCTTAACCGAGGAGCAGGCAACAGGCCACCCCTCGATCTGTGGCGCTGGCCAGCCCCAGATCAGCAAGATTCGAGTGAGACTGTTCCGCCCATCCAAATTTCAACGGCGCGTGCTTCGAGAACGCCGGTGCGAGGCCCATCATCAAATTAAGTATTCAAGAAACTTGCCGGACGGGCCGGATAGGGTTTGCTAGAGTTGGGTCCATTTTCTACACTTTCAACTATTTTTGTACTCGATCCAGCTGTCGTGCCACGCCCGGCAGTGCTTTGTGGCGTGCGATGAGGTGGCATCATGCGACGCTACCTTGTGGAAAGCCTGCAAACAATGCGGATGGCCGCATAATCGGCAATGTATCTGCTGATTTGTGTGACGTGGAGCTTTCCCGTGCCGTGCCCTACGACGTATTTATGCAATACGAAGTACATATTACTGCAATGCGAAACATGGAGACATATCCGGCGCTCAGAAATGGTTGAGGGCCGAATTTGGGTGACGTGGGGGCACTTGAGCCGTTTGGCGGCAGCAGCTACCAGCCAGATCCTTGGTTCTTTGATCCAATCTCCCGCTGGGAGCCAATAGTTGCCACGGACCAGTTGACATTTTCAGTCTTGGTTCTATATCTTACGCCTTTATCTTGGGACTGGGCTTTCCGGCAGACTCCTTATCGGTTTGCTAAGGCATGCGGACAGTCGTTTGCATCCGATGTCGGTCAAAGGCGACGTCCTCTGCGGGGAAATACTAGGCAATAGTCAATGGTCCCAAGTACCAATTGCTTCAATATTCTTAGGCTGCACGCTGCAGCTTTGTCTTTACTGTCAAGTTGGTAGCGCTGGATGCACTTGGTGGAGTAGAGGCCGGCAATTTGCATCAATTGGTGGTGTCTGGCTCCTTCCCGGCTGGCAGCTCGGCTTCTTCTCGTGCTGGAGCTTCACCCGAACCCCGCACCAACCAACAGCTCAGTGACGCTAGATGCCGGGGTTGCATAACGCAGATGCACCAGTCAGACACTAAATATTTGATTCTTAGCTCCAGACAACGCATGCTCTCTCATACTATTTCCTCACCTCGGAGGGCTGGAGGGAAACGACAGCTCGGCCCTGTCAACCTCACACCTCATAGCTCATAGACGCATCAGCCTGCATCAGCACAGTTTCACGCATTCACACCTGACCCTCCCCGCCCGCCCCCAAGTGGTCCCCGTGCAGTTTCCCAGAAAAAAAGAAGGAAAAAGAAAAATGCTCCTCATCGGACTAACAGGCTCCATTGCAACGGGCAAATCAACCGTCTCGTCGCTCCTCAAATCTACGCCCTATGAGCTCCCCGTCGTAGACGCCGACGTTCTCGCCCGCAAGGTGGTCGAGCCCGGCACAAGCGGCTATAATGCCATCGTCAAATACTTTGGCCCGACGACGCCGGATCTCCTAGTCGAGCCGTCGGATTCCATGCCAGGAAAACGGCCCCGACGGCAAGGGGCGGCCGCTCAACCGTCCCGCCCTCGGGAAACGCGTCTTTGGCGACGGCGAGCAGCTGCAAAGGGACCGCGCGGTGCTCAACGGCATCGTGCACCCGGCCGTGCGCAGGGAAATGTTCAAAATGGTCCTGGGGTGCTATCTCCGCGGCCACTGGGCGGTGGTGCTTGACATCCCGCTCCTGTTTGAGAGCAAGCTGGATCGCTTCTGCGGGGTGACCATGGTGGTTGCCGTGTCGGATCCCGAGATCCAGATGAAGCGGCTGATGGAGAGGGACGCCCATCTGAGCAGGGAGGATGCGGAGAATCGGGTGCGCAGCCAGGCGGACGTGAGGGTCAAGGCGCAGAGGTGCATGGAGCGAGGGCAGGGGAACGGCGTGGTTTTGTGGAATGACGGGTCCAAGGACGAGTTGGAGGCCAAGCTGGGCGAGGCCATGAAGCAGATCAGGGAGAGCAGTCCGGAGTGGTGGTCGTGGGTGTTGCTGGGCTGCCCTCCGCTGGCTTTGGCTGCGGCCGCGTGGAGGATATGGGGAAACGTAAGGATAAATCGGCAATGGGAGCAATCACAGAGGGAAGCAAAGGCGAAGTTGTGAGTGAAGTGTACTCGTCCGGATGTCTGGTGATGTGAGGGGATTGTGTGTCAAAGGGGAAGAGAAGCTGGCACTTATTACTGTCGACATTAGCGGGGAGAATGTAGTCGACGCATGGGGAGGCTACGAGGATGAGGCTCAAAGACAGCAGCCTTGTACAAAGAATACCGTGGTTCATGTCTTGTCATCTATATTAACAAACAGTCTCGCTAGTCTTGCGATATTTATACCCACCGACCGCGGTTTGCTAGATATTAAAGAGCGGGAGTTGCATCATTGGCCCCGAGTTTGCCGCGAATGGAAAGCAAGATATATTGCCAATGTTCGACATTTGCTTGTAATAGTCAGCTTACTCCCTATTGGCCAATATAAAGAGTAAGTCCGACTTCATCTCGCGGGCCAAGTCTAGGATTCAGACACAACTATTACTTTTTGACTTCCAATTCCTGAACCTTGGGCCGAACCTCACGAATCTCCTCTTTTATTATTCAATTTAACCCAACTACATGATAGATGCCAAGTTCCAGAGTCTCATAGTGGGCCACTCATGGCAGCCACATGAGGCCATTTAGTCAAGACGGCCAAGCAATGAGGCAATAACAGCCCGCGATAGATCGCCATGGGTCTCGATTATATGCTGGAACTGCTCGTCAACCCAAAGTGTCTCGATATTGCATGCAGAATAGAGCACAACGAGCTCCTTCAAGTCGGGGGGAGCCGGCGTTTCGTAGCAGTAATGCACCAAGGCTATAATATCGGCCAGAGTCTCGGTGCGCAGGTCGAGGTTGCACAGAGTATGATGAATTCGATCGTAAGACAGCTCCATCAGCTCGAAAATACCGTAGCAGTCGGCAAAAGCGTATACTCGCGCGTGGCAGAGTAAATCGCCAGCGTCGAAGTCATGTCCCTGGCTCTCCTGTTCCGGGTTGAGCACGACTTGATGACCGCTGGTTAACCGGAGAGCTGTGAAGACTTCCCACAATTGCTTTCGTTTCGATGGCGGCTCAAACTTTGCCTCCATCCAGCATTCTTCCGCTATCGCCTCCTCCGGAGGGTTTTCGGCCAACTTTCTTTTGGTGCACTTCTTCTTCATTATTTCCTTACTCATGAAAGGCCGGACCTTTTTATTGGTGCTTCTTTCGAATGCTGCGACATCCACACCGTCACAAGCTTCATTTGTGTTTTCAGGGCTTTTCATCTCGTTCCCACCTTGGCCTTCATCTTCAATTGCGACCTCTGGTGTTTTTGGCTCCCTGGGAATATCGTAGTCGCCCGTGTAAGCATACTGCCAGAAGCAGACAAATGTCTCTTCATCCACATCCTCCCACTGCACTTGCTTTTCACTTCCTTCTTTAATATCTCCATTGACCAGTTTCTCGAGATAGGGAGATACTCTCGCAGCGACTGCACAATGAATCGTGAACTTGCGCCTCTGAGGGCCAACAAGGAACCGATAGGGCTTGGAACTAGCAATCCTATCGTATCATTAGTCAGGCACAAGAGCAGGTTCGATAAGACTCATTCATAAACACAAGAGGTACGTACGCTGAATACATTGCTAGTCTTCGTCTCTTTGAGGTTTTCTGATGTGGTGTGCGTATCTGTTACTGGAGACATAAGACGGTCTGATGATGTACAGACGGGATCGAAGGTGAGATTTGGACCAGTTTAAATATTAAGAAGAGGGTTTGCTTCTTTCCGCGTTTGCACATGTCCATGCCCTTGTTCCCAAACGGTGCCACGAATACATTCACTTGGACATGGCACAGTGAAAGACTGCTGGGCAAAACCGGCACCGGGTTATCCTTGGTGACAAACACGAGTATACAGGGGCCAGACTAGTGTTATTAAAAGGACCCGTTTGCTTGTTGTGCAAACGGTTTACTCTTTGGGGGGGCGAGAGCTTATGATTCATCTTCATAGCTGAAGAGTGAGAAGACACCGTTTGACCTGACCTAGCAAGTGCATCTCTCAGGATACAATCTCTAGGGTACTGAACTAAATGAATAGTTGCTGGGAGGCGTAGATGTGCCTATGGCTGATGACGAAGAGAACCAGAGCGCAGGCCTTTAGGATCACTTTGCTTCTCTAAATAGATATGTCTGCCTTGCACAAATCAGCATTCTAGCATACTCTATACATGGAACTCTTCAAATTGGCCTATCTGACAAAATAAGGATGGAGCCAATCGATTGCTCAGCGTATCTTGGTCAGGGCGCTGCGTTGGTTTATTTTTACTTGAGACTGGAGGCTCTGCTCATGCCAACTCACGTTATACGACCGGTCTACGGGTGTCGACACCCCGGACAGGATTCATCAACGACGTACTAGAAAAATCCACACTTCCCAATTCACCTACGTCAGACTACCCAGAGCCCAGTACTCGCCATCCCGATATCCTATCCTCATTTGTATGCTTTGCGAATGCAATTATGGCAAGGCGGAGAGTTTTGTCACGAGAAGCCAACATTTTCACGCACAATCTTGGCCGGGTGGTGGAGTCGGTTGAGGCGGCGGGACCGAGATCGTGGCTTAGATTTTGGATCTGTCAACATTCACCATCAGGGGAGACTCGGAATGGTTGCATCAACTCAACTCAACAGCCTTTTTGGCGCGGGGCATTTGAAGTCTCCGTGGCTGCCTTCCCCCCCTGGTTCTTCATCTCTGGGCTAATTCTCTTCTCTTCCCTCCTGATCTTGTCAAGGCACATGTCTCCAATTGCAACGAGATGGCCTGCCCTGAAACTCTCTCTTGATGACGGTGTAGCACAGAACCGTTTCTCATTCGCGTTTCTCAAACATAACGCCATTATGACAGCTACTCCCCTAGGCCCAGGCTGGGCCGCAACCGACAGTCTGAATGCCCGCGCCAACAAGGCTCACGAGCAAATTCTCACCGTCTGGGTACCGCAAACTTTACATATCTTCAAGAGGTGGCTCTTCTCTCACGCCGGGCTCAAGGTGACAGTCTAGATCGGGCAATCACTTGCTCCATCGATACAAAATTCCTTGCACACGGGATGAACAATCTTGTGCTACGGGTCGCCTTCTCCGACAATGTCGATTGGATAGCGAGGATTCAGCACACGCCCGCGGATCCGTCTCATGCCCAAGAGCACAAGATAAGCATGCTGAGTGAAATCGCAACAATGAAAACACTCAATATCCGTACGACTATACCAGTGCCACGAGTCTACGCCTTTGACACCTCTCCAGCAAATGACTTTGGCTTCCCTTGCCTCCTGATGGAGCATCTGAAGGGTCGGATCCTCAGCTCAACCATTGCGAGCGAAGTGCCGGCTAAATACATAACACATGTTGTGCGTCAATTGGCAAACGTCTTGTTCCAGTTGGAAAACTTGACTTTTGATGAGCTTGGGCGAATATGGTGCGGTGAAAACTGCAATGAGCCACCACGGATCATCCCATACGAGTGGGATACTGATTCATTGGCCACGCCACGCACCCAGACATCCCTGGAGTGGTTCTACGAGCTCAGACAAGAACAAAACCGGCAGGCTCTTGAAAAACATGCCCATGACGCAGAGTGGAAGGCCGCCTGCTGGGTTTTGAAGACGGCCATCTCGCATATCGTTGTCGAGGACAGGGTTCGCGGACCTTTTCCTCTCTGCCACTTCGACCTTCACTATGGAAACCTCTTATTCGACGACCAGTACAACTTGACGGGTGTCATCGATTGGAGTCGGACTGCTACTGCACCGTTGGAGCGTCTGGCTGTTTCACCTGAGTTTATCACATTTCCCGCCTTGCCGGACCAAGAAAACCAGGTCATTATTGACTTTAGAGACGCTGTTCGCGGCTGCTTGCGAGAGTTTGAGGATGAGGGGAGGAGGTCAATGCCGTCTGACGCCCAGAAAACAACTCTTTCCGACATTCTCGGCACTGTACAGGCTGAAATTACTCACCGGTGCACCTATAGCCGGCCGCATCGCGCGGTGTGCGATGCTCGGTTGGTGTCTGCTCTAGTCTATGGCACTCACGTATCATGGGAGCAACTTGTTGCTGTATACGGAGGGATCAGCCCGTACTAAGTAAACTGTGTAGAGCATGCGGTATAGGGTGAAGTACACTTTGCTGTTTTGACCAAGCTAGACCATGCAACGCCATCCTGACGATGTGTGGTTACCCATTTATACGTACCAAATTTCTCACATGGCTCCCATGCCGTATGAGGGTGCAAGTTATATGGCTGGGCGGGCATTCGGAGACAAGAAGGTATTTGGATAAAAAACTTCTGAGAACAAGCATCAAGTTACTGGGTGAAGTGGAGAGAGATGCCCTGCAGGTATTTGTCGACAATAGGAGGGAAAAATCGAAGAGAAATGTTCTGCCAAGCGCGAAAGCGGACGAAACGATACAACGTCTTGAAGAGATGACTGCTACGGTTATGGCCCTTGTGGATTCATCTAGTAATTGCTACCTAGCATTAACACTCGGACAGAAACCCGGAATTCCATCGTCCATTAAGACACCTCAATGACAAAAGAAGGAGCTGTCAACTGCAAAGAAACTACATCGAGATACCCAAATGCTAGGCTATATATGAGCTGTGTCATCAGCCACCCCCAAAAGACAATCAAACCATGCCACAGCCTGAAGAAAGCTTGGTTTTTGGCGTAGCAATGCGCTTTTATCCTAGGATTCCCACGGACCGCAAATTCGTGCTCCACGCCTGAGAAGACGCTGATCTGGAAGGGCTACTTTGACTTGCGCGGGATATCCTCCGTCCTGTAGCGCGGCTCTTGGTAAATGCAGGACCGTGCTCAGCAGCGACCATGGAGATAGGACCAGACAAAGCAGAGAGCTCTGTTTCCTCGAGACCAAGAAGGTTAGGCACAGCTGATACTACTGGCACAGTGACGATCGACATACTATCGCAGTTTGCTGAGGCAAAAGCGTTTCCAAGTATACGGGGTAGAAAGGAGGGAGTAGATGAGTCTATTTCACCTTTGTTACAAGGCAATAGCCCACAGCTCCGATCCTTGCAAACCCGAGCTCTCTCATCATCTGTATTCCGGCGAGGACAACTGGATCAACATGCTCAGATGTATGCGGATTGTCGCCATTCTCTTAACCAGAGAGAAACATCGACAAACTTGGAATTGCTTGACTTGAAGCGTCTCCGTTGGATATATCGAGGATGACGCAAGTGTAGCTTTTGGCGGCGGATCCATCTGCCATGAGTTTGCTGTTCTGCCAGATTCCAAAAACATCCGGAAGGTAAAGAAGACCGCAATCCCTACGCAGAGCCGCTGCAGGAGGACCAGAAATGTACGCATCAAATTTCTCATTAGTCACGGGCATACATCCCTTCGGCTTGCCTCTATCTGTAGAAAACCAGGTTGTCAGCAAGGTGAAGTACTGCTTCTAGCCTGCGGCTGAGAAGAGAGACAATATGGAGCAAGACGATCACGCACGCATACACTGTGCCAGCAGTACACATTGCGCAGGAATATTCGATGACATGGCTGTTAAAGAAAGGAAGTATGAATAGTTGCAACCAGATAAAGCACTTAACTTGGTCTTCCTTTTCTGTGGGCACGGCGGACAGAAATGTCTGCTCGTCGATTCAATCCAATTCAACTGGAGCAGAGTTGTTCATGTCACATGGAAAGTAACCTGAGAAGACTTACGATGCACGCGCAGGTGAAGATGACCGAATCAGATGTTGCGAAGAGGATGGTCTCTGGTCGCCGATATACGCTGGCGTTGTTACGCAAGTTGCTGGTGCAGACACGAGAGGACTCTATGTGACAATGTGACAATGAGCGTCGATGACAAATCGGGACAGCTGACGAGGGGCGAGATTAGTTCTTCGAAACGCATTATGGTTGCTTCTGTTTCTTCGAGCTTGTCTCCCAATACAGCAGCCAGTAGGTGCTCTCACCTCTTGAGGCGGGCATGATGGACGTTGAATCATGTGTAAAGGTTCTACTGCGAGTGCAGTGACATTGCTACTACGAAGTCAACTTCTGGGCATGTGAGATCTTAACCATGGTGCAAGTCAATACCTGGGAAACTCAAGCACATCTACCCTCTTTCATAAAGGAAGAAGCGCCTCACAAGCACCTCTTTCAAGAGACTACGCGGGAAAAGAAGCCTTTCTGCATACAATCAGGAATACTATCCGAAAATGGAATTGGCTAAAAGTGCCATGGCAAGTGTTGTTGATTCTACGTCAACGCCGGCGACCTGTCATATGCCTCCCCAAGCACTGCCAAGCACTGGGACCGCAAACGAGGACGAGGCATAACGATAGGAAAAGAAAAGAACCAACGCGACGCGTGATACTAGACATTCAAGGGCCAGCTGAGCTTACCGACTTTTTCTTTCCTGGATACATGAGAACGACGCAAAACCTCCCGGTCTGTAAAACCCACAACTTTCATCCACTTTGCACAATACATCACCACAACGAAATCAGTCGCCAATGGAATCATGCTGTTAAAAAACTTCTCGTCTATAAATAACACCCGTTGCCAGGTCTGAAACTGGCGGTTCCAACCGCGGCTCGTGCGGACTGGCGGGTTTTCAAAGTGGCTTAACTCTGGGCCCTCAGCCTTATAGCAAGCAGGGGCTGTCTATAGGAATGGATGACAGCGCTGACTGGCTTGACCTGGAGTGAACTTTTTCGAGGCTTCACGACACCTGTCACACTTGGTGGTTGTTTTTGCCGTCCTTCCAATCGCGGCATCCAAATAAAAGAGACGAAATGTCTCCAGGGGTACTATCGTGACGCCCGACGCCATTCCCGGCTCATGAACTCTGAACCTTCCTTAAAATATCTCCAAGAAAGAAGCACAAGGAAGAATTCTCACCCATCTTCTCTCGGAACTCTTTCTAATCTTCCAGTCGTCAGTTCATCGCGACATTTGAAGGATTTTGCAGAGCCCAAGTCGGGACGAGCGGCCCCTGCGCCGATCTATAGCTCCCAAATGTTCAGACAATAACGAACAAGGCGGTACTGTCATTTTCCAGAATCATTCCTTGTTCTTCGCGCCTAATTTGCCGCCTCTCAAGCTCCGTCCTCCTGGCATCATTTCATGGCGCGGCTGGTTACCGTGCCGAGAGGCGCAGTGCCACCCACATAAAGGGCAAATTTACCCTGGCCAACGACGCCTATTCTCGAAGTGTGTCTCTTTTCAATATGATTTCTTATCCTTGTAATTAGCCATTGGTTTCCTTTGAGTAAATGGCGGTTTCGGGTATTTCCTCTGGGGCTTGGTGTCGGTTAGCATATGCATAGTCCACGCCTCAACTAGTAGGGACCTGGCTTCTCACAGTCCAACAATTTGCGGATAAATTCCCCCAGCCTACCTGGAGAAGCTTCTGCCGGTCTTGCTCCTTGTGTGTAACGACGCTCTGATTGCGGCCGGGCCAGGCAGTGTCAGTCTGTCGTCTGGAAGCTCAACCACCGGTAGCTGAGCCGAATAAGCACTTGCTCGCTGATTCGGAGAGCAAGCAGACTTATACCCACATTGCAAGCGGTGGCGGCAATGCCGTCTTCCGGAATAGCTACAAGGAGAATCCAAGTGCCTGGTTGGGCTGACAGACATGGTCGATGTTTGGAGTTTTAGCTAATAGAGTCGTCGTCGTGGCGTTTACTCAAACAAATCTACGCAAGTCAGCTCGAAATCAAGAGGAAGCGATTTCAAGTTCTGCTTATATGGCTGGAGGTCGGGTCGTCATATAAATTGAAATGCCCTCTTTCTTCCTTGTCCTCTTGTCAATCACGATCAAGGAAAAGCCTCCCAGGCCTACTTATACAACTCCTTCTCACACACTTCCCGGCCAATATTATTATAAGCATGCGGCTCTCTTCGCTCATCGCCGTTCTCGCGTTGGCAGCTTCCCCCATCGCCGCCCAAGAGGCAAAAACCATCAAAGTAGAAGTCGGTGCGAACGGCAAACTCCTATACAACCCGTCCAATTTTGAAGCCGCCGTCGGCACCAAGATCTAGTTTCGCTACTTCCCCAAAACCACACCGTCACTCAATCGTCCTTCAACGATCCCTGCCATCCCCTTGAAGGAGGCTTCTCTCCGGCTTCTTGCCTACCACCGAGTCTCTCTCAAAAACCACCACCATCATTGAAGTCAAGGACACGAAGCCCATCTGGTTCTACTGTGGCCAGGCTAATCACTGCCAAGAGGGTACGTCTCTTGTATGAGCCTATTCAACAAGCTTGAAGTTTCTCAGCAGTAAGGCTGATTTGCTTCGTAGGCATGATCGGCGCCATCAATGCCCCCAAGACGGGAAATACCTTTGAGGCTTTCTCTGGTTTGCAATGGAAGCTCCTAACAGCACATCTTCCCCCGGCGGCCCTGTCGGCGGCGTCTTGAGCAATGGCGGCTCTCAGTCCGATTCAACCTCGGCCACCCAGGCCACGGCTGTTGCTACCAAGTCGTACACGCTGGACGAGCAACGGCCAGACATACACGGCCACTGCGAAGGCTGCCGTTGTCGCTGGCGGCTCGGCCCCTGAACAGACGACTTGGGCTTACACTGCCAAGCCGTACACCTCTACTTGGACCAGCAATGGACAGACATTCACCGCCATTGCCACTACGACGTTGGTGACCACGGCTACTATTGGAACCGACTCAACTGCCACGACATTGTCGAGCAGGGGCGCTGCTGCTGCGGCGACGGGTAGTTTCAATATTTGGCGTGCTGGTGCGCTGGTTGCAGGCGTTGCTGCGATAATTTGAAAGAGCGTCTTGGGCTGCTTTGTAAATAAAGTAGTGACAAATATTCACGGCTAGAAAAGTCACATGGTAGAGTCCGCATATTTCCTATCAAGACATGTCGTATTATGCCTGCGTTTTCGGCAACTAGTTTCTCGGAGTGAGAGTTATATTCATCGGGTAAAGTCGCACAGAGAACGCTCATGTACCATTCCGAGTGCAAAATATTGGAAAAGTCATCATGTAGACCATTTTTCAGAACTAATTCAAACACATCATGTCCGAATTACTCCATTCAACAACGCAGTTCAAGTCAAGACCTTTAAAGCAGGTTATCCATAATTGTAAGGGAAATCCATACCAAGTTATTCAGGTACGACAGTGTGCAACTCTTCTCTATTCCTTCATCTATCATCAAGGCCAACATTATCAGCGTGCTACTATACCATGTTGATGTCTTTCGGGACGGTGATGGGGAAAATGCCAAGACGTTGCTCTTCACATTTCCGTTTTGAGTGGCTCATTTTCTTGGCAGGACAGGGACTCTGCTGGTCGAGTTCGCCTTACACGCAGGCTGGGTTGTATCCACACCTTGCCATCTGCCCGTGAAGAAGCGGTTGTAGCAGGAACGTACATCGCTACGAGGATATCACTCTCCGAGACGCAGAATCAAATCAAGTAATCGTGGGGTGATGATATCTGTACCAAAATTTATACTTGGGTTGTTAAAAGACGAAGATAAGGGGTGCTCCTTCTATATTTATATGGCTCCTTCCCGCCTTGTCCAGATGGCGAGTGTGCCGGAAGGAACCACGGCTCACAAAGCTACGAGACCGGAAAAATCGCAACTTGAATGTTTCGAATCAAAGTCACGTCTTCTTCGGCTTCTTTTGCCTCTATCGCTCCCTCATATTCATCGACAGCAATCCTCGCTACTTGACCGCATCTCGAATTTTTTCTACGATACATAGGCTACAGCATCAATACATCATTCATTCACCAATCGTGATCGGCCGCTTTCCGGGAGCCTTCGTGGCCTCGTTCCTGGGCCCCCCGCCCTTTTTTTTTTTCCATTCTACCGTCCAACGCCTCTAGAATGTCTACGCCGTCGGGCACGAGGAGCACAACCACATTTGCACTCCTCATGTTCCTTGCGCTTTACAGCGTGACAAACTTTGTCCTCTGCGTAGCATCTTTGGTCGCGTGGAAAAAGGCCAGGGATCAGGCAGGTAGAGAGGAGTGCAGCATCCAAGGCATTCTTTGTGGATACACTGCCTGGGCCATTTACCCTGTTCAGGCGGCTGCCGGTCTGATCTCTGGTTTCATGGCAGTTTTGATGTTCAGCCATGGTCTTTTGCGCACAATCAAGGCTCGTCTGGATCCTCTGTACGTGTTTCGTGGCGTCTTTTTCACCTTGATAATGCTGGTCCTAATCGCGGTCGTTGGCTGGTCAAGCTTGGACTACATTGACCATGACTCATCAAGCCTGGTCGATACCAGAGGAAATCTGTATCCTCACATTTCGGGAGGGCTATGGGACCGGAACTTATTAAACAGGAATATAACCCCCAGTTGGTTTGTAGGAATAGGGGGAGCATTTATTGTCTCGATGCAAACCGACGTTCCCGGAACGGTATTCGCCATTGGAATGGTGCATTTCAATATGTTAGTGGAACTGAGTGAGAATAAGCCGATTTCGATGCTAATGCCTTCTCAGCATCTTTGGTGCTGCTATTTGTGGATTGGCAGTCGCACTGGCGCCGCCCACGAGTGTTTTGGTTGGTGCGCATAGTGTAGGTCATGGTTCCGTCTGACTGTAAAAGTCACCGGATATTCATCTCGTCTTGCTTCAGAGAGAGGCTCTTTGTGAACTGGGTCAATATGGAGTGTTGAGAGACGTAGCTTTGGTGGATTCGCAATGATGGCTCACTTCTTTGTTTAATAGCTCTTGGTTCGTATCCTTGATACCGGTCAGCATGAATAGATTACGGCAAGGTGTTAAACGTGGTCAAGCTCATAAGGTGTGTGTATTTCCCACATGCAGTCCGTACTACACGTACATATACCTGGCCATGTCCTTGCCTGTAGATAGACGAGTCTACCAGACGGTTTCGTCATAGAATTTTTTAATGTACCCAAATCGACAATCATTCAATGCCAGAAGCTCAGACGCCATATCCGTTCATACGTCTCATCTATAAGAACCCGTTTTTACAAATGCTCCCAAGGTCAAAAGGTAAAAATATGCAAGTCAAAAAGAAATCCCCAAAAGGGTCAGCTGGTAGCCGTTTCTTCATCTTGGTCACCGCCAAGATTGTTAACTAAGCTCCACCGACGGGAAGTATCGTGGTCCAGCGTACCCCTTTGCCATGACGCTCTGGATATCTATGTTACTCGCAACGTCATGGTGCGAACTCCACATCTTGAGGAGGATGAAGCGTCCCGAAACAGGGGGGTCGAATCGGATGGTGCACTTTGACTTCTTTTTTTCAATGAAGAATTTGGCGTGGGGGACGAGCAGTTCGCCGCCTACGGCGCGAATGGCTTCTTGCGTAGCCGAGGCGTGGGCGTCCCATGCTTCTGCCAGGGAGACGGAGAGACGTTCGCTATGAGAGTGGGTCGGGCGGGATGGATGGGATGTCGAGGATCCCGACGGAGGATGGATTTGGCGGTGGAAGGATTCGGTAAAGTCATCTGTGAAGGGACCCTCTTCGGAATCAGAGGTTTCTGTTTCAAAAGGCAAGGAGCCAATGCGGTTGGGTGTGCGGCGCAGGATATGAGGCATAGTGTAGTCCTCTTCATCCGAAGTGCATTCGGTGGTAATGCGGAAGTCGGGCTGGTTTGTAGAAAACTCCTGGGGCATTTCGGGGGTGCGGTGGTCGTCCTCATCGTGGTCGTGGGAGTAAGAGTGGGAGGGATAGAGGGAGCGACGAACGCGTGTGGAGGTGGTGCCGTCGTTGTGGTGGCGGATGGAGACGATGTGTCGGGGCGTGGGGTCGCGGTCGAAGGAGTGACGGGTGGTGTGGTCGTCGTAGGTGATGCGGTTGGAGGAGAACATATTGGATTTGGTATTGGGCCGTGCGGCTGAGGGTGTCGTCTTGGTTCATGGAGATGAAGACCATGCCTTCGCGTACCCTAACTGATTTGTCAGTGAATGTCAAGGCAACCACGGAGTGCAAGGATGGCGAGTGGGATGTGCCTACGGATGGGAATAGTTCATGGAAGCAGGAGCCTTGATGACGAGTTCTTCAAGGGTGAAGACGGTTGCGCCTTGGTGTCGCAGCACAATATTACATCTATTGCCTTTGGTGCAGTATACCGAACTGTCGTTCCTTGAGGATGTTCTCGGCGGCGTAGGACGACTCGTTGGAGAACATGCCGCCGTCGCAGCTTACAATCTCCATTTGCAGCTGGCCCGGTTCAACCTGGCCGTATTTGCCATACCGGAAGCCCTTGAAACTCGGCACTAGTCTGTTCGAATCGATCTTCCGACGCTTGCTTCGTACATTGTCGTCGGGAAAGTCGTGGGGACGAATAGTGGGCGACAGGGTTGATCGGAGGAAAGGCGTCATGAGGTTGATG
Organism: Metarhizium acridum; assembly: GCF_019434415.1. NCBI lineage: Eukaryota > Fungi > Ascomycota > Sordariomycetes > Hypocreales > Clavicipitaceae > Metarhizium > Metarhizium acridum. The sequence goes on along the minus strand of NW_027094020.1, from coordinate 777,101 downwards.
TGATGTTGTCATGTCGAGTAGCGTGCGAAGCTGCGAGTTGGCCTCGTCCAGAGTCTGGTCCAGCTCGTCCAGGTTGGGTCGTCGATGGTGCGAAGCGGTATCGAGGGGAACGTAGTCTGGGCTGGCGACGGTTCGTGGAGGACCACGACTGGTCCATGGAGTTGGATTCCAAGTCGTCCAGACTGGGGGCTCTGTCGTCTAGGTTGCGGATGCGCTCGGCTCTTCTAGCCGCCGCAGACCAGTATCTGGCTGGTTGTCGACCGTTGAGTCCGCCGCTGGGCTGGCGGCGGCAGCACTGGCGCTGACGCTGGCACTTGGTGGTGAAGCCGGTCGAGATCGTTCCCGCTCGCCGCTCAACGTCCGCAACGACGGTAGTCGAGGAAGAGGAAGCGGCGGGAAGTCTTCCTGGGAGTCTCGAGGGGGGTTTGGGTTTGCACGGTGTCCGCCAGAGCCGGCCCCCGATCTGGAGGCCATGGTGAGGGCGCTTTATCAGGGCTTTGATGCTCGTTGGGGTGGTTCGGGATGTTGAAGTGGTCTTTGTCGGTCTCGAGTGGGATGGCCAACGGGTCAAATCGGTACCAAAGATCCAACTAACTGATGGGGTTGGGCGGATTGTGGTCAAACGGTGCTAGTGGTGCTTGTGGTGCTCTAGCTGGCGCCAGGGTCAAGTATCCATCAATTAAATGACGTCGCGGCTGGTTGCTGGTGGCTGCCTTGGGATCCGACGACGGGCGCGGGCGGAGAAGAGCGATGCAAAGGTGATGGATGGGCCACGGATGAGGCAACGGTACGGGAGAAGAGGCCGAAATGTCGATGCAAGGTCAGGAATGAGAAGGCAGCTGAGGGGCGTGAAACAATATGGCCAGGTCCGGTTACAAAGGCACGATGATCCGGAGGCGGCCAGGTCAGGTGAGGGAGGTGGTCAACTGGTGGCCGAAGTGTATGCACTCGAAGTGTTTGGCCAGAAGGACAGCGAGTTGTCTGTCGGGATCATACAGGACCAGACGTTAATCCACTTCGGAAATCCCGTGTCGCAACAAGCGGTGGAGTTGAGGGGACTATAGCTGGGGTCAAGTTGGTCTCGAGTCTGCTCACAGTCTGGTTCCCGCAGCCAGCAGCCAGGCCAAGCAGGGTCGAGGAAGCGAGACGTCTTAAGAACAGAAGAGCAAAGGCCAGAGCGTCCACCGCTGGCCTTTAGTTGGCTGAGGCGGCACCCGGCTGTTTCGCGGGCTGGACATCATCAATGGACTGATGGAATGGTCCGCGGAAATGTACAAAGGCCTCAATCAATTTATTGTCTGTGGACATTGGACAGAAACAACAAGTCGAGCCTTGGCTCAGCAGTTGGCTCCAATCGACAAAATCCTCAATCCCTGACAAGGATATCTATCAACGCACAAACCATAAGGACGTCGCAATGGACCATGGATATGCATTTGTGCATTTATTGTGCATTTGTGCGCAGCGAGGGGCAGTAGCAGGCAAAGTGTACCCAAGGATGAGAAGAGGCGAGAAGAAGTAACCGGTACCTGTGAAAGGCTAACTCCGATGAATCCCCCCCAATGTCCTTCATACATCAATTTGTGTCTTGTTCTTTTGACTGGATGAATGAAGCCACTCCATGCTCATCAAAACCGGAATACACAAATCAACGAGCTCATGCAGGCTGAAAACGACTCATGAGCCCGCCAATCACAGCCAGCCCTCTTATGTCAGCACAGTAGCCAACCAGACAACGCACTTTGACTTTGCGGAACCACTGCCGTAAGTGTCATTGTGAGTCGCCAGGGTCCAAAGTAACAAGACGCCAAAACGTCACATTTCAGTCTCCAAAATGAATGAGCTCGCGACGCCCCGTGTCCGTTGACAGCTTGCGCAGGCCCGGCAGCACTTCAATTCGCCTACATTAATCAATACATAGCATCTCTGCCGCCCCAGTCAGTTGTATATTCCACTGCGCACCTCGGTGCTGCCAAATATCTCAGCCCAACCTCATCTCATCCTCACCTTGCTCTCACTCATCCTTCAAGCACCATCACAAACAACCATCACCTAATCACTGTGCGCATAGCACACATCACCCTTTTACTTTCTAGTAAACTCACCATCTTTTTTTAGAAGAAGAGAAGAAATTATCACATAGACAAGAAGTCTCTACACTCTACAATACACGTATCCATCGAGTCGAGTCAAGGCTAGATGGACCACCAGAACCACGCCGGCACCGGCGCAGATGCTGATGCTGGGCCGTTGCAAAACATGGAATCAAACGGAGCCATGCCCGTGTTTGACCAGAACCTGCTGGGCCAGGCAAATCCCGAGGCCGTGGCAGCCATGATGGCCGGCCAGTCCTTCATGCCAGATCCGAGCTTGGGCAGCGTCCCCATGGCAGATGGGACATTCATGTTACCCATGATGATGCCGAATGGCCTGCCGATGCAAATGCCAACGAATACCGTGTCTTCTGGTACGAGCCGTTCTTTCTCCCCGTGCCTGCACCCTGTGAAGAAAAAATTGCCCATCAACCAAACACAATAAGCGTATGCTGACAAGAAGGGAACAGATGACATCGCCCTCTATGACAGACAAATCCGTCTCTGGGGCATCGCCGCCCAGGAAAAGATTCAAAACGCGCACATACTCCTCATAACCATGCGTGGCCTCGCCCACGAAGTCGCCAAGAACCTCGTCCTCGCAGGCGTCGGCTCCATCACCCTCCTCGACGGCTCATCCGTCACAGAAGCCGACCTAGGCTGCCAGTTCTTCCTCTCCGAGGGCGGCGAGAGCCTCGTCGGCCAGAACCGCGCCGAGGCAGCCAGTCACGCACTCCGCAAGCTCAACCCCCGAGTCCAGGTGCACGTAGACCCCGAAAGCGTCACGGCAAAGGGCCCCAGCTACTTTGCCGCCTACGACATCGTCATCGCGACGGACCTGGACCCGGGCACGTTCCACATCATCAACACGGCCACGCGCATCAACGGGCGACCGTTTTACGCCGCCGGCACGCACGGCATGTACGGCTTCATCTTCAGCGACCTCATCGAGCACGACTACATCATCTCCCGCGAGGCCGGCAACGTGTCCACGACGCCCAAGCAGGAGTCGCGCACCCGCTCCATCACCGACGTCAAGACCAAGCGGGACGGCGGCAAAACCATCGAATCCGTCAGCAAGCGCGAGCTCTACTCGACGTGGTTCCTCGCCAGCGACGTGGCCGTCCTCCCGCGCGAGTACACCTCGTCCAAGCGGCGGCTGAGATCCGTCACGCCCGCGCTGTCCTGCCTCCGCGCCCTCTGGGAGTTCAAGCAGCTCCAGGGCAACCGCCTCCCCAGCAACAGGGAGGACCTGAAGCTCTTCACCCAGATCGCCACCCAGAAGCACAAGGCGCTCAGCCTGCCCAGCGAGACGCTGCGGCCCGAGTTCCTGCGCAGCTTCCTCCAGAACCTGGGCAGCGAGATCGCGCCCGTCACGGCCATCCTCGGCGGCCAGCTGGCCCAGGACGTCATCAACGTGCTCGGCCAGTCGCAGCAGCCGATCCAGAACATGGTCATCCTCGACGGCAACACCATGGAGGCCCCCATGTACCCCCTCCACCCGGAGCTCGAGCTCGGCGCAAGCCTGCTATCCGTGCCCAACGCCGATGCCGCCTCCGCCGCCGCGCACCCCATGGTGCCCGGGGATATGCACATGTTTGGCGCGGGGGACGTCGCGTTTCCCGGGGCCGCTGCCGCCGTGCCGATGCCCAGTGTCGATATGGCCGGGGCCGTGACGGACGGCGTGGGCGCCGTGGACGCAGGAGCGCAGCCTGTTGCTGCCGCCGCACAGCCGGCACACGCGCAGGCCCAGCAGACCCAAGGCGCGCCGGGCACGGAAAAGCAGACATCAAACGAAGCTCCCCAAGGAAACACCTCTGCATAGGGCGTGGATAATATGAGAAGGAGATTTCATCATGATGTGTTTGGTTCGGAAAAAGAAAAGGAGTGCATTCATCTGGGGGTGAAATGAGAAGAATGAATACCTTGTATATATAACTGGCTTAATGCGAAGGATAGCACCGTGCTTCGGCAAGTTAGATTCGCCTTAATAGTGTCAACACTTGACTGCACTTGTTCACTTTATAGAATTAAAGACACAACACCTCTTGCTGGATGAGAATGAACAAAGGAATGTCCTTTTATATAATGTCCCATTTGCAAAAATTGCATAGACAACAACGCATGCGGCATCACGACATCCATCACCATTGCATTCACATAGTATGCACACACTCCAACAGAGCAAGGGAACATATCATGTGTCAAAAGGTAAATATCATGTGTCAAAAGGTAAAACTTTTATTCATTCATTATCAGGGGCTCATCTATCAACGCACATGACAATGCACCTATACCCTATGCAGCCCCATCCACCTCCGTAGACGAGGCGTACGCAACAGATATATTCATACAAGTTGGCTAGCAAAAGATATAAAAACGACAAGCAGGAATGACTATAAGCATGAATAAGGGAGAAAATGATGAAAAAAAAAAATACCCCACGCCGTTGTATGCCACAGGACCAGGGACCAGTTGAAAAAAAAACGGTAGAATTAGGTACTCCTTTATTCTTCCTCAAAAGAACTAGAAAAGACACGGAGGGTATCGTGGCCGAGAATAATGAAACATATGGCTGTAGATGAAATGCGAAAGAAACCAGCAATGTGTGCTGGCAAAAAATAGTACATGAGTCAAGATGCGGCTTTTTGCCTTTTTGAGCGTAAAACCTTTGACTGTGATTATGTATCAGAACTGGCAGCCTTCTTTTCGCTGTCAAGTATCTCGATGGGTAAATATTTGGAGCCAGGTTTCGCCTTAACCGACCTGTGGTCGCGGTTAGGAGTTTTTCGTGGCTTGGATTTGAGTTTGATGGAGGACGACCGCTGGCCGCCGTTGCTTCTTTGTCTAACATTGACAATGAAGACGTCTGCATCGGGTGCTTCTATGCACTCACTTCTCTCCTTTCGTGGCCGGAGACGACGTTTAAGAGGCTCTTCCGGAGTCGCCGACGCCTCTAGATTTGGTATCGCGCCGAAGCCATACATAGACACGTTTTTCAGCTCAGCAGGGTCGGCAGGCATCTGGGCCGCCACCATTTTAGCTTCAGGCCGCGGCTGGTGCGCAGGCTCGTTTCGAGGGCAGAGGGCTGGCAATGTCTTCCGTAACACCTGCGGCGTCAGGAACCGAATAGATTTATACTTCGGCTGATTCGACACAGCATTGGACATCCGTGGACGATCCGGATCCTATCTAGATTCGTCTCTGTCGTTCGAAAGGTCTCCCTTGTCCTGCTTGCTTCGTTTGCGATGCTGATTCACATTCCACCCTCTAATCTGGGTAGGACCAGAACTGGGTAGGGCAGCTGAAGAGCCAGTCTCCTTGTGGTCGTAAGGGATCGTTTTCAACTCCGGCTTGTTGGACCATGCTCGGTGAGCCGGTACCGGAGCCGGTTGTAGCTTGCGATATTTGTTCGATCCGGCGTCTGAAGAGCCGGAAGGCGTCGATCTGTGTCGATGTATCGAGCCGGGAGGTCCACCATGAGGTGTTCCCGGTGGGCTCTGACCCAGCGGCCCCGGCAGACCCGGGGCGTTGGCGAATGTCGGCGACATGATCTGAGACGCGTAGCCCGCTGGCGGCGGGGGAGAGCCCATGTAGGGAGGGTTGTTCTGTTGTGGGTTTGGAAGAACCCTCTCTCCATGTATAGGCTGCAGGGACGGTAGAGGCTGATGGGCTTCCGGCAGGGGATATCCTCTTTGGTAGGATCGTGGAGGAGGCGGACAGTAAGAGCTATGAGTGCTATTACGCAAATTCGACTCACAATGCTGTTCCGTCGGACGCAATGGTCGCAAAGGCGGGAGAGGTTCTGCGCCTATAGACTGGGAGAAAGGCATTCTTGAACTCGACGGAGGCGGAGGCAGCGGGTACCCTTGAGGGGCCGGAGGAGGAGCAGAGGCACCAGCTGGAGGGAGAACCGATGGAGGTCCTGCTAGTCCAGCAGAGGAAGGCTTTTGAGGCCAATACGTGCTGCCATATGCCGGTGGTTGGGTAGTTTCGGATCCGTAGCTGCTCAATCGACGAGGATTATAGCCTGGTTCTATAGGTCGACCACTCGATACGTGAGGTTCACGAGGGCCAGGTGGATAAGAACCACCCGGAGGCGGATAATAACTTCCATGGTCAGGCATAGGTGGTGCCGGGGGAGCTGGAGCAGAGGGTTTGTAGTCTGTTCTGTGGCCGGCCCCTTGTGGTATGGGAATAGGATATGCTGAACGATCATGAACAGAATTGACTGGAGGCAGCGTCACACGGTCTGACTGCTGGTTATGCGTATACGGTGCAGACGGCTCCTGGCTGGGCCCTGGATTCATAGGTGCATGAGAGAATGAGGAGATGGGAGGTGGTTCCTCATGCTTTATCGTGGCCCGCAAATCCGAGTCTGCGACTGAAACACCAGACGTGCGTTCCACAGGACCGTCCAAGCTGGAAGGGCGTAACTCAAAGTCGCATAATTCTGCAAGGAGATTGAGACCCAGCCCGGTGCTTGCGGGAGCAGGAGCAGGGTCTGGCTTCGAGTCAGTGAAGACGTCGCGAATTGCATCGTAACGTGCCGGCTTGGGTGTGGGCGGAGCGGCTCGGGTGACATCCTTAGCCGTGACATAGGCTGATGCGTAAACCAACACAGACAAGTCCGCGACGCTATCGTCGGGTTTTTCGGGTTCCTGTGGCGGAGTAGGTTCGCCTTCATCTGCCTCGGATGTCGTCTCGGAGAATTGAGGTCTTGAATTGAACTCCTTTTCGGCTGTCCCCAGAGACTTGGCTCGAAGCGCATCATTGGATCGAACAAACTCAGCAATGTCAATGTCCTCAGAGTCGATCTCGGCCATTTTGCAAAATCGACGCAGATTGGCCCTCATCTTCTCCCTCAGCGGCAACTCTTCCGATCGACGTTGATTCGTTGTCGATTGGAATCCCCTAGAGGCGTGTGATATCCGACCAGATGGGTTGGCGATGTATACCACGGGCTTCCCTGGCATGACGTAAGGTTGTGGTTCCTCGAAGTCGTTTGTACTCGTGGGAAGAAAGATGCCATATTTTGGATGTACACCGTATCGTTTGACCAGTTCCTGATCAAAGTCCTCAGGAGTCGTGGTAGAGTAATCATATGCGTTGCACCAATGGTCAAAGTGGATTCCGTTACTGTTGGGGGTGTCGAGATATTTGCCTCGTTTGGCGCGAGTGTGGCCCTTTGTGGAATCATTGGACGTGTCTTTGAATCCAATTTCCCAGTCCTCAAACCAAACAACGTGGGGTGCGAGAATTCGACTGTTAATACCTTTCTCCCGCATTGACGGTCGTTGGTTGTAGGTACGCACGCCGTGCTCATCCGGCTCCCCAATATTCTTGGGTAACGGTGGGCTCTTTTCTCGAGCCTGCTGCCTGCTGAGAGCACGGCTGATAAAAGACCCATTGCCATTGAGCAGGGGCGGTTCTGGTGAAGCGGGAACGGATTCTTCTTCTCCCGGCGTGCCTTCAGGGTCCTTGTCGACATTGGCAGCCGAGGCGAGCAAACCCTTCATGGGGGCTGGGGCAATGGGTGCGGGAGCGAGCAGCTGACTATCATCAACGTTACGAGTCGATCTCTTTGGTGTTGACTGGCCATCTGGCTGGTCAACAGCTCTGCGCTTAATGCCACTGGCAGCGCCGCCACGACCACGGCCTCTACCTCGTGTGGGAGCTGCCGACGATTCCCTGGGTGTAGCAACAGAGGCTTCGGGGTCGCGGGCCTTTCTCCACATTTCAGTACCAGCGACACGGGAGGGATAAGGAACGAGATGGCCATTCTTGTAGCATTCATAAATGCCAAAGTCGTTGTCAAGCTCAGCGTCACTAATGACGCGAAAATCATATTGTTCATCCTCAACCTAATAAGGGGGGAGTGGCGTCAGCGATGATATTCACTCAGGATAAGGAGAGGGGGATGACGGAATAAAACGGAGGGGACAAAAGTTGGGGAAAAAAAAAAATAATAAGAATGACAGCTTTAGTATGATGAAGTCTTACATCGACGGGTAGATCCTTGGAATGAAGGGCGGCGAGGATGCGCAAGCGATTCTCCTGGCCCTCGTAGTATTGCTCCATTATGTCACTGAGAGCATTCTGCAGAGTGCGTGTTAGCATGGCAAGCGTCCCAAACGGATAGGAAACAAGGCTGAAGAGGGAAAACGAACCTTGAATTCTTGTTCAGCAACATATTTATCGGCATTGAAGCTGTGTTCGGCGAGGTTGAGATCGCACTCCAGGCGACGGTCACACTCGCGCAGCTTATTATCAAGCTTCTCCTTGAGCTGCTGGACAATGGGCTGATACTCCTTGGCCTGCTTGTAACAGTCTGGCTTCTGCAGCATCTCCTCGACACTACGCTCGGCAAGCTCCTGAAGGGCAGGCTTGAGGGCAAAAGCAACAGCTTGATAGGTAGCCTTGAGGTCGCGCTGGCGCTCATAAGCGGCCTGTACACGCGAGTCGGAGAAGTTCTTTACTCTCCCCCTGCGCGTGCCTCCTCGACCACGAGAGGCAGTAGTAGATTTTGACAAGGCAGCATTTGAGGCGCCTCTACCACCTCCTCGACCTCGACCACGGCCACCTCGCCCGCCTCTGCCACGGCCACGGGTTGATGTGGCGGGCTCGCGCGCGGGCGACGAAGTCTCAGCTGCCATGGCGGAAGCAGCGGAGCCGGATCATGTATCTGAGGTGGTGAGAGGCAGGGAAAGAAGGAGGAGGAGGAGAAGACGATGATAGTGGAGAGATATTAAAGGGGTGTATGGCAAACGATTAAAAAAAAAAGGATGCGGGTGGTGAGGTTATGAGAGATGTGTGGTGTGTGTGTGAGTGTGAGTGTATGTGTATGTGGATGCGGATGTGTGTGTGTATGTCGGTCCGCTCAAGTGCAGGTGCGGCCAAAGAAGTCAAGTTCAATGTGTGCCAAAGTGGAAAGTGTGAGAGGGAACCAGTTGGCGAACCAGTTGGCGTCTCCCGAAGGGCCCAGGCAGAGCAAAAGCCTTGCCCCAGCCAACCGGGTGCAAGTGAGCCAAAAACACACAGCGCCGACCGTCAATCAGCGCCAAGGCAGATGATTAAAAGAAATAGAGAGCCGTCTCGATGCACTGCCGCTCAAGACTCTGCCGAGTGCAATGGTGATGCGAGACGCGGCGGGCGTGGATGGCGGTGACTTGCAAGAATAGATGATTAGAAGAAAACGACGAGGTGTGACCTTTTCGGGGACCTTTTTTGGGCTGGCGGCCAGTACGGACGAGGATCCGGCTGCGTCTGGCTCTGCTGCGTTTGGCTGCGTCGCTCGACGCGTGCAACTGGGCCTCGTCTGCGGGACTCGACGAGGTACCGGGGGCGGCCGGGGTACCTCCTGGAGCATGGGGACCCGCACCAATCGTCGTGTATCAGGCTGCTAGGGGATACCGCAGCGCGGGAGCCGATTTGTCGAATACAAAGCTCGCAAGAACGCAGACTGGCCTCTGCCGGTGCGAAATAAAGACCGAGGGCTAAATATAAGAGTCCGTTTCTTCTTTAGCACATGGACGTATACTTCCCTGGTCGCCGCTACATGTTCACTAGCGTCCTGGTCCAAGGGCCTTTGGTGCAGCCTGGCAGTCGTCGAGGCCACGGCAGCGGGAGCGTTTGTCTACACTTTGCAGGTTTGCTCGCCACCCTGAATCACAACGACGAGGCTACACAACAAGCAGCCCGATGACGGAAGAAAAAAGGCAAAAATCAATGGCAATCATGTCACTGTGTTATTAGGGAATTCGCAGTGAATATCTACATCCAGGGAAACCTGATGTGGCTGTTGTCTCGCAGCGAGGCAAAGAAAAAAAACCTGATGCCCAGTCCGAAAGAGCCTTTTGCAAAACAAACGATCCGCCCTCTTCGACCAGCACCACAAAGAAGGAAAACGAAGTAGAGCAACTCTAATTTACTAGCACCATTATGAATACACAGGTACATAATCTACGGAGTATTGTAGGACGTCCTTGGAACAAGCGCACGCGCAGCAGGGCTGATCTGAGACGCAGCGGCGCTATTCAAACGAACCATTTTGCTGCACATGTCGCAACTCCCGCCTCGCGTTACGCAGCACATAGACGAATTTTGGGCCAGACTCCAAGCAGCATATCCTACCTTTCTACACTATATTATTCCAACGCTGTGAGACTGTTCGTCAAACGGGTTCGCACCAGGGGGGGGGGAAGCAGGCGCAAGCTCTTTGGTCTTGGACCTGATGCAGGTACCGCATCATGTGTTGAAACGCCAGTCTTCAAGTACAAAGCAGGTTCCGAATTTGCCCAAAGTCGTCGCACAAAGGCTGCTTGACAATAGAGTGGCTCTGTGCCCAAGGTTAAAAAAAAATAACTTGAATTGCTCACACATGTCACGACACTGATGTACGGCCGCCTTCTGCGCAAACATCACGATCCAGGATACCGGCATGTATATTACATACAGCCTCGCAGTCTAGCCGTCTTCGGCACCAGAGTTCTACTAGCACCACACGACGCACTCAAAGTTTTGCCATCACGTCCTGCGACCGCACCTCGCTGCCTAGATCAATTCCCATGTAGTGGCTGGCTTTACACTGTTACGCTTTCCCTCCCTTCCCTCATGTCGCACTCGAGAGCCTCTAGGGACGCTTCACTCGTCGTCGCTGTCACTTGCACCCCCGGAGCCATGACAGAGTTTAGGGGTACGACAGAACTTTGCGGCCCCCGGAGTATCCTCTTTTCCGGACCAATCAATGACAGGGAACCCAAGTCATCTCTTACCGAATCAGTTTAGTGCCCGCGGGCGGCAGGCTCGGCAGCCAATCAATGTATGCGGGAGTCGCCTGACTGGGGGCCCAGTCGTCTGTGTTTCAACCGGGGGGGCTGCTGTTGGCTGGGAAGGAGCCGTTGATGGCCAAGGCACAGGTACTAGTGATCCGTACGTAATGTGGGTGTTGGATAACTCGAGATGCGGCTGCATCAATATCAAAGCCATTGATCCGTCTTGGGTTTCAAGTATGATTTATTGGATGATGGAGCAGGAATTGCATTGCTCAACAGGATTCGACCGCTGTTGCGTGGTCTATCGTTCTGTTGTCACGATCATGCCATGTCAACCACTGATAGGCCCGCTCAGATGTAAGCCAGCCACGAGCACAAGTGATTCAGTAATTATTAAAATAAATCAAGATGGGAAAACAAATTAAGAAAATAATCCAATGCACCACTTCACATATTATTAATCAAGCCTTCTGAATATACTCTTGGGATTTAATTTCCAACTCTGACAACAAACACAGCACAATATACACGCATCTACGGTCGCACATTAGCTAAGCTCCGCAAAATCCTGCTAAATCAATTTTTACTACTTAAAATTTACTTAAAAAAATATAAGATAATTTTAAATAATTCTCTTAAAATCATATAATATATAATTTTTATTATAAAAATTCATAATTATTTTATTTTAATTTTTTAAAATATTTTTACTATTAAAAATTATATATTAGGGTTAGGGTTATTTTAGGGTTATTTTTAAAAAAAACTTAAAAAATAAAAAAAATAATAAAAAATATAATAAATTATTAGACTTATAAATATATTTAAAAATATTAAAACTTAATTTTTTATGATTTTGATAAGATTTATTTTAATAAAAAGAGTAATAACCCTAAAGTGTAAAAATGAATTTGGCGGGATTTTGCGGAGTTAATCTAATGTGCGACCGTACGCATCCCAAAGCGGCAACGCCAATGACCCGAAGCCGCAGTTCCTTTCTTTTTTTTTTTTTCAAACTCCCGCCGCCGCTCTCTATTGGACAGGCAGACGGAGCAAGCAGATTGGACCGTCCCGCAGCACACGTGAGATCCGCTCCGGCGCCCACCTATCACCCGTCAACAGGGGACCGCCGCAGATTAGTTAGTAGTACTCCGTAGCCGTACCGAGCATTGTAAGTCACAGTCCCAAAAAAAAAAAAAGTGACCTCATCTCGACCTACACCCCCAACGACGGCATCGATTTCTACCAACAACACACGGGAAAAAATAAAACTTGTCGCAACACCATACGCTCTGAACCTCGCCGTACTCCCCAGACACCGATTGACCGATGGCCAATGCGAAGCGCCGGAAGCTGCAGCGCCAACACCCCAAGGCGCAAAAGCCCAAACCAACCCTGCACGCCCGACCCGGCACCACTCCCAGCAAGCAAGCCCCCAAGAAGCCGCGCCAGCAGCAGCAGCAACAGCACGAAGCGCCCGTCATCCCCTTCCACCCCGAGGACAAGATCCTGCTCATTGGCGAGGGGGACCTGAGCTTCGCGGCGTCTATAATCCGACACCACGGCTGCGTCGACGTCACCGCCACCGTGCTGGAGCAGGACCATCAAGAGCTGGCGGGCAAGTACCCGTCCGTAGACGACAACATATCCGTCATAACAGGGCTCCGCAAAGCCCAGCAGGACAAGGACGACGACGAAGCGGGAGGTACCGACGACGACGAGAAGAGCACCGACTCGCACGGCAAGGCGCCAAACGACGCAAGCCCCCCCTCGGCATCCCGCAGCAACAACAGACTCCTCTACAACATCGACGCAGCCAAGCTTCCCGCCTCGCTCACCCGCCCGGTATACTCCACCGTCCTCTTCAACTTTCCCCACGTGGGCGGCAAGTCGACCGACGTGAACCGCCAGGTCCGGTACAACCAGGAGCTGCTGGTGTCCTTCTTCAAGGGGGCCATGCGCGCGCTCCGGCCCGGCGGCAGCATCGTCGTCACGCTGTTCGAGGGCGAGCCCTACACGCTCTGGAACATCCGCGACCTCGGGCGCCACTCGGGCCTGCAGGTGGAGAGGAGCTTCCGGTTCCAGGCCGCCGCGTACCCGGGCTACAGGCACGCGCGGACGCTGGGCGCCGTGCGGAATAAAAAGGGCGAGGTGGGCGGCGGGTGGAAGGGGGAGGAGAGGAGCGCGAGGAGCTACGTGTTTAGGAGAAAGGGGGAGGTCGTGGAGCAGAAGAAGAAGAGGAGGAGAGGGGACGACGATTCGTCAGATGAAGATGATTGACAAAGTATTCTCTGGATTACATGAACCTGGGACATAGGGACGGGCGTGGTGTAACTGCACGGCATAGCGTTTTGATATATTAGCACATCCAGGTATTGAAACATGGTATCTCATCTATCAGTTCCCGACCATTTCTCCAAGCTTTCACTTTACCTCTCTTGTCCTCTCTTTGTCCCGTATAGAAACTCGCTTGCCTCACCCCATCTTCTCCAATAATACATGCAGCCCAGCCCACACTTCACCCCGGCTTCTGCAACGCATATAAAAAAAAAAGCAAGTGATGATACAATGCCTAGCTTGACTCCAATTATGCCATAAGGTCCCTGTTCTGGTATCAAACCCCCCTACTTCCGTAAAAAAAAATGTAACCTCACCTGATACTAGTAAATAGATAATCATGCCGCAAGAACTATATCCTTCCGTATCTCTTCAGCTTTTTCTTCCATGTCCTTGGACTTGTTGGCCTCATCCTCTAGCCGTTGCGCTTCTTCATTCTCTCGCATGAGTGCCTCTTCTTGTTCCTTGAAGGCCCTTTGCTCCGCGTTTTGCTCTTCCGTTAGGGTGTCGTCTGAGCTAGAATCCGGCGGAGGAGGCGGAGGAGGCGGAGGAGATGGCTCCGTACCGTCTTCGGCTCGTGGTCTTTTCGTCTCTGGTCCCTCGAAGCGTCCCTCGAAGGGTGTTGCGCCGGCCGAGTCTGCCGCATCTGCCTCTCTTTTGCGTTTGCGCTCTTGGCTACTAGGGGAGTCGTTTTCTTCCATGTCACTGAGCGCAATGTCGTCCGCCACCTCGGCTCCAACGCTCTGTGATGCGTCGCTGGTTTTGCCATCGGAGCTCCCTGGCTTGGTATCCTTTGGAGCCTGTTTCTGCTGGTGCACCTCATACTTCTCGACTGCCCGTGTTAAAAAGTCCTTAACATACTTCTTTATTTTGAGGGTCTGATTTCTCGCTGAGGGCCGCTGTTGGATCCTCCACCCTGTTGTTCTTGTAATCAGATGCTACAAGCTTCTTGGCAATATCTTTACCCAATCGCTTGAGTTCTTCTTTCGGAAGCTTGTGACGAAATTTGTCTAGCATGTGTTTGACCGGCGGGAAGACCTATTTGATGATTAGCTCACTCAACACACGTGAATCACGGACCAGTAAAGTGGCGTACCGTATTTTCATAAATCTTCATCTGCTTCTCAATAGGGAGTGCCTTCCACTTGCTCCTCCTGGATTCCTTGGATGACGACTCGCTGGCATGTGAAGGAGTTGGTTGCGGCAGAGTCTGTTTCGGTGTCCCTTCCTTGGTCACGCGATCAATGATACTTTGGATAGCTAGTTGCTCCTGTATGGCCTTGGAGGGCGCCTTTGGTCCGTCGTTGGCGGGTTGAGTGGGTCTGCTCCAAGTGGTTTTGCCTTGCTTGTTGTAGTAATAGGTGTGACCTCTGCCATCCTTGGCTGTAAACCAGCCCTCGGGGAGTGGTCCGAAGCGTCGAGGTGGCCGGTTGACGTTGTTATGCTGAAACGACACACTGCGCTGGGGAATACTGCTCTTGGGGCCCTTTGGGGCGTCAATCGGCCGCGGTGATGCTGTTTTCGGTGTTGACTGGGCCGTCTCTTCCTCGCGAGCTTGTCCTCTCCGGTCGTCAAAAAGATTCTGAACTGGTGCATTGGGGTCAACCTTCCTCCTTCGGATGCGATATGCTACTTCCAGTTTACTCCAGTCGTCCAGCAGTTTCTTGGATTTCGCTGATACATCCTCGTGCTCCGAATCTGTTAAGGGCTGTATTGTTGCTTCAATGTTGGAGTCTTGAATCTTGTTTCTCGTCATGCGTGGGAACTTGTCGAGGATATCCAGTACCTGCAGTACAACATTGTGGTCGTCGATGAACGTGTTGAGGGTGGTTTTGAGAATTTGGTAGGCGTGCATACGCATGACGGAGTGGATGACTCGGTCATCATCGGAGCGCTGGATACGCTCAAGAAGTTTGACGGCAATCCATTTTTCCTTGCATTGCACAAGCGCGGCCATGACCTTTCTCGAGCCGTCTTCATCCAAACTCCGGGCTGGCATGCTATTGACATACTCTTCATCATCTTCCTCGGGTCGCTTGCGGCGTGGTTTCTTGGCAACAGCGGTATCCCAGCCATCGGCGTCGTCAATGCCAAGTGCGTCAACAACCGTGGTTGGCAACTTGGTGGCGCGCTCAGTCTGAGTCTTTCCTCCGATGAATCCAACGCAGTTTTGCTCGCCGCAGTAACATGGCTGCGGCTCGGCACCGTAGCGATCAACATTGTAGTTGAAGACCAATTCCTCGCCGGCTTGGATCTTGCGCAATGCAAAGATGCCCATGCGCAGCTTGTCCCCAACAACCCACTTGTCCACGTAGCAGTTGGGATTGCATGAGTGGTTACAAAAGCGACCGAGGTTACCCTTTCTGGTTGCGTCAACAAATTCACTCTTGCTCAGGGACATGAAATAGAAATGCTTGATGCCCTCCTCATCGTACTGCAGCATACGTCGGCGAAACGTGGGCTCGTTGATAACCTCGCCAACATACTCGTAAATAAAGTCGTTCGGTTGTAGAGAAGATTCGGTTCGAAGACCATATCCTTTCTTGTCGGTCTTGATGACAGCAACATCAGCCCAGAGCTTGCGTTGAAAGCGTTGATTCTGGCAACCACCGCCGCAATTGCTGCCGCTGGCGACACACTCCATTTTTGTAGCGCGGTTGATGCAGTCGGAATCCTCGCCACAAGCAAAATTCTCCCCATCTTCTGCAGCCCATGGTTAGTTACGAAGACTTTTGAGCACGACATGGCGTCGAAGGCGCAACGAGCTGTGGGAACAACAAGGGGGACGGGGACCGGTCCAAAAATAAAATAAAATAAAAATTTTCTGGCACGTACGAAATTCCTCGGCACAATCACAGTCCAAAGCGTCATTTTCGGTAGAACCGAGATGTTTTGATCCATAGAGACAGTCTCGAATGACCTGAAAGGACTTGCAAGACTCCTCGGTAACGTTTGGGAGGTGGTTGAATAGTCGCGGTTCGGGCTCGGCGGGTTTTTGTGAAGATCTTCGCGATAAGCGTGGTTTTCCGGAGGCGGGCGTATTCACCCCGTCGCTCTCTGATTTGATGCCATTGATGGATGCAGGCGAGGCACCACCCTTGATGCCGTGCGCTGGCGTTGACTCGGCCGTGTCCATGGCTTCAGGTAGCCCATTCGCGATTCCGTCTTCCAGCTTGATCCTACTCATGCTTCTGGCTGCATGCTCATCATCCTCCATTACCACATGAAAAAAAAAATGGTGAGTGCGGTATGAAGCGTCAACGCTAACACGGCGTCCTCGGTCGGCTTGGCTAGCAATCCGGGATCAAGCAATGAAGGCCGCGACGGGTTGGTGGCAGAAAGCGACAGGGACGCGCGTGGGAGGCTGCGAAGTGTGTGGGCGGAAGCCGAAGCAGGAAGCCGGAAGATGGAAGCCTCAAGCTGCACGGTCAGCGATTCGCAGTGGATCGCGTGCGCCGACGGCAAGGCAGAGCGAGAGAGAGACACGGCAGAGGGAGGGTAGGGCGGAGCGAAGAGGCCAACGATGCTCAGCTGCGGCGTGGTCGGGATTGAATGCGATGCATATGGCCTTGCACCTTGAGCGAGGTGACGAGAGGAATTGAGAGCATTGGGCTCAAGTGCTGAGAGAGTCTGGTTGAAAACGTCGAGTCAACTAGTCAAGGGCAAGTTGGTCAAGTGGTTGACTGGTTGACTGGTTGACTGGTTGACTGGTTGACTGGTTGACTGGTTGACTGGTTGACTGGTTGACTGGTTGACTGGTTGACTGGTTGACTGGTTGACTGGTTGTTGGAACCATTGGCGCGAATCTGGCGCTCTTGATCGCTAGACTTTGGCACTAGGCCACATCTGGGCCGGGGCGTGGGCCGGGCGTGGGGGCTTCAAATGCTGTCAATGTTCAATGTTGGCAACAATCTCCAGCGCAAGCGTCTGCAGCGCGCAATTGATGGCTCCAGCACTCCACGTCTGTACTCCGTACTTGAGTACTCAAATTGGAGTCAACTGGCGTCTACAGGAGTAATCGGCACTGGCCAACTGCAAAATGCCCTGTGAGCTTCCCCCCCCCCCCCCCGGAGGAGTTTTTAGATCTACAAGTTCCTGAGGCCCCAGCACGGGATCCACCCACAGCTTCCTCCCAGCAGCTTTCCGCGTTGGATGTTCTATTTTAAAAACTCCCGCACGGAGTACGGAGTACATGTATATCTCTTTCAATGTGCGCTGGTGTGTTTGTTGTAGCGGTCGTATTGACTCTTCTATAGTAACTTGAGAGTACCTTGTTAACAAAAAATTAATCTCTTATTTATGAATATAAAATAATATTTGATATTAAAATATAGGTGGTATTCTTACTAGGTCACATCCCGGTTCAGTACAATAAACGCACCTGCGCACATTCAAAGGGATGCACCTCTATTTCCGACAAGGCGACACCAGGGACCATGAGTTTGACTGCCCAGACACCGCATGAAGTAGCGAGAAGCTTGGACATCGAAACATCAGGAACAAGCCAAGCCATTGACAACCGGGGAGATGAATCCCCAGGTCACCTTTATGCGCTCCAATTCGTCCAATCCAATCATAAAATGTCTGGCTCAGTACAGGTACAGTCCCACATGTTCAACCCATGCTTCCTTTATCTGATATTCGCAACCACAGCATGGTGGTCCTTTCACTCCTGCTTTATCAGAGCTTTTTTCTTTTCCCAACATGTCTGGTCCATCTTTTTTCATCTCATAGAATCAACCAACTGTTTCATCACAAGCAGTCGATTTAATTTAAAAGCCTCCCAGCAACTGCTCGCGGACAGTTGGTACCCCGTATTCCGCACGCCGTCCGAAATTGTATCCAACAATCTCAACTCACAAGTTCTTTTTTTTCTGTTGTGGAAAGGCAAAGGGTGCGACGAAGGAAAACAACAAGAGCAAAGGGGGACAGAGACAGTGCCCCCAGCAATTACCGGCATCTCGGCCACCTTGAGCCATCATCGTATTGCTGCTGTCTCACCCTCGGCAAAAACCAGTCACTTGTCAGAAGCGCTGATTTGCGACGCACTTGACCACATCTTCACCCTCTCTGATGAGAATCAGCCGCCACAACATTCAGCCAGCGGCACCTATGCCAAATCATGTCATATATCAATGCAAGGTTCGCGGGTCACCACCACGCCATCTGCAACTCCACGGCCCGTGTCAACGTCACAATACCCGTGCAACACCCCCAAACCCATCCGAAGTGACGTCAACTGGTCTGCCAATCCGTGCCCTCCTCAACCCTCCACGTTAGCCGCAGCCATCAATTGATCTCTCGGCACCGCGGTACACGATGCCCAACCGGGAATCAGGCCCTGGTGCTTCGGAGCCGTCCAGTTTGCCAGGGTTCAGTGCAACGTCACCCTTGTCCTCGACTCCTCGTATTCATCAACGTCATACTGCCCAGTCTTGCCCAAGCTAAATAATTGTATATACTATTACCATAAGAATATACTTGAATTCTTTCCATATCTTCTAATATCCAGCCCTTCAAGTTAATTTCCATAGTAAAATACACTACACTCCATAAGGTACTGCAACCTCTACGCCTGTTTAGCTATAGGAACACAAAACAGGTCCATGACTAGGCAAGCTTCGTGGCGAGAAGCCCAAACAACCCGCGTTTCCCGCAGGATTCATGGCATCAGTCGACCAAACGCCTCAAGAACCGTCAATAGAGTTGAGAGAAGCCCGAAGAATGTTGCCGTCAAAAACGGGGTTCCCTTTGCTGTTAGTAGCCTAGACTCTGGATTGATAGTGATTATCTCCTGCAACACTTGATACCACAGCAACAACGTCGTGATGTATGTATCGACTTCAACGTTCTGACTGATTGCGCTTGTATTAATGCGAGCAACCTACCTAGGTAGTCTTGAGATAAGTTTTACTAGCCCAATAACTGTATACTACCTAAGTAATTATACCAATATTGCTTTTTGGGCTGTTTCAGGATAGAACACCTAATATTCTCGGTAGCCTAGTGTGTCTCTTCCCTCCTTGAGGGGCCCTTCGAAACGCAAAATAATTCAACCGATCAATCACTTATGTCACGGACATGTAGTTTATCCTATGGTAAGTAGTTCCTTGATGCATCATCCTCATTTTTTTTTTACTCAACTTCTTCCGCTTGCGCATTCTCTAGGCTGCACTTGGCCTGAAAGTAGTGTAGTATTTCAAGTATGCGGATTAAGCTACCAATATTCACAATGGTGTTCTCGGCCGACTGCTACCATACAGGTGCATATTTAGCTAGAGAAAACACTCAAGCCTGGATGATTCTACAATATTATCCCTTAGCCATAGCATTCCACGCAAACGTATACACCAATTTCAGACCCTGTGAATACCTTTGTCTTACTCATCTGCCGCCTTCTTTAGATTCTCCAGCATCTTCAGCTTCAAATTTTTCTCGCGCTCCATCAACTCAGGCGTGAAACTCTTCCCCAAATCACATCCATCAGAGAGCTTACGGACAAGCAGCTGTCCCTCGGGGAAAGGAACTTGCTTGGCCCAGTCCAGCGCCTCCTCGTCGTTCTTTACTTTGACAATCCAGTATCCGCAAACATGGTCTTCTTTTGACAGATCAAAGGGACCGGGGATGACTTCTGGCCCAGACGAACCACCAAACTTGAGCCGATAGCCCCCGTCAGATGAAGGTGTGAAGCCATCAGCATGGAGAAGCACGCCCTTATCGGCCATCTTCTCATTGAAAGTGGTCATGGTCTCCAACATCTCTGTGGGGATTTCGAGATTTGGTTGATCGGCCATGGCGTCAGCGACGACGAGGAAGGCAAACCGAGGCATTGTTGGTGGTTCTGTTTAGATGTGAAGTTGGCAAAATTGCTGCAATACGCAAACACAACGTGTTTCGTACTTGTTCAGCGTGGGCGCAGTAGAGATGTCTGCTTGTGATGTCAATCGAGTGAGCTTTGTTGCTCAATTGATATTCCTTGATGACGTTCCAAATGACGATGGGGAGAAATGGACGCAATTTATAGATTCAACATAAGCGTGCCAACCGCTTGTTTATGAGAGGCGCTTCAACTACACATGCGCCATGGGGAACAAAAATGGCCCCAACTGAGTTTATTTCTTGCGTGTTTCCTCAAGGCAACCTGCACGCTGCCGTTAATTCTGGTGCATTTGGTTAGGGGTTAGGCAACAAGCTCAAAACCTAGCAATGTGAGAGAACCAAGGCCCAATGGCAATGTAATTGGCTTCTTCGGCTTTATCATGTGGCGCTTGTCGTGTCCCATGATTCGAATGCCAAACTTGACCCCCTCAAGCCACGACGTTGGGCACTCCCACATCCTCGCCTAGAGCAAAATCGATTCGCACTCGAGTACGGCACTGGACCAGAGCATAGGGTCTAACAGCAAAATATCGTATTTTTCTCATTGCGAGTGCGGCAATGTTGCAATATCTTGCCAGCTGTAGCATTTCACGAAGTAGGCTCTGCTCTCATCTCAGATATCGTGAACATACCGTAGTTAGCACCGGGCTACCATGTCAACGCTAGTCGGCAAAAAGCTTTTTTCAATCAGAAGGAACCAGTTGGATCTGAAAAATGTTAGCTCTGAAAGCCATGGGGCACAGGGCGACGAGCTAACTGTGAGTGCAGAACAATATGTGTTGCAAGCCTCTGAAGCCTCTGCACAGCCTCTGTGTCTGGGCTTGTATCATGACTAACTCTGGATCTTGCGAGGCAAAGCTGTGAGTGATGGGTGCTACGACCTGACCAACGGACGAAGTTTCCCACTGCTAAATCATGATCCGCGCAGATGGCCATCATGCCGTCCGAGGCATATCTTGAGAAAATCGGGTTCACTAGAAGACTAGACGATGGAGTTGTTCGGCATTTGATACTGGCCATCCTTTTACTAGTATTAAGTTCCGTTGGTAACGTTAGATTTAACGTCTCGCCCTGGTGACGTTGGCACATTCACGTCCCCAGCTCCAGTAAGTCTCCTGCAACAATAGCGAAGCTCTCGAATAAAAAACTATTCATGCAAGTTGAGTTTGCATACTGAACCAAGGCAATGATAAGCCAAAAGCCAGGCGGCAATATGGCGGCTCGATTCTGGTAATCCGGAAAAGTGGTATCGGGATCGGATCAAAGTGCCTTGCGTACCGCATCGGCTGGGAACAAGGAGTTCTCTTTCGGGTAATTGATGTGAAGCCACGGAATGCCGCATCGAATAACACTCCTGCGTCACCACATGTTTTGCGCTGTGTAACAATTGGTAGTTTCCGGAACTGTCAATTGTCATCTCGAGCCCCGGCTGTCCATCGAGGGTTCCTGGCAGCTCACAATTGTTCACCTGCATGTCAGAAGCGGCATGCAATATGCAAGAGCAATTGAACCAGGCAATTGGGCCATTACGGGCAGTAGGTTTCAGAACGACACAAACCTTGCAGAAATCAAACCCAGACAGGTTTGAGCCGTTGCAACTGTGAAAGAGGAGAGAAGACTCGTCCGAATTTGCGCGGGTGGGTCTATCAAGATTTGCCAACTCACTTTGCATGGACGATTAGGCGTGCTTGTGCCAGGCTTCGCCGAGAAGGAGCGACCAAGAGGTTATAAAGGGCGGTCGGGCTGCAGAACTTGCCAACATCTCGGGCTGTATTCTCAAATCCCCTCAAATCTCAAAGTGGTGGTCATGTCCCCGACTTTCTTCATCTTTTGCAATGGAGGCGCTATCCAAACCAGAGGAGGAGTGATTCTTGACATCACCCTACCTAGCCCGTACATACCGACGAGTCGTATACCTCCATGTTCCTATGCATCCAAATGGGGAGGCCTCTTAAAGCGGCCGCCGATGCTTACAGAATAGCTACGGTAAGCTTGCCTACATCGACTGCCAAAGGCAGCTTGCCATGTGCAATCGACAGCCCTTTTCAATGAACATGTGGATTGTGCTGAGACCGCTAGATGCAAGGAGACTCAAATTGGTATGGTCAGGGAGATCAACTGGGTGTGGCCGTGTTAGACATGATATTAGGTGGAACTCGTTTGGATGAACGCTCTTCGGTTGAGCCACAGATCTCATTTGATCACAGCCAAACGGTCACGCGGCCACTTACACGAATGGGCTCTCTCGCCGCGTCTCCCACAAGACCTGCTGTAGCAACACTCACCGATATTGACACCACATCTGACACCACAATCTGCCCGGAGTAAACGCACCAGGCCATCAACTCGCGTCCCCGACGACAAGGGTTGGCATTCAAAGAGCACAATCATGGTGTGTGAGCGCGAGAAGCGCGGCGAGGCAGCCCAGCTGCGGCGAGACACGAGCCAAGTTGGCGTCTACCATGATTGCCATGGACAGGATGGGAGGGGGACTGAGACATGTCAGGCGCTCCAGATTGATCGTGGGATTGATTGGCCATGCCTTGGTCAATAGGGAGACTTTCCCCGTTAAAGCATAGCGTCTGGTATGCGTGGACTCCATACACCTTGTCAGAACGACGACGGTGGGTCGAGTGTCACCACAGCTGCATTGAGTGTGGCAGACGGCCATGATCTTTTTCTTTGTGCATTTCTTTGTTCACAAGCCGGTGCTTTTCTCGGTATTGACGACCGAAGTGGCCTTGAAGTCCTGAACAAAGGCAACTTCTCAGTAGAGCTGGCAAAATATCTTGGACCATCCCCACTTCGACCAAGGGCAAGCACAGATCGACCCGGAATCTGCTATTATCAAATGACAATCATGCGACGTGGGATTTGCACAAGAAACATACACACACACACACACACACACACACACCAAAAGCCATGGGACCCTGGCGCCTTGAACACACTAAAAGACTCCACGGCTCTTTAAGCGACTTGAGACTTCTCGGACACGCCCTTGACACTGGAAATCGGGGGATTTGTTCGTTGGCCGAGATACCAATCGGTCCGCACCGAAGCCATCTTTGGTCAGTAGAGTTGGGCTGAAGTTACACTTTTTGTCATAAATAGTAAGTCGCCACCGGAAGACTCACAACTGTCCCCGGCACTTTGCTTAGCTTGGCAACAGCTGCTGACGTACGGACAGCAAATTGACTCCTTCACACACGTTCATCGGTTAGACGGGGCTGGCCTAGCCATGTTTACCAAGTGTGGCAACCGGCTGACCTTTATTCAGCGCATAAAAGGCCGCCATTGAAGTGTCTGGTAGGATTTCGGAACGGCTCCGTGTACCGCTGCATGGTTCCGTCATGAGGGCTCGTCTCTCTGATACATAACTTAAATACTCGTCTGTATCTGGTGCTTGACGGCGACTATAGAAGTGTGGCATCCAACTGGGAGAGCTTCCACATTTTCTGTTCTCTCCATCGCTGCTCCTCCATCTCGTTGCCTCCTGACCCATGCTCGCTGCGACCCTGGTCATTCTTCGTCCGCACCACCACCGTCACCGTTCAGAGTGCCGCGCCATCAAGAATAGCGAGGTGGTATCCATGAGCCGCGTGGCTGGTCAAGCTATGACTGTCAACGCTGTTCTCGCTGGCTTTCAATTCTATGTCGCGAAGGAACCGTGGCCTCCAAACCGAGGATAGAGCTTGCCTTCCAATACTTGCTAGTCTCGTTTGCAACCGACCAGAATGAACCGGTAAACACTAGTAATTTCAAGTACCTTGTCCCGCGCTTCTACAGTCACGCAGACACGCAACGTCTCTTGATCTGTGCTTCGTATTGGCGCTACTATCGCCTGCATGTCGCGGATCAACATTACACGACCCATTTGCCGCCTTACCCCTACTCTTTCTACCCATTGCCTGTCTGCTCTCGGAGTCTCGGCGCACAGAGAGACATCTTGCTGGGTGTCACAAACTTGACGACCGACCCTTTCCCCCAAAGTGTCTGTTGAAAAGCCGCACAACTGCAGCCTTGTATTGTCTAATTTGTGCAAAGTCAGCTCCAGCGAGTTCCATGTGAAAAGGGGAGGAGGGGTCGAAGGACGCTCTACCCAACAACCAACCTTTCGCATAATAGTAAGCAACAGGCAGGGGCTGCGGCATCGTTTGTTCTGGGAACTTGATTGTTCGGGTTTCTGTTAACTATAGATGATTTTGTGGTTCGTCAAAGTCGTCTATAGTCGAAGAAATGCCAAACAATAATGTCTTCAATGGTGGAGAAATAGCGACAGAACTTCTATTCTTCTCCTGCCCGGGTCACCTTCGCTTCACTTCATGAGCCCAACAGCAATACCACCGATGCGTATCCGAGAGTTGTCGGGGTCCCAGTACAGTTTGTTTTGTTGTTTTTCTTTTTTCTTTTTTCCTAGTCTTCCTGGCGAATTGTTTCGTTTCTGTTAGACAAACCATATAGAACCATGGAGCTCTCCTTTACGCAGGACGAAAAGGTATGTCTGGTAGTGATTTTGAGGAACAAATGATAGGAAATTCAGATAATAATATTCGTCTGGCAGCGATTTGTTCTTGCTGAGATTATAAAATCCAGTACTGTCAATATCGACCTTTTGCTGGCTTTCATAAAGACCAATCGTGTTGACCCCGATTGGATGAGGATGCAGCTTCCGCTTGGTATGTGAATCACCCTTATCATCCAACAACCGTCAATGTTTTTTTAAGCAAATCTAATGTTTCGCTAGGTCGTAATATGAATCAGTGTATGCAAGTTGTAGAGCATATGGGCGGCCCTTCTTCGAATTCCAAACGGCCATCAACAAGCGGCCAAGGCGAGCCTGTCCTGAAAGGAGCCGATTCTAGCGTCGCGGGCGACACAACTAGCTTGAATACCCAACATTTATCACCTCCTGTTTCAAGTGTACCGGTTCCGATCCTTCCTCGACCATCAAAGGGACTTGAGCAGAATCAAGTTGCCATGCCTCCGCCGCAATCAACAACAAAACCCAAGAAACGAGGCCGTCCGTCTCGGGCGGATAAAGCCAAGAGAGATCTTCGTCCAAACCTTCCACCGCATATAGCTCCTCGTATGCAACACAGCACTGGACACAGACTAATTGTGCCTGCTATTCCACATCCACCCAACAATTCAGCAGCTCAGTCAGAGTTGTCAGTCTTTGCGACCGCCGATACAAGAAAGGCGAAGAAGCGAAAGATGGTTGAGCCTCTCGGACAATCTCAGCAAGCCAACCCCAGTACTCTTTCTACAAGCTCTGTCGTATCGGGTTCCGCGACATAGGACTTCGCGCATGAGATGCCAACGGCGGCCCGGATCTTCTCACTCATGAGTCGTTGGCGTTCTGTCAGTCTTGATGAGATGCCTGCGAATACGCCGTCCGAGAGCCATAGAAGACCAGCGGCCGAGCATGTTTTAGATGACCCAGGCAATACCACAGTGCAAGACACACAGCCGTGGAAATTGAGCAATATGGAGGCGGAATATGGATTCTCAGGCTTCCAAACTTCCTATGAGCCCACCATTTTCGAAGATCAATGTCAGGACCCCATTGACCCCAACATGATGGTTGATGTTAGTGATGGTCAACAGGACGGACTCCCCTGACATCACTGACACCGCCATCAACGTTGACCAAGACTGTTATTGCGTCGGTTTTGAATAAAAGTCTTCTGTTTTCTTTTCAAAGACTCTTCCGAGTGTGGCTACCTACCTGCCTGGAGCGGCCAGCCATACTATGAATTCCCGTTCCGAATACGGAGGCACATGGACTATGGCCTCATTTGTATAGCGGCTTTCAGTCTGGAGCTTGAGCACGACCTTCATTTCATTCACAATTCCGGATTGATTGTGGTTCTCTGGCTCGTATTTGACCGCACAGAACCGGTGCAATGACGTGTTTGCCATCCGGTAGCGTACTGTTCCTATGTATCATATGCTTTGGCATTGTGGCTTTCATTTTTCTAAGTTTTGTAATTTTCTCAAAATTCTGTCCATTTTTCGGAGCGAAATTGAACAGCTGTTGACTTATTGACCTCGAGCATTATGCCTTCGAGTGTGAAAGACCGCAGTATTGATTGTGGTTGTTCAATCACGATGGCATGTACGATACGATGTCGATGAGATAAGTGGAACAAGGGGTGGCATTTGTAGACTTTGGCAGAGCCACACGCACGAGAAGAGAACGATGCCAGAATTCATTCCTAACGTCAATTGTTGCTATCATTTATCCTAGTCAGGGAGTCGGGCTGACTAAAAGTACTACAAGACACGCTATAAATTAACTCCCAGAACATGATGTTATGTTAGTCGATGCCGTAGGACCTTTGTTTAAATTTTTCATTCCAAATCGCTCCCTTATCTCAGCTAGAGGCCAAACCTTTGGTTGCTCAGCCCTAACCGAACAGTATACGATCAAACAAGACTCCCGTGTTGCGTTTCACTCCCATGAAGTACTCCATAATCGGATATTTTAGCTCAACCAAATCCTCATGCCTCTTCCCTGTGGCTATTTCTTTTTTTGGAAGGACCCGCAACTTCTCTCCAAGTCCTTTCGTTCCGCTATGCATTACCCATGATTAAGTTTCCCATATTTCAATCATTGCCTTAGGCCTTACAAAGCCTTGACAATCTTCTCAAGAGCCTCAATTAGAATATCGGCATGGTGCTCCTGGAAGGTCAGCATGGGGCGGAAGACGAACGGCATTGGCACCGCTGCCGCCAATGTTGATACCAAAGCTCTTGGCCTTAACGAGGAACTCGTCGCGTTTGGGATGGTCGAAAGCAATGAAAGTACCCTGGCCCTTACCACGGAGATTCTGGAAATGATCGGGGTACTTGCTGGCAAGACCCTCAAGCTTGCCGAACAAATAGTTGCCGACCTTGGCGGTGTGGTTCACGAGATCGAGGCGCTCAATTTCGTTGATGATGCCACGGAAAAGCAAGGCCTTGGATGGATCTCCCATCCAGGTGTTGAACTGGCGGTAAGGCTTGTTGGGACGCAGGTCCTTGGACCGATAGTAGTAACCAGCAGTCTGGGCCTTCTTGGAAAAGGTAACCATATCGGGAGGGTCCTGGAGGTTCCAGTGCTCATGAGCCCAGAACTTACCGGTGGCACCGACACCAGTCTGGACCTCGTCGACGATGAGCAGGACGTTGTGCTTGCGGGTCACGGCGCGGAGCTTCTGGAAAAATTCTGGGCTGGCGTGGTTGTCACCGCCCTCACTCTGAATGGGCTCGATAACAACGGCCGCAGGAGGCAAGTGCCAGGTCTTGATCAAGTGCTCAACCTCATCCAGGCTGGCCTGCTCAGCCTTTGCGTTCTCCTCGGCGTGCTGGTCAAGTGGGTACTTGAGCTGGGGGAAAGTAGCCTGGGGCCAGTCGAAGGCAGGAATATCAAGCTTGTGGATGGGCTTGGAGCGAGTGGTAGACAGGCAACCAAACAAACGGCCGTGGAAGCTAGTCTTGAAAGACAAAATAGAAAGCTGCGCAGAGCCAGGGGCCTGGTTATTCATGGCACTCTCAATTTCTTGCGGAGTGAATTCGACGTCTGGGCCACCTCGTTCCACTTGTCGCTTATACATGAAAGCAGCCTTGTAGGCAATTTCATTGGCATCGGAACCGGCCATGGCGGTGTAGACGTTGTCAAGGCCCTTGGGAGCGACCTTCAGGATACCAGTCTTCAAGATGTTGGCCCATGTGTGGGAGGGAAAGTTACCCAACGCGGGACGATTGATGATGGCATCAACCATCTCCGGGGTCTGAGCAATCTTCCGAAGCTCGGGATTGTTGTACCCCACAGGAATAGAGGCAATCTGAGCATAACTGGATAACGGGCAGCATCAGTATAAGTCGCCGCTAGTGGGGAAGTCCAAGCTGGACAAGCAACAGGGGCAATGTAACTTACACATCCAGAAGCATGTTGCCATCAGGATCGGCAATGTAGTTGCCCACACTCTGGGTATAGTCGGCCATCATGTTGATGCTGCGAGTCTCGAAGACTTCATCGAGCTCCTTGACGGCCTCAGCAGCCTTGGGGCCCGGAATACTGGTCTTTAGGATGGGGGCGGCGGGCTCGTCCTTGTGAAATGACTTGGCAGTACCCATGCGCATGGCGCCAGTGGTGCCAAAGGAACGTTTGATTCATAGCAGCCCGGAGTGACTGGACCATGCCAGGCCGGGACGCGCCAGCAGCACGAAGGGCCGACATGTTGGCGCACGTGGACGTGGATGAGAGTGGCGAAGATGCAAGGGAGCTGTGTAAGTGGGAGAAAGTATTTTGTATTAAATCTCGATGTATGAGCACTTGGATGCAGAAGCTCGAGACGGGCCCGGGAGCCGGGTGCAGGTAGTCAAGCAAGATCCCAGATCTTCAATTGATAACAAGGATCACGAGAAATGTTGAAGGTGTTGTGGAAGGAGCAAAGCCGGAAAGAGCTGTCGGAGCTTCAATGCCTTTTATCATCGGTATACAGCAGCCTATCTGTGGGGAAATTATGCGGGGAGCTCTGGGCGCCCCTGCCTAACTTGGCTACTGGTCAACACTGTGAGACCGACGACGGACCCCGAACCCACTGGCCGCTCCAGCCTTTGTAGCCGTTCCAGCCACTTTGATTGAGATTGTGAAACACCATTTCTCCATGACACTTTTCCTCCATCTTCAGTCTTCTTCTACCCACACTGATCAACCCAACACACGCCCAATACGCCGCTGCAATTGCGCAATGGCCATCTCTACTAGCTCGTCAAATCGCTGACAGCCATTGCTTTGCACTGCTACTACTCTGTTCATATACGCGTCGGACCTTGAAAGCCACCGACATCGCATCCACTCCATCCCTGACCACCAGGTCCAAGGATCCCCCGCATCGTCCGGATTTTATTGGCTACCACACATCGTTGTTACGTACTTCGGTGGGCTTTCCGACATTCCGGCTTGTCCAGAACTGCCCGCTGCAGCGTGGGCGCAGACAGCGATGCCAGCTCCATGCGCCGTACGGAATGAGAAAGACGTGTCACGGCAACACACCGACCACGCCTTTCGGGAGGGCGTCAGGAGCACCGACGTCGGCGCTCGGCATGCGGCAGCTTGTGTGAATCTGGTCGTGCTCAGGTGATGGCTTTTTTGCTGCTTGGGTAAGACAAGTGGTAAAGTTAGATACTTCAATGTGCACATTTGCTTCATGGCTACAAGCCTGCAACAGGTTATTCCCATCTTCCATCTAATCGATGACTAACTACCTAGGTACCTAACCTAAGCACTTAGTACGCTGGTAGCACACTGTTCAGTTGTATTCCGGCCAGCGGCTTACACGACACCTCTCTGATACCCCGTCTTACACCAATACATCAGCACAACCAACCTCAAAAAACGCCCCTCTGCAACATGCCATGGAGGACGGTGAGGAAATAGCTGGCAAGTAACATCATGTGAAGCAACAAAAGGGCCTCCGGAAGACCCAAGCTTGGAATCAAAACATACAATATTTGCGCCGTCTTGCGCGCTATCCCGGGGGGGGGTGCCACTACCAAGCACCAATATGAGATTTCGAGGTCTAATTCAAAGGTCTAATAATTTAATAATGAGCCGGTCCCCCCTCCGGCTTCGACTCTCCAGCAACCGCCCGGCTCGGGCCCCGTCTCCACTGGCACACCACTTGCTGTTCCAAAACCGGAGTCTCGCAGATATTTGCTTCCCATCGACTACACCAGGTACGATAGCAAACGTCGCATAGATACAGGCTATCAGCTATTATCAGTGCCAATCTGACAATTAATTTCATTCGTCGGAGAATATCAAGTCCACCTTTCACTTCAACGATAAGGTCTCAGCAGCAAGACTCTGAACCTTTTGGGCAGCACCCCCTGCTCAGTACGGAGTACTTCACATGAGATCCTTACGTGAACCAGGGCTCGTCCCACCTGATTGATCCAAGACTTAAGACTGCCACTAGTCATGCAGCGTCCACTCGCACTATTTTCCCCCCTATCAAATGCCCCGGGGGCCGACCACTTGGTGCCACCAGTCGCCTGTGGCCAAACAAATAACCAATCTAACTTATCGGAATAGGAGTGAATACTCTTGGTGGGTGCTGTTCCCCGGGCCCCGTGGATTCCGGTTTGCTTCGGACCCGGTCTCCGGGGGCGCCGTAGAGGTTCACCAACTTACATGTGTCTACTCATTCGCATCACGTATTTGTCGATGAACGGGAGATCCCTGAGGGGTTCTTGTGACTGTTGTTCATTGCCGTTAAGCCATGCCATATTTGGGAGCAAGACTATGCGGGAACTTTGTCCGAGTCAATTGGGATGCACGCTCAGTTTTGAAATCGTCACATAAAGTTGGGTTACATGATGATGTTCGCCAGAGCTATGTGGACTGGCGTGAACGAGAACAAGAAGAACGTTTAAAGAATCCCATCTGTAGTTCACGTCGACGGAGTGGCCCATGTCGCAGGATCAAATAAGCCGATGCTCTACAGTAATAATGCCCCAACATGCAATTTCTAACCAAGATGGTACCTGGTCTTTGCACAATGCCAAACAAAATATGCCAATGCAAATGCCATGGAATTGTCTCCAATGAGAAACCAAGGGAGTGGGCTACAAGCGCTCTAAGAAAAATAAATAGATAACCGCACCAGTTTGATGAGTCTAAAAAGACAGCCGTGACATAGTAACAAAACGCTGACCATCAGGACGGTCGCTCATTCGCGTCGCTCATCCCAATGAGCATGTCTATTCGCCCTCCTCTTCAAGTTGTCGTATATACCTCACGAAAGTTTTCTTGTGAATCTAGCACCCAGAAGCTGTTAGTTGAGACCTATGAATATCGTGCAGATGGGACATAACAAAATTCCTCACCATTCCCCTATATTTGCCATCTTTCAGAGCGCAAATATATCGCAGACCCAGTTTCACAAAACATTCGTACACCAGGTCCATCGGTGATCGGATGTCCAAAGCAACCGGGGCCTATAGTATGGTCAGTCAGCGGCTCTAAATTGTAAAATGAAGTGACTTACTGGGTCGATATATTGTGTGAAGTCGGTAGGATCCACGTCATCTTCGTCATCCTCGTCGATGCTTGGCACTCTATCCATCAAGCATAGGCTTGTCTGCTCGTTTTCGAGCTGATCCAAGGCAAATTCCAGATCTGGAGCAGGGATGAGTCCCACCAAGACCTCATGCCTGATGATGGGGAGCCCACCATCAAGCTCCCCGGCCCGATGAAGAAGCTCAAGTTTGGACCGAAGACTCACGGCTGAAACAAGTGGTGAGTTGGTGATGTCAATGACTCTCTCCCGACGAGTTCGAGTAACGATATCCGCCAAATTGCTGGTGAAGACTGGCTTATGTTTGTTGTCTAAAAATGGATATGCATTCATATTTGTCAAGAGGTCCTGGGCATTTGTCAGTTACGGTGCATCCCTCCTTGGAGCACATCAACATACATAGATACTGCTGGGCTCGACTGCATCAGCTGTCCATTTGGCAACCAAGATGGTCAGTGAAAATGGAAGTACATAGTCCAAGCTGCCAGTCAGTTCAAATAAAATAACTGCCAAAGTCAATGAAAGTCTCGTCACACCACACATGGTAGCCCCGGCTGCGATGAGGCCATATACACCTGGCTGGATGCACGATCCATCCGCAGCGGTTGCGCAGTCGCCAAAGATGGACCACTGAGGAACTGAGAGGACAAACCACTGCACAAGATGTCCCACGATCCGCCCCATCAAGCCACCAACCACCATGGATGGAATATAGATTCCTGCTGGTACTTTCTGTTTTGACTGAGTTAACAGGTAGCCCAGGCGGTGGCCTATGATAATGGATACTTACAATACCAAAGGTAATTACGGTGAGGAATCCCTTGATGAGAAAGGCTATGAAAAGCGTGAGGAGAATGGGAGGAATATCGTTCACAGAGCCGGGACAGAGGCCGAGCTCATCTGTATTTTCATCGTTGCCGTCGCAAGGTGATGCCAAGTTGAGCAATAACTTTGCAACCGGCTCCTTCACCAAGGCATTCCAGTAACTCATCAGACCGGTTACAAGAGCCACTAAGAAGACCTCCAGCAAAGGATATGATTTTATGGCTGGAATACGACGGAAGGTCTGGGCCCAGTATTTAGAGGCTTTTATGAACAGTGCACCAAGTGCACCGCCAAGAACGCCAACAAAAACAAAACTAACGAGCTCAAAGAACTCCCAGTCGATGAGATACCTGACTTGGAACATGACGATCTTATGAGTACCATACGGATTCAAAAATTTCAATGACAAAGCCGCAATAATACAGCAAAAGAAGGTCCTGAACAGAGTCTTGGCAGGGAAGAAATAGGCGACCTCTTCCAGTCCGAATAATACTCCGCCCAAAGGAGCACCAAAAGCAACTGCAACGCCTGCTGCTGCTGCAGCGGAGAGTACTTCTCGACGCTTGGCATCGTTTCGGTCGTATTTGGCAAATAACCGACAGGCAATATTGCCGACACAAGCTGCAATATGAACGTACGGTCCTTCTTTTCCCAGACTGAGACCAGACGCGACACTGAGGACAAGTGCAACAGACTTAATAATAAGAGTTTGAAAGCCCAGGAAGCCATGTAGGACAAATCCACTGAGAATCACACGAACTTCAGCAACTCCGCTGCCAGCAGCAGAGTAATAGATCATGGGAGGGCTTGTGTGTTGTGACCCATCTTGCTGGCGAGGACTTGCGCTGTCGTCGGTCGAGTTTCCGTCGGCAGGCTGACCGACTTCTCGAGGTAGGGCGGCTAGATTCTCGTCCAAGGTGGTAAGTTGATATGCCGACGGAACTACGGTCTTTGTCCCAAGCGCAATCCAACATGAGAGGAGCGCTAGGCCAACGACGCATGTTAGGTATATTGTGAAATCAGTCCACTTCTCGCCAAATGGGTGATAGTTGAAGGCTTGCGACCAGCTTCTCCAGTCATCGCATGGACCTCGTCGACAACATTTCTGTGCACACGCTCATTAGTTGACAGGCTTTCAACGAGAAACATGCCACATTGGTGCCGCACCTTTTCGTTCAAGTACCACGCTCTTGAGCAGTAACCATCCTTGAAGTCAAAGATGGTGACTTCGGCAACGTCGATGGCATACGCAATGATGGCAATGACAAGTCCACATACGGCACTGAGAATCCAGCCCTGGCAGCCGTCAAGCATAACACGAACCCGACCCCAGAAGTCTTTTCGGCTTCTCAAAGCTTTGACGCGATGAGAATCTGCAATAGTATCGTGCACCCAGTCAGTACTGGTGAACTGATCATACCATACTCTCTCGTCAGGAACGGTAGATGCTTTGGATTCCGACATTGAGGTATTCCGGTCGGACAGGGCCTGCATCAGTCTCTGCCCCCATGACCCCTGCCTGGTGTGATGTCTGGTTTGCCGTACGCTACCTGGAAGGAAACAGTTGTCAGCGTTCAATTTTTGACAAAAAGCAGAACATCATAGTATTCAATTTATTGATTCGAGTGTTGTAGCCATACCTGTATAACTGTGGTTTCGAGATATTTGGGGAATTCGAGGAGACGGCGCACCGCCATCTATTCTTATTCTGGATCGCGAAGTATTTAATAATAATGGCGAGCGCTCGTTAGGCTCCATGTTGGAATGAGTCCTATGAAGAGCATGTGGCCGACGACTCGCACGAGGCGAAGACGGCTGGGAACCGGTATTAGAGGGCTCCCCGTCCACCATGGTTGTCTGGATCAGGGTAGGTCGAGCAGATTTATGTTGTGTAATGCTGCGAAAGGATCGAGGCCTAGGATGGTAAGACGCGTGCGAGTTGAGATTGGCTTGTGGAGGTTCAGACGAGAGCTTCCAAGGGTGGCACGTTGACAGCGAGGGGGGCCGATATTACGTGCAGCCTCCACGCCAAAGAGCTATGCGTTCGACCGGTGAAGAATAGCAGGTCGACAGAGGATCGGCAGCAAGATCCGAGAAGGAGGAGCTATGAGACGGAAATCAAAGACTGCAGAGTGACCGGGGAAGGAAGAGTGCCGTCCATGCCTTCGCGTTGCATGCAAGACGGGAAATTCGGCAACGGGCTAGAGTCGTGTCCACGCGATGCGAGGAAGCTCGCAGGGCAGCATTAGCAGCAGGAATTGGAGGTGGAAGTCGAAGCACCAGGCCCGACCTGGAATCCAATAAGGATGAACGGGTGTGTCGCTGATGGCAATGTCTTAGCTCAGATATCTGCCACAAGGGTCGTCTCTCGCCTCCCTGCACGCTCAGGCTTCACGTGGTGTCTGAACTGCAAGTGCTGTGCCTTGCCCCAGACTTTTAGCCCGGCCCAAGGTCCGACAGGGAGCGTCATCAACCCTTGGAGCAAGCCACACAGCCGCCGTCATGGTGCAATGGGTTCGTGACGATCCTAGTCATGTTGTGTCATCCGTCACTTGTCAGGCGAGAGACCCACTCAGCACAAATAGTCAAGCACAAATGGCGTCGGGTTGGGGGTAGGGATGCAGCCTCAACTTTTCAAATGTTGATGCACGACATCTTCGCTTCGCTACACGGGGCGTTAGGGGAGGAGGCATTGTATGATGCCACAGTAGATTAGTCGATGGGATCATCAAGTTCCTTCGGCATGTCGTCCCACCCCAGCAGCGGCAGGGAGAGGCAGTGGGGAGAACACCTGGAAGTCTTCTGTGTAACAGCAGGCTATCCACGTCTCTGAGTGCTGTGCTGCAAGGCGTCATCACGTGCAGGCTCCCACCATCGGTCTTTTACTTGAGGGAAATATGAGGGAGATGCGGATACGAAGTAATGCAACTGTTAAAGTTCGATGTTACTGTATGATGCCTGTCACGCTGTTGAGGTCGCCGTACGGAGTACTTATCTCAGGCTCTGGCTGGTGCGCTAAACGCGCCAATGATGCTCTGTTTAAGCGACGCGGGCGACCCCTGTCTGGCCACGACGGCATGTGCAAGCTGAGCCCCACTCACTCACCGTCCTCTTATCTTATCAAAATTAATTTTCTGACCCAACATTGGTCCAAAGCGGAGAAAAAAGTCGTCCGTCGCAGCTTGATCAACTCGCTTGTCCCATCACCAAGCCGCATCCTTTGCACGCATTCCTCCAAACCGCGGCAAGTCGACTTTCCGTCATCATGGCAAAGAAGAGAAAGGCTGGCAGTCGCAATGCCGGCCCAAAAGGCCCAAAAGAACTCGATCCCAGTGAGGCTAGACTTGGCCCCATCACCACTTATCAAGATGTCGCCGATTCGGAAGACGAATACTTTCTCAACAAAGACACAATAATGCTGGATGACGAGCCGAAATCGAAACGTAGGAGACAGGAGGATGAAAATATGGAATTGTCAGACGAAGAGATCCTTGGCTACGAGGACTCCGACTCTGATGATCAGGATGACGAGACCGATGCAAAGCCCCAGACAAAGTCAAAGAAGGCTACAACGAAGCAGCATGATGACCAGGATGATCTCGAAGACGGCGATGAAGAAGAAGATGAAGGGGACTCTGGCTGGTGGGGATCTTCAAAACAGGAGTACTATGACGCTGATAACATTGAGACCGAGGCCGATGCGCTGGAGGAAGAAGCCGAAGCCAAGCGATTGCAGCAAAAGAAACTCTCCAAAATGAGAGAGGAAGATTTCGTGTTTGACGGCGACGAATGGCTCACCGGAGAGCCTGAACCCGAGGAAGGCGACGGGAAGGTTGTTGAGGTTCTCAAGGATATCGAAGTCACCCCGGAAATGAGCATAGAGGAGCGATCGCGGCTCTTGTCAACAAGATACCCTGAGTTCGAGCACTTGGCAAGCGAGCTGGAGGAGCTGCACCCCGTATATCTCGGTCTCAAGGAAGACGCTGCCAACCAACCAGACACATCAATCGAGGCCATCAAGTACTGGGTGTTGGGCTGCTATGTTGCCACCCTGGCCAGCTATTTTGCCATTCTTACATCACCTGCACGAGACGCTGGAAAACTGCAAAAGCCCTTGTCGGCAACTGACTTACGGGATCACGAAGTCATGGAGACATTGCTCAGTTGCCGCGAGGCTTGGGATCGAGTGAAGAACCTGACGGCAGCGACCAACCCCGATGAGACGTCCTTGTCACTGGCCGCGGACCTCGACGGTCAATATGCATTGAATGATGCCCTGGCCGCACTCGACACTACCAAGAAAAAGAAATCCGCGAAGAAAGACAAGGTTTCAGCTGCTAAGGAAGCGAAGAAGCTCGAAAAGGCCAGGGCCATTGAAAGCAGCGTTTCCGACCTTTACAACTTACCGATTGCCCCTGGAAAGTCGAAACGGAAGCCGAAGCTTTCCTCAGCTTTGAAGGAAGACGATAACTCAGACTTTGGCGAAGAAGACACCCTAGACGCCCGAGCTGCCGCGGACAAGGCTGCCCGGAAGAATAGTCTCAAATTCTACACGTCACAAATCACGCAAAAGGCCAACAAGCGTGCCGGCGCCGGGCGCGATGCTGGAGGAGACATGGACATTCCACATCGTGAACGACTTCGAGACAGACAAACCCGTCTCCTTGCAGAGGCGGAGAAGCGAGGCAAGCGAGATTCCAAACATGGTGCTGATCTTGGCGATGACAGCGACGACGACGACAACACTGCCGCGAACGCTCTTCGAAATGACGAGGACGAGTACTATGATATGGTGGCCAACAAGTCAAAGAGCAAGCGAGAAGAGAAGGCCGCTCGTTATGCTGCCTATGCTGCAGCAAGCAAGGCAGATAGAGTGGTGGAGAATGAAGAGGTGGGAGAGGATGGCAAGAGGAAGATCACATATGCCATTGAGAAAAACAAGGGCCTGGCACCCAAGAGAAACAAGGATGTCCGAAACCCAAGAGTGAAGAGGAGAAAGCAGTATGAGGCCAAGCAGAAGAAGTTGAAGAGCATGAAGCCTGTTTGGAAGGGTGGTGAGCCCAAGGGCGGCTACCAAGGAGAAACGTCTGGTATTAATGTTGGTGTCGTTAAGAGCATCAAATTGTAGAGTATTGATGTCAGTAGAATAGTATACATGGGTTGTATTATATCTTGACCAAGGAATGTGGTTATATTCAAATGTCCTTGTGCTGTTCTTGAATGGCATGGCCGAAGCAATTTGGGGGATGGGTTGAGCCAGTGGGCCCACCTGGGCCAGGTCTCACTTCGAACAAGCTGTCCTAAGCTCTGCTTCTCAACTTCTACTATCTACACAGGACCTTGGAAACTGCGCGCATCGTGCGCTATATTTTTTGCATGAAGCTTTGATGGGGCGCTGATGGCCTGTCTAATATAGTAGTTGTCCATAACTTTCTGCCTTCAAGGCGCCATTCGTCGCAATGACCTCCGCCCCCGACCTAGCGACGCTCACCTCTTGTGCCGACATCTTTTCCGGAAGTCATACCCTCCCACAGATTCGATCCATTCACAAATCACTCCATGTCCAGATTGAGGAGAAGGCGGCCCGTCTACGGACGCAGGTCGGCGGCTCGTACCGCGAACTTTTAGGCACGGCTGACACGATCGTTCAAATGCGTGGCGATAATGGTCGAGTGCAGGACCTTCTAGGCAACATGGGGGCCCGGTGCGGACGAGCAGTCATATCTTCCAAGGCGTCTGGGCTTGCGAAATTTGTCACCAGGGATAGAGATCCGAAAGCGATCGAGACAGCGACGCTAAAGCTACTTGATTCATGTGGGCTCATGATAGCCAGGATATTGAAAGGTGGTGCGGGAGTCGATGAGCACATGAGGAAGGGCGATAGATTGGTCCTGGCCACAAAGGTGTTTGTAATCGGCCGATTGTTGATCAAGAGCTTGAGGGAGGATGTGTCGTCGGAGCACGCCCAGCACATGGTTGACGCTGCTGGTAAGACGTTGGAGTCGCTACGTCGCCGTATTCAACGGAGCATCGAGCGATTACTTGAGAATGCGGAAGATGCGACAGACACGGAGGATGTGATCAAGGCATTGTGCGCTCATAGTCTTGCCAATAGCTCTGGGGCCAAGCATGCTATCTGGCTCTTCATTCGAGTAAGACAGCGGGCTATGGAGGCTGCATTGGACTTGGAGGAGAGTGAGCGAACGACTACTACGGAGGATGTGGTTCGTAGCTTGAGGCTATACTCCAAGACCCTTCTTGATGTGCAGGCCTTGGTTCCAGTCAAGCTGTCACAAGCGCTGTCCGCACTGAAGAATCACACCCTGTTGGCAGACGCTTCTCTCAAAAAGCTCGAAGGCTTACGATTGGACATTTATGAACGCTGGTGTAGCGATGATATTCAAGATTTCACGCCATTCATCAAACATGACGATCTTGATGGCAAGCAGGCAAGAGAAATGCTTGGCGCGTTTGCCGAAAAGGGTGGGCAGATCGTCATTTCTGGGCTGCAAAAGACGCTCGGTCACATGATGGACTTTAAGTCAATTACTGACCTGCGAACCCAGGTACTGCAGCTTTGGATTAGAGATGGCGGCCGGGCCAAGGGCTTCGACCCGCAAGGCTTGCAAGACGAAATGCGCGAGGCCATCAATGCCCGGCTGCTGGCCGTCGTCGAAATCAAAGCCACAAAGCTGCGGCTTGTTGGATCTGAAGTCAAGGCTACCCTTGAAGGGTGGCAAACCAGCATTTCAGATGCGCATATCAGCCTCTGGGATGACAAAGGCTATGATGTCGCCTTGTCACACGGAGCCGCGCCATTTATTCAGGAGGTTGTCTCCCGGCTATACGGCCGTAACGACGCAGTTTCAAAGGCAACTCACAGCTACATTTCATGGTTCCACATTATTGACGACGTAAAGACCGTCGTGGAGCAGCTGCGAAGACAGCGCTGGGACAATGACTACGACGAGATCGAGGACGAAGAAACCATTGAAGCGAGACAGAGGATCCTTAGTAAGGAGGACCCCAAAAAGTTGCAAGAGAAGCTGGACACAACCCTAGACAAGTCATTTCGAGACCTCGAAGACCAGCTCCAGGGCTTGTGGAAACAATACTCTGAGCACAAATCCAGCGGCGCCATAGCCATCTACCTCATCCGCGTGGTACGCGACATCCGCACACAGCTCCCAGACCGTCCGGCTATCAAGGACTTTGGAATATCCATGGTTCCCAGCCTTCACAATCAGGTTGCCGTCATGGCTTCCAAGTCGGCGACGGAAGAGTTCGTCTCCACTGGTCTGTCGGATAAGAGTGTGGCCATGAAACCGCTGTGGGAGGGAGAGCCGGCACTACCAAGTCAGCCTTCGCCAGCTGTTTTCCAGTTGCTGAGGGACTTGTCGCTGTCAATGACGGATTTGGGAGTTGATCTGTGGACTCCTGTGGCGATGGCGGTGATGAAGAGTTTGCTGGGGACAAAGCTTTGCGAGCCGTGGCATAAGGAGCTTAATGGATTATCACCAGAGGGTGGACGGCGTGAGAAGATTGGCAATGACGATGAGGAGAAGAACGACTTGGATGAAGAAAAGTTCAAGGGGCCTGAGGCGAACACCGTGGACATTTGTACGCAATGGCTGTTTGATATTGCGCTCCTGCGCTGCTGTATTGCCAAGGGTGAAGGGGCACGAGAGTTTGAAAAGCTGGATGTCGAGGTATATAAAAAGAGTGGACTCGATGAAGCGGCGAGGAAGAAGATTAACAAGATGGCGCAAGACTTTTGGGGACGCGTCAACTTGTTGTTTGGGCTATTGGCATAGACTTGTCCTCGAAATGGATCATTACAAATTTACGCATTCCCAAAGTTCCATGACATGATGCCGTTGCAAACAATACCACTGCAAATTTTTGGTCAGCCTAAAGCTTATGTCTCTTCTCTCCACTCGCCAACTTGCGAAACTCCTCCTGCGGAATGCCCTTCACAAAGCGATCCAAACCGGCAAAGACTTCGTGCACACTCTGCGAGTTATGCACATCCAAATCGGGCTTCCTCAACAGCTTCTTGATGCCCACCAAGCTCTCGCCGTTCAAATGGTCGCCCAGCCGCTCGTCCACCTCCTCCAGCACCCTGGCGCGAAACCTGGCGTCGTCGGCCTTTCCAAAGTCGAAGACCTCATTCACAAAACCGCACTGCTTCAGCTGGTCAGCGGGGATGCGCTTGCTCATGATGAGGGCCTCGTTGGCGCGCGCAGGGCCCAGCCGGGACGCGAGGGCGCGCGAGGCACCGCCCTCGGCGACGAGGCCAAGCGACGAGAAGGGCGTGAGCAGGAACGCGTGCGGCGTGCAGTACACGAAGTCGGCCCAGCCGACCAGGGCCGCCGACAGCCCAACCACGGGGCCGTTGAGCCCGACGACCAGGATCTTGGGGTGGTTGGCAAACGTGTACGTGATGTTGAGGTTGAAGGCGACAAACGTCTGGAGCCAGAGCTTGTGGGCGTCCGAGGGGACCGCCGGGGCTTCGCGGGAGATGGACACGTCCGCGCCTCTGTTGCGCGCGTGTTAGTCTTTGCTCGCATGAACACTAGCCGCTGGCGACGACGGTGTTTGTGCTTGGTGTTGATTCGGACGGACGCCCGTCCTGGTTTTGCTCCACGTCTCCGAGATGGCGGTGGCGGCGAGAACTTACGCAGAAAAGAAGCGTCCCTTGCCGGTTAACACGGTCACAAACACTTCATCGTGCCCCGCCACCTCATTCATTTTGGTCGCGAGCTCGTAGTACTGCGGCTGCGACAATGCACCCAGCTTGTTCTCATTGTCGATGGTAATGACGGCCACGCGGCCGCGGTACTCGACGCTGATGACGGATTCGGTAGCCATTCTTTTGCCTCTGCTATTTTTTTTTTCCTTCCCTGGCCTTACTTCTTTGTTAATCCTCACGGCGTATAAGAATAATCAAGCTGTCACCAGAGTTAGAAGTCAATGACCAAATGGGCGTTGAGCAGTCTATCGGTAATGACGGGGTCAATTGACGGGAAGATCTATAATGGTGATGATGGTAGTACAACACAATAAACAGGAAAGCAATAACGAAAGGGAAACGACGCTGGTTTTAAGGCATCCTGAACGGGGAGTTTTGACAGGTTTGCTCCAAGTCCCGCAGGAGATCTGGGGTTGGGGTTGGGGTTGAGATGCCCCACTCGGATGGGATTACGGTGTAAGATGCCTCGGTCCGGCTATGGAGGGGGGCTTTGGCATCAACCGATTGGATGGTGTATACAGATTCGGAAAGGAAGGGGAAAGATGCATTGTTTTGACTGTGGTAGGGGCCTCGGTAGCTTCTGTTTGGTTGAATTATGTGAATGCAGCAGTGCTCGTGGTTTGGGTTTGTCAACTCTCCATGAGTTTGGATGGACATGGAGCTTAGACGGTCGCCATCACTTGCAACTGACAGTGACAAATTTTGTAACATTCGTGTCAGAAAACTCGGTTTACGAAAGCAAGGCACTATACTTTTGTAGTCGCCATGTAAATACATTGCGCCAGCCGTATTGCAGATACAGTGGATTTTTTTCTTGACAGGGCCATCCCAAACGCCGTTCTATGCATCATCTACATACAATTTTTGGTGTTGAATCATAACAGCCCTCACCCCGTCACTTGCGACGCTGAGCCATCTGCCTCTGCTTAGGAAAGTCTAGAGGCAATGTTAGTCTGGCCACATATATGGGCCGTCCGCCCTCAGCCTTGTTGCTAACAGGCCTGACACGGCCTCCAATCTCGTGAAAGTACTGGTTGATCGTTTTCTGGTCCACTCTCAAATCATCTCTGAGATTCTGCGTGTCGACTTCAAAGTTGTCGACGATGCATGCAAAGACACAGCAGTACGCCATGAGGAGATCAATATGAAACTTTCTCACAACGCCCGCATCGGAGAATTTTCGACGAATGCTTTCGACAACAGCCTCGGGAGCCGGAGATAGCAGCTCACGCAACTTTTCGCGAGGGGGGACTTGCCTTGTACCCCGCTGTTTTCCAGGTGTGGTTTTTAGGTAGAACATGAGGACAAAGCTGAGGTATCGAAGCACGCGCAGACGGGTGACGGCGTCGTCGTCGGAAGCAATGGCATTGACTCGGGCCGCTACAAACCGGGATATTGTTTGGATGCCTTCCTTGTGTCGAACCTTTTCTTGCCATTCTCTGATGGGCACGAGATTCAATATATCTGCACCAACGATGACGTTTGGATCGTACACATCCTGAATGTCCAGCGCATCCAAGTTGGCCTTGGGCACCGGCTTGGCCTCGTCGACGGCAGCCTGTAACTCTTCTCTCGTTGCCATGTTTGTCGTGACCTCGCCGACTGAGCTCAGAATTGCTTTGCCGGCATCATCAATCTTCGTAGGAGAATCGCCAGGTTTCCTCTGCGGAGCAATGGCATTGAGTACAGTTTCGCGGATGGCCTTCTTGGCTTTCTTGGTACCAAATGTTTGTCCCAGGTCCGTTTTGCGCTCCATCATATTCTACAAGTGTTGTTAGCATCATTGACTTACCATTGAGCAATGAGTCCCATGCTAGGAAATTCATCTCACCTGTTTGGCCTGGTTCTCTCCCATGGAAGAGGCCGATGCTTGCTTGGCGCGAACCATGCCTCGCACAACCATCTTCTTGGCCTCCACTACCTCGAGATTTCCGGTTTTGGGGTCATAAATTCCAATATAGTGATTAACTAGTTGATTGAACCCTCTTTTCCCTTCCTCTCTTGCAGTATAATCTAGGCTTCGGTGAGAGGTTGAGTGCAACAGCAATTCCTTGTCGCCCGCATGTTTCAATTTCGTCGACTTTGATCGTAGGCCCTCTTGAGGTTGATATGGGTAAAACGCAATATTTTCAGAGATTTCGACACCAGGAGTCGTAGCTACAGAGCTGCAAGTTAGTAGTAACTCAGTATACCGTCAACCTGTCAATTCCTTACCAATGACTGGTGGGCAGTGTTTGGGTCGAAGGACTGATGAGACCGAGGCGGTAGATGCTGGCACGTCCAGCACAACCTTCTTTTTAGGCTTGCCGGAAGATTCTCCGCCTCTCTTCCGCTTCTTACTGCTGTTGTCTGCCATTATGTGGTGATCTGGGCCAAGGTTGGGCTGGTCTTCTCTGCTCAGCTCAATCTTCTCAAAGGCCCAAAGACATCTCCAAAAAATTTTGGTCTGTCAAACATCGAAAGAGCGGCACAAGAGACCTGTCCGCCAATTAGCTGCGGGGCGGTGAGACTTTGGGCCCACCAACACTACCAGTGGATAATCTCTGTACCACAAGAGTTTGTCCCAGCGCCTGGTAGTGGTACGGTACTTCTTTGCCAAGGCGGATGCAGCCCTTGGAGTCACTTTGCAGTCATTTTGTACTCAAAATGGACTTGTGAACTTTGTAATATCCAATGAACAAATAGTCTCCTGAAGAACAGGTATTGCACTAACGTAACCGGCCTTGGGTATTAACTGCATTGATGAAGGCTGCGTCAACTTTTGAAAACAATTTTATGTTACGACGCATCCAGCTAATTCCTGCCTTTTTTCTTACTCCGTGTGCCGCAAGTTGACGATAATAAAAGCAACGGATAGCTGATTTTCACGACAAAAGCGATAATATATACGGAGTAGGCTAGTTGTTTACTCCTTATAGCTAATGATTTTGCTTGAAGGTATCTGAATATTGAGAAAGTTATTAAAGTTCACAGAGCCAAATTTGTGGACAATCCACTTATGAAATTTCGAACAGGCTGACAGCTGGCAGCTTCCAGCTCCACTAAGGCAATTTCGCTCCATAGCTGCCCTGGAGCTCAGCTAGGCGAGATTGGAGCACAAACAGAATAGTTAATAGGAGCTCAATTGAGCGAAAACCAAGCTTATTTGTTACACTCTACTCAGAAGAACTTTACATCATGTAACAATTGGTAAGCAACGTGTGGAACTGTCGCCATTGCCCATTGCCACACTCTCCAAAAGTACACTGTCGCGCACTTTGACATCATCATAACACATCACGAGACCACGCATGTTACAGTTCAAGAAGCAAATTCTGTGTTTCATTTGTCAAAGCAATGTGCCAAACGTGTTCCTGCAGGCGTCTTTTTATGACAGCTTGCTTCTCTTTGGCGATCCCTGAACGCCGTCCTTATACCCGACCGTTTCCTTGTCCATTCACCCATCTCTCATCACGCCCATCAAAACATTGTAGCTCGGATTGGTGGAACCAGCCGCCGTTGACGTAATCCCAAAAGGCAAAACCCCATCGTCATCACTGATACATGGCCCATCTCCGGCTTCGTGTGTACACGTCCCACAGGCGCGAGGAGTTCGTTACTTCTTGAAAGATGCGTCAAGTCAGGTAGAGGTGCGAGGCGTTTACTTGCTGTGTGGTTGTTAGAGAAAATGCTCCAATTGATTTCACCTCGGAAAGTTAGCTGGCGTCACTCACGATCGCGCTCTCATCTTTCTTCTCTTTCGCTTAAGGCGACGAACGCGCTTCTTCCTCCATTTGGCTC
Source organism: Metarhizium acridum (assembly GCF_019434415.1). Taxonomy (NCBI): domain Eukaryota; kingdom Fungi; phylum Ascomycota; class Sordariomycetes; order Hypocreales; family Clavicipitaceae; genus Metarhizium; species Metarhizium acridum. The sequence continues at coordinate 732,589 of NW_027094020.1, read as the reverse complement.
TCATCTTGAACGATGGACTGGAACGTGATTAGCAATGGTGAAGTTTGTCGATGGGACTCGGAAGATTGCGGGTGGCAGTTAATGCTTCAAGAGGCATTTCCAATGCCTATGCACGTCCCCGAGATGCACCATTGAGGGAAGGTACTTACTTGTTCGTGGATGAGAATCGTGCTTGGATGAGTTGCAACGGAAGAAGAGCGGGGGAATTTCCAAAGCTTTTGGGAAAGTTCCCAATGTAGGGCAAGAAACCCCCCCTAGGTCACGTGTGTCCAGTACGTCAGTTCTGGACCGGGCCCAGTATTTCACACAGTGCGTGGTGTGGTCATTTCGTTCCGCACAGTACGCTAACTGAACTATTCTGGAAGGAACAACTTGGTATAATTGCCATGACAACTTCAGAAGCTACGGGTGCCTAAGGACGAGGATGCAGGTCGGAGGGGAAGAGACGATGTTTTGGTATTACGAGTAGATTTAAAATTGGTTAGGAACCCTTAAGAAAACATCAACATGCACATTTTCAGTCGCCCACTGAAGCATCATGAGAGTCTCATCATCTACACCACGTGCCAGCGATCCCTCATCCCAGTTTCCTGTCGCACGTCTCGAGTATACTTTCGCTCAAGGCGACCAGGTCCAGAAAGGTGCCATTTTGTCCAGATGTTCTTATCGATCCACGCCTTGTACAGTTCGGCTAATTCCTTACGAGGTTTGATATCCATCTGGGAAGACGACATTTTCAAGATTGGAAGGGATCCTAGGTCAAAGTATGTCAACCCCTCAATACCAGAAGAGACTCGGTGCTTATTTCGCAGCGACTTTTCCATCCGCAGCGATCATGAGAGCCTGGTTTCCAGAAATCATTGCGAAATTTACACTGTGGTGTATGAGCCTGGTATCAATCTTGTCTACGTCCGCGATCGCAAATCATTCAATGGCACGTTCGTGAACGGAATCTTGATTGGCAAAGGGCGCGACATCTCCTCTGGATATCTCCTAGAAGACGGCGATATCATTGAGATCCTGCCTTATTGGAAATTCACGTTTCATCAAGAGAATGGCCCTCCACGAGTGAAAATGAATAAAATCCAGCTGGCGGAGTCCAGGGTAAGTATACTAACTGCTGCGCGAATTTCAAGCGCTAACTGTTTTCCCAGTTATTTTCGGACAAATATTCGATATCAGAGCGTTGCATTGGACAAGGTACAGATGCTAATGTTTATTTGGCGCAAGATGCGATATCAAAAAGACAGATTGTATGCAAGGTGGTGAATCTTGACGAGCTTCAAAATCGATTTGACCGACATGGTTCAACCAGAAAATTACAAGAGGCTGATATCCTTCGCCAACTACGACATGTAGGTGCCCATGCTATTGTATAGACAACTGACTGCTAAATGGAGTTAGCCGAATATCCTGCCATATATTGAATCTATTGCTTCTCCCCATTCCCTGCAAGTATTTTCTGTTGCCACTACCAGGCATGTGCTAACAATTGCAGCTTCATTTTCACGGAGCTAGCTTCGGGGGGCGACTTGATGTCTTTCATTAACAGACACAATGGGGTGAAAGAATTTGACACCAGGATTATAATTAGACAAGTCATAAGGGGACTGAATTACCTCCACACCAAAGGCATCATTCATCGGGATCTCAAACCAGAAAACATTCTTTTAGCCTACTCGCCAAAAATTGCGTACCATCGAGTTATGTTATCAGACTTCGCCACAAGTGCGGTGCCACGCAGAAGCCGAATGAAGACATTCGTCGGAACAGCCAACTATCAAGCACCGTGAGAAGCTTCGCACTCCTGGCTGCTTGCCAATGTATCTAACTATTGGACGCAGGGAGCTGTATGACAGCCAGTCTGCCCAAACCCCAGCCATTGACATTTGGTCGTTGGGTATAGTTGCTATTATAATGCTGACAGCGGGCTTGGGCATAGAGAACATAATTCCCAAGTTCAACCGGTATACTCAGACGGTATTGGACAGGACTTTGAAACAGGATATTTTTCAGCCATGCCTGAAACTGTCCAAGAATAGCAAGACATTTGTGTGGCAATGCCTCCAAATTTCCCCAAAGGTCAGAATTTCGGGTCTCGAAGCCGTATGTCATGATTGGCTATGCACTCCGGAGAAGCACTTGCTCTTCTTTCAACAGCTAGATCACAAAATCTTAGGCAGCTGGAAAGCTCCAGTAAAGTTGAACCCGATGCCGCTGCAGCTTCCTAGCGTCTTAATGGGAGCCTTAGTTCAAGCGCGAGGCCAAGAAGAATTGTTCAAGGCATATTCTGATCTCTCCCGACACTATCCTCTGTTACAAACAGAATTCTCAAAGTATTTTGGCACGGCTACTCTCAAGAATAAGTTGAAAGAAGTTGTGCGTGAAAGGAATCTCTCCACAAAAGCGGAGTTTGGCCAACCGAGGGAATCACAAGCCACAGCCGCAAGCTCAGACGTTCCAAAGAGTTCAGGAACAGAATCGACATTATTTTCTCGAGAAACAGCTGATACCCATAAGAAGAGTATTTTCGTGACAACTCCGAAGCGAAAGAACGATGGAGCCCTACACCGCGATATGAAACGGCAAACTGTGTCTGGACGAAAGACGGGTTCCTGATGTGAATCTATAAGATGATGTGGAGGGCTGGTAGGGCCAAGAATTGGCAAACTTGCAGGCTTCAACTCAACGCGCCGCTGTATGAGTACCGGTGGCATGTATCTATTTGCTTCGCTTGAACCGTTGATCGCAAAATCCTCATATATGATCCTGGACGAGTATCCAAGGGACATTACTACCATTATCTGACATAATGATATAAAAACCGAGATTCATTTCAGTACTCACAGTTGTCCCAATCGAAGAACATTATAGGTTCCACCAGCCTCTTCGTTAATCTTCCCAAAAGTCAAGGGCTTCAATTCTGGCCAACCATCCTGGGAGCTGTCCCCAATCAGTGGCTTCAACATACCTCTCACGTGTTCCACCTGCTCACTCGCATCCTCATGCGTACTCATCTTTTGGACGTCATCCAGAGCGGCCTTCATCTCCTGTGCCGTCAGTGGCCGCTCCCTTTCCCTCTCCAGCGCCTCTTCCACGCCTCCTCCATTCACCATCTTCCCATCGACCCCCTTGGTGGTGCCATATGCCACGAGATTCCCTCTCCTGACTACAAGCACCTGATCTGCTGTAGAGGTCTCGTCCAAAAACTTCGCTGCGTCCAACAGTCCGGCATACGAATCATCGTGGACTCTTGTGGGCGTCAGCCTCACAGGTAAATTCCTCGACTGGCCCTCGGGCAGCTTCTCGTAGAACCTCACCAAGATGCCCAATCTGCTGAGCGCGGCTGGCACCGCCAACAGCACCACTTCTACGCGGTATCCTGCCGTGCTGAAAACACGAGCCAGTTGCACAAAATCATCGGGATGCCGACATGCGCTCTCTAGAAGGACGTCTAGTTTTCGTCGAACGACCTCCTCGGACGCCATTGCAAGCCATTTCCTCGCATCGGGCCCCGTGGCAGGCGAGGCTAGGTTGGGCGTCGACAGCATCAGGCGCGTGTATTCGGGGTGATATGTCTTGTATGTGTCGGCGATGAGATGCACGATGCCACCTGGAGGAACGCCGCGGACGAGATGGAATGCCGAGAGGATGGCGGGTGAGAGACGAGTTTTGCCTGAGCCTGTTTGGCCGACGGCTAGGACGGCGAGAGGCGGCGATGCTTGGGGGCCATGGTGAGAAGGGAGGTGGTCGAACTCAGCGGGGAGGATTTCGCTGGCAAAGATGCGTTGGGAGTCTCGGTCTGAGAGACGGTAGGATGATAGATCTGGTGGCGGAGGCATAATGAGGGGGGCGTTTAACGTCGATGTTGAGACGAGATGATGATGGAGTTGTTGAGCAGCGGGGCAGGATGAGTGCAAAGTGAAATTATCATGTCATATGCTCAAGGCAACGAATGAAAAGTCTTGGCAAACGGACAGATGACACTATACACAGAGAACAGAAGTTGGTATTTTCCAGGAGCTCAAATGAAGGAATTCAAGGGAGGCGACTGTGTTTATTTAAGAGGCGGCGGCATCTTTATTGCACAACACGGTACTCCGTAGAGGTGACCCATGTCTCTTACACCAGGTGCCAGTGGCATGTGTGCAATGACAGTAATGAGTTGCCAATAGTTTGAGCATTCAAATGAAGGCGTCATGTGTGATTTGACAAAGTTGGAGGCTGGTGTATGATCCATGCCGAATCGAGACGGTGGTTGCTGTTGACGATTAGACGACGTCGCGAAAGTTGAATATTGAGCGATTATGCTATGCGTATGCCCTCGTCCTCTTGCTAGCTGCTTACCGTCGTCTTCTCCATCACATATCGCCGGGATGTAACACGGCATGGAGACTGATGATTATCCAGGCCCCGGCCGTACTAACAGAACTGGCTAGCACACAAGTGAACCCATTAGCATTCTCACAATAATAGAAGCTAGAATCAGTCTATCACGACCCATTTGGTCAGCCCGAACCCCAAAACCCCAGCACACTTTCCGAGTCGATGTCAACAGACATTCTTTCCCGTCCACTCGCCCAAACCCCTCACACCCAATATCCGTCCAAGCACCGACTCCATCTCTCTCTCCGACGGCCGTGGCGGAGCAAAACAAGCCTTGCCAACCGGCACCACATCCCTTGAGCCCGCCAGGACCATCTCCTTCTCCTCCTCCAACCTCGCAGCCAATACATCGTCTTCCGCTGCGTCCTCCAACTTCCCATCTTCTCCCAGCACCACCCAGCCGCCCTCCTTGACCAAACACGTATCCCCGTGACGAACACACCGCGAGCAAGCCCTCACAGCATCCCCCCCCAACGAACACCTCAGTCCCTTCGCCGCACATTGCAAACAGACCAAACCGGGCTTCCCTCCCTTCCGCCTCCCAGCCGCGCTCCTCAAAGGCCCCCTCGCAACCGGCGGCCTCATCATCATCCTAACCGGGACGCCCTCCAAATACCTCGGCACCGCCCCTTCCACCACGCTCCTATTCTCCTCCCACACCTCCTCAATCTCCCTGTTCGCCCTCTCCAGCCTCTCGACCCAGCGTCTTTCCTCCCCGGTCCTGCAAAGCCCATCGACATCGTCAATCAACGCCCATATCCTGCCCAGCACAAGGTCCCCCGACACCCGTAGCGCCCTCCGCCTCTCACAGGCCTCCCTCCTCCGCTCCCGTTCCCGCGCCTAGCGGGCCCGGAGAACACATTGCGACAGTTGCTCGCGCTGCTCCTCAAACAGGGATCGGTAAAGGGCCGCGCCGGCGGCAGTTTCGGACTCGAGCTCCGCCATGAAAGCCCGCTGGCGCGAGTGGACGGCCGCAAGGAGGCGCTGGCGAGTCCGGCCCAGAGAGGACATGTACGCTTCAAAGTCGGACGCCAGGCCAAGCGCGTTGGTGTAAAGCGGCAGTCCTGCCCGTTGAACGGCCGCGTCGGCATCTTGGCCACCCTTGTCAACCGGCTGTGAGCCGGAGCGCCGCGCAGCACTGCCCATGGTGTAGATGCTTCAAATGAGGGTTGCGAAAAAAAAAAAAGGAACGAAGGGAAAGACCAGTGGTGCTGCCTCCTCAAGGCCCAGATGGCAAAAATGTCAGGTTGTCAAATATTCCCACGCATTTTTGGCTGTCGTCGGGTTATATATCAAGTCTGGACGGCTCCCACTCACAGCCGCGCTTCTGCCTTTGCTGAGCAATATACAAGCTCGCACGCAGTGTTACACCCAGTGCCCCGAGCGGGACACCATGCTCTTTGATGCCACTTTCACGGAACGCTCGTTTGAATACCGAATACCGACTACCGACCTCAGGGCCAGGGACGCTGCTAGGACACTGTTCATAGATATCCCGTGGACGTCCAGACGTGCTCAGCGTCAGTCCACAGCAATGCTCCGTCCTTGTCTATAGGCGCTGCCACGATGCAAATTAGGCGTCTGTTCTTCATGCCTGGTCTCTCAGAACTCGTTGGTTATAACCCTGCCTTCATGTCATAAGCCTCGCCATATTAGAACCAACATGTATGCACTCCATATTCCTTAGCCACGGATGAGGAGTTCCAGAGGCAGCTGCCCTCAAAATAATAGTAGACACCCGATGAATCTCACGGTGCAAAGATCACGTCCAAACACAATGGCAGAGTATTACGCTAGAGCAGTGATAGATTGCACGGGCCAACCCGCCACGTCATCTGCTATTCAGAGTCATGTGTTAAGAGATACAAAATGCCTTGCTGGCACTGCCAGACCTTTGACAGAGGCCTCCAGACTGAATGCATACCAAAGGGAAAGACATGTGCAACTCGGGATTCCGGTATATCCTTGTATACCGTCCGCTATACACGGCAACAAACGCCCATGGGCTTACTTTGCCAACATGATGCATGCAAACATCTGCCATCATCAGCTCTCTGAGTGATTTCCCACACTATACTTCGAACGAACAACCAAATTCAGATCCAATTCCCTAACGCCAATCCATGACCATTGAGCCTTTGTTCCCTATCACAAGTCCAAACACAATCTCCAAATCTTATATCGACATACTCGCTAGTGGTACTGAGCAAGGAATATGCCAAGGCTGTTTAATGCATAGTCTTTGCAGCCAAAGGTCCAAACGCCACCACAAACGGGAAAAAAAAAAGAAAAAAGAAAAAAAAAAACCAGGCCAGTGTCAACGTGTTAAGATGGAAAGAAAATTTTGGTATCGACATTTAAAAAAAAAAAAGACGAGAAAACCAAAGTATAATATCTTCTAGCCGCGGGGCTGTTCAACTGTTATTTTGTTTCGTCTCTGTATTGTTTTGCTTCCGGTTTTCATTTTGAGATCTGGCCAACTTCTTCTTCGATGCGCGTGCCTCTTTTTATGCCGAGCCATGCGATGGCACGCTGCGGGGTGTTGCGTCGCCACTACGTCGACGTGCAGCTTGCACCTGAGCTTGTTGTTCCTTGGTGTTGGCGTCGGCAATCATTTGCTGCTTCTTCACAACGGCTGCAAGGCGGCCCTTAATCATCTGGATCACTGGCCTCTAAGTTAGCGTCCTGCCCGCAGACCTCCGATCTGGGTGATAATTTACTTACTCTTTCGTACATGAGCCTCTTCATCGCTGTCCAGTTCACTCCCAGCCTCTTTGGGTAAGCTTCTGGTCGGCTCTTTACCAGAAGACAGTCTTCGAGAAACTTCATCATCGTCATTGTCCAGAACTGCTTCAAGCATGCGAATCGCAGTTCTGTAGGAAATCTTGCAGCCAGGAAGGTTGTCATTTGTCACCTCGTCGATCGCAGCCGCACGACTCATCTCCAGAGCACGATCGTACATAAGCTTTTCCGCGCTGATGCCTGGAGTCAGATACACTTGCTTCGCTGTTGACCCGGATGACGAGATTAAGGCGTCCGCGCCTTGGTTCGATGGATAACTGGGTTGATCCTCTGGTAGCATCTTTTGACCCTCCATCAACTTGAATCGCACAATCTCTGATTTCTCCAATACCTCGTTGAAGCGCTGTCGCACCCATTGCACGATAGCATTGATGCTTTGAGCGATATTATCCGTAGCCGCGGCAGATACACCACCGCCACCATCACCTCGACCCTTCTTGGACCACCAAACACTGGCAAGATCCATTGCCCGAGCAAGCAGGGTAAGGGACTTGACATACAGCACTAATGCCTCTTCAGATAGCGCAACAACAGCTTCAATGGTGAGGCCATCTTCATCTTGGGAGAGTTGGTCTATACCAACGCCGCCGAGACCATGATCCATTGAAGGTGCCATGGGAACAAGCTGCTTGAATTTGACTTCAGCGAATCCATATACACAGTCGCTTCGTTCAGCATATTCCGTCATGGCATCCTTAGTTCTCGCGTCTTCATCTGCTGACGGGGAGCTCTTCCCATCTCCGATGAGGCCACCGGGAGAAGACGGCGTTGGGTATGCTGGGAAAGGCTGGTACATGGGAGGCGAATGGCCCTTACCACGGACTGGAGCGACTTTAAAGCCAAACAGCCTCAGACTGGCATCCTGAATGGCCTTGGAAATGGCACTGGAGGCAGAGCCAGGACTAGCAGACAACGCCTTCTCGTAGGATGACCTGCGGTCGTGTACCGTGCGACCCTGGGCTACGAGGGCGGTGCGAGAGGACGGTGCCGGGATTGCACCAGTTGTTGATGTCGGTGCCCCTTGTTGCGTGCTTCGCCGTACCATCTGTGCGGAACGGGGGTCGGAGCCTTGGCCAGACAGCCTTTCATTTGCAGCCAGTTCATCGGCCAAAGCATTCACTTCAACATGTCTACGCTCGACCACGACATAATCTCTTTCAAACATCACATCCTGCGCTGCCTTCTCCTCTTCGGTGATCTTCTTGCCGTTGGATGACTGCCTCAACACTCTGGGAGACGATTCATGGGATGGGTTGCTTCGTGAAGTTGGTTGCTCTCGAGATGATCTATCGGAGACACGAGGTTGATTGGGTGAAGATGAAGCATGCTGAAGTGATGGTCGATGGATACCCAGACCAGCTCCCGCATCGCGAGGAGAGTTCCCAGGCTGTTGTAAATCCGTAGATTGACGTCTGGTTGGACTATCACCGTGGTTTCCCTGTGGCGGTGATCGAGGTGCGGCTTCTCGTGGGGATTGCGATGCTACTTGTTCCCGTGGGTTGTCTGAACCTAAGTGGCGAGCAGAAGGTGCTCGGGAAGATGGAGGGTATTCTTCTCCTTGGGGAATCGGCTGTAGTTCTCGTTTGGGAGGTTTTGGAATGTCGTCTTCCACTAATCCAGGGATCTCACCCGTTACTGTTGGATGGGAAAAGAAATTCTCAAAGCTTAGACGCTCCACAGGGCTTCGCTTGAGCAGGTTTCGGACAAGGGCCTTCATTTCGGCGCTGATGACGACTTCCCTTGGGAATTTGATGACATCCTCAGAGGCCTCTATCTTGCGAAGGAGTTCGACGTGGTTTCGTGCCCGGAAAGGCGGCCGACCAGTCATCATTTCGTACAAAACCGTGCCTACAGACCACAGATCGGCCTTGGCGTCGTATCGCTCATAGCGAAGAATCTCAGGAGCCATGTACAAAGGAGAGCCGCACAGTGTGTCAGCCAGAGATGTTGATGGAAGCACTCTGGCAAAGCCAAAATCTGCAAGCTTGAGCATCGGCAGTGAAGCCAGGCCAGCAACGGGTATTAAGGAGTCATGGCTGGCGGACATGATGGGGAGAGCTCTCTGAGCTCTAAAAGCTTGTGATGGAAGTAAGAGGAGGTTCTGAGGTTTCACATCTCTGTGGACGTAATTCTTGCTGCGAAGAAACTCCAGTGCACTCGCCAGTTGTTTCAAAAAGTGACGAATAACTACTTCGTGAAGACCCGAGTTTGGTGCGCTAGGGTACTTTCGAGCCATATCGTGGGTGGCAGGATGTGTAGACAGCTTGTCTCGTTTTTTGATAAAGAGCGACAGGTCTCCTAGTTCGCAGTATTCCATAATCAAATTGATGTGGGTGGATGATTCAAGGCAATCATGAAGTGCCACAATGTGAGGGTGCCGTAATGTTTTGAGAATCTGGATTTCTCCATAGAGGTTCTCTTTTAGCTTCTTATTTAGTCGTTCGAGCTCAACAGATTTGACGGCAACGGCGGCTTTCGAGTCCTGTGTCAGAGCACATCGGCAGTTAGTACTGGGAACGGAAGAAGGGACGGAGTAATTCGCCAATTTGGCGGAGTAACGAGTCGCAACTGAGGGATAGGGCAAGCAGGCTGAGGCTCATCCATCCAATCGCTGTGATCTCGTTGTTTAACTGCAGCAGCTCGTAACGCACCTTATGCCAGCCCACATACACCTGTGCAAAGCTACCCTTGCCAATCTCCTTGTCGATAACGAATTGGCCGATAGCCCGTCCGTTCAGCCTCCTAGAGCTGAAGGACGGTCCATCTTGACGACTCGCCATGGCTTCCTGATGAGCTTGTCGATGACAGGAAGACAGCCGATGTCGGTGAGAGCCCGTGGGCCTACAAGATTTGAAAATCGATTGCCAAATTTGTGGTCGTCATATACTCGATATGCAGCTTGCTAAGGATAAGAAAAATGATGGGAGAGCGACCTAGGAGTTTGAGGAATCCGTCTGTAGATGAGAGAAGAGGCGCAGAGGTCGACGAGAGTAAGGCAGAAACAGGACCGAAGGCAACGAGATGAGTAAGTCGGTGTGAAGAAAGCAGTCTAGGATGCGTAGACACTGCCGAATTGGCAGTAGGTAGCCGATAGGTCAGGCAAAGAAAAAGGCTACAAAGCACCTTGCAGTCAGTACGTTGCGTTGATATGAAGAAGACGCTTGTAGACTAGGTAGGGAGCGCGGCGTTGCATAGCAGCGAAATGTAGAGGCGCAACAAGATGGGATGACGCCTTTGCTTTTTGGAAAACGTGCCGGGGAAGTTGCCGTGATGTTGAGGACGTAGAGATCAAGCTCGAGGTGTGGGGTGCAAAAATGACTAACACTGAGTGAGACACGGGCAGTCCAACGACAACGAGAGCTATGCGGAACGTGGCAGCGATTCGAAACGGTTCGCGACAGCGATAGGCAGGGGACAGGGTGGTATTATGAAGTAATAATGGATGTTCGGAGTGCTCAGTTGCAAAAAGCACACCTTGATGATCAGACGAAGGATGTTGAAGTCCAAGTTGGTGAGCCTAGGAAGGAGTGACAGATAGGACAGACGAGGGGTCCTAATCTGGCGGCAATGGCAGATAAGACAAGACAAGCCAAGCCAGACTGGATGGGTCCCGTAACAAGTACCCTCGTACCTACCAGGTAGGCAGCTGGTACTCGGTACCCAGACAGCAAGCTGGAGGCGCCAGGCGTGAAGACGCACGCAGGCAGTGTGTGGTGGTGCTGTGGTATGGTGGTCTGGGGCCCTCTCTGGTGCTCGTGCTCCCGCCGCCAAGGAGGCAGAAGAAGGTCGATCCACTTCCGCTCGTTAGAGGAACAGACGAACAGAATAAAACGATGGATGAGGGAATGAATGAATAGATGAATGAATGTACGACTGGATCGGATGGGTGGGCGCCTGAGGGAGCCGGGTGGCTCAGGCTGGCTCAGGCTCAAGCTGTGGCGGATGGCGGATGCACAGTGGGTGAAGGGCGATGGCCATGGGCAGTGTGCGGTGCGCAGCGGGGGTGGATGCGTCTGTGAAATGGTCAAGGTCTAAAGCCAAGGCACTGCCGAAATTGTGAGGCAAAGGAAGACAAATTGCGTATGCTGGCTGCCTGTGGAGAAAGGAAAAAGGTAAAAAGAAGCATGAAATCTGGGCGAGGGAAGCGGGATACAGATGGAGGGATGGAGATGGGAGACACAGGAGGAAGAAGAAGCGTGATGACGGAGCACAGCACGACATCAAAAGACACGAAACGTGGAGATTGAGGCACCGCAGATAATGGACGATGCTAATGTCGTCCATTTGACCATTTTCCTGGTAGCTCAGGAGATGTCAGCGAAGTGTCCGCGCCGGCAAAAATGATGGACGTGGATGAGGAGCTCCACATACATGGAAGTACCTGTAGGCATGCGTCTACGCTTGGTATGTCTACATGTCTACACGTCCAGCGCCCAGTTGTCACTACTCCGTGTTGTCTGGTGCAAGGACGAGGCACTGGGGCGTGACGCCGAGCCCACAGGCCCACGGGCTCGTGACAGGTTCCATCCGGGTTAGTGCAGCCCACGAAGTGCTTCAGTAGCCATCGGCAACATGGCACTGGGCACTTGGGCACTTGGGCAACGGGCGCAGCGGACGGGGCACCTGAGAGCAGTCACGCTGGGACCAAATCAATGCTGGAGCCTCCATGTCCCAGTGCCAGCCAGGCGCAGCGCCCTGTGCGTCCTCCTGCGTGTCAGAGGGGCCAGTCCAGCCTGGCCCATGGACCTACATGCAGGTAGGTACCTGCTTACTTAAGTACGTACCCGAAGTACCTAGGGAGGCACCTAGGAGGCACCTACAAGTACTATAGACCACCAAGTGCCTGGCTCCTAACAACCTGGTCGTGCTACAACTTGGAATGGCACCTGGCCCATCAGCGTCCAGCAGCGTCCAGCAGCACTTAGCAATGAACAGCACACTGAAACGAGCCTGCCCACGTCATCAAAACGTCGAGGACTTTAGCATGTGCCCTCGGGTTGCGCACTAGCACAACTTGACCTGGCCACCATGCAACTACGATATCAAGATACAAGGTTTGAAACTCTTGTCCGTCATCGCTCATCTCTCGAGCACTACAATCTAGATGCAGATGTCCTCCGATTGTTGTGCCCCTCTGCCCTCTCAAATTTCGATCTCTCAAGGCCCTGGGTACCTAGGTAGGTAACTCGCCAAAGCACCGCATTGGGCCCCCATCACAGACTGGACCTACCAGATGCGAGTGCCTACTTACTAAGTACCTAGGTCTTCCCTGGCAGACCACCGAACTGGGCGTCCAGTTTGCAAGCCAGCAGTCAGCCAGTCTTCAATGCATTTACCCAAGTAACTTAGTCACCAGCTAGCTTCCTTCTCGCTGGCTGTGGTAAGGAAAGGCATCTGACGCGGACATGGAGCCTGCCACTAGCCGGCTCTTGGATGATGCGGCAGAGTTCGCGATTATCTCTGCCTAGGCACTTAGTATTCAAGCTATTTGGGGTAGATTGCAACTATCGTACAGAGCAGTACTTGACGTACATACTAGCGTGGCTGAAGATGTGAAGATGTGAGAGGCTCAACCCGGAGGAAAGGCGGAACTGCATGGGTGCCTCGCGGCCGAGAAATCGACTCCTAGTTGCAATTCAACGGCAGTGGCAGCATGACAACATAGTGGGCACTGAACATGCAATCGCTAAGCAGATGGCTCGCTCCTTCCAGATCTGTTGCAAAGTTGCAACTTGAAGGCGAGTACGCGCACGCCAGCGCCTGACTTTCCATCGTTGGTTCACATCATCTTTTGCAGTCTTCTCGCCATCACTCACTCCATCCTTGAACATCATCCATCGTCTGCTTAACTGCAGCCGGCTGCTCGTGCATCCAGAGGTGGCCAAGAATCAAGGCAACAGAGCCATGACTCTTACGGAGTACACATCCCAGGGCGTCAACAGAGTGTACCGGGTACACACTATTGCGACCAGATGTCCTGAACCCCGTTCCTTGTCTTACTAGCCCCCATGTCCACTCATGATAATTCTTTCTTGAATAACAAGCCGGCCGCCTCCCGTCGTGCTCTTTTATTCAGCGACTTCAGGCCCTAGCGCCAAACAAACTAACAGAATGCAGGGTGTGCCGGCAAACATCTCGATGCAGATGGTGGTGGGTAGACCCTGATTGCCTGACTCGAGCAATATGCATCGGCAGTACGGAGTATAGCAAAGGCACAAGGCGAGCCAGCAACTTGCCAACCTACATGAACGTGGACTTCAACCCGCGTGTTCGTCAATTCAAACCATTTCCCGGAGAAATAACACTTGAAACACTAGCATTGGTAACGATGGAGCATCAAGCGAGTCAGACCAGGCATATCGACCAACTGGGCTGAGTTACAGGGCGCTCTTGTGGAATCACCACAGTTCACCCGTAGGAACTTTCCTACAATGGGGCGTGGTTCCAGATCAAACACGTCCAGTTAAACCAATAGTGTATGTAGGCACCCGTCACAGGTTTTATTTTTGCTACCCAAGGACCCAGCTACCACTCCCATGGTCATTTTGGACTGGACAAACCAGTTCTCCTGTCTAGATGCCTAGCTCGTATTGGATGCCTTGTCTTCGGGATATCTCTTTTCGACCTCGCCTTCTGCCGGCCATTCATGCAACTTTCCCGCGGATCATTGCCCTCCTCAACCACCTGTCACTCATGGAACATCAAAACAAACAACTGAACAGACTGATTAAAGGCTTCAGATCTGGGTACCTAAAGAACAGAGCCCGAGGGTTTTTGTATGTACAATTTCCCATTGATTCATACGTGTGGTCGGTTGATTTGACTACGGTCATCCTGCTAGCGGGCTTGAGAAAAAAAGAAAGAAAAAAAACAAGAACCGAAAGTTTGAATACGTTATCGCTGTGCCTCATGCAAGATGCAGGAGGATAACGCGACTGCAGCTCACACACCAACGCTCAACGTCTCTCGCTTGAACATAGCTTCAGCTGCACAGACGGAACAACTACCAGTAATATACCAGGAGCACCAAGCTTGCATTCTTCATTGCAATCACTGCTTTTGCTTTCCCCGAATTTTGAACAGACGGACACGATCCGGTTATCCTCTGGCCTACATACGTACATATGCAAGTCGCCTCATTATAGACTTGATGCTTCAAGCGAATGAGCTAGACCAATTAAGCCCAAGTACGGTATCTCAACCCCAAATGAACCGAGATCTCGGACACTCAGTCTACCCCCCAGCCACACGCCGGTTTGTTCCGCGCCGTGAGCGCCTCCCTTTACGGCCGAGACATTCTGCTCTCCATGGGTACGAACCGCCGACGTAAGGAGTACAGAAGTCACTTTTAACTTGGAGTGTCAGAAAATGTCCTCATCACTGCAACTACGGAGGGAGTACTGCCGAGCGCCTATGGAGTACCAATAAAATTGTCTTCAGCCAGCCTCGTTCGCTACTCTTCGGTGATTCCCCTGAGCTTGTGTACGAATGACAAACCCATCAATCATTAATTAGTCTTTACTTTGGCAAAGTCGACGGTTTATAAAGTTCCACAACGGCTGGCCAAGCTCTGTTCACGCTCTGGTTAAGGTTTAGCTGTCAATAAACAACACAAGAACAAACAACGCGTTGCTGTGATTCGCTCCTGTGCCAGCTCGCGCTCACAAAGCATCATGATGTGCGTCATCCACCACACTCACACCGCAACGCGACACAACTTTGGCGCCATTCCGCCTCCTATTGACATCACTACCTACGAAGCACCCCGAACGAACCTAAAGCATAGCGTGTTTGGAAAGCCCCATCACCTGATCCTGACCATGATGGGATTCTACAAGCTGTTGTCTTTGTCGCAAGGGATATAAGGGGTATAACGCACAAAATACTGTGGCGTGGCCACGCCCATTTTTTGTGTGACCGTCTTCGTTCTCTCGAAGAGGGTTCACCTGGTTTCCTGGCCACGTGCAAACCAGACTGAAAGCTATGGCATGTCATGCCTTGGGCCAATTGCTGATGAGTATTGGCGCAAGCCATCAGGTGCGTCGCCAGCTCACTCGCAATAATAATAATGGATGGCCGCTAAGCAACGCAGTTGGTTTACCTTGTTCTGCTGCCAACGGTGATATATGACGGGAATACATGGCTCCGTCTTATTGGGACACCGAAGCCGACACTCCGCATCCCAAATATTGGGCGGCCGGAACTCACGTAGATACCCTCCAATGGCAGCGCCCGTGCTGTACTCCGTACGTCGTCGTAGATTGAACTATACCTCGTACTATGTTGCTGCGCTCAATGTGGAAATGCACCGGGTCACAAGGTGGTGGCCGCTTGTCGGGTTGTCGCTGGGCATGACTGGCCGCCAGTGTCGCGTATAAGTCTCCTCATCTCTATGCGCCTTTAACTCTTCCTCTTTGCATGGTAAATACCCACCTGGTCGATTCTGTTTCATTGCAAACAGCTATAATCTCACTTCTCGTGTTTCCCTAGGCCATGCATGCAACACTCTCCTTACCTTTGGCAAGAAGCAAGCACGACAAGAAGCACGGGGTCAAAGTCATGTCTCCATTTCGACCTGTGCTTGCAGCGGCTTGGAGATGACCAGTCATAATGATGATGAGGAAAACATCGAACATCCTCGCAGCCGATTTTTTAAGACTTGTACGACGAAGCCTTGAACAGTTGCATCGGCCATCGCAGGTAGATAGTGACCATGCAAACCTGCAAGTCAGACTCGCTGTCATTAATCCTTCGTATGTGGCCTCCTCCTTACTCCGAGACTACATGGCACCTTGATGATTGACGCAACCAGATATCTACGCACACATCCAGATGGAGAAGAAAGACACGGCACGTATCCCCCATCGTTTGTAAGTAAATTTCCACGCTATATAATGGTCCCAATACCACATCCCAAAACAGAAAAATAACACCATTCGCGCCAGTCTGGAGACCTCTATTACTCCTCCGATGTTCGAACAAAGCCGGTGTTTCATGTCAATGGTACATCCAAATATCGCGTATTCCGTTTCCCATTGCGCCTTCACGATGCCAATGGCCGGCTATCTATGAAGGCGGCCGTAAGCCCTGACCCATCTTCTTGAGCCTAGGGGGGTATCTGTGGTACGACAAAGCAAATAATACTAAAAAGATGTCACAAGCATGCATGTCATCCATTTCTCAAAACCACGCACTCAAAATTTTGAGCTTTGCGCTTCATGCTACCGGGTAAGTAGCATCTGTTTTTGGCTTGTTATTAGTGACCATGAGATTTCTCAACGGTAGGAAGCTCATTGATGGCCGCAGTAATAATGCTCAAACCCTTGCGAAGCTCAGTCTCGGTGATGACCAGGGGAGGGGCGAAGCGGATTATGTCTCCGTGAGTTGGCTTGGCCTAAAAGGGAAAAAACTGTTAGCGTTCATGTGTGTTTGTCATCGCCAGTGGCTGGTTTGTGTATCAACTGACCAGTAGGCCTTTGTTCTTGAGGAGAATGCAGAGATCCCAAGCAGTGCGGCCAGATGCAGCAGCCTCGTCAATGACAATGGCATTCAAGAGACCCTTGCCACGGATCGTCTTGATGATCGGGTTGTTGAGGGCGGCAAGACTGTCGCGAAAGATTTTACCGAGGCGCTCAGCGTTTGCAATCATGTTCTCCTCCTCAATGAGCTCCAAAGCTCGCATAGAGACGGCGCATCCCAGTGGGTTACCACCATACGTGGAACCGTGAGTGCCAGGCTCAACGACCAGCATAACTTCTTTGGAGCTCATGACGGCGCTCACGGGATACATGCCACCAGAGATGGCCTTGCCTAGGGTAACCATGTCGGGTTTGATGCCAGACCACTCAGAGGCAAGCATGCGGCCAGTCCGGCCGATACCGGTTTGGATCTCGTCGCAGATGAGGAGAACGTTGTGCTTCTTGCAGAGAGCGTGAACCTTGACAAGGTAGTCCTCGTCTGGAACCACGACACCAGCCTCACCCTGAATGGGCTCGACTAGGAAGGCGGCAGTCTGCTTCCCGTGAGCTTCAAGTACTTCCTCGAGGTCTGCGACATTGTTGAACCGAATGGGCTTGCCGGTGGACGGGCTAGCGGCGCCGATATTGGGAATGTAAGGGCCGTAGTTGTCCTTGGACTCGGGGTCGGTGGACAGGGTGACAGCAGTCATCTGCGAGCATCGATTACAGTTAGCAAATATAGTTACGCACTGATATAATTGAATAGCAGTGGGCGGCACGGATTGAATGGCAGTCGCAACGTACCGAGCGGCCGTGGAAGTTGTCGGTGACACAGAAGACCAAAGCCTTGTCCTTCTCAACTCCCTTCACTTTATAAGCCCACTTCCGGGCAATCTTGACGGCAGTCTCGGTAGCCTCAACGCCAGTGTTCATTGGCAAGACCATTTCGTAGCCAAAGACTCTACGAATCTTCTCAGCCCACTTGGGGAACACATCGTTGTAGAAGGCTCGCGAGGACAGGGTCAGGCGGCTGGCCTGCTCAGTCAAAGCCTTGACCAGTTCGGGGTGGCAATGGCCCTGGTTCACGGCACTGTAGGCAGAAAGAAAATCAAGGTACTGGCGACCCTCGGGGTCCCAGACATTTACGCCGCGAGCCTTGGAGAAGACGACGGGGAGAGGGTGGTAGTTGTGGGCGGCGAACTCGTTCTCGGCCTTGATTGCGGCCTCGGTCGAAGCGGCGTGATACCGGGCGTTGGTGGTGCCCGAGACGGCGGAGACACCGGCCTCTGCATGGGGAGCCATTTTGAAAGAATAGAAGATTCCCAATTGAAAAAAAAATGTAAAATAGCTGGACGACCTCTTTCGATCTCCTCAGGGAGGTGTCAATTTCGGACTCCAAGAGCGTTAGATGGACAGCTGCAGCGACTGGGGCATTAGTAAAACAAAGAAGAGAAAACGGTGAATGACGACGGCGAAAATGGCAATCAATGGTGGAACAGCAAACGATGTCTGGGTTTTATTATGGAGCGGCGGCCGCCGACACCGCCAGTAAGCATTGAAGGCTGCCAAAGGACCACATCAGAAACGTAGAGAAGCCAAAGGCTGTTCCGCACAGGCTGGGCACAAGGCAAAAAGGGTCAAATCAACCCGGTATTACTCCATGTTCGTACATAATGTCTGGCAAAATGCCTGCTGGCGAAACTACCTCTCGAGTAGCCGACAGCGTAACACGAGAGGTACCTGCAGTGGTCCGGGGTTTGAGCAACTTGGGGACTCGGAAACTCGGAGCGGTTCGTGCTAAGAGCTAGGCTGCGTACCTTATAAAAGCGGTTGCTTGTTTGGGCAAGGCGCCTTGGTCAACGTAGACGGCTCAAGGTGAAGACTTGCTGTAAGACGATGCTGGATGGTCGTAACAGGATACAGGCGAGACAGGCAGAGTTTTCTGGGCGGGGTTCCTCAAAGGCATTCCCCCTTCCAATTTATATGTGGCACGAGACGAGAAAACTCATCACTTGCCTCCGACGAAGTTTGTCCGCCGCTATACCCCTAAGTGCAAGTGGACGCTCAGAGCGGAGGCCCGGCGTCGTGAAAGAGACAAGGCGTTGGCTCAGGGTTGGCTGGACCGGAACATCTGTGGTGCCACCACCTTGGCGGGCACGGGGCTTGCTAGCACTTGAGGCTTCGCCTGGCTTCGGTGGTCCATGCCTGGCGCCTGCGTGGAGATGATGCTAGTCGCCGTGGTCGTTGTTCGCCGCAGAGGTTGGCAAGATGAGCCAGAAGAATGCCGAAGCCAACCGGCCCACACGGGCGCCGTTATGACATGCCCCCGTTGTCCCAATCGATGCTGGCGGGCGTCTGGCGAGGCGAGTAGTAGTATCTATCGTCCACTGGCCACCGTTAGCTTTGGCCGCTTGATGTTCCCGTGTGGCATATTTACTCTGTAGATGCTGGCGGAGATGACTGTTGACGGGCGCCTGAGTTCGTCCGACCAGTCCCTCACAGGCAACAACCAGTCTCACCAAGGTTTGGGCCTCTGCGCTGAGCAACTTTGTACCGCACCGAGGAGCTGAAGACGGAGCGAGCTGACTCCTGTCTGCGCTCCGGCGCTGCTCCATTGTGGCTGTCAACCCCGGAATGGCCTACGGGGCAGGGATGCACCTCCGTGAAGCAGCCGCCCAATAAAGAAGCAAGCATTACGTGACAACTAGCCCGGGCCATGTCATGTATGCCTCCCCAGACTCCAAGAGCCTGTTCAAGATCTGGAAAGGCTTGTCTGTGGTCCGGATCGAACAAGGCAGACATGCTACGTCGGATCTTCCGTCGTGGAAACCATGAGTGCTGCACATCGGTAGCATGCCGTAGGCGGCGCCTCCACCGGAGACTGCGGTTGGTTGGCCGTTGATGCGGACATGAATGTGTCTCGTGGATGTCGCCTTGTATTGCTGCAGGTGCGTCAGCCTACAGCCGGGCCCGTCGACTTGCATAGGCGACGTGAAACTTGTCTCTATTCAAGTCGTCAATTGAAGACGGTGAGAAGATACTGGGGGAACCAACACCGGGGAGGGGCCACGGGCGTTGCATGGCGGCAGGTGCGACCAGCTGTGTAGAGACTGGCACCTTCCCGAGACCGGCCCAAGCGGCGGGAGGTCCCACCGCCGACACCCGGTGTCTGCTGACATCAGTCAGTCAGTCAGCCAACCAGGACCAGCCGGGGTGGTGCAGGTGGTTGATGATTGGCCTCCTCCACACGTGCAATTCGACCCAGCCAGACGCACCTCGTCTCCCGGATCTACGCATCGATATCGAAGAGCAACCCGGGAATTCCAGAACTTGCCGGCATTAGCCTAGCTCGGCAATCTCATATCCAGAAGCGACGCTCGCAGCCCCGTGATCGCGCGATCAATGGTTCCCTCCCTTGGCGTGGTCCCGCGTCTTGTCCCGCGTCTCACCACAAGCCCCCTTTGCAAAAGGATATACACATCTTGAGCAAGCTGGCTGGTGTGTAGGCTTCAACGAGCCAGCCATGGCTATATCTCCCGCTCATATTCGCCGCAATGAGCGCAACCGCCCCAACTTCCTCCGGGATATAATAATTATTCGTCTGATTAATGCATGGTGGATTGCTACCTTCTTTCAGCCGGATGAATACTTCCAGTCTCTTGAGCCGGCATGGCGTTTGGCTTTTGGTCCCAATAGTGGTGCATGGCTGACCTGGGTCAGCTTCCCCGTCACCATTCCCCTGCTGTCGTATCATTTTCCTAGTTACTAACATGGCGCAATGTAGGAATGGCAACATCAACTGAGATCCTCACTTCACCCGGCCATTTTCTCAGGAAGCTACCTTGTTGCGGATGGGATATCGAAACTCATCCCAGCAGGCAATATGCTGCGATCTGCGATTGTAGTTGGCTCACCAAAGGTACTGCAGGCCGTGGTTGCTGGCCTAGGTGACTGGTATACTTGGCAACTCGCTGTCAACATCTTTGGCCCAGACAGCAACGCTTCCTTCTTTGCAGTACGTCCTCACAACTGCCATGTGACGGTCCCGTGCTCGTAAATCTGTCTGACACAACTTTAGCTCTTTCTCCAGCTTTTCAGTGCCTGGCAGTGGTACTGCTCTACCCGCACCTTTTCCAATTCTTTGGAAACAACCCTTACTGTTATGGCCCTATATTACTGGCCGTGGCGAATATTTAGTGCGGCCGTCTCGACAAAAGAGAACCCTAAGCCAGCCGACACTCTTGGAAACATATGGGGTCTTCGATTATCCCTCTGTTTAGCTGCGTTTGCCGTGGTGCTCCGGCCTACAAATATTCTCATTTGGGCCACCCTTTCACTCATGGCCTTGACCAGAGCGTCTCTGAGGGGCTCATCTCCCTTGACCTGGTCCATGATCCTGGTTCTTGCTAGGGAGGCTTTCCTGTGCGGTTCATTGATACTCGGCATATCTGTCGCGTCTGACTACTTCTACTTTGGGTTCTGGACCTTTCCCCCTTACAACTGGCTCAACTTCAACATTTCGAAATCGCTAGCTGTCTTCTACGGTCGAAACCCCTGGCACTACTATCTGTCTCAGGGCATCCCCCTCCTCTGTACTACCAGCTTACCATTCGTCCTCTGGGGCCTATACAAACCAGGCTCTTTATCAACAAACGAGAGAAACACTCTGCGTGTCTTGTCCTCTACGGTCTTCACGACAGTCGCTGCCCTATCCCTCATCTCACATAAAGAAGTCCGCTTCATCTACCCTCTCCTCCCCATACTGAATATCGTGGCCGCTCCATGGGCCGCCTCCTTCTTCACCTCGCCGCCATCGTCCAAAGCAGTACACTTGCCGTCCCCGTCTTCGCAACAAGCCCTATCTTATAGCTGCTCTCGGTGTCAATCTCATTCTTGCCGGCTACCTATCCTTCCTTCACCAACCAGCCCCGCTAAACGTCCTATCGTACCTCCGGAAAGAATACGAACGCGTCCACCCGACATCTGTTCGACTCGCCCACAAAACCCACCAACCTCCGACGCCTCGCGATGAACTATTCGCCTTGTTTCTCATGCCATGTCATTCTACGCCGTGGCGATCCCACCTATATTACCCTGGCTTGGATGCGTACGCGCTGACTTGTGAGCCGCCGCTGGATACTCAGCCCAATACACCTGCGAGGGACAACTACCGCGATGAGGCAGATAGATTCTATGATGACCCTATAGGCTTTCTAACTAGTGAGCTGTTTGGACCACAGCGTAAAATTGACATCCCTCGCCTATATTGTCGGGTTCGAGGGAATCGAACCTTGGTTGCTTACGTTTCTAGACACTCCAGCCGGCAAGGCACTTGGTATCAAGCCTCGCCGTGTCTGGGGTGGATTTAACGGTTTCTTTAACGAAGACTGGCGAAGGTCGGGCCGGATGCTAGTTTGGGATACCGGCGTATATCTTGATGCTCCACCTGACAAACATCAGTCTTAACGTATTACTTCAAATTTCAGACCATGCATAGTCAGATGGACCCTTTAGTATCCAGAAACACATTTACAAAGAGAGATGCAGTACGTAATATATAGTATATATATTTTCGACTTGGAACACAATAAAAGGGTAGCAAAACTATCCTGGGATATCATTGGTAGAGAGGCGGCTCTATTCACATCCATGTAAAAAACAAGCCAGCTCTTCCTTGTCCCTTCCTTCGCTCACGAAATGAACAGGTGTTGTGGACGCAGGGGGAAAAGGGGGGTCGCAAATAAAACCACTAAATGAAACCAGACATAAACGGAAACCTCCAACTCTTTTGATTTCCGGTACGTTACATAAAAATGTCATCATCTTAATATCATCCTCTGCATCCAGCCTAGTGATCAAACGACTACGGACCCGTAAAGTCGGCTCCGGGCTGTGTAGAATACTGTTAACATGTGTGACTGTGTTGTCTTGTGTTGTTGCATTGTGAGTGAAGTGGAAAAGGAATGGCGTACGCTGGCCAAACCAGGCGGTCAAGTAGGAAGATTTTTTTTTTAAAAAAAAAAAAAAAAATAATAGTATCAACAGAGGCCGATGATTGCTGAGTAAACCTCAAACGCCAGGACTAGAAAACAACCTTCGTAAACAGAATAGTACTAAAAGGCGTGTAGATCCAACAATCAAGCATAGAGAAGCATAGAGCACAAAGCAATTATGCTCATCGCCATATCCAAGAACGCCATGTTAATATCGCATAATTTCATTCAAGATAGCGGGATAGAGCAGAATTATGCCTGTTTGGGGAGTTCAGCAGGTGTCTCAGCAGATACCGTTTCTCCTGTAGTAGGCAGCACAGGGACTGGCGCAAACGGAGCTTCTATTTCGGGTTGGTCAGCCTTGCTCTCTGCTAACTCTGCCGGCGGCATTTCAGTCATAGTGTTGATCTGTTCTGTTGGCGTTTCCTTAGGCACCTCCGGAACAGATTCTAGGGGTACAGTTGTAATTGATGGCCTGAGTTCCTCAATCAACTTAGGATTGTCGTGGTGCATAGGTGCGGCGGCCATTGGTTCAAGAGCTTCCTTCTCCGCAGAATTCTCAGCAGAATTCTCAGCAGGCTTCTCGGTAGGCTTCTCGGCAGGCTTCTCGGCAGGCTTCTCGGCGGGCTTTTCTACTACTTTGTCGTCCTCCTGTTTCTCTCTGTTCATGTCCAGACTCTTCCCACGGGAGGCCAGGGCTGCACCAAGCGCCTGTCGATCTCCATGCCGGTCTGCTGGCGGTGACTTATTTCGTCGTTGTTCAGCGTTCTCCTTGGCCTCGCGATATTTGCTTTTTATCCAACCGATGGGGCCTTTTGGGTCATCTTTTCCGTTCTCCCTCTCACCATCATGCCCACCGTGCAAATCGAAGAGATGCGATTCTGATCCATCGTGTTGGAAGCTCTTGCGAGTTTTGCTACCTCCGCTGCCAACGGTCGTTGTGCTCGTTTCGGCGCCAGTGTTAGATCCCAGGTTTCCAGGTGATGGAGTCACCAAGGACCCAGAATAGCCGTCATTGTCGTCTTTTCTGGTCCTTGACAGTCTCCACCGACGCTTTTTCTCTTTGTCGGGATTCTCAATCTGTGGAGCAGTCTGGCCCTCGAGGGCCTGATCTAGGTCAGAACCATCATTGAAAGACGAGTGAATCGATGTTGGCGGCGACTTCTTGCCGGTGAAGTTATCATCAGGGTGTAAACTACTGCTCGAGGCAATTTGAGATGCTCGTGGCGTCGGTTCGGAAGACATATCACTTGGTTGATTTGGCAACGACGGCTTGGATTGTGTTACCTGGGGTTCGCTAGAGTTGATAGGATTCTGAGTTCCCCCCGCCTGAGGTGTTTTTGTGGATGTTCCTCCGGGCGATGGCTTCGCTGGATCCGAAGTTACATTCTCAGAGACATGCTGAATCGTTTCCATAGGATTTGGCGATTCCCAAGCTGGCGAGGCCGCGTTTGAATGTGTCAGGGAAGCACTGGAGCTTTGGGCGCTGATGTTCATACTGCCTGGAATCCTTTTCTTCTTCAGCTTGTTTGGTTGACGTTTGTCGCTGCCGTCTGCTGATCGCTGGAATAAGTTTTGGAGGTTTCGCTCCTTGACAGGGGGTTGTAGAGAATCCTGGGGAACCTCCAACAGCCTTTCCTGGCTTGGGGGTAAGGCCTGAGCAGTGCTAGTAGATAGATGTGTAATCCCCACCACTGGGGGAGTTAGACTTCGCTCCTGTGATTCATGAAAAGCCATGACTGGTCTCACAGGAGTCATAGGTTCGAGGCGGGCTGGAGATTGGTGGCCGGGGCTGTCAGCTTTCCTGAACTTCCCCCCTGCCAAGCCTGGAGATTTCTTCGAGGGTACTGTATTGCTCCGACCAAGCCCCCCTGTGGTACTCGTGGCGAGGGATGGGCTGTGGGAGCCAACACTGCCCTCTCCTCTCGAGTGTCGTGAAGACACAGACCGGTTACGGCGCAACTGGCCTTCCTTGCGAACACTGTTGGCACCAGCGCTTGCAGTAGATGCAGACCTATTGACCCCCGCAGCATTTGGTGTAGTAGGAGTCCCTGATTCTACTTCCTTCTTTGTGTTTTCATCAGCAGCGGTGCCTTGCATGCCAATGAGGAAATGATCTTGATTCTCAATCAAAAAGATCAAAACGCATTGATTGAGGCGATATTCTTCTGGGGCCATTGCGTGATTCGGGTGTGAAAGCATGCCAGGTTGGAAAATGGCGGCCAGATTCTGCGAGTTCATTCGATTTTCATCAGACTTTGCGGCGAAGACCGCCAGTAGGTCTAGGATATATAGTAGGAGCTGTCGATTCAAAGGCGGCAGCTCTGTGATGAGTTGCTGATATTTCTTGATTGCGGCTTGTTCGTCAAAGTTGTCGACAAACTGTGGTCCCTCGCCATCTGAAGTTGGCTGTTTGGTGGCCCCGCGCAAAGGGTCACGAAATTTCTCATACAGCGCTAAAGGCACTACGGGTTCAGGCAAATCGTTCAGATAACGGCGGAGAACGTTGGCGGCATCATGGACAGTATATCCATCCCAAACAAGACCTTTGCCATATCTGTCCGGCGAGTCGAAGATGTGCTTAAGTTCCTTGATTCGTTTCTCAGAGCCGCTCAATCGGAAAATACCCTCAACTCCGGTGGCTACAAGAGTATTCAGTGGCATTCCTTTTTGACCAAGTTTAGGCTTCCAAACATACCTTTTTCTTTCAAAAATACGCCGCACTTGGCAACCACTATAGGCACATATCCATAGATGTAGCTCTTCCCATTTTCGTCAATAAGGGATATAGCAACATTGGCGTATGTGATGCTCTGCCGCAGCGGAATACCAAAGATGCCAGGTGCTTTGCTTTCTGGTGCGTAATATATTAGACCTCTACAAGACACAAGAAAGAAGAGTGGAAAAGATGTGATTTTAGGCAGGGTAGGAGCCACTTCAGAATAGCGTGGCTGTCAAAAACTTCGCTGCCATGTCCAGCCTGATGGTCAGGCCACCACAAAGATGATGGACGACTGCGCAACGAAAGTCAAAGAGGCAACAAGCCAGGAAATACGCATTCCATGACATGGCTCGGGGGGGAAGGAAAAGAAAAAAAACCTCAAAAAAATCGTACCTGGAGGATCTTGCTGTTTAGATGGCAACTTGAAACCTTTCCACCATGATTTCAAGTCGCGCTTGTTGGGCGGCGAAGCAGGTGTGGCCCCTGGTGGTGAAGGGTGGTGCGACGAGTTCGCTTGGTTCGTAGTCGGTATCGGCGAGGCCATGGTGATAGAGAGAGCGCTCAGTGAACAACAAAGAGCTATGGCGAAAGTAGGTTGAGTCAATACAGTTGTGCAACTGCGTCAGTAGAGTGCTCGAGTCTAACTTCGGCAGCTCAACGCCGAATTGGCGGGCGACCGAGGCGAAGCGATTCCGTCACGGCGAGCGACAGCGACAACGTGAATGGTGAGTTGTTGGACACTAGAAAATATAATGAAAACGGGGTTCTTGATGACGGGGAGTATAGTTGACTGTAGCGACGTCGCGACTTCGTCTTGTCCTTGCGACGGCAAGTGTAAGCGGTCAATTTGACTCGAGGTGATCGAGAACTCAAATTTAACAGGCCTGTAACGCTGCAAGAGTTTCAAACGGATTGGGCGAAACCGTCTACGGTCGAACGAGTGGTCGAGGAGGGTCTGATGGAGTCGTCAGAGACATGAGGAAGCAAAAGCGTGCGACGCCGAGAGCGCGAGCGATAGTTGGAGGCAAGAGCAGGAGGAGCATGAGATGTTTGGCGCGCGGAAGCTATGGGAGTGGGAGTGGTGATGAAACAAGTGCAAGGCGGGCGGTTGGCTGATGTGGGTGGTGGTAGTGTGTCGTGGTGCAGGTCAGTTGGACACTGCTTGGCCACAATGCTCCTGTCTGGGCCTGAGCATGGACGTGTAAGCCAGGGAGACTCTCAAGACCGGGTTTGATGTTGGGCCAACAATAGCAAACATGTGTTGTAATGAAGTACTCACAGGCGTTACGACGTGCGGCTGTAGGCACCAACGAGAGAACCCCAAGTCTGGCCTCCAAGATGCGGGCCAGCAGACACAATATAGATGGGCGGCGAGCAGGCGGCAAAAGCACCATCACCCAGTTGCCGGCGTCAATCTAGAAAGCGCAAAGCTTGGATTTGCTGTGGAGAAATAGCAATCTGGCGTCGACGGTATGAGCCAAATGGACGTCACCACAAAGGACGGACTGAGCTACCGAGTACGAAGTACTAAGTTACGGGGTACGTGGGTTTGGCTGTGGGTTGGCCAAGTTGGGTGGCAGCCCAAGAAGCTCAGAACCTAAGGTGCCAAGGTCTGGCTCGGAAGTGGGCCGCGGCAAGGTGAGCCAAGAAGGCTTTGAACCCGTCATACGTGTCCCTGAGATTTGACTGATGCAGGGAGCTGTGCAATCGTACCGCAGCTTGACAAAATATACCGCACAGAAGACGCAGTCTCGATTGTGTGATGTTTTGGTCTTGGTTTCTTTGATGGCGGAGGGGCACGAGGAACAAGGCGACTTTGGGAAGGAACAACCGCGCATTATTGCTGCTGCGCCGGCTGGTTTCCTATGTTCAATGTTTCAGTCGCTTAAGTCGCCCCCCGAAACCTTGAATTGCAAGCGCATGTGCCGTTTCGACGCCCATGATACCTTTGAGACACTACTCGCCATGGTTGTCGACCCATTGTTTATATTTGCCGGCCTCGTCGAATCGCAACTTGAGGCAGATGGGACCCGGACCGCCACCAAGCTCACACCACGCAGTCATAATTGTGGCTGTGAACAAACCGCCTAAGCCTTATGCCTCCAGACCATTTACGAGGGAAGCTGCATGGAACATGGAAAAGAAAACAACCTCGAGGCCGAGCCCAAATCAGCGCCTGCGATAACTTCTAAATGAAGCCACCTGAAGTCCGTCCAGCCTGCGATGCAATGGGGAATCTTGGTACCGTACGGACTGGCCCCTCACAAGGTCTTACCAGCAACTGCGATACTACAACGTTAGTAGCACATATTTTTGGAATGCTTGGTATTCGACAGCGGGGGGTTCGCCGCCAGCTGACAATCTTACTCCAGAGCCAGCATCACCCATATGTTCCAGATTTGGATCATCCGGGATCCTATAGCTCACACGTCACCTTGCGGCAGTCCCCGCCCACAGCTCTCGCAGATCCAAACGAATCGGCAGGAACCCTGAAGATCGTATGTATGGACTGTCCTCCGTGTTTGTTTGAGATTTCTGCAGCCATCTTGAGGATGACCAAGATGTTCGAGGTACCCGCCGGCTCCTTGTAAAAGAGCACTCCAAGAAGCGTCGGGCCTCACCAAAGAGCCAACCGGACCTGCTCAGTCTGACTACGCACATCTGGCCACATAATCATCTGTCATTGCCACATGGAGGAGATCGCCGCTCGTCTGCCGTGGGGTAGAGAGAGAGACAACGATCTTGGTGCCATACGGAGTACATTGCTTGCGCAATAATATGAGCATACGTGCTAGTTCGATCCGAACCCAATTGTATCAACGCTGAAGTAGAAATGCGCCACTTATGCAAAGACGAGACGCTAACATCACGCTCGGTAACGGTGACAACAACTTGTTCTCGACCACCATCCTGAAGGGCGGAGAACGGGACGAAAAAAAAAGGTGAAAGAGAGCAGTTAAAAAAAAACAGGTAAAAATAAGAAGCCAACTAAGATCTTTTTGTTCTTATCCTTATTTCTTTTCTTTTTGACAGAAGTAGTCTCAAATCACAGTGCCAAAGCACCACGTTTGAAGCTCAGAGGCAATACGATAAGGCGCGGACCCACCGATGAGATAAACCAGCCGTATCGCCCAGCCCAAGCCAACCCATACCGAAATTTCATCCAGCGTCATCAGGAGCCTCCCGACGACCACACCTCTCTCTTCATCCATCCCACACAAAAAACATTCAATTCCATCCGACACCGCCCATCATGGACATGTACGAATTCCGGCCATTTTCCTCCCCATGTCAACTGCCAAGAGCCGCCCTGACCGCCATCTAGGTTAACACAGGCTGAGCAGCGCACGCTTGAGCAGCGCATGCAGAAGCGCCAAGTCAAGGAGTTCATGGGGGTATGTTCTTCCCATAAGCTGCAGCAAGCCATTCCGAAGAAACTAATGCAAGGAAAAGGCATTTGGTGGCCTCGTAGAGCACTGCTTTACGTCATGCGTCGACGACTTCACCTCCAAGGCCGTGTCGACCCGCGAAAACGGCTGCATTAATCGCTGTGTTATGAAGTGGATGGCTACGCAGCAACGTGTCAGCGACCGTTTCCAGGAGCATAACGCACAGCTTACGCAGCAGATGCAGAATAAGTAAATGGAAACATCCTGGCGGCGTGATTGCATATGGTAAAGGAGAGGTGTGGCTGCGTTGGACGTTCTCGCTTCTCGTCAAAGGGGACAAGTCCAACCCTGGCCAGTGTATGATATGAGGAACTGGGCGTCCATGATTAGGAATGAATGCGCCGGGTACGCTGAGGGGCATTCATTGAAATGGATTGCATGTATTAGTACGGAGTACAGAGGGCATCAAAGAAAGGATACAGGCAAAATGCAAACGGAGACACGGGGGTTGTAGTATCGTGTGATTCTCCCTTGTTGAAATAATCGAATGAATCACCAAAGCCATCAAAAGAAATTAGTTGTAACCAGTATGCTCTATATCCTGCTACTGACTATCTTTTGAATGGTACATGTCCACACCACACAACCTTGCCCTACAAGTTAGAAATGCGGCCCGTTTTATCCCAACGCCTGGTCCCAGCACGTCCCGCTATCTATCAAAATACTCTCTCAGCTGCTATATTTAATCATAATATCCACTGGGCAAAATCAAAAAGCGCCAAGAGCCAACGTGTCAAAAATGAATCCAAGCAAGAATTGCTTTTTCAACTTCTAGCTCTCTAATTCCTCGCTCAAGACGTCACGTACAGTCTCGAGCTGCGAAACAATTTTCTCCTCTAAAAGGCTTTCGCTGCCGCCAGCAATTCCGGCTTCCTTCCGAGTATTCTTCCATTCAGTTTCGCGAGATCCCAGGGGAAGGAGTCGTTCTTTGAGTAATCGCTTGCTCGAGAGCCAGAATTCAACATTTTCCAAGAGACTAGCCGCATCCCATTCGATTACAGGAATGTCCCGGTTATTATTAGCTCGTAGGGCAGACAAGACTCTTGTGAGGAGCGCCAGAGAGTGAATCTCGGATGTTGCCAGCAACGTTAGATATTGTGGCGTCGACTTCGATTTTGTTCGAGAGGCTCCCGGTGCTTCGAACCGGTCCACGCTAGCCTCGAGCAGATGCGAGAATTGGTTCAGCACATATGTGATTTCGGGAGCAAGTGTAGGCCCAAGCGATGCCAGCATGTTTAGCATTAAAGGAAGAAAGCCCTTCGCCCATATAGCATAGCATCGCTGGGCGACAGGTGCGTCTGCATAGGGCGAGATTGTAGATCTGAGCATATACTTTGACAGGTTGGCTGAGAGCAGACTGCCGAGAATACCGTCGCAGGCTAGTTGTTCTGCCAAAAGAGGCAGAGTGGACAGCTCAAGCAAGAACAATATGCTCAGCTCGCCATATACTGGGTCGCCTTGATGTGCCAGTTTATCTGCCCAGGAAAATAATGACGTAGCAGCATTGACTACATCGTGTGTCGCCATAATGTTGAGAATCTGTGTCTGTGATTGGTCCATGTTAGGCATGCTTAAGCAAGCTTGAAGAATTGCGGTCAATAAGCCAAGGTCTTCGGGGGACATGTCCGAATCGTTGTCATGGATGAGGCTGACAAGTGACCGAAATCCTTTGCCGACAATGTGGTCCAGCAAATTAAGTACGGTTTGCGTGACTGTGACAGTTGAATTACCCAGGTTAACAGAAGACTCGCACAGTCCCTTGGTATCGGAAAGATGGTATGAGCGCAGAGTGACAAATAGAGTTTTCAACAGCGTACGGTAGTAGGCAATCGACTCCTTAGCAAACGGCTCTTCAACGCCGTGGATCGTGCCTGTGAGAGTACCCAGAAGCTGATTGACATCCTGAACCGGGACGGGTAACTTGGCAAGTCGTTGGACCAAGACAAGTGCCAAGCTTGCCCTGGCATCGATCAGCTTGACGAAGATGCTTTCAGGTCCAGGCGCACCTTGATTTGCATTCAAGCATTGTTGGGCGACTTGAAGCATCTGTTTCGCTACCGTCTTGTCGGTTGGTAGGCTGGTACTCAACTCTACCAACAAGAACTCCCAGGCATGGAATAGAGCCTTTAATTATGTTAGCGTTGCATTCCTGTTCGTGATTTTTCGACCTATAAGTTTGCGCTTACTATTTGAGCGTCAACTAGTGACAGATTCGCGTTTGCTAGCTCCATTTCATTCTTGAATCCGTTGTCTTTTCGCCCTAGCCAACCAGGATCAAAACTCAACATGTCGGTGGCACGATCCAAGTCGTAGTAGTAATTCTTGCCTAATTCACGGGGCTCAAGGACGGTCCTTTTGAAGTTGTCCAGCGAACAACCAGAGTACTTGTTGGCAAAGTTCTTGGCAAAGTTGTTGTGCAGGGACTTATTGTAGCCAGACACTTCCACACCATCACGAATGTAGTAGTCCAGGTCAGCGACCAGACTCTTCGCAAGAGTATCAGGGCCCCCTTGATGCCGTAAATGATAAAGTTGCATGGCCAAGGTCTCGGCGACGTATGCTGCCACTCTCGCGTCGACGGCTGTCTGAAGAGCATCAGACTTGACTGTTAGATGAGACGGCTTCAGGTCTCGCACATATGCCCTCAGACCATCAGCATAGGTGGTGTCTTTGAGGAGGCTGAAAACCGTCCACGGCCAATAATTTTGCGCGGAGGCGACGAAATCTAAGATAGCGAGAGCCTCCTCTGACTCGAGTTCCTTCAGCTTCTTCAACCTTCCGAGGGCAGTTGCAAATACCGAATCGGCCGAGAGGTCGCCTTTCTTTGTTTCCTGTTTCATAGCCTCTCTCGGCGTCTGTCCTGTGAGAAGGCAGTTTGACATCCACTGCTGTCTATTGCGAAGGATGGATGAGAAAAATTTCCATATAGTGCCGACCTCCAGTGTTAGATTGAACGGCCGTCCGAGGTGCGCTAAGACCTGAAGGAAAGATTTGGAAATCTGAGGCCCCAGATACCCAAGGAGAGATGGCGGCTCAGAAACAGCGGACGCGGCGTTAACGACGAGGGACTCAAGGAGACCAATAGCACCTACTCGAAAGACATCAGAGACTGCACAAAGCCGGGCCAGGAGTGTGGAGCTCTTAAAAAGGTAGGTTTCGATCATCGTGGAGGACCTCTCAAGGTAATTAGCTGCCCTCAGGAGAGTTGTGGAGAAGTGTAAAATAGAATTGGCCTGGCGTCGAGTAATAGTGTTTCGCGTTGAATATAACGTGGCTTCGGGCATTGTGAAGGCATCGACCAACGATGAAAGAATTGGCTGGAATCGAAGTGTTCCGCTTGCTGGAGTCATGAAACAATCGATAATATACGAGGCAGCCGGCCGTAGGCAGGCAGTTAGACTGTCAGATGTCGGTGATTCTCCCATGCTGTAGCTGTATGTAACCAGCTTATTCAGAACAGGTACGACACTGTCTAGTAGCAGTGTGCGGCTGATTGCGTTGTCGAACCTCCAAGTAGATGTGCTTTCAAAAGCATCTACTGATGCGTGAGCAATGGACAGACTCACTTTGGTAAGCACTTTGTCAGCAGTTCCCAGCCAGGGGTTTAGATCCGCCTTTTGCCTCGAGGCCATTTTGTTTCCAGCACGACGCTGAACAGCTGAGGTCATTGCCGTATCAATCAGCCCAGAGAACAAGAGGAGCGAAGAGTTCAGGAATTCAAATCTCTCTGAAACCAAATCCAGGTTACCAGTGATTTTGGACAATTTTCCCGCTCTAGAGTCGGAGTCGAGCAGCTCGCCTCTAGCCAAGTAAGACCAGACTCGGCTTGGTCGGTATGGTAGGATAGCATGCAAAAACTTCACACAAGCCGTCAATACATTTATCGCGGCCTCTTCGCTCACAGCGAGCTCATCCTGCATGTAATAATCCATGGTTTCGCAAACGACAGCCACGATGTCTTTACCGCCACTGATATGTTTGCTAATCTCAGCCAAGAGGTCACTTTCGCTATGCACAAGAGCGGTGCTAGAGGCTGTCCCAGCACGAAGATATTCCATGCGGAGGAGAGTTGCAAATAGGGATATAACCTCGGCAATCTCATCAGGCTGCAGCATCCCCAGCTCACAACGATATCCCTCTTTCATCAGGTTGATTTCCAATTGTCGTCCAAGAAGTGAGAGTGACGAGTGACTGTAGTCCATGAGCACCACTCTGCCAGTATCAGTAATAAATCGTCCATAACTCCCAACCGGAAGCCTGTACGCATCGTCCTCAATGTATCGTCTGCTCCATGAAGACGACAGCGATATCAGTGGCAACTCTTCCAAGAGACAAAAAGAATTGGTGTTTTCGTCCTCCTGAACCAGTTCGTATGACTGGAAAGTATCTGGGAGAGTAAAAGTGATGGTTGGCGTTTTCCTCAATAGAGTCAGAATAAAGTGAGAGCGGTCCTCGTCACTTGAATCGCTAGACGCAGTGCAAAGTGCCCTGCACATGCTGATGAAAGGCACAAATTCATATGGATAGCGGTCAAGAGCTTGCTGGAAGTAGAATTCCATGGTGTAGTCGTCTTGAAGCATGCTTGTCATGACGTCTTGGCCAACGTCAAGATCTTGGTCTGGCAACAATTGCCAGTATTCCCGTCCAGGAGAGAGTAGAGAAAGAAGAGCGCTGACCGGCTCGGACTGGTATCCAACAATGGGATACGACACTTTCAGAAGTTCAAGGAACGCATTTCTCATGCGAGAGCTAAGCAAAGGTGTCATGCTACCTCCAGGCGAGGGGCCGAGACAGTCTGCCATGTTGGATATGATTTCGAACACCTTTCCATGTGCCGTAGCGCCCGATGCAAGTTGTTCTACAACTTGTAGATCTTTAGCTGTTGTCGTATTCTCAAGAAAGCCATCGAACTTGGAAGACTCGATGGAAAATATACTACCGGCGGAGTTACGTCTGACCATGGGTCGCACGACACCACCAGATTCGAAAGTCTCGCGTGCATTCTGCTGCAGTAAGTTGTCCCTTTTCTCGGTCCGATTTTGGTATGACACATTCATACGGTGGAGAATAAGGGTCCAAGCAAAGATGACCGGAGTAGCGCTTTCGCAATCCATGCCGGCCGCATTGAGAACACTCTTATGAACCTGCTCCAAGATGTCTGACAGTATCAAGTACGAATCGTACATATCATCGGACGGCGTCGGGTCCTCTTCTCTCTCAGCTAAAAATGTCAAGGATCGGGCGGGTTTAAGAAGACTGATAGAGACGGCAACAGCAATTGTCTTCAGTGGCAGAACCAATTCGCCGATCGTTTGATTTATCTAGTTTATTGGTTAGCAATCAAGTTGTAGAAAGCAGCGCGGGCCATTTTTACGGACAGGTTGAAGGGTATCAAAGAAATTGTACAAGTCCATCAATGAAAACCACTGATTGATAACACTGGAAGGCGGGAAGTCATTGCCAAGGCTGTCCACCAGTTGGAATACCACAGATTGAGAATGAATGATCTCGGTGAGTAGGGTTTCCAGCCAATCCAGTTCAATATCTTCCTTCATCAGGATAGATTCGTCGGTCACTGACTTGAGACCAGCCTCTAAGCTGGTCATGCTGGATGTGATGACTTTGAGATATGCGGACAGGAACGATACGCTCTCGTCCTTGCAATTTGACGAAGCCTTTAGCTTGTAGAGTGCTGCCAATTTGTCGCTGACAGGGGTGAAGATCGGTAGCCTTCCATACAGTCTAATCGATTGCAAATAATCCACAGTCATGATGAAATATCTTCGCTCAGTCAAGAACATGCTGAAAAGCCGGCGCTTTCTCGAATCGGCGGCATCAAACTCGGCGGAAATCTCATCAGCATCTTGAGCGTTGCCAGCCCCAAAGTCTGGCATGAAGGTTGCACTTCGTCCATTCTGAAGGCCTGCGGCTTCCTGAAGATTTGTTACATCCTGAGATGACAACGGTCCAACGAGATGGCGATTTGGTCTCGATTGCACCTCTAGTGCAGCAATTCGCAATGCAGCAACCAAATTAATTTTTGCGCTCTTGCTCAGCCATTCGGCATCTTGCTTGAGCAACTCGATATCGTATCGTTCTGTCGATGCTGAGGTCACGTTGATTGGCGCCGTTTTTGTTTCGAAGTCCTTCCTTGCAGCCTCACTGGGTGGCGCAAACGCAGTAGAGGGATCTTTCAAAAGCGCGTGGACATAATCATCGGACAAGAAGTTGACGACCCCGGTGCTTCTTTGCCTTCTGCCGGAGTCGTCGGTTAAAGCTGTAGCAACATGCCTCCAGGATCTGCGAGAAAAGCAATCGTTAGTAAGAGGCTGGCCCCAGCCCTCAACTTCAGAGTGCTGAGACTCACAAAAGCACTCGCTCCCCAGACAAGCAGTCTCCCAGGGAGGGAAAATAGTTGCTATCGGACACCGGCGCCATTGCCACGAGCGTCACTAAAGTGGCAGTGGTACACGATGCATCACCCAGGAAGGATTGGTGATAAAAAGGTTGGTGTTGACACGCTGCTGTCGCGAGCCCAGCAATCGATATGGACCTAGCAGAGCTCTCTTGCAGGCCGCTTCAGCGTCAACTTTTTTTGGGCTGGACATGGAGCTCAACGGCCTGCCGATGTTCAACCGGCCAGGTACCGGATGAGCCAGCCTAACCAACAACGGATGCACCTTGGCGACTGCCGGAGACTCATCGGAGGCAGCATTAAACATGAGCGCACTGTG
This sequence comes from Metarhizium acridum, assembly GCF_019434415.1. Taxonomy (NCBI): domain Eukaryota; kingdom Fungi; phylum Ascomycota; class Sordariomycetes; order Hypocreales; family Clavicipitaceae; genus Metarhizium; species Metarhizium acridum. The sequence goes on along the minus strand of NW_027094020.1, from coordinate 697,045 downwards.
ATTACGCACTATGACAAATTACATCCGGTCTGTGTGCATATACAGTGCATAACTTTATACGATATGGGCTTTTTTTCGTTGCGACGCTGCCAAATCTATTGCTCGTACAACTATTGACTCACGTCCATGATAAGCTGGCACATCCCCTCTCCATCAGCAAAGGTAGCCAGGATTATCTGGAACTCCAACAGTCCAACTTTATTTTCTTCTAAGCTCTCATGTACATTTTGTCAAGATGACTACGCCAGCCCTCGTTGATCACTCACCCCACCAGCCTGAGCCCTCACCACCGGTAGCAACGGCATCTAATCTTATTCTCATTGACAACTACGACTCTTTCACCTGGAATATCTATCAATACCTGGTTCTGGAGGGTGCTACAGTTCACGTTTTCCGAAATGACCAAATCACCATTGAGGAGCTGGTAAAAAAGAACCCAACTCAGCTCATTATCAGCCCTGGTCCTGGCCATCCCACCACCGACTCTGGTGTCAGCAGAGACGCGATTCGACACTTTGCGGGCAAGATTCCCATTTTTGGTGTCTGCATGGGGCTGTGAGTAGCTATCTATGCTGTACTTGTCCCCGGCTGGGAAATAATATTAACACTCCTTAGGCAATGCATGTTTGATGTCTATGGTGGTCAGGTCGACTCTGCCGGAGAGTGGCTTCACGGGAAGACGTCACCACTGACCCACGACTCGAAAGGAGTTTTTGCCGGTCTTGAGCAAGGCCTTCCCGTAACTCGATACCACTCTTTGGCGGGGACCCGCCTTACACTTCCCGAATGTTTGGAGGTGACGTCCTGGGTAGCCAAGGATGATGGTTCACAAGGCATCATTCAAGGTGTCCGCCATAAGAAGTTTGCCATGGAAGGTGTACAGTTTCATCCCGAAAGCATTCTGACAGCTCACGGCCGCACAATTATTAAGAACTTCCTGCACATGCAAGGTGGCACCTGGGAAGAGAACGCCCAGCTGCAGAAGACAGCCGCAACCAACGGGACCACCACAGCACCATCACCAAAGAACAACAACATTCTTCAAAGGATCTACGCAAATCGGAGAGCTGCAGTAGAAGCTCAAAAACAGATTCCTTCTCAAAGAATGTCTGATCTTGAAGCTGCTTACGAGTTGAATGCTGCCCCTCCCCAAGTCCCTTTTTTGGCTCGCCTTAAGCAGACACCTTTTGATGTAGCCTTAATGGCTGAAATCAAGCGCGGATCTCCCTCCAAGGGTATTTTTGCCCTTGAAATAAACGCACCGGTGCAGGCCAGAAAGTACGCGTTGGCTGGTGCAAGTGTCATCTCAGTGCTTACCGAACCTGAGTGGTTCAAGGGTGGTATTGATGACCTCCGTGCCGTTCGACAGGTGCTCGACGGTATGCCAAACAGGCCTGCCATTCTACGAAAGGAGTTTATTTTTGACGAATATCAAATTTTGGAAGCAAGACTGGCCGGCGCAGATACTGTGCTTCTGATTGTCAAGATGCTGGAGACCGAACTCCTAGAGCGATTGTACAAGTACTCCCTTTCCTTGGGGATGGAGCCTTTAGTAGAGGTCCAAACTTCTGAAGAAATGGAGACCGCTGTAAAGCTTGGCTCAAAAGTCATCGGTGTCAACAATCGAAACTTGGAGAGCTTTGAGGTGGACATGGACACAACCGGCCGACTGCGGAAAATGGTTCCCGAAAGCACAGTGATCTGTGCACTTTCAGGTATCAACAGCCACAAAGATGTACTTGCATGCAAGGATGATGGTGTCGACGCGATTCTTGTTGGCGAGTCAATCATGCGAGCGCCAGACGCCACGTCCTTCATTGCGGAATTGTGCTCAGGATCCAAGCCTTCAGAGAAGAAACGACAGCCAAAACCCCTTTTTGTTAAAGTTTGTGGAACTCGAAGTCCTGAGGCGGCGAGACAGGCCGTTGAATCCAAGGCTGACTTTGTTGGGATCATCCTGGTGCCCGGTACAAAACGGTGTGTCTCACACGAGACTGCTTTGGCCATCTCAGAAGCTGTTCATGCATCAGGGGACAATCTGACAGACAGAAAAGAGGAGCCGATTTCAAAGAGCGGAGCTACTGATTTCTTCGCCGCCGCAGAAGATCGTCTGCAGAGCTCAAGGACGCGGTTGGTAGGTGTGTTCCAGAACCAGCCTCTAAGTGAAGTCTTGGAGAAGCAGAGACAGTACAAACTGGACATGGTACAGCTCCACGGAGAGGAACCCATCGAGTGGGCCAAGATTATCCCCGTCCCAGTCATCCGATCATTCAAGCCAGACAATGTCGGAATCGGTCTTCGTGGCTATCACGCCATTCCTTTGCTCGACTCGGGCGCTGGATCTGGAAAGCTGCTGGATGTTTCGAAAGTCAAGGCGGCTCTGGAAAGGGACCCTGACCTGCGGATATTCCTTGCTGGAGGTTTGAACCCAGAGAACGTTACCGAGGCCGTCAAGGCACTGGGAGACCTCAGTAATCGTGTAATAGGTGTGGATGTCAGCAGTGGCGTCGAGGTAGGTAGCAAACAGAGTCTTGAGAAAATCGATGCTTTTGTCAAGGCTAGCAAGGCGATTCGATAATTTATTCTAGGCCTGCGAAAGAAGACAAAGTATATCATGAATGGCAGTTGATTCTATTTTTATGCCGGTTAACTTCTGAGTTTCGCCCCTTGCTACTACATACAACTCTCGGCTGCTGTCAGTGTCTTGTCCGCACTTGCCTACTTTCCTTGGTCAAGTTTCAGGATATTCAACCAGCGGGGGCACAACAAAGGCAATAATTGCTGACAATAATAGAATGCGATGACATTACGTGTAATAGAATACAAAATTCACTGTAGGCGCCATGGAATTGTTCTTGACCAACTGTCACGCGAGACTGTGCATTTGTCCCATGAGCTCAAATTCGCCGCGCGTGTGAGTATCGCCCAGTTCACAAACGGAGCACTTACACGAACAACCACGGAGCCATCCATCTAAGCCTTCTACTTGCTTCCGGTTCTTCCTATTTCGTCAGCGATTAGCATTTAGCATTTACCTCATATTATTATATTTGTTTTCTATTCTCCTATTATTTTTAAGCTTGCGAGCTCAGCACACAAGTGACCGGTCTGCGTAGTATAAAATAACCTACAACTTCACATACCTTCCATTCGCTCTCGCAACGATTACCCAGGATCAAATCCTCGCCAGAGAACTTGATGCTATGCTTTGCATCTGAAGCCAAAAATTACATTCTTCCTATTTCTCGAATATCTACATACAGCTTGATCTGGGCTGCTTGCCGCACATTTTGCATTGCCACTTACCTCATCCTTCCTTTGCCATGCCGCGCGATTCATTCTCAAGCCCGCAGCCCATTTTCAGAGGCAGGATTATAGCTGCAGCCGGTCCCCTCCCAGACAACAACAAAGTAGAAAACTTCAAAAACTGGACCAAGCTACGCAAGGGCGAGTTCAGAACCACCTTCGACGAGAGTGTCACTCACCTTCTCTGCTCCGAGGAACAGTTCAACGCCCATAACCCGATTGGTTTCATGACTCCGACCCAACCTCCAGCCTTTTTAAGCCACAAGTGAGAGCGTACTAACTGCTGATAGTCAAAAAAGCACTTAGGCTCAAGTGCCACATCGTCCGCTATGAGTGGTTCCTCCTCTCCATGGGTGGCAGGGAAGCGCGACAGCCCGAAGAAGACTACGACCTCCGCGCCAAGTACAACAAGAAGAAGGAAAAGGAGCGAAGAACGGTTAGACTCGAGAAGGGGAAACGACTGGCGAAGCGCTTCATCGACCCTAGTTTGTACTCTGTGTGTTTCTCTGTTTCCATCGCCAGTTGTGACTAATAACGCGCCAGACCTTTACCAAATCTTCGACGACGACCTGCTATTCCCATACAGAATCGAGCTAACTCGCCTTACTGCCCATGACTCAGAGGCAGACCCGGAGAAAGAACAGCTGGAGACGTATACACTCTACGTGAGCTCTTGATAGACAGCATGCAAGTCGTTGCGTCGAGCCTCTAACTCGAATATAGCTCTACAAGTCCAAGGCCAAGCCGCATCTATACTGGTTCGCAGCGAAATATTCCAAGTGTAAAGGCGATGCCCAGCCGCACTACTATCGAGAGACGGATTTTCCCACGCTGCAAAACACTCAGATGGACGCGTTTAGAGCCTTTTTCAAGCTCAAGACGGGAATTCCTTGGCCGGAACGAATCATTAGACAGGCTACCATGCCCGCTGAATATTTCCAGTACACGGCCCCGGTACGTTGTGCGTCCTTGTTCTCATCTTGACCCGTGGTTGCTGATCGTAAATAGACGGGTGGCAAGTCCACCGGACGGGACAAGCTATGGTCTCGCTACTTTTGCTTCGAGTTGAATAGGGCGCTAAGGGGGCCACCCCTGGACAAGATTGCCACGAGTGAGGGTCAGGAACAAGGTGTGTCTGGTACAGGTGACGATCAGGATGGACGCAGTTCTCAGAGTGGCGACTCTGAAGGGCTATTCGGTCGTGATATGGACATTGAGTCCAATGACGAGGTTCGAGACCCTCGTCACAATCGAGACAAAGCAATATGAGACTGACACCATGCCTCGGTGTTTACTCCAGCGGAAGAGGACGTCACCACGAGATACACATGCAGATGGGCAGTTTGACGAGACAGTTGGTGAGTTTGGCAGTAATGGAGCAAAATGATGGACAAGGCAGGAATTCTTCATCCGACATAATTGGAAGGCTTAATACAATGTTTACGGTTGACGAAAGAGCAGTTTCAGCCGAGCGACAGGGCATATATAGAGGGAGAGTTTGCAGGCAGATGACGACCAAGGACACCGGCGAAATGGAAGCGGAGCTGGGGACAGGACATGCAGAAACTACAAATCACTCGCTACATCACAGACTTGCTATGGACAGAACAACTTTGCTCATGATATCATAGATTAATACAATTTCAAACCAGGGCCATACACAGTGATATCTCAGTACCGCCGGGTTACCCCCTTGATTCGTAGCCCAGTAATGCATTAAAATCTCAACTTGGGCATGAGAAACACCAACAGCACCAAACTCAACATCAGGCCATATACCCACGCATACAAAATCATCCGTCCCCACCAGCCCTTTCCCTCCGTCATCTGCCGCAACTTGCCCATCCTTCCAGCGGCCGACCGCATGCCCTGTTCCGCCTTGTTTATGCCCTCGCCCGTTTTCTCGAGCACATCCTTATCTGCTTCTAGCGTGACCGCGAATCGTTTCGAGCTGTCTTTTAGTGCGCTGGCCAGCTGAAGAATGGAACGTGACAGGTCGTCCTGCTCTGCCTTTTGGTTCTCGAGAATGGCCTCGGCTGTGGCGGTGGTTGTTTGTGGTTCGGGTGGTTTAGGACGATTCGCAAAGAGGGCTGCTCTAGCGGTGGTGTGTGATGCTGCGGTCGGTTGGGCAGATGAGCGTGACCGTAGAGTTTGTGTAGTTTGCGTAGTTGGCTGTGAAGAGCCGGCTGGGGTTGGTGATGGTGTACGTGGGATGGGTTCTTGAGGAGTGGGTTCTGTAGTCGAAGAGTTGGGCGGCATCTCGAGCGCATTGTGTTCGTCTCTTGTGTCTGAGGATCTTGAGTCCATGCTTTCGCTAGGCGTAGGGATTATGTGGCCCAGGAGATCCTCCCCGTCTGAGCTGTCGTCTTCGTCCATGGCCATCTGCACGTGAGTCAGCAACAACTAGACCATGGAGTGGATAGATTGGTCTAACATGTCGCAAGTCTTGCAGTCGATCAAGGAGCGTCTCTAGTCGATCTCGGTTCACATTCAAGAGATTCTGCGTCTCAACCCTCCTCGTCGGGGCCTTAATACGGAGGGCATCTTGTTCGAGCTTTGTCAAGACATTTCGTGCATATTCCAGGTTCTGCGTCACGCCTTGTCAGTCACGGCGCACCGTATCTAGGCTTTGAGCCTGACTTACCGCCTCTGTTTTCGCCCTTTCGTACTCGCTCGTTCGTAGTCGTCGTTCTCGGTCTGGAGTTGGATGTAGAAGGTTGTTCTGCAACCGTAAAAGCAGCTGTGTCAATTCCGCAAGAGCGGTGTCGGCGGATGTAGATGCGGTGCCTGGCAGAGGGGGATCCTGTGACAGAAGTGCCATTTTGAGCACGATGCGGAAGCAGATTGGGGACTGGACATGGCCGGGCGGTTGTGAACTGACGTGTGACGTCCAGGAAGCTTTCATGGGGCATTAGTGGGGCGTCACTTATCCCTTTAGAGCAGCGAAGGCATCCTGTACTCGTGCCACGCCCCACCTTAGGTAATTGTGAATTACCGACTCCATTGACTTTTGTACTATTATACTTTATAGACACCTCTCTGGTAACAAGATGAGCGCATATCCTCTCTCTCTCTCTCTCTCTCTCTCTCTCTCTCTCACCATTTTTTTTCCTTTTTTATAACTATCTAAATAATCGTGCAAACACTGTACCAGCCAAGGGTAACACGATACCTGGCCTTACCGCGTCAAACACTATCAACACACGCATCACGGTGCGTTAAAGCTATCTGTAGTACGATTAGTGATTCATCGCGGTGCACCGGTAAAGGCTATCCCGCAATAGCCTCAGCCACGGCGTGCAACCAAAATATTGATGGTTGCTTTTAGTCGTAGTAGAATTATGAATACTTTTCATCTTATATTATTTTCAGTAAACTTTATATATTTTTAAAGTTGAGATATCTTGTTAGCTGAAACCATAACCTAGTATAGTAAATGCCCCTTGACACAGCCAAAGGATAAAACAATGAATTCCGCTTTCGTGCTTGGTCCCCAATGCACATCTTCTCGTTCTTTGCCGTACACCAGCCTCGAGCTTCGTCACTCAATGGAAAATCAACCACCCCCAGCCTCCGGCACTGGGCCCCTTTCGGAAACTCCCTCTGACTTGGAGAATCTTTCCATCATTGCGAGATGCCGCCGCTTCCCTAGATTCCGGGTTCTCGTGAATCCTCTCTTTTGGACGAAACTGCAAGTCGAGCTCCTAGGATGCACCTTTACTGGACCCCATGTCGCACCTCCAACGCTTGTGATGAGAGGTCTTACTCTTGACCCTGGCGAGGTTTTCCGTCCAGTGAAGACCAAGGATGGGAAATTCTCCGAGTCCTTTGACATGACAACCGCAGTCTTGCCTCTCCTTTATGATGAAAAATCAGACAAGGCTCCGCTAGGACTCTGGTAAGTCCAACTATTCTCTTTCATTGCATTTCCGTCTAACATTCTCCTACACAGTTGTGAGCCGGAACTGAACTTTGGCTTTGGGGCCTATCGGGACACTTCAATACCTGTCTTTTACTTTTACCTGCGAAATGGACTTGGCCTTCCAACAAAGCCTCCTGTTGCATATCTTGATTCTGACCGCCTTGCTTCATGGCGCAGGGAGAGGTGTTCTAGAACTTTCTGTGCCTCTGAGTTCAATAGTGTAGGCCGCAATTTGGCTGCGCGGAAATGGAGAAAGCTTCGATCGACCTTCACCGAGCCACTCCACGATCCGTACCTGGTGGCGGTATTGATTGCCCTCGCCCAAGAACAATGGAGAGCCTTCGCGACCAAGCCTGTGACCGGCGTCATCGTACGTACTGCCTCACCATCCGTGTTGGTTGCCACCTCGCTAATGAATGAATGCAGTCCAAAGTGCTATATTCGTCCGAGGACACCAATTTCATACACCTCTACACTGCAAACATATCATCCGAATTCATACGCATGTTGAGGGACCCGTTCAAAACCCCGTCGGAGCCACAGCATGTTTCGATCCGGATCACCGCCATTCCCTATGAACCCCACGAAACCCTGCGTGATCGCCTTTGGGCGCTGATACTGTCGGCGACGAGCCTGGAAGAAGTGGGCACGGCAGAGGATTTGGTTGTGTATAAGGAGCCTGGTCCTACAACTCCACCAGCCAATTCACATCTAGACGAGTCGGGGCCTGGTGTTGCTAGAGACTCATGTTAAACGTCGTTCGTTGCCTGTCACCCATCCAAAATACCCATCTAGCGCTTAAATAAAGGAAGACTGGGCTCATAGCCTCACCAACGAAACTTGCTTTAGGTCTTGGAAAACACGGGAAAGCTCGTGGTTTGCATACGCTTCAGGGTGTGCACGACTTGTTCGCGATTCTGTCCTGATATTGTGGCACTGGATTCCCGTTTCTATACGTGGTCAATTCCTGGCAAACAACTCTCGGGGGCAGTCTTTACAAGATGCTGGCGGTCAAGTCGTGTCTTGTTGAACTACAAAGCTGAAGCAATAGCTTCAAGTTGGTCTCGTTCCTAGAAAACGACACCTGCGCCTCCCCGTAAGCCCCGTCTCGTTCCTAATGATGCCTGCAACAGACTCAAAGGCTGCCAAGGCGTTTGGCTCATAGTCATCTCCCCTCGAGGCCTCGATGATCCGATCCAAGGCTTCTTGTGAATACGCGGCGTCGTCATGCATGATTCGTGGCAGAATACACTTGCCTATTAAGAAATATATACTAATACACTTTAACATTATAGCTGATTTCCTGGTATGGAAATGTGGTTCGAGGTCCCTGGTCACAAAAGTCCCGGACTTATCAATCTGAGGCCAGTACAACTAAATTGGCTCCGGACGAAAGACGACCGGATGCTGCAAGTTTGTAAACCGTTCCTGCTCTCGAAATTCCAATCATGTCCGCCGTCTAGCATGTTGAACGCGCCTCATACGCATGCGTCGATGGGGTTACATTTCATCTCCGTTGGAACGGGCAAAGAGCGATGGCGAATCTCGACTACATTGCGACAGAAGACGCTCTTATCAAAAAGCACACATCTGCACGCTTCAGCGGCGATGAGGATGATGTGCGGTCCAAGATGAGCTTCTTGCTGCCATTGTCGGCGCTGGAGCCGCCACTTTTGATATCCTCGCCCCGCCACCACTCCTCGATCTTCGTTCAAACATCCTTCCGCGAGAATACTCATTCTGACAACGCTTGGCCTATTGACCGTGGCGGCGAGAGGACCGAAGGGTGGGTTGACGAGGGCTTGGCGGAAACGTCTGACGGCGATGACCAAGCTGGAAGCAAGATTCTTGACTTTCTACAGCTTCGTCAAACCCCTTGACTATCCCGGGCGGCTCTTCATAGTCATGCGGCCATGGCCTCGCTGACTCTACGTGCCAGCTTTACCCATTAGCCCGGCCTTGTACACGATTGGATTGTGAAATTCATGCGAGAGGACAACCAGCTATATATACCTGCACGACGCTATTTCTTTCGCCTAGACGGTAAATGGCCACCCGAAATTGGACTTGAATATATAAACACCGAGAACAAGCATCAACCGCGCTTTGTTCGCCTTACCAAGAGGGCCGAATCACTACCAAAGCCGCTCAAGGACACTGCACTGCACCGTTCTAGGACGACACTTATAATTAGAGCATTTCCAACAATTACAATATATTTGTATTTTGTACTATACTAATCGGGATACTGGGCCATGAGCCGCTATTACTGCATCTTTCGTCTCCGACTCAACGGTCAACCGCCCAAGTTGTCGGAGACTGTGCCTACCTCGGATCCTTTGAGCGGGGAATTGAGATAGGCCATAACTATAACAGTAGCAGGGACAAAGGTGTATTCACGAGCATATCTTAAACGTAGTTGGAATAATAGCACCCTGTAGGCAGTAGAAAAGAGTATGATGACATGATGAGATGAAATTCAGATATAATCTGGCGGGAATACATGTCCTGTATCAGATGGAGGAGTTTAATCACATTATATAGATACAAACTCCCATTCAAGCCGTACTACACACACTTCCAGCTTGAAGCATGCTTATGGTTTCCACCAATGTAAGTCTGCGTCCTTGGGTATCTGCACATGTCAGCGATATTTCTCCTCAGCTTCCAGCATGAAACTTACAAACAGTGCCTGCGGTGGAAATCAACACCTAAAGCCACTGTATCATTAACAAACTTTGTCCCCGTCAAAGTCTCCGGTGCTCTCCCTTCTTCAACCCACGCAACAATAGCGGCAAGCACATTCCTTTCGGGATCGAACGGGATCCCCGCTGCCGGGGCACCACCGCCTTGTCCGAATGCCCAAGCTCCAGGGCCAGCATTGCAGTGGAACATGCCAGAGACACGGAAAAAGCGGTAATAATCGTGCAAGTGGCGGTCCTCTTTGGCCATGTGGTCCCAGAAACGCTCCGTGTTAAACATTGTGATTTGATTATCTTGGCCGCCGTGGTAACTAATCATCTTGCCGCCTTTGGCTTTGAATGCGGGAAGACCATCAGGAAAAGTTCTGATATTGAAGGGGTTCTGTGTGTCGGCTAGGGCTACGAGGGAGGAGTTGTAGTTTATAGCATCCCAATTTGAGTCGTTGAGGACAACGTATCGGAACCAGTCCTAATTTACTTAGTGAGTGTCAGTGGGCTTTGACGTGGAGATACGTGCTTACTTGAGAATAGCTGAACGGTGCCCCGGCAAGTAATTTCTTTACAGCTTTCTCCTCGTTACCCGGATTCATGCGAGGGAATATCAACGTGCCATCAGGGTACTTGTAGGCGGCGTAAATCCTCCTCAGCTGCAGTACTTGTTGAGAGTTGAGGCACTTGTCCTTGTTGCCGAATGGCCACCAGGGCATCGGGCACTGCAAGGTTTCGGGGTCGAAGTAGCACTTGTCTGGCACTTCAATGATACCATCCTTCACGCCATCGAGAAGGTCACACTGGTTGAGAACCTCATCGTGGATTAAGCCAGTCCACAGCTCCGGGCGAATAAAGTTGGATGAGCCGGCGGGACCGGTGACGGGATAGAACATGGCTCTCGCTCCTTGTAGATGAAGGAAGTCAACGGCAGGACATCCAGCAACAATTCCATCATAATCATCTGGAAAGGCTTCAGCAGCTTTGACGCCCATACGACCACCCAGAGAGCATCCAATGTAGTATGAATGAGCGGGAGTTTTTTTGTAGAATTGGCCGGTCAACAACTTGCCTGCTACCGTGCCGGTGTGGAGGCTAAATGAGATCAATTCAACTAGTAATTAGTCACTCGATGCAATATCAACTGACTATGAGAGTGCGGCCTACGCTCTATACGAGAAGTCCTCGACAACATCAGGATTATTCAGGAATGACACGCCCGTAGTGCCATTATGGCCATTATTCGTTCCCATGGCGGCAAAGCCATTGGCAGTTGTATATGCCAAATCCTCATACTTGACGCCTGCCGCGGTTAGTTGATCGGAATTGCCCATGCGGAATTGGAAAACTGGAGGCAAACTTACATCCATCAACGCCACCGTTTCCAGTTGATATGTATCTTGCCTCGGTCCACATCTCGGGTAACCAGAGCTCGAAGGTAATGCCAGATCGCTTAGATGTTTCAATATGTAGCGCTATCCGGCACAAATTGGCAGCAACGAGCTGCGAGGCCCTCTTGCACGACGTGTCATTGTCTGGAAATTCGAGAGTCGTGCCATTGGTGACATACTCGAGGCGCATGCGCTTGGAATTCTCAACCAGCTTCTCTGGCTCAAAAGACAAGCAACGGGTTTTAAAGTCAGTCTGTCCTGAACACCCAGCATCAGTCACCGAACCCACAGCTGCAAGGAACAGCACAATGGAGAGTGTCGATAGCATGATGCAAAAGGCTTGAACGGACGCTGGGTCAGCACTTCTTGTTTCTCAATATCGCGACGATCGGGGGGACTTATGGAGGACGCCAACCGCCCTGGGGAAAAGTAGTCTCGCCTTTCTACTTTAGCATCAGAGACTCTACAGTCTTTGAGAAAGTCGGTGATCGGTGCGATTCGCCCAAGCTGTTAGGCTGGATCAGACATCAGAGTCCAGACCAGACAGGGTGAAGCTGCGCACAATTAATTACCAGGTTCATGCTAGCGGTGACTGGGGCAGGGGTCAAATAATGATGGGCGGAATGTGACCCTCATCGCCTGATAGGCATGCAAGTCGAGCTGTACTCCGTAAAATGCAGCCAATTTGACGACATTCCGCACAGGATGGGAGATATAACCCTCGTACTCAAGCTTGGCGTATGAGATATTTCATGCACAAAACTCTGACCCTCTCGTCTGATTCCTAAAGCGGAATACTAACGGCAAGAGCCACCCAATGCCCCTTTCCGTCCTCCAGGCTCCGAAATCGTCTCATGATTTCTCAACCGGTCATCGGACCAATGGCGGACCACCTTCGAAGGTGACAGGACTCGGACCTGAGAACAGTCGTGATATCACAATCATGGTGTCCAAAGCTTCTAGTATTGAGAAATGCCATTGCAGTCGTATTTTATCCTAATGATGCATCCAACGCAACTATATGAATCCTTATCAATGTCTCATCTCCCTCATGAATTGTCCCATCAGTCTTGTGATACTCTGCGCTGCAAGTCGCATTCGAAACCCTAGAGTATCCGCGGCGTGAAGGATTCGTCCGATTCTGGACCGGCGGTATCTCTCATTCATTCATAATCTCACATTTTCATCCACATCCTCCCAAGCAACTTGTGCTACTTGTGCTAGTTCTGTGACAGGTGATACTTCAGAGCGATAAACACTGAACACCATATGCTTCGACGTATTGAGGAGGAATCATGGTCTCCTCGGAGCTAAATGTGGATGTAAATTCCGTCGCAGGACGCTTTTCGAGCCAAACGCCAATACACACATTTTGAGTAGTCTACTAGTAGACCCGCAGCTGTGAAATGTAGTGCCTTCGAACTTGAACAGATTGTCGCGTGGCCTTCGTTTCGTTATTCCGAGCTTCAGTTTCTCCCTCATTCCTTCTCGTCCACTTCTTTCTCAAGAGCATTTCGGAGTCGTTCTTCCTGTCTCTTCCAGTGACTGCCTTCCTCATATTCAGGGCTAATTTTAAGTGCCTTCCTTAATCGCTCGCTTTCCTTGATCTTGGCATCAGCCATTTCGTGAACTTGATGTTCTTTGAATGTTCGCCTCGGTCCGGAGCCCCCCCTCTTGCCCGATTCCATCTCTGCGAGGAGCTTTTCGCGCAGTTCGTCGCATCGTTTGTCAATCTCTTCTTCATCGATCCTGGGCATTCTGTTAGCATGCAGCACGACAAAGGAGTCTATAGTGATGGCCTACTCATCCTCCTCAAGTTTATCTCTTAGATCAAAAACCTTGACTTCAATTTGTCTCTTGCGATCATGTTCCAGGATACCTTTGTCGGGTTGTCGTTGCTTATGGCGTAAGCTATCCAAATCCTGGGGGTATGGAGCTGCGTGGTCACGAGGCTTGAGATGCGCGAGGTTCCTCTGGACGTACCCTGAGGTTCCACTTCCCCTTGGAGTAGATAGACCAACGTTTTCTGACATATTTGACTCCTATTATTTAGAACGGTGGATTATCAAAAAGATGAGAGACTGAAGGATTGCCGAAACCTGGTAGCGGGGAGACGGATAGCAATCAGTCATACTGAATTTAGTAAGCGGTGAGTGGGCGCTGCGTCGATAAAGAGTGGCAAAATCGACGAGGGCGGATGGTGGGGGTGACCTTGCAAGAGAGGATGCAACTTAATTTTATGCTGCGAGCCAAACCAGATCAGAACTTTCTACTGGAGGCGTCTTCAGGCAATGTACATCATTTTTATAATTGCTAGACTATACTACACTTTTCTCTACCCTATCCATTGATCTCGTTTAAATACTAGCTAGAACTATGCCTCACCTGACACCGGACCCAGACGCAAATCCGCAACATGCCGCAGAGCTCGTGTTCCCTCCAGTTACCAAAGACCACATCCAGAACTGCTCATACGATAAATGGTTCCCAAGCTACAGGAGTTCTTGTTTGAAGTCAAGAATCATTCCATTGCCTCAAACTTTTGTGGCATACCTACAAGAGGACGGAATTCTGTTGGCCGACGAAGGTGTCTTTGTTGCACCCGCAGATCCGGAGTGGCATTCACTAGGCGCAAACGCCAACTCCCAAGGCAAGAAAGATATGGACTCTTCAGACGACGAGGACGAAGACGAGGCACCTAGACTACCCCCAAATGAGAGGTTTCCCGAGACACATAAAAAGATTAAGGAGACCATTGAGGAACTCGGCGGAGCCGTTGCTCCCAAACTCAACTGGTCGACCCCCAAGGACGCCAAATGGGTGTCGCCACATCAAAACACGTTAAAATGCACATCGCCAAACGATATATACCTCTTACTCAAGTCGTCGTCATTCGTCTCACACGATTTGGATCATGCGTTTGACGGTTGCACATCTGCACCGCCGTCCCGGCCATTTAGTCCGGTTCTTGTCCTCAGGCCATTCTTCACGCCCCATGTTGCTCTAGAGTTCCGCTGTTTTGTTAAGCATCGGTCACTTATTGGCATTACGCAGCGAGACCTGAATTACTATAACTTTTTGCACGGCCTTCGCCCACAATTATGGAGAAAGATCAGGTCCTTTTTCAGAGAGAGGATGAGACTCACATTTCCAGATGCCTGTTTCACATTCGACGTTTATATCCCTGAGGACCCTGTGGCAGACGATGGTTTAGGAAAAGTTCGCCTTATGGACATTAACCCTTGGGCCCCTCGAACGGATACTTTGCTTTTCTCGTGGCCAGAACTCCTTGACATGGAAGTCAAGACTCCGCTATATGGCTCGGCTGGAACTGACCAAGCTGTAGACACTAGTGGGGACGAGACTGGCGCAGATGAGACGGATGACGATGCCACCATGGACTATGAACCTAATGCCTTGCCTGAGCTGAGGCTTATTGAAAGGGACGATCCTGCGGCTTTCAATTTCAGTACGCCGCAGTACTCTGCTCATAAGCTACCAAAGGAGGTCGTAGATGCCAGTCTTGCGGGTGAGGGGGGGCTTCGGGAGTTCGCCCAACAGTGGAAGGAGATTACGGAAGGTAGAGCAGAGGGATTATGGGGCCAATAGGCCGGTCGGCGTTCGTAGAAACACATGTGGAGGACGTAAATCGAAATTGAACATATTTCAGCGACTGTGATGAATTTACATTGCGTGTGGCACTGGTGACCCCTGTTGCAAAGTGAAGGATAGGTGAGCAGGAGGTGAGTTGCGGCTTCTAAATTGGGAGTTCCTCTCCTCGGGCCTCAGGCACCCACATCTTCCCGTTCAATAACATCCGTTCCCAACATTTTTAAAAACATCCCGTAAATCTCCAATCTTTTCATTTCCCTGTTGCGTACGTACAATATCTTATATTCTCTTCGTTGTACGTCAAGGAGCCGGTGGTTGCCTCAAGGCCCTGTTTTCCGCAAACACACCACGCCTTGAGACCCATTGGGCCAATCACAGCGGGTCATGAATCGCCGCTGGGCGCCCTACCATGGGCTGCAACGCGGCGACCAGAATCTGGGCAACCTATGCCAGCAACACCCAGGTGTTCCCGGATCGCCGTTCAACCATGGCGGCCGACTTATATCGGAAGAAGTTGTGTCGGTGCCACCATCTCTGATATTCAGCGATACTCATCCGACCATGAAGACCATGCCCTCCCGAGGCAAAGCTAGCAAGGTTATAAAGACGGGCACCGCTCCTCGTCGTGGCAGTCGATATTCACCACTACCAAGTACAGCTCACGACCATCTTGAAGCTTTGGTGCACCACGCTTCCAACGATGGTTTCGCCAGGGATGCCGCAAATCTAGGTCACTCATCCATGGCTGATTCGAGCAGCCATTTGGGTGATTCTGTACAACTTTCTGATACGGGTGTGCTCAGTAACACTGCGGGTTCTATTTCCAGCCTTCAGCAGGCGTTGGAAGCCGACGAAGGGCTGCAATTGGACCAACATCATTTCTCAGACAGTCTTCATACTCCCTCGCCAGGTCCAACTGAGAGTGCAAGTGTATCTGAAAGAAGTAATTGCTGTCCGCCAAGCCGAACCGCGGCTGATGTGGCAATGGAGGCATACGGCGATAATCTGAGAATTGACAGCGCCCTCTGTAAGAAACTTGCGGGAGAGGCAGCACGTCGAGAGCCAACACAGCGACGGAGCGACCAAAAGCTAAACATTGAAAGGCGTAGCAACGTCGAGGCTTTGTTGGCCCACGTCACCGGTGAAGTAGCTGCTCGGCCATGCAAGAATTGTCACAAAGGTCATGGCCCATGGACACAATGTGTCGTGTACGACGGCCAAATGTGTGGCAGTTGTACTAACTGCTGGTTTAACGCGAGTGGTTCGAGGTGTACGTTTCATGGTACGTGGCTACTATCGGACCTATTAGAGTTTCCTTTCTACCCTGACTCATGTATCCTGAATCCTAACAAAGTATTGATCAGAGAACAATAACCCTCAGCCACCTCACTTTGCTCCGTCTGCAGCCGGTCCTTCCTCCTCCCAGGTAGCGCAGCCTGTAGCGACATACCAGCAACTCTCTACTGCGGCAACACCTCCCGTCACGTCATTGCAATCCGATATTCTTCATTGGGCCTTGGCTGATGAAACTAGGCAGTTTCTGAGCCAGACGATGGGAGATATCGTCAGCTTGACAAGAAGAGGACGATATATTGCCAGAATCGAGGCCGCGGCCAAGGAATTGGGCATGCGTATTGCAGAATACGATGAGTATCTGCAAACTCCAGAAGGAATCGCCGAGCAGCAAAGGCTGGAACAAGATCAGCTCTCTCAAAGTCAGGCGGGAGACATGCCTATGGATGATAACTCGCCCGGCGGGCCATTGACCTGACTCGGTGGTGATGAGAATGAACTTCCGAGACCATAGCCAGTATTCACCGCCCACAGGCTTACAATTCGGCAAGCTTAAAAGCATAGCGTCGCGCAAAACGAGCATGTAGAAATTTAGAAGTCGAGTGAGATGAAACCAAGAAAAAGGTAAGCTGACCTACCCATCCAATACAGCTACATTCACCAACTCATCAACCCAAGATTCACGAAAACAAGAAAGGCAGCTGCAGAGGATGTAGAGACTATCGGATCAAACGAAAGACTCTCGTTGAAAGCTTTATACTTATTGCTTCATCCTTGATACTCTCCTCGTCTATTTGGTTGAACTATGAAAAAGGCGTTCACACATTGCGCGTTAGAGGCGCGCATCTGTTATTACTTTGCACTTTGCTTATGATTAACATTTGCTACGAAATTTTTATACCCCGAGTTCAGTTCAGGTATATCATGAACTATAGCAAGCTCAACGATCAAAAACGAAACGATATTGGACATTTTGTAAAAGGGGTTACCTTGGTTCACCACGTTTTGAACGTCTATATCCCAGACATCCTTAGGACGTAGAATAGAAAGAACTAGCTTATTTTATACATGCCATCAAGCAATTCCATTTGCCTGCCGTACCCACCACTTACCATAGTGGTGTACGGGAGATAGACCATCCTGTATGTGATGACCAAATAGTCACTTGAGTCTGTCATACAAGCTAATGTATGTGTGTATCCTTATTTTAGGTCTAGCTTCAGCTAAGCCCTGTTCCTGTCCCATAGTTTCCAACCGCCGCATCGCACGCCCCCACTCTCTCACCACTTCATCCAAATAGGCTGTCTTGAGGTGCCATTTCCCACAAAGATGGATGAAGAAATTGAAAGAATAAACAGATAAGAAGAGGAAATGAAGACAACTGAAACGCGCGAGTAAGGGACGACAGCATCGAAAATTTGAGGAAATGATAGAAAAAAGTAATAGTTTTCGTAATTAAACAAAGTAGATGACCACCACGCCGATGCATCGACTAACTCACGATGCTGTGTAGTATCTCCCTCCCCGCTCGAGGTTCTGTCCACGCACTCTTCCTTTCTGAACCCATGTTTTGCCGTATTTTGTTACGAGGTATCGTGTTGTAGCACCCAGTGATACATCGTATACCACAATCGTGTGCGTGGAGGCGCAAGCAGGTCCCACAGAAGAGCCAAAAGAAAAAAAAATCATCGCCTGGGTTTCACATACACAGCGTAGCGCCGCAGTATATAACTCTGATGAGAAGTATAGGCAATGGGGAACAAACAAGAGACATCAAGTCTCTCGTTTACGCTGATACGAGTACAATGAAAGAAAAATCATGAGCCGTGTCTCCGTGGCCCCCTAGGTGGTCGTTAATGAGCTTGAGGGTATTCGTGTTTTAAGACAATGAAATGAAACAAATTGATTAGATCAAACCACACAATCTAAGGTTCTCCTGGATGATGATGTCTAGAGAACAATATTAGCTTTATATAAGAAAGGTGACGGGTAGCTACTTGACGAAGGCATACCATTGACAGCCGCCATCACGAAGCGGATCTGAGTAGTGTCGGTGGCGCAGGTGAAGTGAGTATAAATTTGCTTGGTCTCATGCTGGTTCAAGCTGACAAATCGGTTGAGGATGTAGTCGCAAGCCGCAGCATAGTCATCACCACCCTCATAGTCGGGGAAATAGTTCTTCATCGGGCTGACGGGTAGCTTCTCCTTGAAACGATCGATCTTGTTGAGGAACAAGATGATTGACGTCTTGATGAACCACCTTGAATTACAGATAGAATCGAACAGTGTCAAAGCCTCCTGCATACGGTTGACAGTCTCATCTTCAAACAACAGCTGATCATACTCAGAAATGGCGACAAGAAACAAAATCGTGGTAACGTTCTCAAAGCAATGAATCCACTTCTTTCGCTCTGATCGTTGACCACCGACATCGAACATGCGGTACGTCAAGTCGCCAATGATGAAAGTAGTCTCGGTGATACCAGTAGTCTTGACTCGTGATCGCAGAACGTCCTGGTCGTTGGGCATATAATCCGGAGCTGCAATGCGAGTGATGTTATCGAAATAGCTATTTGAGAGTTAGCCAAGTCGTTTCGCGACGCAGAAAGTCATCCAGGTAATGGCTTTCCGTCAATCGAAGGTACAACGTACTATCTCGCAGAGTCGTTGAGCTGGTATTCTCGTGATCGCTTGAAGCACTCTTCGACACCACGGTCTTTCCATAGGGCCTCGATAGCACCACCAACCTCAGGAGGCAAAACTTCCCCTTCGATCTGGGCGGGTTGCATGAAGATAGTCTGGACATGGTATTCCATTCGCTGGTCCTCCAGAGGCAGCTCAAGGGACTCCATGGCCTCAAGGATGACTCGCATCGATTGAACAGTGTTGCTGAAGATAATCTCCTTGAAAGACTCTCGCTCATCACGAGAGTAACCACCTTCATGAATAAGCTTCATCTGCTTGAGAATCGTAGACTTGCCAGATTCACCAGCACCTATCAGAAGATGGGTTAGTAACACTTCATACCAGGGATTTGCACCGTGCCAGCACCAGGCGACCAGTAACAGTAACCACAAAAATTCGAGAATGGAACTTGGTTGGTTCTGTGTGACGTCGCCAAAATGTGGCCTGAGCAGGTTCTCTGCAGCTCACATACCGAGCAACAGCATCTTGATCTCGTTGCGCTGCATCATCTTGTCCCGTTTCAGCTGATTCTCAATCTCCTCGTTTCGGGCCTTGCCCTCCTTCTCCTCTGTGCTCATTCCACAACCCATCTTGGCGGCGCTTAAGAAATCTCAGCGATTGTTCTACAAATAGAATCCGAAAAAGTCGAGGAGCTCGCAGTTGATGCTGTTTGACGCGATGACACAGGCTCCCGAGGGCGAAAAAGAAACGGTGCTGCCCCAAAACGCGATCTGGTTAGCAAAAAGGGGGGCTCAGCAGACGAGATGAAAAACTAGAGTGTAAGACTAAGACGCTCGCAGAGGCTCCGGACAATGCGTCGACAACAACCACCCAAAAGCGACACTCGAGAATGCAGAGAGGGGAACAGAAAGCATCGAGAGACTACAGTCAGTGGCAGTGGCCTTGACTGGGACGACGGGGCGTGTGTATTATTTGAAGAGAGGTCACGAGTCGTGCGATTGCATGAAATACTTGGTCCGCGCCTCCTAGGGGTAAGCGAAGATGGAGACTGGACGGGTCGGGGGGTAAAGAGCGACAACGCAGTACAGCAGAAGCTCAAACGCTCTAACGGGGATTGAGGAGAAGTTGAAGAATCGACAGCACCGACTCACCAGAGATGTGCCAATTGAGTGCAGACACTGCAGAATGCAGTCAAAGTGTTGTAGGAGGTAAGAAGCGACAGACGACGAGAGGGCGCAAAGCCAGAGGCTTGTCGGGGAAGGAGACGGCGCAGACGGCGTCAACCGGCCTAGTCAAGATTGGAGATTGGGGCACCCGAGCACTTGAGCACTTGAGAACGGGGGTGACAGTGGGAAGCTGCGAACTGCGAACTGCGAACCGCGAGCTTGGGAAGCTGCGAAGGGGGAGGAAGCAGGAGGGAAACCGTCGAGACGAGAAAGGGCTGGGCTTGGCTTTGACTTTGGCTCTGGCTGGACTGGGCTGGGCTGGGGTGGTGCAAGTGAGATTGGAAAGAGTGGGCACTCACTCGCTCCTGACTTGCATGGCCAAGGGGCCAAAGGCCAACCAGAGGCTCAGAAGCCAAACAGCTACGAGCAGAGACACCAGCCGTCGACCAATCTTGCAGACATCTGGACTTTGACCAGCCTTGAAGAGATGTCTGGTCGAAATGCACCCTTCGTTTCTGAAGATTCTGGTTGCGCTTTGCTATTGATCTCGCGCATACTCCGGCGACAGCACATCTACTCTACCTGCATCTACATCTAAACATAACCAGGACCAGTATTTGAATGCTCGTTGCTATAACTCTCGACTCTCGCCCTCGCTAATAAGGGTCGGTGCTCACTTTCGACTCTTTTTCTTGTGCCGCCACTGATGAATAAGGTTGTTGGGCCATGACAGGGCCAGGAGTAATACTCCGTACTTGAACAAGCAAGGCGGCAAGGCGGGTCATGCAGTTCGCACTGTGGATTTACGCAAAATAGGTCAAGAGGGCGACATTCTTGCAGGCCATTCCGTCCCAGCACTGTACCCTATACAGTGCGCAGAATTCATTGGCACGACTGATCGCCTCACCCTGTCTGGTCTCCGAGTTCAGCCCGACTTCACAGTCCACTGTCAATGACTGCAAATGAGAGCCCGTTTGATACAAGGTCGTCTTGTCTTGACTCTTCGTTTACCCTGCAATAGCAAACACAACTACGGACAAACTAAAGCCATTTCTCGCTCGGGGGGGACGTAGCACTTAGGTGCTCCTTCGAAATCACCGAATCCATTCTCTTTCTTTTCTCTCCAAGGGTACCAGACAGGGTTACCGTGTTCCGTGCTGCACTTCGTCAGTCCGCAGCTCAGCTAAGACAAGCTCGAGCGTTCCTGACCAGAGGATACCAATGCGAGAGCGCCATGTCGGCCCCGGACCACCGTCTTTGGCCTGGTTCAGCCATAGAGTGGGGAAATCCGTCTCCATCATGGTCTCATTTCGATGTCCCTGAACAGCCTAGTGTAGGCCAAGCTAAGGTAATTTGTTCTCACGTCTGTTTGGACCAGGTACAGATTTTTCCACAACTACCTAGGTAGGTACCATTCTACCCTTGTGGTATTATTTAACCGGTACGGAGTACCAATTGCCCCATGCCTAGGCATCTTTGGTTGAACGGAGTCGCTGAAACGAAACCAGAACAACGAAAGACCAGGATGGCTTGCGGAGCTGTGGGCGGTAGAACCAGGTGCATGAGGGGCCTTGTCACGCTGTTTTGGCGGATCAAGCCTTGTTGCACAAAGTGGCTGGAGTACGGAGTACTCCGTGTTGTGCTCTGTACGTAGTACGAGGAGCCACGTATTACTCCGCCCTGCTGATCAAGACAGTGACAGTGTTGTTCAGTTGGATGGTACTGTTTTGGCCATGTCTCGAGTGCTGTGACGAGCAGTTGACCATCGCCAGCCAAGACCAGCACCCCATGACGCTGCCAATACCGACGTGGTCAGGTATACGGAGTAATAACGTATAGTAATAGCAGGAAAGAAAAACAGGCACATACTGACGCATGGCGGATTGCGCTCCTGGCCTCGAAGTAGCATCCCAGGTGCAAATATATTGTAACTTTCGTGCTGAACGACAACTGGTACACTATGAGGGCGTTTTCAGACATTTTTCACACTTCCTACCAAAGGAAATGGATCCTGGTTAGTTATCCTCCTCTCGAAAACGGAGACTTCTCACTACCTAGGTAGTTGGGCGACCACCTCTTTCATCATTGTAACCAATCAAAGCGTTCTTGCTAAGAGGTAGTGAACTTCTCACAGGTCAGCGTTCCATTTGGCTGCTGACAGGGTCGCCAACCAACGAAGAGGCATTGCATTGGTATTAGTTACTAGTTGCACATGAACAGGGTTGTCGCCAACCTATTCGCGCCCAGCCTTCAAGAGTCAACACGACTCAAACTCCAGATTTTGCTTCAGACGTCAGCGCCAGCCTAGCGTGCCGTTGTTTTACATGTTGCCGGACGAGCGCTCTCCTGCGCCAGATCGGCCACGGGCCACCGCCAAGTGACACCACGAGATCCACCGTTCCTTGTACGAGGTCTGTCTGGATGGTCGCGTTTCTGTCAGCCTGTCGTGGACGAAACGACTTCACCTGCCATCCTTTCAGTTATTGCAACCCATGCACCATCCCATCGCCTAGCATCCGGATGGAATACTCCATCAATGTACTTATGTATGTATGTACAGTGTTGTTTGACAATGTGGCTCAAATTAGATACGGCGGCTGCACCAGGTGTGCAATTTCCCTACCCTGGCCTGCATGAGTCTCTGTAACGCACACTCCGCTACTGTGTATATGTACTCCGTATACATACACATTGTACTATTGCAAATGCTGGTCTTTAGCCGTAAGTTTGAGGCGAGACTGAGGGAGGGGCGTCATCTCTGGCTCATTGGCAAAGCATCTCCAATACAATATCAGCTTTCTACACAACTGCCCTTCTCCTTGCAGATTTATGACCAGGAAGAGCCTGATATAAGTCTCAAACGTTGTTTCTGGTTGAGAGACAATTTTCAGACCGAGTATGCACACCTGAGAGAAGCCCATCCCTTCAATCGTTCTCTATCATTGTGCTGTTCAGAAAAATGTAAGAGTTGGCATTGGATCGGAATACCAAATGGTCAAAACATGGAATATTACAAGTCCAAACGACTTATTTATCACTGTTCCTCTTGGAAGCGACCTATGCCAGCTCTTCCCCGCAAAGGTTTAAGATCCGATCCGACCTCATCTCGATATGACTCCTCCAGGTGTCTCGCGTTGGAATGGTGCACAGGAATAGGAACGGGTCGCGGATTAGTTCCATCTCCAGTCCTTCGGGTCATTCACAGAAACGGCAGACGATGATGTGGCTATGTTTTCAGCAGTTTCGAACTCTGGCACTGCCGCTCCCTTGACGGGCTGCGAATAGGTGATTCAGGATGGTAGTTGTTGCTTCTTATGAGTATTGTCGCCACAGTCTCGATTCTCAATGTCAAATCGATCAATGAGGAGGACATCACACTGCAGTTGCGCCGTATGTATGTTGGCAGATGGCCTATCGACGTGCGGCGCAATCTCCGGAGCGACCTTTTCACTTTTCCAGAAGCATTCCGCGTTTCCACTTGCCGGGGTCTTGGAACAGTACTAGTAGAATCCGGGTAATCTTGTTCACTCTGAGAGGGATCTCTCCAATTTGCGCTCGGGTACTCCGTACGTGGTAATGCCCGACCCAAAAGCAAAAATGGAACAGCAAGCTAGTTACACGCCCACATCCTTGTCGCGAGAGTCGCGAGACGGATCCATCGCATTATCCATCTAGTCCTTCACTTACGGAGTAGAGTTGCCAGCATAAATGTTTGGCGACGTGCGGGTTGGTGCTATGTTATAACTTATTGGCGAAGCTGTTCAATGTTCCCTCGTGGTTGTGCAGCTTACCCTAGATGTAGGTTCAATACTTGTGTTTGTTGGTTTGCCTTGATACTTGCTGTGTGTTTGGACTCTTGGACGAACATTTTGTATCAATTTGCCATTGTACATGCAAGAGGAGGGCGATATAAATGAGGCAGATCGTTTGGTGATGCGTGCGTAGTTCAGTGTCGACTGCTGTCGGTTTGCAGCCCAACTTGAACCCCACCAGCCACATTCTACTCTGTCAGAGTCCCCATAGTCAATCAAGTTGGGCCGATCCGCGGCCTACAGCTTTTCACACCGACAACACCAATTGTTGCCCAATCTTAAAAGCGCCGCCGCTACGAACGCAGCCCTTCCACCAATTCTCAGCATCTCTTCACAAATCTCCCGGGGTCCATCACACGCGACGCAATGGCGATTCCCATGGAAAGGTTGGGCGGACGCGGTATGCGCCTCTCTTTCCCAGTCGCAAACGATATCACTCCGGAACGAAAGCTAATCGAGACCTCCTAGCCCTCCGCTCGGCTGACAATGACGATGTCGAGCGCGAATATGATAGACTGCGTGACTTGGCTCGCGCTGAGAACGACAAGGCTCACCAGGCGTCCCAGAGAGTATGACAACCACGAACAAGGCAAGCATCCGATGGGCAACAGCTCGACTAACATCAGACGTCGCCCTAGTCTCAAGATGCCTTCCACTCGGGCGACCACGAAGCCTCTCAGAAGTACTCCCGGGAGTCCAAGCAACACTACGCCAAGCGCGACGACTACAACCGCCGGGCGGCCGACTACATCTTCCGCGAGAACAATGCTCAGGGCAAAATCGACGGAGACTCAATCGACCTTCATGGCCTTTATGTTGAGGAAGCAGAGCGTATACTGGAAGAGCGTATTCGCTCCGACCAGCAACGCGGCCAGGAGCACTTGCATGCCATTGTGGGCAAGGGAAACCATTCCACTGGCCACGTCCAGAGGATCAAGCCCAAGGTGGAAGAGCTGTGCAGGGAATTGGGTTTGAAGTACAGGACAGAAGAGAACGCAGGCAGGATATATATCAACCTGCAGGGGGGAGAGCCCGTGAAACCTGGTCAACATGGTGGCGGCGGATACGGAGGACATACTGGCAATGGTGGGCAGTATCAACACCATCAACAACAGCAGCAGCACGGTGGGCAATACCACGGCGGTCAGCCACAGCAGCAACATGGAAATCAGCAACAGAATGAGATGGAGGAGATGGTTGGTAAGCTGTTGCCCAAGATTTTGCGCAAGTTGGAGAAGGCTTGCTGTACGGTCATGTGAGGAGGGACAACCCGAGTTCCGGCCTGAGATGCTGCGATTTTTAGATACCTTTTGTTTGGAGGATTTTTATTTGGTTTAATGTTTATAGGGATGTTGGACATATGGGACTGGTTGAAAGGCACCGAGATGATGATGCTTCACATGCTTTGGATAAGACATATGCCCCGGGTAGGGATAGACTTTAGAGGATACGGTTATATAGGCTTGGTTCGACGCGTTATTCTCATGTCACTGAAGGATGATGCTGGCGATGGCGAGTGGACATGTCACGATTGGTTAGAACCTGTAGAAAAGAGTCGCGTTTTGGCGTCTGTGCACATATTGGTCATGTAGATGTATATCAAATTTGTTTTTTTATAGTTGGTGATATGGATGGGAATTACTAGAGAGGTGATTTGCAATGATACTGAATGAAATGCTGAAAAGAAACGGCATCAGAGCGGACACACTGATGACGTCGCACTTACTATGAGAAGCATTGTTTAAACATTACATATAGAACCCAAATATGAGACATTGTGTATTTGTTCTTCCGCTCAAGCAAAAATGAACCAAACGATGGGTATAGCCAACGCCGCTATGCCGAAACCCGCGAAACTAAACCAAGGTAAACGAGTGTTCCCAAACAACAGCAACGAGGAAAGGAAAAAAAAGAAGAATTCGAAGCTCATCAGTTCTAGTAACGTCTTATAAACTGCTGCTGGCCGTCTCGCTGAGCTAGCAGCTCAGGATCGTCACTCCTGGGGTCCCGGGGCGCCTTGTCCAGCGTGAAGCCCAAAAGCTCGAGCATAAACACCACAACCATCTCCATCAAGACGCCCATGCCCAGATAAACCCACACGTTGGAGTTGACGCCGGCAAAGACAGTCAGGCAGGAATACACGAGGCGCACAAGGACAAACGGCAGCGAGGCAACGACGCCCAGCAAGATGCGGTGCTCGCCCTGCGCGACGTAGCCCTGGTTCCGGAAGGCGACGAGCGCCTCGAGACACAGCAGGGCGACGGCGGCAATCATGAGGCCGACGCCGACGCGGCTGGCGGTCGCGTAGTCGACGCTGACGGCGCCGTTTTGGAGGCTGAACCCGGACTGGGTGCCGCCGACGACGGTGACGACGACGGCGACGACGACGAGCAGCTGGACCAGGCGCTGGTGCGTCGGGGTCAGGACGACGTGGCCCTGGCGGTTGATGGAGTCGAAGACGCGGCTGAGGAGGCCGAGGAGCACGAGCACGAGGGGGCCCAGGCCCAGGCCGTTGACCGTCATCCAGCCGATCCAGAGGGACGTGTTTGCCGGGTCGTTGATGATGGCGAGGCGGAGGGAGAAGCCGATGATGCGGGCGGCGGCGAGGACGACGAGGTACCGCCAGCCTGAGGACTTCTTGAAGCCGTGCTTGATGGAGAGGAGGACGGCGCAGATGAGGAAGACGACGTAGATGGGGATGCCGACGACCGAGATGACGTCGTACGTGTCGAAGTGAGCCATGGCGACGAGATTGTCTCGGAGGCCTTGGAAGGGAATATACGACGGGAAGTGTATACGGGAATGAAAACCGTGCAAGGTGGTATGAGAAACCGAATACAGGGTGTAAGCTTGTGTGTGAGACTCGATGTAATCTGGTATAGGAAATCGTATGCTAGATCAGGTATGATGAGGTGAAAGCCCGTGTACACGACTCGGTGAAAGCTGGTCTAAGAAAACGTATGTAATATCAGGCGCCAGCTTGTGTACACGACTCAATGCAAAGAAGCGCCTGGCTCCCATTGAAGCTCTCCTCCATTCTGGAAGAGCAACCAAACCTTCTTATACATGCCCACGAGGACAAAACTGCAGCGCCATCTCGGATCACGGCACGATGCAGGCACACATACAACGGATCACACCGACGCCGACACCTCAGCCCGCACAGCATCACGCCCGATCCCAATGGTCAGGTCAGACTCATCTTGCACCAAACAGGAAAATATAAAGGATCAATTGATGGGCAAACTTGTCAGCCGCAAGTTGACGAATCAGCCCTTGGACGACGTCGAAACAGTTACCTAAAGCGGTTTAGTGGCTTCGAATGGATTTGCTGAAGCATTTCCTTTGTAGGGCTGATGGGGTGGGTAGGCCGGAGGGTCATTGGTCGGCTGGGGGGCCGGCCGGGCGTCGGAGCGGAGGGGCCGTGGCGCCGAAAGGGGTCCTTTTTATTAATTGTATTTCGTATGTATTGGGCGTTTTAAAGTTTTATTGCAATCGAATCGAGGTGTGTGAGGCTGTGTTGTCTTTTTGCAACTACTACTCCGTAAGTGACTTGCAGTTGTTTGAGAATGCGGGTGCGAGACCCGGCCGACTTGGAGTTATTCCCGTTTTGGTCCCTGGTTGCGGTCTGACGAGTGTGCTTCTCCATTACGCGGCTGTGCGGGTGTTTTGGGCTGCCTCTTGCCTTGATTCAAGATTTGCCGTGAGTGACTCTTGGTGCCGGTATCTACGCTATTATTGCGAGCAATCTCTGCATTCAAGGGCTTGTTCCATTCGAATTGACGCATCACCATGTTGGAGGGCATCGTATTCGAGCGGGCACCTGGTAGCTCCTTCCCATCCACATTTCGTCACGCCCAAGGCCTAAACCCCACCAAAAAAAGCTGACATGACATCGCAACCTCCCTCCATCGCCGCCTTGCGCTCTGCCTCGCAACACACACAACGTCACCATGCCGGTAAGCTGCCACCACCCCCTAACACGATTCCACCCCAAATCGCACGCACAAGCCAACACATTCAGCAGCTCATCATCGTCTCCGGCCTCCCCACGTCCGGCAAAACCACCCGCGCCAAGCAACTCCACGACTACCTGTCGGCGCGCATCGCAGAAACCCAACCGCCCAAGTACCGCCTTCACCTCATATCCGATGACTCACTGTCGATATCCCGCGCCGTGTACGACCTCTCCCCGGACACGGTGCGGCTGCACACGCGGTCCGCCAACTCGTCCGAGAAGGATGCCCGCGCCGCCCTGTACGGCGCCGTGAAGCGCGTGCTCTCCGACAAGGACTTTGTCATCCTCGACGGCCTGAACTACATCAAGGGGTGGCGGTACCAGCTGCACTGCGAGGCCAAGGCCATGAGGACGCCAAACTGCATACTGCGCGTTGCGTGCCCGGTTGACCAGGCGAGGCAGGTCAACGAGGAGAGGAGGCGGCGACGGCAACAAGACACCACCGAGCGCGATGGCGAAACTGCGCCGGAGCCTTACGAACCGGCCAACTGGGACAACCTCGTCTTTCGCTACGAGGAGCCAAACCCCATGACACGCTGGGACTCCCCGCTTTTTGCTGTCCTCTGGGACGATGACGAGGCCCAGACGAAGCGAACTTTTGATGATCTCTGGGACGCCATGGCTGGCGAGGGGCGTAAAGTCGTCAAGCCAAACCAGTCTACGGTTCAGCGTGGCCGAGAAGCCGGCGGCGATTACTTGTATGTTCTCGAGCGGGAGACCCAGGATGTTGTCAAGAGAATACTTGAGCAGCAAGGGGACGGCGGCGGTGGCGAGGTAAAGGTACCGCTTGCCGCCGCCGATAGAGAAGATCTGATTGTGGACTTGCCGGCGGGCAAAAAAGTCGGCTTGCCGCAGCTGCAGAGGCTGAGGAGGGCGTTTGTCGGGTTGAACAGGGGCGGGATTGGGCTGGAGAGGGTGGGCAACATGGCGGCTGATGGGATGAGGGAGCTGTTTGTCAGTTATTTGAACGATGCATTTGAGAAGGATGAATGATGTTGATCTAGGTAGGCATATATGTGGCGTTTTAGGGGAGTCTGGGTCTACGAGGCATGTGGTTTATGAGCAACGAGACAGCAAAGGTTAGTGTTGAGTTGCTACTGAAGAAGACCTGCAATGTGCTTGATAGCGATTAGCGACATTGATGGGAAATTGGACTTGCGCTAGGATGGAGGTGTATCCGTATCTCTGTATCTCCGGGAGGCGTTTGACCAGCAGGATAATCTCTCTCAAGGTTGCTCCAAGGTTGTACGAACAGTCCAACTCAACTTTACTCCCATACCAGGCTGACACCCATTATACAGGATTTTTGAGCCGGTCTTCGATGACACATTGCCGCCTTATAATGGAGGGTTGGGTTCGATTTCCAATAGCGCCATTGGTATCTTCGCTATGACGTAGTTCCGTGCCATCACGATACGGAGAAGACTGAAGCTAATCACCATCTCACCGGCACCCAACTAGCTCAATCCCCGTCTTGACCGGTGGAAAATCCAGAGCCAGATCCGTGAACTAGCCCTTGAATATCATCAGGTTCGCCCAGTCCGGTCGGAGTGGCCAAAGTGGCTTGAGATGTCCGAATCGGCTCCGATATCGACATAAGGCAAACACCAATGGCCTCTCCATCTCAAGCATATAAAGCCAACTTCCAGCAACCAATCAATACAAGAATGGCAACACCAGCACCAGTACACTAAGCCGGCAAAACTCTTCACAAAATGGAAACCACCGCGCCAAGCAGTCCCTCGGCAGCCACCAAGCTCCGACACATGCTCGCCACCAAGGACATCATCGTAGCGCCCGGAGTGTACGACGGCTTCAGCGCGCGAATCGCACTCGAGGTCGGCTTCGACAGCATCTACATGGCAAGCAGACGCCCCAGCACCGACAATCTTCCCCAGGCCCCAACTAACACTCACGTACAGACGGGCGCGGGCACATGCGCCTCCAAACTCGGCCAAGCAGACCTTGGTCTCGCAACGCTCAACGACATGCGCAGCCACGCCGAGATGGTGGCCAATCTTGACCTCAAGATACCGCTCATCGCCGACGCAGACACGGGCTACGGCGGCGCCAACATGGTCGCCCGCACCGTTGCGCAATACCACCGCAGTGGCGTGGCAGCCCTCCACATCGAGGACCAGATCCAGACAAAACGCTGCGGCCACCTGGGCGGCAAGGCCGTCGTCGACACAGACACCTTTGTGCAGCGGATCCGCGCCGCCGCCCAGGCCCGCCGCCGCCTGGCTTCGGACATTGTCGTCATTGCCCGCACGGATGCGCTCCAGACACACGGCTTCGACGAGGCCGTCCGGCGTCTGAGGGCCGCCGCCGGGGCCGGTGCCGACGTAGCCTTCCTCGAGGGCATCCAGAATGCCCAGCAGGCGAGCGAGGTGTGTGAGGCGCTGGCCCCCGTGCCCGTGCTGCTCAACATGGTCGAGCACGGGGCGACGCCGTCCTGGACCCCCGACGAGGCGAGGCAGCTGGGGTTCAAGATTGTCATTTTCCCCTTTGCCGCGCTGGCGCCCGCGTACAAGGCCATCCGGGGGGCGTTTGTGCGCATCAAGGAGACGGGGAGGACGGGGCTAGACCCCGACTTCACCCCCAAGAGGCTGTTTGCCATTGTGGGCCTGGACGATGCAGTGAGGGTTGAGGATGAGGCTGGCGGGAGCTTGTACGATGGCGTGTAGATGGGGTTGAGCATCGAGGGATATGAGCTGGGTGGCGGGCTTTGCCGTCGCACCATCCCTACGTCATGACGCTCTTGCTGTTCCATTAGTCTGCGCGGCATTTTGCTCAGCGTTTATTCGTGGCCCTGCAGCCGGCCCCTGTTGTATAGACTAACCAACATGTCACGACTACTCTCGTGGTCTGATACCCTTTGCAGTCGGTAGCCTTATCCAACCGTCCTCTGCTATGGAAGCCGTTCATTTCTAATCAAGAGACATTCAAGGCGTCTACCGCCAGTCATTTGGTCAAGCAATCAGTGATATGCATAGACGCTCGTGTGTATCAAGTCCCGTGTCTTGTGCTTCTGCACAAGCGTCATTGTCGAAAGAATTTCTTCCACTGGTGCTCAAGTTTGGCACACAATTCTTATTTCCATTCTTCTTGTTCTGCTCTTACAACGACAGCATACTGCTCAATATTGTCCCACGTCTCACGGCTATGTGAATAGATACAAGCAGCCTTCAACTGGTTCAAACAGAAGTGCCGGTTGGTGTGCCGTGGTTTTGACATGTCCAGTATTCAATCTTGAACGGATAAAACACCGCTGAACAGGAAAAAGATAATAGGGCGCCAATACGCGTCTTCGACACCTGGCCGCAGCCGATTTCTGAAAATGCTTCATAGAATAACATGACGTGATCATGTGTGCTACCATACATGCTAGCCAAAAACAAAAAAAAAGCATGAGTAAAAGATAAACATCCAACGCCATGTACCGCAGCTGATACCCGCAGCGCCTCTGGGACTTACACTGTTCCCTTCGGCCTTACCGGATTACAGCATGATGATATGGGGAATTCTTTCGCTAACTGGCGGCACTGCTTAAAATCGCCGAGGCATTTGCTGTCAAGATCAAGGTTGGACAATCCTCGGCCTAGCTACTTCTATGGAGGCAGACTGAAGAAGGAGTATGGCGTTGGTGTAAAAGTTGAAATAGATGAAGACTGCAGTTCATGGGAGAAACATCGGCTTCTTTTCCATATTGGCTTGAACATCTCGGTCCTAGATCTGATACCAGGAACGCTCCAAAACGAATAAGTTCAATACGAGACCCGCCTCCACTCTGCCTGTCTTCCGAACAAAACGCCTTGGAAGCCAGGATCCCAATAACGACGTATTGCCAGAAAAAAACCTGACCCAGTTCGTTCAATCCATCCTTTGCTGCAAGTGAAGTAAAAGAGGTCCATTAACTCCGATAACCATGCTCACAAATAAATATATATATGGTCGTTATAACAAAGCAAAAAAAATTTAGATACGAGACCCGCACAAGATGGAACTGGTCGTGTTTTCGTTGTGATCAAAGAGATTGTACTACAGTAGGTTGTCGTCATAATGGTACGTAATGACGGTGGTGAGCTCGAGCCTTTTCCAGTTCCAGTCGTTTTCTTTCCGGTCGAATCTTTGCCGCCTCTGTGCCATCATCCGGCTGCGCAATTTCATCAAACCAGGGATGATTCAAGGCCTGCTTGGCAGTAATACGACGTGCAGGGTCATATACAAAGATCTTTTGCAGCAAATCAAGGAAATGCTTAAAAAATTGATTACTCGATGGAATAATGTCCTATTGTGAGAGTTAGAGGATAGTCGTACATGTGTCAACTAGACAAAGTGGAACCTACGTGAAGGTGCTTCATAGCTTTAACAAATCTCCTCGAACCTCGCGTCGTGTCTGCAGTAGGATAGTCAAGTTTGAGGCGTTTGAAGTATCTATGCAGGTCAGGATAAAGTTCAAAGGCGGAAAGGGCGAAGACTTACTTGGACGCCGGATTGCCGCCGCTCCTAGTGGACATCTTGTTTACAGACTGCACGAGATGAGTATCTATCCTCGAACCCACGACTGCTTCCATCATGGCCAGATGCTCAAGGTTATCGTGCGTTTGGAACAAGGCGTCACCGGTGAAGAATTCAACCAAGATACAACCAATGCTCCAGATATCGCAAGGAAACGACCATCCCAGTCCCAGGATAATTTCTGGAGCTCGATAATGCCTTGTCGAGACGATAGATGAGTGATATTCATCCTGGAATGTAGCCGACCCGAAATCGATTAACCGAATCTCCGTATTTAACAATACCCGCCGCTGAGAGGCTTGCCTGTTAATAGCTGTTGAGGATGAGGGAATTTTCCGGTTATATGTGAATGTCTGGTACATGTCATCGCAGAGAAGGATGTTTTCTGGCTTAAGATCGGTGTGGATCAGGTTGAGATCGTGCAGGACTGGTCCTAGTCAGCGGCGTGCTTGAGTGTTAAAAAGCATTTGAAAACGCCTTGTACTCACAGGCTACACTCGTAAAGAGTTGACGAGCAAAGTTTTGAATATGACTATTAGGAAAGGGTACAAAACCGTTGCCCTTTAAGAAGTCAAAGACACTCTGACCCAAGAGGTCCATGACAATGCAGATATGGCCCCGATAGTCAAAGCAGTCCGTTAGGTGTATGCATTGATATCGATTATTGGCGTCATTGGCCTTGAGAGTAGCTAGAACTCGCAATTCAATCCTTGACGCATCGCGGTACTTTTGCACTGATCGAATAATTTTGACGGCAACAGCCTGGTTCCGCTTTTTATCACGGGCTTGAACAACCTTGCCAAAAGTTCCTTGGCCAAGCAAGCGGGTAATTTGGTCTGTGCATACATTAGCCATGCATGTACTTACAGAAGAATACAGGTGAAATTTGACATACAATTTTCAGTGAGTTCCGCATCGGGAACGACGATGTAGTGCCCATCGTCATCATCAACCTTTACATTCTTTGAGTAGTGCTGTTTATTTGAAAAAAAAAAAAGTTAGCGACACATTTTTACGCAAGCAATGAGCGCTATGCATGGGAGGGGGATTCTGCGTTGAAGTTGGACGCAGGTCCATAGACCAATCGACGAGGAGATAGTGAGGCAAAAAAAAGCAATGCAGTACTCACATCGTGTACAACCCGGACTTGAACATCTGCAACCTTTTTCGGGGGAAATGGTGGCGGCTTGTACGTGAGAAGTCGGCCCCCTAGGCCATTGACATCTCGACGTTTCGCTTCGTTGGCCGCCTGCTGACGGGTAGTCCGCTTGCGCTTTAAAGGAACAGGAGCCTCGTCATACTGGCTATGAGAAGAAAGAGAAGTCGGGGCGGTGGTGTTGAGAAATGAGTTGGTGCGGTCACTAGAGAGTGTAGAGCCGATGGGTGTGCCGTGTTGCAGCGGTGTGTTTGTGAGGGAGCCCACATATTGAACGTGATAGCCCGAAGCGGGAGCATCCCGACGTCGTCGCTTCATGGGCTGGCGAGTGTTGGTAGCAGTCGCCTCGTAGGAAGCAGCACCGCCAGATGCGTCGCCATTTGTGATGGACGATGCCAATTTTCGACTGGTGTTGGCTTCCGGCTCCGGGGTGTCGTCAATGACGATAATTTCCTTTGGCAAACCGTTGCGATAGAAGGTATTCCAGTCGGGTTCCTGGGAGCGACGGCGTTTCCGTGAGGGAGGGCCATGGTTGTGAGCAGCAGGCCCGGCAGCAGCGGCTGTAGAAGGAGCCGTGGCGGTAGCCGCTGCACTGCCCATGGTGGATGACTAGTTACGATGAATGCGATGTCTCGGAGTTGTTGGGGTTGAGGTTTCAATGTGGTGGTCGCGAGGTAGATAGTGGTCGTGGGGAGGGGGTGCTGGTGGCGATTGGGGCTGATGGTTCTGGGTTACGGCATCCGACGAAGTGTAGCCGGCATTATGGCTACCAGCCTGGTCGAAAGGCAGAAGGCGTGCCGCGTTGGACGACGGCGACGTCGTCACAGATGGGTTTGGCGCGTACAGCAAAGAATTGGCAGTCGTGGTGCGATAATTTGATGTCGCTGACGATGGGTGGTGGTGAGCCTGGTGGGCAAGGTGGTAGTGAGGGAGCTTGGCTACGGCCGTCGTGGGCGTCGACATGCCTCTTGGGAGCGTTCCCCGGCAATCGAGGGGAAGGCAAATTGATTTCCGTGTAATAGCTATCGTGGTTGTGGCTCAAAATCGACGTATCTGTCGCGGGAGAGGACGGCGAAACAGGACGACGTTTGTTGACGTCGAACTTGAGGATGAAGAGAGCGGAAAACGAATGATTTGGGCAGTGGGCAGAGTGCGGAAGGATTGCACCAGACTCGCTCCGACGTTATTGACGCGGGTACAGCGCAGAGTAGCAGCAACAGCCAGTAACACCCAGGACTGAGCCACTGGGCCACGGGGGCTTCTGAACCGCGCAAAATTAGAATTCAATCCAGCTTAGGTGCTGCCAACCGTCGGTCCGCCCAGTTGTTTAACCACGTTCACACTAGCTCATCAAATACTAGCACTTACTTACGTCCTCCCCGGTGCCGCTACTCTGGGACCTGGTAGTCGACAGCACGACCACTTTGAGCGGGCAGAGTGCGCACGGTGAAGGATGGACGGTTGCTTAAGTGGACAGAGGGCCCAAGGGCGTGGTACATGGGCATGATCGCAAGATCCAGTAGAGCTGCCCGGTACTTGAGCCATGATTCCAAGTTATTCTGGGCGGACTGTCCTAGTATCGTACAGTGCGCCAAATACCTGCGGCACTCAAAAAACGCTGGCATTCCAAGCCCTGTCAATTACGTGCATGTGCAACTCACAACACTTCAGTGTGTGGGTGGGCATGGGTTCAAGTGCACGAGGAGAGCCTGTCCATGCTCATCCAAAATTCATACACGCTCATAACTCATCATTACTCGTTCAATCCTCGCGGGCGAGCATCGGAGGCCCGTCTAATGCCGTCTTGGTGCCCGCAACTTGTCGCTCCTGATACTCCTGACGCTCCTGACGCTCCTGCGCTCCTGAAGGCCCTAGTCAGGCGGGCACCAAGGAGTCCCACCATATCGTGGACAAGGGACCTGCAATGCAGGACCGTGAATCTTGAATCCTGATCTTCAATCTGGGGCCTTGGCCGTGCCAGTGGCATGACCTTGGCTGTGACCAGAGGAAGCGACATGAGGCCTGTGGTGCTCAAGTGATTTTCACCTTGACGGTAGTTATTATCCATCCAAATCCTACCTGACCTGGCCCGATTTGAGCAATGCTCCCACGTGGCTGCCTTGGCCGCCTTGGCCGTACACTCGGCGCAAGGGAGGTTTCTTTTGTGCAAGTCAAAGTGTCTGATGTGATGCTCAGGTGCCACGAGGTCCCGGTCTACGGTGCACCATGCGTACTCAAGTCCACTCATGGATAACTTCAGAACGGCTTCACTAAAAGTGTCGAACCATGGCCTGATTGATGGAAGCTGGTCGTAAAGCTCAGTAGCACGTACGGAGTGCGCCGTGCATACATGCATCACAGCAAGTTGCACCACAGAAGAACCTGCATCAGGACAAGGGTCCTCGCCGTCGAACGCTGGGCGCGAGCGCAAGTAAACCTACGCACATTTTAAATGTGCGGAGGCTACTTACTGTTCTAGTGCCTCCAGATGTCAGCCAAGGTGCGGAAAGTCTATTAGTGCTATTAGTGGCAAGCCGTTCTCTTTCTTTCACCTTCCGTCCCTCCCAGCGGCCTGGACCTTTGATTGGGGGCTGTGGCTTTGCGTGTCGGTTGAACGTTTCCAACGCTGCTGACGGCTTTATGAGACGGGGTGCGCTGACGGAATGAGGTGCCTGGCTGGGACTAGTCACAGTTTGCGGACTGCGACTTCTGGCTATCTTAGCGACCCGTTTCTGCTGTAACTTGGTTTTCTCGAGTTCAGCATTAGCTGACCTTCGGGTGGGTTAGGGGGGAGCTGACTCAACCGAGAACGCGGACGCGAAGTTGCTCTGGCAAAATTTACATTTGCCCCTTCTGGTTACCCGGGGGGAAGTGTCATTTTCAAAGCAACATTAGAAGGACCAGCTCATGGTAGACTGGTAGCCGTAGGCTTAAAGGCCGCCCCTGCGAATATTGAATTAATTCGTTCCACGACAGCACCTTTCCAACCAGCTTGCGTCTACATGTGTTCTCCCATCGGAGCGGAATGTCCATAGTGACTGGGTGGTTTCAAATGGGTGTGTAAGCCACGTCAGTCACGTACTGGGCAGTCTAGTCGCTGTCATCATTTTGATTACAGTCTCGTAATTTTAGTCGGCGGGGGAGAATATCTATTTATATTGCGATGCTACAGCGCAGTCATATTGGCTGAGTTACACAGCACAAATGGTGCGGCGAGAAATTCCCCCAATCGGACGTCTTTCTGCAAGGCATATAGGAACGAGGACAAGACTAGCATCCGACAACACCTGCCGGCGAAGTGCATGCAATAAATGCAAGCAAAAGGACGCGATACTATGATAAACAACAAAACCAAGCGCCTAGGTATGCTGACCAGAATACATAGCTACGATGCAGCTTGCTAGCATCCCACGTCGGAATTACAGATCGCGGAAAATGCTTTCGCTGCCGACGCTTCGAAGTGTAAAGTCGAGGTTAGCTTTCGGTAAACTGGGGTGAAAACGTTTGTCGTTCGCCCTTTATTTCTGCTGCGGCAATTCCTGCTATGCTGATAATCGTAGGCGCTCTTCCGAATTAGAAAAGCAAGTCCGCGAACTGAGACAACAGTTACAATCATGAACTTGCGGATTCTTATCCTCGGTTCCAGCACCACCGGCGCCAGGCGTACCTGGAATCGAAAGCTCGAGAAAAGCAGCTTCGAAAATGGTATCCCGGAGATTTATCAACTTACGCCGGGACACAATTACCTGATTCCACTGGCGAGGCTTCCACCGCGACCGTCATCATCAGGCCAAGCGTACGGGATTCAATCCGTGAACGGCCTGTTTTTAACCCTGCGGTACGCCCTCGCGCACTAGACAATACTGTTCGAACTGTTGTAGAAGTTGAACAGTCCTTTACGACGTTGGGCTCTTTGTTTCCTATTGACAGCCTGACTCGTGTTAATCGAGCTACCTTGTGCAATCCCTCTATACCCATTCTCGACCCAACCAGGTCGTCTCGCAAATATGATCAATTGTCAGAGTTGCTCTTCTGGGTGGTTTTGGCAGATTCTTCTCGCAAGATGCCGTCAAGTCCGACCAGATATTATTAGCAAGACTGGCCGAGGCTATGTCAGATCTATTATAAAAGACTATTCGCTAGATACCATACTCTCTGGCAGCTGTACAGGCCCTGATCCTCGTACATATGGCTGTTCCCAACGAGTAGCAGTACAGCCAATCCGACGTTCATGTTGGCAGGGTTTGAGGCTCCAGGTGGCCACCCAAATGGGACTTCATCATGCGCTTCATGCTCAAGACTTTGTGAGAGTACCCTTGAAACCGAATGAGTCTGAGCTTGTGAAGTGGGCGCATATCTGGAAGTTTTGCTATATGGTTGCTCACAGGTTATTACCGCCTGCTTTTATCGGACAAGACCTATAAGTGCTAAACTTCCAAACTTTGCCGCCTGGCGGTATCATAGTGTCAGTATGCCAATAGACTGCCTATCCTCACCTACCATCGTATCTGGCCGCTATCCTAACATGGCGGAAGCGACGAGATTTCCAAGGCCGCATTTTCTGGTTTAGCGGAGTCGTTTATCAACGTCACCTAAATTTTGAATCGGTCCGGTACGGGGTCTCACACGCGTTGAGGAGTGTTGACTTGGATAGCAATTCATCCTGAGACCAAGCTGCCTTATATCGACTGCTCCATACCGCCCTCGACGAACTTGAACAGACCATCAACGTGTCTAATTTTCGTAATTATGTGACTGCGCAGTAAAATTGGCGCAAAATTTGAGCTGGGTGTCCTAACAGCAATTTTGTCGTATCATCTATCCTCGGCACGTCTTCATCTCCAAAGTTTCTACTCTTTTGACGACCTATCTTCAACCAACTTTTCAAATAGGGTATTGCAATTATACCAAGCAGCATGAGGCTATCTTGCGATAGCACTCGCCGGTGCGCGCTGTGATGAATCACCAATTTGGCTAGTGTGTCTGACACATCGCGATGCGTTCATGGTGTCTTGCGTGGTTAGTTACGGTTCCCTGGCCTAGGTACGGCTAAAATACAGTGTTACTTGATGCCCTCCATCTACCCCCTTTTTTGATATATAATTTAATACCAAGCAGCATACTTGCACATTGAGTGCGGTCAACAATTCACCGCTCCATCGAACAGGGCCACCTTTGAACATTACCCATTCTTCTGTTATCAGTATTTCGTCTGCGCAGTATTTACGATTCTCAGAATTCTGATAAAAAAGAAAGTATCTATAAAATTCATTGACCAAGTGTCCGGGGCGAAGCTTTTCGAGGTTGCCATGGTCATTTCGCCTCGGGAAAGGAATATGTTCCTAATCAAGACTTACAGGATAGCAAAAAACAGCCTGCGAAATGCAGCCCGCGAAATGCAGCCATTACATTTCCCCTTGTCAATCTCCACAGTCGATGTGATGGTACGGGAACGGCGGATACAATATGGAAGATGTTGTTTTACGACAAGTCAAGAGTCGACTGGGCAGGAGTGTAATGTTTGATTCGTTACGGAGATGGCGGAAATAGCTTCAGCCTAGCGCAAATGGAGATGAGGATTTCAGGTATCCGAGTGCTCAAGATATAGTGGGAGACAAAAATTATTTATCTACATCATGCACCTGGGTATAGCACTCTTTGCTGACATTGGTGGTGGTCCGGAGTCAGAATGTCATGGATACAGTTCTTAGATTCTTGTAGCCATGCATCAGGCTTGCTGGCAGATTGGACGAAAGGTCTGTTGACCCCTGGAAAAATATCATGGTAAAGGATTTATGCGTGCAGAAGCAATGCATGATGTGAATTGCAACAAGAAATGACAGGTGTTTGATTAAAAATTTCGTGAACGAACGACAATATCGGAAAAAAAAACATGTTCGTTCCTTGGTGTCACCGTCTGACCTCGGTACTCCGTACGGACGCCAGAAGTCTGGTGCGGGTCCGTCTTCTAGGCTTAGTCAGAGCGACCTCGCAGCGTGGGCAGCTCCAGGTGAATCGAGTCTGACGTACTGCCCGCTGCCTGCCAGGCGCCTGCGACATTCGGCTGCTGAGTGAAGCGCAGAGGCGAAAAGTGGAAGCTTCTGTGCCTTTCCACCGCAGCCGTCCAGTCATCATGACCCATGGTGGGGTGTATTTCGCTCTTCTGGCCCTGCTCGGAGCCTGCATCATCAATGTTCCGCCTCCGCTCAGGGCGCGCAGAGCTGTCATTGGCCTGCTGGTGTCCTCCTTCTGGGCTGGCAGGTGGTAATAGATTGTGCCGGATGCCTGTGAGTAATCCAGAACAACTGGTACCTGAATACGTCAGCTGTGGTGGCCCCTGCAACTCAAACCTAGGTAGTCAGTACCTGCACGTTCCGCCATTGCACCCAGGTGTTGTCGCCTCCCCAGGGTGCCTAGTACGTATCAACGGTGCTTCGACCTCCAAACTTGACCTTGCCATTTCGACCAGACCTCTTTCAACCTTCACATCTTGTCTCCCCCCCATTCCCACCTCTCATCTCTCAACCAGTGTTTTCTCCCTCACATATACCCTTCCATCTCTTCTCATTCACGTTTTTGGGAGCTAGACCCCGAAAGACGTGAGCTTGTCATAGATACAATACTCGCCCTC
This sequence comes from Metarhizium acridum, assembly GCF_019434415.1. Classification (NCBI taxonomy): domain Eukaryota; kingdom Fungi; phylum Ascomycota; class Sordariomycetes; order Hypocreales; family Clavicipitaceae; genus Metarhizium; species Metarhizium acridum. Next base: position 656,881 of record NW_027094020.1, on the reverse strand, counting down.
GTCTGCCCGCGGCCACGTTTCCCTACGTTTCTGAACCGAACAGCAACTTCGCTGAAGCACATTAGACACCATGGCCTCCCATCCTGATGAGCACAAAAAGAAGGTCAACTTGACGTGAGTTTTATCGCCTCATTCGATGCGTTCCGTCCAACTAGGCCGCCCTTCGAGGTTGAAAATCATCAAGCTAACCTGCGTTTGTAGCGACGCTTCCGGCGCGGATGTCAAACATGTCCGCGAAACCCCCCTCCCTTCGAACCCCAAAGTTCCCAGCGCCGCAGCAACTGACTGCCTTACAGGAGGATGATACCGCGACTGCGATTCTCAAGAAGAAGAAGAAGCCCAACCAGCTGATGTATGCTTTCTTCCCCCCACACTGCCAATTTGGTGTAGCATCAAAGTCATGGCTAACTCCGCCTCTCTAGGGTCACCGATGCCGTCAACGATGACAACAGCATCATTGCCTTGTCCGAAGCTACAATGGACGCCCTGCAGTTATTCAGAGGTGACACAGTTCTTGTCCGAGGCAAGAAGAGAAAGGACACCGTCCTCATTGTCCTGGCCGATGAGGAGCTTGATGACGGTAGCGCCCGCATTAACCGGGTTGTTCGACACAACCTCCGTGTCAAGCACGGCGACATGATCACAATCCTTCCTTGCCCCGATATCAAATACGTGAGTCCAAATATTTTTATCGACACTTATCTTTGCGAGAAACACAAAATGCTGACGCCAAGCAGGCCAAGAGAATCGCCGTGTTGCCCATCGCCGACACTGTCGAGGGCATCACTGGCTCTTTGTTTGACGTCTTCCTTGCCCCTTACTTCCGTGAGGCTTACCGACCAGTCCGGCAAGGCGACCTCTTCATTGTACGTGGTGGTATGCGGCAAGTCGAGTTTAAGGTGGTAGAGGTCGACCCCCCAGAGTACGGTATTGTCGCACAAGATACAGTCATTCACTGCGAAGGCGACCCTATCGAGCGAGATGAGGAAGAGAACAACTTGAACGAGGTTGGTTATGACGACATCGGTGGTTGCCGCAAGCAAATGGCTCAAATCAGAGAGATGGTTGAGCTGCCTCTCCGTCACCCTCAGCTATTCAAGTCTATTGGTATCAAGCCTCCTCGTGGTGTCTTGCTCTACGGTCCTCCTGGTACTGGTAAGACGCTCATGGCTCGTGCCGTCGCCAATGAAACTGGTGCATTCTTCTTCCTCATCAATGGTCCCGAGATTATGTCGAAGATGGCTGGTGAATCAGAATCGAATCTGCGAAAAGCTTTCGAAGAGGCTGAGAAGAACTCGCCCGCCATCATCTTCATTGACGAAATCGATTCAATTGCCCCCAAGCGAGAGAAGACCAACGGTGAAGTTGAGCGACGTGTCGTATCTCAGCTTCTGACCCTCATGGACGGCATGAAGGCCCGATCCAACGTTGTTGTCATGGCCGCCACCAACCGACCCAACTCTATCGACCCCGCTCTCCGACGATTCGGTCGTTTCGACCGCGAGGTGGACATTGGTGTTCCTGACCCCACTGGTCGTCTCGAGATTCTTCAGATTCATACCAAGAACATGAAGCTCGGCGATGATGTTGATCTGGAGCAGATTGCCGCTGAGACCCATGGTTATGTTGGTTCTGATGTGGCTGCCCTCTGCTCCGAGGCTGCCATGCAGCAGATCCGCGAGAAAATGGATCTCATTGATCTTGATGAGGACACCATTGACGCGGAGGTCCTCGATTCCCTTGGTGTTACCATGGAAAATTTCCGCTTTGCCCTCGGCGTTTCCAACCCCTCTGCCTTGCGCGAGGTAGCCGTCGTGGAGGTTCCCAACGTTCGCTGGGAAGATATCGGTGGCCTCGAGGCTGTCAAGCAGGACCTCCGAGAGCAGGTTCAGTACCCTGTCGACCACCCCGAGAAATTCCTCAAGTTTGGTCTTTCTCCCTCTCGAGGTGTGCTGTTCTATGGTCCTCCTGGTACCGGTAAAACTATGTTGGCCAAGGCTGTTGCCAACGAGTGCGCTGCCAACTTCATCTCAGTCAAGGGCCCTGAATTGCTGAGTATGTGGTTTGGTGAATCGGAAAGTAATATTCGTGACATTTTCGACAAGGCTCGTGCCGCCGCTCCTTGCATTGTCTTCCTCGATGAGCTGGATTCCATTGCCAAGGCCCGAGGTGGCTCCGTTGGTGATGCCGGCGGTGCTTCCGACCGTGTCGTCAACCAGCTTTTGACGGGTAAGTTGCTCAAAAGCTTCTCGGATTCAATGAAATTTGTGTGACTAACCTCGGCCTTTTTGTTTAATTTAGAAATGGATGGCATGACCTCGAAGAAGAACGTTTTCGTTATTGGCGCCACCAACAGACCCGAGCAGCTCGACCCTGCTTTGTGCCGTCCCGGACGTCTTGATTCGCTCATTTATGTCCCTCTTCCCGACGAGCCTGGTCGTCTGAGCATTCTCAAAGCTCAGTTGCGCAAGACCCCTATGGCCTCAGATATTGACCTAGGGTTTATTGCCAGCAAGACTAATGGTTTCTCTGGTGCTGATCTTGGTTTCATCACTCAGCGTGCCGTCAAGATTGCCATCAAGGAAGCCATCGCTGCTGATATCGAGCGCACCAAGGCTCGTGAGGCTGCTGGTGACGAGATGGACATGGACGAGGACAGTGAGGACCCCGTTCCTGAGCTAACCAAGGCGCACTTTGAGGAAGCTATGCAGATGGCTCGTAAGTCCGTTAGTGACGTTGAGATCCGCCGGTACGAGGCCTTTGCCCAACAAATGAAGAATGCTGGACCAGGCGCCTTCTTCAAGTTCCCTGACGGTACGGACGGGCAGGCTTCTGGCAACGGCGGGAATGGGTTCGGTGATGCCGGCAACGATGATGATCTCTATGACTAAGCTATGTGGCTGTGTAATTAAGGACGCGATGCCGGTCCCTGTATTCTAGATTCCTCACTCGCACATCTGCATCAAAAACTGCGCGCAGTCAAAGGGTAGCCGATATCCATGATGTGAGATTGAGGCTGCTTAGATTGCTGTGTGGCTGCTATTTTGGGACTCTGGGAGTTGGTAGAAATGGTAGATGGTAGAAGGTGGTTGGAGACGCTTTGACATGACGGACTTGATATTTGACGGCACCAAGGAGGCCGAAATATTTTGCTTTAGCACGTAACTCGTTGATTTAATGAGTGCTTGGTTTGCGTGTGACTAGACTGGACTATGAGAAAGTTTAATCAATAGACTCAAAAAATTTGCCTTGCGCCATGCTTATGTATTGGTTGGTATGCTTTGATGAGTACTCGTTGCCCAGCAAGGTATAGTTATATGTCTAGTTGTGTATGAGATGCGATGCTCACTTGACGTGATGTCGTATGGCCGTTTGGCAAAACACCATGTTCCAATGTCGAGGATAGCTACTTTTTCTCTAAACATGGTAATATCCTGCATCGGACTCGGCACTCGACACTACGCCGCGCCGCGATTATCCGAGGGATCTCGGTGAAACAGGCGGGCGGAGTCAGTAATGAATCCCAAGTTTTGAATGAGACGTAGTGGTATTATATATGCTACGTTGAGCTGTCTATAAAAATGCTTTCCGGTACCCGGTACCCCTTGCCTTGTCCACGCCCCTTGTCTTGTTTTCTGGCTTGACCTTGCTTAGCCCTCCCTTTCCGCTCTACTTGGCCCATGATGCCACGAGCTTGCTTATACGTTCGTGTTGTGGTTCGTTGATTCGTCCTGTGGCGAATTTTGTTGCTCCAACCGGGCGGTTGAAGCCCCTCTTGGTGATAATGTCTGCGGCGACTTTTGGGCAGTCCGCAGTCTCTCCCAGCTGTTCTTTAGGTGTAGTGAGACGCCGGGGCAATGAGTCAGCTTGCTCCGTGGTCGTCGATTTCGCAGACTGCTTCTAGGCTTTCCCTGGTTACGCGGAGGGCTTCCTCGATGACGGCGGCGGGAACGGCTAGGTTTGGCTTGTCGGTGGACGGGGTGGTTGAGCCGTTGACCTTTTTGGCGTCCCCGTTGGGCGTTTTGCCGTTTGTGGAGGAGGAGTTGGACGTGGTGGCTTCGCGGACGTCGTCGAGGATGCGGCGGAGTAGCGCTGGGTAGGTGGTGATTTCGCCGGAGCGGAGGAGCGTCAGGGCATGGGATTGGATTTGCGTCGGCCAGTTGGATGAGTTGGAGTTGAGGGCGTGGAGGAGAGCGTCTTGTATCCTTTTTTTGGGGGGGGGAGGAGTTAGTCTTTTTTACCCCTTTACTTTCGGCTTCTCACGGTGGTGGGCAGATGCCCGGGGACAGCCTTACTTTGTGACGTGGCCGTCGCGCAAGAGCACGGTGTTTATTTGTGAGCGCAGGTCGGGGTCCAGGGTTGCGGGTGTGTTGTTTGCCGCGGCGGACGGCACCTTGACTGGCGTCGCGGGCTGTTGCGACATGGTTGGGTTGAGGAAGAGTGGTGACGGGACCGAGGGCTGCGGTTGCGGAGAGTTGAAATATGATGTGGCGGCAACGACGACGGGTTGCGCCTGCGGATGGATGGGGAGTATCGTCCGGGCGCCACGCAATGTCTAGCAATTCGAGTTTTCCCTCGACGATGGGGGTAGAGCTGGGTTCGATTCGCTTGCGATTATGATGCGTGCCGCTGTCCTCGATGAAGTTGCCTGCCCAAAAGGAAGGCAGGTGGAGGATTGACGTATGTACTATGTAGCTTCAAGCTGCGTCCCGTTGGTCGTCCCGTGAGGAAACCAAAGCGTGTGCAATGGCGGCAACGAACCAAAAATGGACCGTGAGCAGACAGATGAAGCTCGCTTGCCGGCTGGCCAATGCAATGACCCGCGTTAGATGAATGAGGTTGTCGTGATGGGATTATGGATTTTATTTCGATCGTGGCTTTTTTCCGCCTTGCTCGATTGTCAATGTCTGTCTTTCCCCAGTCGGCACACAAGGCTGGAGGCTGGGCGACGCTTTCCTGGGGTGGATTCGAGACCCAAGTGTGGTTGGTCAGCTTGGCCGTTGCCCCTCCACATCTTTTTTTGAGGTCTGGAGAGAAGTGGGGGGTTGGAAGGACATGGGGGCAGCCACCTGATGAGTGTAAGTTGTATGTGCTGTATAAATATATGGCTAGTGTTGTTTTGATTCCATCTCAAAGAGCTAGTCGTCTTCTTCTTCTTTCTTTCTTTCTTTTTTTTTTTCAATTCTTTTCGTGTCCTCAATCTGCTGTGCTTGTTTTTCGCAGTCGTCATCAATGGAAGAAGAGCTTTGTGGGTCTTCCAGAGACATTTCCACCAGCCGGCCCAAGGAGATATAAGTAGGCATCGGTTTGTATTGATCTGCAAGTGGTAGGGAATAGACGTTGTAATGGGGCGTACTGGAAAAGATACATGATATTATGATGAAAAGGACATTTATCTTGACATTGCTATTGTGGAAATCCTGACCTCTGTCGCCTCAATCCCTCAACGTACAGAGTCCAGACATGCACCCCCGCCTTTCCAAGGATGCCTGGATTCAACACATCAAAAATTCCATCACGAATCCATCACGATCACCTCCCCTCCCCCCCCGATATAAATGACAATAGTATTTCGAAATCAAATTACGCCAATGGCTCATGTCCACACGAGCTCCAAAGTGCTTTGTCCTCGACGCCGGCCTACCATCCAACTACCCTACACACGTACCAACCCTTCAATCTCAACTTTTTCAAAATCGTGAGACTCTCATGCACATCCAAGTTATTTACCTGCCGAACCAATCGCATCCCAAGCCATCATCTCTTCACAAACTCACCTTCACCGACTTCCTTCCCTCACCAAGACATCCATCCATCTCGGAGAAAACAACAGGTAACCAACCCCCCTTGCTTCCGGCCTGTGCCGTTCCTTGCCCAATGGCCTTGCCTCGTCTCCCCGAAAACCCAAGGAAAAAAAAAAAAAAAAAAAGGTTCCCGACACCCTCTCCCCCTTCACTGTCCTCCGGCTTCGGGAGATGACTTTTTTCTTCTTCTTGTTTTCTTGTTTACTTAATTTATTTTGGTTCGGAGCTTCCCGCAATATGTCCTTGGCCAACGGCGAAACGAGTGAGGACGGTGACATAGCCCTCCAGATCATAGGCCGGAGGTTGGGGGTTTGCGGATCGGGGGACAGCCCTCGTTCACCGACTTATCATGTCCAAGCGGGACTACCGTGCCCTTGCAGGGGCCCATGGATTTGCAATATCAAAGAAATAAGCTAAAAAAGATGCAGATAAGGGCATGTTTCTGAGGGGTCAAGTGTGACTTAAAGTTGGTTCTGGATATGACGAGAAGCCATTGTCAAGTGCCGTGGGCAAGGGAACAAAAGAATTGCCAGCAAATGTTAATTATGCCTCTTAACCACGTGTACCGGTAACATTGAGCTCCGGGAAGAAGTGGTTCGGTATTGTCCCCCGTGGGAGAGATTGTTTCCTACTCCGTACATGCGAGGGAAATGATCGTGTTGGCCGGGAACATGTGCCGTACGAAGTGTCAGTTATCAAAACATACACGTCACGTCATGTTCATTGTACGTGTGGTATATGTATGTTATCGGCGCCGGTGAATGTTAATAATAGTAGTCTTCTGGAATGTGAGTTGTTCTATTCCACCCCTCCTGCTGTCAGCTATATCAACTTTTTATACGAGCTTTTGTGAACGTTGCCGAATTGGATCAAGCCTCTGACGCCCGCGATATTACAAGTCTTGTATCATTTCACATCGTGGAATTGCCCAACCTTGGCTGCATGGAATCCGGACTAGAACCAAAGTACCATCGGTTTCATCCCCTTCCCCCTCTACCGCACATCAAGGTCGGGGCCCCGGGCCGGATCAACACTTCAAACCGCGGCAAGCAGCGTCGTACTGATCATCATCTCAATGCTGCCAGCGTGGCCCTTGAGCTGTGGCCTGAGTCCTGCAAAACAGGTTACTCGGAGCCGTCCGGGTGATGTCATGCTACATACTCCGAATAGCGAAACACCCCGTGGGAGGTGAGCTGGCCTGTCCGGAAAAAAAAGCATGCACAATGTGCAAATCCCAAGACACCTTTCGTTGCGCCGTCATTCGCACAAGGGGGCCCCATGGCTCCGCGTGGTTGAATCTCCCGTCCGGAAGGCCATGCGCCAAGATGATACCCGAATATAGGGTCATGTGCCACAGAAATGGGGAACTGTACCAGCGGCATCTTCGCCTCTCGTTGCCTTGGGTTTTGCTACTGGAAATAGTAGCTTTGGCGCCCAAGCACGAGCACGTTGAATTGGAGAATCATCAGGCCGAAGGCCTGGGAAGCATTGAATCATGACGCATGGATGCCAAGCGGCCCAACTGACGACAAAAATACACCCCCCAAAAAATAACATTCACCAGATCTATACATGATGTGTATGACCATATGACCATGAGCTATCTACGCCCGACGATGGGGCGTAGATGGCAGCCACAGGAAGAAACTCTGTGCCGGTGTGGTAAATCTGTAAAGCACCCATCAGTCTGACCAGTTGTCTCACACATACATCTCTATCCCTCCCTGCCTTACTTGAGAGTTTCTAGTATTAGACGCTCCGTGCCCCGTATAGCGTGAGCATCTCGGAATACGCGACTTCGTAAAATTTCAGCCGTGGACAAAACCTACAAGTTTGACGCCCGCCTACCGGGAGGCTGAGTATCCGCCAGTGAGGCATCATGGTGGCTTGTTGCTCTCTGACGTGGTAACGGAAAGCGGTGGACAACAACAAACAACAGCAGCAGCGGGAGCCACACAGATTTGAGTAGCGCCATGTCCTTGTGAATCCAGAACCAGGTAGAAGGGGGAGGAAAGAGGAATTTGAACGGCTTTTCTGACCTCAAACCGTGGCTGATGGACGTAGCAGCCCAGTTCAGATCTGATATCTCGAAGGTGGTGGGAAGGACTTGAAAGCAGCACATCAGGCATTAGCCCTGTAATGGGCTAGCCTGTAACTAATATCCAAGTGTGTGACGAGCTTAAGAAGAAGGACCATGCATGCTCCGGATCTCTAGACTTATTATTGATGACCCCGGTAGGGCTCGGAAGGGCTGTCTGATTTGTCGCGCATCCGCAACAACTGTTCCGATGTTCTGCATCGGCATGCTTTGTATTGCCATGTGCCGTTCCAATTCCCGCGTTGGACACAGCGGACGATTTTCAAAACGATACCAACCATTAGCTATCAACACAAGACGGGGAAAATTTAGGGTAGAAGCACACTTCGACCTTTGCTGAGTGCTGATACATGGACATTAGCACCGAGATCGACATCTCTTGTGCGGAGGACGAGCAGGACTTGTTGCATTGTGGACCTGGTCAGCCCACGGAGAAGAGCTGCGATGTGTCCTGTTTGTATTCACCGTGATGTTGAACACGCGTAGAACGGGCATGCGTGTGCACAAGAAGTACATGAGGCACATCCGGGAAGGCAATACACCAAAAGCTGCGTTGCATCAGCTAACCTGTGTACAAGGACGTCTCGGGTTTAATACAGGGAGTGTGATGCCTCGAATGCTCGACGGAGAGAAGATGGCCATGGGCGGCATCCAAGTGAATCATGCCTTCAGCCTCTGCAGAGATTTGACGTGTCCTATTGACAGATTCGTTAACACCTTCTTGTAAAGAGCTTTTTTCCCCTCCGGGACCTCTCCCTCCGTAGCAAAATAAAATCTCAATGACCCTGCACTACCGTGCATCTCGCGCTGTTGTAGCTGCATTAGAATGCTGATTCAACACGGAGAAGCTGGATAGGTCCGACTTGGAAGCTTGCAGCCACACACAATCCCACACACCGCGCGATCCAGGCATGAAGCAACCCATCTGCCATCCCGTTATCCCTATCCTTGCAAATGCCGTTGCATGTGAGGCATGCTCAATATGCCATGCAGAATCTCCTTGGCCGACCCCCGCAGGAGAGAAAATCGATAGACAATCGGAGATATTGGAGCTGGGGGAAGCCGCACACCATCCTGATCCTTTTGCGTCTTTGTCCTAGAACGGGCTGGATCCCTCCAGCCCGTATACGAAGTGGCAAGTTGAGGCTGAGCACAGGAGTGAGTACTCCGTACGTCTATTGTATATGACGTTGACGCCGGCTGCTGCCTTGCTTCCCCCGTCGACTGGTTTGCCCAGGTAAGGAGGTGCACATGTGGAACCGCAGGTGCCCTTGTTGAGCTGCCAACCCCAACCCAAAATTGATCGAGGCAGTCAGCCACCACACGATGCCATAACGCTGCCGTGGCCATGAGTTGGTGCATCGACGCCACAATTGCTTACTCAAAACGGTGGAAAACACAACAATCTGGCCACATGTAACGCAAGCCTATTTTTTTTTCTGCAACGTTGAACTTCGGGGAGCGCTGTTGGTGCTGGAGGCTGTATAAATACACGTACTTGTTGAACATGAACTCTCCCCGGTTTGTCCTGGCGCTGGCCCCCCCAATCGCGGCCATCCCTGGGAGTTGTGAATGAATGGATATAAGGGTGCAGACCGGTCACCGGGGTGGTGCTGGGTCAAATGCAAGGCTTGTTCTTGTTCCAGCCCTGCTTGGCCGTCATTGAGAGTTGTTGATAGCTCTCATTCTGTGTCTAAAGATGGCTAGTGCAACAAAGAAAACTCGGCCAGTTTGAATGTCAAGCATAACCCTTGATAAGCCACGACGGGTCACAGCTAATGGGGTTTGGAAAGGCGGGTGGTATTGAAGACGGGACGGCAACGAGAACATGCTGCGCCGGACAGCGGAGATGGCAATGATTCGCAGTGAAACTCCCTTCTCTGTTTTCTGGGCCGTCCCTCCCCACGTCGGTTCCTTAGATGCTTCTGATATACCCCTGCTCTTAGCAAGATTCTGAGGAGAAGACTAGAAAGTCTGTTTGGCGACTTACACGTAAGTAGCTGTGAAGTCGAGGCGATGCGTCCGGCAGCTTCAGACAACAACAAGACTTGGGCGCGTGCGATGGGCCCCGGAATCGTTTCTCATGACAACTTGAGCGACGACGTCCTGTGGAGAATCCGGCATACTATGATGGAGACACGGCAAAGGCCATCCCATCAGCTTGGCTGGTAGCTGGATATGCATGGCTGCGTGGCTACCTATCTGGGTACCTTGGTGGTTGAGGCAGCCTGTTGTATTAAGTGCCAATGACAAGATCCAGCTCAACCCAGATTCCTGGTTGTTGGACCTTGTTGTTATGCCGTGGTGCTGGATCCCACGCTATGTAGTACTCCCGCTAGCCATGGTTCCTGGAGTTACCACCAACCGAAATGGAACCTTTCATCCCATTTCTGCATGCCCAAGTCTTGCTGCTTCGGTCAAAGTGATGGCCCGGTCCAACTTGTCCCTTTTTGCAACATTGACCAATAATTGCGCCAGAGAGAGCACGGAGCACCTGGGACATGAATTTATCAAGCCAAGTCTTCGAATGGATTTCGCAGCACTGGCGCCGCCACAACTTGCCTATTTGTAGCGTTCGTCTGTAGGAGAAATGCTACCTGTGGTTTTTGATATTACAGTTCACTCCATCCGACCGTTCTTTTGGAATGTCGAAGCGTGGATGCAGGCCTTCATCGGCGACCCTGCTCGACTGCCGGAAAGGGTACTCGTTCACGCCAAAAAAAAAAAAAAAAAAAAAAAAAAAAAACAAAAAAAAAAACGAGAAATGACAAATAAGTGGGCACTTGGGCGGAACAGATCCCGAGTTGGTAATGTACTAATGTGCTCTGGGATGCCTGCCAGGGCCAGACATCATATGCATCTGAAGCGCCACGATGTAGCTGGGGAGCTCGTCTCGATGTATAGATAAGAGCGGTGAACGACTCTGAAAAAAAAAAAAAAAAGAAACTTCCGGCTGGAAAATAACTCAAATGAGCGAATTATATACATTTACCGGCAGGAGTGGGAACCGAATCAAAGCGAAGAAGCAGAACAAAGGACCTTGAAATTGTCGATATTGCCGCAACGGAACATGGATGGCCGCTTCCGAACCAAGCAGCACGGCATAATACTAGAACTCTTTGTACAACACGCGCGGTCTAAACTATGATATCATCAGGACTGGCAGTATAAGTGACTCGACGCAATACTGAAAGGGGAACCGGTAAGGAAATAGAGCTTGTTTCAATCCTCCAATGATGTAACAAGGCTACTACACCGATCCGCTATCGCAATCTCTCCTTTGTTAGGTAACGTGGCTGCGGAAGACGCAACCCGCATGATGGATAAGATTGTGCATGAGTGGCTGTCTTGACCGATGAAAAGTCGTGGGCAGCGGGGACTGACGGGAGACGGCATTGAACCCGTCGGCGCCGAAGAATTGTCGAATCGATGGAGTTTGAAACCTCGCCAACCCTTTGGTTGCAGTTCTCGTTGGAGAAATCCGTATGCATGGCTTTTGAATCTGGCCCCCCTTGCTGCTTTGTTGTCTCTTTTCTCTGTCTGGCTTTCCCTGTGAACCTGCGCGGCCTAACCGCGCACAAGTTACATGGATTACACATCCGGTCGTTACCCCATCTTGACGTGCAGTGCGAATGCTCCTCGTGGAATATCGCGGTACGACAGCTAGATTGCGGCATTTTGTAGGGAGCATGGCATAGCGTGTGTATCAATTGTAGCCCTAGGCGTTGTGATGCGTGTTGCCATTGGGAGAAGCTCCAAAGCATTGCTTCCATCCCTTTCTTGAGATGCGCAATGGCTGTTGGTACAATACTTGCTGCCATGACGTCTGTGCCCTTGCCGGCTTATACATAATTTGGCTCCGACAGGGCCACCTAAGTCTGAAAACATGACACGGTGCGGGGGAACTGAAACAATTATTATATACGGAGTATCAAGGCAGTTTTTCTCGGTAATTTTTTCCGATTACGCATTCGCTGAACTAGTTTACGGAGAAGTCAGCTCTTGTCGGCAACTTCTGTATACCATGAAGGGTTTGTAGGTAGATACCACCTTCATGCACAAGCAGTGTCAACCATCCACGGTTATTTTATCCGAGAGCCGAACCCTTGGCTAACGTAGCCAGCGATGAATCCTCTTGTATGTACATTACTACTTACGTATGTGTAGAGCTTGATCTAAATCCTGACCGCACGGGGTTGGACAGAGATCCACAGTTTGGCTGTAGGCTGAGTCTGAGTTCTAGACATGTTTCTTCGGCTCAAGTTGCACCTGGAAACAAGGTTTGCATGGTCGGCCCAGTCTCCTGGGACAAAGTGACAACACTGAACGTGACCATGTGAGACGACGTGGCTGGGCTCCAAATGCAAGAGTCGAGGGCCGCTTCGAGTACCCTAGAAGGTACATACAAGAGACCCAGCATTGGAGGTGTGATGCGTGAAGTCGGCGTTGAATCGAGTTCCGCTCAAACTCCTGATGGAAGCGAGCGTTCATCGCATGGTTCCATAGGGAATGGATGATTGCCCAGTGCTCAAGCTTCGTTGGACAAGGCAGAGATGAACCTTGAACCATGTAGACGACAAACACACAGCAGGACACATGGCCTCAGGACATCTGTACGAACCAACCATGGGCTCGACAATGCGTGTAATGCGTGTAATACTCATGGCAGGTTGCATCTGCTTGCTCCTTCCCGAAATAAAGCCCCACAACGCCACTTCCTATGCTTTCTCAAAATGTCAACTCTTGGCTCTGAGAAACGGCTCAGGACCTTGTTTTCTACCAAACATCTGGCTTGTAAAATACTTTTTATCAAGATTCCTTCCCGTTTTCTCGCATGTACGACACGCGTACAATACACGGAGTGTTCTGGGCAACAGCTTGCCGCCCGGCCCTGGCTTCGAGGAGCAAAGACCAGTACAAGCGGGGTTCCCCGCTCGACATTCGGTGCATCGACCGAGACCTGCAGATCGGACATTCGCACCGAAATTCAGGCGTCGTGAACATTTGCAGCCTCTTCGACTATACGGAGTCCATAGCTCTCTGAAAACAAAGCTCTGACCAAAAAAAGAACCATGTACGTCGGGCACACAATAGCCTGCCGGTTCCCTGGTTGCTTGGAGGAACTTCCCAACAAGAACTTCCATACAGCATCAATCAACTTTAAAAAAATCCACCTTCTAAGCAACTTTGAAACCGCCTCTACATATGCGCATTCCGTGAATTGTAGATTTATTGGTTGAAAAATTGACGGCAAATACCCCGTTAACAATAAATTCAGCCGCGAAATGAGGTTTCCGAGTCGAATTGTAAACCTACGTGAAGCTAAGCTAAGTTGAATGCTCAAGGCATATGCTATTCTAGTACTATCAGTGTACATAAACTATGCTCAAGATGAAACCCAGTATGACAGAATCTAATTGAAAAGTATGCAGAGAAGATGAAATTCCTTCGACGGCTAGCTCGCCGGAAAATAACTTTTGAAAACCGCCGTTGAGACCTTTTTCTCCCCTTACACCTACTCTAGCACAGACACTGTAAGCCGCGCGTTGGACAAAGGATCCGACTCGCAAGATGAAGGCCCGTGATCCTCTATGCCAAAACGACAAACCACATCCACCTCCGTTATCGCCGGCCCGCTTTGATATGGAGGCCTTGCGCAGGAGGCGGTCATCTCTCAATGTCACCGAATGAGGCCTTACTTAATGACTCCAACATGGAGTGCCGAAGCCATTACTCCGTACAAGGGTGTTGATTATGCTAATCACGCCCAAACATGAGACCAAATGATAACAACTGGAGGGTATTTGCCGAAAGCACCGCTGTCTCTATGCGCCAGGCAGGTTTTGTTGCTGTCTCAGTCCTAGTGCACCATGCTGGAGCAATGATTCAGCTTCGTTTGTGGACACTGTTTTGATCACGGGCTGGTTGGCTGATAGGCACGGGACTCTATTCTACCACATGGTCTTTCACGCTTACAACCATTGACTAGGCAGTGGTAAGAACCCCACAGAACTGGAACTTGGGGTAATGGGTAATGCATGTCACGAGGTTGAGGGATGTCAGATCGCCTTTTCAAGCTGTCATCCCCCTGGCATTGGATTTATCTGAAGGCGGATGGATGACGCACTGTCGTAGACGATACTATGGGCGAGGCGGTGCTAGGTTCGTTCAGAGGCTGCCATTTCTGAATCGCAATTGTCCATGGCTGAGGATGATGGAGCCTTTGGATAGTCTGCTGGTGGCCACTGCCGAAAGTGGCAACACGATGGCAGTGCCCGTCGACAATGAACCCGTGAGTGGAAAATTTCTTTATTGCACAGAACACGTGCTGTTTTGGAGACTGGGTGTCGAGAGCCGAAGCAGTGGCGTATTCATATTCATATTCATAATTCACACCAGTCATGCAAAGGCCCTGCATACTTATTGCACATACTGTGCTCCGTGGACCCGATGCGATGTCATTCCTATGCTTCAATTGCGCTTACTCGTTGACCTCACAGTTGCACATGCCACCTGGACTTCAAGAGTCAGCAGTGGTAGAACGGCAATGACACATCACCCGTCATCAACGGTTTTGCGGCCTTTCTCATTTGGCTATGGCTCTGGCTCTTGCTCGGGCGTGGCTGTACAATAATATGATTTGTGGTTTGCCACCAATTTGTCCGTGGACCCTTGGGCTTGGTCCTTCAAGTGTTCGTACCAGAGCGCCTCTTGGAGCGCCAGTGCCACTCGGGGCAGGGTCAGCTGACCCACTAGGCGGCTATTAGGCCCTTGGCCATGCGCTACCCATAGAGAAGGTAACTCTGGCTCCACAGAGCGGCATCAACACGCCGTCCAGCAGCCCGACTTGCAGGCCGCCTGGTTGCTGATCAGAAGAAGCGACATCCAGATGGGCCTCTGGACATCTGGAACAGAGCCAATGGCCGGGATTTTGGGGCAGGGATATGACCAGAGCCAATGTCGAATTGACCAGTGACACGATGACTGACAAACTGACTGGGGTTAGTTGCTGCTGTTGCGAACCGGCCCTCCGCCGTTTGGTGATGCCGTTGACTATACAAGAACCGAAGGATTGATGGTCTCTGGGGATGTTGTACTGATAGTTAACAATCACACTGGTTGGGCGCTGGGCACTGGGCAGATGAGCACCGAAGGCTCGTGGCACCCACCTATTTTTCCTGTTAATGAATCGACGTTGAAATGTGGATAAATGGAAAAGATTCGACATCGGAAGTGAGCTCGTGTCGGGGTTTGCCAAAATTGCTTACACAGGGCTTCTGGGCTCAGATAGTGATGTGCATGGTGGGCATACGGAGAAGATTTCTTTAGAGCCCATGCAGATAATATGGTCTACGTGTCATGTCAAGGACGAAGCATCAACCATGGCGGGAGCATCAAACGTCTCACTCGATGTAGTGTCATGGCATGTTGTGTTCTCTGGTCAAGTGTCGTGTGTCCCCATTCAATTTTGAAGAACCTTGGAACGTATTTGTTAATATTGTTATGTACGGAGTACCTAGGTATGTTGACATGCCATGTCCCATGTCCCATGTCCCATGTCCTCTGGTCTGATGTCCAACTGCCAATGTCCAATGCTCGCTCATCCAGATCAGTCATCAGTCATGCCCCGGTTCCCGCGTAGCACAAACAGCTGGTGGCCCAGGACCCAAAGACAGTGTGCTACTACTCCGTACGACCACTACCCCCATGTCTGTACATATGTATGCATCGTGTGAACCAGTCGTCGAGTTCTGTGAGTTTGACTGAAACACACACACCCCCCTTCTCCCCGACACATGCCCAGTGCTGGTGATTCCGGAGTGTCGACTGCCGCAAAGCTTCGGGCTCAATCTGCTGGAATTGGGTATACTTCAGTCGAAGAAAATTAGTTCAATGCTTTGTGCCCCGTCTTGCACCTTTAGTTGGTTCGAGAAGCACACAAATTCCCGTGCAATACACGGGGCGGATGGCCATGCCACCTCCCATGACCGCTCCCAACTCCAATCCTACTAATTCGACGCCCATCCATGCAGCGTACCTGCACCCCTCCAGAGTCGCCTTCACCCTCACCCACACCCACCGTCTTGTCCGTACTTAGTAGTATGCTAGACCCATCGACACGCCGGGGCCGGGGGGTGGCAGCGAGACAAGGGTTGAAGGGCTGGGCTTGTGCAGGATGGTGGAGGAGGGTAGAGCCTAGTCGAGGGTGGGACGCTCTGCTGGGACGTCGGTAGGAAAAAAGAGTCGACATGATTGATGCCATTGCTTTATTAATTGATTGATTCATGGACTCGGTGTGCCCGTGGACTCACGCCCGAGCGGCCAGCCAGTGTATGTGTGTATTTAGAATTAAGAGGTTGGAGGAGAGAGAAACGTATAATGTGTAAGAATGATCTGGCTGCCTCCGGAGAGTCTAACCGAACGGGTAGGTCGAGGGGCACATGCATGTATGTAAATGCGTGGTAGACGGACCAGACACCACTACCTCAATAGGTACCTACCTAGGTACGTTGCCATACCGGAGACAGGAACTAGAACTAGTAAACAAGACGCTTCACCACCTACTAGTGGAGGAGGGTGTGCACCTTTGTAAAGTAGTGTAAAGGAGCTGCGCACCTGGGTGCACCTGCTGGCTAGCGTATAAAAAGTTATGTGCAACTAACAGCTCTGTACGTGCCAGCTGCGTGGCCAAGTCTGGCATTTGGCGGGCATCTGGCGGGCATCTGGCAGCACTGCGGACGTATAATACGACAAGTACTCCAGCACTTTACAAGTCTGGTACTTTTAAGCAAGGGGCCATCACGTACGCCCTCCACCGCCCAGGGACCAAGTACTCTGCGGTACTGTCACTTGTAGAGTCCACCTGGGTAGACCTGACACGCCTGCTGCATTGGCGCCGCTTTGGTGCAGCGACACAAAGAGACTTAGGACTTGACACCAGAACATGGCCACCGGCTCTGGAGTACTTAGTCCGGGTCTTTCAACTCTCGGCTTTAGCCTTTACACCTGCAACACGCCGCACATCAACTTCAACCACCACCATCATTCTTTTTTCCTCCTCGCTCGACTACTTCCGTACATCCCTCCGACCTCTCGTCCCTCTCTCCCTGCCGATCGTTTCCTCCCTCCTCTTCCCGGCTCCCTCTCGGGCTTCTCGTTGTTGCGGGTGTAGGCAAAGAAATTCTGCCCATTCGCTTGCGCATCACCAACTGCCGCCAATTGACTTGGGCAGGGCAATGGTTTGCTCCAGGTGATTTGCCAACACTTCAATTCTCTCTGTATGTGACCGCACCAACCCCGCTAGTTGTTTCATTTTGTGGTCAAACGACTTGCTGGTGACATTTGCCCGACTGCGTCCTCCCGGGGAGCTGGTGCAGGAATAGTATCGAGTGCCCGCATTACAAGAAGAGACACTTTACCGCCTCTTGCTGTCAGCTGCACCAGGACCAACAAGTGTTGGCATCCTGCCAGTCTCCAAATTCCTACATCTCTTCTCCCCTTTCGGGGGGGACCAATTCATCCTTGTCCCCAGGCAGCATCTCTTTTCTCTGTCATCTTTTTTCTTTAGAAACAAAATACACCCAGACCATGAATTGCCACTGTTGCCACTCTACCACTCTTTGCTAACGATTTGACGTCCATGCTCTAGTCCGCCATGGGAGCCGCCGGCGAGAATCAGCCTCCTGATCCGAGAGACCTAGAAACTGCCCTCGACGACGGCAATCTGACCGACGATATCCTTCGTTGTACCCAATTCCTATATTCGTTGGTGCTTCTTATTGCCTTTATAACAGGTGCCGCCTGGTACAGCGTATATAATTCGAAGAAGGACGAAGACCTCGTCCAACCCACTGTCAAGGGACCTGGTGGGAAGCCTCTGCCTAGTACGAAGCGTAAGAAGCGAGACGATGGCGAGCGCAAGTTGGGCCCGCGTTTTGGACCAGCGGCCAAGAACGTCTTCCGCTACTTGTCGGCTATAGTGTTCTTGAGCTATATCAGCACTGGCGTGTCCATGTTTATTCACGCCTTCTGGCATGAGAACCCTTATAAATGGTCCAAAGAAGGCTTGCCTTGGGCAGGCGAGTGGAGTGTGGTATGTTTCAATTCCTTAGAAAATAGGCGTTTCGTCGGCCGCGCAATATTTCTGATCCCCCTAGTCGATTCTTTTTCTGAGTTGTCCCGTATGGGAATCCCCTTGCTAATTTTTGTGCAAATTGCAGGTTCACGTTACTGGCTCTACGTTTTTCTACCTATATATCCTCTTTTCTCTTTTTGACTGGAGGAAGGGCCCCAATATTGTTCACCTTGCCATCTGGGTCTTGGGATTGTGTGGCGAGCTAGTGCTCTTCGTAACTACTTTCATTGCGGCAGCCGATTGCCACTTTGTTCGCTCTGGTCGAACAACAAGCTCTGAAGACAAGGAGAGTTGCATAGATTCCTGGACCAAGGTGGACTTGGCTCTGTATTTTGTCCGCGTCTTACACATCGTGGCTCTTATTGGTCTCTTTTGCGTAGCCTGGATCATGAAGGCCCGCCGTGACGACCATGAGCTTGAAGCAGCTTCTTGTTCAGAGTCTACACCACTGCTTAATGGACGGGCTAATGGCTCGTACGAGACGGCGAACGGGAGTGGCCAGACGTACGGCCCGCAGGAACGACGATCTCGCAGACGGACATTGTCAAGTGCAACACGAGCTGGAAGCTACGGCACGTCCCGCAGAGAAGAACAAGCTGCGTTCTATCGCCCGGAGAAACTCCCTCGGCGAACATGGGTGGAGTACGTTCGTGGATACTCATTATTCTTTCCGTATTTGTGGCCAAAGGATTCGACGCGGTTGCAGTTTCAAGTGCTGTTTTGTTTCATCCTGGTGATTCTCCAGAGATGTGTTAATGCGACAGTTCCCTGGCAGATTGGACGTGTTGTCGATAGCCTTGGCGACGCAGTCCGACTCGTGCAACGTGGCGAACCTCTGACGGCAGAAAATTTCCCTCTCCAAGACTTCGTCCTACTGGGATGTCTGTGGATTTTCCAGGGCCAAACGGGCTTACTCGGATCTCTAAGATCACTTCTCTGGATTCCGGTGTCGCAATATTCCTACCGAGGGCTAACGACAGCGGCCTTTAACCATGTCCACTGTCTTAGTCTTGACTTTCACCTATCCAAGCGCACCGGCGAGGTCCTATCCGCGCTGAACAAGGGCTCGGCGATTAACCAGTTTCTCGAACAAGTGACATTCCAGGTCCTTCCGATGCTTTTCGACCTGTTTCTCTCCATTGTCATCTTTTACTACGTATTTGGGCCATTCTACGCCGAGATCAATCTTGTCAATACTTGCTGGTATCTGTACATGACCATCAAGATGGCGGCAACACGTGCTGATCATAGACGTGAGATGACGAATGCGGACCGTGAAGAGGAGGCTGTCAAGAATGACTCTATTTCGAGTTACGAAACTGTGAAATATTTCAACGCGGAGGAGTTCGAATCCAGGCGATACCAGGACAAGGTCGCTACATTTCAGGCAGCCGAAATCAAGGTCCAGATGGGTATGGTTCTGATGAATATCTGCCAGACCCTGGTTTTCAACTTGGGTAGGATCGTCGCGTCTTTGGTCTGTGGCTGGCAAGTTGTCGTGGGCGTTCGGACTACAGGAGAATGGTTTACCGTGGTGGCTTTTCTTACTCAGCTTCAAGGCCCTCTAAACTTTTTTGGTACCTTTTACAGAACTGTACAGCAGGCCATGATCTCGGGTGAACGACTTTTGGAGCTGTTCAAGATTCAACCCACAGTTGTTGACGCACCACATGCCGTGCCTCTCGGAAAGTTTCGCGGTCATGTTCGCTGGAAAAACGTCAGCTTCGCCTATGATAGACGCAAACCAGCCTTGCGCAATATTAGCTTCGAGTGTGCGCCGGGAACTACAACAGCATTTGTTGGCGAATCAGGTGGTGGCAAGTCGACACTGTTCCGGCACATGTTTCGATACTATGATTGTGATGAAGGAAGCATAGAATTCGATGGCAAAGATGTCAAAGATCTAACAATTGAGTCTGTGCGTCGACAGATTGGTGTCGTGCCTCAAGATACAACCTTATTCAACGAGTCCCTGATGTACAATCTCCAGTACGCGAATCCATCGGCCACTGAGGAAGAGGTTTATGCAGCGTGCCGTGCTGCTAGTATCCATGATCGAATCATGAGTTTTCCGGACAAATATAATACTCAGGTTGGAGAGCGGGGGCTCAGACTGAGTGGCGGCGAAAAGCAAAGGGTAGCCATCGCCCGAACGATCCTTAAGGACCCGAAAATTATCATGTTGGACGAAGCAACTTCGGCGCTGGACACCCATACCGAGCAAGAGATTCAGGATAATGTGTGGAATATTGGGGAGGGTCGAACCCTCCTTATCATTGCGTAAGTTGACATAGCCCTTCAAAGAAGGATTCGGTATTTGAAAACTGCAATTTGCTGATATTTTGAACAGACACCGGCTATCTACTATTACTCACGCCGACCAGATTATCGTGCTGCACGCTGGTGAGATCGTTGAGAGAGGAACTCATGACGAACTACTGGACGCCAACGGACGGTATGCCTCGATGTGGGAGAAGCAGATTCGGGCTGAACGGGCCTTGGATGCTGCCCGAGAGGCACACCTGAAAGCGGCACGGGCCGTGCGACGGGCAAACATGGGCTCAAAGACGCCAGAGGAGGCTACCATAGAAGATTATCACAGCATTGGCTCTTCTGGGACGCTCTCTGGCCATGCCACGAGTCGTGGTAACATGGGAGAAGAAACTACCTCGGCCTCGTCATCTTCGTCGTCCGATGCCGAGTCGACTCATTCTCATGATCACGAAGATGACCAACATGAAGGACGAGTAAACATCTAGGCTTGGCTAGACTACAGGCTCCTGTAGACTGAAGTCTCATCAACTCATTTTGTTGTGCGAGAAGGTCAAGTACAGAAAGCAATCCTGTGAGCGTTGGTTTCACGATTTAATATTTTTTTTTTCCTTGTTTTTCTTTTTCTGCAATGCAAGGCTTTGGCTACGGCCCAGTCTCGGAACTTATTGCAAAGTGCTTGAAACGATCAATGCATTCGTGCGACGCAATTTTTCTTTCTTTAATATTTCCTGATTATTTCGCCTACATTACGATCGACACCTCATCAAGACTGCATTGGACCGGCGTTTGGAGCAGTGTCTGCTTGTTGTCATAGCTATTTTTTTTTCTGGACTTGGAGCATGCGCGCTTCAGTTTCTAACCAGCCTGATGCCTTCACTAGTACCTAGCTACGGCTACTGGTAGAAGCCCGGCAAAAATTCTGTTTTCCTTTATCGGCTTTTGCGACTCATCGGACGTCACTCGTGAGGTGACTATCTCAGTACCAGACCGGGAACGCTACGTACGGCACCTCTGAGACATTCTCGCCTGCTATAGCGGCGGTTTGGTGATGGATCATAGCAGGGGGTATTTGTCTTTAGCAAGTTTTCTTCTTGGTCATTGGACCTGACAGGATGTGCATTCTTCTTTACGAAAATCGAAGAATTGTCCTCTTTTTTTTCTTTTTGCATGCGAAGAGGCACGAAGCGCAATGCGTATAACCTCAAGGGACTTAGAATCAGACAGCAGGGGTGGGTTGAAATAAGAATATGGGACATTAAAGATGGCCTATTGTTTTCGAAGACATTGTCTTTGCAGTTTTTCCTTTCTCTTTTCTTTCTCTCTCCGGGCACGGATGGGAAAATAAAATAATACGCACACGCACAGGCACGGTTCACGACAGGAAACAGGGGCCTAGCGGTACTAGGAAGAAATATGGGGGAGGGGGGGACATTTGTCACAAGCGGAGTTTAGCGGACTTGATGGTTTTAATTTTCTTGTTTTTGCTTTGGACAGGTATCGCTAGCTCGTACGAAGTAGAGGCTAGGTCAGGAATGAACAGACTTGACGTGGTGACGTTGGGTGTCGAAATGTGATGAGAACGTACACTGTTGCTCGTCAACACATGGCCCATGAAGGAAACCTCGAGTGACGACGCCCCCCCCTGCCTTGAAAAATTACAAATATACATACATGCATTATATTAAACAGAAAAAGCGGCCACACTATCGTACACGCGCACATTACGCCGCCTGCCAAAGAAGAAGTAAAAAGACACGCTCCGGTCCGTATAATGCGTCAATTCCGTCAGTGCATGCCATGCATCCGTCCCCTCGTCGTTCGTTACCCTTTGTAAGCGAGTGTGATTGCCTTCCCCAACGCCGTCTCATGCTTTGCGACACGCACAGAGAGTAGTATAATGGTAATGGTGAGAATAAAACAAATTAGTATAAAATAAAGGGGGAGGTGTCCCCTATAGGTCGGCAGACTTTTTTTAAGAGGTGGAAAAGGCCGGAAGAAGACAAGATGAAGAGAGTTGAAAAAAAAGGGAGGAGGTAGATGGAAAAGTAGCAGCGGCTGTTAATGCGAGTTGCCGTTGACAGCCTTTCCATTGATTTCCAAGGTGGGAACGGGCTTGGCGGGCTCATCGTCGTCGGCGTCGGCGTCGTCGTCGTCGTCGGAGCGGTCGTCGTCGGCGGTGCTGTCCCTGACGAAGCGGTAGGCGATGCGGACAATGTAGAAGAGCCAGAAGAGGTTGAGGGCCTGCAGGGAGGCGAGCAGGGCGGCGGTGATGTACTGGGAGATCCAGCACTTGTACTGCTCGGCGGCCCAGTCGAGCTCAAAGGGGCCGACGGTGCGGAACTGGGTGAAGAGGGACCACAGGATGCGCAGGTTGACGACGTGGCGGAGGTAGACCCAGACGCAGACAAAGACGAAGAAGTAGGGGCCGACGAGCGGGTGGTCGAGGTAGTTGAGGACCTTGGAGGTGGCGAGGAAGAAGTCGCTGATGTCGTGGGTGGTGTAGACGGCGATGCCCATGTAGGTGAAGTGGAAGCGGTAGCTGAGGGCGATGAGGGCGAGGCTGACGACGTGGTGGCCGACGAGCTCCTTGAAGTCCTTGCGCGGCTTCTCCATGCCCAGGACGAGGACGATGGCCTGCTGGGCCCAGTAGGCGGCCTGGAAGAGGTAGTAGAACTTGACGGGGGCCTCGTGGGAGCGGTGCGGGAAGCCCTCGTACATGCCGCGCGTGTTGAAGTACCACACGGGGGTGCGCGACATGACGAGCACGCCGGCCGGGCCCAGCAAGAGGAAGTAGACGGCCGTGTAGGCCTGCTCCATGAAGCGCGCCTGCTTGCTGCGCCTGAGGCCGGCGGCGCGCGCCCACGGCCGCAGCACCTCCTGCATGACGAACTCGCGCGTGAAGGAGAGCACGACGGTGTAGAAGGCCACAAAGGCCACGTCCCGGGGGCCCTTGCCGTAGAGGGCCGGCCGCGAGGGGTCGTCCTGCGGCAGCCGGTACGAGAGGAAGATGAAGCGGTGCAGAGGGTTGGCGTCGCCCGGCCGGACGGCGTAGCCGGAGAGGAAGAGGCAGAGCGTGGCCAGGGGCAGCACCCAAGTGTGCTTGACGCACGTCTGCCGCACGCGCGAGAGCAGCCCGCGCGCACGGCGGCGTCTGGAGAGACGCTTGCTGCTGCTGCCGCTGCTGCCGTTGGGAGATGCCGACGACGACGACGACGACGAGGCTGCCGCTGCGCCATTTCTCGAGTCGCCGTGACCGTCGTGGTGGTGGTGGTGGTGGTGTTGGTCGAGGCTGGCCTTGCTCGACGCAAATGCCGGGGCGCCAGTGTCGCCAGCGCGAATCTCGCTGCCGAGACCGCTGGATTTCCGACGCCGTCTCGCGCCCTCGACCTCGAGGCTGTGCAGCTGCTCCGCGGGGCTGTTGAGCAGTGGAAAGGGCTCCGACATGATTGCTGTGCGTTTGTGTTGCGGCCTTTCTTTTCGATGTTGGAGAGTTGGCGAGAGGCGGGGGACGGGAAGAAGAGCAACCAGACAAAAGGGTTGAAGTCGGTGGGGGAACTTTTTGAGAGAGGGGGGGTTGGACAGGAGGGAGATTAGATTGCCGTCGCCGCGGCTGAATGGAGTACAGGCCTTTTTTTTTTTTTTTTTTTTTTCTCCCGGTCTAGATGTCCCTTTAATTTTTTTTCCCCCTGTGCCAAGTAGTACCTCATCTGCAACGCTTGGACTATTCCGCATGGGCTGAATGCAGTCGTCTTTAATGGCTTGGCCATGTTATACATCTATCCCCTTTCCTAGCGGCGCAGCCCTAGCAGTCCTCGTAGGTAGAAATACATGGCACAATTGTATTTGTTGCGGCTGATACCATGCGCGCTTTGCCGTCTTCATCGCGCAATGCAGGTAATAGGCCTTTTTGGCATTTTGTCCCGTCGACGTGTAAGTCGAGCCGACGACGACGACGTCATCACTCACTCTCTCTACGCCATAACTCTACGCAATCCCTCTTTACAATGTAATTCCGCAAATCCCGATTCTCCAAGCAACATGTTTCAAAACAATCCGCATACCACACCGCGTACGCTCCCAAGAGTGAGAAAAACCCCGGCAATCACGGAGGCCACCGAGTCGCGTGGACACTCTGACATGCCGTCCGACGAAATTGATGCATTTCCACATCCCGTACTCCGTAATTTGCCAATTCAAGCCACCTGGCCAATCATACAGAGCGCCAAGACCCAAATCAAGGGTGCCGACCAGGGGCGGGGTTTGCTGCAGGGACAAGCGTATTACATAACTACCTAGGTACGTGGCTCGTCCACTTGGTCGCTGATGGGTAACAGAAAAGCAAAAGCCTCACTATCCCGCCGCAAATATCAAGACGCCACATGTGCCGTAAATTTCAACTTTGTTGAATTGCATGCTGCACATCTATGTACATGGTCCTGTGCAAGTATCAAATATAATACGCCAACCAACCGATGCTCTAGCCGGCTAATTCTCCCTCTCCGCATGCCAATCGCACACACACTACTCCTGAACGCCTGCTCCATTTCATAATCGTAGCCGCTGATATCGTGGAAATGCTGCAAACCTCCACCCGCCTGAACAAGACGCGAAATGCCATGTACATGTCTGAAACTCAGACCCGCCGTGTATGTAACAAGCCCTCGCACATAACCCATCATCGCCCTTCCTGTAAATAACAAGTATGCCACAAAGGGCTCCAAACGCCGCGCTTAGAAAAACAAATAATTCTTCGACAAAAAAAGGGGACAAAAGAAAACCCAAGGCAGACCTTCTCCAACCGGCACAGCTATTTATTATCTGTGAGCTGATTCATCAGTGCCACCACCTCTTGGAGGCCCCGAGTCTTCCTCCGATTCATCCTCCCTGGCGTCTTCGTCGCTGCTCGATTCAAGAGACTCATCCGTGTAGGAATATTCGTCATCGTTCTCATACGTCACTAGACGCCGTCTGACTCCAGGCCAGAGAGGAGGGCTCACTGAGTCTATAGATGGACCGCCAGGCAGATCGCCACTCTGACCGTTGCCAACATGCCTTGCCCGACCTTGATTCCTTGGTTGTTCATCGTCTGAATCCGACGACGTGGACCGCCGGCTTATTCCTTCTTCCTCTAGTACCTGCTCGAGCGCTGTGCCATGCCGTGGAGGTGCCGGGATAAATGTCACCGGCAGACTGTCCGTGTCAGTCGTCGGTCGGAGCTTTTCGCGGATCTTGTCTGCTTGGTTTGCCGCAAACATCTCTAATCTTGATTTGATGTCCCACCGGCTTCCCATTGAGTCATGCCGGCTCACTTCTCGAGTGGACGCCTGCCGTTGCCGCGTTGGTGATCGGCGGCTGGATGCCTGTGTCAGTGCTCGCCATCGGTCTGTCCGACTCGGCATTGGCGAGTTTGCCTCTAAATCCAGTGTACTGTTTGTTGATGGCCGTGTTCCGTGGCCGCTTTGCTGTCTGGGCGATGAAGTCTCTACACGAGTCTGGCAAGTCTGTGGGGAACTGTTTTGTCTGGTTAATTCTGAAGTGGTTTGTTGATTCTGTTCTGGTGGTGAAGATTGAGGTAGCGGTTGTGAATTCGTATTCGCAGGAGAATGTGATTGCTGCTCAATATGTGAAGTGTGTAAATCTGGTGTCCGTGCTAAGAGGTCTGGCGTACGGCCTGTTGTCTCTGACGAAGGCTGATATCGGACAGCATACACCGTGCTCGCGGCGCTGGGGGTATCTGTTCTGCTGACCGGGGTCATGGCGGCAGCAGGCCGCGCAGGCCAATGAGGCCGGAAAATGTCCCCAATCGTTCGCTGTGTATTCTGCTCAGGAGCCTGGCCTGGTGCCGTAGTGCGGCGTTGTCGGCTAGTGATGGCCGATATAGTTGACCGCCCATTGGACTGCGTGCGACTACGGTTGTTTAGACTTCCAAAGCCGCCATTATATGCATTGCCGTTGACGTGGCTGCTTGCATGACCCCTTCCTCCACTTCCTCCGAGGCCCCCCAAGCTGTGATTCTTTCGGTGCTTTCGTTTTCCATCCCATGGATAATCCAGAGCGCTCACTTCGAGCATCTCTTCTCCTTCAAAGACCTCCCTGCCGAGGACACCTCCCTTCTTCTCTTCGCGCTCGAGTGCCTCTATTCGCTCAACCCATTCCCATACGATAACGCTTGCGGCCGCCGCCCCAACCCATCTCACGTAGTCGCCCCAACGTGCAAACGTAGGGTTAGATATATCAAGAATGAAGAAGACTATAGGTATGAGAATAGCGGTTAATGATATAATTGCCAAAAGGCACATGTTCTTCATCAAGGGGTGGTAGAAGGCATATCGCTTCTTCATTAGTGCATAATATATGACCCAAGCCGCATATAAAACTCCCAGGAGTAGCTGAAACATGTAATTCAACGCCGGGATAGGATGTGTGAAGCCCCCGGCCATTGGATTATAGTTCTGGTTGACGTCGCCATGCTTGAAACTGTTGATAGCGGAAAAGATGAGATCGAGAGTAATTAGAGCAAATGCCACCCATTTGATGATGACCTTTTCTCTGTGGCGTGGGAATAGTCGGATCAACGTTTGGGCCTGAGCCAGCCAGAGAAAAAAGTTGGACACGAGCCGAATGACCCTGAGCTCCACACTTCCCATAACCTCTGTCTGCAGGACAGAGGCATTTTGCGCGCCGTATTTGTATTGTTCGGCTAGAAAATGAAATGTGTCGCAAGTCGCGATAGTTAGAGAGACTGCCACTGTAAGGGCCGCAACTTTCTGAAGCCATGGCCGACCACCAATATTGTCACCACCCGATGAGCTGTGAGTGAAGCCAGAACGGCGGCCGAGATACACAACACCACCATCCAAGAAAGACCTGGGAGTAATGAAGAGCATGATGAGAAGCATATACGAGGTGACAGTTGTGGCCGCCAGGGCATAGCACATGGGTACTGTGGTCGCATAGAAAGGCTCGCGCAGGTTCGATACAGAAGGCGAGTTTGCCTGGTCGTGTGAGTTCAGACTCGCATCCCCCCAGTAGGTCGAAGTCGCAGCAGGATCCGGCGCTGTGGTGGTTGCGGAAAGAATCGCCGATGAAGTCGTCGCTAGGGTCGTTGAGACGAGCGACGTGACTAGAGACACGGTCCTGGTCCCGGACGGGACGATGCTCGCCGTCGTCGACATGACTGGCCTTGCCTCTGCCCGACTGACGCAGGAACCGGATCAGGTTCGCGGCGGCGCAGCCGTAGTCAAGGTGCCGGCAAGGTGCAGACGAAGGAAGATGGTGTTTCTAGCGAGGCCGCGCCATCGATGGAGGAGCGAGACGTTGGTGAATGAATTGCGGATGCACGTAGGGGAAGGCGCAGGAGACGTCACGATTGGCGCGAGTCGTACTCGCACTAGGTCGCGCAGATAGACACTGCAGGCGTCAATAGGATGCTGGTACGGTCGGTAAGCGAATTGGTAACGTGCAAGGAGCATACGGTATGTCGCTGGATGCAGAGAATCGAAGGCTGATACGAGTGGTGGTGAAGCTTGCAGTTGAGTTTGGAGAGAATTGCGTGTCTGAATGGTCGAAGCCGACGGCCAAGTTCAGAAGCGGTTGGTGGCTCGGACCGTTCAACGTCAACTAGGAGCACCATGCCTGACCTGGTCCACGCAGAAAAATTACTGGCCGTTGTCCCCAATCAAAACGGCCGCAGCGGGGCAGAGAACCAGAGGTTGGAACTAGGTCCGCCGTACGGAGTACGGGGTGTCAATTTGGATTTCTTGGCTGTGGAGAGTCGCCGTTGCCATGCATTTGTGTTCACAGACGGGGAGAAGCTTGAT
Organism: Metarhizium acridum; assembly: GCF_019434415.1. Lineage (NCBI taxonomy): Eukaryota > Fungi > Ascomycota > Sordariomycetes > Hypocreales > Clavicipitaceae > Metarhizium > Metarhizium acridum. The sequence goes on along the minus strand of NW_027094020.1, from coordinate 628,750 downwards.
TGACAAGGCCACCAATGACTATCGTGTCAAAGCCAAGTGCTGGAGGAGATGAGGTGGCCCAGGGCCGATGAATAGGTTCTCGTGATGTGCTCCAAGTTGTCTTCTCTCCCATCTTATCGTACCGACGCCGCGACACTAGTTCCCAAGAACCAAAGTCGTGATGGGCCGAATAATGGACTGATTCGTTGGGACCAATTCAAGACTCCGCACGGTGGAGGCGGTGCACACCCAAAGCTGAGAATATCGGCAACGGGTGTGATACGGCGCTGGGGTGTTGAGCCAGTGGCAAGCCGGGTGGTGACATGGAGTATTGCGAGTATGTACTGTCTGGTGAGTCTGGTGACAACGTTTGAGGGCCAATTTGTTCGAACACGGCAGGAGTCCGGCTCCATCTCAAGGCCTCGCGGAAGTGCTAGTTAAACCCTCTTCTTTGGTCCTCAACGCGGTTGGTCTTTCCCGCCTTTGCCATAATAGTACGGTGCGGAAAAGGCAAGTCCTTACCGTGGCGCCTGCCCTCTCCCTGGATGAATCGATCAATTAATTCTCTGCACCCGGTGCCGCCAGCATGAACCTCATTTCCCTTCTCCTTGACAACCACTTCTGTCATGTGCCCAAACCTCTCCGCGGACATCAGACGCAATATGATACAAGAGGGCAGGGGCGTTGGGGCCGGCAAACCGTTGCGAAACCTACGTGCAACGTGCAGTCTCCAACTCAATGCTTTGTATTAAGACGCATGCCGATGCCTCTAGTGGCCACCGTTTCTGGCGTTTATTGTGCTGACCTCATTATGACTTTACAGTTCAAGATGAATCCCTTTGAATGTGATAAGGTGCCAGCCAGGTATCGGTCTCCACTTTTCTGCGATACCTGGCGGGTACCTTTTTGGCAATAAGGTCAGCCACTCAGCTGCGATATGTGCGATGTAGCTCTTTGTAACTCACGGGATTGCTGGTACTTCTATCATCATATTATTTCTTAGTGGGGCTAAGTACCTCTTAATGCACGGTTTCTGATTGGCTAAAACCCGGATTCGATACCTGACTGGCACCTTAACACATTCAAAGGGATACCAAACGTCACCGAATTGAGGCGGTTGGGCGGCAGTCGCTGGGTAATGGAAGCGCACTAGAACATCCCGGCCTTGCTTGACCCATGGCGCTGATGCCTCCCCTCACGCCCAAAGCGCCGCAGGAGCAACTCGTCGCCACACTTTAATCTGGTCGCACCACTTGCGCCACTTGCGGGAGACAAAACGAGGGTGGTGGTTGAGCTGTAAAGATACTCCCGAGTCTCCGCCACACTGTCAGATATTGGCCATTATGTACTCCGTAGAGTTGATAAAGTGATAGGCGTCAACACATTTCAACCTGATGATTCGGATCATCTTTGCCAGCTCGTTCTCGTCTCATGTCCGTAAACACCTGCTTTTCTTGGCACTGGGAAAACACTGACTCACCGAGATTAAACTTTACACAGCAATTCAAGCAGCTGAACCTGTCAACTTGTCCCTTCTGCCCTGGACCTGGACCGCACATGCCATTGTCTCTTGGCAAAGCTTGACCTGTACCACGCATGCCTTGGGCCATCGCGTGTCTCCTGCCTGGGGAGGGAAAAAAAGGAGGGGGTGAGGGGGGAGGGGGTGCCACTGCGTGCCAAGATGGGCCAGGTTTATACACATGTTACGTTGTCACGTCAGGGAATAATGCATTGCGAATGAAGCGGCTCAAGGGACCGTCGTACGCTGGGAATATCAAGGTTTGTGGAACACGTGTCGCTATCCGTCAAGACATCGTGGTTGCACGTTACCCCCTGTCCATGTACCAGGAAACAGTCACGCCCAGCGCAGATACTCGGTACCTTAGTAATCATAGCAACCGAAGCTTTCCAGCCCAGGAGTCCAGGACAATGTGTGACATCTGTCGCACAGCAGTATGTCGGGGGCCTAACCAATAAACCACCGTGGCGTGGCCACGACCGTTTTCGTTATTATTTTCTTTCGTGTGACAGTTGGGAGCCCGGGAGGAAGCCTACCTTTCCTACAACTTCCACAGCGCCCCAAGCCTTCAATTGTGTGTGTCTCTACTTTTTACATTTCCGAGCTTCCAATGTATCCCTACAACGAGTCTTTGATGCCCTCAATAAAGGTGAAACTCAAGTTTCCAAGTCACTGGGACACTTGGTTCACCCACCTGCAAATCCACGCTCAGATTAATAAACTTTGGTTTGGGGCCTAATTGACCCTGATCGAGAGGAGAAGCCAACAGACGAGTTGTCTGCGCCCACGCCGCCAACCATCGAATTCGCCGTCCAGGAGCTCCCACGGTATCGAACAATGGTCCCAGATCTCAGGCTCTCAGAGCTACTTGCAATACAGTGGAGGGAATTCAAAGTCAAGCGGCAAGATTACGACCGCATCGAGTCCCGAGCACGCGCTCTGCAAATTTGGATCTGCTCTACGGTCGAGCCAAGCATACAGGTTGAACACTCTCCATCTCGAAGAAAAGCACAAGACCGGCTTCACCCCAAGGCAGCCGGTCAAGGAAATCAAAAGGCAGTTTGCCCTGGGCCAACCGAGCAAGCGGCAGCAGCCTCGCAGGACCCATGCTCGTAGGTAGTCCTCGGTGTAACAAACCGCCGGGAACTAGGGGTTAATATAGGGGCGTCTAACGCATAAAAATACAGTGACGCGGCCACGCCCGTTCCTTGGTGGTTTTTGTTGTAACAACATCTCATGCCCACAGCCCCGGCGAGATTTCATCCCTTGCCAAGAGCCTTGGAATAGTAACATGCATATAGCGCCATTGCAGGCGTATTATTGGCCCCCCTCACACGCCAAAATATTCAGTTACTACTTCAAGTATCCCATAGGGGTATTCATTGATACGTCTTGGATCGTAATACATCGTCGCCAGACGAGCTAAAGTAAATACAACGCCTAAAATGATGCAATTTTAAAGCTGTCCCCATTTTAAAAAAAAAAAACCATCGCTCAAGTCCGTTCCAGAGACATAAAGAATATTATAGTCCACCATTTCCCCCGCTAAAAGCCATGAATCATCTCGAAGGCACCAGACTTAATCCTCTTCATAGTCGACTTCCACGCCGCGATACCGCATCTCAAGCACCCACTTGCCATCAAAGTCGATGCCCTTGCGTACCTTGGTCCCTGCCTTTCTCCACACCGCGCTGCCCAGCCCCATGTCTGCAATAAACAGTCGCCACTCATCCTCGTGGGCGCCGCTGCTCAGGGGGCCAGGCTCCCCGTCCGGAGGGGGCGTGACGGCTTCCAGGAGGCCCTTCTTGGGTGCTCCTATAGCGACGACGTATCGCGGTTTGACGTATAGGTGGGCGCCGTCAATGATGGCGATTTTACCAGAGGTAGGATCGATGCCTGTTGGCACGTCGACGGACAGGACAAAGGCTTCGTTGCGGTTCGCCCACTCCATCAGTTCGTAGACGGTCGCTTGGTCGCCTATGCGGAGTTCCTCAAAGGACATGGTCAATCCGAGGAGCGCATCTATGATGAGAGATACAGAGACGGGGGTTGCCGAAGCAGAAGATTTGCCGAGATGTTCGAAAAAGTCATTCTTGTTGTGGACTTTACCCCCGAATGCACGGTATAGCTGTATCTGCCGCCGCAAGTCTTCCAAAAGGTCCTTTTCGCGCTCGAAGCCCACGAGGCAGACTAGGACGTCAAAATTCTTGTTGCGCAAGTGACGAGCCGCCGCCAGGGCCCGAATACCAGACTTGTTGTTGCCTGCGAGGACGACTATAGTCGAAGCGCCCAGCGATGAGGAGACGTCGGTTGTCGACGCGGCTAGAGCGAGGCCATATCGGACTTTGAGGGCAGGATCAGACAGTGCTGTGACTGCTACTTCTGCAATGCCACGGCCGGCGTTTTCCGCCATGAGGGCTTCTGAGAAGCCAATCTCGTTGGCGGCGATGTTTTCGAGATTGAGCATTTGCAGAGTGGAAATAGCTTCGAGGCGGCGCTGGGAGGGGATGAGATAGAGACCAGCCTGCTCGACCCGCTGCTGTAAACGGCCATCAGCTTCACGGTTGCCTGATTTAGGCGTCGGCCAACGGGTGGAGGATTGGGATAAACGTACAGAGGAGTTCACCCTGCTGAGCGGCTGGCTTGCAATGACGCCACTTGCCTTGCGGGATTGTGAACGCCTCGAGAGCCCTGATTTACTCTCAGCTCGTGGCTTGACAGGAGCTGCCGCAGCCGCCGCAGTAGCAGAAGAAGCGCCGCCGTTCTTCGCCTCTCGTCCACTCGGTCTCTCCGACTCCTTCACCCCCAGTTCTGCCTCGCTGTTCCAGAAATCAGCGTTTTGTCTACCCTTGGAAGACGGCATATCGAGGACCATTTCTGTATAGTGCAAGTTTTTGCCGCCTGCCGTGCCGGGTTTCGGTCGTCGATTGTGCGATACAAGACGATCAGCGTCGTCGATTTCGTCCTCCTTACGCATCTGGTCAAAGATGGTGCGCTTGTCAAACTTGGCCAAATTATTTTCGAAATCAAAATCGCCCATTTCCTCAGTCACGTCTTCAGAAGCCCAGCCGTTGTCAGCAAGCCCCTTGCGACCCTTGTCGTTTCTCTTTAAAGAGTTGAATGGTTGGAAGGATGATGTGCTTTGGAGGATTGGTGTTTGTCTCCAGCCCTTGCCATGGCCGCTCACATTAGATCCATCGGCATCTTGCTTGTCCTGATAAGTAGCATTGTTCATCTTGGCCTGCTTGGAGTTTTTTGAACGACCCTTCTTCTTCTGTGACGGAGTTTGAGATGCTGCCACTGCTGTCGAGGTCTGGTGGCCAGAGTTGCTGTTATGGCTGACCTTCAAGCCCTGGATTGAATCCAGTATATCCTGCTCAGGCCTCCTCCCTTGCAAATTGTTGGAGGTTAACGAAGAAAGAATACCCGGCCTCTCAACAGGGACTTCTCCCTTGTCAGATTGGTACTGCGGTCCGGGAGCAGAAGCCGACGGGGTATTCAAAGTCGGACGTCTCCCAACGCTCAAAATTGCCGGATCAACAAAGGATGGCGGTAATTGCTGATTCTGAGGGGCATGTTGCGAAACCGGGGGATTTCCAGCCTCCGAAGTAGGGGAAACATATTTGGTAGGCGAAGCCTGCTCGAAGGGTATTTCAGAAAGATCAGCAATGTTAGCGGCATCAATCTTCATTTGCACAGCTCTTTCGTGCGTGGACGCAATGTAGACTGCGAGATATCAGAGTCAGTTGCACTGCATCTAGCAAACCAGCACGTCTTTTAAGAAAAAAAAAAAAAGGGAACGAGGACTGCAATACGTACCATTGGTTAAGGTCAGGCTGCTTCCCGCCTCGACGTCACTAACAATGCCTGTGAGCCGATACCCCGATGGCTCGCGCAACACAACCCTCATGTGCAAACCAATAAACTGGCTCGCCATCTTCACAGACGGTCGCGTGGACACCTCAGAGGCAATGCTCGCCCATGAAAACCCGGGGTTCAACTCCCTTGTCCTCCTCTGCGTCGCTATAACAACTCCTCAGAGCGTCGGCGTCAGCAAACACCCAGCTTGTGACCACACCTCACACGCAACCGATCATAGGGAGGCTTTATCCGCTCGCCACGTAATACACGGCTCTCTTTGACTAGTTTCTCTAGTCCGCCGCTGAGAGGGGGCGGCAAATTCTCCGAAGCGCTCGACCACGTAGCTGTACAAATGTCTGCACGCTGAGGATTTGTTGACTGACTCGGCCGTGGTTCTGATGCGCACTAGACAAGCCGATCCTATCGTTGCTAAGGGACAAAATTCTGTTGTGTTTGGCGTTTTTGGCACTAGACTCGATAAAAGTCGGATCGCACACGAGTATCAAGTCGGATCGTCCTGCTTGCTGGCAGTACAAGGTTGAAGCGGCTGCTTATTATTAAATTTTTTTCTTTTCGAACACCCGTCGAACACCGTGTGCACTTGAGTTGGTGCTCTAATGATGTTCAGCCAAAGCGTGGTCACTCGCCGACGGGACTCATGCCGGAAGCAACCTTTTCTTATCGATAAGGGAACCGCCAGGCTGGTCCCTGCTGATGTAAGATTCCAGTGGGGCCCTGCATTCAGACACCACACAGCAGGGAGCATGTTCATGAACAAGTAACTTACTTGACATGCACCAGATGGCGGTGGCATTTTTGATTCAACGTATTGATCAGTTATTCATGTGAAGAGGAGAGATATACAGAATGATTTCTCGTCCAAAGCTCATGCACTCTAAACTGTTGTACAGGGCCGTTGTATATTTCACCAAAAACGCCAGTACATGCCTTGTTCGTATAATCATAGCGGGGATCGCCGACTAACAACGCTTTAATTTCCTCTTTTCAGACCAAACAGAATCCATTAATATCCATACGATGCCATTGCTTCTTCCTCATCGTCCAAGTCTATATGTTCCCTTGCACTGCCAGGGTTGGTATTTGCTCGACTTGTTATACCTTTCCTACAGGACATAAATTCAGCGATTGATTGCGGCTTTCTGGCGCCAAAGTCGTCCACTGAGGACAGCTTGTTATAAAATTCGACAACTTTTGGATGTGCCATCACTTTTGATCGCTCAAAACCCAACACGCGAAGTCCATGCTGACTAGTAGCTCGACTCAGGGCTACATATGCCTGGCCCTTTTCAAACACTTTTCCAAGATTAACCGTCACTCGCTCCAACGTTTGGCCTTGAGCCTTATGAATGGACAACGCCCAAGCCAGGATAAGAGGCAACTGATTTCGTTTTGCCTGAATTTCGCCGTTTGGTAGCTCGACTGTCCACTCCTCTGGCTGGCAGAGAATGACGCGCGGGACACCTCCCGTTGAGATGAATTGTACTACTGGATATTGTTGGCTGCTCGAGTCCGAGCCGGAGTCACGGCTGAATGCTTGTAGTTTTCGCCTAGCCTTGGCCATTGGGTCTCCCACTATTTCATCATAGGCGTTGTTACCGCCCATTTCAAATGTCTTTTCGTCAGAAAACGCAATCACCTTGCCCAGTGACCCGTTCACCAAAGACTCATCCAAATTTTTTATGAGCATCACCTGGGCGCCAATTTTCAACTCGATCGCCTTTGGAGCCATCATGTTCACGAGTAGCTTGTCTCGAATAGTTGGGTCACCAGAGTCCAAGGCCTCGTACCGGTGAATTTTGCCCGGGAGTTCGCGGAGCCTCTTTTCGTTGGAGCCTTCAACCTGCGCACGTGTCGGATATAATTCAGCAAGATCCACACCATCTTCAAACTTGAGAGGCCTGGAGAGTGCCTTGAACGCCTGCACAGTGTGGTCACTGATTTTGCCAATTCGCATTTCGTTGAGCATTCGAGCAAACTCTGGATCGCGCTGGCGGAAAACTTGCGTTAATCCAATGGTGTGGTCTATTGATGTGCTCCATGTTGCGGCGTCAAAGGCGAATTTGGATTCTCGCTTATCCGCATCCGGAACTGGAGGGAGCTGGAAAAAATCTCCAGTAATGACTAGCTGTATCCCTCCCCAGGGGCGGCCGTTGTTACGGATTGTGCGCCCAACTTGGGAGAGCTTATCAAACAAGTCTCCATCAACCATGGATATCTCATCAATGATGAGGCACTTTGTCCGAAGCCATCGATTTTTGGCTTTGGGGTTTCTCCGAATCTTTCTGACTAGAGCAGAGGGTTCCTCTTTGCCCAAGCCGATGCCTACCAAAGGTTAATATGATGATCGTGACATGCGTTACAAGCCGTCTTACCAGCAAAGCTGTGAAGGGTTATACCCCCAATGTTACACGCGGCAAGACCGGTCGAGGCGGTGACCGCAACTCGCTCTGGGTCTCTCGCGTACTTTTTTTTCAACTCGCTAATGATGGCTCGCATAAGAACAGACTTTCCAGCACCGGCCGGACCAGTAAAGAATACGCTCTGATTTTGGTTCACCACCATGTCAACCACGTGTGCTTGTTCACTGCTAAGAGAAAGGGCAACGGATTTGGATGCCTTTGCTTCAACATCGTGCATGGTCTCTGGGACAACATCTTGTTCAAGGTCAGGATTACGAGAATTTCTGTGAGTCTTCAGGAGTTTCTTTTGTTCTTTGATGGCGCTAGCACTCGAGTCCCAAAGAGCTTTCGTCTTTTGCGCTGGCGTTTTGAAAGTTCCAGAAAGACCGCTGTCGTCTTCTCCAGCCTCGTCATCTCGGCGGAAACTAGCAGGCAGGACCCTCTTTTTTGCCTTCTTTTGTATTGGAGATTCCCTTTTCTCGCCATCGCCAGATGACTCGCGCTTCAAGGGAGTTTGAGAGGTGTTGGAGGTAGCCGATATTGTCCGGTGCGGATTTGGCGGCAAAAAATGTGAGGCTGGAGAGGAGGACCACGGAATCTCTGTCTCCTTTTGAGCTGGCGTAGCTGGAAGAGGCAAATCTTGTATAGCAGGTGGTATCAGTTGCCGTGGGAGGGCCTGGGGCGCCTCAAAGTCAAGGTCAAGGGCATCGTCGTCGCTGAAGTCTTCTTCAACAAAATAAACAGGCTCGTGTACCTTCTTCGACGCGGGACAATCGGGCGCCGTAAGGTCGATGCAGGCCGGTTCTGTCCTGAAAGAATCTGAGTGGGCCGAGTATAGAGAAGCTATTGAGCGATTAGACGTGGCTGGTCGACCTGGACCATTTTGTGCCAGATTGACTGATCGATTGTCTAGTGCGGTCCTCGCCGACGCAGATGCAGATACAGCCGCAGAGCTACTCGATATTGGCTTCTTGAACTGATCTCGAATATCGCCAATAGAAGAACTGGGACTGCTTGACGGAAAGAGCTGCTTAGCCAAGGCAGGACGCGGCCGCGACGTCGGGGCAGCGTCCTGGAATTTCTGGGAAGCCCTGTTCAACATTGGCTTGGCCACGGTATGATGGGCTTGTAAGGGAATGTGAACATGGGCCAATTGGCTTGCTCCGTGCGGCACTCTGCAGGAGGTCGGCGAGGCACGTATAGGTAAACTCGTGATGCCAGCCGTCATAAACAGAAGGGGCAGAAGACGCAGCGTGTTGGCAGGATATCGACGTGAGCTGGATGCAGAGGCGTCACCGACTGACTGACCAAGGCCCCACGAATTGGGTCGCGAAGAGGTGTGCTCGCAAACTCAGAGCATGCCGTGCATGAGCCGTGAAGGCGGGATCACGGAAGACGGTGATGAGTGTGCAGATGCGGTTAGAGACACCCATGTTGACGCGGGTGTTGGCGTGGGCACGCGTAATGTGGGTTGCACTTTACAGCAACGCGCGACTGGCTTTGGAAAGCGGTTGGCCACGACCCACTGTCCCTGTACCTGCGACGTAGGGAATTGTGTGGAGAAGAGGGAGGGAGGTACCTAGTGGGGAGGTACTGGGAGGTATCTAGAAAAGGGTCTGTCTGGTGCGGGTACAGAAATTCATGCAGCTACAAACTGTCTCGCCAATCTGTGATCCAGGTGTCTGATGCTCTGCATGCATGCCCCTATTGCATCTCGAACAGCCGCGCAATGATTGACTTCTGATACAGTCATTCAAAATGAATGCTACCGATACAACATCGAATTCTGGATGCGAGAAAGGTCCTGGAAACTCGAATTTAAACCAAGTCGACACATGGCACATCCCGTAGATCAGATCAAGGTGCAAGTGGTGGTCCACTCAAACACTCGACTGGTCATTGGACAATAAATATGTCGAAATTCGACATGACTTTGTCCTCACTTATGCTATACTGGCGCAATGCATAACCCTAATTGCCAGAAGCACGCTTGGTTCAATCACGGCAGCATCTAGCGTTAAGCCTGGATCTATCCGCCGCGCCGTTTATTTAGACAAGGCCGACTTAATATTGTGTCATTTCAACAGCAGGTAGCTCTTTGGGGGTCTAACTTGGTCCAGAAAGTCAGTTGTGTCATTTATCTGGAACTGCCCTCGCTACTTCACTTGGTTGCCCTCGACAGTGTTGAAAGTCGAGTGAATCCCAGCAAGACGCGGAGCCGTGAACATGTGAAACGTTGAACTCATGGGCTTCATAATGGGCCATTTGGTCTCTCAAGAAACAACCTACTCGGAAAATCAATATAGCTGTGTTGTCTGAACAACCATCCCGAGGTCGGCAGTGAGAGAGTCCAGCGGAATCAAAACTGCATTTTCAGATACTGCGTTGCCGAGTCTGACGAGGTAGCCGCAGCAACAGGCAAGACTGTGCCATCAAACCCCGCCAAAAAGAGTTGCATATACCTTCATTCTGCTTAGAGCGAGGTCATGGCTGTAAAAGAGCATCGTCAATGATTGCTAAACAGCAAGTAGCACTTCACATTGTTCGAGATCAAAGTCGGTGGACAGACATCCCCCCGTGGTAGACGACGACCAGCGGACAGACGATATCACAGAAATGTGCGCGCATGTTTGGTAGTAGCAGCGGCCCAGGTCATGTCCTTGATGCTGCTCGTGACAAGCAAATAGTACATGGCTGTAACCAGATTACTTCCAAGGGACATCAACGAGTCTACGGGTAAAAAGTGACCATTGGATACGGCATCCAAGGCCAGCGCAGATACCACGTATGATAGACCCGTGTGCAACATGGCACCAGACAAGTGGCGAGCTGGCCAACGCAGACACTGGCAAGAAGAGAATATGCCGCATGACGATTAAATGACGCCGTCATTGCTGAAACATGCCAAGACGAATAGCAAATTTCACGTATTAATAAACTGCTGGCCGCAAACATAAACTGAATAAAAGGTATGGTAGCAATAGGCAGCCTTTAATGCCGTGAGACAAAGGGCCGTCCCAAACAGACGGTCCATCCATGTCTGTGTTTTCCAGTGGCGAATCTCTGTTTTTTTGCCCGATATCAAGCACCAATGCATTGTCACAGAGCGCAAGGCAGGAACATGAATAAATCAATAATAAACATAAACTCGGCAAGGTTCCGACCAGAGTCCCGTGGCTGAGACTCGCCTTTTGACCACTTCACAGCCGTGCATGTCCTGGGAAACCGGTGAATGAGGCATGACGCCGCGCCAATGGCGAGAGAAAACACGCAAGAAGACAAATGGGCCCCATCTTTACAGTCGTCAAGCTTCCCCAGTGACGGTGCATTCTTTCGTAGCACAAGACGCGGTCTGACGAGACAATTGGTTTGCCGAGGCGGGGAGGGGGATTCGACACCCAAGGCCAGAAGCACAAGGAGACCATGGTGCATGTTCGAGAACAGCATACAACGCCCGGGGCGTCATGGGCAAGGCGGAGACAAGGCAGAGAGACAGGCAAGGCACTGGCATAAGGCTGCTTCCGCTCGGGGTTGGCGACCAGACACTATTGGTACATCGGCAGTTGTGGTGTCAACATTGAAGTGAGCAGGCAGCCCGAGAAGGCTCAACAATGTCATCACACGAGAGACGAGGGTTCGTGGCTTGCGAGCTGAAAGAAAAATAAAAAACACCGTCTGGAGGAAGAGCAGGGGGGTCCAGGTCCCGTAAGAATCATGCCTTGGATGCAAGCAAACGACGTGGCAGCAACATCGCGCGGCCAAGATGACGTTGGTGTTGAGTGTCGGCCTCGTCTTGCGTCGTCACCCCGGCATTCCCATGTGCCTTGCCTCGGGGTGTGACGGGGCCAGGATTCAAAATGCTGCGCTCCAAATCCCCAGTGACGGGGACTCTGGCGTTCTCTATTTTGGCCATGCGGCTCCGCGAAATGTCACCCCATACCAGACACGACGACACAAGCCTCACGGTTCCCTTTTCTGCAGGCGCTCACGTCTTGCGTCTGGACTCGAGGCCGTCTGTAGGTATGCATCCAAGTATATGAATGAAGAGTCAGAGTGGCATATGTCGGTTCAAGCCCGTATTCAAATAATATAGCTGCGCCGTGCTCAATTTTCAACCGGAGGAATCGAACATTTACGCACGGAGTACTACTCCGGTTGCTACCCCCAGGCTGCATGGGTCGTCCGGGGTGCCGGATTTCCCAAGCATCGGTGTCAGACGTGTATCAATAGCTTCCATGGAGAGACGAGGTCGCACGGCATCATGGGAGAACAGAATACGGGAGTACGGGGCTCGCTGTTGTGTATTTTGGCGTATTGGCACAAAGCCGACTGCGAGGTTACACCCGTTTCCCCAGGAAGAAGCACGGCATTTTCACCAAGAAGCTTTTTTTTATCGTATCTTGTTTTTTTAAAAAAAAAAAATACAAAGTGCCCTGCAGGATCGTCACATGGCCCGAGCCATTTTCGCTTCCGAATCCAACTCAAGCGCCTCATTCTCGGACGTGCAAGGGCACAACAATGAGGCGTCGAAAAGCGACGACGGTTCACCCAATGCACCCTTCCTTGCAAGGCACCGACACGAACTGTATCCAAGACGTGACGTAAACCTTTTTTTTTTTTTTTTCAATCAACATGAAACATGGCCTGTGAGAAATTTCCCCTCGTAGCTGGGGGCCAGGTTGGGCATGTCGACGCTGCGCCTTGCCCACGGAATCACCAGATACATCTCAACCATGCGCCACCAGCTGATCCCGAGAATATTGCATGGCAACCATCACAACAGTAGTTCAACCCAAAGTGAAAAAAAAGAGTATCGTGCAACAGTGGCCGCGCATACCAGAGGCGGGATGACAAAGCGCGTCGCTCGCAACACATGGTTCCCGTGATTGGCGTTCAGACGCACAAAAGAGGGAAATGCAGTGCAACAGCTTGGGCAATTGCAACGCCACCATACCGCGTTATATACGTTATTTCGGCTTTAGACCGCCCTTTTGAATCCCATCACTGCCGTCGTGACTTGTTCAAAGAGTCGCGATTTTTTCCTTCTGGCCTTTGACGTGGCGATTGAACCCATTCACCGCGGCTGCACTGCAACACCATCCCATCTCTTTCGGTCCAACACACCTTCAGGTCCTAGGACCGACGGGCATTATTACACAATGGCTTACAATTGAAAGTCTGCATGCTGATGACTCTAGCGCAAGGACCAGATATTTAAAAAAAAAAATATAACAAATAGCCAGAAAAAGGCGTCCATGTTCACTTGTCCGCTGACGTCGTTTGGGGTATGCCTCCTGGCACGGCCAATGATAACCGTGCCTGTTCACACCATTCGACTAGCCAGTCTTCATCCTCTCAGCTGGCAGGCTGAATTATTGGTGCGCTGGACCAAACAGATGGCGCTGATTATCTGCACGGTCGCCTCACCGCGGACGAATCGTGGAGGTGGCGATGGCGGGCGTCGTGATGCACGGCCGGTGGTTGCCTGGGCCAGGTGCATTGTTTCGGTGACGCTGACGAGGCCATGAAATGCACAGATCGAGTGTGTTGAGACATTTTGTTGTATACAAAAAAAAAAAAAAACGCTCTTGTGTTTTTCTGCTCCGTAGCAAAGGTGGCGTGCTGAGGTGCGTCGTGCATCGTGTAAGCCGAATCGCCCAAATAGGAAATTGAACATAGTTGCGCCTTGCCATGACATCCAGCGACGGCGTATTGACGAAGCCCTTTTTTTTCATCTTCCCCTCTCCGCAGGTTTTGTCCAACGGGGCTATGCGAGAAATTGCTAAGCTGCTTGCATCCTACACCGAGCCACACGTAGCCCTTGTGTTGCACCTAGGCACACTTGACACTCGGTATTCTCGTCACGACCACCTTTGACAGCTTTGCCATGCCTCAAACACTCCGTCTCCCCCTGTTTGGCCACATGCAGCCGCCTCACTTGGTCCGTCCGCGCCAGCCTTTTTGATGTTACATATTGTCGGCATTTGATAGAGGCTCTGCGGCCTCCTTTGGGAGGGAATCCCCTTGGTTCTTATACTTGATGCCTGGCTGGCTTGATTCAAGTCGCTGCTCAACTTACACCAGCAACCACCAACAGACAAGAGCAACAACAGTCTGGGACCTGAGACGCCTTTTTCAAAACAACTTGACATCAAATCATCCCTACAACGCCAAAACTGTGAAATCTTGCCAAGTCAAGGTCAAGACATGGAATCGTTCCCCCGGGCGAGATTCCCGCAGAACAACATGGGAGGCGCCAACCGTCCTGTAAATGCGCCGAATCCCATTCCTCCGCCAGCAACAGCCGGCCTGCATGGCATCAGTGCAGGAGGACAGTCGATGCCGAGTGCGATCCCTCGTGCTGAAGTTCGTCCCGGCATTGGGGGGGGAGGACCCGTTCCCACGCAGCAATATCCAACGCATCAACAAGATCAATTTCCCCAACAACAACAGCAGCAGCAGCAATATCCCCGGATGCAGCAGCAACCTGGCATGTGCCAGCTTCCTATCCCAAATGTGAACCAGGGCCAAGCCTATTCAGGCCAGCCCTCGCACTTCCAACAGCGCCCAAACCAGCAACAACAGCAACAACACATGAACCAACAGGCCCCCGGGCAGCGCAGACGCGAACGCAGGGGCGAAGTCGTCGACCTACGCAATGAAAACATGTCCGAGGACGAAGCCCGTCACAAGCTCTCATCATACGTTGTCCTGCGTATGGAAAAGGCTCGCAGCCCAAATGCGACGGACGAGCTGGGCTATCCGCGTCTGCCGACCTGGGAATGCGCCATGCATACGAAAGAAAAGGACATTTCCCAGGAGGAAGCAGCCCGCAGAGTGTATGAGCTCAACAAAAAAAGCGACGGAGTTGTGCTCAAGAAGAAGGAACTGCCAGAGGTTGTGCAAAAACAGATTGAGGCTGCCCAGGATCATTTAGAAGACTATGAGCACGACGATAGATATGAGTACCACTTGGCGCAGCTGGAGAGCAAGATTAAAGAGATTAACGAGAGTAATCCGTTGTATCATATCAACAGCTCGAGGCCAGAAAAGTCCAGGAACGATAGACAGCACAAGGACAGGCATCGTCGGAGCAAGGAGTACAGGAGTGACAGGGTGTATCAGAGGGACAGGAAGAAACAGGACAAGAAGTACGAGAGGGCAAGTGTGACGGCATACTTTGAAAGAGTGCCCAAGAGAAACGAGGATGTGATTGAGATGCTGCAGGAGGAGAGGAGATTGAAAAGGCAGTCGTCTGCTGCGAGGGGACATTGGCAACAGCATCACATGCCCATGGGCAGCATGACGGATGCTCACACGGCGCATCAGGAGCAGCAGAGAATGAATGTGCCACAGGCGCAGCAGCAGACGAATGCGAATCCAGCCATGCCGCAACAGTTTCGACCAGCGGCGCAGCAGCAGCAGCAGCAGCAGCAGCAACATCCTCAACCTCCTCAACCTCCTCAGCCTCGCCCGCCGCAACATCCCCAACAGCAACAACCGCCTCCGTTCCGTCAACCACCACCGCCACCACAACCACCACAACATCCTTTCCCTCCCCAAGGCCAGCAAATTCCCCGGCCTCCAGCAGCACCACAACCGCAAGTAAACCAGCAGCCACCGGCGAGGCCCATGCCGCCCCGAGTGCCAGTGCCCCCCCAAGTGCCTCCCCAAGTGCCGCCTCAAGTGCCACCGCAACATCCGCAACAACAACGACCATCGCCACCCGTACCACAAATCCCCAGGAATATCAACACGGCCCCGGGTCCGAGCCACCAAGCTCGCCCCAACACGCCTCACAACCTGCGGCCCTTCACACCCAACCGCGACATCAGACCTGGCGGCCAGCAGCGCGCCCGCCCGGTCTACGCAGAATCCCCTCCCAGCCCACACAGCTCCCAGGACTCCGTCACATCCTTCGACAGCGACTACTCGTCCGACGAAGGGGACTACACCACGCCCCAGTCGTCAGTCGCCTCCGGCAGCCGGCACCACCGCACCCGCCGCTCCCCGTCCAAGCCCCGTCACGGCCGTCGAGACCGCCCCGAGCACTTCGGCATCGACGCCCCTCCGCAGAGGCAGCATTCCAAGCGGGACAAGGACCACGCCATGCCGCCCTCACCACCCTCCACCTCGTCCTCCCCGCGGCAGCCCGCGTTCGAGTACTTCCAGAGGGGGTACCAGATGGGAAAGGAGGACGGCAGGCAGCAGAACCGCCCGGTGGTCGTACAACCCCCTTCCCCGCGCGCCGTCCCCGCGCGCAGGGTGAGACAGGCCGTCCACTTGGACCAGCCGGACGGCTTGACCTACAGCATGGGGCAAATGCGCATCGCGGACCATCTTCGCGGGGAGCGAACCTACGGGAGGGACAGGGACCCCTATTACCCCTCTGCAGAGGATGACTTCCAAGGGGGCAGGAGATATCCGAGCCGGGCATCTCGACGGAATATCTTTGACGACGAATATGACGACGACTTTGGCGACCGGCGAGGGAGACGATATGCGAGCAGACTGTCCAGAGGGGATATCGTGGACGATGTATATGATGATGATGATCGGTGGGTGTCGCCGACGGCTTGGGAGTATACAGTTAGGAGGGACGGCAGAGACGACAGGTATAATCCCATGATGTCGGTGGGCGGCTACCGACCCGGCCAGCTGTATTAATGAGCCTGGTGTTTGGATTAGTGTATGGATAATTTGTATTAGTGTGCTTGGGGGTTCTTGGGTAATGTGCGTGGGTGAGATTGACTTGTGTGGCCGACGGACAAAACAGCAGAATTGTACCAAGGGCGGGGTCGTTTAATTTGTACTAAAGAAGGAAACACAGCTCCTTGTTTTACTTGAATGATTAATTTTTTCCCTATCAAGCACATCTCTTTAATTCCTCGTGACGGGGTAGGTGGGCTAGCCTTTGCAACGACTCCCTTTCCAAGGTTGAGTTTAGTCGAAGCGAACCAGGGTCGTGCCTTTTTATCTGTGCGTGTTTCGACACATGCAGCCACGAGCCTTTTGGGGACTGTGTATAAATCGCCCAACTTGCAAAAGTGTTGCTCGCTGGACCGTCACGCAGACAGTGGCACCGCAACGCATTCGATTTTCGACGCGACCCGAGAAAATGGCATTGATTGCTTGCGATGGAAGCACATCCCTCGGCTCGTTTTATTGACTTCCAGTACACGATGAGATTGTCGAGCACGTCGCTATACCGCCGGCTACAGCCCAATATGGTAATTCATAAATACAAGACTCACAACACGCCTCGTACACGGCCAACGCCCACGAACCCGCCCGAGCATCAGGAATTACGCCAAATAGGTATATGAATTATCCTCTCGCTCAAGGTAATCCTTCTCGATGAGACTACTGCCATTAGCACACCGTCACACAACCGACCACCGGATAAAACGGGGACAACATACCTCTCGATTTCCTTCTTGATGGAGGCGGGCTCGACACTTCCTCGCTTCTTGGTCAAATTAATGACCTCGGCGACGAGTTCGGCATGGCCCATAGACTTGCGGCTCTTCATGATTCGGACAATGGCGGCCTGCGTCTCGAAGCGTCTATCTTGGGCGATCCTCTCGTGGGTGGCCTTGTTCTCTTCCTTGGTCTCCTTGAGCTGAATCTGGTTAATCTTGACGCGATACTTGGGGTCGGAAAATGCTTGGTTGAAGGTAAAAGTGTCGGTGGGGTTGACTTCTCGCCCTTTGGGGTGTTTGGTGATGACGCGTGCCTTGCCACATGCGAGAGATTGCAGGGTTCGATCCAAGTCGCCGCCCTGGAGGCCGGTCGCGGCGGATATTTGTTCGTAGGTGAAGAAACCGGCCGCAGGCTCCTTGTTGAACATCATCAGGACAACGGCCTGGAAGGCTGACACGAGAAGTTCCTTGGTGCCCTTGGGGAACGATGCCTTGATAGAACAGTGCGCAAGGGAGTGCTTCCATGTCAGCACTCTTCCTGTGTGCTTGCTCTTGTAATGCTTGTCGAATCTCTCGATTTGAGTGGCTACTTCGTCGGGCAAGTTGAGCCGCGTGTCAGGGTAGGTCGGCCAAGCTGAAGCAGACAAAATCATGACCGACAAGTCTACGGGGGCCTTGTGCCTCTGGTTCGTATTGCTCCACTGCCTGTACGATTCCATCTCATCCTTGGCAAGTTCCTGATCTTTGAACATTTGCTCCAAGTTGTGTGTAAAGTTTGATCCGCATTCGCTGCGCAGCTTTGTCAACATGTTTCGCTCTGCATCTTGACTTGCACTACGGCCCATCAACAGCCGCCGCGCCAGGTCCTTTTTGTAGAAGGCCTCAAAGGCATCCTTGCCTTCAATGAATCGGAAAAGCTCGAGTGCCTGGTCAAGCTGCCTGTCCAACTCGGCATCCTCGTCTGCTGTGCTTGCCTGGCCTTCCCTCTCTGCCGCTGCTCGATCCTTGGCATCGGACAGTAACTCCTTGGGCAGAGCTTTCAATCCGCCTCGAAGCAGCATATCTATGTATTTGGCAGTCATTTCTCCAATCTTGGACGTGTTCGTGTCCCAGCAGGATGCTATCTTGCGATCGTTCATAAACTTGCCAAACGCCTCTCGCATGCCCCATAAGAAGTCTTCGTCTTTTTGGAACGCGTCCCGAATCATGAGGTCCAATGACCGTCTAAGTTCTAACAGCCGCAGGACCATTTCATCCCCTCTCTCCTTATCTGATATGATGGCAGCGCCGGTTTGTCGGATATATTCAGTCCAAGGATTCTTCATCTTCTTTTGAATGTCGGATAATCGTAATAGGTCATAGAGCCCCTTCATGGACTTGACGTCTCTATCGGATAGCAGGTTTGACAAGCTGTCGCCGTGCAGTAACTTTTCCGAGTATTGATCGATGAGAATCTTGTGCGCTGAATCCATGAGCTGCTTGACGGTGGCGCTGTCAAAGTTGTACGCCATGCATCGGTGGTCTTCTCGGCTGAGAAGATTCTCGCATGCTGCGATATAGCCCTTGAGGCTGGACGCACTCCATGATTCGCCAAATTCTTCAAAATACGAGACGGACTGTTTCAGAAAGACGGGCTCAAACTGTTTTACGTAAACGCCCAACACGTATATCATGCGAATGGATTCCTTGAGAAGATACGAGTCAAGTCTTTCGTCGCCTCGCCGGTCATACTCGATCATCTCGCACACTCCGGCAATAGCCTTTTCGCCAGGTAAACTGCCGTTGTTTTGCGACGACTGCGGAAATGCCATTCGTCTAAAATGGCTGATGGCCATGTCGTTGATGGATGGGAGTGACTCTCGAAGCAAATATGTCCTGTCCAAGTAGCTAAACGTTGATCGGAGAGTGATTGCTTGTGCATTCCATACGTTCCATTCTCCCCTAACACTTCGTAGCACCTCAATGTTTGACTGCCCGCCGGTACGTCTTATCCGTGGCAAGACTACTAATTGCAAATGATGATCGATGCGCTCCTTGAGCAAACGATAAACTTTTGCAGCACCGCCCCTGCGACAGACATCCTCGACACCACGATACAATCGCTCCAAGGGCACTGCTGGTCTTCTATCAGCAAATATGGCTTCCAAGGCTTCCTCAAGATCCTTTTCTGTCCGCGCGTAGTATTCTTCTACTTGTGCTTCACGGCTAGTGGGCGCTCGAAGGTTCTTGATGACCAACTTCTTGGCTCCGCTATATGGCTGGAACGCGGACGGCTTCTCGGTCAGGTCAATGATGTCTGGCTTCTTGCCTCTCGCCCTGACGGTCGCCATAGCGGGAGACTCGGCGACCCGAGCCCGCTTGGGGTTGACTGACGATGCAGATGGAGATGTAGAGAGACGCTGCCGACGGCGGGATGAGGTCGAATCGGGCGTTCCGGATGCGGATGGCATGGATCAAAGAGGCGCGGTTCCGTAGGAAATGAACAGCGAAGGGAAAACGTATGGGTGATGTTGTGTATCGGGGGTTGTTATCGGAAGAAGCGCTGAATGTTGGTGTTTCGAGGTACGAGTGAACCAAAAGTTGCTTTCACAGCACCGGAGAACGCGCTTTTAACCCTTTTTGAAGTCGTTAGGAATACAAAAAATCGAATCGTTATACACAAGCGCGTGCGCAAGGGTGGAATTGAGGCAGCGGACTTGACGAGGCGGGGGACGCTGGGTGAGCTGGATGATATGTCATCTTGGGAAGAGTCGAATCTCTGGCTTGCATGCAGCTCCATCAGTGATATCTGGAAGGAGTATCATAGCTTGATCTGATTGGGTGATAGGGTGTGGCAGGGTGGATGCCGACGTGACATCGGACCCGAGATTGGCCAGCTACCAGCTCGAGTTGGTGACGAGACGACATCCAGCTGGTGGTCTGGTTCATTCAGACATGGGCACGGAGTTAAGGCACTGTGGCCACTGGAGATTAGTGGTGGTCGCTGGGGCAGTACTTGACCGAGTACCGTCAACGGTGCATACTTACTTAAGTACTTAAGTAAGTAGGCTGGCGGGTAAACTGACCAGCAATTTGAATATAGCATGTAAATTAGGTACCAGATCAGAAGAGAGAGTCTCCTTGTCCGGGGCAACTGCTGCCTCCTCATCTCTATTTCTATTTCCACCGGATAACCTCTTCTCCCTCTCCGTTTTGACCACGAACCATCAGAATCATCACGAGCACATACCGACCCCGTCTGAATGCCGACAAGAGAAAATCCTAAATCTATCCGAAGACGCAGACATTGCCACGCTAACTTTAGTCTTTCCAAAGCACCTACACCGAATGCTGAACAGACATGGAACAAGGCTCACATAATGGAGTCGGACTATGGATGCCAATCGGAAATATTTCAAATTCAAAACTACCTCATCCAGCACACCCATCATGGATCCTTTCACCCTCCAATTGCATCAATATGCAATGTGCAAACTACGCGGCTAACCGGCAACAAAGTTGACAGTCAACTCTCCATTGCCAACATTGTTACCAGGATCTGTAGGGATGCTTCCACAGTTTTTGCACCCGTGGGCCCTCAGTTGATCCAAATAAGCAACACTCTGCTGCTTATTGAATGACCGGCCTCCAATGTTCTGATAAAATGCGCATAGCTGCCCCGTGACATGTGCCACACAGGCAATATGCTGCCCGTTGGTCCAGCGCCCGTCAGGACCGGCTGCAACAGCATCACGAACCTGCTCAAGCGTGCCAGCGGGACTATGGCCGATGCCACCGACACCACAGGTTGAGCTACCACGGCAGTTGATTCCAAGGGCGCGCGCAAGGATAGCAGCCGAATCTTCGGCCTTGGTGACAGGCTCGGGCTCCTGCATCTCCTGACGAGCCTCTTCACGTTTGGCAATTTTGTTGGCCATGTCCAGGCCACGACGAGCTGCGTTTGTCACCATATTAGCGGTAAGTTCACCGTGCTTGACGTCGTTTCCTGGATCGGTAGGCACGCTGCCGCAAGCAGCACATCCGTGGTCAAGGAGCTGCTGGACAAAGTTGACCGTCTGGGCAACTGTCCACCTGCGCCCGTTGGTGTTTTGATAGAAGATGCAGAGGGAAGGATTTCCGATGGTGACTGAGGACTTGACGCAGGTGATGTGTTGACCGTCAGAGAACTGCTGGTTTTGGTCCATACCCCGGAGTTGGCCTTGGGCTTGGCCGAGGATGCCTTTGTTACTCGCGCAGAGACCGCTGCCCCGGCAGTTTATTCCAAGGGCAGACGAAGTTCCCATTAGAGCTGCAGCGAAGGCTAGAATTGCGTTGGTAGTGACCATTTTGGCTGTGTGAAGGGCGAGTCTGTATAGGCAAGGTTTGAGGGAGGAGGCGTAATTAAAAGAGGATGTGGTCGAATGCCCCGATGCTTATCAGCTAGAAGAGAACCAAGGCTGTTTATATAATTTGTCGTCTGCCTCTAAATGACCATTAACCTCGCCATCGAACACCCTTGCTCTCACGCCCTCTTCACACCGGTAATCCTCACTTCACTTCGCTTCATCATAAAGCTGTCACTGGCTTTCGGCCCGGTCAGCAGTGGACACAGTTCAACTACTTGTTCCAAGAAAAATTAGGACTCGCCTCCAGCGGTATTCACGGATCACGTCGGCTGCCTCGAAATTCCCATTACCGAATCATGTGGCTCGACATCCATCACATCCGCTCCCAGCCAGGCATGTTGCAGTAAGCTTACAGAAGGCGCAAAATTAACTACTAGGTAGTTGGTTTGACTGGAACGTTTGGAGCCGATGGAGGCGGTGCGTAGTGGATGGATATTAATTTTCCGGTCGTTATGTGTGAGGACGTCTGACAAGCGGAGCGGTTGATTTTGTGTTACTATGCTGTATTTGGCAGTTTATGTCTTGGGCAATAATTCGTAGCTGACCTGTCTTAGATGTTTGTGACAGTATACGTACGTCCTGATGTGGACTGATACTCCGCGACGACATGTCCGGTTAACTAACATCTTATTATGAGATTAGCACGCTCTGTTAAAGGCATTATTAAACCATATAACAGCACCCCATATCCCACGATACATAGCTATTACATTTAATTTTTAGCCCATATTTTTAAGCCCACCATATTATGGTTTTCTTTTATATCCTTACCGCCCAGTTCCACATCTACCACTGTTATCATGTGGCTTGTTCCCCTCGTGCACATTGATCCCCCTTTCCAGCGCCAACTACCGAAACCAGCCCACGGCCTCGGCAGCTCCGGCCATTAATTTGGCTTCGCTGACAGGTATCCCCCGCTTACTTGGTGTGGAGATCTCGGCGAACTGGCCGGGGTGTTGTATTTCCACTAATCACCGTGTTGGGCGCAGCTCTTCCTACTTGGCGTGTCGGATCTGGTGGCTCTGCCGAAATTTGGACCCTGTGATGCTGCCAGTGCCGAGCACACACGGTTCCGATTTGGCCATAGTATTTTGTTCATCTAGTTGGATTGCCAAAGCGGCGACGAGGTGCTTTCAGAGCGGTGCGAGTGTTAATCCATGGACGGATTGATGGTGTCTCGCGAGAAATTGAGTCCGACGTTGCTGGCTCTGTCGAGACGCAGAATGTGCAACTAATGACTAGCTCTAATGAGCAAGCGCACTCGGGAAGCGTGATGGCAACGAAGAAAACGTAGGCAGTATAGAAAAATGAGTGGATTTTTAAATAAGAGCGCTTGAGTTTGTACATGTTCAGATCTATAAGGCATTTGACAACAGAATGGGTATCTCCTAACACGCTCGCTCTAGTTCGTCTATTAAAAAAAAGATGGTGAAAATCTTTGACCATGCATTTACGCATATGCAGCCCATCCTAAGAAGCCTCATGTCAGCCAACGTTTCCGAATTTCTCTCTTGTCGGAGTTTCTTACCAGAGTACAATACGGCCAGGTTACGCTCATCTGTAGCCATGTTAATCAAGTCATTGACTGTTGCCGTTACACTGAGAGTCTTTGACAACTTCTTTCTCACAACCTCAAGTGCTCGATCTGCTTCAGAAGGCTCGTTCGTCCGACCATTTTGCTTTTTCGCCTTCTTTGCCTCTGCCGTGTCGCTAGGTTCCGGCTCCTCTCCGCCGCCCTCTTCGTCTCTGGCTTTCTGGAGCTTGGCTAGTCGGAGCGGCGATATTGACCAAGTGTACAGAGGGTCGTATCGCAGGACATCCAGAATGGTCATGATTGAGTACTGCTCCTCCCGCAATGCATCAAGTGTGAATTCGCAGCAACGCCTGAAAACACCTTCGGTTTTGGTGATTCCCATACCGTCTACAATGTCTCTAGTCAGCCGGAAAGGGACCAGCTCGGGCACTGGGAGAATACGGCCAGCTTCGAAGGCCACACCAAGATCAATGTGTACAGCCTCACCAGTCCGGGAATCTAGAAGAATGTTGTGGCCATGACGGTCACCCAGTCCAAGAACGTGGCCCAGCATAGAAATCGCTGCAGTGCTCCGTGTATATGCCAATCTTCGGACGAACCATTCATCCGGATCGACAAAGTACTCCATGAAGAAATATCTCATTACGGGATGAAATCTGTCGGTCACTTTGCGGTACGTGCTCAGACGCGTTTCAGTTGTTCTGTTCTGGACATTGAAAATCTCTTTACGGCACTGTGAACCCTTTAGATCCCTCGGGTAGTATCTCTCATGTGCTGGCATGAGGAATTCATGCAACGGGATCGTGTTTGGGACGAACTCGATTAGACCAGATGATGCCGTAAGTGGCAAGACTTTGTAGGTCCTGATGCCAAGATTTCTTTGTTGCGTGCTTCGGTGCAGCTTCAAAAGAGAAGATACAGCGGCAAACACTTGCTCCATGATTGCGTCCTGTCGCAGATCGTCATGGCCGCCCTTGACCAACTGTTTATACCTGATCCCATTGGTGCCGACAGCCGTAATGATCTTTGGTGCACTGACTCCCGACGCAATTGTCATTGTGGGCTCCAGCTTGGATATAAAGGGAACATCGGAGTAGTCCTTGGTGACTGAGACCTCAACGTGCAATGTTGGAGGAGGAATACGATATCGTGCAAGGTAATTGACCAGGTACTGGCCTGCTGCAGAATCCTTAAGCGGAATCTTGGCTCCAGACTTGTACTTGTTAGGGTTTCTTTCCATTGCGAGGCCGTGGTAGTATTTGCTCGTCTTATCAATTGATAACCAAATATTGGCGACTGACTTGTTTGCGGAGAGTCTTTGCGCAACTTTCTCTGTTGCTCTAACTCTCTGTACAGCCACGTCATCTTTCTGCTGAGCTCTAGCTTTCGTTCCTGACCAAATCTGATACATCCCGTGGTAGGGATGGTCAACACAGATGGTGTAAATGAGCTCAAAGAGCAGTTTTTGGAATGCACCCTCCTGGCTTTGAAGCCGAGAGGTCAGCTGATTCATCAATGGTGCAAACTTTCTCGTGGGGACAAGGGACAAATGTTTCATGACGGCCTTATTTGTTGAATCCTCAGCAGACCTCTCTAACCATAATGCCGTGAAACGCAGCGCATCATTGTCCCAGTCATCCGATGAGATAAGCGAGAGCAGATAATTCTCCAAGCTAAGCTGAACAAACTCACTTCGTGTTTGCTCTACTCGTTTCAACTCCTTCTCGTCAAGCTCTAGCCACTGCTTCTCTTTGGAGAGGACGTGTGCATACTTGGCTTTTAGTTGACTGTCTTTGGTCGAGTCAATAAGAGTCTTGAGATCCTTGACTTCATCGTTCTTGGCTGCGCGCAAATTTTGCAATCTTGCCAAGTCCTCGAGCCCGTCTGGGTCCTGCAGTTGTTCATCGCAGAAGGTAGCAAATTGATGATAGACCGATCCCGCCTCACTGCTGCCTTCTCGTTTTAACTCCTTCAGAGCTGGCGCAAGATAAGTTTTTTGAATGTCGTGAGGGTTTTCCAGGCGAGCCAGGGACACCTTGTGTCCAATCTTGGAAAGGAGGTCGGACCTATTGACCCGAATGCTCTGTTTTGGTAGCGATGACTCCTTGTCAATTGCTTGTAGCATACGAATTGAGGTTCCCATCTCACCGTGATCCCATAGTGAATTGGCGACTTCAATTTTGATGGCGGCATCAACGTGCAAATTCAAATGTTCGCATAATGGAATCATATCAGAGAGTGCAGTTGCAATATTAAGGGACTCCTGAGTCGCTTGGTGGTATCGGTAGATTCCAGATGACAAAATCATTGACTCCACTTGCATTTGCCGTAATACATCTGCTGACATCTTGGCATGTTTTAACAAGCCGATATGCTGGCAAAGCATACTGATTGATGTCTCTCTGCAAGATAGAACTTGACCAACATCGCCGTACCTGTGGCGATTAGCATTATATGCAGTGTGGGGTGTGCTCTCTATCACTCACATTCCACTTCGCATCCATTCGGAGCGGTTCTTGAACTTTGTTATCATGCTGGGAATCTCGGACGGGTCAGAGATATTCAGCATGTCATCTAGTTCCGTGAGAGCTGCTAATGCGGCCAGCCGGCCCCTAAGAGCCGTTGCATTGAGGTTGCAATTCGCGATGTTTTTCATAATGCCACCGAAGCCTTCATATATGGCGTTTTGAACATCTGACAAGACCGTGGAATTGTGAATACTTTGGTACGCTTGGTATAAAATTACAGCGTGGTGTTCACAATTTCCCGGCGCAGGCAAGTTCCACATCTGCAAACGCCTTGCTGTGGTAAACGTATTGTCAACAGATGGATTGCTCACCCCAAGACTTTCCTGAGTTTGAAGTATCGAGTGAGCTAAGCCAGAGAGCCCCAACGTTCCCAGCGCTTTAACGAGAGCTTGGCCATCTGTTTCTGCCTCTCGACGCCGCAGGCGAATATGGCTATCATACTGCGCACCTCGAAAAGCAAGGCTCTTTGATCCTTCATTTTCATATTCCACTCGAGCAACAACCTTTGACAAGCTTGCATCTTCCGGTAGACCGTAGTACGTATCGGGATCATCAATATTTTCAAATATGGTCAGCAGTGTGTCGTTAATGTCGTGTTCTCGGTGTGCCGAAGATCTCCGAGATGATCGTGAAACCTCGGAGGAAGCCAATTCCGCGAAGAGCAGAGCCGTCTTGTGCATGCCACATCGAGACGCAGAAGCGGCTGCCGCTGCATAATCTATGTCGAGCCAGTGCATTCGATCTGCAATAGACGACTCCTTGGGATACTCCTGCGTGCGGAGGTAAAGGATGGTGTTAATCAGCAGCTTCAGGTTCTGTGTTGCCGTTGGCCTTTCGTCCCGTAGCCACTCCTTCATTGCCGATGAAAATTGTCGTTTGGCCGCTTGCTGTTGCTCAAGTTGGAAACACAAAACTAGATGCACAATAAAAGGGAACGCCTTTTCAGTAAACCCCGGTACCTCGGTTAAGATTGGTCTCAAAACCGATAGCAATATTGAATCTGAAACAGTCGAAGCCAAATGAGTACTGATCCTTCGCAGCCAGCTTGGAGATGAAATATTGTCTTCCCAGACGGATTGCCCGCCGTCTAATTTTGAGTTCTGTGTAGCCTTCATATCTGGAGAACAGAAGCTACCCCATTGTGAGGCTGTGAAAAGGCTCTCAGATAAGCTTCTTTGACACGCGACAATCAAAGGTTCATCCTCATGTTCTAGCGCTTGCGAGACTGCCTTCCGTAGTGCTGCCTCTGCCAACCCAGCCACCATTGAATTTTGGTCTGCTGTAAGATCTTGCAGGAGATATAGTAGCCCCATCTCTGATCCATTGGGGCTTGGAGCAACGTGTCCGTAAAAACTCAGGCCGGATTCTTTAAGCACACCTTCTGGGATATCTCCAGATGCAGCAAACGAGCGGCCAACAACACGTCCTGCCCAAGACAGATAATTTTTGCTAAGGTCTTGCGCTTCACAGCTTTTCCACACACTTGACGCCTGCTCAGTAGCAGCAGTATCAGTTTCGACAATATCTTCTCGAATTGTGGCTGGTATCGTGAAGTCTCCGCAAAGTAGCTTTAACGCAAGTTCGCGGGATGATTCATTTAGCAAGCGACTTCCAGTGGCACCATCTCTCAGAATATCAAGAAGTAGTTTACTCTCTGATGTACCTTTCTCAGCGTTGCCGGATGATCTTATGTGGGCTGCGGAGTAAGTTATCGACTTGAATAAATTAGATTGTTCGTCATCTTGAAAAGCGGGTGAAATGTATTCAGACAAGTATTTACTGAACCAATCGTGGAACTTTTGCGTCTTATTCATTGTGGCTTTGAACTGGCTCTCTTGGGTTGTGCTGGACTGGCTTGACTCGAGAAAAACGCGTATAGAAGCGAGAGTAGATAAAGCATATCCCGCGAGGAAGGACGGTTTCTGGGTCAGATATTCTCGCCCCCCAGACAAAAGATATTGGGTCAAACCCAGGGCGTCGTCAGCGCATTCTGCATCGACTATGAAAACGCGAACCGAGTTGAGTAACATTTCGAGGCAGTATGATTCCAGCGCCACTGGACCTGCCAGGCAAATGACTAGTCTGACTTTTCGAAGAACAGAGCAAGCGTGGAGGGAGCCCAGGGCTGGGTGGACGGTGTTGAACAAGCTTCTTGCCACTGACAGAACCAACGCAGGCGTCCACAGGTCTTGAAATTGGAACTCGGTGCCTTGGCAAAGCCTGAAAATATCGTGAATAATATATTTGGCTCGAAACATGGGCTGCTGATTCGGTGGAAGCTTACTGGACGAGCAAGCCAACTTCTTGATCGCTTCCAGATTGTCTGCTGCATAGGAGATGTCTTCGTGTTTTCGAAAAATCTTTTCAAGATTATCTTCTTGGTCGATTAGATCAAAAAATGTTGCAATAGTATTAACAAGATTGATGTATATTGCTTCCACGTAGCTTTTACCTCCCATCTTTTTTCGAATGTAATCTTCGCCCTTCTCATTACGGGTCTCACTGAAGGCATCTCCATAGGCCATGCTGTACGACAAGGCGGTGGAAAAGTTTCGCTTGATCAAATCTCCTTCGGTCGTTCCAAGCAAATTGGCTAAAACAGCAATGGTTGACTCCTGAGTTCGCATGACCGCCAACGCAATAGCCTCCGCCTGAGCAGATCGCACGAGATCTTCCAAATCGTCAAACCCGAATATAGCAAAGGGGATGTCGTTAATGGAATCATGTTCCATCCAGGTGTAGAGCAACTGACGCGAGAACAGTCGGAAAAGCTCTTTCGGTGATTTCAACTTCAGCGTACTTGATATATCGGCAAGACACCACTTTGCATAATCAATAGACTGCGAGATCTTTCCTGGAGTCTCGAATATGTGATATATGCATCGCCGCAGTAGAGTTGGCCATCTACAGGCCAACTTGGATAAAGCAAGAAGCCTGAAGGCAATACCGGACGTGTCTGCAGGATTGGTTGGCAAGCTTGCGAGAACATCGACAAATATTTCATCATGGAGCATCAATATAAACAAATCAAATATTCCAGCAATTCTGTCAGCCACGAAGCACTTCACTTGCATCGAACCAGTGCTAAGAATGTTGAGTAATGACGTACGACATGAAGCCAGACCTAAGTTGGTGCCGTACCCCGGGTTTGCGCTGAGCAATGAGAAAAGCAAACGCGCCATTGACATTTGAGCCTTGGCAGAGAAGAAATTAGAAGGTAGGCACACCTTGATAAAATAGTTGTATAAATCACCGACGCCCTCCGCGAGATCTTGATTATCATTCAGCCAGATATTATGCAGTCCATCAAGGACATCTATGCACGTCGTAAGCGCCACCTCGCAGCATTGGTAGTCAGACGTAGAGATAATTGATCCTAATCTTTGTATGATATTGTATGCGCTCTCTGAGCCCACAACCAAATCAGAGTTGGAAATTTCCAATAGTAGAGCCTGACAACACAACAGGTCATCGTCAGACATCAGCAGCAAATCGTCAATCCACACTTCGGGAAGCAGATCATTCTGACTTGAGTCATCATGGATGGCACGAAGCAGCCCTAGTCGCATTCTTGTCTCCACATGGAATACTCGAGGGCTTGTAGATAACTGAGCATTTTGCCTCGGTACAGGCATAGGGTTCGAAGCAGACGTGGCCCTGCTGCTCTGCGAGTCAAATTCGTCGTCGAGATCCATCAGACCCAAGCTTATACCAACACTTGTGCTAGACTGCCTATGATCAATTACGCTTGAAATTGTGGTTAAAATATGGAGAAAGGAGGAGTGGTGCGAATACGATCTGTTCAAATCGACAGTTGTCATACCAGGCATACAAGGCCGTACCACTCGCAAGGTGGCCTCCACAAAGGCCTCCGGTTCGACAGAGTCTAACGCGACTACCAGGCTTCGCTCCACTAGATCAACAAGGTTGGATTCAATTGAGGCTGATTGAGGCGTGTTCAAGTCGGCAAACTGGGGGAGCAGAAGCGACCCAACGATGCAGGCAGATAATAAGCTCTGGAATCGATCTAAAGAAATCTGAGTCCCACCATCGCTGGGCTTCTTCAACCACGTATTGCACAGTTCGACCAAATCATCAAATTTCGGAGAAAAAAGCTCAAAAGCAAGCTTCTTGGACGGGTAGAAACTGTGCGGATCTGCTGCAGGCTGAAGCTGTCGACCGGAGTCTGAACGGTAGATGCATGGCTGAATGCTGTAGCTTGATTCTCTACGCTTCAGTAACAGCAAATATTCATTAAATTTCGCCATTTCGTGTTGCGTTCTCCATGTAGCCCCCAGAGACGTCCCTGAACTAGCAGCTGTTTCATTCCAGCGCAATGACTGGACGCCGCAACATACTCGAAGCAGGTTAACGAGTTCTAGAGGCTGAATGAGAACCGAGACGGAGGATGCAAAGGCTGATTCGTCTGAATATATTATTAAAATGAATGTAACAACTGCAATTGATGTGATTTTGTGGAAGATAACTCACTTGGATTCCATTTCAGAAATACCCATCTTATTATATGATTAGATGTTGCCTGACTCGCACTGGGCAATCGTGCATTACGAGCATGTAAGAGATGAAGCATTAGGGCAAGTGAGGTATCACAAACCAGGCCAGGCCCATTTACATCAGCTGTTGTGACGATACCGTCGATATCCTCTGAAATAGTATTATATGGAAGTAAATCCATCTCAATGATTCGGTGCAGAAGCAAACAGGCTGACCGGCATGTTGTGGGGACACTAACCGATCTCACAGCCAAATGCCAGAGCTGTTTCCATTGGTCTCCATCCGATTCATTCGTCCGAGGCAACGAAGTACAACTGAGTTTGTTAGCTTGCGTTCACACATTTCATTCGAATTGCCTTACCTGGCTGATGCGACCAAGGCCCATGATGCTGTAATTTGATCTTTGTTGGAAACACATGCGACTAGATCGTCTAGGATCGAGGTGAGATCTTCGCCTGCAATGCCGAAACCTTCGACCAGAAAAGGCAATAACTGAAGCGCAGTTCTCTGAGTCCCAACGTCTCTTGATCTAAGTTTTAGTCTAAGTCGGCTCAGGCATTCTCGAGTGCGTTGTCGCTTTCGTGGTTGCTCGCCGTTATCCGCAGTATCCCTTGCGGAAATGCCGCCGCGCTTCAAGAGAATACTCTCTAGGAAGGAAAGGTTCTGCACAAGTGCCCAGTGGCTTTCTCCTTCGGAATTATGGTTGCGTATTCCGAACAAGTTCAAGTGCATAGTGCCACTTGGCAGGGTCCACTGGTTGAAAGTAAGATCGTGCAGCTGGAGCCGGAACGGTTCACCTCTTTTGGAGTATTCCTGCCATAAGGGATCCACAAGATTCTCGATATCATTTCGAATCTCTTCATTCCATTCGTTGGATATATGCTCAATATGTGGATGTGCCAGATATATTGTCTTGGAAATCTCATTTCGCAACCCCTTTATGAGCTCGTCTTGGGAGACCTTCTCGGCCCTCCACCAATAGCTCATCAATGGTAGAAGCTTCTTCACCAAAGAAAGTGCGTATTCAAGATCTTCAGCTTGGGTCCGTACAAATACTGTATTGCAAATTGAGAAACACATTGCTTGCATAGATCCAAGACTAAGGTGCTTCATGTCAAGGACGCGAAGGGCTAGTTCCGTAACGTTTCTCCCTCGCCGTCCTATGGGTGCATTTGATGCTTGACTCAAATGCTGGAGACCTTCGAGAGCATCTCTGAGCGGCTCACCCTCAGCAAGGCCTGCTCGTTTTTGGCTTTGATTCGAGTTATTAGATCGAATGGTGGAGCGTGGTGTCGAGGCATCTGGAGCAGGAGAGGGGCGTGCCACAGATATCAAGCTACTGTGAGCTTCACTGGGGATAATGTAGGGCGGCTATATCAAGTAGAAAGTCGACGCAAGCTTCCCAGGGTTTTGCATCTTGCCTGGCCAGGAACTCAACATGCGGCTGGCGTGAGAGCACCTCCGACAAGGCCTTGACATAATCTTGTATCAGGGGTGCAACAAAATCACCATCTGGGTCCGGTAAAATTTGCGTGATATGGTCTATAAGAGCTAACAGGGTTTTGCGTCCTAGTCGGGGGGCGCCTCTGGCAGCGGTCATGCGGATGGCCGAAGCGCACTTGGTCAGGCGGGCAGCGGCTAGCTTGCGAGCAGACTCTTTCTTGCTTTTGTCATACAAGGCGGGCCTGTCGCGTATCACAACATTAAAAAGGGCCTCGAATATTTGATGATAGCTCTTGTCACCTAGATCGCCACTTTCAATTGGTGAGATGGGCGGTACAAATCCATGACGTTGGGAGACAACATACAGATTAACAGTCCGATTCCTGGGATTCAATAGAGAAATCAACTCTGCTGTAGTTAGAAAAGGGGCGCAATTGGACAAAAGAGCCAATTCAACTCACCGTCTACAGCCTTGTCGCAAGCCTTGATAGACCCCGACTTGACGTCGCCTGGACAGATGGTTAGCCATGGGCCGGACGAGCTGGAAGCAAGCTGGGGGTATTACTGGTCAGGCTCATAACCGTAGACATATGTGAGGAAGCCATCTTGCTCAGACAGCAGAAAGCTAAGTGGCGCTGTTGTGGCTGTTTAAAATGAGATGAACGTCAACATTGCCGTAGCTGTTGATGTTCTGAACTAGACCGCGTGTGGATCTGGTTGATGAAGGCGATGGGGACTTATGTAACTGAGATGCGATCTTTGTCAATCGTCGACATGGTACAATCGATTATCCATTTCTCTGAATAATTAATGTCTTTCGTTACCCTTTGACCCAATTTACTGAAATCAGGGGTCCGTTTTCTGCGGATGTCTTTGCGCCAATGTTCCTGGTGCCTGGTGTCGCATTGAGTTGCGGGAAGCTCTCAGCTCGGAGAGCTCTGGGAAATCGACCCGGCAGAATCCACACCGCCTTTGTGGATGTTTACTTCGACCCGCACCTTTTTTGAAGCTGCGCCGATACCCAATCGTTGATGGTTTTGCTCGCCGCCAGCAGGGATGGGAGCAGCGAGGCTGCAGAATATCGAAAAAGACCGGTTGTGAACCTCGTTGCTGGACCGGATACGCAACAATCATCATCTGATCCCCAAGTCGTCTCTGCCGCCGTCGAGTGACAACGGTTTGTTCCCGCGCAATTCCTGATACTTCAACATGCGATAGCGCCTGCCCCCAAAATGGCCGAAGTTATGATTTTGGATGCATTGCAGGCCTTTCACCGAGAACTGGTGGCCCTGCGTAGCGGCTTTGGAGATGCAACTGAAAGCCTGAATAACGAACTACTGGTGCAAACGTTCGAAAAAGAGTTGGAGAAGCTCTGGGAATGCCCTGCCAAGAACGACAAGAGCCGGAACGTGGTTAAGTCAGGTAGGTTTCCAAAGCATGCCCTATGGCAAGTGTTGAACGCAAGACTGAACATTTCGCAGGGAAACTTTCAATTGAAGAACAAGAGTTTACCATCAACGAGAAATTTCAACAAGACGCGCTTTTATTGTCCGACGAACTCGACCTCGACGAAATCGAAGCTGCAAAATGCCTCCTCGAATCGCAAGATGACCCATCTGTTCTGGGTCGATCTCTCCTCGAATGTGGTATCATTCGCTTTCACCAACAGCGCAAATATACCTTGGACGCGTTGAGGCTACTGCTGGAATTGGATAGCACTGAAGACGATGCAGAAGAATCCAGGGCTCTGGAAACCATCAAGATGTTTGTAACGGCCAGGTTGTTTCAATCTCGACCAGGGGGGTGCAAGCGATACGTGCCATGTTGCATGGCAGCCATGGGGAAGATCAAAAGCTGGCTACAACGGCTGGCAGACAAGATTGCTGCCGCGCAAGCTCTGAGTCAAGTCAAGCCCGACCAGCTATCCGAAGAGGTAGAAACCATTGAGTTCTCTCGGGTGAGCTTGATACAGCAGCACGAGCTTTTGGGTGTTGTCCTCTGCCGTCTCGTTGAGAATAGACAAGCAGATGTGTCGGATTTTATGGACTTTGTCTCCACGCTGAAGAAGTTGGACAAGTACGATAATCTTCTTGGTTGGTATAAGCCCTCCACGAGCATGAATGGAATTTTCTGACGCAATTACTGACGAGCAACAGCACATTTGGTTCCTGCAATGGGAGCCTACATCTCAGTTTTCGGATCCACTGAAGGAGGCTATGATTTGATTAAAGTACGAGAAGTGCATAGCAAGCTCTTTCCCACCGCAGACGACTCGACTTGGCCGTTGCCACATTTCCATGCCGCATTCAGGGCCTGGTGGCTCGCCGAATATAGTGGCTTTTACCTTGATGATCCGCCTGAGGCAGCTATTCCCCCAGGAACCGACCTAGACGAAGAAGATCGCCAGCGATCGAAACAGTTCCTCGACGCCCTGAAAGATGGTGCCTTTGACTTTCTGCTCTCAGTTGCTGGAGATGTTAAACCGGCTGACTGGCACGACTCAGTTCGTGTGGGCATGCGAAATTGGCTCACAAGAAAGTCGTCTGCATTAACGGCCGATTCCGTGCAATTTGCGGGATTCTTTCAATTGTGCCTCATGTCACAAATTGAAGTGTTTGTAGATGCATTCATATCAAACCTCCCAGACGTCTTGAGAAAACTCAGGGTAGAGGAGGACGAGCAAAGACAACTTAGTCAGGCACATGAGCAAGACCTGGACTTGGAACGATTCCTCCTTATCATCGCTTACTCTTATGAAGGACGTGCAGAGGCGGCCGCGAACTTCTGGTCAGACCCCGACAGTAATCTTGCAGGCTTCATGCATTGGGCATCCAGGAGAGCTTCGACGCCCCTCGTCACAGCTTTTTGTGAAATGCTTCAAGCGATATCTGGAAACGATGATTGCGCCACGGCCGCGCACGAATTTCTCCTCGATGACGGCCACCAATCGTCGGGCAAAATGAGAAGATCTCAGTCATTGACTTGGACACAGATCTTCAGAGAGCTGGACTTCTTTTCTGACAAGATCAGACAAAAGCCTACAACAACACAGACATCACGGTACCGCAGTGGTAAGCCAGCTAGTGAACATGTCGAGACAGAGCCAGAATCGGCCATGATGCTTGAGTGTTATCTACGCTTAATGGCCAAGCTCGCTACTGAGAGTGAAACTACGCGGCTATTTTTACTTCTAAATGCAAACTACAACTTGGTCGACGTGCTATACGAATTAGCTAGCAGTTCAGTTCCCCCAAGACTTCGCGGGTGCGTTTTCATGGCACTCAAAGCTCTCATGTCTAGAAAGACCATACAAGAAAGCCACGCAATGTGGACTTGTCTGGAAAATTGGATCACTGGTGGTTATGCAGGACCTGCTGCAGGACCCATGAGACAAGCTCAACCCGCGCCTCTCATTTCGATGGATAGGATTCTGGATGAAATGAGCAGTGGATTTGAAGATCCAGAATCGTTCGTTCAGTTGCTGTTGTCACTTGTTTCACCGGCAATAGACAGTAGTCCCTTGAATGACACTCTGCCATTTCCTGAAACCCTGGGTTCGAATTCACGAAATCCTGGCGTCGAGGTCTATGTTGACTTCGTGATGGGATTGGTTTTCGCAAACAAAGCACAGGAGCTTCAGGACAAACACCAGTTGCGAGTGCTGAGGCTAAGTTGTCTTGATTTCATGCTGACTTGTTTGTCAACATTCAATGAAGATTTGATTGTGATTGCAAATGAAACCACAATCATGATTGACTCTGTCATCTCGACCACCGATCTTGCAACCTACGTTCGGAATCATCCGTTTGCGAGGGTCATGGAATGGATGTTCAATGACAAGGTCATGACGGCACTGTTCAACACAATTCACCAAGAACCTGCGGATGTGGGCAATGCCGCTCCCGACTCGCCCTTAATTCTCGGTATATTAAGAGCCGTTGAAGTAATTTCCAAAGTTCTTGACCTGGAGGCGACGTATCTTGATTTGGTGAGACCACTTATCAAAACACAACCCGGAGCTAGACGCCAACCTGTTACAAATGCTCCGTATGCCTCATTCCAGGATGGGCTTGTCACTAGACTGAATCTTGTTGTGGACCTTGGAAATTACTGCGGCATCGGACACCCAGCTCTTACCTTGGCCTGTCTCAAACTTCTGGAGAGAATGTCCTCATCATCAAAGATTACAGCAACTTGGTCAGGGTCTGGTCGCCATTCACACCGTAACAAAGCCATTGTGGCCATGGAAGCAAATAGCGAACATGAATCGATTTCACGATGCTTTTCGTCGGAGCTCATGGCACCTCTAGAAGCAGGACGCGAGGCGGAATCCCCAAACTACGTCACGAAAATCTACATCCTAGATTTCCTCCTCCAATGTCTCTCAACGACTCCAAAGGAACCGACTATTGCGCATTTGCTTCTTGGCTTCAAGTGTGGCGTGGACTCGGTCACGATTGAAAACAACAGTGCATTTTCAAATCAAACATCCTTATTCCACACACTTCTTCGGCTGTTGATGGAAATCCCGT
Source organism: Metarhizium acridum (assembly GCF_019434415.1). Lineage (NCBI taxonomy): Eukaryota > Fungi > Ascomycota > Sordariomycetes > Hypocreales > Clavicipitaceae > Metarhizium > Metarhizium acridum. The sequence goes on along the minus strand of NW_027094020.1, from coordinate 592,612 downwards.
CTGGAGATGCCGAGGGCATGAGACTATGGCTAATTGCCATCAAGTCAAGGGTGATGCGTATTCTCCACATTCTTTGGAGCTCACCTCTTTCGGCGCCTTTGGTGATTAATGACCTGAGAGAAAATGAGTTCCTGTTCCACCTTCTCATCCGCGAAACTGTCATTCAGCCTGAACTGCCTTGGGAAGGCCAGAACGTAGCAACATTACACTTCCCCGTTACCGACGGAGCCTCTACTCTCGTCGACTTTCTGACAATAAGAAGCTTGACGCTGGAATATATGGCCATGGAGTTGTGTATGATTTCTCAGGGTCGAATTCCCAGCACAAAGCGACGGATTTTCGAGGCTCTGAATGGAAAAGTCATAGGGGACGGCAACCAAGTCATACAAACACCAACTGTGTTTGACTTGTTCGATTTCCTGCTCCCGGAAGGGATCTGGGACATCCCGCCCCCTCCGATCCAGTTTTACAAAGACTTGGATATCACCATGTGCGTGGAAAATGATGCCGACGGAAATGCCATTCACAACATAGATCGCGTCAAGGAGATTCTTTTCTTCAAACGTGGAGAATCCCAGAGTCAGGGTAGCGTGGTATCTGTTCAAGACCTTGGCATCATTGAAAGGGAAGAAGGGATGATTTTTGAATACCTCGTTTCGAATAACCGACAGAAGCAGATCGCGACCCAATGTCTGAGAGTGCTGAAGTCATGGACCCGGTTGTTACTCGTCATGATTGAGTGCAATGATTTCAAGGGCACAGCTCAGACATCATTTTTCCTTCAGGCACTCCAGGCTGTGCTCCCTAGCCTTGAAGCATTTGCTTCAGACCGACCAAAGGAGGCTCTGGAGCTGGCGAAACTAGCCCGAGTATTGCTGTTCAAACTCGACTTGGGCAGCCAAGACATGTCAGATAAGCACAGCGGGTCGATTGGCAACCTGGTGAGCGACAAACTATACCAACTATTTCAGATTTGTCTGCAGGCAATTGGAAAGTGGGCCGGCACAGCCGAACTCCGGTCAGTCTATTATGAGATCTGCTACCGATATCTCACCGGCATGTCTGAGCAGGGTGCGCTGAGCCCAACCCGCCCCAAAACAACAAAGACTATTCAGGTGTACGGCGAGAGGCTGATCAACGTGATTTGCGACGATGCTTATTGCGGCGAGCCGACATATCAGGCGTCAGCCCTTGTTCTTCTAAACTCTCTCGTGAATGTTGGCCGACAAGAAAACGACAGTCATGTAATCGAGACCCTCAACAAGCTCAACTTTATTGGTATCCTGGTTGATTCCCTTCGCAACATCATGCAAGAATGGCACGACGCCTACACAGCCGGTAAGCTTTTGTGCCGTAATCAACGTGACGTTTATTTTGACCTCATCTAATCAACACCATCAGGCCACACCGACCAGCAAAATTACCAAAACGCCCGTCTTGCGCTGCTCCTCCAAATGGCCCAATCCCGCCATGGCGCCAAATACATACTCTATGCCAACCTCTTTCGCGCAGTTGACACTAGCGGTCTCTTCACGGCCGACCCTGAGCTGCAGAGTGATGCGCAGGACTCGCGTGCCCTCGAGCAGCACTATGACCTCTTGGCAAAAGTCGTTCGTATCATTGGCGCCGCCCTCCTCAGCAGGGGAAGCCATAACATTGTCCAGGGGCGCAAATTCCTCACCGATCACAGGATGCTGGTGACGCATACACTCAAGAGAAGTGCTGGTATCGGCGGGGGTGTGGGCAACGAGGCACTAGATGAGAAGGTTAGCGACCTTGCCGATGGCCTTATGGTTGTGATTGCGGCGACTGGCTTCTTGGAGGTATGTTGACAATTGATAAGCGGCACATGGTTCTGTGTTGACGAAACGCAGTATGAGAACGAATCCGTAGTTGAGTCGGTGAAGCCGAATCAAGCACTATTCCATTAATCTCGCAGATGGCTTACGCAGTTATTAATGAAGGGGCTCAAGTTTACAGCAAAGTTTTCGCGCTCGGCTTGGGCGATAGAAATGGCGTTGGGAAGGAATTTTTCATGAACCAAGTATCGCGACGGGATCAAGTGGCAATGTGAGATGGCACAGCACCTGGAAGGGGGGGAAAGAATCATATACCTGTTGGATATTTTAGGTAGGCATGTAGTGGTAGTCTAACAGTTAGAGTAGAGTCCATTAAGATATCTATGTACCACGTGGATTCTAATTACTCTTGTCCTTGATGTCTTTGTCCCAGGCTACCATTGGCGGTACTTTTATGACACCAACGTGTGTATTTCGTATTAATCCTTTGGAATGCGTGTGGACCGCGCAATGCGCAAGTGTATACTGAAGCCAAGACTGAGCCGAGACCAACCATGCGCATGTACATTCGACTGTGTATACAAAAGACGCCCAAACTCCATTTCTTCCCAAGGGGATTAGCGGTGAGCAGCCAAGTCATGATAACTGGTCCGCTTTTCGTTTGCCTTTGGAGGCAGTCATGAGCTTGAGCTCAAGATGCCAAAAGCCTTTTGTCTTCGTGTTATAAGCGCTCCGTGACTTGGTGTCTATCTTGGCTCTGCACATGGGGCATTTCCCCTTTGTGGCTTCGACATGGAGGGACGAGTGCAGACACTGCGCGCAGTAAAGGTGGCCTGTGGCACGTATTAGTATGGGCCTCACGTAAGAATGCATGTCGTTGCTTCAAGGGGGGGGAGACTTGCCGCAGTGGGTGACGGTGAGGGTCGTGACGTCGTCCATGCAGATGACACACTGGAACTTGGACATTTTGATGCGATTATCCTGTTGCGGCTGCTTCAATTCTTCCGGAACCTTGTTGGCCTCGGTCAGGTCTATCGTCGTGAGCTCCTCGCCGTCGACTATTTCTGAGCCCTGCCTGGTGAGATCCTCTCCAAACAAGTCGTAGTCGTCGTCGTCGTCGTCCAAGGGTGCTGACGGCATGGCCAAGGAGCCCACGGAAGCACGGTTTGCGGCACCGGCACCCTGCTGAGACGTCCTCATGCGTTTATTGATTGAGGGCGAGTCGGTATCGTTGAGGATATGCTGAAATCGAGGTGGGGGCGGCGGCATCTTGTCCGAGAAGGAGGGATAGGCGCTTTGTGATGGAGATGAGTCCTCGCCGTCGTCTGTGGTGAGCGAAGTGCTCTGTGGTTCTTCGAGGCCCGAAGGACTGAGCTGCGTTGCAGAGCGTGAAGGTGCCGCAAATGTCCGATTGCAGGCTGACACTTGGTGGAGGGGAGCCGCCTCTGAGCCGGGGTTGGTGGTGAGAGCCGTGGGCTGAGGCTGAAATGCAGCCTGGTCTGATTGTGGTGCCTCGCTGGCGGCCGGATTTGACGTGAATGGAGGGTAGGTGGACGGGGAGGAAAAGTCGTTGTCGGCGAATGTGCTCAGAAACAGGTCGTCGCTGTCGTTGCCGCGTTGGTCGTTGTCGCTGCTAATTGCCGTGTCTTCGCCCCAGTGAGTGGGTGCGATGACGCGGGTGGTGATGCCGCGGAAGGAAGGTCGGTAGGACGACGGTGATTGCTGTCGTTGGCGCCGGGGAGTCGACGGAGAGTTTAATAATGCCGGTACGTTTCCCGCCCGCAGCGGCCTTGTTGCGGATGAATGCGAAGACGCGTGGTGGCGAGGCGACGAAGAGCGTGCCAATGGGGCAGACTGTTGCGGCAGTGGGGGGAGGATGGGCTGTGGGTTGTTTCGTGGCGGGAGGTAATATGTGCAACGAGTGTTTTGGCATGGATCGCTGTCCCTTTCTGTGTTGATCGTTTCCAGGAGGGCTAGAGGTGAGGACATGGTGCAAGCGCGGGAGTCCTCACGAACCAAGGTTTCCGCGTCGGACAGACGGAAGGGCGAAGTTGGATGGCGTTGTGGTGACGGGTGCTTAGAGAAAGTGGCGACTACTTTATTTAAGGGCGGAGGAGTTGGTGGTAGATTCCTAGGTACCTGGGCCTGTGGTGGACGGCTGCAAGGTGTACAGTGTACGGACGGTGTACGGTGTCTGCGGTCTGCATGTGCGGTCTGCGGTGAACTCGAGTGCCGACGCCGCCTCCAACTTAAAAGGCCGCGGAATAACCTACTTCAGATGGCCTGTGCCGGCTTGTCCGCATTCACATGCCCTTGGCTGTGAATTCCAAGTAGGGTAAACACTTGATATATTTCGGCATCTAAAGCAATCTATGAATAAAGCAACGCGTGCAACTCACATTCAAACCCGCAAATAGATTTCAACCCTCATCTCGTCTCCCTAGCCAATCTTCAATTGCCAACTTTAGAATCAGCAACTGTATGATCCACCGTTACCCTGTACTCTAAGCCAATAACAACATTCTGCATCCTTTATATACCTAGCCATTCCCAAAGCATAAACAATCAAAAACACACAAAATCCCTCAAGCATTTCATGTCCCAAGCTCTAGGGACGGCTTCTCAACTCCTTGAGCTGTCCCGGCGGCTATTAGGCTTAACCGTTGCATCATTTCACCAGTAGCGACCTTTGGTAGAATACCCCCAGCTTCCATCTCGTTTGATAACCCCCTGAGCCTCCTATGTCCGTACCACAGTGAAGCCAAGGTTCATCATGCATTAGGATATCCCAATAGTCCTCCCGTGCTGTTTCCCATTCTCTGCAAATCAAGTCCAAATTCGGGACGTTTGTGTCCACATAATCGGCTTCGAATTGTGGCCATGGATCGGCGTATATTTGGCCTTGGCCTAGGCAGACCAAGATGTAATGTTGGAATGTTTGAAGTATCATCGTCTTGCTGACGCGGAGCTCTCTTTCCAGGAAGTTCGAACGTATGTCGCGCATGTAGTCCTGGGCCTCACGCAGCAAGATCGCTGCCTGCAGCCAGAAACGTGTTTCCAAGATTTGATCCATCACTTTCATAGTTGGTGGTTCTCGTCGAGATGCCAAATGTTTGTCTCGGGAAGGGAGCCGAGCAAAATGTCGAACTTCGCATGCTTCAGTTGAACAACGATCAAAATCGCGACGCAAGGCACGGTAAATCTTGTCTGTCGCTACACTCGCCACACTATATTGGACGCTTGGCTCTCGTGGGAACTTTCCATCGCATGGATGCCCAGCCATGAAGACCAGCGCCTCGTATAGCTCAAAAACACATTCCGAGCCCATTTTTGCTAGGTAGTAGGTATTGATACAGTAAAACGGATTGCGACAATGTCTGAAAATGGTTGGATTTGGGCCTACAGAATAATTGGGCGGGAGAAGCCAGACGTTTTATACTCACGCATAGGTAGTCAGCGCTCGAGTAGTAGCTCTGGTGCTTTTGGCTGGATTCGCACAAGAACATGCCTTCAGAGAATGTAAGGATCCTCATTGCTTGGGACTGTGAGTCTGTTGACAGCAGGCTAAAGTAGAATTTGAAGACTATTCAAACCAAGTTCAACACCCGCATGGCGGCTGATAATTAATTCATAAGCGGAATAGAGGAATAGATGAGCTTTATGTGAAAGAAATAAGCAAAGCTAAAAGATTTCTTGGTCTTCTTTTCATAGAAAGGCTAGTTAGTATTGAGTACTTGCAACTCATTGAACATTCACATGTGGCACACGGATAGAAAGAAGCACAGACAGCAGATTCCAGTTGCTTTGTAAAGTCATTGTTGTCTTCAATACGCTATATTGTAGGCTAGTTTTCTTCAACGCGACTTTACTCTGCCACGTGGTCTGGTCCAACCCTGGCTTGACATGCTCACATGAACTCATCCACAGCGACGAATGAACACACTCAAGCTGGAGAACCATCAACAGGAAACTGCATTAAGTTTACGGCTTCAGTTGCGGAATCTAGCATGCAAATTCATTGGAGACGACCTTTGTAACCGCCATTCCTCCATGCGAGTCGCAGCTTGACCTCTGAACTTTCAGCTGTCAAAGCGCAGGACGATGACTGTAGAGAGAAAGACATAGAAGAGGGCGCATTTATAAGCCGGATTTCGGGGGCGGCTAATAACGCTATTACTGGAACTTTTCCCTCCATGGCTCAACGGTCAAACCCGATATCCGTCGTGAAATCAGCTTGATTGTGACGGGGGGTGCAGACAGTCTCACGCAGCTGCCACTAGCTACCAGTAATCAAGCGCCTAGGCTGGAAGCAACCAGGTCTTTTTCTGTTTTGCACATTGGCTTGTAATTAATGAATGCACATTTTATGACTTTTAGCCAGACAGGGTCTCTTTAAGAATTTGTTCTCGTCGCGTGCAAACGTCCTACAAAGATTATGACTTCATTTCCCAATTTTGGGAGTTTCTCTATATATGTTGTATCGGACAATAGAGATGTTGTCACGATTGAAAGCTAAGAATTGAATGAAATGGTGGACGGACCTTGATTGAAGCCATCCATTGGGGATTTGAGGCCTCTTTTATAGTTGATGGTGACCTTGAATAGCCTGTATCTTCAGAGGCCTCCAAGGGGCCTCCAAGGGCCTCGAATCTCCGTTGAAACGGCTTGTGTAGCGGCCATCATTACGGATACAGCGTTTCCGACCTTTCTTTCCGTTGACAGATGTACAGTCCAATTTTTAACTGACTATTCCCAGGAGGTTGACAACTCAAACACGCCACAACTCCGTGGTTACCCAAGAGTCCTTCGCTAAAGGGCGACCGTGAAAATGCAAGACACTATATTGTTTACTGTGTTTTATTTTCCCAAGTATCCATCACATTCACTGCCTTGTTCAATATGACGAATTCCAATAAAGTGGCGTAATTTGCGCATCTGGATTGTTTCTCCGCGACTCCTCCCACCCGGTACCGCCGTCAATGAGCCACCTCAGGAAGGAGATATTCAGAAAGAGCAGGCGAGCACTAGACATAGACTTTGTGCTAAAAATTCCATTACTCCGTTGTCGCATACTAGTATCAGATGGGGCTTCAATATTGTCACTAAGCCTTCGCAGGGAGCAAAATGACATGCACAGCACGTGCAAGAAAATAATCGGGAACGTCGCCTGAAATGCCCATGAGCGGAAGCTTGGTTGAAAGGACCAGGGACCATGTCATCGACCCGCCCTGGTCATTTCGCAAAATTGACAAGGAATGTGTGATTACGCCTAGGGCTATTGTTCAAATGCCTGGTGGGTCGGTTGAAGCACATTCCAGAAGAGTTTTACAGCTTTTAGACTCTCCATGAGTCCGTCATGAACTTATGAGAGCGCTACCCCAACTGGAGTTGGAGTCTTTGGGGCCGTGGACATTGAGTTGGCGGCATACGTTTCAAGCCAGTCCTCTTGGCTGTAGGATCTGGCAAGGCCTCGTGGTCGGTCATGATAAAGTACGTGCAACTAGATTGTCGACGTATCAGAAACAAGGCCGTGTGCTAGTCGCTTCAAAGCCATCTTCTCGAGAACAACGCCCTTGGACCTTTCTAGACTAAAGAGTCCGAGCCAGCCGAGAGAGGCTAGGCACAATCCCCATAGTCGGCTCGGTCAGCTCGCCTCCCTTCATGGTTGCTTTTGGCTGCCGCGTAGGCTCCCTGGCAAGAAGCACTAGCATTTACGCACTTGTCGCCTGCACTAGCCAAGGTTTTGGTCATTATTTGATCCCAAACCACGAGGAGTCCCCACGCGCTAGTGCATCACCGATCTAAACGCCTGTTGATCTCCCGTCGATGCCGGTCGGGAGAATGCAGAATCAGATATCATCACCACATCACCGCCGCGAAGCCGTTGACGGGATGCAGGACACATGGGGGCGTTTCAGAGCTTCGAGATAAATCTGCAGAGCAGAAGAATGTCGAGTTGCGGGGCTTTCAATGGCCATGCATGCCATGTTTTCAGCCGCCATGACGACGTCGTCTGCGGTTTGAACGAATTTGGACTCATCACAGTTGTGGCAGATTTCCACATTCCTACGACGAAGCCCCCGCAGGTCCAATATTTTTAACCCGTGTTAGTTCATTGGACAGATGATGCAGAAGAGTAGGAGTAGTAGGTACAGTGTGGGACGAAAAAGCAAAGAAGAAAACAATCTACATGGAGCATGGTAGTTGCCTCCGGACAGAGCTCGGCGTTTCAGCGAATCACAGAGCGTGTTGCGTATCGAGGCCGCAAGTTGCCATGCGAATTGGATTAGTACATCCCCTCTGGTGTGTTAAGGCTCCAGTGGGGTTACGAGCTCCACAATGCACATGCTGATAGCGGGTGACCTTAGGGCGACCCGTTGATCGCGCTAGGACTGTACTAAGTTAAATGTAGTGACTTGTAAAATACTATCTTATGGGTACACTTATGGTCACTTAATATTATAGTAAGTAAATGTACCTTTTTATATTTAGCTTCTTATTGGATATATATCCCTGCAGATACTCGATTGGAGCCTTAACACACCAGAGGGGATGGGCACGGCGGAGCAACGGCTGTGTGGTGGACCCTCGGACTACTCCGTACGCGCCGTTGGCCTTCCGCTTTCCGGCCAAATAGAGTGGGCCACTCCGGAGTTCAAGTCCAGCTGAGTGACAGACCCCTGGTTCCAAGTCCTGGCTAAAATGGCAGCACTTCGTGACTGCGGGGTCGAGCGGCTCGTAAGATGTCATCTTTGCCGAAATGCTGTCGAATCTCAAGCCGGACGTTCAAAACGCGTAGTATCACAAGCAGCCTTGGTGACACACATCCCGTAGCCATCCGGAGCCGGGGCACGTTTCGGACTTTACAGAGCCGTCTTGAATGTTCAGATGGCTACAATGGTAAAAGTACGGATAAGAGGGCGACATAACATCGGATGCTGCATGCCGAGTTATTGTTGCCTTATTTCCGTCATGCGCCGCCCGAATAAAGCCATTGTGGTATCCGCTTTGCCAAGCATAACCCCACAAGTTGGGCGCACAATTCAATAGTCCTTTGATTGGGGAAAATAAATAGAATTGGGACTCTGCGATTGGCTACTGAAATCCAGGGCTGCCGGTGAAATGAGACGAGTCAGATTTGGACACTGCTTAAGTCCGGAACGACCTGCAGGCGGCAGCATGGGTCCTGCTTCGCACATGTCTTTGACTGCGTCAAGGTGCCGCCTTTGCATCTACTCCAGGATACCCTTGTCGAGTACTTTTTTTAACCTGTATTTGGGCCTAAAATTCTACCAGGTAATATAACAAGAAATGATAAATGGTACTTTTATTATAGTAATTAATAAGTATATATATATATACTTACATAACTCTTAGCTTTATCAGGTATCATCCCTGCAAGAGACTTCGCTTGCACCTCAACGCAGACAAAGGGATAGAACACGTACCAACTACAGAGTACATGTCTAGGATGTGAGAGAATTGAGAGAAGCAGGCGACAAAATGATAGAAATTGAATCTGCTCCAGGCCATGTTCGACGGAAGCGGACAAGTTGACGAGATGAGGATACGTATGCCCGTGGCGCGTCGGTTGGCAAATGCTAAGACGTTCATGTCCCACCAGTCCACTCGGAGCCAAAATGGGCCTCGTACCAAGTTTTTGCCCTGTTGATTAATATATCTGACGAGTTCGAGAAATTTTACCTTGGCGTGTTGAATGGGGAAATTCATGTCAAGCTGAAAATGGCATGCTTGCGGACGGACGGACACGCTCTTTTGGAATGAGGTCAGCAACGTTGCTCAACAATAGCAGACAGTCTTTTTGGAAGTCGTCTCCTCTTTCCCTTCTATAATTGGGACTGATGAACATTCAAATCTACTGGTTGGCAGTAGCCGTATGAGGCTCGAAATGGGACCATTTACGCTTGCACCAGGGCCCCAACAGCGGCCATTGCCATGACTAGCACGTTTGTAGACTCGAGGGACCCATGTACTTGATTTGAAATTTGAAAAACACGGGCGTACCGAAAACAGCGCCTTTAACCTTAAATCAGCTGTTCATTCTACTAGTCCGAGGTCTGGCAAGGTAATACGAGGCCAAGTTTGCCCCCCCGGACACACATATAAGGCACATGGTTCTGCCCCTCTATTACGACTTGGAGGAAAACGAACAACCAACTTTCCTAGCATATCAACAGCAACACGAGTGACAATGGCCTTGCCAAAGCTCGTACTAGTAGGGCTGGCGACTCTGACGAACTGGCTGGGGGCGGAGGCCAGAGTCCACGGCCGGCCAAACGGGGACCCGTGCCCCGAAGGAGCGCCGACTGTTCATGTGCAGACGGTGGACATTGTGGTTGAACATCCTGTCCTCTTGTCTACCTTTGTCCCGGCAAACACAGCAATCCCGGTTTGGGGCGGCCATGTTGTACATGTCACCGATGCTCCAGTCACCCTTTGCACCCTCCTCGTGTCGACAGACGTTGAGAAGACTACGATTACCAGGTACGCTGCTTCAAGGGCACTCGTTTCCATCTTTACAACCAGTGTATTCTTTTCTAACAGCGGGCGGCTTAGCACGGTTGGCCACACGTATACGTTGCCTCGAACCACCTTGACCGGAGGATATGCCGGCCAAACAGCACAAACGGTGACGCTGCCGCCGACACCTGGAGCTCAGGTCTGCACGGTGGTTGTTCAGACGCCGCTTGCAGATACGTCTGCGTGGAACGGAGCCTACACAACCACCACCGGAGGCTGGACGGGGACGACTACGCGGACAGTCACTCTGCCGGCCGCACAGGGCAGTACCGTAGGCACCGTGGTTGTCGAAACGCCGCAGACCCAGCCCCTGACGACGCTGTTGACTTTGTCGGGAACGCCGTCTACGGTGGCATCAGGCGGGAAGACAACCACACTCTGCCCGACATGCTCAGAGACATCAGCGGCATCAGGCGGGAAGTCGACCACACTCTGCCCGACTTGTTCAGAGACTTCAGCGGCATCAGCCGAAAAGTCCAATACGCCCTGCCCAACTTGCTCCTCGCCGTGGACGACATCTGGTGCGGCGTCTGTCACCGCAGCAAGCGCGATATCTGGTGCGGCCTCCGGTAGCCCGTCTGGCTCGGTGCTAAGCGGCGCCGCAAGTGTCGCATCTGCTGAGGCATCGAACAGTCTACCGGGCGGGACAAGTGCCGGTGCAGCTTCAAGCGGCTCGGCGTCAAATGCTGCGTCGGGCGGCCAAGCTACGAGCAGCGTGGTGGCATCAAGCAGCGCATTGTCCGGAATAGACTCGAGTGCTGTGCCTTCAAGCAACCCGTTATCAAGTGTGGCTTCTGGCAGTCCTATCAATACAGCTTCAAGTGGCCTAGTATCAAGTACTGCGTCGGGCAGCCAAGTTACAAGCAGTGCGGCATCGTCAAGCAATACAGTGTCAAGCAGCTTATTATCAAGCGCGGCTTCTAGCAGTCCTGTCACTGCAAATTCAAGTGGCTCACCGTCTAATACTGCGTCAGGCAACCAAGCTACAAGTAGCGTTATATCCTCTGGTATAGATCCGAGCAGCATCGCATCAAGCAGCGTGTTATCACCAAGTAATGAAGCGTCAAGCAGCGTGGCATCAAGCAGCGTGGCATCAAGCAGCGTGGCATCAAGCAGCCTTACATCATCTGGCATAGCTTCAAACAGTGTGGCATCAAGCAACGCGGCATCAAGCGGCGCTGCATCCTCTGGTATAGATCCGAGCAGCATCGCATCAAGCAGCGTGTCATCACCAAGTAATGAAGCGTCAAGCAGCGTGGCATCAAGCAGCGCATTGTCCGGTATAAACTCGAGTGCTGTGCCTTCAAGCAACCCGTCATCAAGTGTGGCTTCTGGCAGTCCTATCAATACAGCTTCAAGTGGCCTAGTATCAAGTACTGCGTCAGGCAACCAAGCTATAAGCAGCGTTATATCCTCTGGAATAGATCCGAGCAGCATCGCATCAAGCAGCGTGGCATCAAGCAGCCTTGCATTATCTGGCATAGCTTCAAACAGTGTGGTATCAAGTAACGCGGTATCGAGCAGCCCTACATCATCTGACATAGCTTCAAACAATGTGGCATCAAGCAGCGCGGCATCAAGCGGCACTACATCCTCTGGCATAGCTTCGAGCAGCATCGCATCAAGCACTCTTATATCTAGTGCACCGTCTAGCACATCATCATCAGGCGCCGCACCAAGCAGTCCGTCGAGTGGGCTCGCTTCTGGTGCAGAACCTTCTACCGCGGCGTTGAGCAGCTCAGCATCTGGAGCAGCCTCGAGTAGCATCGCACCAAGTAGCCTGGCGTCTGGTGCTCCGTCCAGCGGCTCAGCATCGAGCAGTGCGGTCTCGAACAGCGCCACATCATCGAGCTCTTTCTCTTCCAGCGCAGCATCTATCAGCCTGTTATCCAGTGCGGCCTCGAGTGGTGTGGCTTCCAGCAGTTCTTTCAGCGCATCATCAAGCAGCCCGTTATCTGGTGCTACATCTAGTGAAGCTTCAAGCACCACTTCTAGTCCAGCTTCGTCTAGCATAACCTCAAGCGGCCAAACGTCAAGTCAAGCACCAAGCTCTTCCTCCAGCGCAGCATTAAGCAGCCCGATATCTGGCATTACATCTAGTGAAGCTTCAAGCACTACTTCGTCTAGTCCGGCTTCGTCTAGCATAACCTCAGACAGTCAAGTGTCAAGCCAAGCATCGAGCTCTCCCTCTTCTGACGCAACGTCAAGCAGCCTATTATCCAGTGCGAGTTCGAGCGGTGTAGCCTCAAGCAACCCATCATCGAGCGTGGCTTCCAGCAGTCCTTTTACTGCTACATCAAGCAGCCCGTCATCTAGTGCTACATCTGGTGAAGCTTCAAGTACTACTGCTTTTAGTGCAGCCTCAAGCAGTGCAGCATCAAGCAAAGCAGCATCAAGCAGTGCAGCATCAAGCAGTGCAGCATCAAGCAGTGCAGCATCAAGCAGTGCAGCCTCAAGCAGCAGTGCAGTATCAAGCAGTGCAGTATCAAGCAGTGCAGTATCAAGCAGTGCAGTATCAAGCAGTGCAGCCTCAAGCAGTGCAGCCTCAAGCACGACTTCTGCGCCGGCGACACCAACTTGTGCCGTACAGTTGCCATCTGCCTGCGAGTCTCTCAGCACTGTCAATGGTCTGGCTCTCCTCGTCAACATTCCATTGTGTGTTACGTCTTTGGGGCTCTTTGCCACCGGCAACGCTCTAACGTGCCTCACGACGACCGACATTACGATCAGCTCACTTGGCTCAAACGTTGTTGGCTGTCTCACAGATGCATTCCAAGGATCATGCCCAACTTCATTGCCAGCGGCTTGCACTAACCTCGCGAGCGACGATGCGTTGCAATTGGTAGTGGACCTGCCTCTCTGTACTGCAGCATTGGGTCCATATGCAACCGGGGCTGCGGCGGTGTGCCTAACTACGGCCTCTACTGGCCCAGATATCGTCACTTGCCTGAATGCGGCTCTCGGGATATCCTAGTTAGTGTAGATGATAGGAGCAGCATGTTAATAGTCGCTGGGAAAGAGATGGAGAGTAGGAAGCGAGCCATGTCGTCTTCATCCCCACGCCCAGGCAAGAAGAACTTGGTGTGCGCGACCTTGCGGGGGCCCCAAGTGCCCAATTGGTTAGGTAATACAGCGAGATACGTACCCGTCGTGTGGATAAAAAGAGGGTATAATGTATTAATTTGTATAAGGAAAAAATTAGTATGTTTCTAGTAATTTATATTGAGCTCAAGGTACTACCGCTTACCTGCTGTTATTGAATTGCATGTGGTTTATTGCCCCCGTATGACGGGCCCCATAAGGTCGCGCACACCTAGCCAGATCAATTAGTACATATAGCTTGAGACCTGGATCCAGAGGCCGAGGTTCTGAGCTGCAGTGAAATGGTAGCAGCAGAAGAAGAAAATACAAATCAGAGCCATGGCCGGTCGCCGCTGTGGTCAAACGTACACTCATGTATCTAGTGCCGCGGTGCTCGTCCCAAAGTAACTAATAGTTAGTTACCAGTAGTTAATCCACTTGGTTGCTGACGGGTATTCGACCACCTGGCGCATGGCGTTGATTGGACCAGGCATCTAGCTCGTCGCACCAGACCAGACTTGAACTCGAGGTGCCAGTCTCCACCAACAAACTCCTTATGGTCCCACTTGACAGCTCAAACTTGCCACAACTCGGCCATGTTGGTGAACGACACATTGCGACTCCTTCCCATCATTTGCAGTCCCTCTCCAACCACGATTCATGGCGCACAGTCGCTGCCACGTCATGATTAACTGTCGCTTATGAATACGCTCTGTCCTGCTGCTGGTCACGCCCAGCGCGCCTCGACAGCCAATTTCGTGCGCATTGCTCGCCATCACGCGCCTCGTCGGCTTGCATGGCGTGCCTTGGTTCGCTGGCAGTCTGACGTCGCCAAACAGGACAATGGCAGACGTCCCGGGAGCCTAGCAAGTGAGTGCAGTGACTCTGGGCCATCCGTGTTCCCGGATCGTGACCTTGCTAACCAACATGCAAGTTTCTTCTCAGCCTAGATACAACGAAATCGGCGTGCAACTGCTGAGCTCCCATGTCTTCAACCAGATATTCCCCGACGGGTGCGAGCCCCCGCCGGAGGAGCTTGTGAAGCTGTCCAAAGATCACTTACAACGCCATGACCTGCTTGGAAAGAACACCGACAACTCCAAACCCATCGCGTTTGACTTGCCACAGCTACAGGGACGGACTCTCGATGAACACTTCTACAAACTGGGCTCCGATTGCGCAGAGCCGTACCTTTCATATGCCAAACAATTCGCCCGAGCTAGCGCTCCTCCAAAGCCCAGAAAATGGGTTCGCCGCAGTGGATGGACAAAGTATTATCCTGATGGAAGAAGCGAGCCTGTCCATGTCCCCGATGAGCACATGCTGTGCTTCGATACGGAAGTCATGTGGAAAGAGAGTCCATTTGCTGTCATGGCATGCGCATCAAGTCCCACAGCTTGGTACGCATGGCTGTCTCCGTGGCTTCTGGGGGAGTCAAAGAATGATCGTCAACTTATCCCCTTTGGTGACCCTGCCAAGGAGAGGGTGATTGTTGGACACAATGTCGGATACGACCGTGCTAGGGTGCTGGAAGAGTACGGCATTGAGCAGTCACGAAATGCCTTCATCGATACAATGTCTCTTCACGTTGCTGTCAATGGCATGTGCTCACAACAGAGACCAACATGGATGAGGCACAAGAAGAATCGCGAACTTCGGGAACGAGTTGCGAGCCAGACCCCTGATAACGACCTTGCAGAGCTTTTGACTAGTAAAAGTATGCATGATGAAGAGGAGCTCTGGGTCGAGCGCAGTTCGGTAAACTCGCTGCGCGATGTGGCCAAATTTCATCTCAATGTGTCCATTGACAAGGCTGTGCGAGACGATTTTGGCGAACTTGACCGCAAGGACATCTTGGCGAAATTAGATGAACTAATGGACTATTGCGCTGCGGATGTGGCCATCACACATCGCGTTTACCAGATTGTATTCCCCAACTTTCTAGAGGTTTGCCCTCATCCAGTCAGCTTCGCGGCCCTACGTCACCTAGCTTCCGTCATTTTGCCCGTCAACAAGTCGTGGGATGTGTATATTGCGAATGCTGAAGCTACTTATCATAAGCTATCTGATGCCGTCCAGGAACGACTCGTTGGATTGACCGAGAAGGCCTTGGAAATTAAGGGTGACGTAACCAAGTGGCAAAACGACCCCTGGATGAAGCAGCTAGACTGGTCAGGACAGGAAGTTCGCATGGTTAAAGGGAAACGTAAGGACGATCCACCGCGCCCTGCCGCCCGGCAGAAGAAACCGGGAATGCCAAAATGGTATAAGGATCTTTTCCCAAAGAATGATTCGCCGATCAATGTTACAGTCCGCACGCGAATAGCCCCTCTGCTTCTTAGGCTGGCTTGGGATGGCCACCCATTATTTTGGTCAGACAAGTATGGGTGGACTTTTCGAGTTCCCCGCGATGAAGCAGCGAAATACAACGCAAAGCAGATGGTCCAGTGTACCTTTGACGAAACGGAGCTTGCTCTCCGGGATGATAGGGAACATTATTACTTCAAGCTTCCGCACAAGGATGGGCCGACAGCCCGATGTGCCAATCCCATGGCAAAAGGCTACCTGCGTTATTTCGAGACTGGCACACTGTCATCGGAATACGAATATGCCAAAGAAGCTCTAGAAATGAATGCTTCATGTTCTTATTGGATAAGCGCAAGAGACCGTATCATGTCACAAATGGTAGTTTATGATGAAGATATCCCCAAAGGCCAAGCATCCAGACGACGACGGACCCAGCCGAAGGCAGATTCTCACGGCTTCATCTTACCCCAAGTTATCCCCATGGGAACGATTACCAGGCGAGCAGTGGAAAACACATGGCTGACGGCCAGCAACGCAAAGAAGAACCGCGTTGGCTCTGAACTCAAGGCCATGGTGAAGGCTCCTAAGGGGTATTGTTTCGTAGGAGCTGATGTGGACTCTGAGGAGCTCTGGATTGCTAGCTTAGTTGGAGATGCGACTTTCAAAATCCATGGTGGCAATGCTATTGGTTTCATGACACTTGAAGGCACAAAAGCAGCAGGCACGGACCTGCACTCACGGACAGCTGGCATCTTGGGTATTACGAGAAATGACGCCAAGGTCTTCAACTATGGACGTATTTACGGGGCCGGCTTGAAGTTTGCGGCTACCCTACTGCGACAGTTTAACCCTAGCCTGTCCGAGAGACAAACCATGGAAGTGGCTTCAAAGCTGTATGCCAATACCAAGGGCACGAAAACGAATCGCAAGGTCATTTATAATAAGCCCTTCTGGAGAGGAGGCACAGAGTCGTTTGTCTTCAATAAGCTTGAAGAGTTTGCCGAGCAAGAACGCCCGCGGACCCCAGTTCTCGGGGCTGGAATTACAGAAGCTCTCATGAGCCGCTTCATCAGTAAAGGTGGCTACCTCACGTCGCGAATTAACTGGGCTATCCAATCCTCTGGCGTCGACTATCTGCACCTGCTTATCGTCTCTATGGACTTCCTTATTCGGAGATTCAACATCAATGCTCGCCTAGCCATTACCGTCCATGATGAGATTCGATATCTCGTCAAAGAACAGGACAAGTACCGCGCCGCCATGGCTCTCCAAGTCGCTAATGTCTGGACACGAGCAATGTTTGCTCAGCAGGTTGGCATCAATGACCTTCCCCAGTCTTGTGCGTATTTTTCCGCAGTGGATATCGACCATGTCCTGCGCAAGGAAGTAGATATGGACTGCATTACCCCAAGCCACCCTACCGCAATCGCGCCCGGCGAAAGCTTAGACATCAGCACATTACTAGAGAAGGGGTCAGAGGCCATGCTAGACCCCACGGTCGTTCCAGACTCAAAATCCGCACCCCAGCCCGGACAATACAAGTATACCCCTCGCGTTCCAGTGATGGAGGAAATGCAGGACACGCCTGGGCATAGCTTGTCTTTCATCAAAGCACAAATCATCGATAGCGATGACGAACTTCAAAATATGGTGAAGGATATGAAGAAGGTGCAAGCAGCAGCAGGTGCTGACAAGGAGAGGCCAATGGCTGAAAAAAGACTGAAAAAGGTGCTACCATACCACGCAGAGCCGCAACTCATCCCCATGGAAGAGCCAATGTCCGTTTCCGAGGCGTTGCGTACCAAGTATCGAAACGAGCACGATGGGAAGAACAACAAGTGGTCGTGGCCTAAAACTCCCCATAAGAGCCAAAGGACGAGCACGAGGCTTTAACGTTGTAAAATATGTGTGATACTATCCGTAATCCATATTCGGCTATTGTATTATGATGTTTATGTTTGAACGGTTTGAACATTTTGGGCGGTACCCAAGCGTGGACAAGCGTGGTTGGACAGATTCTTCCATATTTAGGAGAGTAGGAGACAAAGATGGCGCTTATGACATGCGTATCAGCCTGTAGTCGCTACATAATGAAATAATCAGCCAAGTTTCCAACATCACACACCTGTTGATTGTCAAAACATGCCATGCCATTGCGAGGAAACGATCGGCATGGATGCGTCCAACCGAGGTGACTCTGAGGTGAGGCTCGCAGACACTCAGTGCGGGGCCGCTAATCATTGGAGGGGCAGGCGGGGAAGCAACTGTCATGCCAGATGGTCTGGTAAGTTACTCCTCGACTCCGTACTGCGTAGTTCGTCTTACGTGGTACCGACGGTAGGTACCACACTTCATCATCACCAATTCGAGCCATCCAGACCTTGGCTGCCCTCCCTTTGATTCCAGAACGCTTGAACTCCCTACAAGACGATTTACTCGCTCACTTATATTGGGCATTGTCTTCATCTAATCGCACTTCGGACCTCGACCAACTACCCCCGCCGTACTCAGCTCAGCTTGAGCTGCAGCAAACGCTGCAGCTACATGCACATACATCATGGCTACCAACGAGCCAACCACCGAAGAGGTCATCCAGCGACTCAAGGAGGCTCGTCCTCCAGCATCTGATAGATTTACATACCTTACAATCATAGACAAGTCCATGTCGCCCGGGATTCTGCCGGCTCTCCACGAAATCCTGGAAGATGTAGAACTTACTAGCGACATTGGCTGGGACCTTGTTGAAATGCTCATCCATGTCCCCGGAAGCGAGAGCTGTCTAGAGACCATTGCGCGCCTTGGAAACCCTCGAGAAGTCATCCTCAAGGTGTTGCAAGTCATGGAAACCGTGACGGGGGAAGGAGAAAACGGCTCGGTAGGGAACCAGTGTTTCGTCACTCTTTGCGGCATGCTCGGCATCCTGCACAAGCGACTTCAAGTCAAGACGCCGTCTCGGTTCTTGCACACCACGCTAGACACTGTATATCGATCATATGACCCAACGAGTGCCGAATCGACTGCCGCTATCATCTCACTGATGCAATCGCTTTCCGCGCAAAAACGGCCGCCGCTGCCGTCGCGACAGTCGAGTACCGTGCTCGGAACCGCGCTTCATACCAGCGACGAGACGAAGAGTGCGCCGGATCCAGAGGCGGACAAGTCTGATCTTCCGAATGCTGACGAGCCTGAAATTATGACGCATTTGTTGCGGTGCTTTATTACCTCTGTCATTGAGGCCTATGTCAACTCGAACAAGTTAGATTGGGCTGCACGGTTACTGGAATATACGTATCCCGAGAGATTGGTTCCAGGAAGGAAGACGATGATGCAGGCGTTCAACGAGGTTGATGAGTTGAGGGCAAAAGATGCATTGGTCGGTCAGCTAGCAGTAAGTTATGGGCGCCAGCGTTTGCTTTGCCCGTATTGGTCGTTAACTGGCTCATATAGGCTGTTGCTGGTGACTTGGACTTTGCCAAGATGACCTTTGCCGAACTTCGAGAGATCCTTCAAGCGCCAATTGTTAGAGATCCACTGGCCATCGAATTTGATCCCGCAAATGTCGGGGAGGTTAAGATATCAGGAGGCGGACTGCTATGTTTGATTGCCTATTGGGTTTTTGCAGGCGGCGTCTTTGACGCCGACCAACCTCGACCCGACGTGTACGTGTTTCCAGACCATCAGCAATTATTGAAGCATTACATCGGAGATGACCCCCAATCGGAAATACTGAACAACCCTGGAACCATGGAAGCGTTGGTCGTGCTCGCAATCTGGCTAGTCGGTCAGAAGAAACTTGCTCAGGGTGGTGCGACGGATACAAACGCCAAGGATAATTACATGCCGTATCACCATCTTATAACACTCATTTCCGTCTTCCACCCCAACATTTACGTTCGAAATGCCGCTACAGTCGTTGCCGGAGCAGTCCTTCACTCGGATCCTGACGAGGACGATCGCCTCACCATCCTAGAAGATCTCCTCGAGAACTGCATGTTTGGGTCCCTCCAAGCCTGTGCAATAACCTGGCTCAGAGAAGAAGTCATTTCCGCGCGCAAGACAAATTCCAAAGGACGATTTAGCACCCCGGACTGTTTCGAGTCTATACAATACACGCTTTTCCCTGACCTGACATATCTCAAGGAAGCGGATATCGAGGCCTTGTTGGAATTCTGGGCAGAAGGCTCCCCGTTCCACCTACAAGCCGCCAACTTTGCCCTGTTCCTGTTTGGAAATGAGTACAAGGACCTTGCGCCGGCGGGCATGGCTGCCGCAATTGAACACCGTTATGTGCAACCACTGCTGCACGCCTCTGGGCGGTTGATTGAGGAGATGGCAAACGGGGGGGTTGAAAAGTCTGATGACCATAAAAGTACGGTGATGGAATTGGGAATATTGAAGGATACACTTGAAAGGGTGCCTTTGCAGTGACGACTTGCGCAAATTATGCAAACAGAAGGAATGGCATACGGCATTTGGTCGCGGCGGGTTTGTCGACCCAGGCATTTTTGAACTGGGATTTGTTGCTCGACTTGTATGTATGGAGTGCATGGGTGGTTGACGAACATGGAATGCACAATTTATTTTCTTGGTATAGAGTTTACTGCTGTTGCTTGCTGGTGGTGCAAGTTTCTTGGTTGTTCCAAGATGTTACCCGCGAGGCCACATTTCGGCATCGTAACTACGATCCCCGAGTTGACGGCTGAGCTACATTAGACATGCTACCAGTCCTCTTATCGGGTAGCTCATAGTGTTCAAAGTCCACACGCAGCACTCTAGTTGCCTCGTAGTTGTACTGTGTCCAGTGTGGAACATGTACTGATCTCGTCGTCGCCTGGACCGCACTTATGGCGGTCAATGAATTGATGGATTTAACACAAAACGGGTATTCTATGTTGGTGATTGAAGCAATTTCGCAACAGTGCCGTGCAGTCCACAATGTCCAACTTTCAACTCTCGCATCCACCTCGGAGAAGTTGCTTCTTTGCAACAAACTCCTCAAGATTTACCGTCTCCTATCCCGGTCGTAGTCCCTATGTCTACCCCTATCCCTATCTCTTTCCCTCCTATCTCTATGATGGTCTCTGTCCCCCCTATCTCGTTCCCCATGACCATGTCTCTCTCTGTCCCTCTCCCTTTCGCGCTCTCTCTTGTAGCTATCTTCTCTGCCCCTTTCTTCCTTCCTTTTATTTTGCTCCCGATTGTATTCGTCCAGCCGTGGCCTGTTCCTCTTCTTCGCCCCGTTCTGATTCCACCCGCCTAGGTCTTCTACACCTTTCAGCTCCTTCGCGCCAAGGCCCAGTCGATTTTGCCGCTTACGCACGTCCCTTGACTTTGGTCCGCGGTGTTCTCCGTCCCATCCCATCCCGCGCAAGAGGGCGGCACCGAATTCCTCAATGGGCATCGCTTCGTAGTCTTCCAGCGTGGAGGCCGCGCCTGCAACTGCGGCGTCGCGTTTGTACACGTCATCTTCGGTGGCTATGACTCTTGTTTCTTTCGGTTTGTTGCCTAGCAGTGCATCGAGGGCCTCGTCATCCGCCGACTTGGGTTTGGGTGCTTCCTCGGCCGTTTCTGACGGGGTGTCCTGCGGTTCGGCGGGAGGCTGGTCTTTCTTTTCCTTGACGGTCAGGCCCCATGGCTGACCTTTGTCTTGGCCTGCTGGTGTGCTCTCTGCGCTCCCATTCTGATTGTGCTGGTGTCCTCTGGCTTCCGCGGGTCGATTGTCTCCCCTCTGTGCGCGGACCTCCCCTCTCCAGTCTCTATTCGCTTGCCGCTCGATGATGTATTCTTTCTTCACCTCCTCCTTTTTTTTGTGCCGCGTCTCTGCACCATCTGCGCCGAACCCAGTGATGGCTTCGTGGTGTCCGCGACGGTCGGAGTCTGAGTCTGAGTCTGAGTCTGCGCCGAGGGCAGCGTGGGATCGGGGCCGCTTTCCGAGGCTTGATGGTGGTGCTGGACGGGAGTTTTTGGTGGAGGATGGGGTTGAAGATGCTGAGCCGAATTTAATGGCTATTCTTCCTTTAGAGGGCTCCGCCATGGCGCTGCGAGAATGGGTTGGAGTTTGATGCTGATGATGAGGCTCGAGGCACACCGACTAGGATCCAGTCAACATTGAAGCATGTGGGGCGACAGGGCCGTGGGGTGGCTTGACAAGGTGGGGCCTTGGACCGGGAAAGTGAACAGCATCAACATTTCAAGCTTTGGAGGTTCTGCGATGGGACTTCCATTGGTTACATCTCTCGAATCAAATAATCGACGGGACTTCAGGCACCATGTGTCTTACTACTCCCATGGAGCCACCTCGCCCGCGGAGACATAATTCAGCCGAAGGCTGACTCTACATTAATCCATAAGTTTTCCGAATAATGAGGGTTTGGTGCAGGCTTGACAAATAAGTTTCTATTGGTCCAAATTTTGTATGGGAAATCGCGAAAGAAGGCTGGATTGGTTGGTGGCTCTAGAAAAGTGGGTAAAGGACAGCCACCGTCTGTCGGTGCTTCTTTGTTTACTTCTCTGTTTACAATCGTTTACAATCGTTTACAATCGTTTACAATCGCTAAATTTGCCCAGCGATCTGTTCGTTTGCTTGGCCAGCAGCCTTTCTTCCATTATTGAAACAGATGTACCGCATGGTTGGGTATGGATTATGATTCTAGGGGTAATATTAGTCCTAGATCTGAATTGGCAGTCCATTGCCCGTCTTGCGACCGAACAAAATCACCAAGTAATTTCGTTAGCAGGAGGAAATCTGCCAATCCAACTACAACCTGTCTGGAATGCCGGGACCACCGCAATTCCGAGGTAACTGACACCATTGATATACTATATATGCCTCCCTAACCTGATCAAGCGTGCCAGGTCCAAAGGTGCCGTCCTTGCATTGAGAAAGCTGGCTGTCCGTCCTACCTCAGCTGAGAGATCTGCCCCGAAAAGAACCGACAGAGACGCTGGCCTATCGCCTCCTAACCAGAGATCTGGAACCCAACCTACATCGCCAGAGAAGCTACGGCAACAACATACAGCTAGGAGTTTGTTCGGAGAGCCAGGCAGCCAGCCGCAGATAGTGCTGGGGACGCCGATCCCACCAACCCAAGCGAGCTCGCGGCTCTTCCGGGCTCTAGCTCCCTCACCGCCTGTGCCGCCCTCGACCGATCCTGTCGCCTCACATTCTGATCCATCTACTGTCCGAAGCAGCACGACTGGTGTGGACTACTCTTACCTGGCTGTTAGGTTCCACAAGGGCGGGAAGGACTCGCAAGATGATGCCTCCAAGGCCGGCGCCAGGGCCAAGCAGGCCACTATTCGGCGCGACCATCGTTCACGACGCCGTGCAGGGGAGGCTGTGTCACTAACTCCCACAATCTCTCAACTCGGCGTCTTTGAAGGTTCTGATGGTCCTGGAGAAGGTATCCTTGTGCTGTGGTCCCGGCAGTTTGTTCAAGCTAACCACGGAACGTAGCTGGGAGTCAAGATCGACTACAGGCAAATGAGCTCCCAGATGGGGATGGAATGACCAAGGAAGCGGATGACAGGGGACAGTTCTCTGAATCTGATGTTGACGTCGAGGACTATTTCAACTTGCTGCTTTCACCTGCTCGACCACGGAAGTACCTCGAACACCTAGGGGTAGAGTCTGATTCCGATCTAGGGGACGAAGACGGGAACGATAATAGCAATGCCTTGGACGAAAGCCCTCTTCGCTATTGCTCGCGGCAGCCTTCCAGAAAGTCAGGGCCTCGTCGCCGTGCTCGCCGTGGTCCTGCCCCTGGTACAGGAGGGCGGCCAAAAAAATCTCAAAGGCAAACTCGATCGTCGGGGCCGCCACGACGGTACCGGAGTCCAGTGATGATTCCACCTGAAGAATCGGCCGTATTTCACGCACAAGATCCGGTGTGGAATGGGGACCTGGACGCTTGCGCCTTGACCTGTCGTGATAAAGCAATCCTCCGTGAGTTCTGGACAAAGCTGGACAATGACCAAATGCAATTTTGTGGTCGATGTCAAGAGCGTTGGTTCCAGATGAAGATCGATTCTGATGGCATTTGTGCGCGTTGCTGTCGAAAGGATGATAAACGCGGCCCTGAAGAGCCGTACTTCTTCTCTGTGGACAACCAGTTGGATTTTGGCTCCGTACCGACTCAATTGCCTCAGCTTACACCTACTGAAGAGTCTTTAATAGGCCGTGTTCACGTCCACGTGAATATTATGCTTGTGCGGGGCCAGCAGTACAAATATCGGGGACATGTTGTTCACTTTCTCCGCGAGGTTGGCTTGGTGTACAACCAACTCCCGCTTTTGCCGCGGGAGTTGAACACTGTATTACTCCGTCCTTCCAATACGTCGTCCCATGCAAACCTTAGCCGGCAATTCACCCGCCAGTTCCGTGTACGCCGCCAGCCAGTTGCCATATGGCTTAACTACCTCCGGCGCCATCATCCTGGCTATCGATGCATCGTCATCGACGAAGAGCGGCTGAGTCAATTGCCTCAAGATGGCAATGTCCTGGACGACATCCCCCAGAGCCAGGTGGAGGCTGCCGAAGTTGGACCCGAGGAAGATGAGGAGGCAGAACCGGACCTGGAGGACGAGGCTGCGGTGCCGGACCTTTTGGCCAAGGACACGGAGCTCGATGCTCTGCGGTCTATTCTTGCCGGAGAACCAGAAGCTGAACCAAGGCTTTCCACAAGCTTCCAGGAGCAGGTGCAGCACGAGCTGCAGCTTCCGAATATACGGCGCACACCCATTAATGAGTTCAATCGCTCTCATGCCCTACTCTCCTTAGCTTTTCCCTGCCTCTTTCCTGACGGGAGAGCCGACTTTGTTGAGCCTCGGCTACGGTCAATCGACTACAAGGACTACATCGAGCACGCGATGCGCTGGCATGACGGGCGTTTTGCACGCCACCCGACCTTCCGCTTCGTCG
Organism: Metarhizium acridum; assembly: GCF_019434415.1. Taxonomy (NCBI): domain Eukaryota; kingdom Fungi; phylum Ascomycota; class Sordariomycetes; order Hypocreales; family Clavicipitaceae; genus Metarhizium; species Metarhizium acridum. The sequence continues at coordinate 567,964 of NW_027094020.1, read as the reverse complement.
CCTTCAATACTCTGATGCGGTCACAGGCCCGTGCACGGTCCAAATTCTTCGTGAAGCAACACGATGGTAGTCATGAACCGCTCACACGGGAGCAGCTTGTTCAGGCACTGGAGCACAGCGAGGACCCTGAGGCGCAGGTGCTAATCAACTCAATCACAAGACATGCGGTACCTATTCGCGGCACGCGCCCCTTCTGGAACAGGAAGAGGCAGGACCTCGAGGCCTATGCCTACAACCTTGGATGTCCTGGTGCATTCATCACATTCAGCCCGGCAGATTTACACTGGCGGAGTCTCTACCAGCACATGCCCCGATATGATGAATGGCTGGCTGCGTCCGAGTCCGAGAGGATGGGTCTCTCGCGCCAACTTTTGCGTCAGAATCCTCACATTGCTGCTTTCCATTTCTACCGCCGATACTGTTTCTTTCGAGATATCGTGTTAAGCAAGAAGTTCAACATTACGGATTACTGGGATCGGTATGAATGGCAAGGGCGTGGCAGTCCGCACAACCATGGCCTGTACTGGATGGAGAATTGCCCAAGAGTCGACATGGTGGATGAAGCCGCTCGTGATGTTTTTGCACGCACGTGGGGATTCCACATCACTGCCATTAATCCTGAGCCGACTAGGACTATGCCCCAGGGTGAGGGTAACCCCCTGAGCGTAGATCCACTGAGTACAGAACTGACATTCCTGCGTCTCTCACAAATCGTCAACCGCTGCCAGCGCCACAGATGCAATACCACATACTGCTTACGCGTAAGGAAGAGAACCGTTGATCTGGCGAGGGATATGGAAGGCGCTGCTGCAGATATCGAGGCGGCCAATGCGGCCAATCCAGAGCGGGAGTGTCGTTTTGACTTTCCTCGTGCCTTGCGGGAGCTGGCCGCAGTGATCAGGAAGGAAGGCAAGTCGTACTATGTCTTCGAGGCGGCGCGGAATGACAACCTCATGAATCACTTCAATCCCGCCATTATACTAGGCTGGCTAGCCAATATCGACATATCTCCTTGCACCAGCCTACAGGCGGTTATTACGTACGCTGCCAAGTATTGCAGCAAATCTGAGAAGAAGACTGAGCCTTACTGTAAGCTTGCAGACCAGGTTTTGCCGCACACGGCACACCTTCAGCCGCTATTATCCTTCTCCTCTCGCCTGATGAATAAGCTGATTGCCGAGAGAGATTACTCGGCGCAGGAGATTTCCCATCTTCTCCTTAACATTCCTCTGCAGGAAGGCACGCGGATGGTGGTCTCTGTCGACTGCCGTCCTTTGGAGCAACATGCACGTTCGTATCGCGTGGATGAAGATGTCAACGAGACCGTCGGCAGCTACAGGAGGTATCTCGAGAGAAATGACCAGCACGAGGATGCAACTTACCTCGAGTACCTGCAATCGTATAATCTCAAGACGTGGAGGAGACTCGCTGCCAACGCGAAGAAGAGAGTCCTGTCTTACTTTCCTCGATACAGGTCCGTGGAGGCATCTCCCCAGTTTGGTGACTTCTGCCGTGTTAAATTGATGATGGCTCATCCGCATCGCTCTCCAGAGGAGTTGCTCACCGTGGGCGGGCAGCGGTTCGATTCCTTCGCGGCTGCGTACAGGTTTTGCAGAGAGCAGCACCGTGACACCCATGCGGACGATCATTATGGGGAGCCAGATACAAATGAATTGAGGGCTGAGGACGACGAATTTGAGCTTGAGGTCCATGAAGAGCCCATTGTGGATGAAGACTGGCATGAACTCGCCCGCATGCTTCCCGACCGCCCGCTGGAGGAAGAGGATATCGACATGCTCGGCCGCCGAGACATCGACATCAATTATGATTGGACCCCTCACGTTGGACGGTATACTGATGACGGTATTCTCAAGGGCGACTACTGGAAGCAACGCAAGGCGGCAAACCGCCTTGACCTTGATGTGGATCATCAGCCCTTGGAAGCTCGAGATTCCCTAAACCGGGATCAGCGCTTAGTATACGATACCGTGATGGACCACTTCCTGAATCAGGAACCCTCTCAGTTGCTGCTCCATGTGGATGGTGGAGGTGGTACCGGGAAGTCATACCTCATTAATTTGCTCTCCGCGCACCTCCAAGCCGCTGCTGCCGGGAGAGGGACACCTGTTTGGCGTGCCGCGCCCACTGGCGTCGCGGGAAATCAGATATCGGGCACTACTTTGCACTCCCTGTTACACCTTCCAATCAACAAGGACTTCAAGCCCCTCTCGCCCACTGACATGGCCCAGCTCCAGAAGAAGCTGAAGGACATCAACTACCTGATCATCGATGAGAAGAGCATGCTGGGACTGCGACAGCTTTCTTGGATCGATGACCGCCTGCGCGAGGCGTTCCCGAGTAGGAATGAGGAGTTCTTTGGTAGTCTTAACATCCTTCTGGTTGGCGACTTCTTCCAGCTTCCACCCGTGCTACAGAAGCCGCTCTATTACGATAAAGAGGTGCAGGGAGTGGAGATCAAAGGCAGGAACGCATATAGACGCTTCGATAAATCAGTCTTCTTGAAGGTTGTCCAACGGCAACGGGGCGACGATCAGAAGGCGTTTCGCACAGCTCTCGAGGAATTGCGGCTCCTCCAACTGTCAGTCGAGTCCTGGAAACTCCTTTCCGGTCGAGTACAGGCGAAGCTAGATGATCTGGAGGTCGCCAGGTTCGCCAACGCCTTGCGAGTATACGCCACGAAAGATAGGGTGAACGAATATAACCACTACCACCTCGACCGCCTCGGCCGGCCAGTCATTCAGGTCAAGGCTAAGAATGTCGGCCTTGGCGCGGCTGCGGCGCCTGATGACAAGGCGGGCAACCTTGCGAAGCAGATCCCTATATGCATTGGCGCCCGTCTGATGCTGACATCTAACCTTTGGCAGCCAGTTGGTCTCTGCAACGGCGCTCGCGGTACCGTTTACGATATCGGCTGGGCACCGGGGGCTGACCCAGTCCAAGACCCTCCCTGTGTTATCATGATGGAGTTTGACAAGTACAGTGGACCTGTGTTCCTGACCACCGCTGATGGCAGAAAGATTGTCCCGATTCTCCCAGTAGACAGGGACTTCCTCATCGGAAGCACTCTCTGCACTCGCACGCAGTTTCCCCTGATCGTATGCTACGCCATTACGGTTCACAAGTCGCAGAGCATCACTGAAGATGTCATCGTGACAGATCTCTCCTGTCGGGACTTTCAGACTGGTTTAAGCTACGTAGCTGTCTCTCGCGTAAAAACGCTCCAGGGCTTGATGCTGGATGCGCCCTTTGATCGTGGTCACCTGTTTTACGAGTCTCCACCAGAGGGTATGAAGATGAAGATGAGGGATGAGCGGCATAGAAGACGACAGGTCCTTACACGGAATCCATATAGGTCAGACCACGGCTCTGCATAACTAGATAGCTAGCTAAATGTAATGGCTTAATAGTTGCTTGGCCCAAGGACTCCCAGCCTTCGGATGATCGTACCCCTTGCACCCACAGCTCTAACGTGCAAGGGGTGGCGTAGTATTTTAACGATTACTTCAACACCAAACCAAGCTGCTAGGACGGCCATGTCCGAAAAAGACGACTACAGACCTAAAAGAATGCCCATTTTGAAGTGGGTGATCCAATGGCCCCCGATTTGCAGGCCTTGGGCAGGTGTCAACAGCTGAAGAATTGCTACTGGCTGTTGAACCTCGAATTCGCTCAAGATTTCTTCAGTTGGATCATTTTCACTCAATTCCTCAACTTCACCCTCAATGCATATTCTGCTTCTCTTCTTCGGCTCATCCTACTAAAAAGGAAAAGAAAAGAAACCGAATTCAGATGGGAGAACGCTTCTATCTTGTCGCTCCTCGGGCGAAGTAGAGATTCGAGATGAGTGGTGACATTGAGCGGACTTTTGCCGAGTATGGCGAGGCACTTGTACGTCGTCTTGCTGTGCCTATAATTCCACCAAGGCGATTGTATTTTCCTAGACGGCGCACCTCCACCAATGAGTGCGGAGCGATCACGATCAGTAATACTGAGAAACGAAACTCCAATGAATACTCGAGAAACCACAAAAGAGTTAAAATTGGAGATCACTATGACATGACAACTCCCCATTTCATGCGTTCAATCACTATCATCGATCTCCCTACAGAATTACACCTACAAATCGTGCGTCACATAGACTCTATAGATGATCTTGTATGTTTCAGTCTGACTAGTCGACACTTCTGGGATATTTGTCAAGAAAATATCCTTGAATATTATGCATCACTTCGGGGCCAATGGGCCGGCGAGAATATTGTGTGCGTCGGGGACCAGATTGAACCAGGCGACTTGCCCCCAGCTTTGTCTTGTCAGAGGGAATTGCACAAAGTCTACCAAGACTTGTTCGATGTATGGAGCCACAGAGACGGCGACGATGATGGAGTACACCGTGTACAGGAACTCTCCCTTTGCCCATATGTTCGGCCGACAGCATCTGAGCTGCAAAACGACATCCTACTCGCCTGGGAATCGGATCGTGTGCTCAGGTCTTGCTCCGACAGGGCAAAACAAGATGAGCCAATACTCAAAATAAAATGGCATGAAATGCGCGTCAAGGGATCAACTTACTTTCCTGAAGATCAACCATGGATCCTCCGAAACCTAACAACCAAGGAATTCGTTCGCTCCGAGGCTGTTGCTTTGAAGCCTCAATACATTCGTGGACCAAGTATTGACGTCTTGGGCTTTGGGGACGTTCTACTGTATCGTATATTATGGTCAAAACCGCGAGGTATTTTTCCAGACATGTATCGGGGTATTTGGGCAGGTCATCGCTTCGATATCGTAGCTCTAGCAAAACACAAGGAGGACACAAAGGGCACAGAGTGGAGGGACGTGAGCGAGGAGGTTGCCAAGGAGATCGCCACCATCTAGGAGGAAGAATACGGTCCCATTTGGCGTGAGATTCTCTGCGAGCGGGATCCATGGTATAAGGAATAACGGGTGGCATCGAAGGACGGAGAGCACATTGCAAAAACACCCTGGACTGATTGAGTCATGCACCACCAATCTAAGAGCTTGAGATGGCGCCATGTCGTCGCCAACTATCTGAAAGACGGAGACTCGCTCAGCGACCTGGAAAGGCTCTGGGGAGAGACAGCCGTGCTTTGCTATCTTTGCCAGTCAAGATGAGACTGTTGAACAAGACATTTCGTAACAATGAATATATTTTGCCATTATTGACGGAAACAGTGAGACGAAGGCTGCAGAATGTGACCGAAAGACAAATGACGGAGTCACTCATTCCAGTTGTGGTCAAACCAAGCCAGGAACCGGCCAGCCTGCTCTGCATTTTGATGGGCATGCAACATGGTCAGCTAAACGCCACTTGGGGCAATTTCGCGAAACGAAATGTGCATAAACAGCAACATATACATGCAGAGGGAATGCGGCGTAGCTCGCGGCCCAGTCGTGCGAAGATGCGTCGAATGCTTTCGAATGTGTTGAGATGCCAGCGAAGTCCCTTACGGGATAATATCCAATGAGAATTTAGTGTTAAGTAGGTACATGTATCCCCTAAAAGCAGCGAAGACTACAACTAGGTCTCAGTATCCACAGGGCCCCGGGTAGCGGCTGGTGACGTCAAGAGACATTAATAATAGTGAAGATTATAGCGTTTATGAGGTAGCGTTTCGTAACCTAGATTTTTATGGGTACTTATATCATCATATAAAATATTGAGGGATTAAGGTACCATGTGTAATTAAGCTTTTAATTGGTTGCTCATCCCCGCAGCTACATCATTGTAGTCTTCGCTGCTTTTAGGGGATACTCACGTATTGATTGTCATAATAAATATACTCTTAATCGTCTTTAATACATTACTTAATAGTATTTTATTAGGCCTAGTACAAGTAGAAATACTCGATAGGGCTGTTCTGGAGTAGATACAAAGGCGGCACCTCAACACAATTAAAGGGATATCAGATACTATGCCATGTGCGTGCCTGGCCATCTATCATTGGGAGTGTGTTAAGGTCCAACCGATGTATTGGAACCACTTTTTCTGCGATACCTAACGGGAACCTTTTGCCAACAAGGTCAGCTGCATTTGGAAGATGTCAACTGGTAGCTCTTTTCAAATTTAAACATTACTGGTACTTTTATTATCATACTATTTCTTTGTGGTCCTTTACACCTTTCAATTTTTTTCTTTTTTCCATTGGCTAGGACCCTGGCTCGGTACGCAAAATGGACTTTAACACACTCAAAGGGATCGTGTAGATCCCTTTCATTCCTTTGATTAATGTTGGAGCAATTTCGGGTGAATAGACTGGAAACAGTCTAATACCTACCAGGTACCTAGGTAGGTACCTAAGTTGCATAGCATTCTTCTGGTGTGTATGTATTATCAAGCCACACTACTATGAAAACGTGGCTAGTGTATGAATTTGCAATCTTTTCCGTGTTGCGCTGATCCCGTCTAACCGACCGTAGCACCTTTTCTACCTTTTTCTTTCGTCTTGGATGTGTCTTGGTTCTTGGCGCATGATGTATGTAAGTCCAAAGGACGAGACATGGTTTTATACGATAAATCAAGCAAGAAATTAAAAGGGGTTTTCCTCTGGATATTTCACTACGAAGCACTCATTTTGGAAAAAGCAAAAGCACGGTCATCTTAACGAACGACAGCACCGCCTTAAAAAAAATGGCTCCAAAGTATTATGAGAAAAGCAGGATCAACGTGCAGGGCCGTAAGGAACTTCAGGCTATTACTCAAGCCCCCCGAACTCATCCTCGGCTGGGCAATCCATGACGATTGGAGCGGGACCCCGGATGCGGTGGTGAAAATTGCGCACAGTTGAAGGCTAGAGCATAACAGGCCATGCGGGTTACAGTGTTGAAACAGCAGTGCGTACTGTCTGCTCCAATTTGTTCGGCCGGCACGGAGTGCAGTGATGCACGACTCGTGCATCGGGCAAGACAGGCTTGCCGTCTGCATACAGTGCGGGTCCAAGGTCGACCGTGGCTGCCTCGATGGTCAGAGTTGGTGCGAGCGCGCGATTCAATTCTTGCCTATGTTCTGGTGGCTGCCTCCCTCAGGCGCTGGATAGTGGATTCCCGTTCATTGAAGTCGCGTCCGAGGTTGAACTGGCCCCCGCCCGCCGGCTACCCGCACCCAGCTGTGTTCATGTCGGGTTTGGTCCATGTACATACTGTACAGGTGCCTCTCTCGGACAAATTGACGACCCAGGCCTGTCGTTGATGTCGACATGCCGCAATAGCCAACATGGGACACGCCGAACACGCCCTAGTAGTAGTGCAGCGGACTCAGCGAGAATGACTAGGCTCCGTCCCTCGAGATGCCAAGTTGACATTTAAGCTGGTCCAAACCAGGTAGCTACAAGCTCCGTACCCCGTAGACTCCTTGAGCCCCTCCCCCTTCTGGGGCTTGAATATTGGCCGTCTGCTGCCGCCTGCTCAAGGCATTCAATGTCCATGTCGCTGGCAAAAAAATTTCCACCACCACTAACCGGGCCCCTCCCCCCTAAGGTCCCCCCAGAGGTGAAATCGCCGCCCGACAAATTCCAACGCCCTCTCTCAAGTTGGTGACTCCTCACAAAGACGAAAAAAACAATTCGTCAATACGGCCTCAACCACCACCTTTTGCATCGTCACCCACCCGGTATTTCATCTCAGTCAACTACGTATTGGCCTCCAGTGCATCTGTTTGGCCCTCAAACGGATGCCGCCAACGCCGATGCTATGACTGAGGTCGGGCACCCCGACCTATCGAGGCTGCTTCAATCAAAGCGCAACGACTGCAAGTGAGTATAGTCTCGTTCGAAGGCGCGATTCTTTCTCGTCATTTTGATATAATTTTTGTCGTGCTGACCCGTCGCAGTGCAATCGTAACGTCGAGAAAGAGAAAGCTGCGCGAGCTCTTCGCGGTCGCGACCCAAGTCGAGACCTTGCCGAGCCATGCATTTGCTAACCCTGACGCGCCAGCGGCAACACAGGCTGAATGGCAGTTTTTGCAAGCAAATGACATCTTGCAGTACGTCCTTGCCATGCAATCTGACTCTTTTTTTCAATATTCCTCGGACCGATATTGGTGTTTTTGTTGTGTGCATCAATTGAGCACCTGGCCGCCATTTATTGCGATGTCGTCTCCGTTTAGTCAGGGCGTGCGGAATATGTCTTTGTCTCTAATACTAATTTCCCATCTACAGAGGAAAGCTGCTGAATGAGCTTCATATTCCGGCGAGGCAAAAGCAATCGATTGACAAGTTGAAAAGATCACTCGCTTTGCAAATAAGTGCTGCGACAACTCAGCCGTCTTCGAAGCCGACGCCAGTTCCAATTCCAATACCACTCGATAGCATCAAAAAGGAATTGTCGGTAGCGCCCGTACAAAAATCATCTGATGTATCCCAGTCCAAGACGGTTGATTCTGTTGCCAATGGCCGACCGAGCTCAGCATCAGGCAGTTCAGCACAGGCAACGCCAATTCTGCCTGCACAGAAATCATCGCAAAGCACGACATCTCCCGCGAAACCAGTTGCGCCTGGATCAAAACCACCATTAGCTGTTGAGCCGACCACGAATATCAAGATCAAAACAAATAGCGCCTCGACGACCAACAATGCAACTCAACCACAACCACAACCACAACAACCTCATGTTAAATTTCCTCCAGGGACGAAGAAGTCTGCCAGCAGTGCAACTAAACACAATGACACAGCTCTAGGATCGGTCACTCCAACACCTCTTCCGATTAAGCAGCCGACCGCCACTGCGTCGCTTAAAAATAATGCAACCAATGCGCCTCTCAGCATTAAACTCCCGCCTGAGGCTGTTAAAGCAGCCGAGGCTATGTCATCGCCAGCATCGACTACTCACACCGCGACCACGCCGGCCATACACGACGTATCCACGGACACCAGCCCCGACAATGATAGTACCCGATTTGTCGATCCCACGCGACATCCGGACAAGCCAGACGCTAGTGAAGTTAGCCAACACCAGCAAGAGAAGGCAGCAGAAGGTCAGGAGCACAGTTCAGGCGCAGAGGACCAACTTCTTCAAGAATCCATCAGATCCAGCACGACATCTGCGACACCACAAGTACCTGAAGAAGCCGCGAAAGCTTCTATGATTGACAATGTTCCAAAACATGAACCCCCAGCAAGTGAGCCAAAGAAACTCGGTACCGCTGGGTTTCCCGATAGTCAGGATAGTTCGCCCGATCAGATGCAAGTCGACGCCACAGAGCTACCAACACAAGCCCAAACTCAGAAACCCATAACTCCTCGCGATTCAAAACCAGCGGCTCAAAGCACAGCTCAGACTTCCACTGCAGTCGTTAAAAAGGAACAGACTGCGCAACCACCGGCGCCGGAGAGAGCTGTCACTCGTGTATCCTCCGGGGCTATGCGATTGAAATCTGTGACCGAAATCGTGGGAGGAGGCGCGATATCCCGCCCTTCCATGTCAGACCGAGATGCGACAAAAGGGTCACACGATCAGCTCACACCTGTCACTTCGACTCCCCAGTCTCCGGCATCCAGAGTAAGAAATGGGCATAAACGAGATCGATCGAAGGGCCAGGTGTCAACGGTCCTTTTCGGGAAACAATCAAAGCGAGTTGATGAGAAATCCATTGTATCGGGCCACAAGGAAATCTTGCAGCCAACGGACGACTACTATACTTCACTCTTCGTACAAAACTTTACCGGCGCGTCCAAGTGGATGCAACCGCTTGAACGAATCTTGTTTCAAGCAAATAAGACCATCGCCACTCCGGATGCTAACATTGTCATCCAAGATCACCAGGCTTGCAAGGTTCTAAGGCGTGTATACCATTTGCAACAGCATGACAAGTGGTCGTTACGTCAACTCAAGCGCTGCCCTGAGCCGACAAGACCTCCGACACAATGGGACACGCTACTACAAGAGATGAAATGGATGCGGACTGATTTTCGTGAGGAACGTAAATGGAAAATGACAGCTGCCCGAAAATTGGCCTATGCCTGCGCGGAATGGTACGAAGCATCCTCCGATGAGCGAAAGCAGATGCAAGTTCGTTCTGCTATCCCTCCAAGGGCTGAGACGGTAGAAGCAGATGTACCCATGACGGATGGTGATGGAGACGGGGCGGACAATCAGCCGACTCCAGATCTGATATCATCTGGCGATGTAGACTCGCCGCAACCAGTGGACGAACTTGCCGATGACTTCGTGGAAACCGTTCCCCCCTCCGCCATCTTCACTCTACAGGAGGACGATGTTGTGTTCGAGTTGCGGCGCACATCGGCTTCGGATGCACTACTTGATGAGCTTCCGATGTATGGCTCGCCTCTGAAGGTACTGCGTGCGGATATCACAAACCCCGAGTATGACCCAGACGCCCATTGGCGCCGTCCTGCTTTGCCCCTGAGCAAGTATGTGGAAGGTGAAATGAAGCTTGTAACGTCCACCCCTCCGCGCAAACGCAGCAGATTCAACTACGAGAATGAGGAGTCGGATGATGAGTTTGAGGGCGCGTTCGTGGCCGACCAAGCGGTCCACAACGTTGAACTCCCCCCAATGACTGACGAAGTTGCCCTATTCCAACCCGACTCAAAACACATCAGAGACCGGCTCCATGCAGGCCACCAATTCAGGCCACCTTCAGAACATCCAATGCCTGTGCAGAGCTTCTATGAGTCTCGCGGGCCATCGCAATGGACTCTGGTAGAGGATGATGAACTGCGGGGGCTTGTTCGGGAGTATTCGTACAATTGGTCATTGATTTCGAACATGTTGTCAACCAAATCCAAGTTTCAGTCGGGCGCTGAGAGACGCACGCCTTGGGAATGCTTTGAGCGATGGATCAATCTCGAAGGCCTTCCAGCAGACATGCAAAAGACGCAGTACTTCAAGGCATACAACAGCAGAATTGAGTCAGCACAGCGAGTCATTGCTCAACAGAATCAAATTGCTGCACAACAAGCCAGTGCCGCTGGTGGTGCCATGACGCCCGTTCGCAGGAGACCGTCAGTGCCACTGCGAGTCGAGAGGCGGCGTAATCAAAAGCACTTGAGTCTACTTGATGCAATGAGAAAGCTCGCCAAGAAGAGAGAGACCACCATTCAAAAGCAACAGCACTCAGCATCACAAAATTCAGCTAACAAGAAGCCCAACGACGCTATTTCGCAAAGGCAGAAGAAGACGCCAAGAGATTACAGTCTCCTCCGTTTCGAACGCGATCAAGCTCTAGCAGAGAAGATGGCACAGTACGCGCAGCGGCAAGAAGCCCAGCGACGAGCTGCTCTACAAGCCAGGACCCAAGGACAGGCAGCCCAAGCAGCCCAAGCAGCCCAAGCAGCGGGGGCTGGAGGACAAGCACAGCAAAACGGAAATCATCTTCCAAACGGCAGCGTTCCAGCAGCAGGTGGTGCTGCTCGTCCTGGTATCCCAAGCCAACTCGCAGCCGCAGCTGCAGTTGCCGCTGCCACTCAGCGGCCTCGGATGCCTATGCAAGCTCCAGTCAATGGGATGGGAGTTGCTGGTGTCCAAGCTCAGATGAATGGCGGACTTTCGGTTGCCAGCCAGATGGCCGCTGTCCCGCAGGCCCAGCTGCAAGCTGCGATGCAAGGCCAGCAGAGAATGCCAATGCCGAACCAGCAGCCGGATGCCAACTTGATGCTTCGTGCCCAACGCATCTCTGAACAGCAGAGAGTGCAGATCCAGCAGGCTCAGCACCAGCAACATCATCAACCGCAGCAAGTCCAGCCACATCAACAGCATCAGCAACAGCAGCAGCAGCAGCAGCAACCACCGCAGCAACAGACCAATGGCGCAGCAGTTGGTACTCCTGGGCCGCACAGCTCGCCTCCCCTGCGCAATGGCATCAACGGAATCAATCAACAAAACTACATGACCACCGCACAGGCCATGATGGCTCAGTACAGTGCGGTTCCCAATGGCAATGGGCATACACCACCGCCAACTAATGGTCTACACATGCCCGTCTCGGTTAATGGCAGTTCCCCGGGCCAAAGAGTTCATCCGCAACTTCCCGCCGGCATCGCCGCACAGCTTGCTCAACTAGAAGCCCAGCTGAGGGCAAAGAACCCGAATCTTACGCCCGAACAAGCACGCCAAGTCGCAACAGAACATCTCACGAGAACCATGATGGCACAGCGCCAATCTGCCATGAATGCTGCTGCGGGGGGAACCGGTCAGCCTGGTCTTGCCAACAGCATTGCGGCAACCACCAGTCCTCACCAGTATGCGGCTCTTCTCCGACAACAGCAGCAGGCCGCCGCCACTCTTCAGGCTCAGCAACAGGCAAAGGCTCAGCAGGCTCAACAGGCTCAGCAAGCGCAGCAGGCTCAACAACAAGTGCACCAGCGCGCAGGGAGCCAAGCATCTCCTACTCCCGTCCCTGCGCCCAGTCCCGGGCAGAGCCATCAACGCCAATCCAGCGGTAGTGCCACTCCTTCAGGGGGGCAATAAACCAGCTCTCTTGTATCTCGGTTAGTTCTTATAGTGCTTCATCTGCTACTTTTGGCTGTAGTTTTGGATGTCACGTTGGCGGCGGAAAGCTTCTTGGGGTCTCGGTTGCCGTTTCTTCTACCTCATTTACACACGGTTACGGTCATGGTCAGCGCGTCTTTTGTTTTGCAGAATAGTCAGGGTTGCCAGAAATCATTATTGCCATCAGGCATGGAGCTCGGGGCGAGTAGCTGGAATAGCGAGCGCAGTATTGGCAAACTGCTCGTCTTATCTTGACGGGCTGTGAACTGTTGTATATACCTAATGTTGTCGAATGGGGGCAACGGAAGCTCTCTCGACGTAAAAAGAAAAAACATTTTGCCCAGAGAAGGCATGCACGTAATTATATTTGTCCCAGCGCAGGTGACGATTCAAAAGTAAATTGATGAATAAGATGGTCTAAATCAAACATGTAGGCTTACCACCAATACAAATAAAAACGCCACATGCGCCAAGTAGTTACAATATACAAGGAAGACCACTCAGACCAAGGAAACATGGCTCGTCTAAGCCTCCATTCATTCATCCCATTGATTTCGAGCCAACTTTTCCAGCGCTATGGTTATGAAACTCGTCATACATCTCTGTCCGTATCTACATGCTCAAGTAGCCCCCATGCATCTATCTAGCTCGCTGGCTAACTTTTATTGCTATCGCCCTGGAGTAAGAGGTGCGGCTTGATAAAGTCCTCGTCTAGTTGTCTAAATAGACCCGCTGGATCTTCCGCGCTCCAAAGTTGTCGAATAGCCCCGGTGGCAGTCATGGGCATTGGCTGCGATGCCTCACCAGCTGGGCTCATAAAGGCACTGTCCGTTTGGGGATAGGGCCGTGAGCCGGTGTGGCGGGCAGGACGAGCGGGGGGCGGTAGGTCAGACGTGTCAATGTCTGTGTCAAAGTCGGAGTCTTCGCCATTACGACCAAGCAAATCTGCCCTCTCAAACTCATCCTGGTTACGATTGGAATTCTTTCGGCTAAGACTGTTTCCTCGGGTATTTTGGCCGCTTCCAGAGAGGTGCGGTGACCTGTGGCCAGACACATAAGTAGCAGACCGACCTTCCTCTAGGTTGTGCAGAACAATGTTGCCATTTCGCCTAGGTGTGTAGCCAATGCCGCCACCCGAACGTTTAGCATGGAGAGCACCGGAAACGGTTTCAATATCAAACTCGTCGTCGCTATCAATCTCCTCCACAACTCCGGTCCGAATGCCGAGGATCTCGAGCATACGGGCAGTGGTGCCACCAAAGATGATGACGGTTAGGACAACCACAACCAACACAGTAGCTCGAAGAGCGAGGGCATTATCACCGGTCAGAAGTTCGGCCAGAGCCACGCCGACGGCGCCGCGAAGGCCCGCCCAGAAAAGCATTGCCTGGTAGTTGTACGGCAATTCTTCAGTAGCTTCAACACCACGCCGCCTTGCGCGATACGAAATAAACCAGTTGATAGCTTTAGACAGGGGGAAAACGGCAACCCATCGAGCAACGCAAACGGCTAGAATGGTAATCATAATAAGGGGTGGCTGGAATGACAGCGCACTGTCGGTGAACAAGGCCAGACCAAGATAAATGAAGATGAAGTTTTCGGACAATTGCGATATTACTTGGAAAATATACTTTGTGGTGAGTTGGGTTCGGCGAGACATGTTGAAATAGGCATAATGCTTCAGGGTTATACCGCAGAAAAGCAAAGACACGATACCTAATCGAGATGAGTAAAGCGAGGACGATATTTACTGAGCAGAACGGGATATCGCTTACCAGACAAATGCACACCTTGGGAGAAGAAGTAGGTGGCATAGGCTATCAAGAAGACGAGACAGCTTTCAATCTTTGTATATCGTCTGAGATAAGTAAATTTGAGAAGCAAGGCGGTGCCAATGCCGACAACGATGCCGATGAGTAAACTGCTGAAAAAAACCAGCAAGAAAATGCCGGTACCTTCAAAGAAGCTGAGGATTCCGTAGCTAGATGCTTCGCCCTTGTTGTATTTTTGTGCTGTCTCAAAAATGACAATGGCAATGGCGTCATTAAGAATTGACTCGCCGAAAATAATGGTATACAGCTTCGGATCAACCTTGTAGGTATTGAAAATAGCCAAGATTGTGACTGGGTCAGTGGCGGACAAGGTGGCACCAACAGAAATTGCATCAACGAATGTCATCCTCAGGGTTCCGGGGATCAGGGAGTAGAGCCAAAGAATGAATCCAATGACGACGGCAGACAGAAATGTTCCTGCAAAGGCGAATGTAAGAATTGTGCCGATGTTGCGGAAGAAGTTGGCTTGGTGCAACTCGTATCCAGAGGAGAGAATAATCGGCGGTAGTAAGAGGTTGAAGAAGATTTGATAGTTGAAATTGATCATGGTTCGTATCGAATCGCCCGAGGTGACGATGAGGATCAATCCAACCGTCATGCCTACGAGTGCGGCGCAGCTCAGTCAGTTCAAGTTCCGGTCAAGACAAGACTGACAATTGCGCCAAGTCGCGAGCCAAGGCTCTTCAGGGAATGCAATTACGAACCCGCAAAGATTGAAATGACTGTTTCGTGGACGGCCGTCACTTTCTTTATTTGGAGCATGTAACTCGTGAAAAAGGCTGCAATGAGCAGCAAAATGGCAATGAAGATGGTCCATGCTGCGTACAGTTCCTTGGTCGCGCCATCGCCCTCTAGAAGTTTGTAGGTCAGCAACAGGCTCCGTCCGATAGCGCAAGATGAAATTGCATTTCGGGGAGAATCGCATTAACTTGGGGGTCGACGAACCTTCCTCGCTGTCATCTCGTCCTGTCGCGTTTGGTCAGTCAGTCTCGTGCCTACTTCTCGACGGGCGTAGCATGGCTCCTCAGTGTTCAACATACGTAGAAGTTTCAAGCCCAGGTCGGCGACTTCTGTGGCCAAATCCATGGTTGGCTACGATATTTGATACCGGAACAGAGTTGCAAGTGAATAGACCAATCCGGGAGGTTACGCGATGAGGGAATTCGAACAGGTTAGAGCTTTGGAGCTCTAGTGAGAGCCTCACGGCGGGGCCAGACAGAGCATGAGTTGTCGATGTGTGCGTTGTATCTCTGGGACTTTCTAAGGGTGCGTCTGGAGCAAGAACTGGCGAAAGGAAATGCAAGGTTTGCGTCGAATAAATTGTAAATCTACGACGATGAAACTGCACAAAGCGACAAGGCCCCAAATGGACCCAAGCCGGATTTGAAGGTTGACGTGGAAGATCGGAAGGGGTTTGGCGCGGCCTGGGCTTTTGGCCTTGGCGGGGCAAGGCATTCGGCGCAAAAGAAACATTTCGGCAACAACAACCGTTGGCCCAGGTGGCACCTGCTGTTCTTGCTGGCTGGAGCCTGGCGTCAGGACAGGGTGTCCCTCCTGATCTGGACGCTGTATTGGCACATGCGCACACGTGCAGGTACCTGCCAAAATAAAAGTATCGGCTACTTCCAGCAGGGCATTCCCCACTCATTGGGCTCAGTATCCGCGACTTGGACAACTTTAGAAGTGGGCAGAGACTTGGAAAGTTTCATCGGCATCGAGCCACTTTAGAAGTGGTGGTCCAATTGAGACGGCGCGCGCCGCACGGACGAGCCCCCACACTTCCTCAGAGAAAAGTCCAGTGAAGAACACACATTTGAGATTTAATGTATCCCTTTGAATGTGCGAAGGTGCAGCTTTTGTAGCGGACCGGGGTATGGGCCAATAAGAAGCCAATTATTAAAAGGTACCTGACTACACTAAGAAATTATATGATGATATAAGTACCAGTAATCTTTAGATTTACACAAAGCTACCTCGCACTTATCACAGCCGAATTGGGCGTACGGGGCCTTTTTGGCCCTATTCCCGGAGACCTCTGTAAGCGCTGTTTTTTGGCTTTGTGACCTAATTTGACCACATTGAAAGCCTTGACAAGCGTGGCATCGAGCCCTTTTCCCTCGTCGGACAAGATTATGCTGTGATAAGGGCGTAAAAATGCCGCCCGCCTAAAATCTCTGCCGGCTTGAGGCAAACAAATAACGCATTATCGGCTGTTAAGATACTCGTAATGTCACTCTTTGGCTCCATTATAAAGGCCGGAATTATTAGTATGATAATTTTAGTGTGGAAGGTTTAGTGGCTGACCTTATTGCAAGAAAGGTACCGGCTAGGTATCGCAGAAAGAGTGGGTCAGTTACAAAAGCTGCACCTTCGCACATTCAAAGGGATAGCAGGTTAATGTACGGAGTAATTAGGATAAAACCCCGATAAAGACAGCAGCGTAGCGCACTCGAGCAAATGCATTGACCCGTTTGACCCATCGCAAAGCCAGCGTTCAAAGTTGAGCATCAAAGGGTCCATATTGCCCCACCATCCTAGTGCAGTCGAGCCGCCCTTGCGAACAAGTCCCCTACAGGTGGCCACAAGCCGCCTAAACCTTCGCCAGAACAACGCCGAACAGAACATGGAATATCAGAGTCAGCATCACCGCCATACCGATACCGCGCCTCTAGTCGTCTCTCACGACACGTCACAAAGCGTAGCCGTCCTATACACTCTGCGCCATAAAAATTCTCGCATTAGCGTCTGTCTTCCCCTTTGATCCAACAAATGAATGCGCCTGTCTATGGAACCAGCTGAGCCGTGGTCAAACGACAAAACGGCCCGTCGAGTCCAGAAACATGTACCACCTCGCCAAGGGCCTGTATCTCTACGCGACCAGCAAAGAAGGTCTGCAACCTCGTCAACGAGTATCAAGGCGCAGACGGCAATGAAGCTGACCAAAATGACCGACAGAGTACTCCGTCATCCTCCTGGGCCTCGATAATGCCGGCAAGACCACGTTCCTCGAACAAGTCAAGTCCATGTACCTCCCCAACGGGCCGGAACCAAAGCTCAAGACCGTGCCGACCGTCGGCCAGAATGTCTCGACAATAACCTTGCCCGACATGTATATGAAGCTATGGGATGTCGGGGGCCAGCTGTCCCTTCGCAATCTCTGGCAAAGCTACTACGCCAGCTGTCACGCCATCGTCTTCATCATCGACAGTACGGACATCGGCGACGGGTCGCTCGAGGACGATGACAACGGCCGTCTGGAGGAGTGCAGACTTGTTCTCGAAGACGTGCTGCAGCATTCGGAGACGGAAGGCGTGCCGCTGCTCATTCTCGCGAATAAGCAGGACAGGGAGGATTGCGTCGAGACGATTCGCATCAAGGAAGGCCTGGTGAAGAAGGTCATGGAGGGCGATAAGGCGAGCAGTATTCGCGATTCCAGAGTATTGTCGTTAAGTGCATTGACTGGAGATGGCGTAAGGGAGGCGGTGGATTGGGTGAGGACAAGAGTGCAGTGGAATAAGGAGTCGAGGCCGCCGGTGATGAGATGAGAGAAAGAAGGGGAGATTTTGCAACCGGAAAATGGGGTTTTGATTTATTTATTTATTTCACGAGCTACGAACCATGATTCTAGAGAGTGTGGTTTAGCACGGCGTCTTGGCCTGGATAGATTTCAACGGAGATCATTGTACTTTTTTTTTAATCAGCGATATGCCCAGGTTATCAACTTATGTTTTGAGGTTTGAAATAGCATGAGCCTGTAACTAGGGGGTATCAAGATGTCTCGGCTTTTTTTTTCTCTATCCTGCCATATCGTGATAATGCGCCATGATAAAATAACAACACAACAGCCTTTCTCTTCCTTTTTTTGGCCTTGAGCTCCAATATATCCCTTCCTAACCACATCATCTATCATTATCTGCCTTTAACTCGGCCATCAACCCTCCCTTGTCCCTCCTCTTTCCATCCTCCATCAACTTCCTATCCACCAGGTCCGTGAACACCTTGACCCTCTCCAGCGCCAACTGCGCACACCTCACGAAAAGGGGCGCGTCCACGTCCGCACCCCCCAGCTTCGACACCTGGCATATCTCGCCATGCTTGTTCAGACTAAACGTACAGCTGCTCACCCTCAGCTGCTCCTCCAGCCACGTTGTATCCATCAGCACCGTCTCCCCTTCGTGGCCGAAAAAACTAAACGTCACGCAAAACGGCGAGTGCAGCCAGCTGAGGGCCACGGGCTCCCGCTCCGCCGGCGTGTAAATGGTCAGCGTCTCGCCCTCCATGGTGGTCTCTGGCTTGCGAAAGTGCCGGAGGGCGGCGACGACGGCGAAGCACGCCACGTCGAGGAGGTTGCCGTCGTGCGAGAGGACGTGGACGTCGGCGCGGACGGACCAGCACTTTTGCCCGGCGACGAGGCAGAGCGACTCTGTGTCGAGGGCGCCGGAGCGGCGGATGGTCTTTTCGAGGATCCTCGAGAGGAGGACCTCCTGCTCTGTCGGGCGGTTAACTTCGAATGACGGCGCCACCATGGGGCTTAGTTCCGAGGATATGGAGAATATGCCGTCAAAGGGGCGGTCTGTGAAGGGCACTGTTACTTCTGCCGAGACTTTGGCGACGATTCTATGTGTCGGTGTTAGTGGTGGCTGTAGCCACTTTATTACGTTTGGTTTTCAGGCTCCGTCTTTTTTCCTCTCTCCTTTATTGTTGGAAGGGTTTGGAAGAACTTGCCTTGTCTTCCCGCACTTGACATCCGCAACGCCAAACTCATCTCCAAAAGTGAGCTCCAGAGGCCGGAACTGCTCAAATTTGCGATTGTCCAGGCGCAGGCCCTCCTCGAGCGCCTTTGTGAGAAAAGTTTTCTCGCTCAGCGACGGTTCCGCATCTCGCGGCATTGTGTCTGTCAATTGAGAAACAGAAACGGGCCTCTTTCTGTATGTATTCAAGAGGTTGTTTTTCCACTGGCTTTGCTCATCGTGTGTATGCTCAGTGAGTGACGTGGGGTTGAAAATTCTGCCGGGCGGTGGGAGCTAAAAACCTATGGGTAGGAATCCAAGGTTGAGCATTGATGGTGGGGGCCGTTTGTGCATCTGCATCTGCATATAATTCGGGCGATTGTAAAAGATACACATTTGTGAGTCAATTAGACCGCAGGCTGTGGTCAAGAAAAATTGCACACTATTACATCCTGTGTATTTGATGCATGCTCGTTTTTTTGCTGGAAGATGCCGTGATTCTCTGGGCCTATTGGCTTGTGTTACACAAGAAATGGGCGTGGCCACACCGCATATTTTATGTGTTAAGACCCTGCCGCAGCGTGAAGCAACCAACTGCCGGGATCCACCTCCGTCTCGGCAACCGAGTTTCTTCAGACGACTATCAAACGAGAGAATGCAAAGCCGAAAATTAAATGGCAGCTGTAGTGGGAGAAGAGAAGGTTGTTTTGCCAGAAAGAATATTCTGACCATGACGCTATATCCATAGCACACTGTGGTATAGCATACTACATACCTAGGTACTTACCAGAGACGGCATTCGAGAACATGGAGGTCAAATGTACTCAACATGGCACACAGGAGCCCACTCCGTACTCCGCACATATGCATGTACAACGCCGACAAGCAGGCAGCGGCAACTCCGCACTTGTCAACTCCGCCCGCCGCCGCCACAGCATCTTAACCCGCACCCGACGGCCGGTCTTGTCGCCGAACCCCGAACGCATATTGAGTTGACAGCCGTGCTGGAATGCCAGAGCATAAAGACTGGAGATAGGGGTCAAGTCCGAAGAAGCAACGTCTTGGCCCCGGCAGTTGAAGTTCCGGCGTCGCGGAACCAGGGGACGGCATATATATAGACAACAGCATCTTTTCCCGCCTCCAGCCAAATTCACGAGGTGGCCAACAAACAAACAAACACCACAACTACCACTCCTCCCTCACCGCCAACATGAGTCAATCACTCAAGAGTCTCTGGCCTCCCAAGCCCCCTCTAACAGAGGCAAACCTCCCCGACCAGACAGGCAAAGTCGGCACAACCCCCCCCAAATCAAAAAAAAAAAAAAAACACCACGAGAACTCTCGCCATTTGTCTAACCGCAAAACCATAAACACACAGGTCTTCCTCATCACAGGCGCATCAGGCGGGGTAGGCGAACAACTCGCCTCCATCCTATACCAGCACAACGCAAAAGTCTACATGGCCGCGCGGTCCCAGGACAAGACGACGGCGGCCATGGCCTCCCTCAAGAAACAGCACCCCCGGTCCAAAGGCGACCTCGTCTTCCTGCGCCTCGACCTCGCCGACCTCGGCACCATTGCCAAGTCCGCCGAGCAGTTCCTGCGCCTCGAATCGCGCCTCGACGTGCTCTGGCTCAACGCCGGCGTCATGGTGCCCCCCGCGGGCTCCAGGACGGCCCAGGGCTACGAGCTGCAGCTCGGCACCAACAACATCGGCCACTTCCTGCTCGCCAAGCTCCTGCGTCCGGCGCTGAAGAAGAGCGCCGCCGCCGCGCCCAAGGACTCGGTGCGCGTGGTGTGGGTGTCGTCCAGCGCCATTGACGTGGCGCCCCGCGGCGTCATTGACTTCCAGAACATGGATTACGCAAAGGACGAGAACGCCTGGGTCAAGTACGGGAGGAGCAAGGCCGGCAACGTGTTGCACGCCGTGGAGTTTGCCAGGAGGTCCGAGGGCGAGGGCATCGTCAGCGTGGTGAGTGCAGGCGCCTAGTCGTTGGCAAGGGGAGAATGACGAAAGCTGACAGGTTTTTTTTTTGTTTTCCCTAAATCTAGAGCTTGAATCCGGGTAATTTGGCGACAGACTTGCAGAGGTCCATGCCGGGATGGCAGAATTTCTTCTGGGCAGTACGTTTTTGATCGTTGTGCGAATTCTCGAGAGACAGCGGTGCTTACTGAGAGTTGTAGAATTTTATTGCGTATCCCGCCAAGTTTGGTGCCTATACAGAGCTGTTCGCAGGTCTGCACCCCGATGTTACTGCGGAAAAGTCTGAGATGTTTAGTAAGTTCCATGTTTTAATTCCACATTCGCCTTCTTGTTCGTTTCGTTCTAACCGGGTTTCAGTTGCGCCTTGGGGGCGCTTGGTTAATGCCCGCAAGGATCTGTTTGACCCCGAGCTAGGGAAGCGGTATTGGGAATGGACAGAGGAGCAGGTCAAGCCGTATATCTAGGGGCATGAGAGACTGCTTTTTTTTTCGAGTACTAGGTGGGTAGTTTGTCTTATTTTAGGCTTGCTGTTAATGTATCGACTATGCAACTCAGCATCTTCCTGACCCTGATTGCCAAGCACATTGTAATATTCCATCAACTGATCGACTGGTCTCTGTTGCCTGTGGTACTTTTCTTTCTCCCTGTGATGGTCCTGCCATATGCACTGCACTTTGGACCAAGTATCACCTAGTTCGATCTATGTACAACTTGGGAATCCGGTGAACCGCTACATGCCATCCGTACCATACCTCACAGTGACTTGACACCAGCTTGCATGGCTTTGAAATGGCTCCAGTCGTGGCTATCTTGAGCCAGACTCCAAGCAAAGACACCGCCCAGCTTTTTGGCAGCCACAATCTCCTTGAATTTCCGGGCAACAAGATCAGGAGCATCCCAAGTCCAGTACTGCTTAGTAGACGAATCCCAGTACCACATCCCCCCCTTGTCCGCGTCCTCCTTGCCATTCTGCAGGGCTTTGACAAAAGCCGCATTGTTGTAGTTTTCGATTTCAAACGTCACGGCTCCGGAAAGGCCAGGGTCAGAGCCATCGGCAGCTTCGAGAACCGCCGTAGCGCAGCCAGTGGGCTCGGTGCATTTGACACCGTCCTTGGTAGTAAAGTACTTGGCGTAGAAAGCGAATCCAAGATTCATCTTGCTGGCAGTCATGCCTCGCTTGATGTAAATGTCAATAGTATGGGCGCAATCCACAACAGAGGTGTGGTGATTGGTAGCGTTATCTCGACGATTCATAATGTCATAAGCCATGACCTAGCAGCCACGTATTAATTCATTGCCCAACAACTGTTTGCCTGCCACGGAGCGGGTCGCACTTGCATTGATAAAATCAACAATTCGGTCAATCTTGGGAACCTGCTCAGCCGTGAAAGCAATCATGTCACCCTCCCTTCCAGGAATGGCAATAGACAGTTCCTTGTCTCCGATAGCAGTCTTGATCTCCTGCAGCAAGAGCGGGTACGTATCTATTTCTGAAACCTTCTTATCATTGGGAGTTTGCTTGTAATCTTGGCCGTTGCCGCCGGGATACTCCCAGTCAATGTCTATCACAATATCAGCAAACATTCGTCTCCGGAGGCAGCCACACACGTCTTACCGACACAGTCGTAGCCAAGCTTGTTCAAAGCGGTAGCAACGTTCTTGGCGTACGTCTTGCGCTTTTCCTCGGTGGCAGCGCCGATACTGAAGCCAGACGTGTCACCCCATCCACCAATAGCCATGCACACCTTTGTACCCTCATCAAACAGAGCCCGCACCTGGTCCAACGGCATAAAAGGTTGGTACGAGCTACCGGAGTTGAATGTTTCTGAAGGAGCAAAGGCAGTGATGACATAGTGGACGCCTGCCGTCACGTCCTTGGGGGGTAGTGTTGCCTTGTGCCATCTAGGGGAGGGATAGTCAGTTACGCTCAGAGAGAGAGCGAGGCTGGGGGGGACATACTGGTCAAAATACATGGCATATCTAGGCGCCGCCAAGACGGCAGTGGCTGCCGCCGCAAGTGGAAACGTGCATGAACGCATTTTAAACACTGTCGGATTCGAGTAATACAATGCTCAGCAGTGGCGTTTAGAGGACAAAGGAGCTTTATGAAATGGAAGACGAAATAAATTGCCGATGGAGATGCTGGGGAGTCGAGACATGGCGGCCCTTAAATGATGGGCGTCTCTTTCCATGACGAGTTCCAGCTGGGGAGCGAAAATCACAATCTGCAGTCGGAAGGAATGCTGTAGGTTGCGCATGACAAGTCCTCATGAAACCCAACAAACAGCAACGGACAAGGAGATTGACGCTTCTCGACCGGTGTGCTCCAAACCATGATGGCAATCTACCTACCTAGGTAGGCAGTTGAGTCGATCCAAAATGAAATGGGGGACAAACGGGGTCTCCTGATGAGCCAAGTAAGTCGAAAGACATTGTCGCGTGCAACGTCGCAATCATGGCAGAGCAGCGCAAAAGTATCAAGAAGAAGGCGTTGGTCGGCGCATAAAGGAGACTGAAAGGACGGTACGCTGTCACAAGTTGCATCTAAAAGGGAACATAGAGTGGCTTTCCGCCACGGGTCCTCCTGTATGCCGGACAGTGGGTAAATTTGAACACAACTGGATGTTCTGGCGATGTGGTGTGGTCTGGTGGTGACTGACGATCCTTGGCCTCTTTCAGCCATGGGTGAGTCAGCAGATTTTGTGCGCCTTTGCCATTGTTTGCCTGCTACTCCGTACATCCGCGTGCATCCACGTCACTGGCTGCGACCAAAGACAATCCGCCCCGGAAAAGGTTGGTGCCATGAGCCTTTTGAGTCGTGAAACAAGCTCTTGCATGAGCAACCCCCACGAGGGCCCCCTCCAATTGGATGCTGATGCATGTCGACTTGCAGATGTTGCATGCACGGTAAGTTAATGTATTTTCGGAGAGTCAAATGACATGGATCAGTCAAAGAAGGAAGTAGGCGTTGGGAACACTTGAGCCTCTTCTATTGTCGTACATACTTGTAGGCAATCGGGGATTATGCTAGAAAACGGATGCATAACCCGCGGTAGGCGTGCCTGCTAAATACATGCGTTCTATAGTCGATTACTACATACGTGCATGAACCGGATGAGCTACCATTGCCGCCACCCCTTAAAGGGGCCGTGAGCACGGAAATCTTCAGGAAAAGGAAGAAGAGAGAGTTGCCCTCCATGGCAGAATATATTTTGCCAATTGACATGTCAATGGTGCTGAAATATAGTACTAATGGTATATCACAGTGCTGCGCGCTTCTGTGTACCCTGGTATTAAGCGCATCTTCATGCCCTTATATACAAACCTAGAGGCCCCTCATTCAAAAGGACTCTCTTGAAAGCTCAACAGAACGATGATGAAAGATGTAGGTTTCTTGAAAAACGCATCTAGGTCCCGATATCCATCCCCTACCTCCCCTTGAGTCTTGACCCCATAAAACCCGTGCGAATTGCTCTGCTAACCTTGTTGCTTTGGGCCATTGTGTGCAGTATGCTGATGACCAACTCCCTTGGCCGCATCAAGTTTGACTCGTCTAAAACTACAAGGTACTCTTTCCAATTGACGCATCATATTTAATCTATATAACATTACACGCCTCACACTCCCCCTTCCCGCTAGGGACCAGGCTTCACAATCATGAACGATTGTCCAACCTCACAAGCCGAACTTGGCAAACACCGGGGCCACCGCCAGTAGTAATATTGTTTCATTTGAGTAACATCACCGTCTCCCGGGATATGGCGTTTCGAAGCCTCAGGTACCCGAGCATTCCTACTGGCTAGAACCTGTGGCCAGATTGGTCCGATCTGGGTGTGGTAGCCGCAATTTACATACTGTCTTCGTTTGAGGGGGATCTGCTACCCGTAACTATTCCCGTCTTCAATCAAGCAACTTGTCAGTTTGTGCAAGGAGCAGAATAAGTAAACATCTCTCGCCACTTTTTTTCACATTCACTGCTGTCCGTAAAATACGTTGCGTGAGCTTTATTTTTGCCCATTGTAAAGAACAATTGACCATGCCGCCCGGCCCTAACATACATGGATCTCGTACCCGTTGCACGTACACCATGACGTGGATGGCCTTGGTTTCATCTGAACATGCCCATATCCAATGCCGGGACGCGTCATTTGCAATGATTGGCATTTAAAACGTCTCGAAGGGACATGCACTATCCTGGGCAGTAAAAGCAGCAGGCTTGCCCCTTTTGTAGCATGTATGTTCCGACATGGCGGCCTCTCGTACCTCATATAGGGCTGAGTACCTCGAGTTGGTTATTGTACCTCTCTGCTGTTATCTTCTCTGCCGCCAGAAGACACAAGATGGAAGAGACCACACCACTTTTACCCGAGGAAGGCGGCGGCGATGGCGGCGGCAGCGGCTCCCAGCAGCGAGGGCCTCGGTGTGCTTCCTTCTTTCAGGCACGACGGCCGAGAACCATTTACTTTCTGTTGTCGTTGATGGTCTTTGGGTTGTCCTTCTCTGGGTCGTTGGGCGAAGTACCCGTTACGAGATTGATTGAGGACAACCTCTGTCAGAGGTACTATTTAGCCTGGTCGGATGGGGAAACGCGCCATAACAAGATTGACGAGAGTCTTTGCAAGACTGACGAGATTCAGTCGCAACTGGCCTACTTGAATGGATGGCTGCCTATGATAGAGGCTGTTGTTGGTAAGTGTACACCGCGAAGGGGTACATGTTAGGGAGGGACACCTGATTTTCCTAGGTCTTTTTGTGGCATTACCATATGGTGCGTACGCAGACAAGTAAGGCCCCTTGGTCCGGGATCCCATCCCTACGTCCTGACCAGACAGTTGCACAGGTCTCAAGTCAGGCACTAACGGCGTATTCAGAAAAGGTCGCAAGCCGGTCTTGTGGCTCTCCCTCTGTGGTATCGTCGTATCCGGCTTATGGATAGCTGCCGTTCTAGCCCTGGGTCAAAGAATTTCCATATATATCATTCTCTTTTCACCCGTCTTTGCTCTCGTCGGCGGTGGAAGCACCGTTTTGGTGTCGGCCATTTACTCTGTCGTGGCTGACGTTGTTTGCGAAGCAGACAGGTAAGACCAGCGCCATCCAGAAACCGTTGGTTTTTCCTCTAACTGCTCTCTGAACACGAACTAGAGTATCGGCCTTCTTGACCGTGTCGCTCGGGAGTCTCCTCGGCAGTCTATTCGGCCCGCTAACCGCCTCGTCCCTCATGAAGACCTCGTCCCTCATGAAGACCTCGTCCCTCATGAAGACCTCGTCCCCGTGGACTCCCATTGCACTCAGTCTGCTCATCTTGCTTCTCGCTATTGGTGTCATGGTCTTCATTCCCGAGACATTGCCCGCGCGGAAGCAGGAAGAGGATTGGAGCGTGTCACGGGACGATTCTTTGTACGGCATCGTCAACTCATACGTCTGGGAGTTCAAAGATCAAGTCAACGAGGCATTCGGCATGGTCAGGCAGCCATCGCTAAGTCTTATCTTGTTCGCATTTCTGTGTCCCTCCCCGGTGGGAATTGCCACCAACGCACTCTTTATTCAATACGTGAGTAAGCGGTTCGATTGGTCCATGGCAGCAGCAGGCTACCTGCTCTCGTTGCGAAGCATGGTGAATGTATTTGTCGTTTTGCTCGTCATTCCGGGGCTCTCGAAGCTCCTCGTCTCCGGTGTGGTGGTGAAGGGTTTCTCAGCCGGTGAGAAGGACCAAATACTAGCCCAGGCATCTGCGTTCGCTCTGGCAGCTGGGTTCTTGCTTCTTGCGGGAACAAACATGCCCATTGTTATAAGCGGGCTGATTGTCAAGACCCTCGGCGCAGGACTTCCGTCACTGTGTCGATCTCTGGCTGCGTATCATACCAGTGCGCAAAACACGTCGAAGCTACAAACAGTGATTGGGATTACAGAAACCATGGGCCTACTAGTGGCAGCTCCAGCGCTGGCATGGATGTTTTCGATGGGCATGAAGCTTGGAGGAGTCTGGATGGGCTTGCCGTACGTGGTGATGAGTGGCTATTTGCTTGTGATAGCAGCCGCACTGTTGTTTGTCAAGCTCCCAACTGTCTCGTTTGCTTTGTTGGACGAGACGTATCATATGCAAGACGTGGCGCCGGATACGGCCTCAGTTCGCAGTTTTTTGTCTCATGGAACGATGCCGTCAAGGGTACCTGTTAGTCATAAGCGGCCAAGGAATTAGGCTTGTGGATGGATGAGCTGGTATGGCCCAGATGTGAGAGATAGATATTACCGACCTTTTCTCCGTTATGTGTACTCTGTAGCTGCACCCAATTTTAGACCAAATTTAACCTAGGACATGGAGATTGTCCATTCATGATGTATCTATACAGGCAAATGCCTGAATAGTCGACAACGCGCGCGCAGTATCAAATACCACACCAAGTCATCTTTAAAAAAAAAAACTCCTCATTGCAAAAAAAGCCGAATGGATATTCCTTAATCTTAGACAACTGCCCAGATGTGTAAGTGGCAGAATTGAAGTCATCCGTCCAGCTCCCGGGTGGATACAAGTGCCTGGCCCAGGCAGGCAGTGATTGGCCCGCGCCAAGAGCATCATCACTCCAAAATCAACCTCCAAATCCAACATCGAGGCGCCAACTTTACTTCACCACAACCAGCCTCCTTCTCCTGTCGCCACCATGACTACCGCACACAGGCCAACATTCGACCCGGTAAGAACACACCCTCGATTCTGAATGCAAAACTATCAAACTAACCCCCATCCTCCAAGGCGCGCGGCAAAGAAGCCCTCCGCGGCCCAGCCTACCACCAGCGCCTCCAACCCGCCCACACGCAACTCAAGTTCCGCAAAGCAGGCCAGGGAGGCGACGCCGACGACGAACCCTCTCGCGATCTCGCAGCCGAGCTGCTCGCCGCCGAAGCAGCCCACTTCTCTAAGAAGAAGGGCGCCCCTGTCCCCGGTGACGGAGATGACGACCAAGAAAACGTGTCTGTTGCCGCGGAAAAGAGACCACTGCCGCCGGCTGGCGACGGAGAAGAGGACTATGAGGCGAAGCGGCGGAGGATATTAGAAGAAACAAGAGATATAGATGCCGATGATAGCAGCGAAGAGGAGGACGAGGATAGCGACGACGACGACAGTGAGGATGACGAAGATGCAGAGCTGCAGAGGGAGCTGGAGCGCGTGAGGAGGGAGAGGGAGGAGAAGAAGAAGCGAGAGGTGAGCGTGATATTTCAGCCCTGGCTGTTGTTGTGATTTTTCTACCACCTTTTTTTTTTTTTTTTTTTTTTTTTTTCATGTTTGGGCAATCTGCTAATTTGCGGAACAGGAAGCAGAAAGAGCAAAAGAGGAAGAGGAAGCGCGCGAAAGAAACATTGCACTGGGGAACCCGCTTCTCAATAAGCAGGACTACACGATGAAGAGGCGGTGGGACGATGATGTTGTGTTTAAGAACCAGGCGCGCGGGACGGAGGACAGGAATAAGAAGAAGGAATTCGTCAACGTGAGTGTCTTCTTCGATTCCTACACCCTCAGCAATACCGGTTACTAATATTCCGTGCAGGATATGCTGCGGTCTGATTTCCACAGGCGCTTCATGAGTAAATACGTCCGATAGACAGTGTGCTATAGATATCCCCCCCCTGTAACATGGTTACTGCTTCTGCTCCTCCGCGAGGAGCCTCTTCTCCATTTCCTCAAACGACCCCAACACGCTGCCGTACGTCTGATATGTGCCGTCTTTGAATCCTGCATCGACCTTTTCAATGGAGCCTTCCTCCTTCCACCGCTTCCCGATGACTTGGTCGAATGTCTCGCCGTGTTTGCGCTCCATGGCCCAAAGCGCCTTGTATGCTCCCCCCAGCGCACACGCACTGCCGCCCACGTCGAGCTTGTACACGCCGTCTGCGCCCCCGAGCACGTCGCCTATGACGCTGGCAATGGCAGGGTTGAGCGATCCTCCGCCAACGAGGTAGATCCGGCGCGGCTGCGCGGGGAGTCCGTCTCGCGGGCTGTGGACCAGTTTCTGAGATCGTAGCCGCATGGACAGAGCCTGCGATTCCACAATGACACGGGCATCGACCTCTTTGGACCACTCTTCCCGGCTCTCTTGTAAATTACCGCCGTCAGAATCACACGTAAACCGCCACGTTCCCGCGCGGATATTCGGCACCGTCTCTCGCAGATAAAAGTACAGCCCAAGTTTGGCTTGGTCTCCTTCCTTGGCCATGGCCAGCGGCGGCGTATCCAGCACGGCCTTGTTAAAGGCCTCCCAGCCGGTCTGGCCGTCTGCGGGCTTGGGCAGTGCGTCGCGGACCTTTTCACGCGCCAGTCCACCGTTTTTGTAGCACAGCATGAACATGTAGTGGCCCTTGGTAGTCGGGTGGTTGAAGAAGTGGTACGCGCCGTCGGGCTTGTACTTGGGCGTGTTCATCAAGAAGGTCGTCGAGGTCCCCAGCGAGACAATGGCGTCGAGGGGGCGCAACGGCAGCGCCAATATGGTGGCGGGATTGTCGCCCGTGAAGGGCACAATCTGGCATTCTGGATGGAAAGCGTACCTTTCCACAAAGTACGGTGAGATGTTGCCAAAGGGGGTTCCGCCGTCCATTTGCGGCTCGCCTAGCTTCTTGCGCAGGTCGTCAGCGCCGTCTTTGCCCGCCGCGAGGGCGAGCAGCTCCGGGCTGTACTGCTGGTTGGGAATGTCCCATAGATTCATGCCGCACACGTCGCTGATATCGAGGGGCGCAATGGACCCCAGCAGGATGGAGGCGAGCCACGATGACACGAGGGATATGCGTGACGTTTGGGCGTAGACTTCTGGGCGCACGCGCCGCATCCTCATGATTTGGGTGCCTGTGAATCTCTGGATATCGTCAGGCTGCTTTTTGCAATTTGGGAACAGACGCGCAAGTCGGGAGAACTTACATGATGGGCACCGCTGCCCGTAACCCCGGCCAACTTCTCCCTATCCCCCAACTCGACGTCAAAGGCATCACACTCGCTTTGCGTACTCTGATCCTGCCAATTCGGGGACCACTCATGGGCCAACGCCCCCGAGAGCTGGTCCACCAGCTCCTTGCTCGCGTCCAAACCCTTCAAGGCGTCATGAGCCTGGTAGTTCCAATACACACTGCCGTGCTGTTGCCCCGAGCCGCTCACGCCTCGGATCCGCGACATGGGCACAGGCATCTCCTTTGATAGACGATGGAGCACGAGGTCCAGCGACTCCATCCACATGGCGACGGGAGCGTACACTTCGCCCGTGGAAGGACGCACATGAACGCCCTTCTGGATGCCATATTTGGAAAAGTCGGCGTCGAAATCGACCTTGGACTGAGCGATTGTTTTGAGATCCGAGTCTACGACGATTGCTGGAAGAGTAGACTTTAGTTGTGTGACGATTGATTATGAGAATGGCCTGAGGTGACCATCAGCTTACCCTTAAGTTGTTGGGTGGACAGGTCGAACCCCAGGTATAGAGGCCCTTGGTGACTCATGATGCACAAATTTTGACCAGAATAAGAAGAAGAGTTAGTGTGAAAAGAACAATCGAGTGAGGGTGGTACAGCTGTGTGAGTAGTTCGAAGCGTGAGTGTTCTGGTATTTGAGATAATTACATCACAGGATTGACGCAAGACAGCTCTAATCCTGACGTCTGGAGATTTTGCGGGTCCACGACCTCGGCCAGAAGCCAGATGTGTACTCTGTATTTGGAGCTTCCTCATCAGCCACCGTCTTGGAATACCTGGACTGGAATTGAGGGAAACGAGGACCGTTATTTTTCAGCTCATGGTTGCCGTGCCCCGGCCTTCTGAGCATTTCCGCCGTCTGACATATATCTCACTATATACTTTCCGAGGTCTCGTAGCAATCAATACAGCTGGTAGTTGAGCTGGGGTGTTTAGGCCAAATTGATTGGTACGGGTCAGAGCCGACCGAGAGAAGGGTAGCTAAATATGACAAGAAAGCAGATCGGGTATTGCATTTGACTGTGTTATTACAATAATGGGACAGGTATTGCATTCATATATACCGAATCATAAGCAAATTCCCAACGTTTTCTGTTGCTAGTCAGGAACACCATTCAGTAAATTATCTACAGTCGACGCTGATACATGTCCAACAATTGGCAAGAAATCGTATACATCAGTTCAGGTTATCCTCTACCAGCATCTCGCTCTCTGTACGGCATTTTCATCGTCGAGTACATAGGTGGTATAGTCTAATGTCTATGCTTGCCATCTTTATCAACGACAGCGCCATTCCCAGCCTCCTCTTCCTCCAACAGCTCCGGCTTCTGCAATGCTTCTGGCCCTGAAATGAATTCATCAAACCTCTCGTTTACAGGCTTATCCCGGGAGACAAACCGCACACGAAGCCGCTTCACACCACGCACTTTGCCGCCGACCTGCATGCGCACCGCATCCTCCAGGTCCTTGACATCGTCCACCGTCCATGCACCAGGCACGGCCAATTCCATGTCAACCAGGTAATTCTGTCCCGATTTGGTGCCACTAATTTCACGGAGCTCTGCTTCATGGCCCTCGCTCACGTTGGACAATGCCCGATGTGCTTGTTTTCGGATAGAGTTCCTCACGTCGTCATCGAGGCTGCGGTCTGCCAGCTCGTACAAGGCCTCCTTTGTGTTGTCGTATCCGGCCTTGACCACCATGATGGAAATGAGGAGACCGCCCACCGGATCCAGCCAGGCGGCGTTCTCAACAACATTGGCACCAAGAATAGCGGCAAGAGTGACAATGCCGGTCAGACTGTCGACACGATGGTGGATGGCGTTGGAGGCAAGGACAGATGACTTGCGTTCCCGCGCAACTTTCATTGCTGCACGTTACGTTAGCTGCTTGCGCGTTCAATGCTACACGGAAAGGGAGGGTGACATACTCGCTTGATAGAGCCATTCTTTGATCAGGATGGTGCCCGCGGCCAGCCAAACAGCATGAATGTTTGGGATTCCTAGATCAGCAGGGTTGTGAGAGTGGCCGTGGGCGTGGCCAACGTGCTCAAAAAGGTTGTGCGCGCCTTCAGGATTGAAATGGCCGTACAGACTGATTGCGCTCTCCCACCCCATGTAGAAACCGCCCACCAGCAGCATGCCCGACACGCCAAGAGAACCGAGGCTTTCCACCTTGCCGAATCCCATGGGGAATCGATCACTCGGCGGTTTTAAGCTCCAAGAAACAGTGGCCAAGGTGAGAATATCAGAGGCGAGGTCAGCAATGCTGTGCCAGGCATCTGCCGTCATTGACTTGGAATTGAACGCCCATCCACCGATGAACTTGGCAATTGCCATGCCCAAGTTGGACAGTAGACCTATTCGCGTGATTCTTACACCAGGGTCGTTTTTATTGGCGGATGTCAGGTATGTGCTATCGTGGTGGTGATGATGTCCATGAGCACCATGGCCATGGCCGTGACCATGGTCGCCATGGTCGCGAGTCTGCTTCAATGCCGAACCCATAACTGAGGGCAGCGTGCGGATTTGTCCGCGAATAGGCGAGAGGTGAAGGAGGACGCAACGGGCGCCTGCGATGGCAGATGTTGGATCGACCGTCGAGGACGAGCACGCAAGGCGGTGGAGAGAGTTTGAGGTGGTGTAAACGGCCGCGGTGGACAGGCCGGAGGATGTAGAAAAGCGCGATGTCAACGTAGGGATCGAGGTAGCAGCAGCCGAGCCCAGTGGTGATAAATTTCGAACGATGCAGCGATCCTGTGCCCGTAACGATGTACGAGAGTGCAACAATCGTGTGTGAGGCTGCGTCATCTGCGAATGGGCTGGTTGTCGATGTGTCCTTTGTGATCTCAGGAGGCCGTTGCCCTGGCTGTGGGCTGCTGCGTAACCGCAAGTAAGAAAGCGACGACGGAGAGGGCCATTGGGGTGGAAGTTTCTTTTGCGGGTGCCAGCGCTAGTAATGCCGGTGATCCTAGTGGCTACACCCTTTGGCGTCGCTTCAGACGCGAGCGGAGTCGTGGAGGCCGGCGCTCCGGTATTATTATTATGCACATAGCGCGGTGACCTCGCTGGCCTCGATGACCATCTTGAGCGCACTTGTGCTTGTGCTTGTGCTCGTGCTCGTGCTTGTGCATGCGTGCACACGGCCAGGCCGGTGGAGCGCCCGGCCTGGGGAGACATGGACCGGTCGACAACTCGGTGCAACAGTGACTTCGGTGGTCGCAGGCACTCGTTTTTCTGGCGTGGCCTGACCGTTCCGCGCGCGTCGTCGACCTTTGTCTGCAGGTGAGCAAATGAGCTGGAGGCCAAGCCGTCGAGTGTCTGTCGTGATTTTTCCTATGGCATCGAACCGTCGATTGGCATGGGAAGGGAAACGTAGCATGTTTGTTACAAAGGGAAGAAGAGTTGGTTGGAGTGAGGTGGTGACGAGCGAGAACGGCGGATCGGGTCGGGAAAAGACGAATTCGATGGGGCCATCCGTTCAAGTGATGCCTGGTGAAGCTACAAAGTACTCTGTACCTGGCACTTGAGAGAAGCTCCGAGTCGGTCATTTGGAACGAGCAACTTGGGCCTTGGGCCTTTGATTTTTGATTGATTGAATTCTTCTTTGTACTTCTCACGGACTGCCGAATATCCTAGTTGCAAGTACCAGGCCTCAGCCGAGCTGCACATGTGTACTGATTCAGATCACTGTTCCTGCCCTTACAGTGGCCAGCTGGCGGATAGTACAGTGGGGTGCTGGGGATTAGTGCCCCTTTTTGCGGGGACCCTTCAGCGATCCGGGCTCTGTATAGCGGACCAGTCTCGGTCTCCGCCAGGCTGTTGACCGAACGCGTGGGTGCAACTCGCCGCCACTTACCGCGGTTGAGAGGCCTTGCAGAGCTTGCGTAAGGAATTTATTAATGCTTCCCATACAAGTAACCTTTTATAGGCGATATAAATACATGTATATATGCAATACTTGAAATCAGGTCAATGCGGCCCATGGCCCATGTTCTATGCTTTCTTTTTTTGTTTTAGTCTGCAATCGATGATGACGTAATGGTTCCTGACATGCAAGCCGTGGCGGGCATGCGGGGGTGCCAACCTCTCCAAGAATTGCATAAGCATTGTCCGAGCTCCGAGCTCCTGAACCAGTGATCTCTCAGCCTGGACGTACCAGGTACAAATCACCAGACTTCAATTGATCTCGAGCTCAACTGCTTCCAGAACCAAACCACCGAACCCTGGGCCAAAGCACTCAGTGCTCCTTCCCGCCTTTTAACTCACAGCCCCGACTTCTGTGGGGGCACTCTATCTTCGTCTGCCAACCACGCTCAAGCAGTTGTCTGAAAACTCCCATGGCCCAACACTCGTCAGGGTTCCATCTGGTGGCCTGATCTCGCCATCTCATGCCCCGACATCTCGGCGCTGCCCTATTCCGAGCTGCGTCTACACTGTACTTACTAATATTCAGCCTTGGGTCAAGATTTGGGTCAAGGATCAATTCCGCTTTCCGGTTGTCTTCGGCGGAACCAATTGATGCCGCAAACAGTTGACGGCACTCCGTACCTGCTGCAGCCTTAAACCACCTCGATACAGGCCAGCACGTCAAGACGGATATCCATCACATCACATGCCGTGGCTGTAGCAGCCACTGGCATCCCTGACATTTCTAATGCCGAAACCTCTTATGCGTATTCCCTACACGGACATTCTAGCATCGCCTACCATCCTGCCGGCCTCTGCTACAACCATTCAAGGTGGTCTTGCTGCCCTGGTCAACTTCTTCCAGGCGCCGCCTCCCAACAGCCTCCCAGACTCTACGGTTGTTCTCACGGGAGCTGGCCTATCAGTTGCTTCTGGTCTTGCAGACTACCGCGGTGTCAAAGGCACCTATCGAGTGAACAAGACCTATCGCCCTATTTATTATTACGAATTCGTTAGCAGTCACGAGGCACGCAAGAGATACTGGGCACGCAGCTTTCTTGGCTGGTCAACGCTGCACAAGGCGACGCCAAACGCGGGTCATTATGCAATCAGAGATCTGGGAAACTTGGGGTTGATTCAGAGCGTTATTACACAGAATGTTGATTCATTCCATCCTAAAGCCCATCCGCAAATACCTTCCCTAGAGCTACACGGCTACCTGAGATCTACCGTCTGCACGAGCTGCAAGACTGAGTTCTCTCGAGATGAGTTCCAGGGACAGCTGGCTCGTCTGAATCCGAAATGGGCTGTTCTTCTAGAAGAGGCCATTGCCTCTGGTTCTTTGGATACAGAAAGTACAGAGGAGCGGAGATTTAAGGGCTTGAAAAGCCAACCCCGACGGCGACGTCGACCTCCCAGAAGCACCATATACAACCTTTAGATATCCACCATGTCCGAAATGTTTGGCTGATCCACCAGAAGATGCTAACGGCCAAAAACAACTTGTCCGAGTCGATCCAGATGGAGCTTGGGTGGCACCAAGTACTGCTGGTATTCTCAAGCCGGCAGTTGTCATGTTTGGAGAGAGTATTGCCCGTCACGTCAAAGCTGCTTCCGAGGATGCCATCGATGGCGCTGGCAGACTACTAGTTCTAGGGACGTCTCTCGCAACGTACTCGGCATGGCGGCTGGCCAAACGAGCCAAAGATCGAGGAATGCCTATCGCCATTGTAAACATGGGCGGCGTAAGAGGAGAAGACCACTTCTTCACGGATCTGGATCCACGACAAGGGGGTGAACAGGGAGTGAGAGTCGAGTTGTTAACGGACCAACTCCTTCCTAGTCTGGTTTCTCGATTGCGACAAACCGGAGCGGGATCCCATCACCACCCAGCCACGGAAATCCGCCTGGAGAACTCGACAGTCTTCAAGGATATGTTGTCTTGATAGGATAGTGTTACATTATTTGTGATATAAATTATCCAGGAATATAGACTGTTAGAAGAAATTGCCGAGATTCGCAGATTTTGGCTTCGACGGTTGCATATCGGCATTTACCGGTTCGTCGTCTGCTTTGGTATCTGACATTGGTGCCGCCGACATGACAGCCATTGCGGGAGATTCCGTCTGCTTCACATTTTCTAATACTTGAGCTTTCTGTGACTCCTCGTCTCGCTCAATGGCTTTTAGCACTGGTCACTAAGTCAGCATTCAGCGTCCTGGAGCCGTTGGCGAAGCGGCAGAACTCACTCTCTTCCCAATCCGCGTCTTTTTGTGATTCATCGGCGCTCCCCAAAAGCTTTTCCACATTGACTTCTTCACCATTCTGGAGTTTTCTCAAGGCCTCTTTCAGCTGCCCTATTCTAACGGTTGATTGTCGATTGTATCGTTCACACTGGTTGCGGAGCGCGATCATCTGAATCGACATGGAGCCAATGAAAAGGAACATGACAATAAAGAAGGTTGCCGGATTCCATTCTTTTGACTTCTTCCCTTTGATATCCTGGCGATTTTCTCTTCGCAGAGGTTTGGGTATCAAAGAAGTCCAGAATCCAGTGTCGACAATGGTCGCAGGACCTGTGCTGGACCACCGAATGGCAAAGTTTCTCTGTGCTGGTATCCTGGATGCTAGTCCTAACCGGCTCCGGCCAATTAATTGCAGTGGTACTCGCTGAATCGACATTTCGGAAGGCTCCTTGCCTAGGCGCCGAGCGAGGTTGAAGAAGTGTAATGCAAACCAAAATCTGGAGTCTCACATGTGGATTCTCCAGGCCGGTTCATGTTGGCTGACTGTGGGCCAAGTGCACCGCCAGAGAATCTCTCTTTCAGCGTTGCCCCAGACAACTCCCGACGTTTAGCCCCACCCACACTGAGCATGGTTTAGCAGCACCAACAGTAGACATAAACCGTCGGATACATTCAGATTTCGACATTATACCAGGCATTGCGTCTCGTCATTTTTGGTTTTTTTGGGCGATATTTGCATTTTTTTTGTCCGTTAACCCAGTGGAGTTTTATTGCGACGATATGATTAGAGGGCTACGCACATAATACCCTACATGGCCTCATTACAAGCATCAGCCGACGCCGTGAAGGCAGCAGTATCATCGACCACGGCGTGCACACCAGCGACTGTTGTGACACTCAAAGAATTGCTCCTTCTCGAAACGGAGTCATCTGCGCAGGTAACAAAATCGGCATCCAGAGCAGCCAAATCAACTACAACGGCGAAATCATCAAAAGCCAGCACCGCGTCGAGGAAACCTTCGGCTGCGCAGTCACGTAGTGAACGATTGAACTCGAGAGACCGGACCATTCTAGCAACACATATCATCAATGCAGCGTTAAAGGCACTCACGGAAGCTGCGAGACCTGCGCCTCCATCAACGCCTTGCAAACAGGTTGAGAATGTTCCTCAGACAGCTTCGAAACGAACCCTACGGCGCTCACTATCGGCACCATTGTCGCCAATGCAGCCGAGGACCTTGAATCGTGTGGCAACCTCACCAAATGTCTCTGTCACCAAGG
Source organism: Metarhizium acridum (assembly GCF_019434415.1). NCBI lineage: Eukaryota > Fungi > Ascomycota > Sordariomycetes > Hypocreales > Clavicipitaceae > Metarhizium > Metarhizium acridum. The sequence continues at coordinate 530,548 of NW_027094020.1, read as the reverse complement.
CCAGGGCTGGTCTCTCTGCTCACTCTACAGGATGTTTGGCAGTTGTCGAGTGCGCACGAGTAGCCTTTGCTTCCCTTCGATCACTAAAACCTTCAACACAAGAGGCTCAATACGACTTCCAGGTGGAAAATGGCATGTCTGCATTTATAGGCAAGCTCCTAGCTTTGAATATGCACGATCAAGCGTTGAAGGAATTGAGAATATTAAAATCTCGACTGGACCCTGCTACCGGTACCGACAGCTCGAAAGTCGCTACATCAACATCTGCCGAGATCAAGTCGGGTGCCACAGGAATCGCCGAACTACTTGAATTTCGGACAAAAATTTCACTCCAAACGCTTCCAATTATTACTTCTTTCCAAATTCAGCTTGTCAAACTTATTGGTGCTACGAAAAAACCTGCTCATATCGAGGCAGTACTACCTATGCTACTGGAAAAGAATGCATCGTCCCCTGTCAATCTGCTGTTAAAGCACGCGGATACCGGAGACAAGCAAACTCAAAAAGCTGCTCGTCAAATGGCTTCATTTTCACAAGCCCTACTCTCAATGCTACCAAGCGTGTCGAATCAGGAGGATGAGGTGGCAGTTGAGCCCCGGTTAAGTCCCAGCCCACAGAGCACCTTTGAGCTTCAAGCTTTCGCATTTAGAACACAATTGAGGTGGTGGAAGTTGGCTGGACATCAAGGCAGCGTTGACGATGAAATTTTAGCCCCGTTTAGCCGCTGTATGCGAGCTTTTGCGAGACGCCATGTACCCGACGACAAACTTCTCTATCGGTCCCTAGCGGCGGCCTATGAAGAACTGATGCAGCTCATTCGCTCTCACAAGCTGGATCCGTCAATATCTCCTAGGTCACCATTATCATCTATCTATCAAGTTTTGGGATCTACAGCTCATGCAGCGCGACAATACGATGGTGCGTGCTGTTGGTTTGAAAGCCTCAAGGCCACCTTGAACTCCGAATCGGACTCTGCTGTGGCGTTGTGCTCTGTGTCCGCACGCATTCTTGCTATTTCCCTGAAAAAGCCAAGGTTGGGTGATGACATTGAGAAGGCTATTCAAGAAGTTATCGACAGTCTTGAGGGTAGTCTTAGCGGCACTCTCACAGAGCTCAATGAACTGCTAGAAAGCCTCTCAGCTACGAGGCGATCCGTTGTGGGGCTGTTGATGAAAGAGTTGGATCCCAAGGCAGTCTCTGATCCGATACCTCAGACGACAAGCACCCTATTGAAGAACTTTGTTCTTCGATACCCACGATTCTTGCGACGATGGCTAGGCACTGCTCCTGGAAAGGATGCTCCTGCGAAGCAAATCTTGCAGTTTGACCAACGAAAACAAGCCGTCATGCAATCAATAAACCAGACACTAGACGCAACCTTAATGGTAGTCAAGTGTGGGATTCAATCTGGTGCTCTCGAATGGCATCAAATTGACGACGTCCTTCAGCATTGTTCGGGGCTACTCGACTCTCTTTGCGATGCACTGCTTTCCCCTGCTAGAGTTGAGCAACTTGGGGGCTACCATGTCAAGATTTCCACTCTCTATTTTTCCAAGTTCGTGGAGCTGCGAAAGATGAAGCACCGAACCAAGGACCTCAACAAACAGCTGTTACAGTCTCTAAGCAGATCCATAGACGCAGTCAAAGAGCGATCTTCCGCCCTAAAAGATAAGGCGCAGTTGTCAATGAAGCTGGAGCTGTTTGCCGACCTATGCAAGGGTTCTGGCCGAAGTGAGGATGCCGTTGGAACTCTTAGATCGATCTGCACTAATATGGCTGAGGATGGCGTTCTCTCTGATGTTGCTCTTGCTCTAGCATCGTTACCACCTACTCTTGCCTGGGCCACCACGGATAAAGCCTCCTCCCTATCGCGTACTTTGCGCTCAATAGCTAAGCTGGATAAATCTTGGAACGACTGGACCTTCTTTCTTCCCGAGGCTGAACGAGCGGCTGTACTTGAGCATCTTATGCATTTAAGCACTGAATCAGCAGGTCATGGGCTACCCCTCCGCCTTCATGATGCTAGTCCGGCAGCGCTACTTCGAATCTACTCTTTGGATAAATATCCCATCCGGCGATTCCGAGTGTTACTTCACTTGCTGTATCAAAATATTGGAGAAGATGAGGAGTTGGCAGAAATTATATCGAACCTTGATCAAGTTTCTCAACAGCTCCAGAAGAAAGACAAAGGAGAAGATGGCTCTCTCACACAGTTTATTCCGCACCTGCAAGCATATCACTCTTCCTTGGCCGCCCTAGCCGATAGTGATAATGAGTTCCCTACTGCAGTGGTCAAGGACAACATCACTTGCTGGAAGGCGATTCTTGGTTCATATCAATCCAAGGATGATTTATACACCAAGATCGACAACCCTCAGACATTGATTGACTTTTTGCAGACGCTCAATCATTTGGCTGATCTACGGGGAGAAACAGAACTTCAAATTTCCATTTCGGAACTTTCCATTGCAATGGCCAAAGCTGTAGCTGAATACTCTGGATCATTCGATGATGGTTTGATTCTCCACAACAGCCATCTTGCTACTCAATATGTCGGCATTGGCAAGTTTTCTCAGGCATCCGGTGCACTCGAAGTCTCTAAAGAGCTTCTTGAACATAATGAAGGGGTATCGCAACGGGTTGTCGCCGACTTTTACTTATCACAAGCTGAGTACTACGCTGGTGTCGGAAGTTTGGATGAAGCGTGAGTAAAACATCCCCTTCATTTCTCGCGGTATCACCGCTAAAAGAGTGTAGATTGATTTGTGTCAACAAAGCAAATGACATTTGTTGCCAATCGTACTCATCATGGGCACAGTCCAAGGACCAAGCCAATTTGATGATTTCTTTGTTAGCCCTCATTCAGTCCACAATTTCACTACAAACCGGCAATATCGAAGACGCTCTATCGTCGATCCGAACTGGTGTTCGTACGTTGTCTCACGATTGGGCTAAGCTCGAAGCAGCATCGTCAGCACCCGACTCAAATATGTCCGAAACCAGCTTAACTGGTCTTGACCTTAAGGCATCTCAGGTCAAAAGGACTGGCCCTCGGTTTTGGGGGCTCGCAGTACCGTTGCTCCGCTGCCTCCTACATATATCATCTGTGTATGCGCATATTGGAATGTTTCAAGAGACCATTTACTATGCCGAATCTGCATGGAAAATAGCGCGGAGCACACAATCCCCTCTCTACTGTGCGCAAGTCACCGCGTGGATCGGGTCTATATATCTTAAGGCAGGAAACATAACAAAAGCTACTGACACTTTGGCAGACGCAGAGCATCATATTCCCAGCAATATCTGCTCCTCGCGTGTGCACTTTGCTCGAAAGCTTGGCGAGTTATATTCCGAAATAGGGAATGAAGACAAAGCTAACGAATATCTAACAATCGCGGAAGAGACGCTGCGATTGATGGATAATAATCCCGGTAATTCTGTCTGTAATGAAAAGTCGACGGCGCCTATGGAAAAGGCAAAGACAACGGCTGCGAAATCCTCACGGACTGCACGAACCGCCAAAGCCAAGCCCGCATCTGTTACGCGACCTACTAGGCGACCTGCAACAACGAAGACCCAGGCGATCACAGCCGAGGCGGTAGCTCAACTCCCCAAAGATATTTACCAATCATCATTACTTGCCGCAGTTCTTCTTTCCAGGGCAATTGGATACATACAAAAGAAAGATTGGTCTTCAGCCTTGTCCACTTTGGACCAGGCAAAGGAGTTGCCGAAGCTATTTGGAACTCTGTCCTTGGAGCAGATTGTCACCGCAACGTCCCTCATCGGCCATAGCATGGAACAGATGATTTCAGACCCGGTCTTTTCTGTAATGCAAGATTCTACAATTTCGTTTCCCGCTATAGCTAACAGCGCAGGGAGGGCCTCCATGGACAAGAACAACTTCGTTGCGTCGCCTCCCCGACGTGGACGCGCTGCAGCCGGTGACAGGAAGACAGCCAAAGACAAATCTGGGCCGGCGTTTGCAGACGCGCTCCGACGGGCTCAAGACATATTGATTGAAGCACATGCATCTACCTTGTCGACATCTGATAGTGGTATGGTGCACCGACTTTCAACTTTGTTACAAAGCACCATTATCCTACTGTCTGCTACGTCTGCTTCCAAGACGAAGCCCGTCCTTTCATCTGGTCTCGCCACGGTAGCAGTGGACTTAGGCCGCAACATTACGTGGACACGAGAGAAAATTACCCTGTCGACTACGTTGCGACCCCTAGGGGCCAGTTTGCCTTGTGTTCCCGACGACCCGCCAACCTCGCTTCGCAAAACTATCATGTGTCTCACTCCGGATATGGCTGCGTTTCAAAAGAGTTATGTAGACTTGTTGCCCGACAACTGGAACGTCATTTCTCTCTCGTTGAGCGACAGTTGCCGTGATCTGTCTATTACCAAGTTACAGGCTGGACATAGTCCGTTCATTTTACGCTTACCGCTGGAGAGAGCCAACTCTCGCGATGCTGACGCTGAGGTGTTTAATTTTGAACACGGACGTGAGGAACTTCTCGATATCATCAAACTTGCCAACGAGACCAGTCATTCTGCGCGTGACTTTTCAGCAAAGGGCGAGCGAAGTGCTTGGTGGGCTGAACGCGAAGCGTTGGATACCAGACTGAAGGACCTCTTGACGACTGTTGAATCGACCTGGTTGGGGGGATTCAAAGGGAATCTTCTCTCAGCACCAGAGAAGAAGAGATTTATTGGCACGCTTCCAGAAAAAATTCCAGCAAATCCTTGATGGAAGCCTTCCATCTCGAAACCGAATGCGTGGCAAGAAGACGACTAAAGCACCGTCTGTTAATCTTGATTCCAGGATTCTTGACCTTTTTATCGGCCTTGGCGACCCAACTCATCCGGACTGCGACTTTGATGAGGCTTTGAACGACTTGCTTTACTTTGTGGTAGATATTTTACAGTTTCACGGGGAGAGGAACGCATACGACGAGATTGATTTCGATGCCATGGTTGTCGAAACATGCGATGCCCTTCGGGGATATTACTCGGCCTTGAACGCCGGCTCAGAGCGACAGGACGGTTGTCACACGATCCTCATCCTAGATAAGGCCCTGCATGCCTTCCCATGGGAATCGCTACCTTGCATGGAAGGGCTGGCGCTATCCCGAGTCCCGTCACTTGCCTGTCTACGACAGCTCATCACACAATCCAACACAGGGAGAGCCGGGCCCGAACTCCAAGAGGGGCATTGTGTTTCTTCGAAAGCTGGAACTTATATCCTCAATCCATCTTCTGATCTGAAGAACACACAGGCTTTCTTCCAGTCTACATTCGAGACTCTCAAGAGTTGGAACGGAATTGTCAACAAAATCCCGCAAGAATTCGAATTCGAGGATGCTCTGTCAAAATCAGAGATTCTGCTCTACTTTGGACATGGCAGTGGTGCGCAATACATCCGCGGCAAGACAGTTCGACGGCTGGAGAAATGCCGAGCAACTACGTTTCTGATGGGCTGCAGCTCAGCGGCACTTACAGAAGCTGGGGAGTTTGAGTGCTATGGCCCTGTGTGGAACTACATGATGGCAGGTTGTCCTGCGGTGGTGGGCACGCTTTGGGATGTGACAGATCGTGACATTGACCGTTTTGCGGGCCGCACTTTTGAAGAATGGGGACTGTTTGCTCGTGGCACATTCGAAAAAGGCGATAGGAAGAAAGGTAGAGGCAAGAAAGGCGGTGTCAACGATGTAGACGCGTACAGTGGTGATGATGATATCAACTCGGAGGCACCGTCACGTCCAACGTCGCCGCGACTGGCAAGGGGTTCTTCGCTGCCCGAAGCCGTGGCTAAAGCTCGAGACGCTTGCAAATTCAAATACCTGAACGCAGCTGCAGTTGTCGTTTACGGTATCCCTGTATACATCAATCGTGAAGACTGATATGGGGGTTCTTTTTCTTGTTTCTGTTCTCTACATATCAAGACATGTATACCATTTTAGAGTTTGACTAGTGCTTTGGGAATAATGTACAGGGCTGAGCGGCCAAGGATTGTACAACGGGTGGTGCTGCATAGCCATGGTGTTGAAGGATACATCCAATATTAGAACCAATCACAATTCGTTATGCTCTTGTGCATGCTCGTCTTTGCCAAGAATATGCCCCTGACCTGTCAGGGTTTCATGTGGGGGGATCTTTCCAGAGTAGAGTTCGTACCTGGGCTGCTGTTCGTCAGAAGTGTACTATTAGGCCCTGGTCCTATAAACCGCGGCTGATCGTCAGCCGGCTGAAGAAGATAGATACATCACGATAGTGGGGGTTTTCCCTCGTACCGCTCCACCAGGTCTGGCTGATCAGCAGCATGTTTAGCACGTTTTCGCGGATTACATTCAGCTCCTAGAATTAACTGAAAACTTCCTTTTATAGGCATTTACGCGGTCCCTATTAGCACGATACATTATAAATAGGGGGTTATAAATAATGTGGGTTTTATCCATAACTTTATGTGTAAATCCCTTATTAAAAATAGGTAAGCGCTATATTTATGCGTGTTATGCAGTGTTTTCAGCCGGCTGACTGTTAGTCGCGGTTTATAGGATCAGGGCCTTAGTATCAACGGTCTCATTGCAAGGATTCCGGAAATTTAAGACCAGTTCCGAGCTTTGGGGCGAGGCCCGTGACGGTCTGAGATGGGGGGATATTTCATGCGTTGTGAAGGCGTGAATGAGTATGCGGGATTTATGATGTATTAGACATGTAAGCCACCGGTGCGCCTCGACGAACATGGCAGGGGATATATGGTGATGGTGAGGGCATGCCACCTTGTTGCCATCGAGATGATACACGACTTGTGGCGAATACTGGATTCTGGACAGCAAGTACGGAGTTACGTTGGACGCTCGGGATGACCGTCATGAAGCGCCTTTGATGGCCACTACCGCCGAGTCAAAAGTCATGTCCAAGTTTTGGATCAAAACCACGCTTCGTGCCGTCAAAGGGCTTCCGCGGAGTGGGGTTGAATGCAATCTATCCTTGATGACAATGTGCCACCCGCGCCCACCACCAACTCGCGATGCTTGGCATGCACGCCAAAGCCGTGGCGGACCCATTCCTTGGCGACGAGAGATTTTGCCCATAATCTCTTTGCTTGGCCGTTGTGATGGTTAGTACAACAATACGTCGGCGGCCTTGTTGTGAAGCGCGCCAATTGCCAAAGAGCTGGCGCGGGTATTGGGAAAAATGCAATTGATGGCGTAGGTACAATGGCCCGTGGTGGTTGCCGCCTTGTCTTACAGTGAGAAGGAGGGCATGGAGAATGGACGGACGGCGTCACTGCTAGGGTGGGACCCTGAATCAGAATGCTTCCCCGGCAGTAAATAAGACAATGAATGGCCTCTGTGTTTTTTTCTTTGTTTTTACATACGTGAAGTTGGGGATTGGAGAGGAGAGGGCATGGAGGACTTGGCTCCCCTTGCCCTTGCCCTCCCCCCACCAACAGGAATCAATTCTGTCCACGCTGGAATTGGCGCACCATGATGGTGTTGACGGCAATGTGGAAATGTCTTAGTTCGGCCAACTCCCTGGGCAGCTTGAAGCAGCGGGTCGCATCAAAATGGAGGATTGTATAGCGAGTGGGCGGCAATGACTGCAATTAGGACCGGACTGGCCATTGCTTGGCAGATGGAGCGAGGGAATGTCTGGGCGCAGCGCCTAATGGAGTCATGGTTAGCTGTAGTACGCATGTACATATGTAGTAGTTGCTCCGTACTTTTGCAGGCATGGATGTAGTTAAGCAGGCAAGCTAGACGCCTGGTCCTGGTCCTGGTCATTGATTTGGCTCGAGGCGCGGGATGGGGGTCCCGAAAGCCGTTGAACCAGAGCATCGGGAGGGCGAACCTTGCTAACAGCCGAGATGAGCCTTGGCCCAGATTGGGACATTGTTCTTTGCACTTTTGTCTTTTTCTTTTTCTTTTTTTCTGAACACACTGCAGCTTGATCCCTTGTGCATGTACGTATGTATGTATGTGCTTGTCGCGCTCATGGGTAACGAGGCTCAACAAGGTGTTGAACTTCATTGCTAAAGGTGGCAAGATGGCCTTGTAATCAGCCTCGTTTTCTCTTTTTCTTGTTTTCTTGGCCCAGCGGCTGGGTGGACTGAACCGCCATCTAATGGGATTTCTCCAAGCCAAAACTTGAGATGTGATACATCTTTGCAAAAAAAAAAAAAAAGCACAAAGGACTCTCTCGTCAACGGTACCGGAGGTTGGGACATTGCTCGCGAGGCGTCGGAAGGAGAATTTTTGGCCATTCAGGGCATGGCTGAGATGAGAGACTGCGGTCAGCTGCATGTCGAGAGACATTTCTGACATGGAGCCTGACGGGAGGCGTCATGGGTTGGGGGACAGGCCGTTGAGGCATGAGCAAGGGTTGCCTTGACTGGCGCACTTACGGAGTAAACTCATACGTGATGGCCGGAAGGGGGAAAGAGACGACCAACAGACGTCGATAATCATGAGATCGGTAAGTCGGGCTTGTGTTCATGTCTGTGCGTGCAGGCAACTTGAAGAGACAGTAGAACCATTCATGCCTTTGGTGTCGTATATTGTAGCCATGAGGGAGAGAAAATCCTCGATTTCAGAGCAATATATTCCGTAGACACGCTGAGTTGCGGAGGGAATTGCTGGAGCCTAGAAATGGAGTTGGTTATAAGAGGGCAAGTGAGACAAAATGTTGATCTCTTGCCGCCGGTGCCATCGTACCCTATTGTACTTGCCGTCGATTCTATTGCGGTTTTCCAACTATTGTCCATTGAACTGCGGACCTTTCAAGCGGCGACGTGATGGTACACATCTTTGTATATAAACTTGGTTGAGGCCTCGGCATGCAGAGATACTAAACTTGCGTAATACCGCAATCTTGTCGCTGTCCAATTTCATCATCCTCAGAAGGAAATTCAAAAAAAGTAAAATGCAATTCCCGCTGTCGTTTATGCTCCTCCTTGCCGGCGAGGGAATGGCCATGAGGACCCCTTCTCCTAATCCGAAGCCATTACCGGGCGGTCATCGAATCAAAGGGGTATTTCTTCAAGTCCAATCAATATAGCTTGCGGACATGGACAGTCCCTAATTCTGGTATACTAGACCTGTCACTCTGATCTACCTCATAGTAATGGGAACTGCCTTGTCAAGGATACTCATTACGACAAAAAGACCAAGCAGTTATGGTCCAAGTTGATAACCGTCAAGTGCGGTCCTGACTCTCGGAAAGTAAGTCAAGAACCAGACTGCAGCTAGGGGAGTCAAAAGAAAACTCAAACCATCATGTAAGTGCACCAAACACCAAAACTCCTGCTCTTAGGTAGGTGGGTTTGCCGAATATACCTGAAGAGTTCGACCTGGTCGACTTGCCAATGCCAGCTCAGAATCTCCTGTACGGAGCTCGATCTTCTCCTCTTCTTCCCTTTCTACTTTTTGGCTTCCATTTCGAAGTCTTGGTTGGCTACTTGGCAGTGATGCTTCAGGGTTATCACTGTTGATAAGTAACGGGATGAATGACGTCGCGTTTGGTTGTCCCGGGTCCTGATTTTCCATTTACACAACGCCCCGCTTGTCTTCCTTGACTAAATTGCCTTGCGAAATAAGACCGAGAGTCATCTGTCAAATCGGTCAACCTTCTCTTCACTTCCCGCATCGGCTAGGTATACGAGATCCTTACTTCTTTATTTAGATGAATATTGATTCCTCTGTTTCTTGCCAATAAGGAGGCGGGGACATGCCGAATCCTCCCATTATGAATGCGATGCTTTCTATAATTTTGCAATTGTGAGAAATCATACGGAGTGTGCATTGAGTCCTTTCCAAGTGACTCTTTGGCACAGGGGTGAGACTCGGCTTCAACTTAAGACAGGATACATCTCTACTCCGTCGCTACCTCTGAAGTTTCAGAGGACTCATCCGTCTACTGCCAAGGGGCGCCTTGCCTTTTACCCACGATCCAGTAACCGAGTGGCTAGATCATGAGTCATGACGTAGCTGGTGACTACTGATCAGGGATTGGCAGCCCAGTGTACAAGACAGGAAGTGAAGCCGGGAGCGACCTTGGACAAAAAGATGTAAAGTTTGCCAGCTTCGTCCCTCGTCGACAGGGCTGAGGCTGCGCTTGAAACCCTGTACAATTATTTGTCCCTATATCTCGGTGCACGCCTGACTGACAAACGAGTCGTTGCCAACGAAACATTCCCACACGACCTTTTCGTTTCTCAATTGAGCTTGACGAGTCATCCATCAGTGACGAAGCCGCAACGTTGGTGCCGGCCTGCCTCAGCACGATTCTGTAACTTGCATGACTTGTAGGGCAGGCAACGCATAACGCTCTGATCATTTCGACGAGTTCTCGACAGAGAACTTTTTTCTTTTCTTTGCAGCGCTTCCAAATGTTTGGAGGATATGAATACAAGACTCTTTGTATTATCGTAAATTGCGATTCGTTTTCATTCATTGTCTAGGTGAATACCCATGTGGATACCTAGGGGTGCTCCACGGCAAATGATGGGTGACATGTCAGAACAGGAGATCCCGTTGGACGGAGTGACGCTGCATGCATTGTACGCACAGCCAGCCTCATTTGGGGCAATATCTCAGGGAGGGCCGGCTGGAACCGGTACATACCCGTACGATTGTTGCGCACGAGTCTGGTGTATGGAAGACGGATCGGCCTTTTGTTTGTTGGACAGGACGTATGGAGTGCGTCATGATCGAGGAGATTGGCAAGCGCCGCGCCATTATTGTACATCGCATTGCATGGCAATGCAACCGGGGAACGCTCAGGGTCAAAGCGACCAAACTAATGGCAACGACGTTAGTGAATAAGACTAACTTTTTTCCCTGGCACAATCCGGGGGCTCCATCCGTGTTCGGCTCCGTACGCGAGGAACCGCAGCCTGCATTGTCTAATATGCTATGAGCCACGACATGTTGCAATCCAGAACTCGGAGGCCTTCCAGACAGGGGATGCTGAGGAAAGACAGGCAGATAAGACAATGGCCTAGTTTAACGCTCTGTGTCGCACTTTCGAACCCCAGAGAGACTATTCGAATCATGCCCCGACTCCCCTAGAAATTGCGGAATCACCCTCCAAGGTAGCATCCTCGCTACGGAGTACCAAACACGCAGGACGCACGTACAGTATCTTTCGGTGGTTTTTTCACTGTGCTAAATATAACTTGGTGTGGTACTAGCAGCCCGTTAGTCCGTATACAATACAGTGTACATAAAGGATAGGGGGAGATATTGGAACCCTCGACAGGTCAATCTTATGCCGAGCGCCAGGCAAATTGACTTTTGCTTGTGGAGATCAAGTGCCGTAAGTCTCATCCCTGCTCTGACCCGTCCGTGACACTATAGTTGACGTACACACTACGGACGGAGGCCACCACTTAACCCTCCTTCATCTCAATACTCTGTACATACTCTGTAGTGTATACAAAGTCCAGCAAGAACCTGGAAGTCATAAAAATTGGCGCAATCCTTTAGCTAGATTGCATATGGTTGCGTGTATCTCCTCCGGACAACCTTTAAGTCTGTATCATATGCGCTGTAATTGGGATCATCGCTGCTTCCGGGGACTATCGACCGTGGTTGCAGCAGATGGATGACCACCACAGTTCACAACATGCTGTCTTGAAACGAGAGTGTAGATGACCCGACCTGGATGGTATGCATTCTCTCTTGTTACGTACTCCTGATGGAACTCCGGGTTGACTCGCGCATGAACTTGAAGTTCTGTCCAGCCTAGCCTATCTAGGGTGAATAGTAGGAGAAAAAAAAAGACTGGCCTTTTGATGTTGACCACAACTCGCACGGAAGTCCCCCGAGCCCATCTGCACAGAACATCGCCGCTCCATATCATTGTGGTGTTTTGTGCCATGTGGATTCAAGAGGGCAGCGTAGAAGAGTCTATTGAACAGGGGTGGCTCCGGTCATGGTCCCCGGTAACTAGCTTGGAGCCCAGGAATTCGCAAGGATGATGTGACTCGGCCATGGTGCTGACTCCACGGGTCCAAGACTTGGCTTCTGCACTTTCTCTTAATATAACCCAACGGGAGTCCGTGTCCTCGAAGGCCGAAGACAAATCCAAGAGTAGCTTACACCGGATTTAAGTGCATTTCTTTTCAAGACTGCAGGTTATAAAAACAAGATCTATAGAAATAATCAGGCTTGCTGTAGCAACCTTCCTTTGCCGCCTCACTGTCTGCGATGTGAATTCGTCATCGTGTATTTCGTTCCGCATACGGTTCGCAAACGTATCATCCGCCAATCCTGGTCATTGTAGACACCTATATGTGTAACTTGAAGAGTGGTGATTGATTCTAGAGCGTTATCTTTCGCGTGATCTTGTCTGAGTGATGGGTGTGCAATCGACAATTGGTATCCAGCCCTGATCTGATCTTTAGTGGCGCGAATAAGAAGCTTCTTTCGGCATAAGAACTTGAAGCATCTAATGTCACCGGCTTATGCAATATGAGCAGCGGTCGAAATAATGCGAGACCACTTGGTGCGATCAGTTCCAGATATCAGTATGCATTAAACAGCCCTCAATGCTGTCCCTTGGACCTAGTGAAGCCTCCGGTCCCCATAGCACGCCCGCCTCCCACCACGCTTTGTCCCATTGCCATTTTCGTAGCATGATGTCCAACGTTTGGTCTGAGCTAGCTGTCTTAGGATGAGGAGTGTCACATCATTTTCGTGGTGTTTCGGCTTGGCGAAGGCTGGTACTACGCAATTCGCACCAAAGCTAGCCGCGATGGGGCTACTTCGCTATGCTGAATAGTCCAAGTTCTCATCGGCGATGTTGAGAAGCTTGCTTGAGGAGTCAATAAGGTCGGTGTGACATCTGCGTCAAGCACAATTGATTGTGAGCAATTACTAGGGCTCATCAACAGCTTGCTTGTTGTCAGCTCGTCGTCAGAAGCACCCGACTGGTACCGTCCTTGGCGGCGTTCAACCAGCATGAAACCCGAATTTTCCTCGCGTTATGTTCAGCAATCATCTAATTCTAAACATGTACTTTGTAAAGAGGCGGGGTTTACAATGTCACCTAACTTTGATATGACACCTTTGTCGAAGTACGCTCCCAAAAAAAAAAATTGCCCCTTATAGTCCTGAGAGCCAGGAGGGGGTGAAGTATTTGCGAGTCACAGGGATTGCGTTGGCGCTCAATTTGGCATATTGAAGCCTGTTCTGTTCCCGCGATCCATAATCACAAACTTGAGCATCTCCTGCACTTCGCCATATCCCGTATGACTGTACAACACCCTCGCTTGAAGTGAGGCAATGCATTAGCTTAGATGAGATGGTGAATGGCTGAACAGGAACACCGTACCTTTGATAACAACCAGATTTAATGGAGGCATCAACTCCCTGTCGGAACGCATACTCTGACTGGTAGGTCACGTAGGAAGTGCAATATTGAGTTTACATCTATCGCACTTGACCAACGCCGTGTTGTAAAGAACTCGACCGTTGGGCTTGGACTTGGTTGCTAGCGTCGGCTTGCATCAAACAAGGATTCCCATGACTTTGGGAAGTTTGCTAGGCGCAGGACGACGGTCACTAATTACAACCCGCGGCCTCTTCGGCGGGTCAACTGGGTTCTCGACCAGCAAATACCCCGGCTCCATTGAGGTACTTGCCCCTTTCTCTCACACTGATGTGGATCTGTCTTGGATGGACCACTGCAGGAAGGACAACCCTCATGCAGATCACGGCTTCAAAGGAAAATATAGGGTGTGAACTTGTGTCTCATGCCCAAACTACTCCGTTCAAGGCAGAATACCCTTCGACAAAGTGGCCCAGGGGGTGACGATCTGGTACAGCGGCAAGTCTGTTCCATCAGGAAACGTTAGCATCCGTGCAGCGATGGAATGTCATTTATGTCCCACTCACTCTTTACTGCTCCCTGGCTGAAGCACGCACCAGGACACTACGCGTTGACATTTTTATTCATTGCCAGTTGCCAGCTTCAGGTTATCGAAAGTGTCACGTATGCTACTAGCGCCTAGTCGGTAGCGACTCAAGGCACGAAACGACGTGGACGATGGATATTGATGATTCTCAGTTTCGGTACGCTGGGTCTTGCCTGCTTCAATCATTAGCCAGTGGTTTCTTCCCCTGTACGGATTATACGACGAATGAATGGGCTCGATTTACGCAGGAAACGGGACGACTGCGCATACGGTCATGACAACCGTATTCCTAGTGACATAATGATCGAAGGTGGAGTTTGAATCTCGAATTTGAGAAACAGGAAAAGCTCACATTGTATGAAGCTGCCTCGAGTGCCTTACTGCAAGTGCCTACTAGGCGGGTACTCACGTAGTAGGTGGGCGACATGTTGGTAGCTCTTTCCCTCGGGTTGTCCAATGCGAGTAAGAAATCATGAGATCAATTTAGTTTCTCTTCATCAACACCACCTGAGTATGGGAAGAAGATGTCTCCTTCTATTTGTCAAATCCTCTGCCAAATCGAGCAACATCGGCTTTTCCTGTGTTCCCAAAACGAACCCCGCCATGCAATATTGCCCCATAAAGGCGGCATATTAGCCCACTTGACCAGTTGTATCGGAACTTTTACCAGGTGCATCGTTAGACCAGGGCAAACCTTCGCTCCTTTGCACCATTCAAAACTCGGCTGGGAAACCACATAATGGTTCTTGTTGTTCTTGCTGGTCCAACTCATCATCTACCATGCGGCAAGAGACAGCATAGCAGCAGCTAGAAAGTCTAGCGTTAAGAGCCAATGTGGCACCATCTCAAATTCCGATACAGCTGCAATGCCGTGACAACAATCAGATGTCAAGCTTTTCAGGTTGGCGACTGATAGCATGTTATACCAAACAGAGGCCACACACCTGCGTGAAGAACATGGGTAGCTAATTGGACAACATGGCATTATGAGACGAAGAAGCATATTAGCTGGAGTAGAGGTCGGGATCTGCAGTGATGACACCAGTTCTGGCCCCCCAGCCTCTACACCATCTCACTGCCGGTCATGTAGAGCTAGGATCGCTCCATACTGGGCTTGAGGTGGCATACAGCAATCTTACTGCGGATCAACTTACAGTTTACTCCTGCGGTCTTCAGTGATCGTCCTAAGTGGTTCGGTTGTAGCCGTCTCCAAGGCAGGTTCCAGATCAGCTTTGTCTCGGTACAGAAATATCTGTCACATGAGCTTCTGCAAACTCCTCAGTCTAGGCCTTGGGAAGAGTAGCTCCATCATTTTGCGGGCACTAGGACAGTCAGTCAGTATGCTGGACACATTACCAACTAGGACTAGAATCTTGTGAACTTGAAGGACAAACGGGCCCACTCAGACATGCTCACATCATTCGATCCTTCAACCTTGATGGGTTTGTGTATATTTATACATGTGTGCTCCGCCCTCAATATTTAATGTGACCGATTTTTCAGTCTTTGTCGTGGTTGCCACGACAGGCGAAGATGGAAATAGGAAATTTCAGTATTACCAGGCATATATGGTTGTCTTTTCTAGGGACGCTCTCCGACACAGATTGAGTCTCTGTAGTTGGCCGTCTGCATGGATACATAGGCCCCCAAGTCATGCCTCGGCGTTATCGCGGCAAGGGACGACGACCTTGAGCAACACAAAAGATGTGCTTTCATGTGAGGTTTCTTGCAAATATATTATGCTCAATCCCCCGCATAGTATTGGAGGTGCCTCTCATCAGGCGCTTTGAATCAGATTCCCGCAACACCATTTCTATGTCTCTCTACACGCACACCTATGCATGACCCTCTCTCTACGCATCAACGATCAGGCTGCACTAACCACAGCTGAGAAAATACCCAGCAAGTATGCGAGTGACCGCTAACATTTGAACTTCTGATCCACAAGCAGCCAGTCATTGGCAAGCATTACTACAGGTGGTGTTTCTTATCCCCCTGATGGACATGCACTAACTACCTACCTAGGTAGCAAAGTGCCCCATATCACTCGCAGCTCATCGCAAGGTATCCGCAGGGCCAAACAAGCCCGAATTGCGGTTTGATGTGAGCAGAGTGAGGTACGGGGCCCTATTGTACAAAGCCCCAGAAGGCACGAAGGGCTTACCAGGACAAGGGACTCCCAACAACGAGCACGGTGACGATGCGGAGACTTGAGAGAAATTGGGCGGCCGTTCTGCAGAAATTTGGGTATTACACATATGGCGAAGTACATCCGGATATTCTAATCATGGTACGAAACTCCAGAGTACTGCCAGGTATCGCCGCCCGGATATATCAAGCCAACTCGCGCTGGGCCATGCGGGCCGGAGGAGCACGCCTTCAACAGCTCGAGGAGCGTTGGGACTTGACTAGGCCGCGCCATTCGCTCCCCACTCTCGCAGTGCCATCCTGAGGTCCGAGGTCGTCGTGGACCGGTTCAAGCAGGTTGACCACCGACCACTCACCCATCTGTGCCAGCCTACCTCCGTACAACATGGCGGCTGCATGAGACCCCAGCAGCTTGGGAAGCGACCCACTCCAACCGCCCGCTACACTAAAACGGGTCTAGCCGGATCCCCAGAAGAACCAGGATATTGTCTCCATGTCTCGATGGGACCCTTGCCAACTGGCACCGTTGGCCTTACAGGCAGACCAAGTAACTAGTTACTCCCTCCGTACTACTTCGTGGCACCGGCCTTTGTCAAGACTTAGCCCTACTGAGCCCTGCTGCTCCTCGCTGGTCACTTTGTCTGGCTAACGTGCTGGTCATGGCTCCTGCGCCAGGCCGCAGAGAGCTGCACTCTGCACTCTGCACTTGGACACTCGGGCATATATGTACAATATGTACTCGGCTCTGTCCAGACGCCAGTCTCCAGTTTCTGTGGCTGTCGGGGTGTCCCATTTGTAGAATACTAGCGGTGGCTTGCTCTTCTACCGGTCTGGTCCCGGTCGGTCCTGGTCGGTCCTGGTTCCCCTCCATCCTTTAAACTTAAACTGGTACTTCCGCCCCGACTTGTCGACCGTCATTGCGAGCAATCAGTTCTCTCTTTTCCTTACCTTCAACTTCCTTCTTCTGGATCGTCATCTCATCCACCGGTCCTCTCTTGTTGGACATTGTATGTTTATTTATTGTCCCGACCGAGATCGTGGGCACCGACGTCTGGCTACACCAGCAGCCGCGCTGGGTATCCTCTTTGTTGTACTCCTCCTGCGCTCCCGGCTCAGGCCAATGACATTTGGGGCTGCAACATAGCAGACGTGGAAGTAGTTGTGTCGGCAAATAGCGCCCATATACGACTTTCCGGCCTCGACTACAAGAGAAACTGTCTTGTTGGCCAAAGGCCTCAGGTTGGCCTTTGCCTGGCAATAGCTATATCGGGGCCGCTTAGCGGTATCCCTTTCAAGGCGCCTGCGAGATCATGTCTGGCAGCCAGCCTCGCATCAACTCACACCATATTCAGCATGTTCAGCAAGCGCTCCTTGACTCCTCCGCCTCGCACCGCATATACCACAACCAGAGCGCCGGAGCCTTAAATGGCAACTCTCCTGCTGTCATGGACGGCTCTTCGTTTCCTGACTTTTCCTTTCCATTCGGCGGCTTATCGGACCAGGACCCCATGATGGCTATGCCGGAAGCTTGCTTTGGTAACCCCCCGAACCCAGATTTTCCCCATATTCATGGACTTAGCAGTGCTGGGACTCCCGTCGGACACTCACTGGCTACTCTGCCAGGCTTGGCCGGGTCGTCCTTTGGTCCAGAGCCAAGTGACCGCAGTGCTAGCTTGGAAATAGCAGAGGATGTCATACGTGATCGAAATTCCCCAGCTGATCATTCGTTCGAGGATGCTGGGACCGATGAATTTGGCTTGCCAGGGAACCTTCGGGCTGATGGCACGGATCTTGGAGGCAAGAACAAGGATGATAAAGCAGGACATCCACCAGCTTGGAGCGAGCTGAAAACAAAGGCAGGCAAGGATCGCAAGAGACTACCTCTCGCTTGCATTGCCTGTCGACGCAAGAAAATTCGTTGTTCTGGAGAAAAGCCGGCTTGCAAGCATTGCCTTAGATCGCGCATTCCCTGTGTGTATAAAGTCACAACCCGAAAAGCTGCACCACGGACGGACTACATGGCCATGCTGGATAAGCGGCTGAAGCGGATGGAAGACCGAATCATCAAAATTATCCCCAAGCCAGATCAAGACACGGTATGTGCCGTTACTCGAGCAGTTGTCAAACCAGCAATTCCTGGCACGAATCAAGGAAGCAAAACGGCATCTAAAAAGCGTGGCGCCGATGAGGCCTTTGGTGCTGATCTAGAAGCGTGGGCAAAGGGACCACCCAGAGTCAAGGCCAGAGGCGATGGGGTCGACGATGGGTCCCCGTCCCCAGACGACGGCGAGTCTGACGAGAACTTGTTGCTTCAGGAAGGCACCGATGCTCTTCCGTCGAAAGAGGTCCAAGAGCATCTTGCAGAAGTGTTTTTCGACAATGTCTATGGCCAAGCGTACCATCTGCTTCACAAACCAAGTTATATGCGCAAGTTGAAGTTAGTTTTTGCCTGGAATCGCCCTTCTATTCCACCATCGAAGGATATTTTTGCATACTAACGCATCCGAGACAGGAACAATACTCTTCCCCCCGTACTGATTCTTTCCGTTTGTGCTGTAGCCGCACGTTTTGCGCCACAATCTAATATTCGCTCCGACGCAAGACCTTTTCTACGAGGTGAGGAGTGGGCATCATGTGCCCGAGATATCTGTACGAGGCGGTATGAATGGCCAAATATGACCATCTTGACTTGCCTTCTCATCTTAGGCCTGCACGAGTTTGGAACGTGTCACGGTGGCCGTAGTTGGGCATTGGGCGGCCAAGCAATCCGCATGGCGTTCGCTCTTCAGCTTCACAAGGACTTGGAATTTGACCCATCCAGACGGGGCAAGAAGACACCGCTCAGCTTCATCGACCGCGAAATTCGACGACGCATCATGTGGGCATGCTTCTTGATGGACCGTTTCAACTCTTCCGGCTCTGACCGACCTACTTTTATCAAAGAAGAGTCTATCAAGATCCAACTTCCTGTCAAGGAAAGTTATTTTCAGTTAGATATGCCGGCCCAAACAGAGTGTCTCGATGGCTCCTCGCCCCTCTCTGATTCTCCAGGCAGCGAGCACAACGTCCAGGCCAAGGCAAACATGGGCGTTGCGGCGTACACAATTCGCACTATAGCCCTCTGGGGTCGTATTGTTGCATATCTCCACCAAGGTGGGAAAGAGATGGATTCATACCCCTTGTGGAGCGAGACGTCAGATTATACGAGTCTTGTTCAACAAGTGGATGAACTGCAGCGTACGCTTCCCGATTCGCTGCAATATTCTACAGACAACTTGACCTTGCACTTGACTGAGAAAACGGCCAGCCAGTTTTTACTAATGCATCTGTCAATTCAGCAAAATATACTGTTCCTTCATAAGGCGCCTATTGCTTGGGCAAATAACGGTAATGACGCTCCCCCCGACTTTTTGGCACAAGCCAGTGCCAAGACGATTTTGGCAGCAAATCGGATATCTGAGATACTACGGGATGCTGAACATGCCAAATGCAACGTGACTGCTCCATTTGCAGGCTACTGTGCCTTCTCCGCAACCAATATTCACATTCTCGGAATATTCTCTGGCAATGCCGCAGTCAAGGCGACTGCTGAGGTCAATGCCGGCATCAACATCAAGTTCCTACGAAAAACGATGCGATACTGGGGCATGTTCCACTGGATGGTGGAAAACATTCGAACTCAGTACAGAAATGCCTTGGAGGCATCACGATGTGGGAAGCTTGGTGCACAAGGCTCTACATCATGGCCAGTTTTACAGTATTCGGACTGGTTCAACCGATATCCTCACGGGGTCAGCGAGTTCGATGTTGTAGAACCAATATCTCAGCGAAGAAGAGACAAGGGCGAGGACGCTGTATTGGAACAGAAACCAGAGCTGCAATCTGTCGAAGACTTCTTCACTAGCCTAGCTTCTCCATGCAGTACCGAGGGCAGAGCTGCTTCTCAGGGCCCTGCTACCAAGCGCAAGCAGCCTTCAAAGAATACCAGCGATGCTCCCATCAGTCGCCAAGATAGCAACAAGTCCGTTGAGTCAGGTATAGGACGACACACTGGAGGTCCCCTGAGAATTCAGACGCAGATTTCCGGCTCACAGCAGGCCCCAGTGTCCTTGAGTGGCCAGAGGAGCGGATCTGGTGCGGCGGCATTCAATTCCGTTGGGCTGTCTCAGGCCCAGACGCAATCACGCACGACAATGTCTCCAACGAGCCCTGTGCAAGCCACGTCATTCCCTCAGCAAGGCTCCAGCCAGTCTCCATACTTCTCACAGGATATGCTCCAGATGCACAGAATGGGACAGCAATCCAACGACATGTCACAGAACCTGGACGGGCAGGTTTCTTATGGATACACATTATCTCCCGGTAATCAGAATACGATGGATGGCAGCGCACCCAACTGGCATGCCAAGGGACAAGCCAAAATGCCAAACCCGGATCAACGTGCCTTGAAGATGGACAGTGGGCAAGGTCCCCCACAACAGCCTCAAAGCCAGGGCCAAATTGGCGCTGCCGGGCTGAGTGCATTTACAGGCAGTGACCTTCCCCCCGAATGGTTTATGCCTTTTGGTGGCATGGAGCAGCCTGGATCGCAAAATGTAAATCCTTTTGGCCAAGGGGAAACTGGAAGCAACCCTGCCATGGATCCATTTGGCTCCATGTTTGGAACCAATGGTATGATGATGCCTAATGCAATGGATGGCTTGCGTCACACATTGTAGTCTTGCTTACATTGTTGCAGTTTGATTATCACCGATCACTGGTATAGCCAGCCGATGAGTATATGATTCATTTGTCACACTTGATGTGGCTTGCTTTGATGTGTTTCCTTTGCCGCGTGAGATGGAAGCAGACACGGAAGCAACAAGAGGAACACTGCTTATCGACGATCAGCAGGAGGGGGCGTGTCATCGCCGGTGTTTGATGCACAGATAGATAGACGACTTTTAGGTCTGACATGGGGACTGGAATCATCATTACTTTGGCAACACCATGACAAAGTTAGGGAAGCATTAGTGGCGCATATCCACGAAATGGATCCGGTCCGGATCGTGTTCACGTTCAAAGTTTCTTTTCTTCTTCTTTTACATTCGTCTTTGAATGCAGATTTTCGGCTGGCCTGGTTGCGAAATACGAGGAGCGATTTGCGTTTAATTATCATTGTCGTTGGGTCTTTCGCTCGGAGCATAGATGGATCAGAGATTTTCAGGATCAACAAAGGGCAGCAGGAATGTATATGCATGGTTCACAATACGCGGCGTCCGGTGCGGCATGGTGTATATCCAAAGTGCGACGGCGCATGGTGCATCACATCTGATCGATATATCCGAAATACAAATACAATGCAACTACACGTAAATAAATAGGGAACACGTTAATCCTTGCCTTTTTTTTTGTCTTACGAAAACGCAAATCACAGCGCCTGATTGCTTCTTGTTCGGTACAAAGAGGTATCATTACGCCGATCTATATGCCATGTCATGATCAACTAGTAATACGCATTTTCTTTCAGCCGCCCCTTTTTTGAGATTATACCAAACAGACACCACTTACTCGGCTTCCACAGCACCTCCCTTCTTCTTACCCTTGGATCTCTTTCTCTTCTTCTTTCTCGCGCCAACATCCCCAACTACATGTCCAGACTCACCCGTAACGGCCTTGCCAGGTTCTTCATTCATAATGACATCCTCCTCATCCATGACCCTTTCAAACCCATAGGTAGGCCCCTCCTTCTCAAACTCCTTTCCAAATGTGCCTCTTCGCCACTCTCTGAGGCGTGCCTTCTTACCAAGACGCTTCTTATCACGATTTTTCTTCTCGGGATCTCTAAAGGGTGCGAGTTTCTTGAGGCCGAAAAACTCGTTGAGATCCTTGTCCGAAGGGGCGAGGAGGATATCTCGAGCCGTCATTCCAAATGATTGCGGGGACGTTTCGCGGTACCTGAAGGTCATTCCAGAATTGGAGCTAAGGAGTTCGTGATTTTCGAGTTCAAGTTTGGAGTCTACGAGGGCTTCTAGCTTGGAACGCTCTTTTCGGGCTTGCTTTTGGGATTCGAGACGCGCGCGCTTGTGTTCTGATGTTTTTCGCTTTTTAGAGGGGGGCGCGTCGGAGTCCTGGTTTTCGTCGTCTTCGTCGCTGAGACTGATGGGAAGCTTGGCTTGGTCCTCCTCTTCAAAGTCGGGGATGAGGTCCTTGATGTCAATGTCGTCATCCCACTTAGGCTTCTTGGGGTGCTTCTTCTTCTTCTTCTTTCTTTTCTCGCTGTCATCGTCCCCGTCATCAGATGCCGCAGTGGCGTCATCCTCCATGGCGTAATAGTCGTCGCCAAATCGCTTCTGCATTTCTTCCTCCCACTTGTCGTTTTCCCAGGCTTCGTCAAGGAATTTCATCCATTCCTGCTCCGTTAACTCCTTGCCAACGGCACCAGCCGCCTGCTTGATCTTGCGGAGTTTCTCCTCAGTCTCTTCGAGCTTGAGCTTGCGCAGGCGGGCCTTGTCTTCGTGTTTCTGGCGCTTTTCCTCCTCCTTCTTCTGCTTCTCTAGTTCTCTTTGACGCTGTCTGCCGGTCTTTTCCTCTCTTCTGACGGATCGAGCAGCAGCAAAATCACGTGCATAAGATTGGAGGACTTCGTTGCTCTTTTCTGGGTTCTCGAATCGCATGTTGTAGGCCTGTTCGAACTCATCGGCTCGGTCATCATCCTCCCCTTCGTCTGATTCGAAAGCTTTCCAGCGTCCTCCTTCCTCCGGTATCCAGGCTCTGGCGGACAAGAAGTTAGAGAGGTATGTTTCAGGGTCCTTGTCAGCATTGATTATGTCCAGGTCAGAAATTTTCAGGGCAGCCGCTCGCGTAGGGTGGAGGCCATTTTCAGTCTTTTCTACTTTGGCGGGTGCTTTCTTCTTCATAAAACCATCGGAGTCAGAGTCATCGGAGTCATCCATCGCTCCAGCAGTGTTAAACTCTGATACAATACTCTTCCTGAGGGCGTCCTGTTCCTCGGCATAGGTTTGCGGAACAGGGTCCTCTTCGCCGTCGGAGGTAGCTGCATCCCCTTGTAGGAGCTTTTCTCGGTGATAATCTCGAAGGAACACGGGCTTTTCTTTCTTTTCCTTGCCCCCCGCAGTGTCCTCATCGGGAAGGTCGATGAACTTGTAGTTTTTGTCATATAACCGCGGGTCCTTGTTTCGAATGGCATGTAGAGTGGCAGAAATCTGAGCGTCCAAGTCTTCGGTGGCTAGGAAACCATCCTCGTCTTCGGTTTCATTAGACGACGATGATTCGTCGTCATCATCATCCTGGCCCCTGCCACTGTTCTTAAACTTCTCTTCCACTTTGATAGGTTAGCTCGAGGCATGATCTTGAGGCAGATAGGATAGAACAGATATGAATACAAGGCATACAAGGGCCGGTTACTTACGCTTGTGCTTCTCTTCACGCTTCTTGTTATATTCGAAGCGGCGGGCATATTCTTCGTTAACCCTTAAGTCGCTTTTTTCTAATTGAGCGCCTCCATCAGAGTCGGAGTCGCTGTCATCCAAGAGATTGCGCTTGGGCGGTTTCAGGCCGTTGGACGGGCCTGCTGTTCGCGATGCCATAATAGCGCTTTCTAGAGATTCCTGTCAATCGATTATACCAAATTGTGTCGGCTGAATGGTTGTACTAGTACGTAGAGTTGCCGACACAGCATTGAAGAGGTCCGCACCAGGTCTAGAATTTTTGGCGGTGAACATTTTTCTGCCGCTGCGGGTACAGTCGCCGAGTTCAGCTTTGGCGGGACAGTACCTCCGTACTCGCACCAGGGTGTACATATGTGTACAAGGCGCAGCGTCAACTAGAGGCTGTACAGCCCCTACACATACATTACCAGCACGTGTGCTGTGGCTGATGCATGTATCTCAAGGTTACGCGGTAATACGTAGGAAGCACGCAAGCAGGCGGCAAGGCAAAACCCTCTCTGCCTGAAGGCGACCATTAGTCTGGTACTATCATCCGCGTGTTGGAGGCGCTGCACCAACAGTGTCTCGACACCTGAGCTCTCGGCCACTCGGACACCTCGACACCTCGTCGTCATCGCTCTGCGTTCAGCTACCGTCTTCGCAACTTGACCTTCAACGCCATAACGTCCACCCCAACGCAGCCGAATTCTCTTATACTACCTTCAGCCATCCACACCCCTCGGTCGCCTGATAGTTGACCTGCTGCATACACCTATTTGCAAACTGTTCAAAAATCAGCATCCACGAAGGCAGTCAGTCTCGACCAGCAGCAAAACGATGGCCGATTCTGCGAATGCTCCGAAACCGAGCAGCAGCGTCAAGCTGGTTCTTCTCGGCGAGGCTGCTGTTGGAAAGGTAGACTTGATCTTTTCCCGCTGTCACGCTACCTTGCTTCGTTGTGCTAATTACCGGCCGCGTCTCAGTCCTCGTTGGTCCTTCGATTCGTCAACAACGACTTCCAGGAGAACAAGGAGCCCACTATTGGAGGTTAGTTGACCCGTCATCCACGGAACAGTATCATGTGCAACTATTTGCAAGTTGCCTGCAGCTACAGTTAGCCAGCTAACACCACATGTCTGTCTTAAAGCTGCTTTCTTGACACAAAAATGTAACCTTCCTACTCGCACCATCAAGTTCGAAATCTGGGATACCGCCGGCCAGGAGCGCTTCGCTTCTCTGGCGCCCATGTACTACCGGAATGCCCAAGCCGCCCTTGTCGTCTACGATCTTACCAAGCCTACATCTCTCATCAAAGCCAAGCATTGGGTTGCCGAGCTGCAACGGCAAGCATCGCCCGGGATCGTCATCGCCCTTGTCGGAAACAAGTTAGATTTGGCTAGCGACTCTGCGACTGGAAATGAAACCGCTGAAGATGGTGAGGAGTCGGGCGACGCCCGCAAGGTCTCAACAGAAGAGGCCAAGGCATACGCTGAGGAGGAAAGCCTGTTATTCTTCGAGACGAGCGCAAAGACTGGTCACAACGTTACGGAAGTGTTTACCGCCATTGCCAATGCCATCCCCGAAACGTCCTTAAAGTCCGCCAGAGGCCCCGGCGCCGCCGGTACTGCCAACCGAGCTGGCGAAGAGCAGAGAGTCAACTTGGGTGGCCCCAGGGATGCTGGCGCGAAGGATGGGTGTGCTTGTTAGTTAGAGAGGGCGCTGTGAGACTATTGGGTCAAGTATGAAGGCAGGGGAATTGTTCAAGTTGTTTATTATGCTTTGTGCTGGCTAATTGATGGTGTCTGATGCAAAGGCGTGCAATTCGGAGTCAACGTTGTTCTTTTTATTTTTACGTACTGGGGGATTATTCTTGTGCTTATTCATCCTCCCTTTGTTGTCTATCTAGATATTTGACTATAGTCGCTCCTATCGCAGCGTCGTCGGCCCGGAGGGCGAAAAAAGACAGACAGTCGCTGGGAATTTGAAACACTGAAACAATTAACAGGGCCCACGTTGTTGGAGTGAATAATCTTAGGATGATCACTATGAAACACAAGAGTTTCCACGTATTTGGTCGGCGACATCTCAATTCAACTGGTTTTTCTCGAACATTCATCGCCTTTGCTAACAAAAATACAATGACACAAAGATGAAAAGTCCAGCGCCTCATCTTCATATGGTGGTACGGAGTACATTAGTACATCTCTGCTGACCTGGCTGGAGTGCGACAACAGCCAATTCTACCATCTACCTAGGTAGATAAACCCTGAGCTCACGTCAACCCCAGCTTCCCAGCTCACTCAGAGAAACAGAAAGAAAAGCATTCTCACCGAGATGATGCCCTAGCCCATTCCCATGTCTTCTCCAGCCCAAAAACGCCTTTGAAGATGTGGTCCCTGCCAACATCTTGCCATGAAGGATCACGTGAGTTGATTTCACAAGAGGACTCCACTTTTTTCTCAAAGAAGAGCGCCAAACTCCTCATTCACAGCAGAAACTTTGAAGTTGATTCCCTAACAAATATTATTTTTTTATCCAAACTTTTCATGAATTGATGCTGCATTTCACGGCGAACACGCCAAATCAAAGTGGCCAAATATAACGCACTTATTCAGCACCAATTTTCCTTCTTTAAAAAATACGAAATCACCACGGCGAGGACGTTTATATTTCCGATCTCGCTCCTTCCCCGATGCAGTCACGGTAGGATTGTTCAACGTGGATGTCGACGACATGGCTTCGTCCATTTCTGAGGCTCAAGCCGAGCTCATAAGGTATGATGAAGGCAATTTTGGCACGGGAATAATCATATCCAGAAGCTGACTGGGTTGTGAAGCTCTCTGTCGCCAGATGACATTCCCATAAAGTTGCGATGCGCAATCTGCAGCAAGCTTGCTGTAAACGCTTTTCGGTTACCTTGCTGTGAGCAAGCCATATGCGAAACATGTTAGTTTCCAAATGTTCTGGGCCTCCATTATCTTGCGCAATGCAACGCCCTCTAACAAGTAGACTAGGTCAATCAAACCTCCTGCCCTCTTGCCCTGTTTGCGAGCACTCGCCTCTGTCAGCAGAGGACTGCAATCCGAACAAGTCCTTGAGAACCACTATCAAAGTATTTCTGCGTACAGCCGAGAAGAAGCGAGAGGCTAGCCGGCCGAAAGAGACCGCGACCGCAGAGCCACACGAAGAGACACGGCCTCCTGGCAGTAAGGTCGAGTATTCCGCTTCTGCAGTACCGCAAATCAAGGAACGTCATAGTGGTGTTCATGAAGAAGAAGTGGGCACGCATGCGACAGACAATGTCGCGCCCGAAAAAGCGCAGCAAAACGAACAGGTGCGTTTGAGCGAAAGATTTACGGCTACTCTCCAAGGAATCAGCTAACACTTTGCAAGGTGGATATATCTGGCAATAGCGAATTAGCAACGCGGGCCGATTTTGGAGGCCTAGTGGACAGTGCGTCTGCAAAAGGCGGCGGTCATGAGCGCGCAAACGAAGCCGAGGTGCGAGGAGAGAACGAGGCTGAGGAAGTCGATGATCAAGGCGGTAACGACGACGAAAATTACGGATCCGAATCGATGAACGGCGGCATACCCAACATGATGTTCTCAGGCTCTGGTGACTTTAATCAGATGCAGATGATGATGGCCATGCAAAATGGGATCGGCAACTTCCCAATGATGAGTATGTTTTTGCGTTTCGTCCTGTTGTCCCTGTAACCAACTTGCTAACTCTTCTATATTAGGCATGCCGGGAATGGGTATGGACCCGATGACGATGCAGAACATGTACATGAACGGTGGTTTTCAAGGCATGGGCATGAACGGCATGGGAGGCGGGTTTGGAGGAGGATTTGGACAAGGCTCCAATAATAATAACTGGAACGGTTCGCAGTCGTGGAATTACGACCAGAGTAATTACAATCAAAATGCTATTGGCATGGGCAATGGTGATTTTGGGAATTTTAACTCGGGATTCCAGACAGGCTACAATCAAGGTAATTATGGTCATTTCAATGACTATCGCCGCAATAATTTCGGACGCGGTCGCGGCCGCGGCCGTGGCTACTACGGCGGCTACGGTCGAGGAGGCTATCAGTACAACAACATGCCCAACTATCAGAGCGGACAGTACTCGCAACATGGTGGCAACGGTCATCCGGGCCAGGGTCTGGTCGAGGCCCATGGACACAACGAATCCGGCAGTTCCAATGTGCCAGAGAATGACTCTAAGCAAGATAACGCCCAGGAAGAAGACCATGGAACAAGAGAAGGCGAAAATGCCAGCGCTTCCACAGGCTCAATCTGACAAGCCATTATCCCGTGACACTCAGGCTGCTGAAGCGAGCAGCAATATGGCCCGCCAGGGCGAGTCAGGAGCCATTCGTTCAGTCTTATCAGCTCCAGATGTGCCTATCAATGCCCCAACTGGTCCCAAAGCTATGAGACAAGGGCTACCAAATACTAGTCTTCATCACTTACGAGCCAGAGGTTTCCAAGTTGACAACGAATCCCAGCAACCGGTGCCACCCTCTATGTCGCGCCCATCGACTGGGCCCGCAGCAGCTACATCCCGCAGCCAAAGTGAATCTCATGACCGTGAACAGGATCAAGACGCTGCTGCTGATGATGCTCACGACAGTAGGGAACAGTCCAAGGATTACGAGAGACGTGAGAAAGATGACGTTGATAGTCCGCCCCACAGCCGTGACCGGTCACGCTCCAGATCAGGAAGAAGCACCAGGAGCCGTAGCAGGAGCGGCAGTCGAAGCCGAAGCCACAAAGGCTCGCACAGGCGCCGGCGACAGCGCTCGGAGTCTGTCAACGACGACGGCTACGATGAATCCCATCGCCGGAAGAAGCATCGCAGTAGCAGAAAACACTACGAGGACGACGATGATCAGCATTATTCCAAAGACAGCAAATATAGTGAAAAATCCCGGTCTGTTTCTCCAGACGACTCTAAGAGAGGCAGTCATCGTAGTCACAGAGACAGGGACTATGAGAGCAGAAGGGAAAAGGACAAGGACAAGGACAAGAGTCGTGATGACGATCGTCATCGATCCCATCGGGATCGGGACCATGACTCTTCACGCCGTCGTGACCGAGATCGCAACAGGGATAAGAAGGATCGCAAAGACAGAGACCGCCACAGGGACAGAGACCGTGATCGGGACCGTGGTCGGGACCGAGACCGGGACCGCGACAGGGACAGAGACCACAGGCACGGTAGTACCAGCAGAAGAGGCTCAACAGACGGCCGGTCAACACCCGTCGAACAACCCCCTTCTGCCCCCCGTGGCCCGAACCCACGAAGCCACGAGAAGACCAGTCGGGACAAGGGCAGCAAGTCCAGCACCCCCGTTGACCCGCATACTCTTGAGCGCGAAGCCCGCAACCGTGAGCGCTTGCTTAAGGAAGCTCAGAGGATGGCTGGTCTCGCAACCATGGCCGGCTCCAAACGCAGCCGCGATGACGGCGCCGACGAGAGCACAAGTCGCAAGGGCCGGAAAGCCAGTCGCCGCAGCGAGGCCCGCGACGGCGCCGACGAAGAGGAGCGCATGCGTCGTCTGGAAGCTGAGCGGGAAGGTGGACGCTGGGGCTAGCATTTCTCATCCACTTCATTTAAGTTTCGGGAGCCGCGCAGGGGAAGAAGGCATCGGCGGGGAAATAATAAATGTGTATAAATAGTAGGTGCTGGTTGGCGGGTTTGCGGGTTCAGAAATGGTTCTGTGCTGGATTTTATGTGGGCAACGCTGTAATCGAGAATTCTGGACAAGCAGGTCAGACATGTCCGTTCAGCCCGGATGGCTACGCAATAAGGAAAATGACGTTTGAATGTGCCGGGATGACTGTAGGCTGTGGTGTAGCCTAATTAAATGCCTAGCCCTAGCTGTACTGTGGTCCAAAATGGATATGACACTGACGCATGCCGGGGATCTGACCGACACTCTGGGTGTCTGAGTGCTCGTCACGCGACAACCGAGTAGCCAACAAGGGAAAATCGAATCAACAAGTGCTTTTTATCATCATTCCTCGAATTTCTCTCCAATTCCTCCAATTGACACATGTCCATGACGCCGAAATTTTCCTACATGGTCCCTCTACTCCATAGAAAGCAACGCAGCACGGAAAAGATTTCCTCCTGGAAAAAACTTTAAAATAACACATACTCGGCCAAAGAAGTTCCTCCCAGTATCTGTCCCCGTGTAATTCCAAACTTTTAGTCCCCCACGTCCCCCACCCGTTACAAAGAACACGGTCAATTTCCCAACAAAAACATGACATGTCTTTTCTCATTCAATACATTCATGTCTAGTGCTTCTACAAGTGGCGCTTCTGCCCATCTTCGTACATAGCCGCCGCCAAATTCTGCCACATGCTGGGCGAGAAGAGTCCCGGCATCGCATTGGCAGGGTACTGCTGCGTCGTCTCTGGCTGCAAGCCGACTTGAGGAGGGTTTTCAAAATTAGGCAACTGTGAGGAAGGTCCCAGGGCTTGCATGTCCGGTAGAGGGAACCCACCCGCAGGCCCAGAAGATACATTGGCAAAGGTGTAATTGTCCATGGCGGGCAAGGGAGTTTGTGGAGGTACAGCAGTGCCGGGGAACGGTTCTAGCTGTGGTGGCGGGCCAAACAGTGAGTTCCAGGTTTGGAAGATGCGGTCTGTATTCCAGTTGGAGTGCGTTGGCGATGACTGTATTTGTAGATTCTGCGGTTCTAGATGCGTGGAGGCGCCGGTGGCAAGATCGTGCTGTGGCATGTCTAGCAGAGGCGATTCTGCTTGCTGACCTGTTGCTGCCTGGGTATAGGGATAGTTCACACTGTCGACCGGCTCGGGTTTTATTATTGGGGGCGGCTTCTCTGGCTGGCTTGACGGCGATCGCCGCGGACGAATGTTTGGAAAGTCTGGTCTGAGTACAAACGGTTTGCTTAGGTCGGCCGAGAATGCCTCCCTAAACGCATCGATTTGCTTCTGTAAATCCGGCATCCACCACGCCTGCATGACTTCCTCCATCAACCTCATGCAACGCTCGAAATACTCGCGAGCACCAGTGTTCAAATCAGGGTCCGGCGAGACAATGGCCACCAAATGGAGGACTATGCACGAGAGTCCCGAATACACTGTAAAGCTGTAACCGCGTTGCATACTCTGCAGTCCTACCATGCCAAATTGCTTCCTGACTGCCTCTTGGAGTCGGCAGAGATATCTTGCTGAGTCGTAACAGATCATTATGTGCCGCTTCCAAAGGGCCTTGTTCACCACGGGATCGAGAAATCCCAAAACCCCTCGGTGGAACAATATAATAGAGAGGTGGTAGTACGAATGTAGATTGCCCAGAAATGCAGATGGTAGCCAGGGCGGCGATGTGTTGTCTCCGGGATATTCAACCAACAGATCGGCTGGAAGGCTTGAGAGAAATGAGGTCATGCTTGGCTCAAATGCCAGATACTCGGGTTGGGTGCCCCAGTCCTTTCCCTTCCTCAGTCTCAGATATATCCCATTCAGGTTTCGGACATTTCGTACAAGACGAGCCATGTAGGTAAAGGCTCTAGACACGGTATATTCGCTCTGGTCATCATCCCCAATGCTAGGACTCGCCGAGTTTGGTGGTGGTTCGTTGAAGTTGACGGATTCAACGTTCACGCATAAATCGTGCCGGCCTTGAGGATTTCCAATCATTGCTTCAACAACAAAAACGACCTGCCAGAGTCGTGTATGAAGTTGGCATTCGGCAGGACTCAAGTCGCATATACCAGAGTCCCCTGCTTGATGATTCTCATAGTGTTCGTCCAAGCCGAGATCTTTCCCCATTCTCACGCACTGACTAATCATCATCCACGAGCGGTAAAAGTAACCACGTTTGGGAGCCACTTCCCGAGCTTTGAGGAGAATCAGAAGGGCTTGGAGGGTACTTAATCTCGGAACGTCCATGAAGTCATCCGCGTGCTTTGAAGCCAGAGCCAGCCACTGATTGCTAACTCTCGGACAATCTTCACCTAGCCGACTTCCAATGGCAAACACGACTTCCAATATCAAGGGGGAAATAGACGCCCGGCGGGTATTCCACTGGTGATAGAAAGCCACCTTATCCAGGACCGGAACATACGGGTGGACATTGTCGAAGTAGAGCTTGAAATATCGCTGTGCTGTGCTGTCTGCAGGCATGAGCGCAGGGGGGATTTGAAGTTTATGACCGGGAAGTTTTGTCATGGGCAGAACAAGATTCAGATACTCGGATTCGTCATCTTCGCCATCTTTGTTGTTGCCGGCTTCGTCGTCATCGGCTGCCGAGGGTTCGTCTCCGACTGGTTTGCGTCGCAAGTACGGCGCAACGCCTTGCTCGTTGACCTTCAGCCCGCCCAAGAGATCCGATAGATTCTGGTCCGTGGAATGTGTTTCAGAAGACGATTCTCGTTCTCGCCCTTGGTTCATCGACGAGGACGCAGAAAGACTGCGGTCGAAGCTGAAGGGGACTTCAACTGTGCTGGCGTTGGTGGTAGTGCTATGACTGAGTCCATCGTGGTCACCGTGCGGCTGCGACGGTCCTGCACCACGACGAGCTCGACGTCTTGCGCCTTGGAGGTTGTTTTTGCTTGCCTTGGAGCTGAGCTCTTGATAGCCTTTGCATGATCTCCGCGTCGATACACATCGGTAGCACTCTGGCTTCCCTTCGTCGCATTTGACACGACGAGCCCTGCATTGTCCTCAACGGTCAGCCCTTGTCGCTCAATTATAAAAAGAACAAGCAAGGATAGGATGTATATACGACACACCACCCTCGTCGGGAGTGCAATATACGATGACTGGATAGGAAAGCAGCAAACGAACCGACAAGTCAGACACCCAGTCCGCACTTTCGGGGCCCACCTCTTGACCCTCTGGCTCGCCTTTGCCTCCCCATCGCCAGTAGAGCCACCGACGACAGTGCTGCTACTTGAGGCGGTAATGCTGGTACTGCGAGGAATATCCTTTTGCTGGTCCCCCATAGCTGGCTTGTTAGGTTCAAGGCTCATTTGCATGCGAGAGAGTGATGAAGCAAAGCGAATTTGGTAGTCAGCGATGCAGATGGGACATGCAGAGGGAGAGCAATGCGGAAGAATGGTATCTATCGCCTTGCGCCGGGTCGGGGTGCATCATGGCCAGCCAACCCTACTCCCAGGACGGGGCGGATGATGAAATATCAAGGGCCCGCGCGTCTATGCAGCAGAGTATTGTCTGCCTGGGCGAGCCGAGATGAAATATATTGTCCGAAAGGATGGAAACGGGATACCGAGCACGGGGTGAGAGAGCACAGGATAGTCGGATTCTGAAAGCCAACAAACTTCACGTCGTACCGATGCTGCTCAACGGCTGTCTCCAAATCTGCTCAGCATCCATGTCGGGACAGAAGACTTGGCGGCTGAAGCTCCCCCACCGGCCACCACCCGCCGCCGTGTTTCTTGATTGGCCTCGCATGGCCACAACTGGCGTGATGGCTCAGAGATTGCTGGTTGCGTCGCGAGCGACAACTCACCCGGGCAATTGGCGTACAGGTACGGAGTACGTACCTGAGGTCCCACGTACTTCCGTATGTGCCTCTCTCATGCCCAGCGTACCTGCCTAGGGTACGTTTACGCACAGAACCGAGGGCCGACGACGTTTTGAGACGCATCAGGCAAACTGGGCGCTTGCCTGGGTGCAGAAACACCATGTCGTGAACACCCCGACGAAATATGCAAGACGACTTCTCATATCAGTCAAAAACATGTGTCGGAAATTTTCTCATGCCATACATGTCCTTATATCATAAGTCTTATGTTCGCGGGTGGTGCCCTGTTATCTCAAAAAAGTACGAGACCAAACAGAAACCGCCGCGCTGTATATGGTCAACTGCTTCGTGTCTTGGGCCAAATATCTTCCACTTTGAAACATCCCGTCTCCTTCCATTTTTGCGTGCCACCATCTAATCATGAGTTCACCCTATGTCAACGCCGCTCAAATGCCTCGATGCAGCAGATATAAACAAAAATCCCAAATATGCCGTCATGTGCGCTACATTCCCTGGCAAAACAGCCTCCCGTACTAAATTTCAGAAGAGATGCCGCCTGGGCCTTGGAACGGACTCGCATATCTTCTTTGCTATTGAAAGAAGGAGGAGAGGAGAAGAGAAGAGAAAAACAGAAAATCTTTCTTCGCTGGCTAGTAAATGCCCTGCGTTCTATATTGGAAGGTATCGTAGCTGAAATTGAATTTCATTAGCGAGGAAAACAGACGTGGTTACTCCATGCGTCAAAGACTTACAGACGAGTATAATAGCTTCCGAACGACTTGGCAATCAAGTCCGTCTCAACAAACTGCTCTGCCTCATCGGCACTCAAGTGCAGCTGGAAACGCTGCCTCAGGGTATTTGTCACTTGAGCCACGCCCACAGAAAAGCAGGGCATCTTTGAATCTCGACCCATCATAGCCACCAGGTCGATGATATTGTCGGCTGAGCGACGGAGAGCTACTACACGTAAGAATACAGCAATACTGGGTCAAAGCAAACGCAACATAGAGCCTACCTTGAAATGCCTGCTTGCACAACCTTTTGTAGTCATCATAGTCTGGCGAGTTCAAGCCTCCTAGGACATTCACATACTCGTGTGTAAGCTTGAATGGCGCTGCCTCAAAACCAACCGATCCAGGAGAATTCGACAGCATGAAGCCAAAATCAATGTGAATAATATGTCCCTCACTATCGATCAAAACATTTCCATTGTGCCGATCCTTTAGCTGCAAGACATATGAGATGACGCTGTAAGCCGCGAGGGATCGCTTAAAGGCATCCACGCCTGCTTTGTACGGCTCGCTATCTGGCTGGCCAAAAGCCTTTACGAAGTGGTCCTTCAAGGTGGCAATTCGATGCCGAGGGTTCTGTCCGGATTCTATTGAGGCAAGAGTCAGGCTTCGCTTCAGCGAGTGGAGCGACACGCCGTTGGTAATGGTCTCAATCAGACCCGATGACTCGCCCGTAACCAAGATGCGCATCAACTTGACCCAAACGTTGACTCCGGCATCCAACCAGATTTTGTGGCAAACGTCGATCAGCTGGCAAGCGAAGGCTTCCTGTCTTAAATCGGCACCAGTCTTGACAATGACGCTCACGAGATCCCAATTCTTCATCCAGCCATAGGGGGAGGACTTCCGAATGCGTTCCTTTTTGGCTTCCCATGCCTCACCAAAGACGGCTGCACTTGGGTCGTCACGGTCACCACGACGTTGAACACCCCCAGTCTTGAAGTCATTTTCCATTCGCTCCCTGCCTGCACTAGCATTTATCGCCGGATCAATGGAGGCGTCCTCTTCCAGATCCGGATTACCCGTTGAAGGTGCGCCTGCATTTGTCTTGGCAATGATGGTGTCAAAGGTCGGTCCTTGGTCGTCCATGTCGAAGCTCTTTTCTTCTAGGCTTTGCATGCTAGCAATTATCTTGGCACGAATAGCAGCAACTTCTTGCCGAGGCCGCTTTCCACTTGTTGCATCAAGTTGCGCAAGCATCTGAGATGCGGTTCGCATGTGCGTCGCAAGAGCCGAGAAATCAGGTTGATCTGCAGAGGCGTTCCGTGGCAAAGTGAGAGTCATCTTGCGCCTGGACCCTGGACTGCTGGATCTTGATGTCGATTGCCCCGACGTACGAGGAGTGGCAGCATCCAGCGTTGTAGAAGAGGTCGTAGCTCCACTTGACAATCGCTGCGAGGTATGGACTTGATGGTGCTTCGTCATTGGTCTGGAGAGCGTGTCATCTTCTGGCATTAGCAAAGGCGAGCTTCCCAAATCCCCAGAAGTGGGTTCAAAAACGCTGTCGGCAACGGCTTCAGGCGTTCGTGCAACTGGCGTGATTTTTGGGGTCTCGGATGATAAGTCAAAAAGCCGGCGCGCCTTGCCATTAGAATCCAATAGTTTGGTGAGAAGTCGATTGTTGTCGGGGTTGTCGGGGTCAAAGCTGAAGTCTTCTCTGAGAACTTCTACCATCATTAGATATGGCACTTTCTCAGCACTGTTCAAAACGGTTGCCTCCGCGGGATTAAGTCGCACTATTCTGTGATGGCGACTCTTTCCAGGCGATCCATTGACCAAGGTTGGAGGGCAGATTACAGGAACGTCGACTTCGGCAGGCAAGTCCCGCGCAATGAGCGCCAACTCAGCACGCAAGGCGCTCATCCTCGCTTGTTTCGGAACTATTACCAAGCGGTTAGATATGCCCTCGAGGGCAGTCAGAAACTGAGTCTGGGAGCGGAAGTAATGCTGCCGCAAAAGTTTCGTCTTATGAGTTTGGGACAGATCGGCAGGATCAGTGACAGCCTTGGTGTTGTGCGAGTGTCGCCGATGGTTACCACTTTCGTTTGATCGAAGTGCTAATCCAGCCGACACGGGAGTCGAAGGACGGCTCGTCGTTTGTGGCGAAGGTAGGGGCAACGAAGCAGAGCTGAGTCGAGCTTCCACAGAACCCAACTCCAACGCCGAAGGTCGTTTGGATTCGGAAACGATTCTGGTTTTCTGTGATGGGGTTGTTGTGGGCAGATGAGGCACGCTCCTGGGAGAGGGGCGGCCGTCCTTGAGGCCATTAGCACCCGGCAAAGACGCAATTGGGTTTTTAACGTCTTTGGCCCGTCTGGATTTTGAAGTCGCTCCCGTTACAGTTTGTGCTCTCGTTGGAGTTTTGATAGGCTCGTCGATCTCGGGAATAAGCTCGGCAACAGGTTGAGGCTTCCGAGCCTGCGCAACGGCGAGTGGTCCCGCCCACTTCGGAATCATGGGCATCGCAACACTGGCGAGAACGAAGCTAGACAAGACAGTCACTGGCAAGACATTCTCCTTGATCTTTGGATGCCGTGCTCTATCTGCCAAACCAAAGACAATGTGCTGGACTTTGTTGTATACTCTCCGGCAGGTTTGAAAAGCTCCGGTTTGCGGATTCGATGAAAGATCGCAAAGGTACGTCTGGAAGAGCCAGAAAGTCTGTACAATTCAATTGGAAAACGCCGTTAGTTTGGACTTGGGCCAGTTCGATTCGTGCACCGGGTTACCGTGGTGTCGGGTAGGACACGTACCAACAGAGCAGCAGTCACGGACTCTTCGCATAGATCCAGCAGAAACTCCTCCAGGGCCATTGACTCATTGTCGACGCTGATTATAAGGTGGCATAGCTGCGGCAGGAAGAACTCAATATCCTCGTAAGGGAATTGCCGCAGTTTATGGCACAGAACATAGTGGATGCCCACATGGTCAGCGTACCGCCTGTCGAAAGGTGACGCAGGTCAGCTGAATGCTGCGGTTGGGGAAGACGGAATACGGGAGCGCATGACGGAGGAGGTGCTTCAATAGCACGAGCGACACGAGCGGCACTCACGAAAGGTATGAGACTGGTAGAAAGGGATTCGAATTGAAGACGTCGGATTCGATAAATCTCTGAAGCAAGTCCCACGACATTTGGGATTCGTTTCAACAAGGCAGACGAGCGGACAGGTGTCAGGGCGACAGGGCGACAAGCTAGCGGCAGTAGGCAAGTTGGCTGAGGTGCCTCATCTAGCTTGCACGGGCGAAGGTTGCAACAGACAGGTGGCTCGTTCGCATGGCTAGGGGGCAAAGGCGACGTCACGGGTTGAGACTGAAGCTCGGTGACTTGGCGTGGTCGGTGTTTGAAGTGCTCTGGTTGCAATAATCTAACAGGAACATCTGGCGATTACGATTGCGTCTCTATCTGCGTCTGAGGTATGTACGGTTAAGGGGGACGGGACCAAGGGAAGCGGATCGGTGGGAAGACGGATAGCGTTGATGCAACGGGGTCGCGGATTGGAGGGATGGATGAGATGGGGATCTTGCATGGGTGTGAGGGTGTGGATTGTGTTTATGGCTGTTGGATGTGTGGGTTGTGGATTGTAGGTGTCAACGGGTGAATTATGAAATGACAGTATTCATCGACGTGGTTCAGAAGGCACAGTTTGCTTATTATTTGACATGTACGCCGGAACAGCATTTGGCTGGGAGCATTGCCTTGATTGTTTCCAGAGCTTCGTTGACGATATTTTGGACTGTTTATGCTCATGTTATGCTTCCGTGACGCGCATGAATATCAGCTCCGGTCCCTGGCTCATGAATGGGTCCAACAGTTGACAGGTTAGGGAGCAGCAAAAGTCGCACCAGACCAGGCATGATGCAGTCCACTTGCACCTCCTCCGTGGGGTCTGCCTTCAATGTTTGCGCGCCAGATACCGGACAGGCAGCGTTCACCGCCCGTGGTACTGCTGAGACAAGACGGCCCGCCTGCTAAATTGGGTTTGGCCTGCTCCAGTCTCCCAGCAGTTCAAGAGGTCACTGCTCCACTACACTTTAGGCCCAAGTGTCCCTCGCGAGGGACTCGCGACAAGATCGGCAGAGGTGGGGGGAGGGGGAAATACCAGACATAGATAGATACGGAGTACGCAGAACGGAGTAGTATCATACCGCGAGCTTTTTTTTTTTTTTTTTTTTTTTGTGAGACAGCATCATTCCTTGAGACACGCTCAACTCGCACCAGGTTTTTTTTTTAGCCTTACAGTAGTAAATGCATGTGGGAAGTATGGAGTGCACATTCTTCGTATACAGTCCCGAATGCGTCATGTCGTTGGGTGG
Source organism: Metarhizium acridum (assembly GCF_019434415.1). Classification (NCBI taxonomy): domain Eukaryota; kingdom Fungi; phylum Ascomycota; class Sordariomycetes; order Hypocreales; family Clavicipitaceae; genus Metarhizium; species Metarhizium acridum. The sequence goes on along the minus strand of NW_027094020.1, from coordinate 492,406 downwards.
TCAAGAGGTCAATAGCTCTAGACTGAGCAACTGTCATCTTAAAGTAGAAGCTATCCCTCCATAGAAACATCGAGGTCCCGTGTGCGGCAAACTGGACATAGCATAACACGCGGCCCAAGCATGAAAACACACAAATAATTGCACGCGAGGACCCGGAGGAGGAAGAATTAAAAATCTGACCACCACTACTCCGAACATTGGTAGCATAACTCGTCATGGCGGCGCGCGTAAATTGGGTTGCTTTCTCTTCAGTTTGGGCCTAGGGTAGCTTCGCAAGCTGGAGGAGACGAAAGGGTAAAAAAGAAAACAAAAAAAAAACACGGCGACCCGCCCCTCGGTACTGTGTCACGGGAATGAGCCAAAATAGCCAAAATTGGCTCTTCTCAAATTCTAGCGTTGACGCTGTGACAGGGAAAATTTATACAACATTATGAACTCTTCAAATATGCCTCATTGCGTGGTGCTGTTCGCGCCGTGTCGCGCCCAAGAAACACCAGCTGCTCCGAACGCCCGAAAAGTTTTATGCTAACCGATCCGAACGCCAATTCACTCTCCCTCGAGAAAAATAAAATAAAATACAGCATCAATATTTCCATTTCCAGTCATTATGCGTGCCCATGATCCAACATCGAATGCGTGATACACCCAATCGCGTCTATACCTTCCTCCTACGGCCACCCCCTCGACCCCTTTTCTTTGGCTCAGAGTCTTCGTCGCTGTCACTTTCAGCCTTGGCCTTGGATTTGCTCCCCTCCTTCTCATTTTCGACACGGCCGACAATTTCCCGTAGGAAATCCCATTGGTCGTCAGTTTCGACAACCTGCTTCAGCATGGGTGCCGTAACTCTTTTTGATCCCTTGTTCTTGGCAACCTCGGCGCCTTTGGTGACCAGTTGAATCATAAACAGCTCCAAGGCCTTGCCCACTGCAATAGGAGTCTGCTGTGCAACCTTGCCAACTTCCTCATCGGCCTGCATGATGCGTTTAATTCTTGCTGTGGGAAACTTGGTCCTGACCGGTGATGGCTCAATGGCAGGGGCTGCCGGTTGTGCCGCAGCTCTTCGCGGAGGCATTTCTGAATCGGCCTGCCAAGCTGAGCCTGGTGACTCCGGTGACGACTTTTGGGGGGATTCTTGCTGAAACTGCAGCTGTTGCGGCTGCTGGTGCTGGCGCTGCTGAATTTGTCCGGGATGCACCTGGCCGAGGTATGGCTGCTGGAAGACGGGCTGTTGTAAGCGGTAAGGGTCCTGTTGCAGAGGCTGCTGTGCTAAGTGATTTGAGGTGTGGCCCGGTGGTGAGTATTGCTGCTGCACGGGTGGAAAGTAGGCAGGGAACTTGGACTTGATGCGCTGTTGCTGAGCAGAAGTCGAGGTTTGTGGCATGGGTGGAGTGTAGGAAGAGCCATAGGTGTAGGCGGGAGGCTGCACTTTATATTGACCTGGACCTTGGCCGTGGCCGAGAGGATGTTGTGAGGCAGGCTGGGTGGGGCCGGAGCCGCTTGAATAGAAAGAAGAAAGGTCGGGCGACTTTGGCGCGTAGTTTGAGGTGGAATCGTCTCCCGACATGGCCGGCTATTTGTACTGGCGGGGGCCCCGCCCTTTTGCTTTTCTTGCAACTGGGAAGCTTTTAGATGCGCGCCGGTTTGGTATTGTTACGCCCTGACCTTTAAACACCGCCAAGCTTGATTTTGCAACGGCAAGCGACAAACTTAACTGCGTAATTAGTCAGATTTTCGGCAATGGAGTGCTTGGCTTAATGGTTGCTGTTGGGCTCCGTGACGTAGATGTCGAAGGCAATCCCTTGCTTCGACGCTTCTAGACAGACGTGTGCGGAGTGCTGTATGATGCCAATCCAAGTGCCTTGTATGTGCGCATTTACATACACACCTTATATAAATGACCGTTAATGCACCAGTACTCAGAAGCGATGATCGCGACGTCTCCCCTATAGCATCCGATAGTGATAGGGTTGGCCTAGGGGTTGACTGATCTATGACGGCTCGGCCTTGACACTGGGAACTGTGTGTGTCAACCAATAGCGAGCTCAGAGAATGTATGTTTTGCCGTGTCGAATTATCCAGTGATTTAGCGATGGCGTACAGGCTCTATGCTCCGCAATGCCACCGTAATCCGCAATAGAACGTGTTCTGATGTGTAAGTACAGGTACGCCGCACTATGGTAGGATGCGTGAATACCAGGCGCCCAATAAGGACCACCCTGAATAAGGCCCAGACAATGGAACCTGTGCGTAAAGAGAGGCCGGCGGAAAACAGAGTAGATGACAGAAAATACTGGACCCTGCCAAGGTGTACAGTACCTATGGCGAAGACGTGTCCTTGGATAAAGTACAATTGTACTCCGCCAAATGTCAGCGGATTCCCAGAAACGGACAAATATTTCTCGCCAAAGGTATCAGACACGGCTACGGTAGAGGATGTTTCTGCCAAAAGCCAAAGAGCAGGCGTCGACACGAGAAGATCCGGATGTCGGGCGTTGGATTGAGACTTATAAACACAAGGTCCAGGCGACTCCTTCCCTGCACTGCAGATGGTTCAATGCTGGTTGCTACTGCCGATCCTCTCACGGCTCAACAATGACGCACTGGCGACTTCCGAAGTGGGAAGTATGGCGGGCCGACGGCGTGTTGCAACTCTGGGCAGGGAGGTTAATTATAATCCAAATTGTGTATGGCCTAGGGAACAAGGACATGTGAAATGATCCGAAAGGGTAAGGAGGTCAGGGGTCTTTGTGGTGGTAGCGAGGTGCGTGGTTTGTGTGTCTCGTCTTGTGGACAAGGTTCGCCTCATCCAACGTATTGTACTGAAGTACCCGTGGACCCTGGGAGCCTTGAAGCCTCGAAGCCAGAGCTGGGAGCTGGGAGCTGCGAGGGGCGTGTGGTATCACACCGTTCTTTGTGCGCGGTACGTGGTCCAGATGAAATGCACGATGATGCCTTCACCTTGTGCCAGATCTGTGTGCGGCTGCGGCTGCGGCTCGTTTATTTGTTTGTCTTGCGCTGCCTGGATCAAAATGACGAAGGCTATTGACGGCAGCGACCGGTATTGTATGGCTGACGAAGATGAGGAGGGCGTGTCTTGATGAGTTGGGTGCACACGCGTTGCTTGCGGGCCATGGCTGGATCCTTATAGCACAGATCGGACCGGCGTTGCTGAGGGAATGCTGGCCGTTTATATGCGCATCGCGAGGGGTGTGTGGCTGTTGGGAGTTGGGACCTTTGAGCTTCACGGCCTTGAGGATCTGTGCGACTGAGACTTTGCGACGCTGCCGTCATTCGTGCTCCAGATGACCATAGGATGACCATGGAGGGCCGAGGAGGACCATGGAGGGCCAGTCGACGTCTGCCTGGACTGTCCCGTCTCTGTTCACCAGACTGGGGGTGGACTTAGCAGAGGGGGTCAACTGTGCTGGTGGGTGCTTGCTGCCGAAAGCGGTAAGGCCTTTGTGTATCCTCACTTGCGCTTTCCCATGTCGACTCGGCGCTTGCTGATTCCAAGCAAGTGTGAGGATAGCGCCACGGCTGACATCTGGACGTGGAGGGATGTCGCAAGTTTTGGCGCCGTTTATCGTCCAGTCTGGGTTCAGTCACCAACAAACTCCAACACCTTTTCTCAACCAACGAACATTACTAAGTTCCAGCAGCTTAAGTGGAAAGCCTGAACGGCTCATGCTAAACAACAGGGGGGACAGCCAAGTGCGTCAACCTTGGTTCAGGTGCCACTGAAGCCAGATCCGCCCCACTGCTGACATGGAAGTACTAGCGTAGAGTTGGAAAGCTTATTGGCGAGCTTTGATCTTCACTTGCGCAAGCAACATCTTTTGCTTCCCTTCCTTTGAGCTCCATGAAGCCGCATCGTTGGGCGCCGCTGTTCTCTTCAGCCGTAAATCAGGCACACGCACCGGAACGTCCTCCAAGCGGTTAAACCTGCAAAGCCTGCATGCCACCACTGCAGCCTCCCATCCTGGCTCTTGCCTGAGGGAATATGGCTCCCGCCGAGTCTGTCACGGAGGTCATGGACTGCCCGCCATTCACGGATGGATTGAAGCCTGCTCCTCCGCATTCCTTCTCCTCCCTACTAATGAAGGTAGATAATTATGGCGATGCCATATCAGCTGAGCCCATGGTCTGATATTCATGCACCACTGCGAGACAGCTGGCTCGACATTGCTTAGTGGTAGACCAGTTCCATGAGGTAAGAATTATTCCCCACGGCTTCTCCTCCAAGAGGACAGTGCATAAGTAGCCTATCACTGCCGGCGTTGAATTTATGATGATGCAAATCATGAGCTTATAAACCCCAGAGACGACGTGGCGGTGACGAAGCCGAGCACATCTTGGATGGCCGCTCTGGTTCCTGAGCTGCAAATATCATGTTCTGTCTATGATTTTACTCTTTTTTTAACTTGATCTAATCTGATGCTTCTTTGTCAGAGATAGTATTTTTCTTTCTTGTGTCGATGCCATTAATGAACTTCTTTCTAACCTGCCCGACGATAGATTCGAGTCCCTGTAACCGCCGATCCCATGTTTCAGACAGCATTAGTGATGCCACCGGCCATGCGTGAATACCGCCTTTGAACTCCATGGCGTCTACTTCGATTTTGTTTCTTCGTTGATGACGAATGAATGCCTCTGCGTCGGGTGCAAGCGTCTCTTCCTCCCCATAGACGATAAAGTATCCTCGCTGAGGACTAACCGCTGTCCAGAGGTCTCCATCTTCACACAGTCCCGGTGATGCTATAGGGTCATGCACTGCTGATCCTCTATACGCCTTTCCGTACTTCCACAACGTGTCTCGTTCTAAATAGTCGACCTCTGATGGGTAGTGAATGTTTGAAACGAGCGTAATCCAAGGTGAGATCAAGACGGCCAATTTGGGGACAGCGAGTGTCGTAGCGCCGTTCAGTCGAAATCCATTCGTTTTCTTCCCTAGCTCTAGAAGAAGACTGAGTGTCAAAGTCCCGCCGGCTGAGTCTCCAGCGATGCACACCTTGGATGCGTCCTTGACGTCTTCCAAAACGTGCCTGTAGCCAAGGACTGCCTGGTTGACCTGAGTTGGGTGCGTTTCCTCGGGAGCGAGTGAGTATTCTAATGCAAAAATAGCTGGACTCCCAAACCCGGCCTTTAGGAGAAAGTGATGCATTGTTAGTAAAAATTCTAAGTAAAAGTAACATGAGCCCAGCGCAAAACCGCCACCTAGGTGCTTGGTCAGCAAAGAGGCAATTTATCATACATATTCCGATAATGTCATTAGTATCCTGAATGCTGTGAGTTCCACATACCATGAATGTAGTAGACCACCACATCGGGCTCCTGCTCCGGATCATGCTTAATCCAAAGACCAGCGGCAGATGTATTGCCCTGTCTACCAATCAACATTTTTTACCACCAGTGTACATCAAGCCTCGGAAAGTTTACCTGCTCAATAACCGTCTCCTGCAAGTGGGCGGGAAAGCTGAAATGACCGCTCCTGAACATCCTCCACTTCAAGAACGGATATGCAAACTGCTTCGAAAAGAGGACCCTGGCCGCCTTGACGGGAAGACTCATGAATCCACATCTGACGATTCGAATCACCATGTCCTCAAATACACTGGACTCGGCAATAAACCACGGCTGTGCATTGCGAGGCTTGACGTATCGAGCGAGAAAGTGAAAGGGGAGTTTAAATACTGTTTGTTGGACGTGGTCAGATCATGAGCCACACGGGAAAAAAAAAACCACACACATTGGGAGGATCTGTGCCGAAACTCACAAAGAAACGGAAGAATTCTGATGATGACCGTCAAAGTAACCAAAGGACCGACAGTGAAGAGCATTTGGGGCGCGATTATGATTCCGGCGACCACGCAGTCCAGTAGGGAAACGGGGCTGAGGATCATTGTAACGGCGGCCGCAATTCAGGGCCCGGGCCTGTTCTGCTGGATGTTTGTTCGAAGTGAAAAATTGTCAATTTATCAAATCAATGAGGGAGTGCCAAGGGACCATGGCTGTTTGGTGTTTATTCAAAGCCTTTGGCTCGCAAAAAGGGCATCGAGACAAGTAGTCAGGGTCACATGTTTGTCGGAGTCGGAAGAGGAGCTTGAGTAAATTGGGCCGTCGGCGCAAAGAGGCCGATGTGGTAGTGACGCCGTAGCGTGACACCAGCTGTATATTGGTGCCGACTACGGTTCCCCGATCTAGACCACCCTGGAAACAACTTGCCCGGATGAATAAGTAACTAGTAGCTTGGTTGTACGTAGTGACTTCACCTTGACTTAGCATCAGCATTGAAGCCTTTGGTTGTTTGAATGCCGATGACACGGCACTAGTCGTGGTTTCTTTGGATCGAGACACATCAATGCCACATTAGGTAATACCGCCTGGGGCACGACGCCGCGCACTTTCACCGCTGACTTCAGCAAGGCTGGCATGCGTGAGCGGCCGTGAATACGGGGCGTCATTTTTGACGGACATGTGTGAGCATTGACACGGTCATCTAGCCTTCGCGTACGGAGGACACATTCTCTCTTTTCAGCTGGGCGGGCGGCCACTGTACTATTCCGTCCACCTCAGCTGGCGTCTTTGGAACCCAGACAGCGCTGAGCGGAGAAAAATGGGCGACAATGTAGCCAACAGCCAGAGGGAGGAAGCACCGTTTCCTCTCACAGATGTTGACAAGTGGGTGCTTTCACAGACGGATGAGGAGTTTAGAAAGCACGACTGGGAAGACTTGAAGCAGGTGATCGGTAGGGCGAACCATTTTCCCCTTCACCAGGCGAACAAAACACCATTTCAGGGTTTTGCTGACTCGGCCGTAGAAACCAACAATCTCTCTGTGCTAAAACGCGTCCCCTCAGATCTGAAGCGATACATAAAATGGACGGCTAAGACCAAGGCCCAGTACGGCAGCATGACGCAGTATCTCCTCGCCAACCGGCTGCCCAAGTCGTGGGGGCAGCCTCCTTTCTCGCCAGAGTCTGATGTCCCGTTCGACAGGGAGTCGGACTACAAGGTCCTCTTGAATGACTGGCCGTATGGACTTGAGTCTAACATTACACACATAGTGGTGTGGACGCGTACGTTTATTGCGACGGATGACGATAAGGGGGATTTGACGCCCGAGAGTAGAGCTATGGTGGAGGCTTTTGTGAAGAGATATTTTATTGACTCATTGGGTGAGGGGGGCGCTGACAAGGTTCTTTGGTTTAAAAATTGGGTTGCATTGCAAAGCGTAAGGGCGCTAGAGCATATTCACGTCTTGGTGAGGGATGTGGACGATGATATGTTGGAGCGGTGGTCTGGGGAGAGACCGAGGCGAAATGTCTGACGGGACTTGTTGTATATACTTGCACCTGAGTGTGACGCCTTTCTGTTCGAGATGAAGAATAGAGCTGGGGATGGGGACGGGCCGCGTGAGAGCGATAGAGTCATTGACAAACGCGGTGGCATTTTCCAGAGTACAGCTTTTTAAGTCGTCTTTTACCACATTTACATTTACATATTTCCTTTCCTTTAGGCAGCCCTCCGTGCTCTCCGGTTGCCCTGAGGAGCAGCCGTACCACCATTTCCGCCCTGCATCTCCGCCATCTTCTGCTGGCCCATGCCCAACAGCCCTGAGCCCAGATATACACCATAGGCCGGGACTACTGTCCACAACAGCCATCCCCAGTTGCCGAACAGCATGACGACAATGGCAGATGCCCATGTCACCCAAACAACGTCAAACATGTACTCGGTCAAGCCGGGGCTAGAGAGGTCCTCCCCAGCAGTCTTGAGAGCCCCCGTGGCGGCGTCATACTTGGGGCGGCCTGATATCTCCAGGACGTACTCGCTTATGATGCTAGGTGTGATAAATAGTCCGTAGGCCACGAGGGAGCGAGAATGGAAGAGAAAATGCGATAGTAAAAAGAGCGCGTTGACGGTCAGAGAGCCGATATGAAGGTTGTTGAGGGCTGATGAGTTTGACTTGGCCCGGTCCTTTTTTGCCTTTTGCGCCATTATGCCTGTGTGTGCGCGAGATAGACGGGTGTTATTCTTGGGGCAGGGGCCGTAGAAAGGCTGTAATAAAGTTCAATTGGGAGTGAGCGTGAGAAATATAGGTGGCGATAGATGAGAGATTGTCGTCGGGTTTGTGGGCCGAGGAATGTTGGTGGTCAATGATGTCTAGTCGATTCTGCAGTTTTGCATATCGGCCGGGGCATCGTACCTGCCTAGGCGCCAGGCTGTGACGGCCCCCAACAGCCTCACTGTGGGCGGCAAGACAGGCAAGGAAGGAGGGATCCACAGCTTCAAATGTTGTCTCTGTTGCCGGGCAAGCAACGCTACGGCGCCTCTCATCCAATCAAGCTCCTGCCACCACAACAACTGCGCGCCTTTTGGGCAAGCTGGAGGCGAGGCTGGTTGTTGCGCTCACCTCATCCAAATATCATCTGCTGCTCACACCACTGGACTTTGCCTCCTGCGTTCCGTCGCTCGTCTGCGCCGTAGCTATTTTACTAACAGACCTGCGCACCCGGCCCAGCGACCGCGGGAATAGCTTTGATCAAGCTTGAGGGCCTGCTACGACTCACGCGTCTTCAATTTTTTTTTCTCGTATTACGGAGCCTTCTCTCCCTTGCGCTGTCATGTATTGTCGGCGGAATCGCCCCTCGCACGCACCGCACGCCTAGAAGTCCTGAACCTAGAAGGCGTTGGCCGGTGACCTGACTGGGGACCCACCGTTCTTAAGCTCACCAATTCTCAACTCAAGGCCATCGGAATTTTCTCGTCTTGCCCGTCGACTCTTTATTTTCAAATTTTGACGATCCAGCGCGCGTCTGACGATATCTTTGAACGATTCTGGCTGCCCACTGCTCGTTTCTGAGTGTGCAAAGTACGACGGCCTTTCGCTGCTGGCGTTTATTTTGGGAGCCGATGTGCATCTTGTTCACAACAACAAAACACCACCGTTATCTCGACGACAACCACGACCGACGACGTAGCCGTCGCACTTCACGAGCCGGCAGAAAGGGTTGGAATTTCACTATCGGGTAGCTCTCTATTTTGATCCCACGGCGCCCAGTTGTTCGCGTCCAAAGTGCCTGGATATCCGCCTCAGGTCGGCGGCTCCCCATGGCACCCTCTTCTTGATAATTCTTCCACCGATTGGCAATTGCCTGACGAGCCCCTCTCTTTCGTTGACCTGGGAGCGTGGTCTGAACCGGAATGGCGCCAAACCCGGCGGCCGTTGGGGGCCTCCTGCGACAGGTGATCCATTATCATCTCGACAATGCCTCTTACGACAACGCGCTGTTTTTTGCCGAGCGATTTGCTGCCCAAGATCCCAAGGCCACCGATACGGCATATCTCTATTCACTTTGTCATCTGCGGTTAGGTGACTACCGGTCTGCGTATGATATATCGAAACCCATGGGATACCGAGGGGTCAACCTGGGGTGTACTTGGGTTTTTGCTCAGGCGTGTCTAACGCTAGAACGATACAAGGATGGTATTTTGGCCCTTGAAAAGTCCAAGGCCGTATGGCCGCAGAATTGCAGTGTTGGGAAACACACAGCTACAACGCGAGCAGCACTTCCGGACACACCCGCTCTTCTTTGCTTGCTTGGAAAGCTGCACCGTGGTTACGGAGATAAGAAGAAGGCCGTGAGCTGTTTTGAGGAGTCACTTAAGAAAAATCCCTTCATGTGGGATGCGTTTACGGCCCTTTGCGACATGGGCATCAATGTTCGCGTTCCCAATATTTTTAGATCAAATGAGAGCTTGCTTCAGAGCTTCGATTCAGACATCGGTATAAGCGTTATTGATCATCTGAGAGAAGCTTCATCGTCAGCTGGAATACCGGTGGATGCGGTGTCGATGAAACGATCAACCGCGAGGAATATACCTGCGGATTTGGGATCAGATCCTTTCAGCATCGGCTTCTCATCTACGGAAATGAGCAGCCCAGTAGTAGACATGTTTACCGAAGCCCCGGAAAACGATTTCATGTCTAAAATCCAGAGTGCCCGATTACGACTTGCAGCATCTACGAATATCCAAGCCTCATCGATTGTAGAAGGGATGGAAACCCCAACAGGGCCCTCAACTCTGTCCGATCCAACAGCAACTCGGCCCGTATATGGCCAGGAACCACCTCAAGCGCCAACGAGGCGAACTAGGAATGCTCAAGGCATTGATGCTGGACTGGACGCACCGCCACGTATGAGTTATAGAATAGGGACGAAGAGGAACGGTAGACCTGGCCAGGAGCAGCATGCCGTGGAGACCATGCCTGATGGCCCAGCGACAGCAACCGCAACAGCAGCAACTGCCAGTACCAGAGCTGGCCATATAGCTGCGGCTGAAAGAAAGCGTACCTTGTCAGGTCACCCAGTCCCAAGATCGACAAATACGGACGAGCATATGACTAGACGGAGTGCTAGGCTTAACATGTTTAAGCCGTCTACAAAGGCTAACTCTGGGGCAGCGACAATAGGCACGTCGGCTGGGCGTGAGTTAAAGAAGGCTAGGCCCCCTGTATCACGCATCATCCGACCAGGTTCCAGTGGTTTCCAGCGTCGGCAGAGTTGTGAGTGGAAATAGAAAACCTGTGGATGACCAAGCCGACATAGATCACGGAGAGTCTTCAAGAACAAGGGAACCAGCGCCGCCTACAGCGCCGTCCAAAACAATAGAGTCGGATACTGTCAAGGTCGAAGAAGCGCTTAAGTGGACCCTGGATCTTATGAAAAAGCTGGGCAATGGCTACTATGCTCTTTCGAGGTTTCAATGCCAGGATGCGATTCAGGCATTCGGCTCCCTTCCATCTGCCCAACAGGGGACCCCATGGGTTCTATCCCAGATGGGCCGCTCCCACTACGAGCAAGCAGCATACGCGGAAGCGGAGAAATTCTTCCGCAGAATGCGAGTACAGGCTCCATCTCGTCTCCAGGACATGGAAGTGTACTCGACAATACTGTGGCACCTGAAACGAGAAACCGACCTCTCCTTCCTGGCGCACGAACTGGTCGACTCGGCATGGCACTCGCCACAGGCTTGGTGTGCAGTGGGCAATGCTTGGTCTTTAGCACGAGACCCCGAACAAGCGCTTCGTTGTTTCAAACGAGCTACTCAACTGGACCCCAAGTTTGCATACGCCTTTACACTACAAGGCCACGAACACGTTACCAACGAAGAGTATGACAAGGCCCTCACGGCGTATCGACAGGCCATTGGTGCTGACAGAAGGCACTACAACGCATATTATGGTATCGGCAGAGTCCAGGAGCGACTTGGCGCCTACGAGAAAGCCTACGACCACTATTACGCAGCACAAACCATCAACCCTAACAATGCTGTGCTGATTTGCTGCATGGGAGGTGTTCTAGAGAAGCAGAAGCAGATGGTACAAGCACTACATGCTTACACTAAGGCGGCAGAGCTAGCGCCAAGAGCAGCACAAACTCGGTACAAGAAGGCCCGAGCTTTGCTTACTGTTGGGCAGATTGAAGCAGCGCAAAAGGAGCTCATGATTTTGAAAGACCTGGCTCCTGATGAGGCTACTGTTCACTTTCTGCTTGGAACCCTGTACAGGAATACGAATGAGAGGCAGTTGGCCGTTCGACACTTTACCATTGCTCTAGCCCTGGATCCGAAGGTGAGCACTTATCTCTCATCCCTTTAATTTTCTTTTTATCATTTTTTTTTTCGTTGCGGCCGATTGTTTTACTGACATGACGTTTTTAAGGCTGGACCGAAGATTAAAGAAGCAATTGAAAGTTTTGAAGAAGATGTACCGATGGACGATTCAATGATGGCATGATGTCATGAGTAATCGAAACGAGGGTTACCCACGGTTTCTCTGGGCAACTCACAAACGTAGTCTTGGGCAAAAGCAGCGGCGTTCTACTCATGAGCTTTTATCGATGATAACGGCGACGACAATATCGAATACTACCTGCGCAACGGATAGGAAGCCAAAGGAAGCGAAGCTGCAAGTTGGAATAGAAAGTTGGCGCAGCTCGCGGCGGCGGGGCATACGGATTGGGATGAACATGTTGCATGGCATGATACGGCATGGCACTGGCGTTGTGAACTTTTGCCCTTTTGTGCTTTCAAGTTTTACTTAGGCGGGAATCAGAGCAAGTCGGCTTGGATAGGGACTGGCGCTGCGTGGAAAGGAGACGGGTTAGGGTTGCCGGTTGTTGTGTGTATCAATAAATGCGGTATGGTATATAGCATCGAATTGTACATTAATGCCAAGAGCGTGCGCATAGTCGAGGATTTACGAATGCTTAGCGTAGAAGAAGCCAGGGTGGCATAAAATACATGTTGAGAAACGAGGTTTGATTCCTGAGGCGCCATGTACACGTTTATCTCGATCAAGTCTCGACGTAATAATGAGATGATTCGATGAGACCTGGCGTTTGTAAAGAGCGAATTGTCATGCCCAGCGGGATGGAGGTAATTGACTACGGTTGCCTGGAGAAGTGCCTACCTAAACACCTACCTAAGTAGGTACCTAGGTAGGTATATATCGTGTGTAGTGCCACAGGCCGTCGATGGCATAACCCAAGGCCAAAGTCCGTTGCATGTACCTATTGGCCCACCCACATGAAGACAAATACTATCGCTCATTCCCTAGCTCGTCTGCCAGCTTGCTCACGCACCTGCCGAGTCTGCAGAGCGGCTGGTGGTACTATGCCAGAAACTACGGAGTACGTAGCTCCGTACTCTGTACAATTTGATGATAAATTCAAAGGTAGCGTAGGAGCATTGATCTGTGGCTGCGAGCTGACGCCAAGAAACGCTGTTATGTCGCATGTGGCTTATCACCCACCTCCCAAGCTCTCTTGTCGCAAGGAGAGAGTGCTACGCGTACCGAGTACGCGTGCAGCCGACGGTTCACTGCAAGCTCCAGATCAGTCACCCAATTTCGGCAGCTTAGATCAGTCTGGTGTTGCCCCACATCCAGCACAGGACGATGCCTGGTCTCCGCTGCAGTAATAACAGAGGTACACACACGACGGGGCAAGGAGGAAGGGGTACATGGCTGATTCAATTCGCAACATCATGCACCCGTCCGTCCAAGTCACTGCAACTTGACAGCGCGCAGACACACACCCCCCCCTTTTCAGGACTAGCGCCAAACACATTTCCCGAATTGGCCCCAGGAAAGGGAAAATAACACGGCGCATTTTCGCTGTTTTCCCACCTGTTCTCCACGTTACTGATCTGTGTTTTGAAAGTCCCTCGGGCGCGCGACTCGGCCAGCGCGACTGATTCCACCCACGTATTTATGTTGCCCTCCCCCTCGCGCCCACCCCGTAGGTCTCCCCGCTCCCGATCTTCCTCTTACGCACACCCTCTCTCACTCAACACTCTACTCTGCATTTGACTCAACGTCATCAACGCGACAACGCGACACGTCTAGATACATCTTCAAGACCTCACATCTACATCCATCAACATGACTGGACGTAAGTGACTTTTCCATTTTCGGTTTGCGGAGTTTCATTTGATGCTTCTGATGAAGCGTGCATCCTGGTCCAACAGGTCCGTGAGTCTTGGGGTCTGCATAGTCTCGGTTGAACGACTCAGACTTTCATCATAAAGATGTGCATACCTGCATGACCAAGGCCCAAGAGCATCGTGAACCACCGCCTCAATCACATAATGTATTCGTTGCTAACTGTCATTTCCAACAGGCGGCAAGGGCGGCAAGGGCCTCGGCAAGGGCGGTGCCAAGCGCCACCGAAAGATTCTTCGTGACAACATTCAGGGTATCACCAAGCCCGCTATCCGACGTCTCGCTCGTCGTGGTGGTGTCAAGCGTATTTCTGCCATGATTTACGAAGAGACCCGTACTGTTCTTAAGACTTTCCTTGAGGGTGTTATCCGTGACGCCGTCACCTATACTGAGCACGCCAAGCGCAAGACCGTCACCTCCCTCGACGTTGTCTATGCTCTAAAGCGACAGGGCCGCACCCTGTACGGATTCGGTGGTTAAATATCGCTTTGTACCTCCATCTCTGGCTTTACATTCACATTATACTGGCCTGGCTTTTGTAAATCATACAATACACTGGCGTGGCAGGCAGGATTGGAATTGGGCGGGACCTGGAAACCGAGTGGAGCAAGGTTTCGGTGCGTTACAACATGGGATCTGTGTACTTGATTTTTCTGGCGTTGGGGGGGACGAATTGGGTTTACGAGGAATCATGCAGGCGTCCCGAAAGGCAGATGGACGACCTTCTAAGATGAATACCACATGAAAATTTCCATTAATCTCCTGTGTCATGTAAAGACTGTCGAGCGAAAATTGCTCTTGTGCTATGTGTTGCTACCTAAAATTTACGCCAACAATGGAGTCCTTACCGTGGGTATCATAATCTCATAGCCCATCCAAACACCACCTTACGTGTACTCAAACTACAGATACTTCCGCCCTGCGGCCGCAACTCTCGCCCTGAACACGGGACTCGTAACCTCTGTATTTGCCCTGTAAAACGGATTCATGACAGCCTTTACCCAGTTGTCATACACCTCGGCGAAGAACATCTTGATAGCCTCTTCCGTCGCTGGACTCGTCGGGTTGGCGCCAATAGCAGTCGATGATCGCGACGAGCTCGTGGACGTGGGCATAATGGGTTGATGGAGCAGGAGAAATTTGACGTTGGCGCCGGTGACGAAACAGGATATATAGTTGTTGAAGAATCTGTCAATACATTTCAGGTACCTGTTTTCCATCAGCGACTGCAATACGAAAGGCGACAGCCCGCGTTTGCCCATGTTACGTTTCATCCTATACACCGTCTGGCGGGCGGGAGGGGGCAAGGGGGGGTCCCGTACATTTGTCCTTGTGCCCATTGCACCTCCTCGGCTATATCTAGGCTCGAATGCAGAATAAACTGGTTCAAGTGGCGGAGCTGATCCGAGAATCGGGATTGTCCATCGCCGCCCTGCTTGGACGTGCCGAATTCGTATTCAAAGAGGGGATTGTCCTGGGCGCCGACAATGGCGAAGTAGTAGCTCATGATGGCCGGGGTTCATTCGCGAAACCGGCGCGACGAAAACGGCGGATTTGGGGGAGCCCTCTGTCGCGCAAATACCATCGGAGGCAACTGAGTTGAAGCTGGTATGGTGTTTTCCCCTTGCCGCAGGCGGGGCGGGTGTGTGCCAGCGCTCAGCGGGAGCCGCAATTATTCCGCTCCACAGTCGCAGGGCGCAGCTTCATAAAAGTTTCCGCCGCCATCACCAGACCAGTCGTCAATTGATTCCTGCGCAAACACCTCCCCACGAACTCGAAGAGGAAAAACCGATACGTACTGCTGTGGAAGCACGAATTCGAGGATACAGACACGCCATGTTCGGCCCGTTTAGAATAACAAACCCGCTGTCGGGCGGTCTGCTGTGGAAAATCCCCTGGCGCCTGTCGAGGTTTCAGAAGCGCAGACACAGGTTACGGCTTCGTGCGGTGGATAGCGTCGTGGCCACGCTGGACTCGGCACTTGCAAAGAAGGGACAGACGCTGGAGGCGCTGGAGCGGTGGAAGGCCGAGATGCCAACCGAGGCGGAGATGCTGCCCAAGGATAAATATACCTTATTTGACCGCAAGGCGAAGCGGTACAGGAAGGGGATTCACAGTATGTTTCTTTGCTCTAGAGTGTTTGGGAAAGGATTTGGCTGACTTGTCTGCTGTAGAATTGCCCAAGTGGACGAGGGTGTCGCAGAGAGTTAATCCCCCCGGTTATTGAGAAGTTCTACCCTCGATCGATTACAGATGTGATGGGAAGGATACGAACGCTGGCTGAGGTGGGAAATCAAGGATTGGGAATTGAATTGCCCTGTATCAACACTGCGGAATCCGATTGGGCTGGGCTGGAAGATGGTCAGGTCATGAGCAGATGCTGGCTGATGTATAGAACTGTGACAAGAACTACATTGCAGAGACAATGTACTTGTATCATTAGAACGGCGCTTTTGTCTATAATTTTCGGTCAAAATCACTACCAAGTTCAACATCCAAGTTACGCTGCTTCGCGCTGCCAAGGCCGACCGACTCGTGGTGTTGTCCGCTTCGAATCATGATCGTGTTATATTTTATATAAGCCCTTCTACCGGGTATCAATATATCCCACTCAAACGCTAGTTCTTTCCCCCACAAGCATTACCTATACCGATCTTCTTCCTCATACTCCCTTTGCAACGCTCGACCAATACCACCTCGCCCCTCGTCAAAGTCGTCTCGATACTCATCTCTCACCTGTCCACCACTCTTGCCCCTGCCATACTGTCTGCCCTCTTCAAAACCAGGATCCAAATCCGTTCGGATGATGCGTTCGTCGAGTTTCGTACCGCCAATGTACTTCATGCAGTCCAGGGCATCCTGGTGCGTGTAGTACTCCACAAAGCAGAATCCGCAGGGTGTCTTTTGAAAGCGGTCTAGTCCCATGATGAGACGCTTGATCTCGCCGCATTTGGAGAAGAGCTCGTAGACCTGCTCTTCAGTCGTGTAGAAGGAGAGGTTGCCGACGTAGAGGGTGGTTGCGTTGGCCAGAGGGTCGACAGGCGGTTCGACGGGGGCGTCTCCGTTGGCGGTGTCATCATCCCGGTCGCGTCTGCGCTTATTCTGGCGTAATGGTTAGCTGGTGGGAGGTGGGAGGCGAGAAGGCAACGAACTCTGCTGTTGAAGTATGCGCTTGGGCGGTCAAGGCGGTCGACTGTGCTTCTGGTGCCGTGGCGCATTGTGAGGTTCGCACTGATGGAGACACTTGTGCAATGTATAGAGATGATGAAGGTGTCTGAAGGTGCAATTGGGCTGTCCGGTGACTGGGTGTCGCGAGGTGCCAGAGTTGTGATGGTAATTTACATTCGAGGTCGAGGTGAAGGCTGAGGTTGGTCGAGGGTCCTGGACCCACATCTCTTGCGTAATGGGAAAGACGGGCACTGGGTTGCGGGATGAATGGCGCTTTGCCGGTGGCAATGAGATGGCAGGAGATGACTTGAAGATGGTTTGAATAAATGGCTTCTGCGAAATGCAGTATAACTTATTTCAGTTAAAGGCCTTTGAAATATCTCCTCCTCCGTGTTGAACTGAAGAATGGACAAGGCAGCCTAGACTCCCTCGGGGGCTCTTTATGGAAGCTGGCCATATCGTTGGCATTGGCTCGGTTTGCGACATCAACTCTGACGCTACATAGACCTCTTGTGGTCAACGGTACTTTAGCATTTAAAAAAAAATCATCTTCTGTATTTATTTCACTTATTTATCCAGCACATATGCATGTATGTATGAGTTTGTTGCTGCCTGTTCGGCTGCTGCATGGCCCGTCGTCAGGGTTTGGCATTGAATTCAGAGTGGAGACCTGCGGCAGACCAGCCAGCAAACGCGCGCTAACCATTTCGCGCTTTTCTTAGCCACTTACCAAGTTCCTTCCCTTGCTCAGCGTCAACTTTTTTGTGTCCTCCGTCGGAGCTCTCCCATCACCGAGACCCTTTTTGCTTGCCCAAAGCCCGAGCTCAACCGCAGCGGCGCCTGCTTAAGAGGCAACCGAAGCTGCAGCGCCGCCCTAATTCATCGTTCCCGCCGAATCTCGAACCCTCTGTGTTGCTCTGTTTGACAGAAGACCGCTTTCGCAACGTACGATGCCCAAGGTCAAGTCGTACTCGTCGGCATGGCTCTCCAACAACAATGCCCCGGGCCGACAGCTATTTGAGCCTTCCGCTGAGGCGATCCGATCGCGGGGCCTGTCGCCATCCTCCAAGACCAAGTCGACCCTCGGTCCTAGGAGAACGATTGCCCGTAGGGGGACCGAGGTTTTTGTTGCTGTAGGCAAGGAAATTCGATGGGCTGATTTGGCCTACCTTAAGGATGAATGGTCAACTAGACAGTCAAGAGGGAGAACGGGAACACGCTCTGCCGGAGTTCGCATCAAAAGAGAAGATTCCATTCAGTCAATTGACGACGGAGAGATGGATGCTGCGCCTGGGTTGAGGGTATGTCGTCACCGCTTGGGGCCCTACGACACCAATACTTTTAACATACTCCGTGTTGCTAATTTTGTTAATTTGTCAAACAAAAGATCATCAAAACTCCAGTAGCTGACGAAATCCGGCAATTAATCATATCGCCAAACTCAAGTTATTTGGCCATTCTCACGACACATACTGTTCATATTTGCGCCATACCCGACTCGTCGCATTTGACGAGCGAGGATACCTCTCCTTTACGACCCAAGATTTACACCCTCGGCCCGACCACACATGTCACTTCACGGGCACCCGTAATGTCAGCTCTGTGGCATCCTTTAGGAGTTAATGGCTCTTGTGTTGTCACCGTTACAGCTGATGCGGTTGTTCGAGTTTGGGAGTTATCAACTCAGGACCGCTGGTCGTTTGACTCCCCGACGACTTCTGTAGACCTCAAGAAGCTTGCGGATGGTACTACTCTGGATCAGGATTTTTCTGCGTCAACTTCGACAACAAACAAGACCTTCTCGCCAGATTCATTTGAAATGGAGGTATCCGCAGCAAGCTTTGCAACCAAGGGTTCAGGAGGCTGGAACCCCATGACTCTTTGGGTAGCCATGCGAGAAGGGGATGTCTATGCTCTTTGTCCATTGCTCCCCCAGAGATGGGCTCCCCCGCCGACATTGATTCCGTCTCTGTCCGTTTCTATTGTCACAACCGTCGCCAGTATTGAAGACGATCCTGAAGTTGACGAGAACGAGAAAATGCTCGCTCAGCAACAGCTGGAGTGGATGGGTGAATTGGACGCGCAGGAACCTCAGATTCTCGAGAGTCTGCCGGGCGAGCCTATTGTCGAGGTCTTTACAAGACCAACTCGGCCTGGCATTGTTCCTCGACTACAAGGACCGTTCTGGCTTGAATCTGACCCCGAGACTGGCGATGAGCTGGATACTACCATCACTGACATTTTGGTGATTGGGGAAAAGACTGAGACTGATGAGCTCATGTTGGGAGAAGATGAAGACCTCGACCTGGATGATGGCGACCAGGAGGGCCTCTCGCTACCCGTTATTTGCTTACTATCTGCAAGTGGTCAGGTTAGGGTGTACTTGGATCTTGAAGGAATCCAGGCACAGTGGCTCCCGCCCAGGAACAAAGCGAAACCTGGGCGTTTACCGACACCGAGCAGCCCTCCCTCACTTCTTGCTTTCCAAGCTATCGATACGATGAGCCCTGTCGAGGTCAGCGAGGACTCCTGGCCGGTATTCAGTAACGACGCCATGTCTAGGTACAGCTTCTTTGTTACGCATCACGCAGGCATTACATTTGTGTCGCTTACATCGTGGGTTTTCCGCCTCGAGGGCGAGCTTTTGGCGGACCACGAGGCTGGTACCGACTTTAGAATCGGACTGTTGGTCAACTCGCAATCCACTAGGGATAGGATCTACGCGCAACCAAGTGCCGATGCGGCCGTGCCTCTTGCAGCATGCGTTGCGATCAGAGATCCTGATCTGGGCTACTTTCTCCTTTCGGCGACGCCATACGAGCCCGTTGCCCTGACGTTTGAAACCCTGGACGTTGATCTCGCGCCAATCAAACAAGAGAGCCCTGTGCGGGAGCGGGAGGCTAGCATGGCGCCGCTGGACTTTTACGAACCACGACCAGTGTACAACCCGCCCCATGTATTCGATGAGGGATCCGCTCTGCCGACGTTGCTGGAGCGGCTACGAACATCGCGTCACAAGACAGTGGTCAACCAGGAAGTGAGGCTCAGCCCGCTCACGCTGCAGATCTTCACGGATGCGCATAAAGTGCTAAGCGATGAGACGTACAAACTGGGGGTAGCGGCGGCAGAAGTTTTTAGGCGATGCGAGTTGCTCCAAGCGGAACTACACCAGCAAGTGAGAAAGGCAAACGAAGTCAAGGGCAAGATTGATAGCATCAACGGGGCAGATGGAGATGGAGACGGCGAGGCTGAGAACGCCATGTACGACCGGCGCATAGCCGAGGCGAGAGATCGGCAGGAGCGGCTTACCAAGCGCGTAGATAATCTGCGAAAGATTGTCGGGAAGGCTACGACGCGGGATCTAAGCACCAAGGAGCGCGCGTTTGTGGACGAGGTGAGGAGTCTGGAGGCGAGTGTTTTGGGGCCAAGCAGTGGACAAGAAGAAGGCAGCGCTGCTCAGCAGTCGAAGCAGTTGTGGAAACGTCTGGAGGAGGTCAAGGCGCTGCAAACAGAGCTCGTTGCGGAGGTGGAAAATCTAAAAAAGGCGGGACAAGTCCAAGTTGCGGCGACGGGGGAAGTCAGAATTCCTCAAGACATTCGGCGGTCAAAACTGCAGCAGGTTCAGGGCTTACTAGCAAGAGAGTCGGCTTTGGTTGAGGCGGTGACGTCGCGTCTACAACGACTCCAGACGGCCATGTAGGATTAGATTTCTGTTTTTTTTTTTCTTTTAATTTTTTGTAGTATATGACAGAAACAGGTTGGACACGTCTAGACTGTCATGCATAACCCTGGGGGGGGCCCTTTTGTAGTGTGCATGAAGACGGCACGAAGCACATGGATGGTCATGAAGGTATCGGAGGTGAAACTAACACTGACAACCGACGAGCTACAGCTACGCGTGCATAGGCTGTTTGAAGCCGGATACATGATACATGACGACGCAGCTTGCAGTTCTACGTCCGAGTCATCCATTTGGCCCCCCTCGGGGGTCAGAAGGCCGGGGGGGAAAAGCCTGCATCGACAAAAGGTTTCCATTGACGGCCAATTAACGACCTATAAGGCCAGAATTCGCCACCAAAGCACAACCACTTTTCATGCAAAATGAAAACGCGCAAGCTTTTCCCTCATGACGAGCAGATGAAAGGCCACTCTTGCCCTAGCCCACCATACGTCGGCGGATTTTGGGCGACGACGATTCAAAAATAAAGGAACTACTCCGTAGAAACAAGCAGAAGCCACATGGCCCCCCGTCTTGACTCTGACCAACAAGGGAGAAAGTAAACAAATGAGGCTGTCAAGGTTATGCATACAAGCGCCGGCGAGCCAATCGGTTGTCTGCAGCCCTGTTTTGAAGGCCGTCGCCTTCCCTTGTCCCCCTTTTCCCACAACTAGTCCTGCTATTGATTGGGGTAGACAAGGAGCAGGCCTGCCCACGTTTCGATGTTCTTGTTTGCCATATCCAAGACATTTCGCTCAGCGGAACGTGATCTGCGGTATTACACCGTGAGAGGGGCCGGCGGCCCGAGGGTGTGGCTATTCCATGTTGGTTATTTAATTGTTTATTGTCAACGTATTTTATCTGCCTGAGCTGGCGGGCGGTGTTTTCTGGGCGGCGATGCTTGCACGGGCGGGCCAGCAAGCCATGTGTAGTCAAGGATTCTGCATGCGAGGCCAACGGGGAGTTTTGGTGTTGCAGGACGAATTTCCGTGGCTTTTTTTTTTTTTTTTTTTTTTTTTTTTTGCGTGGAAAAAGACCGGTGCCTTGTCTTGGCCCACGGGCCGCGCTGGGTTGAAGGGCATTGCCGCCTGATTTACGTATTGTACGTGTCAAGGCTGCAGTTACCAAGTTGTTGTGTCTCGCCCTGTAAAGGTACGGGTTATGATGGTTTATCGTGAGACAGATGTTCGGGGTTTGTGGCACGCGGCGGATGGGATGGAACGAGCGGAAATAATGCCAGTGGCAATTGGGGTCGAAAAAAAAAAAAAGAGGATGGCTTACTTTCTGTTTGGGCTCGGTATGAACGGTGGGAGAAAGGCATTGCGCATTACGATTATTCTCGTACCCCGTATTGTGCGGCGAAAATGCTGGGCACAAACATGCATGGTTTTTGTGTATACTTGCGGTGAAGCCGGCCTGAGACCCCCAATCTGGCGGCTTTTTTTGGTGCGTATGATGCTGTGCCGTATTCTTTTGTTATTTCTTCTATTGGCTCTTTTTTTTTTTTTTTTTTCATTCTTCTCACTACAGGGCAGAATGTGTCTGCTGGGCGCAATGATACGGAGCAGGTACCGTGGCCACATACACGGTCAGACTTGGAAATAGTGTAGTATCTGCCATCACGGCACGTCCATAAGCCGGATGATCCAAGCCGTTCCGAAGAATGATGGCCAAGGTGCCCACCACACACACGCCCCCAAGATGCTCCTTGCTCAACCTCCGGACCCCGTGTCAGTCAGTGCCCGCCCACCCCCGGAGGGGGGTGACATCTGGCTTTGCTTGTTCCTTTTAAAACCCGCCATTGGTTGCCTTGTTTGTGTTATTGGACCTTGTCTGTTCTGCGTCCCAGCTATAATACATGCCAGCAATGACACCAAGGCAAGACTAGATGTCGAATTTGTCCGTCCCAGGGGAGGGCCCGTCGAAGGAGCAACAAATGGTGACACAGAATCAACCGCAAAGGGGGACGGGAACGGGAGAGAGAAAAAAGAAGAGAAGAGGTTGGAGGTCAAAGTCTGAACAAGGACAGGATTGGCAATTGCTCCCCCCGGTCATTATGTGCTCGGGCGTCGGGGTTGCTGCGGGAGAAACGTCGAGGTATAAATAAAGCCAGGAAGAATCTCGTGTTGGAGGGAAAAAGAGGAACGTGGCCATGCAAACTTATGCACAAGTCGTCTTATATTGAGCCCAAGCCTGTTGGACGCCCCGTGTCTTGCTTGGCCAATTGATACATTTTGATTTGATATCTGAGCCCCGTCTTTCTCTCCCTCTCTTCTTTCAGTCTTTTTCCCTTTTTCCTTTTGGAGAATCTCTCCTTTTCTTGACCTCTTTAGGCTTCATGGTTCGAGTCCCATCGTCTTGTTTTGCTTCTCTTTCGGTTGAAGATTCGTCTGCCGGCACAATGGCTCCCGGAAGCGCAATTGGTATAAGCTACCAAGACCAGATCAAGAGTGCGTACCTGACTTGTTCTTCAAACGGTCGAAACCAGCGGGATTTGAGTACTTGACGGGGGGAGGAAAGAAAAGAACCAATCTCGATTTTTCTTTAGCTTACACTTTATACAGGCAACTGCCGCATGTATCTCGGCCGTGATGCCAAAATACACATCATCACGGCTTTGGACGCAGAACACTCGCCTCCCTGGGCAGGCTACCTGGTGCAAGACGACGCCCGAGGCCAAGTCTGTGTGCTCTCCGCCGAGGGAAACACGGTACAAGAGGTGTTTACCAAGATGCACAGCGCATCCGCTCGCGCCGTGCAGCGCTACATCAAGGCCAATGGGTTCCAGGCCGCCGAGGGGGGGCTCGAGAAGAAGGCCAAGAGTCGGAGGGGGAGAGCCTCCCCAACTTATGAAGACTACCTGGATTCGTCTTCTGATGGCGAGGACGACGGCAACGTGTCCGACGCCTCGACGAGGTCAACGCGGAGCAGCATCGTCTCTTCCAAGTCTACCGGTCCGGTTCTCACGCCGCCCACCACGACGGGCTCGACGACGGCATCGCCAGAGCGCTTCGCCGCCAGCGCAAGCTCTGTTCACGTCATGAATCCGGTGCCACCGCCCCCTGCTGTCCCGGTGCTGCCACCCCCGGGCTGGCCCAATCGATGCAACATGGCGATGCATGGTCCTCTTCCTCCTCCTCCGCCGCCGCCACCTGCTGCGGCTCGAGTGTTCCAACCTGCATCCATGGTACCGCCGCCGCTTTCGTACCTAGCCACGTACCCCGTGATCCTGACGTTCAAGTCCAAGGTCTATGGCGAGCTGATGGTTCTGGATAGGTGTAGCCTGGACTACGTCTTCATCGTGACGCGGGCCTGCGAGATCCTTCTCGACCGGTTCCATGAGTTCTCCAGGGCCCCCGCCGTCCTGCCTTCCAGGCTGCAGATTCGACAGATGCGCCGCGAGATTGAGAGCGTTACCGTCAATGGGGAGAAGTATGTCCTTGGCGGCAGGCATTTCGATTTGTCGGCGTTGCCATTGGGCCCGGCACCCAAGGGTCTGAAGATTGTGCTTTCGGTGCACGACGCTGGGAGTTGATGGCGAGTGACGACATTTGGCCTAGACTAACCTGGACTGATTCGAGAGAGTGTGTGCGTGTGTTTGTGTGTGTGTGTGTCGTGCGTTTTCTCGAGAGTGTGTAATGGAGAGGTCGAGTCTGTACACAAACCGGAAAATTATGCCGAGTCTGGCACCAAGTTTTACAGACTGGATCCATTGGAAACATTTCATGTGGTTGGCTTGCTACTACCTTAAAAGATAGATTGATAGTTTTCTCTTCTTCCTTTTTTCTTCAGTCTTCCCTTGCATGCTTCTTTATTCGCTAGTATTGAAGCTGCAGAGTCCTCTTAGATAGAAAACAAATACAGACAAAGTGTTGTTGCTCAGCAAACAAAAGTGGCTTCCATTCCCTTTTGCAACACCACATGCTCTCCCTTGACGATGCCATGAAAAAAAAAGAGGCTTGCAACATCGGGCCAACATGCAAATTTCCCAACAAATCACATGCTGCACGTTTTACAAGGGGAAAAACGCTAGAACCTGCACCTCGGGTACATGCACAGCACGCATGTCTCTCAACACACGACCACTTGCCACTTTCTGCCGCCGTCAAAGCCGTAGCGGCATGACTGTGCTTTTTGTTTTGTGACGTATGTAGAATACCACCACAAGGCCTCTGAATAGGTGGCTTGCATATTTATATGCACGATGCCAAGCCCGGGCCTCGCCCTCTGAGCCCGCCAGTGGTCTGGGTTCATGGCGCCGGCACATGGCAACACACCCTCTTTGCTTCTCTCGGCAATGTGGAATAGTCTCGAGTTGCACGCGGTTTATTTTGATGTATGCTTTTCTTTTTTCTTTTTTTTTTCTTTTTTTTAAAATTTTATAAACGGGCATGCGAGGGCATCAAAGACTTGGCCAATTGTTGTATTTCGCGACAGACTAGGTGAGCAACGCCGCTTGAGACATTCAGTTGTCGCTATTGACGGCATTGGCAAGCTTGTTTGTGTGAGAGGTGGGACAGAGCCAGTGAGGCGGTTTTGCTGCAGCGGGAGCAGGGAGGACAGCATGTGTTGCCGTGCTTGCTACTTTGTTTCTTTTTTGCCTTGTATTGTCGTTGTTGTAACCTGGCTGGTGGCGATGGGACCATCGTGGAATGAATGGCCTGATGCTTGATTGCTGTTGTTGGGCAGCCATGACTATTCGATATCTGCCCCTGAATAGTAGCCCAAATTCTGGCCGATAACCCTAGTTTAGGCCCATGCCTGCCTGGGAAGGGGGTTCGCATGTTCGTAATATCCATGATACATGAGTATTTTTTTTTAAAAAAAAGAGACAGAACATTGTATCATAAATACACATGGCACGACACAACACCTGAAAGAGCCACATTCAACGAGCCGTGCCGTGGTTCATTGCGCCTTGCGCTCGGCTTCCTGCGCCTGCATAGCGCGGAAAGCCCTGGCCGTCTGCTTATAGCTGTCGTGGAGGAGAACTAGAGGCACACCATTAGCCGCACGTCACCTCTTCCTTCCTCTTCTTCTTCTTCTCCAAAGCACACCAGGGTTGCATGAGGGCTACGCGCATGATTGCAGGGGCATAAACCACCTGAATGAAACAACATACCGAATGGTACCACGGCCCAAGGCGCATTGAGGCAAATATAATATACCCAATAGTATTGAGCCTCAGGCCGGCTATATGAAACCCCTGTGGTGCGAAAGTCGCCCAAGTTGGTGCCGTAGTAGAGGGCAACGCCGTACAGGTGTGCCGTACATACGATGACTTGGTTGATGTGGCGGTAAGGCGAGTTGGTCAGGATGGCGAAGTAGGTGAGCCAGCTAAGGGGGCCCCATGCCAACTGGTGCACATGAGTAAGTAAATTTCTGGTGAAGATTTCACGACGACTGCGGCTGGGCAAGAGTTGTGTCTTGCTTAGGACGTATGGAAGAGTGGTGATGTGGGTTGAGGAGCTAGAAACTCACAGCGGTGATGGTCTCAATACAAACAGTAAACATATCAGACGTCAAGTATCGAGAGTCTGAGAGCGAATACTCCTTCCACAGCTGTCCAAACACAGTCTGCAACTCAGGGATGCTGGAGCGGTTGTACACATAGTAGCCTGAAACCAGGCATTAGCAAGCAATAACAAGACCCTTTTTCTTCGACGACAGCCTCATTTCGATCCAACCTTCAAATCCAACATGTAGGAATCCACCTATGAAAGCCAGGTGTTAGCTTTGTTTCCGCAACACGCAGGCACGCACACAGACACGGCATCACGGCTGGGGAAGTACCAACACAAGGCAAACCACATGACGGCGAAGCGGTCAATCGGGCGCAGGCGCAATGGGCTCTGAATCGTCTGCCAATAGGCCAGGCCTATCACCACGCCCACCATGAGACCAAAGGTCATGAGGAGCCGCAGCACGGACGACTCATTGGCGACATATGTCGGGATAGAGGCCGTCCGAGGATAGTACGGGTGTGAGGGGGTAGTAGCGTCCATTGTGTGGTTTGGGTGCGCACAAAATGCAAAGACGATGGAATTGAGTACAATAGTTACAAGAAGAAGAGGGGAAAGCTTGAAAAATGTTCAATATAATAACATGTGATGTGATGCGTTGGGAGCTGGTGATGAGGCTCACCCGAGGATGATGGGAGGAGGATCAATCAAATTACATGGAATGTTAGTGGACACAATAGCTCCACTTTTGCTGTACCAGAGACTCCATAAAAAGACGACTTGGGGGTTAGGGTTATCTGACAAAAGGGGGCTAGTATCGGATAAGTACTAGATGGTGCGAAATATAGTAAGATGCACAAAGTATTAGACTAGATCAAGTATCAAGTATTAGGCTCGCACTCTATTTTTTTATAAAACACTAAAGTATGTTTATGCATACTTGTTGATAGGTAACCATATGCCACAGACTGTACTATCACGTTATATATACAGCCTCAACTTGGCCTACAGCGAAGCCACAGCTGAAGAAGATCAAAGGTACCATGTGCCCAATTCAATGAGAAAAGTCGATGCTATAATTTTTTTCAGCAAAGTATACACTAATACACTACAGTATATCACAGTATAGAGCGCGATAGCTGGGTACCTGATCTGGTTAAATACCTTGATAGGTACCTACCTAGGTAGGTAGGTACTATTTGCCTCCTACTGCAGTAGGCAGGCAACCGCAACCACCAGAATGGCAAGTAGGGTAGGCGCGTTTCCTCTTGCTGGACGTGACAGAGAACTTGGGCCTTTCAATACACCTCTTGGCTACTGCTGAGCAGAACATGTGCAGAAACCTTTTTCCCCTGAACTTTAATCCTCGCTCACCACATGGATTTCGTCAAGTTAATGCTTGTCCAGCATCGCAGGGCCATGTCGAAACAGCGCTGTCCGCCGCCACCGTCGTGGACTTCAGGCCACATTGACCTGCCAACCTACACTATGGCAGAAACACCAACCAGTCAAGCACTGCAGTTCGGTGTCGATGAGAACGGCTGGCATAGGATCCATCACCATTGACCAAGTATGGAGGGTGTTGAGAAACCCTCGGCACGTTAACAGTCCTTTGCTCCGCGCAATCAGAACCAAGCGGCGGAACCACAGTCAGAATATGTACCATCAAACGCTCTTGTCCCGACAATTCAAATAGCATACTCCCTCAAATGCAGGTGTTGCGTGGAGAGGGTATTAACACTCAATTATCCTGTTGCTCAAATAACTACTTGAAGCGTTGAAATACGACTTGGGGAAGAAACATTCCGGAAGGATAGCTAGCGCAAACATTAGCACTTCTTTCGCCCTCCTTTGGATGTTACCGTAGGTAATATGCAACCATGAACTCGCAAGATCTGTTAGTTGACTACACCCATAGTGACACTGGCTAACCACAACACTTTTTTCAGTACCAGCTTGCGTCTCAAATTGGCAGTATCACTCAGCCAACGGTCACAAGGCTGGTCTAGGTATAAACTTCGACGAGGGGTTCGTAGATGTCCGAAAAATGATGTTATATGTACGTAAAAATATAAATTCAATCGTACACGATCGAAGGGATTAAAATACAGTCTCGCCATCTCATGCAGTCGAACGGTATGTCAACTGGCAGATATGTCCCCCGTTTTATTCACCCTTAAAGATATACGCCACGGATGTCATTTTCATTGCTGTAGTCATAAAGGTCGATCCGGCCATTTCAGACCAGAACAGCCTAAGCCTTGGCGTGAATATCAGCGTCGACCTTGGCCTTGATATCGACATCAGCTTTGGCAAGAACCTTTAGCAGACCCCCGAGAAGTTCAATCTTGCTGTCCTCCGAGCTCACACCTCCACTGATGGTGTGGTTGTGCGAGACAACAGCCTTGGCATTACCATTAGCCTCTACTCTCAAGAGACCAAGCACTTTCACAAGGACGCTGTGAATCTCGATATCGACGTTGGCACTTGCGTTGGTGCTCTTGAGATTCCCAGTGTTGATGCCAGCCTTGATGGTGAGAAGCTTAGCAAGCTTCAGGGTGAGCTCATGAACTTCAACGTCTGCATGCACACCACGGTTGTGGATAGCACCGGACTTGATTTCAGCCTCTACCTTCAAAATCAACAGACTCAGCAGCTCAACGAGCAGGTTGACCTTGGCATGGACAATCACAGCGTCACCCTGGACGTTGGTCTTCTGAAGCTTGGACAGAACATTCTTGATCTCAACCTCGATGCTGCTGACTTGATGTGTTAAGGTGGCATTGGCATGTTTCTCCCCGGCGTGAAGAGATTTAAGCTGATGCTCAAGGTCAAGCTTCTCGTTCAATTTGGCAACAACGACGGAGATACGATGTTGCTCATCCTTGAGCAACTCGCCATTCTGCTTGCTGTTTTCTCCAGTCTTGTCCAGAATGTTGATGATGGCCTTGATTTCGGCGTCAATGTCAACCCATACACTCTTGCCGTGGGGTGCTGAAACGCCTTCATGGCCTTTCGTGTGGCCCAGAGTGTGAGCCTCTGATATGATCTTCTCGGCTTTGGCAATGACATCTACCTTCACTAGCAGCCCGTGCGGAATAGGGATGTTGGGAACAGTGCTCATAGAGGGTGTGACAGATGATAGAGTAGCTGAGGCTTTACCGTCGACATCCTGTGTTATTGGACGTTAGTCATGTATTAGAGGGACAGAGTCGGCTGCATGAGGATACCACGCGACTCACAGCGAGTGGTGCAGCAGCCGCAGCCGTACACAACGAAAGAATTTCAATGAACTTCATTTTCAGGTATTCACGAAGAGAATAGACGCTGCAGGATGCAACTGTTGTTCAGCGAATGGATGAGGTCGGAAGAGCTGATGAGTAGACAAATACTTGGCAGACAGATTTCTGTCCAGACATGATGCCCAGGCCAGATATATAGGCGGGCATTCTAATGCGCAATTTGCTTTGCTTATGATGTTCTACCTACAGCCAGGACCATGATCACAATCACGAGCTCGGACTTGACCAAGGATTCAAGAACCTACAACAAGCTGGCCGGAGCACGCTTGGTACGGAGCATTGTTTTAAACCTGGCACTTTCGCTTCTGAGGATCCATGATGAATTCATTACAAGACAAATACCCGACTGGCGGCAGTTGGTGAGAGACAATGGGCGGTATGACGAGTCTACGGCGTGCGGTGTTGAGGCTTGCTAATTTGTCTACTCCACGAATCAAGGTATAACCAACAAACTTGGCAACATGACAATGTGAAGAGCAGAAGCGTGGACTGAGACAAAGGGCAATGGCGCCTCATGAACTGAGTCAAATCACTTTCGCATGGGGCAGCGCACCCCGGCGTTTTCGTTTTCTTTGGGAGAAAACTACGGAGTAACTACATACATTATCATCCAGATACGTACCAAAGTTGGCCTTGTGCCGTGTCGGCAAGTAACAGTTTTTTTCATCTCGTCGTCACTCTCCACCTTGTCCGCTTGTTGATGGCAGGGAGGCCACGCGCCCTTGCTCCCAAATGATCTGATCATCAATCTCTGCGCTTAATTGTGCGTCACAGGGAACAATAATACTACCAAGAGGAGAGGGGCACTATGTAATTGCTACTTTGTTCCAGAGAAAAAAAAAAAGTAAAGCCCTTCTGTCAACGAAAAGGGGCACAAATTTCGGCTATTCGAGCGGAGATTTCAAAGCTGGGTTTCTGATGTTCATCACCAGGAGGCAAGAGGCAAGAGGCAAGTTGTCTTGGATGCAACAATGAGAAGACGGCTTGAGGGTTCCGAATTCGCTTGTAGATCCAATTGGCAAGCCTTTGCATGGACTCCTGTTCGATGGCAAAGGACTCATTTACCAGCTTCGAGTTCACGCCACCCATCTTCTGCTATTTTGGAGAGTATTGCAACCACAAACATTTTGCACGAGACAAAATGGCCATCCCTGTATGCGACTCCGCAGTAACTCCGTAGTAGAACATTATACCAACGATGTTGCATCCTTCAGAATTCCTACCTTGCTCGTTCAGTCACGCCAAACTTGGTGACAATCACCTGAATCACTTCCTTGATATCACATTTGCATGTCTTTGGTAAGTGAAATCGAATACACATTGGCGTCACAGATATAAAAAAGTCCTCTGTTCATTATTCAGCGGTATCTACTCCATCAACGCCTAACGTGTTACACCAAAATACCCCCTGCGTTGATGTCCCCGAATCGCCATGTTCCGTTTCAACCACAGATAGCCGTCCTCTTTCTGGTTTGAAACAGTGAAATACCGACATGTCGCAGAAACAAAGCACGGTACTCTCCGTCCCAACGTGATGTCCTAGGTGAAAACCACCAGTCATGAGTCCTTGCGGAACTAGACAAGACTGGTCAAGCTTGGCAGACAACATCCGCATCTTCAACTAGCCCATGATGTGCAGGTTATGCAGGTCCTCCATCAGCTTGCCGCTAGTCACATCGCTCACAACGTTCTTGGGAATATTCAGCTGACGCTTGCTGAGCTCTTGCTTTCCATCGCGCTTCAGTCCGACGCCACCTCCGAGGCCCACGCCCTTGGGGCCAAACACGGCATGCGACACCGTCTGAGCAAGGGCCGTAAGCTTGGACGGGCCGTCTTGGCGCTTGTCGACCTGTCCGCTCACGTCGCCGACGCTGACATCGGCGGCAGGCTGGTCAAGACGGACGGTGACATGTTCCGCCTGGCGTGCCTCTGGCTTCTCGTCGCGCTTCGCTGCCCCAAGGCCGCCGAGGCCGCCGAGGCCACCGACACCGCCGACACCACCGAGACCGTTCTTGACGGAGTCAATTGTGGTTTTGAGGGCCTTGTTCAAGCCATCGACGGCCGCGCCACTCATCCCACGCTTTACGTCAGCGATGGGGGCAGCCGAAACCACCGCGCAGAGGAGGGACGCGTAAGTGAACTTCATGGCGTACTGATGATGAGGCCCTGGTGGTGAATTAATGTGAGAAAGAGGCGGTAGTTGGCGCCCTGAAGGAACAGAGATATGAAGCGGAGTGAAGGAGCGACTTGAAGAATAGAAGAGAAGGATGGATCTAAGAACACTATGCTCGCAACTGGTTGCCCGCCTACCTCCTGGTTATATACATCTCCATGTTGGGCAGGCCGTCATACAAAAGCCGGAGCAGTTCGACATGCACTTCCAGTCGCGTTCGTGCCTCTCCATTCTCTAGCGCGTAAGGTGTGTCTCAGTATTGCCATGGAATGATAATAACGCCGTGGCTGTTGTTTCTCGCCGGATAGCTTTGTCTCCAGGCACGATTTGTTCTTTGTTTTGACAATTCAATCAAGCTAACTTCGGGCGACTTCAAGCTCTGATTTTGCATGCGACGTCGCCAGATCAAGGCATCATGATTGCTTCGGTCGGCGCCGTGTAACTCAATAGTCCGCCTAAATAGGTCGGTACGTGTTCTCGGCAAGGGCGTTTTTTTTTTCCCGGCTTCTTCAAGAGTGTTCTGAGGGACGAGATCTGAGTCAGCGTGTTCCGAATGGTTTCGTTTCCCACGCGCTACGCGACAGTGCGACGCAAGAGGTAGCGGCTGCGGCCCCCATCACTCGCCTAGTACTATGCGTGTTCCTGAAGAACATTAAATTTTCTTTCCATCGGCCCGTTCAAGGAAATAAAAGCAGTTAGACTGACTTTGAATTGGCGCGGGTGTGGGGAAGAAAGCGTGTCAAGGGAGCGGGAGAGGAATCCAAGTCTCGCGAACGTTCCGCGAAGTCGTGGACGGACTGTTTTAAATGACATGCATGATATCGTGTGTAGACAGGAAGTGATCTTCATGGCTGGCCTTGAAAATGAAGCCGACTATGTCTCGAAAAATTGTCCCCCTTTTTTTTTTTTGCGAAATTCCTAATAGGAGTATGGGAAAGAGAACTGAGCACATAATCGGGTCACCAGTGGCGAGTTATTAGTTAGTGAGAGCGAATGGATATCTTCAAGTATGCATCTCGGCCAACCGCACTACAGCGGAATCAAGATGAACCCTGGTTACATACTGATGATACTGATGAGTGGTGGACAGCTTGCCACATTGGCATTCAAGTAAATGTCTGTGAGAGATTTGGCAGCCATCTATCTGGTATAGTGTGGCAGTTGTGAGGTGACTGCGGAGAATTTGAGACCAAGCGAATGTGATAAAGAGCCCACTTGGTTCCAGAGGGTACGTTCCTGAAATACGATACAGTAAGATTATAGGGCCCAGAAAGTAAGCCCTGCGTGTTCATTTTACTACATTCTGCTTTTTAGCACCGACGCGCTCTGGCCCCAGGTCGAAACAAAGTGCCGCATAGTACTGTTTAGAATCGGGTAAATGGCAACCTAGGCAAGAGATTAGTATAACAACTTGTCAATCAAATCAAGGTCAAGCAGTGGAATGAAGTTGGAAATTGCCACGCACCATTTCCCCCTCATGGTAATGACGGCCCAAGTAGCCCCAGTCTCGTCCACCTCCTTATCAACGTCCGTCTTGAAACAAACACCACTCATGATGCCATCGCCAAACTTCTCATTCATGACTGCCTTGTATGAATAGCCATAATTCTGGATAACCTCATAAAGACGATAAATAAGCGGCTCAGTAGGCGGCATCTCCACGGATATACCGCGGTTCGGAAAGGCCATCATCTGCTCGGCGAGGTCATCGCGGCTTACACCCAGGAGCTCGCTCAGTTTGTCGACATCTTCGGCAGAGGCTTGAACCTGGCCGTAGAAAAGCCCGGCACAGGCGACTTCGCTGCGGCCGAGATGTTCGGCAATCTGAGCAAAGGTGAGATTCTTGGCGGTTTTGGCCTGGAAGAGGAGGCTGCAGTGAAGAGGAAGATGGGTATCGACGTTGGCCTGTGATGGTTAACGACGGGCCTGGAAGTGAGGATGGAGTGATGTGCTTACGCCGATGGAGGCGAGTCGCTGCTGTTCAGGCATTGTGAGTATAGAGCGATGATGTGTACCAACTAACTAGCGATGATGTATACCAGCTAACTAGCGTGTTTGTGTTGGCGGTTCTGTATTCAGCGTTGGAAGAGTCGAAGTGAAATGGCGAGCGCCTCGAGTGAGGGGAAAGCTTAAATGATGGGGATAACTCGGCATCTCATCCAGCCTGCCCGCGATACGAGCTTGATGCAGGCCATGGATACATGGATGCGTCTTTATCTTTGTCGTTGGCGACCATGATGCCGCCTCAGCTACGGAGTGGACAACGGTAGTTTGCACATTTGCTGACGTTTGGACGGGTGCCACGTCCAACATCTGGAAATATAACATGTGTTTGGTGCTGTGCAGTACGGGGTACAGAGTACAAAGTACAAAACACTGAATGCAAGAAGCATGTCCATCCATATCTTGGCATTTCCCACGCACGTCACGGGAGGCGTCTGCTTAAATAGCCCCAAGAATCCACCACGATCCGCCGCCAATCTCCAAGAACCGCCACAAAAACGCCCCCCCCGGTCGAATCCACATGCTGACGGCAAGCCGCAACCCCAGTCCTTCCCCTGGCATATGGATAATGGCTGGCTCTGGCCTTGCTTGAGACAGATGACGGATCAAGCACAAGCTCTCTGAAACGCACTCGTCTTTCCCGACTTCATTGTCATGGTTCTAGAGCTCGAGATGCCAACTCTGCCGTCACAATGGCTTTCCCTCGGAGAATGTCGCGGCTCGTCCTGCTCACCGGCCTTGTGCTGGTCGTAATGCTGGTGATGCACATGATGCCGGGCGACGATGCCGCCTCGCCGCTGCTATCGCAAAACCCTCCCACTCCTGAAGACCAATCGGCCCAAGCACCATCGCAAGATTCGTCCAGGTTAAAATTCGATTGGTCCAAAGCGAAGCTGTTCTACCCCCCAGAGTCGATTAAACCAATGCCGACTGGCTCCCCGCGAAAGCTGGGACGGGTGCAAGCCCGCGACGACGCCTTTGTCCACGACGACGAAACAAGGAAGCGGCAAAGAGCTGTGCGGGATACTTTTAAGAAGAGCTACAACGCATACAGAACATATGCGTGGATGAAGGACGAGCTGATGCCCGTGTCGGGCGGCTCCAAGAACCCCTTTGGCGGATGGGCTGCCACTCTAGTCGATGCCCTCGACACACTCTGGATCATGGACCTGCGAGATGAGTTTCGCGAGGCAGCCAAGGCCGTCAGCGGGATCGATTGGTCCGTTACAAAGGACGCCGCCGCGAATCTATTCGAAACGACGATTCGCCATCTGGGCGGCCTCTTGAGCGCATACGACCTCAGCGGCGACAAGGTCCTGCTGAACAAGGCCGTCGAGCTGGCCGAGATGCTCTACCACGGCTTCGACACCCCGAACCGCCTCCCCGGTTTCTGGCTCAACTACAAAGAAGCCAAGACCGGCGCCCTGGTCGCCGGCACAAACGACCCCTCTGCCTCCCCGGCCTCCCTCTGCGTTGAATTCACCCGCCTGTCGCAAATCACCGGTGACCCCAAGTACTACGACGCAACCGACCGCGTGACGCGCTTCCTCGAAAGGACCCAGAACGACACCCTCCTCCCCGGCATGTGGCCCGTCGCCCTCGACTTCCGCAACGAAGCCGCCCGCAGCAGCGACTTTAGCCTCGGCGCGCTTGCCGACTCCCTCTACGAGTACTTTCCGAAAATGCACGCCCTCACCGGCGGCGTCGACCCCGTATACGAGCAAATGTACCGCACGTCCATGGACACGGCCGCCCAGCACCTCCTCTTCCGCCCCATGCTGCCCAACGAGGACGACGTTCTCTTCTCGGGGGACTACCACGCCCGGGGCAAGGAGAAGCTCGTCCCGGAGAGCCAGCACCTCACCTGTTTCGCGGGCGGCATGTTCGGCCTCGGCGGCCGCCTGTTCAGCATTGACGAGCACGTCTCGCTGGGCGAGCGCCTCGCGCGCGGCTGCGGCTGGGCATACGGCGCCTTCCCGACGGGCCTGATGCCCGAGATTTCCAGGCTCATCCCCTGCAACGACACCAAGGAGTGTCCCTGGGACGAGGCCGTCTGGAAGAGCATGGGCGGCAAGAACCTCCCCAGGGGATTCGTAGACGCCAGAGACCCGCAGTACCAGCTGCGCCCCGAGGCCATCGAGAGCCTGTTCGTACTGTACCGCATCACGGGCAAGAAGGAGCTGCAGGACACGGCGTGGGCCATGTTCCAGGCGATTCTGCACTCGACGGAAACCAAGTATGCGTACTCGGCCATTTCGGATGTCACCACGAGCGGGAGCACGAACAAGGTTGATTCAATGGAGGTCAGACAAAACCCCGAACCCTTTTTGCTGCTGTGTATGCCCAAGTTTTTGTCCCTCCGACTAGTGTTGACTAACCTGGTTTGTAGAGTTTTTGGCTCGCCGAGACACTCAAGTATTTCTATCTCATCTTTTCGCCGCCGGATCTGATTAGTTTGGATGAATATGTGCTTAATACGGAAGCACATCCTTTGAAAAGACCCGCTGCAGAAGAATAAATGTATGCAGGTATCTATATTGTTTTGAGGGTATTATAAAGCGGACTTCACGATAGAGCGTGGACAGCTGAGAACACGGGATAAAAGCTTGAATGGTAGCTCAAAGCGTGCTCTATATGAACGAGCAATATTGTATACTACAGGACCACTATACCCGAATGCTTGGGTTGGCAAAAAAGCTGACTACACATAAAGATACCTCGGGCTCATGTTCGTGGTTTTATAAAGTCCAACCGCGTCCTCAAAATCTAGCGAGTCTGGTATCTTGCCACAGTGGCCCAAACTAGCGTGTTGTAATCCCTCTTCGTACTTGTGCGGTTCCCGAAACCGAAGTTGCCTACGTAGAAGCGCCATTAGAAAGACTCCATCCGTTGCTCCATCATCCGTTAGACACTT
Organism: Metarhizium acridum; assembly: GCF_019434415.1. NCBI lineage: Eukaryota > Fungi > Ascomycota > Sordariomycetes > Hypocreales > Clavicipitaceae > Metarhizium > Metarhizium acridum. The sequence continues at coordinate 456,158 of NW_027094020.1, read as the reverse complement.
ACGTGTCAACCCTTATAACATCTGCTCACGTTTCTTTCCTTTTTCTTCTTGAACGAGCAAAGCTATCCCCTGTCAATATTCCACAACCTTCAACAGTCAAAAGTACGTGCGGCAAGACATACCCCAACGGTCCACGTCTAATCCGGCAATCTCACTGCGTAAAACCACCCCTCATCAGTGACATACCACCTGCAATCGCCCATGTGATCAATAGTAAAACGGTTGCGCTGGGTCCAGTTCCCGTCAACCTCACGAACATAGTAATAGCGGGACGGATCGTCATCAGCAGGCTTAAAGTCCTGCGGCTCGAACAAGCGGTTGCTGTAGGCAAACTCGACCTGACGGAGCATTTCCTCGTTGGGCGTACGCCCCATACCAGACACTTCGGGCACGGCCGTCGAGATGGGAGTAGGGGGAGGGGGATTACCTGGGATGACGGGGATGGGACCTGCGCCTGCTCCCGGAGCGGCGGCGGCGGCCATCATGGGCGCTGGCATGGCAGCGGTGCTCATCATCGGCTGACCTGGGATGCCGGGGCAACCTACAGGGACGTATGCCTGAGCGTTGAGCATGACGGGCTGCTGGGCCAAGGGCACCATTCCGGGCTGGACGACGTAGCTCTGCGGAGCGGCTGCCACTGGCTGCTACGAGGGTTAGTACGAATCATGACAATGTAATTCAAACATTCGAAGCAGAGAAAAAGCAAAAAGGTAATAAAAAAACAGCCCAAAGCAGCTCAGCAGAGCAAACAACCGGCACTTGCATAATAGTTATACCCCCCGACATAAAACGTCTTTGGCGAAACCACCGTAATCGTAGGCCTCACACTCGGTGCAGCAAACAAACAAGAAGAAGGGGACAAGAAAGAAGACTGAGGAGGACTGACATGAACAATGCCGCCGCCGTATACCGGCCCACCATCAAACCTAGGCACATAAACATGTGGCATCGGCCCAAACGTGGTATCCGGCACTGGAGGCTGAAAGTTGACTCCCGTGGGGGGAGGCACGCAATTCTGATAATCTCCCATGGTGGCAGCAGGGAGGTATGTCACGCCCTGGACAAAAGATTGCTGGTGGAATTGGGGGTGAGGATGTAGATGAGGGAAATGGGCGTATGGCGGCTGGGTTCCAGGCAGATTTATACTGCGCGTCGGGTTGGCAGCTGTAAACCACTGGTCCGAGGGAGGACGGTTGAGGTTTGGCAGAGGCGGTTGACCGACCTGCGGGTGGAAGTCTGGCTGTGTGTTTTTTGGCTCTTGGTCGGCAGCTGAGCGCGGCTTTGCCTTGGAGTTGGGATCGTCAAAGTGGACTTGACGAGAGAGAGGGTTGTCGCCCTTGGGAGGTGGACGACGAGGCTTCGGAGACTTGAGGTCGGTGCCTGCCTCGGGCATGGCTAGGAATTGGCCGCTGCCGAGGGCATTTGCAGATGGAGAGATGCAGACGAAGACGAGCGTGCAAGAATGAAGAGGGAATGGGAGAGAGAAAAAGCAGCGAGGGAGAGAAGGCACATGGAGTGTTGTTGGTAGACAACATGTGCCTGTGCCTGTGTGTGCGTGCTCTGGGCCGCTTCACGGCTCACTTGCCGCTCACCTTGTGTTCAGACGACGCTCTTCGGCTGCGAGCCAACCACGACCTAGAGAAACTCGCCATACTTACTATTTTCTGCAGCGCCCAGGTGTTCCCGTCGTGTATCCAGACAGATTGCTCTGGCAATGTGTCTAGGGGGTCTTCGTATTTCGTCCACGTCCACGGGAAGCAGGGGAGGCACATGTTGGTGCTTTGATCTCTTCGTCTTGCCGGGCAGTTGAGGGCAAAAAATCGGCGTATAAGATGCGCCATGGGAACTCAAAATAAGGCGAGATTCCGCAGACTGCGTTGGATGATGAGGGGGGGAAGGGGAAAGTCGAGGTGCTCAAACGCGTTTATTGTATGGCCGCCTGTATGCTGACAACTGTCAAATCCAATACCGCACACAATACCATACGTATATTCACAGCCCTCCTGTGGGCATCTCAATGGCCACACACACACACACACACCCTTGCTTCATCTCACTTCTGTTATCAGCTTCGCGCACGCATATTCCAATCATGTGAATTGTAGACCAGACGCCTCGTCCTGTATGGTCTAATGCTCGCTGGGTACCTGATGTAATAATGTACACTGAGTTCATGGGAGGAGAGATCGTCCATGACAAATGCCACCGTAAAGAAAAACTCCGCCGGATCTGCTATATCGGCATATACAAGGGGCAAAATCGGTCGCCGCCATATCCGTACATTTTTCCTTCCTCACCTGCCTTCCATGCTCTTTCCTTTTTGCTTTTACCCGGCCGTGTGGCATCTCGATTAGGGGTGTTGTAAATTTCAAAATGGTTTGGTGACGAAACCACTATCATGTCATATGAAAATAAAATCACAGATTCTCAATAGGGGCTGCAGGCTCAGGAATAGGGAAGAATGATCGTCGCACAATCTTACAAAGAACTTACGTCAGTAATTGAATGGCAACACACGGTCATCGGGTAATTGACTCACAGCCCAGACACCGGCAACGGAGCCGACCACACCACCAGAAATCATCATTGATCGAACACCACGAGTGCTCTTAAATACCACACCACTGAGGAAGCCGGAAACAACCGTATTGGCAGCGTCGTGCTTGCCGCGAAGACTACCAATTAAGGAATTGATGCAGTTGTACACAATAGCGACAACACCGGCCGAGTTGCCGAGGAACGGTCCCCTCCGAGTCATTCCGTTGAGAATGGCATTCATCCGCAGCTTAGGGGGCTGTCCGACAGACTTCTTCAGGCCATCCTGCAGACCCCAGGCACCTCCTATCGACAGGGCGGTCAGGTATGTGATGCCGGTACCGTAACAGAGATCGTCGGTAAATCCTCGTGATGGCAGGACGGACTGGCCGCCTGGGAGTTCGGAAAGGGCAGAGTCCTCGAGCGTTAGATACTCGAGAGTATCCTTGTTGAGACCAGCGAGGGGATGCAATTGTGAGGGATCAGCGAACGTCGAGCTCTGGAGGAAGGCTTCTACTCCTTGGCCCTGGGATGGGTCGAAGCTGGTCTGCGATGAAGGGGCAGGCGCATCAAAAGCGTGTGTCTGCTCGTGTTGCTGCTGGCGCGGCTTGTTGCCGCCAGTGAAGGCGTTCCAAAGCGACGACATGACAAGCGCTTTCTCTGGAAGTATTTGACTTGCTCGAGCTATGCGGAGGACGATGAAGCTGTCCGTGGGGTTGGAAAGGACGGGTTGACAAGAAGAGAGTGATTAGCCGCAAGCTGGGACTACCCCCCGAATGACGAGCGCCTTGCCAAAAATTTCTGTGCTGCATGTCGCGCTTTCCGACCGGGTGGTCCGTGCACGGCACCAATCCCGACGGTCACGTGCAATCAGACGCCGATGCGAAGTACGGCTGTGGAAGAAACGAGAAACAATTTTGCTTCGAGAATGGAGCCGATGACACCAGGAGGATATCGAGGATATCTCAACACACAACTATGAACAGAATTGGATTTGTCTATTCACCTTGCCCTGATACACGGTTGGACTTGGGTTCAAGTGACAAAGCCAGGTGATGGGCGAAGCTCGTCACGGTCTCAAATTTGATCCCAGCAATGTCAGTCTCAAAATCACAGAAAAGACCAGCTTTCTGTAGGAAAGGCATCACGACTGCTAGTCCAGAAACTCGTCGATGCTTCTTTCAGCCCACAGATGTGTTACGTCTACAACTATTGATTCCCTCTGTTTCTCCTTCAGGGTATGTCGGAACAACCTCAACACGGACAGCAACAATATTATCGAAAGTACGTGATAGGTAGGCAGCTTCGTTTCTCTGGGAGACCGGGAACGGCCAAACACCCACTTCGGAGGGTGCCTAGCAGCATGTCGCCGTAGCGAAGTCTTCCGTATGAAATTAAAAAATTAACATGACGGTTAATAGTTTAATCCCAACTGATGATGTAGAATCAAGAAAGGAGAAAAAACAAACAGACGCTCTGGGTCGTCCACCTTATATAGCGGAAGAAAAAAAATTATGTGGGGCGGTCTATCTGTGGGGCAGAACCTGACGGTCTGAATCGTCGACGCAATTTTTACTGACCAGACCCTTGAACATGACAGCTGCAGCTGATGTTCCACAGGTTTGTGGAGCTAGAAACCTAGAAGTACGATGACACAGATTGGCAACGGATCATTGAAGTATTCGCTCGATAGCCGCTAAGCAGATAATGAGTCTCCGATTCTTCATTGTGAATCTATTACTGTACGGTGAAAATAAGAATCATCAAATGAGTGGTTGGGCCTGTGTCCCTGCAATATAAAAACGCCATGTAGTCTCAGTCCTGTTATGTTCCTCAAAGACCGTCTTCCCAATTAAATCAGTGCTCCCCTTTTATATCCATAACTCCAGTATATCATGTTTTTTCTTTTGGTTCATTCCATTTTTCATGCAGCAAGGCGAACGTTTGGTTGTCGCCCACTTACGGAAATCCAGAGTCAGTTCGTTGAAGCAACGGCCTCTGATCATAGTAAGTTTCTTCTAGAACGCCCCCAGTATTTGCCTCATCACAGCAACGGGCCTCTTTATCCGTTTCGTTCCTGTTATAGTAAAAGTATTGGCCAAAGACAATGAGATCCATTAAGAGAGTGACCATGGCGCCTGCCAACCAACTTAGGTTGAGAAGCATGTATCTACCGTAAATGCGCCCCGCTTCACCGGGCTTGCACTCTTCACGCCGGCACTCAGGCTCGTAGGCAAAGATTGATAATACGTACGTAACGTTTCCAAGGCATGCAAAGATGAAGAAGAGCATGCTTAAGCCTTCAGTCGTCTTGCGGCGGTAGTTGAGGATGAGCTGTGGCACCCGAGAGGCAATATAGAAGACAGCGCACAAATAGCCGAAAACTTGCCCCAGAATATTGAATTCAATAGCATCTTCTCCGCCGGCTTTGGGTTCCTTATCCGTACTTGTCGCCGATTCTCCCAGCCACCAACCTAAGACGCCGGCGGCGCAAACCATGAGGATGATGGACATATTCCAGATCAAAGTCTGCAATGCACTGGGCGGGGGTGGAGGCGGCTCGGCGTGAGAAATATGAGGAACAGTGAGTGATAGACCAGTCCAGTCAGATCCACGACGCTCTCGGTGCTCGTAATCGCCTAACAAGGCCGTCCGTTCGGTTGCGTTGATGTTGAACTGGGGCGACGGTTTAGGGGTAGGTGTAGCAGGTTCGTCGCGCCATGTGAATCCTCGGTAGTAAAAACATTGGCCCAGAAGGACTATATCAGCCAATGTATAGTAGACGGCCAGAATAATCTATGTGATGCACTATTAGCTGAAGTACACACTTCTCCAAGTCCGTGACGGATCTTACCATGGTTGGCAGAACACTCTGAAGGACGGCGCCGGCGATATTGAAGACATCTCCAATTAACCACACGATAATGAACTGAACAGACAATGCCTCGGCAGAGCTGGACCTCCAATTCGCGATAAGCTGAGGTGTGAAAACGATGACTGGGACAGGTTAGCCTCCTGATTTCCATACACGACTTTGCGATGCGACATACCCCAGCATGCGATTGAGATGGAGCTACATGGAGAATTTCAAGTCAGCAATCAATGATCGGAATTGAGCAGTAGCCGCGAAGGGAGCCATGGTCATTGTGCGCAGGCTTTGATGATTTGCTTGGCCGGCTTGGTTGTCTTTTCGTGGCCATGCTCATGGTGACATAGCATGGCCAGGATGCACAGCATGCGCCGGATCAAGCTTCCGGGGACATCAAGCCAGGCTCGAGGTCATGGGCCCAGGCCAACCAAACGAATGTGAAGATGGAATGCCGTATTCGGAGCCTATATTGTGAATATTGGACTCACCCGCAAATTCCTGAAATAGCCTCAACATCGAGGTGCAAATTTGCCAGCGGAGGAACCATAGTGACGACTTGCGAGAGACTTGACGACTGACTAGCCATGTCTTGGCGGATATGGCCGAAAACAACTGGCAGGAGCGACAGTGGTCAAAAGACCACCAGGCGAAACGAAAGAGAAAGGGATGACTACGCTCCAGATCTTCCTTATCAACCCAAAAGCAAGTTGACGAAAAGGAAAAGTTAATAGAAGTGGCGGTGGGAGTAGAAGAATTTCACGGGGCTAGCGAGGCGAGGTAAGGCGACTGACTAGGCAATGGAGATGAGAAGCACATGTGCAGACTTTTTTCCTTGCTTGGCGGGCAAGCCGAATACAGGCAGTCAAGTTTGAGCACTTCGAAGCTAGCGCTTGAGCTCAGCCGCCTGGCTTGCAGGAGTCAACTACTACAAGTCGCTGACTCACTTGTAGGGCGGTTGCATGACGCAGGGGGCCGCTGGGTTTACGCATGGCGTTGCTGTACGTACGGTGCTGCATGGGTCTCAGGCTTCGTACTTGACCAAAAGCGGACGCCAGAGAGTGGGGCTGGCCGCTAACATCAAGCCAAGCATCACAAGGTACGGGGTAGCGTCACCTAAACTAGAGGGTATTTGGGGTCAAAAGTTCGACTCCGCCATTGTTTCAGTCGACAATGTCCTCTGGAAGAGCCCATCTACCCTAGGTACCTAGGTACTTGAGTAGGTAGGTACTTAGGGACTTGCTCAGGTGTCAAGATATGGAGGGGTTTCTCGTTTGTCAAGCACATTAACATAGTCCAAGGTTCGTCTTTGTATCCAAGTGCTGGGAGTGAAAGCACCGTTGCAGGCCGCTCCTTCCACGGTCCAATGGAACACCCGTTATTGAGTAAACTCCGTGGGAGAGGAAACTCCCCTCTGAGGTCCTTACCCTACGCTGATATATGGCTCGAGCCGAACAACCTTTCGCTACTTCCGTGACAAGAACATGACGTTTGTGTCTAGGGTCAATCAGTTGCAGGGAGATCATGATGCTGCCCGGGCCGACCACGAACCGAAGCACCATCTCCACGGAGCTCAAACCCTGTCGATGCTGCCGGTGCGTTGTGCCGACGCCGGAGAGCGCCTCGGACACACTACCAAGTTCATCACGATTTCGCCCATTACTCATCACCTCCGCATTGCCTCGCGGATGCTCACGCCGTCTCAGTTCGATTGTGAAATAAGCCGCTCTACATATGATACCGGGCGTAGTCTTGTGAAATGACCCGAAGTCCCTGATGTTATTTGACACACAATTTTCATCATACTCTACCTACCCTCTCAGTTCCTCGGCATCCTTCTCAAGTTAAATACAACTCCCCCCGTCCGCCCCGGCCACCCATGACATCTACTCCCCCTCTGCTGCCCGAGCTTGCTGCTCTCACCAGCGACGACTCTATGCTCACTAGACGTTTCGGCAAGGAAATCATCAACTACTATGCTGGTAGTCGACTGAACCGCTACTCATTCCTCCGGTCAGATGCCGCCTTTCTGAACAAAGCTGCTACAAGTTCCGTTGCGCGCTTTGTCGCATTGAAGGACTTGAACCCTCTTGTGGTCGAGAAGCGAAAGCTTGCGCTGTTCACATATGACGATGTCAAGCCGCTTATCCAGGAACCATTCAAGCTAGCTGATGCACAGAGGACGAAGAACTACGATTCCACAGCAGGACCCTCCGTGCTGATTGTATTCCTGGGCACAGTGGATGGCGGTGATGTCATTTTTCAAACTTCGGAGCATGGAGAGGTCAAGGGCAAGCCTTTTTTCGCACTTGATATAACACCCAAGGGCCAGCGCAAGTACCTCGCAGAGACATGGCTGAAGGCACAAGAGGAAAAGGGACTGTGGATAGCAACAGACACAAGGAGCCTATCGTTGCATTCAGAAGATGGCAAGTCATTTCCCACGTCACTTCTATCGCCTACGCTAACTCCGGCAATAGCTGCCATGTTTTCCCAAGCCCGCTCAATAATCGACTGGAACACCCGCAACATCTTCTGCGCTGGCTGCGGCAACCCCAACCTATCTGTTGAAGCGGGCTACAAACGCATCTGTCCGCCGACCGACCTCAAGGGAAACTCTGAAGCAATCGAACTCCCGGATTGTCCAACACGCCACGGAGTGTCCAACGTCTGCTTCCCCCGAACTGATCCAACCATGATTGCAGCTGTGGTGTCCGCTGATGGCCAACGTATCCTCCTGGGCCGGCAGGCCCGCTGGCCTCCCTACTGGCATAGCACACTTGCGGGATTCCTGGAACCCGGCGAATCCATTGAGGAGGCTGTGCGTCGGGAAGTGTGGGAAGAAGCTGGTGTGCGTGTAGGTCGGGTGGTTGTGCATTCTACACAACCATGGCCATACCCATCTTCCCTGATGATTGGCGCCATCGCGCAAGCTCTGCCAGGCGACGGGGAGAAAATCAACTTGAACGACAAAGAACTGGAGAGCGCAAGGTGGTTTACCGTTGAAGAGGTCGGGACGGCGCTCGCGCAGACCGCGGGTGCTCTCGGCGCACCTCCTCCAAAGGACTACAACGAAGGTGATTTGAGAGTGCCGCCGCCTCAGGCTATTGCGAATAGATTGATGACGGCTGTGGTGGAGGGGTACCTGTTGAGCAGCCCCAAGATCTGATAGATACGATCCGAAGAGAAGCGGACCATAGTTTATATATATCCTTGTTTTACTTGATTCAAACATGACTTAGGACCGAGGTAGTTGCTCCATCTCTACAAACTCAAAACCGTCCACTACCGGCGTGGGTAGTAATTCTTCCCTCCCCTTCTCGTACCTCACCAGCCACACCGCATCTGCATTAATGACTTCCAAAGCCTCTCTCACTTCCTTGTTACTCTCCATAACATCCGCCAATAAATCCAGAATATCATCAAACATGACCTCGTCAACACGGACGTACTCCACCACTGCAGTGAGCAATGCCACGACCGCCTCCCACGTCTTCACCGGCGAAGCGTGCTGCCCCAAACTTCCGAACGAAGAGTTAGATGCCGACTCTGCCGGAATCCCCTTGACTTGCAGCCCATCTCCGGAGCGAACGGGGATCATGATACTTTGCCCCTTTTCAGGAATACGCGCAAGACTCTGGGCTTTGCGTCCTTCAGCGTTAGCTTTCGTCTTTCGACACCAGTCGCGAAGCCATTCGCCCCATTCGGTCTTGAATCGTGTGCTGAGAAAGTCTCCTGCCGCGCGGCAAAGACCGACCAGTGTATGGCAAGCCTCGATGATGATGAAGGGCTCGGGGTCGCGGAGGCGTTCAATGACCACTGGCCAGACGGAGTTTATGAGTGGCAGGAAGGAGTCTTCGTCGCCGGAGAGGATGGTTGATGCGGTGGTTAGGAGTTCGAGGAGGGAGCGGCGGAGTCGGGGCGTCGGGGAGGTGAGGTAGTGTTGTGTTAGGGAGGCAATTCTCAAAAGGAGCTGGTATGTTGGTGAGTTGGGTGGCTTTTCAGGCTCAGGGGGTGGACTGCCGTCTTCGTCGTCCTCTTCCTCTTCTCTGGTTTTGGACTTCCATGGTTCTTTGGGGTGGCCTTTTATTTGGGCAAACGATTTCGCCTCCTCCTCGTCTCGAATGCGTCTTTCTTCCCGCTTATCTAGATCGTCGAGGAGGGCGTCGAGACCGAGGATTGGACGTGGTTGTTTCTTGTGGTTTGTCCTTGTTTTCTCGCCATCGGTCAACAACCGCTCATTGATGACGGATGCTTGGTTGACAATTTCCTTCAGGACGGTGAACAAGTTTTCCGCGAGGAGAACATATCCATGGTAGTTTTCCAGTGCAGCAAAAATGGACTCGACGACGTCGTTTAGGTACGGAATTAGTTTGGGCCCCGAGAGTCGGATCATCATCGTGAGGACTTGCATTGATGCGGGCGAAATATCGAGCGAGTTGAGGCGGAGGGCGACGGAGTTGACCATATAATCGACGTTGTCTATTATTAATTCCGACACGCTGGAGTATTCGCATGCTAGTGCGATACTGTTTAGAGAAGCTATTGCGTGTTGTTGCAGCAGTGGACTCTCCGACCCCAGGAACGTCGCCACGGGGAAGAGGACGTCCATCAGGTCAGGTCGGAATGATACTCCACGTCTCTGTGCGGTGTAGGTTGCTACTTCTAGTGCAATAGCTTCTAGGCGCCAATCCACAGGATCTGAATCAGCGTGAGATTCAAGAATTTGAACAGAGTAAGAGTATAGGTCCTCGAAAATCGGCTCCAGGTCATCTGATGAACCGCCGAGCGCAGAAAGGTCCAGGAATGCATCTGAGTCTGCGTTCGAGGCATTGGAAGCCTTGACTAACTCATAACAGAGCCATAGAGATGCGATCTGGTCTGTTGAGTCTGACTCTCGGGCATGGTCCATCATGCCAGCGGCGATATTGGACTTCAATGAAGTTGAGGCAATGCGACTTATCAAGTTGGTAACTTCTTGTCTGAGCGTCCGTTGACTTTCGCTTGCCATCAGCACCGGCTCGAAAGACTGTTCGTTGGCTGATTCTCGCTGATTTTTTGATGCGTCGAGTAATTGTAAATGGGTTGCTGGATGGGTTTGCTTTGAAGATTGAATGAGAGAAACAATGCTGTCTCGCAATGCGCCGCCAATGGAGTCCTCCAGAGTCGAAGATTCTATTCCTAAACCTTGAAATAATTCGATCCCTTTGGATAAATTATGCACCGCGGTCTTCTTGACCTCTTCGTCTCCGGCTTGCATTACGCGGGCCAGGCTTGACATCCAGCTATACACGGCAGTCTTTACAGCATCACCAAGCTCAGGGTAGATGATTACTAGATGTCGTAAATCGGTCTGCATGGATAGGGAAGGTGTTGAAGCGCTCTCTCCTTTATCCAGCACAATAGCTGTCTCGACCAGTAGTGTGGTGCAGTTGGACAGAGAGTTGTGGCACTCGTCCAGGAGTGAAACGCAGAGTCTCTCGAGAGCATCTAGGACGTTTTGAGAAGAATGTGTGCGAAGCTTCATCATATTTGACAATGCCACTTTGACCTGAGCTGCTGTTGCCTTAAGCCATGCAGGAGTCAATACTTTGTCCGTGTCAGAGGACGCAGACTGTCCCTCATCCTCACTATCGCCTTTCGCTAGGATTGAACGTGTTCGCATATCTCCTAACACCCTGGTGAGGACTGTCTGTACAACGTCCAGGCTTTTCGCCAATACCATGGACTTATGCCTATTTGGAGATGACAGCAACTTGGCTAAAGAAGAAATGGTTCCTGGGAGAAAGCTTGCTAGGGCTGCCTGATCCCGCAAGGAGGTATAGAGTGCTTGCAGTACGCGTAACGCTTCGAGTTGGATCTGTGGTGTAATACCGTCTACAGCGCCATCGAGCATAACGGTAACCCCATGGCCCAACGCTGGCATACTATCTCCTTCTGTCAGCCCAGTCATGGCGCTGGCAGACTGACCTGCCGTGGTAAGCAGAGCCAATTGCGTTCGGAAAGCTTCCAGCTGCAGTTCTTCTGGAACATCGCGGTCTCTTTTCTTGAATCCAGGAACGCCATCGATGATGAAAACAAGGAAGCTGAATATCTGTTGGACCAGCTTGGACGAAATCCTAGTCTTCCAACCATGTGTGATGAGCAACTGAAGACATTTGACACAGTTCTCGGTAAGGCGAGCAGGATAATGTTCCAATTGACGAAAGATGTGGTATAGTGGGAAGAAGACATATTCAGCCAGCTTCTCATCCAGGGCCAATGGGTTCTTTTGAGTCTGGCTATTCAGAATATCCAGGACTTGGGCAGTAAGAGATAGGAGCTCACGAGCGGCGTCGGCTGAGTCGGACTCCTGGATGGCCAGTTGGCTAATCTTGACGCAACATGGTTTAAGCTGCTATCCGTAAGCTTACATGTACAGGGATCATTCCATTTCCATTTGATAATCGAGGTAGTCGGCGCAGCTCATACCTTTTGGAATACGTCATGCCGTTCCGTGTTTGCGGTTTGCTCTGCCATGTTGTCTACGAGGGCCCTAAACGGAATTTTCCTCAAAGTACCTCGTCACTGTACCATGTCCATTAGCTTTGATTTTGCAGATGACTTGAAAAAAAAATGTCAGGAAATGAGAGCATGTATTGTCTTTTGCGAGGCTGTTCGGTCAAAAATAGTAGGCGACGTCCACACACACACCTTCTTCGCTGGCTGCAGGCCGATCCCAAGCTGGCTCGCCATACTGTCTGGTAGCATCACTACGCACTGTTTCTGCATGTGCAGGCACCTTGATGTGAGGCGAAACTCCCCACCGCGCTCTCTTTTGCACTCCACTTCGCTGCGGACATGTGCACTGCGCCTCGTCTCGCACTGTATGGCTGGCCCACGTAAACAGACCAGGCAGTGCAGTTATCAAATGCGGGCAATGTCATGGACGTATTTGTTAATCTCTCAGGGCTTCATTTTTCTTTTCCTTGAAATAACAGAACTCAACAGATTTGTCCCATCCTTGCCATCATGGTTTCGCACAGCTCATTCTCCGTGATCGTACATCCTCATCCGTCGCCTAACCGAGGCGCCTGCGCGTATGAGCTCGGATTTCCGAATTCTAAGAACGCACTGGTTTTCATCGGCGGCCTTGGAGACGGGCCTCACACGGTTCCTTACATTAGGACTGTGGCCAAGCATTTGGAAACCACAGGTAAAGACCTTGAGTTCTCTGTATTTGAGCTTCGATTAAGGAGCTCATTTATTGGATTTGGGACCTCGAGTTTAAGCAACGACGTGGATGACATCGCCGCTTTGGTGAAGTATTTGCGGGGTTTGGGCCGAGAGAAAATCGTCCTATTTGGTCATTCAACCGGCTGCCAAGTAAGTTTGCATTGCTGCGAACCCATGTATGGACATTGCTGATTGTGCTTAGGATTGTATGGAGTACAGCAATTACGTCAAGCATGGTAACCCACCAGTCGATGGCTTCATCATGCAGGGTCCAGTTTCGGATCGTGAGTCGTTGGAGGGCATTTTCCCCAGTGTCAAAGAAAGCATCGAATTAGCAGACACATGGATCGCCGCTGGCCGGGCTGGTGATTGTCTCCCCGGCGATAAAGTCCCCACGGTTCTGGCTGCGCCAATCTCCGCCTATCGATTCAAGTCGCTTACAGCAAAAGGGTAGGTCACCAATGCCTGTCTCCCGTCTTGACGTACTGAAGAACAAGTGTTGACTTTCCCTCCCTCACTCTATCTTTATTTTAGCGGAGATGATGACTACTTTTCGTCTGACTTGGACGATGCGACTGTGGCCAAGTTTTGGAGCCGGTTCAACAAACCGGTGCTGGTATTGCACTCGGGCCAAGACGAATTTGTTCCAGCACATGTGGACCAGGAGGCTCAGAGTCAGAGATACCAAAAAGCAAGTACTTTTGTTAGCTCATTGTCAGGGCTCATCCCGGATGCTGGGCATACTGTCAAGGAGGAAGCTGCGAGAGAGTGGCTGAGCGAGAGAGTGGTCGACTTTTTGCGGACGTTGGAGAACTGAGGGCGTGAACCAGCCTCGACAGCAACACACGCAGCCTGCGAATTCCGTACAATCTGAACCGTCATACGAGGCGTTGGTGAAGCACATCAGAATATAGACGTGAAGAATAGACAGAAAGGGAATTATGCTGTGGATCGCGTGAGGTCTTGTGGCGGCTTATTAATTACCCCAAATACGCTCTTTATGCAGGCTACATACGAGGGGTAGGGCCCAAACAGCGGAAAGTCGGTAAAGATGGTGGTGGCTGACGAGTCTCGGTGTGATATTAATTGATACACAGCTTGGAAACAGGTCTGATAGATGCACAACGGGAGTAAGATCTACAGGTCCGATAAGCCCGAGTGGTAAGTCATGCATATGTCAAGACCACAATGAATGGCGAGTGAAGTTTACTTGCGCGGGTATACATGGCAATTTTCCTGACAGACGAATACACGACTGTTCTTGGCGCCCAATTGCAACACCGGTCCTGTCAGCAGTTTTGTTGTAATTCTTGTCGGCGTCAAAAGACGAGTCTGTTCACTGGAGCAAAGACTACAACAGTGAGAGGCGAAATGTGTTCGGCCCAGAATCCGGTAGCTCGCTATCCCGCCCGATACCACAATGTATTATAGCACATTAGTATATCTGGATGGGCAGAAAAATTCCGGTATACGGAGTAGACTGGGCCTAGGTATGTAGGGCGAAAGCTGTTCAAGCAGGGAAGTTGCCTGGGATGCACACCCACACTCATCACCATCCGCATCTAATATTGGTAATCCAACGGTGTCTGGCTCGTTGCAGAACCCTTCGGCAGCCGTCGTCATGCACGCTGCCCTGTAGCTGCCCGGACCGTCGCTGCTTCGGCGCGCGCCATGGTGGTGTAGGAAAGGTTCGTTTCCTAAGCCGATCATTTTTGTTCGGACAATTGGATGCATGATTCCATGTCGGCCCCCAGATGTCCAGGCCCCCTCCAAGCTCCAAAAGTGGGGTAAAGGCGAATCATTTTTGCCTTGTCCTGCCCTGTCTTGCACGTTTTTTTGCCTGTCATAAAGAACCCCCCAGCAAGACTTGGCGCCGTCGCTGACAAACGCCTGCCTAGCTGCAAATTCTACGAAGTACCACGATTCGACGGCTCCGTATTGTTCGGGTCTCGGATTTAATAATGTGGCATGTTATTTTTATCCATTTATCAATTTTTTTTTGCCGTGCTTATTCTTCCTCTTTCACCGACGACTCCTTGTTCCTGTAGGGTTCCTCCTCGTCCATTGCCGCTCTCTACCCATCCGACAAGCTAACCACTTCCACCGCTCTCTGATGCAACATTAATCGATCCTTGTTGCTCGGATTGTACTCGGCAAAGACGTCACTGGCTCGCTGGACCCATAGTTTTGGTCGAGGCTCGCCGGCGCCGACCACGGGAACGCGCCAACCTCAACCTTCAACTGCAACCTCTACACCTTTGTTCCGCGCCGACGACCCGATTCGGTTCCTTCGTCTGAGCATGCGGTGATTTGCTTCCACCTCACCCTCCTCGCTCTCTCGCCTCACCTAGGACCATGGATCCTCTGGACCTCATGGACCCTTACAGCGAGCAGCAGGTCCGCCTGCTTTCCGGCTCCTTCACCGGCCTGCGCCCGCTGCAGCGCCTCGGCGGCAATTACTTTTCTGTCTCGGCTTTTCAGCAACCGCTATGCGGCAATGAAGAGGGCTGGGGCCCAATTAGCAAGTACAGATACGACTTTACGCCGTGCTTCATCGATGTCTGGCTGGCAACCGTGTCCGTGTATGCCCTCGTCTTGGGACCAGTTGCCCTGTGGTGGCTGCTGACGAAAAAAAAGCCCATGGAAGAGGGCTCCTCCAAGGATGCTCACTTCTACATCAAGCAGGTGGGTTAATACCGTCGCTGATTCTCTTTCATGCTAAATAGCTTCCGTTTGCCCATGTTTGATAGCTGACACCCGTGTCCCACAGTCCCTTCTCGTCTTTCTCATCGCCGACGTCGTCGTTCAACTCGTTATTCAAATCCTTGGCATGCCCGGCATTTGGTATGGGGACTTTCGCGTGCTGACAACTCTTCTTACGATTCTTTCCTTGTTTGTCATCTTTTCGATTCAATGGATTGAGCATTGCCGCCTGCGGCACGCCAATGGAGTTGTCCTCTTCTACTGGCTCCTCCTCCTCATCTCGCTCACCGTCAAGCTTCGGTCTTTGATTTCACAACAAGTATATGAAGTGAACCTGCCTTACTTTATTACGTACTGCATTGGATTCGGGTTTGCGGTTGTTGAATTTCTCGTCGAGTGGCTGTGGCCTCGTCAGCATGTTCCAAGTGGCTACGAGGCCATCTCCGAGGATGAGGAATGCCCCGTGGAATACGCCACTGTCTTTTCTCGTCTCACCTTTTCCTGGATGACACCCATGATGCAATATGGCTACAAGATCTTTTTGACTGAAAGTGATCTGTGGGGCCTAGCCAAATCAGACCGGACCAAGACCACTGGTGCAGCCTTTGAGAAGGCCTGGGCTCATGAGTTGAATCACCGTCCCAAGTCTCCGTCACTTTGGTTGGCCATGTTTCGTGCCTACGGTGGTCCCTATGCAGTTGCTGCCTTATTCAAGATCGGTAATGACATCGCGCAGTATATTCAGCCGCAGCTGCTTCGTCTGTTGCTTACCTGGGTCAAATCATACAACCCTGAGTACGGTGTGGTTGCCGAACCTGTTATCAAGGGAGCGGCGATTGCACTGGCCATGTTTGCTTGTGCTGTATTCCAAACGACGATGGTGGTACGTAGTTGTTTCTGGCTCAGACTGCTTCTCGGCTATCCTCTGTTTCTATTGTTTGTAAAGTCTTGCTGACCTTCCCCTACAGCATCAATACTTCCAATTGTCCTTCGTAACTGGTATGCGGATCAAGGGTGGCCTCGCCTCCACCATCTACCGAAAGTCTTTGAGGTTGTCCAACGAGGGGAGATCAACAAAAACCACGGGAGACATTGTGAATTACATGGCTGTTGATGCCCAGCGTCTTCAGGACTTGACTCAGTTTTTGCAACAAGCGTGGTCGGCTCCCTTCCAAATTATCATCTGCATGGTTTCGCTCTATAACCTTGTCGGGTGGTCAATGATGGCTGGTATCGTCGTAATGATTATTATGATGCCAGCTCAGGGATGGGTCGCCAGAATCATGAAGAATTTGCAAAAAGACCAGATGAAGAACAAGGATGCCAGGAGCAGACTCATCAATGAAATTATTACTAACATGAAGAGCATCAAGCTTTATGCATGGGGTGCTGCTTTCATGAACAAGCTCAACTACGTTCGAAATGAGCAAGAGCTCAAGAATCTGCGACGAATTGGTGCCACCCAGGCATTTGCCAACTTCACTTGGAACACAGCGCCGTTTTTTGTTTCATGTTCGACTTTTACGGTCTTTGTTCTCACGCAAGATAGACCGCTTACAACCGACATTATATTCCCTGCTCTGGCCCTTTTCAACCTGTTGACCTTTCCATTGGCAGTTTTGCCCATGGTCATCACGTCCATCGTTGAAGCGTCAGTTGCTATTGGCCGCTTGACTGATTTCCTGACCGCCGAAGAACTTCAGTCTGACTCTGTCACTGTAAAGCCTGCTCCTAAAGAGATGGGTGAAGAGACTGTGCTCATTCGCGACGGCACCTTCTCCTGGAACCGTCATGAGCCTAAGGAGGTCCTTAAGGACATCGACTTCACCGCCTACAAGGGTGAACTAACCTGTGTCGTTGGCCGCGTGGGCGCCGGCAAATCCTCCTTCTTGCAGAGTATTCTTGGTGATCTTTGGAAAGTTAAGGGTTCTGCTGAGGTTAGAGGCACTGTGGCCTATGCATCTCAACAGACTTGGATTTTGAACGCAACCGTCAAAGAAAATATCGTCTTTGGATACAAATACGACTCCGAATTTTACGAGAAAACTGTTAAAGCTTGCGCCCTACTGGATGACTTTGCTCAGCTGCCTGATGGCGACGAGACCGTTGTCGGGGAGAGAGGCATCTCTCTCAGTGGTGGACAGAAAGCCCGAGTGTCTCTTGCCCGTTCTGTTTACGCCAGAGCCGATATTTACCTTTTGGACGATGTTTTGTCTGCTGTGGACTCACATGTTGGTCGTCACATCATCGACAATGTCCTTGGCCCTCGCGGTTTGCTTTCGACAAAGACTAGAATCCTTGCTACAAACTCCATCCCCGTTCTCAAGCAAGCCAGCTTTATTACTATGCTGAAGGATGGCGAAGTCGCTGAGAAGGGAACTTACTCACAGCTGATTGCCAAGAAAGGACTGGTTGCCGATCTGCTAAAGACTGCCGGTCAGGACTCGAATAACGGCTCTAGTAGCTCCAGCCTTCCTTCCAGTGAGACCTCAACTATTATTGAGGGTGAGCCTAGCTTTACCCAGAACAAAGAAGAAGTCGAAGAGGCTCTAGAAGACGTTCCAGAGATGGAACCGATCAAGGGTGCTACACCTATGGTTAAGAAAACCCGATCAGGCAGCATGGCCACTCTACGACGTGCTAGTACAGCAAGCTTCAGGGGCCCTCGAGGCAAGCTCACCGACGAAGAGCTTGCCGGCGCCTCGCGGACCAAGCAAACGAAGGAATTCGTTGAACAAGGCAAAGTCAAATGGTCTGTATACGGTGAATATGCAAAGGAAAATAACCTAGTCGCTGTTGGAATTTATATTTTTGCCCTCTTGGCTTCCCAATCTGCCAGCATTGGCGGTTCTGTCTGGCTAAAAGAATGGTCTGAACACAACGAGAAGACGGGTTCCAACGACAGCATCGGCAAGTACATCGGCATCTACTTTGCGTTTGGCATCGGCTCATCTTTGCTCACGGTTGGCCAAACTCTGGTTCTGTGGATCTTTTGTTCTATCGAGGCTTCTCGCAAGCTCCACGAGCGCATGGCCAACGCGATTTTCAGATCTCCAATGTCCTTCTTTGACACTACGCCCGCCGGGCGCATTCTGAACCGATTCTCCAGTGATATTTACCGAGTTGACGAAGTTCTGGCGCGTGTGTTCAACATGTTGTTTGTTAACGTTGCAAGATCTTGCTTTACCCTGGGTGTCATATCTTTCTCCACTCCCGCTTTCATTGCTTTGATTGTCCCCTTGGCGCTTACTTACTACTGGATTCAGCGATACTATCTCCGCACATCTCGAGAACTCAAGAGACTCGACAGTGTCACCCGCAGTCCAGTGTACGCCCACTTCCAGGAGTCCCTTGGTGGCATTACCACTATTCGTGCTTTCCGTCAACAACAGCGATTTCAACTCGAGAATGAGTGGCGTGTGGATGCCAATTTGCGCGCATACTTCCCATCAATCAGTGCCAATCGCTGGTTAGCAGTCCGTCTTGAGTTTATCGGTGCCGTCGTGATTCTGGCAGCCGCCGGCCTTGCCATCATCTCTGTCTCGAATCACAGTGGCTTGACTGAAGGCACCGTTGGTCTAGCAATGTCATATGCCCTTCAGATTACGACGTCGTTGAACTGGATCGTTCGTCAAACTGTCGAGGTCGAGACCAATATCGTCTCGGTCGAGCGTGTTCTGGAATATGCCAGGCTACCCAGCGAAGCGCCTGAGATCATTCCCGAGAATCGACCTCCGGTTGCTTGGCCAGCAAAGGGCGAGGTAGACTTTAAGAATTATAGCACTAGATACCGTGAGGGTCTGGACTTGGTTCTTAAGAACATCAACCTGGACATTAAATCCCACGAGAAGATTGGCGTTGTCGGCCGAACAGGAGCCGGCAAATCCTCATTAACACTTGCGCTCTTCCGTTTGATTGAGCCGGTTACTGGTCACATTAGCATAGATAACCTTAACACGTCGACGATTGGCTTGTTGGATCTTCGACGTAGACTTGCCATTATTCCTCAGGATGCCGCGCTTTTCGAGGGTACAGTTCGTGACAACCTTGACCCTGGCCACGTTCACGACGACACTGAGCTCTGGAGTGTTCTTGGTAAGTTCATCCCGGGCAGTCACAGTGGAATTGCGTCGTTATTAACTGTATTTAGACCATGCCCGTCTCAAGGAACAAGTAGCAAACATGGATGGCGGTCTCGAAGCCAAGATTAACGAAGGGGGTAAGTCCATCATGGCGGGCACTCTCCTCATTCCCCATACCGTGTGTATCATGGTGTAATTCTGACGTGATTAGGTTCGAATCTCTCCCAAGGCCAGCGTCAACTCGTCTCGCTCGCCCGCGCCATGCTTACGCCCTCCAACATCCTCGTGCTCGACGAAGCCACCGCTGCCGTAGATGTCGAAACTGACGCCATGCTCCAAGCTACCCTGCGCTCACCCCTGTTTTCCAATCGCACTATTATCACGGTTGCACACCGTCTCAACACTATCCTTGACAGCGATCGCGTCGTCGTCCTGGATAAGGGTGAGGTGGTGGAGTTTGACACGCCAGGTGAGCTATTCAAGAAGCAGGGTGTATTTTATGGCTTGATGAAGCAGGCTGGCCTGGAGATTGAATAAACATAAAAGATGAGTGATGTACAGAGTAAAAAGTATTTTTTATTTTGGCCTTGGCGGTTATACCATGTATGTACGTTGGAATAAGAATTGAGAGGGGATGTACATTTGCAGACTAGCATTATAAATTGACAATGGGTATACGGAGTACAAGGAATGATGTCCGTGAGCATGAATGCTACGCGTTGACGGAAATGAACGACAACATTCGTTGTGTGACCAAGGACTGTGTGTATTTATTATAATTTGCGCGGCGGACTGAGAAGCAGCTGAGTGAAATGGGAGGCAATGCCAGAGACTAGAAGCTGAGATTGAAAGGGGAATTCTGGATGAGGAAATGGTTGTGATGGCGGGCATGTTTCAGTGTTGCAACAAGTGCATTTACAATACATACACACTTCACCAGATGCACCCCGACAAGAGGTCGAAGCAATTGTACCGTTTCTAGTTATTTGCAGTTATTGATTGATACAGACACGGTGTCGTACCCCATACGCTCTCTATTATACAACTATGTCACCACGGGATGCGGATCGCACACGGGGGCATCTGTGTGCCAATATCTCGATTAGTACGGAGCACTCCGTACAACTTTCATTGACCACATTACTGATGTAATTAATGCTGTCTCTGTAAGACCCTTTTACCTGTCCTCTACGCGCGTGAAGCAAGCACACGCACAATACACATCACTCCGCATCGAGATGGTAGCATTCACACACGAGGATGGGGGATACCAAGATTACGAGGACGCCTTTTTGTGCTGGATTGGCACGCGGCTTGCCGTGATTTTGCTCTTGTGTTACCCACGACTTTTTGTGACGCACCCGTCTTCGGAAATTGTCGCCTCGACTTGCCCATCAGATAAGCTTCTTTGTGTCACGGTGCCACGGCGCGCGGTGGGCGGGCGAGACACGCCCGGATGTCGTTTTGTTTTTTTCATCTCCGCCCACCAACCCGCCCTCCCACTTGGTGACCACAGCGCAGTAGGCATGCAGCTTATCGGGTCAGAGGGACAAACGAGAGGAAAAAGAAAACAGCACGAGACTATGGCTCGGGCGCTACGGGGAAGAAGGGGAGGGGGCCAAGGGGGGTTGACAGGCCGCCCCGTGGTCCCTGTTGGAATCCTCACCGGGCAGCGCCTGGGCCATCGTCTTGGAATAATTGTCCCCACTGACACGGGTATACCAGCAGGAAAAAGGAAAATAGGAGGTTTCCTCGTGGCGGAGCCTGTACTGTACTGTATCTCCTGCATGAAGGCGAAACAGAGATGCAGGTAAAGACTTTCATTGACAGGGACGAAAGACAAGGAGGAGGAAAAAGAAAAGAAAGATGAAATAAAGTTGGGTACTGGCAGAGAGTGTGTGGCTTTCCGCGAGGCGGGCTTGTCAGCTTTCTGCAAAAGCAGTTTCTTCAGTCGCCAAGGGTTGTTACTCTCCGCACGTTGTGATTCGCAAGTGCCAAGGTCCAAGGATACACACTCTTTCCATGTTGGTCGCCGGCCGGATTGTCCTTTTTTCGCCTAGCACTTCCTCTGGGCAAAGGCCCAACAAATCCATTGCCCACTCTGCCACTGTTTGTACTGGCCGATCAGGAGGAGTGAGGGGGCGTCCGGACGTCTGTATTGGACTACTATCCAAGCCTCATGGGGACCAGGAATTCGTTTTTTATCATTGCGTTCGTCTTGTGTCTGAATGGCCGGATCGCCGAACCGGCTCCGTCCCGTCCCCGTCTCATGGCCCGAAACGTGGCTCGTGCTATTTATCTTGTTTTCGACCTTGTGTTACGGGGTACCGAGTACTCTGTACTCCGTACATGGCGTAGTATCCTTGCTTGATGCCAGGGTGAGGGTGACCACGATGCCCTTGGCCAACGTGACCCTCACGACTTCACTGTTGCCTTTTCGCATGTCATGATGTTCCACTAACAGTAGCCAATGTCAGCGTCTTTAATGCAATATGCACTTTTTTGCGTTTGGACCATCTGGTGGCCCCCTGATGTCTGACAATAGAACCGGAGCATCGGGTTTTATCCACTGACATGCGTTCTCCAACTTCATATGGGTCTTGAAAGTAGTAGTATAATCCTCACGGCAACAACATGATGGGGGGAATGGAGACTCTCTTTTCCCTCCTTACCTCCGTTATTTTTGTTACCGCCTTGTTCCCCGACCGAATGAGACAGGGCCGTTCCGCAACGTTGCCAGAAGGATGCTGTGGAGCGGTGTTTGGCTAGACAAGAGCCACGGACAACCTACGATTGAAGGGAATAAACAAAACCCACCCATGACGAATGAAACTGTAGATACAAGAGGGGAACAAAAAATCGCCGTTCGGTTGGGCAGTTGTGATGGGCCTGGTCATGTTGTGCATCGGAATCACTTATTCGACTTCGTTCTGCCGGTTGTACGGAGTACACATGCAGTCGCCGTGGCGCGTCCACGGTATGTTCGGACAACGAGGAATCAAAGAATGACTTCAAATACCACAACCGTGAGTACGCATAATGGCGCACTGAATTGTCATTTTGTCCACGATAAACTCAGCCGAAATAACGATACCACGACTTAAACTTGGACCAGTCGACGCTCCACAACAGACGCTTGTTGGTAATTCCAAGAACGGTGAGGCTTCGAAAAATATAATACAGAATACTAGTAGTACGGAGTTACCACTTTACTTTGACTGGTGAATCTCGTTTGAAAAGGGGCGTGTTCAGCGAATG
This sequence comes from Metarhizium acridum, assembly GCF_019434415.1. Lineage (NCBI taxonomy): Eukaryota > Fungi > Ascomycota > Sordariomycetes > Hypocreales > Clavicipitaceae > Metarhizium > Metarhizium acridum. The sequence continues at coordinate 433,499 of NW_027094020.1, read as the reverse complement.
AGTCTAGCCGCAGTGACCAACTTGTGCCCTTCTGATCCTGTTTGGTACGTGCTGGAAACGAGATTATAGCTTTGTTTCTCGTCATTTAAAAATGAGTGCTGGCCGATGAGTGGAATCCACATGTTACCATTTTGTAGTGATTAATTAGACGTAGACTGAACCATACTCGGTAGAGTTGGTCAAGCCGCATACAATTTCCCGCGGGTAGTGTGGTGATATCTGACTAACAAACGCAAGTAATGTTGAGCCATCCTCACTGCATGGGAATGGGGTTTGGCAGCATATACGACCGGTATTACGGAACACAGTCATGACCAAAGTCTGGAATAAATGTCGCAGACGGTTTCATGTGTGACAGCCCAGATCAGCTCAAGCAGCGAGCAATGGAGCTGATTGCAGAACAGGCATAGGCGTTGCACATGTAATACTAGTCCTCCGGTGACGATATCGTACCCGCTGTCCGTTGTTGTTGTTGTTGTTGTCATCAAGGCGTTGCCCTTTATCAGCACGAGCCTCATATTAAGCTTCGGGAAATTGCAGTGGTCTGCCCGTTGCAAAAAGTCCACCGTTGACGAAGAATTTGGAAAAACCTGCGGGTATGACCTGGTCCCCAGCCTTATATATGCCGTGTTTATGGCAAAGGGGCACCTGCAGTTGTCATTTCCGCAAATCCCTGCCCAGGCTTGCCATAGCCGTTTTAAAATTCCCGACTTCTGGATGCCCACACACTATTCTTCATGCAGGTAAACCTTGTTGAAGACGAAGTTTTCGTGAATACTAGAGTGAAATGTACCCTGAAGCCTTGTCTCCGTAGATGGAATTAGCTATCAAGGGAAATTGAGCGATGCGACAGCTGAAACACGTTTCGGGGGGCTTCTTTGTAGCAGCAATCAAACCACCAATAGAGGTTTGAATTCGCCCATGACGAAACACCTGGTCTCGCAGTCAAGAGGCATTGTTGTCCTGGCTGGTTCCTCCCTCTATCGCAGTCCGTCCAACACTCCTCAGCCCGAAGTCTCCTTGCATATCGTGGGGCCTCAGAAGCCGGTCCGACTGGTCATAAGCCACAATATCCGCTTTGGTTCGATATCGCGAGCAGCTTACTCCGTACAGGCTGGCTGACGCTGTCATTACCCAAAGCCGACTCGCTGCGAAAATGGTCAACCGAGCCAGGCGTGGTGGGGATTCGCAAGTCAGAGCAAGTGCATGACTAGATCTGAGATGTGGGAGTCCCCTTTGCAGTCATTTACTTACCAATCCCATCGGTCAAATCCCTGACCTTGATGGGTCTGGTCTGCTGGCCTAAAAGGCTGGCATCGCTGAAATGCGTTCCGCAGCCGCAATGGAGGTGCGGAAATGGCCTGCATTGGAGCCATGGGACTACGTTGGCGTATTCAAGCCCTCTTCTGGCTTGTATTATTGGACTGAGTACTCCGTAGTGCAGTTTTGCCGAGAGATCTATAATTGCTTGTTTTGGTGTAGCTTCTGAGTGAGACTCTCAATTTGTAAATTCATATCCGCCTCAGGCTGGGAGCTTATGAACGAAAATGGATGACATGGCAACTCAGGTTTTCCAACGCCTTGACTGCAATCGTTTATGAGTCTTGGTAGCATCCAACATTATGCTTTTCAGCCATGTTAGGTGGTTGGACCTGGCTCGCAAGCCCCGTTCGTTGCAACCGAGAACGGGAGTATTCCATAAATCGCCGCTGTGCATTTTGGAAGTGTTCCCTCGGAAATATTCTTCGGTTGAAATTGCGCAGGACCGGGCTGCCAGGTGGATATAATTAGAGTCTATAGACGTCATCTGACGCCATATTGCAGGTTGGTTAATGGGATCTAGTAGGACTGGCTGTTGTTGGCACCGTCCGGCCATTCTGACACACCCCATCACTACACCGTGCTGAACCATTCGACATCGCCGCGACACGGTGTTCCGAGTACAGAGTACGGAGTACCTGGTGGTCCTAGACGTCCCAATGTGGCTGCACTGAGCTCTTGTTGACGAACGGACGAACAATCTGGTCCCTTCAAGACGGAATAACGAAATCGCCGACGGATGGGCTAGCTCTCCGAGCCGTACCGCGTCCCACAACATTTTAGCCCAAGATTGATTGGAGTAAGTGGCCCTGTTGCAAACTCGGAAATCTGGTTGGCCGGCTATGCAACGGGTCAAGTAGAAACACCAGCCTGGCTCTGGACGCTAAACTGCTCCTCACCCTCGACGTTGCCTCCACAGCTCTCCGGCGGAGCCGAGTTCATTTGATTACTTATGGTGCATGAGCCCTACCAGCATCTATGAGAGGCGAGTGTTCAGGTCTTGACTTTGTCGCTGCAATGGACAGCCGAATATCTGCGTATCGAGCAGAGAAAGCATAAGTGTGCACTCGCTTAGATCCAGTGTTTCTGCAACAACATTTCAAATTCTCGTAGTAGCCATAATCCAGCTTATCTCGTTGCATAGAGACGACAGAACGTGCTATTTTTGGCTTGGGGGTTGTGGACCCAAACTTTGTGCTCAGGTGAGAGAAGATATTAACTTTCCGGACGCATACATGGGTTAACACCAGAGCTCTCAAACCGCAGCAGGGATCAGCGTTGTCGATGAACACCGATAAAGCATTGTTCCATCTCTGTAGCCAAACATATCCTGCGGACAAATACCTAGGTAGTTAGATAGCCTTTAGCATTTGACTATTGGTCCGCCTGAGGAGCTGGCTGCTTGTAGATTCGACGGATCTTTTTCCCCTTCCCTTGCTACCTCGCCCAGGCCTGTTTCGGGGACAGGTATGAATATCAAACCATAATAGAAACTAGCAGTGACCCGTTTAATATTAAAAGTGTCATACATATCCGCTATGATAGAACATATGTCACGATATTAGTTAGTAAACCCTTGACCGAGAAAGTTTTCTTTGTGGTGCGTAGCCAGACATAGTACAGTGGCAGAGGTAGCGAGCCGCTGTGAGATATGAACATGCCTTGGTGTGCTCAAGGGGTGAATGGAGCGCATCCCTGACGTTCACTATGTGAGACGTCGTTGGCGACCAGAGCAGAAGTCAAGGTGAAGACAAAAATTTTGTAATGTACATCAACTCTGAGCAGGCCTCGTCTCACTCGCGACCTGGCAAAGTCTCATCGCCATTCGTGATCCCCCATCTCGAAACAAAATGGTAGCAGCAGCGGAGTAGTAAGTATAATCAAGCACACGGGATGTCCCATGCTGCGTGGTCTGGTGATCAGTGACCAGGCTGAGATATAGAGTGACATTATATTAACACCAGAGCAGGAATTTGCGAGAGCGGGAAGAGTGAGAGACAAAGAGGAAAATAAAACCAATGAAGCGAGTTACGGCTCGCAAGACTTTCAGGTATCCTTAAAGAGGGCATAGAATGAGCTATGGCAGTTTCCATAGGTACTTGTTCCACAGGTTGAGCAGCCACTTGAGGCTTGGGCAACTGCGAGTGCTCCGTAAGGAGAAGACCCCTACTACTCCGCACTCAACCTTCCTATTCCCAGCGCAGCAATGAAGAATAGGCGACGTGTGTCCGATGCCTAAACTTTGCCTTGTGCCAATATGTATGCCGCCAGTTTGGAGTTGGGGTGGCCCATGTGGTTTGGAGTATTGGGCCGTTGATATCTGAACAATGACACCATTTCGCGCATCATATTCCTTTTCCTGAACGTCGCGATGGTCTCGTTCTGTGTGTTTTCACTCTGTATGATATGTGTATATACAGACTATGTGTCTTGGAAGTTGTATAAACACGTACTAGGGTGCCCGCTTATGATTGGACTCGAGTTGTTTCTTGACTCGATGACAGCCCGCACTTGCATTGCAAATGTAGGTACCTATCTCGCGGATAGACCCCGGCTCATTCCCGATGCCTTGGATACTTCCAATGAACCACCAATTGCCGATTTGCAGGGGCATGGACAAGTGTGCGAAGTAAACCTGGGCTTGTTCCAGTAGAACGGACAGGCTGTGACCGAAGACACCGTAACGGGCCCGTTTGATGCAACCCTCTTGTGTTGGCTGCATGGTGAGGCTGTTTGTTGTCCCCAAAGCTGTGATCACAGGGCGTTCCGAGGGAGTTGGTTCTGGCGGACTTTTGGCCTGTGTCTGCAACTCTCTTTGGTTGCTGGAGCTCCAACAGCTGTTTCGCAACCGACGAAGAGTGCTTTCAGAATATCCATGCTGCCATTCGTGGCTCATACATAGTCCCCAGACAGGCCCTGGTAACCGGGGCGGGGAAGCGGTTATGAGCCCGGTTGACTCTCCTGGGCTGGATCTGGACCAACGGAGGAAGAAAACGAGGTATTTTTCCTGCATACGTACATACAATATGCACTGCTCCGGAGGCCTCGCGTACGTCTGCTGGGCAGCATCGAGGTCAACATCAACACGCGGATGCTAGTGCAGACATGCAGACATGCAGGCCTGCGTGGCTTGTATGTGTAGTCTGTGGGTGTTGAATCACCGTCAGGGTCCCCAGTAGCATTGTTTTTGGGCCTGATCTAGTTCAATTGAAGGCATGATGCATTGTAAAAGGGCTTTTGGGATGCATGTCGAAGACTGCACCGATTTTCCTGGTCCCAGAGAGTGATGGGGGCGGAAGAGGTGCAAAGGTGGAGAGGTGCAGAAATGCGATGGAAAGAGATGGCACTTGGAGCCATGGATGAGAAGGCGGAGCAAAACAGGGAAGGAGCGATGGTCGAATCAGCAAAGACATCGGATCGTGCAAATCCTGATTCCTCGCAGCATACAGAGTACTCTGCAACCTCTGGCAGTTGAGTATCTACTTCGCATCGTAGATGGAAGTAGCGGCATCATTTTGGAACATTTGATCCTTGCAATACGGACCAAGCTCGCTCGTCACCATCATCGTCATCGCTACTGTCCCACCCCACGACGGTGTGTATGATCCGGAGTATACTCCGCCGACACTGACAAACTGGATATGCAATAGCATCATCTTTTCGTCGAGATTCATATTTCTCGGCCAAATAAGGTTCGTGCAGCGAGTATCCCTCCTGGACAATTCATCTGACACTTGGGCCAGGCACTTGAGATTTGGCCCCCCTATTCCAAAGTATGATTAATTGAGACCTCTGGTTGTTATCATCCTCGCCATATCTTCTTTCCTATGAAAGGCATGCTGCCTGATATATACTTGTTGGTCCGTTTCGGTCTTGCTTGCCTGAACCCAAAACGCTTAATATTGCCGGCACCTATTTGGCCCATGCGCATATCGAAGAGGCTCCTCATGGTACTCTTGGAGAGACTGCAGAGTACTCCGTATATTCGTCATCATTTGGTATGCCGCCCTCGGTATGCGGCCATCATCACAATCACAACCATCTGACAACGCAGAAGTATTCTGTTCGAAACCTAGTATCAATGCGAGCTACTCTGGGGATCAGTTGACATCATCTATTCATTGGCTGTACTCGTGAATACAACTCTGTCTACACATCGTGTAGACTCGGTAGTCCTCTCAGAACCGTCTGCTTCGATCTCACTGTGGGAATTGCCCCATCACATTACATAAATGGTCCCTGGACATTAGCATCCGACGCTTGGTCGTCAACTGCCTTTTCTTCAGGCCTGGTTTGGCGTCTCTTATCAAACGCGGAAACAACTGCTCAGTGAAATCTGTACATGATTCGACTCCGAGCCCAAAGAGCATCACTGCCAATTACATACACAGCGAATAGTCCAAGTCCACGTTATGGTCAACCGGCTGGACATTCTTCGCCCTCGCTCGCTCAAGAGACAGTTGTATTTCCCACAAATGTGTTGTTCATGGCATAACTATCCCGCACGGAAAGGCCCTCCACCAAGTTGCATTTATCTGGACATTTGCCGTTGATGTTGGTGCTGCCGGTGGTCGCCGGCAGTTGGCATTGGCAAGTCGGGATCAAATGTATACGGGACCATCGCCATTCGAGACTTCTTAATGATGGCAGGGTGTACTCCGTATTGTAAGTCGTAAGGAGCACCAACAGTCTTTATCAGCATGGAATATCACTGGCCAATTCTTCCATCGACGGGCGTTGCGGCCGCTTGCCGCCTCTCGCCAGCAGGACGCCAACAGGAAGCCACCCACGCCACTCGACGTCGTCTTGGTCGTCCCTTTCGCAATGCGCGCCTTGTCCCCATGTCCGCTAGCCGTTGCTCCCAAAACAGATGGATCTCCAAGCAGCTCCAGCTCCAGCTCCAGCTCTCCCGAGGCGCTTGTCTTACCGCACCCCCTCCGCCTTCGCGGTGCTGCACCCTCGCCCCATCCTCTCCTCCATTCCTAGGTAGGCTTAAGCGTCTTAGACAGATGTGGCCAGGGCTGTTGACAGGGTCCTTGCCGCATACCCTGTCCAGGTGTCCGTCCTCCCCTCGCCCTACACCCCAAAGGAATGCTTCTCTCGACTGGCTCGTCCCGCACCACACCACCTCCCTGAGCTATAGTACACAGACCTTGGCGGTGCGGTGCGATGCCGTTCAGATGCCGTTACTGGATGCTGGTCAAGCTTGCGCCATTCAGAGCTCACTCCTGTTTTCCGGTCCTGTGGAAGTAGCCCTGTTCAAGGTGGCTCTCCTTGTCTGTGCCAGGACCGTAATACATACATGATGTATACGGGGTACGGAGTACACTTCACTGTGCTCTGTACTCCGTATGAAGCACAGTACTGGACATGTATTCGCTCTCAGCACCTCCACCAGGCCAGCATAACAGGGGTTCGCTACCTGTGGGAACCTGGCACCCATCATACTTTGAGTACGTTATTGGCCCTAGCCGTGATCACAACCCAAGGGTGCCACCCACTCTCATTCTCTTTCCCTAGCTTGCCAGGCTAGTTGTTCAGAACGAAGAAAGATCGTTCCAGCTCTAGGTGTCGTGTACCAGTTGGCTACCCTCCAGCTGTCCCCCCCCCGGTTTAGCTATATTGAACGCACAAGGGTTGGTCGGTGCCACTGCTTCACTCTATCGTTCTCCCTCCGAATTTCTCCCCAACTTACTCCGTATTCCTCTGCCATATCGAATTCTTTGCTGAGCTTGTTGCGGAAAACATCTAGCTCCTTGCCCACCAGTGGCGGACCTCCTCGCTCCCAAGTTGTCCGTAGTTGGCCTTGACCGAGGCATTGTGACGGAAAATGTCAGTCAGAGTTGCTTGTGAGTAGGAGAGCAGAGACATTTTCCAGTGCGGGGGGTCTCATCATTATTCATTGCACACTCCCAGCTCAGAACCAACCCAAATTGTACGAATACCGGCTCTCCGGTGCTAACCCACCCTTCTGCCACCCATCTCATTATCAGCCATTCCACCCAAGCTTTGCTCGACTCTCTTTCCTCTCCCTTTCTTACTTATTTCACTTAACCGTCTTGGTCGAGCCCGTACTGCTCTGTTTACCTGGTCCTCACATTCAACAAGCAGGATCCGCCAACCACAAGTCCTTATCAAACGACCTGGATATTCATGTCACATCAACTACGTACGGAGCTTTTGTCACTTGGCCGAGGGCTACCTCTTTCTCACGAGCGTTCTATCTAAACACAAGGAGCTCTTGGAACTCCTTCCTATCTGCGCCACATAGAGCCTCAGATTGTGATAGTGACTGCATCGACATCGTGAACCCCGACCTGCAGGTCAGCTCACACCGACTACTCAATTCGAAACCCTTGCTGCCATTTGTTCTACAGGCTTTGTTCACACAAACGGCAAAGATTGTCTTATACGAGTCTTTCTGATCATCCGGATCACGCCTAGAGTGCCGCTCTTCGGACAAGTCGCCATTTCTGATCAGACTGAGGATCATACCCAGACGCAACCTCCAGGTCCCTCTACATCGCCAGGTTTCAAACGACCATGAAATATTGAAGCCGTCATATTCGAGCGAGGCAGTCGTTCTATAACTCGAGACAATAGTTGTTTTCAGACAACAGACTCTGTGGTATTAGCCACGATCAAAATTGTCTTCACCCAGCATTGCCCAGACAGAACAACGACCCATCCAACACTCAATACTGCCAGCTTCTTTGGTACTCTCACTGGCATTCGTTTCGAGTTAATTCTTGTCAAATGTTGTCAAATGTTACACGACATTTACTGAACACGACTGGCATCCTTGGTCGTCGACACGACAAATACTTCAATCACATTGAGCTTAGGACCCGAACATCAAGCCAACATTTGCACGACATGCGATAAATGGGTCTGCCAGTACCCCGTCCAATTATTGTGAATTTTCAAAGACACTAAGCTCTTCGAACTTCTTGTCGGTTTCGGGATACAATTGACAACCATCCCTCGCGCCCCGGATTGTTCTCTGTCCTTGTTGCACCAAACATGTAAGGCGAACACTGTTCGACGTGTCGTAACTACATTCATCGTCGCGCCGCTGACTCCTTAACGTAGATTAGCTATTTACCAGTTACTCCTCTGGTTTATCGCTGACGTGCCAGGGCTGACTGATTTGTTGTGTTGTGACGAATGCTCAGTTTTATTGACGGCTCAAGTAGTCCTGCCTGACTTCTATTCACTACCCAACAATGGTTCGACCCTTCCCGCGGGACGAGTTCCCACGCCAGCCGTCGTTCCAGCAATGTTTTCCTCCCACCACAAGGCACGCCTCATTCTCGCAGGAGAGATATGTTACCGATGCAGTACAACGACCTGATTCTTTCCCCCAAGATCGCTACGGCGTCGATCCAGGGGACAGTCGCTATCAAGAGGCGTATGACTTGCACCGTCGCCACCCCCCAATGGTGAGGCCCGTGTAGAATATTCCTTGGAGTCGTGAACAGAACTAACATGACGACTTGAACCCGTACAGGAAATCCCCGAGGCGCTCCGTTCACATTGTGGGATTGCTGGAAAGCAGTACTTCGTTGCCGTTATGAGTGAAGATGGAAAGCCGATGACCTTTCTCAGTCCATCTCAGAAGCTGCACGACATCACGATTCGCCAGTTTTTTGATGTTGGCAAATTTCAGCAGGTCATGGCTCGAGTTGATTCTGGTAAGATCGAAACATATGCAACCCGGCAAAAGTTGGGGGATGCGCTACACTGGTTTGATGCTGATCATACACCACTCTGTTTCTGTAGGCGCTGATCCCATATTGGATGATGGACTGCCATTCGAGGATGCCTCTTTTAGCAGAAGTAGTAGTTTTGGGCGTATGCGACCCTCGGATCGACGTCGCAGCTCTATTTTTGATGATTGGGAAGGCCCTACTCGATCTGGACGCAAACGACCTCGACCCCGCCACCCAATCAACGAAGACGACGATGTGCCGATGACGGTGTCATCTCGAAAAGGCATCAAAGTTGGTGATGGCGATGCAGTATGGAACTTCTACGAACAACGTTTCAAGAACTGTCAGCAGACTGCGTGCAAGTTGATAGCCAAGGCATGGGTTAAGGCTGTAGAGCCCAAGAAACAATCAACACATCCATATACGGGCAGTGACGAAAAGGCTCCAGATTGGTGGCCAAAGCCATGGGGCCCTACAAACGACGACAAGGTCAGGCACAAGGAACCAGATCATTTATATAAACGAGGTGTGTTTTTACTTTGTCCTCGACCAGCGAGGCGAAGTTCATGAAAAGCTCACATGGCTATAGAACGAGTCCATCTACTGGCTCATATATTGAGGCTTGTGATTGAGCCCAACAGCAAACAGCACAACGATATACAGAAACTTGGCCTCAATGTGAAGAAGCTAGAAGAAACAACTTATGAAGCCCTATCCTCGTTCTTCATGGACAATGACACAAACGCCAAGAAACGACCGTATTTAAGTGAGATTTTCAAGATGGCCAGGCAAGAAGAACGTTTCAAGAACGGCGAGATTGGTAAGTCCATTAACAGTACCCATAGCGCTATGAACAGTTCTAGTTGTCATGATATTGAGCATTAACATGATGCACTAGACGGATCCACTGAAGTCTATGTGATGGCGGAAGATAAGCTTCCTGAGAACTATGCCTCCGAGAACGAGGACGGAATTTTTCCCAAGGATGAGGAGGATCATGAATTGCAACGTCCCAAGGTCAACACGCAGCATCACTGCGTGATCCCAACGCCAACGACTGGTCCTGGCTCAGCACAAACATTGCACGGTGGTCATGGCCCGTTCATCGGTGAGCTACCCGTCCGAGGACATTCCTTCAATCCCAGCATGTTACCCGCAGACATATCGTCTCAGCCACACACCTTCGTGGACAGCAACGGCATCACGGTCACAGATCAAACCTCAGTCACTGCCCCTAGCGGGCCCTTGGGCTTGGACATGGTAACCAGTCCCCACGATACCAGCCGACGCCCCTCAGTATTCAGCGAGTACGCTAGCCCAGGAGGTAGCAACATGTATGCTCAGCAATGGCAACAACCTGGGTCAACTGGGCCAGGGCAATCATCAATGTATGCATACACCCCTACTCAGGGCAATCCTCAGCAACCCCCCTTTATAGGCCAGGGAGTTCCCATGAATGCCAGTACGCCATTTATGGGGGGCACGTTTGAAGGATCTCCACGGCCAGAGTATGAGGCAAATGGGCCTCCGATCTTCCGGACAGGAGATATGCCTCATGCCCCGGTTAATCAATCCCAAGGGTACTATGTTCCCAACGACAGCAGAAGCGGGCTACGAGTCATCACCCAAGTGGTAGACGGTGTTGCCAGAAACCAAATGCAATAACAGGAGCAAGAGATGGCAGCTTCATACCACTACGTCAAAGACACCAGGCATATACACTACGACGAACACAATAAAACAAGATGTGACAAAAAGAGTTTCGTTGAGCGCAATCATGAAGCGATTTCCCTTTTATTAGGCATCCTACTACAGCAATTGCACCCCACCCCAAGCAAGATAATTTTGCAGGGGAAGTACTACTATTGCATAAAGCAGCCCATCTAGTACGTGGACCGGGGAGAGAGAGGGTTGGGCCGGCATGTTTCAAGCCAGAGGATTGCTTACTACCACTCCCATTATCCCTTGGTGAGCAAGGCCTACCTCAGGATATTGCCCGGCGCTTTTCGAGGAATATGGATCTTTGTTACTGGAGCAACGTGGTTTGACAGCAAATGTTCTAATGCCTTCGATTGGGTACGGTGTGTTGATACGGGCGGGGCTGTGATATACCAAAAGAAAAGCGATTGGCGGTAGGCATTTTGATCATTTGGTTTTAATTTTGAATATTGCACAATTTTATTTTTACTTCCTGGGAAGAAGAGAATCCACAGCAGCGCAATTGGCGTCTTTGTTGTCTTCGACTATGGCGTTTAAATGGATACATGACTCTGTTTCGGATGGATATTGGGCTCAGACACGTTTGCTACACGGTAATGATTTACCTGTTGGTTTCGCCTTGATGACTTGGCACGAGGAGAAAAGGGCGGCGAAGCTAGTTGCCAATAGCATCCGTTCCGAAGACGGAAGGACGTGGCAGTCTGTTTAGCGCATCAGGCGGTTCCTTCTCCGGCGCAGCGTGTTTAGCAATCGTGTTTGATTCCTTTGCGTCTACGACTCGTGGCGTTTGTTGTTGGAGAAGATTGTAAGCGTTTCTTACAGCTATCAAATGTCTGGATAGAGGCCAACAAAGGGCAAGTGCCTGGCGAGTACGTGTACGAGGCGCGACTTTGATGATGCTCCGTCGCCAGGAACTGATTGCCATGGTTTCTATGGTTCCAAGACAGAATGCAGTTCCAATACATTTCATGGGCCTGTGCATAGCCCTGACTTGAACATTGTATGGTCCTCAGTTGGAACTTGAGGTACATTACCCCCTTTTTTGTTCATTGTCTTTTACTGTTGCATATATGTGGTACGGTGTTATTGGGGTTGAAGTGTTTTTTTTTTTTTTGTTTCTTGCGGGCATTTCTTACGCTATTACGACTGAACGTCCTACTGTTTTATGTTTACTTGAGGCGCACCGGGACTTGGAGCTTAGCGCGATACCTTGGGAGACCCTTGGGAAACAAAGGGGTGTGCAAATACAACTAGATTGGAAGCTGTGAAGTCAACAAGACCTATACGGCGGGGGGGGGATGGGGGGGGGTTAATCAGGGTTGGGATGGCACAGGCGTGTCCCAAGGCAGAGAGTCTCGGACCAGAGGCGCGAGACTTGGATGACTTTCGGATGAGCCGAGCTGAAGGTGAAGGATGAAGGACGAAGGCGAATATACAGTGCTCCGTATTTATACCACGAGAAGAGATGAGATGAGACAATGATGCACCTTTCCGTTTCCCGACCAGTCAGCACGAGGGTCCGGGTTGGCTCGGACCAAGCCGAGCTGTTCGGGCGTTGGCGAGAGTGGCGGAAGAACGAGACTGGGATAGGACTTAATGGTGAGCACTGACGCTGTTACTGCAGAGCAAGGCCGAAATTCTGTGATTTCCTGTGATGATGGCTTCAGGGGGCGTGACTCCGGGAGCGAGCGAGCGAGTGAGGACAAGGCGGCAAAGCAAGGCAGTATACAATATACAATATATACCGCACCGCTGTACAAGGTGAGATTTCAGACGGATCAGACACACAGGGCACGTACAATGACAGCAAGGCGATGCTGTGCGAGTTATCCTCGTTCATCCAAACACGGAGTAGGACCGGGTAATAAAGTGTGCAGGGAGAGAAACATGGAAATCGAAGGAGGAAGATTGTGGTCCACCACTACCATCTCAGCAACGACAAGCAATAGCCAAGTCTTTCCATTCTACACGTCCCATGGGCCAACGTGCTCATTGACGTGTCACCGGTGGGAAAATGCACATGTTGGTCGAGGCGGAGCAGAGTCCGAAACGACAATGAACAAGCCGCGGCCTCAGCGTCTATACGGTCCCAAGTATACTACGGAGTACGGACAACGGCAGCGTGGATGAGAAAGCACCGCGACGATCCGGATATGATTCATGTACATGCGTTTATTGCAGCAGAACCAGCTCCAGGTACTGATACGCGTATTGGGAGTACGGAGCATATAATCTACAACTACCTCGGGCAAGTACATACATTACCAAGAAGAATGCACAAAACAAGCCCTGCCAGCCTTCCTTGTCGGGTCAAAGATTGGTCAACGGCAGAAACCTGACACGGCTAGAGGCCCAAAGGACCCAGTTCGTGACAGCAGTCGGCCTTGCACGGAGTACGGACTCTGGCGTTGTCCGACGACGAACAAAACAACGACCCGGGAGCGCTAAATAAAATGAGGGAGAGGAGAACCCCGGATCCCCGCGACAGCCGCCGCAGGATCGCCCTTCTGGCACGGGCGCGGCGCGCGGACAATGTGCAGGCTGAGCGGCTGATTCCTCGACATGCTCGGCCGTTGCGAAGCCCAGCGGCGGCGAGGGCCTCGCAGATGGTCCGCCTGCGGTCTGAAACTCTGCAAACCTGCAGCTTTGCTTGGTTGGCCGATAGGGCATTGGGATTCGATTGGGGAGACGTAGGGAGGCGCATTCGGGGGAAAGGGGGGGGGGATTTGCTGCGCAGCTTGGGAGCTTTTTTTTGTAAATCTTTTTGGCTGGGGGGTTAATTAAGGAGTGTTTTTGCTTTTTGGCCGGATACGGAGCACGTATAAAGGACCAAAGGACAAAATGGTGAGACAGTGTGGCGAGGGGGCGTCTTGATAGACGCATGGTGTTGACGCAGGGCAGTGATTTGCCACGGGCTGCGCAGAAGCTTTTCTGGACCTGGAAAACTGCCCATGAACATTTGAAATTACCTACACTGTGTGTCTTTGGAGGGACAGGGCTTCTCTCGCCTCGATACAGGGCGATGACCCAACAAGGCAAACAAAGGTCCGGTTTCAATGGTGAACCCTGGGAGCAACGTGTTTCTGGCCGGAACCAAAGTCCGCTGCTCTCCCAACAGAGAAGCACGTTCGTTGGTGCATCTCCATTGGCCTCCCCTGCCCCCCCGGGGATTTCGAGGGCAAGGTTCAAGGATGGAGCATCGAGATTCTGCTTCTTGTCGGCCGGAAACCTTTCTGGCCCACCCCTGAGCACATATATATCATGGTTGACGTTGCCAAGTCTGTGCGGTGGCAAGGCTGGACTTGACTTTCCTTTTGGAAGGACAAGGACAACGACCATGACGACTTAGTTATTCGTACCGAGTCGCTGGGGGCGGTTTGGTTCCGCCCATGCAGGGCAGACAGACATGCTCAGACGCCGTGATGCGCCAAGAGATGCTCGTCTTCTTTGTCGTGTACCTACATTCATCTCGTCCCTCCAACAGACCAATGCCACACACACCCCCCTCCGGCCTGCAACCCAACCGCACGTACAATCCGCGTGGTACGTGCGACCGACATGCTCGAGTCCTGCTGCATTTGCCATACGACCGGCATCAAAGCTTGTCCTGCTGTGTAGCGTGGCCGGACAGGATCCGCGCCTATAGAGCGGCGCCAGTGACACACATGGCTCTCGCTGCCAGGCCGACGACTCTGTACAGTGTAGACCATCTGCCGAGCATGTACGGAGTACAGAAATGCAGTCGTGCTCTGCCGCTTGCGCAATTCGGCAGCAAATGCCGTGCGACAGGGCAACGTAGTCGCCAGCAGTTTGCCGTGGCATGAGTCGCGCCCCATGTATATACTTGTGCGTCACCGTCTCACAAGAGGTCCCAAAGCAAGCACGGGAGAAAAAATGTAACCGGGCTTCACGGTCCTCCACGGTATGTGACATGCGTCCCCTTTTCCCCCGTCGATCCACAGAAACGATTTCAAACTGCGGGAGCGCGGGACTGTTCTTGGCACGTATCGTCAGTGTAACTATCCATCGCGCCTTGGGTCGACCTCCGATTGAGTTTGGCTAGTCGTTGTTTTTTTGTTTTTGTTTTTTTTTGCCTAAAGGGATCATGAGGGCCACATGAGAAGATTGCTTGTATGTAATATACTCCATACACCTCACTGTGCACCTTGCGATTGGACAACAACGGTTGCCAAATAGTACACTATTCCTATACGACGAGGCGTCTGCCTGGGCGGCCAGGTTTTGCGACGACCGCACGGCCGCTGGCACTAAGCAATAGTCGTGACACAGAGTTGTAATGCCATTTCATTCACATGCCAAGTGAGAAGACAAGCGCCCCGAGTCGGCAAGAGTTGGCGCCGTTGTGAGCAACGGAAACCAACTCGCTCCTTCTCCGGCTAAAGTCCAACCGTGGACCACTAGCGCGCGTCAACGAATAGGTGACGAGCTTGCGAGTTGATTGGCCGGAAAGAGTCCTGGATAAAATGGCAACCCGAGCTAGTCAATAGTGTCACGAATCATTCAGCTCTCAAATCCGCCCAGAGACGTGATTGGCAGGGAAACAAGCTATAGCAACATCGAGCATCAACTCGGAGTCTCGGACAAAGTCCAAGGTTTTGCCGAAAACGGGGAGAGGTACTAGCCGCGGTTTTTTTTGCCAAAGAGGGAAAATGTGACAGAGCTTCACGCCGCAGCTGCGGCACATCCCATCTCTTCGTCTCCATGTCAGATTAGATTTAGGCTACCATTTGGGTTTGCCCGCCTTCCGCCACGGGCGGAGCTAATCCCGCCACAGCTCGACTTTGGATTCTTGGCCGGGCATCCCATCTGCCGAGGCCCGTTGCACGGATCCTGGCTGACGCTACAAAGACCGCGGGATCTGAGGCGGCGCCGAGGGGGGAGCCGCCAATCTTCAAAAACACCAAAATGGACATTCCAAAAGCTGCAGAGTGCATGAACCCTTAGTCCCAGAGAGTTGCTAATCGAGTTCCCGAGGGAACGGGCACCCGGGATTCGTGGCGTGTCGCCGCGCACGACATGTGCCCTCCTTGCTGGCAGGCGCCTCTCGTCATATATGATACGTGATACGGAGTACATGGTGGTTGATTTGCGAGTGTACCGAGTAAAGACCCAAAGTCTCATCTACGACACTTGTCTTTCATCTGAGACGATGCCGCGTCCGTACATGTCGGAACGGAGGGGGGGGGGGGCGCGCAACGCCGGGGAGTCGGGGCAATTGCCTCGCAGACGGGGACATCTGTGCCGATCCTTGGGCATGGAGCATTCTTGTGGAACTCTGGGAGGAGGCTGGAATGCGCATGCCGTCATCTTCATCCCCGGCCCTGCTGAATACTTGCAAGGCGCGATGCCGGCTGTGTTTTCTGGCATTGGCGGGCTTTTTGACACAGGACGCTTTGTCGACTATCAAACATGACTGTCGATCCCCGTCCTGGTGCATGCTTCCTCCGTGACTACTACCCTGGGAACATTGTCGAACGTGGCACACTCTTTCCAAGTGTAATGCGTAGCATCTCGTTTCAGAATGGACAAGATGGTGAGAACCCTACGATTAGGACGGGCAGTGAAGGCTTGAAGTTACGTCCTTGGTTTGTCAGGCCACGCGCCCTGTCACTGTTATCCTCCGTTATGTGATGCCCAAATAGAAAGTGAATGGTCATAAATACTGACAAATTGTACAAGACCGGTGCTGTATTCCGCCGTATCGAGTCCAATCTCGAAACTCAAAACTCGCAAGCCACTATTGTTCGTCGTCGCCGTCACCACCATCAGTCTGGCCTCCTCCAAGTACACAGAACGCTCCCCCCGAGCAACGATTATAGCAAGTAGTGTCGACATCTCATAATACGGAAATCAAACTCCGAGTTGTAATTTACATTCGTTCAAGTCTCCCCAGCTCGTGTCAAGTGCGGAATACTCGTGCGCGTATACACTATATCCTCTCCAAACAGACATTGCTCGGAATTAGAAAAGATGAAATGTACTCCAATATGTCGTTTTGCCAAGACCACGCTCGAATTTACACATCAAGTATCCAAGCCAAGCAACTCGCATATTTCATACAAACTCTCCAACTTGCAATTGTTAAGTGAAAGTTGCTGTTTGCGGTGAGTCTTTCCACTCCAAGTCTGCATCTACCCGTTGTCCTTGTGCCTTTCGGAACCATTGTATCATATTGCCTGTTACAGAATTTGAAAGACGGTCAGGATTGCACCGCCGCCATAGAAAGGAGCCTGTGAAAAAAAGAGACAACCACCACCGACATCCTCACAGACTCAACGCATCCATTACAAGTAGTCTGCGCCTTCTCTGATCGACACCGCATCATTCCATCTACCCTCATAAAATGAACGAGGCCCCGTCGGGATTGAACTTCTCCTGTTCACCTGCTGAATTCCTCGCGGCACAAGTGCAGGTCAAGTCACCATTTGCACCAACTATTCTGTCCTTGCATCTTTCAACTCGTTGATTAGATTACACTCGAAGCGTGGAACCCCAAAAAAAAACACATTGTGCTTGCGACCAAGGGCCGAAAATAAAGCCCAATCCGACCATCTCCTCCAAAGCTTAGTCGCGCGTGGCTGTATCATCACGAAATTATCTCGTGTCTGTAGTCAACACCCCGCTGGAGAGTACGTAAACAAGCATACAGAACAGCAGTCCACGGAAGAGAGCCGCCATTCCAAGCCGCCAACGAGCTTCTTGGCGGCAACGTCCTGAATCTGGAAAGACTCACATCGGCACCATTCTGCCCGCGGACACGAGCACGTTCGCTCCTCGCCCGGCGCGGCTTCACATGCAAAGACACCAAAAGCGACAGCAAATAGTACAATTGTGTCCAGGGTCCGCCGCAAGAGTCGACCGAGGAAACTTGGACGTAGGCTGGTCTGTGAATGGCACGCCTGTTCTTCCGAAAACTAAGCAATGGGCTACTTTGCCGCGGTTTTGGTGGGACGCCATCAAGCGGTATTTCACTACGTGTTGCGGAGACAGCCTAGAGCTTGAAGGCTTGGTATCAGACCTCGCTCGGAGAAGCGAATTCTCAAAATCTAGGGAAATCGTTCCTGTTGTTGCGGTTGCCGCCCCAATCGTCGCATAACATCGTTCAACTCTACGAAGACGGTATGGCAAAAACGCATACTTGCCGCTGACTCGGCTTGAATAGACTGCGGGGAACGCTGAGGAGGCCTGTTGCTCTGCTCATTGTCAGTTCACATCACCGTTGTTGCCCAGGCCTGATTTTTTGTCTGAATGTGCATTGCGAGAGAGCCGTCGCCAGCCACGAGACGTACGGGCACTTTGGTACTCAGTCGTCCAACGAAATGGGAAGCAAACATTAGCAGCCATTGCAAAACAAGACAGGTCGGCCTGATTTCGAGATGCTTGCACCAAGCCTATGCCACGAGGTGCTCGCCCCGAATGGAGCCATTTCAGGAATCAAACTATTCACGGCACACAAGACTACTACTGGAGACTGGAGAACATATGCATCAGCCAAGTTGTATTGATACCAGTCCGAGAAGCCATATTAATCTCTGTGAAAGAGTGGAACAAACACAACACAACTATAAAAAAAAACACGCTGCGCAGATATATCAAAGGCAGTAGCCATGCCAGGCCAACTGCCATAGCGCAAGCAACGCTCCAACGCCTGTCGACTCAACATTCAAACATCAATGACCCACGGCACACATCTGCAACAGTGCTTCTTCCGGGATTGCCTGACCCGGCGTTGATACAATACCATTCGGTCCCCTCATGGGCGGAGAAAACTCCATCCGGGGAGTATCGATGCCGCTGTTTGTGTCCCAAGTTTTTTAATTTGAGTCTTGTTTCTTCTACTAGACAACTGCTCAGAGTCTAGACCTTCTGTGCAAGCTGCGAGGGGGGAAGATTTCCTCTGAGGTGTTCCTATAGTTGACTCTGATCTCAAGTCCAGAGATTTTACACTAGACATCAGTAGCCGTCTTCTTTGTTCGGTTCCCCTTGTCCCTGTGTCATTCGTCTTCTCCTCAGGCTGGGATTGCTTTGCGCTAGACACCACTAGACTGGCTGCTTTCTTTGTTTCGTGACTCAATATTGCTTATGGGCTAGGCTCCTCCTTGAGCTGCGGAGAGACCATGTTAGCCATAGATAAAGATGCTTCTTCCTCAGCTCCCTCCAACCTAGTTCCTTTGTTGGATTCCCCGTCTGGCTCTGGTTGTGTCGTCCAGGCCAGCATTGAAAGCGATTCGTTTTCAGGCATCTAGCTTGATGATGCTCCCATATTAGGCTCCTCCTTTGGCTGAGGAGGCTCCAAGCCAGCATTCTGCGCCACGCGCTTCCAAGTTTCCAGTTCTCTATACAGCCGCTCGCATTCTTGCTTGAGCTTGTCGTTGGAAGCACTCAGCTCAGTAATGGCCTGTTCAGTGAGCAGCTTCTCCAGAGTCCACTTTTCAATATTCTGCTGTTCGTTTTCCTTGAGTTGTGAAATAAAGCTGACTGCACGCTGCAGGATTGACCCTTTGTTCTTCTCACAACCTGGAACAATTTTGGCCAACTCATTGATGCCTTCATTGATGGTCTCGCGCCGTCTCCGTTCAACTTTGAAAATGGTTAGCCAGAGACCTAGCTTGAACGATCAGGAACATCTAGGGTGCAGCACTTGCCTTCTTTGTGATTGTCTTTTCGCATCTTATGCCATTCCTCAGAGCCCACAGTAGGTTTGGGGTTCGACGTGGCCGATGACGTAGAAAACCGATGAGCCGCAGGCTGACCTCCGTTTTCCGGCGGTTGTTGGGTAACTGCTGAGGGATCCATCATATCTTGCTGGGCAATTTCAGCATCGAATGCCGCATCGGGATTATGTTCGCCCTCGGCGGCTGCCTGAGCCGCAAACTGCTCCTCTGTCGAAGGGGGAACATGAAGAGTAGGATACATGCCAAGTGCAGCCTGGGCCGTGCTAGTAGCATTCGAAGGATCAGACGCATCGGTGTGATCAGCAGCCGCGGCCTGCTGTAAGGCATTGAAGTCGGCGACGTTCACGCCATTTGCCGCAGCGGCGTGGGTTGCCTCAATGGCATTCTCGATGAAAGCAGCGGTTTCGGCTGTCATGGCTGCAGGAGGAGCAGCACGCTTAGCACGCTGGGAACCGGGACTGTCCGGTTCACGCTTTCTCTTAGAGCCCGGAGAGCTGGTGAGACTGGACAGATCAGGCTGTTCAGTAGCGACGGGATCGGACATGCTGTCGAAAAGGCCGACGACGTTGTGGATTGAAGGCTTGGGCCCTTGGAGTATTCAGCGTTGCGGGCTGTGTAAGTCAAGGGCCTTCCAACTGTCGCATAAGAAAAGATTAGCATGTGTTCATCAAGCAGAGATTCATCATGGCGTTCAACATGACGGGGAGGCAGACGGCTCAATTTGAGATGTGATTAGTTGGGCCATCCCTATTGTCAATTACATAGGCAACAACAAGCCTTCGCCTCGTTCCGTCTCAATTCTTGATGAGATGAGAGGCGAAGGACAATCAGCGGCAGTTCGGATCAAAGAGTGCCGAAGAAGAAGAAAAAGAAATGGATGGATGAAGCGCTTGCTTCACAGGAATGAATTTTCCATGTCGTTTGCTGCTGTTATGACGCCAAACGCGGCATGGATTGAGAGGAAGGGTGGGTGTCATATGAGATGTAGTCTTACGCAACGAACGGTCCTCAGATTGTGATGGGTAAGGAGTCAAACTTCCTGTTCCTCACAACTGCAGTGACGATGTGTTGCGACGACACGGGACAACGATCCGCATCGTTGCACATCGTCGAACGGTTGTCAATACGTCGCAGCGGTTACCAGCTGCATCTCCGTCATCTCACGATGCGTGTAAGTCGTCACTAGACGCTTTGGCGCGACGGTGAGACGGAATTTATGGCAAAGGGGGGATGGTGGCGACAGTGAGTAGAAATCCCTCGCAACGTCTCTGCCTCGTCAAAACGACTCAGAGGACCAAGATTTCCATCAAAAACACCAAGAAACCCATCAAATTGACTTCGGGAACAGGGACGAACAGGCGCATAGAACAGACATACCTCGCAGATCATGTGCTCTGGAGACTGCCAGATCACGGGTTTTTCGACTCACGTGTTGGGGTCAAAATCTCGTGATATCGCGCCGACCGGGCGTCGAAAATGTAAGTCGCGGCCGACCGCAACTTGTTTGCACAGACACAAAGCGCAATCGTGCGGCAGGGGAAAATAAAATGCGAACAACCGAAACGCGCGACGGGGTAATACTCTAGGTGAAGCGACAGCTCCAAGACGAGATTCTTATGCTTCTAGTTACAAGGGGCGGTAGTTCAAGTAGGACCAGGTTGTGCAAGTCGCGCCTGGGACCAGAGGATCAGAGACAGCTCAGGAAGGGCGAGGCAAGGCAAGGCAAGGCACGGCCGGGGTGGTGCTTCGAGTCCAGATCTGCCTGGTGTGCTTTGGGTCGCTCGCTCGTTCGCTCGTTCTGACTCGTCTGGCGAGCTGCTTAAAGTGGGTGGGCGAGCGGGCGGCTGGTCGACTTGCTGGGTCACGCGGCGGAGAAGGATGTGGAACACGTGCAGCGGGAGACGCTGAGTGATAAATAGGAGGGCGGCCAGATGGCGCTTCGCCTCAAGTGCTCGACATGCCTGCCTCAGGCAATAAGAACTGTCAGCCAATCATGTGACATAATTTGACACAATAGGAACTGTGCAGCCAATAGGAAATCGTGGCGAATGGGCCATGGCTGCTCGCAACGACTAGACAGAAGAAGAAAGAGCTACTCGTGCCCGCTTGCAACGTCCCGTTGAACCTTGGAGGACAGGAAGCTCTCAGGGCACCTGTTACTTTGGCAAGTGGATTCTCAGATATGGAGTACTTGGACCTGGCACCCAAGCCCTGTGTCTACGCTTGTGTTCCATACCTGGCTGCTCGAGGACGCGCACTAGAAGAGGTACCCCCTCCTCCAGCTCAACCATCCGTCACGGGCAATCACGGCTGTCAAGTGTTTGTTGACCTTGTGTCCAACTTGGTCACATCACAGGACGGCAGCCATGGACAACCCGCTCCTGGACAGAACTCCTGGACAGAAACAGAAATACAATAGTAATTCCATTTCTTGTGTGCTTGCTGGGCTCTCAAATTTCCACTGCACGTGCCACTAATGGGTAAGCGTGACGTGCTGGTCTTTCGTCTTTGACGCGGCAGGCAAATAAGAAAGCAGCCATGTCAATAGACCTCCCATCTTGCTGCCTGTCAGGTACGGCACGGCACTGCCCAATGCCCAATCCGTGCAACCCCCTCGCCCAGTCCGGCCTTGGAGGCTTGCACCTTTCAGCTATCGTGAAGCTTGGCGAGCTAGGGACAGGTCAATGTCGATGCCGCGGCTCGAGATCCAACTCATTCAAGATCCACCCGATGGAGGTTGCTATCAGCACATCACTTGACGGGTGGTAGAGCGCGCTGTGAACCACGCTATTTCCGGCATCGTGTGTGCTACAATCCGATGGTTTGTCCATCCCTTTGAGTGCGGTAAGGTGCAGCTTTTGTATCTGCTCCAGAGCACCCTTGCTAAGTGTTTATACGTGCATCTTGGCTAAAAAACGCTACTATTTAATGTACCAAGAACTAGTTGAAAGGAATACATACCTAGGTACTTTTAAATAAGTGGGTACGCATGGACCTGCTTATTTCTTAATCCGCATTGAATATTATCCCCGTAGAAGGCGTTACCTGCACCTTACCGCACTCAAAGGGATGACACTTTATCAAAGCGATGGATGCATGTCTCAACGATGGTAACACAGAAACGATGGTGTTGTGTGGCCGCCTTGGTTGAGTGCCAGCCGGTGAATCATAGTGCAGCTTGTATCGTACGCAGGTATACTATTTTCATGGTATTATTGGTAAGCAGCATCGAATCCCTTATCTGCCGGTTTATTCACCGGTTTCGTCTCGATCAGTCTGCCTATCGGTGCATTCAGGCATCAGTCAAGTTAACAAACACTACACAGTACGGAGCACTCCATACCATGCCGCCAAGGTGCGGTGACTCTACAGATGGAAATAGATTTTACGGGCTGCAGCGGCTAATGCAGGTTCGGAGTTTTAGTCTTTGATGCTACGTTTTAATAGAATATAATCAGTGTTTAAGTTCATGTCTGAGTTCGTCAGGAAGACTAGCCAACGATGCATATTGGCTACTCCTTGACCTAGGTCTTTACATTTGCATTCCACCCACTACACGATCAGAGGCCAGGAATGAAAACATGCCAAGAAAGAAAACCAGTTCGAAGGAAACAAGGCCGCATTAAAGTGTGTGTATTCTTGAGTTGCAGCTTCAAAATGGTTCGCTGCCAAAGTTTCCGTCCCATGCAGGGTAAGCCTCCGGCTCGCCACCTAAGCCGATGCAGGAGCTTCTAGCCTGTTGGGTCCACAAGCATACGACATCTACCTATCGGTCGACCTCATCACATCATCGTCCAAAACTCGACCTCGACATTATTGTCGCCGGGCTCTGTAACCTGGATTCATCAATGAAAATCTCGAATCCGCCGCAGTAGTCTCTCCCAGACCCCATCATGGCCATCTACGAGCAATCCACGCTCAAACATAATGAGCACCTCCTCTTGGTTCGTAGCCCTTGGAGAACGCGGCTAGCCACCAGCTAACACCACATGACGGCACAACAGGACCAACCTCTCCTGCGCCTCCCGCACGAACTCCTCCGCAAGAACTTTCGCTCTGCTCACTTCACAATCGAAAAGGACACATCCACGCTCAAGACCCTGCTCAAGGACTCTGCGACGGCTGCCGTGTCAGGCCGAGCCTCACAGCAAGATGTCCTCCGCAACATTGACACCATGATCACCCGAATGCGGGGAGTCAAGCGGAAGCTCACCACGTACGCAGAAGAAGAGGCACGACTTCACCACCAAACAGCCGCCCGCATCACACACCTCGACGAACTATACTCGATGCGCAGCGTAGACGACGTCAAGTACGAGGCGTGGAGTCGACGACGGCTGGACCGCCTACTAGCAGATTACCTACTAAGACGTGGCTTCAACCAGAGCGCGAGCGAGCTAGCTGAAGAAAAAGACATGCAAGACCTAGTCGATGTCGACACCTTTGTGAACATGAGTCGAATTCGAGAAGCGCTCCTAGGTGGAAGCGTCGCGGAAGCACTGGCCTGGTGTACCGACAACAAGAAGGAGCTGCGAAAGATGGAGGTATGGCCACGCCGACAACCTACAATGCCCCCTTTTATGGAAGCTAACATGCATCGCAGAGCAAACTAGAATTCATGCTCCGCCTCCAGCAGTACATCGAACTGATCCGCACACAATCCGAACCCAAACTCCTCGAAGCCATCACCCACGCCAAAAAGTACCTGATCCCCTACTGGAAGACGTATCCCAAGGAGGTCTCCCAGGCATGCGGCCTCCTCGCCTTCCCCCCAGGGGGCCACTCATCATCCGCCTACTCCGACTTCTACAAACCCTCCCGCTGGTCCGAGCTAGCAGACCTCTTCACCACGGCGCACAACAGCCTCCTTACTCTGCCGTCCGTTCCCCTCCTCCACGTCGCTCTCTCGTCAGGCCTGTCTGCCCTGAAAACGCCCGCATGTCACTCATCGGCCTCGCACCAGGGAGAAGGCACCTCAACCCTCGGCCACGGCGTGTGTCCCATTTGCTCAACCGAGCTGAACGAGCTCGCTAGAAATGTACCCTATGCGCATCATACCAAGAGCCACGTGGAACACGATTTGATGCTCTTGCCGAACGGAAGGGTGTACGGATCACAGAGGTTGCAGGATCAAGCAAAGAAAGCGGGGCTACCGCCCACATTGGTGAAGGATATCCAGACTGGAGAGGTGTTTGCCGCTGAAGGGTTGAAGAAGGTGTACATTACGTAGGGGGCCTTTTTTGAGGCTTGGAATCGGTACTGCATCATTACATAGGGGTAACATGCTAGGGAACTGTTGGCATGGATCATGACTTTTTTTATTCTGGCGTACAAGGGCAAGCGGAGCTTATGTTATATGGTGTACCCTGTCATTTACGTCACAGCGTTTCAAGAACACAGAATGGCACTCAAGACTACAAACCCCTGTTTTTCCATCTCAACTAGCTGAGAAAAAAAAAATGGTGTACCAAGGGACATCCAGACCCTTTGTGTACGTACGACGCTACAATACATGATCGCTTGGAAACTACGGCTAGACGATAGGCCAGTCAAACCGGCACATCTCTCATCTCAGTCTCCTTGGCAATAGACAACTCCGACTTGACGAATGCAGCTATTCGCTGCAATCCACTCCGTGTGCCAACCCGACCTTCTTACCGTCCTAAACTCCCAGAAATATCCAGTCCAGGTATTTCCGTAAACCGCTTATGCCTCCTAGACTCAACGGGATGCTTAACTTTGCTTCCTTCAGGCTCTTCGACCGGGACACAACGACCCACAATTCCATGTCAATGACTGATCAGAGAGAGCAAATCTAGGAGACAGCGGAAAACTCTTGATTGAAAATGTAATCAAGAGTAGGAGGTAGATGACAAGCACCCCATTGACCAGACCGACCAAACCCAAATGCATGCGAAACAATCAATATCAAAATAGACTCATTATCAACAACTACATCTGCTACAGTTGTGCAGAAAAGGGATCAATCCCGTTGATACAAGGAAAAAGAGTGCGCACTAGGTCCTCCGCTCTACGACATGGGCGGCAGCTGGCATCCGTGTGCAGAACCCTATCTGCTGTTGCCGGCAAAGGCGAAGCTTCCAAAGACGCCGCCACCTCCCCCGGGAGTCATAGGACCCATGTGCGACATACCTCCATTGGAATTGTGATTCTGTGTAGCTACAGGACTGCTGATGAGGCTAGCGGGTATTTGGTTGGGCGTGCTTGGGGTGCCGCCATTCTGGCCATGATCGTTGCCACCCTGCGGCATCATAGGAGGCATTGGACCTTCGGGAACTCCCAGACCCCAGACTCTACCAATGTGGTCTTCAGGAATTGATCCATTGAAGATCCTATCTCGCATCTGGAAGAATACTTTCCCAGTAAGAAGAGAGTCTGACCCAGCCTGATGCGCTGACCCAATTCGTTTGACTTTGAACGTCTCGGCAATATTCTCCAGGCCAGACTTGTGCTCGAATTTGTTCAAGATCTCAACTACAGCGGGATCATTAGGCGTGAGGAATCCTTGCGTGTGTAGCCGTATGGCATACTTCATGAGGTGCTTGACATCGTATGTCGTGGGGAAATACAGCTTCATCTTGCTGTCAAACTCAGCCTCGTCGTTGGGCAGCGGCGTACAGATTAGCAGCTTTGTGAGATACCCAAAATCGTACCCTCCATGGAAAGAGATCCATCTAGCTTCGTCAAAGCATACTAATCCCGAGGGAATGAGAAGTGCGGCGAATGCCTTGGGATCGATGCCATCTCGTTCAAGAAGACTAAAGTCAATACCAGCCTGCTGCAGCGACTCGATAGACTTTTCATTATACATGTCGTCCTTGAGGGAGAACTTGAAATTGAATTGCCACGAGTACGGGAAAGGTCCCTGGCTGGCCGCCTTCATGGCTTTGGGTCCAAGTCCCAAGTCCGGTCCGGGTCTTGCCGGTGGAGTCTCGCCTTCTTCGTTGAACAGAGTCAGTCCAATTTGGATAACCTTGAGCATGTCGACGTTTGTCCGTAAACATTGATAGTGGTAATCACTTTTGCCCCTGAATGAGCCCATAGGTCTGGCAACAACTCCGGGGAATTCCGTATCCTGTTGTTTCGTACCGTTAGCATTCAAAATGTACAAATGCTGGTTGGGGGCGGCCATGAATAAAGCGTAATAAGGACTTACCATGGCAATGAATGGATACTTGTCCACAATGTCTCTTAATACCGCCATTTCTTCCTCTAGATTATGTTTCCAGACCTCTCGTATTCTTCCCTTATTAGTTTGGGCTCTCATTGTCGGATGCTCCATCAATACACCGTGCTGCAACTGCCCCCCATGCTGAGGTTGTTGCAATCCGGCAGCGGGACCATGCGCAAAGCCCATTCTAGCGCTCTGGCTGCCGAAGCCGGAGTCAGCAAATCCTGACCCATTGAGACCAGCAAAGGCGTTGCCGTTGGCTCCTGCAAAGGAGCTTATCTGGGTATTGGCATTCAGATATTGGTTACCACCCATCGGCCCGCCTTGAGGCTGTCCATGAGAAGAGAATCCGGGTTGGTGGAAAGGCCCACCAACGCCAGGACCGGCGCCGAAGCCCCGGATCGGTGGTGGCATATGGTAGGAAAGCGGCGGGGAAGCCTGGTTGTAGTTTATAGAAGTCCCGGGTGAAGCCAGTTTCTGATGTAGTGGTTGTTAAGAGGTGGTGGATGTATGAGTATGACTAACGGGTGGTTGGAAATGTTCTTGTTGAAGCGGGATTGGTCCTCGTTGTTCTTGAAACGACCAAGGGTCGGTAGGGGATTGCCGATGTTAACGCTGTGGTCGCGGACTATTACACCATACCTCGGCGAGTATTCCGTGAGTGATTGCTTTGCCTTGTTTCGCAAAAGTTAGCCTACTACCTCACCTCATAAACGGCGAAGTGCACCTCGGCGAGATTGTTGACGGACCGGACCCCTTGGCGGCGAAGGACGGATAGGAGTTTGCGGTTGGATTTGCCGAGATATTACTTGCGAGGGAACTTGATCCCTAATGGAAGAACGTATGCGCGAATGTGGACGAGCTCCCCTGGGAGTATATGGATATATTTGTCGTCCCTGCTGTCGCTGCTGCGCTTGCGATGCGGATAGCTGTTCAATAGGTTGTCGTGTCTGTCGCGGACAGCGAGGAGCGTTGGGAGGAGGCTGTGGACGCGGTGGCGGCTGTTGCAGCTTCTTCTGCTTCTGCTTCTTCCCCTGCTGCGAATGTCGTGGTAGCTGATTGAGAGGCTCCTGTTCGAGGCCCCAAGGAAGTCGCCCTGCTTGTCCCACTGCTCGCCTGCACGTCTGCGTCCAAATTTTTCGGGTGATAATAGGATATGGATGGTGCACCGGCACTTCCTAAAGGTGCTGATCAAGATTCATTGAATACAGGCGCAAGTGTCGAGTGAAGCTGTTCCGAGGGAAAACGACGGACGCTTCAGCCTTAACAGTATTCGAGGCACCAACTAGGAAGAGGCACCAGACAAGATGAAACCTGGACAAATCGCGGCAACACGTCCGTGAAAGAATGGAATGCAGATATACCGCCGCTGTCCTGATTTGCAGGTAAACCTTTTCGGTCCAGAGATATCGAGGGGTTAGCACTGAAGCTACTCCGTTCGCACGCGTGTGCTCCCGTGGATTCGCTCGATGGGCGGCAAGGGTACAGTAAGGCTGTGGGAGCTGATTGCCAAAGGTGACCGCACGACGGTTCTTGGGGTGTGCGGTGCGTAAACTGACAAACGTGGGTGGGTTGCGTTTCGCGTGATGCCTCAAAAGCTGGAGTTGTAGTTCAAGAAGACCTCGATGGGACCTCCGATTCAAGGCAAGGCCGTCTGCTCAGACCGACTCGGGTTTACTTTCAGTGTTGCCCAATTGCAAGTGGCCCGTGCACCGTCTCTGCGCAAGTTGGCAGGTACGTGGGGCCCAAAGTCGTTGCCTCTCAGAAGGACGGCGCTCACCAGCAACTACGTTGTTCCGGGCCAGCGACGAATGAGCGGCCGTCCATTCTGTGGGATCCTAAGCAGCCGGCAAACCACCCTCCAGAGTGCCAGACTGCGAATAACCTCTTAGCCTCGGATCACCACGCACTCTCTTCACCACACCGATTCCGTCGCCCACTGGTCATAGGCGGCTCAACTGGAAACGATGCTTCCTACCAGGTACGATCTCAGCGCAATTGGGTGCCTGTGCGAGTGAGCAGGCGACGTCTCCCTAGCTCCCCGCGTGCAACAACATTCCATCGACGCAAATATAGCTAACGCCCGGCAAAACAGAGTACTCCGAGCGGCCCGCGGGTCCAAGGCCAACATCACCGGCTTCAACATGCGAGCGTTCAAAGAGGCCGCTGGCCAGCCGCGATACGATCCCTGGGAACGAGCGTACGTCACAATCTCCCCTCTACGAACCCAGCGAATTTCGCAATTCCGGCAGCCCAAACGACTCTAAAAACTGATTACTGACTTGGTGAAATTGTAGTGAGGCCTGGAGATATACAGGCACATTCTCCCGCTTCAACCGCTTCAAAGGCTCCCTACCCGGCCTGGGCACCGCCACCGTCGCTTTCGCCGGATACTGCGTCTACGAGCATTTCTTCATGGAAGACGAGCACCACGGCGAGGCCCACCACTAAACATACCATCGCGCGGGTTGATATGAGCTGGGGGCGGGGGGAGGGGGAAGTGAGAATCCGAATTCGAGTGAGACAAGGGATTGTGTACAACCCGAAAGATTGGGGGATGTAGAAGAGGAAATATGTACATATACGAGCGGCCAAAAAAAGAGCTGGCTTTTTTCTTTGTTAAACGATTTGCTTAGGCTGTATATGAGCTGGGCAATAGAATTATTGATGCAAAGCAGCCTCGGATGCGTTGCTGTTTTCAAGACGGGACTTGTGCGTGGAAGTAGACGGCCGATTACAAGAGAGTTCAGGTTTGACGAGAGGGCAACCCCATTTTGCGGAGTGGGGATGAAGAAAGCCACTGACCACTATTTATAAAGGCCTTGTGATATATCGCGATGAATCACTATTTCGGAGAGAATAGTAGATCGACGCTCAAGGAATTCGCTTTGATTGGGACAATCGAGCGATAGCAAGGGACAACACCCTTCGTAAGAATAGATATGTGCAATAAGACATCTGGCTCTTGAAATAAGAAATTGTGTTGCTACAAACCACACGCCTACAAAGCTCAAGGCATTCACAATCAAGTAAGCCGTCAGAAGCTAATCACAAAAGACACCAGAAATAAGGGACAGCTGATTGAATTGTAATTCGTCATAGGGTATATGCTCATCTATCTATCATCATGCGTTACACAAATAAAATGCCTTTTGCATCCAGCCTACCCAGTCTCGTGATGAACCCAACTGCGGTTAGGTCCTAGTCCAGACAGCATTTTTATCAACATTGAAAAATAATGCACGTTCTCCATGCAAACTTGTTACGCCCGTAGGCCCATGACGGCATCAAGTGCCTCGTCAACGGCATTCTCTAGCTCCCCGAGTCTCTTCTTCAAACACACATTCTCGTGTCTTAACAAACTAGCCGTATCCCAAGCCATGCCAGCATCTTGGCCCTGGCAATTTCGACAGCCTTGGACAATAGCTCGCTCACCATCTCTGCCAGCATCGCCAGAAATACCCTTGAACAGCTTTTGAAAGGTGGACATTTGGGGTTGGGATTGGCGTGTGGGACGAGGCGGCTCCAGCATGGTGGGTTTTGGTATTGGTGGCATTGAGATGTTGTTGCCGTTGTCGACATAGACGCCATGCGCGTCGGATATACTAGCCGGCAGCGTGGGGCTGCGTGACCTCGAAAATACACTGACTTCATCTACACTTTCATCATCAGTGTCGAAGCTCGCCTCGTCAGATTTGGCAGTTCCACCACTTCGACGGCGGTATTTCTTCCTTTGGTCGTCTTCCACACCGAGATCCTCGGATATGGTTGACATGCCGGAAGATAAAATGCCGCCCTCTCTGATACATTTTTCTTCTGCGCGTAGCCTCTTTTCGCGACTGAGTTCCTCCAGCAGAGCTTGCATCATGGCTTCTGTCTCTGCAGCTTTTTGTGCCATGCCTTCTAACTGCATCTTCAGATGAGTAACCCGTGTCTCGGCTTCGATTTTCTCCTCTTCTTGGGCATCCTTTTCGGCACGGAGTTCCTGGCATACAATGGCCTTATGTTGGTAGGCTGCCTGAAATTTTCGTAGTAGACCGAGGGCATTCATTTGTAAGTTCTTGAAAGCGGCGGGTGAGTTGGATTCGCCGTCGGACGGCGAACCGCCGGGGAATAGAGCTGCATCAATGTCGATATTCATTAGCTCGTCGTCCTTAGGCACCGAGACTGGAGCGGATGCTAGACCCTTCAGCGTCGAGGCCATATTGAAGAAGGAGAACCGGGATGCTGAAGTAGGCGAAGTGACCTTTTGTCGAGAAATGTTGGCCGCAGGTGATAGGGCGGCCACAGTGGGAGAGCTTCGTGATTTGGTAGGTGTGGATTCAGGTGATGACGTTTTATCTTCTGCTGGACTATCCTCAACGGCCCTGTTATGTCGTCTCACGTACCAAGCGCCAGGCCGAGCTTGAGATCTGTCCAGTGCTTCCCTGCCCTTCCTGTCTCCCGTCAAAGACATCTTAGCCCTATGTTTGCGTAAATGATCGAGAGTAGACGGTGAACCCGGAACTGGAAACACCTCCTCGTCCGAACTTTGCACGTCTCCTGGAACCGTAGACTTCCGCAGCGGAGACTGCCTTGTCGGAGAAGCTGGCTCAGGCCAAGTTTGTCTTCGTGCAAAGGCTGTTGTGGGCAGAGTCGGTGAACGGGACAAGCTCTTATCAACGCTGGTTACGGCTGCAGAAGAAGATTGAAGGGTGCTCCAAGAACTGTTGCAGAACACATCTTGCCCCTGGACGGGGGTTTGGCCTGGGGAAGATTGGTCAATGACCGGGGGTGCAGAGGTTTGCATGGTGTTGGAAGTGGGGATTTATGTTGAAATCGATGTCGTAGCCCCCGGCCCTTTTGGTGTCTCAATACGTGGAGGTGGTCTGGGTGCTCGTCCGAAGTTGCCTGTCAAAGTATTTGAATCTGAGGAGAGGCGCGGCTTTTGATGTAAAAAAGAGACAGGAGTATGAGAGTAAGGAGGGAAAAAAAGAAAAAGAGGTGGCAGCTGAGGAATGGAGACTCAAGCTCTGGTGGCCAGCGGGGTGACGGTTTAACTTCCCAAGGCGGCGGCAACGACAAGCAGCTGGCCGATATCGTCAATGTTTCCCGCGAGCCCCCACGAGCGACCCAACGCAAATCGATGATGTGGAGGCAGCTGTCATTCAATGAAACACCAGATCCCTGATGCGAAGGGGTTTTGGGAGGGCGATTTACTCGTTATTGTAGAGCTCTGTTTTGGTGGTGAGGAGCTAAACAATGCAAATCGACAACCGGCCCGCTCTGAGACGTTGCATGAATCAAGGATGTAGCAGCAATGGAGCCAGCTTTAAAAACTAGGGAGACTAGGCTATGCTAGTGGGAATCGGCTAGTGTTCAACATCAAGTCGGAGACGACGAGGCCGAAGTGCTGGGCAGCGTTTGTTGCTTGTTCTCTTGGAGTCCTCAGCCCAACGTTGGCATGTGGTGCGTGGGCGGGTGGAATGCAGCAGGACCATACGGCCAGTAAGATGATGGACGGGCGGCACGGCAGGATGGGAATGGCCGTCGACAGAGGTCAAGGTATGCAGTGGCAGCCAATGTGGTCTTGAAGAAGCCCTTTGGAAGGGTTAGAAATGGGAGAATCAACGTGAAGGGCGAGGGAAAGGAAAGCACTTGAGTGACTTGACTTCATACGTCTGGTCGTACTATCTAGCATGTGAATTGCAGTCGCAGGGAGCAACAACTTACTTCTAAGTACCCTAGTCACTCTCCACAAGCCCTCCGCCCAGCTTGCCAGTTGCCAGGCAGCCCTGCAGCTTGCTTGTCAGCCCAAACAGATCAGACAACATTGAAAACACCCGCATTTGTACTCCATGCTTATGCACAGGTGGATAGCGACGTGGGTCCCCAGCAAGCTCCATCAAAACCTGGCCGTTGAGTGGCTCGACAGGCTGGTAGTGGCGGTCTTTAGCTCCCAGCCCGGACTTGACGTTCCATGTCCCCCAAGGATCAACCGGTCCAAGCGCCCCACAGGTGGCTCAGTTCGGATGTGCCAAGTCGGCCACCGGTGTTACTACTCCGTGCATATAACTACCACAGAGTACCCACTCGAGATGTTCATAATTTGAACACGGAACTGAACTTCCAACCACCGCTAGTTCCAAAAGCCGTAGTAATTGTAAAAGGCCCATCACAACCACGACGCTAGCGGATTTCATTGTGATCCATTTTCCCCGTCATACTCCGTACATGACCGTTGAATGATGAAATGATTTGTGTGAGTTCTCGGGGTGATCCGAGAACAATGCAGCCTTGGAATGCAGGACGACCTTTGTTTGGAGCAGCGGCATCATGGTTGCCAAACCCGTACAGCCTTATTCCTACGGAAATGGAACATGAACTCGTTGCGAGGCGCGTCGTCTCTTGCCATCTGATGGCAAAGTTCTCCCGGAATATCGATAAAGAAGCGACTTCTCTCCACTTGTTTGAGATGGATTTACACAATTCTCAGCTGCTGGGCACATCAGTGGCCCCAAGAGATAGGAGCATGTTTCTGATTGGCATTCATTATAAGGAGGGAGTATAGGTACTTTTAAATGTACATCTGGCAATGTCGTAGATACAATACTACACACGGAGCCAGGTACTCCGTAGATGGCGCATATGCTCAGATACACTGCAGTTATTTTTCAATATTACAACTTATATGTGTGCTACTCATCTTCATCTTTACTACTATCGTCGTCGTCGTCCTTCTCCTCAACCTCACTTTCTGGATCCTCTTCCTCACTATCTTCCGCACCGTCTGGCCGAGGAATCATCACATATCCTGCCAAACACGTAATGCGATTCTCCGACTCAAATGTGCCAGCCAATTTCCCAATTGGATTCTCGCCCGTCTTATCCTTCGCAGCAGCCGCAACCAAATCCTTTGCTTGTAGTATCCAGACCCGAACTTTGCCCTCACTGCTTGCTCCGACCAAGTACAACGTCCCCTGGTTAACCCCGCTTGGCAAGACCACGATATCCTTTATCCGGCCAGATATGCCCTCTGCCTTCCCACCTACAAAGCCCACCAGCTTGGCACTAGACAGGGTCCCCTTCTTCCCATTGACTTCCTCTGGCGGTGATAAATCGTCCCGCCTGGTGGAAAAGAAGAGTATCCGTCCATCCTCGGTAGCGACCGCCAAAAGCGACGTTTTGTCGGCGCTGATATAGGTGAATTGATGGACCTTGGTTCTCTGCCCCGTCATGACACGACATTTGGGCACGCTGTCCATCCCATAGACCACCACGTCACGGTCGAACCCTACGGCAAACTCATCCGCACCATCGGCATTTCCCCAGACAACTTTTCTCCCTTCCCCTGTAGAATGCCTCCCCTCTCCAATCTCCTGCAGCATTTCTTTGCTGAAGCTCAACACACCGGCCTTCTTGCCAGTGACTAAGTTCCACAAACGCATGCATTTCTCCCCCTTGGACACACTGATCATCAACTTCATACTAGGGTGAATGGCAAAGTCATTCACACCCGAAGGCGTGGCCCCAAATGCCGCCGTATCACCGCTTGGTCTGCCTTGGGCCTTTGGGATAGGTGCCTTGATGGTACTTAATACAGACCAATCTCTTGTTCTGGCAATCGCAATGGTAGAATCTTCACTGGCAGTGAGAAGTTTTGATCTCGACGGGAAGCGAAGCGCAGTTATTGTCGAAGCATGGTGGAACAAGGTCCCTAGTTCTCTGTTCTTGGGATTCTCAAGAATAGGCCGCGGCGCAACCTTGGCGAGAAGATCTTGGTTTTTCCGACTAGGAGGGTGCGCCGATAGATTGTAGATATTGATTCGCTCGTCCGTGCTTCCGGATGCCAAAAGCACCTTCTGTGTTTGTCCAGGCACCGCTGCGGAGGGAGGCGACACCGCTACGCATCGGATAGCGGAATTGTGTGCGTTGAAGAGAAAGGTATCTGCAAATTCGGTCTTATCGTCGGAAATGGTGGCAGTTAAGCCGTGCAGGACTTGATCATAAGACCCGACAATGATCTGGATGGTTTCGGGATGAAGTAGTGAGGACGGGTTAGATTTCGGTTTGGTATCGGCTGCCTTAGATTTCTTGGATTGGACAGGGTTAGCCACGGCGGAGTCGCTGCCGTTGACGGCTTGTCTCTTTCTTTTCACCATCTTATAGTCTTGTGATCAAATGCTGCTTGATAAATCTGATATAAGTTGGGGGTGGGTGGTTAATGATACTGGGTAAAAAAAAAAAAAAAATTGGGCAGTATTGATAAGATAAGAGCTTGTGAAGTGAAGTGGGTCAGACATGTACCACAGCAAGGGAAAACATTTCGACAATTAGCACGTGGTCACAACGTTTGGGTTGTTTGAGATTGAATTAAATATGACATTGGTTCGTAAATGTGCAGAGCACTGATTCATTTATATGCTTATGCTATCATGAAGAATACATTATATTCCAAGCCCCGCAGAGGCTGTTCATCGTCGCGATTCACCAGTGCGACTGCCTTGAGATTCCATCTCTATTGAACTTAAACTGGGAAATCGCTTTGTAAAATCTTCAATATAGTCTTCTTTATCCTGGACTGACATCTCGAGAACAGGTTGACCTGGGAGGTCTACCGCAATGAGGTGCTTGGACTGGGCATATTGGCTCTGCTTAATTGGTGATGGCGGACGCTGTCCTGTTGGGAAGCTATTTAGATGAGTGGGTTTTTTCTTCGGCGCAGGTGGCTTTTGACCCGCAGATCTTGGCTGGGATGGTGTTGGCATTGAATGGGATGTAGAAACCGTGATGGACCTGGTGTCATTGGAAGGGGCGGCACTTGTTGGTCTGGAGGCCATTGGCTTGCGAACCATGTTTGGCGTTGGTTTCTGACCGGAAGGCGCCGCGGACTGGTCATCGGTGTATTTGCCATAA
This sequence comes from Metarhizium acridum, assembly GCF_019434415.1. Lineage (NCBI taxonomy): Eukaryota > Fungi > Ascomycota > Sordariomycetes > Hypocreales > Clavicipitaceae > Metarhizium > Metarhizium acridum. The sequence continues at coordinate 397,965 of NW_027094020.1, read as the reverse complement.
CCGTGGGCAGTCCTTTGAACAGGGGATGGTTTCTGCTCCTCACTGAGCAAGCTCTGCACGCGGCTTTGAATCGTGCTGGCTTTGCGTTGTGAAGCACCCACGATCTTGGGGCCGGGAACCGGTTTCCCAGATGAACCAACCCGGTTCTTGTATTCGGCTTGAGCGGCAGCAACTCGTTTTTCTTCTTCTTCAAGCTTTTGCCGTTCGAGCTCGCGCCTCATTTCTGGCGTCATGCTGTCCTCGTCAATATCAATCAGGGCATTGGCACTGGGACCAACGGCTGGTTCCTGCTTCGGTGGAACATTTGCATCATGGTGAGGTGTAGACTTTTGTGGCATCTCAGGTGACTCAGGCAGCTCAGACTGAATTATACCTACCGATTCCTGAGGTGAAGCGCCTTCAAACCGGTTGAAAGCATCACCATATTTGCCCGCTAATTTCTTAGGACCAGAAGCTGTTGAGGCAGTCGATCTCCGATTGATATCAGTTTGTTCATCTCGAGTTGTCACTGGGGATTTCGTCACGTCTAGTAACAGGTCTTCTTCCGTTTGCTTTCTGGCCTCCACTCTGATTGCCTGAGGCGCAACTGCTGGCCGCCGCTGTAGATTCTGCATTGATGACTGCACTGTCATCCTGGAAGGCTTGGCAGCCAATTCCCTTTCCCGCAAGAAATCCAGAGTGCTGGACTCAAAACTGGTGCTGGCGGGACGTGGCCGACTGACTTGTGTTGATGAGCTCAACGTAGGATCCGTCGACTGGGCCTGAATGCGGTGATCCTCCAAAGATGGCCGCGACGATAGAGATGGTCGCCTCAGGTGTTGGGGGCGAGCGTGAGTAGGCAGCGTATCCGGGTTTGCGCGGGACGAGGTACGTTCAGGGAGCTTCTTCTCTGAGTGTTTCTCAAACTGAGGCGTTGACGCTCTGGAAGAGAACTCAGACGTCATCGTTCCAGTCGAGACATATTTTGCCTTAGTCTGAGCCGAAATGGCCCTCAGCTCGGGGTTACTGCTGATAATCGACGATGCCCGACTGGGTTGGCTCTGCTCCGGTTTTGCGGGAGCGGATGACGTGTTCAACGGAGATCGGTCAACAGGAGGAGTGGAAAGGTGTTGAGGAGGCTGCTGTATAGTGGGGTTGAGAGAGTGAGGTCGTGGAGAGGGAGCCGGTTTCTCTGGACTCTGTTGTAGCGAGGCAAATGCTTCGTCAGCCAGACGATCCGCCACGTCTTGGTCGGCCTGAACGTGTTGGGACTGTGGTGAACTTGCTGATGAGTCGAAATCAAATTTAGCTCCCTTGTCGTGAAGAAGAGAGAACTGGTCCAAAGTCGGGAAACGTGCAGACAACTCATCGGCCTCTGGAGCCTTTTTACCACTCGTTGAATCGAGGGCAGCAAATGGATCCCCTGCAGTGACTTTTCGCGACGGGTCTTGCTTTTGTGGCCCAGGTGAAGCGGTAGGACGACCCCGTCGCATGGGCACAATGTTGGGAATATTTTGCTCTTCTCGGTCAGGTGGTGAGTATACTGCCCCCACGATGGCTCCTTGATGGCCTTGTTGCGCTTTGGTGGGTGATGGTTGACTTGGAGGTCTCGACTCTTGTTTCGTCCTGGCTCGAGTATATCTTGAGGCCATGTTAGGTATGAAACAAATCAAATAACAACGTCATTAACGGAGCGACTTACATCGTGTATGGGAACTTGTCTACCCTGCATGGCACATGCTTCCTTGAGGACTTGATAAATGTTCGGCCGAGACTGCATGTTTTCCTTCAACATAGACCCTGAGGCTTGTCAGTATTTTTGGCGTAGGAAAAGTCCTGCAGGATACCAATGTCCAAACTCTGCATACCAATAAGCTTCTTGAGTCTTTCCGAAAAGACAGGATGGCTGGGATACTTGAAACTGGCGTTCAATATGGCCAACTGTCCCTGGTCTTCAAATGGAGTTGTGTAATAGCACAATTTATACAGCAGCACACCCAATGCCCAAATATCCGACTTTTCATTGAGTGGTTGCTTTCTATAAACATCAACCATTTCGGGCGCTCGATACTGCAATGTGGTGTGTTTCTGAACGTCCTCGTCCATGAGCCGACACTCGACTACGGTTGTCGGTGCAGCTCGTGGAGGGGCGGAGGATCCGAAGTCGCATACTTTAAATCGCTTCGACGACCCGCGGTTCACAATGAGGACATTTTCAACTTTCAAGTCTCGATGTAGGAGGGCAGGTTTGAGATAATGCATACAAGCAACGCCCTCAGCGATATCGGCAAAAATGTGCAAGATCTCGGGTTCCGTCAAGCGGTGTTGCAAGCGTGTGTTCATAAAGTCAATCAAGCCACCACCATCACAATACTCCATGAGGAGGAAAACCTCATATCCGCCGCCTCTCAGTTCTGAAGCGTGGGAATCGATATATGTTACAATCGGTCGGTGTCCTTTAAGTCGTTTCATGGTCTCAACTTCGGTGCGCATACCCCGCAAGGTTTCTTTGTCGGGAACAGCAACGCGCTTAAGAACCGCCAGATCAGTACCGTCGATGGGTTTGGGGAGTTTGACCAAGTAGACATGAGCAAACCCTCCTTCTGATAGGTATTTCTGAATGACGACTCGATGGCTGCCAACCTGGATCTTCGTACCAGGGGAGAATGTGCCAGCGGGCGCACCGCCGTGCGACGGGGCGGCCTGCGGTAGGTATCCTCCGTGCTGTGCATGTCTTGAGCCCCGGTGAGGTGCGGATTGATAGCCGAAGGAGGCCATGATGCCGAGATTCGAGACGGCGTTTGGCGTTGCAAGCAGATTCGAGGTTGCCTGCACTGGAGGGAAGCGAGGCAACTCAACCAGACCAGCAGTGGAATGACGCGGACGGCCAGGCTGGTGATGAGTTCCCTGTCGTTTCAGGAGAGTAGCGTCGAGCCGCACAAGTAGACGATCAAGACATTGGCAAAGAGGGGATAATGGACAAAAGATGGTGTTGTTTTTCAACACGAGGCAGTCTCTTTGGACTGGATTGAAGGTGTTGACGTCGACGCACGGAGTTGGGTGTCACACATGAATGATTGGCACAACACGGCTCAGCCTCGCTTGCCTTGGGGAGCCACATTTCGATAAGCGTATGGGAAACTTTGTGGACCAGTTGGCAAATTTGCTCAGGCACCAGTGGGCCTGAGATTAGACCAAACCCGAGGCTTGACTTTTTCTGGCGTTGTTGAAGAGCGGGACCTGAAACCTGGAGATGCCGGCTTTTTGGACGAGATGAAATTTGTCGATGAAATAAGGCGACGCCCAGTGCCGTCCAACTTGGGCTTAGTTGCCTGTCCATGCAGGTAGGTACGGTCAACTACTCCGTATTTGCTGCGAAAATCTACAGTGGGGGGGAATATGACTAGGTTAGGTAAGTTACCTATCTATCGCGTTCTATAGTATAATTCACTACGGTATATTAGTGTATACTTCTTGATCGGCGATGGAAAATGAATGTAGCCAAGGCAGATTGCTCGTGCCTTGCAACTTCCAAGCTGTCAAGTGATCACGGCAGCTCAAGCCTGTCTAGAGCTTCACACGTGACGCGGTCCTGCCGCCTCGCCCCCATTCGTCCGTCGCAATCTTGTGTCTTTCTCTTGTCTTGTGAGCCCTGTGTACTCATGAACAACTACACCAATCATCTTGCCCTCTGGCAGATATTCCTGCTCTTCTTTAGCTGTGAGAAGCCGCTACGACCATGCTGCTGCAATTCGTATCAATTAGGGCCTGGCCATGCTCCTTACACCACAGAACGAGTTAATGTTTCCCTGATACCGAATCAACATTATGTTTCGGCTCGTGAAATGATAACTCAATCGTCCACCATCATCAACCACCTGGACGATACTTCAGCCTCGGTTTTTAAATCTCGGTAAAATGCATAGATATCCATGGGTCCATGATGGTATGGGGCTTCACGCTTATTCACCAGTTGCGGTTGTCGTTATCGTCGCTTCAGGTTAGAACTCTAAATTGTTGGATATCAACCATCAACTATGTTGCGCAGAGGGCGGAGTACGACTAGAATCACAACGATGCAATTTTTCCAGGCTCCGGGCCTCCGTCACAGCTCGTCTCATCCTACTCTTTTCTGCTGGTCTGAACTTGAACGGCAAACCGTGGCCGCTGCTCGATGCTAGACGACAATATGCTCTCCAAGTGTCACCCGCCGCTGGGTTCTCAATGTTCGCCCGAATAGGAGACAGAGTTGCCTATCCGATACGGTTTATGCTCGACTGAGTTGTACCAGCTTGACCCTTGCATCATTCCTGTCCTTCGTAGGACGGCTGTTAAGTATACGGCTATTGACTTATAACAACTCAGCGACGCGGCCCTCTAGGACACTGTGAGCAGACAAGTCATTTCTGTTGTGGTCAACCACACTGTAGTCCCCTGTTCAGTGACTGCAGCAGAGATTAGAGTTTATACACGGTAGGCATTATATATTTTGATCTCACTTGTCCAGGTAACCGGCCGGTTTGCTGTACTAACTCTGCTTAAGGCGTCGCGGTCCAAAAAGCCACATATGCCACAAGACACACTACTACCAAGACTCACGCTATCGCTTCGCCATTTGCACAGACGACAAGCTTTATTTCAACGCCTGGCAACATTCTCCTAACACAAATCGATGACAAAGCTCAGGCGACATCAACAGGAAGTGGTGGCGCCGGGAGCACCAGGAATGCCATTAATAATAATGGCAACAGGAGCCGCGGAAACGGAATTGGTGGAAGCAGACTCAAAGTGGTTTCGCGCAACATTGAACCGTAAGGCCCAGAACAGCCCGTCCAGCGGCAGTACCAGTCATGCCGATCCTACAATACGTGCCTAACAACCTCACCAGCCATACGGGCCGCAACCCGGACATGAGATGCACATGACAGTTGGTCACAACGTCGGGTCATGATAGGGATATCTAGGAATCCTGCCTCTCATGGCACCTTTCGGCCTCCTTCAACCCCTGCCCCGTCTCCTCATGGGCAAATGCTCGATGAGGCTGGTGGGCAGATACGAGAACCACTGTGATTGGATGCATGAAAGTCTTGAGAATGGGCGGGTTTCTTTGGCCTTTTGAAGCTTGCGGCTGAGTTGATGCGCCATGATGACATGTCGCAATATCAAGTGGCGAAATGACTGTGTGTCTATTATGGTCGTCGTATAGCATGGGCCATATGTATGTAGGGCGATGAGAGGTTTCTGCAAGTGTCTCTGGCTGCCTCCCAATTGCAAAATCCATGGCAAGCTGGCTGCTCAACAGGGCTGGTCGCTACGCCAAGCCAATGTGACATATCGCATGCATTGATCTAGACTCTAGAGTGACGATTAACAAAACTGGAAATCAGCCAGGGAGTCTCCTCGCAGGACCGGACGTCTTTTCCGCCTCGATGTGATTCGGTACCGTCCCGCAGATGCAGCCGCAGATGCCGTCGACTTGTCATTCTTTATTCACCACATCCTTTACTCCGTATTGGCACAGCTTTCGCAGTGGTACCTGCAATGAAAACGTTGAAAGCACCAGACCGCAAATTTGCCGACAACTGCCTTATTTCTCGACCAGTCTACTCCGTGTTCCGTATAAGTTTGTGCACCAAATGCTACGAAGCCTCTTACAACCTTGGACATTTCCGATGGCACAAAATATTGACAACATGATGAATTCACAGCAACCGTTAGGGGAAGGAGAACTACCCATCTGCCCAAGGCCATCGCTTTATGCACCGTCTGCGCCGTCCAATGCCCAAGGTAACTGGTCAGCTCCGGCCAGTGCCTTCATCAGACCCAAGCGGGCGATGATTAGTGTTGCATGCCAGAATTGCAGGCGACGGAAGGCCAAGGTGAGTTGGCAAACCTCCCCGTGTACTGGTTTCGAGATACGAGTGTATGCTTACAGAGGTAGTGCAATGGCTCTAGACCAACCTGTAAACGCTGCCACAGTAGGGGCGAGTCGTGTAGTTATGAGCTGGACAGGGGCAAGGCGTTGACTAGCGTGCTCAAGCAGAAGCGAGACGACTTGATGAGTGAGAATGGCCAATACAGGGAGCTATTCAAGCTGCTATGTACCAAGCCCAAGGGTGAGGCGTTGGAACTATTTCGTCGCATCCGAGAGTCTGGCGAACCCTTCATTCTCCTTAAATCCGTGAGACAAGCTGAGGTACTGTTACCGAACCCTTCACCGGCAGAGACTTACTGCAAATATCAGCTGGAACGACTGGATCGCCTGGCTCTGGATGGAAGCATTATCAAGGTTCCAGCTCGACCGTGGACGATTGTTGCGGGCGACGGGCTGGTGTCTGAGCTCATCACGAATCTGTTTCATTTCAATGGTACCTACTTACTGCCAGTCCTCGAAAAAGACGTCTTTATTGAGGATATGAAGTCTGGACATGTAATTGGTTCTAGATATTGCACACCATTTCTAGTCAATGCCATCTGCGCGGTTGAAAGTGTTAGTTACCCTGGTTCCGAGACCCGACCACTCGACTAATTTTAACAGAACTTTTCTGAGAGAGCAAAGCAATTTGGAGTTCTCGCTAGACAAAATCTCTCAGATCGCTTTTTTGAAGAGGCCAAGGGGCTGTATGAACGGGAGCAAGGTCGTGCGTCGATCCCCAACATCATCGCCCTCGTCCTTATGTACATTGCCATGGCTATCAAAGGTAAAGACAGGATATCCCGAATATATCTCTACACAGCGTACGCTCTGCTCAGCAGACTATCGTTGGAGCAGAAGTTTCAGGCCCTTGAGAGCAGGCCTGGTAGCCAAAAGGAGAAGTGTATCATTAGCCGTGTGCTTTGGGGTTTGTACATTGTGGAAAGGTGAGTCGTACATTCTGCGAAAAAGAGAGAAGAGAAATGAAAAAAAAAAAGAAAGAAAGAAAAAATCATAATCGACTAACCGCCACCAGTCGCGTTGCTTTCTACTATTCCCATCCGTCCATCTTACCCGCGCCAAAGGTGCCCAAACCGCCCGACGAATTTAGTACCGCCAACATGGATGTTTTGGGCCGTTTGCATGACGAAGCGACCGGTGCTGTCCCCTTGGTCCCGGGCATCAACACCATAAATTGTAATTTGACAGAGCTCTGGAATGAACTAATGCAGTACATCTGCGGAGGCGCCGTGAAGGGAAGCGATGCCGACTTGCGTAACCGCAAGAGCTTCTACTGCAAGCTGTTGGCGTATGTAGCTCAACTACCGCCCAGATTTCACTGCAGGAGCAACATGACACCGGAAACATGCATGATGAGGTATGGCAAGTCCCACAACCCATATTTGTCTTTCCCAGAGCCCTAAACCAAAGCTCTCAAGAATGCACGAGACGGAAATCGTCTTCACCATTCTTCGCGACGTGCCCCTCGACACGCCCTTCCACAACCTCTACGATCTCCCCGGGACAACCGCCAGAGACATACTACGAAGACGCTGCGTCGCCGACGTGGAGCTAATACGGTTTTACATGTGCAAGTGGCAACCCCTGGGCGGTCTTGCCTATCGCCACGTACACATTTGCATGCACACCCTGATCCCACTCCTCGATGACCCGGCCACGCATCCTGCCTTCTCGACGGCCTGTATGATTGCCCAGCAGTGCACTATGCGCATGAAGGTCATGGGGTACCTGCTGCAGGGTATACAAGCGTTTGCGTGGGCCATGGGCAAGACCATTCCCGAGTCGGCGCGGCCGTTCCTGCAAGGCTGGGGTGCGGAGGCCATAGAGCCAGACTTGCCCGTGTCGTTTGTGCTTGCGCAGCCGGACGATGTCAAGCAAGCTCTTGCGAGGGATTCGGGGTCGCTTTTGGAGGAAGTGGAGGGTCAGCTTGGGTCGTTGATTGAGCTGTGGGCGAGGCTGGGGCAATAGCTGTGCGTTGGAGGGAGAAACACAAGTCCCGTGAAGAGTGTGAGCGGTGTAGAGCAAAGGATGATTATGTAGCGACTAATGAGTGTGTTTTACTGCTTTGCACACGTCACCATGCGAGCGTACACTCGGTGATGGACATTGAATGTTTCTCCGCGTAGACTGCGCGAGGGTGCCGCGGCAGCATGCTACCAAAGGCGGACTCGCCTCTGGCCGTGGGCAATTTCCGAGTCCAACGTGATGATTATGCTCAGTGTCTAGCTGCTGTACCAGACAAGCCGGTGGTGCTGGTGCCGCTTCTGCCGGCGCAGTGGCGTTGTAGTTGGATCAAGGGCAACCGACTGCGGCAGTGAAGTTACAGCCTACGAGTTGCAGTTTCGGATCCGTGCATTATCGAGATGATGTAACAGTCACTGTTGATGGGACTGCGTGGCTGCGACAACCCGGCTCCAAGTTTTGAATTTCGGTGTCTGCTAGCCTCGAGTTCATGCCTTGTAAGTGAATGGCAGCGCCAAAACATCATGTGGACGACCACACTTGAGGAATATACCAAGCAAGTTGACGATGAATACACGAATAAAACATGTCACGAGTCCCCGGAAGTAATACCTAGTGATTGGACAGTCACGGTTACGTCAACTGCATGTGCTCTAACCACTTCGAAAACAGCTAGTCGAGAACCAGCCATTAAGCCAAATGAGTGTTGATTTTATTTCTTTGCATAATTTAAAGAGTGTCAAAAGAAAACATGAATAATAAAGGCGAATCTGTGAGACAAGCCCAAATTCCCGTCGGCTTCAAACCGTCCCTGTAATTATGCCTCAGCCACCTCCTGAACCTTGCGAGAGTAGGTCCCCCACGTTCAAATCGAAAATTGCCACAAGGCTCGTAGAGGCAAATTGTAAAGTACAGGGTGCTCAAGAAATCGACGGAAAACTCTGGTGTAAGACGCGCTGGTAATTCGGACCGGAGCGGGCGGCATATGTAGTCTGTTTTTTCGGGGGCCGGACGGGTTTGGTCGCAGGCACACGAGTACATGTCCTGCCGCTCTGATGAATGTCCTCTGGAAGGCAAACTCGATGGGACCGGTGCTTCATATATAAACTCAATCTCGGGATGTTTTGGGCAGCCTCGCCCCCCAACCAGCCAAAAAGGCAGCGCGGACAAAGAAGTATAAATGACAAGATCTGAAAAGGAGTGGATGATTCAAAATTCAAAATGTGGAAAAACGACCAACACTGGGGCACCCTCCGTTGTGCTGGTGGCAAGTGTTTCGTCGTGCTCGGAAAGGTTGTCGATGATGCCAAAGATGAGCTCTGGGCAGCGAGCCAGACCTCCACATGTTCCCCGGTTTGAGCAATGAGCAAGTCATGATGCGAAGGGTACATCTAGACAAAGTCATCGTCTCTTTCGAAATCCCGTCCGAGATTAGGGCGCTTGAGAGTTGCGAGTTTGGTCGGATGTGTCGCTCGATTCACAGGCGCTCTTGCTTGAGGCATGGGGAGAATCTTGAGGCAAGGTGGCATTTTCCGAGGCCTCGATTTTTTCAAGCTCGGAAAGAATTATCTCTTCAATTTGGGGCCAAGTATTTTCAACTGCGGTCGCAATAATCCGGTAATTATCCGCACCTAACTTATCGTTGGATTCCATCCTGGGGCTTGCAAGGCGAGGAGCGTAGATTGCCACGCCTTTGTTTGTTGGTGGTGGTCGCCAATGTGGGAAAAAGGTCAGCCGAGTTGTTGCGTCAGCCCAGACCAGGAAATATCTGTTGACAGTGGAGGATAGAGAGCTAGGGGACGCAGCAAAGGTGCAAGCTATAAGCCGTGAGCTGTGTGATGTTGTACGGATGGGAGCTCGAAAGCTTGTATTGATTTGTTGAAGACAAGGGTGAAGGAGGAGAAGAAGAATGAGCGCAAGTCTGCCTCCCCGTCGAGGTTTATATACCTGAATTCTTGGGAATAATCATACCGTTGGGGGAGGGCGAAGGGCTGCATCAAACGATGAACAATAACATCTCGTGTCCCTGTTCAGATGCTGTGTATGAACTATCCGCCGTCGCAGCCTGAGCTCTACCACATAGCCGGTTTGAACAAAGGGCCCCCTCCAAAACATCAGAAGCGACACAGCCGAGTTCTTGGCCTGGTTAATTTTCACCGGACTCTGCACATGATCAAATGGCCAGCCGACCTCGTCCTTTGGTGGATCATCATACGTTCCGTCCGCGTCAGATGGAGATCGGGTCCTGAACACCGACGAGGCGAGCTCACAACTTCATAAGCTCGCCTGCCATAAAAAGCAGACACGTCCTCTCCATCGGTTCTCACCAAGATCGACACGAGTTGGGCCGGTGTTCAAGCAATCCTCATTCAACACACAGGCTCGCGGCCCTTTCAGCAGACCACAGCTCGCCATGCATGGCGCCGTAAACGTACGACTGCCCTATCAACAGCCAGCGATGCTCAGAGGCCGGACGAAGAACAACGGGAACACAGACGCCACCGACGAGAGCAAGATGGTCTCCAGCCTCGGTGTAGCGGTCGCACAGCCCTACGTACCCCTGCGACGTCCTCGCGACACGCCGCTTCGACATGAACTCCATCAAGGTGCTGATGAGCTCGAACGAAGCGAACATGCTGTCAGCCATACGAGGCATTTCACGGTCGCGCGAGCAAGTCTTCTTTGACCACGGCAGCTCGCCGGGACCCCTGCCCAGGATATGATGCGGCCTTGTGAGCGCCTCCTTATAACGCATCAGCGACCTGGTCCTTTCCTCACCTGCCACGCCATCCTTCAGTATGGCAATGCCCGTCAGGAAACCCATCCATGCCTGCCTCCGGGTCTCATTTGTCCCCGGATACGAACCCGGGCCAACGGCATCGGCGACCCGTTTCGACGAGTTTAGGCAGGGCGAGCAGCCGCGCGGCAACTGAACATCGCCAATCCGGAGCCTCGTCCCGTGTAGCTTCGGTCTGTAACCTGGTTGTATGTTGCCGAAGACGGGGCCGACCTCTATGATCTCGTCAACGACGATGCCGTGAAGGAAGAGCAGGCGGCCGTCGCTGCTAAAGCGAACATTAGGCTCTCCAGGCCGGCTCTGCCTCCCCGCCGCCTGGAACCGACACTTCACGGCTGGCGCGCAGTGAAATTGCCAGTGATAATTGGGCTGTTCAGGACTCGGCTGCTGAGCCCACGCTCAGCTGGGCACTGAGCTCGAAGCATCAACTGCTCCTTCGGGCAGCCATGGCGGGTTTCTGCGGTTAGCCAACGCCAGCTGCGCACTGCCGCTCAGAGACAGACACACGCGGGTGGCCTCGACAGACTTGGAGCTTGTATCCGCGGTGTAATCAATCTCAATCTCCAGATCCCGGGGAAGCTCCTCGGCCAAGCCCAGGATGGCACAAATACGACCCAGCGACTCCGTGGCCGGGAAACAGGACACCTTGGACATGACACGGCCCAAGTCTTCCCTCGCACCAGCCTGGATGCTGGCCCGCATATCGATCAACGTCCGAAGATACTGGCCGTCTTTCCACAGCTCCCAGACCTCAGACACGCCATACGCCTTCTCCAGCTTGGTCCAGCGAGTCGAGGACCGACCGCACACGACAACGGCGCGCGCAGACATGGCAATTTCTTGTATCGCCCACACACGTTTGAACCACGACCGCCCAAAGACAGAGGTACGAGCGTGTCCGGAGCGAGTCTTGCTCGCCCAATACGTCGGGCTGAAGACGCTCGAGATGGTGCCAGGCACGTCCAACCCCGGCCCGCCCTCCCGTCTCATGGCCTTTTTCAAGAACCGCCAGTGGTCCGGATTCAACCTCGTCGACTTATTCCTGGGCACGGTGTCGACGTACCCGGCCATGCTGTCGAGCATTGCAAACGCGCGGGCTCGTGCTCGTCCAGCCAAATGACGGTCTGCTCGCCGCACCGGTAAATCCGGGACATGACGTCGATTTGAGCCTCCTTCTCGAGATTGTCTCTCTGGTTGATACATACGGCGTCGGCCCACAGGATCCGCAAAGCTGTCGGGAGTTTGCGTACGCTGGGCGATCCGGCTCACCTAGCCCGCGCCCTGATTATCTTTGACGGACGTTGAGATATACCTGATAAGTAGAGAGGTCTCACCCTCGCGCCCAAGGCTGTGTGAGGCCTAGTGAATAGAAGCTTTCAACATGCGGCTCTGCGGCTCCGGATTTTGCCCAGCTGCTCCGTAGGATCAACACAAGTTGAGGCGCGGTGCTGACGGCTGACGGGCAATTTCCCCCGCCGGATAGTCTACCCGAATGAGTGAGAACGCATATCCATGGGTGGCAGAAGGCGTAGAGTTTCGCATTGCTATAAAAGAGACGTGTTTCGTTCAAGAATCAGTCAGCGGCTCCAAATGGTCAGACGTATAAGCAAAGACTCGGGTAATGAATGAGACCAAGACCATGGCCCACGCTGACGCTCATGCTCATGCTCACACTCATGCGTCAACTTGGCCACTCACCCTCATTCTTGCAACTCACAACCGCCAAAATCCTACGACGGAATTGGCACGCCCATCATTACGCAGTAGAAGCACCAGCCCCCCAATGGCAACCGTTCCCTTGGCAAGCTTAAAACAATCCCCAACCAGGGCGGCTAATCAAAGCCTTGCATCATGCCTCAGTCTTCAAGTGCAAAACGCATGAATGTCCTCGGAAACCAGCCGAATCCCATGCGGCCATGCCCACAGACCGGCCGACATGAACGTCTGGCTGGCGCACAGCGTGGTCAGCACGGCTCACAGCCACAATGACAACGCAGCACCCGCAAGTCCAGGCAGTCATTGTAGACACGCAAAACCGGGGTTCTGTTGTTCCTGGATCTGGTAAGTTACTCTGTGCCGAGTAACTACTAGTATATTCACACGCACGCCTCCTGCGCTCCGAGCCTTTCGCCCGCAAAAGCCAAGCCACACGCCAGCGTCAGGGCCGTGGGCCGGAACCACTGTCGTCACCGGCGCCATGATGGATTAGGAAAAGGGGGAGGCTTGGTCGGTGCCGATGTTCCGAAAAGGCCGTGGGATGAGTAGAGGGGCGCGAAAACACACGACGTCAACCCCTCCAAGCTGTCGACACTCGGCATCCAAAAAAGCAAATGACTGTCATGGACAGGGAGGTAAGAACAATAAACCTGGTGCCTCGCCGTGTGTGTGTGATTTATTCCTTCTTTCTTTTTTTTGAAACTTGAAATGGGGGTCATTGCGACCAGATATATCAAGAATCATGCGGGACCATCATTGTCCATCCCGCGCAAAAATGACAACCGTCACGTCCCAAACGTGGCTTCACCCCACGATGCCACTGGGCCAACCGTCGGCCAAACCCCAGCTCCAGCTGCCTCTTGAAGCGGTCAAGGGACAAAAGGCCACACAATCACTCTTGGAGCTGTACGAGCTCGGCAGTCTCGTGCCGACGCCACAGCACCGCCATGGCCAGAACCCATCCTCACCTCCCGTCATCCATGTAATCCCGGCCGCAATTGGCATCGTACCGAGTTGATAAGCCCCCCGTACGGGTACCCATCGCCGAGTCTGGTAAGTCTGATGCTAAGCAGGCTGTATCGCCCCCCTACGGGAGGCCCGACGCCGCGAATCGAAGCTTGCCGCCATCCTTCTTGTCTTCCCAAAAGTCCGAATTGCGTGGAAGGGAAAGAAAAGTCCGAATTGCATGGAAGGGAAAGGGCCCCTGGCCAATCAAACCACCTGTTCATCCGGCTTTCTGATGTCAACTGGTTGGTTTTAAAAGGCCGCCATCCCCCTCCCATGGGCTGTTTGTGTCTTGGAGTCTCCAACATCCATACGTCACGTCGTCATCGCTTGCCCCTCCGCTTCCCAGACGCTCAGTATTGTAGCATCACTCGATAAGCCCTCATATCGGTCAACTATGCCTGCTACGCAACAACAGATGACCCAGGAGCCTGCTCCTGCTGTCGTTCCCGAGTCCCGAACTAGCACTGAGCAGCCCGTACGTTTTGCGCCCCGAGCCTGGTTGTTTCGTCCGTGCCATTGTTGCCAAGTCGGCTCGTCCCGTGACTCCCGTTGGCCACATTAATAGCTATTACGCCACGACAACAAAATCTGCTGCGAACCCTTCGCTGACGGTTGACTTTGCAGCGCCCTGTTGAGCCCATGTCCGTTGACTCCATGCGCCTCCGAGGCGGCGGCGAGGAAGGCGAGGTAAGCTTATTCCATTCTAATCCATGACGCGCTTCATCGCCTTGACCGACCACGCCCGCTTCCACTGGCGACTCTGACTGCGGCGTTTCCTCGTGCAATGTCTGTCGGCAATCTCCCACCTCCCTAGAAAATTGAAAAAAAAAAAAAAAAAAGACACTCTCGCTTGAGCCTTTATTTGAAGTGAGAATGGCCCCATGCTGACCGAGAAACAGGCCATATGCTGCGGTATTTGCGCCGGCCTCTGCTGCTTCGAGTGCTGCGAATGCTGCTGCTAAATTTTGACTCTGATTCCGATACCAAAATGCGAGTTGAGTGTGGGGGGCCAGGAGTCGGCACTGGGGGGTCGCTGGGGCGAGAGTGACTATGCAAATGTCAGATCCCAAGTCAGGTCTGACCCAAACGATAGAGGCAAACGCGGCTTGCTACCGAATGGCGCCGGATAGAAGAAACAGGATACAGTTGATTCTGCACTGGAATTATATCATGTAGCACCAATCTCAAAGCATCACCCCACTACCCTGGAGTCAAATATCCGAGTTGCCAAGGTGCGAGATGCATCTGGACAGACGGACAGATAACTGGCAGCGGTGCTCTGATCCAGTCTTCCCGAGTTGGGGCGCATGCCGAAGCTCTTGTAGTGATTCTCGTCGTACTCTTATGAACATGGCTCTTCCGTCGAGAAACGAGTGGCGGCCTCACAGCTAATGGCCAGCCAGTCTGTATCATTCATAGCGTAGTCCTCGGATGCGTCCATCACACCACAATCTGCCCAAGTCTTTTAACTACATTCTCGTAAAATGTTTTCGATAGTTTCTCGGCCGCATCCTCTGCACTTTCTTCATGCCCTTGGCGAAGTCCAAGTCTGTTCCTCCCACCAAGACAAGTCCTAACCGCACCCTCAAACTTTTCGCCCATCTCACCTCCAATATCTGCCATTCGCCCAGCACCAAGCAACTCGTCTTGAATTTGTCGCAAAATTTCTGGCTTCCCTCGAGCCCTTCGCATGTCGATCTCAAGGACCTTGTCGACCGTCTTCCAATGAGCGAGTTCGACAAAGATGATGCCTAGACTGTAAATGTCAAAGCGCTTCTTGGAGCGCTGCCTCTCCTTTCTCCTGTTTGTCTGCGTATCCGGGTGTCTATACAAGTCGTGCTCTGCATCATCTCCGGGTACGTCTGTCATCTCGTCCGAACCCCCGGGGCGTGAAAAGTCAAACCCAGAGAGATATGGTTGACCATAGTCGACGCTCCCGGTGCGAGTACGGAAGAAGAGAATATTATGGCTTCGAAGGCCCTTGTGTAACCAGTTGACTGCATGAAGGTATAGGACACAATTACTCAGTGCCGTTGCCAGTCGGGCCCGTTCTGTTACGCATGGTTTTCTAACACTATCATCTTGAAGAAGGCCGTGGAGGGACACTGGCGGAAGCGTGGCATGTAATGAATCATCGCAAGGCCTCTCAAATACCAGACCTAACCGCCTATCAAGAATGTCGACTTCATCAGCAGGGATATCGGGGTCAGCTATATCGAAGAACCCAAGACAGTGTGGTGTTCTGAAAGCCTTGGGCTTCGGGCTGTGACTCAGTAAAGATGCCAATTTCCTCACTCGATCGATAATGTCCTTCTTCGATAAGGAGTCTTCGTGCAGCCCAGTTGCATCGTAGTCTTTCCACTCTATCCACACCTTCTTCTTACCTGAGGGTGTTTTCATGAGCGCTTCACAGCGTGCAGCATCCGATCCATCTACCTCTGAACCGAGCTCTATTAGATAGCGCGGAATCTGGACATTGCCTGGCTGAGATGGGGTTGCAAGTTCAAGGAATTTAGCCGCCGCTTCGTCTGCTTGAGAAGGCCTTCCGGTCTTTGGATCAAGAGTTTCGTTAAAAGCCTTGAACTTGGCAAGTTTGGATAATTGCATCAAGGCATCGAGACTTGCTTCCCTTTCCAACTTTGACATGGGAGAAGCTGTCGGGAGGGAGGCAGCTCCCGCATCTAGCCGCGATTTCAACGCCAGCACAAGGTGACTTAAATCTGCAACCCTGTGGTGCAAAAGCAAAACTCCCCTGTTCGTGTCTTCCACTGTGTGCCGGATTTCTACCTGCAGTGAGTGATCCAATATATTGGTCATGTTGTCGTTTAAAGTGGAGAATTTGGACAATACCAGTTCAAAAGCGGCCTTATCGAATGACACCCATCGAAGCCTTTGATAACCCTCTTGAGATTTTTCTTTCCAAGCCGTCATCGCGTTTTTGATAAAGTCTCGCTTCCTGTCCGATATGGGAAAGTTGGCCTGTTTCGCGTCTTTATCTGGCGCGCCGACCAAGTTGTCGTCATCTCGATCCATCTTTAGATTATTGTGTCTGCGCTGGTGACTAGTGAACTCGTCAAACAAGCATCGAATTTGCATCAGCATATCAAGCACTGTTTGGCGATGCAAACTGAATATGTTGGAGTTGAGGATCTTGTCATGATTTTCACATTCTAGATCCAACAGCCCCGAAGTTTCGCTCCAAGCAAAAAGACGCTGCTGTTCCATCCGAAGCCTCAAGTTGAGGTATTTACACTCGTCATTGTATCCCAATGCAGTAATCAAAAGCTGTATGCCTTCAAACGGCGGCGACAAGGTGTATTAGTGTCGCATTACTATTTGAGTACTAAAATTCGTGGAGACCTGTCGGCAACTCGTACCTTGAATACAACCGGTGTACACCTGGAGACCAAGTGATGCCACACCGAGGGCCAAGCCAGCTACAGAGACTGGGTCCATGGCCGTCCGGGAAACAAACGGTCGATAATGTCGTCAGTTTTTACAATCTGGGCCGGCTCTCGGGTGCATGACTGGGTGTGGTTCATGCGAAGCTGAAAGCTGAACTCAGAGCCAACAGTGCGCAACAGGCTTGCTAAGAGCACAAAACATGTTATAGCACGCGGGAGAAAATGAGTCTTTTCGTAGCCACGTGGGGTAGGGAGCGAAAGCAATTGCGAGAGCTACTAGTTACTACTTTCAGCTTGAGGTGTCGTGCGTGTCAGCACCTCAGCCCTGATTATATCTCATATTCTGATTTGCGACAATACTACGTACTCCGTACTGCGGAGTACGGGAGGGCGATCCGCGACCCCGCGCGCACCTCGTCCAATGCCACGGATGCGATGCCATGGCTCTGTTTTTCCTTGTGCAACGTAGGTGAAGCAACCAAACTGCCGGGATATGGAGTAGAGCCCTTGCCAATGGAAATGAGTTTTCGCTGGCTGGGGCCCGGAGACGCTACCCAATTTGATACAAGTGTCGACGGGATGGCACTATTTCCCGCGTTCGAGAGCTGCAGTGCCGTATTAGACCTGCAGCTGGGCTGAAAGTGACGGCCATACCAGACACATCAGCCCCCATGGCACATTGCCTATCTGTAAGCGGGGCAAACGGGAAGGGATTCAAGGGAATACGGAGCCGCTGTCCTCGAAATTTGATTCAGGCTCGCATAAAGACCTGGCAAACAGGACTCTCGTTGTGCTGTCCACCGAAGACAACTGTTGAGTTACCGTACGGGTGACAGGGCATGGTTGAGCAGCGAAATGAATGATAGAGTCCCCGGCAAACCATTCGTCCATCGTCTTGCACTCCATACGAAATAAGCAGCAGTGACGCCAAGGAATGCGTGGTAAAAGCATGGAGTACGTAGCGAAGACAGAAATGTCAGATATGTGAGAGCAAGGATCATGTATACTGCTGGTTCTGTACTCCATACCCCGTACTCCGTAGATCTGGCCGCATTCTAAGACATGCCGTGTATAATTTGTTTAGCAGATCTCACTTTCGTCATCTGAAAGGCCGAAACGAGTGTAGCCGTCGCGCTGGCGGAACAAGGCAGCAAAGTAAGAGAAACTAACCCTCAATAGGCTGCTGCACAGAAGCGACCTTTATCCTGTCAAAACAGGACTTTGGGTTTCATTTAATGCGATGCGGGCGATGCGGCTGTTGTGTAGAACAGTAGAACACCCACTCTTATGCGCCTGGTCCGCCTAGTGTTCAATCTAGAATGTGGGCAAGGACAGAGCAGAGAGCTGGGGCCGAGGTTCAGACAAGAGAAAGACAAAGAGAAAGGGGGTCTCAGTTGGACAGCAGCATGGGCCATGTTGGTCGGCACGGACTGGAAATTGCATTTAAGAGAGGAAAATGAGATTGGAAATTTTGGCCGACCCAATAGATGTAACGAATTTACCAAGCTGACACGAGGAAGGAACGTCGCCCATCGGTGTTTCTCATCAGGCTGCATGGAAATCAGACAAATGGCAAGACGGGCAGATGGCCTGATGCGCCTTCCTCGTGGCTCAACAACGTTGACCGGGTTTAGACTTGGCTCGAGCAATTGGGAAAGCGCAACCACCACCAAATGCCGCACAGAGCACATATGCAGCATAGCAGATGCATTTGCTCGACGCTCACTGCGTCCGCACAAGCCTGGCAATTGTGTATTCTCGCTCCATGTCTCTTTGCCGAGCATTCCGTACTACCGAGTATTGTTCTCATTGCTGTGCAATTTGCTGTCAATTGCTCGAGTTGCACATTGACCAGCCACACAGACATCCACACCTTCCCATAGACTTCCACCAGCTCCTGCGCGGCAGCCCGGAAACCCAGGACATGGTATGTAGACGCCCTTCACCAGCCGGTGAGCCAAGCCAGCCAAGCCAGCCATTGCCCAGCCCTCTCGCTCACTTCGCACAATAATAAATAGAGAACCGAACACCCCATACTAGGGAATCAGATTCTCTGCTGGCTACGTCACGAGTCACGACACGCTCCTGGGCCATAGATCAAGCCAGGTGGCCACGATTCCAAGTTTATGGCAAGGCCAGAGAACATTCCACATGCAAAGATCCTAAACGGTCAAGACAAGGACACAACCACTCGCATTTTTGGGGGGCCAAGCAAGATGATGCTATAATGCAATGATGCACAAATGTCTACTAGTTGAGACTCCGCCGCCACAAAATTGCTTCTTTGCTGCCGCCAAACCTTCCCCACCCATCACAACCTTGGATCGACGCTTTGTGGGAGCCCTTACTTTTTGTGGGAGCACTCAGCCTGTAGGAAACCACAAAGCAGACGACTGAGCCTTCATCCGGACTAGTCGTAAAAATCCCATCCTTTCGTTCGTCTCCTCTTTTGACACTAATCACTCAGCCTACGACACCTTTGGCAGCTTCAACACCTTCGACACGTGTGGGCCGAGCCTGTGGATATTCTTGATTCTTCCTGTACGATTACTCTCTAGCTCACCGGGATCCTGAGATTAAGGTCCAACGGCGTGGATATCTTCAGTTCCTGAGCCGGATGGCAGCTCTTTTTCAGGGTTTCAAAACCGGGCAGCTTCCATGTCTTCCACATCATCACCCGGCTCTCAGGTACAAAGCACAACCCCCGCTGCTGGTGTTGCAGATGCGGAGAAGAGCACAACTCCTGATATGAGCAATGATGGACGCTCACGAGAATCAACTGTGGCCGCAGCTTGTCTGGCATGCGTAAGTTGCCACAGCCCTTCCTGCCTCGTATTGGACTGCCCTTTTGTGAACTTGGAGCATTTCTTTCCTGCTTCGCAACTTCCTCGCCAACGACGCATTCCTATTAGCCTCGGGCGATGACCACCTATACTAATTGTTCTGCACTATTAGCGCAGCAAACATCTCAAATGCGATGGGCAAACACCATGTGTCCGTTGTCTCAATACACAGAATGAATGTGTCTATATTGCTTCCAGGAGAGGATACAAAGGTCCTCGTCGTGGCACAGCTCAGAACCCCAACAAGAGACAGGCCACGTCGCCTCCCGACCTAAGCCCTAGCAGTTCAGATTGTCCAATGCTTCTCGGAGCACGAACCGGGTCGGCAAATATGTCCACGGCTATGGGCAGCACGTTTGGGCCGCCGAGTATTCCTGCGCAAGATGCCGAGCCCACTCAATTCTCCCAGCCGCAGCAGCCTACTAACATGCAGCTGTACAAGTCTTATTGTGCAGTTAATGGAATAGAACCTTCGCCGTGGGCAGTAAATCAGAACGGAAGTCGACTTGCTGTGCACGTTCCTGTTGCAACCACGGAGGAACGATGCTTTGATTCGTTCTACCACCACTTTCATGCCTCTCATCCGTTCGTCCTACCCAAGCCCTTCCTTTTGCAAATATCGAAGGAGGCCCCTTTGAAACCAGTACTAGCAGCAATGAGATGGGTTGGGTCTTTTTTCCTTGATGTTGGTAGTCCTACTCAAGAACGACTGTTGAATGAAGCATTCAACCTCATATATGCCCCCAATCGGTCCAAGGACGGGTTTCTGATTCAAGCTATGATGCTCCTCATTGTTGGCCTTGACGGAAGTTGTCAGCAGGACAAGGCAAGGGGTATTTTAAGCGATGTGGAGGCCTTGGCGCTGGAACTGGGACTGAACACTCGAGAATTCGCGGCAAACCATGGACGCGGCATTCCCGTACTGGAAGAAAGCTGGCGGCGCACTTGGTGGGATCTATTTGTCATTGACGGAATGGTTGCTGGCGTCCACCGCGTAACCAATTTTCTTCTGTTTGATGTCTCGGCTAGAGCCGCACTCCCTTGCGAAGAAGATCAGTATTTGACCGCCGTGAGTGTGAAGCTGTTTTTCTTTGCTCTCATATCCCCTTCAAAGCTCTCTGCCTTCATTCGAGCTAACCAGGAGCTGTAGAGAATACCTATACCACTGTACTTGGACGATCTTGAAGATCAAGACTTTTCTGGGGAAGACCGCGAATTTTCATCCTTTGCATATCGAGTACTGTGTGCTCGAACTTTGGGAAAATTTATGCGAGTCCCTCCTATCTTCGGACCAGAAGACGAAAATCTAGGGAAGATCGAAACACTTCTCACAAACTGGCGGCTTCATCTGCCGCAGTCGAAGCGAGACGCTTTGCAGAAGAATGGAAAGCTGGACGAAATGATGTTCCAGGCACACATGATGAATCAAGCCACTTCCATCATGCTTCATCAGCCACACTCTCAACTCGACTCATCTCCGACCCAAGATATCAACTCTTGTGCTCCCCATCAGGCTATCCCTGCTGGCGACTTGTTCAATTCACATACCAGACATACTATCGAATCTGCCAACAGCATCAGCACAATGATAACCCACCGCGTACCGCTCCTTTCGCATACTCACTTTTTCACGTGTGTTATCACGATGTCGTCGATTGTCCATCTGAGCAGATGGGCTTTGTTCTTCATACCTCACGACGACGACGATCTTCGGCAGCAAATTCGCCTAAATATTGGGGCATTGAACCAACTCTCTAAGGTCTGGGGAGCCGCTGATCGTGCCCGTGGACAGGTGAAGGAGGTAGCACAGGTAATCTACAAGGTGAAGAAACAGCAGCGTTCTAATTCACAGTTCTGGATGGGACTTTCCCAAGAGGAAATGCTTAATACGATTGCCACGGATGATTCGATTATCAACGAAATTGAAAATTTCGAGCCAATATCCAATCTCCTAGGTTAAAACGGGGAGGGCAATGATTATTGGACAGACGAGGGAAGGGTTCCCGAGCTCGAGGCGACGCGATGCGACGCAACATGTTACAACACTATGCAAAAGCTATTCTTTTATGTATTCACATCTAGTTATTTGAGTGGTATTTTCGTACCGAATCATATTTAGGGTGACACACTTGGCCAATTGGAATATATTGCGTGAAGATGGGTTTCAAAGCAGTGTCTGAAGAAATATGAGCGGTTTCCAGGTGACTGAATAATGAGTTCCCGGCATACTTGGACCAGTCTAGGTATCATTGAAACTTTCAGTGCTCGTGTGCTTACTTACCAATAGTCGTTGCTTTGGGAAGGTCTGGTGCGTCTCTTTTTGTGTGTTCGTTTACTGTAGCACGTGGGGAGACGTGGGACAGACTCGAGGTACGGAGTACAGCCTGGGGGATTCGAATCCTATGATGAAGGTGCACGGAGCAGAGAGGGAAGGGGGATGCGGCAAAGGGTCAAGGTGCTGTCTGCAGCCCTACAGCCCTACAGCCCTGTAGGCCTACATGCTGTCATGTCAACACGGCTAGTACATGCGTGCATCCTTGTGAGGTCGGCCGTCCCTCAATGGATCGGGCCAGCAGCTGGGCTGCGCTATCTCACATGAGCACAAGGGCCCGGAAGAACAAAACAGATGCGAAGGGATGGATTGGTAGGGGGACGATGGAGAGGCCGGTTTCACAAAGTCGTGACATTTTCCACGTGGGTTGGGCGGCAAGGCGGGTCTTGGCCGCCGACTTTCCAGATACTAGAACGAGTAGTCGACGATGCTGTCGGCGACCATGGACGAGGAGGCCGATACGTGCCGCGTAGTCGGCCGAAAACTAGAGCATTGCAGCCTGGGTGATGATTAACGGACACTGGCAGCGGCGCACGAGGGGACAGAGCGCAGACTGCTGCTGCTAGCTGGGCGGGCGTCGAGCGTCCTGCTTGCAGCTGAGAATGACGAGATGAAGCAAAGCTGAGCGAGTCTGGCAAAGACGGCGACCTGGCAAACAGTGGTGGCGAGTAGCGAGCATGCGTGTAATGCATGTCAACTGTAGACGTCAGTCGTCGGCGACCAACGGCAGGAGAGTGTAGATGACCCGACCATTGCTCGCCTACCTGACCTGACCCGACCATTGCAATTGACCTGACCTGACTATTATTATGGGGTAATAGGCTATTATAATTGGTTTAATATTCGTGAGGGATTTATTCTTTATAAATGAATAAAGATAAGGGAATAAATTTTAATTAACTTAAGAAAATTAATAAAATATAATTAAACCACGTAAAATATAATAAGAATTATAATGTAATTAATATAATAAGTAAACCTAAAAGTTTATATATATTAATTATTACACGTTTTTAATATATTTTATTTTTCTTATATATTCTTTATTATTTTTACGCTTAAAAAAAAAAGTTATATTATAATATAAGAGTTTAATATATTTTCTTAACTTAAATTTACTTAAAATTAACTCTTATTAAATTTTAAATTAAAAAGTATATTATTAATATCTTAATAATAATTTAAGTTAATATTATTTTAATCTTTTAAATTATAAGTTTAATAATAAAGAAAATCTTATTATTAAAGTTAATAAGATTTTTTATTAAATAAATATAAGTAATAATTATACGTGTTATATTATAAGTGAGAATTTAATTAATATTTATTTAAAATTAACTTAAACTTAATTTTAATTTAATATAAAATATAGCTTTTTTCTTTATATACTCCTTAAAGAAATATCTTATAATTATATATAATATAAATGTATTATTATTTATTATTAATGCTTTATTTTTTATTAATAATTAGGTAATTATTTATACGTTTATTTATTTATTTAAGTACCCTAGAGCTATTATAGCTATTCTAGTACTTCTACATGTAGTTCAAGTGGGAAAACCCTTTATATAAGAAGAAAAACCCCCTTACTTCTATTCTAGGTTATCCCTACCCCACTATAACCTATAGTTATATAAAGCGTGTTCTAAATCGTGTAGGTTAAAGGTACCTATTAGGCTAGCTATTCTAGTAGCGGTTCGTTAAAGCGTGTGTAGTAAAGGTTTAAGCTAAGTCTAGGTTAGCTTTAATACGCTAGTTAAGTGGCTGTTCTAGTATCTAGGTGTTTAAGGCTATTACGTAGTTTTCTCTAGGTCTTATATTATACTATACTATCCTAGGCCTAGCGTAACGCTATATCCTAGATATACCTAGTGTAATTAGTGTATTATAGTGAACTTTACTTTATCCTTACTTTTAGGGCTGCCTAGCTAGGCTTAGCTAGCTACCGCTAGCTATTTAAGGCCTATTATAGCCTTTATAAGAGCTTTAAACTAAGCTACTAATTTTCCTTTCTTTCTTTCTTCTTTAAACCCTTAATTTTCGTACATATAACCTCTTTTTATAGCCCTTAATATTAGGCTAGCCTTATAACGGCTTCTAGCTCTCTTTACGAGCTCGTTAAAGCCGTGCCTATATTAGCTTATTTTCTAGGCGTTTCCCAGGCGGATTTAGCTAACGCGCGTTATTTTTCTAGGCTTTTTCTCGTCTCTTATAGCTTTTATAAGCTTTTTTTAATTTAAGGTAAGTTCTTACCTAGCGCTAGCCTAGCGCTAGGCGTCTCTCTCCCTTATCTTATTCGCTATTTTTAACCGTATATTAGTTTATTTTACTTTATACGTTTACCTAACTTTAACCTAGTCTTAATATCTTTCTATTAATATTTTATAGAAGCTTATTATTTTTAAAATAGTTATACTTAACGCTACCCTTAAGGTATATCTTAACTAATTAATTAACTCTAGTCTAGTAGTAATATTAACTTAACTATAAAAGAATAGCCCTTTTAAGGGTAAGATACTTACGCTTACCTAGAAGAAAAAGGCTATTAAGTAAAAGGTTACTATAAGTACCCCTATTTTACTCTAGCTTAGCATTATATTAATATTCGTGTAAATTAACGCTTAGCGTTAAATTTTATACTTACCTTATATAACCTAGGTTACTATTAGCGTAAAGAAGAGCTAAGCTTATCTTTATTATACTATCTTTAATAAGATTATTCCTATACCTTAGCTTTAGCCTAGCTTTATTAACTCTTATAAAATCTAGTATTATTACTTACTTTAATTACTAGGTTTATAATTATTCTTACTTAAAGGTAAGTTAAGTTTAGTTTAGCCTTAGCCTATAATCTTACTATTTTTATACGTTAATTAGTGCTTTATAGGTTCCTATTAACGCTAAGACCCATTTAATTTTACCCTAGCTTTAAGATAAGCTTACTAAGCTTATTAGTGCTTTTAAGCCTTAAGTATATACCCCTATTATACCCTTAACTCTAGCTTTAATTTAATTCTAGTTTTTAGCTTAATTAAAGGCTAATATAGCTATCCTTTAAAAACTACGTAATAAGCTTAAGGGTAAGGCCACTACTAGCCTAGCCCTAGTTACTTATAGTAGCGGTAATTAGAAGGAGTTACTAGCTACTATAAAGCGTGTTATTAAGTTAGTATTAGCTTTAAGTACTGCTTAAGAGGAGATAAATAATTTATTATAGTAGTTACTTATCGTTATAAAGAAGGCTACCACATTTAATAGCGGTGCTAGCCTATCTTTAATGCGTTTTCCCCGTTATTTTCCTATATTATTATTTATAGCCTTATTAAAATTAATGTTTACTTAAGGATTATAGTTTAAGCGTAAGCGGTTTAATAAAGGTGTTAAGTAATAAGTAAGGTGTTATTAGCTTATCTTTAAGCTTAAATCTATCGTTTAAGAGAGAGAATACTTTAAAGGAGAATAATATAGCCTAGTATTATTAATTAAGTTCTTTTATTACCGCGCTATTAAGCTAGGTCTAACCTTAGGCTATAGTTCGCTATTATAATAGATTAGGTTTCTTTTATTTAATTGTTTTTTATATGTTAAACCCTAGTATTACCTTAGCTTAAATTTAGCTTTAGCTTACTCTTAGCGTTATTACTAGCTCGTATAGCCTATCTTTTTATAAGTGATATAATAAGGCGGTAATAGGAAAGCTTACTTATATTTAGTAGCTATTAAGTTAGGGTTTATATTAGGCTAGCGTTCCCTAAGGCCTAACGGAATTCCTTGTAATTCTTAGGCTAGTCTTATAATTAGTTATTATTATATAATAGGTATTTAATAATAACGTAGTATACGTTCTTTACGTTTATTTTATATTAGTATAAAGGGGACTCTATTCTAGGAACGCGCCGCTTATAAAGGAATTTATTAAGACCTATATAACTAATACGTAGTTATATTAGGGTTATTATTTCGTGTTTTAGTAGGTTTAAGTGTATCCCCTTACCCCACTTAACGGGTCTAAGTTAAGGTACGTTCTTTACTACCTTAACGTTTCTTTATAGGTAATAATTTCTAGCCTTATAATACTAATAATAGAATCTATATTATTAGTTTACCTGTAGCGCCTTTTACGTGGTACTACCTTAGCCCTAGGTTTATAGCTATTATATAATTTCTTCGTTAGGTTTTCTTTATAAGCCGCGCCTTTATTTAAGTACCCTTACTATAAATACGTATACCGTATAAATCTAGCCTAATATCCCTAAGTCTTTAAGCTATTATTTAAAGCGTCTTTTTATATAATTTAAATAAAGGTCTAATAGTAGAATAACTACTTTCGCCTTAAGCTAGGGGATTAGGGTAGCTTTAAATACCCTAATAACAGCCTAAAGGTATTTTAATTATTTACTAGTAAGTTATTACGTAATACCTCTTAGCTTATTATATATCTTTATTAGTTTATAGTATACGCTTACTTTATAGGTAATAGTAGACTAGATTACCTAATTATATAAGTGTTTAGCTTCTTTATAAGAGTATCCCTAGGCGAATACCGTAAGAGAGGTAAGAGTAAGCTATTATTAGGTTAGTTTATCCTTAATCTTTATTTAATATTTATTTTAAGTAAGCTTTTAATTAAGCTATACGCTTAAGAAGTATACTTTTATAGTTATTAGTGATATCTTCGTATTACTAAGGCGAACGCGTGTTATTATTAATGTTCGTGTATAGTTAAAGTGTATAAGCTTACTCTTTACTAGGTTAAAGCGAACTCTAGCGTTTATTACCTAATTTACACATGTATTTTAGGCGGTTTTAAGGCGTTATTACGTTTAGTCTAGTATCTTATTAAAGGCTAGAATATTAATATTATTAGTAAAACCTATAATAAGAATGCTTAGTACTTCCTAAAGTCGCTTATAAAGCAGGGCGGTATAAAGTAGAAATAGTATTAGTAAGAGTAGTAAACCTTATAGGACGCCTACTAGTATTTAATAAACCTAGAATATTTATCCGTTAAAGTATAAGCGGCCTATTCTTAACTTAATTATAGCCTAAATTAGAGCATTAACAAAAAAACTACACTACATGTAGTTTTTTAGTGTAGTTTTTAGTGTAGTGTAGTTTTTGTAGTTTTAGTGTAGTTTAACTACACTACAACTACATTTGTAGTGTAATGTGTAATTATAGAGAGAAATTTTTAATTATAAATATAACGTTAATTATAAGACTTATAAGGTTATAATTATTATACCTTAATAGAGCTAATTTAGCTCTTTATAATGCACTAATTTTTATACGTATAGCTTATAAATTAAGCGAGTTATAATAGGTTAAATCTTAGCTAAAAATTAAGATCCACTTTTTTCAAATAAGAGACTAAAAGCTTAATATCTCGCTTAATATCCACATTTTAAGATTAATTTTTAAAGATTTAAAATCACGTGATTTTTAGCTTTATTTTAATATATAATATGCTTATATAAGCTTTTTTTTAGTAAAACTTTTTTATAATAAAATTTAAAAATAAAAAAGTTAAGTAAGAAATATAAAATTTATTATAATATAAGAAATAATATATATAAAAAGAAAGTATAAAATATTATTTTATATGAAAAATTTTAAGGTATTTAAATATATTATTTATAACTTTAATATATTTCTTATAACTTTAATATTTAATATTTTATATTTAAGTTATAGGGTAATATTATAAATATTATTATTTTATAAGATATTTATATATAAATAATAGAAATTTTTAAATTTATTACATTAAATATATTTTACTTATAATAATAATATAAAATAATACTTGCTTACTTAATATAATTCCCTTATAATTCCCTTTTATTTTATTTTTATTTTATTTTTATTAGTTTTTTAATCCCTGTTTTTAGCTTATTTAAGCTAGCTAATCCCTGCTTACTAATATTAATATTAGTAAGCAAATGTAGCTCTATTTTAGCTTACTAATTATATTAGCTAATAATAGCTTATAAATTAATTAACACTACACATTACACTAATTTTTAAAATGTAATGTAGTGTAGTAAAACTACACTACACTACACTACACTAAAATTCACTAAAAACTACAAAACTACACTACTTTTAATGCTCTGGCCTAAATAAACGCGATCGTTTAGTGGGGGAGCCTTACCTTTAAAAGCGTTTAAATAAGTTTAAGGTAGTTAATTATATTAAAGGCGCCGCTAATGTTTAGCTAGAGGAGTAAGGTAATACCGCGCTAGCTTTAAGCCGTCTTAATTGCTTTTATTATAATTTTAAGCGCGATTTTAATAGACTTATCCCTTTTATTTCCTATTTATAGGTTTAAGAGTATTACCTTTACCTTAGTAACCCGCGTGATTCGTCTTATAATTATGGCCTTTATAACTTTACTTACTACGTTTAGAAGCGATATTAGCCTCTAGCCGCCTACCTACTTATAGTCTTTTAGCTTCTTTACTAGCTTTCGTAATATAACCACTTTAATAGTGTAAAACCGGGCTAGAAAGTAGGCGTGTTTAAGCGAGCTATTAAGAAGATAAGTAATTGCTTTAATAAGGGGTCCCTTATAGGCCTTTAGGAGGCCTACTAGCATCTCGTTGTCTCTAGGGGCCTTTTAGCTTACTATAAACGCTAAGGCTATTTTTATCTTAATAGAATTAACGTGGTCTTCTTTTAGAATATAAATAGTATTAAGCTAGGGGAAGGTTAAGTCTAGAATAGCGTTAAGGTTAGCCGTGAACTTAAGGAAGAATTTCTTAGCAAGAATATTAGTTTTTTTAGTATACTTTATAGCTAGTTACTTAATAGAATCGTTTAGGTTACCTTAATATAATAGCGGGAGGTTAGCTTACTTTAAGGGGGTATAGCTTTAAAGTCTCGCTTATCTTTTTAGTTTTTAAAGGCCTTCTTTAGCTAATAATACCTTTCTTAAAGTATTCTATTATATACTTCTCCTTTCTTTAGCTATAGTTTAGGTTTAGGCCTTCTTTACCTTACGGTAAAGTTACTAGTTTAGCTTTATATGTCTTTTAACCTAAGCTCTCTTTACTTTACACGCGGTTACTATTACCTTAGCTACGCGGCTAGTTTACTAGAATTCCCCTTTAAGTTTACTCTTTCTCTTCTTTAAGGCTATTAATTAAGCGATTTCTTATAGTTACTTAATAAGCTAATTTATATATTCGTTAATCTCTTAGTGGTTTTAAATTAATGCTAGGGTTATCTTTAAGTTAAAGCGGTATTATATTTTCACGGCTATTAGATTATCTTTTATCTTCTTTTATATATACCTTAGCGGTAAGATGTTTAATATAAGCTTCTTCTCTTTAAGGTTAATACTAATTAGCTGTAAGGTATAGTTAAATTTAACTATATTAGGCGCGCTTAAGTATATTACTTTAAAGCTTCTTATAGCCTATATTAGGTTTATAATACTATTCTTATAGCCGTAGTATTATTAGGTAGGTTCCCTATATAGCGTAATAAGTGTAAGTTATTACTACTCTATTATTTATAGGAGTCTCTTTACTCTATTAAATGTTCTGCTATAAGCGTTCTATAATAGGTGTTTTTAATTAAAATTATTAATAAAGACGCTTTAATTTAAGAGCTTTATTATCTCTAGTTCCGCTAATAGTATTTACTAGTTAAAGCCTAGTAGCTTTAAATAAAGTGAAAAAATATTAATGCCTTTAAGCGTTACGTAGCTTTAATCCTTTTCTTCTTAGGCCTTTTACGTACTAAGGCTATGTCTTTTATTAATATATATAGTATTTCTTTCTTTATAATATACTAGGTAATATTTACTAAGCCCTAAGCTAGGGGGCTAACTACGCCTTATTATTTCCTATTCTTATATTACTATTAGGTTAATATTAGGGTTATATTATAGTATTATATGTATAAGTGTATTCTTCTTATTAATATTCTAATAAAGGATTTTTATTATTATTAGGTAAAGGGTTAAATAACTATAATTAACACTTTTATTAGGGGGGTATTAGCTAAGAGGTAGCTAGTATATTATAATATTTCGTTTAATTAGGAGTTAATAGCGTTATAATAGTTATAGCTTTCTAGTAAATACTCTTTCTTCTTTATAAAAGGTTAGTCTTTCGCTAAGAACGAGTCGCTCTTAGCTTTTAGTCTTAGGTAGTATCTATTATTATAGTATAACTTAACGAACCTTATTAAGCGTTTTATATATGCTTTTTTAGCTTTATTTTAATGTTTCTTTAATACGAGGTAAAGGTAAAATTAAGTTAAATACGCCTTAAAGTAAAGAATACACTTTTCTCTAGCATTTAATATAATAATAGAGTAGCTTTCTTCTTTATCTTTATATTAGGTAGCAGCGTACTAGCTACACCTTAGTATCGCCTTATAGTATTTAGTAATATAACCTATCTTATAGTAGTTATAGCATTAACGTGGGTTAAGGGTTCTATTATAGGGTTTAACATTAAATATCTTAGCCTTATATACGAGTTTAGTTTAGTATAGCTTATTCGCTTACTTTATCTCTTTAACTTTTAGGATTAAAACCGTTTATATTATAGTATTACTTTAAGGGTAACGCGTTATAGCGCGTATAATCTTCGCGTTATTTTCCCTATTAAGG
This sequence comes from Metarhizium acridum, assembly GCF_019434415.1. NCBI lineage: Eukaryota > Fungi > Ascomycota > Sordariomycetes > Hypocreales > Clavicipitaceae > Metarhizium > Metarhizium acridum. Next base: position 367,360 of record NW_027094020.1, on the reverse strand, counting down.
TTAGCTATAAGGTCTTCTTTTTTAGTGTGTTAAATAAGGAAGGCCTTTATTATAATACTAAGAATTCTCGTGTAAATCGTTGCTTTTAACTTAAAGGCGGCTTAGGTTTAGTTCGTGTTTTCCTTAAAGGAGAAGGTATTATCTTAGAATATAATAATTATATCTCCGCTAGGTAACCTACGCGCGGTTACTATTACGTTACTTTTTAAGGCTTAATTTATAGCCTTTACCGTGTCTTTAGCGGTTTAATTTTAAAGTACTTTTATAATTATAATACCTTTAATAATAATTTCACGATATTAACAGTTAGGGATAGTTAAGGGGGAAGGTTTCTAGGTTCGCGCCTTAATTAAGTTAGCTATAATACTTACTTAGGTTCTTTATTAAGTAGTATCGTAAAGTGCTTCTTATATTATAGCTATAATTATATTATAAAGTTACGCTTTTATAATTAAAGTGTTATTAATAATAGCCGCGGCTTTAACGCGATATTATATTACTTCTTAGGCGATATACTCTTTAAATAGTTTTTATACACGCTCTAGTAAAGCTACTAGAATAAGATTAGCTAGTTTATTATAAACGGCGCGTTTTTTATTATTAAGTCTATCTTAAATCACGTCTAGCTTAGGGTTACATGGTGCCTATTTCGTAAACTATCCTTTACTTGCATTTAGGTGGTAGTAGCTCTATACGAGCCCCCTTTCTCCTTCATTTATTACTATTAGCATTACCTTCTCTACACCGCCCCCGTTACGGCCTTAATACGGTATTACGGTAGGGGGTAATTAAGTGCGAGGAATTTGAATCTTAGGTTATTTTCCGTTTTAAAGGCGATCTTAAGCCGGCGTCGCGGTGCGAGAGCGAGAGCAGTTTTTAAAATTTATTTATACGTTTATTTATAATATATACACTATAAATTTTAATTATATATTAAATTATATAAGCGTAAGTTTTTATTATAATATAAAGAAGCTTATACTTAATTAAAATATTTAATTAAAAATGCTAATAAAGTTAATAAGTACTTATTATATATTATTTAAGCTTAAAGTCTCTTATAATAAGAATAATAAGGTAAGTGCTTAGAAATTAATTATAAATGAATTTAAAATAAACGCTAAAATAATTATATTTTAAATTAACACGAAAAAAATGTATATTAAAGCTTAACTTATAATTAGAATTAAATGTAATTATTATAATAATTAAGAGAAGATATATTCTCTTATAAAGTATATAATAAACTATTATATATAAGATTTATATTATTACTTAAAGAGTAGCTTTTATATTATAAAGGCGTGTAAGTGTAAATATACATTTAATAATAATTAATTCACGTTAAATATTAATTATTAATAAATATAAGAAGTTCTTATATTAAAATTAATATTAAATAAACTATAAAAAAGTTACGTTTACGTATATCTTTACTTATTATTAGAATAAGCGAGCTTCTTATATTAAAGAGTTTAAGAATTAATAAAAGTTAAGCTTAATTTTTTTATTTTTAAAAAAATATAGTATTAAGGTATAAGAAATACCCTTAATATATACTTTACTTTTTTCTTAAAATAAAATTAAATATTTAATTAATAGAATTATCTTTATATAAAATTTTATAATTATACGTAAATAAATTATATAAAGTTTAATAATAATACGTGAATAAAGGAGAGAAGAAGGGGAAAGAAAGGGGAGAGGGGAGGGAAAGAAGAAGGCGGACCGAAGAGAAAAGAAAAGAGAAGAAAAGAAATAGAGAGAGAGAAAGAAAAGAAAGAGAGAGAGAGAAAGAAAAGAAAGAGAGAGAGAAAGAAAAGAAAGAGAGAGAGAGAAAGAAAAGAAAGAGAGAGAGATAAAGAAAATAAAGATATATATATAAATAAAATAAATATATATATATAAATAAAATAAATATATATATATAAATAAAATAAATATATATATATAAATAAAATAAGTATTTATATGTAAATTTATTATATTAATTTTTATATAAATTTATTAAATTTACATGTAAATCTATTAAATTTACATGTAAATCTATTAAATTTACATGTAAATCTATTAAATTTATATGTAAATAAATATAATAGATTTATATGTAAATTTAATAGATATACATGTAAATTTAATAGATTTATATATAAATTTAATAGATTTACATGTAAATTTAATAGATTTATATAAATATACATGTAAATTTAATAGATTTATATGTAAATATAATAAATTTACATGTAAATATAATAGATTTATATAAAAATTAATATAATAGATTTACATGTAAATTTAATAGATTTATATATGTATTTATTATATTAATTTTTATATAAATCTATTATATTTAATCGACATGGCGATGACACGGTGTCAACTAGCAAGAAATTCATCACTTGCTGTTCTTTGGCTCGACTGATACATGTTTGGCTTTGGAATCAATGCCTGCCACTGGTGCCTTGCAACTCTTGATGTTTTGGTTATGGTTGGGGTTAGGGTTATTCCTTGAAATATCGCTCCGCTGCCTGCCCCGCGGACCGTGCTCTTCTGCGCTATTCAATTTATTTATATATAAATCTATTAAATTTACATGTAAATTTATTATATTAATTTTTATATAAATAAATATAATAAATTTACATGTAAATTTAATAAATTTATATTTTAAAGATATAAAAAGATTTCTTAGGAACTTATTTATATATAATATTCTTTTTTTATAATAATAAATTAAATATATTAAAAAGAATTTAAGTTAAAAGTATTTAAAAATTTATTTAAATTTATATTTAAGGTATTAAGTTAAGGTAATTAAAGTTATTATTATTAAAATATAATTTATCTTTATAAGAGAGCTTAATTATTTTCTCTTATAATTTAAGCTTATATCTTTAAAGTTTTTAACTTTAATTAAGATTTTTATTCTTTATCTTTTCGCTTAATCTCTCTTTATATTACTCTTACTTTAACTTAAATACGTTTTATATTCGCTTATCTTTCTTATAATTTAAGAAGACTTTAGCTTTATAATTAAGTTATTATATAATGTAAGCTTTAATATAAATTTATAGTATTATATATAATTAATTAATTAAAAAAAATTTAGCTTAAATTAATCTAGAATAAATTCTTATACTCTTTTTATTAGCTTTACCTTTATTAATATAGTATACTATTAAATAAAACGCTATAATTTAATATACTTTTATTATTATTATTAAAGTTAAGGTTATCTTTTAAATAATTTTAATTTATAGCTTTAAAAATTATAATACTAATAAATCTTTCTTAATTAGGACTTTAATTATTATTTATACTTAAATTATTATTTAAGTTATTTAACTTTAAACGATTTTTATTTTAAAAGAAAGTTAATTTATATGTAATAGTATAAATAAGTAAATAATATACTTTTTATAACTTCTTAGTTTATAAATTTACCTTATAATTTAATATCTTAATATAATAATAGAATTTATAATTAACGCTTAAGAGTATCTCTTCTTAATAAATTCTAATTATAAGTTTAATAAGATATAATAATATAATAAGCTAAAATATATTTATTAGCCTATTTATATAAAGCTTTATATAATATTTTAATAGTATTAATTATAGCTAATAAAGAATCCTAATCTTTAGGTAGTATTAATAATATAGTATAATATAGCTTAAAACGAATTATAAGGTAACGCTTATATTAAATCTAAGTAAATAACTCTAGCTATTACTTTATATATTATACGTATTAGAATTAATTTAAATTATAATTAAAATAATTAATAAATAAATTCTTAAACCTTTAATTAAATTATACATTTAATTATATTAGAATATAAAGGTTACTTTTAATAGTAATATAAGTTATTTACACTTATTATTAGGCCTAGTATTATTTTAAGAGTAATATTTTTTTATATCTCTTTTAAAGTGTATTTAATAAAAGTAAATATAACTTTAAGCTTATTATTTTTAATCTTAATATAAAGAATTAATATTCTTTTTAAGATATAAGTTTAAGCCTAAAACTTATAAGTAAATACCTTAATATATATTATAATATATAATATAACTTACCTTAAGTATATTATTAATTTTAATTAATAATAACACCTATTAATTTAAGTGAACTTTTCTTATTAATATTATTTTAAGATATAAGATATTTTTATTATATTTTAATATTAAATTTTTCCTTAAAGAGTTTAAAAATAATAAAAAATATATAATAATACATGTTTATTAATTTACTATTAATAAATACTTTTATTAAAGGAATTATTATAAATTTACTTTAAGTTAATAATTTAACTTTAAGTTTAATATTTTATAACTTACCTTTCTTTAATAATAAGCTATATTAAGCTTAAATAATCTTAATTTCCTAGGAATTTTATAATTACTTATAATTAATATTAAGTAAAAAGTAATTTATACTTATTTATTACTATTAAGTTACTTAATAATTATAAAAGTAAATTATTATTTAATAGGTTTTATTATTAATATAATATTAAATCTATTAACTTATTAATATGAATATAATATAAATAAGAATTCTTATACTTACTTAATAGCCTTCTCTTTTCTTCTTTAATTATTTATAAAATATTATAATTTTAAATAAGCTTAAAGGGAAAAGTATTATTTACTCTTTTTATATTATAAATTAAATGTAATTAATATTAATTAAGCTTTTATATATATTTAAGAGGTATTTTCTCTTATATTCTTTAATAAAGTTTAAAAGCTCTTTTAATTTTAAGAATATATTTAATATAAATTAATATTAAATTTACTTTAAATTAATTTTAAATAAAATCTTATTAAACTTACTTAAACTTATATAAGGCTTATTAATTTATTTAATAACCCTTATAATACTTTATAAAATAAAAGGTAATACCTCAAATAAGAGAGATAAAGGGTATTTATACTCTTTATATAATAATATTATAAGCTAAGATATACTTTTAATAAATATAGAAATTATAAAGTTAAAAATAACTTTACATTAAAGAGAAATTAATTTTACGTTTTAATTTAAGTAATTATAATCTTTTATAATAAGTATTAATATTCTTTTATATATTTATAATATTTAAGTACTTATTATAAGTTTATTTTCTTTAAAAGTTATTTATAAAAAAAAAATACTTTTTATTATAACTTATAATATTATTATTATTAATAATATTATAAATTTAATTATAATAATCTATAAACTTTAAGTTTATAATATTATAAAAGTAATTATTATATTAATTAAGTATGTTTAAAGATTAATTAATATATTATATATAAATTTACTAAAATTAAGTAATATAATTATATTAAGACTCTTTTATTATTAATTAATAATTATCTTAAAATAATTTATAAGATATTTTTTTATTAAACTTTTATTAAATAATATATACTTAATTAAAATATAATAATATTAATATAAGAAAATAAGTTTAAAAATATATATCTTACCTTAAAACCTACTTTTTAATAATAATATTAAATATACGTTCTCTTATTAAAGTTAACGTATTAAAAAGCTTAAATATAATTATTATATAATAATAATTTTAAAGAGTTAAAGTAAAATATTAGTATACTTTCTCTTTATTATATATAAAAGTATATTAAAATATTAAAATACCTTTTAATATAATTAAAGTTATTACTTTACCTAAAAAGAATCTTTTTATATTATATTAAATACTCTTTTAAGGCTATTTTATATCTTTCTTACTTAATACTTTTATAAGAATAATATATTTAATATTATTATTTATAGTTTATAGTATTTTAAGAATAAAAGTAATAAAGAAAACTTAATTAATAATTAATAAATTATTTAAAATTTAAATTTAATTATTTAATAATAAATACGTGAAAAGTAATAAAGATACTTTTAAAAACTTAACCTATAAAATATAAATTAATAAAAGTATTTTAATATATAAGTTATTATAAAATACCTTATTTATAAGAGTATACTTAAGAGTAAGAATTACTTTAAGTGCTTAAATATCTCTTAAGTTATTTATATTATTATCTTTATTATTAAATAAAAATTTATTATATATATTAAGTAAATTTAATAATTAATTAATACTATTACTATTTTAAAGTTTATAAAAGTATATAGGTATATTTATTATAATAATTATAAAAGGTAAAAGCGTAAATAAAAAGGTAAAGAGTAATATAAATTTAATTTAAAGTTAAATTTAATTATATTTTAAGAGGAATTTTATTAAATATAAATAAAAGAAAATTTTTTTTTTAATTATACTTTTATTAATTAATTATATTATAAGGGGAAATTAAGTCTTTATAGCTTAAAAATTTCTAGCTAATTAAAAAGTAATAAGGGCCCTATAATAATAGTCAGGTCAGGTCAATTATAATGGTCGGGTTAGGTCAGGTAGGCGAGCAATGGTCGGGTGGTATGCATTCTCCAAGGGCAGGGAGGCTCCCGCATTTAAACTTGGCAGAAGCACGGCGGCGTGGGTCGACGGCCACGACGCAGCCAATAGGGCAATTTGCCCCGCCGGTTTTCGCATGGGTGTGCCCGGAAGCCAGCGCCAAAATCTAACATTAAACAATGCCAAGAGCACCAGCCAGTTGAGATGCATCTCTAGTGCGGAGTACCGAGTATCTAGGAAAATTTAATGGGTCGCACCTGGTGGGCCCCAGATTCCCGACGAGGCGCCATCCGACAAGAACTGGGCAAACAGTCGACTGATGCAGAGCGGCGCTGCCACGGGCCATCGGGCCTGCCCAGCAGCGAATATTAAAGTATAACAGCACGGGCAAGACGGCGACCAAAACTCTGCCAACTCGCCTCGCGGGTCGCAAACCGTTGCATGTACCCACCACGGCAGCCGCACGCGGAGTCACGTATCATGATACGTCTCCTCGACCTCTGCCACGGATGTCATCCATCAAAAGATGGATAGATCCGGGGAGGGGGGAATAATTGCATGGCACGTAAATATGTGCCTTTCTCTCCGCGCCACGTAATACCAAAGTGCCCAAGTTTTTTTTTTTTTCTAAAAAAAAGAATTCCTCATTTCGGACATTCTCGTCCCCCCCTCACCCGACGCCGTACAAGAACCCATTGTACCAAAAACGATATCGCGCTGCATATATTGCTCACGGGTCCGCAAGGATCCCTGCGTCTCGCCGACCAGCTTTGCTCTCCCAGTACAAAGAGCTGGTGTCTTCCCCGCCTCCTCGTCGAGTTTTTTCCTCTTCCTTTTCAAAACGTATATACTCGGAATTTTGAATTTTTGTTTTGAATAAAGAAAAAAAAGGACGTATAAATCAAGTCCACGCAGACATGGTCCAACAAGCGATGGGCTGCGAGAAGCCCGATCGCCCGCCGGTCGGTGTCGAGACGGACCCGGAGCAGCAGCCCGTTGCGGACGGGCATCTGGACAACTCGACCGTCAAGAATATCACTTGGAGCGGGGTCACGGTCACGGTCAAGGACAGGGAGACGAGGAAGCCAAAGAGGATTGTGGACGACGCGGCGGGTGCTGTCCTGGCTGGTGAGTTTGTGGCCTTTGTTTGCTTGTCGACGAGCACTTGGGCAGAGATGCATGTATACACCTACGTCTATACACCCAGATGTGTACACATGCATACATGCACTCCTCACATATACACACTTTATACACATACATATATGCCTGGTACACATGCACATACGCAGATGTATACACTCATACATGCGTGTATATACACATCCCCAGTACTCGTACACACTCACACACTCCCGTACCTACAAAACCAGTCTTCATATATATACACTAACGCCCCTGGCCAGGCGAAATCTGCGCCCTCATGGGCCCCTCGGGCTGCGGCAAGACGACGCTGCTCAACGTCCTCGCGCGCCGGCCCACCAACGCAAGCGACGTGCAGGCCAAGGTGCTCATCAACGGCAACCAGGTGTCGCAGTCGGCCTTTCGCCAACTGACCTGCTTCGTGGAACAAGAAGACGCGCTGATCGGCTCCCTGACGGTCCGGGAGACGCTCGAGTTTTCCTCCCGTCTCGCCAGCACGAGGTTGTTTCCCAACCCTCTTGTTCCTCCTCCTCCTCCTCAACACCACAAAACAAGGGGGCTGACATGAATGCCACAGCTCGCTCTCGCGGAAAGAACGCCTCCTCCGCATCGACTCCCTCCTGGCCTCCTTCGGGCTCACATCGCAGGCGTCGACGCTCATCGGCACGCCCATCCGCAAGGGCATATCGGGCGGGCAGAAGCGGCGCGTCGGCGTGGCCAGCCAGCTCATGACGAGCCCGCGCGTCCTGTTCCTCGACGAGCCCACGTCGGGCCTCGACTCGGCCGCCTCGCGCGAAGTCGTCAGCTACCTGCGCGCCGTGGCCCGGCGCCACGCCCTCATCGTCGTCTGCTCCATCCACCAGCCGTCGACGGCCACCTTCAACCTCTTTGACCGGCTGGTGCTCCTGGCGGCCGGCAAGACGCACTTCTGCGGGCCCGTCGCCGCCGCCGTGCCGCACTTCCACGCCCTCGGCGCCGCCGTCCCCAGCTACACCAACCCGGCCGAGTTCCTCCTCGACCTCGTCAACCTCGACTTCTCGCGCGACGCCGCCGCCGCCGCCGCCGCCTCGGCCCGCCTCGACGCCCTCCACGCGCAGTGGCTCGCGTCGCCGCAGGCCCGCGAGACGGGCGCCCTCATCGCCGACCTCTCCGCGGCCGCGCACCCGCTCGACCTGTCCGAGATGCGCAAGCCGTCGCCCCTGCGCCTCACCCTCACCCTCCTGCACCGCTCGCTGGTCAAGTCCTACCGCGACGTCGTGGCCTACGGCATCCGCATCGCCATGTACACGGGGCTCGCCGTCATGATGGGCACCGTGTGGGTGCGCCTCTCGCCCAACCAGGAGTCCATCCAGCCCTTCATCAACGCCCTCTTCTTCGGGTCGGCCTTCATGTCCTTCATGGCCGTCGCCTACGTGCCCGCCTTCCTCGAGGACCGCCTCCAGTACGTCAAGGACCTGCGCAACGGGCTCTACGGCGCCGGCGAGTTCGTCGTCGCCAACTTCCTCATCGGCGTCCCCTACCTCTTCTTCATCTCCGTCCTCTTCTCCGCCGTCTCGTACTGGCTGTCCAACTTCCAGCCCACGGCCAAGGCCTTCTTCACCTGGATCATGTGGCTCTTCCTCGACCTGCTGGCCGCCGAGTCGCTCGTCGTCTTCATGTCCTCCCTCGTGCCCAGCTTCGTCATCTCCCTCGCCCTCGTGGCCTTTGCAAACGGCCTCTGGATGTCCGTCGGCGGCTTCATGGTCCCGCCCACCATTCTAAACGCCTTTTACAAGTACGTCTTCCACTACTGGGACTACCAAAAGTACGTCTTTGAGGGCATGATGGTCAATGAGTTTGCCGAGCGCACGTACGCCTGCGGGCACGGCTGCCGGTGCATGTACCAGTTGCCCTTGGCCGATCGCTGCGAGATTGCCGGCCAGGCCGTCTTGGACCAGTACGGCTACTCGACCGGCAACATGGGCCGGAATGTCGGCATCATGATTTCCATTATTGCCGGGTATAGGATTGCTTCGTGGATTGTTTTAAAGCTGCGCAAGTAGGAGGGGCTGTGCACGCCTGCGGGAGGGGGATATAGACGATGGATTGAGCATGCGAGGGTATATTCCAATAGACTGGATTTTATCCTTTTGGCCACATACGTTTAGGGATACGCAAAGAGTCGGTTTCGTGTGCGAGACGCCTTCAGTACCGTATCCTCGTTCGTAATGCCGCTTAATGGGCATTTTGAGGGGTCCAATGTGAGTTTTGACGTGACGTGAAGGCGCTGCACCGTAGTGAGTTGCGGTGTATCCGTGTATACGTATCCATAGGCAAATATACTATGCGAGTATGGCAAGAGAGCGAGGCGGAGTGAAGAAGTGTGATGCAGAGGAAACAAATTTAGGCTACGGGCGCTGCCTGCTAATAGTGCAGTGCTGGTCAGTGCATGTGCCTGTGCATGGGCCCTAGCATAAGTTATACATACAGTGTGTACCTAGGTACCCAGCAGTATTTATTCATGTATCGACCAGAATAGAAAAGTTCATTCCTTGGGCATCAATAGGATTGCCTCCACTTCTCTAGGCGTCCGCCCAGTAACCGCCACTTCAGCACTACCCTTAGTCGTCAGGATTCAGGAATAGAAGCCATGCACATGGAAACTTTCTGCGAGAGACGCCTAGACCGATCATGCTTATTCCATGCTTATTAAAAGTTTCATCGCATTCATCGATAGTACTATAATTTTTCTGCTAGTGCGTATGCAGCATGCGCTAATCTCACCATTACCAACTGCTCCCTCCCTCGGCCCTCACGACGTCCCCCCTTACACAACAGCCTTGGTCCAGTCGCGAGCCCTGATCTTCCTTTCAAATAGGATATCAACCTCGGCTGGGGTGCGATCCTTTGTTTCTGGCAGGCGGAAGAAAGCCCAAATCAGACAAGCCGTGGCTGAGCCTGCCCAAACCAGGGCTGCCTTGGTTCCGAGACCCCATCCAACAGGCGCATTCTCCAAAAGGTTCGGGACTAGGTACAAGTTCGTTACGGCAAAAATTATATAAATCGCACGAGAAAGCGAGTTGGTCGCAGCCTTGAGTCTAGTAGCTGGCGTTTCGGCTACAATTGTATAGCAAACTGGTCCGATTGTAAAGTTGTAGATGGCGGCATAGAGAATCAGGAACGCAGCAATCGCCCAAGGAAGCCCCGACCTCTTCTTACCATGCTCATCGAGAAAAAAAGACAAAGTTCCAATGGCGCCCAGACACGTAATTTCACCAGATAATCCACAAAGCCACAAGCTCCGCCGTCCCCAAAATCGCATCGCCCCCATCGACGACACGGTTGATATGATGCAAAGACCGTACATGCCAATAGTGAGATACAGCGAAGAAGCCTGCGATAGGCCGCCTTTCTGGAGGACCTTGACGGAATAAAACATGAGAGGCGTGCCAACCCACTGCTGTGTGACATAACTAACAACAGCAATCTCCGTTCGTCGCAGGTTGATGCCACGGAAACATCCCGTAAGCCCCATATCTGTTGATGCCTTCTTCTCGTGAAGATTGACTGCGCGGATCATAGCGAGAGCTCCGTCTTCATTAAACAGGGGGTCCTTGTTGAGTCGTCGGAGAGTTGCTCTAGCCTGCTCATCTTGCCCATTCCGGCTCAGGTGGAGAGGGCTGTCAGGTGCCTTGAAAACAAGAGCCAGAAGAGGAATAAGCCAGGCATATTGGATAATCATTGGGGTTTTGATACGCCATTCTAAGCTGCCAATCGCAGACGCACCGCTCATGACACTTGCTGAAGTCATTTGCCCAACAAGCCAAAAGACGTTGATCATGGTCGTTGCCGGGCCCTTCAGCTTAAGCGGTGTGATATCAGAAACATAAGGAAGCGTGATGCCTTGAAACATGCCCCAAGGCACACCCAGACACATTTCGCCAATCAGAAACACAGCCAAAGGACGACTTGTATGCATGGACCAAAAGCCAATCATGAGACAGAGCCCAGCACATATGAATGCGGCGGCGCTGCAGACGCGGTATCCCATACGGTTGACGACATGAGGTGCCAAATAAAGACCAGCAAGCTGACCAAAAGAGGCAGCCATGGTGATTCCAGATTGCCAATAAGTCGGAATAAAATATTCGTCCGTGTTGGCCTTCTTCGCACCAAATTTCCTCTGAAATGCCTTGTAGGAAAAGAAGGTTGGCACCATTGCTGTTTCGTAGGCCTCCATGATGATTGGAGCAGCCATGACAGCAGCCCAAACCATGGCGATGCTGTAGTATTTCACGGCGTATCTCATGGACATATTCTGTTCATGGTCGTTGGCAGTCTTGGCGGCATTGTTCCCTCTGAAGATGTCATTGTCGGCTCCAACCTCAAACTGGCCGGCTGTTACCGTCCCCTTGTTGCCATCATATGTGAAATCTGGCTCGTCCGACGCCATTGCAGTGGAAGAACTCGCCTCGCAAGAGATTTCGGAGAAAGTGAGAGTCATGCTGATGATCGAAACGAATACTCGGTTGCAAAAGAGATACCGGAGGTCACAATAATACAAGCGAATAATCCCCCCAAGTTGATGGGGTACCTAGACCTGATCACTTGGAAGAGCTTAAAAGACAAAAAAACAAAACCAAACCGGGGGGCCATCCCAAGGCTTGGCTTGGGAATTTGTGTGTTGTGGTTTCCTTATCAAGAGGGCTGGGAAGAACTGCAGGAGTGACTGTAGTTCAGTCGACTAAAAGGACTAAAATCTCCTTTCCATCTGCCTCAATGTTCAGCCTCGCGAGATCTGATGAAGAAGTAGAAGTAGCCTTGGAGCTTGTAGTTGGTGGCTGGCATATCAGAACCCCATCTCCATCAGCACATTTCGACTGTTGCGCCGGTTCACGTCACGTCGCCTCATTCAAAGTTAGGCAAGTTGAGGAGCTGAGATGTATCCCAGTTGATGAGACCATCCTGCAACCAATTGTGAGAAATTAGGGACAAAAGTATGAGTTTATTTAGCATTTCACGCACCATGGTCAGATCCATCGACATTTTCAAAGTCTCAGCCTCCACGCCATCCACCGTCACGAATGCGCCTACATTGTTGGTACGCTGCCGCAAAAAATGCTCACATTTTTGTAGAGCCGTCAAAAGATCCGTGTATACCAGACGATCTGCTGGAATATGCATTTCGAGCGCTCGTAACTGAGACAAAAGCTCCTATCAAGAGTAGTAGGCCTTCATATTCATGCTTCCCAATTCAATGCCCGTCTCGCACGCACAAATTGCATCCAGCCGGTCTACAATCTGCCCTCGCGACTCATCAAGAGTCTGGTCTGGGCGATCGCCTTTTTGCCCGTGTTCCTGCTCCCCTAATTGCAGAAATACTTCCATTCCGAGAACCAGAAGCCCGAGGCAGCCCTGAAAAGACCCTCCTCCAACGTTCGCAAGCTCAAATAGCCATTGATAGGCATCTGCTTCACCACTGCTCGAGGTCTCAATGACTTGTGATGCAAAGGCAAGAACTGATTATACACAAGTCTTTTGTGTAAGATGATATTCGGGATTCCCCCCCTGCCTGAATCTTGTAGCCCTGATAGAGTAGAATAGTATACCATGAAATGAGACATCCATGAAGTGGCGGTGGAGGTCATTAGTTCCGAGACTTTCGTCATCAGCAACCAAGACTCACCGCATCTTGCGTGCTTCTGTTCGTATTTCGCACCCAAGGCGATAACTTGATCAAAGCTCGGCTCGTTGTTCAAGCCATTGAGCAGCCGCACAATTTCCATTCGAAGCGGCGTTGATTCAGCTAGCGCCGTCTGCAGCGAGTTTGCCGTAGGATGATTAGGCGTACATTTAGCAACTTCGTCCTCGAGGTCACGCAAATCGTCATTGCAGTTCTGCAGGAGACTCGTGTCATAGTTTCGTTGGGACGAGAGTAAAGGCACGCCACTGTCGAGCTCGTGCTGTATAACTAGCCCCATCGTTGTCGCCCACAGCCGTTTTCGCATTTGGCATTGATATAGCGACAGTAAAGGCAGGTATTTCAGGTCCCTATGAAGTCCCATGGACATGGCTGCGGTCAGTAGGGACCCTGCCGATAACCACGTCGGGCCAGGACAATGAAGAGTCGTTTGTTTAGACAGTAATAGGGCACAGAATATTTGAAGGCCCTCCATATTCATAGTAGACTTTTCAGACGGCCCACGAGCCACGGAGAGCCAGATGATTCCATTCAGATGCCTTTTTACGATGCTCGTTACCACCAGAGCCTCGGTGAAGGGTGCTGCCGATAGCAAGGAGCACAATGAATAAGACCAAGAACTGCACCCCTGCAGACTTTTGGCCATTTTGGACCAGAAATCATCGCACTGCTTCTGAAACAACAGTGTGTTAACAATGCGATAGATTGGTTCAAGCCTTTTGTGACAACACAGGATCAGCTCGTCGCATGCAGCTTTTCCGGGCAAGCTGGCGATGTCATCGACTTGAGACTGTTTGTACCGGTATTAAGGCGAGACTTTGTCGCGACGCGAGTTCTTCGTAAGCTCCTAAATAGTCTCAAGTGTTCAGAAGGGTCGATGTCTAAGCTGTCCAAGGCAAACTCTGCTTGGGCATTGTCGAAGCTTCCTACTGCATCAGCAAACATCGGGTATGAGAAGCAGGTATTGAGCATTTACTCACAAGTAAACGAGCCAGGTGCATCCAATGGCTGCACCCAAACAGCTGGACATTATCTTGGCTGTTCGGCAGCGGCATCATCCTAGTAGTGTTGAGCCGGGCTGCTGTCCTCTCCAAGCCGTGCTCTTCTCAACCACTACCAACATATTTTTCAAATAGGGCCTCAAGCCTCGGAATTATTCTGAAACCTTGGTCGAACGGCCCAAAATTACCATGTAGAAACGGCCTGAAATGAGCAGTACCGTGTCTCTGTGGCGGTGGTTGTGCGTTGTGCGAGCTGCGCAGGCAGAAGAGTGAACCTTCACGCCCTGTAGCATCAGACGAAGCTGTTCGCTGAGGCATGTCATTCGCATAGGCCACAGATCGATTTCCATTTGCTCTAGCATCAACTCGGTAGAAACACTCCCGTCACGCTTCTCGCCCTCTTACATCTCTCGCATGGCAGTGGCCTGTCACATGGGAGTTTTGCGAGCGCGGCATGGCTCACAGGTGACAGGATGTTGCAGGTCGACGCCTCCTACGAGGCCCAGCCGAGCTAAGTCCGTTCATTTCTCCCGATTCAATAATAAAGACGATGGTTAATAATGAGTGTACGTTGATTGGGAAGCAATAGGAAAGAAATCACGAGAAAAGGTTCGGAGAATTTGGGAAGAGTGTGGCTTGTCCCCGGCAAGCGTGAATTTGCCGAGCGGCCATGGGGAAGTTTGCGGGTCACAAGCTCACAGAGTCACAGATCTCAATTCACGACAACGCGTCTAAGTCATTGCAGCTGACGACGTCTAGTGAAGATGAGCTCAAGTCCAAACATGGCGTGTAGATGTTCACCCTTCGTCAAGAATTCTCTGAATCATGCCAGAACCTGTGGCACACTTGTATCTGCCATGTCAAGTGCGGCTTGCTCCCCACAGTAATTGTTGGGCAGGTTGGTTACAGCCTTAAATTAAACGAAATATCTGGCCTGGTGTTTGCCATGTCCGAGCCCGGTCTTTGTGCTTGCAAGACAGTGAACGGGGTCAATAATACGAAGAGGTGGCTGCAATTCATGGCCCAACATGTGCGTGCTTGTTGGAAATCATCTGCTTCATCTTTTCTTATTCCACACCTTCCGCTCTTCGTTACCTAGAGTTCTCTCCATCATCCCCTCCCGCGCTTCCGCATCGGTAAAGGAATACGCGTTTCGAAGCATTCACAATGGCCCAGCAGTCTGGACAAAGTGCCACACTTTTGGCTGATAAAATGGAGGCTGTGGCAAGGCAGCTTCTGTCTTCTGCTGACGCTCTCCGTGTCAATCCTGCGGCCAAGCAAGACCATGTCGGAATTATCGAGTCTACACATTCCTTGCTTGCTGAGCTCAAAAACCCTCTGGACAATGTAATGGACCAAATGGTCTGTCTGTCCAAGTTTGCCGGCATGAGGCTGTTCATCAAGTGGCGATTGTTCGACAAGATTCCCGCCAACGGAACCATCTCGTACGAAGAACTGGCAAGCAGCATTGGAGCCAAAAAAGGCTTGATCAGTATGTATTCAAAATTCTTCATAGACCAAGTTGTTGTGTGTGGCATTTGCTGACACGGTCGCTGCAGCTCGATTCGGATCAGCATTGGTAGCAAATGGTGTTCTTCAAGAAGTCGAAAAGGGCACAGTTGCGCACACTGCACAGAGCAAGGTGTTGCTCTCTGACAATCCCATTAATGCCCTCATTTGCCTGGGGTAAGATGTCTTCACAAACACGCTCCCAATGCAATGATGAGTCTCTCTTAAGACTGCGATTTGTTGATTGACTGTCCAATGTAGTTTCGATGCCCATCTCAAGACCATGGCAAGGCTCCCGGATTATTTTGACAAGTTTGGCCTTGGCGAGCCTATAGGTAGAGAAAACACTCCAATCGCCTTCACAGTCGGCAATGCTTCCCTCACCATCTGGGAGCACATGAACCGCAGCCCGGAGATGAAGAGAACCTTCATGCTGGCTATGCAAGCCATGGCCACCAGACACGGCATCATCGGTGACTATAGCTTCGAGTGGGTAGTCGACAAGGCTGCCGCATCGCCAGATCGACCGCTTGTTGTAGATGTCGGCGGCAGCAAGGGCCATGCGCTGGAAGCAATTGTCGAGGCCACTGGCTTGCCAATGGAGAGATGTGTGCTTGAGGACTTGGAGCCCGTACTGGACATGATCAGGTCTCAAGCTGATGGTCTTATCAAGCAGGCGAAGCTTGTTGCATTGGATTTTCATACCGAGCAGCCCGTCAAGGAAGCTTTGGTGTACTATATTCGGCGGTGTCTGCATGACTACGGCGATGCTGACTGCATCAAGATCCTGAAGCAGATTTCGAGTGCCATGGCGTCTGATAGTCGCATTTTGATCGTGGAGGACGTTTTGGGAGACGCGCCATCTCCTGTGTCGATTGGAAACGACATTTTGATGATGCTTCTTGGTGGAAAAGAGAGAACGCTAGAGGAATTTAAGGGTATTATGGGCGAGGCTGGTTTGGAGGTGGAGAAGCTGTGGAGGTTCAAAGGGACGGATTATGCGATAATAGAGGGGAGAAAGGTAATGCGGCAAGAGGTAAAATAGGTTGGGGCAAGGACTCGAGTTTAGGATGTGTCTGTCCTAAGGCGTAGGTTTCCAGGTTGCAGGTAGTAACAATTAGTTACAATCCCCACTCAGTCGAATGTGCCTGGAAGGTTTAAAAGTTGGTATTTTTTGGGTTTGGGAGGGGATCACGGTTTCGGCAGCCAAAATACTGGGTACGTACTACCTAGTATCTAGTTGCAGAGCCATTGGCCCAATAATCGCCAGAGGTGGGGGCATCCTTCTGCACTCACCCGCTGTCACCCCACGGATCCACTACTGTCAGTTGAAAGGATCAATCACTGACGTCACTATCCATGTCTCTTGAGGGTCAACTGGTGGATGGGCTAGGGCGTCGTGGCCAATTAGACAGCAGAAGATTTCATAGTACGGAGTACCTGAGCCCAATTTAGCGTGGTGGTTAAGGAACCCCGCAAGCTCAGTTTCTGCCTTGGATAACGGCAGTGATGCAAATAAAAGACAATATACTAAATACATGATTAATATGAACTAAATACTGGCATGGCTAATTTCTACTAATAATTGCCCCATCTTGATATATTCCCTAATATACAAGCATCAAGTCGAAGGAAAAATCCGACGCCAGTCTCCGTCGCCTCGTATAAGAGTGACACTAGTACAGCAGAGCGGGGAGAAATTGCAGAATAAAAAAGTCGTAAATCTAAGGTAGAGCAGATAATTGAATCAATCGCGATTTCATTAAAGCTGAATAACACAATTTTGTCTTACCTACTCTTTCACAGGTGAAAATATAACAATTCAGAATTCTACGCGGCTTTCCTTGGACTGGGTTTACAAGGCTTGCCCAATTCCATGAACAGTTGTAACAACATCCTCACTCATCTATTCCAACACATCGAGTGCAGCACAATATCAAGGTTCCACTCGAAAGGAAGTTAATGTTTTCAATTCTTTCCTCCCAACTATCAACAGTAAACGCATTTCCTCGAGTCCAAGGGACTCAAGTCGCGAATGTAAAACCTCAATCAGAAAAGCCTATCCAGTAATTGAAACCCCCTTAGTTAATCTGGAGCTTGCCCAGGAGCGGAGTGAGCTCAGAAGCACCCTCGCCCGAGATCTCGGTCAGCTCAATCCACGGCGTCGGCAGAGAGCGCGGCAAGTTCGGCCGCATCAGCTACTTCTCCCAAACCCGGGATAAACTTGGCGACGAAGACGGCGGGCAGCAAGGCGAGAGCCAAGGCATGCGACTTCATCACGTGGCCTACCTTCTGCCAGAAGCTCAGCTCATGAAACGGCGCCACCGTCTTGGCCTCCTTGGCCGCCTTGGACGCCGGGCCCGTGATGCGTTGAGTACCAAAAAGGGGGAAGCTGCCTTGCCAGCCAACCTCCTTTCCGTTCTTGTCCATGACCTGCATCAGCGTCTGAGGCAGAGTCAAGTCCGGGATCCGACCGGTGGTAGTGAGGTCGTTGAGCTTGGGGTCGTAGTCCTCGTTCTTCTGAATCAAGTCATTCTTGTCTTTTAAGGCATTCTCAAAGTGCTGCCGCATTTCTTTCGCTCCTTGGGGTCCTTCTCAGGGAGCGTGTAGTCGAGAGGCACCTGGACCCAGCCGAGAACCTGCGACCACCAGATGCCTCCTACTGCGATACAATCCTTACCGGAAAGGAGCATGTTGGACGAGGCGTGGACGGCATATACAATGCCGTGGAAGCCGTTGGTTGCCTTCGAAGTCTTTGCTGCGTTGTCCTTGGCCGCAGCTCCGAAGAGGAGATAAGTCTGGAGAATTTCAGTTGCCCAGTCGACTGTCACGACATTACATCCATCCCGTCTACCTCGTAGGCCGGACAGGCGGCCTAGTCAGCGGAGGGAGGAACCCTCCTACCTTCTTAGCTTCCTGCGGCCAGAGGAAATCGCCGTAAAAGACAATCTTGGCCGGACCCGGGGGCTTCGCTCGCCGGGCGCCCTCGGGTCTGACCCGACGGAGGAGATCTCGGACCTGGTCACATTTGGCTGACGTGCCGAGGGCAGAATGTTAGCAAAAGACAAGTGCTTGGCGATGGAATAATACAGGTGGGTGCACCTTTCTTGTCATCTCAAGTTCTCAGCATCGCTCCTGCAACACTAGACAGAGATCTCTTCGAGTTCGGCCCCTTGGACTGGAGAAGTGTAAGTCCTATCGCAAGAGCAATTTGCGGGCAGTTCAGATTGTCGTATCGGCGCTCGGACAAGTCTTCCATTTTAACATCTGAGATATCCGAGAGGTCAATGCCCTGCCAATCCATCGGTTCGTCCCTTGGCGGCGGCGGCCCTGGCCTGTACGGGAACGCTTGGTTCTCAGTCCACCCGATGGGCGCAGCATGTGTCTTCATAAACCTAGTCGCATCATTCTGCAGCTGTGACACATCTGGGTTTTGAGCTGCCAGAATCGCGACTTCAGGATCGGCTCGAGTCTGCGTGGCAGGGGGCCCGAGCCCGCTGTCGTCGTATTGCCGGTTGGCCACGAACTGGGCGGCGAATTCAGACTGATATCGCGCTGTCAATTTGGCTTCCGACTCGTCATCCAAAATTGCCTCGCTGGACTCGAATTCAGCATCGTCTTCAAGGAGAAGCCATCCCTCAACGGCACTCCACGGAATGCTGCCCAAGGCGCTGGCCTCCTCCTGTCTTGGGTACTGATGCCCGGGCAGAGCCTCATTGACATTGATCATATTGGGAGTCACATGTATTCGGTAGACGTAGTTTCTAGGTCGGCAAAATTTCTTGCCGCTTGTCCAAAGGCTGCCGACGTGGCCACGTACGCGGTTGAGCCCGATCTTGCATGGACATGATTGTCCAGGCCGAACGTTCTAGGGTCGCCATAGTTTGTGGAATTGGGGTCCGGCAGAAACCCTCCTGCCTTCCTGATCTCTTCTGGAGTTCTGCTGTCCCCACGGAACACGTAGTACTCTGGGTAATCCCCCGGATTGTGCGCCTGGCATCCGTTGAGGAGGCCGAGGAGAGCGGCAGCACATCCGAGGTGGAGTTAAACGAGCTCTAGGATGTCCTACCCGTGGCCCCATTCTCCTGCGAACTTGAGTTCCTTACAATCCAACCCTTGTGAGTTTCCATGAGTGACCTGACAAGGAGCTTTATAGGGGTTATATACAGGGGTCTTCATACTAATAGAAGCTCTCTTTATCTAAATTAATACTAATTGACTAAAGTATAAGTTTATTAGCAGGGGGTAGTGACTCTTGTAACACTAACTTGTGTTAATAAGAGATTTTTATCGGCTTATCAGGTATTGGCTCCCATATACTCTCTATAATAATTACCTCTAATTAGCTCTACCCCCCCTTATCATGTCATACCAGCCTTAACTTTCAGAGTCTGAACTGTGTGGTCATATGGGAATTCGCCAAGCTTGGGAAGCGGGCCACTGCGAATCATAGCTGACCACATGACTTACAGTGAAACCGTGGGGCGAATTTTACTACATTAACTATGGCATGACGGGGAACAGCATGTGAAGTACGGAGTATAGCTCCCTGAGTGTTTTTCTTTTTTCTTAAACCTTTTTTCTTCCCTTTTTTCTCTCTTAATATCAAAGCTAAATATCTTTCATATGGACTATAATTGGGGTTAAGACAATCATGTGTTCTGGGATATGTGTAGTTGCAGATATGAATTCCAGGGAACGGTTTTGCCATGGCAAGTTGCCACTATGTGGCTCTTTGCCTCTACCTAAAAGAGTGTAAACAGATGAGACTTCATTGCACCGAACAATCTGTCACACGGTCAAAGCTCAACAACATCGACGCCCAACAAAGGGGCATCACCGATATGGGACCTACGAGGTTATAGACCGAACACATGACCCGCTAGGAGCCTTAAGCACAGCTGTTCCTTTCATGTATATATAATGATCACTAGTCCTTACATTCCCTTGGAAATCAAGGACCTTTAACATCCTACAAGATTATTTCTAAATAGAGTTATTATGCTCCAAGCCCTTGTTATCAAGCCCTTGTCACACAATCTTAGCTCGCGCCTCTCAAAGCCGCATCCATTGACGATGACACGTTCCCGCTCGATTTCGTCTCCTTGACCTCCCTAGCTTTGAGATTCTGCAAAGGCAGCAAGTCCTAACTGCACAACACGACATTTCGGCAGAAGTCCCCCCCGGTGCGAACCTAGGTCCATCTCTTTACCCCTGACTTTTACCTCCGAGTTCCCATAACGAGAACCCGTCATGCGAGCTCCGCAATATAATAGCTCGGCTTCGGTACACTCAGGAGTGCCGACGAGTGAATCACCTAGTCGGCCCCTTATCAATACGTCAGACCTTTATCTGTCAGGACTCAGGACCAACCTAGCGTGTAAGCTTCAAAGCAGAAGCAGGCCAGCCGAGCCAAATAGGCCAATCATGACCCTTTGAAAGGTTTCATCTGCGATTCTCAATAAAACAGGTCCCAATTCTCTAGCTGGAGAGATTCAATCAAGGACGATTCCACTGTTCATT
Source organism: Metarhizium acridum (assembly GCF_019434415.1). NCBI lineage: Eukaryota > Fungi > Ascomycota > Sordariomycetes > Hypocreales > Clavicipitaceae > Metarhizium > Metarhizium acridum. The sequence goes on along the minus strand of NW_027094020.1, from coordinate 346,079 downwards.
TCGATGCATAACTGCCCATCGTGACAGCTTTTTTATATAGAATGCTTTAGACCGAATCAACCAGAGAAACTCACTACTGTTGGTTGCTACAACATCTCAAACAGTCCAGTCATTTGTCCTTTAAATAATACATAATCCACTTAAAAGAGCTGTCAGACTTTGTTATGCGGCTGCATCACTGGTCCTCAAGCTCTAGTGTGGACAACACAACATGTTAGCCGCCGTTGGTTTTATAGCAGAGAGTATATAGGTTAGCCGGTCTGCTGGTCTTCTCTTCATCTCCAAGCCTCCATTCGTACGAGTCAACAATGCCAGCGTACAGCCGTTTGTGTGGATATTAGAGCTGCTCGAGCCTGGTGAGATGATCGACGGTCGTTGTAGCTCCTCATTTTTCTGAATAAAATAGCTAGGGAAGTCAGGTGAGCCTGTATGGTCATGGCGCGCTTGCTGGTCTTGGAGGTGGTGGTGTAAGATGAAAATTTGACAAACTGTGAGAAAGGGCATATTGGTCCTTATGTACCTGGGGCCTCTTGTGAATGCCTAGGTCAGCAGATCAAGCGTTTGTGAGATATAACTCTTCACGTAGATGCTCGCAATCAAGATCCTGGGGATAGCTGCGCCAACATGAATTTGGGATGAACTACTGGCACAGAGATGTGCGTTTTCTCGAGGACATATTTGATAGCAGCTTCGCTCGCTAAAAGTTGATAGGCAGTATCCACGTTACGGCGTATTTTGGTTTCGGGACCGGAAAATCTACTCAGTTTCGTCTTCGAAGCGCAACACTATGGCCCAATTGAAGGCCGTCTCTTCACAAACTCATGGCTGACATCGTATCCGCTCTGCGAATCGAAGTAGCAACTTGAAATAAAACTTAGCGGGGTAGAATATGTTGCCTTCTTTTTATTTATACGGCATTGTGTCGGTGTCCAGGCTATGGAAATGGCATATGATACACTGGAAGTTGGCACGGGGTGACGGTGGGCGGAGTGGATGGTGGTTAGGGTTAGGGTTAGTACATAGACTAGAAAACAGAGCGTATCGGTACATAAGGATCTAAAAAATATCCCATATCACTCTATAATTTGATGTTTGGCTATTATTATATCTCCAAAAATTATTGATACTAACTTTTCCTTTAATTTTAATCAAAAAGAGCAGAACACGAGCCGCTTTGTGGCCCGAGGCTTAGTTTCTTAATTTTATTGTGATACTCGATCCCCCGGACAACAAGACACCACTCAGAGACAACCATGGAAAAGAAGCACTCTTCAGATACTTAAGCTTCAACTACACTTGACGCATCGCGATGCTTCGCACTCTGCGGGTCCGGCCGCGTCTAGTTCGTGCTGTCCAAGCGCAAGCGCCACACCGCCGCTTCATGAAGGGATCTCAGTCAACTCCAGCGAGCAGCAATGTTGGCAATGCTGCGGGATACGTTTCGACTGCAATCGCGATCGCAGTGATAGGGGCATGGTGGTCGCTAGTCACGCCGGATCTTGCGCCACGTCTGGAGAGTCGACAAGACCAACGTCCCCTTGTTGAGTCTGATCCCTCGAAAGCTGAAGTCACCCGGATACTTTCGCAAGAGGCATATTCTTTCATAGTACAAAACGTGGCCGGCGTTGAGAGATATGACGGGGCTCAGCTGGCTTCCAACAGTCCATGTGAAGACCGCTTCACCCACGGCCTCGTCTCCCCATGGCACAATGGCAGTCCATGGGTTGCTTTGGCTCTTTTCGATGGCCATGCAGGCTGGCAAACAGCCGATTTCCTAGAGAAGAACCTGATACCTTCGGTACGACACAGCCTAGGTCAGATCAAGCCACCTTCAAACGGTCAAGTTACACCGGAACGAACAATCCATGGCGCCATCATGAAAGCGTTTGTTGATCTCGACAATTCCATCATGAAAACAGCTGAAGATGCCTCCGAGAGCGATCAGCCTCTGCAAGAAAAAGTGCGGGGATTTGCCCCTGCTTTTGCTGGTTCATGTGCTTTGATGTCCCTATACGATCCCACGACCAGCAGACTGCACGTGGCTTGTACGGGCGACTCAAGAGCGGTTCTTGGACAGCAGAACCTAGACGGCAAGTGGGAAGCGGTTCCATTGTCCACAGACCAGACTGGTTGGAATGAGGCAGAAGTTGCAAGGTTGAATGCAGAGCACCCGGGCGAGGAAGGCCTAGCTCAAGACGGCCGTGTTCTGGGACTTGCAGTTTCACGGGCCTTTGGCGACGGGCGATGGAAGTGGTCTTCGGGAGCAATGGAGAGCTTCAGCAGGAGATTCTGCGGCCCCGGAGTCTTGCCATCAAAGTACAGCATCCAGACACCACCGTATATAACGGCCGAGCCGGTTGTCACAACAACTACGATGAAGTCGGGTAGACCATCCTTCCTGATACTGGCGACAGATGGCATGTGGAATCGCTTGTCGAATCAGCAAGCTGTTGATCTCGTGGCGGCGTGGCTCGATTCCAGATCCCCAGGGGCTGGCACGGAGGAGCCAACCGCATATCCACCGTTCGACTTTGGCGCTTTCCGGGAAGGAGTGAGTCCGGGGTTTGTGAAGGAAAGGACAGTCATCCAAGACGATAATGCTGCCGTGCATTTGATGCGGAATTCCCTTGGTGGAAACCATTCTGAGATGGTAGCGGGAAGGCTTGCTCTGACCCCCCCGTACTCCCGGAACCGGAGAGATGATATAACGATCCAGGTGGTATTCTTTAACAATGCTACAGCTCAGGTACATAGATAGGAGGAGTCGACGATGCCTAGAGATGATTGTTCTCGCTCTGTCAACCGGCGAGTCAAAAGAGACCGAGGTTGGACAAGGCATTTAATTATTGCTCATACAACCATTCTCAAAACGGTGGAACTTTTCCGGTATTATGTTTATGCAGCGTGACATCCGTCAGTTGCAATGTTAGAGAAGACGATTCAATTCGGAGAAAAAACGCCCAACCATCAGATTGGCAGACTATAAAGTCCCCTTACACGAGGGTTAATTGATGGTCACTTAATTGGGTTGGAATTGGAACTGTAAATCACCCGCAGAGCCAACATGAAGTCAAATGCAATCAGCGTTACACCCTTGTTCAGACACAATTGGAGATGGGAGAGTTTTAAAGACAGATTGGTGGAGTCAACACATGCAGGCAATAAGTCTGACTGCATGTTGCAGAAGGTCACGTCTCATACTCTTTGCCTCAAACAGAACTCATTACCTATAGTTCAATCTCTTTAATAAGCCTCGAGTTGGTTTAGTACAACGTTGGAGAAGCCGAATACATCCGTCGAAGCTCAAAATTGATGATCGTGCCGGAACGTTTATAAGTCGACGAGATCTATTTGTCAAGCTTGCCTTCGGTCCTCTGTCAAGTTATCCATAACTGCATAACATAGTCAAGAGTAAAATATACCTATACAGAGGCCATAGCTGTTAATTGGAATACAATGCCTCAGCGGTGACCATAAATTCGCCCACTCGGCCACCAGTGACAGTCCTTGCAGCCGAGCCAATCTGTCATAAAATCAGCAAAAGTACAGGTTTGTAGCGACTTGTCCTGTAGTTTGGCATTTGATTATGTCTACCCTCTGTTTCCACCCTTGGAATTTCACCATTCTGGGCTTTCGCTACCTGTCATCAGTTTTTCAAGGCAAGCGGACTCTGTAGGTGCCATACGACAGCATACACTTGGCCAGTACGAGGAATATGTACTGATATAAGTCCTGAATTAAGCCACAAACATAGAAGTATAAGCGCCCCTTAGAATAATGTGTGCATTATCTAACTCGGCTCGTTGTGAGGATAATACCCAACACCCAATACAGCTAGTAGGTGCGAACTGCTCCATGGAGCTCGGGTCTTGGCAGTCACGACTGCGGGGCCGCACCTGCCAAAATCTGGGGTCAAGAGCGACCGAAGACGACGGGACATGGACGCGTCAAGATGCACCGGCACCCCGAGCCTCGGCAACCCGAAGCTACCCCATCTCGAAACCGCACCCAACTTGGCTTCACGACAGGGCTGATGCTGCCGGCTTTACCGACTGGATGCCACGAGCAGCCCGTATCCAAAATCGGCTAATGGTGCTGGTTCTGTGCTCCAACTCCAACCTCATATAATCTCTGCTCCCAGCATCTTGTCTCTCCCCCGGCCTCTCATCGCCCTCGCCCAAACAAACCACATCTCCAGCATCGCCACCGCCAAAAATGCCCGTTGATCCCAAGCTTCACATTGACGAATCCATTCCCTGGAGCGAGCCGGCGTGGCTGCGCGGCGTCCACTCCCCCTACTACACATCCACACACCGCGAGTTGCAGCGCGCCGTCAGACAGTACGTCGACACGCACCTCCTCCCCTCGGCCCTCGACTGGGAAGAGAAGGGCCATGTGCCGCCGGAAGAGGCAGAGCGCTTCTGCAGGTCCGGCATCCCCTTTGCCGATATCCCGGAGCCCTACCGACCCGCAGACATCCCCGACATTGGCGGCGTTCCGCGCTCCGAGCTCGACGCGTTCCACTTTCTCATCATGAGCGACGAAATGTCCCGCGTCGAAGGGGGCGTGGGCATCGCGCTGGCCGGCGCCTCGGCCATTGGCGCGCCGCCCATCGTCAACTGCGGCACCGAGGAGCAGAAGCGGAAGTGGCTCCCCGGCCTGTTCACCCGCGAGACCAACTTCTCCCTGGGCATCACAGAGCCGTCCGGCGGCTCGGACGTGGCCCGCATCAAGACCACCGCCGACAAGACGCCAGACGGCAGCTTCTACATTGTCAACGGCGTCAAGAAGTGGATCACCGGCACGCCCTGGGCCACGCACATGACCACCGCCGTGCGGACGGGCAGGCCCGGCATGAAGGGCGTCTCCCTGCTCGTCATCCCCATGGATTCGCCGGGCATCGTGCACCAAAAGATCCAAAACTCGGGCCAGAATGCCGGCGGCGCCTCCTTTGTCTACCTGGAGAACGTCAAGGTGCCCGTCGAGAACCTCCTCGGCGGGGAAAACCAAGGGTTCATGATCATCATGAAGAACTTCAACAAGGAGCGCTTCCTGCTGACCGTGGGGTGCAACCGCAAGGCGCGCTCATGCCTGGCCATGTCCTTCCAGTACGCCATGAGGCGCGAAACATTTGGCAAGCCCCTGATCGAAAACCAGGTCATCCGCAGGAAGCTCTCCGAGATGGCGCACAGAATCGAGGCCCATTGGGCGTGGCTGGAGCAGTTGGCGTACCATATCAAGTGCTCGGATCTCGGCTGGGAGGACCCCCAGATTGCGAGCAGAGTTGCACTTTTGAAGGTGCAGGGCGGCCAGTTGATCGAGTTGGCCGCCAGGGAGGCAGCGCAGATCTTTGGTGGCGCGGGCTATATGAAGGGCGGGCCGGGCGCGACTGTCGAGCAGATTAATCGGGATTTGAGGATGTTGGTAAGTACAAGTATCACTCTGTTGGGGGGGGGAGAATGGTGGTTTGTTTGCCAAGTGGCATGGCTAACTTTTGTTGCAGGTTGTTGGTGGTGGAAGCGAGGAGATTATCGCCGACTTGGCAGTGAGACTGGAGCTGGCCATGATGGGAGGACTGGGGGGTGCGAAATTATAAGTTGCGTGGTGTACTATGTACATCCGTGATGGAATTTCATTCGCACTTGTAACGATATGGATATAATGAATGGGGTGAGAAAGAAGTTGCAAGAGAGAATATGAGGGCTTGCATGTTGTAGTTTGAAGTGAGGTTTACAGCTTTTACAAGGCTAGATACGCTCGATACCCGCGACATTAAAATAGTATTATTATAAACAATTTTGACTTTATTTTCTTGGAAACAGTCAACGATACGGAGTAGGTTCTGCGTAAATGGAACCCTCGCGTTTGACAATTAAATTGCCATTTCAATGGCTCGCATTCCCGGCTAGTACCGAAGCTAGTATTGTTGAAGTGACCACTAGCAGATTGCTTCCGAGCTCCAAAAATCAGCAAAATACTACGTATGAGATTTACCTGGGTCAAGAACTCTCCCATTTACACTCAATTCTTCACATCATCCTGCGCCTAGATAATCTACAAAGTAGATATTTACATGGATTGCCTTTTTAGGCCAGTGGGGCGTGCCAACACACCGCCCCGCTCCCGACCCAATACGTGCCTCCCATTGGTAGACTGGCCAAGATCTGCGTCGTCACCCCGCGCAACCACGCAGCTCCAGGGACCAGCAGCGTAGTTGGGCAGGGAAAAAAAGCTCAAGCTGCCTCCCATGTGCTCGGTGTTGCATCAATAGTCTTGGCCATCTCGGACTGGCTGAGTCGCATGTATGTTTCTCTTTTTCTCCTGCATGCCTTGTGAATCTTTCGTGCTCCCATCCATACACTCCAACCAAACATCATCTTCCAGTATCCATTTTCTCCTCTGCCCAAACGATTTTCGAGCCCGTTTCCAGGGTCCGCTCAAAACAAGCGGTGTCCGACTTACATATCCTGCCGCATTCCAGATAATCGACCACCACCCCGGGCTCGGGCGTTGCCGCATTCCTTTGACGCTTTTCGACCCGTCGACTTCGTTGATCCCCCCCAGGCGGATGGCAGAAAACGGCCTGTTCCGAGATCACCAGCAAAGAGGACAATTTTGCTCAGTAAATAATTGCGGCCCGCGTTGCCGCCGCTGCCGTGATGGCGCCCCAAGGAGACCAGTTCTCTGCGCCTGGCTCGGCGAGCTATGGATCGGGCACCATGACTGTTGGAGATGGAACATGGGAGTTTTCAAAAAATACCTTTCTGCTTCCTAATCTCCAGGGCGTCAATTTCGATACGATGCGGTACAATGGTACGATGCCCTGACCGGCTTCATTTGCTTCCTCGTTGCCGTGCAACTAACTTGCTCCTGCAGGCATGGGTAATCGTTTCGCTACTCTTCCTCAATACCATCGAATCGTCTTAGCCCACGGCATTATGGGAGCCCTCATTTTTCTCCTTTTTGTCCCCGTCTCGGTCATGTTAGCCAGGTTCTACTCGCGAGAGCCGGGTTTCGCAGTCGTATACCATGCACAGCTCCAGGTCTTCTCTGGACTGATGCTTCTAGCCGTTTTTATCTTGGGTTTCTTCGCTGTCGGTCCGGAGCGGAATTTAACAAACCCCCACCATGGCATTGGCGTTGCTATTTTCGTCTTATTCATTCTGCAGCTTGTTGGAGGTCGACTGGTACGCCATATCACCAAAATCAGGTCGCTTCGCATTACAATCCATCAGTGGTCCGGCAGAGCAATTGCTCTTCTGGGCATCGTCCAGGTCCCCTTGGGCCTTACACTATATGGATCACCCAAGTACTTATTTATTCTATACACCCTCTGGATGAGCTTCCTATTCTTGGTGTACTTCATTTTGAGCTATCGAGCCGAGGGTCGCCGGGAAATGTACCATGGCGGGGCTCGATCTGAAGCGGGCCACACGCGGGTGACCGAGTCTGAATACTTCTCGCAAGGGCCAAGACATGAACGGAGCAATTGGATGAAGTGGCTCGGTCCCCTTGCTGCTGGTGCGGGTATTTGGGCCTTGTTGCGCCGACGGAATCAGAACAAGGAGCGAGACCTCAGTCCCAGCAGATCACGTTCCTTCATTAGCAGCCGTGGTCCCGAAGTCCTTCCTTCGCGACGGGGCTCAGAAAGTTATATCAGCGAAAAGTATTCCGAGCCGCCCAGGAGGAGTGGCGGCGGGTTTATGAAAGTGTTAGCAACCACAGCCGGTGCTATTGGTGCTGGAAAGCTGGTTTCTGGCATGATGAGTCGACGAAATGACAGACGAGATGAGGAGTACTCTGCTGTTTCAACCGAAACGCCTCGCCGGCATAGGTCTGGACGAGGAGACGGCACCACCCTGAGCGAATTTAGTAGTGATTATACGGACTATCCGCGACGACCAGATGAAACGCAGACATCACTATTGCCCCCCTCAGCAAACCCTCCGGGCAGAGGTGGTCCAGGACGACCGGTGACACCTCAACCACTTCATTCCCGCGGCCGTGGTGATTACGAAGACTCCGACTATTCGTCATATGTGAGCCCATCACGACGACCACGAGATGACCGGCACGGAGGCGGCTTGGCCAAAGGTATCCTTGGAGGCCTGGGAATGGGTTGGTTTGCTAAGAAGCTTGCCGATAGACGAGCCAGGAAAGAAGAAGAGAGATATCGCGACGAGGAAGACATGAGATCTGGGGTTTCTGGCTCTCGGTTTACTGGCGATGGATACCCGTCTCCTTCTCGACGGAACTCTCGACGGCCTCCTCCAGTGAGGCGAGGCACTGGACATCCTGGATCTTCAGCCTTATCAGAGATGACAGATCTGACGGAGTCGTCGTTCGATACACGACCAGTAGGAAGCTCATACACTGCTGGCCCAACTTCAACACAAACTGGGACCGCCCCTCCAATCGTTCCAGTCCCAGGACCTGGCGGCCATTCTAGATCACGGTCACGATCACGCGCCAGAAGTGGATCTGTTTCCATGCCGCCCATGCCACCAGACCCTCGGGGCGTTTTACATTCAGAAGCCGAGTCACAGTCGCAACTGTCGTCTATCGATAGCCGGCCCCAGAGGCGACCATCTGAGCGGCGGAGGCGGGCTGGAGAGCGAGCAGCCGCCGCCGCCGCAGCTAGAGCAGGCGGACTTGCTGCGTCAGAGAGAGATCGATACGGATCACCCTCTAGCCAGCCTGTCAGCGTTAAAGTAAAGATGCACGACGACAGGGATAGAAATGTCACCTTGCGTCGGTTGACTGAAGAAGAACAAAGAGCTGCCGGAGGGCAGAGAAGCCGAGCAGGCTCCGACAGCAGCGTCTCAGGCTTGGAATCACCTAGCTATGGCCGTGGTTACAGACGAGACTCGAGCCAGAGAAGAGCAGAGCGATCAGCTGAACGAAGGGCGGAGGCACAGGAGGACCAGCTCGGTCCGTTGTCTCCCCCCAACCCTGCCTTTGCCAAGGGATCAAGGAAAAACAAGGACTCAGCATACTACTCCGGGCAACCGCAGCCGGGGCCATCGGGATCCTCTCCAATGGCTCACGAAACGATGTCTAGCCTGGGAAGCCCTGGCAGCCATGCCACATGGAGCCAAATGACTCCCTCACCAAGTGGCCCTGGCAAAGGCAGCGACTCGGCGGCTGCAGAAGATAGAAGACGCCGACGTCGACTTGAACGGCGAGGAGCTGGTAGTGCCCGGCCATCGGAGCTGGATATGTTTGATTAAAGATGAACTGGATTCATTCTTGACGATGCATAATTCATACGCCGTGTTTTGGGGATCATGATGCATCGGTTGGTTTGATTTGATTGCGCCCTTGAACGAGGCATGGGGTTTCTTTTGCGATGTGGCTGCAAATTAGCGCAAATGTGTATATATTGTGGGCGCTTTTTCGGGTGCAGAATGATGCCTATTGCTTATCTTCCTGTATTTAGCAAGCTGCAGAGTATATATGTGCTAGACTTGGGCGAGTGTGATGCCACGACGGTGTTCCACGCTGGCGTCTGTTTGAGGCAGTTGCATGGGAAGTTGGGACCTGAGACGGAATGGCATGTAATTTGAGACCAAGTAATGGGATGACATGTTATGAATGAACTAGAACTAGATCCGAAAAGAAAACCAGTTTCACGCATCCTCTTTGACGTTGGCCAGGAAGGTGCAACCAGCATGCACTCATGCCCTTAGCTGTGAGTCTGCGACATCGACCGGCTCTGACTGGTCAGGCTGTGGATCTCCAGCTTGATCTTCATAGTGAGAAAATCCATGTCAAAAATGCGCCAGACACGGAGCGTCAGGGTCAAGTCGCTGATGGGTCGACCACGCTCCACTCCAACCAACTCCCTGGGCTGAAGATGGCCGGCGCCACTGGGATTGCAGGTTATTACCCTTCAAGCTCCACAGACAAACTCTGTGTCCCTGATGAGCAGCTGTCCTCGGTCCTCGCCAACTTCTCCTTTCTTCTTCCATACGTCTGCCAGAGCTTCGGGGCCGCCAATGGCCATGGGATTGACGCGCGGAAGCCAATAGACCAAGATGCCGCGACGGAGTCCCAAGTCCAAGGCAAGGGCCACGCCGCAGTCGTCTTCACCATCGCCGTCCGCGCCGCAACCCCCCCAGACCGACTACAAAGCAATTGCGGAACAATGGGCCAGAGCGAAGCGCATACAAGCAGCCAACGATGCCGAAGCCGAGGCGCTTGGTCAGCCAAGCCAGCGAGAAGCTGCGCAAGCCCTAGAACGACAGCGCGAGAGGCTGAATGAGCGGCGGCAAAAGTCGTACGAGAAACGGTGGTGGTGGACCATCGCCTTTTGGACGTGGTTGCTGGTGATCCATGCTGTTGGCATTTGGTTGTTCACAAGTGGCTTTCTGTTGACTCGACTGGTGCTGGAGGATAAGTCAAATTGCACGATCCCTCCCATTGAGAGTAAACTGGCGCCCTTGGATATTCGCAAAGGCTGCTGGCATCCCAAGACTTTCGATCGCGCCGTAGTGGTCATCATCGACGCTCTGCGCTACGACTTTACGGTCCCAGAGGATCCTGCCAAGCAGCAGGAATTTCATAATGCGTTCCCATTTTTATACGAAACGGCCGTCAAGTCACCTCGCAATGCGTTCCTGCGACCCTTCATTGCCGACCCCCCGACCACGACGCTGCAGCGATTGAAGGGACTGACGACCGGCACCCTACCTACGTTTATTGACGCAGGTAGCAATTTCGCGGGGTCGGCGATCGATGAGGACAATATTCTTATGCAGCTTAAGAATGCTGGTAAGAAGATTGCGCATCTGGGAGATGATACTTGGTGGGATCTGTTCCCAGGGTACTTTGAACCAAATATCAGCAAGGCCTACCCTAGTTTCAACGTCCCGGATCTGCATACCGTTGACAATGGAGTGATTAGCAATATCTTCCCGTTGATGGAGCCCGGCAAAAAGGATCAGTGGGACTTGCTCATCGGACATTGTTTGGGTGTTGACCACGCTGGTCACCGCTTTGGTCCAAACCACAAGCAAATGAATGACAAGTTGAAGCAGATGGATAGATTTATTCGCGACCTTGCCGCTGCCATTGACGACGATACACTGTTAGTCGTCATGGGCGATCATGGAATGGATGCCAAAGGTGACCATGGTGGTGAAAGCGACGATGAAGTGGAGGCTGCGCTATGGATGTACTCAAAGACGCCGGTTTTTGGACGAACATTGCCGCAACATGCAACACCTCCTGCCACGGCCAAGATTAGACCCGTCAATCAAATCGATTTGGTGCCGACGCTTTCGCTTCTGTTGGGCATCCCCATACCATACAATAATCTAGGTCGCCCTATCGAAGAAGCTTTCGCTGGTCCCAATGGCAATGACTGGGCAAATCTCGCGGCCGTGTCTCGCATGGCATCTGCTGGGATAGAGAGATACCAAAAGTCGTATTTTGAGGCTCGTGGAATGTCGCACAGCACAGATGCCAATTCTCCCGCTGGCCTGTGGACAGAAGCCAACGCGGTGCGGAGCAACTCTCACCAAGATGCTTATAAAGCCTACATCAGGTTCCAGGAGGAGACTCTCAGCGTATGCAAAGATCTCTGGGCCCGGTTTGATGTTCCTCGCATGATTTTCGGCGTCATTGTCGCGGCAATCGGCGTTGTGCTTCTTGTACTCTACTCCTCTAGAACTGAGGAAGACGAATTCGCCGTGATGAATGACGTCGAACTGGACTATGCGGAGAAGAAATTGGAGGTCCTGGACTTCAAGGGCGAAGCCGAACCTCATGTTGATCAATTCTATCATAGGAATATGCTTCGTGGCATGTGGGATGCCCGCTTTCTCTTTATTATCGGCACCTTGATTGCCGCCGGTCTTTATAGACAGCAACCGATGGACCGACTAGCCACTCTCGTTGTGGTTCTCATGATGACCGCCGTTGGCTCCTCGCTCCTTGAGAGCGGGAAGACAATCACGAACCTCCTCCCCAAGACTTTTTGGGGTTGGCTCTCTGTGGTGTTTACTCTCAGCCATTCCATTGGTTTCGCATCCAACTCGTATACCATCTGGGAGGACCAGATTCTCCTCTTCTTTGTCGCGACTTTTGGTCTCACATCGGCAATTTCTGCGTTCCGTCTCGAGTCCAAGGTAGACCGCACAATGGCCATCTACCATTCGGTCGTATTTATCCTTCTCGGCCGCCTTGCGTCCTATTCCAAGCTCTGCCGCGAGGAGCAAATGCCCTTTTGCGTGTCGACATACTACGCCTCAGGCACCTCGACAGTGTCCCCCTGGCAGCTGATCGTGCCTTTTACTGTTTTCATTGCTCTCCCTTCAGTCATTAAATCTTTCCTTACACCTACTAGATCATACGAAGGCCTGGCGCCCACTTGGATCGGATACGTGTTTCGTGTCGGACTGTTCATGTCTGCCATTTACTGGACCATTGACGCCGCAAACAACGGTCGGTGGCTCGCTGGTAAGCTATCCGAAGGAACGCTCAAAAATGTTGGCGTTTACTTGGCCCAGACCATTCTCGCACTCTCCCTGGTCGCGGGCACAACAGCGTTCATTTGGGCGCCGCCCAGCGTTTCCATCGTCTCGACGGCTTCGAGAACAGGCCAGGCACGAGTCGCCATCCTCGGATACAGCAACGCTCTGGGCTCCCGCTATCTTCTCCTGCCCATCAACATACTTGCCGCTTGTCTCCTTCTAACCAAGCCCATGGGTTCCGGAGCCCTCGCCCTGATGATGTGGCAGATCCTATCGCTCGCTGAAGTCGTCGACCTCAACAACCTTAGAAACGAAACCATTGGCCCTGTTATGCTCGCCATCCTCGGAAATTTCTACTACTTCAAAACCGGTCACCAAGCCGTCCTGTCCAGCATCCAGTGGGACAGTGCCTTCATTCCCCTCTTCACCATCCGCTACCCGTGGACTCCCATCGTCGTCACCCTCAACACATTCGGTGGCCAGATCCTCGCCGCCGTATGTGTTCCCCTCCTTGCGGTATGGAAGGTCGGGCCGAAGCAGAAGGGCGTATTGGAGACAGTCACCCGCAGCCTCGGCGTATTTATTGCCTACTATGCCGTCGAGACGTTGACGACAATGAGCTGGGCGGGCTGGCTGCGGAGACACCTGATGCTGTATCGGGTGTTTTGCCCGCGGTACATGATGGCGGCGGTCTTGCTGGTGGTGCTCGACTTGGTCGTCTTGTTGGTGACGCTGACGGGGCTGAGGAGCAATACACTCTCCATCAGTGAAGTATTCGGCTGGGCAGACTAGACATTTTCCCCCCCCCTTTTCATCGCGTTATATCTCGGAGGATTGGCGTTTTGTATCATACAGGGCATGGGAAAGTGGTAGTTTTGTCTTGAATAGATCCAACATGTCTTCGCTGAATGCGTAAAAAGCCCCGAGTAATACACATCTACGTATCCATCACCGCCTTCCCCCGAACAGCTAACCCCCCCTCTGGCCCTTCAACCCAGACATCCCAGCTGGCCCCGTTGTCCGGCTTCCGCACGCAAACCCTCATCTGCTCGTTAACATAGAGCGGCGCGTGGTTCCTGTACGATATCCGCTGCACGCCGCCCCCCAGCACGCTCAGCATGAGCGCCAGCGTCAGCGGCCCGTGCACAAGTAAATCCCTATGGCCGTCGGTAGACCGCGCATACAAAGGATCAATGTGAATAGAGTGCGCGTTGAACGTCAGCGCCGAGAAGTGAAACAGGTGCGTTGGCGTTGGGACAAGCTTTGCCGACCAACTTGCCGCATGGGGAACTATAAAAAAAATACCATCAATAATTCGTTCACAGAGGACACATGACCCTCTGGGGACTCACATGTCGTGGCTCGCCGAGGGGCAGAAGCCAGCTGGCCGTCGGTGTTCCTCATAAACACCAGCGTCCGCCGCTCTTCAATGTCCCACTCCCGCTGGGCGCCGTACCTCCTCCACACATCTACGAATACCTTCTCCTGCCCCTCGTCTCCCTCGACTCTCACGTCCCCTATTTCCTCTTTGCAGCGCCACGGCCGCCCGTCCATGATGAGGCCCTCCCTCCACCCTTTGTGGAAACTTACCTCGCCGCCGGCCCACATTCGGCGCGGGAACTCTGGCCCGGGGGAATGGTCGAGGTCTGCGCCGTCAGGGGCCAGTTTTGACGGCGCCGTTTGGATCGGGAAGTAGACTAGGTGGTGGCCTTCGGGGAGGACCTCGGGGGGCGATTGTATCGTGGGTGACGAGGGGGTCGGGGCGTGCAGGAGGTCGCATAGAGTTGTGGCGAGGAGGTGCGAGGGCATGGGACTGAGGTAGTCGGGGATGAGCTTGGGCGGACGGCTTTGCAGGTCGTTGGCGATGGGGGAGGATGAGGGTGAGAAGGGCCGTTTTTGGGGGAGCACACGGCGCATGGTGAGTGATGGTAATGATGGGTGTTTTGGTAGGCGTTTCATTTTGGCGGGTTGTGCTTTCTTTTATGAGTTTGGTGTTGGTTGGTGAGATGATAAAGTATATATGTTGAAGACGCTGCGTGTGTGACGGGTGTGTTGACTCGGCCGGTTGAGTTGAGTTGTCCGAGGCCCCACGGTGCCAACTGCAATTTGATCCCGGCAGGCCGGACTACCAGTAGCCCAGGATCCCCACAGAGAGGGCAGCTGGGGTAGAGGAATATGCTCGATGACAGTGATTAGATGATTTATTGAATAGGCAAGATGATTTGTAAGGAGACTTTGGTCGCAATATGCCTGGGCTAAACGGTGAGACCGCAACACAGAATGTGTTAGAAGAGACTAATATGGCATCACGGCACATGTGCTAAAATATCACCATCTTGCCATGACTTGGGCAGCATAGCACAGGGTGGCTTAATTCAAACACTATGCCGACTAAGAACCATGTCTGTGGCTTTTTTTTTAATTACTTTTCAATCCAGTCTCTACGACTTAAAAATTGCCCCGGCCACCAAAACAAGTCCAGTTGACGTTCCCAAGCCCGACACATATTAAAAACTTGGTTACTGAAAACACCGCACCCTCGAAACCAAAATAGCGTCCAGAAGCCATTTGTTTTTGACGTTCATGGAAGGATTCAAACATGAATGTCAGCCGAACCGTCTCATCTGAACTAAATCAGACTCTTAGCAAACAACACGGCATGAGAGCTGCAGTGCAGCCCCCGATGCACTTTTAGGAATGGAAGTCGGTGGATGAGGCGACGTTATTCTTGGCAGCCCAGGCCTTGAGGTCGCCCTTGAAGTTTTTGAGGCCGCCAGACAAGGCGAATTGCGAGTTGATTCCCTCAACTCGGTGAGTAGAGTTGATATTCTTGACCAGAGTAATCTGGAAGCAGGTGGCAGTACCCTGTCGCGAGGCGATGGTAGAGTAGGCAAGAAAGTACTCCCAAATCTAATCGGTCTCACGTCAGTTTCAAATCTCACATTTATTTGCCGGTGCGTCTCGACTTACACGGAACCATCGCTTGCCGTACTTGGCCTCCACCTTCTCACGATTAGCCATCCAGTTGCGATACCATCTCCAGAGGGTAGCAGAGTAGTGAACACCGATAGTATCGATACCCTTGATCTCGAAGCCAGAGCCCTCCAGCTTATCGACAACCCAGCCCAGGGGAGTCGACGCATCGGCACCAGGAAAGACGTATTTGTTCATGAACAGACCCCAAATGAGATCCTCATACTGCCAGGGCTTCCGGAGACCGGCAATCTGAAGGAAGAATACACCGTCGTCGTCGAGCATGTCGTAAACCTGGGTCAAAAAGCTGGAGAAGTGGCGGACACCAACATGTTCAGCCATCTCAAGGCACGTAATCTTGTTGTAGCCTCCTTCAGGTACAGGGATATCCCGATAATCCATGCACAGAATCTTGCTCTGAGCCTCTGTAATGCCAACCTTGCGCATAGCACTGTTGCCCCAGGCAGTCTGGTTGCGGCCAAGAGTTACACCAGTAACTTGGGCACCATAGTTTTCGCTGGCAAATCGTGCGAGGGTACCCCAACCACAACCAATATCCAACATCCTCTCACCAGGCTGGAGGCCAATTTTCTCGCACACAATGGCGAGCTTATTGTCTTGAAGCTCTTCTAGGGTCTCTTCTTTCTCAATGTCTGAAATGATACCAGAAGTGTAAATCATGCGAGGGCCGAGGAACCAGCCGTAGAAATCATCGCCACGGTCGTAGTGGTCACGGACCTGCTCCTCATCTACATGCAAGTTAGCATATTGGGTGTCGACGCAGAGGTGTCTAGACAGCTCGATCTTACCTTGAGAACGAGTGTGCATGATCAGCTCGGGGATCATGCCAAGCAGGAAAAACTTGATCAGACCAATGGTAAATCGGAAGCTGGCCCAGTCATGACGGTATTCCATGATCTCGAGGCAGTCGCCCTTGAAATCAACATCTCCGTCAAAGTACATTTCATGGAAAGTCTCCATTGGGATCTTGTTCAAACCACGGTACTTGGCGCGATCAGCCTCTTTTTTAAAGTCGAGATAGAATTCGACCGGACGGCCGGGAAGCTTAGCCTTCTCATTGCGGCGAGGACTAATCGTAGAAATCACGAGCCACCACGCGGCCAGAAGAGGAAGGTCGACGAGTAGAGCGAAAAATATGAAAGTCTTGAGCCCGCCGCCAACCTTCCATTTCAAATAGTATGGTACTCCGAGTAGGAGGGTAATGAGACCAGTGTTGCTGAACGAGTCGGAGCCTGGGCCATCGGCAGGAAGAGGCGCATTCTTGATGGAAGGGTACTGCAACCCAAAAGATTAGTCGAGGCTGTGTGATGTGCAAGGAGGACAGTCAATGAGTGAGAAGAATCCCAATAGGCTGCAACAATTGTTGTCATAAATCAGATCACAACAGCCCATTGATCACACCGATGACCTGGACCGGCATTTGGAGGTATCGTGGCTGGGGGTTTGTGCTGCACCAATTTGACGCTAAAAACTTACCTTGGTAGTGCGAACACCGCAATTCTCTTCCTTCTCGAATGAGGGAGGAGTGGCCTTGGGCGTCTCGATGAACTCGAACTCGCTATCACTGCCGTTCAGACTTGTTGCTTTTGACATTTTTGCGGAATCTCCGTCCCCCAAAAACCAATTGGAACTTTCCGCAGAATCGCAGTCGCACGAAGGTGTGTTGGAGCAAACTTGGAGCAAAGGGAGGAAGCGAGTAGGAAATCACGGTGCGCTTGTTCCTCCGCAGCACAGGGTCCCAGAGCTCAGCAAACCCAGGTGCCGCAGACCGAGGCTTAAGCCAGCTAACCCAGTCTATACATAAGGTCAACGGTACAATTCAGGATTGACGCAGCTCTAAAGATGTTCTGTGGGTAGATGACGAGCTGATTGATTGGCTCCTTCAGCATTCATGAGCCGTTATGGTTCCCGTTGACGACCCGTGTAGAAGGGACCCAGAAGAGAAAAAAACCAGGGGACCTGGCTAGGGTGTGTAGGAGTTTCGGAGGGGTCAACTTTGTTTGCCTGTGATTATACAGGAGAGGCGAGCAGGTAATGCAACCAGATTTTATTTCGCTAAATAATTCTTGGGCGCCATCAAATTTGCAGAAGGGATTTTCGATCTTGGCCTATCACGTGCGTCGTACTAAAACTGCTGCACAAGAAGGCAGGAGCGACCACAGGCCCTTGCATCGTGCCACATGCAGCCATTCAGTTGGCATGTTTGAAGGGCGGAAACGCCAGGCACGCCGTCGATCAGATGAAGCAGGCGGGGCAGCTACGTGGCAGCAAATCCACGCATGTGGTCGACTGTCGGTTGGACCAATTCTGGCAACGGGTGCTTCCCTTCAGGTTGTACGCACAAAGTAGACTCCAGCAGGATCGATTGTCCATCGCTCATACGTACACAGATACCAGTTGACATCTAGGAATATACAGTTCCTAAATGAACAAATTTTCGCGGTTTCCCACCATACTCAACCTTTCGAAATCTGGTGAGCAATGGATAGCATTCTTTGCACGAAAACATTGCTGCCTGGATACGAGTCGTTGCTTTGGCATTCCTACTGGTCCCTGTTGATTAACTACCTGGGTATTTTAATTGGAGCTCCCTCAACACAGCAGAGGCAATAGGCTGGGGCAAAATGGACATTCTGTACGATGTGACTGGAAGTCATCCTACCTCTTCTTACAACGTTATCATTTGTGGAACAACGGGATGCAAGAATACCGCAGTACTCGGTATGTCGCGATTCCTACTTACCAACGTAATACGACTTTATGCTGTGCCATGTCCCGGTAGAATGGGCCGAAACATGGACCTGGCGACAAAGACCGGCAGGTTCCAGAGGTCAGAAAGCTCGTGGACTCTGTACGTAGCTGGCCAAACATCGCCCTCGGCTGCCCCACTGTGCTTCGGGTCCAGATGTCGTTTTTTTCAGGATGTAAGCCCGTGCCTAGTTCAATTTTCCCGATGAGACTGTCTGCACGCACTTGCCCGCGATCTGGCAACATTGTACAATGAAGAAGAGAATTTCGAGCTCCTGTGATGCATGCTCATCCCGCAGAGTAAAGTGTGACGCTGAGCGACCCTGTTGTGAGTGTTTGATTCGGGGTCTAGACTGCACCTCTCTCCGTACCAGAGGCAAACGAGGCCCCAAAGGCCCACGCTCGGCGACATGTGGCAAGATAAAAGAAGGTAGAAGGCTACGATTAGGAGTCATCTCGACTTGTTGTCCCCTTAGAGGCCTTGGCACTGACTGTGAGCACCCAGGTGTCGGCCGCTTGACGCAAAATTCTGTAACCCCCAGACCTCTAACTGGCTCTGGCTCAAGCCCTGCATCAGCATCTAGCAACGAGGCTGCTTCAAGTCTTGATTTCATAGCGCCGACATGCCCTAGGCGGCTGCCCGTTGGTGAGTACTGCAAGTACTTGGGGATATTTCGGGATCGGCTGTACCCTGTTTGGCCAGTCGTGGATGTCGACGACTTGATCGCAAAGCTCATCCTCGACGTCAATGATCTTGAGTCGTACGCCTTGGCAGCATCTGTGTGTGCTGCGTCTATCGCTCAACTTCGGCTGCCAGAACATACAGAATTGTGCGAGGCGACCATTTCATCCTACCGATTCGCTAGGGACGCTCAAACCATTAGGGAGCAATACGACTATCGGGAGTGCCAAAAGCTATCATCGATACTGACGCCATTCTTCCTCCATATTTACTTTGCAAATGCATCAAAGATCAGAACTGCGGCCGTATATCTAAGGGAGTCGATATCATCGGTGCATTGGTTGGGGCTTGATCGGCAAGAGACATATGAATCACTAGAACAAAAAGAGGGGTCGCTGAAGCTGCGGATATTCTGGATATTATTCATATCGGAAAGGTAAGATTCCCGACCTTGTGCGATCACGGGTACACACTGACAAAGTATAGGACGTTTTGCGCCCAAAACTGCTTTCCGGCGTTGCTGGTGCCCATCGACCAAAGGCCACCATGTGAAGAGACAGATACCGAATTCGGCTCCATTACGCGGGCTTTTTCATCTCTCACCCATCTCTTTTCGCATCTAAAAAGCAGTATCATGGAAACCTCATCGTCTCATAGACCGGTCCTGGATCCTGACAAAGTGGCCATTGCTCAGTCGGACCTTTGTGCCCTTGCACTCAACTCGTCCTTCACCGAAGTACAGCAGGTGGATTTGTTTGTAACGCGGCAGTGGATCAGGCTTCTCATATGGGAGTATACCATGAGACACTACAAAATGTCGCGCAACTCATCAAATCAAGCGTTTTCATTGCTCCTGCCAGTAACCATCGCCCGAGAGCTACTCTGCCTTTTCCCGTCTGTATCGGCAGATTCAATCTTTGCACACGGTTATGGAATGGTAGGTGATTCAAAACGCTCTTCAAGTGATTCGACTACTTACTTGACGGACCCAGGAGCTCAAAGTATTCCGAATGGCCGATGCGTTGCTAGATATCCTGGCTTGTTCACCCGGCTCAACCAAAAAAGATGGTATATGTGCGGGAATGGGCGATATTCTACATTCATTAAAAAACGTCCTGTTGGAAATTGGAGGAGTCAGGTCGAGCTTTCTTGATAAGTTGCAGGTTCGCATGTCTAACTCGGAACTGGCAAGGAGGCCATGGCCATATCTAAGCACGCGGTTCCCTTCAGGGCAGGAGAGGAATGCGGTTCGCGAAGCGGATAGCCACCTGGAAGCAGAGGCAGATGCCTTGAGGATTCACCCAATCCAATAACGTACGGTTCAACCATCATTTGCGATGAGAGGTGACTAGACAGCCTGGTCTTGAGAGGTCTGACGTGGCATGATGCAACATGAAAAATGCAAGACAAGCGTGAAGTGCAGGCAGTCAGCTGCGTTTCAGCGCTGGTTTCTCTTATGTTCCCCCCTTATCATGCATCTCGCTGCCGCAATATGAGCAGGCGGATTGCGACCTTTTTCGCCCCGCGTGGCGCGGATTCGGCAGGGCGATGTGCAATTGACTTGCAAAAGTCGGCGGAGAAAGTGACATGGCACTGCCTTTTACTACCGAACTTTTTGGTTACACTGGCTTGGCTGGTCGAGGGCCGGATGGACTAGACCACATACAATGGCTCCCGAGATGGCCACGCAAAGCCACATCAAGCAAGGTACATGAAGGCGCACATGAAAGCACATGAAGGCACATGAAGGCCATCTATGGTCACCCTGCCTGCATATGATTATTGACAAAGCTGAGGATCTGCAGCCGGCATTAGCATCCAACCGCCCAACAAAGTTCAACAAATCTCAACAGGCTGGCGGCTCTTGTTCCCAGAGTCTTCACATTCTCCCAGGTGCCACCAGCTTGAGGGGTCGAGGACCCCCCACAATAGCTCCTGGAGTCCTGGTGCCACTTGACTCCAAGCGCCACTTCAAGTGCCGAACCCCAAGGGGGCTGGTTATTCATGAAAGCTCAGCAGGTCACTTGGAGCATAAACATTCCTCCTTTGCAAGAGACAACGATGGTTCCGGTTTTCGGCAATTCCCTTGTCACAATCCCTCGTCATAATACCAGTCTTTTTGATTTTTGTAAGCCTCGAAGCTGGTGGTGGCCGAACTTCCCATCTTCTTGCAAGTACCAATCGCGACCACCATGGATAAATATGCATTTCCTTGCGACCCCCTCGCAAATCCGGCGGCGGTGGTATCAGGCCCTACATACCGCTTCACACTTCTTAGCGAGACAGTTTTACGATATGAATGGGCGGAAGATGGCGTCTTTGAGGACCGTGCCTCGGCCTTTGCCGTCAACCGCAACTTTACCCCGCCAGAGTTCACCGTCACCGACACCGAGAAGCACATCGAGGTGGTTGCTCGCAACTTCCACATCACATATGACAAGAGACGGTTCAGTCGAAGCGGTTTCGTAATTGGATTCCCCAGTAAAGTTACGCTTTGGGGGGCAGACTGGCACTATGGCGAGACGGCAAAGGATAACCTCGGCGGTACGGCTAGAACACTCGATGAAGTCGATGGGCGTTGTGACATGGGCGAGGGTATTTTGTCGCGTTCAGGGTTTGCCACGCTTGACGATAGCGACACCATGCTCTTTGACAGGCAGGGTTTCATCGCACCTAGAAGAAGCGGTGACCGTATCGATGGATACATGTTTGTCTACGGACACGATTACAAAGGCGCTATGAAGGCGTTTTATGATATTTCTGGCCGCCAACCTGCTCTGCCACGTTGGGCATTGGGAAATTGGTGGAGTAGATATCATCCGTATTCGGCAGGTGAGTACATCCAACTCATGGATGCGTTTGCGGATCGTGATATCCCTCTGTCTGTTGCCGTCGTGGACATGGACTGGCATCAAGTCAAGGGCGATCATATCCCGCACGCTGGCTGGACAGGGTATAGCTGGAACAAAGAACTCTTCCCTGATCCTCCTGGGTTTGGAAAGGCCCTTCATGATCGTGGTTTGAAAATCACGTTGAATGACCATCCTCACGGCGGTGTTCACCATCACGAGCACTTGTACGAGACCATGGCCAAGGCCATTGGACACGATACATCCAAAAAGGCACCAATTTTATTCAACCCCACTGATCCGAAATTCATGGATGCCTTTCTGTATGTTCTCCATCGCAGTATTGAGAAAGAAGCCTGCGATTTCTGGTGGATCGACTGGCAGCAAGGCCCCATCTCTCGAATTCCCAGCCTCGATCCGCTCTGGCTATTGAATCATTTCCACTTCCAGGACCACATCAACCAAAATGGCGAAGGAAAGGGCATCATATTCTCTCGATATGCAGGGCCAGGTAGCCACCGATACCCAGTCGGCTTTTCGGGAGATTCCATTCGAACATGGGAATCGCTCCAGTTCCAGCCCGAATTCACAGCTACCGCTTCTAATATTGGCTACGGATGGTGGAGTCATGACATCGGCGGCCACATGGGTGGTATTCGAGACGACGAGATGGCCACTCGATGGGTTCAATATGGCGTGTTCTCACCAATATTCCGGCTGCACTCTTCCAACAGCCAGTGGACGTCCAAGGAGCCGTGGAATTTCCGCGCAGAACACTACTATGCAATGAAGGGATTTATGCAGTTCCGACACAGAATGGTTCCCTACCTGCATACGGCGAATCTCCTCGGCGGCGCTGAACCTCTCGTCCGACCGTTGTACTGGGGATATCCGACTCGTGGTGAAGCATATGAGAAGCCCAACGAATATTTCTTCGGGCCGCACTTGGTCGTCGCGCCGATTGTTGAGCCGAGAAATCCAGACACAAACCTTGCCAGCGCCAACGTCTGGGTCCCGCCAGGCCGGCACGTAGATATCTTCACGGGGGCAGTCTACGACGGCGACCGAGAAATGCTAATGTACCGCTCGATCGAGACGATTCCCGTTCTCGCGCCCGAGGGATCAATCATTCCTCTTGAGGCAGAAGTGTTCCCAGAGAACGGGTGTTTGAATCCGACTTGTCTCCGAGTTATCATTGTTGTTGGGAAAGACGGCGACTTCACCATCCTAGAGAATCCAGACGACGATGCTGGTGCCAAACCGAGTCCAGCAAATGGCGATTCTGTAGAGTACCGCAAGATCAAACTCGAGTACAAACAATCCACGGGACGTCTGAGCGTATCCGAATCTACAAAGGCGTGGGAATTCAAATTCCTCTCTGTCATGACGATTCCGCCTGCGCTTGTAGTGCGCGCAGCTGGTGTAGTTACTGCTTGCAAAATTCACGTGGAAGATGTGCCAGACACGCCAGGTCTGGTTGTGAGAATTCCTGCCCACGGCTCGGGTCACAACGTAGATGTGGAAATCACGCTGGGTCCTGATCCGCAGCTCAGCGTGTTGGATGAGTCGACCCGTTTGACAAGCTGGCTACTTCATTTCCAGATGGAATTTGCCGTGAAGGACAAGATATGGGCTGCTGTGGAGGGCAAGAAGTCGCTGGCTAGCAAGATTGGGGGATTGATAAGCTTGGGGCTGGAGGCGGACTATACCGGCCCTTTGGTGGAGTTGTTGACTGGAGATAGTCGAAAAGTTGTTAGTTAGCGTACGCATTTTACGGTTAAATTTGTTGGCTGTTGCCTTCAGTGTCAGAGTATCTGATTTGCTGGGCTGGATATCGATGGCGGTTTTTGCAGAACGGTGTCCTGAACTTTTCGGGACGTGACAGAGGAAATAACCTTTATAAAACCTGCCCTTAGGCCCAGATCCAGAACTCGGGAGCTTTCTTGGGTAAAAGTTCGTAAAGTTACAATCAATATTAATTTATAATAGGGATATGAATATGTACCTAATTTCGGAGCTAACTTAATTAGCTTTATTTTAAAAGGTCTAAAAACGTATTCTTACGGACTTATCTTAGTATTTAAGCCTTTTACAGGTGTTTACGCGGCTCTAGCTAACATGGTATTATTGGTATATTAGTTATAACTTATAAGAGAGTTTAATTTAATTTTTAAATTTATATAACTTTACTTAAATTTATATGGGTTTTATATATTAATTTAAGAAAGGTGACTTTTTTATGAAATTTTTAATGAAAATTTAGACTAACTTATGAAAGCGCCCGTGTTCTGGATCACGGCCTTAGCCGTGCGCCTGTGGAAACGGGCCAGCTCGCTAAGGTGTAGGCTCTAGTGGGGCAAAGTCGCGCCGGTTGCAAAAAGAGTCGCGCCCCCAGCAATCCACGTTCTGCCGGGCGGTAAAATCCGAGTCTAAACACAGGTGGGAAGCAAGCTAAAATGTTTGTTTACTTTCTCTTCACCAATTTAGTACCTGCCTCATCGAATGTGTCGCTCTCGGATACATTTTCGCTTCCACTGCTTCCACTTCTGAGTGCAACACACTCAACACCAATTACGTCTTGCCTACTTGAACAAGAACAGAATATCAGTGGTAGTATACATGCCTTCTACAAAACCCTCATCAACACGCAAAATTCAGCCTCAAGAAAAGAGACCAAGGGGCCCATCAAACAACGCCCCGCGAATCAAGAAAGCCGCCCAAAGCAAGTTCACAGGCCGTGCAAGTCGAATTGAGACAGGTACTTCGACTTCGGCTCGGCGTAAACGTTCCCTGGAAAATGGAGACAATGATCAGGCATTCACCACCACTCCCGTCGCCGTTTCGAAAAGAGTAAAGACCAGCTCGGGCGTGTCGAAACGCGCCGCCGAGCCTGAACCTGAGACTCAATCCCGCTCTACTGTCATCAACCAAGTCCCTACCGAGAAGCTTACAGTACTCATCTTTGGCACTGGTGAAGGTGGCGAACTTGGTCTTGGCCCCGGGAAGAAGGAGGTTTTACGTCCTACCCTCAATCCGCTTCTTGATGCTAGCGATCCTTCTGCCTTCCACATTGTCCAACTTGCCTGCGGCGGTATGCATACGGTTGCATTGACAGCGGATAATAAGATTATCACTTGGGGGGTGAACGATGAGTACGCTCTTGGCCGAGATACGCAGTGGGAGGGTAAACTACGCAGCATCGACGCCAATTCAGAGGACAACGACGACGACGACGACGACGATGAGGCAGACATGAATCCTAAAGAATCAACACCTACAGAGATTCCGTCAGATTATTTTCCTCCAGGTACTCAATTTAGCCAGGTCGCTGCTGGTGACAATTGCAGCTTTGCGCTTACCACTACTGGTCTTGTTTACGGATGGGGCACGTTTCGCGTAAGTATTCTGCTTTTTCTAGAGACGCAACAATTCTAATGTTGTGCTCGTCGCAGGACTCTCGAGGTGAGCAAGGTTTCCGGTATGACGAGCGTGGAAAGATCGTCAAAAAACAAGCAAGGCCCTTTTATATCGAGAGCCTCCAAAATATCACACAAATTTGCTGTGGCGATAATCACGCTTTAGCTCTTGATACTGGAGGGAATATCTGGGCCTGGGGCTGTAATGAGCAGTACCAATTTGGCCGCCGTCTTATTGGGCGTAATTCAAACCCCCTGATACCGCACCAAGTTCGAGTATGTCGCAATAAGGCTAAATACATTGCATGTGGAGGTCATCATTGCTTTGCAGTTGACTGGGATGATAATGTCTATGGTTGGGGTGCGAATAGCTTTGGCGAAGCTGGAGACGCGCGAAGTGCCGGGGGCGACTTAGCTTTCGTGCCACCAACTAAGATCCGCAGTCTCTGCCAGCAGCAAGTATTAGTCCTGGACGGCGGTGCACATCACTCTGCTGCCGTTACCGCTAAGGGTTATTGCTTAGTCTGGGGTCGAATAGATGATGGGCAATTGGGCATTGAATTTACTCCTGAGCAATTGCAAGACTCGACGCTTATCCGCCACGATGAACGGAATAAGCCTCGCATTTGCTTACGTCCTGCCGTGATCCCTACTATTCAACAGACCGCTTTCGTTGCATGTAGCTCGGATCATACCGTCTTGATTGACCAGGCCGGCAACGCTTACTCGTCAGGCTATGGCTATCAGGGTCAGCTTGGTCACAACTCTAGCGACGACGTGAAGGTAATGCAGCGCATCGAAAGCAAGAATGTGAAGAATAGGCGATTGACTTGGGCTGGGGCCGGCGCCCAATTTTCCATCATCGCGGGGCCTACGAAGAACGACTCAAGATGATTGTACCTGGTCGTCGTTCCATTCCAAGACATGATGATCTTTCTCTGTGACGGAAAGTAACAACTGTGCAATGATCTGCGGGGAACGGCTGTCGCAAAAGTCATGGCCATAATGAGCGCATTGAACTTGCCGTTTTTCGTTGCTGCATCTTCTGATAGTTGAGCAAGGAAGGTCGGGAGAGTCATGAGCTCGTTGATGATGGTATCATCTGCAGCCTTGCGGTCCATGTTTTCGGTATCCCCTTGTTGAAGCTAGCCAGTCACCTGTCGACAAGTGACTAGCCGCATGATGCTGTCTCGGGCTGCAGGATAGAATGGCACCCCAATTTGCCAATCGGAGACATGGCGAGCATTACAGACCTGACCCCTGACTATAAGTAAGCTGCTCCATGGACAAGAAGCCAGCGGCTTCGTCGGGGGAATGGCGCTGAAATGGAGGAAGGCGAGGACAAAATAACAAAACGCCGTTCCCGTTGACTAATCGTGGCTCTGTCTCCCTTCCCTCCACAGACTCAAGGCTTTATTGCTGCCACAAATGCATTGTTCTATTCTCTTTCTGGCGGCTGGGGAATGGAAGCTGTGGCTAGACATTCGCTCCAACTTGTCCTGCAGGTGAATGACCACCGCATCGAGGAGGTGTCACAGTTTTCGACAAATACTCGGACTTGTTATCTGTCTAGTCCGTTCTCGTTCCACTACCATTCACATGTCTTTTCGTTGAAAGGTCGTCAAACACGAGGCATCGGGTCATCACCACAGCCTGGCATGGCTGCAATTCCATGTTCTACCGTCCTTGTTTTGCCACTGCTTGGACAACCCCAGAGAGCAGAAGCCAAGTAAGTTGACGAGTTTCGCTGGAAGACTTGCCCACGAGGTCACGTTGGTCGAGCGCGGAACCATCTCCGGGGAAGTTGGCCGAAAGGTGCCGTCTGGATTAGAGAATAGGGCTCTGAGGACCGTCAAAAGTGAATATGCTGCTTGCCGAGGCTGAAGCTGGGTGAGTGTGAACAGGAAGTGGATAAAAGAGCGGTGCGCAAGGATGTATAATAAAGCGAGCAGTTATCCGGAAGTAGTTGAACACCAGATACCCAACAACCCACACAAGGGCACTCCTTTCGTGAGAATCCGCATGCACTGACAAAAGGCAGTGCATCTGCAGAAGCAGAAGCAGAATAATCGTCGAGTGCAAACTCCATCTCTGTTTGTTCCCAGCCTGTGCAGTGCACCCTTTATGTCTCTCCCCGCGAACGCCTTCTCCTGAACTCGAAATGCCCGTCTCCCTGGTCTACAAAAGCACAAGTGGGAGACATACTCCGACCTCAACAAACCTTGCCTTTTCGTCACCTAGCTGAGCCGCCAAGAATGAAGCTGCAGCCAGAAGAATTCCAGACGCGTTTCCCCCGACACGTCCTGATGGATGGGTACGCCAACCTCTTGGACCTAAATCTTGTTGAAAGGTTCGCATTAGCCTGGCACAGGATGGTGGAGGGTCGTTCCAACCCGATTCCCGAGGGACACCACAGGGCCTACTACATCGATGTCAATAATTCCTTTTCCGTGGCCGTGCAAGAGAGACAGGTTCTAACAGAATGCCAGGAAAAGGGACGCGTCCAATGCCAGGATTGGTGGCTAGAGGATTGGTGGCCATCCCAGCTTGCAGAACACGTGTACAGTGATAAGCTCCTCTTGTACATCCGGTATCCGGCCCAAGCGCCGCCATTTCGTCGTGTGCTGGGCAGCGTATACCCGTCAGCGTGGACTGTTGACAAAGCGTCAGGGGCCTGGGCTGGTGTTTTACTTTCACATGTCGCCAATTCTGCTCCAGTGTACCGTCACATCAGGGAGTGTACTGCGCGACACCCGATCGGGCGGCTTATTTAGACAAATCACTACTTCTTTTCTCCTACTGCCGTCGCGGCGAACTTAATTTCCTTGTCGTGGGAAGCGCAGACTTTGATGGCGGCGTGACATTTGGGTGTTGTAGATTTGAAGCGTTGAGCATAAGAGTGCAATCCGTTTGTATAGTCTTTAATGCCAAGCACCAAGTATGAAACGACTAAACGTAACCCATGCGTAGCCAAAGAAACTCGTCAGAAACTACCGTCCACGAAACCCATCACGCATAGTGGTTCCATAACACCCAGCGCAAGTCAGCTCCCAGCACCGTGAATGGCACATCTGACAAGAGTTTTCAGAAATTCCCTACGCTACATACTCTAAGCCAATACCTGGCAAGACAGCCTTGCTTGGACAACAGATGCCGATATATGCGTGGGGCTTCAGCAAACTGCCCAGAAAGACTCGGCTAGTGAGACAAGAAGCCAGCACGGCTTGTCTACACACGGAAAATGACTGTACACGGGCGGTTTTCAAAAAGAGCACGAGGCATACAAGAGCGAGCATATCCACAGCAGCCCAGACCAGCCACCACCGCAACACCACCGGGACCTGTCCATAAATATCAACGAAAGAAATACAGGCCTTATACAAAGCCAGAGATTATAAGCCATCAGCGGAAGCATTAGCGGAATCGCGGCATTCTCTTTTGCCGAGTCTGGTTGATTTCGTGGCAGTAAATTACGGCCTCTTGGCCGAAATAGTCGGGGCACCGACCGCAACCAAACGTAAACACGACCACCCAGCAGAAGCAGCAAAGACAACCATCTAGACCAAACAGAACGGGGCGGCAAGGAATCAAGCCCCAAGATTGGACCCGAGTTACGGGACTATCAATCGTGGAATAAACGGCCCCGTGACCAAAATTGCTCCGCCGACATTCACGCCGACTTGTATAAACCAACCAGTCATAGAAAGAGCCGGACGAGTAGATGTCCCGCCACTTGCATGACGTGTCCGTAGATTTGAATAATCACAGAAAATACACCACGCTATACTACTTTGCGGCGGAGCTGACTTCCGCAAAGTTGGGTTTTGAGACATCTCGAGCACAACTGCTACGGCTAAGAAGTTGATCCGCAGCCAGTGGTGAATATAAAGGGGGTAAACTCGCCGGCCTGGGACTCGCATCATATATCAACTTACTATATGAGCCCGGTTTATGCTCAATGCAAAGAGAACTTGTATGAAACCAATAAACATGCTGCAACTAAATCATATCAAAATATATAGACGTAATTGTTTATTTTTATACGCTAGCTCTGGCCCATGCTAGTCTAGGTATTTAGAACTACTTGAAGTCTTTTAGGGAAAAGCAGGTATGAAAATTGACAACTACATACTATATAATAGTCAGCGCTTATTATTTAATAGGCAGATATATTCCGTCATGGACTATCCGTGCGCCCACGTCATTCACGCCTACGCGGCTTGAGAAAGATTTGATAAAACTGTCCGATGCTCGCATCATATTGTTCATATGGCCTCCAGCACTCAAACTCCCTATTCGAATGTGAGCCAACCGCTCGCACAGTGCATGAACTGGGTTCCCGTCAACATAATAGAATAAGTGAAACGTCACTATGCAGATGAGCTCAATGTAGGAGCAAGCCAGACGCCATTTTCAACTGCTGGCCAATTCACTACCAACAGGCATAATATAGCTCTAGATTGCCTTATACGGTCCAAGCAACGTGCCCCAGGTCCCGGTTAAATCTGTACTGGAAGATAATAACTCGGGAAAATTAGCCTTGTCCAAGCTATAATAGCCGGCTGAATTTTTTCACCCCCCAGATCCCACTAGGCACGGTTATCAGCTCACCAGTTTAACCGGCAAGCCCACCAGGGGGCAAATGACGTCCCACTTTGGGGCCGGACGGATGGCCCAGCACTGACCATTCATCATGTTGAAATTTCATACTTGCCTCTTGTGTAGTCGGTGGTGTTAAACTCAATTGCCTTTGAAAGGGCATGGGTGAATAGCAAGCATCCTCGACTCCTCCACAGCAAGGCTCATCGTCATTTTTACGCCTCTTCACAGTTGAGATGAACAAACTACCGGCGATGTCGGGTCACGGACAGCAAGCGGGCCAGGCCGAAGCACCGGTCGACGTCGATGCCCGGCGGAACTCGAGAATGCAGACGGGGTAAAAGTTGTCCGACGGAAGGCCCTCGACAAGCCGCCTGAGTCAGGCCGAACAATCCGCCTGAGTCAGAGAGCTCTTTACATTTTGCGCGCTATCACATGGCTAGTTAGGAGATTCTTAGTGCCGGATAGACGGATCAAACGGCTGGTGGCGTTCCACGTGCAGTTTACACGTGCAGTTTAGCTGTCCATGGATCATATTCGAGCAGGGGCCCTTGACGCCGTCGAAGAGATGCTTGAGATTTGCCACCAGGAACAACAAGTCTGTATCAATTTTCGCCCAGAAACAAAGAAATGCTGCGCGAGTCATCCGGAATTGGAAACGATGTCCCTCATAAGTACGGGCGGGCTTAATGAAGTACTGTATGTAGGGAGTAATTATGGGTGAAGGAGTGATCCTTACCGAGAAAAGACTTGCGATTGGAGAGCAGGCGCCCCAAAACTCAATCAGCACCCTTGTCACCGATCGTGATTCGTAGGATCTTGTTGATCTAACTTGAGCCCCAACAATCAGCACTTAAAGGCGTCCCGGCTTTTGTTTCCGCATTGACGGCACGTCACATGTCGGTGAGAAGTCTGATCTGGCGGGCGTCTCCTGATGGATGCCAAGCAGACCGCAGACTCAGCAGGCGGGCAGCCGTTTTCATTCTTCGTGGTTGTCGTGGCCCGGTCCAGCAGAGATGGCGTCTCAGGTTCTGGCAAGCAATATCCTGGCAGATACAAACGCCACTGCCAATCGCATCAACCTCGGATGGCGACCTAAATGGATTGCAGAAAGTCATCTCCGAATGTACCGCTTTGAACGACGCGGTCCGTACGTCGGCTATCGAGCCCAATCGTCGTGCCATATTACTGACTGACAATGGTGGTGGCACCTGGACACATGCCGTCTTTTACATCGACCGTTACATCTTTTAAGTCAAATGTGTCAAAGAATACATGAGTGGTCATACTTGCGGCTGGTCATTCCACCCGATGCAATCCCAGCTGCGGGATGCATTTGCCATTCTGTCTCCTTCTTGTGCCTTGGTGTCCCGCCTGGCTCGATAGTGGCCCAAGTTGCGCCAAGTCTCATGAACAATCTGAAGCACACTCCAAAGAATTTGAAGCTGTTTGATGACGTGAGATGTGCCTACACTCCCCTTCCTACCTACGGATAGCAAATTGGGGGTGTATGCGGTTTCCTGGCAGCATCAATTAAGAGCCCCCTCGCGCGTCTTTTTGCTGACATATCACGTAGTTCCAAACTATCAATGCGTCCGGTGAGCTGGGGTCGAGACCGGCCAAGGGCGAATATTGATATTGGTCTTTGTGACACCATCAACCGCCATACGCCATGCAGTTCCTATGGTTGGGACTGGAGCTGCGGTCGGCATGGGGGATATATCAGCCTTTTGAATACTATGGGTATCGTAGAGGCATTGACAATAATCATAGCGCTGTCATCTGTTGGCCGAGGGCATCAGTGATCCATTAGCGCCCTTCCACTGATAGGCTGCAACTTGAGATGAACGAGTGACGTTGACGTTGGATAAAGCTGTTTGACATCCCGGTGCTCCGGCATTGTCTCTGACCAACCGTGCCCTGTGGCGTTGGCAGGGGCTAGGTTTTGCTCACCTTTGATTGTAAAGATACACGTATCCTGTGTTGTCACCGCTCATGACTCCGTTACTGCAGCTGTGTGGTAATACGTGGGCGATCCGACCCGACAAAGCGTCACCTTCCTAGTCAGTGTAAGCCAGTACAGACCAATATCTCATCAACTTCTGACCATTGGAGTGATGGTTTGCATGCAGCAGAGGACCGCGGATGCATACGCGGGAAAGGTGTCAACATATCTCGTGCACGTGTCGCACGGTGAAGAAGCTGCGATACGTCGCTACCGAGGGCCAAACGCGCACATAAGTCTCAAGTAGGAGGAAGCCATACATACCAATCAGGCAGGAAAGGTATATCGTCAAGCAAGTCTCAAGTAGGAGGAAGCCATACATACCAATCAGGCAGGAAAGGTATATCGTCAAGCCGATGGGGCCAGAACAATTGGGGATTCGCAAGTATGAATACTACTGGTACATGCAGGACAGGAATCAAGGATGTGCAGCAAGGCGAGGCGAGGACAATAAGGATCTAGCCGCAGACCTTGTGGGAGTCAGCTCAGGACCTTGTCATACCGCACCGCGTTTTTGGCGGTGCCTGCGGCGTTGGAGCCAAATGTCGGATGCCCGTGTCGTGACGTGCTGAATTGTGCGCATTCTCATATGCGTTGGCCGCCGCCCCACGGCCGTGAGTTCTTATTCGGGACCTCACGGAGCATGGCGGCCACGCGAGATTCCCACCTTGGCGCATGTACAAACGTACCAATTCCATCCTGTGTTGCACTGGCCCGGTGGCCCATTTACTATTAGACACGGCCAAGTCCGCAACGTGGAGGGGCGTGGGCCGCGTGGCTAGGTGAGTAGAACCGGAGATGAAGCGATTACCCTTGACGAACATCGTCACCCCGGCTGTTATTCATCCTTTCGAGACATTGGCGTGTACTAGCCCGATCCGAGGCGCCAATTGACTTTCCGCCACCAACAACGGCTCGCCCATTACTATGCTCGGAGCGCATTGGATATGAATTGGTGCCCTCCAGTGGTGGACAAAAGACCGCTGCGGCCACTTGCTTGATAGCTGGCACACCTAACAATAGTGGACAAGAGGTCATAAGTCAGTAAGGATTCTGAATATGCATAAGAACCAGAGCGTGTGACTTGCATTGAAGCATCGTCTCCCCACTGTCGTATCCAATCAGTCTGCATGCTCCCAGATGGCCAGGACCTCAAAGGTCATCATCTATCAGATTTTTTTTTGTCCGCTCAGTCCTTGCTAAGAGGAAGCCGTCTCTTTGTCGAAAAGAGAGCGGTGCGTCATTTGCCGTTTGCCAGAACGGCACTTTCTCCCGATGAACGAAAGTGACGTGGTCGGTATGATGGCCGGCTTCTGTGCTTGGGGATTGAAAAAGGCGACGATGACGCGATTAATAGAGTAGTACAGGATTTTGCAAGCTCTGTTGCGCCAAGGCCAGGGACAGCTACTGGCACCTGCAAAAGCTTGCTGATCACACAGAGTGGCCCAGGACGAAGGCTCTGGCACCTTGTCGTCCTCCTTTCTCGCGACACATGCTTCGTGGCCCCTCCCATTGTTTATTTGGTCTGGAGGAGCCTCGTAATGATGACATGGCGTACGACCGAACCGACCAAAGTGAAGTGTAATAGCCGTGGCAGGGGCCAGCCCAGCAACCGCCCTTTTTTATGACAACCATAATATTTGAAAGGCGTATGGAGCACATGATGCAGCGTTTTCGCGTCCTGTTGTCTGGAATTGCACACATCTCCTGCTCTTGCTTTGTACACGCCCTACATATCATGGGGACCCCGTCATGTTGTATCCTCTCCGACTACCCCGTTATGGCGGTTAAAAGGGGTATTCTCCGTAGTTCCCAGCCAGCGTCGAGACTCAAGTGAAGACAAAGGCATGAAAAGCGCAATGCGGGGCCGGCTGTCTGTGCGGGGCGAATTTTGATGCAATTAATGATTAATGCTGTAAAATCTGCACCATTCATGTCTTGCCATTGCCAAATTATGCGTGTACAAATCCTGCTCACGTCGTATGAATCGTAATACATTTGTACCTCTTGCTGCCCTCTGTATGAGGGTACATACAATATGCAGCTCCAGCATCACGCCCTGGGGGCCGTAAAGACGTGGGCCGGCCGGCAAACACCAGTTCGCGATTGGGAGGTGCCGCAATATCTTGCCGACGGTGGCAAAAACGCCGTATTATGCGATTCAACCAGTGGTTACTGTTTTGAGAAACATCCCTTGTTGACTTTCAGCTGGTCTCGCCCTGTCTCGCCCTTCTAGAAGAGCAACGCGAGACATGACGGGCGGCGTGGACCGCCCTCTTGGGATAAGTCAAAACGGTGTGAACCCGTGTCTGGCATCTGCTAGGGATCGCCCAGGAGTACGGAGTACTCCATAAGTACACACCCTCCCTCACTGTTGCGCCCAACACGCCCCTCGTTGAAGGTGTGGCCGCGGTTCTGTCGAAAAAAAATATGACGAAAGTTGGAATGAGTCGGGCTTCTCTTCCTCTTTACTTTTCATCCACCCACTCTCTCCGGTCAGTGAAGTGCTGGGATGGCAATTCTTAAGAATCTCGTCATCCGAAATATACGTACCGCCATTCCCGCCAAAGATCCTCCTGCCGCCTTGAGACACCCAGACCGACTAATAGAACCACTAGGCTAGGGTTCTGTGATAGAAGACGACTATTCCAATCGTCTTTAACCCGAGAAAAATTCCTGGGAGTCGGCCTCCATCCTATAAGCATATATATATTCTACCATCCACCGTCCCACCAGAAGTCAACCACTTTGAGATAGAGTCCCATATACGCCGTGAGGTACAAGTAACTCGTCATATTTCAAGCCTTTGACACATGATACGACACTGCCATCAGCCGTTTGACTCAACAGCAGTAAACACGTCGTTGTGCAAGCCTCGGTGGATGAAAACGAAAGCGTCCCTGCAATAATTCGCAACGATGAGAGAGGCTCCCCAGGGACAAAGGAACAAGACCATGGCTGTGTTGCCGTTCAGCTCAGTGGACCTTATACCACTCCCTCTGTCTGAAGACCGAGTACAAATGTACAGCTTCCCAGAGATGATATCATTCTCAAACAAGAAGTGTGCTCATGCTCTGACGCACCAATGTCCCTATCTTGCTGACTCAAACTCGAGTCTCTGCGCACCTTGCGCCTTGGCGGTAGCAAACGGCCAGCCTTGTTCATAGAATCGAAATATGGCACTGGTCTTCGGGACACAGCGACATGAGTCTCTGCTCTCATTTTCCATTTCGAGCGACAGCACCGGCTTCCGCTCAGCTGTATTCTCTTCCTTTTTCCTCATGGTGGCAGCCCCGGCAGGGTCCCACCACGGCACTCAAAGGGTCAGAATCAGAATGGGAACCACAGCACCTAGACGTTAAACGTGAAGCGAAGAGGGAAAATCAAATTATTGAAACTGCAAGAAAAGGGCGACGGACAACACCTGTAGAGTTAGGATGCTCTACAGGAGAAAACTATACATTGGAAAGGGGGCGACGCTTATGAGGGCAGAGTGGGCGGTTTGAGTGAAGGGAAAGGCTAATGATATTGGAAACCAGAGAGGAGGGGCTCTAGAGAAGCGCGAGAATGTGAGGGCTTGATTTTGTATGTAAGATAGACAATGCGAAATTCAAAGAACATTGATAGCATTCGGGGAGCCATCTGTCTGATGTCGGCCTATGCTATCTCGAGCTAGTCAGCCAAAATATACTTTGCAACGGGAAGAGCCGAAGTTTTCATTTTGGCAAGTCTCATTTGACGTGTTACTACTCCTCGGGAAGAAGTAAACCCTGCTCTGGGGGTGGTAAACCGACGTGGGACCTCTTGAGCTGATCGCGATGTAGATTACCTAGTTTGCTGGAAGGTGAATGGCCCTGTCGGCCCACGTTAGACTGGCACCACGCCGCGGCATCTAAAACCATAGGGTCTGATTAGTGCATCCGATACGACTCCCAGTCGGGGGACACACTCACACCTCGGTTGAGGCTAAAAAAATGGGCTGATCTGGCCGCAAATGACGAAGAACGAGCAAAAAAGCATGTACGATGAGTAGCCGAAGAGTAGGGATGAACATGTGCCACTGCGTCTTACCACGAGAGGCTGCCTCTACCCACAAGGGAAAGAGCATCCATGTTGAGTTCGGATGGGAAGAGATGGCCACGTGACGTGATCCGCGCTACGGCAGTAGATCTTGCAGCGAGTTAAAACGCTCAGCTCGGGCCAGGGCACAATGAGGAGATACCTAAGCTTAGCTGTGTAGCATTTACCGAGAATTTACATCACTACAAGGTATGCAATAGCATAGGCAACATCGAGACGGCGGAAATAGTCATTTGAGATGAAATTTCATTTAACCTTTCGTCATACATCCTCATATAAATCATTCCCGTGTCTTGGTAGTGGACGAGCTTGCCGCCGTAAACAGTTAGCCCGCCACGTAAAACAAAACTCCTTTCCAATTTGGTATCTTTGCGCCATTTCTCGAATGTTGGCGAGCTTCGGCAGGCTGCAAAATGCGGCCTAGCAGTGGTGGATGCCATAAAAACAAAGTCCCTCTATTTTGTTCCCCAAGATCCGGTTGATAAAGAATAAATGGCCTCCAAACGTCCATCCCCTTCAGAAAAAATATTCCTTCTATAGGACAGCAGAAGTGAAAAACTTGTATCAATGAAAGAAGTCGAAGTGAAGGAAAAAGAAGAAAAAGAAAAGAAAAAGAAAAAGGGTCCAAAGCCAGAGGCTACGGCTACGAACGGATCACATGAGCTCAGTACCATTGGAGCAACGCCTAATAGGCCATAGCAATGACGGCGGCAACAACAGCGGCAATAGCACCGGTCTGAACATGTAAACCATTGGCGGCAGCGGTAGGAATAACAGGAGGTGCAGTGGGAGTTCCCGGGATGGTAGTAGATCCCGTTGGTCCAACTGGAACAGTGGTGTTAGAGGCGGGGTAGAAGGTAGAGC
The DNA here is from genome assembly GCF_019434415.1 of Metarhizium acridum. Classification (NCBI taxonomy): domain Eukaryota; kingdom Fungi; phylum Ascomycota; class Sordariomycetes; order Hypocreales; family Clavicipitaceae; genus Metarhizium; species Metarhizium acridum. Next base: position 309,366 of record NW_027094020.1, on the reverse strand, counting down.
TGGAAGGAGCAGGAGGAACCACCGAAGTCTTGACAGTTGTCTTGACCACTGGGGTTGAGGTGGTGCTCGATGAGGTGCTCGATGAGGTGCTTGAAGAGGTGCTTGAAGAGGTGCTTAAAATGATGCTCGAAATGGTGCTTGAAGTGACGCCTGGAGTGACGCCTGGAGTGGTAACGACAGCAGAGGTCTTGCTCCCAGGGCAGTCAGTGACAGCAGGCCCGCAGTGAGTGATGGTGAGAAAGCGAGTCGTCGTGGTAGTCTGAGTAACGATGCTGGGCTCAGTAGCAGCCACAACAGAGGCACCGACGGTCAGAAGTGCGATGAGAGCTGCGGAACGCATGTTGAAAATCGCGAGATGTCTGCTACGAGGTGGGTAGTTGCCAGAGACAAGGTGGGTACGGCGACGTCGGGTCTTGGTAGTGAAGGAATGGTCTCAGGATGCGCAGCACTATAATGATCGTAATATTGCAAGCGATAGTTGGCAAAAGAGCGATAAGACGTGTCGTACAGACAAGGAGTGACCAGGACGTGAGTGATGGAAGTGTGAAGAAGACAGGTTCGAGATAAACTGGTACCAGGTGGGTGGCGGCGAAGAGGCACTTATTACTCAGGTTCTGAGAGAAAACGAAGCCCAGGAAAACTCTGACAGGTCGGGGGACTAGCAAAAAGCCTCACCAACGACCCACGTTCACCCGCTCGGGACGGATGGCGTCCAACCGGTGTGGAGAATGGAGTCTGGATGGCGTTATCAGGCACCACCTATGATTGGATCTTGCCTCGGTGGCCGCCCAACGGTGGATCACGGAATGCGCCGTGGACTCGTCTGACTGGGTGGTACCTGCATCGTGGCCCGCCTGCCGGATTCGTGCCGAACGTCTTCTCGTGCCTTGATCGCCAACTATTTATGCCAAGGCCTTGAGGTGGCCAACGGCCGTTGTTGGTGGCCAACTGCCGTCGTACAAGCCGTGGCCAATCTGACATGGCCTTTCCTTTTGCCGCCTGCTACTGCGGCACGCTGATAAAAGAGAACAGATATTCCGAGATCTGGCTCCACGTTTGACCGTTTGCATCTGCGTCAAGCATGGCCCTTCCGCACCCTAATAATTGCGGCGTTGTGTTGCTCATTGTTGTTCGGCCCTTTGCTAGCCTATTGCAGATCGGAGCCATGGGCATCATGCGTTCTGATGTAAGCCCAAGATCATTCCCCAGCTTTTTGTTCTTTGTTTTTCGGTTTCCGTCTAATTTCCTGGTATTCGAACATGGGCCCATTCTCACCATTTGATCCCTGCTTGGTGTTGGATGTCAGTGAAACGTGCCAGGTACGTGCGACGCTTCTTTGGCGGCATGGTAAATTGGGGGTGTTTGAGCAGCCGCCGGCCTTCGCCATGGGCCATGGCCAAGTGGTTGGTGGGACATACACCTTCAGCCACCCCATCCTCCTCATGTTCGAGTATGAAATTAGAGAGCAGCACTGTTTGACACGTGTGTCGTGCTGACTGGCCGATGGGGTGCATTACAACGGCATTTCAATGGCTGGCATCACTTCGGTGTCGCGCCGTCTCACCTGACCTCGTGGCATCGTGGAGAACCAGCTCCGGCAGGTTGTGTAATTTGATGAAGCGTTCCGCGGAGGCGCTCCACGACAAGTATTGACACCCAGGCGAGGCACCCTGAAACATATTAGGGCCAGATGGGATTGAAGGGAGACAAGGTGTGGTCATGACGCCCATTAACACTCTGGTGTGCAGGTTGCCGCAGGCCCTTTGTTTCCTAGAGACGTGTGAAATCGCATGTTGACAGCTCGACGGCAAATGAAGCTTGGATCAAGTGGTGCTGCTTTGCTGCTTAGTCATCAATCGACAGTCGCTCACCGGCTCACGCATAAAGGGATATGTTTCGTAGTGGGCATGCCTCATAGATAATTCTGAGCACATTGTTTTTTATGAGGCACCGGATACCGGTTTAAAGAATAAGTTGCAACTGAGATATTATTCAGATGTGTAGGTGCCTACCTAGGTAGGTAGCTAGGTATGTTAGGTACTTTAGGTAGTTTCGAGACAGCACCCTCTAGAGCTGGTTATTCCTGTCTCGCCGCCACAACCAGCTGACAGCAGAATATGAGCGTTCTTCTCAGAATAGCCTGCCTCGAGTTCCATGCGTTTTGCATTATTGATCGAGTTGACACCGCTCTTGAGCCAACTCACGGTGACACATGGCCTGGTTTCGGTTTCTGCCCCGCCCCCGCAGTTGAGCTTCCTGACGACTCTGTTCCCCTATTGCCATGGTCCAATCCCTACTTCGTTCTCCACTGGCACGACAGCACATGCATCACCTGCGGCAATACGGTCGTGGCCACAGGCGTACTCAACACGAAAAATACATCCTAAAACCTATCAGGCCATCTAGCTGCTATTTAGAGACTTCATTGCCTTGCCAAGCCTCCCTCCTGGGCCAGCCGCAGCCACCATGACGACCTACTCAACCGATCCAGCTCTATACATCTTCACCTCCCTCACCGCCGGCTCGTCACATATCGTGACGGCTACATCGCGGCTAGAGACTATCTTGCGAGCCAATAGAATTCCCTTCAAGGCAGTCGATATCGCCACGGATGAGAAGGCACGCATGCTCTGGGGCCGAAGGGCCGGTAAGGATGAGGGTGGCCGTCTGAGGAGGCTCCCTGGTCTAGTGCAGGAGGGCTTAGTATTAGGCGTACGCTTGCTTTCCCGTCACTAAATTTGCATTTGTCCCTTTGGCCTCCAATGGCTAATTTACCCTTCCGCACTCAGGATCTTGTCGAGATTGAGGACTGGAACGAATATGGCGAACTCAAACAACACGTCAAGATTTACTACGACGAGCACACAATCCCCAATATCCACAATAAACCTCCCGAGCCAGCGAAAACTTCAAAACCGGCTGCGAAGCCCGCTGCCGCCAGCAACACCACCGTTGCTTCCAAGGCTGCACCGCCTCCCCCTGCACCGCCCATGCCCGAACCCAAAGCTGCCACGGAAGTTGCCACAAAACCCAACGATGGCCCGGCCGAGTCTGGCAAGGAAAACACGCTGCCAATGCGGACCGTCGCCGATGAAGCTGCGCAGAAGGCAAAGGAGCTACGTCTGAAGAGTCTTCGTGAGAAAGTACACGGCAAAAAGGGGGACGATGGCGGGCCAGAGTCGTCGAGTGAGGCCGCAATAGTAGATTCTAAATCAGAGACGGAGGACGGGAAAAATACGACCGATATCGAAGAGCAAAAGCCACCGGGCTTACAGTCTCCTACTAGTACATCTTGGAGGAACAAGTCTGGTGAGGGTGCTCTTCGCGAAACCGTGCAGAGCCCAACTAGCGGTAGGTGGCGACCAAACTCGGTAGATGCGACCGGTGTCAAGACCCATAATGGGGCAAAGGTCGTGGCTGCCAGTCCAGTGGAGATAAAGCAGATTGAGAGAGAGCAAAAATTAAAGGAGGGGCCAGAATTAGAGGGGGGCGATGAAGAGAAGGATAAAGTTGCCAAGAAGGGAAAAGAGGATCTAGACGACAGCACAAAGAAGGACGAATCTAAGGAAGACGAGGACGAAGATGATGGGGACGATGGAGAGGAGAATGAGAAGGAGCGGAAGAAGAGTGAGAAGGCCGAGAAGGCGGGCAAATAACGACAGAAATCAATCAGAACAGCGGGCAATTCAGTTTTATAAGAAAGCAGCAAAATAAATGAGCCTCCAGTTACAGGCCATGACGTCCTCAAATTTAGCTCAAGTAATGATATGATATACATTTCCTCCATAAGCGCATCTTGCAAGAAGGGTATTATATCAAACGCAATGCTCTCACGCCACGCATCCCTGTCATTTAGTACAAACCGTCGTCATCACTAGCAGTCCCGTCTTGAAACCCCATCACAGCCTTCCCTTTGCCCTTTGACCGACCATTAATGGTACCACTGGGCGTAGCGTCCGAGTCGTCATCATGCTCGTCGTCGCCGTCAACATCTAGCGCAGGAGCTTTGCCTTTACCCCTGCTTGGTGCTGGCAGCTTGCCATGGGCCTTGGCACTCATCTTGCCCTTGCCGGACGTTCTATTCTCCGACATAGCGGCGCTGGCTTTAGGTTGCTTATCACGGCTTCCTTCAAAGGTTGCACGGACTTTTTCGTAATGCGCTAGCTCACCGGCGCTAACACTGGGAATCAGCTCGTCGTTGGCGGCCAGGAAGTCTGCTTCAGTGACCATGACGGCGATATCTTCCTTCGTAGCGTAGTGGTCAAAGAAATAGGCCGTAGAGATTTCAGATTTACCCGCGCGCTCGGCGTTGATGGCACGGACTTTCGCATCCACGGCAGATGATTGTCGTGTGACTGCCTTGAGCATGGCGTCGCTGCATAGGGCGTAGAAATCGGCACCTGTGTATGTGAATGGCAGTTGTTGGGCAACGTTCCGCAGCGAAACCGAAGGATGGAGCGTAAATCTAAATCAACACATTAGTTATATGCCAGGTCTGTAATGATATCGGATGGGACTTTGAGATACTCACTTTCGTGTCAACGCTTCCAAGATGGTTTGCTGCTTTTCATGAGTGTCAGACACTCCTAGGTAGAGCATCTTGTCAAACCGACCAGGACGAAGGAGAGCTGGATCCAGGAGGTCAGGTCTGTTGGTGGCTCCAACTACGAACACACCACCTGCATCATCTCCACCAGACATGCCGTCAAGTTCTGCCAGAAGCTGGGAGACGATTCGATCCATAACACCGCCACTATCACCCTGATTACCTCTTTTTGGAGCAACCGAATCTAATTCATCAAAGAACACAACGCAAGGGCGGGCATCTCTTGCACGTTGGAACACTCTTCGTACATTGGCTTCAGACTCACCAATGTACATGTTAAGCAGTTCTGGTCCCTTGACACTGAAGAAGTTGAGACTGTATTCTGTGGCAATAGCCTTTGCCAACAGAGTCTTACCGGTGCCAGGTGGGCCGTAGAAAAGGATACCTGATCTCTTCTTCATGCCCTTGGCGAAGAGTTCAGGACGTTCCAGTGGCAACTGAATCGTTTCGGTGACTGCATCCTTGACGTTGCTGAGACCACCAACATCATCCCAGGTGACGTTGGGGATCTTGGGCGCGCCAATGGAATCGGAGAAGTTCTTGCGAGCAGCTTCTACAGCGACGTCAAAGTCGCCGGCCGTGAGAGACCGGGCAATTGGACCTCCCGCAACCTGAACGTCTCGAATCGTAACAACAGTGTCGCCATGCGTGTTCTTAGAGGAAAGTGCTTCAAGGCGCGCGTGCTGAGCCAAGGATGCCCGCTCAACAACATCAACTAAGTCGCCAGCGACCAGGGCAGCGGTCTTCAGGGCGATTGAATTCAAATCAATCGTCGGCTCCAAAGTGACACCTCGGTCGTCGACTACGTTCCTCAGAATTGCTTCTCGTTCTGATTCATCTGGCGCCCCCATCTCCAGCTCATGCGTAAATAAAGCTCGGACACCGTCTGGAACTTGGTCCACCTCATTCGTGGTTGCGATGAGGACTCGGGTATCTTCTAGAATCTCTTTCATCGTAGCCTCGATTCTATCAGCAGTGAGAGCCTCGATGTGCTGGATAAGAAGAGCACAACAGTCTGGACCGCAGCTGCTAGCTCTCTCAGCACGCGTTCGGAGGAAACCTTCTGTCTTGACGTCACTTCCACTCCCGCCCCCTTCACTCAAGATATCATAGGCGTCGATGGTGTACGTATGAAGTCCGATATCAGCACAATCTGCCATAGCCAGTGTAGCTTTGCCAATGTTTCGGTGGGTGGATGTTAACAAAATGGCAATTGGGGGCATTTTGAGATGAATTGCCCTGGGACTGGTCCCGGCCGCGAGCAGCTCTCGAAGCTGCCGCCTCAAGGGTGGGACAAACTTTTCCCTTTGATCTGATACAGCTAGTGGACTAGCATCAGATGACCGCCTTGGGGCTTTCTTTAACCCGAGATAATATGGCCACGAGCTCTGCCCCATTCCCGGTACACGGCTCGTCTCGAACCCAGATCCGTGCATACCGACGGTCGAGCTGTCAATGCATTTTACCGAGCCCCAGAAAGCTTCAGCAGTGCCGTCTTCGTCTTCGTCAGACTTTTGGATTTGTATATGGCCAACCTTGAACCAGGCAACGCTGTCGATCCGCGTAGACGGCTGGCCTGGTCTTGCCTCACCAGTTGTCAATGCCATCACGTCATCTACCTCTGAGCCGCCAATGCCAGTAGCTTCCTGTAACGCTCTTCCCAGTTGGGCATCGACTGGCACTGCAATCAAATCTCCAGACCGTACCAGACGAATTTTTTGAGCAAAGTACCGTTTCAATCCGCCTAACACAGCGGTCTGGTAAGCTCTTTCAGCTGAAACCGGAGTTCGAATGTGGTGAATGGCAATGTCTTTTGCGTAGGGTGGGTGAGATGCGCTGGTGAAGCGAGGAAGAGTCCCTTTGCCTTGGTAGGCAGATCGTTTAAGAGCCGATATACGCAAGTGCGTAGCACCGTCCAGATTAGCAATCAGAATAGGTGATGCGTATGCGGCAGGACTTGTAGGTCGCTGTACTTGAGATTCAAAGAAAGACATCCTCCTCTCGCCTGCTCGGGAACTCGGAATCCTCGTAACTGGGCGTTGAGAATAGCCTTCTGGAAGGCCATACACTCGGACGGGGCGCCAGTTTGATGCTTCGGACTCCGTGTTGCCAAAGCTGCCCAGTCCAAAAGCACCGAATCCGTTCAAAGGCGGCTCTTCCGCCACCTCGATTCGAGCCCAGTCACCGGAAAAGCATCCAATTTTGGGCAAGGAGGTCATGTCGACATATATTCTCGCTTCCTCGTCATCTTCAGGAGCCGGCTTTGGGTGAAGCAAGTCAGAAGGGATGGGTTTCACCAGTCCATGTGCTCTAAAAAGTCGGCCTCTAGGTCGATCCGGTCGAGCAGTAGCTGAAGTGAAGTTGGAGAAGACGGATCCAGGGGTTGCGACACCGTTTGTTTTTCTGCCGCGGAGTGTTCCAATCGTCATCGGAGTGCCAGGCTGCATTGTGCCGAGTCCACTCATATTCGTAGTGGGAAGCATTGGAGCCTCGAGAGTGATCATTTCATCCATCGAATCGTCGGACAGCTCGTCTTCGTGCTCCGTCGCGGACAACTCCGTCTCCGTTTCGGTCACAGTCTCGTCGGCTTTTGCATCCGTTCGATAACGCTCTTCCGCTGCTGAGAAAAATTGGTCTGTGTTGCCGTCTTCTTCCTCCTCGCCCACACCATTAAGCTGATGGCTAGCGGCTATGGATGCCGGTCCTCGGCTGTGTCTTGTGTGTCTCCCGCGCATGAGAACAATCTTTGTTTCTTCTGTCAAGATACCTTGCGCGACTGGCTCACACAGCATGATTTTGCCCGGATTTGGTGGCACATGGGTAACATGATGTGGTGCCAGCGGCAAAGCAAACAGGTCGCCGGCGTGCGCAACTTTAAGACTGCTAAGAGACGATCGGATGGCAGAGATGAGTCGTTCCTCGGCTGTCATATTGGCAACATTCTTCCCTCTGGGATTTTCCGGGTGCTCTCTGAAAAATGTGCCTTCGCCATTCTCCAACCGTTTCGTTGACTCGCTCTCCAAACTAACAAATACAGTCTCGAGGGGTATGGGGACCACATCCAGAACCAGTACCTCTATGCCGCTTCGGCTATGACTAGACAACTTGGACGGCGCAACTTCCTGCAATGCAACGGCAAAGCTCTGGAGGGCTGAGGACGAGGGGGAAAATTGCACCGTAGAATGAGTCAGTGTAGAGGATCGTACGACGGGGACAACGGACCAAGCAGTCTCTGCTGGTGCGGCGTTTGGGGACCACGGAGACAGAGCGATGTGGTATGTCCGATCCGGGCGGTCGTCCTCGGAGCCTGTACGTGATACACAGCATATCAGCATTGGCGCAAGACAAGCGCGCAAAGTAGATTAATACGCGGGGTATCTATCACATACCATCCCTAAGGTGCGGAAAGAGGTCAGAGAAGAGATCTTCTGATATGATGCCGACGTCGCTCTTGAGGTGATCATCGAGAACAAGTCGCGCCGAGATGGCCGGCTTGTCCTGCCGCCGCCTACGCATCGTACTCCTCCGCGATGGAGCCCTCACGCCATCAGAGACCGCCATACCATCGACGCCGCCGAGCGGTTGCAATTCGCAGAGCCGTCAGAGTGTGGTGGGAGCTTGGAGCTGAAATACCGTCGAGCTTGTCCACCCCGCAATCACAAGACCATCGCCCGCAGGCACGAGCTTCAATGCGAGGAGTTTGGGTAGAGCTGGGCCAGCTTCAGAGCGCGTGTAGAAGCCCTTCCAGAATCAAACGCAACACTCAATGGCTTGGTGCAGCGGAGTGCTGCGAAGGTAAGAGACAACCCAGAATCGAGGTCGCAAAAGTCATCAAGCTCGGTCAGCTTGCGGCAACGGACGGATACCAGCTTCCGTTGGCGGCTCGTCGGGTCACGGACTCGCGGCGTCAACCGCAAATACTAGTAGGCCTCGGCTTCAGTTCAGTGTCCAGTCGCCACTGCAACATCCAGCAGCAGGGGTTTTCGAGGATCCACCAGCCGACCACTCCTAGAGTCCTGGCTGAGATTTATCATTTGGGTGAACGATGGGACACACCGAGGTCAGCGACTGTCGGCATGTTTGCCAAGTTCTCCTAGATGCGGAGTACATGAGGCTGGCTGCTGTTGGATTTTGCGATTTAGAGTGGTCGAGGGAAGGTGCAGTCGACAGTCCAGCACACCACGGCCGCTCCTTCCAAGTTCCCACCAGCTAGATTCCTCAAATCCCAAGTCTCTCCATGTCATCTTGTCTATCCTTTCAACGTTACTATTACCATCCGTACCATTGATGGTCATGTTCAACACCACCCCATTTCAAACACTCATCCTGTAGTCCAGTCCCGCCTTTCAGAGGGCCCAATGCACAGACAAGATGGACTAATTTCACATGTCCGCGTGGCCGACCCCACGACTCCCCCACACGCTCTGGATCATGGCGCATGGAGACCCCCGGTCAGCAATCGAGGGGGAATGGACGTCACATTTCAACTCCTATTTGACCCTCTCCAAGACTGGTCAGGCAATCTTCCTGAAAGTGCAATTGACAAATGCTGGATTGCTTACCGTCATAAGTCTCCTTTCCCCCCTTCTGGTGTGTATCGTGCACTTCGGTATGCCGAGAGAACAACGTTCCTGTACACGATCTGACGTCGCGTGTAAATTGCCAATGCCAATACCACATGGCGAAACCATCAATAGCCAAGAAGCCTAGCGGCCAAAAGGTATGCGGAGCGCCAGGTCATGAACTAACGCAACTTGGGATTCAAATCAAAAGCCAAGCTGGCAAAACTACGCAGCAGGATCACGCGGGACGGACAGAGTCTGTGATCATTGCTACACAAGCCTTGATAACAGATCCTGCCCTGCATTCGCTTCAGAATAACGATGAATTACCAACTTTTCCATTGACAGCCACGACCAGAGTGAGGGATGAAGTCGATGGCTTTGTGCCAGATGGTGGTCATCATGAAAAAGTCACAGTAGAGCATGCTGAGGCGGCGTCTTTTCTCAAGAGGCGAGTTCATGAGCCGCAAGCTTCTGCAACACTGTGTTACAGTGCAGATGAAGAAACTCGTCAGAAGAATCAACATGATAATCATCTGTCAGACGTCAATCCATTATTCCCCCCGCTGCCACTCTACGGCCCTCCCTCGTTCAAGAGCAGGCTGCAATACTTTGTTTTCAGGCTCTCGGCTGCAGTTTTGAGCCTTTCATTCCTTTGTTTCATTGTGATTGCTTCACTGATCACAAGTATCCCAAGACTAATCAAGAAGATTATTTACAAGTCGACACAACGAGACATCAGAAAATTGCGACCTTTCTACGAAGAGGAACTTCGTAGAGCAGACATTCGCAAGCAGAAGCAGAAGGCCTGGGATCATCGAACCTCGGCCGAGAAGATTGGCGGCGATCAGGAGGGAACTGCGGATGAATATCCACCTACTGAGGGAGGCAGGGACAAGATCGTTTGTGATGTTGGATACTACGCGCGACGAGTAGGACTTGACGTTGATGCGTTCAAAGTTCGCACGGAGGATGGTTTCCTTATCGACCTCTGGCATGTATACGACCCGAAAGAATATACCACGCCCAATACCGATACCGAGACCCCTGATACAAATAGCCCCGGGAAGATATTAAAGTCCAGCGATAAGAAGACAAAATTCCCGGTGCTTTTAATGCATGGTTTGCTGCAAAGTTCAGGAGCTTACTGCAGCAATGATGATGACTCTTTGGCATTTTGGCTCTGCAAATCTGGGTTTGACGTCTGGCTAGGCAACAACCGATGTGGATTCAGCCCTGATCATGAGTCTTTTTCTCCAACCGATCCTCGTATGTGGTGTTGGAATATACGACAAATGGGCATTTTCGACTTGCCAGCGTTGACAGCGCAAGTGCTTGCAGAAACTGGCTTTGACAAACTTGGACTTATATGTCACTCGCAAGGCACGGCCGAGACTCTGATTGCTCTCTCAAAGGATCAGTGCCCAACGCTTGGGGAGAAGTTGACGGTATTCTGTGGCCTGGCTCCGGCTGCCTACGCTGGGCCCATCATCGACAAATTTTACTTTAAATTTATGCGGAACATTTCACCATTCTGGTTTCAATTCATATTTGGAATACACGCCTTTATACCATTCATGATGCAAATGCATTCACTTATGAACCCCACAATATTCGGTTGGCTGGGATACAAAGTCTTTTCCTTTCTTTTTAACTGGTCTGATGCAAGATGGGACCGGGGGCTGAGGAACCGTCTCTTCCAGTTTGCACCAGTGTATGTCAGCGTAGAAACAATGAGGTGGTGGCTCGGCCAAGACGGCTTCGCCAAGCACAAATGCATCCTGTCAACGAAGGAGGATCTTCAATTTGAAGAGCAACAGGATAACAATGGTCCGCACAATGGCTCATTACCTTCAAGTGACCAATGGTACAATGAACTCGTCCCACCGATCGCCATGTGGGTTTGTGGGAATGATCAGCTGGTCGATGGCAAACGACTTCTGAGACGATTTACCAATGGGCAAGAGCCGCATGTGAAGATGATACACAGCAAGGTGATAGAAGATTACGAGCATCTAGATGTGATTTGGGCTATCGACGCTGTGGAGCAGGTTTTTATCGAGATTCGCGAAGTTCTCTGGAAAACATGCCATGCCCGAGACAGATGCAGAGTCCCAGAAGGCTGCGAGGCGATACCTGCATGGACTCCGGGAATAGATTCAACGACAACCGTCATATGAGGATATCAACGATATCTGAACCACGGGTATGCATGACACGACATGGTGAGTGATGCAAATCAAGGACAAAGGCAACTCAAGTCAAATCGTGCAGAGTGGTACAGACACAGGTACACGATACACGTACAGACCACCAATTCACCGATATAGCGAATGATACTTAAGAGGGGATTAGGAATAGACATACGGCCAGAGTTTTATAGATAAAAGGGTCTGTAGAGTATGTATAAAAATTTCCAGACAATCATGCTACAGCCCGCCGCTACCAACCATTAGAATTTCACGGGAAATAAAGTGACGATGGTGGCCACATCCACAACGCCCGCCACCGACCACCACACCGGGTTCGCTAGGCAAAGTGAAGACGCATTCCCAAATCTTTCCGTGCTGAGGCGGCCTTGTTCCCCGCATTCGGCGTCACGGGGTCAACCAACTGGAGATTGGCAATATTTCGAGGCCCTGGGGCCCCAGTCGGTCTCCCCAGCTTCCGCGGCAACAGTGAACACGGTTAATGAGCCTGATCCGGTTTTGCCCCACGGTGTGGAGCCTTGAGCATTTCACCTCGGTCCAGGACTTCGGTCTAAGACGGGGCTGTACATCGTGGCCGACCATTGACGAGTTGGACAAATGTTGTCGAAAGTCCGAGTGTCGGCTTCACCGGCCCTTCTCGGACGGAAATAAACAGGGTTTGGCACCGAGAGCCACCAGTGTAGGTAAATCCGGACGCGGAAGCTTCCATTTGGTCGGTTCTGGTCGAAGTTTTGGAGGCCTGGTTCGTGGCCTCGATTCGTCGGCGTCGTAGCATTGCGCCGTGCCCGCCGTGGCTTGCGCTCAGGTCCTAAAACGTGGACTACACTTTAAATCACCCTTGGGCCCCAGTTGCGACATGTCGGAAACTTCGTCTCACATATTCTCATTCGGACGTGGTTTGCGATTTCGAAATTTGTACTTGCGCGCCATTTACGATTGTGTTATGCGACACACTGCTGCTTAGCCTTGATATTAGAGACCATCACGGTAGTAGACATCAGATTTATAAGCCACCATCAGCTTTGTATCAACCGCCACGATGCCTATTCATTCAGAATGGACGGTGGACATTCCCGTTATTGACATTTGGTCAATGTATTTCGAGCAGCCAAAGGAGTACCCCGATAACCACGGTTCGTCTTTCTACAGCTCAGCCTTGGAGCTGACTGATGAACGTGATGGAGGCCTTTACTCACAAACATGTCTGTCTAGTTCTCTTTATCGATGGTGACACGGACCGCTCATACACCTTCAACGACGTCAAGAATGGCTCGGTCGCATTCGGCAAGGGCCTTAGACACATGTTCGACTGGAAAAAAGGCGATGTGCTTGCCCTTTTTACGCCCAACTGCATAGACACACCAATTGTGACTTACGGTCTTCACTGGGCTGGTGGTGTGGCGAGCCCTGCCAATCCAACCTATACCGTGGACGAACTTGCGCGCCAGCTGCTCGACTCCAAAGCCACAGCTCTGATCACCCAAAAGCCCTTCTTGAAGACGGCAGCACAGGCTGCCCAAAAGGCCAAGATTCCGCTTGACAAAGTCATTCTCATGGGCGATGGCAGAGATGAGACGGGCAAGCACAAGCACTGGACTGAAATTACAGCACAGGGAGCTTGGTTCCAGCCCAAAAGAACCGTGCTGGATCCCAAGAAAGACCTGGCTTATTTGGTGTACAGCTCTGTACGTTGAGTGGCCATTTGCAACTCGGATGTTTATGAAGATTAATACTGTATTAGGGAACCACTGGCTTGCCCAAGGGAGTTATGCTCACACACTATAATGTCGTCTCCAACGCTTACCAGACCTCACGGCTCGATGCCAAGGCGCTGAACTGGGATTCGGACAGACACTTGGGCGTGCTGCCATTCTTCCACATCTACGTAAGACCCTCATGACCACGAAACACCAAATATCCTATTTACTGACAGCCATGTAGGGACTCTCCGTCATCATGAACGTCACGATGCAGACCGGCTCCCAAATGATCGTCTTGCCCAAATTCGACCTCGAGAAGGCTTGTAAACTTATTGAAAAGCACTCCATCACATTCATGTATGTTGCACCGCCAATTGTACTCGCGCTGGGTAAGCATCCCGTCGTGGACAAGTACGACATGACATCCATCCGGTGGATTAACTCTGGCGCTGCACCCCTTGGCGTGGATCTCGTCGAGGCAGTTTGGAAGCGCCTGAGTATTGGCGTGAAGCAGGGTTACGGGCTGTCAGAGACAAGTCCGGTGACCCATTCACAGTTGACAGATGAGTGGTGGAAATTCCAGGGCTCCGTGGGACGTTTAGTGCCACTTGTCGAGGCCAAGATTGTGGATGAGAATGGCAAAGAGCTGCCTCGAGGAGAGGTGAGTTTCATTTTCTTTTTTGGAGCTGCAGAAATCGTACAGTCAGCAGTGCTAATGGGTGTAGGCTGGTGAAATCCTCGTCAGAGGCCCCAATGTCTTCCACGGCTACTGGAACAGACCTGATCTGAACGAAGAAACCTTCACGAAAGACGGGTGGTACAAGACTGGTGACGTAGGATATGCCTGCAAACGCGGCCACTTTTACATCACCGACCGTATGAAGGAACTCATCAAGTACAGTATGTTTCCTCATGCCCCAAGTTCCCATTTCATTGTTCAAAGAGGAATGTGCTTACACAAAACAGAGGGTTTCCAAGTCCCGCCCGCTGAACTGGAAGCCAAGCTCCTTGGCCGCGAAGACATCAACGACGTCTGCGTTATTGGTGTTTGGGACAACGAGCAGCACACCGAAGTGCCGCGTGCTTATGTCGTCGTACGTCCCGGCGTCCAGGAAACCGATGAGCTGAAGCAGGACATCATCAACTGGCTGGGCGAGAGAGTCGGACCACCTAAGCGATTGCGTGGGGGTGTGCGGTTTGTCAAGGAGATTCCCAAGTCGCAGTCTGGTAAGATTTTGCGAAGAGTGTTGAAGGCTCAGGTTAAGAAGGAGGAGGGCACTAGGGCGAAGCTGTAATGGGGAAAATGGGGAAGCTGTAGATTTATAGAGTGATTTTATTGAGCTACTTTAGAGGTTCTTATGATAAGCGCCTCTGTTGTACGAACCTGTAAAAAATCTCATAACCTTTTTGGCGGCCCTACCGACCTACGAAACTTATGTTTCATTCCTTCCTATTATGCCATCGCGCCTGTTTTATGTCCGCGCTGCCATGGCTGTAAAGAAAACCTGTCACCCTTCTCCGGTTGAACCAGGAAAAAGAGGGCTAACTTTGAACCTCCTTTTCTTTCGCAAATTTCTGAAGACTGAATGTATACAAATCAAAGTATGTTCGTCCGGTATCTGCGTTACTGCATAATTGATTCAAAGAAAAGCCGTTGGTTGACAAGGACGTCCATCAAGTCCCCCGCAAAGTCGCCGTTGCTTCTCACAAATGTCTGAAAGTCTCCTATTTTCCAAAGCTTATCTACATGGATGGCTGCGTAATGAGCAACGATTGCCCTTATCTCATAAAACAGGCGGTCTTTGTCATAACAGTACTCAAGAAGCCTGATGATGTCGACAAGTCTCTGGTCATGTAGCTGAAAGCTGATCAGTGATTGATGCAACTTGTATTTTGCCAACGTGGCCAGTGAAAAGAATCTCATTCCGGACACAAGGTATATGTCGACATGCCATTTAAAGATGTTCTCGTAGCTTTCGTGTGGATTCGTGTTTGGTCGGGAATAGTGAACCCCGTTGGGAACTTGTTCCTTCAGGCTGGAAAGCTCAGCTCGGAAACTCTTGCACAAAGCGTCATGACAACGGTTGCAGGCCTTTTTCTGCTCAGCTGCTTTGGGGCTATCGTTTTGGTTACTGGTATTGCACTTAGCGATTGGCTTGCGGGGCCAGCCAAGGTCCTTGCTCTCGGCTTTGCGAATTACCAGTATTGGCTCAGGACTGTCGTAAGTTCCTGTATATATGTACTGGAAGAATGCTTCAAATTCCGACTTGGTACCCTGAAATGGTAATTCAACGTCTTGATCAGGGTTGGCATTTCTTTGTTCTTCTATCTGTCTTTTCATATGAGGGAAACGCTGTAGTAAAGCGTGCTCGTGAATTTTGCATCTTGTCGTGTTGTCCGAGCAGACGAACACTATTTGTTCGGATGAAGGGACACTGCTCGTCAAATTAGCACTTCGAAATATGTGGCCAAAGGATGAGCAACGCACTTGGTAAACGTGAACTTTGCCTCGGGCGCCATGGAAAGCGTTACTCTCGTGGAATCAAAGTCGATGAGGGTTGGAGAGGGAAAACTACATTGAAGAAATGTTTGAAGAATGAGCACCAAAGAACTTGGCTCTTCCTACTAAAAAGCATGATGTTGACCCGGCATTTTTGCTGCCAGCTGTTGACACTGCCATGTACTGAGCAAGTACCCACATTGACCATGAAACTCCAGCAAATGGAACTGCCAATGGGGAAGAGCTCATGGCTGGGTGTCAAAAAGAACTCCGACATGTGCCAATACGTCTGGTAGACCAGTCAAACGGTGTAAATGTAAAAGACCACACACATCACAATACACTCATGAATACCTGGATATAAAAAGTGGAGTTACTTCACTCCCTTTTCAAATTGTGCTGACTTGAGTCTAGTTTGACGTATTCCAATTACACTACACCTGATAATCTCTTCACTAACACCACGAATCCACCCCCTTGCTGCCTCACCCCCGAGACAGCAAACTCAAATACTACAATTTCCCGACAAGCCCCAATCCATTCAAGCACTGTAATTTATAACAGCCGTAATAAAGTTCTGCGACAGCTCACAATTAGACCCCACGAGATCCACAAACTCGCGATCTCCCCAAAGCAGCTTAGCATGACACGCCGCATGGTGAACAACCACATCCCGAATCCCAGAAGCATGCTCATTCCCATAGCACATCTTCAACAGCTGCACCACGTCACCCACCCTCTCCTCAAACAGCTTGAAATGAATCAGCGTCCGGTGAAGCTTGTTATGCGTCAGCCTCATCAGCGGCCGCAGCGAGTGTTCCTGAGCCAGCGCAAACAAATTGGCATGACACAGAAAGACATCGAATAGCTCTGCTGCGGAATAGTATTGGGCTCCACGGGATGAGTTCTTTGTCTGCGCTGTCGGACTCTGTGTAGTTCAGTCCTTTGAACTAGAGTGTAAAAACGGGTACCCGTGGGCACCCGTGGGTATCTAAGTTTTTCTTGGGTTATTCGTGGGCTACCTATTTTATCATGTAAGTAGTTTAGGTATATTATAAGTAACCTAAGAAAAAGATAAGTACCTTATAAATACTTATAAAATATATAATAATATAATATAATAATATAAATTAATTTTCTTAAATTAATTATAATAATTAATTATAATAATTAATATTAACTCTTTAATATTTAATTATATTTATAATAAGTTTTAAGTTTAAAGTATTTTCTTTTAATATTTAATATAACTTTAATTATTAGGTTTTAAAGAGTTAATTAAAGAGTTAATAAAATTAATTATTACTTTCTTTTCTTTTCTTTCTTTTCTCTCTTTTCTCTCTTTCTCTTATTCTTAATATTTCTTACATTTAATTATTATCTTTTTATTTTCTCTTACACGTATAAGTTTAAGTATTTTTTCTCTTTTAATATTATTTAATTTTTCTTTATATCTTTATTCTTTATTTATTAATAAACGTTTTATATAAGCTTTATTCTTAAATTCTTTACTTTATTATAAACTATTATAATTACTTATAAGATAATTAATATAAATAATTATTATAAATAAATATAATTATATAAATCTTTTATATAATTTTATAAAAAGGTAATATTTTACTTTTAAAAGATATTTAATATATTATATAAAGTATAAAAGTTCTTAAATATAATTATAATATACTTTATATATTAACTTAAAATATTTATAGCTAAGTATAATAAGTAAATAAGTAATTAAATATATATATAATTTATATATTAATTAATATTTAAATTAATATTATTTTAATTAACTCTTATAAGGCTTAAATTACGTTAAGATTTTAATAAGAAATAAAGGTATTTATATTATTAATAATCTCTTTTATTAAGCGCTAAAATAATACTCTTAAAATAATAAGTAAAGTATCTCTTTAATAGCGTTAAATTTCTTAAAGTATTATAATTAATTTAAAGTTAAAGTTATAATAATAATTTATAATAATTATATATACTTATTATTAGATTTAAAGTAATATAATCTTTTAGTTAAAATTATTTAATTAAATAGCCTTTTATCTATTATCTTTTAAAATTAATTATATATAACTATTATATTTTTACTTAAAATACTTTATAATATTATTATTAAAAATAATTAATAAAAATAACTAATAAAAACACTTATTAAAGTAATTATAAGCGGGAAAAATTAATAATAAAGGGTAATAAAGTAAAAAAAAGAGAGTAATAAGAAAATTTTAATAGCTAATAAAAGTTATATTAAAAATAAGGCTTATAGGTATATAATTTTAATAGCTAATAAAAGCTATACTAAAAGTAAAGTCTTTAGGTATATAATTTACCTTACTCTTATATTTACCTTATTATTATATTTTATATATTTTGACTTTTTATATATTATTTTATTACTTTTAATATATCTTTTTATATTATTTTTATTATAAAATATAAATTTTATTAATTATTTTTAATAGTTATACTTATAATTATATAAATTCTTTTTTTTAGGGTTTTATTTTAACGTAATATTATATTAATTTAATGCTATAATTATAGTTAATTTTAATGTTTTTTATAATAATATATATGTAATTATATTAATTATTTTTACTTATTAAATTAATATAAAATAAAGATAATAAGTATTTAAATTAAGAGAATATTAATAATAATATTATAAATTACGTAAATATAATAAGAAATTCTAATAAAAGTATTTTAAAAGTAAATATTTAAGAGATAAAAATAAGCTTTTAAGATATTTAAATTAAAAAAATTAAGGTAAGTTTTATTTATATTATTTTATTTATATTATTAATATTAATTTAAAATAATAATTATATTATATTTAAGCTTATACGTAATATAATTATTAAGATATTAAAGATAATTTAATTTAAAATTTTATTATTTTATATATACCCGCTTAATTATAAGAGAGAGATTATTATTTTAAAGTATAAATAATTTAATATTACGTGAGTTTTCTTTATATTAAATACTATAATAAATATTTAATATTATTAGTTTTACGCGCCTCTTATAACTTAATACTTTAAAGGTATTTAATCTAATAAAGTTATTAGTTTAATACTTTATTACTTACTTATATTATAAAAAAATATTACGTAAGTTAAGTTAATAGTATTAAGTATAATAAAATACTTACCTTTAGTAATTAATTATTATAATTATTTTTATTAATTATTTTTAGGTAATATTATAGAATTTATTAGAAGTTCTTAATTAAATAATACGTATAAATTAATTACTTATATTATTTATATTAGCGGTTAAGTAAAATTAATATAATTTATAATATTTATAATTAAGATTATATATATAACCTTAACGTAACTTAACTCTTTATATCTTTAAAGTAAAAGAACCTACCTAATTTAGCTTATTTTTAGTCTATTATATTTAATAATTAAATTATTGGAGTAATTAAAAGCTTTAAGTAGCTCTTAAAAGAATTAAAGAATATAAAGTATTAAATACTTAAGAAATAAAATAAGAAAGTTATTTTAAATATTAATTTAAAGCTAAAGGTTTAAAAAATTCTTAATAATATTATAGAATAAAAATATTAAAGATAATAAATGAATTATAAGTATATTTTTATTAATTAATTTTAATAATTAATTATTAGCTTAACTTTTTAATAATATAAACCTAATAACTCTTAGCTTATATTATCTTATAAGGCTATAACTTATAGGTAATATAAAATATTATACGTAATATAAATAACTCTTTTCTCTTTTTAAGTTATCTATTATTAAAGATTTAACTTAATTATATAAGTAATAATTATTATATTATATAATTTTAATATATTATAAATTATATATATTATTATTATAGGAAACTTTATTATAGAATTTATTAAGTATATAATTCTTTTAATAATATACTAAAATAAACTTAATTATAATACTAGTCTTTTAATACGCCTTTTTAAGAAGATTTATTATAGGTTTTATTAAAAAGAGAAATATTAGTATTTATTTATTAAATAAATATATAAGGTAAACTTATATATAATATTTTACTTACCTTTTAAGCGCTATTAATAGGTTTTATAATTTAATATTAACTTAAATTTTATTATATAATAATATATTTTAATCTTTTACTTTATAATTAAACTTATCTTAAATAATTAAAAGAATAAGAAATATAATATATAATACTTACTTATATATTACTTAAGCTAGCTAATACTTATATAAGTAAAATTATTATTTTATATTTAATAAATAAGAACTTAAAAGTAAAAAGAGATAAAAAATAAAAACGCGTAGTTTTATAATAAGAAAATTTTACATAAAACTATCTATTAATTACCCTATTATAAGTTATATACTTATTCTTATTTAATAGAAATTTTATGTATTATTTTTACTTATTACCCCTTTATTAAAGCTTTAAGGTTAAACCTTTTTTATTATAAATTTTAATTTTAATAATAATATTTAAAAGCATTTATTCTTCTCTTCTTTATTATTAATAATTTACCTATTAAATATTAATTTAAAGAGAATTATAAATATTAATTATCTTTTATTTAATATAAGAGACTTTACCTAGTAATTAAACTTTATAACTTAATAATTAATAATTAAATTCTATTAATAATAAATAATTACTTATTTAACAAGTTTATTATTAAGCTTAATTATAAGAAGAATATTTTAATTCTTTTATTAATCTTATATATAAGAGTTCTTTATATAAAGCGTATAATAGTTAAATAATATATTAAAAGTTATATGTAATTATTATTATATTATACTTACTTATTTACTTCTTAGACTAATAATAATATATTTATTATATTAAAATATCTTATTAAAGCTAGGTTTTATAAAATTAACCGCTTATTAGACTCTTTTAAAAATATAAAATAAGAATTTAAGGTAAGTAGTATATTATTTATATGTATTAATTTTATTAATTAATTTATAGGTTAAAATATTAAAATAATACTAGTAAATATAGAAGAAGTTATTAGTTTTTATTACTTAAATATACTTAACTATAAATATTATTATAAATCTTACTTTTAATAATATCCTTAAATTTCTTTACCTAAGTATTATAATTCTTAATACTTTATTAATAATAAAATATATTTATAATTATACTATATTAATATAATAATCCCTTTTATAATATATTATAAAAGAATTATAAATATTATTAATAATTAATAATTAAACTAAAAATATTTAAACCTAAATAATACTTAATATATTATATTACTTTATTAATATAAAGTAAAATCTTTAAATAATTACTTTTAATTTAATTAATATATTTAAGAACATATTTAAAGAAAGGTAAGATTAAGAGATTATTTATTACCTTTAATAGAATAATTTATAATTATATTACCTATTAAAGAAAGTTAAATTTATTACTAATAATAATAGCTTTTACCTTAAGTTAAAGCGCTTTTATAAAGCTATTTTATAGTATATTTCTTTTAAATAATAATAACCTAAGATTTACTTTATTTATTATATTACGTATATTTTAAATCTTATTATTAAAAAGGTTATTTATACTATTAAAATAATAGTAATTAAAAAGAGTATAAATTATTAAAATAATACTTATAAGCTTAAAATAAAGAAAATTATTAAGCTTAATAATAACCTTAAAAGTTATCTTTAAAATATTATTAAAAGTATAAGTAAAATATATATAAATTTAATTTTAATTATTATTCTTAAGATATAAAATATTTATTTATACTCTTATATATTTTACTATTATAAATCTAGTATTTTTATTAATTATTTTTATTAATACTTTTATAAATTTAAAATCTTATCTTATATCTTTTTTAAAGTAATAAGGTGTAAGTAACCTTTATAAATATATAAGATAACTTACACTTAAGGCGCGCTTTATTATAATTAATACGTAATATTATTACTTAATAGAATTTAATTACTTTAATATTATTATAAGCTTATAAGCTTTATTAATTAATTAATACTTTTCTTAATATTAATATAACTTTTTAAGAGAGTAAATTTAATAATAAGAATTAAAAATAAGTTAATTATCTTATTAATATTAACGTAATTTTTTTATAGCTTATAAATTTTATAAGTTATAATAATAGCTTAATACTTTTAAACTCTTAAAATATAATATAATTTATATATTAATATCTTAATATTACTTAAAAGGCTATATAAAGTTAAGCTAATATATAAGATTTTAGCTTATTTAAAGCCTTATATATAATTTTATAATAAGTAATTAATAATATAAAGAAAAAGGCTAATAAGTATAATACTCTTTTATATAAAAATAAAGATATATATATTATTATAGCTTTACTTACCCTAATTAATATTAAGTATATAAATTAAATTATTAAGCGTATTTAAGCCTATTATTTCTTAAATAATTAAGTAATATAATTAAGTTATATTATTAAAAGGTATTTACGTAAGAGTATATAAAAATATATTATTAAAGCTATAATAAAACTTATTAATAATTATATATTATAAGCGAGTTATTTATTAAGGTCTTTAACTTTAACTTTTAAAAGGTATAGCTATTTTATAAATTATTTTTAGTAATTATTTTTATTAATAATATTATATTTTATAAATAAAAGTAATAAACTTTAAGTATTCTTATATTATTTATTAAGCTTTTTTTTATAAATATTAAAATATATTAAAAGATATTTATAGCTTTTAATAATAAATTTTAAAGTAACTTTTATATTAAAATATCTTAAGAATAGCTTAAGATTACCTTATTATTTAATTAAGTGTTATACTATTAAAGCGCTTTTAAAGTATTTATTATAATATTAACTATTATAATTAATATTATTTATTAATTAAGGTATTAATAAATTATTTTTTTATATTAATTTATAATTATAAGAGTAATTAATAATTATTATTATTAAAAGACTACTTTTTAAATACTAATATTTTAATAATAATATAATAATAACGCTTATATAAGCTATAAAAGGCGCTTAAATACTTAAATATACTAAATAAACCTAATAATATAAGCTATCTTTTATTAAATAAGTATAATATTAATATAGGTATTTATCTTATATTTATTACTTAAATTAAGCTAATTATAATATAAATAAGAAATTACTTACTTAACGCGTAAATTAACTTAAAGAGAATAAGCTATATATATAATAAATAAAAAGCTTTAATATTTTAAGTTAAATATTATATAGCTTCTCTTCTTTATTAATTATATATAATAAGATATTATTACCTCTTAAAAATACCTTAAAGCTCTTTAATCTAATAATTAAAGTTAAGTATTAAGAAATTAATTAAAGTATAAACCTTAATGTTACGAACGTCACTACACGAGACGCGGGAAGCTAGGCCGCACTAGAAAGGGTAGGCATAGCCGCTAACTAATAAGGACATTAGGTCACGTGATAGCTTATTGGATTATATAGATAATCTAATAAGACGGGATTATTAAGATTATTAGGCGATTTAAATAATCTAGGACTATAATAGAGAGATAAACGAGTACTTAAGAAGAAGGTATTTCTATAGTTAGGTAGTCTAGTTCTCTATTAATTAATTTAAGTAATAGTTTTACTATTAAGAGTTATACTCTTAATAGCCTTATTATAATACTACTTAAAAGCTACTTTATAACATTTAACTTAACTTACTTTCTAAGAAATAAACCTACTATACCTTAGAACCTAAGCTACCGTTACATTTTAATTAATTTTATTTAGTAAGTTACCTTAAAACTTTAAGTAATAAAAACTTCTAAGATATTTACTTTAAGCGGAAAGACTACTAACCCTAAGAAGATAATAAAGTACCTTTATAATAAGATTACTAAGCTTAAGAAGTAAAATTAATAGCTTCTTAACCAATAGAATAATCTCTACGAAAAACTTAAGGCATAAGAAGAGAAACTTATAGTAGTTTAAAATCTTATACCTGTATTCTCTATTAATAATAATAATATATTAAAATTCCTTAAGCCTAAATTATATAATAATTATAAGGGTAATATAAGGAGCTTTCTTATATAAGCTTAAGCTTACCTATAAGTTAACGAAAAAATCTATATAATATTTAAGTTATAGATTCTTTATATTAGTAACCTTTTAACTAGGAAAGTAATAGAATAGTAAAAGCTAACCCTTCGCGTATATCTTAAGCATAGCGTTAAAGCTAAAGTAAAAGTTATTTACATCTTCTTTAATTATAAAACCTTTAAAGAATAACTTCTTATTACATTTAAAAACCCTAATAAGTATAAAGAAGCTACACGATAACTTACTTAACTTAAGCAAACCGAATCTATAGCTTACTACGCTAAGAAGTTTAAACGTATTATAGTAAAACTTAATTAAAATACTAAACCTAAAATAAAAGTTTTCTATTAAGAACTTAAAGAAGAAGTAAAGGATAATATTTATTAAGAAGATTATTTTAAGTTATTTAATAACTTTATTAAAATGGTTATTAAGGCAAATAATCGTTTATATAAGTAATATTACGAAAAAAGTCACAGGAAATTCGGATTATATACTAGGTTTAATAAACCTAATAGTAGTAAGCTACACTAAATATTAATAGTATACGAGTACTACGTTAAACCTATAGAACTTAACGCTATAAATAAGAAAAGGGGGAAGACTTATTATAATTATAGTAAGACTAGACACTTTACAAATAAATATAAAGCTCTAAAGAAGCTATAAAAGCTAATTCCTAAAGGCAGAAAGCTTTATACCGTAAACTAAAAAGACTTACTTACGCGAAATCTTAGTATAGTAAGTAATAAAGGAAGCCCTACGTTAATAAATAATATTAATTTAAATAAAGATTAGGAATTTAAAACCTAACTAGTACCTAACAACTTTTAGGAATACTAGACACCCTTACTAAAAAGTAAACCTTTACTAGAACGAATCTAAGAGAAAGAGAATTATTTAATTAAGAAAAACGAACCTAAAATTAAATATAAACTCCTTAATTAAACCTTCTATTATAATAATAATTACTACACGTACCTTAATAGTAAGTAAGGTAATAAATAGTTTCTATAAGAACGAAAGGGAAGAAGAATAACCCTTATAATACAACTAAAATTATAATAAACTAATTTAAAGATATTAAATGAAAAGTTATACTATACTAAAAATAACGCACACACTACCTAAGCTATAACCCTATAATATAAGGAGAAAGGGAATTATATAACTATAAGTAACTCGCTTAGCTTAAGTTTAATTAATATAAATAATAGATTAAGCGATTACTAAGAAAGCTCTAATAATACGTTAAAAGATAACCGCTAATAATAGCGCTTAGAATAACGCGCTAGAGAATAATATAAGGATAGGATTAATAAATTAGGAAATAATAGCTATTATTATAATTAAAACTAATTTCTTAACGGAGATTTAACAGGTCTTTATATACTATAAATATTAGCAGTATAATACACCTTATAATTAATATAACTATAATAGAATAAAGAATTTAAGTAATAATTAATAGCAAAGTATAAGGAAATTTTATCTTGCTAAATCTCGTTAATAGATTATAATTACCTTAAACACCTAAAGATAAGCTCTACTAACTTATAACTATAAAAGAAACTACGGTAAAGTATAGCTAAGAAGTAGTTAATATAAAAGTTACGTAGCTTTTAGTTAATATATAAGGCACGAAACATTAAGTTACACTAGATATTATAGTAATCTTAAAATATAATGTTATATTAGGGATACCCTAATTATAAGCGAGTAATCTACGAGTTAATTAAAGAACCGGCTAACTTTAATAGGATTTACTAGAATACGATTATAAAGCAAAGAGTAGCCTACGAAGAGTATCTTATTTAAACTATAATAGGCCTCTAGGAATATATGTGATTGCTAGAGAGCTAAAAGCTAAGATAATAAAGATTCCTAAGAAATACTTAAAGTATAGTAAGCTATTTAGCGGAGAGCTAGAAATAGGACTATTAGAGTATTTACGCTAGAACTATAAGATTAAACTCTAGCTTAGTATTAAATTAACGTTTAATAAGATTTATTCTTAGAACCCTAAGTAAGATAAGGCGCTTAAGGAGTATTTAAAGGATATATTATAAAAGGGATATATAAAACTATTAAAGTCCCTAATAGAATACCTAATTTTATAAGTATTAAAGAAGAACGGGAAACTATAATTATATATTAATTACTAACACTTAAATAAGATTATAATTAAGAATTAATACCTATTACTGCTTATAACGGAAATTAGAGATAAGGTTAAAAAAGCTAAATAGTTTACCACACTTAACCTAAAAGAAGCCTATAACCTTATACGAATAAAAGAAAGCTATAAGTGGATAATAGCATTTTAAACTAGTAAAGAACACTACGAATATCTAGTAATGCCTTTTAAGCTTATTAACGCACTAATAACCTTTTAAAGAATAATTAATACGATCTTACGAAAATAACTAGAAGTATTTATAGTTATATACCTTAATAATATCCTTATCTATTTAAATACCCTTAAGAAATATAAACGATATGTATATAAGGTACTATAAACTCTATAGGATAATAAACTCTTAGTTAAAGCCTTAAAATACTAGTTCTACTAGAATACTATATACTTTTTAGGGTACGTGCTTATATATAAAGAAATATAAATAAGCTTAAATAAGATTAAAACTATTAAGAAATAGCCTATATTAAAGAATCTAAAAGAAGTTAAAGAATTTATAGTATTCGTAAACTTTTACTATAAGTTCTTAAGCGAATATAAAGACATTTTACGACCTCTTATAAACCTAATAAAGAAAGAAGTTAGCTTTTAATAGAACGAACTAAAAGCTATGGTATTCTAGAAAATAAAAGATTTAATTACGTTAGAACCTATGTTAAAAGCACTTAATTAAGATAAACCTTATAAGCTTAAAACGAACGCCTTAAACTTTATATTAAGCGAATAGCTTAAATAATAAGATAATTAAGGAAGATTACACCTAGTTACATTTTTCTTAAAGAAACTTTATAAACTTAAACTTAATTATAGGATCCACGATAAAGAACTTATAGCTATTATTAAGTGCTTTAAAGAATAAAGACACTATCTTATAAAAGTAAAGTATTAAATTAAGGTCTATATTAACTATAAGAATCTTACATCGTTTTTAATTATAAAGAATTTAAATAAATAATAGATTAAATAGTATAAAACCCTTACGAATTATAACTTTAAGATTATATACCGTAAAGGATCTAAAAACGGAAGAGTAAACGCGCTTAGCTAAAGAGAGAACTTAAAATCAAATGAGTAAGTAAGTAATACACCTCTACTATACGCTACTAAAAATAAAAACCTTATATTAGGCACCTAAGAAATTAATATAATATAGTAAGTTAAGCTAAATGAAACATAAATATAACGGATTATATTATGCATTAAGAATAATAATTACCTGGATAATTAAGAAATAAAAACGCATTTATTTAAGGAAGATAAGACCTTCTTATACAATAAATAGTAGTATATTCCTAGTATACTTTAAGAATAGCTTATTAAGGAAATATATAAGTACCTATTACACGAATATTAAGATATAAGGAAAACGATTAGTAGGCTAAGAAAATCGTATAACTTTCTAGAAAGCAGAAAAATAGTATAAGAAGTTATTAAGAAATACGACACGTGTAATAAAGTAAAATTAACGCGATACGCACTATACGAAGAATTACAACTAATATTACCACCTAAAAGAGTATAATAAACTATTATAATAGACTTTATTATTAAACTATTAAAGTTAAAAGAACCTATAATAGGAGTAGCTTATAATAGTATTCTAGTTATTATAAATAAACTTATAAAATACGCCTATTACATTCTATATAAGGAATTAAGTAATACTAAGGACTTAACGTATATATTCTTTAAAATAATTATTGTATAGCACGAATTACTAATAAAGCTTATATTAAATCGCAATAAATTATTCACCTTAAACTTTTAGAAATGCCTTATAAAAACTATAAAGATTAAATAAAGCTTATTAATAGTATTTTACCTATAATTAAATAGATAAATAGAAATCTTAAACTAAATACTCGAATAATATCTGCGAAGCTATATTAACTACTAATAGAATAATTAGGTAAAATAGCTACTACTAGCATAATAGGCTTATAATAGCTCTAAGATTAATAATATAAAGATATTATTATTTAGGGTAAATTACGGATTTAACCCTATTATTAAGACACATATAATATAGAATGTAAACGCGCTAGTAGCTATAGCGTATATAGTAACTATAATAGAAATATAAAAACACTTATAATAGGAATAAATATTTTTATAAAACCAAATAAAACACTACGCGAATAGAAAGAGATTACTAGCGCTAATTCTAAAGAAGGGATATAAAGTATACCTTATCCGTAAAAACATTAAAACTAAGCGACCTAATAATAAGCTTAACTAAAAGAAGATTAAACTATTTCTTATTAAACGGAAAATCTTAAATATTAACTATAGACTATTATTACTAAATAGAATAAGAATCTATCTTATATTTCATATATTACTATTAGAGAAAGCATTAGATAAATCTATAATCGCTATAAATATTATAATAAAAGATACTAATAAATATAAAGTTAAACGAATACTTAAAGCACGAGAAGATATAAAGAATTATTATTATCTCATTAAATAAAAGGGATATTTAAACTTTAAAAACACCTAAGAACCAGCTAAAAATCTCACGAATTACTTAACGTTACTTAAATAGTTTTATTACTAAGAAACGCATTCTAATTAATCTCTTAAGCACCGCCTAATAACTTAATATTAAACTTAGTATTTAAGGGATAAACTAAAGTAGAATTTAGATCCTTAAAAGGAGTAAAAAGGACCCCTATAGTCTTTTAAAGCTATTTCGCTTCTTTACGTTTTACACGTTCTAACTCTTTAACGTTATTAATGCTACGCGTAACCACACGTATTATTTTCTTAAGCTATAATTTCTTTTATTTTCGTAAGTAACGCACCTTAGCGCTCGCCTTTTTAAGTTCTTTCTTAGTAGCTTTTAGTTTAGACTTAGCTTTCTAGTATTAGGTACTAATATAACGTAACTATTATAAGGTAAGAGAATTTATGTTATAATAAGACCTATTTAAACGAATGCACTTATAATAACGGGATAAGTCCACGTTAAACGCCTTATAATTCTAGAGGCCTTAATCTCGGTAAAAGGAATAAGCAGGTATATTAACTAGGTTTCTAATTATTAACTTAAGAAGGGCGTTTTACTCGTCTATTTTACGAGAAAGTTTACGGGATTAGACGAGAGGTCTTAAGATACAATTAGTTAATATAATAATATATAAGGAGAATAAAGAAGGGAAAATTACCTAAAAACCCCTAGTTAGCCTACTTTAATAGCCTTAAGGATAAGACTAATAAAGGAGGGGTATTATATTATAAACGTTACTATACGAGACGCGGGAAGCTAGGCCGCACTAAAAAGGGTAAGTATAGCCGCTAACTAATAAGAATATTAAGTTACGTAATAGCTTATTAAATCATATAAATAATCTAATGAGATAGGATTATTAGAATTATTAGGCGATCTAAATAATCTAGGACTATAATAAAGAGATAAACGAGTACTTAAGAAGAAGGTATTCCTATAGTTAGGTAGTCTAGTTCTCTATTAATTAATCTAAGTAATAGTTTTACTATTAAGAGTTATACTCTTAATAGCCTTATTATAATATTACTTAAAAGCTACTCTATAGCATTTAACCTAACTTACTTCCTAAGAAACAGACCTACTATGCCTTAGAACCTAAGCCACCGTTACACTTAAAGTATAAAATAAAAATAATACTTCTTTTAATACACTTAATATATTAATTATTATTATACGCTTAAAAGATTAAATTAAAGATTAATTATTAAGTTTAAGTTTAACTTTAATAAGTTTTACGTTAAAAAGACCTTATTTAATTAATTTAATATTAGCTTAAAATACTTATATATAAAAGAGATAATATATAAAGTATTTAATATTTATTATATTATGTATATAAGTTAAGAGAAATATTTAATTAATTAAAAGAGAGTTATTATAATAAAAAGAAATATAATAAAATAATTATTATAATTAATTATTATATAACTTAATAAATATACTCTTAAAGTAATTATATTTACCTTAAAGATAACAAGTAATTTAAGTATTTTTAAATTAAATAATAATACGCTTAATATAAATAATATAAAGATTAATATCTTAAAATAAAAAGATAAAGTAAAACTTAATAAATATACTTAAATATACTCTTAAATTAATTACATTTATTTTAAAAGATTAAAGTAATAAGTAAGTTAAATATTCTTATATTAAATAATAATATACTTAACGTAAATAATATAAGAATTAATATATTTAAATAAGAAGATAAAATATAACTTAATAGACTCTTATAAGATATTAATTAATAATAATAAAGGTTTTAAGTTATACTTATATAAGTATTATATAAAGTAAAATATAATACTTTAATACTTAATTAATAATAATAATTATTATAATTTAATATAAAGAAAGTAAGTTATATAAGTTTTATTTAAGTACTTAAAAACACCTAATATTCTTAATAAATAATTATAAGTACCTTATTTTCCCCTATAAATCCATTTAAGTCTTTTTTTCCTACCTATACCTACCTAAAGCCCACGGGTAAGCAACCCACACGGGTACCCGTGGACCTTTTACACCCTACTTTGAACAAGGTCCACAGGGCGTCGCGGTCGAGGCACGCCATGCTAGAGTCGACTCGATCATGGCGGAAGCGGGAGTACGCCGCCATGGAGAACCAGTTTCTGTATCTCTGGATTCCCTTTGTCGGTCTCCTGGTCAGCACAACCGTGGCACCTGGTGTCTTGTAGTCGCCAGACTAGAGGAACTCGGCGAAGCGGCTAAAGGTGGCTGCGTCGATGTACTGCCACGCATACACTTCTTCTTCGGGGCGGTATCCAAGCAGGGTCTCGCCACATCGCTCGAAGGAGGTTTCCGGGTCCGGCCAGACAACCAGATTCGGAAACCACTGGCGGATTGCGCCGCTGTGGTGCGTGAAGCGGCGTTCATCGGATCCGACTATAAAGGTGATTGGGGCAGAGGACGTGACTCTGCGGGTTTGGTGAGAATCGCAGCTACTATTTAGGTCAAGGGGAGCAAAACTCACGATTCGTAACACGTCTGGACCATTTCGGCCTTGTTAACAGAGATTGGTGGATGTTTGGATGGACTCAGAATACCGGGATTGAAGTAAAAGCGGAAAGTTCTCTGTTGGATGCAAACATACCAGTCATCACTGGGACGGGAGTGAATGTCAAGGGAGTTTAGCGCAACAGTCACGGGTAAATTTTCCTCTGACAGCTGGCAGACAGCTAGGATGTCTCGTTTGCCTGACCAAGGTTTATTTTCTAAGCTTAGAAGTCTTGCACCAAAATGGATGAGAAAGGTACAAAGTGAATTGCGGAGCTCCATCTCTACGCCATGGCAGATCTTTCTCATCCAGCTGGTCCTGGTATAATGAAGCTGTTGGGTTCGAACTAGAATTGGAGTTCGAAGCACTGGAACACGGTTTAGTTGGCCAATTCCGCTCTTATTTCTGAAAACCTAATAGCGGCAATCTCCATAAGATGACTGAGACTGGCGACGAGAGCCAACACTGCCTTTTCATTTCAGATATGCACACATATATATAGGCTCCTTAAAAAGAAAAGAAGAAAAAACTTAAGATATAGACTTCTTAAGCTACATGCTGTAATAATCATCAAATCATATCTGATGCCAGCTCAGCATCATTTTCTTGCTTCATCCTTGGCGCAGTTGTACGCATGCGTGACCTCGAGGCGAAAGCGCATTCACCGAATTTCCATATACATTAGGAGGATCGAAAGTCCGTCGTCCGAAACAATCACTCCAGGGTTAATAGCGTGTGCTATCGTCAACTTCGGTCTTGTCTAAAATATCCAGAGCAAATCGCTCTGTACCCTATAGTTCCTACTTTGCTAATATGTAGCCCATTCCATCATGCCGGATGTCCAAGAGGGCTAGCTACAGATTTACAAAGAGATAATGCAGCTTAGTCTATCTAGTGTACAAGTAATACAATCGGGTAGCTTATCTATCCAATTCTCTCGGCCTCTTCAAGCAGCTTTTCAACGCTAAACCTAGAGTCACCGCTCCCAAACCACTCCACCAACTTCTTTCGTTCATCGGCTCTCTCTTTTCTTGAGCCATCGAGCTCGGCTTCGGTGCTTTCCCAGGCCCCGTAGAATCGCTGGAGGCACATGACGAGCCATTTGGCGTGTTCAGGTTGCACACCCCGATCTTCCATGGTCTGTCCTTGCATCAACACGAGCCCCTTATCATCAGCCAAGTCGAGGTGGTGCGTCACCGTTGTGTGAGGCTGGGCGAACTCGCCGCGGGTTTTGAACTCTGCCAGCTGAGTAAAGAGCACGGTGCTGGTGTTGGACGCGGCATCGAAGGTCCACTGCAAGAAGTGAATCTCGGCCCCCTGGCTCTCGTGAGGCACCGGTAGAACGAACTGGGGCGACTTGCGTGCCATTTCCTCCATGGCTTTGTATGAAGCTGTGGGAATGACTGCGCAGAGTTTCTGGGGTGAATTGGCGTGCCGAAGTCTCCAAACTGCAGTCAGCTCCTTTTCCGGGAGCTCGCGGATTTTCTCAACGTCCACAATCTCGTCTAATGATT
Organism: Metarhizium acridum; assembly: GCF_019434415.1. NCBI lineage: Eukaryota > Fungi > Ascomycota > Sordariomycetes > Hypocreales > Clavicipitaceae > Metarhizium > Metarhizium acridum. The sequence goes on along the minus strand of NW_027094020.1, from coordinate 276,952 downwards.
GTATAGCAGCTTTGCCATTTGCATTTGCTGGTGCAGATGCTGCCTTGGCGGCCTGTTGGGACGGAAGTGGCCCTCGGTTCGGCTGCGAAACAGGAGTCTCCGGAGCTTGGGGGATTGTGGGAATCGGATATTCAATGGCGTCCTTCTTGCGCTCGGCATCGATTTTATCGGCATATGCAGATTTCAAGTCGTCAATGCTGCCATGTCCCTCCTCCTTGGCCTTTTGGTTAAGCTTCTCGCGGTACTTGTCAAGCACGGCTTGCGGTGGTTTCTTTGTGACTAGAAATCTGACATCATGGACCTGGGCCCATCGACGCTGGGTTTGCAGGCGCGCGGCAGACCGCAAGGGATAGGTCGCCAAATGACGGAGAGCTGGTATCCTTACGGAAGCCATTATTTGTAAGTATGCATCAGACCTACGGCGTTGATGCGCAAGTCGGCCGTGTCGTTGCAGGAAAGATGCAAGCCAAGCGACTCGAAATTGGTTGGCATCTCGATGCGATCATGGCAAGCCAGACCCGCAGCAGCTCGAGAACCGTTGGTGGGGCCAGTGGATTCGTCTCATTCACAAAAGTCTGGTTGACCCCACCATCAATTGCATCCCGACCTCGGGCGAATTGCTGCGGGCCATCAAACCTTCAAAATCCATTTCTAATATTTGGACGACTATTGGGCTACCGGTTGCAGCTCACGCTTCCGCTGACAATAATCAAGTGGTTTTCAACGCCTTGCTGCACTGTGGACCGCGAGGTCGTCCAGTTGGCTCTGGTTGTTTGCGTCGCCAATCGTCTCTTGCTGCCCCTCTCACTTTGCGACTCAATATACCAAGGAGAACGCAAGCACATGTTGGCAGACAACTCCGTCGCATAACTCAAATAGTCAGGCATCTTTCGAAATACAGGCAGATTGTTATCACCAGGGAAGCGGGTCGTGCGTCACGCACCTCAAGGCATGGCTGATTTTCGCCAGCTCGCTCTAGACTTTGTTCTGGAGGACAACAAGGCGAAATCAGTCCGCTTTGCCCAGAAAGCTGCCAAGGGTTCGTATACTCGGCTCAGCACTTATGCATGTTCAAGTTTCAATGTCTAATTTCTGGACAGAGATTGAAACCGCCTCTCCAAATTCCAACCCTGTAGCACGATGGGTTGAGTCTGTTCAACCATGGATGCCTGGCAGCAATGATGATGATGTGATGCGGGATACCGACGACACACCAGACTGGACCGCAAGATCAAGAGGTTCTGCATCTAATTTTACTGAAATATTGTTCATTCTGACTAATTCCCAGCAGCATTGGAGTTCTTGTCCCGGACATTGTACTATCTGAAGCCGGAGGCCCTCAAGCCCAGCCAGGGTAAGTTCCCATAGCCGCTGGTCTATGTACTGCCCGATATCTTACAACGTGCAGTCAATCTCCTCGTCACATTCTTCGGAGCCATGTTTGATGTCGATCATAAGGCTGGTATCCTACCGTCGGCGACTGCACTTTCGCGAATTATTGCCATGAAGTCATTTCACCCAAATAGTGGCAGGGACATTATCCAAAAGGTGTGCACTCTTAAAGAAGATTTTCCTCGACAAGTATCGAAAACTCGCCTTGCCGTCTACGAGCTGCTCAGGTCCGTAGTCAGCAATCCAGAGGTCGCCAAGGACCTTCAGCAGCGGGACGGCAATGATACCGTATTTATGAAGGATCTTCTTCACCTCTGCCAAACTGAGAGGGATCCTGATTGCTTAATGGTTTGGTTTGATATACTTCGACTATTTCTTTCCGAGTATTCGCCATCCGAAGAAATGTTGGAGGAGATTTATGGAACATTCAAGGCGTACTTTCCCATCACCTTACCTCGCACTGCGCAGAGTGGTGTGACGCCTGAGGAACTGAAGTTGCAGCTGCGCAAATGCTTCTCATCAACTCATCGTCTTGCTTCGCTCTCTCTACCTTTTCTCATTGGTAAATTAGACCAAGGAGATGGTGTGACAGTCAACGTGAAGGTATGTTGAGCCTGACCAGGCTCGGTACTGTTAAGCTTACAAGTGTCACAGGTTGATGTTTTGCGGACAATAAGGGCTTGCCTGGAAGAGTATAAAGACCCAACGGAATCAATCACGCCATATACCAACAGAATATGGACCAGTTTGAAATATGAGGTCAGAAACGGAGAAATCGAAGACACGATTTGGGCAACGCTCGAAGTACTGAAGGCTCTTACGACGAGACTGGCCGGCGACGACCTGCGCGACTACACATTGACGGTTACAAGAGACTGTGTAGTTGATTTGGCAACACCAATGTATACTACCGCCGCTGGTCGATTGCTCGTTAGTGTGCTCAGCGCCAACCCAAGCGCCTTTGTTCTCATGGTAGCGCCGGCAGTTACGCACATCAAGGAGAACCTTCGTCACCCAAAATCACCGACACACAGCCAGGATCTTCTGAAAATTTTGCGCATCATTCTCGAAACACGCCTACTCCTCACAGACGTGGAAATGTCAGAACATGATAAAAATGACTTCGCAGCGGTGGACGGAGTTTTCAAGACTCTATATGCTGATGTCTACAAAGGGCCTTTGGGACTGTTCGCAAAGCCCGGCGCATCTGATGAGGACTTCAAACTGTCCACAGAGGCAGCGCAAGGTGTTGGCGCTCTCATTGGGCAGAGGGTAATCAACCCCTTGGCTTCCGATGCAGGGCACAAGACTTCAGACCTGCCGTTGCTGCTACCCGTATCAACATGTGCTGAAAGCTGCGAGACACTGTTTAACATTTCCACAAAACAATGGGACGAAAGGTCAAGGAGAATTGGCGCCGATGAGCTGGTCAATGAATCCGTCAAGGCTCTTCAGAGGATAATCCAGGCATATCCTGGAGGCTTCCCGTCGATAGTTGCTAAAGCCTCATCTATCCTTCGACAATCGATGGTCAATCTTACGCATGACTCCTTAGACACTATCCAGTCCCTGGGCCCGCTCCTGGCATATATTGGCTGCTCATCTTTGTCAGCAAACTTAGAACTGTCACTTGGACAGTTTGTCCAAGTCATGAGGACTATTGAACTGGAGTTGTCGGCGGCTATTGACCAGACAACTAGCCCAAGAATATGGTGTTCTTTGGTTGCTGGAATCCACTCAACTGTGAGATATTTCAATGAGGCCTGCTTAGAAAAGGATGTAAAGCCCGGTGCAGTGGAGGAGGGGACTCTATCTTTGGACCGAATTATCGTCAAGTATCCTCAACTTTCTTCAACGAGCGCCTCTGGCGAGCTTGCCTTACCAACAGTTCAGTCAACCTTGAACTCTGTTGCTGAAACTCGTAGCGACGCTTTATTGATTGGTCTTCATATAGTGGGCTCACTATATCGTCGGGCAACGCAGTCAACCGAAACTGGGGGTCAACTTGCGAAAAGCAGCGACTTCAATGGCTCAGAACCACACCAGGAACTCCGATATCTTTCTCTACTATCTGAACTGGCTGGTTTCATTGTCCACGAACTCAATGAGTCTCAGCAGGCTTCCCTCGAGGTAGAGAAATATGCACTGAACCTCTTCCGCGGAGAAGAGGTAGATGTATCAGCGCCATCATCATGGACTTGGTTGACCTCTGGGTATTTGGGTATCCTGTCCCTCGGAATATTGGAGTCTGTGAGGCCTTCTAGAATAGCCCAACTTGTAAGTGCGCTACCGTTGAGCAGACCTCAATGAAGCTAACATGGCGAACAGTACGAATCTGGCGTGGCACAACAAATCCTAACTGAAGGGACAGCTACTGGTGGCTCTGTCGGTGGAGTCGCATTGCGACCTGTGAGGAGATCCATCCTTGCGATATTGGCGAATAAACACAATATTGAGACACTTGACTCGGTCATGGCGAATGTGACAACCAGCTTGCGAGATGCTTTGCAGAAGACCAGAGCAGACAATGCAAACGACTCACTGGCAACAAATATGGAAGCTTGCTTTTCCATATTTTCCTTGGTAGGAGGACTCTTCAGACGATACAGTGGCAGCAAAATTCAACCTTTGATTCAATTATTACGTACCGCCCCGAACGATGTTCAGTCCGGCTATCAGCTTGGACGAGGATTGGAAATCATCGTCGCCCCCCAGAGATTTCTAACAAAAGAAAACTTTGCCGTTGTCCGACTCCTCTGGCTCCAGAAGATCTACGTTGAGCTCATCAAACCCATGCTAGAAGTCGCCCTAGGCAAAGACTCTAGCATTACCGATCCCATCATCAGGACCAACTTCAGTATATCCGTGCTACTGATGGTCAAACACTTGAACTTTTCAATCTACGAACAGGACGCAGACAAGATTCTACGAATCGCCATCGCCATCGCACAGAATCTCGGCATCGGATCCGACGGCATGGCTGCCTTGCAAGTTATCAAGGATATCCTTGTAGAAGCTTCCGAACAGGCCCAAGACCACATTCGCAGCCTCATCAAGATCTGTGCCAGTACTTTCGCAGACAGACAGCAAACACCAGGTCGACCGGATTGGTTGCCCGCTGAATACGGAGCCGTAGTTCCTAGTTTAGAAGAACAGGCTGGCTGTGGCAAGATAGCATTAGAGATTGTAGGGGGGTTGCCGCGAATGTTTGAGCCTCGCCATTTGTTGGCCTATGAGCCACAGGTTCAACGAGATTTATCAACTGCTTGTGGTCATAAGGTGCGTGAATTGAGGAGTACGGCGCGGTTGGCGCGGGGTGCGTGGGCAAATGTGAAATAGATTCCAGCATATGGTGGTGATTGGAGGATTTTGGATAGTGATACCACGGGGTAAATGTGAGGCTTTATAGATTCATCGAATAGTTCACACGACGGCTTACTATCAGAGTTACTCATAACGAGTTATTCTCAAGAGAATTAACTGCTTCTATACATCCAGGATAGTGCTAGCACCTGGTATTTGATTCATTTTGTAAGCTCAACGCCATGCCAACTCGTTCCCTCATCCCATGTCGCAGCTCAGTCATCCACCCAGCATCCTAAACTAAGCCTTTCTCCGCTTACCCTTCGACTCAGTCGCATTCGCACCCGTGGCATTACCAGTAGCACCAGTGCCCGCCAACATGGCATCCAACACCTCCGTATTAGAACCATAAACGTCCTGTGAAGCGGACATGATCTTCTTAGGGTCCTGCTTGCCAATAGCCGGGACGGAAGTAGCCAGGAATTCCTGGAAGGGCTTGGGGACGAAGCGACCAGTCTCGTCGAACCATGACGCGAAGGACTTTGAAATTTCGAGGGTTTTCGGTTGGCCGGTTTTTTCTTCCGAGATGACAGTTACGTAGTACGTCGGGTCGTTTTTCTTTGTGTTTGTGCGGATTGTAATCTACACTTGTTAGTATATATATCCATTGAAGGAATGAAGGCAACGTTGGGGACAACTTACCCGCTCCCCCGAAGGTGCCGTTCCTTGATACACAGTACCCTTCTCCACAGTCGACATCCAAAATGTAAGGAACCCATTCAGCAGGGCGTATATGGCAACAGCCGCAGCAGTGTAGTACTTTGTGTTGTCAAAGCCGAACTTGTAATCCCACCCGAAACAGGCGGCTGCGATGGCGAATGCACCGTAGCCCAGGGCCAGCCGTACATCGGTTAGGAAGTGGGATTGTTTAAATTTGAGGGAATTGAGGTAGTTGGGGAGAGCGTCATCGGACGTATTTTTGAGGTCTGACATGGGTTAGCTCTCGTGAATGACCTAGGGATGGCGCCATTGATGGTGGGATTTACCTGAAAGATTGTAGAGACTGATTTTTTCTGTGGCCATGATGGCGGTTGAGTCGGCGAACTGCTCGCGGTGAGGATGGGTAATTCGAATTGTTGAATAAAATGAACGTACGGCGAGGTGTCCTCCAGATGCCAACTGGTCCGTTGTGTCTAAGTCGGCCGTGGGGCTGGAAGGGAGAGCTGGCCTTAGCTGGAGCGTCAGCAAGCGGGTGGTGTGGGACCGTATCAGGAAGGCGGTGGCGGCAGAATCCGAAGCTCCACGGAAGGGAAGCTGATGCTCTTCTGTGCGTAATTGGCTCGACGATCCGTTCAACTGCTCCCAACCTCTGACCACATCCGCCTCCGTCCTATCGACAGTCGACGAGCGCTTAGGATCGCTCAATTTCTCCTCATTCATTCTCCTGCGAGTCGTCGGCTCGAATATACCGACGATGGCGCAACTCCCCGTGCAGACCCTACACCGGGATCCCCAGTTATTGTATGCTAAACACCTCCCGTCGCCAGTATCCAACGTCCCGATAGATATTAACGGCGTCGCAGCTACTGGATCCTGATCCCCATCACCGTCGTCATGGTTCTCACCGGAGTCCTCCGTCACTACGCCTCCGTCCTCATGGCCACCGCGCCCAAGAAGCTCGATGCCAAGGGCATGCGGGAGCAGCGCGCCTTGGCCCACGGCGTCACCCTCCGGTCAAACTATCACGTCCTCTCGCAAAAGGCCTTCGAGCAACGCCGGGAGACTCTGTGCGCCGGTTACGAGTCCGGTGCATACCTCAAGGAGCCGGATCGCAAGGGTCAGCCGCCGGCTAATCCGCTCACGGACCCTGGCGCCATGGACGGCATGATGGGCATGATGAAGAACAACATGGCCATGATTATTCCGAATACGCTTATTATGAGTTGGATCAACGCCTTTTTCAGTGGCTACGTCATCAGTATGTCTTACTGCTAATGGGAAAATAATGTTTGAAGGAAAGGGGCTGACTCGGCCTAGTGAAATTGCCTTTCCCTATTACCATCAAGTTCAAGAGCATGTTGCAAGCTGGCGTGCAGACCAAGGATATGGACCCCCGGTGGATGTCGAGTATCAGCTGGTACTTTCTCTGCATCTTTGGCCTCCAGTTTGTTTACGTATTTCTCCTTGGAAGCGACAATGGTGAGTGTACTCATTCTTCGATTTGCTGTGGCATGTTTGTGCTAATATCTCCCAGCCGCTAGTCAAATGGCGCAGCAAATGGCGGCGCAGCAAATGCCAATGAACCCTATGGGCGGTCCCGGACAGGACCCCGATAAGCAGTTCAAGACTGAGGCCGAGAATCTGGCCGTCATTGAGCACTACTCTGTATTGGACGACGTCGAAGAGCGTCTGCTTCAGGGTATCAAGTCGTAGATCCATGCTAGATGGACAAAACTTAATGTAGAAGATTCCGTACCGGCGGGTGTGCTTCCTAGTGCCTTCCGTGAACCTGTTATGCGCCATCCCACCACAGACACGCACCAAGGCCTTCACGGGCCATACTGCCCTTGATCCTGTAAGGCGTCTTGGCTGGAGCTTCTTCGCCTTGCGTTGGTCCAGCCGGCGTCTGGTCATGCCACTCCTCGTCAATGACTTGAAAACGGACCATTTCGTGATTATCGTAAAACAGCCTATCATCTTCCAGGTTCCAGATCCAAAGCTGCTCACTATGATTACTGTCGGCCGGTCAGTGAAACCATCCAACGCCACTCGCTAGCCCCCGAATCATCAGCCGTCGCACGAGAGACACTTACTACTCCGCACCCTGTGGCAGCTCCTCAAAGGGAATGAAAATGTCGTCAAAGAAATCCGTCCTCAAGTTAATGCCCGCAGGCGTAGAGCTCCGTATCCTGCCGAGCATGACTTCGCCCTTGAACGGACGAAACACCACCATGCGGAACTCGACTGGTTTTGGTCTCGTCAGCTAACCCTTAATACACGCGATGAGCGGCAAGCCTTTCCATACCATTGACATTGACCAGTCCCGTCCCATGACCTATCAAGCCCTCCGAGGTCCAGAGGACATCGTACAGACATATACACAGTCCAATCTTCTGAATGACCTACAAAAGCTGAGTTGGCATTTTTGCACCCTGAGTCAAGGTGGGATGGTGGTGAGCAAGGATGTACCTTGTTGGCATATTTTGCATTAATGTTATCTTCAATGGCGACTATGCTGTGTTTTGAAAAGTCCTCTGGCGCAATTTGCACCAGATCTGAGATTTTGGTCTTCACAAGACGGGTTAGCAGTGGTGTTGGGTGTCGCATAGAGGGACACTGGCTTACCAGGATGAACATTATCACGGACTCGTGCTTCAGGCTCCGACCGCGAACGGAAGAGGATCTCCAGCTATAGTATGTGCAACAGAGAATGCCTCTGTCCACCAGCAGTCCTTCCAGTCTGTGAAATATCGACAAGTCTGGTCGTGGTACAGAAACTCGTTTGCGCCCAGCCAATCAGGTCGTGGGAACGCCAGACATTCAAAATTAAGAGATCCTGGCTGTATTCTGCCCTGCACAACTCCCAGACCCCAACCTCACCGCCTGCTGTCTGTGTACGGAGCATTGCACACTGACTCGGGACCCACTTACGCAGGCTTTGCGGGCCCCCAATAGCGAAACAGTTCCAAAAGTTCAGGCACGAGGCTTGACTTGTCCGTCCTCTTGTCTATTCCATCTTGTTCGCGGCGCTCAATCCTCTGACCGCCTCGACATCTTGCCCACCTGGTTATTCTTTACTTTTATCTTCCGCCCTCTCTTTCCAACTAGTCCACTTCTCAGTTTGTACTTGCATTCTTGCCTTTTTGTCTAGTTCAGTTTCATCTCAGAGTCTTTGTTGGAGTCTTTTGGTTTGCGGTTGCGTGTTTCTTGCTCCAAGATCTGACCGTCTACGCGCTCATTGCTCCAAGAGGTGGTTCGAATATCAACGACACAGATATCCCACTTGATCTCGTATCAGAACCCTTGCGATGCAATTGCTTGAACCCTCTGTTCAACACTGATATACAGACAAGTGTTCTGTCGGTAGCGCCGCAAGCTGCAGCTACTCCAACCTATCCCGTCGCCATGTCTGGTTACGGCTACGGTCCGCCTCCTCCTCCTCCTCCTCCACCGTCAAGTTCCGGTTACTCGTCGCATCCGAGCGCTTCATATCCTCACAAAGGTCCAAATAGGGGAGGTGGGGGATTCCAAGGTTCTCGGGGTCGCGGCGGCCAGTATCCCCGTTCTCGAGACCACCATGGACCTTCTCAGGCTCCGTTCGAATATTCGGGTCAACCCTATCCACCACATCATCAGGCCTCCTACGGCGGCGCACATGCTCCTGTAGGCAGCTATCCGCCTCATCCGCCGCAATGGCCTGGTGAACATGCCGCTCATGCACCTTTTGGCACACATCCCCATGCCCCTGCACCCTTGTCTGCTTCCAACTACCACCCAGGTTATGGCCCTCAAGCATATCCAACAACTGCCCAGCATGCACAACCGCCATCATATGGCTCCGCACAACCATATGGGCAGCCATATCAGGGCCACCCAGTTCAAAATCCTTCGCATTGGAGTCCGCAGGGCCCTCCTCAACCGTCACACTACTCTAATAGTCGTGGACGTGGAGGGTATGGCGATCGTGGAGGCCCAAAGCCGCACGTAGCGGAACATGTTCGTCATGGTTACGGGCATGAACCTGTACCACCGGCTGTAGCGCCATATGGCCAGTCGTACCCTCATGATCTCCGTGCTCCTCATTTTCCTCCAGCGTCGTTTCCATATCCCGGCCCGCCTCCTGCACCACCCTCATCACGTCACGACGGCCATTCCGCCCACCCCTCAAGGAGAAATCGAATTGGTGGGCACAAAGATGGCTTCCGCGGCCGTGGTGGTCATCACAACAATCACCACAATAAAAACCGTGCTGGCAAGCAACAAAACAGTGACAATAATAAGCCCAAGACAGATACCCCCTCGGTTGGAAAGAAGAAGAAACGTAAGGTGAACACTCTCGGCCTAACTCCAGGGGTAGAATCAGAATCCGAAGATGATGAGGGTGAAGAGAAGATTCTCACGGATTTGATTGGTGCTGAAACTCTTCAGTAAGTCAGCCAATCATCCTTGTGTTTTCTTTAAAAAAATAAAAAAATATAAAAAAATAAAAAACCTAACCTTGCACTAACAATCGAACAGAATTAGTGACGTTGCTGCGTTCCTGGCTGAACGACGAAAGAATTATCCTACAAAAGCACGAGTGGAGGCAAAGAGAGCTGCCGAGGTGGCGCAAAAGGACGAAGCCAAGACAGCAGAACTCGAAAAGCAGGCGGACAAGCTGAGAAAGCAGCTTCGCAAGGTTGAGTTCACCATCAAGCGAAAGCGAGAGCAAGGGGACGAAGGAGATGAAATGAGGGACTCATCTGATGACTCGGATGACGAGAAGCCAGAAGTTATGTCTTCTCGAGTACAGACCGCACCACCACCCCCTCCTGCCAAGAAGGCGGATGTAACCCGTCATTGCAAGTATTATTCCACTGGCGGTACATGTGGGAAGAAAGGCAAGTGCCGCTTCGTTCACGATCCTGAGGTTAGGGAGGCAGCGATCAAGGAGCGCGAGGCCAATAATGGCCGCTTGACCATTCAGCAACGTTTGATTCTGAATGATAAGGACCAGGAGGACCTAGCCATTCTCCAATCCATCAAGTACCTGCGGCAAAAGGGAATAATGACATCTACACCCAATGGAACCGACGAGAAAGGAGGGGCCAAGGAGAAGGGGACAGGGCTGGACAATGAAAAGGACGACACCCAGACCAACGTGGCGCCAGTGCCTGCGACGTCTCGGTCAAGTCTACTTCCTGCTGCTCCGGCCTCTCTGCCTCCTCCACCCGTCAAAAGAGAAACCACCCCACGTCAAAATAATCCTCAGCCTTCAATTTTCCCTAGTGCTGACAGTGCCAGCGATTCAGGGGTGAAGCATTATGAAGGTTGGCTTTTACAGCCGTACGGTAGTTCGAATGAGGATAAGTCCAAGACGGACGATCTACCTTGATTTAGATTATGTATTACTTGATAACCAAAGTGTGTTAATGATATTTCTGTCATATCTGTAGAATTTCCTCGGTAGTTTTGCGTGAATCCCCAATTCAGACTGCATTATGGATGTACCCATGTACATGCACAAGCTCATGTACCTAATATATTCCCATAGTGGACATTCCTGAGCGCTTGCCTATCTCTCATTTTGAACGCCAGCTTCTTCTGCCAGTTGATGAAAATTTCGCTGTCAAAGGTGGACTTTCGTTCTTTGAAAGTAGACACATGAAGAGAGGCGTCATGACTTGTCAAATATTGTCATTCTACTGTCTTAATCCAACCGCTCTGATATCAACCCTCATGAATGCTAGCTTAACATAATGATGCACAACAAACTGAGAAATCATAAAAAACTCCGTCGCTAATGACCATGCCACCAAAGACGTCGCAAAGGCCCGTCTGAAACGCCATCTTGTCCAACTTCCAACCTTCACACTTGCTAGTTGTGAATAAACAAAGAAAGAACTTTGATATCCTGTGGAAATATCACATTGCTCCGTCGTGCGAACCTACCGTCTCCTTGCGCGAAGTGCCTCGAGGGCTTTACGTTTCCGATCTTCCTTGGCTGCCTTGAGACTCTTCTCTAGACGCTCTTCCTCTTGGTCCTCCCTGCGGCCGATGAACTCGGCGCGGCGTTCTTCCTTGTCGAGTTCATCTAGGCCCGCTTCCATATCGGAGGAACCTTCCGAGTCGTAACCGTACCGAGGACCCCCTTCGTCCTCCTCATCGTCGTACTCGATGAAATCGTCTAGCTCCTCGTCGTAATCGTCTTCATACCGTGAGTTCTTGGATGTGCTGTGTCGGGGGGCGTTGAGCAACGCTCCACCGCGAGGTACATCCTTCTTCCCGACTGGATTTCCTGGCTTCGGCCTCGCCGTTCCTGTGTAACCTGTCGTGGCTTGGGCTGCCTTCTTGACCTTCTTGGTTGCCTCTTCCGCTGCTGCAGCGGCGGCGGCTGCTTTGCCACGAGCTGCGGGGACACGGGCACCGGCGCCCGGACGGTTGTCTATCGGACGACCTGGTGGCTGTTTGTGGCCGTTGACGCCATTGCGCTGACCGGGCTTCGATGTTCCCACGTATCCACCCACGTTTCGTCCCTTGGAGGACGTCGCAGGGGGTGGTTCGTCTCGAGCTTTCTTGATAGCGCCCTTCTCGACCTTCTTGTGTTGAATCTTGCCGACTTGACCCATGGTAGCTTGAGCCCGTTGTCCACGGGCCAAAATCTCGGCAAATGATCCCTTCTTCGGCGGTGCTTTGGGTGCGGCGGCCGCAGGCGACGGCGCAGGTGACGGCGCGGGGCGGCTTGGAAGACCCGGTTTCGTGGACTTGGGTGCCGAGCTGGCCACCTTGCTGGCAGGTGTGTTGCCAGGCCTTGCACTTCCAGTATACGGCTGTTGAAGATTCGGCCTGTCACCAGATGACCTTGATGTCTGACCAACACCACCAGACGAGGCCGCCAGACGTGATGCCTTTGGGCCATCTCCACGCAGATCGTCATCGGGTTTGCGTTTACTCGGAATCGAGTCGGTCCTTTTGAGGCCTGGGCCGGACGCAGCAGTCGACTTGCCGCCGCTGATTTGGGCTAACAAGTCTCCGATCTGGATTTTGAAATGTCAGCCGAGCTGTACCATGAGAAGGTGAGGATATCTTGGATGGGGGGGTGGAGCCTACCGGCATTGTAGCTGCCTTACCGGAAGCTCTCCCAGGTGAACACGAGAGCTAGTAGATTATAATCTGGCCTCTCTCGTAAGAGACCTGGATGTGATGGTAATATGTATCCCTCTGCTCTCTCGCCTTCTCTCCCGCAGCAGGCAAGCGTTGGTATTTATGCAACGCGAGGCATGGGAGACGTGGCGGGAGCCAACAAGCCTAATCTTGTTAAGCCAGCTGTTTGGTGAATCAACGTTTCTTAGTAAACCAAACGAATGCGAGGGGGTTGGCAAACGTTGAGGTTTCCAAACGGCGATGCACTGCTGCAGTAGAGAAAGATTCGAAAAAGGGGGAGGACGCCGGCTGTAAGCTTCAGTAAGCCACACTACAGAAAAGGCGAAGCAAACAAAAACAGAATGTTGCGCTGGCAAACAGCTGCAGCAGCACACTTCCATGACAATGCGCTTGGGGGGCAAAAAAACGGCGAATAAAATACGCCACAATCCTCGGACCAAGATCGGGCACGTGATGCCTGACTTTTATGAGGTGATGGGAAGGTCTGTGGCGGGTGCGAAGCAAGATATATGTGGCTGGTGAGAGAGAGACATGGCAGGCATGGGCTTTGGCCAGTAAAGTACGGAGTACGTACCGCTGTCGGGGACCCCACATCAGTCCAATTTCGCCCTAACAATTTGCTCGCTAAATCACGTTTTTGTCGCCCACAGGTTTGCAAAATTGGCATGCCACTTTTGTGCGGCTCCGCCAACCTTTCTACCTGTTCAACTCCAACCACAACCTCACTGAACTCGAAGGCTTCAGTCTCCGCCCAACTTGCGGTTAAATTGATTGATTTCTCGTGTTTCTTGACACTTAACCTGTGAGTCCAACTCGTCCAATTCTGCGACGCTCGCAAGCCGTCCCAATGTAGCACGAATCCATTATCAATTCTGGCGCATTGCCGCGGATTGAAAAGTCGAGCTCAAAGTCTGACCAAGTTTTGCTACAACAGTCACCACATTCAAAATGAAGCACCTCGCCGCTTACCTCCTCCTCGGCCTCGGTGGCAACAACTCTCCTTCGGCCAAGGACATCAAGAACGTCCTCTCTGCCGTCGGTATTGAGGCTGACGATGACCGCCTGAAGACTCTCCTCTCCGAGCTTGAGGGCAAGGACGTCTCCGAGGTATGAACCAACCTCTCCTATACCCCGACACACAGCTTGGCGATGTAATATTAACCCTGTCCATAGCTCATTGCTGCCGGTTCCGAGAAGCTTGCTTCCGTTCCCTCTGGCGGTGCTGGCGGTGCCCCCGCTGCTGGTGGCGCTGCCGCCGGTGGTGCTGCTGCCGAGGAGAAGGCCGAGGAGAAGGAGGAGGAGAAGGAAGAGTCCGATGAGGACATGGGCTTCGGTCTCTTCGACTAAGCGGTTTCTTCGGAGAAGCCTGCAGGGTTACGACGTCGCACGAATTTCGGAAAAGTTGAGGTCGGGGAGTGCCACGGTTCTTCAATGTCTCGGGCGTAGGGGGAATTGGGCCCATGGATTGGGCTGGCGTGCTGTTTTTATAACACGGGCGTGATAGACCCCTCGGTCCATGGAATTTACGGCTTGCAATTTTCTGAACTTTTGTCCTTTTTCTATGCAATGTGATGAAACTTGTGTGATGATGATTACATTCTGCCCCCCTCCCTTTTCCCCATATTAAGGTACCATGTCAGATGAATCACAACGCCTCGCTAATGCAATAAACTAGATGCAATAGAATAAAAAAGACAATCAAAACTCCCCCGCTACCGCTTCATCCACGATGACGGCCGATAAGACGCCTCCTCCTCTCCTGTCCACGAAAATCTCGGCGGCAAGTGAGCATCTGCCATGGTAGCAGGATAACTCGGCAGGGGTGTATTTCCAGGATCTGGCGTCGTGGGCAATTCCGCAGGCGGCTGCCACTGCGGAGCGCCTTGATGGCCCTGCATTGTCGGATATCCCACAGGAGACATGTACGTGGTTGTAGGCGACACCTGGCTGTCAAGCATGTTAGTAACCCAGGACCACCAAGTATGGAAGAATGCACCGGAACCTAACATACCAAGTGTGCTGGACGCCGTCCCATGTCTGGGGGTCCATTGGGGAAACGGCATCGTTTTGGTTGTTCGCCATGGTGCTCGTCGACGCCCAAGACTGCTCCCGTTGCAGCACCGGGACCTGCGGCTGCTCAGGCTGCTTGGGTATGCTGAGCAGCCAAGGGGGATACGCCTCGTACACCACGGTGGACTTGGGCCATTTCTGCTCCTCCACGGCCGACAAGACATTTGCCGTGCAACGCTTGCACCCGAGGCCTTGTCTGCTGCAGAAGAGTGCCACCGACGCGGCTATCAGGACCACCACCGACGCTCCCACCCCAACGGCGATGACCACCAAGCAAATCCCGCCATAGGGGTCTTTCCTCTCACTCTGCTGGTTGAGCTGGGCGTTTGCGGCGGTACCTGCAATGCGCATGTTTGTGTGTCTTGGCAGCAGTGCAGGCGTTGTCAGAGACCTGGCTGCATCTCCAATCTGTGTATACATTGGGCGGTTAGTAAACAGGTAACAGGGCCCAAGACTATTAGCGAACCAAGTCATCTCACCTCCTCCGGTAGTATTATGCGTGGCACAACATCATGTGTTGTTTCTGAAGCCGGTAATGGAGATATTGAGGGTAGCAGGCTTGTATGTGATACAGAATGGTCGCTTGTGGACAACCCATTCGCATGGGCTGCGTCTCCAAGCACAGCCATGGAGAGCAGCAACTGTACGAGTAGAATAAAAGCCGCCATGTTGCTCCGCGCCAGCGCCAACTGTAAGCGACCTGGAGGGGGGGTTTGTAAAACGAGACTTGCTCAAGGTAATTACACAGAAGGGGAAAACGCACAAAGCTGCACTCTTGACACGGAATCCCAAAAACCGCCATCGTGTTCGCAGCAAAGCAGACTTGGACTTATATAACCTCAACGCTCTCGCTTAATCCACTATCCCCCTCCCCCTCTTCCTGTCTTCCTCGAGACATCCAGATTTCCAGAGAGAGGAGAAATCCACGTGGTCAACGCGCAGTTTCACGCCTTTGATTGGTTTCCATAGTCCCCAAGTGCATGCATATGAAGCCCTTCCTCAAGGGTCGCCAGGAACCCGTACCTAGGGTCAGCATCGTATCCACCATGGGGGAGGCAACTCATCAGCCTTCCCTTTGTTACTGGCCCTAGTCGTGAGGAAGCTCAGACCAGCAGTCAGCAACAAAGCCGGAAACGGCAAGTCGACTAGCCTCGTTTCGAGACGTCTTAATTCCCGCGTGCGCGCTTGATCAGCCAGAACGGATACATGTGCGTGCTAATGCAACGGGCGCAAGCGGCACGGTGCATGGCATGAACCCGCGTGGAGAAGGACCCGGGGGGGAGGGAAGTGGGCTTTTGCATTGGTTTGCAGCCAAGGCTACGCAGATGGATCGTGAGGTGCCGGATGAGGGTTTTCGAGGTCCCATTTCGAGACGAGGGGGCTGGGCTGGTTGCGCCGGGGGACATGTCTGGTGCTGATGGGATGCTGTTACGGGGTCTCAGGTACGGACAGAAGGGGGAAAGGAGAACGGCGATGGGCGACATGACCAGACTCGCGCAATCATACCGAGAGCCTCGTGACTATGGAAGCCTGATATACCATGTCGACAAGTATTGATATCACCGTAGGCCGTGTGCTCCACGACAGCCTCGTCCTCAGTTTCGTCACACCACCACGGACAAGCTCACACGCTTGACATTGCGAACCAACAAGCAATATAGTACTGCCCCCCCTCGGTGCTATTACGCCGGCCGCGCTCCGAATCGTCCAAACTCCCATGCTTCAAACCCCCACGAACTCTCGCGGCCGCCCCCCCGGGCCGGCGCATGGCCAAGATCAAATGTTTCATCCTGCAACCAGCAACAAAGGCCTGCTGTGGAACAATCCTCACATCTTCAAACTAGGCAAACACATTGGCACTCGCGGGAGGGGGGCTCTAGACAATCTGGCAACAAGAAACGCAGAAGCTCACGTTCTCAAACGTCGCTGAAGCCGAAGCCAAGGTCGGGGTTGCGCATGCCTCATCCGCCGCCACTGTGGACATGCGTCCCTAAAAATACAAGAACTCGTGCCTCTATGCCTCTTCGTCTCTGTAAAGGAAACAATGCGCGTCCCACATCGTCCAGACAGCCGCCAAAGCTGCGAGTACTTTATCTTGCGTGAGCCTCGCCCGCGCCCAGATCACCCACGGGTCCCAGAACCGACAGCCCGGTTACGGGGGAAACCCGTGGGAGCAATTGCAGGGATATCAATTAATGGCCCCAAGTAGGAAGCAATCAAAGAAAGGGAATCGGATAGAGACGGGGACAAGTCTGGCAAGTGCGGAAATGGGAGCATGTCTAGGCGTGGGAAGGAAACTCGTCGTAGGCGAAGCGCCGTCTTCATGTGGTCATGGTTGGTCGTCGAGCTTCTTTGTCTGGCGAGCCGAGTGCAGATTATTTTCCAAGGTCCTTGAGGGATGCAGACAAAGAAGATTATTCCATCTGAGCGTACGTCCTCGTGCCTGAGCCATCAAATTTGACACGCTGGAACTCGAAGCGAAAGGAACGTAAGCGATTAGCCTGGATCGCGGACGAGACAGAGTGTTTGTAGACTCGGCTACAATTGTTGTAGTGGCTGAATCTGCTTCACGCGGCGGAAGACTAGGTGGTTTAAAATATCACATGCATCCTGTGAATCACCGGTGCTTGCGAGGCCTTTTTGCTTGCAGGTCCCCGGATGGGCAAATCTTGTGCGTTGCGCGCTGAAGTTTGAAAGACAATCGCAACCAACACTTGACGAGACGAAAGTGTGGGGGCGAAGTTGTCTTTGCTAGCTCTCCAAGACCAAGCTAGTGTAGTATTCTATAACACATCATTAGCATCTCACCAGTTTTTTGCGCACAATTTGACAGGCAATGGCTACCATCCCGTATTCTATTGTCTCACCTACCCTATCCTCTATATGGTATTCATAGTGCAGCAAATTTCACTGCGTCTTCGTCTTTGGCGACTTCCATGCCACAAGGCCACTGTCTACCAGCAACTTCCAGAAACACCACAAATAACACAGCATGAAACCAGCACAACCGAGGCCGACATTGGCCACCACCCATAGATCCGGCTTATCAGCAGGAGGAGGCACAATGGCGTTGACGACATGCCAAACGCCCATGAAAATATAGAAACAAGCATGAATAGTGGCAACTGCCCACTGCTTGGATGCAGGCCCGGCCTCCATGAACGGAGCGGTCCAGCATGTCGGGGGCAGCCCTACAAGGTATGCCCACAACAGCGTCAACACAGTGTATGGAACGGCGAGATCTACCCTGCTGAGCAATGGGAACATAGTCCAAGCCCCGAGAAGGTTAGCGAACCCAACCCATGATCGCGTGTCGCCACTGAGTCCCTGTTTCCCGGCTAGCAGCAGAGTCATTGGCATCAAAGGAAGGAGGACACTCTTCTCATGGACTTGGTAGCTGAACAAGAAAAATCCCCAGGCAGTGGCAGCAAACGCTGACGGCAGCAGCTTCTTATCTGGTCGGATAAAGAGGACCAGGTTCGGGGGGATAATGGACAGGAGCGTGGCACCGAGAGCCGCCTTCTGCAACAGGTCGGAGGGAAGGTTGCGAAGTTTCACGACGACATTCATAGCGCACCAGAAGTTGGCCACTTTGTCCTCGAATAATCCTCTGGAGAAGGGGAAGATACGGTGGACCATCTGAATCATTTGCACTAATATAGCATAAAGAGCAGAGCGGGTATCGAGATATTGGGCAAAAAAAGGGAACAGTGGAAGCGGTGGCGGTGGTCCGTCCACATCAGGTCGTGAGTCGATTCCTCGGTGCCTATCGTACAGTGTGCCGATAATCAGGGGTAGGACCAGAACTGCAAACGAGGCAATCGTAGCCAGTCCAATGCCAATTAGCCGCACCATGTTGATTCTTGGCTGGACACATTTGCCCAAGAGGTAGGCGAATACGGAGAATGCGTAATAGAGTGCCATTTGTTTGAAGCCAAGCGCGGCCACAAAAAAGACGGCGGCCCATTTGTATCTTTCAGCCAACATGCTGTTAATGCTGGAGAGGACAAGACCTAGCATGACTGTATTGTATTGAAAATGAATATGGTCAACTAGGATCGTGGCGGGCTGCATTAAAATAGCAACGAGGGCGACGGAACTGGTCCAGGTAGCCACGCCACTTAGTCTGCTGTATCGTCGAGCAAAGACCACAGCGGCGGGGATGTAAATGAGATACTCGGAGATAATGACGGTTGCTCTCATGAAAATCTTCAGGTTTGGGTCGTCGGAGCCTCGAGAGGTAAAGAGTGCGAACCAAGCAGGCTCAATCAAGCCTCCAATCTTGCCCATAAGCCAGCTGTGGTATGCCGTAAGAGGCGGATAATCGAGCCCCCACCATTGTAGGTCGTGGAAATACCACTGTGAGATGGGAAGATGCGTTGTCACCTCCATCCAGTGTCGTTGCGCTTCATAGTCACCGAACATGGGAGGGCGTTGGAAGCCTACGCAGGACCAGAAGTGTTGTTAGCCTTAGTTTCGTACCATTGCTGGTTCAATCACGCAGTTTGTATTGCGTCGGCTCACCAGAATACCCCCAGAGTCCTGCGGCCCATCGAAACAAGCCAGCAACCATCAAAATCACCGGCAACACCTCCCATTGCGTAGATGACGTCCGGGCCGGCCACATAAACGCCGCCAGGGGGAAGGACGGGGCTCGAACCAAAGCTTCAGATCTCGCCCGGGCAGGCTTGTCGCTGCCATTGCCCTGCTTGAGCTTGCGCCTGGGCTTGTGAGGTGAAGGACTTGCCCCTGCCATGGTGACGGCGACGGCGCAGACGGGGTCAATGAGGGACGGCGCTCGTGATGCTCATCTGGAGAAGGGGTGGTGGTTGGTGCACGATGAATGTGGCTTCATAGACGAGGTGACCGGGTTTATGATTGATGTGGGTGGAGCTCGCGCCTTGGTCTGGCAAAATGTCTGGTCTGGTTGGATCCGGTCTTCTGGTCAAGCTGTACACAGCAAAAATGTCCGGTGCTTCTAGAAGCAGCTCAAGCTCAAAACGACAGACGTCGTAATGCGCATAGTGCGAGCTGCTCTCCCAGAAACAGTGCAACTCGCATCAATCCAGAGAGGCCAAGACTTTGCATTCCCACCGCACGAACAGTCGACCCTCTGCCTCGCCTTCGCTCTCGATGTTGTCTGAATTTCCGAGCCTCAATAACCACCGGCAGGGGGTCCCTCCATAAATCTGCCTCGCCCAAAATGCCCTTTCCCTTTGTTCTCCCCACGACATCCTCATTCTCTTTCTCCTCGTGTTTCAGCTGTGATTCACACCCATCGCTGCCATTGACCGCCAGTGGCCAACGAGGGGTAGTGAGAGATGCCCTGAAGAAGCACAAACGATCGCCGCCGAATGCACGCATCGGAAGTCTAGCCGCCGTCGTCTCCAGCATCGACGGGTATCTGCCGTATCTGCTCGCCGTGGACGCTGGTGTGAGCTCGCAGTGCTTGGACGCTGGTGAAGTCATAAGCGTTGTCTTGAAGACGGCGCCATCCATCAGCTGGAGACCAACATTGTCTGGCGATATTGTTCCCGGTAGAGAAAGGCCCCGTGTAAAGATCACCTCGTTGGAGTATGAAATCTTTTTTGTCTTGTCTTCGCTGGCATATGCGTATACCTTGACAGCCCGGTCGACGTTGCAGCCGTTGTACATCACCACGACGAGTTTCTTGGGCGCTAAAGAGAGGACGACTGCCATCACGGCGGCTACAAAGTACCTACTTGACGCCGCGTCAATCTACGACTACCTCTCTTTGCGGAGCGAGCAAATCTCCAGCACGGCACCATGCGTGGATGTTGCGCCTACTACGGCAAGGGCGCTGTCGTCGCTAGCTCTAGCAGAAGCGACACTGCTAGCCGTGCTCAAGGATGATCCGTATCCGGCAGCGGTAGCCCAGGATCGTAACAAGACGGATAAGGAGTGGATGTTTAAGGCCCCCGATATTCCCAAAGTGCGAGCCCATCTTTTCGCTCGCCTTTGTCTCGCCGCGTCTGAGCATGCAGCCAAGGCCTCCTCACTGCTACAATCTGCAGGCTCTGGTACCAACAGGGTGAACCCAGTGCTTCTGAAATACTTGGAAGACCTTCGTCGCACAAGTAGAGCAAAGGCTTGCAGATTTTTCGGCATTGACGCCGAGCTAGGTGGGCAGACTGCCGAAGGCATTGGCTGGCTGCGGGTTGGTCTTCAGGAATTAGGTATCGAGGCCAAGGAGGCGAAAAAGGGCTTCAGTTTGAGCAGGTTAAAGAAGGATATAAGTGAAAAGCGAGAGGACCGTCGTGTAGAAAGGGAGACGGATTGGGGCTCGGATGCAGGTAGGCTTGAGGAGACGAGGATCATTGAGTTGCTTGACGAAAAGTGGAACAAGATCAATGACACTGTGAGTATGCCACGAAAATGGTTTCATTATTCGCGAGCTAACTTGTTCCCTAGATGAACACAAAGGCCATCCCGCCAGTCAGCACTCTCCTGCCTAAAATGCCTTCTGGCCGAGAGATTCATACCGTCAAACCATATCAACCGCCCACGCTGGATCGAGATGTTTTGGAAGCCATGCGGTCACTATAAAATATTATAGAAAAAAACGAATTTAGTAGCTTTTAAAGATGCTAGCTTAACTACGTAAGAATAGGCTAATTTAAATACTTTAATAAGTATTTTAGAGATTTTTAATTGGCCTATAACATAATTATAAAGCTAATCTTATAATACTATAAGTTTAGTATGTTTTTTTCTAATAAGAATTTATACTTTACTTTAAGATATATTAAAAGATTAAAAAAGTTAGCTTAAAAATGTAAGTTTTATAATATTTATAATATTTATAATTTTATTTTAAATTACTAACTATTTTATAATTAAATACTTATAATCTATTAGCTAAGGTCTTTATTTTAGCTTTAGAAAAAGGCTTATATAAATTAAATTACTATTTTCCTAAGAATATTAATAGTAATTATAATTTTTAGAAGCCTTATTTATTTGCTATTATATTAGACCCTAGGCTTAATTTACAATCAATTAAAAATCAATTAAGTATTAATTCTAATACTATTAATTAACTATTAAAAGACTTAAAAGCCGAATATAAAGAGTAAGTTATAATTTATTATATATAATATATATTTTAAATTTCTTAATAACTAATTATATAATAGAACCTATTACGAATATATAAAAGACCCTAAAAATAAAGTAATTTCTTATATAGAATTAGAAGAAATTTCTTCTAATTCTAAAAAATCAACTAAAAATACGAATAATACTTGAATTAAAGTTAATTTATAATAACTAGCTAATTTAGCTTCTTATAATAATATTAGGCTTTAAAAAAAGCCTAGCTTATTTAATAACTTATTTTTAAAGCAAAAAACTAAAGCTATTAAAAAAACTAGAAAAAATGAGATTTCTAGTTATTTAAAGCTTAATTTTAAAGAAGATACGGTATTTTTAATCTTTTATAATCTTTTATAATATTATTTATACATTTATAATTATAAGCTAACTTTAAATAGTAAGATATATTTATTTAGTGGGTTAATTCCACTAAATCTTTCCTAATTCTTTCTATAATAGCTTAAAAATATTTAGCTATTCTAGCTACTTTAGGAGCTATAAAAGGGAATTTTAACTAGGGAACTAATATTATTACTAAGCGAAGAACTGCTTTATTACATGAAAATATTTGAATTATTTTATTATTAAAAAACTAGGTTAAAAATAAGAATAAAAGGGTGGAAAATAAGAGATATTATAATTTATTTTTATATTCTAGTGGAAATTTAAAAGAAAAAGAAGAAGAAGAGGAAGAAGAAGAGGAAGAAGAAGATTAAAATAAAGTTTTAACTAATTCTAATAAAAATAAGGATATTTTTAAGTTTAATTATATAGATATTAGTAAGAATATAGAAGAAGAAGAAGAGGAGGAAAATATTTATAATTCTAATACTTAATTTAATATTAAAAGGGTTTTTTTTATTATTATTTTTTATTTTATGTAAAAGAGTAAAATTTTAGCTTTATAAAAGTTTAAAAAGTAATATTTAAAGTTAACTATATAAAGAGTTATTTAAATTTATATTTTATATAAATTTATATTTAATATTTTTATATTTAAGTTATAGGGTAATAAGTTAAATCTCTTTTCTTATAAAATATTTATATGTAAATAATAGGATTTTTTTCCTTTATTAAATTAAGTAAATTTTAATTATAATTATAATATAAAATAATATTTACTTACCTAATATAAATCCCTTAAATTTCCCTTATACTTTCTCTTATTTTTATATTTTTATTAGTTTTTTAATCCCTATTTTTAGCTTATTTAAGCTAGCTAATCCCTGCTTACTAATACTAATATTAGTAAGTAAATTTAGCTTTATTTTAGCTTACTAATTATATTAGCTAATAATAGCTTATAAATTAATTAACACTATATATTACACTAATTTTTAAAATGTAATGTAGTGTAGTAAAACTACACTATACTACACTACACTAAAATTCACTAAAAACTACAAAACTACACTACTTCTAATGCTCTGGCTATAGGGCTTATTTAATAACCTAAAAAGCCCTTTAAGGCATTTAAAAATAAGCTCTTAAGATAATAGCCCACGTAAAAATTAGCTATCTTATTAGATATAACTTAACTAATATCTTTCACATATAAATTCTATTAAAATTAAAAGTTAAATAGGTTAAAGATATAACCTTTAATAAAAAAACCTTCTATTAAGGCTAAATTTATTAAATTCAACTATAAAAGCTATAATAGCTTAAATTTTTAACCTATATTAAGTCTAATAATAATAGTAATACTAATAAAATACGATTTATTATTAAAGTTAACACTTAAGGCCTTTAAGCTAGTTAAAAAGAAAGTTAATTATTTAAATTTAATATTTTTAAAGACCTTAAATGTAATACAAGCGGCCCTTATTAAGACCTTTTAACGCTAGCTTTATTAAAGCCTTTTAATTAATTTAAAGGGCCTTAATAGTTATAATAAATTTCTAATAGGGCTCTTAGTAGCTTTTATAATAGCTTTTTAATTAAATAGCTTAAAAGGCTATATAAAAGAAGCCTATTACCTAAACCTTAATATTAAAAAGAGCTATAAAAGTACTCTTATAAGCTTAAATTTAAAAAGGCTACTTAAGCTAAATATAATACCTTAATTAATTAAGAGACCTTTTAACCTATTTAACCTAATTAAATAAAATAGCTATATTACCCGTTATTATTAATATAAGTGTTTAAATATAAATACGATAAATATAAATTTATTAATAAATTTAAGGCCTATTTATACGTATAAGATAACCTTTAACTACCTAATAATAAGGAGACCTATACTATAACCTTAACTAGAAGGTTATTTTAAACCCTAATAGCTATTATAGCTAAATTTAACCTTAAAGCTAGGTAGCTTAACGCGGTAAACGCTTTTATAAATAGCCTAATTAACGAAGAAGTTTACGTTAAATTTCCTAAAGGCTTTAAAAGGCCCGATTAAATAATAAGGCTACTATAAGCCCTATATAAGCTATAAAGGTTAGCCTTATTATAGTAATAGTCCCTTAGTAAAACCTTTAAGCTACTAGGTTTAACACCTTATTTAAAAGACCCTTATATCTTTAATAGCCTAATATTAATAGTCTTTTTTTACGTTAATAATATCGTCTTTTTATACTATTAAGTAGCTTTTAAAGCCGTTAATTAAATGATTTAAAAGCTTAAATTAACCTATAATATAAAGGATCTTAGTAAGCTATAATAGTTTTTAGGTATTTAAATCCTTTAAGATAAGGCTACTTATAAGCTTTAGCTATATTAGAATTTTTATATTAAAAAACTAGCTATAAAATTTAATATCCCTAAAAAAGACAGCTTTAAAGAAAGTCTAATACCTGGAAATCAGTTAAAATCTAATTTAAGTATTATAACTATTAATTAAATTCATTAATATTAGTAAATAATTAGCTCTATTAATTATATTACGGTTATTAAAAGACCTAATATAGCTAAACTAGTAGTTAAGCTAGTTAAATTTCTCTTTAACCCGTTAAAAATCTACTAATAGGTCGCTAATTAAGTTATTAAATACCTATATTTAACGTAATACCTAGTAATTAAATTTAATAAAAGTCCTAATAACTTAAAGCTTTAAATAGCTTTTAATACCGCCTTTATAAACGACTAATAAACCGAAAAGTTATTATAAGACTTAATAATTTAATTATTTAATAGACCTATTAATTAAATAGCTAATAAGTAAAATATAATTATAATATTATCTATTAAAGCTAAATTATTAGCTTTTATACATATAATTAAAGAGACTATTATAATATTAAGGCTTTTTTAATAGCTAAACCTATAATTAAATTATTTAAAGCCTATAATATAATATAATAATTTATAGATAATTTAGCTTATTAATAGTAATCTTTTAAGGCTTAAAATTACTCTTTATTATATTAATATTTATAATAGCTAGATTTAATAAGCCTATTAATAAGAGACCTTTAATATTAAATTCGTTTAAAGTATTAATAATTTAATTAATAGATTAATAAAGATTCTAATAAGCTAATAATTTAACCGCTTTATTAAGTAATTAAAGCTTATTAATATTATTAGCATTATTAAAAGGGCTTAAATTAACTAATTTAACTTACCCTAATAGCTATTAATAGCTTTAACAGCTAACTATTAACCTAATCTATAAGAGTATATTAACGCTAAAGGCCCCTTTTAATAGAAAATAGCTGCTATTTATTAGGGACCCTAATAAGCTCTAAAACGCCTTAAATAGCTGCTTTTTAATTATACGAAAAGCCTTAAAAGAAGGCTCGCGCTACCACTCTATTAAAGCTGAACCTTTAATAGCTAGATACCGTAAAACCCCTTAAATTAATTACTTTTTAGGTGACCTATTAAATAACCTTAATATCTATAAATAAGGCCCTGTTTTCCGTACCTAGATAGCTTCAATCAAGGACAATTCCACTATTCAATCTGCTTTCATAGCTGTCAACGTGATACATAATAAGTTTTTTAGCCTGTCTAGCAACAGCCAACATATACTAATAAGAAGGGCATCTACATATGTACCCCTCAGTGCTGCCTAGCTGCGCACGATGGCGCGTTTCTGGCGTACAGCTTTGCTACATGTTGGCCCTAATATCCGATAGGAGTCGCATCAAGACCTCACGTCCTCCATGTCCGTCGACGGCTAATCGTCTCGGCCGTACTCCATGCCCGCCTCTTCATCGTCTGCATATTATCCCATCAACCTGCAGCGGCGACGAAAGACAGTCTGGTACACGATGGATTCCATCCAGTACAAGAGAACCTTTGAGGCGGCTTTCTCACCCCATCAAGTCTCGAAGACTGGAACCATGATGCCACGGAGGATTTTGAGATTTTCGTCGATATAGTACTCCTCCTGGAGGATCTTCATGGTGAGAGACTCTGCGTCAGTCTCACCGCCGTCGACAGCTGGTTCAATGGCGCCAATCAGCCAAAAAGCAGCTCCCTGTTTTCACCCGCTTTTAAAAGAAATATTACTTACATATATCAAGGCGCCGTAAGAGGGTATCTATCAGACAGCCAAGGAGAGCCGCCACGACATCTCGCAAGGCTGGCTTACGCTGCAGGCGATAGTCCAGAGACGATGGGCCTGTCTCATCAGCTTCGAA
This sequence comes from Metarhizium acridum, assembly GCF_019434415.1. Classification (NCBI taxonomy): domain Eukaryota; kingdom Fungi; phylum Ascomycota; class Sordariomycetes; order Hypocreales; family Clavicipitaceae; genus Metarhizium; species Metarhizium acridum. Next base: position 250,616 of record NW_027094020.1, on the reverse strand, counting down.
CTCTCGTGCCCACTTGTTGAAATAGGCCTGTTGGCACTGCAGCTGCAGTTGCTGAAAGTCAATGTAATGTTCGCATGCAGTCGAGCCACCTAGGCATTTTCTGAATAACTCGTCGCAGGCTATAGTCTTGTCTCTCAACAGAGTCTCAAGGTGGACCTTGGGAACTGGAGGCGTGGTTTCGCACATATTCGACACGACGATGCTATAGTCACACTTCTATCTTGCTTCATCAAGATGAGATGCATAAATTAATATTATACCTTGTCCTTGTCGAAACCGGATGAATTGCCTTTATATAGACTTCTTGGCAACGCCTCCTAGCCAATTGAAGTAAGTGGGCGCCTTTGTCCTCACCACTGGTCCACTGGCCTAATTTCCTAATTTCACGTCTCTCCTTTATGAATGTCCCTAGAGCCGCGCAATCCTTTCATTAGACCAGTCTTTTTGTCATGGGCTGTTCACTTGTTCGAATTTCAGTGAATCGCTTAAAGGCTTCGAGACTACGCACGGCAAATTTCTCTGGGCAGGCCATTCCTGCCATCTTGAACCCGTGAAGTTGCATTAAGGCGGTACCACTACTTACGTTTTTGGCCGTTTCTGTGATTGTATTTTCTCGGAATTGTTTGACGTCAAAGAGCGGTAGTTATCGACAACTCTCTAGATTGGGATGACATCTCCATTTCTAAACGACGCAATATATTCTTAGCATAACATCCAGAATGGCTCGCGGTAAGTAGTTGGAAAGTTCCAGGAAGCCAACAAAGAAGTCTGTCAACATTGAACTCATACAGAGAATCCTAGGCCGGAGTCGCATTTTAACGAAGCTTGGGAAAATTATTCGCCGCCCGCTTTTAAGCGTTCACATCCCAGCTTCATCCACATTGTTCATTCAGTCCATGACAAATCTGCCTCTGGGTGATGGTGCTCAACGGGTTGCGTCCAGGGCCTTCACTTCAACAAAGACGCATGTGTGGACGACCTCAAGATCTAATTGTTACACAAACCACATGTAAACAATCACTATATGAGAAATATTCATGGCAATTCGTGACCGCATGCCTATTAATGATATACGGCCTAACAGAGAATCTTAAGCGTCTTTGACAAACCATGTAGAAATTGGAGTATAGGGTATGGGGTCAGCAGTCTCCACCTTTTCTTCGGGTTAAGGCACCCAGACCTCTAAATGTATTGTATTTTTTGTATTTTTTACTATACTGTATTGTAATGTATTGTATTATATTATAATATATTACAATACATTATAAGATAAGAATACTGTAACGGTGGCTTAGGTTCTAAGGCACAGTAGGTCTATTTCTTAGGAAGTAAGTTAAGTTAAATACTATAAAGTAGCTTTTTAAGTAGTATTATAATAAGGCTATTAAGAGTATAACTCTTAATAGTAAAACTATTACTTAAATTAATTAATAAAGATTTAAACTATTTAACTATAAGAATACCTTCTCCTTAAGTACTTATTTATCTCTTTATTATAATCTTAAATTAATTAGCTTAACTATTAATCTCTTTAAACCTTAATTAATTAGCTTAAGGTTTAATTAGTTTAATTCTCTTTAGTTAATATATTTAAACATTAACCTCTTTAATTACCTCTTAAGTTACGTAGCTAATTACATGCCCTTACCTTCTTCTTATACCTATAAGTTATACCTATTCTAGCTGGTATAATCCTATTCTATATCTTATATAGTATTATTTATAATATTATACCCCTTCTTTATTAGTCTTATTCTTAAAGCTATTAAAATAAGCTAGCTTAAATATTATACGTTTTCTTTCTTTTATTATTATATACTATTATATTAATTAATCGTATCTTAAAATAGCGGTTTAAAGCTTCGTTTACTTCTTCCCTTTACTAGAATAACCTTCTTTTTATAATAATTAATAATCTATCTTTATCCCTTATAAAGGCTTACACTTATTATACTTATATAAGATTTTCCTAATATAAAGCCTTTATTTCTAATTTAAGTTATTATATAAAGTATATAGTAAATAAGTAAGAGAATTATAATATTACGGGATTAACCCTTTAATAGCTTTATAGTATTACGAATTAATATTATAAGCTTAAAAGGGAGCTTAAAGAAGCTAAGAAGCGTACTTTAACTAAGAATTAAAAGGTCTTATATTTACGAAAATAAAAGAAATTATAGTTTAAGAAAATAATACGTGTAATTACGCGTAATATTAATAACATTAAAGAGTTAAAACGTATAAAACGTAAGAAAGTAAAATAGCTTTAAAAGACTATAAGAGTTCTTTTTACTTCTTTTAAGAATTTAAATCCTATTTTAGTTTATTCCTTAAATATTAAATTTAATATTAAGTTATTAAGTAATACTTAAAAGATTAATTAAGATACGTTTCTTAGGAATAAAACTATTTAAGTAACGTTAAGTAATTTATAAGATTTTTAGCTAGTTTTTAGGTGTTTTTAAAGTTTAAATATCTCTTTTATTTAATAAGATAATAATAATTCTTTATACCTTCTTATACTTTAAGTATTCGTTTAACTTTATATTTATTAATATCTTTTATTATAATATTTATAATAATTATAGATTTATCTAGTACTTTCTTTAATAGTAATATATAAAATATAAAATAGATTCTTATTTTATTTAATAATAATAATTTATAGTTAATATTTAAGATTTTTCGTTTAATAAGAAATAGTTTAATCTTCTTTTAGTTAAGTTTATTACTAGGTTACTTAATTTTAATATTTTTATAAATAAGGTATACTTTATATCTCTCCTTTAAGATTAACGCTAGTAATCTCTTTTTATTCGCGTAGTATTTTATTTAGTTCTATAAAAATATTTATTTCTATTATAAGTGTTTTTATATTTCTATTATAATTACTATATACGTTATAATTACTAGCGCGTTTACATTTTATATTACATATATTTTAATAATAGGGTTAAATTCGTAATTTACCCTAAATAGTAATATCTTTATATTATTAATCTTAAAGCTATTATAAGCCTATTATACTAGTAATAGCTATTCTACCTAATTATTCTATTAGTAGTTAATATAGCTTCGTAAATATTATTCAAGTATTTAATTTAAGATTTCTATTTATTTATTTAATTATAGGTGAAATGCTATTAATAAGCTTTATTTAATCTTTATAGTTTCTATAAGGCATTTCTAAAAGTTTAAGGTAAATAATTTATCGTAATTTAATATAAGCTTTATTAATAATTCGTGCTATATAATAACTATTTTAAAGAATATATACGCTAAGTCCTTAGTATTACTTAATTTCTTATATAAAATATAATAAGCGTATTTTATAAGTTTATTTATAATAACTAAAATACTATTATAAGTTACTTTTATTATAGGTTCTTTTAACTTTAATAGTTTAATAATAAAGTCTATTATAATAGTTTACTATACTCTTTTAAGTGGTAATATTAGTTATAATTCTCTATATAATACGTGTCACGCTAATTTTACTTTATTACACGTGTTACATTTCTTAATAACTTCTTATACTATTTTTCTGCTTTTTAAAAAGTTATATAATCTTTTTAACCTATTAATTATTTTCCCTATACCCTAATATTCATGTAATAGGTGCTCGTATATTTCCTTAATAAGCTATTCTTAAAGTGTATTAGAAATATACTATTATTTATTATATAAGAAGGTTTTACCTTTCTTAAATAAATACGTTTTCGTTTCTTAATTATTTAAATAACTATTATTATTAATATATAATATAATCTAATATATTTATATTTTATTTAGCTTAACTTACTATATTATATAAATTTCTTAGGTGCTTAATATAAGATTTTTATTCTTAATAGCGCGTAATAGAGGTGTATTACTTACTTACTTATTTAATTTTAAGTTCTCTTTTTAGCTAAGCGCGTTTACTCTTTTATTTTTAAATTCTTTATAGTATATAATCTTAAAGTTATAATTTATAAGGGTTTTATATTATTTAATCTATCGTTTATTTAAATCCTTTATAATTAAGAATAATATAAGATTTTTATAGTTAGTATAAACCTTAATTTAATACTTTACTCTTATAAGATAGTATTTTTATTCTTTAAAGCACTTAATAATAGCTATAAGTTCTTTATTATAAATCCTATAATTAAGTTTAAGTTTATAGAGTTTCTTTAAGAAGAATATAACTAGGTGTAATCTTCCTTAATTATCTTATTATTTAAGCTATTCGCCTAATATAAAGTTTAAGGCGTTGATTTTAAGCTTATAAGGTTTATTCTAATTAAGTGCTTTTAATATAGGTTTTAACGTAACTAAATCTTTTATCTTTTAAAATACTATAACTTTTAGTTTATTCTATTAAAAGCTAACTTCTTTCTTTATTAGATTTATAAGAGATTATAAAATATCTTTATATTCGCTTAAGAACTTATAATAAAAGTTTATAAATACTATAAATTCTTTAACTTCTTTTAGATTCTTTAATATAAGCTATTTCTTAATAGTTTTAATCTTATTTAAGCTTATTTATATTTCTTTATATATAAGTATATACCCTAAAAAGTATATAGTATTCTAGTAGAACTAGTATTTTAAGGCTTTAACTAAAAGTTTATTATTCTATAAAGTTTATAATACCTTATATATATATTATTTATATTTCTTAAGGGTATTTAAGTAAATAAGAATATTATTAAGGTATATAACTATAAACACTTTTAGTTATTTCTATAAGATTATATTAATTATTCTTTAAAAGGTTATTAATACGTTAATAAGCCTAAAAGGTATTACTAGATATTTATAGTATTCTCTATTAGTTTAAAATACTATTATTTACTCGTAGCTTTCTTTTATTTATATAAGGTTATAGGCTTCTTTTAAGTTAAGTATAATAAACTATTTAGCTTTTTTAACTTTATCTTTAATTTCTATTATAAGTAGTAACAGATATTAATTCTTAATTATAATCTTATTTAAGTATTAATAATTAATATATAATTATAGTTTCCTATTCTTCTTTAATACCTATAAGATTAGGTATTCTATTAAAAACTCTAATAGTCTTATATATCCCTTCTATAATATATCCTTTAAATACTCCTTAAGTGCTTTATTTTACTTAAGATTCTAAGAATAAATTTTATTAAACGTTAGTTTAATACTAGGCTAGAGTTTAATCTTATAATTCTAACGTAAATACTTTAATAGTTCTATTTTTAACTCTCTATTAAATAGCTTACTATACTTTAAGTATTTCTTAGAAATCTTTATTATCTTAGCTTTTAGCTCTCTAGTAATTATATATATTCCTAAAGGCCTATTATAGTTTAAATAAGATGCTTTTTATAAGCTACTCTTAGCTTTATAACTATATTCTAGTAAATTCTATTAAAGTTAGCCGATTCTTTAATTAACTTATAGATTACTTACTTATAATTAAGGTATCTTTAATATAATATTATATTTTAAGATTACTATAATATTTAATATAACCTAGTGTTTTATACCTTATATATTAATAAGAAGTTACATTACTTTTATATTAACTACTTCTTAGCTATACTTTATTATAGTTTCTTTTATGGTTATAAGTTAATAGGGCTTATCTTTAAGTGTTTAAGGTAATTATAATCTATTAATAAGATTTAATAAGATAAAATTTTCTTATACTTTACTATTAATTATTACCTAAATCTTTTATTTTATTATAATTATATTAATTATAAGGTATACTATACTACTAATATTTATAGTATATAAAGACCTATTAGATCTTCGTTAAGAAATTAGTTTTAATTATAATAATAGCTATTATTTTCTAATTTATTAATTCTATTCTTATATTATTCTTTAACGCGTTATTCTAGGCGCTATTATTAGCAGTTATCTTTTAACGTATTATTAAAGCTTTCTTAATAATTACTTAACCTATTATTTATATTAATTAAACTTAAGCTAAGCGAGTTACTTATAATTATATAATTCTCTTTCTTCTTATATTATAAGGTTATAGCTTAAGTAATATATATGTTATTCTTAGTATAATATAACTTTTTATTTAATATCTTTAAATTAATTTATTATAATTTTAATTATATTATAAGAGTTATTCTTCTTCCCTTTTATTCTTATAAAAACTATTTATTACCTTACTTACTATTAAGGTATATATAGTAATTATTATTATAATAAAAGGTTTAATTAAGAAGTTTATATTTAATTTTAGGTTTATTTTTCTTAATTAAATAATTCTCTTCTTCTTAAATCTATTCTAGTAAAGGTTTACTTTTTAATAAGAGTATCTAGTATTCCTAAAAGTTATTAGGTATTAGTTAGGTTTTAAATTCCTAATTTTTATTTAAACTAATATTATTTATTAATATAAAGCTTTCTTTATTACTTATTATACTAAGATTTCGCGTAGGTAAGTCTTTTTAATTTATAGTATAAAGCTTTTTACTTTTAAAAATTAGCTTTTATAGCTTTTTTAAAGCTTTATATTTATTTATAAAGTATTTAATCTTACTATAATTATAATAAGTTTTCCCCTTTTCTTATTTATAGCGTTAAGTTCTATAAGTTTAACGTAATACCCGTATACTATTAATATTTAACGTAGCTTATTACTATTAGGTTTATTAAACCTAGTTTATAATTTAAATTTTCTATAACTTTTTTTATAATATTACTTATATAAACAATTATTTACCTTAATAACTATTTTAATAAAGTTATTAAATAACTTAAAATAATCTTCTTAATAAATATTATTCTTTACTTTTTTTTTAAGTTCTTAATAGAAAACTTTTATTTTAGGTTTAATATTTTTATTAAGTTTTACTATAATACGTTTAAACTCCCTAATATAATAAGCTATAAATTTAATTTACTTAAGTTAAGTAAGTTATTATATAGCTTTCTTATACTTATTAGAATTTTTAAATATAATAAGAAGTTATTCTTTAAAGGTTTTATAATTAAAGAAAATATAAATAACTTTTACTTTAACTTTAACGCTATACTTAAGATATACGTAAAGGGTTAGCTTCTATTATTCTATTACTTTTCTAGTTAAGAGATTACTAATATAAAGAATTTATAACTTAAGTATTATATAAATTTTTTTATTAACTTATAAGTAAGCTTAAGCTTATATAAGAAAGTTTCTTATATTACCTTTATAATTATTATATAATTTAAGCTTAAGGAATTTTAGTATATTATTATTATTAATAAAGAATATAAGTATAAGGTTTTAAACTATTATAAGTTTCTCTTCTTATACCTTAAGTTTTTTATAGAGATTATTCTATTAATTAAAAAGCTATTAATTTTACTTCTTAAACTTAATAATCTTATTATAAAGGTACTTTATTATCTCCTTAAGGTTAATAGTCTTTTTACTTAAGGTAAATATCTTAAAAGTTATTATTACTTAAAGTTTTAAGGTAACTTATTAAATAAAATTAATTAAAATGTAATAATAGCTTAAGTTTTAAGGTATAATAGGTTTATTTCTTAAAAAGTAAGTTAAGTTAAATACTATAAAGTAGCTTTTTAAGTAATATTATAATAAGACTATTAAGAGTATAACTCTTAATAATAAGACTATTACTTAAATTAATTAATAAAGATTTAAATTATTTAATTATAAAAATACCTTCTCCTTAAGTACTTATTTATCTCTTTATAATAATCTTAAATTAATTAGCTTAACTATTAATCTCTTTAAACCTTAATTAATTAACTTAAGGTTTAATTAATTTAATTCTTCTTAATTAATATATTTAAATATTAACCTCTTTAATTACCTCTTAGGTTACGTAGCTAATCACGTGCCTTTACCTTCTTCTTATACCCACGAGTCGTGCCTATCCTAGCCGGTACGCTCCCGTCCCGTGTCTTATATAGTGTCGTTCGTAACAAATACCTATAAATGTATTATAAGGCTATAAAATATCTAATAATAGAAATAAATGCTTACATAAGCATATTATATATTAAAATAAAGCTAAAAATCACGTGATTTTAAATCTTCAAAAATTAACCTTAAAATGTGGATATTAAGCGAGATATTAAGCTTTAAAGTTATGTCTTAAAATAAAAAGTAAGTAAAGCGGGGCGAATTTTCAATTGCTTATAACTTTTTAATGCGGTAACTTATAATAGTAAGAAGTGGGGCATTTTAAAGAGCTAATTTAGCTCTTTTTAATGATATAAAATTTTCCCTTATAACCCTTATAATTAGCCTTATAATCTTAAGTTTGAAAAAATAGGGGTTTTTTTTTACTTATAATACATTTATAGGTATTTTAGTTATGTAATGTAATGTATTTAAATACAATACACGAAAATACAATACAATACAAAATACAATATATAATACACTTGTATTTACTATATTCGTAAGAGCTCTGACTTAGTCTTAGTCTTAGGCACCAGTGCAAAGCAATTGGACCCTGTTTACGAAGCACTCCGTGCGCGTTTACATAACACGCAGCCAATCATGAAACTCCCTCTTACCCTTCTTAGGCCGATACGTTCCGAACGCCGTTGAATTGCGTCCTACAGACTAACCTCTCATCCTTACAGCGACCAGCTTTTGGCAACAATCCAGGCTCTCTGAGCCACGAACCATAACCACGTCAGCCTTCATGGCCACCGAGATGCTGCCACGATTTCTACTGCCCCGGCTGAGCTGGAACGCACCACTCACTGCCTCACGCGCAACTCGGCCCTTTGCCGCGCTGCGAGCAGCCAGCACCACTCCGCCATGGCAGAGCTCCCTGACAAGCTTCGACGGCGAATCGTCACCTCGGCGTCGATTGCCGGCCAAGCACAGCCCAGTCCTCTCTCGTCTTTTCCACGCGACCGCCCAGCGACAGCGGGACCACCATTTCGACACCCTCAAATTCGTGAAGCAGTTACAAGGAGAGGGCTTCACAGAAGAGCAATCCGTCGCCATGATGAAAATGCTGAACGATGTCATTGAAGAAAGGTGAGCCGTGGACACACGCCGTGCCCGTAGATGCCGCAAATCCTGATACCAGCGCCGGCAGCATCCAAAACTTGACCCGCACAATGGTCCTCCGCGAAGACGCCGCCAAGGCAACGTACACTCAGAAAGTCGACTTTGCCAAGCTCCGCTCCGAGCTCCTCTCTGCGGACAGCACCGAGACCAACACTACGCGCAGCTCCCACGAGCGTCTCACCAACGACATTGCCAAGCTGAGCAGCCGGCTGCGCGACGAAATTTCGCGGACGCAGGCCAGCGTTCGGCTAGACTTGAACTTGGAGAAGGGCCGCATCCGCGAGGAAGCCGTGGGCCAGGAGCTCAAGATCAAGGAGACGGAGACCAAGATTGAGCAGGAGGTGGCGGCCTTGAGGGAGAAGCTGGAGCAGGTCAAGTTTCAGACGCTGCAGTGGCTGATGGGTGTTTGTACCGGTTTCGCGGCGCTGATGCTGGGTGCCTGGAGATTGCTCATGTAGGCGGCAACGGTGACGGGATTGCGAACGGTTTTATGCAAAAGATTGCCTTTGAGATGCTGAGAGAGTTGGCCGAGTTGGCTTCGGCGATGGGGTTTGAAAAAGATATAGACAGCGACGCGAGTTGAGTGCTGCGCCTTTGGCTGATGTACACGGCTGACCTGCACGCCCGCAGGCTTTTCATATGTTATTCAATAACGGTAGTGAAAGTAAGGCGAATCGAACAGGAACTGCAGTCTAGCAGTCGGCTGCGTTGAGATGTCTTCCGTGCACCTTGGCTCGGCACCTGGGAACTCGGCCACTGGAATGCCAGATATCCTACGCGTCAATCAGTTCATAGTACCTGCCACGGCCGCTGCCTGTAACGTCCTCGAGCCTTTGAAAAGCCCTTGCCAGAACAATCGATAGGTAAGTGTCACTACTCATCGCACTGATCCCGACGGCCACCCTATAAAGTCAATGTCGCCGCCACGCACCCTTTTGGGCAATGTTCCTGGCCTTCCTTCGCCGACCCCCGCCAATTGAACCAGACTGCATGCCAGGGACGAGCTACCCCGCCGATGACGGAGAGGGCGCGGGGCTCTGTCAAACAACGGCAGAAGAATCAATGCTTCAACCTCATGAAATATATTCGTATCTTATCTCCCGCCTTTCAACCCGATACTTCTCCCCGATCCGGAAGCCCACACTGATCAAACATCACCGTATTCAAGTAAAGCAAACATCCTCCAAAGCAATTGACCCAGCAACACCATCAACTCCTCCCCAACACCTCACCATGACAGACAAACCCAAGGTCCTCCTCCTCGGAGAAATCGAACAGTAAGCACGCCTCCCCTCCAATCCACTCCGACAAAATTCCTTTCTACATCTCCAATCGAAAGAAAGTCAAGCTAATCACCACCCCCTTTTCCCCAGCGCACACGCCGCATGGTCCCAAATCGCATCCATCGCCACCGTCCTCACCCCCAAAGCCACCAACCGGACAGCCTTCATCGCCGAATGCAGATCCGGCGCCTTCGACGGCGTCAGCGTCGCCTTCCGAACCTTTGACTCCTTCAACATAACAGGCAAGATTGACGACGAACTATGCGACGCGCTCCCCAAAACCCTCAAGTTCATGTGCCACAACGGTATTATCCCCCCCTTCAGAACCCAACCGACTCAACAACAAGCACCCCCTTCCTAACGTCCCCAGGCGCCGGCTACGACCAAGTCGACATCCCAGCATGCACAGCGCACTCGATCCGCGTGTCCAACACGCCCACGGCCGTCGACGACGCCACCGCCGACGTGACAATCTGGCTGCTCATCGGCGCGCTGCGCAACTTCCCCGTCGGCATGTCGGCCCTCCGCGCCGGCGACTGGCGCGGCAAGACGCCCCCCAAGCTGGGCCACGACCCGCAGGGCAAGGTCCTGGGCATCCTGGGCATGGGCGGCATCGGGCGGAACGTGGCGGCCAAGGCGCGCGCGTTCGGCATGAAGATTCGCTACCACAACCGCAACAGGCTGCCGGCGGACCTGGAAGACGGCGCAGAGTACGTCCCCTTTGAGAGGCTGTTGGCCGAGAGCGACGTCTTGAGCCTCAATCTTCCTCTGAACGTGAGTCTCTCTCTCCGAACCGCTTGACTACTCTTTTTTTTAATTCGCTCTTGGGTCGCGTTTGGGCACTGAAACAGACTTTTTGTAGCCTCACACTCGGCATACCATCTCCACCGACCAATTCGCCCTCATGAAGCCTGGCATTGTCATTGTGAACACGGCCCGCGGGGCAGTCATGGACGAGGACGCACTTGTCAAGGCCTTGGATTCCGGCAAAGTCGCCAGCGCGGGTCTAGACGTGTACGAGGAAGAGCCCAGGATTCACCCTGGTCTGATTGGCAATCCAGACGTGCTCCTTGTTCCGCACATGGGGACGTGGACAGTCGAGACGCAAACCAAGATGGAGGAGTGGACTATTAGCAATGTCAAGCTGGCACTTGAACGAGGCGCCCTAAAGAGCATCGTCCCCGAGCAGAAGGATATGGCGTAGAATCCGGATGTGATTGAATGTGGCGACAAAGGTGCTGGTCCCCCTCAGTCGGCGTGTACATATATTAGACCAAAAGACCCAATTAGATTACATATAGCTCATTTCACAGATGGGGCCATGATACTGCCATCTTGTTTAGCATACTAAGCCATCCTTGTGAGGCTTGCTGTTATTATTGACGAGACCAACTAACTTCTATTGGCCGCGGTTGACGGGCCTGTTTCCGCCAACACGCCTCGAATCCGAGACTTTTCCCTTCCGATACACATTTCCATCATATTGTTTTCTCTTAGGACCTCGCCATGGGGGGATATCATATCTAGCAAAAAGAGCCAACGCCATTTTGTTGAAAAAGCACATCTTTTTTTTGCCGCCTCCTGTCCGCCCAGCGAGATGAGTTCCCGTCTTCCTAATAAATAGGGATGAGGATCTCAGATAAGCAACAAATTTCATGAAACATGGAAAAAACAAACTGAAAAAATACCGTAACCCTCCCGACCTGTATGCCATGCAAGTTTATGCTGTTGAATCCACAATTTTGGCCCATTGCCGTGATTGAACAACGGGGCAAGTCGTTACACGTAGGAATCCAGTTGAAGGACCCTTGGGTATGAATACATTAAATTAGTAGCGGTAGATATCACCCTTGAAAGGACCCTCCACGGTGAGGCCAAGGTATTCAGCCTGGACCTTGGTGAGGGTGCTGAGCTCAGCCTGGACATGGTCGAGGTGGAGACGAGCGACCTCCTCGTCGAGGATCTTGGGCAGGACATAGACGCCAACATCGAGCTTGCCAGTCTTGGCAAACTCAACATACTTCTTGCCGAAAGCCTCGTCATTGGCCTTGTACAACATGATCTGGGCAAGGACTTGGTTGGTGAAGGAGCAAGACATGACGAAAGAAGAGTGGCCGGTAGCACAGCCAAGGTTGACGAGACGACCCTCGGCCAACAGGATGATGTGGCGGCCGTTCTTCATCAAGAAGCGGTCAACCTGGGGCTTGATGTTCTGCACAGAGGCAGCGTTGGCCTTCAACCAGGCAACGTCAATCTCAATATCGAAGTGACCAATATCTGAGAGGCATGTTAGTTAGTGGCGTTTACACATGCCAAAGGTAATTCGGGTCATGACATGGAACTTACTGCAGACAATGGCATCGTTGGGCATGGCCTCGAAGTGCTCGCCAGTCAGGATGTCACGGCAACCAGTGGTAGTGACAAAGATCTGACCAATCTTGGCGGCCTTCTCCATGGTGGTGACCTGGTAACCAGCCATGGCGGCCTGGAGGGCGTTGATGGGATCAATCTCGGTAACGAGGACACGGGCACCCATGCCGTGCAGGGCCATGGCACAGCCCTTGCCGACATCACCGAAACCGGCCACAACGGCGACCTTGCCAGCAATCATGACATCGGTAGCGCGCTTGATACCGTCAACAAGGGACTCACGGCAGCCGTACAAGTTGTCGAACTTGGACTTGGTGACGCTGTCGTTGACATTGATGGCGGGGACAAGCAGCTTGCCGCCCTTGAGCATGCGGTACAGGTGGTGGACACCAGTGGTGGTCTCCTCGGAGACACCATAGCAGCCCTTGAGCATCTCGGGGTACTTTGTGTGGACAAGGCTGGTCAAGTCACCACCGTCGTCGAGGATCAGGTTGAGCTTGGCACCATCCTTGAAGGCGAGGAGCTGCTGCTCGAGACACCAGTTGTACTCCTCCTCGGTCTCTCCCTTCCAGGCAAAGACAGGGACACCGGCAGCAGCAATGGCAGCAGCGGCGTGATCCTGAGTGCTGAAGATGTTGCAGCTGGTCCAGGTGACTTCGGCACCAAGAGCAGTCAGAGTCTCGATGAGGACAGCGGTCTGGATAGTCATGTGCAGGCAGCCTGCGATGCGGGCACCCTTGAGGGGCTGGTCTTGGGCGTACTTCTGACGGGTGGCCATGAGACCAGGCATCTCGTTCTCGGCGAGCTCGATCTCCTTGCGGCCAAAGGCGGCGAGAGACAGGTCAGCGACCTTGAAATTCTGAGCAGGAGCAGCCATTGTAGTGGTGAGGATTGTTGTGATGGATGGGAGGAAGAAGGGGAGATTTGGATGGAGGATAAAGAAGGAGGAGGAGGCGGAGAGAGAGAAGAGGAGAATATAAGTATGAGGTTTTTAGGTGGTGCTGACCCGACCAAACAGTTGAGCCGGTTCCTTCAAGGCCTTCAAGGTACGACGACGAGGGGCCGAACTCAGCCAAGCACTTGAGGAGGGTGGCGGGGCTTGGAGGGGTCGTCAGACCAGTTGAGCAGCTCCAGACATTTCAATGTTGGACCCTCGCCTGCACCAGTTGACAAGTGTGGCCACAGCCGGCCCGCTGGTTTGTCGGTATTGGGCGGTGTGCGCCGCTGCGCAACCCACCAGACGCCAGTAATGAGGGGCAGCCATTCATCAATGTTGAATTTTTTTTTATGAGGAAGCGGGGCAAAGCTCTCAAGTCTTGCCGTCGACTGCTCTGACGCGCTCTCCTGTGTCCCCGGCAACGACGCCATGAAGGGCCGATGAATGACACGGTTCCCCATACTATCTCAGTCGTCAATCTTCCAAATTTAGTTTTCATTTTAATATTTTTTTTTCCCGCATTGCTTGCATGTCAGGAGAATATTCCGGACAAGGCGTATCTCGATCGTGCTTGATTCTGCTGCCCCAGCCGCCCACCTCCGCCGGAAGCAGTGCGCCAATATACTCCGAGCTTTCCCCTCGCAAACAGCGGACATTCGCGGCTCCGTCAAGGTCGCCCGAGTTCCACAACCCCAGGACAGCCATCCTGCTACGTTGATGAGACTTAATCCGGCCCGGATACCACTATTTGCACCCTGTCACCTAGTGTGTGGCATTTTTTCGGTAGCTAGTTGTAGCGCATGGTTGCCCAGTCCTGACTTTGCTAATCGCTGGTCTTGACACGGAATGCTCAAGTATTATTAATGAGGCTCTTGGCCCATTTGCATCTCCAGCCACCTATAACCTGTGGCTTGCGGCGACCTGGTCCCAGAGCCCTCTGTCCGAGATGTTGATTCAATGTCAGTGAGATACTGTGCCTGCAGACAGAAGAATAAGGCTGTCATAACAATCATGTCTTGATAGACCATTTCACTGCCAGAAACATCGACATACATCATGCCTCTATGTTCACAGCCGCATGCGAGAGCTAAGGCATCATCGCGGGCCGCTTCTCAACAAAGAACAGGACCTTACAAAAATTTAAAAAAATAAAACACCATATAAATGGTTCTCTTGTCGCTGAATCTAGACAGAGAAAACTTCATTACTTCCCACAGTATCCGGAACGCCGCTAAATGCTACCCGCCAAAAGGTGCCATTTGCTTCCCAATTGCCCTCCTCTACTCTTTAATATAGTCCCAACTTCATTTCCCTATCACTCTTTCTAATCACATTTACTGCGGCATCAGGTTCTCCCGTACGGCAAACATCTTGGTTGTCACGTTGGAGGTGAATCCATCCACTTGCTTGCTGTACTGCTCAACTTGCTTGGCGTTCAGCATACCCTCAAGTCGGCTCGGCTCCTGAGGCATCTTGAACAGTCGCTGCCACTCATCCTCAGGCAGAGGAGGCTGTTTGGCCACAGCACGCTGAGCATTCTCAGCCTTCCGCTTCGCCTGCCACTGTGAAATTTTGGCCTGCTCACGGGTGACCTGGCGTTGGTAGAACTGGAAGTTATTGAGGTCGGTGTAGTGGGACTCGATGCTCTCAAGGAGAAGGTCACACGTCTTCTCGAGGAAAGGATCAATCGAGAGGTCGAGGCTGTCAATAGAGGGATACAGAGGAGGCTTGACGGCGTCTCTCCTGAGGTCTGAAACTGAGTTGGGCTGCTCAACCTCCTCTTCGGCGGGAGGAGTGGGGATCTGGTGGAGGAATGAGGTGAGGAGGTGAGAGTTGTGCACGTTGATAGGCAGCTCAGCCAAAATATCGCGGAAAGTGAGCTTTGACTTTTGAAGGCTGTACTCAGAGGTAAGTATTTTTGACTAGCAATACACCGTGGGGGACTTTGGGATTATATGGTAATACATACCTCTCAGTTGTGAACTTGCCCTCCTTGTATGCAGCCAAAAAGGTGCTGGTGAGACGGAATGCCCGCAGCGTCAGGTTGCCCTGAGAGCTCTTGCTAGTATCGTAGACAAGCGCGACAGTTCGGTCGTTGTCCTTTTGGTAGTGGTACTGGTTCTCGATGAAGCCCATGTTGACAAAGTTGCCCATGGTGGCACTGGTATACCATCCAACATTGTTGGCGTCGACATTCACCTCCTTCAAGTGTCGGATCATCTCATTCTGGTAGGCAATGTTGGCCTTCTGTCGGGGAGCAGCGGCTGCGATCTGGGAGGCATCGTTTTGGTGGCCCTCGGTTACAGCGCCTTCGACGGTAGGGAACTGGAAAGTGTTGGTGATCTCGAGGACACCATTTTGATCCATACCAACAATAGATCCAGTCGCAACAGTGGGAAACGTCGAGGAGCAGTGCTTCGCGATTTTCATGATCACCTATTATTCCCTCGCAATCAGCAACTCGTCCAGCATGCACCATATGAGCGAGGTGGGGCTCGCTGGCAAATTTACAACTTACCAATGCCTCGACCTGGACGGTCTGGAAAGGCGCATCTTTCAAAGCGTCGTTCATCTTGTCCGATTTGTCTGAAGACACTTGTGGAATGCCGTAGGTCACGAGCAGGAGCTATCGCGAGTATGCGGGCGGTTTAGATAATGGCGAGATCGCTTCGTGGATTGAATATCGAACTTTTCGCGTGTCCTATTTGTGGGCGTTGTGGGCGGAAAGCGGTGAAAGCCGGCAGAACATGGTGGGGATAGACTTGGAGTAGAGTCAGCCTCTACCGTTCCATGCAGCTACTGTGCAAGCTTGTACTTTTCACGTCACTCGCTCTGGGCACCAACGAGATTACAAGCTGCGGTCATCAAAATTACACACGACATTAGCTGCAGATAAGTGCTGCCATCAGTTTCTGTTAATATTAGACGAATAGGATATCTTTTGCTATCAGGTATCATCAATCAGTCAAGTTGCTCAATACTGCAGTCGCAACCGTTACTCCACCCATGCTCACTTCAGAATGCGCTGAAAATCATCGCAAACGCCCGCTATGTGCAATAATCAATATCTCAATCGTGACGTCTGCTTGGCTAACCTCCAAAGTTTTCCATTATCATGATTCTTCACAGTCCTTTTCTTTGTTGCTGTTGCACCACTAACTAGGTGATGCAGCTTCCAGCTTTACTCCCATTCGGTGATTTCCCAGCCGTCAACATTGTCGCGCACGGTCAAACGGTGCTGGTCAATCTTCCAGTAGGCGTAAAGAGAACGCGTGGCGCCAGCAGCCTTACGATGAGCCGGACCCCTCCCACCTTCTAAAGCGTCTTCTCGGGATCTCCAGACACAGGTGGCCAGGTTTCGCAGTTCAGCATCAGGTGATCCAAACCAGTATCTATACTCAAGTCAGCATTGGCACGATGGGCAACGGGTGGATTTAAACAATCTGCAGACGTACTTGAGGAAGCCTCCACTGGCAATGGCTTCGGCATGTGCAGCTTTATCCAGTTCACCAAGATGACTGTAATCGGTGCTGGGTTTGATCTGAGAACGAAAGGCGACGATATAGAATGACGTCTCCTTGAAACCCTTGCCAGAGGTTTTAACGAGCTGCTTCAGCTCGTCGAGGACCTCTGGCCAGTTGAACGACTCAGTGTATGGCGCGGTTGCATAGTCCTCACGAACAGCCCGGAGGCGTGCTAAGGCCAGCGAAATAAAGGCGTTTTCATTGTCGAGTGATTCCAAGTCTAGGAGATGTTCGGCGTCAACATAGGGAGACTGAACAATAAACCGTTTTCCAGTCAATGCCTGGTTGCGAAGTGCAGAAATGGCGTCCTTCTCCTTGGTAAAACTAGGGACGTCAGCGGGCAGTGCAGCTTTCACTTCTTGAGCAGCCATGTTGATGAGAGCGGGGTGTCTCAGCAGCGACTTTTACAACGGGAGTGGCCTTGGGGGAAGAGGCAAGAATGATAAAGAACAACCACGCAGTTACGCCGAACGCTGGTAGAGGTTACTAAACGAATGGTCTACAACGGAAGGTAAAAAAGGAGAGGGACATTGGGAAATGTGTGGGAAATACTCCTGTCATTTAAACAAGACGGAAGGAGGGTTACCTGGCAGCAGCAACTGAGTAACATTTGCTGGGCATACACCGCTTTGGCATGGCAAATCCTCGTCAGAAATAACGACACGAGAAGCTAGGACTCAGGAATGTCAGCAAACCTCCCCAAGTCAACCGCATGGCGCTGGTGCAGGGATTAACTTTGTATCAGCTGACCAGTCACCGTGGCTGATTGAGTCTCTTAGTACCGATGAGGCAGTTGGAGTAGGATATTTCGCAATTCTTGGGCCAGCAAAGTCAAGAAAATTGATCCGTGCCGGGTGGCTTGGCGGATCCCCCATGAAACTCGACAGCTTGAGTGGCCGTCAGTCACACTCGCCTTCAGGCCGACACCGGTGCGAACTGCCGTCGCCGTTGGATGAACGACAGACACCGTGAGGACGCAACATCCTCTGCTACTCCTGTCGAATGGATCTAGGTTCGGTTCAAGAATTCCGATCAAATACAAACGTCAAGCCCGGTGACCGGGTTCCTGCACGCTGGCGTGCCCGGCTCATTGCGGCCCAGTTAGACGTTAGATTGCGTCTTTGTGGGTCCTGCCGCCGGCACGACACTTGACCCTGGATGACACCATCACACCATTTCACAATAGGCAATTGCACAAGCCACGCGAGAATCCACAGACAAATGATAGAAATGTAAGTGCTACGGAGTACTAGTTATCAACTGAAACAATGGGCCATAACTGTCCGTTCGAGCGCTTCTAATTTTTTTTGCAGTACGTCATGCAGCATGAAAATATTCCGAGGCCCTTGCTCATCCTTCATCAATTCCTAGGGCTGGCGTCGTCCTCCCCCATTGGTATCTTCAGATTGCCATACTCTCTTCTGCACTCTTTTCTCCGGTCAGCAGTCTCCGAATCATCGCGATGACTCCAACCTCCGAACTCAGCTGTACCCTCATCTTCTCGAAAGTGCGTCGACCGGACTCCATGAAAACATAATTCAGTTTTAACACAGAAATGCCGAAATGATACAAGTACATGCCGAGGGTCGATATGAGATTTAGGCAACTCGGACTGCCGCCACCAAGGCATCCAGAGCGCTCCCATGAGAGGCGCCATTGGTAGCAATGACAGGCCCTGTCCAAGCAACGCCCATTTTGTTAGAGCGATCGCGGTCTTTGTTCCATACTGAGTCAGCGTTCTTCAAGATGAAAGCCCTGATATCTCCATCTTTGAGAACCTGATTCAGATATCCCAAGTTTCGGACGAAAACTCCCTTGAATTGCTTGCCGTCGAATCCGCAGGCGTCCTGTTGCGTCTCGCAATTATCTATTTCGACCAGAATGCCGTCCTTATTGGACAGCGCCTTGATGGCTGCCTTGGCTAAAGTTCTGGCAGTGTCAAGGACACCGGCGCCCAGTAGAGAGTCTCTTGAAAGTTCGGTCAACCCCCCCAATATTACACCTTGATTTACGGACCGAGTTTGTAAGCCATTGTCCTTGCAGTTTGAATCGAGACCGTCATTAATCAGATTCCCGCTATTAATCATACCGCTTTTCTGGAACCAGTGCCACTCATCTATTGCAATCTGAGCGTGCGTTCGGTTGGTGGGAATGCGATTAGCCAATGAAGCGGCAACTGTAATATAAAGTTCGTTGGCAATTGCGTTGACGTATTTGCGATCCTTGCTCCAGAAAATCCCGCCTTTGCAAGGAGTTCCGCGACCGGTTTGCATATTGTTGAAAATATCGGCCGCCGTTTCAAGATAGCTCGCATCCCGTGTTGCGTCGTACGAGTGAATTAGCCCCAAGGCCCACCAGCCTTCGTCGTCGTAAAACTGGTTGATGAAGCCGGGGAATCTTTGGGGGGCATTTTTTACTGTGTTGCCTATAGTGCTGGCGATGCCCAGTGAATTTGCGGCGTCGGGCTGCAAGATGGCAAAGTCAGCGAGGGTTGTGAGGGCATTGGCACTTTGCCACCAAGCGCCATCCCATAGACCGGTGTCTTGCTTGTACCAGTTGCTGTTGAGAGCCTTGACGGCAGTAGATGCATCCTGGGTGTACTGTGCCTTGGTAGCGGACTGCACTTCTTTGGCGAAGAAGAAAGAAGCGAAGGCTAGGTACGAGGCTAAGCCTTCCATTGAACGCTTTGACATCATGTTGAAAAGTGAAAGGCTGCTTCT
This sequence comes from Metarhizium acridum, assembly GCF_019434415.1. Lineage (NCBI taxonomy): Eukaryota > Fungi > Ascomycota > Sordariomycetes > Hypocreales > Clavicipitaceae > Metarhizium > Metarhizium acridum. Next base: position 230,742 of record NW_027094020.1, on the reverse strand, counting down.
CATAATGGATAAAACTTGAGAAGTGGGATAACAATACAAGAAGCCTCGCAAATTTGGACGAGCGAAGTTATGATTACGAATGAAGCGTGCGGCAGCTATATAGATGGATTCTCGACTGCAACATCTCTAGTCAACACAGATCGACGACGCTGTCTGAAACTATACTTTGTTATATTCGAAATGCGAAGCTGCATATTGAGGCCACGCCAAGGAGAGATTGAAGACAAAACGGATCGACTCAGATCGGCCATGACTGTGCCGGCCAATACTACCATTCCCCGTCAAAACCAAGCTACGATGCACACAAAGCGCCATCCATGCGCAAGTGTGAATTTTATATGACCTAATGAGGGATAGATACTTTGTATCTTTGTTTAATTGACCACACTCGCGGGATGCTGAGCGATTCATGGTTGCGAAAGGGCTCGAGGGCTCAGACAAGCGCCACAATTCCAAGGGCGATGTCCCGGAATAGGACATTTTGAACGGCTCATTGAGGATTTAGCTAGGCAGTTGGGCGGCACAATTTGAGTCATGGGTGGTTGGACGATCTCAACCGCCCTTACGATCCGACATCAATGCGCTTCGGCCGGTTCATGTTGATCGTCGAGGGCGATCAGCACGGATGTCTTAGTTGAGCCTGATTTCGGTCTCAAATCACGGACACAATATAGGAGCATGACGAATAGCAAGAATCAATTGATATTCGGATATGTCAGAGTACCTACCACCCGTTTTTGGGTCCAAAGTCTGATAACATAGCATAGTTGTGTTGGACTCTGTTGTCTGTATAGCACTTCGAAGGCAGTCAGACAAGAATAACAGAGCATGATGTTATTCGCTTTAGAAACCGAAAATAAAAAGCAATTTTTATAAAGCTCTCCGTTGTTTAAAACTTTAAATGACTGGTAATAAATAACTTGGGCGAAAACGCCATCCGGTTACTTTGCGGGGCAGCCACTTGACAACTTTAGCCAACTTTAGAAGCTAATGCACAGTGACGGATCCATTTCGAGATGCCGGGGCCCGGAGTCCTCGGGATCTGGTCAACACATCCATGTAAGTCTTTCGGCACATTGGCATCTTGACCCCGTGACTTGGATGGAACCTTTGGACCTGCTTAGCCTCTTCTCCAACACCTCTATGTACCTCGAATCTCGAATACAGCTACGAGCCAAGTGCACTTATCCACTGACGTGGTGCAGACTATCGTACGATGCGATTCGAGCCACCTCATCACTGAGTAGCCTCAGGGTAACATCGCTGATCTGTCAAAGTTATCTTGTATACTTCCTTTTGGCGAGTGCTCTTCCTACGTCAGCATGAGCAGGAGGGTCGTATGACTAGGTTGTTTTCTCGCCCCATCACAAGGTAGACATAATCTCCAGATGTGGAATAAAAGGTTTTTCCACATCACTTGTTATCCTTCTACAGAACTCACTCAATACTATAATTGGCTTCCATCGTGGTGTTGTACATCGCCTGTAACTCCAACTCACAATCCCCCAAGCCGATCTACAACTACTTTGGGCTTAACATTCCATCCCCGGCGAACAGTCCCCTCATGATATCACAACACCGTCAAATCGTCGCCATCCACAGCGCTCTTTCTCCTCCGCAACCACAGCTTGGCGCCATCGTACGTCCCCAAGTACAATGAACTCCCTAACGCCGTCCACCCAGAGCGGAACAGCGCCCCGCGAAAGAAACCCACGAGCCCTCGCTCATTGTAGATCTGCCTCGTCACTGTCCACGAGGTCACTCTCCCATTCTTCCCTCCGCCCTCGCCGCTCCGACGATCCGACTTGCCCGCCGTGAGCATCATCCTCGTCTTCACCACATCACTCGGCGTGGTGACCCATGCCGCGACAGCCCCGGCGCCGCCCGCACTCGCACCCGCTATCAAACCCGTCTCCAGGAGCCCCCTCTCCTTGCTGCCTCCCTGACGTCTCTTCTCCCAGGCCCACGAGCGCAGATGCTCGAAAATCGGAAACTGCAGCGCTGTGAATGGCAAGTTCCGCGCTACAAGCGCCGTGTACCCCGTGAACAGCCTCCTCGGCGCGTCGCCAGCGGCAAGTTGTCGCCAGGCCTGAAGGGACGTAGACGTGCGTGATTTGCTACGGTCCTCACGGAGGATCTGGGCGTTTTGCTTGATGACTTCTGCGGGAGCAAGGACCAGACACGATGCCAGTTCGGCGGTCGCCGAGGCGGATGCGTGGACGAGGGATTGATGCAGGGGAAGGCTGCCGATGACAGTTTTGGCCTTTTCGTAAGTTGAGAAGAAGAGGCCGGCTGCAAAGGTAAGCATGCGCGTTGGATGAGGGCGAGCGTTTGTTGGAACAATACCTGCCGGGAGTGTGGCCAGGACCACGCTCCCTATCCCTTGGTACAGGCCCCTGGGGGCCAGTGCTTTCCGACCAGAAGTCCCATATGTTGAGAGGTAGTCTTGGCTTTGGTAGCGAGTCTTGAGGGTGTCAAGCGGATAGACGAGGACGTCGACGGTGAATGCGGCGACGGCGCCGGCCTGGAGGCGTTAGATTGTGTGTAATGGGGCGGTAGTGTTGGGGCATGTACGGCGTATATATCCATTATACCATGGCTCTCCTGCCGTAGAATGCGTTGTATCTGTCTGCATGTACGGGCGACATGTCTATTCACGGTGATCAAGCCCCGTGAGGTGGTTGAGGTAGTGTGATTATGGTCGATATAATGACATCATCAACTTGCAGGACCACGCAGCGCCAGACTAAAACCGATGTAAGGAGACAAGACGTCTCAAATAGTCATTACCATCAATCAATATATGCATGCTACCAACTATGCCTGACACACGCTCACATCGCATACCACCCCAAAGCCCTATGCCTGTCTCCGCCGAACCATGCATTAACCAAAAGCTAAATGTTGCATTGCGCATTCCTCTATGATAGTTCTATGTCATGCCCAAATCCAGACCAAACCAAGTAAAGGAAAAGAAGGATTCATGTTCTTTAAAAAAAAAAATGCAATCCTTCGGCGTAATTAGAGCTTGCTGCGAGGTCCGCTGTTGTCCTCTGAGACAATAACCACCACAGCACAAATGTCATCGACTTTGCCGCCGCGCCATTGTTCATGGGGATAATATTTCTGCACCTCCTTTGCAAACGGCCCGTCGACCTTGGTGTTGACACTAGCCGTCTTCGCGGCGCCAACTATTTCTGTGGCGAGTAGACTCTGCAGAGTAACGGTTCTAGAGGGTTTGCCGCTGGGCTTAGCCTGGCCAAGGCTCGAGGGCCTCGTAAGTGAATCAATGGAGTCGGCGACGCGGACTCCGCCGGAAGGGGTCATTTGCCAGGCGCCGCTGGAGACCATGACGCGGCTGGCAATTTTGAGAATGTCGTGGTTAAAGAGGTTATCTAGGACGCCGTCGGTGGCAAACATGAGCACGTCGCCGTGGCGGACGTAGTGCTGGGAAACGTCTGCGTCGCGGGGTAAATCGCTTAATTGCGCGCCGCCAAAAGCCGCCATTCGCGCGGCGACGCTTGGCGGGATGAGGGATAACTGAAACGGGGTGTTGAATGCGTGGGTTTGTGGTTCTGAGTAGGCATTTACGGCGTTGAGACGAAGTTGCAGGAACCCCGAGTCGCCCAGGTTGGCCACGTCCAGCGTCCCGTCTGGGGCTGCTATTCCGACGCAGGCCGTGCTACCGCCAGCCTGTAGTGAGCGGTCGTTGCACACGGCGTCGTATCCCTGTTGCATGAGTCTCCTCGCTGTCAAGGGCCTGTTGTTCGCCGGATCGTGCTCGTATGCCGATGCGGCCATGTAGTCGCAGAAGCCGTGCGAGAAGTCGGCCGGGTCGACGCCCGAGTCAACCCAGCCGCCGACGCCATCTGCGATTCCGAAGGCTACGGAGCCGGAGTCGTTGATGCGGCTGACGAAGAAGGCATCGTGGCCCGAGTCTGGGCGGGAGGAGCGCCGCCGGTGACGGGGTGGTTGGATTCGGTTGTACGGGTTGAAGTGGAAGACATGGGTGGAGGGGTCGTAAGGACGGTCTTTGCCGATGAAGGAGGCGGCGATGTGGTATGAGAATCGGGGGGATGTTGGGAACGATGCTGAGGATGTTGAGTATGGCGATATTCGGGGAGCGTCTGGTGTTGGCTGGCGCATGGTCAGCGCGTAGGTGTGCGTGGTACAAGAGAGAGAAGAGACTGGTTAACCGTAGACTTGGTCAGCTCGATTCATTGTGAGCGAAAGAAGTGCCACAAATTATGAGAAAAGCACATTCGGGTGCCATTACCTCCAAGTGATGCCCGCCATGGTGTTGCGGACGCAACCCTGGCGCTCAATGCAGCCATCTGGGTTGGGTAAGAGGAATTTCGACGCACAACTGTTCGGCGTCGGAATGCGCGACGGCTGAGCCCTTGGACCAACAAAAATATGCTCGTGCGATTGCCCAGCTGCCTGCAAGCGCCTAGGTGAGAAGAATCGCCATGATGGGCCTGGTGAGAATTTGCATCGACGACGCGCGCACAAGGGCTAGGAAAATCTGGGGTTGCGAGATATCAATATTATCTCCGACGGTATCCATGGCTTGAGCCGTCGATGCCAATGTGTGAAGTGGTCATGTCAATTGATGGCCTGGAGTTGATACGTGGGGTGCTGTAAGTTGGTTGGAGAGCCCTGGGGGCCAAGGATTACAGGTGGCTGCTGTGGTGGAAAAGGGGACCGCTTGGGGGGTTACAGGCCTCCCACCTGGCCCGGCGAATGCCTGTACTACAACCTTTGGGATTTTCGTAGTGGGCCCAATCACAGACTTGCCTTACCTAATGCCAGTTCCCCGGAACCCCAGACCCCAAGACCTACCGTGGGTGCACTGGGTGGCGTGGCCATGAAATTAGTTATCCGCCCTTCACCCGGCGGTCACAAGCCTCTTCCCGGCTTTCTCCTTCTTAGCCGAATTGACAATGTCGCGGCTCTGATTGGCTGCCGGATACTTTGCGGTCCAGCGTCCCAGTAGCCGAGGATGGCTACTACTTTCGACTCCCAATTTCATGGGCAAACACACACCAAACACCAACATTCTACATCTCTCTCCCTAGCTCCAACGGCGCGATACGAGCGGCGGAAATCCGGATTCGTTGGTGCCAATTGAACAAGTCCGCCCTGATTCCAGTAGCGGTTGTCGCTTCACTTCCTCTCTCTGCTGTCTCTTCTCGTCGCTCGCCAACTTGACCGTTCAGGCGTCGCGAAAATGGCTGCTCTCCGCTCTACTTCTTCTCGAATCCTTGGCTCGTCCATCAGGACAGCCATGCGCCCTGGCGCTGTCTTCACACGCTCAATGGCCTCTGTCAGCGAGGTCCCTCATGAGAAGGCTCCGAACATGAAGACCTTCCAGATCTACCGATGGAATCCCGATACCCCTACCGAAAAGCCTCGAATGCAGTCCTATACCATTGACTTGAACAAGACCGGACCCATGGTTCTGGACGCCCTTGTCCGTATCAAGAACGAGCTCGACCCTACCCTAACCTTCCGAAGAAGTTGCCGTGAGGGTATCTGCGGTAGCTGCGCCATGAACATTAACGGCCAGAACACCTTGGCCTGCTTGTGTACGTATTATTACCGCATCATGCGCTGCACTCGTAATATCCCAGACTTGTCTCGGCTTGTGTAGGAGACTACGCAGACGGAATGAAGCTGACCACCAGTATACAGGCCGAATCCCTGCCGAAAGTTCCAGCGAAGTCAAGCTGTATCCACTGCCTCACACCTACGTCGTCAAGGACCTCGTCCCCGATTTGACCTACTTCTACAAGCAGTACAAGTCTATCAAGCCTTACCTGCAGCGCGACACTCCTTCCCCTGATGTAGGTTGAAACTCTCGGCAACTGCGGGGAGAAAACAATTGGTTTAGCTAACGATTTCCCAGGGCAAGGAATACCGTCAGAGCAAGGAGGACCGAAAGAAGCTGGACGGTCTGTACGAATGCATTCTCTGTGCCTGCTGCTCAACATCCTGCCCCTCATACTGGTGGAACTCGGAGGAATACCTCGGGCCTGCTATTCTGCTCCAGTCTTACCGATGGCTGGCTGATTCCCGAGACGAGCGCTCAGCCGAGCGTCGTGCCAACCTGGAGAACAACATGAGCCTGTACCGCTGCCACACTATTCTCAACTGCACCCGTGCCTGCCCCAAGGGTCTGAACCCCGGAAAGGCCATCGCCGAGATCAAGAAACAGATGGCTTTCGCGTAAGCGGCGTGAAGGTTCTCGTTGAATGGGTATGAATTGATGGAGGCTTCATTTATTTTCACTTTGTCAAGGTGTCTAGGGCAGTTTCGGCGGAATCAATACGGTCGTAGATGTGGAGGTGTAGAGAGGGGATAAACACGGCCCCTGTGTACAAGCATGAGTAGTGTACGTCTATGTCGATAGGCAGCAGCAACTTGGAGAATTTTTCTTATTGTTTGAATAACCAGCACGTCCTTTTTTTTTCTCCCTCGAGTCTCCTCGTCGTTAGTCTGCAGTCTCGGCAGAGAAGCGTTCTAGATGTGTCGAGTGAGGCTGTTGATGGCACATTTGATTGTTTTTGTTTAAAGCGACGTGTAGATGTCAAGTGTTGCCGTTAATAGCCACATCCATGTTCGTGGAAGAAACCCAAAAACATGCCTACGTACTAGGTACCTACATGGAGGCACCCAAGGAGGTGGCAGTATGTGGCAACAGACTAGGTTTTCCAACGCCGTATACTCCCGATGTTGTTCTCAAGGCCCACGCAGGGTGGCAACAAGTCCGACACGACATTGCCATGAAATAACAAGATTTATACTATAATTGAGGTACAAAAACTGGCATTAAAACACCTTTGTTGCTGACGGTTCGTACAGCACATTGTCCAATGGCTTGGCGGCCCATGCCTACCTACCCAGGTAGGTATGCTCGTCGCCGCTTCGGGACCGCATTATCGACCGGGGAGTCGGCGCGTGTCGGTTGATCGCCCTTTGCCAAGAAGTAGTTCGGACTCGAGTTGCTGCCTCACCTACCACAACATGGTATGTCAAGATCGGTAGCCATGGAACGCATGAATGTAGACTTGTCATTGATTGACCCCACCCACCTAGGAAATTAAATTGAAACTTGAGAAGGACAGTCTTGTTGTCAGCTACCTAGGTAGTTGGGTTTGCTAGCTAGCTTCTAACTTGAAGCTTACAAGCTAGGTTGAACGGTGTAGACAAGAGTCCCAGCTGATGAATCACTCGTTGACATGGCATGATTTAGCTGTGCGATTATTTTGGTTTTTGCGACGCGTGTAGCCGGCATGATGTTCATGTTGGCCGGGGGAATTTGTCCAGTATTAGATTCGTCATGAGAGATATATAAGCGTGGTTGATCTTGCACTCTGTGCCAGGCTGACCATTTTCTGTTGCATTTGTGTGCTACTACAGAATTTTGTTCATCACGCAGGATGAAGTTTATATGTACTCTGGGGCTTTTGGCATTGGGCGGCGGCGTTGCTGCGTCTCTTTATGCAGAGAGTCCTCAACGACGGTGTCGCACGGTATGTGTCGAAGGGATCAATGCTTGCGGACAGCCATGGTCAAGGTAAGAACTCTCCATTTCTTTTCTTTGTTTGTCCCAAACAAGAGAGTTTCTATATTGTTGCTGGATTACCACACATTTTGTTCTTCCTGTTCCTGCTATTTACTAAACTTGGCTGACCAAATGAAGGTGTTATGACCCATGCGTTCAGGTTCGGCCTGCCATACCACCATGCACGACTCACACGTCCACTCCTTCCGCGCAGCCTACTATCGGGATGTAGATGACTGCAAAACTCTTGCTGTTTGAGCCGATGCGGAAAATAAATGTGGCTCGCGGTACGTGTTCGGGGTGGGTAGACATTGCTATCCAGACGGTCGTTCCCAGCTAAGCAGTCTAGGTGTGTCCCCGATTGTCGGCCACTTGCTATAATGAAGCCTTCTTGTCCAAGCTTGATGAGGACCTCAAGTGCGCCTGTTCGGGTGGCCACTACAACTGATGCTTAGGATGATGTGTGGATGACGGGTTGGTGATGGGAATGCTGATGGGAACACACGAGGGGTTGAACCGGGCCAGGATAGTTAGATGATGATTAGTATATCGAGTAACGTGAAGTAGGCCCTGATCTTATGACTAATAGTATGCGTTCCCGCTGCCGCTGCGATTCACGCCATACTCTGCTGATGTTCCTGGGAACGCGCCAGCCGGCGCGGATGGTCCCTTGGCGTCATCGTCAGAGCTCATATCACCAAGATCATCTTCTCTATCGGGTAGGTTCTGCTAATAAAATAGCTGTGTAAAGCATTTTATAGGTTAAATTCCATCTTATTGCGTTTGCTAATATAAGTAAAGTTAATTATTAATACTTATTATAACTTATTAATATTAATAATAATATTTATAAGCTTTTAAAGCTTTAAATAATATTTATAATATAGAATTAATAACTTACCTAATAGTATTTTTATAAGATTACTATTTTTAGTAATAAATCCTTTATCTTTAGCTTCTTTTAAAGCTTCTAACTATTATAAATAAAGTTATTAGTTATTTTTAATAAGAATAGCTATTCTTTTAACTTTTCTAATAATTCCTATTTTATAATTAGCTTAAATTATATAAAATAACTTAAAATAAGTAATATAATAAATACCTGAAATTAAATTATTAAATTTTATTCTTTTTTCAGCAAATAAATCGTTGAATTCTTCGGTAAAATAATGTAAAAATTCGCTATTTATATAATCTTTAATATTTTCGGTATTTATTATTTCATTAATAAATATAAATATTATATCTTTAGCTATTATATTTAAAATATAGGCTGTATAACGAATATTTAAAGGCTTTTTATGCCTTTTAAAATATAAGTTTAAAAAAGAAGATAAAAAGGTATTATTATTAGAACTATTATCTCTAGTAAAGCTATAATTAAAAAGTTAGTAAATTAATATTATTTTATATATAAACTATTAACCTTATAATGTTTTTAGGGTTTATATTATATTCAGTTAATAATTCATTGAAAATTAAATTAATTAAATGGCCGGTATAGCTAGTAGGTAAATATTTAAATCCTAAATATATAATTAGCTTTTAAATTATAATAATAATAATAATAATAATATAAATATAAGAATACTTACCAATTAAATAATATTCTAAGTTAAATTAGGGGTTTACCCAATTAGCTATAACCCCTAAATATAATTTAGAATTAATAGAAGTCTAAATATTAAGTTAAATAGATATAAAACCCATTTTATTAACTTGATTTTAAATTTTATTTATCATATTCTTTTTTATATTAGAATATAATATTTTCATATAAGATATAAGGCCTTTATAATGAAAAAAGCTAATATTATAACTAAAATAACTTAATATTAGTATAATATATAAGTTATATTATATATATTAATATAACTTACTTGTAATAATAACTTAAAAGCTTTTTAAAGCTTTTACTAGTTATAGTAGTAAAAGATAGGTTATTTTAAAGCATAAATTTAAGAGCTAATATAAGAGTAGTATCCTTAAAAAATCCATTACTACTACTAGTAATAGTATTATTTCTAGGTCTTTTATTGCTTCTTAAAAAGCTAGAAAAGTTAGATTCGGTTAAAAAGTCTAAAATTAAAGGTAATTCTATAATAGCAGGGACTATTTATAAGTATATTAGTAAATTATAAATTTATAATATTATAAATATATAAATTAATAATATAATAAGATATAAAATAATAAAAGAAGTAACTTACTAGTTATTTTATCGTTTTCTTTGGCTTTTAATACTATAATAATAGGATGTTTTTTCCTATAATATGCTAAACCATTAAAGGACTGAAAACGGCTAGCTAGGTATATAAAAGTAAAGTTACAGCTTAGCTAGCTGTAAAAAAAGGTGATTTCTCGTGGTTTTTCTAAATTAACTGCTAAAACCTTATAAGAAAAAAGGTTATGTTAAATAATATATAATTTTATGCGAAATTAATAGCTCTTATTATTTATATAGTCTTTTTTAGTTAAAGTTTACTAAGAAAAGCTTAAATTATCCGTAATAATAAGAGGTGTAATTCCAAGAGGATTTTAATCCATTATAAAGGTAGGTTTTAAATAATAAAAAGGTTTTATAAGATAGCTTAAATTTAAGGCTATTTAATAATAAAAAAAGTTTAAATAAAAGTTAAGTATTCGTAGAGTTATAAGGGTAAGAAGATTAATGTAGAAAAGAGAGGTTCTAAACTTTAAAGCGAGAGAATACAGTTAATATATAGAATAAATTTATAATATAAATGGTTTTAAAAACCTTAGAATTTAGGCATTTTTTTAATGCCTAACCCACCCCTTAAACATGCATATTCGTGTGGAAAACAATAGAATAGTTTTACGAGAAAATGTAACTATAATAAAATAGTTAAAAAAGCCGGTATGCTTATAATGTATTAAAGGCGTTATATTGTGTAATAATATACTATTTTATCACTTAAAACATGCATATATAGCTTACACGAAACCTTTATATCTTAAAACTTTAACCGAATATAACTCCTAGAATACTAGACTTATATGTTACGAACAACACTATACAAGACACGGGACGGGACTGTATCGGCTAAGACAGGTATAACCTATAGGTATAAGAAGAAGGTAAGGGTATGTAATTAGCTATGTAACCTAAGAGGCGATTAAAGAGGTTAATATTTAAATATATTAACTAAAAAGAATTAAATTAATTAAACCTTAAGCTAATTAATTAAGGTTTAAAGGGATTAATAGTTAAGTTAATTAATTTAAGACTATAATAAAGAGATAAATAAGTACTTAAGGAGAAGATATTCCTATAATTAAATAGTTTAAATCTCTATTAATTAATTTAAGTAATAGTTTTACTATTAAGAGTTATACTTTTAATAGCCTTATTATAATATTACTTAAAAGCTACTTTATAGTATTTAACTTAACTTACTTTTTAAGAAATAAATCTATTATACCTTAAAATCTAAGCTATTATTACATTTTAATTAATTTTATTTAATAAGTTACCTTAAAACTTTAAGTAATAATAACTTTTAAGATATTTACTTTAAGCGAAAAGACTATTAACCTTAAGAAGATAATAAAGTACCTTTATAATAAAATTATTAAGCTTAAGAAGTAAAATTAATAGCTTTTTAATTAATAGAATAATCTTTACGAAAAACTTAAGGTATAAGAAGAGAAACTTATAATAATTTAAAATCTTACACTTATATTCTTAATTAATAATAATAATATATTAAAATTTTTTAAGCTTAAATTATATAATAATTATAAGAGTAATATAAGAAACTTTCTTATATAAGCTTAAGCTTACTTATAAGTTAATAAAAAAATTTATATAATACTTAAGTTATAAATTCTTTATATTAATAACCTTTTAACTAAGAAAGTAATAAAATAATAAAAGCTAACCCTTTACATATAATTTAAGTATAACGTTAAAGTTAAAGTAAAAGTTATTTATATTTTCTTTAATTATAAAACCTTTAAAGAATAACTTCTTATTATATTTAAAAATTCTAATAAGTATAAGAAAGCTATATAATAACTTACTTAACTTAAGTAAATTAAATTTATAGCTTATTATATTAAGAAGTTTAAACGTATTATAATAAAACTTAATTAAAATATTAAACCTAAAATAAAAGTCTTTTATTAAGAACTTAAAGAAGAAGTAAAGAATAATATTTATTAAGAAGATTATTTTAAGTTATTTAATAACTTTATTAAAATAATTATTAAGGTAAATAATTATTTATATAAGTAATATTATAAAAAAAGTTATAAGAAATTTAAATTATATATTAAATTTAATAAATTTAATAATAGTAAGCTACATTAAATATTAATAGTATATAAGTATTATATTAAACCTATAAAACTTAACGCTATAAATAAGAAAAGAGGAAAGACTTATTATAATTATAGTAAAATTAAACACTTTATAAATAAATATAAAGCTTTAAAGAAGCTATAAAAGTTAATTTTTAAAGGTAAAAAGCTTTATACTATAAACTAAGAAAACTTACTTACGCGAAATCTTAGTATAATAAGTAATAAAGAAAGCTTTACGTTAATAAATAATATTAGTTTAAATAAAGATTAAAAATTTAAAATCTAATTAATACTTAATAACTTTTAAGAATATTAAATACCCTTACTAAAAAGTAAACCTTTACTAGAATAAATCTAAGAAAAAGAGAATTATTTAACTAAAAAAGATAAACTTAAAATTAAATATAAACTTCTTAATTAAACCTTTTATTATAATAATAATTATTATACGTACCTTAATAATAAGTAAGGTAATAAATAGTTTCTACGAGAATAAAAGAGAAGAAGAATAACCCTTATAATACAATTAAAATTATAATAAATTAATTTAAAGATATTAAATAAGAAGTTATATTATACTAAGAATAATATATATATTATTTAAGTTATAATCTTATAATATAAGAAGAAAGGGAATTATATAACTATAAGTAACTCGCTTAGCTTAAGTTTAATTAATATAAATAATAAATTAAGCAATTACTAAGAAAGCTCTAATAATACGTTAAAGAATAATTACTAATAATAACGCTTAAAGATATACGTTAAATAATAAGAGAAGAGAAATAATAAATTAGGAAATAATAGCTATTATTATAATTAAAACTAATTCCTTAATAAAAATCTAATAGATCTTTATATACTATAAATATTAATAGTATAAAATACCTTATAATTAATATAATTATAATAAAATAAAAGATTTAGGTAATAATTAATAGTAAAGTATAAGAAAATTTTATCTTATTAAATCTTATTAATAAATTATAATTACCTTAAACACTTAAAGATAAGCTTTATTAACTTATAATTATAAAAGAAATTATAATAAAGTATAGCTAAAAAGTAATTAATATAAAAGTAATATAACTTCTTATTAATATATAAGATATAAAATATTAAGTTACATTAAATATTATAATAATCTTAAAATATAATATTATATTAAGAATACTTTAATTATAAGTAAGTAATTTATAAGTTAATTAAAGAACTAGTTAACTTTAATAGAATTTACTAGAATATAATTATAAAGCTAAAAGTAGCCTATAAAGGGTATCTTATTTAAACTATAATAAGCCTTTAGAAATATATATAATTATTAAAGAGTTAAAAGCTAAGATAATAGAGATTTTTAAGAAATACTTAAAGTATAGTAAGCTATTTAATAAAGAGTTAAAAATAAAACTATTAAAGTATTTACGCTAAAACTATAAGATTAAACTTTAGCTTAATATTAAATTAACGTTTAATAAGATTTATTCTTAAAACCTTAAGTAAAATAAGGCGCTTAAAAAGTATTTAAAGGATATATTATAAAAGGGATATATAAGACTATTAAAGTCTTTAATAAGATACTTAATCTTATAAGTATTAAAGAAGAATAGGAAACTATAATTATATATTAATTACTAACACTTAAATAAAATTATAATTAAGAATTAATATTTATTACTACTTATAATAAAAATTAAAGATAAAGTTAAAAAAGCTAAATAGTTTATTATACTTAACTTAAAAGAAGCTTATAACCTTATATAAATAAAAGAAAGCTATAAGTAAATAATAGTATTTTAAACTAGTAAAGAATACTATAAATATCTAGTAATACCTTTTAGGCTTACTAATATACTAGTAACCTTTTAAAGAATAATTAATATAATCTTACGAAAATAACTAAGAGTATTTATAGTTATATATCTTAATAATATTTTTATTTATTTAAATACCCTTAAGAAATATAAATAACATATATATAAGGTACTATAAACTTTATAAGATAATAAACTTTTAATTAAAGCCTTAAAATACTAGTTTTATTAGAATACTATATACTTTTTAAGGTATATACTTATATATAAAGAAATATAAATAAGCTTAAATAAAATTAAAACTATTAAGAAATAGCTTATATTAAAGAATTTAAAAGAAGTTAAAGAATTTATAATATTTATAAACTTTTATTATAAGTTCTTAAGTAAATATAAAGATATTTTATAATCTCTTATAAACCTAATAAAGAAAGAAGTTAGCTTTTAATAGAATAAATTAAAAGCTATAGCATTTTAAAAGATAAAAAATTTAATTACGTTAAAACTTATATTAAAAGCATTTAATTAAAATAAACCTTATAAGCTTAAAATAAACGCCTTAAACTTTATATTAAATAAATAGCTTAAATAATAAGATAATTAAGGAAGATTATACTTAATTATATTCTTCTTAAAGAAACTTTATAAATTTAAACTTAATTATAGAATTTATAATAAAGAACTTATAGCTATTATTAAGTGCTTTAGAGAATAAAGATATTATCTTATAAAAGTAAAGTATTAAATTAAGGTTTATATCAATTATAAGAATCTTATATTATTCTTAACTATAAAGAATTTAAATAAATAATAAATTAAATAATATAAAACCCTTATAAATTATAACTTTAAAATTATATACTATAAAGAATTTAAAAATAAAAGAGTAAATACACTTAATTAAAGAGAAAATTTAAAATTAAATAAGTAAGTAAGTAATATACCCTTATTACATGCTATTAAGAATAAGAACCTTATATTAGGCACCTAAGAAATTAATATAATATAATAAGTTAAGCTAAATAAAATATAAATATATTAGATTATATTATATATTAAGAATAATAGCTATTTAAATAATTAGGAAATAAAAACGCATTTATTTAAGAAAAGTAAGACCTTCTTATATAATAAATAATAGTATATTTTTAATACACTTTAAGAATAGCTTATTAAGGAAATATATAAGTATTTATTACACGAATATTAGAGTATAAGAAAAACGATTAATAGGTTAAAAAGATTATATAACTTTTTAGAAAGTAAAAAAATAATATAAGAAGTTATTAAGAAATATAATACGTGTAATAAAGTAAAATTAATATAATACGTATTATATAAAGAATTATAACTAATATTACTACTTAAAAGAGTATAATAAACTATTATAATAGACTTTATTATTAAACTATTAAAGTTAAAAGAACCTATAATAAAAGTAACTTATAATAGTATTTTAATTATTATAAATAAACTTATAAAATACGCCTATTATATTTTATATAAGAAATTAAGTAATACTAAGAACTTAGCGTATATATTCTTTAAAATAGTTATTATATAATACGAATTATTAATAAAGCTTATATTAAATTATAATAAATTATTTACCTTAAACTTTTAGAAATACCTTATAAAAACTATAAAGATTAAATAAAGCTTATTAATAGTATTTTACTTATAATTAAATAAATAAATAAAAATCTTAAACTAAATACTTAAATAATATTTATAAAGCTATATTAACTATTAATAGAATAATTAAGTAAAATAGCTATTATTAGTATAATAGGCTTATAATAGCTTTAAGATTAATAATATAAAAATGTTATTATTTAAGGTAAATTATAAATTTAGCCCTATTATTAAAATATATATAATATAAAATATAAACGCGCTAATAGCTATAATGTATATAGTAATTATAATAAAAATATAAAAACACTTATAATAAAAATAAATATTTTTATAGAATTAAATAAAATACTACGCGAATAAAAAGAGATTACTAGTATTAATTTTAAAGAAGAGATATAAAGTATACCTTATTTATAAAACATTAAAATTAAGTAATCTAATAATAAACTTAATTAAAAGAAGATTAAATTATTTCTTATTAAACGAAAAATCTTAAATATTAACTATAAACTATTATTATTAAATAAAATAAGAATTCACTTTATATTTTATATATTATTATTAAAAAAAGCATTAAATAAATCTATAATTACTATAAATATTATAATAAAAGATACTAATAAATATAAAGTTAAACGAATACTTAAAGTATAAGAAAATATAAAAAATTATTATTACTTTATTAAATAAAAAGAATATTTAAACTTTAAAAACACTTAAAAATTAGCTAAAAATCTTATAAATTACTTAACGTTACTTAAATAGTTTTATTCTTAAAAAACGTATTTTAATTAATCTCTTAAGTATTATTTAATAACTTAATATTAAATTTAATATTTAAGAAATAAATTAAAATAAAATTTAAATTCTTAAAAGAAGTAAAAAGAACTCTTATAATCTTTTAAAGCTATTTTACTTTCTTACGTTTTATATGTTTTAACTCTTTAATATTATTAATATTACGTGTAATTACACGTATTATTTTCTTAAACTATAATTTCTTTTATTTTTATAAATATAAGACCTTTTAATTTTTAGTTAAGATACGCTTTTTAGCTTCTTTAAGCTCTCTCTTAAGCTTATAATATTAATTTATAATACTATAAAGCTATTAAAGAGTTACTCTTATAATATTATAATTTCTTTACTTATTTACTATACACTTTATATAATAACTTAAATTAAAAATAAAGGCTTTATATTAAGAAAGTTTTATATAAGTATAATAAGTATAAGCCTTTATAAAAAATTAAGATAAATTATTAATTATTATAAAAAGAAGATTATTTTAATAAAGAGAAGAAGTAAATAAAGCTTTAAACCGCTATTTTAAGATATAATTAATTAATATAATAATATATAATAATAAAAGAAAGAAAATATATAATACTTAAGCTAGCTTATTTTAATAGCCTTAAGAATAAAACTAATAAAGAAGAGATATAATATTATAAATAATATTATATAAGATATAAGATAAAACTATATTAGCTAAGATAAGTATAACCTATAGGTATAAGAAGAAGGTAAAGATATGTAACTAACTACGTAACCTAAGAGGTAATTAAAGAGATTAATATTTAAATATATTAATTAAGAAGAATTAAACTAATTAAACCTTAAGTTAATTAATTAAGGTTTAAAGAAATTAATAGTTAAGCTAATTAATCTAGAATTATAATAGAGAGATAAACGAGTACTTAAGGAAAAGGTATTCCTATAATTAAATAATTTAAATCTCTATTAATTAATTTAAGTAATAGTCTTACTATTAAGAGTTATACTTTTAATAGCTTTATTATAATACTACTTAAAAGCTACTTTATAGTATTTAACCTAACTTACTTTCTAAGAAATAAACCTATTATGCCTTAGAACCTAAGCTACGATTATATTAATATTATAAATAACACTATATAAGATACGAGATAAGACCGCACTAGCTAGGATAGGTATAACTCGTAGATATAAGAAGAAGGTAAGAGCACGTAACTAGCTACGTAACTTAAGAGGCGATTAAAGAGGTTAATATTTAAATATATTAATTAAAGAGAATTAAATTAATTAAACCTTAAGTTAATTAATTAAGGTTTAAAGAGATTAATAGTTAAGCTAATTAATTTAAGACTATAATAAAAAGATAAATAAGTACTTAAAGAGAAGGTATTTCTATAGCTAAATAATTTAAATCTTTATTAATTAATTTAAGTAATAGTTTTACTATTAAGAGTTATACTTTTAATAGCTTTATTATAATACTACTTAAAAGTTACTTTATAGTATTTAACTTAACTTACTTTTTAAGAAATAAACCTATTATACCTTAAAACCTAAGCTACTATTATATTTTAATTAATTTTATTTAATAAGTTACCTTAAAACTTTAAGTAATAATAACTTTTAAGATATTTACTTTAAGCGAAAAAACTATTAACCTTAAAGAGATAATAAAGTACCTTTATAATAAAATTATTAAGCTTAAAAAGTAAAATTAATAGCTTTTTAATTAATAAAATAATCTCTATAAAAAACTTAAGGTATAAGAAGAGAAACTTATAATAGTTTAAAATCTTATACCTATATTCTTTATTAATAATAATAATATATTAAAATTTCTTAAGCTTAAATTATATAATAATTATAAGAGTAATATAAGAAACTTTCTTATATAAGCTTAAGCTTACTTATAAGTTAATAAAAAAATTTATATAATACTTAAGTTATAAATTCTTTATATTAATAACCTTTTAACTAAGAAAGTAATAAAATAATAAAAGCTAACCCTTTACATATAATTTAAGTATAACGTTAAAGTTAAAGTAAAAGTTATTTATATTTTCTTTAATTATAAAACCTTTAAAGAATAACTTCTTATTATATTTAAAAATCCTAATAAGTATAAGAAAGTTATATAATAACTTACTTAACTTAAGTAAATTAAATTTATAGCTTATTATATTAAGAAGTTTAAACGTATTATAATAAAACTTAATTAAAATATTAAACCTAAAATAAAAGTCTTTTATTAAGAACTTAAAGAAAAAGTAAAGAATAATATTTATTAAGAAGATTATTTTAAGTTATTTAATAACTTTATTAAAATAATTATTAAGGTAAATAATTATTTATATAAGTAATATTACGAAAAAAGTTATAAAAAATTTAGATTATATATTAGATTTAATAAATCTAATAATAGTAAGCTATATTAAATATTAATAGTATACGGGTATTATACTAGACTTATAGAACTTAACGCTATAAATAAGAAAAGGGGGAAGACTTATTATAATTATAGTAAGATTAAATACTTTATAAATAAATATAAAGCTTTAAAGAAGCTATAAAAGCTAATTCTTAAAGGTAAAAAGCTTTATACTATAAATTAAAAAGACTTACTTACGTGAAATCTTAGTATAATAAGTAATAAAGAAAGCCTTACATTAATAAATAATATTAGTTTAAATAAAGATTAAAAATTTAAAATCTAACTAGTATTTAATAACTTTTAAGAATACTAAATACCTTTACTAAAAAGTAAACCTTTATTAGAATAAATTTAAAAAGAAGAGAATTATTTAATTAAGAAAGATAAACCTAAAATTAAATATAAACTCCTTAATTAAATCTTTTATTATAATAATAATTATTACACGCACTTTAATAGTAAGTAAGGTAGTAAATAGTTTTTATAAGAATAAAAGGGAAGAAGAATAACCCTTATAATATAACTAAAATTATAATAAACTAATTTAAAGATATTAAATAAGAAGTTATATTATACTAAGAATAACGTATATATTACTTAAGCTATAACCTTATAATATAAGAAGAAAGAGAACTATATAACTATAAGTAACTCGTTTAACTTAAGTTTAATTAATATAAATAATAGATTAAGTAATTACTAAAAAAGCTTTAATAATACGTTAAAGGATAATTACTAATAATAACGCTTAAAGATACGCGTTAAATAATAAGAGAAGAGAAATAATAAATTTAGAAATAATAGCTATTATTATAATTAAAACCGATTTCTTAATAAAGATTTAATAAGTCTTTATATACTATAAATATTAATAGTATAATATATCTTATAATTAATATAATTATAATAGAATAAAAGATTTAAGTAATAATTAATAGTAGAGTGTAACGGTGGCTTAGGTTCTAAGGCATAGTAGGTCTGTTTCTTAGAAAGTAAGTTAGGTTAAATGCTATAAAGTAGCTTTTTAAGTAGTATTATAATAAGGCTGTTAAGAGTATAACTTTTAATAGTAAGACTATTACTTAAATTAATTAATAAAGATTTAAATTATTTAACTATAGGAATACCTTCTTTTTAAGTACTTGTTTATCTTTTTATTATAGTCCTAGATTAATTAGCTTAATTATTAATCTCTTTAAACCTTAATTAACTAGCTTAAGGTTTAATTAGTTTAATTCTTCTTAATTAATATATTTAAATATTAACCTCTTTAATTACCTCTTAGGTTACGTAGCTAATTATGTACTTTTACCTTCTTCTTATACCTATAGGTTATACTTATTCTAGCTAGTATAATTCTATCTTATATCTTATATAGTGTTATTTATAATATTATACCTCTTCTTTATTAGTCTTATTCTTAAGGCTATTAAAATAAGCTAGTTTAAGTGTTATACGTTTTCTTTCTTTTATTATTATATGCTATTATATTAATTAACCGTGTCTTAAAATAGCGGTTTAAAGCTTTATTTACTTCTTTTCTTTATTAGAATAATCTTCTTTTTATAATAATTAATAATTTATTTTTATCTCTTATAAAGGCTTATACTTATTACGCTTATATAGGATTTTTTTAATGTAAAGCCTTTATTTCTAATTTAAGTTATTATATAAAGTATATAGTAGATAAGTAAGGGAATTATAATATTATAAGGGTAATCTCTTAATAGCTTTATAGTATTATAAATTAATATTATAAGCTTAAAAGGGAGCTTAAAGAAGCTAAGAAGTATGCCTTAACTAAGAATTAAAAGGTCTTATATTTATGAAAATAAAAGAAATTATAGTTTAAGAAAATAATATATACGATTACGTGTAGTATTAATAACGTTAAAGAGTTAAAACGTGTAAAACGTAAGAAAGTAAAATAGCTTTAAAAGACTATAAGAGTTCTTTTTACTTCTTTTAAGAATTTAAATCCTATTTTAGTTTATTTCTTAAATATTAAATTTAATATTAAGTTATTAAGTGGTACTTAAAAGATTAATTAAAATGCGTTTCTTAGAAATAAAACTATTTAAGTAATATTAAGTAATTCATAAGATTTTTAATTAATTTCTAAGTGTTTTTAGAGTTTAAATATCCCTTTTATTTAATAAAATAATAATAATTCTTTATATCTTCTTATACTTTAAGTATTCGTTTAACTTTATATTTATTAATATCTTTTATTATAATATTTATAATAATTATAAATTTATTTAATGCTTTCTTTAATAATAATATATAAAATATAAAATAGATTCTTATTTTATTTAATAATAATAATTTATAATTAATATTTAAGATTTTTCGTTTAATAAGAAATAATTTAATCTTCTTTTAATTAAGTTTATTATTAAATTACTTAGTTTTAATATTTTTATAAATAAGGTATACTTTATATCTCTCCTTTAAGATTAGCGCTAGTAATCTCTTTTTATTCGCGTAATATTTTATTTAGTTCTATAAAAATATCTATTTCTATTATAAGTATTTTTATATTTTTATTATAGTTACTATATGCGTTATAACTATTAGCGCGTTTATATTTTATATTATATATATTTTAATAATAGGGTTAAATTCGTAATTTACCCTAAATAGTAATATCTTTATATTATTAATCTTAGAGCTATTATAAGCCTATTATACTAGTAGTAGCTATTTTACTTAACTATTCTATTAGTAGTTAATATAGCTTTACAGATATTATTTAAGTATTTAATTTAAGATTTCTATTTATTTATTTAATTATAAGTAGAATGCTATTAATAAGCTTTATTTAATCTTTATAGTTTTTATAAGGCATTTTTAAAAGTTTAAGGTAAATAATTTATTATAATTTAATATAAGCTTTATTAATAATTCGTATTATATAATAATTATTTTAAAGAATATATACGCTAAGTTCTTAGTATTACTTAATTCCTTATATAGAATATAATAAGCGTATTTTATAAGTTTATTTATAATAACTAGAATACTATTATAAGTTACTCCTATTATAGGTTCTTTTAACTTTAATAGTTTAATAATAAAGTTTATTATAATAGTTTATTATACTCTTTTAAGTAGTAATATTAGTTATAATTCTTTATATAATACGTGTTACGTTAGTTTTACTTTATTATACGTGTTATATTTCTTAATAACTTCTTATATTATTTTTTTACTTTTTAAAAAGTTATATAATCTTTTTAGCCTATTAATTATTTTCCTTATACCCTAATATTCGTGTAATAGGTACTCGTATATTTTCTTAATAAGCTATTCTTAAAGTGTACTAGAAATATACTATTATTTATTATATAAGAAGATTTTACCTTTCTTAAATAAATACGTTTTTATTTCTTAATTATTTAAATAGCTATTATTATTAATATATAATATAATTTAATATATTTATATTTTATTTAGCTTAACTTACTATATTATATTAATTTCTTAGGTGTTTAATATAAGGTTTTTATTTTTAATAGCGTGTAATAGGGGTGTATTACTTACTTACTTATTTGATTTTAAGTTCTCTCTTTAATTAAGCGCGTTTACTCTTTTATTTTTAAATTCTTTATAGTATATAATCTTAAAGTTATAATTTATAAGGGTTTTATATTATTTAATCTATTGTTTATTTAAATTCTTTATAGTTAAGAATAATATAAGATTCTTATAGTTAGTATAAACCTTAATTTAATGCTTTACTTTTATAAGATAGTATCTTTATTCTTTAAAGCACTTAATAATAGCTATAAGTTCTTTATTATAGATTCTATAATTAAGTTTAAATTCGTAGAGTTTCTTTAAGAAGAATATAATTAGGTATAATCTTTCTTAATTATCTTATTATTTAAGCTATTCGCCTAATATAAAGTTTAAGGCGTTTATTTTAAGCTTATAAGGTTTATTTTAATTAAGTGCTTTTAATATAGGTTTTAACGTAATTAAATCTTTTATCTTTTAAAATGCTATAGCTTTTAGTTTATTTTATTAAAAGTTAACTTCTTTTTTTATTAGGTTTATAAGAGATTATAAAATATCTTTATATTCGCTTAAAAACTTATAATAAAAGTTTATAAATATTATAAATTCTTTAACTTCTTTTAGATTCTTTAATATAAGCTATTTCTTAATAGTTTTAATCTTATTTAAGCTTATTTATATTTCTTTATATATAAGTATATACCCTAAAAAGTATATAGTATTTTAATAGAATTAATATTTTAAGGCTTTAATTAAGAGTTTATTATTTTATAAAGTTTATAGTACCTTATATATATGTTATTTATATTTCTTAAGGGTATTTAAGTAAATAAGAATATTATTAAGGTATATAATTATAAATACTTTTAGTTGTTTTTATAAGATTATATTAATTATTCTTTAAAAGGTTATTAATGCGTTAATAAGCCTAAAAGGTATTATTAGATATTTATAGTATTCTTTATTAGTTTAAAATGCTATTATTTACTTATAGCCTTCTTTTATTTATACAAGGTTATAAGCTTCTTTTAAGTTAAGTGTAGTAAACTGTTTAGCTTTTCTAACTTTATCTCTAATTTCTATTATAAGCGGTAATAGGTATTAATTCTTAATTATAATCTTATTTAAGTATTAGTAATTAATATATAATTATAGTTTTTTATTCTTCTTTAATACTTATAGGATTAAGTATTCTATTAAGAACTTTAATAGTCTTATATATCTCTTTTATAGTATATTCTTTAAATACTCCTTAAGTGCTTTATTTTACTTAAGGTTTTAAGAAAAAATTTTATTAAACGTTAATTTAATACTAAGCTAGAGTTTAATCTTATAGTTTTAGCGTAAATACTTTAATAGTTTTATTTTTAGCTCTTTACTAAATAGCTTACTATACTTTAAGTATTTCTTAGAAATCTCTATTATTTTTGCTTTTAGCTCTCTAGTAATTACATATATTTCTAAAGGCTTATTATAGTTTAAATAAGGTACTCTTTATAGGCTACTCTTAGCTTTATAATTGTATTTTAGTAAATTCTATTAAAGTTAACTAGTTCTTTAATTAACTTATAAATTACTTACTTATAACTAGGGTATTCTTAATATAATATTATATTTTAAGATTATTATAATATTTAATATAACCTAGTATTTTATACCTTATATATTAATAAGAAGTTACGCTACTTTTATATTAACTACTTCTTAGCTATACTTTATTATAGTTTCTTTTATAATTATAAGTTAGTAAGGCTTATCTTTAAGTGTTTAAGGTAATTATAATCTATTAATAAGATTTAATAAGATAAAATTTCCTTATACTCTACTATTAATTATTACTTAGATCTTTTATTCTATTATAATTATATTAATTATAAGGTATATTATACTATTAATATTTATAGTATATAAAGACCTATTAGATCTCTATTAAGGAATTAGTTTTAATTATAATAATAGCTATTATTTTTTAATTTATTAATCCTATTCTTATATTATTCTTTAGCGCGTTATTTTAAGCGTTATTATTAGCGGTTATCTTTTAACGTATTATTAAAGCTTTCTTAGTAATTACTTAACCTATTATTTATATTAATTAAACTTAAGTTAAGCGAGTTACTTATAGTTATATAATTCCCTTTCTTCTTATATTATAGGGTTATAGCTTAGGTAATATTACGTTATTCTTAGTATAGTATAACTTTTTATTTAATATTTTTAAATTAGTTTATTATAGTTTTAGTTATATTATAAGGGTTATTCTTCTTCTCTTTTATTCTTATAAAAACTATTTACTACCTTACTTATTATTAAGGTATATATAGTAATTATTATTATAATAAAAGGTTTAATTAAGAAGTTTATATTTAATTTTAGGTTCGTTTTTCTTAATTAAATAATTCTCTTTTTCTTAGATTTATTCTAGTATAGGTTTACTTTTTAATAAGGGTATTTAGTATTTTTAAAAGTTATTAGGTATTAATTAGGTTTTAAATTTCTAATCTTTATTTAAACTAATATTATTTATTAATGTAAAGCTTTCTTTATTACTTATTATATTAAGATTTCGCGTAAATAAGTCTTTTTAGTTTATAGTATAAAGCTTCTTACCTTTAAGAATTAGCTTTTATAGCTTTTTTAAGGCTTTACATTTATTTATAAAGTATTTAGTCTTATTATAATTATAATAAGTCTTTCCCCTTTTCTTATTTATAGCGTTAAGTTTTATAGGTCTAGTATAATACCTATATACTATTAATATTTAATATAGCTTATTACTATTAGGTTTATTAAATCTAGTATATAATTTAAATTTCCTATAACTTTTTTTATAACGTTACTTATATAAACGGTTATTTACCTTAATAATTATTTTAATAAAGTTATTAAATAACTTAGAATAATCTTCTTAATAAATATTATTCTTTACTTCTTCTTTAAGTTCTTAATAGAAAACTTTTATTTTAAGTTTAATATTTTAATTAAGTTTTACTATAATACGTTTAAACTTTCTAGTATAATAAGCTATAAATTTAATTTACTTAAGTTAAGTAAGTTATTATATAGCTTTCTTATACTTATTAGAATTTCTAAATGTAATAAAAAGTTATTCTTTAAAGGTTTTATAATTAAAGAAGATATAAATAACTTTTACTTTAACTTTAGCGTTATACTTAAGATATATATAAAGGGTTAGCTTTTATTATTCTATTACTTTTTTAATTAAGAGATTATTAATATAAAGAATTTATAACTTAAGTATTATATAGATTTTTTCGTTAACTTATAGGTAAGCTTAAGCTTATATAAGAAAGTTTCTTATATTATCTTTATAATTATTATATAATTTAAGCTTAAGGAATTTTAATATATTATTATTATTAATAAAGAATATAGGTATAAGGTTTTAAATTACTATAAGTTTCTCTTCTTATACCTTAAGTTTTTTATAGAGATTATTCTATTAGTTAAAAAGCTATTAATTTTACTTCTTAAGCTTAATAATCTTATTATAAAGATACTTTATTATCTCCTTAAAGTTAATAGTCTTTTGGCTTAAAATAAATATCTTAAAAGTTATTACTACTTAAAGTTTTAAGGTAACTTATTAAATAAAATTAATTAAAATATAATAATAACTTAAGTTTTAAGGTATAATAGGTTTATTTCTTAAAAAGTAAGTTAAGTTAAATGCTATAAAGTAGCTTTTTAAGTAATATTATAATAAGGCTATTAAGAGTATAACTCTTAATAATAAGACTATTACTTAAATTAATTAATAGAGATTTAAATTATTTAATTATAAGAATACCTTCTTTTTAAGTACTTATTTATCTCTGTATTATAATTTTAAATTAATTAGCTTAACTATTAATCTCTTTAAACCTTAATTAATTAGCTTAAGGTTTAATTAGTTTAATTCTTCTTAATTAATATATTTAAATATTAACCTCTTTAATCGCCTCTTAAGTTACGTAGCTAGTTATATGCCTTTACCTTCTTCTTATACCTACGAGTTATACCTATCCTAGCCGGTACGGTCCCGTCCCGTGTCTTGTGTAGTGTTATTCGTAACATAGAGTATAAGAAAATTTTATCTTACTAAATCTTATTAATAAATTATAATTACCTTAAACACCTAAAAATAAGCCTTATTAACTTATAACTATAAAAGAAATTACAGTAAAGTATAGCTAAGAAGTAATTAATATAAAAGTAATATAACTTCTTATTAATATATAAGGTATAAAATATTAAGTTATATTAAATATTATAATAATCTTGAAATATAATATTATATTAAGAATACCTTAATTATAAGCGAGTAATTTATAAGTTAATTAAAGAACTAATTAACTTTAATAAAATTTACTAGAATATAATTATAAAGCTAAAAGTAACTTATAAAGAGTACCTTATTTAAACTATAATAAGCCTTTAAAAATATATGTAATTACTAAAAAGTTAAAAGCTAAGATAATAAAGATTTTTAAGAAATACTTAAAGTATAGTAAGCTATTTAATAAAGAGCTAAAAATAAAACTATTAAAGTATTTACGTTAAGATTATAAGATTAAACTTTAGCCTAGTATTAAATTAACATTTAATAAGATTTATTCTTAAAACCTTAAGTAAGATAAGACACTTAAGAAGTATTTAAAGAATATATTATAAAAGAGATATATAAGACTATTAAAGTTCTTAATAAAATACTTAATTCTATAAGTATTAAAGAAGAATAAGAAATTATAATTATATATTAATTACTAACACTTAAATAAGATTATAATTAAGAATTAATACCTATTATTACTTATAATAGAAATTAAAGATAAAGTTAAAAAAGCTAAATAATTTACTATACTTAACTTAAAAGGAGCCTATAACCTTATATAAATAAAAGAAGGCTACAAGTAAATAATAGTATTTTAAACTAATAAAGAATACTATAAATATCTAGTAATGCCTTTTAAGCTTATTAACGTATTAATAACCTTTTAAAGAATAATTAATATAATCTTATAGAAATAATTAAAAGTATTTATAATTATATACCTTAATAATATTCTTATTTATTTAAATACCCTTAAGAAATATAAATAATATATATATAAGGTATTATAAACTTTATAGAATAATAAACTCTTAATTAAAGCCTTAAAATACTAGTTCTATTAGAATATTATACACTTTTTAAGGTATATACTTATATATAAAGAAATATAAATAAGCTTAAATAAAATTAAAACTATTAAGAAATAGCTTATATTAAAGAATCTAAAAGAAGTTAAAGAATTTATAATATTTATAAACTTTTACTATAAGTTCTTAAGCGAATATAAAGATATTTTATAACCTTTTATAAACCTAATAAAGAAAGAAGTTAGCTTTTAATAGAATAAACTAAAAGTTATAATATTTTAAAAGATAAAAGATTTAATTACGTTAAAACTTATATTAAAAGTACTTAATTAAAATAAACCTTATAAGCTTAAAATAAACGCCTTAAACTTTATATTAAGTAAATAGCTTAAATAATAAGATAATTAAGAAAGATTACATTTAATTATATTCTTCTTAAAGAAACTTTATAAACCTAAACTTAATTATAAAATTTATAATAAAGAACTTATAACTATTATTAAGTGCTTTAAAGAATAAAGATATTATCTTATAAAAGTAAAGTATTAAATTAAGGTTTATATTAATTATAAGAATCTTATATTATTTTTAATTATAAAGGATTTAAATAAATAATAGATTAAATAATATAAAACCCTTATAAATTATAACTTTAAAATTATATATTATAAAGAATTTAAAAATAAAAGAATAAACGCACTTAATTAAAGAGAGAATTTAAAATTAAATAAGTAAGTAAGTAATATACTCTTATTACGCGCTATTAAGAATAAAAACCTTATATTAGGTACCTAAGAAATTAATATAATATAATAAGTTAAGCTAAATAAAATATAAATATATTAAATTATATTATATATTAAGAATAATAGTTATTTAAATAATTAAAAAACGAAAACGCATTTATTAAAGAAAGGTAAAACCTTCTTATATAATAAACGGTAATATATTTTTAATATACTTTAAGAATAGCTTATTAAGGAAATATATAAGTACCTATTATATAAATATTAAGGTGTAAAGAAAATAATTAATAGGCTAAGAAGATTATATAACTTCTTAAAAAGTAAAAAAATAATATAAGAAGTTATTAAGAAATGTAATACGTGTAATAAAGTAAAATTAACGTAATACGTATTATATAAAGAATTATAATTAATATTATTACCTAAAAGAGTATAATAAACTATTATAATAAACTTTATTATTAAACTATTAAAGTTAAAAGAACCTATAATAAGAGTAGCTTATAATAGTATTTTAATTATTATAAATAAACTTACGAAATACGCCTATTACATTCTATATAAGAAATTAAGTAATACTAAGAACTTAGCGTATATATTCTTTGAAATAGTTATTATATAGTATAAATTACTAATAAAGCTTATATTAAATTATAATAAATTATTTACCTTAAACTTTTAAAAATACCTTATAAAAACTATAAAGATTAAATAAAGCTTATTAATAGTATTTTACTTATAATTAAATAAATAAATAAAAATCTTAAATTAAATACTTGAATAATATTTATAAAGCTATATTAACTATTAATAAAATAATTAAATAGAATAGCTACTATTAGTATAATAAGCTTATAATAGCTTTAAGATTAATAATATAAAGATATTATTATTTAAAGTAAATTACAGATTTAACTCTATTATTAAGATATATATAATATAAAATATGAACGCGCTAATAGCTATAACGTATATAGTAATTATAATAGAAATATAAAAACACTTATAATAAGAATAAATATTTTTATAAAATCAAATAAAATACTATACGAATAAGAAGAGATTATTAGTATTAATTTTAAAGAAAAGATATAAAGTATACCTTATTCGTAAAAACATTAAAATTAAGTAATCTAATAATAAACTTAATTAAAAGAAGATTAAATTATTTCTTATTAAATGAAAAATCTTAAATATTAACTATAAACTATTATTATTAAATAAAATAAGAATTTACCTTATATTTTATATATTATTACTAGAGAAAGTATTAAATAAATTTATAATTATTATAAATATTATAATAAAAGATACTAATAAATATAAAGTTAAATAAATACTTAAAGTATAAGAAAATATAAAAAATTATTATTACCTTATTAAATAAAAAGAATATTTAAACTTTAAAAACACTTAAAAACTAGCTAAAAATCTTATAAATTACTTAATATTACTTAAATAGTTTTATTTTTAAGAAACGTATTTTAATTAATCTCTTAAGTATTATTTAATAACTTAATATTAAATTTAATATTTAAGAAATAAACTAAAATAGAATTTAAATTCTTAAAAGAAGTAAAAAGAACTCTTATAATCTTTTAAAGCTATTTTACTTTCTTATATTTTATACGTTTTAACTCTTTAACGTTATTAATATTACGTGTAATTACACGTATTATTTTCTTAAATTATAATTTCTTTTATTTTTATAAACGTAAAACCTTTTAATTCTTAGTTAAAGTATACTTTTTAGCTTCTTTAAGCTCTCTCTTAAGCTTATAATATTAATTTATAATACTATAAAGCTATTAAGAGGTTACCCTTATAATATTATAATTCCCTTACTTATTTACTATACACTTTATATAATAACTTAAATTAAAAATAAAGGCTTTATATTAAGAAAGTTCTATATAAGTATAATAAGTATAAGCCTTTATAAAGAATAAAGATAAATTATTAATTATTATAAAAAAAAAGGTTATTTTAATAAAGAGAAGAAGTAAATAAAGCTTTTAACCGCTATTTTAAGATATAATTAATTAATATAATAGTATATAATAATAAAAGAAAGAAAACGTATAATACTTAAGCTAGCTTATTTTAATAGCCTTAAGAATAAAACTAATAAAGAAGAGGTATAATATTATAAATAATATTATATAAGATATAAGATAAAACTATACTAGCTAAGATAGGTATAACTTATAAGTATAAGAAGAAGGTAAGAGCATGTAATTAGCTACGTAATTTAAGAGGCAATTAAAGAGGTTAATATTTAAATATATTAACTAGAGAGAATTAAATTAATTAAACCTTAAGCTAATTAATTAAGGTTTAAAGAAATTAATAGTTAAGTTTATTAATTTAAAACTATAATAAAGAGATAAATAAGTACTTAAGAAGAAGGTATTCTTATAATTAAATAATTTAAATCTCTATTAATTAATTTAAGTAATAGTCTTACTATTAAGAGTTATACTCTTAACAGCCTTATTATAATACTACTTAAAAGCTACTTTATAGCATTTAACCTAACTTACTTTCTAAGAAACAGACCTACTATGCCTTAGAACCTAAGCTACCGTTACATTATAATTATGCAACTAGTATTAAATTAAAGGGCTTTTTAAGGGCTATCAATTAGTTATAAGCTTATAAATTTTAGTTAAGTATTCGTAGAGATATTAGGAAATAGAAATTATAGCGTTTTTTATTAAAGTAGGGTAAAACGCTATAGCGTTTCACCCTAGTTAACTTACCCTACTAAATACCGCAGCTATTATCTTTATAATTAATAGGTGGAATTAAGTGGGGTTAATATTTTCAGATAGCTAAAGTTATAAGCTTTAAAATGATACTACTCTTATTTTTAAACTCCTTTTTTTCATAAAGTTATAATAGTTTTAATATATAGAAT
Organism: Metarhizium acridum; assembly: GCF_019434415.1. Classification (NCBI taxonomy): domain Eukaryota; kingdom Fungi; phylum Ascomycota; class Sordariomycetes; order Hypocreales; family Clavicipitaceae; genus Metarhizium; species Metarhizium acridum. Next base: position 199,862 of record NW_027094020.1, on the reverse strand, counting down.
AAAAAAAACTTAAGAATAAAGTTTTTAATATTTATATTAATCTTTATATATATAGAATTAATTATATTAAATATATATTTAAGCTTATAAAATACTTTATAATATATAAATTAATAATATATATAATTTTACTTTAATATAAATAATATATATTAATTAAATTAAAAAATATATATAATTATATATAAAATAATTTATATAAATTTTATTAAATATATATTAGATAAAGTTATACGTTTTATATTAATAAGCTATTAAGATAACTTATATAAAATATAAAAATACTTATTACTTATTTTTATAGATTTATTTTAATTAAATAAAATATAAATAAAAACTAAAAATATTTTAAAATATTATTTACATATAATTAAGGTAAAAAAAAAATATTTTAAATTTTTATGTTAATTACATATATTATATATATATAAATAACATTTAAAAAGCATTTATTTCTTATTAAATACTTAAAATAAACCAAGTTAATATCTTTATTTTTAGAATTCTTTAAACTTTAATATCTTACTTATTAATTAACTTATAAAGGATATTTTTATAGCATTATAATAAGCTAAAATTATAGTATTTTTTGGTTATTTTTATAAGCTTATAGGTCTACTTTTAAAGCCCTTATAATTACATATTACACTACAAATGTAGTTGTAGTGTAGTTAAACTACACTAAAACTACAAAAACTACACTACACTAAAAACTACACTAAAAAACTACATGTAGTGTAGTTTTTTTGTCAATACTCTGCCTATAGCTATACGCGACTAAATGTGTAATATTAGGCTTATTTAAATAACCTATATTACGATTATTTAATTAAAGCTACTATTAAAGCTATTAAAAGAGCGTCTTTTAGTTTATACCTTATTATAGCGATAAATTATAAAGGTAGGTAATAGCTTTCTAGATTTTAAGCTATAATTTAATAGAAAGGTTAGCTATTAGCTATATTATATAAGCTTTTAACCCTAAAACACTTTTAGACCTTTTAATAGGGCCGTTTTAAGCGGGTATATACGGTAATATAAGCTTATTAATAATACCTTTATAATTAATTTAGGCCTTATAGGCTATTTAAAGGCTTTTATCGTTATCTTAATAGATTTAATAGATGCCTAGTTAATACTACCTTTAAATTTAAGCCTTAAATAATTAAAGGGCTAATAATAGGGTATCTTAAGTGGTATTTTTAAGCTTAAAAACCATTAAAAGGCCTAAGAATTTATCTTTAACTATTAAAGCTATTAACTTATTATTATAGTTAAGCTTAAATTAAAAGATATTAATATAAATCCTTTAAAAGGGTCTTAGGCTTATTATTTAAGGGCTTTTATAAGAGATAACCCTTTTAATCTTAGCCTTAAAATAGGCTTTACATTTAATTTATATAAGGCCTTAAATCTTTAACCTAATAATCTATTAGACTAAATATTTAAGGCTATTTACGTTTAAGTAGCCTAGCTATTAGTGTTAAAGGTTAGTAGAGGCTGTTTTTTAGGGTTAAGATAGCGTTAAATTAAATTAAAAGCTTTTAATTTAATAAATTTCATTAAATTTAATAATAGGCTACTTAAAGCGACGCCTTATATAAAAGATAACCTTATTATCCTTTAATATAGCTTTTATAACTAGGTTTTAATTATAGCTCTTTTTTAAAAAGCTATTTAATAAGGCTATATTTATGTAAAAGGTTAAAATAAAGGCTACTTACTTTAGCTAAAAGAGCTTTATTTATATTTATAAAGAGACCTTTTTATAGCCTTTAATTTAAAGCTTTATATCGCTTATAAAGGCTTCTTTAAGCTATTAAAGGACTTAATAGTTAGTAAATTAATTAAAGTTATTATAAATATATGTGTTTAACCTAGAATCTAGGATAAAAGAGTCCCTTAAAGGGTAAATATTCTTATAGATTAATTAAATAAATAACGCGACTACTTACTTCACGTAATTTAACCTATACTCTCGTTAATTATAGCCTTTTTTATTAATTTAAGCGTTTTTAGTGTTTTTAGCGTTTTTAAGCCCTTTAAGCTACCCTTATTTTTTAACCTTTTAAACCCTCTAATATCTAGATCTTTATAAGCTTTATTATTCATTAATTTCCTAGGCTTTTATGTTACGAACGTTACTGCACGAGACGCGGGAAGCTAGGCCGCACTGGTAAGGGTAGGCACAGCTGTTAACTAACAAGGACATTAAGTCACGTGATAGCTTATTGGATTATATAGATGATTTAACGAGACGGGATTATTAGGATTATTAGGTGATCTAAATAATCCGGGTCTATAATAGAGAGATAAACGGATACTTAAGGAGGAGGTATTCCTATAGTTAAATAGTTTAGATCTTTATTAATTAATTTAAGTAATAGTCTTACTATTAAGAGTTATACTCTTAATAGCCTTATTATAATATTACTTAAAAAGCTACTTTATAGTATTTAACCTAACTTACTTTCTAAGAAATAAACCTATTATACCTTAAAACCTAAGCTACTATTATATTTTAATTAATTCTATTTAATAAGTTACCTTAAAACTTTAAGTAGTAATAACTTCTAAGATATTTACTTTAAGCGGAAAGACTATTAACCCTAAGAAGATAATAAAGTACCTTTATAATAAGATTACTAAGCTTAAGAAGTAGAATTAATAGCTTCTTAACCGGTAGAATAATCTCTATAAGAAACTTAAGGCACGAGAAAAGAAACTTATAGCAGTTTAAAATCTTACACCTATATCCTCTATTAATAATAATAATATACTAAAATTCCCTAAGCTTAAATCATATAATAGTTATAAGGGTAATATAAGAAACTTTCTTATATAAGCCTAAGCTTACCTATAAGTTAACGAAAAAATCTATATAACACTTAAGTTATAGATTCTTTATATTAATAACCTCTTAACTAGAAAAGTAATAGAATAGTAAGAGCTAACCCTTTACGCATATCTTAAGTATAGCGCTAAAGCTAGAGTAAAAGTTATTTATATCTTCTTTAATTATAAAACCTTTAAGAAATAACTTCTCGTTACATTTAAAAATCCTAATAAGTATAAGAAAGCTACACGATAACTTACTTAACTTAAGTAGACCGGATTTACAGCTTATTACGCTAGGGAATTTAAACGTATTATAATAAAACTTAACTAGAATACTAAACCTAAAATAAAAGTCTTTTATTAAGGACTTAAAGAAGAAGTGAAGAATAATATTTATTAAGAAGATTATCCTAAGTTATTTAATAACTTTATTAAAATAGTTATTAAGGCAAATAACCGTTTATACAAGTAACGTTACGAAAAAAGTCACAGGAAATTTAAATTATATACTAGGTTTAATAAACCTAATAATAGTAAGCCACGCTAAACATTAATAGTATACGAGTACCACGCTAGACCTATGGAACTTAATACCGCAAATAAGGAAAAGAGAAAGACTTATTATAATTATAGTAAGGCTAGATACTTTATAAATAAATGTAAAGCCTTAAAGAAGCTATAAAAGCTAATTCCTAAAGGCAGAAAGCTTTATACTATAAACTAAGAAAACTTACTCACGCGAAATCTTAGTGTAGTAAGTAATAAAGGAAGCCTTACGTTAATAAATAACATTAATTTAAATGAAAATTAGAAATTTAAAACCTAACTAATATCTAATAACTTTTAGGAATACTAAACACCCTTACTAAAAAGTGAACCTTTACTAGAACGAATCTAGGAAGAAGAGAATTATTTAACTAAGAAAAATAAACCTAAAATTAAATATAAACTCCTTAATTAAACCTTCTATTATAATAATAATTACTACACGCACCTTAATAGTAAGTAAGGTAGCGGATAGTTTTTATAAGAATGAAAGGGAAGGAGAATAACCCTTATAATATAACTGAAATTATAATAAACTAATTTAAAGATATTAAACGGGAAGTTCTACTATACTAAGAATAACGTATACACTACCTAAGCTATAACCCTATAATGTAAGGAGAAAGGGAACTATATAACTATAAGTAACTCGCTTAGCTTAAGTTTAATTAATATAAATAATAGATTAAGCGATTACTAAGAAAGCTCTAATAATGTATTAAAAGACAACTACTAATAATAGTGCCTAGAATAACGCGTTAGAGAATAATATAAGAATAGGATTAATAAATTAAGAAACGATAGCTATTATTACAATTAAAACTAATTCCTTAACGGAGATCTAATAGGTCTTTATATACTATAAATATTAATAGTATAATACACCTTATAATTAATATAAGTATAATAGGATAAAAGATCTAGGTAATAATTAATAGCAAAGTATAAGGAAATTTTATCTTACTAAATCTTATTAATAGATTATAATTACCTTAAACACCTAAAGATAAGCCTTACTAACTTATAATTATAGAAGGAACTACGGTAAAGTATAGCTAAAAAGTAGTTAATATAAAAGTAGCGTAACTTCTCGTTAATATATAAGGTATAAAACACTAGGTTATATTAGATATTATAATAATCTTAAAACACGATATTATATTAGGGATACCCTAGTTATAAGCGAGTAATCTACGAGTTAATTAAAGAACCAGCTAACTTTAATAGGATTTACTAGGATACGGTTATAAAGTAAAGAGCGGCCTATAAAGAGCACCTTATTTAGACTATAATAGGCCTCTAGAAATATATGTAATTACTAGAGAGCTAAAAGCTAAAATAATAAAGATTCCTAAGAAATACTTATAGTATAGTAAGCTATTTAGCGGAGAGCTAAAAATAGGACTACTAAAGCATTTACGCTAGGACTATAAGATTAGACTCTAGCCTAGTATTAAATTAACGTTTAATAAAATTTATTCTTAAAACCCTAAGTAGGATGAGGCACTTAAGGAGTATTTAGAGAATATACTATAAAAGGGATATATATAACTATTAGAGTCCCTAGTAGAATACCTAATTCTATAGGTATTAAAGAAGAACGGGAAACTATAATTATACATTAATTACTAACACTTAAATAAGATTATAATTAAGAATTAATACCCGTTACCGCTTATAACGGAAATTAAAGATAAAGTTAAAAAAGCTAAATAGTTTACTATACTTAACTTAAAAGGAGCCTATAACCTTATACGAATAAAAGAAGGCTACAAGTAAATAATAGCATTTTAAACTAGTAGAGGACACTATAAATATCTAGTAATACCTTTTAGGCTTACTAACGTACTAGTAACCTTTTAAAGAATAATTAATATAATCTTACGAAAATAACTAAGAGTATTTATAGTTATATACCTTAATAATATTCTTATTTACTTAAATACCCTTAAGGAATATAAGCGACATGTATATAAGGTACTATAAACTCTATAAGATAATAAACTCTTAATTAAAGCCTTAAAATACTAATTCCACTAGAATACTATACACTTTCTAAGGTATATACTTACATATAAAGAAATACAAATAAGCCTAAATAAGATTAAAACTATTAAGAAATAGCTTACATTAAAGAATCTAAAAGAAGTTAAAGGATTTATAGTATTTATAAACTTTTACTGTAAGTTCTTAAGCGGATATAAAGACATTTTATAACCTCTTATAAACCTAATAAAGAAAGAAGTTAACTTTTAATAGAATAAATTAAAAGCTATAGTATTCTAGAAAATAAAAAATTTAGTTACGTTAAAACCTATATTAAAAGCACTTAATTAAGATAAACCTTATAAGCTTAAAACGAACGCCTTAAACTTTATATTAGGCGAATAGCTTAAATAATAAGATAATTAAGGAAGATTATACCTAGTTATATTCTTCTTAAAGAAACTCTACGAACCTAAACTTAATTATAGGATCCACGATAAAGAACTTATAGCTATTATTAAGTGCTTTAAAGAATAAAGACACTATCTTATAAGAGTAAAGTACTAAATTAAAGTCTATATTAACTATGAGAATCTTATATCGTTCTTAACTATAAAGGATTTAAATAAATAATAGATTAAATAGTATAAAACCCTTATAAATTATAACTTTAAAATTATATACTATAAAGGATTTAAAAACGAAAGAGTAAACGCGCTTAGCTAAAGAGAGAACTTAAAATCGAATAAGTAAGTGAGTAATACACCCTTACTACGCGCTATTAAGAATAAGAACCTTATACTAGGTACCTAAGAAATTAATATAACCTGGTAAGTTAAGCTAAATAAAATATAAATGTAATGGATCGTATTATATATTAAGAATAATAGCTACCTAAATAATTAGAATAATAGCTACCTAAATAATTAGGAAATAAAAACGCATTTATTTAAGAAAGGTAAAACCTTCTTATATAATAAACGGTAATATATTCCTAGTATACTTTAAGAATAGCTTATTAAGGAAATACACGAGCACCTATTACACGGATATTAGGGTGTAAGGAAAACGATTAGTAGGCTAAGAAGATTATATAACTTCTTAGAAAGTAGAAAAATAGTATAAGAAGTTATTAAGAAATATAACACGTGTAATAAAGTAAAATTAGCGCGACACGTACTATATAAAGAATTACAACTAATACTACTACCTAAAAGAGTATAGTAAACTATTATAATAGACTTTATCGTTAAACTATTAAAGTTAAAAGAACCTATAATAGGAGTAGCTTATAATAGCATTCTAGTTATTATAGGTAAACTTATAAAATACACCTATTATATTTCATATAAGAAATTAAGTAATACTAAGGACTTAGCGTATATATTCTTTAAAATAGTTATTATATAATATGAATTACTAATAAAGCTTATATTAAATCGCGATAAATTATTCACCTTAAACTTTTAAAAATACCTTATAAAAACTATAAAGATTAAATAAAGTTTATTAATAGTATTCCACTTACAATTAAATGGATAGATAGAAATCTTAAACCAAATACTTAAATAATATTTGTAAAGCTATATTAACTACTAATAGAATAATTAGGTAAAATAGCTACTACTAGTATAATAGGCTTATAATAGCTCTAAGATTAATAATATAAAGATATTATCGTTTAGGGTAAACTATAGATTTAACCCTATTATTAAGACACACGTAGTATAAAATGTAAACGTATTAGCAGCTATAGCGTATATAGTAATAATAATAGAAATATAAAAATACTTGTAATAGAAATAAATATTTTTATAAAACTAAATGAAATACTACGCGAATAAAAAGAGATTACTAGCGCTAATCCTAGAGGAGGGATATAAAGTATATCTTATTCGTAAAAACATTAAAACTAAACGACCTAATAATAAACTTAACTAAAAGAAGATTAAACCATTTCTTATTAAACGGAAAATCTTAAATACTAATTATAAACTATTATTACTAGATAAAATAAGAATCTATTCTATATTTCATATATTACTATTAAAGAAAGCATTAAATAAATCTATAATCGCTATAAATATTATAACAGAAGATACTAATAAATATAAAGTTAAACGAATACTTAAAGCATAAAAAGATATAAAGAATTATTATTATCTCGTTAAATAAAAGGGATATTTAAACTCTAAAAACACCTAAAAACCAGCTAAAAATCTTATGAATTACTTAACGTTACTTAAATAGTTTTATTCCTAAGAAATACATTCTAATTAATCTCCTAAGTACCGTTTAACGACTTAATACTAAATTTAGCATTTAAGGAATAAACTAAAGTAAGATCTAGATTCTTAAAAGGAGTAAGAAGGACTCTTATAGCCTTTTAAAGCTATTTCGCTTCCTTACGTTCCACACGTTCTAACTCTTTAACGTTATTAATACTACGCGTAACTACACGTATTATTTTCTTAAACTATAATTTCTTTTATTTTCATAAGTAATATACCTTAACGCTCGCCTTTTTAAGTTCTTTCTTAGTAGCTTTTAACTTAAACTTAGCTTTCTAGTATTAGGTACTAATATAACGTAACTACTATAAGGTAAGAGGATTTATATTATAGTAAGATCTATTTAAACGAATACACTTATAATAATAGGACGAGTCTACGTTAAACGCCTTATAATTCTAGAGGCCTTAATCTTAGTAAAAGAAATAAGCGGGTATATTAATTAGATTCCTAATTATTAACTTAAGAAGGGCGTTTCGCTCGTTTATCTTACGAGAAGGTTTATAGGATTAAACGAAAGGTCTTAAGACACGATTAGCTAATATAATAATACACGAGGAGAATAAAGAAGGGAAAATTACCTAAGCCCTTAACCGGCCTATTTTAATAGCCTTAAGAATAAGACTAATAAAGGAGAGGTATTATATTATAAACGTTACTATACGAGACGCGGGAAGCTAGGCCGCATTAGTAAGGGTAAGTATAGCTGCTAACTAATAAGGACATTAAGTCACGTGATAGCTTATTAGATTATATAGATAATCTAATAAGATAAGATTATTAGGATTATTAAGCAATTCAAATAATCTAGGTCTATAATAGAGAGATAAACGAATACTTAAGGAGAAGGTATTCCTATAGTTAAATAGTTTAAATCTCTATTAATTAATCTAAGTAATAGTCTTACTATTAAGAGTTATACTCTTAATGGCCTTATTATAATACTACTTAAAAAGCTACTTTATAGCATTCAACCTAACTTACTTCCTAAGAAATAGACCTACTATGCCTTAGAACCTAAGCCACCGTTACATTTTAATACTTATAAAAAGCGTTTATAAGCTTCTTTAATTAATGCTCGTAAAAAGCATTTATTAGCTTCTTTAATTTAGTGCTATTAAGGCCTAGATTACCCTAGCGCTTATAAAAGGCCTTTATCTTATAGAGAATCTTATTAATAAGGGCCTTTATTTTAAAGAATACCTTATTATTATTATTAAAGTTAGCCTAAAAACGCGATACCTTTTATTTCTAGGTTTTTTTACTTCTTTTAATTAATTTAATTAAAAGCCTATTAATAAGCTTAATTAACTTTCACCTTAATAAATAGGTCTAATAGCTTCTATTAAATTTAAGCTTTAATTTTAGCGTTAAGCTTTTATATTAGATCTCTAAGAGGCTTATTTAGGTATAAACACTTATAATAGTAGTGTTTTTATTTATAAAGGCACTTTAAAGCTATCTTTAACCTTTTATTTCTAGGTTAGCTAAGTGCTTATAATGCATTTAAAGTCTCTAATAATAATAGGCTTTCTTAGAAGGTTAAGAATAAAAAACCGCTCTTACCTTTTATAGCCTTTTAATACTAGTAATACTATTTATATAGATTACTAATTTAAAAGCTATTTAAGATCTTATTTATTTAACCTTTCTTATTAAGATTTAAGAGATTTAAAATATAATTATTCTAGTAGCTTAAAAATATAAAGCTAATTAAGGCTATTATAGCTATAAAATCTAGGGTTAATTAAAGCTCTTTTATATTAAGTAGGTTAATTTAACGAGCTTTTACTAGTACCTTCTATTAGCTTATAATTTAAGCCTTAATTTTCGTACGATTAATACCCTTTAATACTAATTTATATTTCAATAAAATCTCTCTTTTATATTCCTATAATATAAGTTATAGCCGAGCTTATAGTAGCTTTAATTACCTTAAAACGCTATCTTTAATAGCTATTATATTGTAATAACTATTAATAGTCTTTATAATAAATTACTAAGTAACTAAAAGGGCCTTTTAATACCTTTAATAAGCTTAAATATTAACCTAATAGTTATTTATAAGGAATTTAAGTCTCTTAAATTAAACCTTATTAAGGTTTATAATTATTATAGCCTTAAGGTTAATATTATTAGGTTAGGGTTTTTTTAAAGGGATAATAGCTACTTTATTAGGCTATTAAGGGTTAATTAAATGCTAAATACCTTAATTAATAGCGTACTTTTTAATAATAAAAATCTATTAAAACTAGCTTTTTAAACCTATTAGGGTTACTAATAAAGAACCTTTAATATTTATAGTTAAGTTAGTTAAGTCTTTTATTAAAGACCTTAAATGTATTATAATTTAACGTTAAAATATCTTAAATTTAGTGGTAAACCGAGCTTATAATTATCACGTTAACAGCTATAAAAGTAAATTAAATAGTGGAATTATCCTTAATTAAAGCTATTTAAGTACGAAAAATAAGCCCTTATTTATAGATATTAAGGTTATTTAATAGGTTACCTAAAAAGTAATTAATTTAAGGGGTTTTATAGTATCCAGCTATTAAAGGTTCGGCTTTAATAGGGTGGTAGCGTGAGCCTTCTTTTAAGGCTTTTCGTACAATCGGAAAGCAGCTATTTAAGGCGTTTTGGGGCTTATCGGGGTCCCCGATGAATAGCAGCCATTTTCCATTGAAAGGGGCCTTTGGCGTTGACATTATGACTGGACCATTTATTACGACCAACACCTGGACTGTGGCATGTGACTGTACAGACGGTGGGCAGCAGGAGGCTCTGGTTTTTGACTCAGTAACTCAATAATTTATTAACTAGCCCTCTCATGAACCAAGTGATGACCGGTGTGTCTAACAGGTTGCCGAAATAGTGTATAAGCGACAATCGTTGTATGCAATCGACAGGCATCAACTGAGCCTTCTGGAGTAGAGCCTTCGATATTTCAAGACTCGAGTACTCAAGTGCTGCGATTCCCCCGCTTGGGGCATGTCTACCCACTCCTACACAACCTTGAAAAGGCCTGGCTGGTTTCGTTCCCCCGTTCCCTCCAACTCGGCAGCAAATTGGCACGGCATCGTCCGAAACCGACGCGCGGCATATCAAATTGTCCACTCCGTTGCTTTCCCAATATGCAGATAATCAACTCATTCGAAGCGGGCAAAAGGATCAATGGCAAAATCCACATTTACGTCAAAGTCATTGTCCAGCAAGACGGGAGTTACTACATGGGCAAATGGGACCATCGAAAGCATCTACCAGCTGAGTTTTCTCAGCTACAAGACGTCAAACTAATACCGACAAAAGACAGAGGCCCGGTCCCAAAGCCTACCTGGACGATTGCCCACCCTCAAAGCGACACTTTCTCGAAAACGCCCGCATTGGAAGATTACTTGGATCCAGAGCTCAAAGCAAGGACGGAGCACGAGATTGAAGTGTGCGAGCGTCTAAGGCAGCATCCGCACCCCAACTTGGCTCTTTACCACGGCTGCCTTATCACGCAGGGAAGAGTTTCAGGGCTCATCTTTAACAAGTACGAATGCAATTTACTTGAAAAGGTTAATCCCTAACGTCTATTAAAACGAGACTTTATCTCCAGTGGTTGACCTCTTGTCCGGGATTATATGAAAGGCTGGGTTACGTCCCTGCGCAGCGCACTTGGACATTTGCACTCATTCGGTCTCGTGCACAATGATGTGACGCCCGCAAATATCATAATGAACGCTGGCGGCTCACCGGTAATCATTGATTTCGGTAGCGCATGTTGTCGAGGAGAGCTAATGAAAACTACCAAACGTACCAGAGGGTGGCATAATGAGAGTGTAACTCATGCAGTCATACAAGACGATCTTGATGCCCTTGCCGAGTTGGAAACTTGGCTGTTTGGGTCTTCGGTCGATTTCAGGTTCGATGGATGATACTTGCGAGAGTAGTCATAGTTCAATATTGTTTAGACATGTGCTTGTGATAGTTTATGGCGTCGCATGTTAGGCTAATGACTCATGAGTTCTTGCGAGGGCACATTGCTGAGATGCTCTGCAAAATCAGTACATTATCATACCAACGGACACTTCAGCCGTCCAGTGCTACTAGGCGAGCTCAAACTAAATATGACAGAAATGTTATTTTGCGAATACTTTCATCGGCGACATAGGCCTGTCTCGTCATGGGTTCCTGCTCTCTGCTTTCATGGATAATCCATCGCCTATGCTACGATTGCCCCAGGTCCCTGAGCAATACCTGTCCCCCTTCATTCAAATTGGGATAATTTTCAAGCGTGAAGAAATCGCTAAAGAAGCGGAGCGCCTCTGTGCATTCCGGCGAATATTTCCGTAGCAATGTCTTCCATTCCCTGTCCTCCTCTCCCGAGCTAATTCCTGTGCGGGCGAATTCCCACCAAACCCTCAAGCTGCACTCAGCGTCTCGCCCGGAATGCGCTTCGTGATGATTAAATGACGTCCATCGTCATCGTTCCAGTCCTCGACAACCGCGGGCAGGGGGGCGGTGGTTTGTTCTTTTGGAAAATGAATGTTTGCAGCCTCGAAACTGGGAGGACTGTCAGACTGTTGTTTGAGGACCAGTTTCGATCCTAGTGACCGTGCTCCGCGATCACTGGCTCCGTAAAAGAGCTTCACATGGCTTTTATAGCTGCAAGATTTTTGTAATTTAGAAGTCTAGCTGCACGCTACACAAGGCAGTTTGGCAGCCATGCTGATAAAATAATTACAAAACTTTATTACTTGTAATATAATTGATAATATTATATGAAATAAACGTTTCTTAATTACATCTCTTAGGCTTTATATAATCAAGGAAAGAGTTAAGCTTTAATTATTATATCATAATTGCCTTTACGTCAACTACCCAACTTCGTGTTTCGTCTTACACTCTGTGACACGTAAAGCATAATACTCTGTCAGGTAGCAGATAGCAGTAACATCCCCCACTTGGTTTGTTGCGACGAGCAAAATAATGTGTGGTGGTATAAAGCGAACTCGTATCGCTAACGGCTATGATGGCAGAATAAAGTTTGCGGTGCCTCGCATCGCCACTGCTACGTACGACCGTGAGGGCAAATAAACGCCATCAGGATGGGGATGTTGTCCGCAAGAAGTGTCCTGACCATGGGTAGTCCGCGACTACTGGACGGGATATTTAGGATGTCTCGCCGAAGATGGCAAAATCTGTGTCGCTGTTGGCATTGTAGAACAGTGGACTGTATTGAACTCTAGGGGCTGCACCCCATGAGTGACAATCCACGAGGAGAGGTATAAGGCTGGAACTCTACATCAAGGCGGCTGGAAGAGGGTCAACGAAATAAAATTGCCTTCTATGGATCGCTGATAGCCTTATCATATGCTGTTATGATGGCACGGGGTCTATAAAGTTGGTCTGGGTCTCCTGCAGGGGTTTCAAAGCTCATCCTCTCATCTTCGTCAAGTGGGAATAGGATCTTTCTAATCCTCGGACACAGTCGCTTGACGACATTCAAAGTTTCTGGGAATTCGCCTATTATCCCTTTAAATTTAGTATTTAAAATATAACATTATTAAATAATTTTTATTTAGCTTATTTTTTGTTAAATAAATGAATAAGTTAAGTAATATAATATTATAATTTATTCTTACTTTAAAGAGATATAAATAATATGACCTATTATTCAGGGGATATTATTGCTTAAATAAGTAATTTCTTTGAATTTCGGGTTTCCTTAAACCCGACACCACGTATACTCCGTGGAAGTCCAACGGATTGCGCTGGCAAAGCATGGCTGACTCAGCGATGACGCGGCATTCGCAGCAAGAGGCATCTCAATTCCGGCCTACAAGTCCCAAACCACACGTCTCAGATGCTCTGCATATCCAATTCCGACCCAACTTCATGTCTTGAATAACGGTTATGTCCATACCCCATTTGACAGGCTTGTTCAACACGATACAAGACCGGAATTTAATCGCTGTGGCGCTCAAATCCACCAACGGCGCCCAGTCGGGGTTTGGCTGTCAATCACAGCAACAGCTTCACACCAATGGCATCTACAATCATTGGAAAAGCTTCCGCCGACGGTATTTCTGCCGGATACGGCCGTTCATGTACTAACTGTTCTCGGGCAAAATGCAGATGCATCCTGCGGTCCAGGGGTGGTAGCTGTGAAAGATGCCATCGGCTTGGGAAAGATTGCCACCAGATTGAAACGACGAGGAAGCGGGTAGCCAAGAAAACGGCATCTTCACGTACTGCGCAACTCGAAGAGAAGATTGAAGACCTGGTTTCAATGCTGAGAGCTACCCATGATTCTCGGACACACACTAACCACTCGTATACCCCATTGTCCAACACACCGTCACAACCTTTTGCCAGTCGATTGGACTCGTTGGCGGCTGCCGCTACAGCGGATCCAACTCGGTCACAAGCACAGGGAAAGGCCAGTTTGTGCGCGGCTCACGAGTGCATCGCATCGGACCTGTCGCCTAGCCGGAATACATCAACCCTCAATGACGCAGATAGGCGGCCAGAACCAACCCCAGAGGAAGCCGAGGCTTATTTCGCCAAGTTTAGACAGTGGCTGGAGGCGTCGCCATTCATGCACATACCTATGGAGATGACGGCAGCAGCACTGCGAAGAGAAAGGCCATTTCTGTGGATGTGTATTATGAACTTGACATCCATGTCGATACCACAGCAGCGTATACTAAGGGAAAAGATTCGGCGAGAAGTTGCCGATAGATTAGTCTTTGAAGGCGATCGAAGCATGGACATTCTACAAGGCCTGGTTGCCTTTTTAACGTGGTAAGTCCAACTCGATTCAGTTCTAGGCTGTTGATTGTAGCTGTAGGCGGCTCCGTCTAACTGAGCCGGTAACAGGGCAACGATGAATGCGGGGCCGGGAATGAAGCCATTTTTAATATTGTATGCGACTTTGGCACAGTCAATTGTATTTGACATGGGACTTACCAGATCCCCTGCCGAAGAGCAACAGTCCACCATGTACTTCAAGACATGGAGTGCCCGTCCCCCGCCACCGCCCAGAGTGCGGACCATGGAGGAGCGCAGAGTCGTTCTCGGCCTCTGGCTGGCAATATCAATGTAAGTTGAGGGACCTCTTTGCAGTGACTGAGTTTCGTGCTCATGACGGCATAGCACCACGTCATTTATCGGGAAAATGGAGACGCTTGCTTGGACAGCTCATATGGACGATTCTCTAGCAGTCCTGGAACACGAGAATGAGTATCCATCAGATGCCGTTCTCGCCACCATGGTCAAGATCCAACTTGTTGGAGAAGAAGCCCAAAGGTTGATGCGCAGCAAAATAAACGAGTGCAGCCAAAATCCAACGTACATTTTGAAACCGGGCTTGGTATCACGGTTAAACGATATCCGCAGCCAGCTACCAGATGGCCTGGCCAACAATCGTACGTTCACCTCTCAGCACCCCTTTCCTGTCAATCTCGCAGCCCATTACACAGCAGTAGTTAATGCAAGGAAAACTTTCAATAGGCCATATTCTTCTGCTTCTTCACTGCACAGAAAGCCTCGTCCACTCTATTGGCTTGTTCACCGAGCAAGGCATCCCCGAGCCAGTTCGCATTAACAGCATGTACTCCTGTACCAAACACGCAAAGGCATTCTACGACATTTTTTTTGCCATCCCAGCCGCCGAGGTTGCTGGACTACCGTTTGCTGCGTATGTGGAAATGTCCCATATGCAGGCTAATCTCTACAGGCTGACTACTGTTGAGGACAAGGCTTGGGACAAGGACATTCTGAAAGTTACAGCCGACTTACTGTCTCTCCTGGACAAGACAATTGAGCTATTTTACAGGGTGGATGAGGTGTACCCGATCAGAACAGATGACCATGATGGCACACTCTTTACCAAGGGAGCCAAGACTCTGCGAAACTTGCGAGCCTCGTGGGAACCAATCTTGGCACCGTACCTCCGGGACGTGGCGTTGCCTACGCCCAAGAGCCAAGGTCAGGCGGTCAGCACGGCGATCAACGCCATGGACGAAGCAGGTACGCATGAGGGCTTGATTGTTGACGGCGTAGCTGACCCAAGCACCGTGCTGGACTTGAGCGATATGACCTGGATGTCAGATATATTTGGGCCATGGGACTACTAAAGTTATGAACGATTTCTAGACTATATGATACCACGAATAAGAACGAAAGAGACATGTCATGATTTACTTGATACGGTTCCTTGAATAATTCGTCATTTTGCAATGTCCGCCATGGTCCGGAACGTGATCTTTTGTGTCCGTATGACAGTGGGGGCCAGCTTGTCGCCGTGGGCAAAGCTACGATCCATCTCACTTGCATGCAGCCTTCCATGGAAACATGAAATAGTTGCTACATCCCCATAGAGGAAACCATACACTTCAATTTGGGTCTCGGAAGGATTCCGTCGCGAAGCGTTCGACTCGGCGTGGTATATCCCACCTATATCCACAACCACCTCGTCTCGATCCCGGCCCAAGGCCCTTGCCGACTCTTTCAAAAAGAAATAACCAAGGGCCGCTGGCCTCACAATAACTAATCTGAATGGCAACTCATGCCCTACAGGAACTCGTTCCTTCTCATTTGTCCATTGCGGAATACCTGGACGAAAAATTCCGACTATCCGCCTTGCCGCCGCTGGAGTTTGACCTCGGGCACGATGAAAAGCCCAGGAGCAGTGCCCGACGGACGTGGACATGTTCGGAGTAGAGAAGGAAGACTTGGAGGTGGAGTACGTCTATGGATGGAAGTTATTCAGTCTGATGATGGCGGTAACGCTGGCGACATGACTGGTGTTGCTGGACATGTCCATCATCGTCACAGTGTGCGGGTTCCGGGGGAGGGTTGCACAATGGAAGCCGCGGGTAAACTTTGACAGGCCATCCCGCGAATCACTACGTATTTTCGTTCGCTAGCCGACGTCGGGTGGTACGGCGCTGCGTGCCAGTCTTACACCGGAGGCGACGTGACAAGTGCGTCGCTTCAACCGCTTTCGGGCAAATTTTACACCTACTTCAAGACAAAGGTAACAGATATCGTCAAGACGATTTCGTAAATCGCGGGGGGACAAACTAACAGTTTTTGCAAGTGGACATTTCTCGCTTTCCTGCTGTTTTGTTCCAACTAGGGTCCCTGATATGCGGCATCGCCAGCTTCTCAACCATGTTCATCCTCGGCGGAGCGGTTGCCGGCCTGGGGAGCGCCGGTCTCGAAAACGGCGCAACTACAATCATTACAGCCGCTGCGCCGCTCGAGAAGCGGCCGGCGCTCATGGGCATGGTCATGGGCGGATGTCAAATCGGGCTTGTGGCCGGGCCGCTCGCGGCGGTGCCTTGACCGAGTACAAGAGCTGGCGATGGTGCAAGTTCCCATATCCCACACCAACACACCCTTCTCAACTTCAAAGGGATTGGCAAGACAACGCCAAGGCTTCTACATCAACTTCCCCGTCGGCGGTCTTGCCGCACTCGTCATCAGCCTCGTCGCCATTCCGGACCGTCGCATCCGCATCCCCGGGGGCGCATGGGCAATTGTCAGGCACAAGTTTGACCTCCCGGGCTTTGCGCTCTTCGCCCCCCTGCGCAATCATGGTCTTGCTCGCTCTCGAATACGGCGGCAATGCATACCCACGCAGCTCGGCCACGGTCATCGGCCTGCTGATGGGCGGCGTGGCCACCCTTGGTGTGTTCTCGTGCTGGGAGAGGCGGGCGGGCGACGATGCCATGATGCCGCTGACCATTATCCGCAGGCGGGAGATCTGGACGGCGTGCCTGATCATGGTTTTCCTGTCTGCTGCCTTGTTCGGAGCGAGCTATTGCCTGCCGATTTACTTCCAGAGCATAAAGGCCGCGAGTCCGTTCCAGAGCGGGCTGTACATCCTGCCGAGTATTTTGACGCAGCTCGTGTTTGCCGTGGCTTCTGGTTTTCTGGGTCCGTTTTCCCAATCGACTCTGCTTTCCTACGAGCTGCTTGACTTTTTCCATCAGACACGAGCGGCTAATGAGGGCGCGCCCAAGGCAGAAAATAGGATACTACCTCCCCTTTGCCGTCGCTTCGGCCGTCATTGTCAGCATTGGCAGCGGCCTGCTCGCCACGCTCGACCTCTTCACCCCGACTGCGACGTGGGTAGGATACCAGATCTTTGTAGGTGCCGGACGCGGACTGGGCATGCAAATTGCACTTGTGGCGATTCAGGCCAACACGCCTCCGCCGTTGGTTGCCATGGCCACTGCCACCATGGTGTTTTGCCAAACGTTTAGCGGAGCCATGTTTATCGCCGTCGCCAATACCATCTTTAACGGCACGCTGAAAAAGCAGATGACGAGCACGATCCCTTCCATGAGTGCGGAGGAGAGTGTCAAGGCTAGCGCGACAGGTGTGCGCAATGTTGTCGGGCCAGAGTTCTTGCCTGCTGCGCACAGGTCGTATGCCATGGCCTTCCAGTCGGTGTTTTATCTTGCTGTCGGATGGCCGTTTGCATGTTTGTCGTGGCGTGGGGGATTGGGTGGAGGGATATAAGAAGGAAGAAGGATTTGGTTGAGGGTCGTGCGAGATGTATTTGGGGCAGGGTTTTGTGTAAGTGTTAGGGTTAGGGTTACGGAGAAGGCATTCCGGCCGAGTGGCAGAGAATATCTCTCATGGCCTCGGCCGTCTTTCATTTTCTAGACTGCAGTGATGTTGGGTGCTATTTTTGTACAAACTAAATATTCGTGTATAAAAGTATAGAGGGCGTGCTCTTTGTGAACTAGCGCGCGTGTAGTAAAAATAAAATAAAGTCGAACCATGGAGGCCCGGTGCCTGCTCCAGCTAGCCAAAACTCAGTCGGGACAACTTCAAATGTCAACGCCCTCGACTCACCAAACTTCACACCCCAACCAACATTGTTACATCTTCACCACCACGTGCTTTCCCCTGACTAATCGTCCGGACAGCCGTCTCCTGTGGTCCGCTATGAACAGGCCCAGAAACCGCCAACCGCGTCCGCCGCGCCAGGACAAACAAAATGCAACCCGTCCTGGTCCTACATCGCGAGGCTCCCCCGCCACGCCCCAACAGGCGGCGGGCACCGTCCCTACCGTCCAGCAAGTCATCCCAGGAGCTTCCGTCTTCATCATACTGAAAGAAGACCAGCCCACTGGCAAAGAAACCGCCGGCGTCGTCAGCCAGCTCCTCACTCGAGGCAACCACCCACGCGGCATTAAAGTGCGCCTGAGAAACGGCCAAGTCGGACGAGTTCAGCGCATGGACACCGCGTCAGCGGCAACGCCTGTGGTTCCTGAGTACTCCTCCAGACCGCATGCGCCGTCGCGCTTCACTCACCGATATACAGATGTCCGAAACGACGTCGACTTTCCCTCTGAACCTCCGCCCAGGAGCCTCGCAGATTTCCTCCCACCTCTACCGTCCGCCAGTCAGGCTGCTCCAGATATGAGCCATGGTTCAGATGCCGTGGTGAGCTACGTGGCCGTCAACTGCCCGTTTTGCGATTTATTTACGGGAGACGAAGCAGCCGTCACTCATCACATTGACCGCGAGCACTTGAGCTGAGCGAGAGCCGGCGCCTGTTTTCCTCGCCAGCCCTGCTCCTTTAGCGTTGGGTATCCCGGCTCCTGCTGGAGCGTTTAAAAATCTCTTGGCAGCTTGATAAGCACAAGCACCGGGGGGAGGAACCAACATGGCACAGATCTACGAAAAATCACGGGGGTGGACACCCGCAAACCTAACAATCAACTCATGCCTCCCAATGTAGGAGGTGGCAGCAATCTCGCCCATTGGTTGACAGGTGTCAACGTTACCGTATAACCTTGAATTGCCAAGTGCCGGGATGATTTTGCTTGGTTTGGTTTGTATCCCCGGCGCCGGGCTAGCAGGATACTATATACAAAACCAAGACTTGTTGACTTTCCCCTTCGTGAAGGTCGACGTTTTGGCATAGGATGTTGCTATTCCCACAATTGGCAGTTGATCCTTGGCGCTCTAGAGCCGAATGCTCAAGTATAGTGGGAGGCAAAAGGTATCTAGCCAGTCGAGGTACCTTGCTATCACGCTCTATGATACATTATGCTACAGTATCCTAGCGTATACTTGTTGCTAGGGCAAATACACCCTGCCATAGACTGTATTATCAAACATCTATAATTTTAGGCTGTGAGGGAACCCGTTGGTCTGTTGCAATCGGCATGGAGCTCTCGAGGGAGCTACCAGTTGACAATGTCTTGGATCTTCCTACTATGTCAATTCATCCAGAAGATGTGGACATCAGGTCGAGTTTCCTTTCATGGCAAGTCATTATCCCGGCTGCTTCATCAATAAGATAAAAGGGCGAGATATGCCACATTTCAAGAAAGGAGCAGCCTCCAACTCAGCGGTCCGACACTTTCGCTTCAAAGCTGCTGGCTTGTTACATCTGCTAGGATACCGTCGCCCCTTATCAAAAGCCATCTTTCACCGATGCGGCCATCACGGGTAGCCCTACTGCTCAACATGCTTCACAGTCTTGCAATCTCAAGCCTTGTTGCGCTGGCCACGGCGCTCGCAGTCGACAAACCCCTTGACGTGTGCGGTACACCGCCCCCAAGCGAGGGGTTCGTCGACGCCGTCAAGGAGTTCCGTCTCCAGGAGCAGAAGCTTGCTACACAGGGTCTCGTCGCCAAAGCCAAAGTTGTCGTAGACACCTACGTCCACATTGTATCCTCAGATGGGACGCCGCAAGGCGGGAATGTGCCTGTAAGTAGCGCCAACTACGAACTGACCAAACATGAAACTAACAGGCCGTGTTCTTTACACACGTAGGACGACACCATTCGAAGGCAGATGGACGTGCTTACCCAGGGCCTGTCCGGCACCGGCTTCTCCGTCACCCTCAAGGGCGTTGACAGGAGCGTCAACGCCGCCTAGGCCAACGACAGAAGCGAGGTGGCCATGAAGAAGGGCTCCTACAAGGACCTGAGCCTTTACCATCTCAAGGCGCCCCAGGGTAGCGCCAACAATGGAGGCTACTGCTGCTTCCCTGTGCAGGGCGCCACCCCCGGATCCGACAGCTTCATCAGAGACGGCCGCGTCATGCAGTTCGGCAGCATGCCTGGAGGCAGCCTTGGAGCCAACAACCAAGGAAAGCTCACGGTCCACGAGGTCGGCCATTGGTTCGGCTTGTTTCACACGTTCCAGGGCGAATGCGAGACTTATTCTGGCGGCGACCTGGTTAACGACACGCCTGCTCACGTCGCGCCTCGCTCTCAGTCCGATTATCAGTGTCCCGCTGGCTCCGACATTGATACATGCCCGTCGTTGCCTGGTTTGGATCCCCTGCACAACTTTATGAGCTACAGACAGGGGTAAGTCGTTCCTTACCCCCCAATTTGACTGTTCCTTCACATCGAGAGTTGTGCTGATATATGAGTAGCCGCTGCTGGACCGAGACGCTTGGCCAGATTAACCGTATGGTTAGTCTCTGGAGGTACCGTGACCCAAGCGCTAGGTGGTCAATCGCGTCAATTCATTGAAAGCGTATACGCTGATAGACCATGGTATTGTTATAGTATATCGTAGCGTGGCGCGCGATCGCCAGGTACCTGGTTGGGTTGGATAATTTTTTTGGCTTCCTCTGTATATAATCCCTAGTCGCCTGGCTGATGGCGTAATTGGAGTTGAGGCGTGAGTGGAAGCGAACGGTGCATTGCAGTGGCGTGGAGTTGCATTAGGGCAGTGAAGACGGGTGAAATGGGCATG
Source organism: Metarhizium acridum (assembly GCF_019434415.1). Taxonomy (NCBI): domain Eukaryota; kingdom Fungi; phylum Ascomycota; class Sordariomycetes; order Hypocreales; family Clavicipitaceae; genus Metarhizium; species Metarhizium acridum. The sequence continues at coordinate 178,470 of NW_027094020.1, read as the reverse complement.
GCGTAGCGTAAACAAGGTGTTTGATGTTGAATCGCAGAGTCTGACGAGATGTTTAAGCTACCTATCCAGTCTATTGATGCTGCCTGGGGACGTGTATGGGATGTAAGGTTAAGCTCGTGGTACGCAGGTAGCGAGCACCGGAGACTGCCGACAATCTTTGATCTACACCCTGTGGCTTTTACGGAGCTTGCATAAATCATTTCCTTCTTTCTCGAGCCAGTTACTTTAGCTGTAGCAGAGTCGTCCGTATTGACGTCGAGGGGTCAGGACGTAGAGTTGCTATCGGGAACATACGCCAGGTCACGGTGCAGCCTTCACCGGTTGCTTCGAAGGACCATCCCGGCTCTACAGATATATCGTGGCATTTGATAAGTCACCATCCGTTCAAAACGGATGATACTAACAGCCGGATTTACCAGATGGGCCACTTTCCCCAGAAACACGGCCCTGACCAAAGCACCGAGTTAAAGACCAGACACAATCACAGACGTTTCTCCACTCGTCATCTAGAGTCAATCTCGGTACAAGGAAGGTATCATGCACGGTGGCCTGTGAGAAGCCAGCAACGCCCTTTATTCTAGAAAGGTGGCGGAGAATAAGTGCGTCGACCGCGTTGGCCACGTTGGTCGCTCGTCAACTTTCGAGACCCAATACCGGACATTATTACCCCCAATTATCCTGTAGCCCCAATCAAACAACTTCTTGTATCGTTTGTAGAGCTGTGTCCAGAGCAAACTGACTTGTCGTGGACAACCTCCTTTGCTCGACGTCAACTGGCAACTCTTGAAGATGGCACGGAAATTGCTTGTGGAGTTGCACGAATCATGTTCCGATGGATTATACTTGACTCCGGCCCGTGTAGAACCTGGAGAAACGGGCATCCGACTCTCCACGCGGGAAATTTGCAGGCTCTGTGACCTGTCGCTCTCCAACCGTGTCTCTGGACGAGTTGGGTGGCAAGGCTGTGCCAACACGGAGCGTCCCAAATACTTGGAAGCTGGAGCTTGGAAATACTCGGCCAGGGCCGCTGTTGCTGCATCCTCTTGCCCCACGATTCGCTGATCAAATCCAACAGCTGTAGTGACACCTGGTTCTCCGTCCCGGTCACCAAACTAACAGGAATAGGGGGGTCAAGCATGGACTTCAAACAGATGCGTTCACACCACCGCCTGGTTGTGCTTGTGAGCTGGTCTTGAAGGTTTGCGTTCAACTAGGAAGGTAGTGCCAAGATTGAAGATGAAAGCCCGGTCCGGTGGCGGACTAGCCTCCTTCTTCGGAGCCCGTACGATAAATTGAAGGAGACTGGGAATAGGTTGTGAGTCTCGTTTCCGGTGCTCGACATGATTGTCAGGGAGCACGGCGCAACATGGTGACTGTGAGCGCCTAGCATCGACTTTCTAAAGAGCCTTGGCTTCTAATTGGGGCAAGATGGCTGTGTTGCTAAAGACAAGCCGCTGGTTACAATGAGTCCCTGCATGTATACGGAGTATCCCGAAGAAAATTCTGTGTGTTGGCGTGTGTAAAAAGATGCATATTCGAGATGTGTCTACCACAGACAATCTATTCTTCGTCGAGTAGCATCTAGTACACTTTACTCTACACTCTTCTGCCTCCTGTATACTGACCAACGACAGTCAGAGACAGTATCCAACCAGGCCAGGTAAGCTACCACCTATTCCATAATATACCAACTAGAGGATGTCAGTGTATACTTGGCAAACAAAGATATCCCGCTACTAACTTGTAAACTCGCAGTAAATCACTGTGCAGCGCCTTGGTAGCAATCTTGCCGACCTCTGCTCAAGTCGACCATGCTCAAATCCGCCGTCCTGGCCAGCTTGGCCGCGCTCGCTCTCGCGACTCCTCCCAGCAGCGAGCCCGTCGAGTTCGGATGTCAACTGGTGGCAACGCCCTGCCCAAGGAGTTCCTAGACACGTCCAGCAAGCTGCGCGACGCAAAACACTCCCTCACCTCGCAAGGAGAGCTTCGGCGGAAATCGTAGTCGACACCTACGTCCACATTGTTGCGGCAAACAACACCGCGGACGGCGGCTACGCCTCAGTAAGTGCCTCTGCACGACAAAAGACGAGCACACCTTTCGCCGTCTCGTTAATCATCCAACTACAAGAAGCTAACGGTTCCCTCACCACCTGTAGCCAAAGGCCATCCACGACCAGATGGACGCCCTGAACGAGGGCTTCGCCAGCACCGGCGTCAGGTTCGTGCTCGAATCCCTTGACCACACCATCAACGCCGCCTGGTCCAGCGGCGTCGAGGAAGAGGCGATGAAGAAGAAGCTCCGCGGGGGCCGCTACAGGGACCTCAACCTGTACTTCTCCAAGCAGCCCATGGGCCGCTTCGGCGTCGTGGGTTACTGCACGTTTTCCCAACGGGCCCCCGGGGGTTCCCGCCCTTTCAACAACGACGGGTGCGTCGTCAGCGTTGACACGTTGCCCGGCGGCGCCTTCCGGGAGTATGACACCGGCAAGACCACCATCCACGAGGTCGGCCATTGGTTCGGGCTGCTTCACACCTTCCAGGACGGCTGCTACGGCGCAGGCGACTACGTGGACGACGCTCCTGCCCAGGGCTATCCGACTTGGGGATGTCCCGTCGGCAAGCGCCTGGATACCTGTCCTGAGCAGCCTGGCCTGGACCCGATCCATAACTACATGGACTACAGAGTTGAGTGAGTTTTGGTTCTTGAGCCGTCGCGATTTGATAGATGTGGGGCTGACGGGGTGTAGTGTTTGTAAACTTTGTATGCTGGAGTTTACTGTCGGTCAAGTCGACCGCATGAAGAGCTTCTGGGGGCTGTACCGTAGGGGTAGCTAGCTGGATCCGTGGTTCGGCTTGGCGCAATGGGGAGGAAGATGGTTCGCCGTGGGATTTGGAAGATGGAGATGCAAGACTGACAAATATGGGGACCTGGCTTGTCATTATAGAGTAGATGTACGTTTAAACTTTAGTATATAGTCGGGCAGAATTTGCCCAAGTATACATTGATATACTGTAATAAGTTACAATATAGAGCGCGATAGCTAGGTACCTAGGTATATGATTGAGTTCGGTACTTGCTTTTGGTTACAGTCGAGACTCATTGGACCATAGGCAAATACGAGCATACTACAATATATCATGATATAGTGTGGCAGCCGAGTACCCCTTTTAGTTAAATGCTTTTGTGTTACCTACCATACATCTTGCAATATGAAATCAACGACCATCATAAGACTCGTCAAGCCAGGGTCAGTGCCCAGAACAATAAAAATACAGTCTAGCAATAAACCTGACCCGATTCGTATATACCCAGCCATCAACACTTCCTTTAAAGCAAAATCAGTGTCTCCGCGACGTTGTGCTGGTAAAGTCTGTCTGCACCCGGATCCCCTTTAAGGGGATGTCGTCATCGTGGCTTCCGGTGCCCTTTCCCGTGTAACTTTTCACAGAATGCCCATAGCCCTTGGTGTCTGGGCGGAGGCTCGGCTCCAACGTCGCTGCCTCTGGGGTTTCGCTTCTCGAGTCCGTGGGGTGCGAGATGACGCTTTCCGACTCCGCATTTCTCGGCAGGCCGTAGAAGGGGTTGTCCTCGCCTTTGTGGCCATCGTCATCTCCGTCTCGGGTGCTAAAGTTGGTCAGTGTATTCGGTCCGCTCTTCAACTTGGACCTGTTGCCGCGGGAACCACCGAATGTCGGCTGAGCGTTGATGTCCCTGCTGAGCACACTCGCCGTTCGTGTCAGGCCGAACGCTCGCGCGCAGCAAAGCACAATTGGGAGAAGGGTAGGCAGGCATGCCGACACGATGCCCGCCGACATTTCGATGGCCGTCCATCCGACGGTGGGGGTGAGAGTGTATGTCGGGTCCTTGGCCGTGTACGTGAAGAGGACGCTTGTGCGGTAGGCCGACGCAAATACGACACTGCGAAATGAAACAAATCACGTCAGAATGCTAACAGCCCTCTCGACAGAGCGCGGCGGAGCGGTGATGAGGTCCGGGGCGGAGCTTACAAGAACCCAAGGCTGAACGCGAGTGTGAGACCAATTTTCTCGGTTCTCCGCAGCTGGAGTTTCCATATCTGGGGAATGGGCATCATTAGGATGACGAGGTCGGTGAAGATGGTGGAGGCGGCGTTGGATATCCAGGTGCCGACTTGGCTTATGCATCTTCCGGGAATCTGCGGATACCACAGCTTCTGAACCGGTGTGCAGATGAAGATGAATAAGAAGGTGATGCAAACGACCCAGGCCCATACAAAAGCCCCGACGACCCAGGCCATCTTCTTGAAGTATGGCAGGCGGAAGATGCGATAGTACATCAGCAGCACGCTCATCTTGGTCCATCCTAGATTCCACGCATAGAGCACCTCGGCCACGACCAACCACTTGGCCACCATGACGATGTCGGCCGGGTCGACTTGGTCTGCATGGAGGCCCATCCCGGACGAATACATGGCAAAGATGAAGCCTACGACAACCAGGTTCCAGCCCTAAAGGGGGGGTTATACCAAAGTCAGCCGTACACGTTGGGCAATGAAATGTCTCGGCCAGAACGTTGTTTGAGGGCTCACCATGGAGAACATGATCATCTTGTCATCCAGCCATAGTTGCTGGTGTTTGATGCGACGACTGAGAAGACGCAGCCCGACGGTCACCAGCGCCAGGGCCGTCACAGAAACAACGACTTGCACAGCCCATGGCTGCAGATTTTGTGCATCGTAGCCTGGGAGTCCAGGTAGCTTGGACTCGGAGTCGTCAGATGCCATCAGTTGCCACCCAAGGGTACCCAACACCAGAATGTGATGTTATCTTGAGAATGCAACCATGGTACTAGAACAAATGAAACTGTAATATAGCCCCAGCTTTAGCTTAAGAACCACATGGCCTTTTTCTGTCCCTTCCCCTTCACAAGGTACGGGAGACTCCCCGTTGTAGGGATAATATTTTTGCCTGTCAAACGGCACTTGGATCCGTTCCGGTCCTCCCCTGAACGACACACTAGAGCACTTTTAGCCCACTGGTGGCTATGGGATCGTCACCTATCAATACCATGGAAACTCGGTAGACCCATATTACGCGGCTTGACTCATCATTTTTGTCTGGCCAAGTTGAGATAGCGGGCCAAGCATGATGGACAGCTTGTTCGTGGCATGTTGAAAGTTGTATCCGCTTTTGGTGATATATAGTTACCAGGGTTCGGCTCAGCCAACTCGAGTCCATGCTAATATCTTGTCTGCCTATCCAGTTGTCCAAGGTGGTACAAGACCCGTATGGCGGTAATATAATCCCCAACCGTGACACACTTTGGTTGCCAAGATGCAGCACACTGCGCCGGAAGTTAGCTGCCAACTTGAAACGGCCAACTCAATTTCTTCTCCAGTGCCGCTAGCGGTGCGTGCCGTCCGCTCCCGTTCTTGGGATGAGGGAAAAAAATTACAGTATGTGCGCAACAAGTGGAGTTGTGGCAACACCACTAGTCATGGCTTGCCTCCAGAGGCTGTTTCGAGTTACGAGGCAATAGGCTAAAACAAACCCCCTTGATCTGGTGGCAACCACGTAGAACAAAGAACGCACTTGGCACTGTGCCAGGGTTGATGACTTGCCCGTCTATCACACTACAATATGTACAAGACAGGAAGTGTGGTCCGAAGCCTGCCTTGGTTCAGACCCTGCAAGAGACCCGGTAACGGCCACGGGCTTCAACAACTCTTATTGAACAGATAGTCGATCGGCCAACAAAACCACATTGGCGCGGGGTGCCACGAGATGCTTATTACCGCCGCTGGATAAAATCACCAGGCCTAGCCACGTTTTCTGTCATGTACATTTAGCGTCACCGGATTTGGTAAAGAGGTGCTGGTTTCATATTAAGAACGAAGCCCTGCCCCTTGGGTGCGTTCCTGTCCCCAACGAAACCTCCCGTCTTTTCTCTTTCTCTTTTGTCGCATTCTCCTGCATCCGCCATGGCGGCAACTACAACCATCAAGGTCCCACATCTCGGGGGCATCGACGCTGGATATCGACTCTCCAACGGAGCCCTCGATGCCACCAAGCCGACCGTTGTGCTCATCAACTCCATGTGCACAACGTGCTCTCTTTACAATGTCCAGTTTGAAAACGAGACGCTGACGGATGCCGTCAACCTGCTTGCCATTGAGCCCCTCGGCCATGGCGCCACACGATCTGCCTCGGAGCAATTCACATACTGGGACACGGCCACCATGGCCCTGCAGGTCATGGACGCCCTCAAAGTCGACAAAGCATTCGCCGTCGGAACAAGCCAGGGCGGATGGGTGGTCGTTCGCATGGCCCTCCTAGCGCCAGACAGGGTATGTTTTCGTCTCCCCACGCCCAAGGTCCGCTTTATTCGTTTGCCAGCGTTTCATTGCTTGTCCCCAGAACCAAAGAAAGACACAGCATGCAGCCAAGATGTGACAGTCAAGTTATTAAACTCTTCCTAGATCCTCGGGTTGCTTCCCCTCGGCACTTCGATGGGCTCCGAATCAGCTGCTTCCCGAGAGAAGGGCTGCTGGGACCCCCAGACCCAGCTTCTTCCCTTCTATGATAGCTGGTGCAGTGCCACGCCTACTCCTGACTTTGTCGTGGATGAAGTGTGGCGTGGCATGGTTGCCCAGCTGGGCTTCTCCGGAACTGTTCCGCCAGAGACGTTATCGTTCTGGGACGAAACTCTGAAGAAGGTCTACTCTGGGGATGAGGGTCGCAGGAAGTTGCGCATGGCCTTGGCGTGTCTGATGGAGAGAGATGGCTTGCTCTTCCGACTGCGGGATGTCAAGTGTCCGGTCCACTGGCTCCAGGTATGTTTTAATGATTCATCTCGAATCTTTGGACGTTTATGCTTGTCCGCTGACGCCGAGTGACGCGTAGGGTGCCCAGGATCCGGTGTTTGGTACTGTCGTGCCCAAGGAGCATATTAAGCTGTTTACGAGTGCGCCAGAGGCGACGTTGACTTTTGTTGAGGGCGGTGGTCATTACTTGAATGCCACCAGTCCCAAGGAAGTTGATGAAGCCTTGCTGAAGATGGTCAAGACATATTCTTAGATAACATACTCCGTAGATACGAGTCTGTTTAATCTACGATTGGCCCGAGAACTTTCTTTGATATATGTATATCCACGTAGACTCCAAAACAATCTTGCCATTGTTATGCTCTGAGCTGTTCGCAACTCCAGGCTGCCTCTACCTGCGAGGGTTAGCAAATGCAGTGGCAGATGCTGGACACTTCCTGTCATCGAGGCAACCTCTGACTGTTAGACTGAACCTGCAATAACAGACACCAACATTTTTCCACGGAGTAGCTTGCGAATACATGTATAACGGAAGCTGGACTCCTGCCACGTTCAACGATATCTAAACTTCTCCTGGGCCAGACGACAACAGGCCGAGTCAACTCGTTGATTTCTGACGGTGCCCACAACTTTGAAAGCGAGGATCATCAAGTGTTCATGACGTCTCCACTCCGAGCAGAGCTGAGGGAAGCAATCAGATCTGTTAGGCAGCAGTGACAGCGCCCGATAGCTCTTGGGTGCGGGCAAAAGAGGGGAAGACAGATTCATTGAAGATGAAGCCGGTGCGACAGCAATATTTGGTGTGCAATTGGTGAGTGAGAGCATCGCACGACAACATGCCCAGGCACACATAGAAAGCTTTGTAACCTCCGAAATTGAAGCTTGCACGTGCCTGATGGGACATTTGGAGCATTTAGCAGTGCATTTGCTAGAAGCTATTGGCTTCCAGTGCGCTTCTGGATCGGAATTTCTTTGTTCCTGCGACCCCCAATTGGCTGGGCCCAAACCTACGCCCCCACATGCCTGCTGTTTTGACCTGTTTGACCTGCCCCATGTTCGTGAAGAACAGATGGCCCAAACCGGGGACTGACATTTGCCTCCTTTACCATCTCTAAACGACGAAATCATCACCGCTTTATCTCCCTCTACGAGTCCATCTGCTTGCCACCAGCAGTTCACGGACGCGACTACCACCCGCTCTCTTTCCTGCTTCTACCGATCCTTTACTCGTTGAATTCTTTTTGCTTGCCTTGTCTCGTCCTGCAACTGCTTTTCTGCTCTTGCCATTTGGCGCATGGAAGCTTCCGTCAACTTCTCCTGAGGTCGTTGTTGAGCCCACATTGACAGCATTATCGGGACATCGGCCACGAAACAGTGGATTTGCGACAGAGATTACTCGCATCCATAGCTTGAGGCTCCGAATTTCATATCCGGCTTGGTTCAACGTGACGTAAAAGCTGAACTAAGGCGCAATGGCGCCTCTGCCCATCAAGTTTCAGGAGTTGGTCCAACTCGCCAACGTTGGAGTGGACACGCAATCAATCGGCTTCAACTCCTGCGTAAGTACCACCGACCTGCATCTGTCTACACTGGCCAGCAGCAAAACACCGAGAGCAAACATGGCATCAGCGGCTAACAAAACCTCGGCCTTGGTCTTAGACACTCGAATCCGATTCATATGTGTGTATCCGTGAGAAGAAGACCGAGTCCGCTCAGTCAGAGGTCGTTATTGTTGAGCTCAAAAATGGCAACAACGTGACGCGAAGGCCGATCAAGGCCGACAGTGCCATCATGCACTGGAATAGACAGATCATCGCCTTGAGGGCCCAATCACGGACGTTGCAGATTTTTGACTTGGAGCAAAAGAAAAAATTAAAGTCATGCACCATGAACGAGGATGTGCAGTTTTGGAAGTGGATCAGCGAGTCTACTCTGGGTCTCGTCACGACCACCAGTGTTTACCATTGGGACGTCTACGACGCCGCACAAGATGCGCCTTCCAAGGTCTTTGAGCGAAACGCCAACCTTAATGTTCGTTGCACGAAGCGATTTCCTGACTAGACAGTACAAATTGAACTAATACTTGCGCAATAGGGCTGCCAAATCATCAATTACCGTGCTAACGAGGACGGCAAATGGATGGTGGTGGTCGGTATTTCATCCCAGCAGGGCCGTGTTGTCGGTGCCATGCAGCTGTACTCCAAGGATCGTGGCATCAGCCAGGCCATTGAGGGTCATGCCGCATCATTCGGGTCACTACGCCTTGAAGGCGCTCCTCAAGACACAAAGCTCTTCAGTTTCGCCGTTCGGACCGCCACCGGTGCCAAGTTGCACGTTGTCGAGGTCGATCATGCCGAATCCAACCCAGTCTTTCAGAAGAAGGCTGTTGAGATCTTCTTCCCTCCCGAGGCAACCAATGACTTCCCTGTGGCCCTGCAGATTTCTCAGAAATACGGTGTCATCTTCATGGTCACCAAGTATGGCTTCATACATTTGTACGACCTTGAGACCGGTACTTTGATCTTCATGAACCGAATTTCCAGCGACACAATCTTCACTAGCTGCGCCGACGACGAGTCATCCGGTCTTGTGGGCATCAATCGTAAGGGCCAGGTCCTTTTCGTCACTGTTGATGAAACCACAGTCATCCCTTACCTTCTCGAGAACCCCGCCAATACTGAGATTGCCATCAAACTGGCCTCACGGGCTGGACTGCCTGGCGCGGACAACCTTTATGCCAGGCAGTTCGACCAGCTGTTCAACTCTGGAAGTTACCTGGAGGCTGCCAAGATTGCCGCCAACTCCCCACGTGGCTTCCTCCGCACCCCCGAGACGATTGAGAAGTTCAAGCGGCTCCCCGCCCAGCCTGGCCAGATGGCATTCACTCTCCAGTACTTTGGTATGCTTCTCGACAAGGGTGGCCTGAACAGACATGAAACCCTTGAGCTCGCCCAGCCTGTTCTGCAACAGAACCGAAAACACTTACTCGAAAAGTGGCTCAAGGAAGGCAAGCTGGACTGCTCCGAACAACTCGGCGATATGGTTCGACCTTACGATGTCAATATGGCATTGACTGTCTACCTCAAGGCGAACGTGCCTCACAAAGTGGTCGCCGGCTTTGCAGAAACCGGCCAGTTCGACAAGATTCTGCCTTATACCGCTCAAACTGGCTACCAGCCCGACTACATCCAGCTCTTGCAGCACATCATCCGCAGCAATCCTGAGAAGGGCGCTGAATTTGCTACCGCTCTGGCAAACAATGAGCAAGGCTCGTTGGTTGACTTGGAGCGTGTTTGCGACATCTTCCAGGGCCAGGGCATGATCCAACAGGCCACGGCCTTCCTTCTGGATGCTTTGAAGGACAACAAGCCTGAGCATGCTCGCCTCCAGACCAGACTCTTGGAGATGAACTTGATGAATGCCCCCCAAGTTGCCGAGGCTATCCTGGGCAACGATATGTTCACTCATTTTGACAAGGGCCGCATCGCCAACCTCTGCGAGCAGGCCGGTCTCCCTCAAAAGGCACTCGAGCTGTATGAGGACCCCGAGGCTATCAAGCGCGTCATTGTCAACATTCCCGGCACCACCAACTTTAATCCCGAATGGTTTAGCAACTTCTTTAGCAAGCTTTCTGTTGAGCAATCGCTTGACTGTCTCGATGCTATGATGAAACACAACATTCGCCAGAATCTTCAGTCTGTTGTCAACATTGCAACCAAGTACTCTGAGCTTCTTGGTCCTGTTCGCCTGATTGACTTGTTCGAGAAGTACAAGACTGCAGAGGGTCTCTTCTACTACCTTGGCAGCATTGTCAATCTCTCCGAGGACCCCGATGTCCACTTCAAGTACATCGAGGCCGCAACAAAGTCCAACCAGTTGAATGAGGTTGAGCGAATTTGTCGTGACAGCAATTACTACAACCCTGAAAAGGTCAAAAACTTTTTGAAGGAAGCCAGACTGCCAGAACAGCTTCCCCTCATCATTGTTTGCGACCGTTTCAACTTCGTCCACGATCTAATTCTATATCTGTATCAGAACCAGCAGTTCCAGGCCATTGAATCCTATGTCCAGCGTGTTAACCCCAGCAGAACTCCCGCCGTAGTTGGTGGTCTGCTCGACGTCGATTGTGATGAGAATATTATTAAGCAGCTACTCGGCACCGTCAATGCTCAGCAGATCAATATTGATGAGCTAGTGTCTGAAGTAGAGTCGCGCAACCGATTGAAGCTCCTTTTGCCCTTCCTTGAGGCTACCCTCCAGACTGGTAACCAGCAGCAGGCTGTCTATAATGCCCTGGCTAAGATTTATATTGACTCGAACAACAACCCCGAGAAGTTCCTCAAGGAGAACGACCAATACGATACACTCACAGTTGGTAAATACTGCGAGAAGCGCGACCCCAACTTGGCATACATTGCCTACTCCAAGGGTCAAAATGATCTAGAATTGGTCAACATCACCAACGAGAACTCCATGTACCGTGCCCAAGCCCGCTACCCTCTTGGAACGATCAGATAGCGAGCTGTGGAACTTTGTCCTCAGCGAGAACAACATCCACCGTCGGTCTGTCGTTGATCAGGTCACTGCCACTGCTGTTCCCGAGTCGACAGATCCCGCCAAGGTCTCTGTTGCTGTCGCCTCCTTCCTTGAGAACGACCTTCCGCTTGAGCTCATTGAGCTTCTTGAGAAGATTGTGCTTGAACCATCTCCCTTCAGCGACAACCAGAACCTGCAGAACCTCCTTCTGTTCACCGCTGCCAAAGCTGACAAAGGTCGTGTTATGGACTACATTCACAAACTTGACAGTTACAATGCCGACGACATTGCCGCGTCGTGTATCGATGTCGGTCTGTTCGAAGAAGCCTTTGAGATTTACAAAAAGGCCGACAACAAGTCTGCTGCTGTCGATGTTCTCGTTGAACATGTTGTCAGCATCGACCGATCCCAGGCTTACGCTGAGGAAGTTGACATTCCCGAGGTCTGGAGCAAGGTTGCCAAGGCTCAGCTTGATGGACTCCGTGTACCCGATGCTATCGAGTCTTACATCAAGGCTGACGACCCCAGAAACCATGCTGAAGTCATTGAAATCGCCACCCACGCTGGCAAAAACGAGGAACTTGTCAAGTATCTCCGCATGGCGCGCAAGACTCTTCGAGAACCTGCCATTGACACCGCTCTTGCTTTCTGCTATGCTCGTCTTGATCAGCTCTCCGAGCTTGAAGACTTCCTCCGGGCCACCAATGTTGCCAACATCGAGGAGTCTGGTGATAAGGCATACGAGGAGGGTTTGTTTGAGGCCTCCAAGATCTTTTACAGCAGTATCTCCAACTGGGCCAAGCTTGCGACCACTCTCGTCCACCTTGGAGACTATCAGGCCGCTGTGGACTGCGCTCGTAAGGCTAACAACATCAAGGTCTGGAAGCAGGTGCATGAGGCATGCGTTCAGAAGAAGGAATTCCGCCTCGCCCAAATTTGTGGTCTCAACTTGATTGTGGATGCTGAACAGTTACAGACTCTCGTGAAGGAGTATGAGCGCAATGGCTACTTCGATGAACTCATCAGCCTTCTTGAGCAAGGTCTTGGCCTTGAGCGTGCTCACATGGGCATGTTTACAGAACTTGGCATTGCTCTGTCCAAGTACCACCCGGAACGTCTGATGGAGCACATCAAGATCTTCTGGTCAAGAATGAACATGCCCAAGATGATCCGAGCGTGTGAGGAAGCCAACTTGTGGCCTGAGCTGGTTTTCTGCTACTATCACTACGACGAGTTCGACAACGCCGCCTTGGCTGTTATTGAGCGACCCGAGAACTCTTGGGACCACCAGCAGTTCAAGGAGATCGTAGTCAAGGTGAACAATCTCGAAATCTACTACCGGGCTATCAAGTTTTACGTAGAGCAACATCCTTCATTGCTGACCGACCTCCTGGCTGCCTTGACTGCTCGTATCGACGTCAACCGCGTCGTCAAGATATTCCAGAAGAACGACAGTCTGCCTCTGATCAAGCCATTTTTGCTCAACGTCCAGTCGCAGAACAAACGCACCGTCAATGAGGCTGTGAACGACCTACTCATCGAGGAAGAGGACTACAAGACTCTGAGAGACTCGGTCCAGAACTACGACAACTACGATGCTGTCGAGCTGGCTGGCCGTCTTGAGAAGCACGACCTCATCTTCTTCCGTCAGATCGCCGCCAATATTTACCGCAAGAACAAGCGCTGGGAGAAGTCTATTGCCTTGTCTAAGCAGGACAAGCTTTTCAAGGATGCTATCGAGACTGCTGCTATTTCTGGCAAGGAGGATATTGTTAACGATCTTTTGCGATACGTAAGTTCTAGGCGCCCCCATACCTTCTAATTTGCAGAATTATTCACTAATTCACCCCTAGTTTGTCGACATTGGTCACCGCGAGTGCTACACAGGCATGCTCTATGCTTGTAATGAACTCATTCGACCTGATCTTGTATTGGAGCTGTCATGGCGCCACGGCCTTCATGACTTCACCATGCCATATATGATCAACTTGTTGGCTCAACAGACTAAAGAGATTGCGTTATTAAAGGCTGACAATGAGGCTCGCAAGGCCAAGGAGAAGGAACAAGAGAAGACTGAAGATAACACGCCCATTCTTGGCGCTGGCCGCCTCATGATCACCGCTGGACCTGGCGGCAACATGGGCAGCCCTTCCCCCGCACCATACCAGCAGCCAAACGGCTTTGCGCCGCAACCCACCGGCTACGGATACTAGATGCAAGTGCCGGTCTGGGCCTGGTTTCCTGCGTCCACCTTGCCACGCATGTCAAGTTTCTAATATGTGCGCATATCATAGCATGAAGAAGGATGCTACGCAGGTTCCAGTGGAACACCCTCGGTAGAGGAGGGTGATTCAGGGATGTTATTGAATTCGCGAAACCGTAATCGTTCATATACAACGCAGTGCCTAGAGGGGAAAAAAGAAAAGTGACAGGGCCAGATACATCAGGAGGGTACCCTGGCTGGTCTTTTATTTTGGCTTTTAATATTTCTTTTAAAGAGGCACAAGGCGGCAAAAGGGCGAGCTTCAAATCTGGCATGATTAGTAATTAGTTTTGCTACAGCTAGACTGGAGCCAGACATTTGGAGTTAGATGAAGGCTTGGGAGTAAATCCGAAGCTACTGTATGTTGTATGATAGTAATCAATTTGCATTTCTGTTGTCAAAGTTGCACTCATATAGTTGCATTATCTATGAACTCAGTTGCTCATCTGTACTATCCACATGGAAGGACATATATACATCAGATATATCCGCATGTTGTCATTGTAACTACCTTGTAGGCAATCGCGCTTCTACACCAAGTACTTCATAACCCAACGCCGGCTAGCGGTAAACATACACTTGAATTCACGCCTACTTGGCTTGCGCGCTCTAAACATCCCAATGTCAGTGGAAAATTATGATACATGCCGCCTCTTCTTGGTGTCAATGGGCTTTGGGTCCGCTATCTTGAGCCACTCGCCATTGAATGCATTGACGAGCCAATTGTTTAGTCCTGACAAGGTTAGCATGGGGCTCAATATCCAACTGAATAACACGGAGAATTCGGACTTACTATCGTACACCATCCTGTTGGCGCCGTGGAATGCAATGCCGTGATCGCTGTCTGGGAACACGTGCACGTCGTAGTTCTCGATGCGTGCTAGATCCAAGTAATCCAGTAGTTTGAGGGAGTTCTGGAAGTGGACATTGTCGTCTGCGGAGCCGTGCATGATGAGGAAGCGCTTGCTCATGCCGAGAGCAGTGGCGTTGTGGACGGCTGACGCGTCGTAGCCGGCGGCGTTGTCCTGCGGGAGACGCATGTACCGCTCCGTGTAGATGCTATCGTAGAAGCGCCAGTCGGTGACGGGGGCCACGGCCATTCCGTAGGAGAACGTGTCTCCGGCGTCGACTTCGAGCGTCTTGAGGGTCTGGAAGCCGCCGTAGGACCATCCCCATATTGCGAGGCGGGAAGGGTCGACGTAGGGGAGGGACGAGTAATGCTTCGCGGCGGCGATGTGGTCTTGGGCCTCAAGGACGCCGAGCTGCGAGCGGACAACGACACGGTGCTGGCGGCCGAGAAAGCCGGTGCCGCGGGGGTCGATGGTCACGACGAGGTAGCCTAGGGACGAGGCGACGTAGGACTGGAAGTTGACGGCGAACTTCTTGGTGACGGTCTGGGACTTCGGACCCGAGTATTGCTGAAAGAGAATAGGGTACTTCTTCTTGGGGTTGAAATGTGGCGGCCGGCGCTCGAGGTAGTTTACGGATATGCCGTTGGGCAACTGGAGGGTGCCGTATTTGAGGATGGGGAGTTCGTGTTTTTTCGCCTTGTCTGCGAGACCCGCGTTGTCCTCGATGGTGCGGGAGAATTCAATGGGAATGGAAGGTGTGGAAATGACCTTTTGGTATGGGATTTTGGGGCCTTGGTACGAGAGGAGGGCGAAGCCGGAGCGTGAGGAGAAGGACACAGCGTAGTAGCCTTCGGAGGAAGTATTGGTGAGGGGTGTCAAGTCGGAGCCGTCGAGTTTGACTGAGTAGACGTGGCGCTGGATGGAGGATTCCTTGGTGGCGACAAAATAGACGAGGTTGTTGTCCAGGTCAACTGCCGACGGGGCATCTTCGACCTCCCACGAGCCGGACGTGAGCATGATTGGCTTGGGGTTGTCGATGGGCGTGAAGTAGCCGATGTGCTCGTAGCCCTCGTGAATGACTGCATCTACGTAACCGTCCTGTTGGCGGCCCTTGCTGGGATCGGCAGGGATATATGTCATTGTGTGCGAGATTTCGAACCATCCGCCATCGATTTCGGCAATGTTGATGCTATTGACAATTTTGGCTTTGCGTTCCGAAGGGTCGACGAGGATGACTTTGAGGAAGTCACCAACGCGATTGGACTGCTTGAGCAGGACTTTGTTGCCGGCCCAGAGGACATTGGAGATGATGCGGTCTTTGTCGGGAAATTCGTCGGGGGCGGAGATGGAGAAAACATCGCCTTTTGAAACATCATAGTACTGGACGTCGACAACGGGATTATGCGCTCCTGGCTTAGGGTACTTGATCTTGCGAATCTCGGGGTATGCCTCCTCGCCCACGGCGGGTTTCTTGCCCGACGGACGCTGGATATAGTACTCAATCGCATATTCGGGCACAGCCGTCTCGTTGGTTCGCAAAAATGCAAGGTAGTTGCCATCGTCGGACCACCAGGTTGCTGAGCGGCCGGCGAGGACTTCTTCTTCGTAGACCCAGTCGGGGATACCATAGAAGTACTCTGGCCCTCCGTCCTTGGTAATTTGCACCACGTCATTGGCCTGGTTCAGTCGACGGATGTAGATGTTGTTGTCCATAGTGAATGATATGGCATCACTCTTGGGACTCCAATTAGCCAGCTGAACCTTGGCGTTGACATTGTCCGGCACAAGAGGCTGAATTTGGGCAGTTTCGACGTCGAGAATGAAATAGGTTGCCTGGAAGGAGTGGCGCCAATTCTTTTCGCGGTTGACAGCCAACAGAACCTTTTTCAAGTCCGGGCTTGGCTCGTTCCACTCAGGCCGCTTGATTTCTCCATTATACATGAAATAAGGGTCCTTCATCAATACTCGCGGCTTGGCAGGCTGAGTGTCGGCGGTTTGACGGGAGGTGGTATCAGTGCCTTGCTTGTCAGCACGCACATCCTCTACAACCAAGTAACCATTTGCGGTACCAACTTCGAGCAAGAGGCCATCGCCGCCATCAGGATCCGCTATCCAGCTGATGCTACGGGATTTGGCAGACCAGAACCCCCCAAACACTTGGTCCATGGTGACGGCTTTGCCGGATCCTCTTGAGATGGCATCGGGGTCATGTTCTGAGTCGCTCTCGTGTCTATAGGAGCCGGACAGTACAAAGACTCCCAGTCCGGCAAGCCAAGCTCCAACAAAGACAGCACCAATTATGATTAATATTCGCCGAAAACCTCTATCCATGGGCTGGCGTTGCAATGGGACGCCTGGTTGCCCGAGGAAAGCACCCGTCTCGGAGGTGTCCTCGTAGTCGCCTTCATCTTTCGTTGCCGACAACAAGTCCCGTCTAGCAGATCGGCTAGAAGGAGGGTCCCTGTCCATCTCTTCTTGGATTCGATCGAAGACGAGGCTCGTGGTTGATACGGAGGAGAGTGATTCTTGGGACAAGCGCGACGTCGACGGCCGTTGACTCTCTGCGTCGTCTGTGAAGGGCGGCGCCATGACTGATTGCCGACTACAGTGACGGCAGCAATGGCAATAGCACGCCGTTTCGTGCCCGGTAGCTTCTAGCCTGCTGCAGCTCGCTGCGAGGGCCGTCTATGGAGCGAGAACTGGGGTTCGCGGGATGGATGGAGGCGTAAATTGGCCGTTGCTTTTGGGACGTTGTTCACAATGGCAATGGCACCATGGTGTTCCCCACGTAGCAGCACAACAGCACAACTATGGCAATAGCGCAAGCTAGATGTGGACTTTGGTTTGGGATGTAAATGTTTGTTTGGATCTTATTCGATTGAGGCCAGCACTGGTAGCACGAGACCGAGGCTGGCGGTTGCGCGTCCTGTTCGGGGTCTCAATAGGTGATGTGGCGTTATTGGCTTTCCCGATGCGACAGAGGTACCTGGCTACGGACCACGGAGTGCGGAGTACAAGGGGCAGGACCCATAAAAGCTAATGCGCGCTCCCTCGTCGTGAGAGGACTGAGGATGAGGACGAGCAGTCGCAACCAACAGACACAAAACCTCCCCTTCCATGCACGGCTTGTTTAACATTGATGTTCAGCGTTCGTGCATGGTGGCACATTCTCTATTAACGCTGTGCCATCAAGTTCCTGTTTTTGTCCCCTCCTGGTCCCGCCGCTTATATCACTGATATTAAACTCTGCTCTAATAAAAATGCCATCCGTTGCAAAACAGGACCCGAACACTTGCATAAAGAAGACAAATCGCAACAGATAAATGGCAAAGGCAATTGTAAAATCGCTACTCCGTATGCCGTCTCGCATTTGCCATGGCTCCGAGCCAGCCGCAAACCCGTTCCCAACCAAAGTTAAGGGTAGGCCGGTAACCTAGCCCGCAGATAATCGTGGTACTTGGAGCTAGAGTGTAAAAACGGGTACCCGTGGGCACTCGTAGGTATTTAAGTTTTTCTTAGGTTATTCGTGGGTTACCTATTTTATTATATAGGTAATTTAAGTATACTATAAGTAACCTAAGAAAAAGATAAGTACCTTATAAATACTTATAAAATATATAATAATATAATATAATAATATAAATTAATTTTCTTAAATTAATTATAATAATTAATTATAATAATTAACGTTAACTTTTTAATATTTAATTATATTTATAATAAGTTTTAAGTTTAAAGTATTATCTCTTAATACTTAATATAACTTTAATTATTAAATTTTAAAGAGTTAATTAAAGAGTTAATAAAATTAATTATTACTTTCTTTTCTTTTCTCTCTTTTTTTTCTTTTCTCTTTTTCTCTTATTCTTAACGTTTCTTACACTTAATTATTATCTTTTTATTTTCTCTTACACGTATAAGTTTAAGTATTTTTTCTCTTTTAATATTATTTAATTTTTCTTTATATCTTTATTTTTTATTTATTAATAAACGTTTTATATAAGCTTTATTTTTAAATTTTTTATCTTATTATAAACTATTATAATTACTTATAAGATAATTAATATAAATAATTATTATAAATAAATATAATTATATAAATCTCTTATATAACCTTATAAAAAGGTAATATTTTACTTTTAAAAGATATTTAATATATTATATAAAGTGTAAAAGTTCTTAAGTATAATTATAATATACTTTATATATTAACTTAAAATATTTATAATTAAGTATAATAAATAAATAAGTAATTAAAAATATATATAATTTATATATTAATTAATATTTAAATTAATATTATTTTAATTAACTCTTATAAAGCTTAAATTACGTTAAGATCTTAACGAGAAATAAAAATACTTATATTATTAATAATCTCTTTTATTAAGCGTTAAAATAATACCCTTAAAATAATAAGTAAGATATCTTTTTAATAGCATTAGATTTTTTAAAGTATTATAATTAATTTAAAGTTAAAGTTATAATAATTATTTATAATAATTATATATACTTATTATTAAGTTTAAAGTAATATAATCTTTTAATTAAAATTACTTAATTAAATAGCCTTTTATTTATTATCTTTTTAAATTAATTACGTGTAATCGTTATATTTTTACTTAAAATACTTTATAATATTATTATTAAAAATAATTAATAAAAATAATTAATAAAAACACTTATTAAAGTAGCTATAAGTAAGAAAAATTAATAATAAAGAGTAATAAAGTAAAAAAAAGAGAGTAATAAAGAAATTTTAATAGTTAATAAAAGTTATACTAAAAATAAGGCCTATAAATATATAATTTTAATAGCTAATAAAAGCTATATTAAAAGTAAAGTCTTTAAGTATATAATTTACCTTACTCTTATATTTACTTTATTATTAGATTTTATATATTTTAACTTTTTATATATTATTTTATTACTTTTAATATATCTTTTTATATTATTTTTATTATAAAATATAGATTTTATTAATTATTTTTAATAGTTATACTTATAATTATATAAATTCTTTTTTTTAGGGTTTTATTTTAATATAATATTATATTAGTTTAACGTTATAACTATAATTAATTCTAGTGTTTTTTATAATAATATATATGTAATTATATTAATTATTTTTACTTATTAAATTAATCTTTTCGTTTAAGTAATAAAAAGTATAAAGTTAAGTTTAAGCTTTTATAAAACGTATATATAAAGTAAGTAAAAAAACGTTAATTATAATTAATCTTTATTAAGTATAAATAAGAAAATAAGCGAAATATTATACTTATTAAGTAATATTATAAATTAAAAAAATTACGTAATATTATAAAGTATAAGAAAGTATTAAAAGTAACGCGTAATTAGACCTTTAAATGTATTGTATTTTTTGTAGTTTTTACTATACTGTATTGTATTGTATTATATTGTAATATATTACAATACATTATAGGATACGAATACCTATAAATGTATTATAAGGCTATAAAATATCTAATATTATAAATAAATGCTTATATAAGCATATTATATATTAAAATAAAGCTAAAAATCACGTGATTTTAGATCTTTAAAAATTAACCTTAAAATGTGGATATTAAGCGAGATATTAAGCTTTAAAGTTATGTCTTAAAATAAAAAGTAAGTAAAGCGGGGCGAATTTTCAATTGCTTATAACTTTTTAAGATAATAACTTATAGTAATAAAAAGTAAAGCATTTTAAAGAGCTAATTTAGCTCTTTTTAATGATATAAAATTTTCCCTTATAACCCTTATAATGAGCCTTATAATCTTTAGTTTAAGAAAACAGGGGTTTTTTTTACTTATAATACATTTATAGGTATTTTAGTTATGTAATGTAATGTATTTAAATACAATACACGAAAATACAATACAATACAAAATACAATACACAATACACTTGTATTTACTATATTTGTAAGAGCTCTGCGCGTAATACTCTTAAAGAAGAAGTTAAGTAATACGTTTAAGTAAAATAATAAGTATTATTTAATTATAATAATTATTTATATTAATTAATCTAATATAAAGAAGTAGTTATATTTAAATTAAAGTTATAATATAATACTTATTAAATTAATATAAAATAAAGATAATAAGAATTTAAATTAAAAGAATATTAATAATAATATTATAAATTATATAAATATAATAAGAAATTCTAATAAAGGTATTTTAAAAGTAAATATTTAAGAGATAAAAATAAGCTTTTAAGATATTTAAATTAAAAAAATTAAGGTAAGTTTTATTTATATTATTTTATTTATATTATTAATATTAATTTAAAATAATAATTATATTATATTTAAGCTTATATATAATATAGCTATTAAGATATTAAAGATAATTTAATTTAAAATTTAATAATTTTATATATACTTACTTAATTATAAGAGAGAGATTATTATTTTAAAGTATAAATAATTTAATATTACGTAAGTTTTTCTTTATATTAAATATTATAATAAATATTTAATATTATTAGTTTTATATATCTCTTATAACTTAATACTTTAAAGGTATTTAATTTAATAAAGTTATTAATTTAATACTTTATTACTTACTTATATTATAAAAAAATATTACGTAAGTTAAGTTAATAATATTAAGTGTAATAAGATATTTACTTTTAATAATTAATTATTATAATTATTTTTATTAATTATTTTTAGGTAATATTATAGAATCTATTAAAAGTCTTTAATTAAATAATACGTATAAATTAACTGCTTATATTATTTATATTAATAGTTAAGTAAAATTAATATAATTCGTAATATTTATAATTAAGGTTATATACGTAACCTTAATATAACTTAGCTTTTTACGTTCTTAAAGTAAAAGAACCTATTTAATTTAGCTTATTTTTAATTTATTATATTTAATAATTAAATTATTAAAGTAATTAAAAGCTTTAAATAACTCTTAAAAGAATTAAAGAATATAAAGTATTAAATACTTAAAAAATAGAATAAAAAAGTTATTTTAAATATTAATTTAAAGCTAAAAGTTTAAAAAATTCTTAATAATATTATAAAATAAAAATATTAAAGATAATAAATAAATTATAAGTATATTTTTATTAATTAATTTTAGTAATTAATTATTAGCTTAGCTTTTTAATAGTATAAATCTAATAACTCTTAGCTTATATTATCTTATAAGGCTATAACTTATAGGTAATATAAAATATTATACGTAATATAAATAACCCTTTTCCCTTTTTAAGCTACCTATTATTAAAGATTTAACTTAATTATATAAGTAATAATTATTATATTATATAATTTTAATATATTATTTATTTATTTATTTAAGTACCCTAGAGCTATTATAGCTATTCTAGTACTTCTACATGTAGTTCGAGTAGGAAAACCCTTTATATAGGAAGAAAAACCCCCTCGCTTTTATTTTAAGTTATCCCCGCCCTGCTATAACCTATAAGTATATAAAGCGTATTCCAGATCGTATAGGTTAAAGGTGCCTACTAGGCTAGCTATCCTAGTAGTGGTTCGTTAAAGCGTATGTGATAAAGGTTCAGGCTGAGTCCGGGTTAGCCCTGGTACGCTGGTTAGGTGGCTGTTCTAGTATCCAGGTGTTTAAGGCTATCACGTAGTTTTCTCTAGGTCTTATGTTATGCCGCACCGTCCCAGGCCCGGCGTAACGCCGTGTCCCGGATATTCCTGGTGTAGTTAGTGTGTTATAGTGAACTTCACTTTGTCCTCACTTCCAGGGCTGCCTAGCCGGGCTCGGCCAGAGCTCTTACAAATATAGTAAATACAAGTGTATTGTGTATTGTATTTTGTATTGTATTGTATTTTCGTGTATTGTATTTAAATACATTACATTACATAACTAAAATACCTATAAATGTATTATAAGTAAAAAAAACCCCTGTTTTCTTAAACTAAAGATTATAAGGCTAATTATAAGGGTTATAAGGGAAAATTTTATATCATTAAAAAGAGCTAAATTAGCTCTTTAAAATGCTCCACTTTTTATTACTATAAATTATTATCTTAAAAAGTTATAAGCAATTGAAAATTCGCCCCACTTTACTTACTTTTTATTTTAAGACATAACTTTAAAGCTTAATATCTCGCTTAATATCCACATTTTAAGGTTAATTTTTAAAGATCTAAAATCACGTGATTTTTAGCTTTATTTTAATATATAATATGCTTATATAAGCATTTACTTATAATATTAGATATTTTATAGCCTTATAATACATTTATAGGTATTCGTATCCTGTAATGTATTGTAATATATTACAATACAATACAATACAATATAGTATAGTAAAAACTACAAAAAATACAATACATTTAGAGGTCTGGGCTCGGCCAGCTGCCGCCGGCTGTTTAAGGCCTGCCATAGCCTTTATAAGAGCTTTGAATTAAGCTGCCGATTTTCCTTCCTTTCTTCCTTCTTCAAACCCTTAATTTTCGTACGTACAGCCTCTTTTCACAGCCCTCGATATCGGGCCAGCCTCGCAACGGCTCCCAGCTCTCTTCACGAGCTCGTTAGAGCCGTGCCTGCGTCGGCTCGTTTTCCAGGCTTTTCCCGGGCGGATTTGGCTGACGCGCGTCGTTTTTCTAGGCTTTTTCTCGTCTCCTGTGGCTCCCACAAGCTTTTTTCAATCCAAGGTGAGTTCTTACCCGGCGCCGGCCCGGCGCCGGGAATTTTAATATATTATAAATTATATATATTATTATTATAAAAAACTTTATTATAGAATTAATTAAGTATATAATTCTCTTAATAATATACTAAAATAAACTTAATTATAATATTAGTCTTTTAATACGCCTTTTTAAGGAGATTTATTATAGGTTTTATTAAAAAGAGAAATATTAATATTTATTTATTAAATAAATATATAAAGTAAACTTATATATAATATTTTACTTACCTTTTAAGCGCTATTAATAGGTTTTATAATTTAATATTAACTTAAATTTTATTATATAATAATATATTTTAATCTTTTACTTTATAATTAAACTTATTTTAAATAATTAAAAGAATAAGAAATATAGTATATAATACTTACTTATACGTTACTTAAGCTAGCTAATACTTATATAAGTAAAATTATTATCTTATATTTAATAAATAAAAACTTAAAAGTAAAAAGAGATAAAAAATAAAAACGCGTAGTTTTATAATAAGAAAATTTTATATAAAACTATTTATTAATTACTTTATTATAAGTTACGCGCTTATTTTTACTTAATAGAAATTTTATATATTATTTTTACTTATTATCTTTTTATTAAAGCTTTAAGGTTAAACCTTTTTTATTATTTCTTTTTATTATAAATTTTAATTTTAATAATAATATTTAAGAGTATTTATTCTTCTCTTCTTTATTATTAATAATTTACCTATTAAATATTAATTTAAAGAGAATTATAAATATTAATTATCTTTTATATAATATAAGAGACTTTACTTAATAATTAAACTTTATAACTTAATAGTTAATAATTAAATTCTATTAATAATAAATAATTACTTATTTAATAAGTTTATTATTAAGTTTAATTATAAGAAAAATATTTTAATTCTCTTATTAATCTTATATATAAGAGTCCTTTATATAAGGCGTATAATAGTTAAATAATATATTAAAAGTTATATATAATTATTATTATATTATACTTACTTATTTATTTACTTCTTAAATTAATAATAATATATTTATTATATTAAAATATCTTATTAAAGTTAAATTTTATAAAATTAACAGCTTATTAAACTCTTTTAAAGATATAAAATAAGAATTTAAGGTAAGTAATATATTATTTATATATATTAATTTTATTAATTAATTTATAGGTTAAAATACTAGAATAATACTAGTAAATATAAAAGAAGTTATTAATTTTTATTACTTAAATACACTTAACTATAAATATTATTATAAACCTTACTTTTAATAATATCCTTAAATTTCTTTACTTAAGTATTATAATCCCTAATACTTTATTAATAATAAAATATATTTATAATTATATTATATTAATATAATAATCCCTTTTATAATATATTATAAAAGGATTATAAATATTATTAATAATTAATAATTAAACTAAAAATATTTAAACTTAAATAATACTTAATATATTATATTACTTTATTAATATAAAGTAAAATCTTTAAATAATTACTTTTAATTTAATTAATATATTTAAGAATATATTTAAAGAAAGGTAAGATTAAGAGATTATTTATTACCTTTAATAAAATAATTTATAATTATATTATTTATTAAAGAAAGTTAAATTTATTATTAATAATAATAGCTTTTACCTTAAGTTAAAGTATTTTTATAAAGCTATTTTATAGTATATTTCTTTTAAATAATAATAACCTAAGATTTACTTTATTTATTATATTACGTATATTTTAAATCTTATTATTAAAAAGGTTATTTATATTATTAAGATAATAATAATTAAAAAGAGTATAAATTATTAGAATAATACTTATAAGCTTAAAATAAAGGAAATTATTAAGCTTAATAATAACCTTAAGAGTTATTTTTAAGATATTATTAAAAGCGTAAATAAAATACATATAAATTTAATATTAATTATTATTCTTAAGGTATAAGATATTTATTTATACTCTTATATATCTTATTATTATAAATCTAGTATTTTTATTAATTATTTTTATTAATACTTTTATAGATTTAAAATTTTACCTTATATTTTTCTTAAAGTAATAAGGTGTAAGTAGCTTTTATAAATATATAAGATAACTTACACTTAAAACGCGTTTTATTATAATTAATATATAACGTTATTACTTAATAAAATTTAATTACTTTAATATTATTATAAGCTTATAAGCTTTATTAATTAATTAATATCTTTTTTAATATTAATATAACTTTTTAAGAGAGTAAATTTAATAATAAGAACTAAAAATAAGTTAATTATCTTATTAATATTAACGTGATTTTTTTATAGCTTATAAATTTTATAAGTTATAATAATAGCTTAATACTTTTAAACTCTTAAAATATAATGTAATTTATATATTAATATCTTAATATTACTTAAAAGGCTATATAAAGTTAAGCTAATATATAAAATTCTAGCTTATTTAAAGCCTTATATATAATTTTATAATAAATAATTAATAATATAAAGAAGAAAGCTAATAAGTATAATACTCTTTTATATAAAGATAAAGATATATATACTATTATAGCTTTACTTATCTTAATTAATATTAAGTATATAAATTAATATTATTAAGCGTATTTAAGCTTATTATTTCTTAGATAATTAAGTAATATAATTAAGTTATATTATTAAAAGGTATTTACGTAAAAGTATATAAAAATATATTATTAAAGCTATAATAAAACTTATTAATAATTATACATTATAAGCGAGTTATTTATTAAGGTCTTTAACTTTAACTCTTAAAAGATATAACTATTTTATAAATTATTTTTAATAATTATTTTTATTAATAATATTATATTTTATAAATAAAAGTAATAAACTTTAAGTATTCTTATATTATTTATTAGGCTTTTTTTTATAAACGTTAAAATATATTAAAAGATATTTATAGCTTTTAATAATAAATCTTAAAGTAACTTTTATATTAAAATATCTTAAGAATAGCTTAAAATTACCTTATTATTTAATTAAGTATTATATTATTAAAGCGCTCTTAAAGTATTTATTATAATATTAATTATTATAATTAATATTATTTATTAATTAAGGTATTAATAAATTATTTTTTTATATTAATTTATAATTATAAGAGTAATTAATAGCTATTATTATTAAAAGATTACTTTTTAAATACTAATATTCTAATAATAATATAATAATAATACTTATATAAGCTATAAAAGGCGCTTAAATACTTAAATATATTAAATAAGCTTAATAATATAAGCTATTTTTTATTAAATAAGTATAATATTAATATAAGTATTTATCTTATATTTATTACTTAAATTAAGTTAATTATAATATAAATAAGAAATTACTTACTTAACACGTAAATTAACTTAAAGAGAATAAGTTATATATATAATAAATAAAAAGCTTTAATATTTTAAGTTAAATATTATATAGCTTCTCTTCTTTATTAATTATATATAATAAGATATTATTACCTTTTAAAGATATCTTAAAGCTTTTTAACTTAATAATTATAATTAAGTATTAAGAAATTAATTAAAGTATAAACCTTAAAGTATAAGATAAAAATAATACTTCTTTTAATACACTTAATAAATTAATTATTATTATATACTTAAGAGATTAAATTAAAGCTTAATTATTAAGTTTAAGTTTAATTTTAATAAGTTTTACGTTAAAAAGACCTTACTTAATTAATTTAATATTAACTTAAAATACTTATATATAAAAGAGATAATATATAAAGTATTTAATATTTATTATATTACTATAATGGTAGCTTAGGTTCTAAGACATAATAGGTCTATTTCTTAGAAAGTAAGTTAGGTTAAATGCTATAAAGTAGCTTTTAAGTAGTATTATAATAAGGCCGTTAAGAGTATAACTCTTAATAGTAAAATTATTACTTAGATTAATTAATAGAGATTTAAATTATCTAGCTATAAGAATACCTTCTTCTTAAGTACTTATTTATCTCTCTATTATAGTTTTAAATTAATTAGCTTAACTATTAATCCCTTTAAACCTTAATTAATTAGCTTAAGGTTTAGTTAGTTTAATTCTTCTTAATTAATATATTTAAATATTAACCTCTTTAATTACCTCTTAGGTTACGTAGTTAGTCACGTGCTCTTACCTTCTTCTTATACCTATAAGTTATACCTATTTTAGCTAGTATAGTCTCGTCCCGTATCTTATATAGTGTTATTCGTAATATTATACCTCTTCTTTATTAGTCTTATTCTTAAGGCTATTAAAATAGGCCGGCTTAAGTGTTATACGTTTTCTTTCTTTTATTATTATATACTATTATATTAATTAATCGTGTCTTAAAATAGCGGTTTAAAGCTTTATTTACTTCTTCTCTTTACTAGAATAACCTTCTTTCTACGATAATTAATAATCTATCTTTATTCTTTATAAAAGCTTACGCTTATTACGCTTATATAGGACTTTCTTAATATAAAGCTTTCGTTTTTAATTTAAGTTATTATATAAAGTGTATAATAAATAAGTAAGGGAATTATAATATTATAAGGGTAACCCCTTAATAGCTTTATAACATTACGAATTAATATTATAAGCTTAAAAGGGAGCTTAAAGAAGCTAAAAAGCGTGCCTTAGCTAAGAATTAAAAGGTCTTACGTTTATAAAAATAAAAGAAATTATAGTTTAAGAAAATAATACGTGCGGTTACGCGTAGTATTAATAATATTAAAGAGTTAAAACGTATGAAATATAAGAAAGCAAAATAGCTTTAAAAGATTATAAGGGTTCTTTTTACTCCTTTTAAGAATTTAAATTCTATTTTAATTTATTTCTTAGATATTAAATTTAGTATTAAGTTATTAAATAATACTTAAAAGATTAATTAAAATGCGTTTCTTAAAAATAAAACTATTTAAGTAACGTTAAGTAATTCGTAAGATTTTTAGCTAGTTCTTAGGTGTTTTTAGAGTTTAAATATCTCTTTTATTTAATAAGATAATAATAATTCTTTATATTTTCTTATGCTTTAAGTATCCGCTTAACTTTATATTTATTAGTATCTTTTATTATAATATTTATAGTAATTATAGATTTATCTAGTACTTTCTCTAGTAATAATATATAAAATATAGGATAAATTCTCATTTTATTTAATAATAATATTCTATAATTAGTATTTAAGATTTTTCGTTTAATAAGAAATAATTTAATTTTCTTTTAGTTAAGTTTATTATTAGGTCGTTTAGTTTTAATATTTTTGTAAATAAGGTATACTTTATATCTCTTCTTTAAGATTAGCGCTAATAATCTCTTTTTATTCGCGTAGTATTTTATTCGATTCTATAAAAATATCTATTTCTATTATAAGTGTTTTTATATTTCTATTATAGTTATTATATACGTTATAACTACTAGCGCGTTTATATTTTATATTATATATGTCTTAATAATAGGGTTAAATCCGTAATTTACCTTAAATAGTAATATCTTTATATTATTAATCTTAGAGCTATTATAAGCCTATTATACTAGTAGTAGTTATTTTACCTAATTATTCTATTAGTAGTTAATATAGCTTTATAGATATTATTCGAGTATTTAGTTTAAGATTTTTATTTGCCTATTTAATTATAGGTGGAATACTATTAATAAGCTTTATTTAATCTTTATAGTTTTTATAAGGCATTTCTAAAAGTTTAAGGTAAATAATTTATCGTAATCTAATATAAGCATTATTAGTAATCTATGTTATATAATAACTATTTTAAAGAATATATACGCTAAGTTCTTAGTATTACTTAATTCCTTATATAGAATATAATAGGCGTATTTTATAAGTTTATTTATAATAATTAAAATACTATTATAAGCTACTCCTATTATAGGTTCTTTTAACTTTAATAGTTTAACGATAAAGTCTATTATAATAGCTTACTATACTCTTTTAAGTGGTAATATTAGTTATAATTCTTCGTATAATACGTATTGCGTTAATTTTACTTTATTATACGTGTTACATTTCTTAATAACTTCTTATACTATTTTTTTACTTTTTAGGAAGTTATATAATCTTCTTAACCTATTAATTATTTTCCTTATACCCTAATATTCGTGTAATAAGTGCTCGTATATTTTCTTAATAAGCTATTCTTAAAGTATATTAGAAATATACTACCGTTTATTATATAAGAAGGTCTTACCTTTCTTAAATAAATACGTTTTCGTTTCTTAATTATTTAGGTAGCTATTATTCTTAATATATAATGTAATTTATTATATTTATGTTTTATTTAGCTTAACTTATTATATTATATTAATTTCTTAGGTATCTAATATAAGGTTCCCGTCTTTAATAGCGCGTAGTAAAGGTGTATTACTCACTTACTTATTTAATTTTAAGTTCTCTCTTTAATTAAGCGCATTTACTCTTTTATTTTTAAATTCTTTATAGTATATAATTTTAAAGTTATAATTCGTAAGGGTTTTATACTATTTAATCTATCGTTTATTTAAATTCTTTATAGTTAAGAATAATATAAGATTCTTATAATTAGTATAAACCTTAATTTAATACTTTACTCTTATAAGATAATATCTTTATTCTTTAAAGCACTTAATAATAGCTATAAGTTCTTTATTATAAATCCTATAATTAAGTTTAAGTTTATAGAGTTTCTTTAAGAAGAATATAACTAGGTGTAATTTTCCTTAATTATCTTATTATTTAAGCTATTTGCCTAGTATAAAGTTTAAGGCGTTTATTTTAAGCTTATAAGATTTATTTTAATTAGGTGCTTTTAATATAGATTTTAACGTAACTAAATCTTTTATTTTCTAGAATACTATAGCTTTTAGTTTATTCTATTAAAAGCTAACTTCTTTCTTTATTAGATTTATAAGAGGTTATAAAATGTCTTTATATTCGCTTAAAAACTTATAGTAAAAGTTAACGAATATTATAAATTCTTTAACTTCTTTTAAATTCTTTAATATTAGCTATTTCTTAATAGTTTTAATCTTATTTAAGCTTATTTATATTTCTTTATATATAAGTACGTACCCTAAAAAGTGTATAGTATTCTAATAGAACTAGTATTTTAAGGCTTTAACTAAGAGTTTATTATTTTATAGAGTTTATAATACCTTATATATATATCGTTTATATTTCTTAAGGGTATTTAAGTAAATAAGAATATTATTAAGGTATATAATTATAAATACTTCTAGTTATTTTCGTAAGATTATATTAATTATTCTTTAAAAGGTTACTAGTACGTTAGTAAGCTTAAAAGGTATTACTAGATATTTATAGTATTCTCTACTAGTTTAGAATACTATTATTTACTTATAGCTTTCTTTTATTCGTATAAGGTTATAAGCTTCTTTTAAGTTAAGTATAATAAACTATTTAGCTTTTTTAACTTTATCTTTAATTTCTATTATAAGCGGTAATAGGTATTAATTCTTAATTATAATCTTATTAAAGTATTAGTAATTAATATATAATTATAATTTCCTATTCTTCTTTAATACCTATAGAATTAAGTATTCTATTAGGGACTTTAATAATTATATATATCTCTTTTATAACATATCCTTTAAATACTCCTTAAGCGCCTTATTTTACTTAAAGTTCTAAGAATAAATTTTATTAAACGTTAGTTTAATACTAGGCTAGAGTTTAATCTCGTAGTTTTAGCGTAAATACTTTAATAGTCCTATTTTTAGCTCTCCGTTAAATAGCTTACTATATTATAAGTATTTCTTAGGAATCTCTATTATCTTAGCTTTTAGCTCTTTAGCTATTACATATATTTCTAGAGGCCTATTATAGTTTAAATAAGGTGCTCTTTATAGGCTATTCTTTACTTTATAATCGTATTCTAGTAAATTCTATTAAAGTTAGCTGATTCTTTAATTAACTCGTAGATTACTCGCTTATAACTAAAGTATTCTTAATATAATATTATGTTTTAAGATTACTATAATATTTAGTGTAACTTAGTATTTTATACCTTATATATTAACTAAAAGCTACGTAACTTTTATATTAACTACTTCTTAGCTATACTTTATCGTAGTTTCTTTTATAATTATAAGTTAGTAAGGCTTATCTTTAGGTATTTAAGGTAATTATAATCTATTAATAAGATTTAATAAGATAAAATTTTCTTATACTTTACTATTAATTATTACCTAAATCCTTTATCTTATTATAATTACATTAATTATAAGGTATACTATACTATTAATATTTATAGTATATAAAGACCTATTAGATCTCCGTTAAGAAATTAGTTTTAATTATAATAATAGTTATTATTTCTTAATTTATTAATTCTATTCTTATATTATTCTTTAACGCGTTATTTTAAGTGCTATTATTAATGGTTATCTTTTAACGTATTATTAGAGCTTTCTTAGTAATTACTTAATCTACTATTTATATTAATTAAACTTAAGCTAAGCGAGTTACTTATAGTTATATAATTCCCTTTCTTCTTATATTATAAGGTTATAGCTTAGGTAGTATATACGTTATTCTTAATATAATATAACTTCTCGTTTAATATCTTTAAATTAATTTATTATAATTTTAGTTGTATTATAAGGGTTATTCTTCTTCTCTTTTATTCTCGTAGAAACTATTTACTACTCTACTTACTATTAAGGTACGTATAGTAATTATTATTATAATAAAAGGTTTAATTAAGAAGTTTATATTTAATTTTAGGTTTGTTTTTCTTAGTTAAATAATTCTCTTCTTCTTAAATTTATTCTAGTAAAGGTTTACTTTTTAGTAAGGGTATTTAATATTCTTAAAAGTTATTAGGTATTAGTTAGGTTTTAAATTTCTAATCTTTATTTAAACTAATATTATTTATTAATATAAGGCTTTCTTTATTACTTATTACACTAAGATTTCACGTGGGTAAGTCTTCTTAGTTTATAGTATAAAGCTTTTTACCTTTAGAAATTAGCTTTTATAGCTTCTTTAAGGCTTTACATTTATTTATAAAGTGTCTAGTTTTACTATAATTATAATAAGTCTTCCCCCTTTTCTTATTTATAGCGTTAAGTTCTATAGGTTTAGCGTAATACCTATATACTATTAATATTTAATATAGCTTACTATTATTAGGTTTATTAAACCTAGTATATAATTTAAATTTCCTGTAACTTTTTTTATAACGTTACTTATATAAACGATTATTTACCTTAATAATTATTTTAATAAAGTTATTAAATAGCTTAAGATAATCTTCTTAATAAATATTATTCTTTACTTCTTCTTTAAGTTCTTAATAAAAGACTTTTATTTTAGGTTTAATATTCTAATTAAGTTTTACTATAATACGTTTAAACTTCTTAGCGTAATAAGCTATAAATTCAATCTACTTAAGTTAAGTAAGCTATTATATAGCTTCTTTATACTTATTAGGGTTTTTAAATATAACGAGAAGTTATTCTTTAAAGGTTTTATAATTAAAGAAAATATAAATAACTTTTACTTTAGCTTTAATATTATACTTAAAATATATGTAAAGGGTTAGCTCTTACTATTTTATTACTTTCTTAGTTAAGAGGTTATTAATATAAAGAATTTATAACTTAAGTATTATATAGATTTTTTCGTTAACTTATAAGTAAGCTTAAGCTTATATAAGAAAGTTCCTTATATTACCCTTATAACTATTATATAATTTAAGCTTAAAGAATTTTAGTATATTATTATTATTAATAGAGAATATAAGTGTAAGATTTTAAACTATTATAAGTTTCTCTTCTTATACCTTAAGTTTTTTATAAAGATTATTTTATTAATTAAGAAGCTATTAATTCTACTTCTTAAGCTTAATAATCTTATTATAAAGGTACTTTATTATCTCTTTAAGGTTAATAGTCTTTTCGCTTAAAGTAAATATCTTAGAAGTTATTACTACTTAAAGTTTTAAGGTAACTTACTAAATAAAATTAATTAAAATGTAATAATAGCTTAGGTTTTAAGGTATAATAGGTTTATTTCTTAGAAAGTAAATTAGGTTAAATACTATAAAGTAGCTTTTAAGTAATATTATAATAAGGCTATTAAAAGTATAACTCTTAATAGTAAAACTATTACTTAAATTAATTAATAAAGATTTAAATTATTTAGCTATAAGAATATCTTCTCCTTAAGTACTCGTTTATCTCTCTATTATAATTCTAAATTAATTAACTTAACTATTAATCCCTTTAAACCTTAATTAATTAGCTTAAGGTTTAGTTGGTTTAATCCTCTTTAATTAATATGTTTAAACATTAACCTCTTTAATTACCTCTTAGGTTACGTGGCTAGTCACGTGCCCTTACCTTCTTCTTATACCTACGGGTCGTGCCTGTCCTAGCCAGTGCAGTCCCGTCCCGTGTCTTATGTAGTGTCGTTCGTAACAATTACGTATATAAGTTAAAAGAAATATTTAATTAATTAAAAGAAAGTTATTATAATAAAGAGAAATATAATAAAATAATTATTATAATTAATTATTATATAACTTAATAAATATACTCTTAAAGTAATTATATTTACCTTAAAGGTAATAAGTAATTTAAGTATTCTTAAATTAAATAATAATATACTTAATATAAATAATATAAAGATTAATATCTTAAAATAAGAAGATAAGATAAAACTTAATAAATATACTTAAATATACTCTTAAATTAATTATATTTATCTTAAAAGATTAAAGTAATAAGTAAGTTAAATATTTTTATATTAAATAATAATATACTTAATATAAATAATATAAGAATTAATATATTTAAATAAGAAAATAAGGTATAACTTAATAAACTTTTATAAGGTATTAATTAATAATAATAAAGGTTTTAAGTTATACTTATATAAGTATTATATAAAGTAAAGTATAATACTTTAATACTTAATTAATAATAATAATTATTATAATTTAATATAAAGAAAGTAAGTTATATAGGTTTTATTTAAGTACTTAAAAACACTTAATATTTTTAATAAATAATTATAAGTACTTTATTTTCTCTTATAAATCTATTTAAGTCTTTTTTTCTTACTTATACTTACCTAAAGCCCACGGGTAAGCAACCCACACGGGTACCCGTGGACCTTTTACACCCTACTTGGAGCCGATTAACACCGTTCAGGTCTTGCACCAGCCTACTCCGTATACAGCTCACTTGTTTGAGCGTGCAAATAACGGCCGCAAGGCTCCAAGGCTTCAATCCCTAGTGCTGATCCATCAACTGCACAAGCATTTGACCAGGTGGGGCGGGCAAATCGACAGCCCGTTGTTTGGCCGAATCGGACACTGGTTCGTACATACGAGACGTAGGAAGCTGCGGAAGGGGGCTCCTTCCTCCGTTACGCACGGAGCAACTTACTGCCTTGCAAATACTTGCTGGGCCCTCGCCCTCACACTCGACCTTGCTATTGGTTCTGGACGTTGGCTCCTTGCCACCCCCGGACAAGATAATCTCCAGCGCTTTCTTGTTCCGCAAATCTTCGTCATATCCATACTGTGTTTTGCCACAGCGGTTGCACCGTAGTCACACAGTGCTGGATCTACCGTATGACACAAACCATTTTTGACCTGCGCTTTACGCAGCGTCGGCTCTTTAGTTTTCCTTGCGCCCTGATTGGTCCGTGGTGTATGACGAGCGCCGGTGTCCGGACATGTTCGGCGTTTTTTATCAATCTCGCTGAGTGCTCTCAGTGCTACTCTGCCACAGCCAAGCATACACCCCCAGCATCTCTCTGCTCCGTCCGCCGTCGCCACCTTCCAAATCTCCATTTAATCTCTTGTCCTCACATTTTCGACCTCGACCTCACAACCACGACAACCCACCTGTTGCGCCATCGCTCATCGCAGTCGGACGCATCGCACATACACATCGCAATCAAAATGTTTTCATTAAGAGCGCCCTTCCGTACAATCCGGGCTCTGCCCTCTCCCACCGCCGCCGTTGCGGCAACGCCTCAGCTGGCCGGGCGCCGATTCTACCACGATAAAGATAAGTGGTCATCCCTGAATGCAGCATCGCATCGAGGGACTTTGTTCTTCTTCGCAGTCTCTCTCGCCCCTT
This sequence comes from Metarhizium acridum, assembly GCF_019434415.1. NCBI lineage: Eukaryota > Fungi > Ascomycota > Sordariomycetes > Hypocreales > Clavicipitaceae > Metarhizium > Metarhizium acridum. The sequence continues at coordinate 143,225 of NW_027094020.1, read as the reverse complement.
TTCGCGCACATTCAGCTAACATGCTCGGTTTCACTGCTGGACCACTACAGCCGACCCCGGAACCCGGGCTCCATGGACAAGAAGGATCCCGCTGTCGGCACTGGGCTCGTTGGCGCCCCGGCATGCGGCGACGTTATGAAGCTGCAGATTCGAGTTGATGAGGCCACGGGCACCATTACTGATGCCAAATTCAAGACGTTTGGATGCGGTTCCGCAATCGCAAGCTCGAGTTATCTGACCGAGTTGGTCAAGGGGATGCGATGTGAGTTATATCCAATTTTGCAATGCACTAGTCTATGACCCTCCCTCGCTCGGTAATCTCAAATTGGCCGAAGCTGCAGATTGCTAACAAACCGATGATTCAGTGGAGGATGCATCCAAGATTCGTAATGTCGACATATCAAAGGAGCTCTGCCTGCCACCCGTCAAGCGTACGTACCTCCAGCGCAGCTGTATCAAAGTCCTGGTAAAAGAAATCCACAAATCTAACCCTCTCTCAGTTCACTGCTCCATGCTCGCAGAAGACGCCATCAAGGCTGCCATCGCCGACTATCACGGCAAGAACCCCAAGGCCAAGATTACCGATCTCGCCGGCACCGCCAAGACGATCAGAGAGACCATGCAGCAAGCTGCGTAATTTGTAACAACACGGCGAAGAACATTTAGGAGTGGCGAAACAGTGGACGAAGAAAAGAAAGGAACTCAATTTATTATAAACCTACACAATACCGCCAACAATCAGCTTTTGGCGAAACACCTCGTTACCGGTCATGACAAAATGCATGAAGGAGTAAGGGAGTCCGAAGGTGATGCAGGCAGAGATGGGAACTGCCAAGGGATGTGATTAGGGGCAGGGCAACTGCATATTTCGCAGAGGGAGACCCTCGAGTTTTGTTTTAATGTACGTTTGTGGAAGCGGTGGATTTGAAGTCTACTAGCATGGAGAATGGAGACACAACACCACATGTTTCTCGGTCTGGCATCCAAAAATGGTTTTGTTTGGGTGCATCAAGTTGCTCTTCTTCTCTCTTTGCCTACGATGCTTAATGGGGGTGAATTGATTCTGTATGGATATTGTCAATGTGAGGTACGTTTGCCACTGCAACAGGGGACGAGAACCCTCTCCAAATAAACACTCTGTTATGACACTGTGTCTTGTTCCTTACATCCGCTTCCAATATTTGTGTACAACATTCCCCATCTCTGCTTCACAATTCATCACTGTTACACTAGATCTATAAAGCTATCATGTCATTCCAGATATCGTGGCGTGAGCCGTATTTGTCTTTCCCTTTTCTTCCTTGTTACTGCCAGCCGGCAGATGCAATAGCTTTATAATCCAAACCCAATGACAAGGTCAAAATATAGCCGCCAGAAGCCTACAAAGCCTGCTCGGTAAACACACCCTACAACCACCCTGGTGACCTGAATGGTACTTCGCCCTCTGCCATCCAGTTGGTGAAACCCTGTCTACTTGCGTCTGTAGGCAGGTATTCCATGATTCTCATTCCTGTAAAGGGATGTATGGGTTTTTGCCCATCCGATACCCTGCCCCTGGAGACTGGATTCATCTTGGAGAAGCGACAGAAAAAGTGGGTATATAACTGGAAGCAAAATTCTTTCATTTGCCTGATGACTGGGGGGTCAATGCTTGCTTCTGAGCCTGAACCTAGATACTTTGCGAGCGGACCGTTTTGAAAATAAATCCATATTCGAGTGGCTTTACAGATTGCAATACGACGGCGGAGTGAACGTAACATCACGCCTAGACACGCGACGACTCTGATGTTTTCATTCACTCTGCCTGGAACTAGTTCCTGCTCCAAGCAATGATATGCTTCCAGTTCCATGTAATGCCGAATCCGTTCAAAGGAGAGCATCGCGATGAAATATAAGCTCTTCTCAAGGTCGTCTTGAAGATTGAGTGGTCGTGCTCCGGATGCACTTCCAGACTTGCCAATCAAATTGTATGATAGTCGGCCTGACATTTTATCCAGCCTCGAAAAAGCTTTCAACGGGTCATCCCAGTTGTTTTCTGAGGGTGGCAACAACAGAAGGGCACGACAATTCATAGTGTCCTGCCATCTTTGTTTATTGGTAACAAAGTCTTCCACCGTACAATGGTCTTCTGGATCGTTGTAGTCCAGTCTTGCTTGCTGCCAATGTTGCCGACAGGCGACTAGATCGAGGTCACACCATACTTCGTCTGATTGCAAGCGAATCTTACAAAATTGGCTGAAGTGATCCAGGTAGTCAAGACTTCTTGCGAAGTCTATCTTCTGAGTCAACAAGGGTTTGATGATGTCTGGCACCAATGCCGAATTGATCAGAAACAGTCCTACATTGTTGTGAGTAACATGTTGATAGGTACTTTTCAAAAATCTGTATCGAAATGACGTACCAAATTGATATTCTGGCAGTGTATTCAGATCGTGGAAGAAGAAATGTTTAACGCATGGCAACCCCCTCTTCTTGCATACTTCGCATATCTCAAGAGCTTCGGTTTTGCTGCACTGCCCATAGGCTGTTAGTTCGTTGTAGGGATTATTTCGACAATGAAAAGAGAAGAGAGACAAACAGCTACTTTGCGCAATTTACAGTCCGCACAGACGGACTTCTGAGTCCTGGTTTCCTGTGCTTGCCGGTTTCTCTTTGGGTCCATTGGGCCGTTTCGCTTACCCCTCCTGGATGGTCCTGAGCCATTTGATTCGTGACTGAAACTGGTTTGGGCGGAAATTGAGCGAGATAGTGATGGTGCTCGTCTGCGACCCCACCCTGTTGTTCTCGAAGGAATGCTGCGCGACTGCCAAACGGATGATGAAGGAGTGAGGCTGGACGAGGAATATTCATGTTGAGACCCAGCGCCACTGATGGATGTAGACACTTGAGATGGCGCGGTAGTTGGTTGCGGGCTATAGAGCATTCCGCCTGTAAATGCCGTGCCGTTGTCAATATATTGAGTATATGGAGCATTGTAAGTCTGTGGAGAGCTGGACATAGGTGCTAGCTTATCTCTGTAAAGTTGAGGGTATTGTGATGTAGAGGTAAATCCTGACAGTGCAAAATGATTGTTGTAGGGGGAGGCAATTATAATCTCATCTATACTTCCGTCATTATTATTACTATGCGGGTATGGGGCCCATTGCCAGGAAAAGTCACCCGATGAAGGGCGATACTCTACATCTCTTTCTATGTTCTGCAGAGGCCCATCCGTCGCTTCGGATGTCTTATCCTGTTCAGCTGAGTCAGTGGGCCCATTTGCTGCATAGGAAGGGGGATAAAAGGGAGTTGCGAGCACGTTCAGATGCGAGTTTGAACTTTCGTGTCCATTGTTGGGTGGGACACCGAAAGCCGGATTGTACTGCAATAAGTTGGCATCAAATGGTGCCCCAATGTTACCAATTACTGCCTCTCCAACAGCCGGCCCTTCCTGCGCAGCTTGAATTGGCAGGTCAATATTGTTTTCATTATAGACTTGTTCAAGACGCGAAGGTTGATTGGCAGACAGTGCCGATTGGGTGTCTTGGTGTTCGTAGGATGTGGTGTGAACGTCATTGGGGAATACTTGAGTAAGGTTGTTGGTTAACTGCTGGGTTTGTGCCAGGCGTGCCCTGATTTGGTCGTGTTGTGGCAAGCTCAAGGCATAATTTGAGGAAAATTGTGTTTGGGAAACACTAATACAAGTGTTAGGAGATAGGCGGGAGTGGCGCTCATAGCCTTGCCGTTGACGGACTACTCACTTATGTGGAGTATAGTAGTCGAAGCAGTTGCAATGGTCCTCAGCGTGATATGTAGCAGAAGCCGGATTGATCTCGAGACCGGCAAGTATGTCTTCTTGGTTGTTCAAGAGGGATCCATGGTCTTGGTTGGTCATCGTCACTGGTGTGGCAAGATGGGACGGGGCCAAGTGGAGGCAGTGGTGACAGTAGGGCTGGTGGTATATTAAGTTGCTTGTGGCCGTCGGCTAGCAATGCTGGAAACGATGGTCCATTCGGAAACGATAGAAGAATAAAAAAAAAGCCAAAAAAAAGACCTGTCGATCCAAGCTTTTGAGAAGCTGTCACGAGTGGGAGAGGGGCGCCCGCGGGGCCACAGAAAATGTTGTCCCTTTAATATGCTGGTCCAAAGCCTTCTTTGCCCACCCTCGACCTCCATCAGGCACCCCCCAACTACCACACTGCTGGTTAAGCACCTCAAGTGCTGCTTTGAGCTGCTAAAGGACCCAGCCAGCACACATGGAGAAAGAGCCTCTCGGTACAAGTGGAGCCGCCAAATCGTCGGTGCCGCGTAGCCTCCTTTCCACGACCTCTTGCATTGCCGTGACGAGAGTGACGAATGACGCCACTACCCTCTGCCTCCGGGGGAAGAAACATTGGGGGACGGCATGGACAAGCAGAAGCAGACGAAGAAGAAGCAGCAGCAGCACCATGGAGCTTGCTACCTGGGCTGTGGAAGACGAGCTACCCACAGGTCTGGTTGATTTCCGAGTGTATCCTGTCCATCGTGGTCGGCATAGAAGTTGCAGTCGTTTTATCGTTGCGGACGCGCAGAGCAAATCAATTTACATGAAATGAAGACTGTGTGAGATTGGGACATGTAAAGAGGCAAAACATGGGCATGCGTGGACGCAAAGGAGGCCATCGAGTTGCTCTGGTTGGGGCCAGCCCATGAAGACATCTGAAGTATGGAGTAAGGAGTAGATGTACGCGATGTACGGTACAAACGGGCGACGCCACCATGCGGGAAGGAAGGAGCACCCCGCTGGCATCAAGGTGGTGCCCTCACTTCGGGCGAAAGTGGTGGGTTGGGCACTGACAGGAACATGAGCGAGGGTACGGAGTAGCCCTCCCCATTTTGGTCTCTTGCATGCGGCAAACACCAGTTGACCAGACACTTTGCGTGCACGTACTCCTCCGTACGGTTGGGAATTCCGACCACACAGTTCCATCCCGCAGACCAGCTCCAGCTCCAGCTCCAGCGCCACGGCCCGGTACCTCGTCGTTGCCCGTTCTCTTGATAGACATTGACGCCAATTCTGTCATGCGGGCAACGAAGCCCTGCAACAAGGTAGCCACTATTACCGAAAATTCCCTTGCCGCGCAAAAAAAAAATGAAAAGGCAAGCAGCCCGCAATGACAAAGAAAGGCAATAAATATGTCGATATCCAGAAACTGCCTTGGCGACTGGACACGGGGGAGGTGAAGTTGGCATAGGCACAATATGTGACGCACGGAATGCCGCGGGTGTCAGCGACATCAAGCCTGTCTCTTCCGTACATTTGGTCCATATCATCTGTGCCCATCTTCAACCCCATGATAAGAAATCCATCAATATTTTCAGGTCCGGACATATCGGGTTGGGAACAAGGCAAACAACGCATGTGTGTTATCTGGTCGCCTTGAAAAATTCATCCCGAGGACTATGACGAATGAGGGTAATATTGTATGTGAAATACACCATAGGCGGTGAGTCTTTGGCTGATACATCCGTTAGATGGTGCTGAAAAAACTGAGGCTGTTGGCGATTGATTGGTAGGGATGGTGACACTTTTGCCCAGGATACCACCAACCCAACCAGGGTCTGAAGATGTCAGGTTACAGGGTTGCTGGCAACGCTGTATGGCCCGCTACTTGATCGGACCTTGGACGCTGGTTGTGCGTGTCTAATCATTTGTCTGCAGGTTAATGACATGTCCTTGAGAATGCGTTCGGAGAACTAGCGGTGGTAGACTGAGGGAGTCGGCACGACACTTGGCGTTTGAGCAGTCAAGAATCGGTCCATGGCTCCATGGCCTAGTTTGTGCGTGGGAATATCGGACTGGGCATTGTTACCGAACCCTCAGTATGGGCGCGATTCACATTTCGAAGTCTCAGTGCCTATAGATGCTAATTGACTCTGTTGGAACAACGACGACCAACCAATATTACATGGTTCAAGCAAGCTTCATCCAGAGGCGCTCATGATGTCTTAGATCACCAGCCACCTGGCGAATAAGCAAGGACTAGAGTTGACAAGCCCAGTTGGTAAGCAACCAACCCAATTGATGTCGCCTCGCCTCGATACAGGGTCATCATAGAAGACACAGCAAAGAGCGCCTAGTCGTCCTGACCAGGAAGGGATTGCAACTGAAACCGGTGAACTTGGGCCAAGGCTGTGCGGTTCAAACACTAGTCTACGGATCAACTCGTCGGGGGGTACAGTGGATTGCACAGCCGACGTCTGCTTTAAATTACTCGGTTCTGTTTCTATGTGCCGAGCAGTATTGACCGAGCCACTGCATGGGTTGCCGAACGGGCTCGGCGTCAAAACAGGCAAGTAAGTTATCAAATAACTTAGTTACACTCCATTGAGTCCATTCCTCGGTTTTCGGTTGGCTGACTTGGTTGAGAGCCAGCGCCGACCCCACTCGTGTGGCTCACAGGTGCCGTGTCGCCTTGATACGACGAATACGTGAGCTCAGCCTCAACGAAACATGTCAAAAGAGCCTCACAGAGCCATCTCAACGCCTGTTGCAAACGGTATCAACAGCCAGATGGCCACCGCCGCCACAGCTGGACTGTAGTTGACTGATTTGTCGTCCATTACGGAGTAATTGCCCATTGGTCTCGACGCTTTAACAAGATGCTCGCTGTCAGCCACGACTTGACTGAAACGGCAAGATGCTACGAGGATGACAACCCTTATGACGACTGCACTTGCCAATTTATCTTTCAGTATATAAATAAGAGAGCTGTTCGCTGCTCAGCTTTTTGGATTTTTCTTTTTCAAATTCATATCCTTCCTAGCGTGGCACATTTTCCTATAATCTCTCTACTCACAATACACGACCAACCACTGGGACAACGAATCTTCTCGGCCACTCATCCAAATCCATCACAGCCACGCGTATATTATAATTTAGCAAACTTTGAAATGGCTGGACACAAAGAAAAGCAGGCCGAGGAGGTTGCCAACATCCCCCCTCAGATCTCCGACCTTCACTGCTTCACCGAAACGGAAGGCGTCATTACGACAAGTAGGTCTCCCTCTGAGGGGGCACACGACAAATCGACCACAATGTGACTGACGTACCTGTATAGCTATGATGGATCTCCCTGGATACCGAATTGTTCAAGTTCTTGGCGCCGTCTATGGAATCACTGTCCGCAGTCGGAATATCGCCGCCAGTCTCGGCATGGTCTTCAAGAGCTTTGCTGGTGGCGAACTTCAATGGTTCACCTCGATGCTGTACTCGTGTCGAAATGACTCTATAAGCCGTGTGGTGGACGAATGCAAGCGCCGAGGCGGAAATGCTATTATTTGCTTGCGATTCGATGCTGGTGACATGGGCGGGTTCGCGCAGACGGCGGCATACGGAACGGCCTGTATTGTGGAGAAGATTGATGACCAGGTCAGATCGCCGCCTCAGCTGAGTGGTGCGAAGGCGACGTAGATGGGAGAGCCGAGGAGAAGGGTGGGTTTATATGCATGTACTCCGTATGTACTCCGTATGTGTATGTACATGATCGAGTCGAATCGGATACCCCTGTCACTCTTATTATTTTTTCTCCTTAGTACTATGGACAATATTGCCGTGTGAAGAGGTGATGGTCGTAATCAGATGTCACCTAGACGCACCCTTTCATCATCGGACTCATCAACGCCTCCACCTTTATTTCCTTTCTCATCCACACCATCTTCGCTTAAGCCACGTCCGCCGGGTCTATAGTACCAATGAAATCCGCCCCGTTCATTTGCCTCAACTTATTTATTTTGCGTTTGCCACAACTCCTCAGACCGCTTCTGCTATTGTTGTGTATTCTGGACTCAGAGTCGACTGAATATCCGCAACCGGGAGGCTCAGAAATAGCCTTACGACTCCCTCAAATCACTTCACAGCGTGCCTCGGCGGAGGGCCCCGGTCCTACTATGCCCTCAAACCTGTTTCTTCTTCAAACTGCCAAGACCCACGTGGGCCACGACCCTTGAGCTCACTGGCACCAAGGCAGATCATTGACAGGGGGCGCAGCAAGTCATTGCATTAGCTTGCGGCTCTAGATTGATAACTCGCATAAAAGTTTATATCGCAGCGCATTGAGCTGACCTGGAAATATTTTGCCTGTAGTTTCATGCGCTCAAACCGTGTGATCCGGCGTCCACTTGTGGAGGTGCAGATGCGATGGTATTAAAGAAGCATTCCCCTGTTGCATGGCGTGTGGGTGAGCGAGCACACTATTGCTCTGCCTGCCTTTGTTGTAGCACTGCCCAGAATGTATGTCTTGAAACTGGTTCAAGCGGTCCTCGTGCCTCTGAGCGCAGTCGGTGCTGTTGCCCAGAATAACGGCTCGTATACACTCCGGGAGGTTGGCGCTAGGAACACAATTGTGAGTCGCTTCGCGCAGAATTCACGTCTTCACGTGCATTATTGAGGCAATGAGTTGACGCTGTTGGAAAAAGGACTGGCGAGTCTGGCTGGAGGAGAACGGGAATCCCGTCTCGCCCTGGCACGATGTGCCTTTGTACCCGGATAACAAGCCCGGGCCGGTCATTAACTTCGTGGTTGAGATTCCCCGATGGACCGACGGCAAGATTGAAACGCAGCGCAACGAGCCTCTGAGTGCGTTGTAGTCAATGTAGTTCTGGGGTTGGAAAGACTTTTGCTAAACGTCGACAGACCCTCTCTTCCACGATACCTCAAAGAAGAAGCCCCGGTTTGTGGCTAGTTTCTGGCCGCACAAGACGTACCCCTTCTTGTATGGGTCGATTCCACAGACGTGGGAGAACAAGAATGTCAAGGACAACTATACCGGCCTTGTGGGAGACAATGACCCAATCGATCTTTTTGACGTCAGCTCCATTTCGTAGGTTGAGCGTATTTGCAAACCGTTTTGCGACTCTGTTGCTGACAGCGGCCAGGCCAGGATACACGGGTGAGGTCAAGCAGGTCAAAGTTCTGGGGGGGCTTGCCATGATTGACGTATGTCGTCCGGGGTATGTGGAAATATTCGAAAGACAGCCGTCAGCTAAGGAGGACCAAAAAAACAGGATAACACGACGGACTGGAAGGTCATTGCTATTGACATCAAAGATCCTCTCGCCAGCCTCGTCAGCTGTAAGTCGCCCGCCGTCGCTATCAAACTATCCAAAAGCGCACATCTAAGTGGTTATAGCCGTTGAAGAACTGGACAAGTACCGACCCGGCCTCAGCAACTCCTTCCGTGACTGGTTTATTGCAAGTCACATCCTTCTCCGCTCCCCCCGGACACTGTTTAACTAACACCTAAAAGTATTACAAAGTCGCTCGTGGTAAGGGTCTCAACCCCATCGTCGGTAACAAATACGTCGATGCCGGCACCATGAACGCCAAACTTGCCGAAAGTCACCAGCATTGGAGCGATCTTGTTCTCGGCAAGGAGGACCGCGGCAAGATCAACATCTGGCAGACTACGAACCCTCGTGCTTGCAAGACCTATGTCAAGCCCGAGGATGCGACCAAGAAGTTCGAGATTCCGGCAAAGTCCAACGTTTTGCCGCCAGCAGCCAGGCCCGCGCCGTATGACAGGTGGTATTACGTTGATGACAAGTTTAATTTGATTACAGTGCCGGGGGATGTCATTGAAGTTGATTAAACACCGCGGGTATGACCTGTAAACGTATCCACGTTTGGGTAGCTTCCTCGATATTCAATATGCAGCATCGTGCGTAGGGGCTTATCAACCCCGGGCCCAGGCAACGAACATGCGAAAATGTGTAGCTTGTGGAATACTCAGTGTGGTGGTCATTCCTCTCGTTTATTTGAGCCCGGCGGTACACTGTACAAGCTGTTTGGTTGAGCGTGAAGAAAAACTAAAGGTGCATATCCACGAGTTTGGCGTGCGAGCATGGCTCTCGTGGCTGTGGTAGTCGGTTAGAATTGGCGGCTGTATGAGCGGAAATCTATATCGAAAGGCAGAAAAATGCCTACAATGATGTTTCTCCTTACCATAGTGCACCATTCACACATATTTACGCCGTTCGAATAGAGATACAAAGTATGGTTTCCCCTTCCTCATATGAGAGGCTTGCCGGAGTATATCTTCAGTCCTACAAATGAACGCTCCCAACCCCTGGCTTTCGCTCGTTGCTTCGAATCCCGGTCCACCTAGCTCAGCCGTGGGATAAACAGTCCGTGAAATATGTATCTGACCTTAACACCTATCGTCGCCTTTCTTAATGGTACCAGTGCCGTCTTGGTAGATGTGGCAGGTCTTTGTGTCCTTGGACCCCGTAATTTTGGCACTGATGATGAATTCTTTGTCTTCCGGGTTGTAGCTAGACTGATGAACTGGGTTTCCGTTCCTAGACCTACTGGTAGTCAGCGGGGTGGAAAGTTGGAGCTAGCCATGTTTATCAATACAGAGCCCTCTTGATGTAAACCTCGTGCAGAGTGCCGAGTTTCTGGAATTGGCCATGAGATATTGCGCCAGGTGTTCAGTGTTCAGAGCTTCCGACGTGTCGATGAACGGGCTTACCTGTTCGGCACTCCCACCTCTTGAAGTAAACTTCTTGACGGCGTTGTTGTATGGCTGCGGCAGGTCCTCGACTTTGAAGCCGATAAAACGTACCAACGCCCTAGCGGTGGTGCTAAAGAATCGAGACATGATGCAGGATACAGAGAGAGGCGGGCGTTTTGAGGTAGCGAGGAGCTAGGAGACGTAACTGACATGATGAACACGACGAGATTAGATGATCAGGTATTTATGTATGATTATACGGAGCCCATTGGACTGATCTAAGAACATTGTTGCCTGATTGTGTTGGTCGTGGACTCCTTGGGCAGATTCGAGGACCAACCACCTCGGCGGCAAGAGCACAGCGACCTTCTATGATAGCCCCTCAGAGCAGTTAAGGCTCCAACGAGGTCACGGACAAGGATTATAGCCAATTAAAAGCCCACATTTTAGTGGTACATAGATCTCCTAATAATTTACACTATGAAAAAAGTACTAACATTCCTTCGAGTTATAAAGGGCTACATTGGAAGTCTCGCAGCCTTAACGCGATTAACGAGCTGCCCGGCGGCGATTGAGGGCATCGCGATATGAAGGTTAAAAAGGTTAAAATCTCGGCCTACGAGCCTTAATAAGTGGGTAATTAGGCCGGCAGGTGTTATCAGCTACCTGCTCACGTGTGCTATTTTCGTCATTTATTAAAAATTCGCCGTTAAAGACCTCTAATACGGGTTGTAGGGGGTTTTAGTGTGGCCGGATTTGGTCTGTCACCAAAGTCACTTGAGGTAACCAGGTATTGTGGGTCCCGTGACCTCGTTGGAGCCTTAACTGCTCTGAGGGGATCCAATGCCGTGGGAGGAGGAAAAAAAGTCGGTTTCCATTTGATGTGGCGCGCGGGTACGGGTTCGGGGCGGGATATAATTGGGTAGGGGCATCTCAGTGGGTCAACTGGTCCTTTTGCACCACAGCTCTCGGGCGCCTTGACACGACCCCATCCACACAGGACACAGGGAACTTGAGCCAGTGTCAAATATCATCAATATCAACGGGGTACGTGGCCATTGTTCAAGCTTAGGCGTGAAAACACATTCATCACAAGTAACAGTGTGCCTGCTTCGGATCAACCTCATCCATCGTCAGTAACGTCGCACATGGCATCCCTCTTGAAATGGGCCAGGGCCTGGACACGCAGAGCGCCGCTGGTCCCTTTGCGTTTTCCCACTTCTGGTTTTGACCTTGTCCAAGACCCAGTCTTGTTGGAGGAGGAGCAGCTTGATGGATTCGCAGCCAACCAGTATTATCCCATCAATATAGGCGATGTCCTTGCCTCCAGGTATCAAGTCATTGGGAAACTGGGCTTTGGTACCACGTCGACTGTATGGTTAGCCCGGAACCTCATGTACGTCCTCAGGCCTCGAGGCTCTCTTCTAATCTCAAATCTAACAGTCCGCAAACAGAACCCATGGGCATGTTGCTTTGAAAGTCTACACCAGGGATAGGGGGAATCAAGAAGAGTTTCAAGTCCTAGAGACCCTTGGCAAGGCAAATCCATCACATCCGGGCTACCGCCATGTCCGAGCCGCGCTTGACATATTCCAGCTTCACCGCCCAGGAGGTGACCATTACTGCCTTGTCCAACGTCCAATGTGGGAAAGTTGGAAGCATCTACTTCGCCGCAATCCCACGGGGCGCTTCACCGAACCTCTCCTAAAGGCCGGGCTGAGGCACCTCTTCTCGGCTTTGGACTACCTTCATTCCGAGTGCAAGCTTGTACATACAGGCAAGTCTTCCCAGTAACCCACCCTTGGCAAATGAACAGAGCCCTGACATATCAAGCCATTGCAGATATAAAAGCAGACAATATTCTCCAAGACATTCAAGACCAGGCCATATTGGAAGCCTTCACAAATGCCGAGCTTACTCACCCTTCACCCCGAAAATCCCTTGGTGAATTGACAATTTATGCATCTCGGTCGTTCGACCTACCGCGGCGATTCGGCGGACCGGTATTGAGTGACTTTGGCGAGGCCGTTCGGGGAGACATGAAGCGTAATCACGACGCACAGCCTGCAGTATATCGGTCTCCCGAGGTAATGCTCATGGCTGAGTGGAGCTATCCCGTCGATATCTGGAACGTTGGTGTTATGGTACGTAGCTAAGCGTTTCTCTGTCCGGCCGTGGAACATGTACAACTGTGGCTTACGTCGCGGCATTAGATATGGGATCTATTCGAAGGCAGACACCTCTTTCACGGGAGGGATCCCGAAAGCCAAAGCTATTCAACACGCGCTCACTTGGCTGAAGTGATTGGGGTGCTTGGCCCGCCGCCCCTAGATTTGCTAAACAGAGGCAAGCGAAGCCGTGAGTTCTTTACAGAAGATGGTAAGCTGAGTGTGTGAGCCGGATGCATTCTCCATGTTGGCATGCTAAAATTCTGTCTTTGACTAGGAAAATGGATTGCGGATGTCCAGATTCCATCGGGCCTAAGCCTCGAAAGCTGTGAGGTGTTCCTCGAAGGCGAGAACAAGGAAGGATTTCTCAGCTTGGTGAGAGGGATGCTGCAGTGGCGCCCCGAGGATAGAAAGACGGCGAAGCAACTTGCCCAAGATCCATGGATCAACTCGTGAGCCGACTTGATGCGAGCAGCATCTACCAACACTATATTGGCTTGGGCGAGCGAGCACCGAAGTACCCACACTTTTAATTGGCAGAATACTTTGGCTGGCTTTGCTACGGTGCGCATCTCAGGGTGTGATTCCCGGAATTGGGGTCAATCTTTTGACCTCAATTTCGACGCATAATTAAGCATAATATAGGCGCTAGACTTAAATTAGCTGAATGTAACACATAAATTTAAGTAAAGACCTAATATTTTACATAAACCTTCATTTATCTCTACTTATAATATATTAAGCTAGTAGAGGTAACTTTAATACCTATAAAAGGCTTAATTATTAAGATTTACGTGAAATCTTTTAAAAATTCTTTATTAAAAATATTAATAGTAACTTTACGCTAATTTCTATTAATTAAGGTAATTAATATTCTTCTTTAACTAAAATAAGCTTATTAATTAGCTTAAATAACCTTTTAATATTAACTTTTTTAATTAATAATAATAGCAATAATAATTTAAGGCTTATAATATATATTATAGCGTTTTATAAGGTGTTTTTTACACCTAAGAAATCGTTAATAATTAAAATAAGAGACGAAACATTAAATAACTTATCTTAAAAAGACTTATTAGTATATACTTAAGGGCTTCTTTATACTTTAAATAGTATCTTTTTTAATCTTTATAAAATATTAAAGAGTGTGTTTTTTCTATTATATAAGTAGTTACTAAGTAATATATAAGTTAAAGCTAATAAAGATATATCTCTTAAATAAAAAGTTCTTATTTTCTTATAAATTTATGCGTTTAATACCTCTTAAAGGCTTATTATAGCTTAATTTAAAGTCTTATAAATATTAATATCTTAAATATTCTATAATATAATTAAATTAATATAGAATTTATATATTAAGTTTATTTCTTAATTAAATTAAATATATATCTCTCGTTTTATAAAACTTAATAAGAAATTCCTATAATTTAATAGTACTATTAAAGCGATTAATAGTATATATATTAAGGCGTTTATTTTAATAAGATAATAATAGTAATTTTAATCTTAAAAGTATTAAATATTATAAAATGTATTTATAGCTGTGACTTTTAAGGGATTATTTATATATATACTTATTAATACTAAGAGATTAATTAATGATATTAAGTTACTTTATCTTATATTAATAAGGTCTTTTTAAGTATTAAAGAAAAGGTTTTACCTTAGTAATACTAGCTTTAACCTTAAAAAAGGTATATTAACGCCTTTTAAAGGTAAGTAGTATTATTTTTAGGATTTTAAAGAGAAACACTATTAGCTAATAATAAAAAAAGAGCTATATAATTATTATTACTCGTAGCTTTATATATAAGTTAAATAATAATTTAAAAAAGTAAAACGTAAATAAAAGGTAATCTAATATAACGCGGTAAAGTATAAGTACTTAAATCAAATTTAATTAATTTATACTATAATAGGTTTATTTAACTTTATTACGCTAAATAGCGTTAAACCTATAGTATTTAAGAAGATAAAAATTATAGCTCTTAAAGATAATAAGCGTTTAGTACTTTTAAAAGCTTATAAGCGAGTAAATAAAGTAATTAAGGTATTTTTAGTAAAGGATTTACGTGAAAATATTATAAAATAGCTTTAATAGTAAAATTTAACTTCTTCTAATAATATAAATAAGTAAAAAATAATAAAATTAATAGTTATAATAGTATTATTATTATTAAAAGAATAAAAAGGCGTTAATAGATAATAAAATTACTAGCTAGCCTATTAATTTTTAATAATTATAAATAACCTTATAGCTTTAAAATTACCTTAAATTATCGTTAAAGTTTAAATTAATTCACGTATTCTTTACTAGGCTAGAATCAAGTAAATTTTATATTACGGTATTTATTAGATTCTTCTTTATTTATTTTATCGTTTTTAATATATTAATTAACTAACCCGGCCCTATAGACTCCCTGTAATTTAAAAGAGCCTTTTTAACTTCTTTTTAGCTTAATACCTTTATTATTATTATAGTTATCACATGATTTTTAGTTTATAAGGCAGTAAAAGCTAAATTTATTATTACGATAAATTATAATATTAATTTATTACTTTTTCTCTTTATTATACCGCTTTAAACTAAATTTACTATAAATCTTATTAGCGTTAATTGTAACGGTGGCTTAGGTTCTAAGGCACAGTAGGTCTGTTTCTTAGGAAGTAAGTCAGGTTGAATGCTACAGAGTAGCTTTTGAGCAGTATCACAATAAGGCCGTTAAGAGTATAACTCTCAATAGTAAAACTATTGCTTAGATTGATCAATAGAGATCTAGACTATCTGACTATGGGAATACCTCCTCCTTAAGTACTCGTCTATCTCTCTATTGTAGTCCTGGATCAGATAGATCCCATCTGATCCCCCGTGCTGGATCAGGTTGATCCCCTCTGATCCATTGAGTTGGATCAGACTGATCCCATCTGATCCCCTCACGTGACCTGCGATCCCGTCGGGCCCCATTCTTGTCTGCATGCTGGCGGCCCATGACGCCGGCCAACTGCTTCAGGTACCCTTGGTTCGTAACATAATACTCCTCCCCCATTGGTCTTGTCCTCAAGGCCATTTCGTTTCGTCCGGTAAGTATTCTCTTCCTTCCCCTCTTTCCCTTTTTTCTTTCTTCGTCATTCTTTTCACAATGTCTTCTGACCGTGTTTCGAAACAGCGATCTCGCCCTAACCAGAAGATTGATCGCAAACGTCTTTCCGAGTTCATATCTGCCTTTGGCTTCGTCATGCCTTCCTGCGATTCGTGTCGAAAAAACAATCGAGAGTGCATTGTCGCTGAAGGGAAAGACAGGTGCAGCGAATGTGCTTTGCGTGGTTACACCAGCTGCAATCCGGGCGGAACGTCTTCGGATGCTTATAATCGTGTCCTTCGCGAAAAGGATCGTCTCGACAGAGAACGTGCTTCGGCCGAGGAGGATTTGGAGCGGGCGATGGCTCGTTTGCAAAGGATTCGTCGTCAGGAGAAATTTTTGCGACAAAAGGCTGCGGAGATGATTGCTCGTGGTGTGGAGAGTCTGGACGAGTTAGAGGCCCAGGAGCGTCTGGAGTTGGAGTCCAACATGCTTAATCAGACACCCGAGTTTCTAGCAGACTTGGGTTTCCCTATTCCTGATGAGTTTTTATTCTCTGGTGGAACTGTTCAAGCGACGTCGAGCAGTTCGTGAGATTCTTGGCTGGTTCCCAGGTGTTTTCGGAGTTTGGATATCCCTTCCATTTAACGAGATAATGACGATTCTTTGTATCTCCCCGTGCTTTGAGTATCCGTTCGACTTCGTATTCGTTGGTATCTTCCGTTGTGATGTTGGTAGCGATTGTAGATTCATCTGGTGCTTTCTCTAGTAGCGATATATGAAATATGGGATGGATTTTCATTCCATCTGGTAATGATAGTTCGTAGTTGGTATTCGAGATTTTCCGTTTGATAAGGAATGGTCCGATCTTCTTCCAGTCGAGTTTGTCGCTGGGTCGCTTAGTTTTGATGTTTTTGCGAATGAGGTATACTTTATGTCCCTCCTCTAGGATTGGCGCTGGCAATCTCTTTCTGTCCGCGTAGTGTTTCATTCGGTTCTGCAAAAATATCCATTCCTGTTGCAAGTGTTTCTGTATTTCTGTCATGGTTGCTGCATGCGTTGTAGCTGCTGGCGCGTTCACATTCTGTGTCGCATGTGTCTCGATGATAGGGTCAAATCCGTAATTTGCCCTGAACGGTGACATCTTCATGTTGTCAATTTCGGAGCTATTGTAAGCCCATTGTGCTAGTGGTAGCCATTCTACCCAATCATTCTGTTGGTAGTTGACATAGCTTCGCAGATATTGTTCGAGTATTTGGTTCAAGATTTCTGTTTGTCCATCTGATTGTGGGTGGAATGCCGTTGATAAGCTTTGTTTGATCTTCATGGTTTCCATGAGGCATTTCCAAAAGTTTGAGGTGAACAATTTGTCGCGATCCGATATAAGCTTTGTTGGTAATCCATGTTGTGCAATGACTGTTTTGAAGAACATATACGCTAAGTCCTTGGTGTTGCTCGATTCCTTGTATGGAATGTAGTAGGCGTATTTTGTGAGTTTGTCCACAATAACTAGGATGCTGTCGTAAGCTACTCCTGTCATGGGTTCTTTTGACTTCGGTAGTTTGACGATGAAGTCCATTGTAACAGTTTGCCATGCTCTCTCAGGTGGCGATATCGGTTGTAATTCTCCGTATGGTGCGTGTCGCGCTGATTTTGCTTTGTTGCACGTGTCGCATTTCTTGATGACTTCTTGTACCATTTTTCTGCTTTCTGGGAAGTCGTACGATCTTCTTAGCCTGCTGATCGTTTTCCCTACACCCTGATGTCCGTGTAGTGGGTGCTCGTGTATTTCCTTGACAAGCTGTTCTTGAAGTGTACTGGGAACATACTGCCGTTCATTGTACAAGAAGGTCTTGCCTTCCTTGGACAGATGCGTTTTCGTTTCCCAATTGTCCAGATAGCTGTCATTCTTAATGCATGATGCGATCCGATGCATCCATGTTTCATCTGGCTTGACTTGCCATGTCATGTTGATTTCTCGGGTGCCTAGCACAAGGTTCCCATCCTTGGTGGCGCGTAGCAAGGGTGCATTACTCACTTGCTCATCCGATTTCAAATCCTCTCTTCGGCTGAGCGCGTCTGCTCTTCCGTTTTCGGATCCTTTACGGTATATGATTTCGAAGTCATAATCCGTGAGGGTTTCATACCATCTGATCTGTCGTTTGTTCAGATCCTTTGTGGTCAAGAACGATGTGAGATTCTTGTGATCGGTATAGACCTTGATTTGATGCTTTGCTCCTATGAGATAGTGTCTCCATTCTTTGAAGCACTCAATGATAGCCATGAGTTCTTTGTCGTGGATCCCATAGTTGAGTTCGGGTCCGTGGAGTTTCTTCGAGAAGAATGCAACTGGGTGCAATCTTCCTTGATCATCTCGTTGTCCAAGCTGTCCGCCTAGTGCAAAGTCTGAGGCGTCCGTTTCAAGCTCATAAGGTTTGTCCTGATCAGGTGCTTTCAACACAGGTTCTGACGTAACTAAATCTTTCATTTTCTGGAATGCCGTGGCTTCTGGTTCGTTCCATTGGAAGCCGACTTCTTTCTTTGTTAGGTTTGTAAGAGGTCGTGAGATGTCTCCATATCCGCTCAAGAACTTGCGGTAGAAGTTCACGAATGCTGTGAATCCTCTAACTTCCTTCAGATTCTTTGGTGTAGGCCATTCCTTGATGGTTTTGATCTTATCCGGGCTCATTCGTATTTCTCCGTATGTGAGCACGTACCCTAGAAAGTGCACAGTGTTCTGGTGGAACTGGCATTTCGAGGCTTCGACTAAGAGTTTGTTGTCCTGTAGAGTTTGTAGTACCTCATGTACATGTCGTTTGTGTTCCTCAAGGGTATCTGAATAAATGAGGATATCGTCGAGGTATACAACCACAAACACTCCTAGTTGTTTCCGTAAGATTGTATCGATCATTCTTTGAAAGGTTGCTGGTGCGTTGGTAAGCCCGAAAGGCATCACTAGATATTCGTAGTGTCCTCTGCTGGTTCGAAATGCTGTCATCCACTCGTGGCCTTCTTTCATCCGTATAAGGTTATAGGCTCCTTTTAAGTCGAGTGTGGTGAACCATTTGGCTTTTCCAACTTTGTCTCTGATTTCCGTCATAAGCGGTAACGGGTATCGATTCTTGATTGTGATCTTATTCAAGTGTCGGTAATCGATGCATGGTCGTAGTTTCCCGTTCTTCTTTGGTACCCACAGGATTGGGTATCCTGCTGGGGACTCTGATGGTCGTATGTATCCTTTTTGTAGCATGTCCTCCAGATACTCCTTGAGCGCCTTGTCCTGCTCAGGGTTCTGAGGATAAATTTTGTTGAACGTTGGTTCAGTACCGGGCTGGAGTCTGATCTCGTGGTCCCAGCGTGAATGCTCCGGTAGTCCTGTTTCTAGCTCTCCGCTGAACAGCTTGCTGTACTGTGAGTATTCCTCGGGAATCTCCGTTGTCTCAGCTTTTGGCTCTCTGGCGATCACATATATTCCTAGAGGCCTGTCGTAGTTCGAATGAGGTGCCCTTCGTAGGCCGCTCTCTGCTTCGTAACCGCATCCTGGTAAATCCCATTGAAGTTGGCCGGTTCTCCAATTGACTCGTGGATTGCTCGCCCGCAACCAGGGTATCCCTAATATAACATCGTGTTTTGAGATCACTGTGATATCTAGTGTAACTCGGTGTTTCGTGCCTTGTATGTCGACTAGAAGCTGCGCAACTTCCATGTCAACTACTCCTTGGCTATACTTCACCGCAGTTCCTTCCACAGTCGTGAGTCGGTAGGGCTCGTCTTTGGGTGTCCAAGGCAATCGTAATCTGTTGACGAGATTCGGCGAGATAAAATTTCCTTGTGCTCCGCTATCAATCATTGCCTGGATCCTTTGTCCCATTATAGTCATGTCGATCATGAGGTGTGCTGTGCTGTCGATGTTTGCAGTACATAGAGACCTGTCAGATCTCCGTCGAGGAATCGGTCTTAATTGCGACGACGGCTGTCGTTTCCCGATTTGTTGATCCTGTCCTCATGTCGTTCTCTAGCGCGTTGTTCTAGGCGCTGTCGTCGGCGGTTGTCTTCCGACGCATTGTTGGAGCTTCCTTGGTGATCGCTTGATCTACCATCTGTGTTAATCGAACTCGGGCTAAGCGAGTTGCTCACAGTCACACAGTTCCCTTCCTCCTTGCATTGTGGGGTTATGGCTTGGGTAGTGTGTGCGTTATCCTTAGCACAGTATAACTTTCCGTTCAATATCTTTGAATCGGTTCGTCGTAATTTCGGTTGTATCGTAAGGGTTGTTCTCCTTCCCTTTCGTTCTCGTGGAAACCATCCGCTACCTTGCTTGCTGCTAAGGTGCGTGTAGCAATTGTCATCGTAACAGAAGGTCCAATTAAGGAGTCTGTGTTCGATTTCAGGTTCGTCTTTCTCAGTTGGATGATTCTCTTCTTCTTGGATCTGTTCCAGTGAAGGTTCACTTTTTGGTGAGGGTGTCCAGTGTTCCCAAAAGTCGTCGGGTACTGGTTGGGTTCCGAACTCCCAATCTTCATCCGAACTGATGTTGTTTGCTAACGTGGGGCTTCCTTCATTGCTTGCCATACTAAGATTTCGCGTGGGCAAGTCTTCTCGATTTGCGGCATGGAGCTTCTTGCCTTCAGGGATTGGCTTCCATGGCTTTTTCGGGGCTCTGCATTTATTCGCAAAGTGTCCAGTCTTGCCACAATTGTAACAAGTCTTCCCCTTTTCCTTATTCGCGGCGTCAAGTTCCATAGGTCCGGCGTGGTACCCGTATGCTGTCGATGTTCGGCGTGGCTTGCTACTATTAGGTTTATTGAACCTAGCATATGTTCCGAATTTCCTGTGACTTTTTTCGTGACGTCGCTCGTATAGACGGTTGTCTGCCTTGATGACCATTTCGACGAAGTCGTCAAATAACTCAGGACGATCTTCTCGATAAATGTCATCCTTCACTTCTTCTTTGAGTCCTTGATAGAAGACTTCCATTTTGGGTTCGGTATTCCAGTTGAGTTTTGCTGCGATGCGTTTGAATTCCCTAGCGTAATGAGCTGCAGATCCGGTCTGCTTGAGTCGAGTAAGTTGTCGTGTAGCTTCCTTATGCTCATCGGGATTTCCAAATGCAGCGAGAAGTCGTTCTTCGAAGGTTTCGTAATCAGAGAAGATGTGGACAACTTCCGCTCCGGCTTCGGCACCGTGCTTAAGATGTGCGCGGAGGGTTGGCTCCCACCATTCCATTGCTTTCCCAGTCAAGAGGTTGCCAATGCAAAGAATCTGTGACTCAGGTGTCGTGTAGATTTTTTCGTTGACTCGTAGGTAAGCTTGGGCTTGTGTGAGAAAGTTCCTCACATCACCCTTGTAGCCATCGTATGATTCAGGCTTGGGGAATTTTGGCATGTTGTTGTTGTTGATAGAGGATGCAGGTGTGAGATTTTGAACTGCTGCAAGTTCCTCTTCTCGTGCCTCAAGTTTTTCGTAGAGATCATTCTGTCGGTCGAGAAGCTGTCGATTCTGCTTCTCGAGCTCGGTGATCTTGTCATGAAGGTACTTCATCATCTCCCCGGGGTTGGTGGTCTTTCCGCTTGAAGTAGACATCTTGGAAGTCGTTACTGCTCAAAGTTTCAAGGTAACTTACTGAACAGTATTGATCAAAATGTAACGGTGGCTTAGGTTCTAAGGCACAGTAGGTCTGTTTCTTAGGAAGTAAGTCAGGTTGAATGCTACAGAGTAGCTTTTGAGCAGTATCACAATAAGGCCGTTAAGAGTATAACTCTCAATAGTAAAACTATTGCTTAGATTGATCAATAGAGATCTAGACTATCTGACTATGGGAATACCTCCTCCTTAAGTACTCGTCTATCTCTCTATTGTAGTCCTGGATCAGATAGATCCCATCTGATCCCCCGTGCTGGATCAGGTTGATCCCCTCTGATCCATTGAGTTGGATCAGACTGATCCCATCTGATCCCCTCACGTGACCTGCGATCCCGTCGGGCCCCATTCTTGTCTGCATGCTGGCGGCCCATGACGCCGGCCAACTGCTTCAGGTACCCTTGGTTCGTAACATTAATATTCTAATTAAGTTTAAGGTTAACGCTATAAGTGCTATAAAGGCGTCTTAATTATCCCGTTTATTAAGCTAATTATATTTTAAATTACTAGTAATAATAGTAAAAGCGTTATTAAAGTTATTATTAGACTTATTAAATATAAGCTTAAGGCTTTTTAACCGTTATAACTTACGATTTCTCTCTATTACCTTTATAAAAGCAGCTTAATTACTAGCTTTAATTATATTCTAGCTAATAAAAAGGTCTTTTATAAATATTTTTAATTAGGTATTAAATATAATATTATTATTAATCAATAATAGCTTTTAAATAACTTAATTTATAATTTATAAGGGCTCTTTTACCTTAATGAGCTTAATATTATTAAAGCTTATTAAAAGTATTCCCGTTTATTTATTATATTTAATACTAGATTAATTTATTACTTTAAGAAACACTTATTAAAAGTTTTAAAAGTTATTTTCCTTCTTATTTAATATAATATAATTCTAATTACATTTAAGAAATTATTCTTAAAGATTTAAAAGAAAGCTAATAAATATAACCTTTTAAACGCCTTTCTTTAAGCTTTTTAATTAACCGTTAATTTAAGCCTTATATAAAAGTTATAAAAATTATAGTTATTAATTATTAGTCCACTTATTATAGGTTATTTATAAGCTTAAACCCTCTTAGGTATTATAAGAAGGTATTATAAAAAGCTAATCTTAAATAATAGGTTAAATATAGCGTAATTTAAGTGGTTTAATTATTTATAACCTTTAATATTACTAAAAAGCCTTTCTTAGCTTAAAAAGGCAGTGAAAATTTAACCCCCTCGTATATAAAAGTGGAAAAGCCTAAAAAAATCACTGTGAAACGGTACAAAGTAATATTCCCACTTTAAATTAGTGGAGCATGTACTAACCAGGGTCGAAAAGTTGACCTCAATTATTTGACCCCAATTCCGGGAATCACACCCTCAGTAAACATTAAGCTGGTACCTGGAAGAGATTTATTCATCACGTCAACAATCTGGCCCTCTTACCGGGTTTACAAACGAACCCTCCGAAAATCCCCCACCCAGGCGCACCAACAGGCTAGGCATTGGTCACGAACAGATTTAAATGTGGATTACAACAGTTTTATATGCCCACTTTACGGTTTATAAGGGTACTAGTCATGCAAAAGGATACTGTACCTCATGTACCATGGACGAGGAAACAACAAGGTCAAGATGATTTGTCAACGAAAGACTTGGTATATTGCTTGACATGTACATGGGGGTTGTGAAAATATGTAAGTTTTAAATACATGAAAAAGATTGAAATACCCCCGAGACTCAGTACACCGCCATATCCATCAAGACAGCGTCAAGCGCCTTTTTGTCATACCAGTTCCTCAGTGGCAGCCAGTAGTAGCCAGAGTCCAGCCTGTCAGGCGGTTAGCAATGTCGGAAGCATAGCAAGCCGTGCTTCCCATGCCAAGGTCGAGGTTGGCATAGTTGGCCGAGCCGCTGTTATACAGACGGGCAGCGGCGTAGTAGACTTGGCTGTCGCTGCCGCCGCTGACAGCCCCGCGAGCCTTTTCAAGCAGCTGCTGGAGACCATCGCCAGAGTCGGTGCCGGCCACGCCGTCGTGGACCATCTGGGTGATCTGGCTGCTGGGGCAGGGGTCGACGCCGGCACAGGAGCCGGCGCCGTTGTGAGACTGCATGAGGCCCGGGTTCACGACGCCGTTGTTGGTGGTAGGGGCGCGGACGCAGCCCTTGCTCTCCTGCATCAAGACGGCCAGGATGAAGCGGTCGTCGACGCCAGTCTGCTGGGCGACGTCCTGGATGGCGCTGCCCACGGCGGCGATCTCGTCGCTCGAGTCGTCGTTGCCCCAGCCGTTCCAGCTGCAGGTCTTGTCCATGAGCGCCGAGTTGGCCTTCCAGAGGTCGTCCCAGGAGCCCCACGAGTCCATCGACGGCCATCCGGCGCCGACGGACCCGTCGCCCTGGTGGTAGGTGTATGTGTCTTGGATGCCGCGCTTGGTGGCCGGTAGACCTGCTACGACGGCCGCAAGGCAAGCGGATGCGAGAGCAATGTTTCCAAACATTTTGGTTTTTAAAGGGAATATAAAAGTATGTGTGAGAAGGTAAGAAGAATAAATATATACACTAAAGTATAAAAGGAAGGGAAAATAAAGAGTTTAGAAGTTGAAGGAAAGTAGTCCAGCTTGTTTAACCAAGTTACAGGAAAAGGAAACAAGAGAAGAGTAAAACAGCGGAGGTGAGCGTTCATTTATATACACGAAAAGACTTCTTTTCGAGGAACCAGACTTTGCATAAAGTCCTCCTCGATGCTTCTTGCCGATAAAAGGGGGGGCAAGCCGTGGCTGACGCCGGCCAAGTACAAGTGCGGCATTTCTGAAGACTTGTGGAATATACACCTGGATGAGTTCCTCGAAATGTATCTGGGACGACTTGATAGGTTCACCGAGAGTTCACACTCAGGCACAGGAACGAAGGCTCCTCGGGAGTGGGCCAGAATGGCGGCGCCTCGTGTGAGTTGGTGTTGAGCAAATTGGGTCGTGTGGCAGCACATGAATAACACAATACAGGAGATGTGCCCCGTAAATGTGTTTGCGCGAGAAAAAAAAAGAGACAATGAGAAAAACTAGGGCATGTAGTTGAGACGATTCAGACAAAATTTTGATTCTCTTTCGCTTGGATGGTCCCCGATTTACGGAAGCATCCGTCTCTATACACTATTTACTATGCGAAACGCGGCTTATATCGAGACGATATAGTCAACTTGGCCTTGGCTCTACAACCGGGCAATACACGCCTTTTTTTCTACGCCGTCCCAAGGTTAACAACCTGACTCGTGGTTTCGAAAAAAGAGAATAGTCACTGCCTGTTTCGACAGGACTCAGGGGAGACCGGCACCTTGGGCCAGGGCAGGCACGAGACTGGCCGCCAGATGCGGCGCCACATCTCCATCACCACATGCTTCCCCCCATTGTCCGCTGCCAATCAGTTGCGTGGCGGCAAGCCATCGGCGAGGGTCACATAGACGGCCAGCTTTGACGGGGCCCAAACGCGACGGCTCTGACTCGCCGTGCCCCGGCCTCAACGGAACCCTCGTCAAGGCGTCGGGTAGTTTTCTCCTCTCTCTGAAGACTCAGGTCATGATTTTTGCACCGGAGGGAAGTAGCATCGCAGCATGGGGGATATCGCCCGCTGTACGGAGTACATGTACGCCAATTTTGCCCGTGCGAATAGACGGCGGCGAATGCCACCGAGCAGGTCGTCATCACGGCAACAATGGCGGGGAGAAATCATACAGTAGCGACAATAATACCACGACTACCGATCGGCAGAGGTTTTTAGCCGCCAGAGCCGTTTGTGGCAACGAGTCGGGGCGGTTAAATGGAGTGTTGAGGTCGACTGCGAGCTACAACCGTGTAGGATCGACAATCGCGCTTGTTCGTGGCCTGATTCAGTGCCTCTGTCTGCTCGAATTGGCGTGGCGCCCAATAACAACAGCCGGTGATTGCCGAAATGGTTCTGCAGACCTTCACTCGTACCGCTTGTGTTTTCCTTGTGAGAGGGGGCGTTGATATCGGGGCCCAGAGTCGCGGGACGTCGGCGGAACCGCGAGGCCGTGGCCATGGCGTTTGCCTTTGCTTCTCGCTTCTAGTCTTGCGAGTAAGTCCCTCTGTGCCGTTGGCTACAGATGATCGGTTGGTGCCGTTTGTCGTCCACGTCTCACGAGGCACCCGTGGCATGCTCGCCACGTGCAACATCTACATCCGGACGGCGATACAAGATGCGCTACTCCCGCCTGTCGCCCATGACAAAATTGACGAGGTCATCAGTGCTACAATCATGGACGAGTAGAAAGACGCCCGCGCCCGATTGTCTGAACCTTTTTCCCGCTCACGACCAAAAGGGCCTGCTGCAATATTGCAAGGGGCCGGCGGGATGCTGGCAACGTTTCATACACGGCGAGCGTATGCCACGCTCATCAAAGCAAAAAGAATCTGCCGTTATCAGTGGGGATCTGAATCTCGTCACCCAAATTCCCCGGCAAGGCGACCACAATGTGCAATCGCGCTTGCCGGTGATTGGGCCTTGATCTCGTGCCCTGTACCAAGCGAGATGAAATGAGAGTCCTGCCCGATTTCGAGATGAGAGATTTGGAGCGCGCTGGGTTCAGCCCTTTTGGTGAACCGGGTTTGCTACCACGGGGGCGATGCTCTTCTTCCCGCCACCCTGTTATACTACGGCAACTATATCCAGCAGCCTTCTCTGGCTCAGCTGCTGCCCGTCGCCCGTCAGTATCCAGCCCATTCTGCCAAGAAGGTCGCAGCGGCGGCGTAGTTTCGTCACCGGCTCCTTCAGCCACCAAAGTCCGTCTTGAAAAGAAAAACGGCGCGTTGAAAACCGCCAGACTCGACGGAACCTCTCCCCCGGCGGTCATACTCGACCAACAAGAAGGCCTCGCCCCAAACAGCAATCGACGGCGCAAAGAGACCTCAGTATCGTCATCAATGCAGAAAGCCAATCGGCCCGGCAGTGGACATTCCGGTACGCACCCTACCCCGGACGCCCGCTTGGCAGCCAATGCCGCGCATTATCGGGTCTGGGGGCACCCCAGCTTTTCCGCTCGGCCTCTGCTCCATGTAGCGTGTGGATCTGCCTTGAAGATTTCGATGGCCTCGTGGCCGCTGTTGAAGGACTAAGCAGACTTGGGCAAACCGCGCCGCTCGGGCTCTTGGCTCACGGCCATACTGTGGGTTTGGCGTCTTTTGTGGATTTATGCGGCCGGGGCTTTTTGGTGCTTCCCCCCCTCTCTCCTTTATTACCGCACTGTTTGTGTCTTGTTGACAGTTGGGGTTTGGAATTGGTAACATGAATCCGGTTGCTGGGGGAGGGGAGGAGGGGAGGAGGGGACGGAGTGGTGGACACGGTGCTCCCGTGTTCTTTTTTTTCTAGAAACTCACGAGGTGAAAAGGTCTGGCTGAATTAGGACCGTTGCATATAGAGACTTGGGAAAAGGGTCATCATCACTGTGTTGATGACCACTGCTTAATCAGGGGATGATGGCTTTAAGCAACGGTCGATGATACAACATAACGTATCGACAACTTTCGAGATGGACGTGTCAACAACGGCTCTACCACGGGCCCTAGGAGAAAAAGAAAAGCCCATCATGCATCTAGAACAAACCAGGGATGGCCTGGAGTCGGTAGCCACGTAGCAGAATACCCAAGGGGAGGGAGCCGGAGAGAAGTTTATTGGTAGCCCACCTGATCTAGTTTAGATTGACAGTTAGATTAAGTTGTTCCTCAATATGCACAGCGTGTTCGATGTTATCAATGCTTCCGCCACCTGTGGCTGCGGCAAGGAACACGCGTCCATGGCACGAAACATGCCTGTCCCGTTCAACCATCAACCTTCAGCCCAACAAGGCAGCTGAAGCTCCTCCTCTCCCGCGACAAACAACGCCGACGAGTCATTCGCTCTGCATGTGAGCGAACCCAAAGGACGGCGGGCGGGCTCCGAGATACCCACATCACTGGGCCAACGTTCGTCGGCAAGCTACCCTCGCAATTAACCTCCTAATAGCGCCGCCCAGCAGGCCCCGACAAGCATTAGCCAAGCATGGATGTACGGAGAATGTCCATATGAATGAGCCGCATGTCCATCCATGGATGGCCATTGGGCTAACTCCACACTTTGACTGCCTCCATGTCTCTTGGCCTTCGTCACCCCAGACGAACTGAACTCGCAGCGTTTCGTTTGGCGAGCAGCATGGCAGAGATAATCACGTGTCTCAAGTTGTCGTCGGTTCTCATTGCCCTCCCATCTTTGCATGGGCCATGTCGAGGGCTAACTGGAGGGGTTCGGGATATAAAATGGCGTGCTGGTGTTTCCCGAACTCGATTCGAGGACCCGGTGCCTTGGGATCTTCTCTACCACCTCAGAACAAGCCGGCCCATTGCTCAAGACGTGAAACCCGCTTGAAAGGACCAAAGCTTTCCGCTTCTTGACCTTGGCATAGGAAAACATACCCGGGCATCATGACAAACCTGGGGCGTCTCGCCGCCGTCCTGGCAGCAGCGCCGGCCGTCACGGCAATCTACATCAACGGGTCCGTCATTGCTCCATGCGACTCGCCAATCTACTGCTACGGCGATCTCCTCAAGGAGATTGAGCTCGCGCGGCCATTCGCCGACTCCAAGACCTTTGTAGACATGTAAGCCACCTCCCCATCCATGCCTTGATATCGCATGTGCCAGTTCTCAAGCCCCTCCCCCCCCCCCAACAGGCCGGCCCTCAAACCTCTGGAAGAAATCCAAAGCGCCTTCTCCAAGCTCCAACGGCCCATCGCCAACAACTCGGAGCTCAACACGTTCCTGGCGAGCTACTTTGCCGACGCGGGCCACGAGCTGCAAGAGGTGCCCAAGTCGCAGCTCAAGACGGACCCCCAGTTCCTCGCGTCCATCGACGACACCGTCATCAGGGAGTTCACCCAAAAGGTCATTGACATCTGGCCCAGCCTCACGCGCTCCTACAACGCCTCGGCGGCCAGCACCTGCGCCGACTGCCCCAGCAGCTTCATCCCCATCAAGCGGCCGTTTGTCATTGCCGGCGGCCGCTTCCGCGAGCCGTACTACTGGGACTCGTACTGGATCCTCGAGGGCCTCCTGCGCACGCGCGGGTCCTTTACCGAGATCGCCAAGAACACCATCGAAAACTTCCTCGACCTCGTCGAGCAGTACGGCATCGTGCCCAACGGCGCGCGCGTCTACTACCTCAACCGCTCGCAGCCGCCCATGCTGTCGCAGATGGTCAAGCTCTACATCGACCACACAAACGACACCACCATCCTGGCGCGCGCGCTGCCCCTCCTCGTCAGGGAGCACGACTTCTGGATGGCCAACCGCACCGTCGAGGTCTCGTCGGGCGGCCAGACGTACCGGCTGAACCGGTACGCCGTGGACAACACGGAGCCGCGGCCAGAGTCGTACCGCGAGGACCACGAGACGGCGCGCAACTCGTCGTACCACGCCGAGTCGGGCATCATCTACCCGGAGACGAGGCGGCTCAACGCCTCCGAGTACGAGGCCCTGTACGCCAACCTGGCGACCGGCGCCGAGACGGGCTGGGACTTTAGCTCGCGCTGGATCGCGAACCCGCGCGACTCGGCGCGCCAGGTGTACTTTCCGCTGCGGAGCATGAACGCGAGGAGCATCGTGCCCGTGTGCCTCAACTCGATCCTGTACGGCAACGAGCTCGCCATCGCGGGCTTCCTCCGTCGCGCCGGCAACGCCTCGGCCGCGCCCGCCTGGGAGCGTCGCGCCGCCGACCGCAGCGCCGCCATGCACGCCCTCATGTGGAACGACACCCTCGCCGGCTACTTTGACTTGAACCTCACCTCGTCCGGCCAGGACCTGTACGCCCTTGACGACGACGCCGACGACGCCGACGACGCCGACGACGCCGTCGAGGCCCACACGCGCGGCGGCGCGCCCCCGGGCCACAAGGTCCTCTTCCACGCCGGCCAGTTCTACCCCTTCTGGCAGGGCGCGGCGCCGGCGCACCTCAAGAACAACCCGCACGCCGTCCGGGCCGCCTACGCGCGCGTCGAGGCGTACCTGGGCAGCCGCAAGGGCGGCATCCCCGCGACCAACCTCAGGGCCGGGCAGCAGTGGGACCGGCCCAACGTGTGGCCGCCCCTGATGCACATCCTCATCAAGGGGCTGGCCAACACGCCCGCCACCTTTGGCCCCGACGACCCGGCCTACCGCGGCGTCCGCGCCCTGGCCCTCGCCCTCGCCCAGAGGTACCTCGACTCGGCGTTTTGCACGTGGTACGCCACCGGCGGGAGCACCACCGAGACGCCCAAGCTGGACGGGCTCGGGGACCAGGACACGGGCGTCATGTTTGAAAAGTACAGCGACGAGTCGACCAACGTCGCCGGCGGCGGCGGCGAGTACGAGGTCGTCGAGGGTTTCGGCTGGACCAACGGCGTGCTGATCTGGGCCGTCGACTTCTTCCGCGGCGAGCTGAAGAGGCCCGACTGCGGGGACCTCGAGGCCGCCAGGCACGGGGGCGGCAAGAGGAAGAGGGCGAGGAGCGCGGTCGAGCTGCCCGTCGCTGATGCGAGGAGGATCAAGAGGTTTGCGAGGACGTGAGGTGTCGTGTTGGCTGGCGGTGCATTTGGACATTGTTCGACAGTATATACGTGCCCTTTTTCTTCTTTTCTTTTTGGCAACTCTTGCCGGCGACAGGACATGGCTGGTGTTGGGGGTTCCCAGAGACGGAACCGCGTCGCCGACGGGGAAAAATTTCTTGTAAATGGCATTGAATCCTAGTATATATGTACAGTACAGGGGGTATGCAGCTATGCCAAAGATCAACAATCCGAACCGTGTACTTGCTCTTTTTAATTCCTCACCGCGTCTTGACCCCTGCCTGCCTCACGCCTTGATGGCCTTGGGCATGGCCATCGGCCGCAGAGGCCCCTTTCTTGGTTCATCCCCCCTGTTGACCCTGTACTTGAGCTTGACGCCCATGGCTGCCAGCTCGACATCCAGGTACTTGAGCGCCCCGGGGACCACGACCTGCGTCGTGTGGTCGCCGCCCACCCAGCGGTTGCCCTGGCCGTCTTCCCAGATCTCGCCCTGAATCTCGGTGAGGTCGACGCCGTCCGTCTCGTCAAGCCTGGTGGCGCAGTTGCGGCAGCGCACCGTGGTCGGGGCCCGCTTCTTGCCCGGCGCAAACTGCGAGACCGTCGGCTGCACGGACAGGAACGAGCCGCAGCGGCGGCAGATCCACGACTTGGTGTAGTCGGAGCAGTTGAGCAGTCGGTCCTGGAGCAGGAAGGCCGTGCCGTGGGCAAGCAGGGCGTCGCGCTCCATTTCGCCGACACGGATGCCGCCGCCGCGTTTTCTGCCCTTGATGGGCTGGCCCGTCGTGGGCACGACGGGGCCAGTTGTTCGCACCTGGAACTTGTCGTTGACCATGTGACGCAGGCGCTGGTAGTAGACGACGCCGATGTAGATGTCGGCGCCCAGCTCCTCGCCCGTGATGCCCGAGTACATGGGTTCGTTGCCGTGGTAGCTGTACCCGGCTTTCATGAGCTGGTGGCCAAAGTAGTCGACCGCCGTGTCTTCTTCGTCAAACTTGAATGGCGTCGAGTCCTGGGCCAGGCCGTGGAGCGCGCCGGCTTTGCCGGCCAGAGACTCGACAAACATGCCAATGGTCATTCGGGACGGGAAGGCGTGCGGGTTGATGATGACGTCGGGCTGGATGCCGGATTCGGAGAAGGGCATGTCAATGGCGGGCCATTTCTGGGAAGCGACACCCTTTTGACCGTGGCGGGAGGAGAACTTGTCGCCGATGATGGGTGATCGCGGGATGCGGAACTTGATGGAGACTGTTTGCAGGGTTTCGCTGCCCGTCTCCGCGCCGATGAGACGAACCTCCTCGACGAAGCCCGTCTCGCCGTCCTTGTACTTTTCGTAGTGGGTGATGCCGTCCAGGTTGACGAGGTTGCCGTTGTAGTCGGGGGTCACAGTGTGCCACGCACAAATGACGTCGCCTTCTTGGACAAGACGCCCGACGTGAGGGAGGCCGTCGTCGTCCAGCATGCCTTGGTACGAGGCGCTGACATAGCTGTGAGGCGCGAATCCGAAAGCCTTGGTGACACTCTTTGCCGCGCGGGTTCTCGAATCATCCTTGAGGGTAATCTTCTTGGTCTTGTAAATGGTTCCGTGTCCAAAACCTCTCTCGTGCGCCGACTTGTTCAATATCATGGCGTCGTCCATGTCGTAGCCGGTGTACGAGATGACAGCAACAACAGCATTCATACCGTTGGGAAAGTTGTCAAAACCATAATCGTTGTGCAAGGGCGCGCGGACAATGGGCGTCTGTCCAGTCTGAATCCTGTACGACTTGTTGTCTGTCCGGTATCTGATGGCGGTGCCGGGGGTACCCATCGTCTGCTTACCCATCTGACACTGGTACATGTTTCGGGGAGACTGGTTGAAATCAGAAAAGGGCGTCATGTTGGCCAAGATGGACAGCATATTTGTGGGGTCGAACTCGACATGAGTAGACACGCCGGATTCAGTTTCTTGCGGCACAACGGCGATGGACATGTATGGCTGCTCATAGGGTCCGACAAAATCTTCCTTTTGGAGAGGGAGATATTTCACCGGCCGTACCATCCGTGCCGGGGTCGACGTAATGTAGACACCGGGGTATGAACCCCCGTTGGACGCAGGGACGTATCCAATCTCCAATTGCAGTGGCACGCCGTGCGTACCCTCGACTTTCCAGTATCGCAGACAGTCGGCTATCCTAAGAGACTCCTTTGGTGAGCACCAGCCGAGAATCTTGCCATCCATCATGACGACGACATTTTCACTTGTGAGGGCGGATGATGTGTCGACAACACCAAGTTCTCTAGCAAGCGCAGGAAGTTTGGATACGTCGACGTGGTCCGTCACGATCTTGCACTTGTGGGCCAAATGGTTCAGCAAACCACAAGGTGAACCGTCAGGCGTGTGGACGGGGCACATGAAACCCCACGACTCGGGGAGCAGCTTTCGCACAGCAGTGGTCTTCAGCTGAGCAAAGAAGGCGCCACGATGAACCATGCGGAAATGACTGATGAATCGGAGGAAGTTGAGTTTTTCGGCCACAACAGTAAAACCAGCTGTTTGCTGCAGGTCCAATCCTGAAGGACTTTGCAGGTTTCCGGTGGATAAGAAATATTCAAGCGCATTGCCCAAGTTTTCATTCGCCTTTCTGAAAATCGTGCCTGGGAACTCCTTTCTGAAATCCTCGGACGTGAAAGAAACTTGGGGGTGTCGCCGGAGGAAATCACGCAGAGATGAGCGAACGCCAACGCTCACGAATTCGTCGAGGCGTTCCTTGAGAATCTGGCTGTATAAGAAGCCACCCAGCAGGATTTCCTGGTTTTGAAGAGCGTCGGGGTTGTCAACGGCGCACTCGCCAGCTGCCAGGGCATACAGCTTGCGGACCATGAACAGCAGCATTCGAAACTTGTCAAGATCCTGTTCCTCAGCCACGTTCACATTGCCCAGGTGTACCAGAACAATCCTTCTCAAAAACTCTGTACCAACTTCATAGTCGGACATTGTTTCTGGAACGCCAAGCACAACCCTAAACTTTTCTCCTAGATACGCTCTGGTCTGCGATTTGCTGTAGAGTCCATATCTCTTGTACGTTCGTAGCAGCAATTCCACTCGATCCGTCAAGAAAGTATTCTCGGTTGCTTTTGATCCCATGGGTCCAATCAATCCCTCAAAAATTTCTCGGTCATTTGTCTCCACCAATGCTTTAAGGATCATGATGACGGGAATCAAGTACTCGTTCTTGCGCCATGAGAATCGAAACGTAATGTTACCGTCATTGAGGTAATGAAGGACATTGGTCTGAGAAGTCTCGTCGGGTCGGACGGATCGAACAATAATACCGTACGAGGTATAACCCGCGCCTCGGTTTTGAAAACTAGGTCGATTGATGGCCATTGGAAAGTTTCGCTTGTTGACTTGTAGTAATCTAATAATTTTCTCAATGCCGTTGACAATGAAATAACCTCCAAGTTCCTCAGATTCCTCCTTTCGCTCAACGAGTTGAGCAGGAGAATTGTTTTCTAGATGGCATCGATTGGACTGCAACATAAAAGACGTTAGATATTAAAGCTTTGCGTCGTGACATTGAATCGCCATACCTTGATCATGATGGGGACCTGTCCTAGTTCTCGTACAAACTCAATAGGATCTCCACCATTAATGGAGTATTCGAATGTGGCCGAAAGTCTTCCTCTATACGAGACATGCCGTTCTCTGCACTCGGCGGGTAGAATTTCTCGGTTTCGTGCCATCTTGTTAGACGGAGGAATCTGGGGCTTTTGCAGGCTCACATTCTTGATTCGGATATGAAGACGATTCTTTCCCTCGGGGCCGGATCTTTCATCACCGTCGAGAAATGTCTTGGTACCAATATCCGTCAATCCGTAGTCAAGAAGCCCTTTCTTGCCATCATCTCCGAAAATGCGATTGAAAGACTCGATGTGCGGGTTCACGGCTAACTGAAGAGCGGGATACGCAGAGTGGTCTTTTGGTGGGTTCTGGAAGAGGTCTTGACGCCGCAGGGTGTTATATTGGTGATCCCATTTTGTACTCGTCGCCGATGGAGCCATTGCGGCGGCTTGTTAAATGTGCAGCAACAGGACTGCACTACGTTCACGATTTCAGAATTGTTCGCGGTATAATTGGGTCGTCGGCGAAGAGGTCTCTGTTAGAAGGGACCTAGAAAGCTGTGACTGATGGCCACCGGCAATTTCCCGACACCATACACGGTGGAAATGAGCGGTTTTGTATGGCAGGCAAGCTCCGGTTAAAAGTTGAAGCCATACAAAATTTCCACTCCAGCCCGCTCAAACGTCGAGCTTATCGCAAGGCAGGGAAAAAAAAAAAAAAAAAAAAAAAAAAAACCGCTGCGCGATAAGAAACGGTCACGTGGGTTTATCGATAGAGCACAGATTTGTGGAGAAATTCTCGCTACGCGGGACGTACATGTGAGATGCAGAAGCAGTGGAGCATAGAAAACTTGGGGTCTCAAGTTCCTCCCAGTGGATGGGAAGCGACCCGCAGCAACCCCCTGTGACCGTGGCCAAGTTTGGAGATGTGCAGAATTTAGATTGGTCTGAGCAGCCTCGGGATATCAGGGACTCGGGGGCTCTGGAGAGATCTGGCGAAGACAGCGCGGGATAGGCGCCAACCAGAGGTCATCTGGACGAAAGGGGACGATCGCGGGAGACATGCAGCCCCATCCATGCCTTGCAAAAAGCCACAAAGAGATGTGTGCCATGCCTCGTCACTTTGATATCACAGGAACCGCTCTGGACGACTGACGTGAAACTACCTATGTTTGCATCGTTCATGTTGTTTCTTCCTTTCTGGGCACTGCCATGCTATGCAGAGCTTCTCTGTGCTATGCTGGCCCCTGGCCCCCGTGACGTGAACATCCAATGGCGACGTGTTGGACGGCGTCCCATGCCATTGCCAGCGCTGTGTAATACAGTCAAGTAATCTGCTGCAAGACGGTTTTGTCTCAGGGTGTCCGGATGGTACTGGCAGAAGGCCGTAGCTGCTATCGAGTCATCACGAGTGAGACAACGGCCATAGATCTCAGGTATGGATTACCAGGCCGGGCAAGTTAGCGTCACGCTATGGATAAACTTTCTTGTTTCATGTGGCCAATCTCAAAGTCGTCGCAATGTTCTATCAACCATGGCTGCAAGCTTATGATGGATGAGGTAGCCAATACATTGGGCACGCGACTAATCCACCCAATCGACTGCCATGACGAGCTCAACTTTGTTTCCTGCCAGAGGAAGTGCGGATGTCACTTTCACTTCTATTTCACTCTCCTTGACGTGCTGGCAGGCTTGGCAACCTGGGTCACCAGCACAGGCTCAGGCAACTCGTCAACAGGTGGCTGAGTCGCCGTCTCCCTTTTCCCGTTCGTCCCGGACACGAGCAAGCTTGGATTGATGGCACGCCCTTGTCCTTGTTTGCCCCCTTGGTGCCACATTCAACCATCACGATCGAGCCGCGGCCTCCCTCTTTGCCTCTGAGCTAGGCAAGCTGGATAGAGCTGGGCGAACTGGACCACTCGCCGGTTGTCGGATGTAATGTTTGCATGATGGTTTCCCCTCTGGGATTCAAGCGGGGGCTTTGCCAGGAACTAGCAATACACAGTGCCGGTTTTTGTGGTTCGCGCCGTGTACGAAGTGGCATTAAGGTCGTGATGAAAGCCCAACATTGGATTAGCAATATTAAAAACATGGACCTGCGGCGCATGCAAACTTGAAACCCCGGAAACCACCCAACGTGCCAGGTGAAGCGAAAGGAATATCAATGCGTTCTGGCAGAGCACGGAGGCAATAAAGGACAATGCGGTTGCTGCCGAGAAAAGAAAGAAGTGGCTGGCTAGCGCATCAGATGGATTTTCTTGGTTTGCGTGACTGAAGACTCATGAACAAGCTCCGGTGCGAATGACGGTCCCGCAGGGAAGAGAAACGGCACCAGGTGATGAACACGGCTTTGGTAGCGGCACAGGCCTCTTTTTGGCATTCCAAGGCCATGTCGACGAGAAGAAGAAGCACCGGACAGTGCTCTACCGGAAACACATCGAGGTGATGCATCATTGATCCCAGATCTCCGGACCAGGACCTGCAGACGCCTCAAGCGAGCCTTGATCAAGCCCCAGCCCCAATCAACAGCTGGGGACGAAAGCAGCCACGTACAATATATAGTCAAGTATCACAGGATAACATAGCTTGGCGCAAGGGCTAGAGAAGTATGGAAGCCCGACGAACCCAAGCACATGACGGCGGGGACCCAGAGAGGATGCCAAATGTCCACGGGCTCGTGATGGCTGCAGAGGCAGGCAAAAAAAGAGGAGGAAGAAAAAGCTAGAAGATAAAAGTGGGGCTTCCGGAGCCAAGGTGACTCGACCAAAGAAAGTCGACATGGCCAGCGAGCCCAACGAGGCGCGGGAAATTTTACGAAACCGTCTGGTGGCTAAATCTTCAACGCAAGCCCTGTTGCCCTATCCAGGCACGGCCGTCGACTCCTGGCTCCTCGCCGTCGTCCGCTCGGAAACAGAACACACGCCGTCTGTAATTCCCCGAGGAGAAATCAAAAGGGGCTAGCAAAAGCTTGCCATCCTTTTTGTCCCGTGTGGTCTGGAACGAAGCCGCCTGGTCCGACCTCCGCACAGTTTGACGTCGGTGGCCTGTTCACTCTGGCTTGGAAGGTCTACTCACAGTACGAGCCCTAGTATCGGGGGACATGGACGCCGACAATGTACAATTTCGAATCCTCTCGTGACTCCTCCCCCTCCCGTCGGGCTACCTTTTGCTACCTTGATCGCCAGGTAAGGAAGAAGCAAAGAAGTAGAGACTCGATGACAGGTAGTCAGATCTCGTGCCAAGCTCCGACATGGAGTTGCATGAGCTAGCAAACCAAAAGAACCAGGATGGATTGCGCGCTGTGGACCAATGACTCGCCTCCTGCTCGGCGGCTCGGTGCGTGCAGGCTGCCGTTAATTTAATATTAGAACATGGACGGCATGGCGGCGGCGTGGCCATCTCGAGCCGCCGCCCATACATACCTCCAACGGCACTCCCGGGTATACGGTGCATATATGTGCGGATTCTACTATGTGAGTTCCAACTTTACACCAAGGGTGCCATGCTTTGGCCCTGCTCTGGCTTCGCCATGGCCCTGCTCTAGCCAACGTGTTACGTGTTGGGTATCGTGAGGTCCGGTCAAGGAGGAGAAAGAGGAGACGCAAGGAAGCGAAGGATGGAGGGAAGCAAGCAAGACCAGGAGTGTAAAAACGGCAAGAGGGGCTTGGGCAAGACATGATGGGCATGGGGACGCATCACATTCGGCTCTCATCCGTGTCGTTCCAGAGACAAAATTGTCTGTTTCCACATGCCTTTGACCAGCTATCCTCAGATTTCCGACAGCTTCTACCCTTTCTGTAAAGCCTGCTGTGTAGTAACTTGCGCAAAGTCTGGGCGAAGCTTTGCCGCAAAGGGTATTAGTCTTTGGCCACGTTCGCTTGATCACCACGACTGCCGCGAGACAAATCCTCTTATTCTGCCCGTCCGCCATCTTTTCGTCCTCCCACCAAGGCATTTTGTCTCGGCCTCCACACTTTGTTCCCATCTCCTACCCTTTTGCCATTTTTGAGAGGACCGACTCGGTTTTTGAGGGCCAATGGCCTTGCCGTCGGAGTCTGCTCAGGAAGTTCCTGCGTCTGATGCTGGGTACGGACCCGATCCGGCAATACACCACCACACTTATCAACAAGTTCCAGCCGATGATGCTGACAAGAGTCACAATGTTGCCCAAAACCCATTTGCCACCTCTCCCAGTCCTCCGCCTGCTGCCCAAGTAACCATGTCAGCTCCTTATTATCCTCCTTCGGCCTCTGCTGATACGGCCGAAGCTGCTGCTGTTGCCGCGGCAAGGCGAGAGAAGGGTCGTGTTAGATTCAACAGTAATGCAACGACTTCAAAACCGCCCGTCATCAACTTTGAACCTCCTCCACGAGTACCCGAGCGCACGGCTACGCCTTCTCCTAAACTAAGGCCATCAATCCTTCGCGCAAATTCGTCGGGATCCGTAGCAACAGCTAAGGAGCTGGGAATCGATTTGGATGCTACTTCGGAAAAGGCTATTTCGGCGGCCGTCGCTCAAGCACGAGCTCAGCAAGTTGCTGCCAAGGTTTTGCGCGACTCTCCGCCTGGATCCAGAGCTTCCATGGACTCTCTAGCCACGACAGCTGCCAGCGATGGCGGTCTTCTTCCCAGTGATTCTCATATTCCTCTGCGTAACTTGGCGGCTGATGGCACAGCTGTGGACAGTCTGCCTCAAACTCCCGAACACGAAACCAACGAGGCTGCGTTGAAGGAAGAGGCATACGACCTTGTCAGGTCCCACACTCACCGTTTTGCTTCGGCTACAGCAAACGCTCTCTCAGCAGATGAAGAGGTCATCGTCAGCTCAGCAAACGTCCAACCTAGCCACGTGAACGGGGGACTCTATGACGGTGTGTACAATGTCCCTCCACCGAAGCAATATCGAGGAAGCGTGCTCTCACAGCTCTTGAAGCTGTACAAGCCAGCCGAGCCCAGCTTGCACGGAGCGCATCACTCCCGAAATTGGAGCTCCTCCTCCCCAGGTGCCGTTACGCCCCCGAGTCTGGAATCGGGCACAGCTACACCCACCAGCTCCCGCAAGAAATGGTACGAGGTGAATCGGTCCCAGGACACGTTGGCAAACCTTGTGGAAGCTTCCACACGTCTCGCCAATCCAAACAAACAAGCCCCGGAACCAAAAAGTCCGGGGAAAAAACGTCCTGGTGCCAAACGAAGAACCAGCAGTAATCGACTAAGCGGTTTCTGGCAGAAGGAAGAGGCTCGGATTACTGTGCATATTGCTGAAACGCTCTCCCGCCAAGGATACATCATCAAGCTATGTCGAGCACTCATGCTTTTTGGTGCACCCACTCACCGTCTGGAAGAATACCTTACCATGACGGCACGCGTTCTCGAAATCGACGGCCAGTTCTTATATCTGCCGGGCTGTATGCTTATCTCATTTGATGATAGATCAACCCACACGACAGAGGTCCGGATCGTACGCATCACCCAAGGCATTGACTTGGGAAAATTAAAAGACGTACATCACATCTACAAGGAGGTCATGCACGATGTCATTGGTGTGGAAGAGGGTACCCGTCGACTGGATGAGCTCTTGAAAGCCAGGGACAAGTTTCGAGCGTGGATCCGGGTCCTCGTGTTTGGATTGACGAGTGCAACGTGTGCCCCGTTTTCATTTTCCGCTCGACTTATTGACTTGCCTTTGGCCTTTTGCTTTGGCTGTTTGGTTGGGTTGTTGCAGTTGATTGTGACACCCAAATCAAACATGTACAATAATGTGTTTGAGGTGACGGCCACCATTGTGGTTAGTTTTCTGGCTCGGGCATTTGGAAGTATCAACGAGGGGAATTTGTTCTGCTTCTCGGCCTTGGCACAGAGCGGAATTGTTATGCTTCTCCCCGGATACTCGGTCTGTAAGTTGGCCCAAAGTTCACCCTCGCCTCCTTACTACCTCGCATCGATCCATCTCCCGAGGATGGTGGATGTGGTCGTACATATATAATGAGTTTTTTTTTTTTTTTTTTTTTGGATGTTGAGCTCCGCTAATCTTTCCGCAGTGTGCTCTGCTCTGGAGCTTCAATCCCGCGCTATTGTTCCCGGGTCGATTCGCATAGTGTATGCCATCATCTACTCCCTCCTCCTTGGTTTTGGCATAACGGTTGGTGCTGTTCTGTATGGCCTCTTTGATAACAATGCGACATCGGCAACCACGTGTCAGAGTCCCATGCCGTCGCTCTACACCTTCATTTTCGTACCGTTCTTTATTCTGTGTATCAGCATTCTGTATCAAGCTAAATGGCGGCAAATGCCAGTCATGGTCTTGATTGCATTTACGGGTTACATTGTCAACTTCTTCAGCAGCGTCAAGTTTGTGGCTAGTCCTCAAATCGCCAATACATTGGGTGCCTTGTCTGTGGGCATTCTTGCCAATCTATACTCTCGCTTGCGCCACGGCGTAGCCGCTGCCACTCTCATTCCCGCAATCTTCGTGCAAGTACCGGGTGGTCTGGCATCGACTGGAGGTTTGCTGAGTGGTTTGAGTACAGCCAATCAGCTCACCAACTCGTCAACCGTGATCAACGGTACGAGCACGGTGAGACTCATCCAAGGCGAGTCAATAAACACAGTGGTGTTTAATGTTGCTGCCTCGATGATTCAGATTGCGATTGGCATTGCGGTAGGATTGTTTATGAGTGCGGTCGTTATCTATCCGTTGGGGAAGAGACGAAGCGGCCTGTTTAGTTTCTAATGTTGCCCATTCTGGTCCATCATCTTGTATAATAAGGGGTATTTCTGGATATGTATTCATTGCATGGCGATCTGATTTGGAGCGTATCATAGCGAGGGGTGTGCATTTTCTAGTATGTAATATTCGGCGGTAGGCACTTTGTGGCGGTGAAAAATAAACGTATTGGTCTGGTATTGATAATCGCTGTGCTCCAAGCACTACCAGGTCTTGTTGATGTCGCCTGGGCCAAGTGTGTCCGTACCCAGAACCGCAGAACCAGGACAGAGATGTCAGGCTGGGGATTGGCGCTGCGGGGCCGCCGATTAGCTCCCGTCTGTTCCCGCGCGCCATTATTTTTGCTGCAAATGCCCATGTTTGAGCAGCCGTTGACCTGGCTGCCTAGTACCCAAGGTACTTAAGTAGGTTGCTGATATGTATGGACCCAGGCCTTGTTGCGCCTGAGGCGCCTTGCTTGCCGCCGAGGCTGCAGGCCATTCATCGTTGCGCCACTGACAACAGACGACGCCTGGATTTGATGCCTTTGGCGCTTGCTGCTGCAAAAGCGAGGTCCCTCCACGCAACTCAGAAGTGTATTTCGCAAAGTGCTCAGATGAGGTTGAGCAGATTGGAAAGCCAGGCCAGCGTGGTGGTAGTGACACGATGTTGATCCAATGTCGCGGCGCAGTCATATTTCCCAGAGTTATCTAAACCACCTCCGCCATCTCAGCCGGCTCCTCGAAAGAATTCTACCGAGGCAGAGGAAGTGTCCAACTGGGGTATCCGACGGGCCGCTGGAGCAGGCTTTCCGGTTTCGAGAGCACAATATGCACAATATGCACCCCGTTGGTCTCGTTGACCTCGTTCAGGAACAATACCTGTCACTACCCATGTCGGTCTGTCCGGTCACAACATCATCATCTGCCGCATCTACAGACAACCCCTGTCCGCACTTGAGCGCAAATACTATCATGATCATCATGATCCATGATCTTTCCGATGTAGTAGTTGTAGCCGTCGAGGCCGCCCTGTCTTCCGCGAGCTAGAGCGCAAGCCCTGCAAGGCGTGCGAGAAAGCACTTCACTTGGCGTGCTCTAACAACATGGCGCTGGACATGGCTTGCATGCCGAAGCGCAGCACGTCGTCTGAGTTGAAGTCGAGGCAACCCTTGTTGGGCTTTTGGCCGTTGCTACCCTGGTTCGGTAGACTGATGAAACGCTAATAACTAATGGCCGCAGAGGAACCTAGTAATCGTCATTGGCAGGACGTCTGGTGACTCCTTGTCGATGGACACACCACGCACACACCCACACCCTCGGCTGCACTCCAACCAAGCAGGCATACAAAATACAGAATACAGCACATACGCCGCATTTGCCCAAGCTCGGAGTCTGGGCCGCCGCCATGGCCACCGCCCGCTTTGTCATTGTCGTTGTCGTTGTCGTCGTCTCGCCCCGTCGTGAAGATACACGGCCAGCACCAGCACCGTCGCAGTAGTAGTGTAGTTGTACCGGCGGCAGGGCAGCAATATTCGCTACCACACAACATCATCTGCCCGTCAAGCCGAGCACAGAGTACCCCGTCGCACCTCTGCCACAAGTGCTGTTGGTTGTGCTCGCTGTTCTCCCATTGTCTTGTACATCTTACCTTGACCCGACCGAGACCTCTCTCCCCCACAGCTTCCGGACCGCCATCCAACACTGGAGCCGCCGACACTACACCATCAAGGCACGGGTCGTCCCCGCTCCAGTCCCAAGTCCAGATGTCCACAATTCAGGCTCTACGTGTGTACATACAATGAACAACGGGCTTGCGCTCTGCTTGCTACCTTGTCAACTTGTTACTTCGCTACCCTGGCGGCCTGGCTTCTCTGAGCCTGCCATCCCGCCTCGGGTGGGGGGTCTCTAGTTGTCTTGTCCTGTGTTTCGTCCAGACATACTCGGTCCGTACTGCTTCGAATGTCCTGTCCCGCACAATTCATTGTTTTGCCATAGCCCCGCTGGCTGTAAATTTACGAGTTGCTGATCTCCTTTGCCCTCTTCTCTCTTTTCTTTCTTGTTGTGTTTTTCGCCTGTTGTCTCCAGCGCACGCGCTGCTGGACCAGTTGCCACCTTGGCTCTGAGCCGAACTGTCGTCAACCTCAGTCGTACGCCGTAGACTGCTCATCAGAGACACATCACTCTGCACTGAGCACTGGTTCATAGCCCCACCTTCCCACCACCGACCGACCTCATTTTGCTTCCTGCATCGGCTGCTTGTGTCTGCGTTGTTTGCTCACGGCTTGTCACCCACGACGAGATATACATTGGCTCTCTCCAAACGAAGCGCTTCCCCTTGCTCTGATCAAAGCCGTCGCCACCACCAAGCTGAGCGGGTCACGCATGATCTCTCACATTCCGCCCCTCTGCGAACATTCGTCCACCATATTTACACCGGCCAAGAAAACCCTAGATGAAAATGGCCGGAATATTCAAAAAGGTTTACGACTGGCTTCTGCGGACATTTTGGTGAGTCAAAGCTACCCAGAAATCGCACGCAGTCTCCCACGACCTAAGCCAAGACTCGGCCATCTTGACCCACTTGTAACCTGCGAAACCATGCCAGAAACTGCTCGATAAGGGTGCTAATAAGGGTGCTCTAGGGCGATGGAGATGGAAGTTACGCTCGTTGGTTTGCAGAATGCCGGCAAAACGTCATTGTTAAGAGTTCTCGCCGTAAGTTGACGGACCGGCAATTCCCTGGAGCAGTAGCTGACAGAATGCGTGGCAGGGTGGTGAATTTACTCTCGAGTAGGCAATTCTTTTCTTTCCCCATGGTCCCTCGAAATTCGAACTTTGCCTTGAATCGAACACCAAGGTTTCCATCTCGGGAACTCGACGAGACGAAACATTAACTGACTGCATCATCTTATTTAGTTCTATACCGACCGTCGGCTTTAATATGAAACGCGTACAACAGGGCCATGTGACTCTGAAATGTTGGGATATTGGCGGTCAGCCAAGGTTTCGAACTATGTGGGAGAGATATTGTCGCGGCGTCAATGCTATCGTCTTTATCGTAGACATCGCAGACGTAGATCTCATTCCGCAGGCTAAGGATGAGCTGCATTCCCTCATGAGCTATCCAACATTAGCTGGAATTCCCCTTCTGGTGCTTGGCAACAAGTCTGATTTGCCTCAGAAACTTTCCGTCGATGAACTCATTGACGAATTGGATTTGAAGCAGATTCAAGGCCGAGAAGTCTGTTGCTATGGTATCAGTGCCAAAGAAGAAACTAACCTCGATGCTGTGGTTCAGTTTCTTGTGAAATGGGCCAGCCGATAATTTTCCCGTACCATTCTGCGTACGAACGTCCGGCGCTGAAATGATCCTCTGACGACGATTAACGACGATGACAGATTGCAGTACAGCATTGTGCCCTTAGGCTTTTCCAAGTAATGCCATTTGTTGTGTTCCGCTGGTGGAAGGGGAAGCGTGGGTATTCACGCCGCCCATTGCTTCCGAGGCTAATCAACCACTTTTCTTTCAAACGATTTGGCGATATAAATTTCTTCTTCTCTCACGAATTCACGAACA
The DNA here is from genome assembly GCF_019434415.1 of Metarhizium acridum. Lineage (NCBI taxonomy): Eukaryota > Fungi > Ascomycota > Sordariomycetes > Hypocreales > Clavicipitaceae > Metarhizium > Metarhizium acridum. Next base: position 99,393 of record NW_027094020.1, on the reverse strand, counting down.
CAGGTTGCCGGGTAGTATTTAATTATTGGTGGTCCGGTTGCTGCTTGGTTTACGTTTTCTTGTTCTTTGATGCCTGCTTTTCCATTGAATTGGGGGCATAGCGACTATTGCCGAGCGGGAGTAGAATAGGGTCTGGGGCTTGGGCCACAAGGCATACAGATACTTGCCCAATATGTGGATTTTCGCTTTCTATTCCTCTCAACTTCTCATTGTCCATATGTCCAGCATATTTCTTTGGAGCAAATTGATTGCTTCGTGAGGCATCGTATGCATAGCACAGATAAGACGTTTGAGGCCTTTGGATGAAATGAAGCGAGATGCTGTGCATTTGGCAAGTAGCGACCCTCGGGGGTGATGACGGGAGAGGTAGCTTGTGTTGATGGGTGGCGTACGAATGCTGCCTGGCCTGAATCAACCTTTTCCCAGGTTGAACATGGGCAAATTCGGAAGAGTCGTCAAGTAGGACCATTGTGAGTCGACCATGAGTTCGATGGCAGCGATGTGGTTCATGAGAAAGAGAACAGCCCTTCTCATGGCGCGGCAGGCACTGAAGAGGTAAGCTCTGATGACTCGCGGCGAACAAAGCGATAGTGGGTTTTGGGGGAGAAGAAACTGGCCGGCTTGAGAGAAGGGGAAATGAAGAGAAAGAAATACCAGATAGATGTAGGACACCCATATAGCTCGGCGCAAAGGGAGGACACAACGAACGACGACTCAACGGCACCTTATTACTGGCTGCATGGTGCTGTGTTGTCGCTGCACACGGGCCACTTTGATGCGTTGGCCAACTCATCATTGCAGCTCGCCCGCAAGCACGCCGCTGGTCCTGGCAGGTAGCTGCGTGTTCCCTGTCATCCCAACAGGCTCACCCTGCTCACAATTTCCTTTCTTTTTATCGCTTTCCCTTTCTTTCTCTCTCTCGTCGGTTGGCATCCCGAATTGTTGCTCGCAGCCCTCTCCGTGTGCTGGCCGATTAGCTCTGCAGGGGAAATGGTCGTTGAATATCCAAGCCACTTGAAGTTGAAATATGATGATTGCACACAGCTTGCTCGTCAATGCGGGGTGTGCTCCGTAGCCAGGTAAACCACGCGACGACCAAGGCTGACCCCAAGACGCTCGGCTGACGCCGTTGTGTCACTTTCATCATGCCATTTCAGCTGAAGCTTCGTAGTGCGCAACTGTGTCACCTAGAGAAAGTCTGGCCCGCGTTGGTTCTTTAGCACCAAATCCATCCATGCTTGTATGGCTTCTGTGCCTTCGGTAACTTGGTCCATCCAACAGAGTGGCGGTGGATGGGGTGGTGGCAGTGGGTGCAACGGTTTGCGATGGCGGAGGCAAGGGTGCAAGCCGTTTTTGAACCCAGTTTTTTGGAGTAGAATGCTGCCGAGGATATCGTAGAGGCTCGATGGCTTGAATCCAACCAGTTGACATGTTCCTACGATCTGAACCGCGTCATATTCAAGTACGTTCCCTGTTGTGACAGCATTGGCTGGTCTCAAGAAATGGCCGGTTGTGTTTCGCTGTGGCATGCTGCAAGACAGTAATGATAGGTAGTGATAATGCCAAAAATGTCATTGTTCATTTCGGATAAGACGGAAAAGTTGTCAAAGGATGACTTCAAAGTGAATCGTCAAGTCTCCTACTTTTGCCATCTTTTGCGAGGCTGCAAGCCCAGAGGCGTAGGTCACCAAACGCGAAAGTGCTCCGAGGCGGGATCAATATGGCTCTTGCCTCATGTACGTACAGACTCCAGAGAGGAAGGAACCGATTAAACTGCCCAGCACCCAGGTACTTTAAAGCACGGGCAAAGGCGTCAATATTAACCCACCAGAAAAATTTCTCGAAGATAGTTAGCTGCTCTTTCTCTTCTTTAACATTTATAGCCTTCATTTAATAGTAATTATTCGTGAGCCTTTAATAATTAAGTCGATTTCCCACTTTCTCGTAATACTCGTATTATATACTTAAAGCTTCAAAAGTATTATATTTTTATTATAATATATTATAAATAAATGCTCTTATAAGTATACTATATATTCAAATAAAGCTTAAAATCACGTGATTTTAAACTTTTAGAAATAACTTTATAACGTTAATATAAAACCAGATATTAAGCTTTATTTAAAGTTAAGTTTTCAAATAAAAAGAAATTAGTAGAATTTCAACTACTTGTAATAATTTAATTTAATAACTTATAATAATAATAGTTAACGAATTTCAAAAATTTAATTTAACTTTATTTTATTATAAAAACATATTGATTATAAGCTTTATAATTAGCTTTATAATTATAAGTAAAAAAAGTAAGGGTTTTTTACTAATAATACATTTATAGGTATTTAGTCTTATAATATAATGTAGTCAAAGACAATACATAAAAATACAATACAATATAAAATACACTTGTATTTACTATGTTCGTAAGAGCTCTGTGTGTGCCCACGAGAACCTTCAAACGTTCTCTTTCACCTCTATCAGCAAATAGCCGTGCTAGTCCTAATTCGTTCGCCCCCACAATCAAGCCAACTAACGTGGGAAATGCGAAGCTCTGGTTGAGGCAAACAGACACTTCGCTACAGTTTCACCATTCAATCGTGAATCCCGCCGTCAAACGTTGAATCGGGGATATCCGCCTACGTCACTTTTCTGGACGGTTCGAAGTAGACAAACAACACAGACTACGCCCTGTCGTTGACGGACTCCATCACCGGGTGGGGGGTTCGGAAACGGCAGGCAGACAAACGGTTCCTGTAGTTCTGCTCACCTGGGCCCGGGGGGAAAGGGAGTCAGTCGACAGAATTAAGCAATGAGGCATCGATCCTACCTTCAGCTTCATCAAGCTACCAGAAATTGGACATCAACCAGCCTCCGAATCATTTCACAATCCCCAACTCTGCCACAGCGGACCAGGTCCATATCATCTACAGCAGCCAGCCTGAGCAACAGCAACGCCATGCCAGGATTTGAAGGGGAACATAATGCATGGATTGGTGCTAAGGGTCCTGCCGCATTTGACTTGAGAAGTAAGACGCTACAGCACCTGGAATATCAAGACTGCGACTGCGCTTGGTATTCCGACGAGGCAATTGCTAACGCAAGTGTATTCAGGCGATGTAGTGACGACACCAACACCATCTATGCTTGCTGCCATCCAGTCATGTACATTGAAAGACGACGTCTTTCGAGAAGACAAGACTACAATGGAACTTGAAGCTCACGTTGCTGCATTGTCGGGCAAGGAAGCCGGACTGTTTGTCCTATCAGGAACCATGGGTAATCAACTTGCCCTTAGAAGTCTTCTGACGCAGCCACCACACTCTGTTCTATGTGATCATCGCTCGCATATTATTCGATACGAAGCCGGTGGGTAAGTAAACATCTCACACGTCTTGTCTTTCTGTTTCAATGTTGCACCGTGCTAATCTTGGCCACGATCTTCGCAGTGTGTCCACGCTTACTGGTGCTACCGTGACGACAGTTGTTCCAAAAAACGGTGTTCATTTGACTCTTGAAGACATCAAGCAAAATGTTGTGCTCAGCGATGATGTGCATGCCTGTCCAACGCGAGTGATTAGTCTGGAGAATACTCTCAATGGCATGATTATGCCTCTGTCCGAGGTCAAGCGAATCTCCGATTTTGCAAGACGACATGGCATTAAAATGCATTGCGACGGCGCTCGCTTGTGGGAGGCTGTGGCAGCTGGTGCTGGCTCGTTGCCCGAGTTCTGTGCTCACTTTGACACAATTAGCTTGTGTTTCTCCAAGGGCCTGGGAGCACCGGTTGGAAGCCTTCTCGTTGGTTCCCAGGAGACTCTGAGGCACTCTCGGTGGGTTCGCAAATCTATTGGTGGTGGTATGAGGCAGCCTGGATTCATCACAGCCTGTGCTAGAGTTGCTGTAGACGAGACGTTTGGCAAGAAGGCTGACGGCAGTGATGGTTGGCTAAAGGCGTCACACGATATGGCCAAGAAGGTTGAGGCCTTGTGGAGTGGCATGGGTGGCAAACTCGTTCATCCGGTGCACACAAACATGTGCTGGATTGATCTCGACTCGGCCAAGTGTAGCGAGGACCGCTTCATCGAGTTGAGCCGGACTGCTGGCCTCACCGTGTCCGGGGGCCGACTGGTAACACATTACCAGATTGCTCAAAACGGAGATGATATTCTGCGAAGGCTGGGTGATGTTTTTCAGAAGGTGTTTGCAGAGCCGGAAGAAGTCTCATCAGGGGCAGGAGTCAAGAGTATGTATGAGAAGGCATAGTGGCCCAGCTCTCCTTTCAGCATCTGCCTTCTTTTCTTCTATAGTTGAAGAGAGGGGCTTGCTTACTTTTATTATTTTTGTATCAATGACACCGTAGCAAATATAAGACATTTACAGCCTCGATTCATCGAGACGTACTCTTTGTACTGTGGGCGTAGTCCGGGTCGCGAGAGGACGAAGTGAAGGCAAATGTGATGATGTGATGATACATCATTCCTGTCCACGATCCGCGCTTGTTGCTCCTTCCGCCTGTACAACTTATGGTTCGCCTTCCATGCTTTCACATTCAGACACGTGCTTTTGGCTACAGAAATTCAATCGAGCTCTTGCCTCTTCCCCTCTACGTGTGAATACGGTTCATTCTCGCACGCACGTCATGTTTTCCCCTTTGGTTTCGCTGCTTGTCGCATCCTCTCATCTTGCTGCCGACCTTTTCTAGAGATGATAGATTTGAGAGTCTATTTCTGCAAAGTCTCTCCAAAAAAAACGCATTGCGGTCTTTTATACTCTCCCCCAAACACTAGACTTTTTTCCGTCCTGACTCTCCTGAGACCCGGCATCTGACCAACACTTCACATCTAGAACTAAACAGAAATTCGCCGACAGCAAGCACGATAGCGACACTCGTTGCGTCACTCTGACTGATACAAAATGCCACGTCCCTACTTCCGGGGCATGGTGCCGTGGTTTGTACTCGGCCTTTTTATCTCAGCTGTCATTTCGCAATCATACAATTTTGGCACAAACACATCCAAACTTAGCCGCCGAGATGACTCCAAAGGGCCAATTGTTATTGGCCGCCTACCAACTCCGGCAAATAGCACAACTCCTTTACGATTAGAAATTCGTCAATTGAGAGGCAATAAATACGCATGGGATCTTTATATTCTTGCCCTGAGCATGTTTCAGTACGCCGACCAAGACGATCCCCTGTCCTGGTATCAGATTGCTGGCAAGTCTTTTGAAAAAAAAATGCCATATATGCCTTGGATCTTGCTGATGTATGATTCTAGGCATTCATGGCGTTCCATTTACAACATGGAACGGGGTCGAGCCTCTCCCTGGGACTGACCAGTCTGGTTATTGCACCCATAGCTCGGTATTATTTCCCATGTGGCATCGACCATACCTGGCCCTATTCGAGGTAAGACTTGTGTCCCAAACCGAGGGACCCAGCAAGGTATCACCACACATTGACGCTTTCAACTAGCAACAAATGTATAAGATGGTCAATGCAATTGCCGTGATGTTTGCAAATGCCACCGAACGACGACTATACCAGCGAGCAGCTTCCATCTTTAGAACCCCATACTGGGACTGGTCTCTGCAAGCACCAAGTGGCGAGACTCATCTTCCCGATGTCTTTTGGAGCCCCGTTATACTACAATATGGTCCCAATGGCTTGCAAAATATTCGGAACCCTTTGTATTCGTACCAATTTCACCCGCTGGATAAAGAAGCTATGATATGGAACCCGGCAAGTAAAATTCCATGACAACTGAGGCTTTTTAACTAACTCGGCAACAGTTGAAGCAATGGAACGAAACAAAACGCGCCCCAAATACCACAGTCAGTCTCACTTCACCACCGTCAAATAATGAGGAAGTAAACAAGGCTTTGCTGTCCAAGCTACCAGAACTTCAACAAAGACTATATATTCTATTTTCCAGCTACCACGAATTCAACTCATTCAGCAACAAAGCCTGGGCTGTTTCCCAGGGACTTTCCGCGTTGGACTCGATCGAGTCTGTTCACGACGTTATCCATATGTATGGAGGCTCCAAAGGTCACTTGACTTATGTCCCTCTTTCTTCATTTGATCCCCTCTTCTTTCTGCATCACACCATGACTGACCGATTGATAACCATGTGGCAAATACTAAACCCGTCATCTTGGATTATTCCAATGCCTGCAGGAGAAACTAGCTTTACTGCTTTGAAAGGGACCATGCAATCAGCCGAGTCGGCTCTGACTCCCTTCTTCGCCACCGATGAGGGAGAATTCTGGACCTCAGATATGGCCAGAAGTACAATTGCGTTCGGGTATGCTTATGCTGATACCACGGCGAAAACGGGATATAATGAAGACGTACGCGAGGCACTAGTCAAAAAGATAAACATTTGGTACGGGTCTTCTAGCCCGGTCGGGTTAATGGAGAAGGAAGCTGGCTCCAGATGGAGCAGTCCTGAAACAAAGAAGCCAGCGAATGCTGGTCATGGGCGATCTAGCTTCAGACCCAACATCAAGTATGACGCAGAAGATCCCCATGGCTCAAGCATCTTCAAGGGAAACCACTACACCGAATGGGTCGCAAATGTTGAAGTCAATGTCGAGGCTCTAGACGGCTCATTCGTCGTCCACTTCTTCTTTGGTCCACCACCACAGGATAAAGACAACTGGCACCTGGCGCCAAATCTTGCAGGCACGGTGGCCATTTTTGCCATGAACCGAATGACGGGGTCCGAGTCCAAAATATCTGGGGCGATACCTTTGACGTTGGCAATTATGAAGATGGTGGCGGCAGGAGAGGTCGACGACTTGACGCCGCAAGAGGTTGAACCATTTCTTGCAGATATTCTCTACTTTGCCGTACAGTCCAGCAACAACTCTCAGGTCGATCCGAGGCAAGTGGATGGGCTCCGTATTTCAGTGGCAAGTTCAAATGTCAAGATTCCCAGGACACAATCCGAATTACCAGAATGGGGTTCGTCTGTAACCAGACTGAGACTCTGGCCCTTGACCAGCCCGGATTAGTGTCCTAGTTACTCATTGTCATTGTTAAAGGAAGGGCACCGACCGTCTCGCTCAACTATTACGATTTTAGAATTGGCATATGTTTTTACTTTCCATCAGATTAGAAGAAAAGAATAGGCTTAATTTAACGCACAATTTTCATGTTAACCCAAGGTTTCGCCGCTCCCTCGGTTCCCACAAACTCGTGTCAGATGAATTGCAAACAGATTGATTCGGGTCGATGCCAAAGTTGTCTTTGAGTCTCGTATGAAACGGTGTGCAAATACGATCAACTGGAGAGGAATGAAGGCGGATTGTGTGCCAAGTTTTGTAGGGGATTTGATTTGGCCTCTACATACGTGCTGAGACGGATACAGGCTACACCATGTAATTCACAGTTTCTAAAAATAGCTACTTGATTCGTACCGAGACAAATGCATGGGCCCAGAAGCGGTTTGTCTGTCTATGTTGGCTGGATATGAGACGGAAAGCCCGGGCCTGCCGAAGAAACTACGGCCCCCCTGAAGTTGGTGGTCAAGGGCACACGCGGCATGCGGCGGCACGGAGTGCAACAGAACACAAGTGATGGCCCCATGAGCCCTACAAGACAGCAATGACGGACACGACGGACATGCAGCTTGGCGTCGAGCGCCGGAAGGGCAGGTGTGGCTTGCTGGTGGTCTGGTACGTGCATTGGCGACTCTGCAACCGCTCACGATGCGGCGTTTGCCTCGCGTTGTTGGCCAGAAACAAGCTACATGTGGTCGACTGCTAGGTGCACAAAAGACCACGACGACTCGGCCGAGAAGCCATGCAGGGTGGCCGTCGAAGTGTCTTTTACGCCATACTGCTCCGTAGCAGTTGGTTAGCGTCGGCCCCGGACTCTATACCCGGTTCTCGAGTCACTCCTGGTGCCGTGCCTGCGTGGCATTGCGCTTCGTTTCCCCGCGGGGCGGTGGTTGTCTGGGCATTTGGGGGGGGAAGCCCGAGGTGGCCGTATTCCTAACTGACGAGCGCCAGGGAGCGGCCGTATTCCCGACCATGCTGATGCTGGAAACTGCCGGCCCTAGATGCCCGCCGGGTGACGTCTTTGCGCCGACGGGAGTTGGCAGGTGAGTGAATGTCGTCCATTTAGACTAGTTTGGTCCGAGCCTGCGTCCCTAGGTGGACTTTTTGTGCCACCGTGGTTCCCTGCGCCTTGGCCCCGGCCAGTATCACGCCATACTTGTGGACCGGGGCGTATTTGCGGTCATGTACGGAGTAGTATCTGCCTGTTTCGTCGCCTTGGCGCCTCTGTTCATGCCATGCCTCGTTGATGGAGTAAAGTGTGCCGAGTACAAGACGGAGATGTAATGCGGAGTCGACGGCAATGGGAGGGTGGTTGAGAGGGTGTGTTTCTCAACTGGTTGGAACGGCCATGTTGCTACAAACATCAATGCTATGGGCTGCCAGCGGTAGTATGTATAGACTATACATTTACCTCATGGGACCACGCACCATTTTCGCGCATGACATCTGTTTGCAGCGCAGCCCGGCGCCCAATCGGCCAGGAGCCGGGCGCACACCGCGCCGGCAATGGGCGATGCAGCACGCACACTGCCTGTCCTTGGAGGGCTGCAAAAGGACCAGACGGCAGCACGCCCCCGTCATGCACGTCACCAGAAACCTACGTGTACCGGGCGACTCAGCCGTCATGATGCAACGGCATGGGCGCGGTTGGCTGCCACTGCCACACTGCCGGCCAGAGAGAACCCGGTACGTGAGTCCTCCCTCGTCCTCCCTCGTCATGACGGCTCCAGAACCGCACCAAGCAACACCTTCCATGACGACGTCGCTCCATCAGCGGCACCCCGGGTCCCTCCTGCCAAAGTCGACACATCAACAAACAAGCAGACGGGCGTCGGTGGCCACGAAACAAAAACCCAGCGGATCGCTGCGCCGGCTGGCTTCTAGCTCCGCCGAAGCACATGGGCCAGCCATGGCTTTTTAATTTTAATCAATTTGCTTGGCACAAGGGGAGAGAGGGGGGGTTGAGTGGGCAGAAGAGGAGACTGCCAAACCCGGCGGGCCTTATAACGCGACACATGTTTATTATACAGCGGCATGCCGTGCGAATCCGCGGCTCCCCAACGTGTCCCGCGGTTAATGCAGAGAGAAAGGGCGAGACGAGGACCGTTTATCCCGTCTCCATATGCCGCAGCCTCCGGCCAAGGGGGAAGAGAAAAAACTACTTATTAGATGGATCGAATTCCCCCCCCCCTTCCTTTTTCTTGGTTCCTGTTCGCCTGACATGGGCTGCCTGTTTCTCGGCGGTCCCGTTGCATATGCGTCGTGCCCCTTTACTCGTCTTTTCAAGATTAAGCGGCGTGTTGTTACAGGTGCCATTTTGATTCTAGTCGGAGTCGACGTGGCCTTGACGCGGGAAAGGAAAAGAGGGGACGGGACAAGGCGACCCGAGTGGTTTTATACGGGTCGATAGAGGGCGAGACTGCAGGGAAAGGGGATAAAACACGGCCCGCGCAATGGCAACGACCACGGCGGTTGTCGAGAAGCCGGGAGACGGCGGCACGACGGACTCTTTGCCGCCGGAGGACGAGCCCGCGTCGTCGTCGCCGCCCCCCTCGATCCCCGCCGTCGCGCCGCCGTGGCAGCTCACGGGCGACGTCTACTTCTTCTCGTGGTGGTCGTCGGCGTCGCAGCAGCTGCCGGCGCACGCCTACTCGCCGCTCGAGGCCGGGTCCGAGTTTGCGGCGCCGGCGTCGGGGCGGCCGGCGGGCGGGCTGGCCATGATCCAGATCCTGCGCTATCGCGACTCGCCCGTCGGCCCGTACGACGAGATGTTGGTGGTGCCGGGCTCGTTCGACTGGTCCCGAGACACGTCGGCTGGGCGGCCGGCCGAGGTGGGGCGCAACCCGCGCATCTCGCGCATCTACGTGTCGCAGGAGCGCTCGTGCTACAACGGCCGGCTGAGTGAGTATTGACCTGACCCTCGCCACTCACTCTCACTCGCACTCAACTCACTCGCTCACTCACTCTCACACAACGCAATCCATCCATTCATTCATTCACCTACTCACTCGTCCCAAAACAACCACAGACTGGAACACCCCCAAACACCTCGCCCGCTTCGACTGGTCCTTTGGCCCCAACGACTCCGTCACCGTCAAGGTGTACCCCCACGACACGCACGGCGACGCCTCCGAGGCGCGGCCCAGCGCCGTCCCCTTCTTCCAGGCCAGCTACGCGCCCATCCGCTTCGTGCCGGCCTTTCCCTTCGCCACCAGCTGGGTCAACTACCTCGGCCTCGACACCACGCTGGTCATGCCGCCGCTGCCCCGGGGCGCCGGCAGCCGCGGCGAGCTCCCCGGCACCGACGCCTGGTGCTCCCTCGCCCCGGACCAGTACAGCCGCCGCACCCGCCTCGGCTGGTTCGACATTGCCCAGCGCGACCGCGCCGGCAACCCGCGCGGCGAGCACCGCAACTTTTGGCCCGGCCTGCGCCGCTGGCAGCTCGGCCTGAAGATGGAGAATGCGGACCTGCGCTTCGACCTGCCCATTGACGTGTGGCGGCCGCCGAGGGCGAAGCTGTAGATTTTTTTTTTTTTTTTACTGCCGTTGCCTATGATTATCACGATGGTCCACGACTTGCACCGACTTGGCTCTTTTTTTTATCTTTTATATTCACCCTTGGTGTACTCCGTACGTGTGCTTGAATCAGGTACGCCTTACCTTGTCTTTACTAGTTGCGACTGTTTTGTTGTGCGTTTCGCCGTTTCTTTTTTTTTTTTTTTTGTACATGCCACATTAGCGCGGAGGGCACGTCTTTTCGTTTATACTGAATATATATTGTGCAGACTGTCGTTCCTGTCTGCTCATCACTAAGGACGTGCGGGGACGCACTTGGTGCCCATTATCCCGGGAGATGACGTGGCCATTATTATTCTTGGTCCCCGCATCTCAGCTACGTCTGTAGAGGTTGACTTATAAAGAGTGTTTATATTGCTTCTGTATCTACTGTTGTATTCTTGCCTCTATCTACTATTATATTCTTGCCTCTATCTACTATTATATTCTTGCCTTTATTTACTATTATATTCTTGCCTCCATCTACTATTATATTCTTGCCTCCATTTACTGTTATATTCTTGCCTCTATCTACTATTATCTTCTTGCCTCCATCTACTGTTATATTCTTGCCTCCATCTACTATTATATTCTTGCCTCCATTTACTGTTATATTCTTGCCTCTCCAGCAACTGTAGATGAGGTTGTAGTTTGACCGTAGGGACAAAATGCGATTTGTTCCTGCTTATACATCTACACAGGCCAAGTTATTTCAGGACTATACACAAGTCTCTTTCCGAGTTTCTAGATGCCATTGCTACATTACTTGGGGGCGTGAATCCGGTTGTAAGGGCTGTACACTCAAGTGCTACTTGCTCGGTATTTACACAGTCCTCTACAAAATGAGCGTTTGGCTTTGCGGCTTGATAAACGAGCTTGTCGTTCTAGTTCTGATAACCTGGTCTTGTGCAGGATACAAGCCGTGGACATTTGAGAAGCCAGCATGGTTTTTATTCGCAGTTTTAGAGAAACATTTAGCGGAGACATGGACGCAAGCCACTTGGACCACTTGGGAGCTAGCATGTTACCCACGCCACTTCTCAAGAGACCTTGCAAACGGCGGCAACATTCACCTTGCAACTACCAGGCACCTCGTAACCACCGTTCATTTGATCCCTACTCCGTACACGTCGACTACATCCGCCCCGGAGAATGATGCTTCAATGTTCGCAAGCCCACAACCGTCAGCGCACTCCAAAACGTTCATCTACTCACATCGTGTATTTGCACCCCCCTTGACAAGCGCCTCGTCACATCTATCGTTTTATTCGGTTGGCATTCCCCCCAACGAGATGCGACAAAAGCGCAATGATACAAAAAGAATTTCCCTACTTTCCTCCCCCACCATGACCACGACCAAAAAGAACAACACCATACGCCTGTCCTATGTGAATGCATCCCGTCCCTCCGCCCGCCCTTGACCCATGCCACCATGCCGTGTCCTGTGCCCCGCCCCATATCTAACCAGGCATATAGCGCAAAATCTACAGCCCTTGATCCATGACTTCTCGGCCGTCTCCTTCGCCTTTCATCATCATCTCGCACATGCCTCGTTGCGTTAAGAAACATGCAAGTGCGCTGGCAACCCCGAGTTCAACCCAAAAAAGAAACCTGGCATGCTGTGTAGCTACGTTCCAAGGTTTCCTATGCTCTTGATTTTGTTTTCCCACCTACTTAGTCTGGCGCTCATCGTATCCATGTGCGCGGGCTGAGATTCGCCCGTCCTGCCCTCGCCACCTAGCATCGAGGATCCCTAGAGTGGCCCTCGTGGCGCGCGGCACTGCAGCTTGAGCCCGGTGCATACCATGACCAAGCTACAGCAGCTCGCTTCTCTCTCCCCGTCTTGCGTCTCGTAGTCTTGAGACCTTCCGGAGCTTCTATGCTCCTGGCGCCGACTTTTGTGCCATGACTTCACGAGCATAAAACTCGACGAGCATGGTGGCGTAGGCTTCCAAATCTTCAACAGGGACAGCGAGCCGAAAGTCGTTGAGGACGAGGAACTGGATTTCCAGATGGTTCAGCTCGGCAAGCGGGAGGCCTCCGACCTGGGAGAATAGTGTCAGTAAAATGTCCATGTTCTTTGGGGGACAAGGCGCCCTATGCAGAGAGACCAATGTACCTTGGCGTATCGAGAGTTGGTGTAAAAGACGTCAGAAAAGAACTTGCTGGCGCAAGTCACCCCGGAAATAATCAATCTGTGGATATTAAAACTGTCCACTACAAAGTATGTTGCCGGGCTAACTGCGACTCGGTCATCGGATTCTGTGGCAGCCTGCCCGGATTCGTTGCGTCCACCTGCCGCTGTAGGAGAGTCTACCATTTCGTCATCGTTGTCGTCGTCGTCTGCCAAGTCTGAATCGCTCTCGTCCGACTCGTGGGCATCTTCGTGCATGGTGGTGTCTCCCCGCGATGCCCCCGACGATGCAGGGTGCGAGTGCGAAGCAGCCCGGCTTTGGGATTGCTCGCTATGCATGACAATTTCGTTGACTCGCTCCGTCATGCGGTCAAAGTAGACTAGCAGGCTGAGAAACACTTCGTAGGTTGTGGGACAGTACTTGTGTATGCGCGAGAGGTAGCTCAAGATGGTAATTGCGGGCACGTTTTTGCCGTGGAAAGCCAGGACGGAATGGCTCAGAGGGCTCATGTGAGACCCAGAGTCGTTGGACTGACTGGCTTGCTGCTGATGGGCCACGTTTCGCTGCATGGCATCGTGCTGCAAGTCGTTGGTAGTGGTGATCTTGGTGAGCAGGGCAGCCACCATTTCGATTATGTCGGCAATGGGCATTCCGCTGATTTCATACTTGATCTGGACGTTTGGGTCCAAGGATGCGCAGCTGCTCCCCCCAAGCATCTTGGCGTCTGCGAGGCTTTGCATGTGCGCCAAATCCCGGAGGTGGATAACCGTTTGCCGGCTCTCCCGGGAGGTCTGTTGGGTAGAGCTCGGCTCGACCTGGCTGAACGACGAGGATGCCAAGGACGAGTCGGGTATGTGGAAGCTTTGGCTGGGCGGTGGTGACGGTTGCTGGTGCCGTCCAACCGAGGTCGTGAGGCCCGGGGCATTGTGCAGAGATTGGTGCGCTGCAGAGACGATGTCTCCGGTATGTGATGCCATTGAGGCTTCCTTTGCATCGTCGACCGGCGTGGCACCACTGGCGACGGGGGGTGACGAGGACGGCGGCGGAGAGGGGAACCTGCAAGAGGCGCCGCCTGCCGGCACTGTGCCGTCGGCTGCGGCTGCGGCAGACTTTCGCGCCCTCTGCTGCGTCGTGGGGGACCGCGTCGCAGCGCCGGGCGAGTTGCGTCTGTCGGTAGCCGTGTGCTCAATGTCGTCACGTCGCTGGGACCGTGGTGTCGAGACGGAAGCGCGTGGTCGGCTCGAGGAGCGGCGGGGCAGCGAGTCTTGAGCCTGCGATCGGGAGTGGGAGCGTTGGCGCTGAGGTGGGGATTGATGTTGTTGGCGTTGGCTGTGCCGCGAAGACGGGTTGACAATCATGTCATGAAAGCGAGACAGATCAGGTACCAAGTCACCGATTAGAGCGGCCATTGCATCATAACGACAGCTGAGGCGATGGCGAGGGGATGCCGGGCTGGGCGGCGCGAGAGGGCGAGCGTCCGAGAGCGTGTGTGTGCGTGCGGCGGCACGAATAATTATTACGACGTAGGCGTTGGGCAATGGATGGGCTGCAAGGAGGAGAACAATGCATCAGCCTAAGAATGCATCGAGCAAGGGCAATAAAACACGCAAGGGCAAAAGAAAAGTCATAAACGGTCGTCAAGTGCAGCGAGCGAAGGTATGGGCAAAAGGCCGTGGCGAAGACGAAGACGGAAGACGAGATGGATCAGGGTCGTAATAGGATGACGCCAAAACAAGAGGAGAAATTCCATCTGGCACCAGGCGAGACGACACAAGCCGGCACGTTGCTTGGCTGCTTTGTTCCAGGCCCAGGGATGTGGGTGAGCGCCGCCACGAGCCGCTGGAGCAGCCGCTGGAGCACGTCAGGTCGTCGTCTTGTCATCTGGTGGCCGTGGCGAATGACGCGGGCGTAAGGAGACGCGGCGCTGGGGGACGGGCTAATGGCACCTGGGTGAACTAAACCCCAACTCCGGGACTCGCTCGCCCGCGACTCGCAACTTCAACATGTACCGGCGCTTGACCACTTGATCATCCAGCCCCGTCCAACACCCACGTATAAAGTCGCATCAACCGGCCGTGCATCGGCATGGCAGCGAGCCCTTGGTTTCCGTTGCACGTCGGCCCAGCGCAGCCTTGCACGGAGCACTCAACCCCATGAGGCCGCCTCTCGCAGCGACGTCACACCTGCAGCGTCCATGACGAGAGAACAAGGTATAAAAAAGGCGCCTCTCCAGCTAAGAAACGACACGCCCGCAAAACAAGTAAAGGGCAGTTTGAACACGACTCTCTTGGTAGTAGTAAACAGCCGCAACTTTGCCGCTACCAACTCCAAGTCGATAAGCGAGAAGCGTTCCATCAATGAATGCATCAAGGAAAAAGAGTCAACCAACTAGCAAAAATAAACAAACTCAAACACCAAATATGAAACTCACCTCTGCAACAAGTGTTTGCATCCGTAGCAAAACCGCAAGTCGCCGAATTCCTTCGACAGGGTATATTCGAGGTCAACTGAATTTCTCCGAAGAAAAAGGGCGGATAAACGTCCGTAGCCGACCCAGAGTCGAAAAAGACAACCCCACGCTCGTTAACCTTGGTGCCGGGTGGAGGCGGGCGGGGAAAAAAAATCAAATAATCGCTCGGTGAATCAAATAAAACAAGTGTCTATTTAAGCCGGGGGCGCGGTATAGCGAAATAAACAAGACCAAGTGTCGTCGCGAGAGGAGAGATAATGCCTGGTGCTCCACGAGACGGCCCCAAATGACGCAGTTAAGTGGCGAAAAGGGTCACCGCGAGTCGTTGCCACAGTAGGGAAGGAGCGAGGGATCCTCTTGCTCAAAGCCCAACCACGCGCCGCTATGATACAAAGTGTGTTCTTATCGAGCTATAAGCAACACCGTACCTGGGTGAAAAGAAAAACAAAGAATAGAAAAGTTTAAAAGAAGAGAAGAAGAAAAGTATGTTCAATGTAGGAGGGCTGCGGTGCAAAGACAGATGCAGGTACTCGGTAGGTGGTGATAAGGTTTTTAGGCTTGTTGGCGAGCGAGGACGGAAACGGGGAGTCTTGTTCACCCCCCCTGGCGGCGTTGTTGCGCAACGCACAATCAGACCTCACAACAAAGTCACGACGGACACTATATTGAATAGGAGAAATGAGGAATGGCAAAGGGCAGGGGAAAAAGAGACCGGCGGGCAGAGGACGGCGGGAATAAAGGACCGTGAGTGCAACAAGACGGCCAAAATCTGCCAGACGAGTTCTGGTTGTGAACGGGGTGCGCATCCGGCCGTCGTTGATTCGTCGACGGCGTGGCCGGCAAGGGCAGGGACGAGTAGCAGGTACACGGCGGTTGGGTGAGTGCCGCACCACCTGGGCAAGTAGCACAATCGCAGCCAAGGCTTGCCGCACGTGGGGTGGCCTACCCGTCGCCCGTGGCGCGCCGAGGCAAGGAACGCTCGACGCAAGTTCGGATGTCAAGTTTCCTCTGAGTCGGCTGCAATCATCCGCCGGCTTTCTCCTTGTCCTTTTGTTTCAGATTGTTCGAGAAACGCAATGAACGCTCCTGTGGTACGGGGACACAAGGGCTTCCACTCCATGTCCATGCCTCATCCAGCCGTTTCGGTATATAATATTGACCGCGTCATTGTTGTGGCATGTCGGTCTGTCTTTTCGTTTCCAACCACATAGTATTCGAAAAAAAAAAAAGCCGTCTGTCCAGATTGCCCGCCTCCACTCCCGTCAAAGATTTGCGTCAGACTCCTCCTTTCCTCCACCTTCTCCTCTCCAAGTACCCCATTTTCCTTTGTCCTTGGCTCCGTAGCCGCGACGCCGTCCATCTTCAGCCCTGCTGAGCTACCCGCCATGGCAGTTCAGCTCAATTTGCCCCAGTTTGAAATCAAAGAAGCCCCCTTGACAGCTAGGGCAACTAAAGTTGTGTCGGTCAACAGTACAATGCCAGCTTTCCACGTTGCCTTCCATGGCAGTAATCGTTGCTAGTCGATAGCCCCCCTTGCATTCCCCGGACCAGGACAAGTGGCCATCTCAACCCACCTCCTCGAACCCGTGCGCTCGATTCTCTTCAACCCACCTTGCCCTGGATGGAATGTGTGTGTTTTACATAAATTAGTGTACCATGTGGAATGCATGCGGATGCGACCCAGCCCCGTGGTCACAGCCAGCCGACCACGTGTTACCACCAATCCGTTTCCTTTCCACGGGGTCCAAAGGATTGATAATAATTTAACGGTATTTCTGTCAGTCTGGTGGCTCACCGCCTGTCCGTGTGTACAAGTTCGCATGCACATCAATGACTCTCATTGCTCACATGTAGAGATGATCCTTTTCTCCTCGATGAGTACAGTGAGTGTATGCCAGTGTGATTTTTTCCTTTTTTTTTCCACTTTTACTTTTCTTTTTAGCTTTTATTTATTTGCTTCTTCCAAAATTCGAAATCCCGTTACCTCAAGATATACGTTTCCACCTCGTATCTCGAATATTCACACCCCTTCTGACACGATCAACCAACTCACTCTTCCCATCTTCACCGCTTTTCGGCATCTCAGTCCTAGGCCTAGTTGATCTTGTCCGAGCTGCATGTTGTTGTTCCCGTCCCTGCCGACCCACGGCCCGTTCCCGTACCTCCAAATCATACAAGCCCTGCCTCAAGTACATGAGCTCCTTTGTTTTCGATACCGTGCACAAGCACATTTCGCATTTGATCCCGTATTCGTTATTCTACTTATTATACAGAAGCGCCAAATCTGTCTATCGTAGGCTCAAATCACCATCTTATGAGCTTGCTTCAAAGCTTAAAGTCCTTGCCCTCCGGAATGGCGTCTACCGGATATCAGTCCCCCCCCCCCCCCCCCCCAAAACCCTTCTTTCATTTCTCCCTCTCCCCTCTACTCATGTCGGACCTTGTAGTCTGTATCAGGCAAATACAAGTGTCGGTCAGCACCCTCCTTAGTCAACACCACCATGCGAATGACACCGCCTGAGCTTCCATCCCATTTGATCGCCTCCCTCAGAGCACCCTTGACAAAGTTAACAGCCTCCTCCTTCTCCATGCCTTCTTTCCAGTTCGCATCGCAGTAGCCATAGATGTATGTGGAGCCGGAACCACCAATCGCATACGCCTGCTTGTGCAGCGAACCGCCCAAAGGAATCGAGTACACCTGGCCACCGAATCGCTCGTCCCAACCGGCGATGATCAGACCAGCCCTGTTCAGAAAATGGTTAACAAGTTCCAAGAATCCCAGTGACCATCTGACTTCGTGGCGACCTACGATAAACGGTCCTTGTTTGCGTAGCAAATCTCCTGGAAGATTGACGCAGCGGTTTGTGTCATGGGAGGCTTGCCGCTGTGCATGGCAAACAAACCCAGCTGGTACTGTACAATATCGGCGACAGCCTGCGTGTCGGCCGCTGAGCCAGATCGGCAGCACCAGATGGTGTCGTGTACTCTGGTCAGTTTATCGGTGACTCGGTTTGCAATGTAGGCTCCCGTCGTGGTTCGAGAATCGGCGCCTGCAAGAGTCAGTCCATGCGTTCGCCAGTAGATTGAGGAGTCATTTAGATATACCTAGGATAACACCATCTTTAAATGTGACGGCCATGCTACGACACGTTAGATTGCTCCACCATGGGAATCGGATGCGTATTCGTACATTGACGTTCCCAAGCTGAAGTGGCGTTAGATAAGACTCTGGAATAAAGCTGTAGTATTTAACGAGAGACACTCACTTCACTTCTCCCTTCTTGAGACGGTCCATGTCGACGTGGATGCCATCTACCTCATCGTATCAGCATCATGGTGTTGTTCCTTGGCAGGGTTGCTACGCTGTGCAGCTCCGTCTGGACGGCTCACCTTCATTCAATACACCTTTGTGGCCAAACTCCATGGTTCGCGATTCTTTCAATGCAAGTTTGATTTTGTTTTCGGTTCGTAATGGCTCTGGTGAGGGATTGAAGAAGACAGGTTTCGGCGTAGCGTTGTCAACGATTGATCATTGCAGGGCTGGAGCTAAGACGTAGCTCAGGCAGCTCTGGGAACGCGCAGCCGTGACGGCCAGCGACTATGCGCACATGACATATCACGTGACTACAGTTAATCGTCAAACGGTCCATGTTTCTTGGTACCCTCGCCAGCACATGCAGCAACTTCAGTACTAAATAAACAATACGTTGAGAATGCAATCTATATTCTTCGCTTCAAGGCCTGGTCCTGGCAAACCTTGGCGTTCGTATCAACATGCAGAGCAGACCTAATAGCTAACCATGAAAACAATCGCTGATACGCTATAGTATTCCAAAAGACAGCAGCGCCAGATAACAATATCCCAATAAACCCATGCTCCGAATTCTATAATCCCTCAATAGCCTTGCTCCACTGCTTGTTCAATCCTCCCAGCCCCGGAATGGTGGCATCGCCACCTTCGTCCCTGGTCACTTTCTTCTTGTCCTCCTCCTCGCCCTTGTCTGCCTCTTTCTTATCATCGCCGCAGCCGCAGTCGTAAAAGTCTCCAATTTTGGTACAATCGAATGCCGGTTTCTCGAGCCTCTTATTTACCATGTTATGCAGCGCACACAACCAGCCTGCAGCGGCGTTACGACTGCTAGTCTGTGGTGGGTACTTCTTCAGCATCCCGCGAAAGTGACGAGCGCAGTCGCCGCAGGGGTACAGTCGACCGAAGAGATGGAAGAAGGACTCGAGGGTTTTGCGGTCGCTGTCGGTAGGCTTATCTGGGAACCGGGCAACCATAGTGTGGAGGAACTTCCAAGTTGCGCGGCCGAGTTCCGCTCTGGACGGGCTGTTAGGTTTGGCAAACAAAAGGAAAGGGGTGCAGTGTGTAACGGGGAGACGGACTTTAGTGTCGCATTTTCCAATTTGGGTGCTATGGAGTCTCCTTCTGAGAGATCCGGAACGGCTTCTAGGTCGATTTCGAAGCCGGGCTTCGAGGCGGGAGTTGGCTTTTTACCGTCGGCCGTGAGAGGAACTTCGCTGTTGCGGCCGGACTTGAGCAGCCCTGCAGGGCTGAGTGCCGAGCTGCCGGAGAAGACGTAAGTTATGCTGAGCAAGACGACGACGGCTAGCAGGATCGTGAGGGTGAGATGTTGTCTACGCGCCATGGTTGGCAGGGAAAATTTGCTGAGGACCAGCTTCAGTGTTGTGCTTGTGCAGTCTTGGGATGTCGCATGATGGCGGCTGCGGGCGAGGGAGATTGATTAGAGCATGTGGGCGCCAAATGCCAATTGACAGCGTGGCGCCAGCGTTCAAGCACCGTTGACACCAGACCCGTCTAGGGGTTCTGCTACTGAGCGCTCAACCGCTCGCAGCCGTTGAGTTTTACCGCCTTCGCCCCTGCCAAACTTGCGCGCTGCCGCTGGCCATTGGGCCAGAGAACAACTAATCAATTAATACTGGGGCCAGCATTGAATACATCATTGAAATCATGCCACAGTCACGCGGCGTAAGATTGAGAACTGCTCACCACAGCCCCGTACAAAGTGCAGCAAGTGCAGCACTTACGATTACATGATTCTTTTTTTATCCCCTTCCAGCTTGCCGTTCGCTTAAGCCAATGCCATTGCCATTGTGTGCATAGAATGGGAAGATTGCGGATTTGGGACACGTTTCGAGTACATTCGCAGCCCCTACCCTACACCCGCATACTTTGAGTTCACCATATTGGTTCACCCAAGGATTCTTTTCAAGGAGTCTACTCGTACACCTCAGCCATCCATTCATTTGCATGGGCAGGTATTACCATCATTTCTTTCTCATAAATTTGCAGTGGCTCAGAATAAGGATGGCTCCGTTTGTTGTCTGGGCCATGGCGAGTCTGCGACGGTGACCTGTTAATCTGCAGATGGCCAAAGCAGCATGAAATACTAAATCATCAATGTCCACCCGAAGACACGCCCAAAATATCAATGCGTATCCAAATTACCGAGCCCAGGGGAACCAGGGTTCATACTGACCCAGAGCTAGACGAGGTCGCGTCTCTCTCAAAGTCCAAAAACGGGACTACCCTAGAGCCAGTTTTTGCTTTGTTCTCACCATCGTCATCGGGCGTCGCTTAACTTTACGTTGCGTAGCGACACTTTGATATCTAGGTCGGTCGAATCCTCTAATACCAACGCCCAACGCCGCTGTTGCATAGCCAGGTTGGCCTTCACCAGGAGCTTTACGAGGAGTTCTCTAGGACTCAATGCGAAGTTGAGACGACACTGTCGTCGAGTAACCTGATACAGCCCCCTCCCCTGGCTGGACAGTCTCGGGACCGGCTTTGGTTGAAGCGGCAGGGACAAAGACCAGACGAAGAACGGGGTAATAATGCACAGTCCACTAAACGGGGAGGACCGAAACAAACCGCATTGGGGGTCGCATCACTGAATTTACGAACTGCATTTCCTTCTCCCCCTAGAAACCATTGTTTGGTAATCGCGACCCCATGTTGAATCAGAGGCGCTGCAACCAAGACGTGCGGGGAATCATTGGCGAGTTTTGGGGGACCGAGGGTTCAAAGGTTGCGGTTTGGTCTTGTTTAGAGCAGAGCTACTAAAATGTGAGACAAAGAAGGCCGTTGCGCACTCTTCGTTTCCCTAGCTTATTCGTGGCTCTTTTTGGCGGCACTGTGTGCGAGGAATGTGCATCATCTATGAAGAGATGGAGATAGTTATTCACTTTCCCTACTCCGTACTAATAGGGAAATGGGAGTTCTCCCAAGCTCCCGTCCCGATACGCCGTACTCCCTTGGAGGAATCATATCATCATATAATCCGGGCCTGAACCAAAGCGGGTAAGCAGCTTGTCCTGCAGACTTCCCAATCGAAAACCATCCAAGATCGTAGATTTTTCGTCTGACAACAATATGCAAGCCAAGAGATCAGGACTACACAGACTACACACCGTATTCCAATAATACCACATTCCTCCGGACATGTTGAATCTCATTGGTTCGGGACCGGAAAAGAATAAAACAAACAGCAGCTGCCATAACGGTGTGGCGGATTGACATGGGTGAGGAGTGGTGGGTGGTGTGTCTTGGACTCCGACCTGAAGCAGCGGAGCCACCTTTCCTCAAGTCCAGCGCATCGACGGAGCAAGCTCATCAAAAGGGGCAGCAATTAATTAAAGTCACCCACAAAGAGAAAGCTCCCAGACGAGCCCAAGCGTGCTGTCAGACGTCGAAGCACAGTAGTGGAGGTGATATTCTTGGCAACACTGATGAGCAGACACGAAAGAGGTTGCTGGCCTTTGGGGCTAGAGGAACCCAAAGACTGGATTCCATTCATGGAGTCATGTCCGTCGGTGCCAACGGTGCGGTGGGTGTCTAGTGATTTCGAGATTGATCGATTCATGCCTTTCTGGGTTGAAGCTTAATCGCATCTAGTCCACCAGAACCAGTGATGAACGGAGGTTACAATATTTACCAGCAGCGTTGAGGAATTGATAGACTATCTCCTTCACCGCAAAACACCAATATACGAAAACGGTCATGGCCTGAGCGGTAATTACTGCAAAGATACACGAGTGAGACATGCGAGCTGCTGGCCGGATCTGTGGATTGCGACGTTGTGATGAATAAACAGCCAGTTGACTCAGCCAATTTTGTTTGTGTGCTCTTCCACCGCCGCATGAGGAAACTTGTAGGCTTCCCTGGTATCGCCCAACCATGAGGGGATATTAGCGGAAGGTCATCCTTTGTACCACAGCCTACTCCGGCTATTATTGTTCGTTGTACGGAGGAATGCATCGGTTATCCGGGATGTGTTCGTTGTGTCGTGTCGCGAGCTACGAGTGCTTTCTTTGTTGCCGGGACTAGCGAATCCCAAGTACATTACGGAGTATAGCTCTGGAAAATAAGATGATGACAATAGCCGTCCTCTTTCATATACGATATTTAGACCAATAGAGCGTTTGAGTGGTTACCGAGTACGTTACGCCATACTTTTGAGTAATTTATTGCCATCTACCTGTGCACCTGCATCTGTCACTCACCTTTTCGGGAATCTACTACAGTCCAGCTGTGGCTGTTGGGTGAGACAAGTCACTTCCCTGGTAACCCGTACTCAATACTAGTACTACTACTACTACTACTCCGTAGTGTAGAGTAGAGCGCTATTTCCGTCTGACGCATTGGACAGGTGGAGGATGCTTCGTTTGCGCTACTATTATGTACTATTTACTAGTGTGTCTGTACTTCGCAGAGGGCTTCTTTTCTTCAGAAAGCCGTTGATGTGCAGCCTCAATCGCGAGCAGATTGGCCGGTTATGTCCCGCAGCTAGAACAAACAGCTCATCATGAATCAGGTTGCTTACTTGCCTTGTCTGTGTTGTCACTCGCAACAAACACAGCAAAAGGAATCACTGTTCGAATGTGTGTTAACCAGATCCTTGCTGCAGTGTGGCAGCTATGGTGGGAATCAGCCAATCGCGGATCCCGAGTCCCTGGTCGAGTGCTCCATCGTGGCGCCCAGGTCTACCTAGCTTCAGGAACAAGGAGATGAACTCCATTTCGGGCGGGGAACAGAACTTGTTTCTTATTCTCGGGATACATTGGTTGGCAGGGGACCACTATGAGCGGACGGGGTTGAGATCTAATGTCGTCAAGCTCGTCGTCAGGACAGGCATGTGTCGCACCAAGGAAGAAGCCTCGGAACTCTCGACATGGCTGAACAGCCCAGCAGTCCCGGCAGTAAGGACCTGGCACCAGCTGAGAAAGCACGGAGTATTGCAAGGAGTACCTACCTAGAGGCAGTTAGAATAAGCTCGTCGTGATGCATCTTGCCAGACTTACTGACAAAGAACTAGTACTCCATAAATCACAAAGATTAGCCAAGGCAAGGTTGCTGGGCGTCATTGAACCCCCTCCCCACTACGTAGTAGAGGATCGACCATTGAAGACAGGGTGCTTGTCAGTTTGGTGGGAGTGAGAGAACGATGGGTTGCTCACTCTTGTTGATGCGCAAGCCTGGCACATGTCTTTAAAAAATAAAGAAGTCCTTTCCCAAGGGAGGTAGATAGCTCTGAACCTAGGAAAATTAGCAGGGAAGGAGCAGGTTGGCGCAACCAACAGACAAAAGAACATGGGCTAGTGACATTCTTCCTCTCCCACCCAATGTTTTCACAACGCACGGCTCACTTTATGCGACAACCCTACCTCTGCGCACGTACATATGTACGGCTCAGGCTTCTTTTTTCCCTCTTCTTTCTTTTGTTTCCCTCGACTGGTTTGGCTGCAAGGTTGTGGGAGTTGGGACGAGTGTGCCAAACGCAACAGCCAGACCCAGAATTCCAAATCGCCGGGTGTAGGTCGAAACAAGCCCCTTGACTGGCTCGGTTACCTGCAAAGGTGAGATGATCAACACCTACGGGGTTAGTACTCTGATGGATTGCGAGTGCCGTCCTGAGCACATGGCATTCCTCGGCGGCACCCCCAAGATTTGAGTGCCGTGTTGTTGTTTGCTCCGTACTACGGAAAAAACTTGTCTTGAACATTCCTGGTCTCATGGACAAACATGTTTTATCAAGTCGTTTGTGGCCAAGGATGCAAGCCAGCCACCACGTGACCTGACGACGTAGAAAAGCCTCAAATTCCAGCGCCATACTCCGTAAAGCAATTGAACAAGCTTACATGGCCTTTGCGACGCATCGTCCAATATATTACTCAATGCGCCATACAGAGTACTCTGCATTTGGCCTGCAGGGATGGACTCAGCTCGGTGGGAAAACAATTACTAGCATGACCGGTCCAATTAGGCGAGACTGCAGTATGGAGTAAGCACCTGCCTGTCTGGCAATGGGCGGGTGATACGGCTACTGAGCTTTGGCCTACTTAAGTAGTTAGCTGGTACTCCATACACTCGGACAGACACATCATCCATGGAGTACTCAATCGGGGCCTGGAGACCGCACCGATGGTGAGACACACAGTCGACGACGGAGGACGCGGTAATTATTGTTGTGGACGGACTTACGGTGGGTGGCCCATGGCGCTGACGCCTTCGTTGCCTTTGATGGTGGTTGCGGTCACGGTCACGGTCACGGTCACGGTCACGCTCGCGATCGTCAATCGAACGTCGCGTTCCGCGGCACTGATAACTAGATGAGAGGTGCTGATCTCTCTCGACTCGAGGACACAGAATCCTATCGTTCCGAGGGCTAATGCTCGAGTGGCCGGAGACTGTAGAGAGTCTCTGGAGTTGGAGTCTGGTAAGCCGTGACAAGCGAGCTAGGCCGACGGTGCGGTCAGTGTTGGGCCCCACTGATGCCAACATGTTGCTCTCCTATAGGCTAGAGAGCTGGAAAGGATGTGGGCCTCTCTGGCAGCTTCCCACACGACCCCTGCATATCGTGAATGGCCACGCGGGTACGGAGTTAGGGGTAGGGGATTCCTTCACTTTCACCGAAGCAAAATTTTGCGGGCCAACTCCATGTCGCACAATGGGCTGCGGGCTTGCTGACTCACCAGTTGACTTCAAATGTTCTCAGTGTGTGAATGTGGCGCTAGCCCCGCCAGCCCACAGCGGTTCAGGTACGCGCAGCCACTCCCTCGCCTGCTCAGGTCCGGTCCCTCTGAAATTGGTGGCCCCAGATCCATTGACGTTCAGATGCTCCCTCATCAATCTCGAGAATCAATCATCAATGCTCTGCCACGCCAAGTGCTCAATGCTCAGGTCGAACTGATCCGGCGTGTTGCTAGTGGTCAAGTGCGCCCCCCTGCCGCCCAAGCACCGTCTGTGTTGCTATGCTAAGCAAGAGACTGGCCGTTCAACCGTCCAAACATTGAACGGTGGCCGTTTACGTTTGGCTGCTGGCAGCTGCCTTGCCTTGCCCTCCCTTGCCTTGCCTTCCTGGCTGGCCTTATCGGTCCTCGCTGTGGTTCGTCGTCCCAGTTCACAAGTCCCAAGTCTCAATTCCACCTTGACATGTCCACAATTCCACAGCGCCCACCCCCCTGGCCGCCTCTTCCCGTCCGCCCCGGTTTCCATTCCTTCCATTGAATGTTGCCCATTGCTTGCTTCACCTCCTACCCACTCTCTTCTGCCCTCCTTTCCCTCCTTCTTTATCACCTCACTCCTCGCCCTCCCAACCCTCACTCGCGCCCCCAGGCGACGTCGTCTTCGTCCCCTTGCGATCTCCGACAACCTTGCGCTCCCGCCGCGCGTTCAATCCTTTTACCTCCTCTCTCCACGAGAATCCGTTCGTCTCTGGGACGGCAAAGGGCGACAAATGCACGTTGAGGACTGATCGTCGTCTTCAACACCACCCAAGGCCCTTGCCCTCACGCCGAACGCCGTCACGGACACATTTAACGATCTCGCTTATTTTGAATGTTTGAACGAATTTAATATCGTCTTGTCGCTCATTTCCCCGCTACTGTCCATGGTTATTGCTTCATCGCCAAATTTATATACATATCCCTACAACCGAAAATAAACGTAAGTGGGCCATGCACAACGTAATTTTGATGCAAATTAGCTTCATGTCATGGCTGCTTTGGCTTGGCCTGCTGTACGACGTGCCCTCATTGATGGCCACCGCCAGCCATGTCAACACGCCTGAGCCGAAACAAGACATGACCTACTGTTAATTATCTGACGAGAGCTGACGACAATCTTAGATTACACTCGTTGACACCATTGTCAAGTACATTCGTTCTATCCGTTCCTGACAGTAAGCGTTTTGTGTAACAGACTCTACCAAATCTCCTAACGGAACTCGTCACTCACATTCGGGTCAGCACTTCTGCTCCACGTAAATAATTTGTCCCAACACGGTTGATCGAAGCAACCATCGATTAAAGCCGCTACGTTGCAATCATGTACGCCAAATCTCTAGCCTTGGCCTCGGCCGTTGCTATGGCTGCCTCTGTCATCGCTGCCCAGCCAGAACATCCACGCATCTACTTTCCAAGGGAGATTAAGCGAGAGTATCACAACTCCACCATCACGAGTAAGGCTTCGTCATCCACGCCTTATGTCACGACGACTACGACAACGTCTTCGTCTTCGACTAGGCGGGATTTGTTGAGCGACCTTGTCTCCGAGATTCTTGGTTCAGATCAACCACAAAAGTCGAGCACGACAGAGAAACCCCCTGGCACCACAGTCGCTGTTGACAGCACCGTTACCCCAGGCGGCCCGTCATCCGGATCCGGTTTGCCCAAGGAGACCATCTTGCCTACTTCAAAGATTAATGAGTCTAAAACAAGTTCGAGCACGCGTGCAAGATCCTCGACCGAGCCTGGTATTGTCATCGGTCCCACGGGGATTGTGTCGTCCACGAGCGAGCCTAAGACGACTGTTGAGCCTCCGAAGACGACATCTGTCGAAGCCCCTGTTAGCAACAACACCGTACCGGAAACCAACCCTTCTACACCCGCTACTGTGAAGGAGCCTATTCCAACGGGCGAGCCACCTAAGACAACCTCTGTCGACCCACCTGTCACCAACAACACCGTACCGGAAACCAACCCTTCTACACCCGCTACTGTGAAGGAGCCTATTCCAACGGGCGAGCCACCTAAGACAACTGTCGACCCACCTGTCACCAACAACACTGTACCGGAAACCAAGCCTACCACGCCTACTACCGTGGACGTGCCCACAAAGACGGGCGAGCCTGCCACCAAGTCTACTTCTGTTGATACGCCTATTGGGAACAACACCGTGTCGGACACGACCCCGACGACCACAAGCGGTGGCATATTGGATCCTGTCGGTACACTGCTTAGCAGCCTTTTGCCTGGCTCAAGCACGAGCGCGAGTGCGAGCGCGAGCACGAACACGAACTCATCTGAGCCAACTGGCACTTCAAAGTCGAGCACAAGCACGAGCTCTCCTGAGCAGCCTATCCCGCAGAACTCTACAACGCAAGCTGCCCCGACCACAGAGCCCTCCACAGGCCTTCTGCCTTCTTTGACCTCCTTGCTTCCTCTTCCAAGTTCAACGACGACTACCTCAGGCTCTGGATCGCTCCCCAACGCGACTTCGACTGAGGTCCCTGTAACCGCCAGCACGTCATCGTCCGGTTCCATTATCACGAACCTTCCAACTGCAACCACAACGGACGTTCCCATCGGCAACAGCACTTCGACCAGCGCCGGAACTGTCTCTAATGCTCCCACTGCGACTGATGTTCCTATTACCAATGCAACCACTTCTGAGCTCCCTACAGGCACCGCTACGTCACTGCCGATAACGCCAACTTCGGTACCGAATGGCAACTCAACCGTGGTTGTGGGCCCGACGACGACTTCCAATATCGGTACAGTTGTTCCTACAACAAAGTCTGATTCCACAACTACTGTCGTACCATCGACGACCAGCGAAGTGGAGGTAACAAGCATTCGACCTACTGCCACATTTCCAAGCACAGACAACTGGCTTCCGACCACTGTTATTATCGAACCCACGACTTTCTCGTTCTCAACGCCTACATCGAACCCGACTGAAACCTCATTGCAGCCTCTGCCCACCACGGTACCCAAAGTCATTAAGCCAGATACTGATGGTGGTAAAGACGTGCCTGCACCCGAGGGGAGCGTTCCTATTCATATTGGCTTCAAGTTCGCTCTCCACTACCTCTTTGTTGCTAATGATCCCAATGCCGCCTCTCAGATCTTCAGGTACTTGCCACAGGTTCTCTCTAATGCTAGCGGGATTCCCCCTGAACAGCTGCCTGTCACGGAGCTGGTTCCTTACAACACTCTGGCCACGAGAGGCTGGGTCATGACCATTGCCAAGCTGAACTACCCAAAGACTCTGCTTCCAGCTCTAGAAGTCAACTTGAAAACACCCTCCTCACTAATCTACCAAAATCGCGAACCAGTTCTAGCTCAATATGCAAGCTACATCGATTCCACAATTTCTCCCACTGGTGACCTCAATGATGGTTCCTCAACTGGTAATGGGGGATCTGGCTCCGGCAACAACGGCAACAATGGCAACGGCAACGGCAACAACAACAACAACAACAACAATGACGCCTTCGGCTCTGGTAACCAGGGCAATCAAACTTCCAAACAAAAGGCTACCACTGCCGGGATTGCTGTTGCGGCTGTAGGTCTTAGTGCCTTGTACGGTGCTGCCATGTTCATTGTCGCTCGACGTTACAAGCGCAAGCGACAGGGCCACCGTCGAGCCAGTTCCATCGCTAGCGGGCAAGGTTCGCCTGAGATGAGGTACAATGGCAATGGTAGCCCTGCTCTCATGGGTGGTGCTCTCTTGAGCCGTGATGGTTCAACTTATGGTGGCGCTGGAGGTCGCGATTCACACGCCAGTGGTGGTAACTCTGGACGCACCGCCAACATCTCCGCTCCTGTCGCCACTGAGAACTCTCTGGGCTGGAACTGATGGGATATATACGCACGCGATTTTGTTGATATTACCATCGTATCTATGCCATTTGGTGCCATTTTTCAACTTCGATACCCTCTCGGTAGAAATCATTTTTGGATTGTTATGTGGGCTACAGTGTGGTCATGTCTAATGTTGGATTATTGATGTATACCAATTTTGAGGGGCGTGACGAAACTAATATTATCATGAATGTTTCCGCGACGGACGTTCTTGATACATACGCCTGTGACTCGTTTGCACATCACAGGGTCTTTGACGTTCTCCATCATTCATGCGACGGACAGGCCTGTGTTTGTCCCGACAACCCACGATTCTTCGCCGGCGTGCTTGGGACACCTTTTTGTGGAATCTAGAGCCCTGTTTGGCGGTTTTATTCTTCGAGCTCTTATTCTGGTGACCCAATTTTTATTATTATTATTACGATATTGCGACAACTAGTCTTGGATTTGTTTCTTTTTTTTTTCTTAATATTTCTATCTCGGGAGGAGTATAGCAGTATGAGGGAGAGTGATCTACAGGAAGCAACTGCTGTGTATCGCGTTGTCCGGCGCACACGGTCGTCGTTTCTGGTAGACGTGAAAAAACAGCTGTATGCGTGGGTCAGTTGAGGACTTGGTATACAGTTGGTGTCTTTGTGCCTGTCGGGGATTTCTTGTAAGAGTTTGGACCTGCATAGACAATAAAGACAGTCTTTTTTTCTCAACCTGGCATTATTACAGGCGCTAGCCTGACTTGAGGCAAATTATGATCCCGTAGGAACCCTGTTGGATTCCATACATGTAATATATGTGCCTTTTCTGCTATACCTTGCTTTGTTCTGCCATTTTATCAACCTCCATGGCTCCTCGTCAGGGGCTATGAGAAAGATGAGGGTCGATTCTCGACTCGGTCTCGCTCTCTGTACACACACGGTCACATCGCCGCGTACTGTCTGCTTGTAGCAGGTCGTACATGCTCACCCCATCACCAGCCACCGGTTACGTACAGTGTTTGTCTCTCATTCAACCACTACAGGTTCAGCGCCCTCCCGCCGCCACTCACACCATGGCCGCCGCGAGGAATGCTGGTCGAGAGAGAGTGTGTGGGAATAAACAGAGAGAGCTTGCAATATCTATTTTGATCCTGCCCGGCACATGACATATGATTTGAATTTCAAGGACGAATATGGTTTGAAGTGGCGCCGCCTACCACTACCGGCACTACTACCGAGAGTCTAGCTCAGACGAGCATCATGATGAGGAACACGAGGACAGACGAAGAAGCCGAGACGGAGTTTGAGATTGGTAGTCTTTGCCGGGGACCGAACCAGCTCAAGGGTACGGCGAGCTTTTCTTCTTCCTTCCTTTTCCCCTCTCTCTTCTGAATTTACGTGATTGGGAGGGTGCTAGGCTGGCTGACTGCCCGTCAGGGATTCCCAAGTTGCCCTCGTTCCACGAGCACCGGGAGCACATTGTCGTGCACAGGGCGGCCGTGTTTCGGAACTGGGCGCGCGTAGGATTTACAGAGGGCATCTCGGGCCACATCGGCGTCCGCGACCCGGGGCATCCCGGGCTGATTTGGATGAATTCCGCGGGGGAGAAGAACCGGTTGTATGAGGAGGCGCAGCCGGGTATTGAGCATGAGATTGAGATGGCGGGTGGTGTGATTTCTGCTGGGCTGGAGGACACGGCGGTTGACGGCGTGGTTTGAAAAGAGGCCGTGATGGGATGGACGGGTGTAATTGTGTGTGCCCCTTGAGACGAAGCCGCTGTTTTGTACTTGGTATTTTTATGATTTGCCATATTGTTGAGTCTGCCTGGCTTTGGCGATGGGTTCACGGGGTTTGAATCTTGACTCTGGCCATGGGCAAAGTCGTCATCCAATGATGCAGAAAGCAATGTCGGATTGATAATGCATGGTCTTTTTGGTCATTTTTTTAAAAAAGAAATACGCGAAGCATGGTTATCAATATATACCATGTTGAAATATTGCGCAGAAAATCGGAAACTAGATACAACTTGCAGTTCATGTAGAACAATCCATCTCGGCAGAGGTCGGATTTCACCATGCTACTCTGGATGGTCGACCAAGCCCAATTCTCTGGTGGCTCAAGGCTGGCAAACACCACTGGGAGAGTAAAATCGGCTTGTCCGCGTCGACCATGGCGTCGCGCGCAGACACCATGTCTGGGTTGCAGGGCTGCAGGGCCAGGTCCCCCCGTGACGATCTTCATGGGCGAGATACAGGCCGTCTTTGGCAAAGCCGTCGCCGTCTGTGATGCCGTGCTTGTCGATGAGGCTCCATATGACTTCGTAGAGGGCGGTGCACCAGACGGTTCCGATGGCTTCGACTGTTCTGCCGGTTGACGGTGCCGTAGGTCATGGGGCTGGTTGGCATGCTGGTCGAGTACGGACGGGTACTGTCGTTGCCGACCTAGGAGCCGATGGTGTAGTCGGTGTTTCTGTTATCTGACGTCTTGAGCCGGGATGGCCGCGCATGAATTCGGGCCATCCCTCGCCTATGCCGCCGGATTCAAGGCCGTTGAGACAGCCGGAGTTGCTGGGTCCGCCGGTCAGGCGAGTAGATACTCTTGCTTTTGTTAGATACAAAGGTTGAGAGGGAAGGCAGTCATGGGGATTGTTTACTTTACGGCCGTGGGTGTACTCGTGCAAAACAACGTTGGCGTCGAATTATCTGTCTCGCTGGGGCTGGACGACGTCCCATAGGCACATTCTCATGAACTCCGGACTCGCCGTCTGGAAGTGTTGCAAAGTCGGCGTTGTTCGTGCCGGAACCGTCTTGCGAGAATAGGACTACGGCATCGTTGCCTTGCCCGCCCTTGCCGTTATTATTGCTTTGGAAGTTGCCTGGTTTTTTCGTCGAAGCCTAGCACGTAGAGCAGGTCGTGGTACTTGTTGGCCGTGAAGAAAAGCTGTGTGATGGATGCGTTGTTGTAGCTGTCGGGCCGCTCTGTGACGGGTCGTAAGGATCACAAAAGCGTCGTTGGGCCTGTTCGGTCGGTGGTTGTTTCCCATAGTCATCGCCGCCTGTAGGGTTATCCTGGGCTATGGCATTGTTGCCGCGACTGGTGGTGTTGCTCTGGCCGTCACTCAACCATGTGAGGGCCGGTTCACCGTCCTTCTTGCAAAGGTAGACAAGCTTGGTCTTGGGGTGGCTTACAGCGTCGGTGGTGCAAGCAAGGACGAAGGCTCCTTGCCCTCCCTGGCTTCAACCTTGACGTCCATGGAGGTGATGGGGAGCCCGATGTTCCTGACCACCCCGTCGAGGGCCGCAGCTGGGTCTGAATAGCTGTGCTTGGTGAAAGGGCTGTCCTTTGGCTTGTTGGCCTTGAAGAAGCTGCTGCCTGTTTGTTAGTGAGGCCAAACTGGCGGAACCGAACGAGATTACCAATGATACATACGTTTACATTGAGATGGCCATTATCACTGTCAATCCTGTGCAAGGTGTGCTTGAAATAGACGTGGGCAACGCCGTCCGAACCGACGTAGTGATCGTCGACAACACGATACTCTGCGTGACATGCACTTCAGTCTTCACTTTGTGAGCAGAAACATGATTGCCAGTCTCGGCCATGCGCAACTGGTTCATGTTCAACCTTGCGGCCTACCAGGCCTGTCACGCCAGATGAAAGGATATGGGGATGCGATTGAGTGGTGGAAGCGAAGACAGCAAGGCCCGCTAGAAGCAGGGAGTTGACCATGGTGTTGGATAAAAGTTCGCTACCAGACTTGGGTACCGGATACGGCTACTGTTCGGGCATTCTTCACAAACCGGATCTGAACGGACATGCTTCGCAGAGAGTGGGAAATGACAAAGGCTATACAACTTGTCTGATCCAACCGCATTTCCAACATCTGCCGAAACTTGCTTTTCAGGGTCTTGTGCTAACGCAATCCACCGGAATACAAGCTAGTCTCGTTTACCCGCCTCATTGTCAAGGATTCCCAGGAACTTTCGTCTTGGACTTGAGAGAAAAGGTCGAGATGGCTTCGCCACAAACGTTGTAATGGGAAGGTATGAAAGGCCTGGGAGATGACGATGCTGCCTGCAGATGCTCGTCGTTGAAACATGCAGGGGACAAACAGTTGATTCGTCGCATCAATGAGGTAAATGCCGATTGTGCCGACAAGAAGAATGATGCAACGATCGGCTGGACGATATTGCATCTGCCGGGTCTGGAAAGTGCTATTTTGCGACGCAACCATCGTTGGTCAGACGGTTTGTGTATTCAAGGGACAACCAGCCCTGCGCTGTACAACGACAGCATTAAGGCTTCCTGATGCAGATTGTCACGATGGCATACGTGTCGCTGGTTGGAGTTGTCATCTTCAGTGCGGCTATATGCTGGCCTATACTGCTGATAAAGAAGCTTTTGAACTGACTGACACGCGGTTGGTGGGGTGCCTCGATGCGTTGTAGAACTCCATGTTGCTGAATTGGAAAGTTGCGTCTACCCTTGTACTCGCAGATATGGCTGGCCACTTTGAAAGTCGTCGTTCTGGGCATGGACTGCGACATGGTGGCGGGACTACCGTTCGAGGCCCTGGAATAAGCTGGCAGAGCTACAAGTGCAAGAGCGAGGCTTAAAGTACTTGTCTTGGATACTATTAGTGCTGCTAGGTGTTACAGGGCCGTTTCAAACCAAGCCTCGCTCTTTCAAGAAGTTCTCGCACCTGTTGTGGCTAATTGTCAGCATCGAGTAGGCCCTGGATCTTGGATCATGAGATATGTGGTACGGCCTTGCTTATTTGAAGTTGGGTCATGACTTGTTTGACAAGCTTTAAAATGCCCTGCGTTTCCATATATCATACAGTCTGTAAGTAAGCGTGACCACTACAAAGCTTAGCTCTGCCCATTGTACTTGCAGAATGCCAACCGAGACAAACTTGATGGACAAAAAAACTGCGGCACCAAGTACAATATTTCCTTGTCGCGCGATTCCTGCCACTCCGTATATCCCGATTCCCCTCTTATCCGCGTCCAGCGCCGCTGTTGGCATTGCTTGTTTTGTTGGCAGTTTTATCCTCCTCTTCTTTGTCGCTGGCAAAGGCGGCTATGATAGCCTTGCCCTCTTCCGCGTCATCGGACTCCCACGGCTTGAGGCCCATGGACTGCATAAAACTGCCCCAGCCGCCGTATGCTTTGCAAATCTCACGCTCCGTCTTGGTTAGCGGGGGCTCTTGAGCATCAACATTAGCTATGTGGTGTCCTTGTTGTCGTGTGGAGGGGGGAAGGAATTGGGAACATGAGGATGCTTCACTCACGGAGAGCATCTGTGGCCGGCATTTTTGCAGATTATTTTGGAATTGAGGTGCAGGACGGTTTTTTTCCCTCAGCCTCCTGGAGCGCGACGGTTTCTCAAGCGGGCACCAAGATGGTTTGGGTTACAGTATGCTGTCCGTTTTTTTTGAGGGGATTGATTATTAATTCAACGTTGAATGAAACCGTCTACAAAGTTGGCGGGGCTGGATGGATTACGTGACCTTCAGGTGAGGGACGGTGCTCACCCGATACTAGCCCCTTCTCACCCGATACTACCCCCCCAGGAGTTTAGCGGTTAGGGTTAATGGTTAATGTTAGGGTTAGGGTTAGGAGTCAGGGTTAGCCTATGGGATATGAACTAAAGTGGAGCTATTAGCGGATGAGTAGTGCGACCTACTATCATTTTATGTACCGCCACCCTTCAGGTGTGTGCACTTGGCAGCACGCCAAAGTTGGTCGGTGCATGTCTGCCCCCGCCCGCTTGTGCGCCTTCCAGTCACTCTGTCCCGCAGTCCTTGGGCCATTGGGGCCAATGTCTCCTGGGGAGATTTATTCTCTACTCCGAGGTCATCAACACGACAAACATTCTATTCTGGATGCAATAAATGACCACGTATCGCGTCTTTCCTCTGCAATTCGCCAAGACAAGTAAGTACATAGAAAACCATCCAAACGTGACATCTGAGTCTGTAAAATCCAACCTGGAAAAGGGGCAGTGTACGAGTAAAACTAGCAATGCTCGCTCACTCTTTTCCATTGCAATGACCCTCGGGTGTTGCAGTCTCGGCCGCAACCACAAACGGCGCGATCGTCGAGAGTTTCTCGCACGTCTCCAAAAGTTCCCTTTCCGGCGTCGACATGTCAATCACACCCGCGCCGGCCTGCACCCATCGCCGATCGCCACTCTGAAACACCGTCCGCAAGACCAAGCTCGCCTCAAATAAGCCCGTTTCCTCAATCATCAAGACGGCCCCCGAGTACAGCTCCCTGGGCCGGGTTTCCAGCCGCTCAATGGCGTCAAGAGAGTCCTGCTTGGGAATGCCCGAAGCCGTGATGGACGGGAAGAGCACATTGAACGCGTCCCAGCCGTCTTTGCCCTGTTCCAAACGTCCCGCGACCCGTGAGCCCAGGTGTTGCACATTCCCGCGCACACGTGTCGTCATAAAGTCTTCCACCACGGTCGAACCCCCGGTGCTGAAGCGGCCGACTTCCTCTACCGCTTCCTTGACGGAGAGGACATGCTCGACAATTTCCTTGGCGTCGCTCTCGAGGTCCCTCTTAAGCTCCTTGAGTTCAGCGGCGGAGCCCGCGTGCGCCCGGGTGCCGGCCAGCGGCTCGGTGACGACTTTGCCGTTTTGCAGTGCCATGACGAGCTCGGGGCTGAACCCAGTGGCTTGGAACCCGCCGTGGTTGACCGAGAAGCTGCGCTTGGGGGTGTTGCGCCGCCGGCCCTTGAGGAGGGTTCCAACCATGTCGACCTCCTCGCCGAGATCGATGGCGCGGGACAGAATGACCTTTTTGTACTTGCCGGCCTTGATCTCGGAGATTCCCTGCCCAACACGGTCAATGTACTCGTCTCTAGCAGAGTCGAGATCAACCTCGATCTGCCTCTGTGCCTGCGGCGTACCCGGTCCCCCCGCAATGAGCTTCACCACGTTTTCGATTCGCTCAGCATCGTCTCCAGAGATGGTGACACAGTCGGTCGAAACAGTGACTTCCACGCTGGGAACCATGAGACTAAGGAGCGGCCAATTTCCCGGCGTAAAGGCCAATCCGCGTGTGAATGCGGCGTAGTTGAAGCCCACCTGACCAAATACTCGGCTTGCATTCGACGAATATCTGGCAACGAAATCCCTTGCGATGGTAGCAATGCTCTCTATAACGGGGTTGGAAATGGATTCATTTGTAATTGTCGTCACTGAAGTCCCTGTGGCGTCGACGAAAAGCGAAGCTCGACTGCCAATGCCGAGATGCCACTTGTTTTCGCGCTCGTATGCAAAGTAATCCGAGCCTTTGGAGGCATTCAGCACCCGTGTGACGATTGCCAAGTCGTCTTCTGACCTTGTCCTTGAGAGGACAACTTTTCTGAACTGGCATGCGTCTCCCATGGCTGCTGATGAGAAACACCCTTTTCTTTCCGTAGTGACAAGTAAAAGGATGACGAAGGTCAAGACAATCAAGTACCGGCTCTCTGTTGAGTAGGAGAGTGGTGTTCCTCTATGAGGGGCTGGAATTATCCGTGGTCCTTACGTCTACCACTTCGGCATGTCCGTTGCGGGATTGGGCGAGTCGGCGGGAGAGTTTTCGTAAGAACGAACGAGCGTTTGAGCTAGCTGTCCCTGCGGACAACTGGACACGGTGCCATCCTGAGCTCCCACGAAAACGAGAACAGGCGGCGAGATGAGGCTACCAATGACGGCATGCCTAAGGGTTCACAGCGTGCGAGGTCACATATTCCACGGGATGTGTTGGGTATCTACCCCACAACGGGCGGGCATTAGATAATACGCGCAGCGGTGTGTGGAGCCGAGTGGCCATCTTATCAGGAGCGCACACAATTCTCTCCTTTTGCAGGTCAATTAATGCTTTGTACGGAGCATATACCACAGACATTTGTATAATCTGATGCTAAAGTGCCCTACTTACGTGTGATGGTAATGATCTCCACACAGTTGAACCTATTTTAGTTTGGGAGCAACTTTTGCGGGGGGAACGTCTAAAGGGAAGAATTACTTCCATGTATCTATTTACACTCGTAAACGCATGGCCATTTCGTGCTGCTCGCTTCCAGTGTGATGTCCCAGGTTCTCTTCTCCGCATAGAGCCATGAAAGGATTCCCGAGATGCTGCCATTACTCGGATTATCGATACCTTCATTGCAGTGTTCTGCAATCCTGGTAGTTGCATTGATCTGCAAAAATGGCCTGTTGGCTTCAATCCTCGATAGACACCTACTTGGAACGCAATCTAAAAAAAATCTCACTGACAGTCCCAGGTAATTTGGTATAGTCGGCAATAATAACAGCGCTTGCCCAAGTATCACGCAGGCTTCCTAGATGTTGAACGAATCTGCTAAAAGTGGAGGCCTCCTACTGAATAAGACTGCATTGCGATATATATATGACGGTGACGGTATTCCATATAGCACTGAATGATGGAGAAGCAGGGCTGTTACGAATCATACGACGGCTACCAAGGACGGTTGGATCGCGAGGTATCGTCAAAGAGTCCTTGCACTCAAGTATACTCCAAGTTGCAAGTCAGCAAAGTCAACACAACTCCATGGGCTTTGTGAAATGCCACAACGCCTAGATTGATGATGAATAGATAGACTAGTACGAAACTCCCCAAGAAGGTATTTTCGAAGTTGGATGGAATCTTAGAGAACAGTTTCGGGATGCGAAGGCTTCGAGCTAACGGGACCAGACGCGCAATTCCGTACATTCCCGTCTGCATGTGCTGTATTGTATTGCTATCATACAAGCACAGCAATTACGCAGCAAGAACAACTCATCTGCAACACGTCAGAAAAAAGGGGCCTTTATTTGCATGAGCCAACCCTCTGGGATGGTATTCGCTCACCTGGGCAGACGCATTACACACAATATCATATCCGAATGCCATGCTTGTTGGTCCAGCCCAGTCCCTAACGTTGCAATCTTGAATCGTGATATCCGTGATTACCCCAGCGTGTCTTCACATGATACGATATGTTGGGAAAACAGGGAAATTTCCCTCAGCCTCATGCACTGGTCAGAATTGTGGCATGTTTGCTATCGTGATCCAACTCCCTCCGTGTTGCTGTACATTAGTACTCACATAGTCTGCTGCAGAAAATTGGCTTCATGCCTACTTGCTGCAGAATTTTGTGTCATAAAACCACGCAATGAGCCCATAGTCGTAGGCATCAGCGTAATCTCGCTAGGCACCAGTATTTTCTGCCAGCCGGTTCGTTGTCGAAAGCTCCATTGGGGACGACGGCTCAAGATGTTTCTCAGGGGACATTGCCTGCCCCATAGTCAACAAGGGTAACCATGGATCAGGCTGGATGAGAAGGCGCTGACCGTCCCGAAGCTTTGGCCAAATGTGTGGCTCGAATAGTCTCTTGGACAGAGTTGCAAGCCGAGGGCGGGCAAGCCACGGGGATTTTTTAGACGATATGCATTTATCGACGATGGATGACGTGGCGTCTCGGGCACGCCAAAACTAATTTATGGCTTGGGAAAATATGGCGATTGAACGCTGTCCTGTTGCCGGTTTTGGATCGAGATACGGGCACAACGTATGCGCCTACCCATTGTTTTTCTTGGTGACACATCGATTGATGGAGAGAGCGGAACGGCGCATTCCTGTCAATCCCCTGGAGAGATGAAGTATAATGCCGTTGTCATAACAAATTGTTGTTAGACAGACAGCCTGCGGATCCATGCAGAGACGCGGCTGATTCCATTCATGGCCACCACAACCTTAGTTAGTATGGCCTGGGATATTTCTGGGCT
The DNA here is from genome assembly GCF_019434415.1 of Metarhizium acridum. Lineage (NCBI taxonomy): Eukaryota > Fungi > Ascomycota > Sordariomycetes > Hypocreales > Clavicipitaceae > Metarhizium > Metarhizium acridum. The sequence continues at coordinate 60,519 of NW_027094020.1, read as the reverse complement.
TGATTTGTATGATGCTGACCGCTGGCAGGTGACCGGTAATACACCCCCGAATGCAGCAGGAGAAGATGAATGCAGTTGTCTGAACAGCTAGCGCGGGGAAGCAGACAACGAGGCAAGACAATTTTTGTCTTGCAATGCGGTGCTCCCCTCAGCTCAGGCTCGAGGACCGGAGAAGCTTGTCAATTCGATGGCAGTGAAAGTAAATGGCGGCTCCAATTGAGTTTGTTTCGTCATGGTGGTGTGGCACTTGGACCGTGGCAACGCGACCAGTTGATCCTAGAGATCTCTCAAAACAAGAGTTAGGTGTCTAACTGGACAAAGGCATGTCTGTCTGTCTCAACTGTCCTGAACCTTACCAAACCCCGGATCTGCAACAGTCGACATGAACCGGGAGGAGCAGATGGGGAGACTGACCTTGTATCGTGTAAAATGTAGCAAATCACAACGTGGACTGGCGTCCGTCTGAAACGTTTGGAGCAGATTTCGCCCTCAGCTCTCCTGCCACCGTCGCCAGTGCAATGCTGCTGATGTTTATGCAGTATTCGAGACGCAAGACACTATTGCGTGTCCATGTCTCGCTGGCCGCGAGTCCGTGGCTGAAGTCAACCGCTGTGTTCTGTCTTATCTATATCCGGTCAAAACAAACGACCATGGCCAGTCTGACCGTCACGTGGCGACCCGGAAGCGGCACTGGCTCATCGATGACCATTGACCTTCAATTGTCCACAAAAAACTTCACATGTCGATTTCTACGGCTGGCGTCTTTCTCAAACATGTTCACTCCTCTTACGCCAGCTGTGTCCCCTAGATGGTGCGAGAAGAATCAGAGAGTATCACGACAAAGATTTATTTTTGCTTCTGTAGGATGACGGCTCGCCTGGCTTCGGCAACTCTGTGGCACAACAGAATATCCAATCCGCCTTGAGGTCGAATTCTTCCCAAGCCTCTCAGCCGCCTTTTGGATGAACCCCACCCTGGTCGAAAACGGCCGTGCCATCGCCGAGAGGCGCTACTGCTGCCGCTTGTTCCACCGGATTCTCACGCTGGCAGGGTCGTCTCACTGGCTGAGTTAATCTGGTGGCTATTAACTCGCGCCTGGCGATCAGGCAACAGAATAAAAATTGGGGCGCAAGATCGCTGCATGGTCGTTGGACGACGTCGGAAGGGAGGAGCTAGGGACGGTTCTTAGCCGGTTCGAGGGATCTTGAGCTCCAAGAGGCTGGCGCCATGCCTCCATCTCCGTGAATCATCCGCTGCACATTCGGCATCGAAGAAGAAATTTACCCTTCGAACTTTGTCCAGTTGCACACATCTCTATTGTGGTGGTTGAGAAGGTGAAGAAGGTGAGTCAAGGGGATCCTGGAAAGAGCAAAAGGAAAGTGACCTAAGCAGATTGAAGCAGCGAGCCGTGTTGCAAACCGCTGCCCTCTTTTGCCAAGGCCCAAGAGCATCACTCACGCTATGGGCGCAACAAGCAACCGCAGGCCCGCCGCTATCATTCGTGACACAGAATACAAAACAACATGAGGCCGAATAGCCCCATCTGGCGGTGCATCGTTATACAAAAGCGTCCACTCATCAGTGAGACAATTCTGTTGCCTGGCTGCATCCGGGCTCCATTTTGGGCAGGAGAATCAAGCCCTTGTCCAGACGACAGTGGCGCCGCCGCTCGCAGTCAGAGCAATCATCGTGACAAGAACCAATTGCTTGGCATTTTCGGAGTCAAGAGCACGGACGCATTCTAGATTTTTCGCAGGGCGGTGTGATTCTGCGAGGCGCGCAAGCCGGCAACGGCGCCTTGATGCCCCTCCCTGTCAAGGCTTTCGTTCTGAAGATTATTGGGTTGCCAGCCTTGTCTGCCCGTGCTCCTGCAAATTGCAACCGATTGTGCAGAACCGCCTGAGACATGGTGACGGGGTGTGTTGTGTGCAAACAGAGTGCGGTGTGGCCGAACCTGGCCATGGGTGTGAAGTCGCCCCATGAACAATGTGACTTACTTTTTACGAGGACAGTGACTATCGACCCTACTACTTTTGTCCGGGATCACGATGGTTCTCTTAATTCAGAGAGAGAAACTCGTTGCATGTTCCACCACCTTAAGCTGGATCGCGTCGGATATCTTCAACGCCAGGTTCTCATCGGGGAGGACGACATGAACCGGAATAAGGGTTAATTTAACGGACAACCAGGGGCCTTGGCCAATGCATCTCCCTTGAAAGTGTGAACTGGCGGGAGTTGGCTGCAGACAGACGTCAGGTGGCGTCTGTATGCGCCACCACGGTCCTCCTATCGGTCATTTTCTCCTGCTTTGGGTCTGTTACCTCCAATTCACTTACTTACTATCCACAGTCACGTTTTGGAGGAATGGTCCGGGGTGCGGGGATGTGGGGAGAAAGCCAAACGGCCCCGGACTTCAATACCCCCCCGGGTTTACAATCCTACATTGTATGTCAGGGTCTATCTAGCTAACAATCATCTGGGACACTCTTGGGCCTCAGCTCCCTCCAGTTGTGATGGTCGTGTCCAGCTCCTTGTGCCCACAAGCGATGAATGGGTGGGCCCAGGCCAAGGATCTGTCTTCACCTTTCACCGTTAGTTATTGTCCAACTTAATGTAAAATAATTTGGCCCCATTCAGTTTCCGGACCAAACGACAGGACAGAGGTTTGACAGCTCTTATTCCAAAGAACTCAAATAGCCATCGCCTCCCGCCTTGAGTTCCTTCGACGTCCAATTGCCTTGGTCCTACTTTAACCAATCTCCTCTTCATTGCCTCCGGGTTTGAGAAACGGAGAAAACGGCCCAGCATTGAAAGTCGTCACTGTGTGGAGGCTGTAGTCGGACTGAGCTTTGCAAGATCCGGAAACTTTGGAGACAAAGCGTCACTCAAGGTCGGCAGGCAGAAGCACATTCAATCGCCATGTCGAACATATAGTCAGTTCAAGACCCGCTGGGAGCCAGAGCTCCTAATTCATTGTCTCGGTGTGAGACACTAACACGTCGTTAGCCAAGATTCGAAGGCTGCTCGCAATGAACACCTTGAGGAGAAGGGTACCACCCACACTGAGCAAGTGGACATGCAACAAAACCTTGAAGCTAGGTAAATGAACAGCACTCTGGCAACCACCGCACACAGAATTGCACGATGGGCTGACCAAATATCGCATTTAAGAATCCGCAATCCATTGCAGGGCATTCCTCGATCTCAGCTGATGCAGGATGTGGAGGATTTTGCGCAAAGAAAAGGCCTACAAGAGCACGTTGCGCTTTTGAAAAAAGGTGCATTGGTTGCCCAGGATGCTGCCAACGTTCACAATATCGATGGTCCTGAGAAGCTCTCTTCCGAAGAGCTCGAGATCCTCGGTGATGAAGTCACTCACAAGTGGCGTATGCCCATGAGACTCTTCCTAACCATCTTCACTTGCTCCATTGGTGCTGCTGTCCAGGGATGGGATCAGACAGGTAGTAATGGCGCAACCATTTTCTTTCCCAAGTACTACGGCATTGGGGGGACCAGTGATCGAGACACAATCATCGTGGGCTTGATTAATGCCGGCCCATATATTGGCTCTGCGTAAGTAGTCATGCCAACTGAAGCTCTATTTGACACATGCGACTCGTTGGCTAACGAATTATCTAGCCTCATTGGCTGCTGGTTGTCTGACCCATTGAACAACTGGTTTGGACGAAGAGGCACTATTTTCTTCTCCGCCAACTTCTGTATCTGGCCCGTCATTGGATCTGCTCTGTGCCATACATGGGAGCAACAGCTAGCGTGCCGTATTCTCATGGGAATTGGAATGGGCGCAAAAGCATCCACGGTTCCCATCTACGCCGCCGAAAATTCTCCCGCTTCCATTAGAGGTGCTTTGGTCATGTCTTGGCAAATGTGGACCGCTTTTGGCATCATGTTGGGAACCGCTGTCAACCTGGCCGTCTACAAGGTCGCAGGTCCTTTGAACTGGCGTCTCATGCTCGGTGCTCCCTTTCTTCCCGCCGTGCCTCTTATGGCCCTGATTTATCTTTGCCCAGAATCTCCCAGGTGGTACATGAAGAAGGGTCGATTTCAGGAAGCCTGGGAGTCCATGTCCAAGCTCCGCCGAAACCCTATTCAGGTCGCTCGTGATATCTACTATATCAGCGCCCAGCTCGAGATTGAGAAGGAGGTCATCGGCAACACCACCTATGTCACTCGTTTCACCCAGCTTTTTACCGTCCCTCGTGTCCGCAGGGCCAACTTGGCCGCATTTACCGTCATGATTGCTCAACAAATGTGTGGAATCAACATCGTCGCCTTTTATTCCACCTCTATTTTTGAGCAGGCCTTCCACAACGACCCTAACCCGCAGTTCAAGGCCATGATTGGATCTTTTGGCTTCGGTTTGGTCAACTGGCTATTTGCTTTCCCTGCCTTTTTTACCATTGATACATTCGGTCGCCGCAGTTTGCTTCTCTTTACATTCCCCCAAATGTTCTGGACTCTCCTAGCTGCTGGTCTTTGCACCCTTATTGACGCTGAAGGATCCATGGCGGAAGCTCGCACTGGACTGGTGTGCTTGTTCGTCTTCCTATTCGGCGCTTTCTACTCCCCCGGTGAAGGTCCTGTTCCATTCACATACAGTGCTGAAGTTTACCCTCTGTCTCATCGTGAGACCGGTATGGGTTTTGCCGTTGCCACCTGCCTTTTCTGGGTATGTGGAAGTCCCCTTGGCATGAATAGAGTTGCACCGCTAACTTTGTGTAGGCCTCTGTATTAGGAATCACGTTTCCCTTTATTCTCAACCGCCTTCAGACGATTGGTGCATTCTCGTTGTACGCAGGTTTCAACGTGCTTGCATTTATCATGATTTTCTTCTGGGTGCCTGAGACCATGCAACGTACGCTCGAGGAGCTGGACTGGGTGTTTGCCGTTCCCACTGGCAAATTCGCCAAGTACCAGCTTACCGTCGCCTTGCCCTGGTGGTTCAAGAGATATATCCTCTTCCGGCGCAATGCCACCAAGGAGCCCCTGTATCATTTTGAGAAGGTTGCCACGACTGCTGGAAAGGATTCGTTTGCTAATCAGGCCATGGTACCTAGCTCTGACGATGAGCGCCACCATTGACGTCGGTTGTAGGTGTGTGTGTGTGTGCGATGCCGAGTTGTCAGGCCAGATTTTATGCCCGATTGTCGAGTTCTTGAGCTCTGATACCCCCACTCCCGGTCTGACAAAGTTGACATGGCATGGTTTCGATTTGTTAAGACGTCATGACATTTTACCTGCGAGGTTCCTAATGTTGAATATTGAATGCGAGGAGGCTTTGTCTGAAACGGCTTGTTTGTTTATATATGCTCAAGACTCGGTTCCATAGTATCATTTATCCTAGGACTTATGAATACGAAAAGGCCAGACATTTTCCTGGAATTGTTGCCATCGAATCTCATCTTTTTTTCGATAAACCTTTGCGCCGAACGCGCCCAGGTTGACACGTCCGTGCAACATTCTAATGTATTACAGTTGTCGGATCTCCTGTGCTGGCAGATTGGCAATAGTAGATCCAAGCGGCATCAGGCTGGTAGAATGCTGTTACATACTGTGCCATATTATGATGGTAGTTGTAGTGATAGATATACATGTTTTATCCACGGCTCTATGTCCTTTTCTTAGAGTGGTTCGGCAATTTACGATGAGCCAACGGTACGAAGTCGAGCACAATATGTCCCGTGCGAGTGATGACGGGTCGGAAAAATACGAAGCCCCGGACAGCCCGTTGGCCTTGAATTCAGGTGTCATTCGCAACTTCTCCGCCTCAAAATTGAGCAAACCTTTTGGTGCCCGTGTTCCTGGCAGCCGATGCCGCTCCCCGTGAAAGAAGCACGTGAATAATCCATCGACTCACCCTTTAGGCCCATGCCCACATCATTGACAAAGTTGATCATCTCTCTGTTACTATGCCCACTACCGAGCAGGAGCTCTTCTTTTATAATGGGGACGGCGTAGGGTGCGAGAACCTCGCAAATTACAGGCCATGCGGGCTCCATCCTGTCATTCTCGGCGACGTCCTCCCGAAGCCCGGTACTTGTGTGAACGATGAGGCAAAAAAGCCAAGATACCGAATAGCACAGAAGCTTGGGTATGGAGGATTCTCAACGGTCTGGCTAGCACGTGATCTCGATGAGGAGTAAGTTTAGCTTCGGCATTGATACCATAGCATGTTTGCTAAGAGAAAATGATGTTGCAGAAGATATGTTGCTGTGAAAGTCTGTCGCGGATCTGACCATGCCGTTCAGAGCAATGAAGTGACAATTCTCCGCCAAATCCACCGCAACGGGCTGGGAAAGCCCGGTTATACTAACATTATTGAGATCCATGATGTCTTTACAATCCGTGGCCCGAATGGGTTTCACGAGTGTCTAGTAACGGAAGTTGTACTTCCCCTACATAGCGTGTCTGTCCTACAGAACTACTCGCCTCCGCAAGTGACCAAACAATTACTGAGGGCGTTTGATTTTCTGCATGGGGAGGGGGTGGTACATGGCGGTAGGGCTAAAAATCCAACGACGAAATTGTAATAGCAAATTGCTTTTTACGGCTAACAACGGGCGTGGTTTTTAGATCCTCATTATGCCAACTTTGGTATCGCAATACCACGGTTACAGCAGTTTGATGAAGGGGCTATTGCAGACTACTTTGCAGATCCTCCCCTGATCCCAGTGGTGCCGCGTGATGCATCGTTTCCAAGAGATTCAGTACCGAGCTATATTGCCGAAACGGTCCCCTTGGGATCTTTTGTACTGGATAAAAAGTGCCTTCCCTCAAGCGAGGAGGTCTGTTTAAAGGTTTTCGATTTTGGAAGAGGCAAGCCGTTGACCCATTCCCATTTACTGCTCAATTACTAACAAGTCGAGTGTATATTAGCATGCTGGACGGATAAAATTGACAAACTACCAGGCGCTGCTCCTCCCACAGTTCGGCCGCCCGAGGTCTACATGCATGACTTATCCGGCGGAAGGATCGGATCCGTCTGGAGCGTAGAAGCGGACATATGGGCAATTGGGTGTACAGTAAGTCACTTGATTGAAGCCTGCATGGTGCATATATGTAAACAGATTGACAGGCATACGAGATGAAAGTCGAAGGCGAACTTGTGTCGGTATATGGCGACCTTCGGTATCAGCTTTACCAACGATTGCGGATAGGTGGGGCGCCATTGGAGGACTGGTCCGAGTATTGGAACTTGGAGAAGTTCTGCGAGAGTACAAAGGATTGGAGAGTGCCAATGTTACCGGTACTTGATACGGATGAGATCTGGGAGGGTCGCAGACCCAAAAGTAATGCTGATGGTGTGGTCTTTGTCGACTTCATACGGAAGATGGTCAGGACGGAGCCTTCGAGAAGAAGTCAGATAGCTCGACTCCTTGACCATCCTTATTTGTCTTGAAGTAACGTAACGCAGGGGCCAGACTAAGACATTCAGGATCACCGTACTTGGCTGTGAGAGTGGTTATTCAGGGACTGCGACGACACGACTGAGAAGGCTTTGGCTACAAATGGTGTCGCCAAGTGCTGGCGCCTAAACAACATTGAACCTTTTTCTAGGCCGTTACCAGCAGCCGCTCGCATGCAATGCGGCCTTGTTGGATTGAAGTAAACCACAGTTACCAATAACAAAAAGGTACCGCACCCATATGTATCAGTAGCCATGCTATTACAGCCACTGATTTGCCGGTAAGAGCCCAGGCATGCCTACCAGTAGGCGGCAGACGGTCAAGTTGCTGTTGGCCGGGCCATTGAATGCTGGCAACCATGAGCAGGGACCCGGCGGTTGCAACGGACAATTTTTGTTCCTCATTGTTCATCGCTGCCATGTTTTCGACATGTAGACGGCCTAGGTGTGTAACAAGACGTGGCCGGCGCTTAAGCATATTTGGGCTTACCAACCCACAAATTTGACAACATCATCTTGCGGTGCAATACTTGATACATGCAGTAACAGATGAAACTCGAGGCAAGCGCTTACGTCTGTGGATGTGGAGGGGCGCTTCTTCTCCCACTTGATCCACACAACGACCCACTTAGTTGTCGACGGGTAACGAAATCATCTTATTCTGAGCCAACATGGTTGTCGTACATGCATTTGCGTAGGGCTCTATCGAATCCCAGAGAGCTATATAAGACATGAGATTCAGACACCACCATGGCCAGATAAACAGACACACACAGTTTTCAGTTGGAGCGAAGAATATATCTCAATCCTCCGTCAACCTTAGTAACCTTTTTCCTTGTTTTATCTTTGTTTTTTATTGTGGGCTGTATCCGACCAGCATCTCAACTGCAACATCATGTCTTGTCAAGGTCACGTCGACACAACCGACTACGATGGCGCACCACTCTTGCTGCTGTTTCTTCTTGACAAACAACGAGATGTAGACGAGCTATGCGCAGATCTAGACAACCACGTAAAAGTTCTTCGGGCCTTCGCCACGGCGTGGAACAGAGGGGTGAAGTCACTGATTCGGCCCAGTAACACTTACACCTGGTTCGCTGATAAATGGACAGGATGCCTCCGTACCGTTCGGTAAGTTACCTCAACGAAACCCTACTTCGAAGACGGTGGACACTGGAAAAAAGGCAGCCAATCTCAGCCTTAGTATTGGAGGTGGCCACTGCAGAAGCATCAATGCAACCGCTTTTCCCGGGGTTTAAAGCCTAGGGTCATGGTTATGTTGCCTCTCTTCTCGCCGAATACAGTATTCTTTGTTGGTCAGCCTAACGGGACAGCTGTCCTGCTTGTGCTATAAGCCCCGGCATAAGGGGACCACTCACACGCCATTAGGGATGTATATTGTCACCACGCGTTGCATCGCCAAACAATGCATGTGCGACTGCATCCTGGGACCTGCTCCCTCCGGCTTAAACACGGCCAATAGCATATTCTGACCTTGCACTGTGACCTCCCGCCTCCCCTTTAAACATTTCCCTCCTTCATTCTCTTAAGCTATAACGATAGGCCGCTTATAGCGAGGCCACAGAATTAAAAGCGACCGCGCGTAAACGAGTCTTCGTAGAGTAAACCTCCCTTAAAAAAGGCTAAGCTTTCTAAAGAGAGTAATGTTACGAACGACACTGCACGAGAGACGGGACGGGACCGCACCGGCTAGGACAGGCACGACCCGTAGGCACGAGAGGAAGGTAAGGGCACGTGACTAGCTATGTGACCTAAAAGGCGATTAAAGACTTAAAGTGTTAAGTTAATAATCTAGGACAAGACTTAATAGGATTAAAGGTTAAGCTAGTTAACTAAGAAGTTAAAAGAATTAATAGTTAAGCTAATTGATTTAAATTTATAATAGAGAAGTAAACGGGTACTTAAGAAGAAGGTATCTTTTATAGCTAAATAGTCTAGTTCTCTATTAATTAATCTAAGTAATAGTTTTATTATTAAGAGTTATACTCTTAATAGCCTTATTATAATACTACTTAAAAGCTACTTTATAGTATTTAACCTAACTTACTTTTTAAGAAATAAACCTATTATGCCTTAAAATTTAAGCTATTATTACATTTTAATTAATCCTATTTAATAAGTTACCTTAAAACTTTAAGTAATAATAACTTTTAAGATATTTACTTTAAGCGGAAAGACTATTAACTCTAAGGAGATAATAAAGTACCTTTATAATAAGATTACTAAGCTTAAAAAGTAGAATTAATAGCTTTTTAACTAATAGAATAATCTCTATAAAAAACTTAAGGTATAAGAAGAGAAACTTATAGTAGTTTAAAATCTTACACTTATATTCTTTATTAATAATAATAATATACTAAAATTCCTTAAGCTTAAATTATATAATAGTTATAAGGGTAATATAAGAAACTTTCTTATATAAGCCTAAGCTTACCTATAAGTTAATAAAAAAATCTATATAATACTTAAGTTATAGATTCTTTATATTAGTAACCTCTTAACTAAAAAAGTAATAGAATAATAGGAGCTAACCCTTTACGTATATCTTAAGTATAGCGTTAAAGTTAAAGTAAAAGTTATTTATATCTTCTTTAATTATAAAACCTTTAAAGAATAACTTCTTATTATATTTAAAAACCCTAATAAGTATAAAGAAGCTATATAATAACTTACTTAACTTAAGTAAACTAAATTTATAGCTTATTACGTTAAGGAGTTTAAACGTATTATAGTAAAACTTAATTGGAATATTAAACCTAAAATAGAAGTTTTTTATTAAGGACTTAAAGAAGAAGTAAAGAATAACATTTATTAAGAAGATTATTCTAAGTTATTTAACGACTTTATTAAAATAATTATTAAGGTAAATAACCGTTTATATAAGTAACGTTATGAAAAAAGTTATAGGAAATTTAAATTATATGCTAGGTTTAATAAATCTAATAGTAGTAAGCTACGTTAAATATTAATAGTATATAGGTACCACGCTAGACCTATAAAACTTAACGTTATAAATAAGAAAAGGGGGAAGACTTATTATAATTATAGTAAGATTAGACACTTTATAAATAAATATAAAGCCCTAAAAAAGCTATAAAAGCTAATTCCTAAAGGTAAGAAGCTTTATACTATAAACTAAGAAGACTTACCTACGCGAAATCTTAGTATAATAAGTAATAAAGAAAGCCTTACGTTAATAAATAATATTAGTTTAGATAAAGATTAGGAATTTAAAACCTAACTAGTACCTAATAACTTTTAGGAATACTAAATACCCTTATTAAAAAGTGAACCTTTACTAGAATAAATCTAAGAAGAAGAGAATTATTTAATTAAGAAAGATAAACCTAAAATTAAATATAAACTTCTTAATTAAACCTTTTATTATAATAATAATTACTACACGCACCTTAATAGTAAGTAAGGTAGCAAATAGTTTCTATAAGAATAAAAGGGAAGAAGAATAACCCTTATAATATAATTAAAATTATAATAAATTAATTTAAAGATATTAAACGGGAAGTTATACTATATTAAGAATAACGTATATACTACCTAAGCTATAACCTTATAATATAAGAAGAAAGGGAACTATATAACTATGAGTAACTCGCTTAGCTTAAGTTTAATTAATATAAATAGTAGATTAAGCGATTACTAAGAAAGCTCTAATAATACGTTAGAGGATAATTACTAATAATAGCGCCTAGAATAACGCGTTAAAGAATAATATAAGAATAGAATTAATAAATTAGGAAATAATAGCTATTATTATAATTAAAACTAATTTCTTAACGGAGATCTAATAGGTCTTTATATACTATAAATATTAATAGTATAACACACCTTATAATTAATATAACTATAATAGAACGAAAGATCTAGGTAATAATTAATAGTAAAGTATAAGGAAATTTTATCTTATTAAATCTTATTAATAGATTATAATTACCTTAAACACTTAAAGATAAGCCCTATTAACTTATAATTATAAAAGGAACTACGGTAAAGTATAGCTAAGAAGTAATTAATATAAAAGTTACGTAGCTTTTAGTTAATATATAAGGTATAAAACACTAAGTTATACTAGATATTATAGTAATCTTAAAATATAATATTATATTAGGGATACCCTAGTTATAAGCGAGTAATCTACGAGTTAATTAAAGAACTAATTAACTTTAATAGAATTTACTAGAATACGATTATAAAGTAAAGAGCGGCCTATAAAGGGCACCTTATTTAAACTATAATAGGCCTCTAGGAATATACGTAATTACTAGAGAGCTTAAAGCTAAGATAACGGAGATTCCTAAGAAATACTTAAAGTATAGTAAGCTATTTAATAAAGAGCTAGAAATAGGACTATTAAAGTATTTACGCTAGAATTATAAGATTAAACTTTAGCTTAATATTAAATTAACGTTTAATAAAATTTATTCTTAGAACCTTAAGTAAGATAAGGCGCTTAAGAAGTATTTAAAGGATATACTATAAAAGGGATATATATAACTATTAGAGTCCCTAATAGAATACCTAATTTTATAGGTATTAAAGAAGAACGGGAAACTATAATTATATATTAATTACTAACACTTAAATAAGATTATAATTAAGAATTAATACCTATTACCGCTTATAACGGAAATTAGAGATAAAGTTAAAAAAGCTAAATAGTTTATTATACTTGACTTAAAAGGAGCTTATAACCTTATACGAATAAAAGAAGGCTATAAGTGGATAATAGTATTTTAAACTAATAGAGAATACTACGAATATTTAGTAATACCTTTTAAGCTTACTAACGTATTAGTAACCTTTTAAAGAATAATTAATATAATCTTATAAAAATAACTAGAAGTATTTATAGTTATATACCTTAATAATATTCTTATTTACTTAAATACCCTTAAGGAATATAAACGATATATATATAAGGTATTATAAACTTTATAGAATAATAAACTCTTAATTAAAGCCTTAAAATACTAGTTCTACTAGAATACTATACACTTTTTAGGGTATATACTTACATATAAAGAAATATAAATAAGCTTAAATAAGATTAAAACTATTAAGAAATAGCTTATATTAAAGAATTTAAAAGAAGTTAAAGAATTTATAATATTCGTAAACTTTTACTATAAGTTTTTAAGCGAATATAAAGATATTTTATAATCTCTTATAAACCTAATAAAGAAAGAAGTTAGCTTTTAATAGAACGAATTAAAAGCTATAGTATTCTAGAAGATAAAAGATTTAATTACGTTAGAACCTATATTAAAAGTACTTAATTAAGATAAACCTTATAAGCTTAAAATAAACGCCTTAGACTTTATATTAGGCGAATAGCTTAAATAACGAGATAATTAAGGAAGATTATATCTAATTATATTCTTCTTAAAGAAACTCTATAAACCTAAACTTAATTATAGGATTTATAATAAAGAACTTATAGCTATTATTAAGTGCTTTAAAGAATAAAGATATTATCTTATAAAAGTAAAGCATTAAATTAAAGTTTATACTAACTATAAGAATCTCATATTGTTCTTAACTATAAAGAATTTAAATAAACGATAGATTAAATAGTATAAAACCCTTACGAATTATAACTTTAAGATTATATACTATAAAGGATCTAAAAATAAAAGAGTAAACGCGCTTAATTAAAGAGAGAACTTAAAATCGAATAAGTAAGTGAGTAATACACCCCTATTACGCGCTATTAAGGATAAAAACCTTATGTTAGGCACCCGAGAAATTAATATAATATAGTAAGTTAAGCTAGATAAAACATAGATATAATAGATCGTATTATATATTAAGAATAATAGTTACCTGGATAATTAAAAAACGAAAACGCATTTATTTAAGGAAGGTAAGACCTTCTTATATAATAAACGGTAGTATATTCCTAGTATACTTTAAGAATAGCTTATTAAGAAAATACATAAGCACCTATTATACGAATATTAGGGTGTAGGGAAAACGATTAGTAGGCTAAGAAGATTATACGACTTTCTAAAAAGCAGAAAAATAGTATAAGAAGTTATTAAGAAATATAACACGTGTAATAAAGTAAAATTAGCGTAACACGCACTATACGGAGAATTATAACCGATATTACCACTTAAAAGAGTATAGTAAACTATTATAATAAACTTTATCGTTAAACTATTAAAGTTAAAAGAACCTATAATAGGAGTAGCTTATAATAGCATTCTAGTTATTATAGATAAACTTATAAAATACGCCTACTATATTCCATATAAGAAATCAAGTAATACTAAGGACTTAACGTATATATTCTTTAAAATAGTTATTATATAATATAGATTACTAATAAAGCTTATATTAAATTATAATAAATTATTTACCTTAAACTTTTAGAAATGCCTTATAGAAACTATAAAGATTAAATAAAGCTTATTAATAGCATTTTACCTATAATTAAATGGATAAACAAAAATCTTAAACTAAATACTTAAATAATATCTGCGAAGCTATGTTAACTACTAATAGAATAATTAGGTAGAATAGCTACTACTAGTATAATAGGCTTATAATAGCTCTAAGATTAATAATATAAAGATATTACTATTTAGGGTAAATTACGGATTTAACCCTATTATTAAAACACATATAATATAGAATATAAACGCGCTAGTAGCTATAACGTATATAGTAATTATAATAGAAATATAAAAATACTTATAATAGAAATAGATATTTTTATAGAACCAAATAAAATATTACGCGAATAGAAAGAGATTATTAGCGCTAATCCTAGAGAAGAGATATAAAGTATACCTTATTTATAAAAACATTAAAACTAAGCGACCTAGTAATAAACTTAACTAAAAGAAGATTAAACTATTTCTTATTAAACGAAAAATCTTAAATATTAACTACGAACTATTATTATTAAATAAAATAAGAATCTATTTTATATTTTATATATTACTACTAAAGAAAGCACTAGATAAATCTATAATCGCTATAAATATTATAATAGAAGATACTAATAAATATAAAGTTAAGCGAATACTTAAAGTATAGGGAGATATAAAGAATTATTATTATCTTATTAAATAAAAAGGATATTTAAACTCTAAAAACACCTAGAAACTAGCTAAAAATCTCACGAATTACTTAACGTTACTTAAATAGTTTTATTTCTAAGAAACGTATTTTAATTAATCTTTTAAGTATTATTTAATAACTTAATATTAAATTTAGTATTTAAGAAATGAACTAAAATAGGATTTAAATCCTTAAAAGAAGTAAAAAGAACCTTTATAATCTTTTAAAGCTATTTTGCTTTCTTACGTTTCACACGTTTTAACTCTTTAACGTTATTAATATTACGCGTAACCGCACGTATTATTTTCTTAAACTATAATTTCTTTTATTTTCGTAAATATAAGACCTTTTAATTCTCAGCTAAGGCACGCTTCTTAGCTTCTTTAAGCTCCCTTTTAAGCTTATAATATTAATTTATAATACTATAAAGCTATTAAGGGGTTACCCTTATAATATTATAATTCCCTTACTTGTCTACTATACACTTTATATAATAACTTAAATTAGAAACGAAGGCTTTATATTAGGGAAGTTCTATACGGGTATAATAAGCGTAAGCCTTTATAAAGGATAAAGACGGATTATTAATTATCGTAGAAAGAAGGTTATTCTAGTGAAGGGAAGAAGTAAATAAAGCTTTAAACCGCTATTTTAAGACACGATTAGTTAATATAATAGTATATAATAATAGAAGGAAGAAAACGCATAATACTTAAGCTAGCCTATTTTAATAGCCTTAAGAATAAGACTAATAAAGGAGGGGTATAATATTACGAACGACACTATATGAGAGACGAGACGGGACCGCACCGGCTAGGACAGGCATAACCTGTAGGCACGAGAGGAAGGTAAGGGCACGTAACTAGCTACGTAACCTAAAAGGCGATTAAAAACTTAAAGTGTTAAGTTAATAATTTAAGATAAGACTTAATAGGATTAAAGGTTAAGCTAGTTAACTAAGAAGTTAAAAGGATTAATAGTTAAGCTAATTAATTTAAATCTATAATAAAGAAGTAAACGGGTACTTAAAAAGAAGGTATCTCTTATAGCTAAATAATCTAGTTCTTTATTAATTAATTTAAGTAATAGTTTTACTATTAAGAGTTATACTCTTAACGGCCTTATTATAATACTACTTAAAAGCTACTCTGTAGTATTTAACCTAACTTACTTTCTAAGAAATAGACCTACTATGCCTTAGAACCTAAGCCACCGTTACAAGTAACTTCTCGCTAGAATTTCAAGATAACCTATTAAAAGTCTAGCTTACGTCGCGTGCCTTAAGGGAGCTTAACCGTTAAAACGAGACCTAACCTTTACTAAGATTTCTAATACCTGAGTTATATGATATATCTAATATAATTTACTCGATTCGCGAGATACGGTAGCTCTAACATCCGTTATCTTTGAGGAGTATAGCTTTAATTTACCTTTAATAGTTACTTACTAATTACTCTAGCTAGTATACCTAGAGCTCTTACGAATATAGTAAATACAAGTGTATTGTGTATTGTATTTTATATTGTATTATATTTTCGTGTATTATATTTAAATACATTATATTGGGAACGGGAACAGAGCCTAGAAAACGACGCGCGTCAGCTATATCCGCCCGAAAAACGCCTGGAAAACGAGCTAATATAGGCACGGCTTTAACGAGCTTATAGAGAGAGCTAAAAGCTACTGCGAGGCTAGCCTAATATTAAAGGCTATAAAAAGAGGTTATACGTACGAAAATTAAGGGTTTAAAGAAGAAAGAAAGAAAGAAAAATTAATAGCTTAATTTAAAGCTCTTATAAAAGCTATAATAGGCCTTAAATAGCTAGTAATAGCTAGAGTATTAATAAGAAAACTATATTTTTATTTTTTTAAAAAGCTTAAATAATTAATAATAAATCTAATAAAATACTTAAATTATAATAATAAATACATAAAATGGTAAATATTATAACTAATTAACTTATTTAAAAAAGTGGGTTCTTTTAGCTTATTATAAGCTTAAAAATTAGGTTATATAATTTTTTAAAAATATATTATATTATACTATACTATAAAAACTATAATATATAGTTTTTAAAGTTTTAAGCTTATAATAGTATATAAGAACCCACTTTTTTAATATTAGCTTATAATATAGAATTTATACTAGTTATTCGTAAGACTTATAATTCTATAAGTATTTTATTAGATTTAATATAATTTTTTATATTTAAAACTATAAAAACTATAAAACTATAAAATTATATTATAATTAATACTCTAATAATAACTAGCTAAGCTTAGTTAAGTAGCTTTAAAAGTAAAGAAAAAGTAAAGTTCATTATAATATATTAATTATATTAAAAATATTTAAGATATAGCTTAATATTAGGCTTAAAATAATATAATATAATATAATACTTAAAGAAAATTACGTAATAGCCTTAAATACTTAAATATTAAAATAAATACTTAATTAATATATTAAAGTTAACTTAAAATAAAAGTAAAAGGGGTTTTCTTTTTATATAAAGGGTTTTTTTACTTAAATTATATATAAAAGTACTAAAATAGCTTATAATAGCTTTAGGGTACTCAAATAAATAAATAAATAAATATATTATAATATATAACTTAAATACGTATAAATATATTTCTAGTAAAAAAGACTCTTATTTTTAAACTTATAATTATAAGCCTAATTATAAGGCTTATAAGAGATATTTTACATGGTTAAAAAGAGCTAAATTAGCTCTTTAAAATATACTACTTTTTATTATTATAAGTTATTATATTAAAAGGTTATAAGTAATAAAAAGTTTACTTTAATTTACTTACTTTTTATTTTAAGATATAACTTTAAAACTTTATATTTTACTTAATATTAACGTTTTAAAGCGTTTTTTAAAATTTTAAAATCACGTGATTTTAAGCTTTTTTTTAATATATAATATACTTATATAAGTATTTATTTATAATATTAAATACTTTATAGCTTTATCTTATATTTTTAGGTATTTTTATCTTATTATTTATAATATATTATAATATAATATAACATAATACTTTATAGTAAAAAATATAAAAATATAATACTTTTAAAGCTCTAGCTTAGTCGTATCTTTAAATCTTATAACGAAGCTTTAGCCCTATATGTATTAATACTTCTTATCTTATATTGGTCGAAATATTGCAAAAATTTATTATGCAAAACAATGATATATATACAGTACCCATGGCTATATTTTACGAAGTTTTTCCAAGTTACAAGTATTAGCCTCCCACCAAATTGTCAATTGCTCGGGGCGCTCATCCATTTTACTCGGGGCGCTCAATACCCCACCACGCCCCAATTTTGGTCTAGCGGCCCCGATTCCAGACCCTATAGTACATTTTTAGTTCAAATGCATGGCAGTAAATGCCCTTAATTAAATAATAAGGTGCTTGTGTAATTTACATGATTTTTTTAAGCCGCTGTACACTTTTAGGCCGAGGTGGTGTTAAAGAAGGAAAAACGCTGCTGCCCGCTGAAAAATTCATACGGCTGCAGCTTTATTAAAAAATCCGTTAATTTTTAATAGAGCTTTTTAGTGTTAAGTAAAGCTGCCATGCATTTTTACTGAGAATGTACTATGAGGTCTGGCAGCGGGGTTGACCGCAGAAAAATTGGGGCGTCAGCGCCCCGAGTAAATTGGATGAGCGCCCCGAGCAATTGACACCAAATTGGGCCAGGGCGATGAATCCCGGATATCCGGGTAACTATCCCGTGGACACATCCACTAGCCCGGCCGCCCTCAAGCCCGCAGAGATTCTGGCGTCACCTATACGCGGCATCTATTTGGATACCGGTCGCGTTTACCTGCTCTGAGTTCTAAAATCTAGATGAGCAGTTACTCCATGCTTAGTTGTCTCACAAAATGTCATGGGTATTTGGTTTTAAGAGGAACGCTATGCTCTAGACTAACTACATTATATCCAGGTCACTTTAACCATAGGCAAAGTTTTCCTTTATCATTCGCCCCTTCCTCCTAGCAGATGATAAACCAAACGCCCGGTTGGATTTGACGTGGCGTTTTTCTGCCCGGTTGTGTTAAGCTCTCGCTTCTGGAGGACTCTGTCACGACTTGTGAAGAAATATCTCACCAGACACGGAATTGAAGATAGCGAGGCTTCAAATCTGCTAAGCCTATGCACTTTACGAGCCGCCTTCGCGTGTCGCTGTGTGGAAGAGGCAGCGCCATCGATACGCGCAAACAACAGCGTTCACGTACAAAAACAAAATACCACAGTTCGAGGTCGTCGATATAAGGAGACCCATTTGCGCCAATATGGGAGTCCTTAGTTGTGCTGATCTCAAGCAGCAAGAAGCAGTTTCCGGTTTATGCCAGGTCGGTTGACATAGCTCCCAAGTGAACTCAGACACTCGCGTGGGAACGAACCTTGTTCACCAACTAAATCAGTCGTAAGCTTCGGACTTGCACATAGAGTGCATAGCTTCAGCTACGCCGACGCACTCATCATGTGAGGCTTTGCTCAGCGGTAGCGCACTGTCACTGGGCAGTGGCTTCTTGACGGTTTCTGCAAGTTCGCTACCCGAATCGCTGGGGCCCCTGGTGAGTGTTGGTATTGAGCTGGACATTGACGTGCAAAACTCGTGGCACAATGAGGGTGAACAGGTAGTCTCGTAAGATAGTCTTCTTCGTGGACGACCCCTGAACTCATGATCGCCATCGTCCATCCCGTCAAAATTCGATGTGTCTGCATCGGCTGCGGGTGTATCGTCGCGTCGGCGCTTGCTGGGGCTTGGAGTCCTGCTGGCAACCCTTGATCGTGGGGCGAGTTGTGTTTTATACTGCAAGCCGGTTACCTCGACGCGGTGCCGACTCGTTTCCCCTGCTTTCAGGATAAGGAGTGCACGTTTGCCGCCGGAGAGGGTAAAGGTGCTGAGGGCGTGGATTGTGTACGCAAACCGCGCAAAAATATATTCTACCGCAATGTCGGTAAGGGGTTGCATATGTACATTATGAAAGCTTCGAGCAAGTTCGTCCTGTGCTGCTCCGTACAAGACGTGAGTTACCCACCTGCCCTTCTTTGGCACGATCATAAACCGTTTCGCATCAAAGATTGTATGAGCGTCCAATCGCAAAAGAATCGCGTTTCTCGGGTCATCTGTTGTCCCCCTCTCTTCCCATGCCGAGTACTGAAACATGGAATTTTTTGTATACCACAATTCCTCCGACTTGGGAAGTAGATGGGCTCCCTCTGTACCTAGAGTACTGTTGGTAACTCGACAAGAAACATCTCGGGTCAAAACTATGCTATTGCAGGTTGTTTCTCGAGGCAGGCCGATGGCCTTGGGGATTTTAAGGCCTTCAGATGACCACGTTGGCGGCATTCTTCCATGGGGGAAGATGCAACTAGCAAAATCGGCGACAACGTCATATTTTTGAACTTGTGGTACGTGGAAGTAGTAGTTTTGCTCTGTCAAGATTTCGTCCGGCCCGAATTCGATCGCAGTGCCGGTAGATGACAAAGAAAAGAAACCCTCATATCGGAAATCTGCCAGAACAGCGCAGGCGAGATGTGCCGTTGCGTAATGAACACCACCCCCATCCAGCGCCGCCAGCGAAATGAGGATGTTTTCACTATCCGCATATGCGGGGTGGCGAAAGCGAATCTTGGGTATATCGTCGGTCTGGCTACCAGGTAGAGATTCGGGATGCGCCGGCTCGGCGTAACGGCTACGGACCGTTACCTGACTCTTTGGTTGAGCCATATTCGGTGATGTTGTTACCACAGGATTCTGTTGTGTGCAGGTATGATACCGTTGTTGCTGGGTGACGCTAAATGGTAGACACCAAGCACCGCTAAGTCAGCGGGCCTGTTCAAAGTGAATAATGTTAGCTCTGAACACAGACTAAGGGACAAGTCACATGGCATATAAAAGTTCCTGTTATATTATAAATTAGAGGCTTTATAAGTACTAGTATTAAATTTTTTTTTAATTTTAAAAATAATATCTTACTTATTTATATTATACTTAATAGTATTTTATGCTAATAATTAGTAATTTTACACTTATTATTAAAGGAAAAAATATTATTAAATTACTAGTTACCTTTAAATAATTAATTAATCACCTAATAAAATAAAAAGCCTAAATATATTTTCTTAAATTTTTCTTAAATTTTCTTTTATAATATATAAATTGTTTTAATTAATATCTTTTAACCTTTATTTATATTAATATTATTTTATAATTAACTATTAATTATCTTATAAAATTAGCTTATATTATACTATAATTATAATACGTATTAACTTTATTTTTCTTTTTTTTAAGCTTTAAAGTTATTAGCTAATTTATTAAGTAAATTTAGCTTAATTTTACCCTTAAAATCACGTAATTAAAATTATAAGTTAATTAATTTTTTAGGGGATTAAGCTAAAAGTTTTTATTAAGTTTAAATTAACTTTACTAAATTAAAATAAATATCTATTATAAGCCTTATAATTAGCCTTATAATTATAAGTAAAAAAATTAAGGGGTTTATTTATTAATAATACATTTACAAGTATTTTAATCTCATAATATAATATATTTAAATGTAATATAATATAAAATACAATACAAAATACAATTGTATTTACTATATTTATAAGAGCTCTAACCTAGCACGACAGAGCCTATGTGAGGGACCGTGAAAGAGAGCTACAGCGAGGTCACAAGAGCTCGTGATGCAACTGATAAGTTGTATTGCAAGAGGCATAGCTAAAAGAAGTTGAAAGCTTGGTCATGTGTGTAAAGAAAAGAGCTAGCTAGAAGGTGCTAGCGTAGCAATAGTGATATGGTGCCTCAGACGTGACTGTGTAGGCCCTACAGCCTAGCATCACGACGGAGCCTAGCTCGCACGCGCTCATATCCTCATCGACTAAACGATCGTTTTCTGAAAGAGACGCCCTCAAAGCCATCTCAGTTAGAAGCCTACCAGTCAGTGAAGCGACCCAAACTTGCATTGAAATGCATGTGAAGAAACTATTTCCTCACTACGCAACGCCCTGAAGTCAATGTCAAGCACGGTAGACACGCTTAGCCAATTACATGGGCCTGATACCAGACATCGGCGTCTAATCTGGGTCTGAAACTAGTGAGGTGGCCGTGGACGGTGTAGGTGATGACAGTAGCGATTAATAGCTCAAGCACCCGTTCCAGCACTGACGATACTGAGAGCAAAGCCGAGCTTACCAACTCACAGTCGCGAGATCTCCAGCACAAAAGTACGCAACGTCGCAGGTGGATAAAAGTAGAAGAGGAGCGCCTTCAGCAATTCAAGAGATTACAGAAGAGGA
The DNA here is from genome assembly GCF_019434415.1 of Metarhizium acridum. Taxonomy (NCBI): domain Eukaryota; kingdom Fungi; phylum Ascomycota; class Sordariomycetes; order Hypocreales; family Clavicipitaceae; genus Metarhizium; species Metarhizium acridum. The sequence continues at coordinate 38,657 of NW_027094020.1, read as the reverse complement.
TCGGCAGCCCATTGGACTTGGAGATCGCAAGGACATTGAATCGCACAGAGAACGGTGTAAGGCAACATTGGAACATCATGCAGCAGAAGAACAAGGGAAGACACTAGGTGGCAGTGTTGGCGATGCTAGTGACGATGGGAGCCACAGCGCTCACGGGCATGGCAACGAAACCGACTCTGCCAGTACTTGCGACGTCGGAGGTCTCAGTCTCAGTACGGCAACCCCTAAGTGCATATAAAAATGAAGTATACAACGCTGCAGGTGGACAAGAACCTCCTCATTTGCCTGGTGCTCAGAAGCACATGGATATGCTGTCAGACATACCGTATAGAGTACGGAGGTCTACCAGCGCTGGCTAGTATGTTTGAAACGAACAAGATGTGGTTTGAGAGTTTGTGGTTGAGGCCATTAAGTGGATTAGGGAAGCAGGGCGCTATAGATGCTTGTTCTCACCCGTTCGACCCGGTTGTTACGCATGGGAAAGCGACCGCTAAGAGACGCGGCATCACATTGCAGAGTTTGGGAGAAAGGATCCCCGATATGAATGTATTTCGACAAATGACGGGGCCTCGTATCTTAACAGTCGAGCAAAGGCCCAAAATGACACTCTTCTTCCTCGTAATATACCTTCTGCTCCTCCTTCTTCCTCAAAAAGAATGCTTTTCTATCATCATTCTCCATGAATAGCGCGAGTTGTTGTGAAGTGATTTTCTTGTACTTCTTTATTTGTTCCGATGTAAGCGGTTGGAATCCAACGACAGTGTAGCTAATAAAGGACCAGTAGACATCAAATACATACTCCGGGCGGAGTAGGGCACATACTACTAATGTATGACACCAGTCTTTCCGTCTATCCCACTCGTCAGAAAGTAAAGGAGAACATCCTAAAACTTTCTCCTGATGCCGCACTATATCACAGAAGATGCCAACTTGGCTGTTATAGAGTAGCTGGCCGTGGCACAGAGCACCGATGGTTTGACCGTTCAACCAGGGAGGGGGGACGAGGAACTGCAGTGGCATAACGCTGCTCCATTCCCAGTCGAGTACCGCCACTAGATTGAGGTCATCGTCCCATAAAAGGTTCTGAATGCCTAGGTCACCATGAACTAAGACAAATGGACCGCAATCTTGAGCTGGATCGAGCCATGACTCCATTACGAATCTTCTAAAGTGGTGCGAGGCATATAAAACTCGCTCACCACGGATGTCAATCATGGTATTCTTGCCCTTGTGGAGCAGATTATCTCCCAGCCATAGAAGTGCATCCACATACTCCTTCGAGGTCTTGAATGTTGTATGCTCGGGGAAATTTAGAGCAGGCGCTAAACCCTCGTGTTCCTGGAGAAGAATTTCGATACACAGTGGCCGATGGCGAACCCGCATGCTTTGGTCATCCCCTTTTGGAAGGCCAAGAGCGCCGATCTCAGGGAATTCCAGCTGTCGCAGTTGTATATAGACCTGGGCCAACTTCTCGTACATTATCTCTCTGGCTCTGGTAGGCCGTGGGGTCACTGAGCACCAGACATCAAAGTCCTTCACAAAGCCGAGTTCTCTGAGATTTTTCCCTTCTATATAGTCCATAATGATAAACGCCATTTTAATAGGACTGTTTTTGGCGGAAGAATGCGCCCGTATTATAGGGACAGGTATCGTGGTATTAGCGGCCACGTATCTACACTGTCGTCAGAGAGATCCTTTCCATACCACCGTCAAAAAACTCACTTCATCGTGGCGACCTCCACGTCAATCTTCTCATCTATCCAAGGAATCGATTCAGGAATAGGAAGTCTCACAACCCATCGTTCAGGCACTCCATCAGAAGCCGGCGTCGAGAATTGCACAAAGAAGCAGACATTGAAGCTTCCATGTTTGACAGGTTGGAATATTTGGCAGGGTTCATTATTATGATACGATGAAGCAAGCTTGAGAATCTCGCGCTCGTCTATTGAAGTAATAAAGCGTTGCATTACCGCTTGGATTTTTGCCTCAACAATTAAGTCCCTCATCTTTAGGGATAAGTGCGGGATGAAGGAGAATGGTGTTTGTCTAACTTTAAAATAACAAATCGTAAACGTGGATGTGCAGAGAAACAAGTAGTAACTATCACGTGCTCTTATCCAATCACACTCAGCATTAATATGGGGCCGACAGTTGATGGCAGATTACTGTCTAACTACTAGAGGTAACGAATTGTTTTAATGTGAATTGCTCGGGGTGCGTTTAAATTTTGCTTGGGGTGCGTTTTACCCCACTACCAACTAAATTTAGCTAGCTAACCCGCTATTATACCCTATAATATATTTATAGTATAAATATATAGTTATAATAGCTCTTAATTAAATGCTAAAGTAATTAATTAAATACACGAATTTCTTAATAACGTTATATTAAGCGAGCTTTAAATCGCTTAAAAACGCGATTTCTAGTATTTTTAATAAATATATATATATTTCTAGGCTATTAATTTTTTTAAGCTCTCTTTAAGTGCTACTTAAGCTTTTAAGAGGTTATTTATTAAAGCTATAAGGTTAGCTATAATAATAGCTGCGTTTAAGGAATAATTTCCTTAATCTTAAAAGGGCTTTATTCTTTAATTAATTCTTCTTACCTATTATTTCTATTATTATTTAATTATTATAATAATTAAGCTACTTATCTTACGTAACGTTAATTTCTAGTAATAATATTAATTTCCACTTATATATAGTCTCTTTAAATACTTAAGATAAGTAGCCTTTAACCTTATTAGCTTAATTAAGGTCTTTTAATTAGCTATTAACTACTATTTTAGCTTAAAGATTAGTATTAAGTATCTTTACTATTTATTATAGCTTGCTATTAGCGAGTTAAAATAGAGGTAAAATTATAAATATAAAGATATTAGCATTATAAATTCTAAAGGTTAAAGTTAATTATAATTTCTATTATAATAAGTAAAGAATTATATTAGAGATATATTACAGGCTTTTATAGCTATTAATAGCGCTTAATTTCATGCTTTTTTAATAGCTTCTTTATAGTTTTCTTTCTTAAAATATAATAAGTATAAGGTAGATTAAATTACTTAATAAAATAGCTTATATAATATTTAAGAGCTTACTTTTTAAATTTATAAGCTTAAATAAGCTTATATTACTTAATTAAAAGGTTAATAGCTTTATAGGAAATTTATATAAGTAGCTTATTAAGCTATTTCTTATAATTAATTAAATATTATTACTTAACTTTATTTTCAGCTATATAAGCGCGATAATTACGCTCTTAGGTTTTAAGTATTTTATTAATTACGTTTATAAGCGATAAAAAATTACTAGTTCTTATAAATAAGTAGAGTTTTAAGGTTTAATATACTACCTTTATAAAACTATTTATAATCTTACTAAAATTATAATATTTCTTTATAAAATAATAAGCCTATTATTATTTAATATTAAGGTATATATTATAAAGGTATTCTGAGATCGTAAGTTACTATAAATTATATGTATTAATAATTTAAATCTAATTATTCTTAAAATCATCTCTTATATTTAGATTAAAAAGCTTTATAAAAGCTAGGAAAGCGCCTAGTAAGCTATTATTAAAGGCCTTAACTTCGTTATTATTATTATTATTATTATTATTATTAATAGCTTTAACTCACTTCTCTAAGAAGTTAGCCTTAATATTTTAACGAATATACTACGTATAAAGCTACTATTATATTTCCGGTTAAATAACCTTAAAAGCGTTTTTTAATGCTTTTTTAAAGTCTATTATAATTAGAGCATTGAAAGTAGTGTAGTTTTATAGTTTTTAGTGAATTTTAATATAGTGTAGTATAGTATAGTTTTATTACACTATATTACATTTTAAAAATTAATGTAATATATAATATTAATTAATTTATAAGCTATTATTAGCTAATATAATTAGTAAGCTAAAATAGAGCTAAATTTGCTTACTAATATTAATATTAGTAAGCAGGGATTAGCTAGCTTAAATAAGCTAAAAATAGGGATTAAAAAACTAATAAAAATAAAATAAAAGGGAATTATAAGGGAATTATATTAAGTAAATTAATATTATTTTTATATTATTATTATAAGTAAAATATATGAAATATAATAAAATTAAAAATTTCTATTATTTACATATAAATATCTTATAAAATAATAATATTTATAATATTTCCCTATAACTTAAGTATAAAATATTAAATATTTAAGTTATAAGAAATATATTAAAGTTATAAATAATATATTTAAATACCTTAAAATTTTTCATATAGAATAATATTTTATACTTTCTTTTTATATATATTATTTCTTATATTATAATAGATTTTATATTTCTTACTTAACTTTTTTATTTTTAAACTTTATTATGAAAAAAAGTTTTACTAAAAAAAAGCTTATATAAGTATATTATATATTAAAATAAAGCTAAAAATCACGTGATTTTAAATCTTATAAAATTAGCTTTATAGCGCTATTAATAAGTAAGTTATTAAGCTTTAAATCTCTTATTTTAAAAAAGTAAATCTTTATTTTTAGCTAAGATTTAACCTATTATAACTCACTTAATTTATAAGCTATATATATAAAGCTAGTGCATTATTAAGAGCTAAATTAGCTCTATTTAAAGATATTAGTTATAACCTTATAAGTCTTATAATTAACGTTATATGTATAATTAAAATTTCCCTTTATAATTATATATTACACTATAAATGTAGTTATAGTGTAATTAAACTATATTAAAACTATAAAAACTACACTATACTATAAATTACACTAAAAACTATATGTAGTGTAGTTTTTTTGTTAATGCTCTAATTATAATAACCTTAAAGGTAAGGATTTAAAGCTTATAGTAAATTTTATTTAATAAGGCTAGCATTTAATAGTAGCTCTCTTTCTTTTCGCTTTAATTAAAGTTAAAGGTAATATTTATAATTAATTTTTAATTGGTAATAGTAATAATATTTAATAAATAAAGACCCTAATAGTTAGTCTTATAAGTGTTATTTATTCTAATAAATTCTAAAAAAACCTTTTATTTTTTAATATAAGAAGGGTAGGTTTAAATAGCGCTTTTAATACGATATTTATTATTAAATTTAATTTTATAAGGCAGGCCTTTTTCTTTAAGAACCTTAATAAACTATTAAGTGAATATATAACTAGTTAAATCCACTTAATAAGCTCTTTAACGTTAATTATAAATGTCTTTTAAACGAAAATAAAGCTCTTCTTTTTTATTAGCTTAAATAATTAAGCTAATACCTTAAGCTAATAGGCTTTAATGCTTTAAAAGGCATAATATTTATTGTTTTTATTACTTTATAAATTAATAATATATTAAATATACGAAGGTATTACTAGATTTATCGTAATTATAACGGCCTTACTTCTTATAGTACTATATCTAATAACTGAATTAATTAGTAGATATTACCTTAAGCTAGTAAACGTAGTTAGTTTTTCGTAAGCGAGTCTATTAGATTCTAGCTCTCTAAGATAACCTTTATTACCTACTATAATTATAATTAAGCTAGCTCTAATAAGGCTATTAAATACTATTAATAATATTTTATTAGCCTAAACGCGATACACACACACACCTATAACTCTATACGCGATATTGCGATCTAGTTACTTTTTAATTCCTATAACTTACTTCTTAAGAATAATAAGATTCTTAAATAAGTAATAAATTAATTTAAATAAAGTGATTAAATGCTTTTAAAATATTAATTATTCTAATTACACGTATTATAGGTTATAACTTATTATAAGTGTAAATAAGTAATTAAATAACTTAAATAATTTAATTATATAATATAAACTTATATAAGATTAATTAAAAGACTTAATAAAATATTAATAAAAGACCTTATAAAATTAATTATAAAGGTAAAACTTATTAAATTAAAGACTTATACGTATACTTATTCTCTTATATTAATAATATAATTATAATTAAATATATTATTTAACTTTCTTTAACTTATAAGTATAAATACTATTATATAAATTCTTTTTAAACGAGTAAAGCTTATTACTTTTATAAGTTAATAATAAGTAATAATAATTAAGTAAATCTATTATATAATTTTTTAGTTTTTAAATTAATTATTTAATTATAATTTTAACTCTCTTATCTTTTTACTTAACTTTAAAGTCTTTAATATTATTAGCTTAATCTTCTCTTCTTCTTTCTTTATAATATTAAAACGTTTTAATCTCTTAAAGGCTTTTATAAAGTAGCGTTTTATAAATTTAATAATTATCTCTTAGAATAATTAATAGCGTTTAATAATATTATATTAAAACTCTTTTTATATTAATTCTTTTAGAATTAAGTTTATAAAGCTTATATCTATAAGTAACCTATTATATATTAATTATTCTTATATATACCCTTATAAAAGATTTATTATATTATACGTAGTCTTTTAAGCTAAAGAAAGGTAATAATATCTTACTTAATTTATAAGAGCTTTACTTTAATTAAAGGCTATTATATTTAAAATTACCTCTTAAATATTTTCTTTATAATTAAAGTATTTATTTTTTATAGCTAATAATATAACGTTAATTTTTACTTCTTTCTTAGCCTTTTTAATTTCTTTAAGATCTTTTAAGTAATTAAAGAGTTATTTAATAATTAAAAGCTAATTTAATATTATTATTTTCTTTTCTTTAATAAAACTTCTATAAAATAATAGTAAAGAGAGAGATAAACTAGTATTAAATAATAGAAGTTAATTTATTAGTTTCTTTAATATTAATCTTAAAAGCTTTAAAGTTATAAAACCTTAAATATTATTCTCTTTATTATTACTCTTTTAATTAAAGTTATTAAAACTTTATTATTAAGATATCTTTTTTAAATTTAATATAATAATATTCTTTTTAATCTTTTTTAAGACTTTTATAAGATTAATAACTTTCTTATTTATTTAACCTCTTATAACTTTAAAGTATTTAATAGTTATATTAATTTTATACTTAATAATTAATTATTATAAGTTATTATAAGTAATTAAGTATTCTCTTAGAATTTTAAGTTACGTTCTTTTTATATAATATTATATTTTAAATATAATTATATTCTTATTAATTATAGTTTATTTAATTAATCTTAAATAATTATATCTTTATTAGCTAATATAAGTGTATTTTAAAATAAAGCTTTTAATTAGTATAATAATATTCTTCTTTACTATAAGTACGTATAATTTACCTTTACTTTTATAAAGACTTTAACCTAAGAATTTAAGGTTATTATCTTTCTCTCTTATTACTTTTAGGTATACTTTAAGCTTATTTATAGCTATATCTTATAGAATTTATAGAACTTTATTTACTCTTTTATTATTTATAATATAGCTTTTCTTTAATAAATATAATTAATCTCTTAAATATAATTTATAATTACTTTTAATTAAAGTTTTCTCTTTAAGTATTATTATTTCTTAGGTATAAATATTCTTTAATTTAACTTATTTTCCTATTATTTTATTTAAATAATAGCTTATAAGTTCTTTAAAGTAATTAATTAAAAATATTAAGTATATATAATTATATTTTTAGTTTTTAGTTTATAATATATATAATATTAGAATATAATTAAATTTATAAGAGTAATTTAATAATTAAAGCACTTATTATTATCTCTTAATAAACTACTTAAAATATTAATTTTTATCTCTTATAAGAGAGTTAAATACGTATAGTATTTTACGCTTATAATTAAATATAAAGTATACTTAATAGCTTAAAAAGTATATAAACCTTATAAAGAATTATATTTTCTTTTAATATATATAAATATCTTATAAATTATATTAAATATTATACATAATATTTATTAAAGTATTATTAAGTCTTTTAATCTTATTATTAATTAATTTATATAGTTTTTACTTAATAAGTTACTTAGCTTATATAATAAATAGGTATAATATAATATTAAGAACCTTTTTAATTTCTCTTTTTATAATATAACCTATTATTATTAATTTAAATTAATTTAATTAATAATCTAGCTATTTTTTAGCGTAGCTTTTAGCTATAAATCTATAAATTTCTATTAAGTAATTATCTTATAACTCTTTAAATATTATTATTAATATAAGTAATAATTCTTTATAATACTTATTAAAGATTTTTAAGTTCTTATAAACTTTATACTTATAATTCTATTACTTTTAAAGTTAATATAATAATAATTAAAAGAGATAAAGGTTAATAAGGTTTTACTTAATAAGTAATTTCTCTTTTTTTATATAAAACTTATTAGTATATATAAAGTATATTCTTTTATATATAATAATAATTACGTTCTTAGTCTTTAAAAATAAGTATACCTAATTCTTTTTTAATTTAATAACGTTAACTTATACTTATATTTAAGTAATTATAATTAAATACTTTATAAGTTTAGTTTCTTTAAAGGTATCTTTTTAATTAAAAACGCTTAAAAAGCTTAAATACTTAATTTAATTAATACTTAAATATTTTCTTATAAGGTTTATTATATCTTATAAGTAAAACTTAAAGGGTAAGTAAACTAAAAGATTTAATCTTTAATAGCTTAAATTTAATATTATATAAAATAATAAGTAAGAAAGCTTTATAATACTTTTAATAATAATAATATTAAGAGTTATAAAGCTTTAAAAAGAAAAAATATAAAGGTTATATTATATTAAAGAGAAGAAAAGATATTAATATATATAAAAGGTAAGAAGATTAAATACTTAAGAGATATAAAGAGCACTTTTTTTATACTTATAATATATAATATTATAGCCTTAAGTACTTCGTTTAAACTTTATAGTAAATTATTATATAGTTTTTTACTTAATATTACTTAGCTATTAGCTTTTCTCTTTTATAACTCTCTTCTTTTAATATCTCTCTTTTTTATCCCTTAATTATTTAATTATAAGTAATTAAGTTTATTATATTTATAAGAACCTTTTAAACGTTATCTTAATTATTTTAAAGATAATTCTTAAAAATAAATTTACATTCTCTATTACTATTAGAATCTAGTAAGATTATAGTAGTAAGCTTTAAGCTAATTAAGAAAACTATTATTATATTTAAAGAACACGTTATAACTCCTTTTTATAATTACGTATTCTTTAAAATATATTTATATAAGTCTTATAATAATTACATTTAAAATAGCTCTTATATTACTTCCTATAAATAGCGTTTATACTTAGCTTATAAGCCTTATAATTTTAACTATAATTCTTTATTTAAGCCTTTTCTTAGAAAGAATTACTTGTCTTTAATTATTAAGGTATATATTAATTTAAATATCTCTTCTTATATTACTTTAAAGAATACTTTACGTATTATAATTAATTACTCTTATTCTTATAGTAATAAAAGACTTATTAAAGCTATTACTTATAAGATAATTAAAAAACTTAATAAGAAGATAAAGAAGAACGTTAAATTTAAGGTATAAGTAAAATAAAGTTATATTTTACTAATACTTTAACTTTACTTTATATAATTAATTAATTTATATCTTATTTTATTAACTTTTATCTCTCTTTTAAGTGCTTATATTATCTTTTCTTAATACTAATACCTTTTACTTCTTTTAGCCTATTTAATTTACCTTATAATATCTCTTATTAGTTATAATTTATAGAAGGTTTAGGTAATATTAGGCTTTTTAATAAGGGGTTTTATCTTAAAGTAATAAGACTTATTTACCTCTCTCTTTAAGGTTAATATAATAAATTAATTTAATAATTACCTTAATAACTTATAATTATTCTTATAATATACTAGATTATTTAACCTCTTTATACTTTAAATTATCTTAGCTTTAAGTACTTATAATTAAAGTTAATTATTAAATAATTAAGTCTATTAATAGTTAATATTATTAATTATAAATAATAATAAAATAGCTTTTATCTTTAAGCTAAAACCTAATACTCTTAAGCCTTATTTAATTATAAAGAATTAAAACTACTTATATTAAGGTTATACTTATATAGGTCTTATATAATAATTATAGCCTTTATAGCGTAGTGGTTAAACGCTATAAAGCCTTACCTTAGTATAGTAGGGAGTCGATTTAAACTCGGCTAAAGGTACTTAAATTTTCGGCTTAATTACTCGGAAATTCAATTAACCTATAATTTTAATCACGTGATTTTAGGGGTGGAATTAAGCTAAGCTTACCTAAAAAAATTAGCTAGTAGGCTTAAAGCTTTAAGGTAAGAGAAAATTAAGCTAGCACGTATTATAGCTATAATATAATATATCGTAGAAAAATTAGGATAATAGGTTAAGAATAAGCGAAAGTAAATAATTAGTACCTATAATTTATATAAGAAGAAATACACCTTATATTATACTAGGTATAAGGTAAAAAAGACTTTACAAATATAAGTAGGTTTTTCTTTCTCTAAGGGTTTTTCTACTTAAAATACAGGTTAATATACTAGAATAGCTTTAAAAGAGCTCTAGCGTACTTAATACTATACTACTATAATAATTATATAGTTTTTAAAGTAAAATTATATATTTCTTATTAAACTTTTATAATTTTTAATGTTAATTTATATAAGTTAAAATAAAGGTAAGTTCTTAGGTTTTTAAGCTATTTTAATAGTCCTTTTATTAGCTTACTTATATTTAATATAAGTGCTATCTCTTATCTCTTATTTTAAGCGTTTATTTTTTCTTTAATTAACGTTTTCTTACTTTTTAAGAGTACTTAAGTATTATTAATATATTTATTAATCTTTCTTCTTTTAACTCTTATCTTTTACTTTAATTATAGCTTTCTTCTTAAAATAAAACGGTTAAGAATAATAATTTTATCTTTAAAATAAGTATTCTTAGCTTTAATTAATTAATATATTTATTAAGATAAACTTATCTCTTTTCTTAATTATAATAAAGGGTAGTTTAATTTTAAGGTATTACTATAAGTATTATTTAAGCGAAAGCGTAACCTTTATCTTCTTATCTTTAAGCTTTTTTACTTAATTCTTATTTAAGTTAATCTTATCTTTAATTTTAATTATTTAATTACTTATATTATAAGTAAATTAGCTTAAGTAAAGTCTCTTAATCTTCTTATTACTCTTTATAGTATTAAAGTTTATCTCTTTTTATTCCCTTAATAGCTAATTATTTATTATAAAGAACTATTAATTATTCTTATTAAGCGTAAACTTCTTTAAATAATCGCCTAAGATTATTTTACTTAATATAACTTTATCTAGCGTTTTAATTTAATAAGCTCTTAAAATAATAACGTGTTTAATAATTTTAAATAAGCTATTTTATCTTATAGTAAGTTTTTTAGTTATAAATATATTAATACTCCTTTAAATATTATAAATAAGTATAAGGTTATTTAAATTTAATTAATCTTTATCTTTTTTTATTAACTTAGCTTATAAGTAATTAGTTTATTTAATTAATTTTCTTTTAAACTTATACACTTTTTCTTTAGCTTTTATAATATCTTTTACTTTCTATTATAATAAGCGTACTTTTACTTTAAAGAGATCTTATTTTAATTTTATTTTATTTTATTTAATTAACTTTTAAATAAGAAACTTAACTTTTAAAGGTAATATAAGCTTTTATTTATAAATAAAATAGAACGTGAATTTTCTATAGAATACTTAAATAATTATTTTATTTACTAGTAATACTCTTATTAAATATTAGTATTATTTTTTAGCTAATTCTTTTATCTTAAATATAATTAAAGCTAAAAACTAATACTTAGCTTTTATAATTATATTAGCTATTAAGTTATATTTAAATATTTAAATTCTATAAGCCTTAATATTCTTAAGAGCTTCCCTTAAATTATCTTATATTTTTAAGCTATTATTATAAATAATATACTTATAAACTTTAAATTTAATAAGTATTTTATTTAAAAACTTTCTTATTATTAATACGTTTACCTTATAAATAGATTTTACTTTAACCTAGCTAGTAAAGTTATACTTAGCTTTAAGTAAGTAATTAAAACTATAATTTAATAATAAATATTAAGTGTTAATATATATTTTACTTATAGGGTTTTTAAAGGCTATTAATATTAATATCTCTTATAGCTATTATAGTATAAATTACTAGTAAGTTTTATAATATATTATTATTTCTTTAATTATATTTTATATTATTTACTATTAATACTATTACTTAACTACTTAATAGATTATCTTAGCGCTCTTATAACTTATAGTTTTATAGATCTTTTTAATTATTAATTATTAATAGTTTACTTTATTAATTATTAATATTAATCTCTTTATTATTTTAATTAATCTCTTTTAAAGCTAACTATTTTATATAAAGAATTACTTAACCTTTATTCTTAGCTTTTTATACTTATTATTCTTAAGATTAATTAATCTTTTTAAAGTTAAGAGAAATTTTATAATTTAAAGATATTTTAATAAGTAACCTTTATACTTCTTTAACTTAAATATTAATACGTTTAAATAAAGGTTAATAAAATCCTTTATATTCCCTTTAACCTTTTAATTTATTTAATTTAATAAATTAAGCTCTTTTCCTAAGAGTTTATTTATAATTCTATTAATTACTTTAAAGATATATTTAATTATAAAATTAAATAATAAAATATAATTAATTTATCTAGTAATTAATAAGCTTAATACGTTATTAATTACTTTATTAATTTAATAAATTAAAACTTAAAAGTTAATCTTTAAAATAAAGTAAATATTATATAAATAAATTTTAAGTTTTCTTAAAGTATAAATAATAGCTTTATACTCTTATTTTATAATATTATACTTCTTTTTAGGTTTTATTTATATTTTACTTTTATATTTTATTAGATAATATTTCTCTTTAATAATTTATAATAAAGCGTATTCTTATTTTATTTTATTAGTATTAACTATTAATATAATCTCTTTATAATTCTTTAAGAGATTAAGTATTATAAGAATAAAGGCTTTTATTATTATATTTTTTAAGGTTTTTATTATTATTTATTAAGCTTTATTTTATTTTTATTTTATATTCTTTCTTAATAATCTAATAATTAAACTTATTATTTAAGTATATCTTTTAATTTATACCTTATAATAGTTTATTAACCCTTAAAAGAACCTTATATTCTTTTAATCTTTATATATCTTTTATTTTAAAATCTTAAGTATTCTCGCTTTAATAGGCTTTTATTTATATATTTTATAAATAAATCTTATTATAATAGCTATTTAATAATAGAACTTTAATTTTAATATTAATATAATATAACCTATTAGCTTAAAGTTTATAAGTACTTTATTAATATTAATTAAATATTCTAATATAAATTTTCTTACTTTTAATAGCATCTCTTTATTATTATAAATAATAGTAGATTCTTTAATTATTACGTTATTTATAAAGAGAGTATATATATTTAATATAAGGTTATATAAGATTCTTCTTATAATTCTTAAGAATTAAACTATTAAGTTTATAGCTTCTTATAATAATATATATAATTATAATAAACCTATTAACGTAAAGATTATAGTTATATCTTTACTTACTTTTATAAGAGTTATTTAATTATAGCTTAAAAGTAAGTTTATAATAAAGAGAATCTTATATATATTAAATCTTTTATTAAATTTATTTACTTTTAATAAGATATAAGTATTTTATATTATAATTTTATTATAATTAATTATTAAGAGAATAAGGTATACTTCTTTATTTTTCTTTCTTATAAGAAAGTAAAAATTTTAATATAACTTATAACTTTCTTTTAAATACTTATACTTTATCTTTTTCTTTAATAGTTTAATTAATTTAACTTAAAGTTCTAATAGTATAAAAATTAATTTTACTCTTTATACTTTATATTTAATTATCTTAATAACTTAAAAGAGTATAATAATAGAATTTACTTTATTATAATAAAATAAGTTTTATATAAGAGTTAATTTATAGTTTTTAAGAATAATCTTAAAAATATAAGCTTTCTTTAATTATAAAAAGTTTTTAATCTCTTTAAGCACTTAATTAAATATCTTTTAACTTACTTTAAATTCTCTTAATTATTTAAAGAACCTTTTTATAATATATTTTAAGTACTTATTATCTTTTTTAATTTAGTCTTTAACTTATTTTTATTTCTTAGTTTTTTAATTATAATTACCTTTTAAGGTTAATTTATTTAATAGAATATTATCTTTTAATTATACTTTATTAGCTTTTCTCTTATATATAATATTTACTTAAAGATTAATTACTTATATCTTTTAAAGCTTTTTTATTATTACCTTTATTTACTTACTTTATTCTTAATATACTTTTTTAATTATTAAAGCTAGTATTTTCTTCTCTTTCTTAATAAATAAAGAAATAAACTCTTTTTTAAGTTCTTCTTTTAATAGCTTATAAAATTTATTATAAGTATTAGATTCTTTATTAAAAGCTAAAAACGCGTAAATAGCTGTCTCTTCTCTTTTCTTTAATATCTTTTTTAGTATTATTATATTATTTCTTTTATTATAAATTCTAATCTCTTTAATTTTTTTAATTAGGTTATTAATTAAGATTTTAATAACGTTAAGTTTATAATTATAATAATTAACTCTTATATTAATATATATAAAACTATTAAATACGTTTAATAATTTAACTTTACTTTTATAAAGTCTTAAATTTAAGAATTAATTTACCTTATTATTTATAGTTTACGTAATAGTATTATTTACTTATAAATTAATTAATATAAACTCTTTTTCATATATTTTAAGTTTATTTTAACTATTAAAAGCTAAGTAAGTTAACTTATCTTTAATATATTTAGCTATTATTAGGTTTATTTTAGCTTATATTATAGCTATTTAATTACTATTTAGTACTTATTTTAACGTGTTTAATTAACTTAAATTAAATAAAGCTAGTATCTTATTATATATTTCTTATATTTAGTATAATATAAGTAATATTTAGCTACGTTTAACTTTATTTAATACTCTAATATTAGGTAAATAATAGTTTTTTACTTATATATTCTCTTATCTTCTTAGTATCTTTTAATTATTAGAATTAAATAATTTAAAAAATTTTAATGTTTTTATTATAAGCGAGTAAGTTTTTAATTATATTTTATTAATTATATTTAATACTTTTTATATAATTAATTTTATTATTTAAGATATAATACGTATAATATTAAATTTATATTAAATAAGTAACTCTTTACTCTCTTTATTATAATTAAATAATACTTAAGTGAGTTTTATAAATAATATATTTAAAATTAATAAAATATAAATAATATTTAATATAATATATAAATATATTAAAGTTTATATATTTTTAAGGTAAAGGTAAGTTCTTATCTTTTTATATATATATATAATTTTATTAAAGAATAAGGTTATAAATATATTTCTTATAAGCGTATATATCTTTAAACTTACTTAAAGAGTAAACTTTATACTAATAATATTTTCTTATAAGCTATTATTTATTAAAATATATATAAGAGAAGCTCTCTTATAATTAAGTTATACTTATAAGTATAATAACTTTTACGTATACTTAAAAATCCCTTTAAGTTATAGAATTAAGTTTACTTAAAAGTTAATTTAATAATTAATTAATTTAAGTATATTTTAAAGCCTTTTTATAAGTAATACTTAAAGTTTCACGTTTACGCTTATTAAAGGTATATTATTTCCTTTATTTAAGATTTTTATTATATTTTAATTGTTTTTAATATAATTCTTTATAATTAATACTAAATTAAATATTAGAATTACTTAATTTAATCTTAAAGTATTTTTATTTATAAACTTAATAAGTTTCTTTAAAAGAGTTATTAATTTTCTATTATATTACTTAATATTATTAATACTATTAATATAATTATTAATTTTATTTCTTATTAAAGTTATAAGGCTTAAAAGTAATTAATATAAGTCTTTTAATAAAACGTTAATCTTCTTAAAAAGTATTTCTTTATATAATTATATTATAATTCTTTTAATTAAAAAATTTCCCTTTAATTATATTATTTACGTTTACTTATTAGCTTTATCTTTAATAAGTTTAATTATTTTTAACTTAACTTTATTATTTTAAGCTATAATCTTACTCTTCTTATTTTTATTCTTAATATTATTTTAATTATCTTTAAGCTTTACTCGCTTATATACGTTTATATTTATTAAAAGGTTAACTTTAAATTTAAAATTATAAGCTTAAGTGCTCTTTATTATATATATTTTAAATATTATAACTATTATAATAAATAAGAGTTTAATTAAAGGTAAATTATAAGAATTACTCTTTTTTAACGCTTACTTAAATATATTAATTTACTTTAACTTCTTTTATAGTATTTTAATCTCTTTTTATAGCGTATTTTATTTCTTTAATAAAGTATTTTTAAAGTATTTCACTTAATTTAAGTATATATAAACGTATATATTTAAAAATAATTTAACTTAAAGTATAATAAGCCTTTTTATATAGCTTTTAATAGTAAGAAATTAAAATAAAAGTTATAATAGTATAATATATTCTTATACTTTAATATTAATTATAAGAATACGTACGTTTACATTATATTAAGTAAAGCTAAGTATTTAATTATACTTTAAGTAAAAGTATTTCTTAGAAAAATATTTTATATTATTATAATAATAATATTAAATCTCTTAATATTCTTTTATATAAATGTAATTAATTTTAAAGTAATTATTAGCGTTATTATTATTTAATTCTTTATTCTTAAATTAAATATAATTAAATTAAATTAATTTTTAATTATTTTAATTAAGCTTATTACTTTCTTAAGATAAGTTTTTATAATATTACTTAAGTTATTCTTTTAAGTTAATTTACCTTTTAACTTACTTAATTAACGTAATTTTTATCTCTTTAAGTTACTTTATAATTTTATTTATTTAATTAAAAGAAGAACTAATAATAAAGTTAAATTCTTTACTCTCTATTTAATTTTTATTTACTTTTTTAATTATAAATTTATTTTAATATAAGCTTTACTTCTTATAATTATTTAAGTTACCTTTAAGAATACCTTTTATTAGTTTATAAATAATCTTTAAGATATATTTTTAATCTTAAAGTAAGTACTTTAATTTTAATATAATTAAGTTATAATTTATAAGTTTAAGCTTAACTTATATATACTTATTTAACTTACTTTAAAGTATAATATACTTCTTTAAAATAATTTTACTTTATAAATACCCTTTCTTATTTATAAAGCTTATAATTAAATAATTAAGTAAAGCTTTATATAAGATATTTAATTAAAAGATAGATTTTATTTACGTAAAAGGTTTAACTTTACTTTATAAGCTTTAATAAAGGTATAATTAATAAAAAGTCTTAAAAATCTCTATTAGATATTAGGTATTAAGACTTTTTAGCTTATTTATTATAGTTTTTATTTAATTTTAATTAATTATATTATATTATAAAAAAAGTTTCTTCTTAGCTTTATTTTAATTACTAGTAATTATAAGAGTTTTAACGTGTATTCTTTTAAGAGAAGTAATATTATATTTTAATATTTTTATTTACTTTTTCTTTAAAATAATTAAGGTAATTATCTTCTTCTTAAATTTCTTTAAGAAGTTAAAGATATTCTTCTTATTAAAGAGTTTAACTTTAAAGGCTTTTTAAAATATAATTAAAATTTCTTATTTACTTAAAGTTTCTTTAAGAATTTTAATAAATCTCTTTAAGTTAAAGCTTATATTAATAAAGAAAATAAGGTTTTATTAGCTTATAACTTTAAATAAGTTTTTATTATAAGTTATAATAAAATTAATTAATCTTAAAATATTTAATTTTTTAATTATAAGCTCTTTTTTCTTTAAGTTAAATTCTTAAAGAGAGTATTATTAATAAAAATATAAGTTTTTCTTAATAACTTTTTATTAATTAATAATAAATAAATTAATAAAATCTTTTCTTTTAAATTCTTTTTAATTATTTAATTAATTATATTTAAGAGATATTTATATTAGTTTACTTAACTTAAAAATAATCTTTTATATCTCTTTTAAAGATAATTTTATTATAAAAATAATCTTATAAGCTAAGATAATAAACGTTATAATATTATTTCTTATAGTTAATTATAAGATTATAATTATTAGGGATATTATAAGAAATATCATATTCTTTTAATTAATTAATTAATTCTTTCCCTTTTTAGTTCTTTTTTAATTAATTTAAGTTATTTTAATAGAAGTTTTCTTTTTAATTATAAGTCTATTAATATTTAAAGAGTAAGTACGTTTTTATTTTAATTAAAGACCTTTAAAATAACTTTTTCTTTCTAGTTTAATTATAATAATCTTTATCTTATTATAATTTCTCTTTAATTAATTAAGTAATTTAAATTATCTTTATAATTTACTTATAATTTCTTTCTTAGTTTTAGTTTATTTTATTATAATTATAGTTCTTTTATATCCTCTTAAACGTAAATATTATTAGGCCTTTATATCTATTTAAATTTATTCTTATAGTAATTAAAAAGTGCCTTTTATAAGAGATTAAATAATTCTTTCTTAATAGAAATATTACTTAAGTAAAACTATTATTTTTATTAGCTTAAACGTAATATATATATATACTTATAACTTTATATATAATATTATAATTTAATTACTTTTTAATTCTTATAACTTACTTCTTAAGAATAATAAGATTCTTAAATAAGTAATAAATTAATTTAAATAAAGTAATTAAATACTTTTAAAATACTAGTTATTTTAATTACACGTATTATAAGCTATAGCTTACTATAAGTATAAATAAGTAATTAAATAACTTAAATAATTTAGCTATATAACGTAGACTTATATAAGGTTAATTAAAAGACTTAATAAAATATTAATAAAAGACCTTATAAAATTAATTATAAAAGTAAAACTTATTAAATTAAAGACTTATACGTGTGCTTATTCTCTTATATTAATAACGTAGCTACGATTAAATACACTATTTAACTTCCTTTAACTTATAAGTATAAATACTACCACATAATATTTAAATTTATAGACCTTTTTTTAAATTTAACTCTATTTTAGCGATTAAATAGCTATATAGCGTTAAAAAGATTATTAAAGCTACTATAACCTAATAATAATAGTAAATTTAGGGGCGGATTTTCTAGATTTTCAGCTATTATAATATTAGTTATAATATTAAAGAAGAAAAAACGCTACTACGATTAAAAAAATCATACGATTATAGCCTTATTAAAAAATCTATTAATTTTCGTTAGAGCTTTTTAATATTAAGTAAAGCTACTATACGTTTATACTAAAAATATACTATAGGGTGTAATAGCGGGCCTTACCATAAAAAAGTGGGTAAAGTGGGTTAAAATGCACCCCAAGCAAAATTAAAACGCACCCCGAGCAATTCACGTTTTAATAGAGCACTAACAGTCTGAGATATACAACGAGATTATGCCAAAGGGGACCTGAGGGCCACAATTTCCTCTTGCAACCTCTGGATTTCAGTTTCAACGCTTTGCCATAAACGTTTTATACTATTAGAGGCATTCTGGTAGTGATTAATAGAGCGCTCAAGAGTTGCAATTTCATTGTCCAACTGCACTCGTCTCGCCTCCATTTCAGCATAGTCGACCATCCTGCCCTGCCGGGTCGCAAGCACTGCGGCTGCTGAACCCGACAGTAATCCTCGCTCGTCGCTTAAACTCTGCATGATTATTTCCAGCCTCCTAGCCTCCCTAACATGGTAGTCGTATTGAGTTGTATAGGCCTCGGCTTGGGTCTGCAATGCTCTCAACATCTGCTGGGTCTCTTCTAGAATCTGAGCGGGACTGGGTGGCCTGGGGGCATCTCGTGCGCTCGATTGATGCCTCTTATGCCGCCGATGGGAGCCACCGCCGGACCTGTGGCTTGACATGGAGCTGCGCGGTTGTTAACTAATATATATAAAAGAAAAGAGATGATAAGGTAAGGACATAAAAACATACGGGAAGTTCTACTAAAACTAACTTAGGGATAGATAGCAGGAGATAGTTATATATATGAGATGACAGTCCAGCGAACAAGGACATATTTATAGCTGAACGGCTGGTACAAATCATCAGAGCCTGCATAAGGGCCAGGCAGAGAGGGGTTGAGATAGATGAATCACTACTCTTCCATAGCTCTACCCGCCTGGCCGCGTTGATATCTCAATCCGATTTGCATTGCATGATGCGGTGTAACGTACTTTAGCATCACAATCTGGGCGCATCTCCTCTATGCATTGCTTGGCTGTCGTAAGACTACCGCTAGGTACCTATACACTATAATATAGTTAGAGACTTTATATAAAATAAAAAAAGTAATTTATTAACTTATAAAAAGAAAGTTAAAAAAATAAGCTAAATAAAAGGTATTTAATAATATTATATTTTAGCTATAAGTAAGTTATAGAATTATAACTAATTATATAAAATATTATAAATATATTATAATACGTTAAATATATTAATTAATTAATAATTAGGTAAAGTAAAATTAAATTAGTTACCGAATAGAGTTTACAAAACGTAGATAAGTAAGCTTAGCTAAAACTTATTATAATATATCTCTTAATATTAAAAGACAGTAATAATAAGAAAAGAAAGAGAATTAACTTATAAGCTAATAAAATTTTATTAATATATATTTAACGTATTATAATTAGAGCATTAACAAAAAAACTACACTATATATAGTTTTTTAGTATAGTTTATAGTATAGTATAGTTTTTATAGTTTTAGTATAGTTTAATTATACTATAATTACATTTATAGTATAAGATATAATTATAAAGGGAAATTTTAATTATAAATATAACGTTAATTATAAGACTTATAAGATTATAATTATTATACTTAAATAAAGCTAATTTAGCTCTTTATAATACACTAGTTTTTATACGTATAGCTTATAAATTAAGCGAGTTATAATAGATTAAATCTTAGTTAAAAATTAAGATTTACTTTTTTAAAATAAGAGATTAAAAGCTTAATATCTCGCTTAATATTCACATTTTAAGGTTAATTTTCAAGGATTTAAAATCACGTGATTTTTAGCTTTATTTTAATACATAATATGCTTATATAAGTGTTACGAACGACACTACACAAGACACGAGACGGGACCGTACCAGCTAGAATAAACACGACTTATAGGTATAAGAAGAAGGTAGGGGCACGTAACTAATTACGTAACCTAAGAGGTAATTTAAGAGGTTAATGTTTAAATATATTAATTAAGAAGAATTAAACCAATTAAACCTTAAGCTAATTAATTAAGGTTTAAAGGGATTAATAGTTAAGTTAATTAATTTAAGACTATAATAAAGAGATAAATAAATACTTAAGAAGAAAGTATTTTTATGATTAAATAATTTAATTCTTTATTAATTAATTTAAGTAATAGTTTTACTATTAAGAGTTATACTCTTAATAGCTTTATTATAATACTACTTAAAAGCTACTTTATAGTATTTAATTTAACTTACTTTTTAAGAAATAAACCTATTATACCTTAAAACCTAAGCTATTATTATATTTTAATTAATTCTATTTAATAAGTTACCTTAAAACTTTAAGTAGTAATAACTTTTAAGATATTTACTTTAAGCGAAAAGACTATTAACCTTAAGGAGATAATAAAGTACCTTTATAATAAGATTATTAAGCTTAAGAAGTAGAATTAATAGCTTTTTAATTAATAGAATAATCTTTATAAAAAACTTAAGGTATAAGAAGAGAAACTTATAGTAATTTAAAATCTTATACCTATATTCTTTATTAATAATAATAATATACTAAAATTCCTTAAGCTTAAATTATATAATAGTTATAAGGGTAATATAAGAAACTTTCTTATATAAGCTTAAGCTTACCTATAAGTTAATGAAAAAATCTATATAATACTTAAGTTATAAATTCTTTATATTAGTAATCTCTTAACTAGAAAAGTAATAGAATAATAAAAGCTAACCCTTTACGTATATTTTAAGTATAATATTAAAGTTAAAGTAAAAGTTATTTATATCTTCTTTAATTATAAAACCTTTAAGAAATAACTTCTTATTACATTTAAAGATTTTAATAAGTATAAGAAAGCTATACGATAACTTACTTAACTTAAGTAAACTAAATTTATAGCTTATTATATTAAGGAATTTAAATGTATTATAATAAAACTTAATTAAAATACTAAACCTAAAATAAAAGTCTTTTATTAAGGACTTAAAGAAAAAGTAAAGAATAATATTTATTAAGAAGATTATTTTAAGTTATTTAATAACTTTATTAAAATAATTATTAAGGTAAATAACTATTTATATAAGTAACATTATAAAAAAAGTTATAAGAAATTTAAATTATATATTAGGTTTAATAAACCTAATAGTAGTAAGCTATATTAAATATTAATAGTATATAGGTATTACATTAAACTTATAGAACTTAACGCTATAAATAAGAAAAAGGGAAAGACTTATTATAATTATAGTAAGACTAAACACTTTATAAATAAATGTAAAGCCTTAAAAAAGCTATAAAAGCTAATTCTTAAAGGTAAGAAGCTTTATACCGTAAATTAAAAAGACTTACCTACATGAAATCTTAATATAGTAAGTAATAAAGGAAATTATACGTTAATAAATAATATTAGTTTAAATAAAGATTAAAAATTTAAAACCTAATTAATACCTAATAACTTTTAGAAATATTAAGTGCTCTTATTAAAAAGCAAACCTTTACTAGAATTAATTTAAAAAGAAGAAAGTTATTTAATTAAGAAAAATAAACTTAAAGTTAAATATAAACTTCTTAATTAAACCTTCTATTATAATAATAATTACTACACGTATTTTAATAGTAAGTAAGGTAATAAATAGTTTTTATAAGAATAAAAGGAAAGAAGAATAACCCTTATAATATAACTAAAATTATAATAAACTAATTTTAAGATATTAAACGAAAAATTATATTATACTAAGAATAATATATATACTACTTAAGTTATAACCTTATAATATAAGAAGAAAGGGAATTATATAACTATAAGTAACTCGCTTAGCTTAAGTTTAATTAACATAAATAATAAATTAAGCGATTACTAAGAAAGCTTTAATAATACGTTAAAAGATAATCGCTAATAATAGCGCCTAGAATAATGCGCTAAAGAATAATATAAGAATAGAATTAATAAATTAAGAAATAATAGCTATTATTATAATTAAAACTAATTTCTTAACGAAGATCTAATAGGTCTTTATATACTATAAATATTAGTAATATAATATACCTTATAATTAATATAACTATAATAGAATAAAAGATTTAGGTAATAATTAATAGTAAAGTATAAGGAAATTTTATCTCGCTAAATCTCGTTAATAAATTATAATTACCTTAAATACTTAAAGATAAGCCCTATTAACTTATAATTATAAAAGAAATTATAGTAAAGTATAGCTAAGAAGTAATTAATATAAAAGTTACGTAGCTTTTAATTAATATATAAGACACGAAACACTAAGTTACATTAAATATTATAGTAATCTTAAAATATAATATTATATTAAGAATACCCTAATTATAAGTAAGTAATTTATAAGTTAATTAAAGAATCGGCTAACTTTAATAGAATTTATTAGAATATAATTATAAAGCTAAGAGTAGTTTATAAAGAGTACCTTATTTAAACTATAATAGGCCTTTAGAAATATATATAATTACTAGAGAGCTAAAAGCTAAGATAATAGAGATTTTTAAGAAATACTTAAAGTATAATAAGCTATTTAATAGAGAGCTAAAAATAGGACTATTAAAGTATTTACGCTAAAACTATAAGATTAAACTTTAGCTTAGTATTAAATTAACGTTTAATAAAATTTATTCTTAAAACCTTAAGTAAAATAAAGCGCTTAAGAAGTATTTAAAGAATATATTATAAAAGGGATATATATAACTATTAAAGTTCTTAATAGAATACCTAATTCTATAGGTATTAAAGAAGAATAAGAAACTATAATTATATATTAATTATTAACACTTAAATAAGATTATAATTAAGAATTAATACCTATTATTACTTATAATAGAAATTAAAGATAAAGATAAAAAAGCTTAATAGTTTACTATACTTAACTTAAAAGAAGCCTATAACCTTATATAAATAAAAGAAGGCTATAAGTAAATAATAGCATTTTAAACTAATAGAGAATACTATAAATATTTAGTAATACCTTTTAAGCTTACTAACGCACTAGTAACCTTTTAAAGAATAACTAATATAATCTTATAAAAACAACTAAAAGTATTTATAGTTATATACCTTAATAATATTCTTATTTATTTAAATACTCTTAAGAAATATAAATAACATATATATAAGATACTATAAACTCTATAAGATAATAAACTCTTAATTAAAGCCTTAAAATACTAGTTCTACTAGAATACTATATACTTTTTAAGGTATATGCTTATATATAAAGAAATATAAATAAGCTTAAATAAAATTAAAACTATTAAGAAATAGCTTATATTAAAGAATTTAAAAGAAATTAAAGAATTTATAATATTTATAAACTTCTATTATAAGTTCTTAAGTGAATATAAAGATATTTTATAACCTCTTATAAACCTAATAAAAAAAAGTTAGCTTTTAATAGAATAAACTAAAAGCTATAGTATTTTAAAAGATAAAAGATTTAGTTACGTTAAAACCTATATTAAAAGCACTTAATTAAAATAAATCTTATAAGCTTAAAATAAACGCCTTAAACTTTACATTAAGTAAATAGCTTAAATAATAAGATAATTAAGGAAAATTATACCTAGTTATATTCTTCTTAAAGAAACTCTATAAACCTAAACTTAATTATAGAATTTATAATAAAGAACTTATAGCTATTATTAAGTGCTTTAAAGAATAAAGATATTATCTTATAAGAGTAAAGTATTAAATTAAGGTTTATACTAACTATAAGAATCTTATATTATTCTTAACTATAAAGGATTTAAATAAATAATAGATTAAATAGTATAAAACCCTTACGAATTATAACTTTAAAATTATATACTATAAAGAATTTAAAAATAAAAGAGTAAACGCGCTTAGCTAAAAAGAGAACTTGAAATTAAATAAGTAAGTAAGTAATATACCCTTACTACGTATTACTAAGAATAGAAACCTTATACTAGGTACCTAAGAAATTAATATAACTTAGTAAGTTAAGCTAAATAAAATATAAATATATTAGATTATATTATATATTAATAATAATAGTTATTTAAATAATTAAAAAATAAAAACGTATTTATTTAAGAAAGGTAAGACCTTCTTATATAATAAATAATAGTATATTTCTAGTATACTTTAAGAATAGCTTATTAAGGAAATACACGAGTATTTATTACACGAATATTAAGGTGTAAGGAAAACAATTAATAGGCTAAGAAGATCGTATAACTTCCTAGAAAGCAGAAAAATAATATAAGAAGTTATTAAGAAATGTAATACGTGTAATAAAGTAAAATTAGCGTGACACGTATTATACGAAGAATTATAACTAATATTACCACTTAAAAGAGTATAGTAAACTATTATAATAGACTTTATTATTAAACTACTAAAGTTAAAAGAATCTATAATAGAAGTAGCTTATAATAGTATCTTAGTTATTATAAATAAACTTATAAAATACGCCTATTATATTTCATATAAGAAATTAAGTAATACTAAGAACTTAGCGTATATATTCTTTAAAATAGTTATTATATAATATAAATTACTAATAAAGCTTATATTAAATCGCGATAAATTATTTACCTTAAACTTTTAGAAATGCCTTATAGAAACTATAAAGATTAAATAAAGCTTATTAACGGTATTTCACTTATAATTAAATAGATAAATAAAAATCTTAAATTAAATACTTAAATAATATCTGTAAAGCTATATTAACTACTAATAAAATAATTAAGTAAAATAGCTACTATTAGTATAATAGGCTTATAATAGCTTTAAGATTAATAATATAAAGATATTACTATTTAAGGTAAATTATAGATTTAACTCTATTATTAAAACACATGTAATATAAAATATAAACGCGCTAGTAGCTATAACGTATATAGTAATTATAATAGAAATATAGAAATACTTATAATAGAAATAAATATTTTTATAGAACCAAATAAAATACTACGCGAATAAAAAGAGATTATTAGTATTAATCTTAAAGAAGGGATATAAAGTATACTTTATTCATAAAAATATTAAAACTAAGTAACCTAATAATAAACTTAACTAAAAGAAGATTAAACTATTTCTTATTAAACGAAAAATCTTAAATACTAACTATAAACTATTATTATTAAATAAAATAAGAATCTATTTTATATTTTATATATTATTATTAGAGAAAGTATTAGATAAATTTATAATTGCTATAAATATTATAATAAAAGATTTTAATAAATATAAAGTTAAACGAGTACTTAAAGTATAAGAAGATATAAAGAATTATTATTATCTTATTAAATAAAAGGGATATTTAAACTCTAAAAACACCTAAAAACTAGCTAAAAATCTTACGAATTACTTAACGTTACTTAAATAGTTTTATTTTTAAGAAACGCATTTTAATTAATCTCTTAAGTATTATTTAATAACTTAATATTAAATTTATCATTTAAGGAATAAATTAAAATAGAATTTAGATTCTTAAAAGAAGTAAAAAGAACCCTTATAGTCTTTTAAAGCTATTTTACTTTCTTACATTTTATACGTTTTAACTCTTTAACGTTATTAATATTACGTGTAATCGTATATATTATTTTCTTAAACTATAATTTCTTTTATTTTTATAAATGTAAGACCTTTTAATTATTAGCTAAGGCACGCTTCTTAGCTTCTTTAAGCTTCCTTTTAAGCTTATAATATTAATTTATAATACTACGAAGCTATTAAGGGGTT
This sequence comes from Metarhizium acridum, assembly GCF_019434415.1. Taxonomy (NCBI): domain Eukaryota; kingdom Fungi; phylum Ascomycota; class Sordariomycetes; order Hypocreales; family Clavicipitaceae; genus Metarhizium; species Metarhizium acridum. Next base: position 11,626 of record NW_027094020.1, on the reverse strand, counting down.
ACCCTCGTAATATTATAATTCCCTTACTTATCTATTATACACTTTATATAATAACTTAAATTAAAAATAAAGGCTTTATATTAGGGAAGTCCTATATAGGTATAATAAGCGTAAGCCTTTATAAAGGATAAAGATAGATTATTAATTATTATAAAAAGAAGATTATTCTAGTAAAGGGAAGAAGTAAATAAAGCTTTAAACTATTATTTTAAGATATAATTAATTAATATAATAGTATATAATAATAGAAGAAAGAAAACGTATAATACTTAAGTTAGCTTATTTTAATAGCCTTAAGGATAAGACTAATAAAGAAGAGGTATAATATTATAAACGATACTATATAAGACATAAAATAAAACTATACTAGCTAAGATAGGTATAACCTATAGGCATAAGAAGAAGGTAAGAGCATGTAACTAGCTACGTAACCTAAGAGGCGATTAAAGAGGTTAATATTTAAATATATTAACTAAGAAGAATTAAACTAATTAAACCTTAAGCTAATTAATTAAGGTTTAAAGGGATTAATAGTTAAGCTAATTAATTTAAGACTATAATAAAGAGATAAACGAATACTTAAGAAGAAAGTATTTTTATAGTTAAATAGTTTAGTTCTTTATTAATTAATTTAAGTAATAGTTTTACTATTAAGAGTTATACTCTTAATAGCCTTATTATAATACTACTTAAAAGCTACTTTATAGTATTTAACCTAACTTACTTCCTAAGAAATAGACCTACTATGCCTTAGAACCTAAGCTACCATTATAATAAGCATTTATTTCTATTATTAGATATTTTATAGCCTTATAATACATTTATAGGTATTCTTATCTTATAATATATTATAATATATTACATTATAATATAATATAATATATTACATTATAATATAATATAATATAATATAGTAAAAAATTTTAAAAATATAATACATTTAAAGGTTTATATATTATATTATAATATATTTACTTATTTAAGTACCCTAAAGCTATTATAAGCTATTCTAGTACTTTTACATATAGTTTAAAATGGAAAACCCTTTATATAAAAAGAAAAACCCTCTTACTTTTATTTTAAGTTATTTTTACCCCGTTATCATCTATAATTATATAAAGTGTATTTTAGATTATATAGGTTAAAGGTACCTATTAAATTAGCTATTTTAATAATAGTTTATTAAAGTATATATAATAAAGGTTTAAGTTAAATTTAAGTGAGCTTTAATATACTAGTTAAGTAATTATCTTAATATTTAAGTATTTAAGGCTATTACGTAATTATCTTTAAGTATTATACTATATTATACTATTTTAGGCCTAATATAATACTATATCTTAAATATTCTTAGTATAATTAATATATTATAATAAACTTTACTTTATTCTTACTTTTAAAGCTACCTAGCTAAGCTTAGCTAACTATTACTAGTTATTTAAGGCCTATTATAGCTTTTATAAGAGCTTTAAATTAAGCTATTAATTTTCCTTTCTTTCTTTCTTCTTTAAACCCTTAATTTTTATACGTATAACCTCTTTTTATAGCCTTTAATATTAAGCTAGCCTTATAATAGCTTTTAGCTCTCTTTATAAGCTTATTAAAGCTATACTTATATTAGCTTATTTTTTAGGCGTTTCTTAGGTGAATTTAATTAACGCGCGTTATTTTTTAGGCTTTTTCTTATCTCTTATAACTCTTATAAGCTTTTTTTAATTTAAGGTAAGTTCTTACCTAGCGTTAATTTAATATTAGGCGTCTCTCTCTCTTATATTATTATTATTTTTAATCGTATATTAATTTATTTTATTTTATATATTTACTTAACTTTAATCTAGTTTTAATATCTTTTTATTAATATTTTATAAAAGCTTATTATTTTTAAAATAATTATACTTAATATTACCCTTAAAGTATATTTTAATTAATTAATTAACTTTAATTTAATAGTAATATTAACTTAATTATAAAAGAATAGCTTTTTTAAGGGTAAAATACTTACGTTTATTTAAGAGAAGAAAGCTATTAAGTAAAAGGTTACTATAAGTACTCTTATTTTACTTTAACTTAACGTTATATTAATATTTATATAAGTTAATACTTAACGTTAAATTTTATATTTACCTTATATAACTTAAGTTATTATTAACGTAAAGAAAAGCTAAGCTTATTTTTATTATATTATCTTTAATAAGATTATTTTTATATTTTAACTTTAGCTTAACTTTATTAACTCTTATAAAATTTAATATTATTACTTATTTTAATTATTAGATTTATAATTATTTTTACTTAAAGGTAAGTTAAGTTTAACTTAACTTTAACCTATAATCTTATTATTTTTATACGTTAATTAATACTTTATAGGTTTTTATTAATATTAAAATCTATTTAATTTTACCTTAACTTTAAAATAAGCTTATTAAGCTTATTAATACTTTTAAGCTTTAAGTATATACCTCTATTATACTCTTAACTTTAGCTTTAATTTAGTTTTAGTTTTTAGCTTAATTAAAGGCTAATATAATTATTCTTTAAAAATTATATAATAAGCTTAAGGGTAAAGCTACTATTAGCTTAGCTTTAATTACTTATAATAATAGTAATTAAAAGAAGTTATTAGCTATTATAAAGTATATTATTAAGTTAATATTAGCTTTAAATATTACTTAAAAGAAAATAAATAATTTATTATAATAATTACTTATTATTATAAAGAAAGCTATTATAATTAATAATAGTATTAGCTTATCTTTAATATATTTTTCTTATTATTTTCTTATATTATTATTTATAGTTTTATTAAAATTAATACTTACTTAAGAATTATAATTTAAGTATAAGTAATTTAATAAAGGTATTAAGTAATAAGTAAAGTGTTATTTACTTATTTTTAAGCTTAAATTAATTATTTAAGAGAGAGAATACTTTAAAGAAAAATAATATAACCTAATATTATTAATTAAATTCTTTTATTATTACGCTATTAAGCTAAGTTTAACTTTAAGTTATAATTTATTATTATAATAAATTAGGTTTCTTTTATTTAATTATTTTTTATATATTAAACCTTAATATTACCTTAACTTAAATTTAGCTTTAACTTACTCTTAATATTATTATTAGCTTATATAGCTTATCTTTTTATAAGTAACGTAATAAGGTAATAGTAGAGAAGCTTACTTATATTTAATAGCTATTAAGTTAAGATTTATATTAAGCTAGCGTTTTTTAAAGCCTAATAAAATTCCTTATAATCTTTAAGCTAATCTTATAATTTACTATTATTATATAATAGGTATTTAATAATAATATAATATACGTTCTTTATATTTATTTCGTATTAATATAAGAGAAACTTTACCTTAAGAATACGTTACTTATAAAGGAATTTATTAAGACTTATATAGCTAATATATAATTATATTAGGGTTATTATTTTATATTTTAATAGGTTTAAGTATATTCTCTTACTTTACTTAATAGGTTTAAGTTAAGATACGTTTTTTATTACCTTAACGTTTCTTTATAAGTAATAATTTCTAGTCTTATAATATTAATAATAGAATTTATATTACTAGTTTACTTATAGTACCTTATATATAATATTACTTTAGCTTTAAGTTTATAGCTATTATATAATTTCTTTATTAGGTTTTCTTTATAAGTTATACCTTTATTTAAGTACCCTTATTATAGATATATATACTATATAAATTTAGCCTAATATCTCTAAGTCTTTAAGCTATTATTTAAAGCGCCTTTTTATATAATTTAAATAAAGGTTTAATAGTAAAATAGTTACTTTTACTTTAAGTTAAAGAATTAAGGTAGCTTTAAACGCTTTAATAATAGCTTAAAGGTATTTTAATTATTTATTAGTAAGTTATTACGTAATACCTTTTAACTTATTATATATCTCCGTTAATTTATAATATACGCTTACTTTATAAGCGATAATAAACTGAATTACCTAATTATATAAGTATTTAGCTTTTTTATAAAAGTATTTTTAGGTAAATATTATAAGAGAGATAAGAGTAAGCTATTATTAGGTTAACTTACTCTTAATCTTTATTTAATATTTATTTTAAGTGAGCTTTTAATTAAGTTATACGCTTAAAAAGCGTACTTTTATAATTATTAATAATATTTTCGTATTATTAAGGTAAACGCGTATTATTATTAACATTTATATATAATTAAAGTATATAAGCTTACTCTTTATTAAATTAAAGTAAACTCTAGTATTTATTACTTAATTTACGCATGTATTTTAGGTGGTTTTAAAGCGTTATTACGTTTAATCTAGTATTTTATTAAAGGCTAGAATATTTATATTATTAGTAAAACTTATAATAAAAATACCTAATACTTCTTAAAGTTATTTATAAAGTAAGATAATATAAAGTAAAAATAGTATTAATAAGAGTAATAAACCTAATAAAATACTTATTAATATTTAATAAACCTAAAATATTTATTTATTAAAGTATAAGTAGCTTATTCTTAACTTAATTATAGCTTAAATAAACGCGATTATTTAATAAGAGAGCTTTACCTTTAAAAGTATTTAAATAAGTTTAAGGTAATTAATTATATTAAAGATACTATTAATATTTAATTATAAAAGTAAGGTAATATTATATTAGCTTTAAGTTATTTTAATTACTTTTATTATAATTTTAAGCGTGATTTTAATAAATTTATCTCTCTTATTTTTTATTTATAAGTTTAAAAGTATTACTTTTACCTTAATAACTCACGTAATTTATCTTATAATTATAGCTTTTATAACTTTACCTATTACATTTAAAAGTAATATTAGCTTTTAATTACTTACTTACTTATAATTCTTTAGCTTTTTTATTAGCTTTTATAATATAATTACTTTAATAATATAAAACTAGACTAAAAAGTAAGTGTATTTAAGTAAGCTATTAAGAAGATAAGTAATTACTTTAATAAAAGGTCTCTTATAAGCCTTTAAAAGGCTAACTAGTATTTTATTATCTTTAAGAGCCTTTTAGCTTATTATAAATATTAAGGCTATTTTTATTTTAATAGAGTTAACGTAGTTTTCTTTTAAAATATAAATAATATTAAGCTAAGAGAAAATTAAATTTAAAATAATATTAAGATTAACTATAAATTTAAGAAAGAATTTCTTAATAAAAATATTAGTTTTATTAATATATTTTATAATTAATTACTTTATAAAGTTATTTAAGTTACTTTAATATAATAATAAGAGATTAGCTTACTTTAAGGGAGTATAACTTTAAATTTTTACTTATCTTTTTAGTTTTTAAAGGCTTTCTTTAATTAATAATACCTTTTTTAAAGCGTTTTATTATATACTTCTTCTTTCTTTAATTATACTTTAAGTTTAAGCTTTTTTTATCTTATAATAAAGTTATTAGTTTAGCTTTATATACCTTTTAACTTAAGCTCTCTTTACTCTATATATAATTATTATTACCTTAATTATATAATTAATTTATTAGAATTTCCCTTTAAGCTTACCCTTTCTCTTTTTTAAGGCTATTAATTAAGCGATTTCTTATAATTACTTAATAAGTTAATTTATATATTTATTAATCTTTTAATAGTTTTAAATTAATATTAAGGTTATCTTTAAGCTAAAGTAATATTATACCTTTATAGCTATTAAATTATCTTTTATCTTTTTTTATATATACTTTAATAGTAAGGTATTTAATATAAGCTTCTTCTCTTTAAAGTTAATATTAATTAATTATAAGATATAATTAAATTTAACTATATTAAGCGCGCTTAAGTATATTACTTTAAGGCTTCTTATAGCTTATATTAGGTTTATAATACTATTCTTATAATTATAGTATTATTAAATAAGTTTCTTATATAATATAATAAGTGTAAGTTATTATTACTTTATTATTTATAAAAGTCTCTTTACTCTATTAAATATTCTATTATAAGCGTCTTATAATAGGTATTTTTAATTAAAATTATTAACGAAAACGCTTTAATTTAAGAGCTTTATTATCTTTAATTTTATTAATAATATTTATTAATTAAGGCTTAATAGCTTTAAATAAAGTGAAAAAATATTAATACCTTTAAGTGTTATATAGCTTTAATTCTTTTCTTTTTAAGCCTTTTATATATTAAAGCTATATCTTTTATTAATATATATAACGTTTCTTTCTTTATAGTATATTAAGTAATATTTATTAAGCTTTAAGTTAAGAGACTAATTATACCTTATTATTTCTTATTCTTATATTATTATTAGGTTAATATTAAAGCTATATTATAGTATTATATATATAAGTATATTCTTTTTATTAATATTTTAATAAAGAATTTTTATTATTATTAAGTAAAGGGTTAAATAACTATAATTAATACTTTTATTAAAAGAGTATTAATTAAAAGGTAATTAATATATTATAATATTTCATTTAATTAAAAGTTAATAGTATTATAATAATTATAGCTTTTTAATAAACGCTCTGTCTTCTTTATAAGAGGATAATTTTTTATTAAAAATAAGTTACTCTTAGCTCTTAATTTTAAGTAATATTTATTATTATAATATAACTTAATAAATCTTATTAGGCGTTTTATATATACTTCTTTAGCTTTATTCTAGTATTTCTTTAATATAAGATAAAGGTAAGACTAGGTTAAGTATACTTTAAAGTAAAGAACGTACTTTTCTTTAATATTTAATATAATAATAAAGTAGCTTTCTTCTTTATTTTTATATTAAGTAATAGTATATTAGCTATATTTTAATATTATCTTATAGTATTTAATAATATAGCTTATCTTATAATAATTATAATATTAATATAAGTTAAGAGTTTTATTATAAGATTTAATATTAAATATCTTAGTCTTATATATAAGTTTAATTTAATATAGCTTATTTACTTACTTTATTCCTTTAACTTTTAGAATTAAAACCGTTTATATTATAGTATTACTTTAAGAGTAATACGTTATAACGCGTATAATCTTTATATTATTTTCTTTATTAAGGTTAATTATAAGATCTTCTTTTTTAGTATATTAAATAAGAAAGGCCTTTATTATAATATTAAGAATTCTTATATAAATTATTACTTTTAGCTTAAAAGTAACTTAAGTTTAGTTTATATTTTCCTTAAAGAAGAAAGTATTATCTTAAAATATAATAATTATATCTCTATGAAGTAGCTTATACGCGGCTATTATTATATTACTTCTTAGAGCTTAATTTATAGCTTTTATTATATCTTTAATAGTTTAGTTTTAAAGTGCTTTTATAATTATAATACCTTTAATAATAATTTTATAATATTAATAGTTAAAAATAGCTAAAAGGGAAGATTTTTAGGTTTACGCTTTAATTAAATTAACTATAACACTTACTTAAATTCTTTATTAAATAATACTATAAAGTGCTTCTTATATTATAGTTATAATCGTATTATAAAGCTATACTTTTATAATTAGGGTATTCTTAGTAATAGCTATAGCTTTAACGCGATATTATATTACTTTTTAAGTAATATACTCTTTAAATAATTTTTATATACGCTTTAATAAAGCTATTAAAATAAGACTAATCAATTTATTATAAATAGCGCGTTTTTTATTATTAAGTTTATCTTAAATTACATTTAACTTAAAGTTATATAATACCTATTTTATAAACTATTCTTTACTTATATTTAAGTAATAATAGCTTTATATAAGCTTTCTTTCTCCTTTATTTATTATTATTAATATTATATTCTTTATATTAATATTATATTCTTTATATTACCTTTATTATAACCTTAATATAATATTATAATAAAAGGTAATTAAGTGTAAGAAATTTAAATCTTAGGTTATTTTTCGTTTTAAAGGTAATCTTAAGCTAGTATTATAGTATAAGAGTAAGAGTAAAAGTTTTTTTGTTTTTTTTTTTTATTATAATATATTATAATATATTATAAGATAAGAATACTTATAAATGTATTATAAGGCTATAAAATATCTAATATTATCAATAAATGCTTATATAAGTATATTATATATTAAAATAAAGCTAAAAATCACGTAATTTTAAATCTTTAAAAAATAACCTTAAAATATAAATATTAAGCGAGATATTAAGCTTTAAAGTTATATCTTAAAATAAAAAGTAAGTAAAGTAAAGCGAATTTTTAATTACTTAGAACTTCTTTATATAATCACTTATAATAGTAAAAAGTAGAGTATTTTAAAGAGTTAATTTCACTCTTCTTAATAATATAAAATTATTTCTTATAACTCTTATAATTAGCCTTATAATTTTAAGTTAAAAAAATAAGAGTCTTTTTTACTTAAAATATGTTTATAGGTATTTTAGTAATATAATATAATGTATTTAAATATAATACATGAAAATATAATATAATATAAAATATAATATATAATATACTTATATTTACTATATTTGTAAAAGCTTTATTTATAATAAAGGTAAAAGTTAAATAAAAAAAGTATTTTTACTTAATAAACTTATATCTTTAATATTTTCTTTAATAAGATAAAGTATTTTAAGTTTTTATAATTTATAAGAATTATAAAGAATTATATAATACTTTAAAGTTTTATTAATTAAGATTTTAAGTAAAAAATAATAGTTAAGAGTTTTTTATTATAAATAATATAATTTCTTTTTAAACTTATAAGTCTTATAAAGTAATATATTATTAAATAAAAATCTTTATTATTAAATTATAATAAATATTCTTTAAAAGTATTAATTAAGTAATTTATCTTTATAATTATTTCCTTTATAAAATTTTATTACTTTAAAATTAAATATAATATAAACGCTTTTTTTAAGACTTAAAGATAATATTATAATTCTTAAATTACTTTAATTAAACGCTTTTCTTAATAACTTTAAGAGTAAGCTTATAAGAAATAAGAAATTTAATATAAAGTTTTAATAAAAGTTTATAAACCTTAAAAATTCTTAAACTTCTCTTTAATATATAAGAGATTTTTAATTATATATTACCTTTATTTTCTTTAAGTTCAATTTAATTTCTTTATTTACGTAAAAAATAAATTTAAAATATTTTATCTTTTATACGTAAAAAGTGTATTTCTTAATATTTAAATATAACTTATTATATAAAGTTTTATTAATACCTTATATACTTTTTATATATAATCTTTTTATAAGCTATTTAAGTAAATTAAAATATTATTTAAATAAGCTATTATAAAATCCCTTAATATTTTTTTAAGGTACTATTAATATAATATTAAAATATTATAAGAGTATTTATTAACTTAAATAAGTATATTAATTACTTTAATAATTTAAACTTAATTTAAAATACTATTAAATACTTTTTCTTTAAAATAACTTAAAGCTTATAAGATATTACATATATATTTAACTTTATAAATTACTTAATCTTAAAAAGAGATTATAATATTTTCTTAATTAATAAAAGTAAGTAATAGTTTTACTTTATAACTTTATTTAAAGTATAATAATTAATATAAAATTATTAGTTATTATTATACTTTTTTATAAGTAAAATTAAAGCTATTATTAATAAAAAAGTCACGTAAATTTAGCTTTTATTTATTAGATTTATAACTTATTTCTTAATCTTTAATAAATATTCACGTAATATATTATAAAGTAATACTTATAATAACTTAAAGTTAAAGTTATTTAAGCGCTTTTTAAATTATATATAATAGTTTAATTACTCTTAATATAAGAGAAGTTTATTTACTTTTTCTTAATTAAATAAGTCTTAAAAATTCTATAATTTATTAAAGAGTTATAATATTTATTTTTACTTTTAATTTATCTTAACTTTTTATACGCGTAAAATTATTATTATTTTACGTAAGCTTATAATTATAAAGTAATACTTTTTCTTTTTATTTTAAGCTTATTAAATAAGTCTTATAAATATTAATCTTAATATTATTATTATAAAATTTTATATTACTTAATTATTAAATCTCTTAATTATTAGGTTACTTATAGTATTTATTATAAGCTCTCTTTTAATTAATTATATATATGTATTATAATATACTATTTAAGATATCTTTAATATTATATTTTAAGTAAAGCTTAATATTATATAAGCTATTATTAAAGATTTTTAATTATTTATATTTATTATAAATTATATTAAGTAAAAGATTATAAAGTATAACTTTTATTATATTACTTTATATTACTTAATTTTTATTATTATATATATTTATTATTATTACTTAAATAAAATTCACTTAAAGCTTATATATTATATAAAATTTTTACTTATTATTATATAATAATTATAGCTTATATTTACTTAAGTATTTATAAACTTTAAGAAGTTAATTAATATAAAAATTAAAAGAGATAATATATTTATTCTTAATTTATTTTTCTTTAAGATTTATTTTTTAAATAAAATACTTTTTATTTTATAATTATTATTATATTATAATACTTTTATTAAAAGACTTATTATAAAAGTATATTATTTTTTAATTACTTATTATTTTTATTTAAGTTATTAATTATATCTTTTATTATAATATCTTTTATATTAAACGTTTATAATTATTATATAAGTAAAAGAGTATATTTAAATATATAATATTTTATTAATTTATAATAAATTTATTTTCTTTTTTTCTTTTATTAATTAATTATCTTTTTTAAAATTTAATAAACTCTTTTTTTTATTTACTTTTAAAGTAATTTTAACTTATATTTCTCTTAAATTTAACGTAAAATCTTATTTTAATTACATTTATTATTAATATATTTTTATTTATTAATTATTTTATTTTAAAGAAAATCTTTTTATTTTACTTATTTTAAAACTTTTCTTTTAATTATAAGAGTTTAATATTAATAATTATATTATAAAGTTAAGTTATTATTATATTATACTTAAAGTATAATATTTCTTTACTTATAATTTCTTTTTATATATATTCATTTAAAGCTTATTATAATTTTATAAGCCTTATAAATTAACTTATAATATCTCTTTAATAAGTATAAGCTTATTCTTAAATAAAATAGTTTATAAATAATTTATTTTAATATTATTATATTTAATTTAACTTAATAAGTATAATTTTTTTTAATAAGAGTTTAAATATATAAATAATAAAGATTTTAAAAATTAAAATAAATTATAGCTTTTTATTTTACTTAATTTAAAAAATAAAGTTATATAACTCTTAACTTTATTAAAGAGATTTTAATAAATAAAAATCTATTAATTATAAGAGCTATTAATAAATTATATATCTTTAATTAATTTATATATTATAAGTTTCTTTTAAGCTTTAAATACGTTCTTATTATTATTAAAAGAGCTTTTTATTAAAATTAATTTTTATTTTATTAAAGTATTATTATTAATAAATATTTTTATAATAAATATAATTTATATTAATTAAATTTATAAGTTATAGTATTATTTCAAGAGTTAATAAACTCTTTTAATATAAGTATTTATAATCTTTTATAATATTATAAAGTTAAATAAAGTACTTTTACTTAACGTAAAAGTATTAAGTATAAGTAAATTTTATTTTATATTAAATATTACTTTATTAAGGTTATTTATAATAA